>NW_027223752.1:177925344-180505344 GCF_028538775.1 Myotis yumanensis
AGTTTTAGACGGATTGCTGGACAGCAAATGTTGAGGTAAATAGAATATATCAGTGCACTCCTTCTGTCAGGCTGTTGGTGTGTGGATGATTCAATCTAGTCAGGAATTGATCTGGATATGTTATTTTGTTGTTGTTATCATCACTCTGCACAGTGCTCCACAAGCTTCCAATTCCTCTCGCATCAGGTTGATGTTACTCTATGCTGAGAATGGGGCCTGGATTGCCAGAAGGTTTTCTTCAGTGTTCCTCTTCCTCCCTTAGCTGCACCTCAGTGATGATCCCTCTGTGTCTTGGATCCATCCACTGAGGTAAACTGCTGTGTGTTACTGGGCACTAGGCTCTTTGCTGTCCTGGTCCAGCCTCAGTCTCAGGCAGGCCCTGTGCAACTGGGCCTTGAAGGTGGGCCTTTCTCAATATTGCTGCCCCTCATCTCTGTGATAGCCAAACACTACCTTTTATCTTTGGTGATTGATGGGTCAGGAGAGAGATTCCTGTCTCCCAGAATTAGTATGTCACTGCTTGATATTTGTGAAAGATCCTTGACCCAAGACCCAAGATGGTTTCCTACTTGCCTTCCATTGGTAAAGGCTTTTTAAAATTTTTTTTATTGATTTCAGAGAGGAAGAAAGAGGGAGAGACTGAAACATCAATGATGAGAATCATTGATTGGTTGCCTTCTGCACGCCCCCTACTGGGGACCCAGGGGACAAGTGCCCTTGACTGGAATCGAACCGGGACGCTTCAATCCCCAGGCCAACACTCTATCCACTGGGCAAAACCAGCCAGGGCATTGGTAAAAGCTTTGGCTTTGACCCTTTCACCAGCAGCAATAGATCTCTGCAAGATCCACATGTGGGTAAAAGGGTTATTTGCCCCTCCCCCAGCACTTGAACTTTTTCCCTTTGGCTCTTCCCAGGAGGGCGCTCACCAAGGAGGCTGTATTCAGTTCCAGTCCAATGATGAGAAGCCAGGTGAGTCTGAATGCGGCATCTCCTAGGCTCCCCTTGAGCTGGAGATGAACAGGGACCTCAAGGTCTAACTGCAGAAGCTGAAGATAACAGCAGGCAAGCCCACCATAGGAACTTAAGAATATATTTTGTTTCAAGAAAAATGTTCCCAGCATCAGCAGACACACTGGGGCCTAAGGGCCCCCTGGAGCTCAGCAGGCTCCGCCCCTGCTGCCTGGTCACCTGGGCACTAGGGAAAGGCCTGCACTCCATGTTCCACATTCCCGGCTGTGAGAGAGCACAACAGGCTCCAATCCACTCTGTCTGGAGAGGGGAGGACCAAACTGTGCCTGAAGGAACGTCCTCCTGCGCCAACCCCCGAGGATGGCGGGGAGCTGGCTGCGCTGGAGGCTGGGCCGCCTGTGGCAGGAGGAGGGCCAGCTCAGCGTGGTGTGGATGGTTGGTGACTCCGGAGCGCAGGTTTCCAGGACAGCCAGGCTCCTGCTGCAGGGAAAAGACCCTGTGATTCACTGTCAGCGCCAACGGAGCAGGGACCGGAGCTACAGGGACCACCATCCAGGACAGCAGTGCCACTGAGGGTCGAAGTGCCACCAGGGAACACGGTGCCTGTCAGGGGCCCGGCAGGCAGCCAGCGGGGTCTGCTCAAGGCTGCCTTGGTCAGGATCAGGCTGAGCTGTGATCCCCAGACATTCAGGATGGTGAGGACTCCTGCTGAACCCAGAGCCCACACCCCAGAAATCTGGAATACTTGCTGCAAGGGGCCGCCCTCTGTGTGCAGGGCAGGTCCCTGACACCACCTCCTTGTCCTGTGTCACTCTCAGTGACCTGTGGGACAAAGGCTGGCCTCCCGGGAGCAGGTTTGCTGAGGACTCTAGTGTTTCCTTATATCATATCTTCCTTTAGTGATTTTTGGAGTCAGAGAAGCCAAGGAAGGCAGCAATGGGGCCCATAGAAAAGAGTGTGGAGGTGATGAAGCAAATAAAGAAACTCACATCCAGCAAAAATGATAAGGTGGCAACCAGGCAGCTACTCAATGAAAAGTTACTTGTCCAGGCTGACCCTAAATTCATGCTGGAAAACCTGAGCAACAACTTTAAGGAATATAGAAAGGAAAATGAACATCAGGGGAACAACTATGCCCAAGGAAGTGGTGAGATCCTGTGAACGAGACAAGAATTGGCCTCCAAATATGGGAAACACACTTCAGAGCTTAAAGCACAGCTCTTGGAGGAGGAAAAGTTGGGATCCAATTTGAAGCAGCATTTGGGAAAGGAGAAACGGGACAGAGAAATGCAGACATTACAGGAGGATCTAAAGAACGCCCCAGCTGGAAAGCTGCTAAGGCCCACGGGGGCAGCTCCAGGAAAAAGCAGTACTGGAGAAACAATGAGTGAGCTAGCCCTGAGCATGTTGGGAAAGAGAGAGAGAGAGGAGCTAAAACGGAAGGCCCAGGCCTTGGAGGTGAAAGCAGAGGAATCCTTCTAAATTGTGCGGAGACCCCAGCGCAGAGAGCCAGTGATCACACAAAAATTAGTGCAGCAGTTCCAGCAGTGCCTGGGGGTGCAGGCCACACAAAGCTGCTTGCAAAGTCAGAAGCCTGGGCTGCAGCAGGAGCCATGATCTGTGGAGTGCTTAACATCCAAGGGAGGCAGTGACTGCAACACAGGGTGCGCCAAAGACCGCAAGAACCCCTTCCCTAGGTGCCAGATCAAGGATTAGTCCACAGTAATTCCTAAACTACCACTGAGTCAGTAAGAACTGGAGCAAGAATTCTCAGCTGCTGCATCAGCCTGGTTAGCAAGGCTCTGGCTCCCATTGCTACTGATAGGTAGGTATCCGTCACGATGTGTTAGTGCAAAGGATTAGGTAATTTTTTTCCAGCCCTAGGTATTTGTGTGACCAGCTTCCCTTAATTGGGTGTTTCTTGAATTAGCTCTTGTTAATAAACAGGATGTTCCTCAAACCTCCAGATAATCTAACACCATTTGCCAAACACTTAGACATGAAATCAGGTCCAGAAAACCTCCTTGAGGAAGTGAAAGGAAAACAGTTGTGTGACTTATTTAATCAAGCTGAATCAGATTTCTTTATAGAAAAAGCACTTTAATGATAGGATCTCAGATTGACTTAATAGAGTGCTTTCTGCTCTGAAAATAACCGAAATCAGTTTATTCTCCTTCCTTTTGCCAGCTCAACACAAAGGTGGTGTTTTCCAGTATTGTTTTTTTCTTTATTGTTTTTATAAGTCTGTGCCAGTGACCAGGTAGCTTCCTCTATAGTCTTCTCATGACAGAAAAGGTTCTCTAATAACAGCGAGATCAATAAGCACTAGGCAGAATGGCCTTTTGTCTAATGCAGCCCTTACAATTTTAGATTCCAGTAAATTGAAAAGGAAAGAGACAATAAAGGGGACATATATTACATCAACTCTTTTGAAAATATTGTGAAGAAATTCCTGTAGAATTAGTGAGGGAAAAAATGTCAAAAAAAGGTTTTTCAATATCTGGATAACTTTTTAGAGTCCTGTGCCTAATTCTATGACAAGATTACTTAATGTTAGATATAGTAAATAGTTTCATGTCCTTTGTTACATTTTTTTACTAAATGTGCCCTTATAGTATATGAAATGCCTTTTGTAATAAAAAGGTGCCATGTATTTATGCCTTTTTAATAGAACTGGGAATGGTATTTTAAATTAGTATAGACTTTTAGGGTACTTGAGTTTTAGGGTTTTTTTGCATTTATGAAATATTGATGATTATATCAGTGATTTATGTAAATGCTGAATCCTAGTACAGGAATATAATCCCACATTTCAACATTGCTCTTCAATGGGAAGACATAATCAACTTAGTTTTCCAATAATTTTCAGTAATGAAAAACTTCAAAATAATTTTCTTAATTTTTGTTTTATGGATACATAAAATGAATTCCTTTGAATTGGATTAAGAGAGGACTCTCCCTCAATGTGTCTTTAACTTGTAGCTTTAACAATTTTTTTCTGTTAAATATGTAGTTTCTTTATTAAACAAGTTTTTTGTTATCTATAATAATAAAAGTATATTATGCTAATTTGACCAGATGTCCTTCCGGACATCCTTCCAGACGAAGCCAGGGCAGTGAGGGAAGCCCGGGTCCCAGGTGCCAGAGGGAAGCTGGTGCCGGCAGCCAGGGGAAGGAAGGCCTACTCTTGCACGAATTTCATGTATCGGCCTCTAGTTAAACAATAAAAGCCTTAAACAATGTCAGCCCAATAAATTCAATTTAAAAAGTGCTAGTTGCCACTTGTGGCTAGTAGCTACCATGTAAGACATCACAGATCTACACCATAACAAACATGAGGGAAAAAGCAAAATAAAGGTCTACTTGGATTAATTTTTTAAAAATCGTGTGGGGTTTTTTTTTAAGATTTTTACAGCATAGGTGATAAGTGGGTGAGTATTGTGCCTGCTCCCTGTAGCCATCCTGCACCTACACTTCGCCTGATCCATTGAGGGGGGCTCTACCGGATACCCTGATGATCCAATTTTTTTATGCTACCTAGTGGAGGCCCATGGCAATAGTTTACAATAAAATATTAACTCCCTTTGAG
Source organism: Myotis yumanensis (assembly GCF_028538775.1). Classification (NCBI taxonomy): domain Eukaryota; kingdom Metazoa; phylum Chordata; class Mammalia; order Chiroptera; family Vespertilionidae; genus Myotis; species Myotis yumanensis. Next base: position 177,929,906 of record NW_027223752.1, read on the forward strand.
TCTGGGACCCCAGTTACTCCAAACAAATACAGTAGCTCACATTTGGGCTTGCAAAATCATAAAAATGGGAAATGGTTCATTCTAGCCTTCAGGGAAGTCAGCCACTTGTCTACTATATTGTCAATGGCCAGGCTGTTAATGTCTTGTCTCTCCTTGAAGGAGCTTGCACTTCTTTGGATTTTTGTTTCCTTGGTTACTTTCAGGAAAATTATGGCATAAAAAACTAATTTGGCTTTCTCTCATTTTTCAGAGAGAAATAACTTTCTTTGTACCTTATTACCTCTTAAGAAGAGATGAAAAAAATCCAGCCACTCATAGATTACTACTATAACATTTTGTAAGTGCCTTTTGCATTGTAATTACTAAACCATGCCCGTCTCTGATTTAAACAGTCTTCTCCAATATTTACTTGAAACCCAGTATCTTGAACCTGATAAACTCAATCATAGCTTGTTAATTACATCTAGACAGATTTTAACTATTTTTTTAAATATATTTTATTGATTTTTCACAAAGAGGATGGGAGAGGGATAGAGAGTTAGAAACATCAATGAGAGAGGAACATCGATCAGCTGCCTCCTGCACATCTCCCACTGGGGATTTGCCCGCAACCAAGGTACATGCCCTTAGCAGGAATCGAACCTTGGACCTTTCAGTTCGCAGGCCGACGCTCTATCCACTGAGCCAAACCGGTTAGGGCTAAGTATTATTTATTAAAAAGGGAACACTGTTTCTGAATTTCATCATGAATAATTTTATTTGTGTTACCAATATTTTATTCCTTGACAGCAATGTCATTCAGGCACACACGCTATGTGTAGAGACATTACTCTTCTTCACGGGAACTTACTTATCGTGGCCTATAAGCCTTCTATAAACTTGGCCACAGCTCTGATCTAAACCATTCCTTTCAGCAGTGCTCTTTCTATTTTAGCCACACTGGTCTTCCTGCTTTTCCCTGCAGCCTCTTTTCTCTGTATTCTTTTGCTTGGGTGCCTTTTACCCATGTACTCCCTCTTATTATTTCATGCTCCGCCTCTGTTCTTGCAGCTCCTTTCAATAGCATCCCTGCTACTCAAGACCCTACTTTATATTTTCTTTAACATTTACCATCATCTGACTATACTGTCACATCTATTTGTTTCTATACCTTTACTCTATCTTTCCCACTAAAACATAAGCTATTTTAGAGGAGGAGCTTTGTCTGTCTGCTCAATGCTTTCTGAGTAAAGCATAGAAAAGAGACTGGTCCATTGCAGGCATTCAATGAATATGTGGTGACTGAATGAATAACTGAATAAACAGTACAGTAGCAGTCTAATCCCTAAAGTGGAAATGGTATATGGTGGTTTAATTATACTAGAAATGATCATTTACTTTAGTGTTACTCAGTTTGCTTTTTTCACAGAAACAGTCTATTCCTGCTGGTGAAGAGGGATCTTAAATGGAGTTGACAATAGTAAGAAGGACAAAGTGAGAAGAATTTGTCCTTCATAAAAAAGGGCTTAGCATTCCCCATGTACACCATTAGAGATACCGATAGTCCTTTGAAATAGGACTAGCATATGTAAATTCGACGAAACCAGAAATGTTGAGAATTATTTTTTTAACTCAGGTATTCTTGACATCTGGGAGACCTCAGTAAATATTTCTTAAAGGTGTTAATATAATATGATATGTAATAGATTAGAACATCATCTTTAGAAGCAATATTCTCCATAGATGCTTTTGCATTACTAACATATCAAATGCAGTCTGTCATCTCTTTGGTCTGCTAACATTTATTTTAAATGTACCTGACATTTTATTTGATTAAAATACTCGTTCAATGCTATGTATGTTTTAGATGATTTTAAGCTAAGTAGAAGAATTCATTTTGGTTTTTAAATGAACCGAAATGGCTATTTATGTGATTTATTATAGCAACTTTGAAAACACATCTGATTTTTTAATATAGTCTACTCCAGTTCATTGTAAAATGCTTTTAATTTTTCTCAATCCCTAATCTGTGATTTAATCTTGATCTGATTAAGACATATAATAGGTAGCAGGAGCTAGATCTCAGTTATCCATTTGTGAATTGATCAGCACTATCACAGTTTATGGATAATCACATTTCACTTAGAAAAAAATGCACTTGGATTTATTTTCTGTGGAAGTAATCTTTTATCATCTGCAGTTTGTTATCATATTGTAATTTCTCTAATAATGTATCAGGAGCATGTCTATTTCCAGGGGGAAATACTGCCGATGTACTTTACAGAGCTATGGAACAGTGTGCATAAGGTCAAAAACACTACTTAATAGTTACTTTGGCCACTGCTAACAGCAATTACGCAGTGAAAGGTGATAATTCCTGAAAAGTATGACAAAAAATTTGTGGCAACTATTTCAAAAGAGAGCTTTTCACTATGTCACATGGATTCCTTTCTCTTAGATTTTTTCTAAGCGCATTGTGCACGTTGTTGAAAAGAACTGTGTTTAAATCTTTGACACTAATTCTCTTTGTGTGCAATTCACTTAAACATACAAAGATAGTGTTTCTTCTAAGGGAAGATATAAAATCAAAACACTAGCTGACATGACAGTGTTCCTAACGTTGACACCAGCATGAAAAAAATAAAAATAAAACGCACACACACACACAAACCTGCCTTCTCTACTCCTGCTGTTGCCTAGAAACTTGCTTTTGGAAAAAAGTAAGGGGAAATGTGTTGACTCTATAATCTAGAGACTTAGGGTATAGGTAGGAGTCCTGACTTTCAGTTCTGGTTCAGATATGAATCAGTGTTGGGCCTTGGGCACGAATTACCTTTTCTCTTTGGATTTTAGTTTCTTCGTGTATTAAAGGCAAAGGTTAGACTAGATGGTTCCCCAGGATACACTGTACCAACATTTCTCTTTCTTCTCCTTATTTAGATTATTAATGAATCTTTCCTCTATTTGGCACACTCTGACTTAATTAGTTACATATTGCCCTAGAATTAGAAATATGTTTTTTATCCCTTTAAGGTTGGCCTTACATGCGACTGTTTTGAATCTCTATGACAGTGATGGCGAACCTATGACACGCGTGTCAGAGGTGACACACGAACTCATTTTTTTGGTTGATTTTTCTTTGTTAAATGGCATTTAAATATATAAAATAAATATAAAAAATATAAGTCTTTGTTTTACTATGGTTGCAAATATCAAAAAATTTCTATATGTGACAGGGCACCAGAGTTAAGTTAGGGTTTTTCAAAATGCTGACACGCCGAGCTCAAAAGGTTCGCCATCACTGCTCTATGAGGACATTTTTATTTTCACATTTCAAGTTGGGGTTGATGCTTATGGTGAATGAGTAAATTCTTGCAACCTGACAAGGAAAAGAGTATGATAGATTTTATTTATAATGTGCCTGTTTTAAAGTGCCCTGACATTTGAAGTTTCTCACTGAGCAAGGGTTTGTGGCCTTTTAAAATAAAGGTTTATCTAGTTGTAACAAAACTATTTTCTTTGAGTGTGTCATATATATATATATATATATATATATATATATATATATATATTATAAGGTTACACATGTAGCACTAAATTTAACATCTCTTCCTTCCCACACACCCCCCAAAAAGGAGAAAGTTTTAACATAATATTCTGATTACCGAGAATTTTCCTTGTTTTAGAGACAATGCAGACAAATAACTTAGGATTCATGTGGGTTTATATTAAAGAAGCAACATATATAGAAATAATATTTTTTATGATGACATTCTCATCCCTATTCTATCCATGAAACACTGTAATGTTTTATACTTCATAGCACATTTGATGTCATTACACCTTGAACTCTTCCACACATGACATCCATGGACATTATTTTAATGAGATTTAGATGCTCCAAATACAAATAAATATTTTCTCCACAGTAGTGATAACATAAGGATACTTTCCATAATTTTAGAGATTTGATTTCAAAGCCATTTTTATCTCTTTCACCACCACAAATACTTATGAAGTAAACAGTGGTCATCATACCCTGTTTGTCCAGAGTTTTTACTGATCTCAAATAAAAAACATGTATGTGAAAGTCTTTTTCCAACAGCATAGTTACACTTTATTATAATTTGTATTACCTTCATTCACATGATTCTATTCTTTCACTGGAAGGATACAGAAGTATACTTTGAGTTAGTTGTTTACTAAAGATGGTAATCACTTAGAGATTAAGGTCTATAATCATTGATTCAACCAACCATTAAGGACATGCCCAAAGGAATACAAAATAGTGTAATACAAGGTCTTTAGAAACTTATAGTTGCCTTAATAGTCTATCCCACCCAATATTAAACAAATATAAGCAAAAAATTTATATAAAAGAAAATATAAGACTGAATATACAAATATCATTTGAGTTCAAATAGGGGTCACATTTTAATATAAGTTGGATCTATTTGGCCTGAACTAGTTAGATTTTTTTTTTCTGAAGAAACGTATTAACGTTTATGTCCCTTTAAAAAGTCACCATTTTTATATTCATTTTTTATTGGTATAGAATTTGTGTTTATGAAATATTTGTTGAAACAAAAGTCAGGTGGATCTTGAAGAAGACTTCGTTTCTGATAATGAAGGAGGAAGAAGAAGGTACCCTGGAATGTGGAGGAAAGACCTAAAGTGGGAACTCTCCTTCCCTTTGAGAAAGGGAAGAGAAGGCGACCACCGTGAGACTACCTTGCTCTTACGTTCCGGTTGAGCTGAAATATGGCTTCCATAATAACTCAGCAAAAGAGATAACTCAAGAAGGAAAGGAACTCTAACTTCAAAAAATGTATACTATCTCTAGACTCCTGCACAAGCTCATTGAGAATAGTTTGACTTTAGAGTGCAGCAATCAGAGAATGGCTGGTTAGGTTGGCTTAAAGAGGAACAATTTTAGAGAGTACTAGGAATTATAAATAGCACAGAAGAGTAGTCATTTATGTGTCAGGCAGAGAGAACTGATGATTAAGTACAAATTTTCCAGGCAGATGCTTACCCAGGAACAGTGATTACAATTACTATCATCCTCTTCAAATAATGGCCTGTTTACTGAGAAAAGATTTAATAGTAATGAGACAAAACAAATGCAGTCAAGTTACTATGTTATTCTTCTGCAATAGATTTTGGTACCAATACATGTTGATTTTCTATGGAATCTATAATATAAAGAGAGAGAAAGAGAAAACAAATACCATTTCAAAGATGTTTAGGATGGAATAGCATCTGAACTCCAGTGTGCTGGTACATGTGTATGCTCTGAACTAGAGTGCTCGGATTTTTTATTCCAGCTGTATACTTTTTAGTTGTATGACTTCAGGAAAGTTATTTAACCCATATGTTTTTTTATTTTCTCACCACTATAATGGAAATGAGATCAATATACATCACTGAGGATTATCATAAGAACTAAATGACTTAAATATATTTAAGGCAGTGCCTAAAACACAGTGTGGACTCAGTAAAAGTTAGCCATTATTTTAAATTTTGAATTCTTAACAGAATAGGCGTCAGGAAGGGAGGATGTAAACTAATCTATTAGGAAGGACAGATGACTGGGTGGTGAACTGAAAGGTTGCCTGTTTGATTCCTGGTCATGGCACATGCCTGCATGGGAGGCTCAATCCCTGGTCGCGGGTATGCAGGAGGCAACCAGTCCATGAGTCCCTCTCACATCAATGTCTCTCTCTCTCTTTCTCTTCCCTCCTCCTTCCTTCCACTAGCTCTGAAAATCAATGGGAAAAATAACCCCTGATGAGAATTAAGAACAACAACAGAAAAGAATATTATGAATCCTATGACAATTTTTTGTTTGCATCTCAAACTATAGTTCTTGAAATGTTCATATCCTGTATTTCTTACATGTCTTCTTTTTCTGGCATGTTCTGAAAGAGATAAATCTAGTTTTCTAAGCTGGGCATGCTTCAGAGCTACATATAAGTTATGAGTAGGAGTGATTAACACAGACAGTCCCCTCTTTTGGCCCTTCCATGAAAGCAATCACAGGAATCAGCTAAAATAATTAAAGCTATCAGCTTGAAATATTCTCTCACTTTGAGTAAATAAACTTGTACAAACAGTATATGCCCCTGAAACATCTCACTAAGACAGTGTGATTGCACTGAAAAGAAACCAGTGTCAATAACCCACAATGACAAGCTTTTTTTTTTTTTTTAAATCAGAATTTAAATGAGATCTTTTAAACATGAGCTTTGGTTTACATAACTTTAAAACAAGGTTCAGATTCTCTCATGATTCTTAAAATTCATTGGGTTCTCTCTCTACTCATTAGTTAGGTAAAAAATACAAATAAAATTTATTATTCTATCAAAATATCTTTTTAATATATTTTATTGATTTTTTACAGAGAGAAAGGCAGAGGGATAGAGAGTTAGAAACATCTATGCAAGAGAAACATCGATCAGCTGCCTCCTGCACACTCCCTACTGGGGATGTGCCCACAACCAAGGTACATGCCCTTGACCAGAATCAAACATGGGACCCTTGAATCCACAGGCCAATGCTCTATCCACTGAGCCAAACCTGTTAGGGCTATCAAAATATCCTTATAAAAAGCGTAACACATTTGTTGCCTATCTTCCCGTTTTTTCACTTTGTATTAAAGAGCACAAATACATGATAATCTATGTTTTATTTAATTACTATTCTTAAAATATTAAATTAGGTTTGGGGATTAACATTTTATTTATAAACTAGAGGCCCAATGCACAAAATTCATGCAAGGGGCTCAGCCCTCCTAGCCACTGCCTCCGGCCTCGCAGCCCTGCTTCATCCAGAAGGTCCTTTGGCCGTCTGGTCTAATTAATATATTTCACTTTTATTTTTATAGATTAAGGGACAGAATGAGTTGCCAGATCTATAATATAGACAAATACAAAAATAAATTGGAATAAGATTGTTCTTCTATCAATTCATTATAGAAACACCCTATGTATTAAAGCGCTAATGTGCTAATTAGACCGAACAGCAGAATGACCATCCAGAGGACCATCCGATGACATTCTGGATGAAGCCGGGGCTGCAATGGCTGGCGAGGGAAAAGCCCCTTGTAGTATTTCATGTATCGGGCCTCTAGTTTAAAATAATGACTAAAAACAAACAGCTAAATCATGAAAATTATGTATCTTTAAGTGTGTGCTAATGTGATTAAAAAAAGAGACCCTAAAGACTTAGGAATGCAGTAGAAAATGACTGAGATATGATGTTGAGTTCATTTCCTTTTATATTCTGGATGTGAGGAATAAAAACCTGTGGTTCAGGCGAAAAGGTTTGGAAGTTTGGGTAAACCCAACCTTTAATTAGTCATTCTCAAGGGTGTCTACTATCGTGATCAAACCAGTATACTGTCAGCTACTCTATCCAGGCTTTGTGTTTGCCTATTGGTCAGGGAGAGTAGGTTTGGAGACAAATGTAGGTGGGTGTCTACAGAAAAATGTAACAATCTATAGTGCCCTTGAACTTAACTGGTATAAACCCTGGAAAAGAGCTTGTGAGACTTATCGGAAATAAACTTATATTTATAAAATTATAATTTTATCAGTATAATTTATAAAATTACTTAATTTTTCCAACCCCAAATCATTATGGTGGCATCTTACATTGTTTCAAAGCAAAAAGTGAAATGCATAGAGGAGAATGACGGAGAAAAATGTCACGATTGATTTTTTTCTCTGTAAGTGGTGGTGGGAAACATACAAGAAGAAAACTATATAAATAAATTTTATTATACTATTTTAAAATATATGTATGTATTTATTGATTTCAGAGAGGAAGGGTAAGGGAGGGAGAGGTAGAAACATCAGTGATGTGAGAGAGAATCATTCACTGGCTGCCTCCTGCACACCCCCTACTGGGGATTGAGCCAGAAACCAGGCATGTGCCCTTGACCTTAATCAAACTCAGGACCACTCAGTTTGCAGACCAATGTTCTATCCACCAAGCTAAAACAGCTAGGGCATATATTATACTATTTTAATGTTCTAATAGGGTTATAATGTACTGTCATGTACTGTATATACAATTATATTTAATATATTAAAGATATAATATACATCATATGTTATACACATGCATATACATTACTTATGTTACTTAACCTTCTGATATTGTGGGGCACTGAGAAAAGACAATTCATCTTTATTTAAACAAAAATATATTAAGACACTAGATGATGGGCTTTGGTGAACAAAATCTAATTCTAACTTTGGAGAATAAAATCTAATTCTAACAATTTTATAAAGCAATAAAGGCAGCCTGGACATACAACTTTCTAAATAAAGTTCAAGTCTCAGTTTATTCATCTGCAAAATGAAAGTACTAAATGGTTGTATGCCTTAAGCTTGGAAACAGCAGACTATTTAAAAGATGTAAACTATTGGTACAGCAATCAAAATATATTCGTTGGTTTCAGAAATGCATACTATATAAAAGAAAATTGTATTTGCTTCCAAACAGGAAAATTCATTTTTATAAAACAAACACTATCATTTGCAAATTTTGTAACTGCCAGCAAACCATTAGCTACATCCTAAGTATCAGTTAGGATCATTTCTTATGTATTACCCTATAAATTTGAATATATTAGTGCTTAGGCTGTCTAAGTGGGTAGAAAATTATATTTGTTCACATGGAATTAAAAGAAATTAATTACAGATTTGCTGCCTTGAATAAATAATCCTATTTTATTATACAACTTGATTATTATCAGATATGTATCTTCTGTATATAATCCCCTGTGAAACATCCATTAAGGACTAGTCTACAGTGTATCAAATTGAGGACTGAAATTGAATCCTTGGTATACGGTATTATCAAATCTGAGTGAAAACATATACACGTTTTGGTGTCAAATTCTTTTAATTAAGGCTAAAATGAGATCATGATCATTCCAATTTACAAATGTTTATCATATATTAAATTTGATAGTACTATTATTTCAGTTGCTCCTATCATACAAAAAACAAAATAACAAATAAAAACTTTTGTATTTCAAAGTGGAAGGGGTGTCAGAACTCCAGAAACTCACCACTGCCAGACTACAGCCTTGCAGCAGAATCTAGTCACCTCACTAAAAGAACTTTGGAGTCTATTTATTTTGAATAATAATCTCTTTAATTGATAATGCTGTATTAGGATAAACTTTTCCAGGAATCTGTCCCATTGATAGATGCATGGAATTTTAATTTGCCATTTTAAAAATAGTGGTGACCTCCATGCAAATAATGTAATTCAGAAGCAACCACTCTATTAAAATGTAGCACTGAGTTTATTTTATTTTTTAAATTTATCTTTATTGTTGAAAGTTTTACAGATGTCTCATTTTTCCCCATTGAACCTTCCACCCTGCTCCCACCCCAATATATTACAGAATTGTAATTAATGAACTACAGAAATAAATATAATGATCAAACTATACAATTTCTAGAAGACAATATTGAATAAAATTGTGTTCTTGGGTTAAATAAAGGCTTCTTTAATATGATGTAAAAAGTATGAAGCAGAAAGCAGCCCTGGCAATATATACATGAATGAACATGGCTGTGTTCCAATAAAACATTATTTATGGACACACACTTACACAAAAATAAAAATAAATAAATGTAGCACTGATATGGAAACTGTCTCCTTTTCTTTTTTTAATACATATTTTTTATTTCATAGAAGAAGGGAGAGAGCGAGGAAGAGAGAAACATCAACGCTGAGAGAGAATCATTGATCGGCTGCCTCCTGCATGTCCCACACGGGGATCAAACCAGCAATCCAGGCATGTGCCCTTGACCAGAATCGAACCCGGGACCCTTCAGTCCGCAGGCTGACACTCTACCAGTGATGACGAACCTTTTGAGCTCGGCGTGTCAGCATTTTGAAATACCCTAACTTAACTCTGGTGCTGTGTCACATATAGAAATTTTTTGATATTTGCAACCATAGAAAAACAAAGACTTATATTTTTGATATTTGTTTTATATATTTAAATGCCATTTAAGAAAGAAAAATCAAGCAAAAAAAAAATGAGTTCGTGTGTCACCTCTGACATGCGTGTCATAGGTTTGCCATCACTGCTCTATACATTGAGCCAAACCAGCCAGGGCTAAACTGTCTCCTTTTCTGAATGAGACACATATTTTATAAGGTCAAATTATCTTTTCTTTCCTTGCAAGAATTTAAAAATGTGGAATTAATTCTGAAACTACATTAAAGTTTATTTTTTTAAATGTAATACAAAATATCTATCTTCTTAGTCCTAAAGTGACTTTGACAGACTATAGTAGCACTTTCTGATGTATGTGAATGAAGGAATTACACCAATGAATAAAATTTCAGGAGATGTTAGAGTAAAAAATGATATGTGATATTTGTGTTTACATCATAAGAGGGAATATAACTACTAGAGAACATCTATAGACTATTTCATCCAACAACAGCAGAATACATACTTTCTTAAGTTCACATGGAACACTCAACAAGGTAAACTACATTCTGGGCCAAAAAACACATACTAAGAAATTTAAAAGAAAAGAAGGGGCCATTATAATACTTCAACAATAAATAAATTAATAAAATAAAATAATAGAAATAATATAATTTTGCTCTCAGACTACAACATAATTAAGAAATCAATAACAGGAAGATAACTGGAAAACTCCAAAATATATGGAGATTAAATATTGTACTTCTAAAGAACATGTGCATCAGAAAATAAGCCTCACTAGAAATGAAAAAATACAGGGTGTCCCAAAAAAATGTATACACATGTTAATAGCTGTTAGCTTAATTTTGAAAATGAAATGCATTTAAATAAACACTACCTTTATAATTATTCAAAATGTGTGTTTTTATTTTTGAGAATAAACTATGTTTGGAGCTAAAAGGAAAATACAAAAAAAAACTTATCAAAATTTGAGAGACAGAGAAAAATCAGTGCTTAGAGGGAAAACTATAGTATTTAATATCTATGTTAGAAAGATGAGGTATCTAAAAATCACTAATCTAAGTTTCCAGATTCTCTCTCTCTCTCTCTCTCTCTCTCTCTCTCTACTCAGTGTGGTGTGATATCTAAGCATCTAAGAAGCCATGGATACATGGATGCTTAGCTTTTACTTTGACACAAAAATATGGCCCAGAGTAGAAAAAGCTACTTTCAGAAGTTACATCTGACAAGTTGGGAGATCATTCCAGAGAGAATCGCTATATCTATACCTAGGTTTTGCTTATATTCTTTGTCAGTCATTAATAAAGATGGAGGTTGAGTGATATTTGTGAGTTGGTAAAGTGTCCTTTGACCATTCAGCCCTATGTGGTACTAGTAGTTCTCAAATCTTCACCCTCTTCCTTAATACCTATACTACTGATGTTGCAATGCCCATCACTGAAATTTCTGAGATATATTTCTCTGCCAATTGGTTTGGGCTTGGCCACATCACTTGCCATAGCCAGTAGAAAGCTAGCAGCCCTGCTTTGGCCTGGTCCCTGGTGCTTCTGGTATCCATCATGAGAAGAGCATGACCACAGCCTGCACAGCCTGATCAGAACCACTCTACTCCACTCACACATCTGAGTGAGAAAAATGTGTGTGTTTGTTTTTTAATGTAAGCCCCAGAAATTTTGAGGTATTTCAAAAATAGGAGAAAACAATCAAATACACAGCATTAAAAGAAGTTTCTAAAATAACATTGCACTTTACGATGATAACTTCAAACTTGCATTTAAATTAACTAGCCAAACAGTTTCTTGTAAAATTCTGTAAATCTACTTTGGAAAAAACAAACAAGTAAAAATTAACAAAGATGTTTTTAAAAAAACGGCATGGGCAAAAATGTTTCTGTTGAAAATGTGTATGTTCTAGAATTAGCAATATCTTAATCCTTCCTGCCTCTTGTGATTCATCCTATGAGGACATACGGTCTTGTGCAATTACTATGAGCAGCAAGTTAACATATATACTGCACCATTCCATTATATAATTATGCTTCTATATAGAAGTTGATACTAGCATTGAACATATGTGACTTTTGGACAGAAATATGTCTATCCAAATATCTAAAAGGAAATATCTCTTTATAGTTCCACCTACTCAATATATTATTTTGTAGAGATGTAGCAAGTAGTCAGAAATCTGCTATCTGTGTGGGTAGAGAAACCAGAGGAGAATAAGAAAAAAACAAAAACAAAAAGAAAAACAAAAAAAACCTACAACTTGAAGAAAGTGAGTTTTATATTCCCAATAAAGCAAATAAAGTCAGCATAGCTATGACAACCTACACGGGGGTGATATCAAATTGTCTAGGCTCAGGGGACACAGGCTGCTGCTAACCTCATTAACTGGGGAGTCTAAATGCTGTCAAATTACATATACAGTGAGGTTTACAAATGAACAGCAGCATTTCATGCCAAAGCAAACCCTCTCCATCAAAACATCTAGCCGTGCTTTGACTAAACATAGACTCCCCATTAGTACTATTTTAAACTAAAAGCAGATAAAGAAGCAGATATCTAAGAGAATAGTAAATTTTAAAATGTTTGGGAACACTTTGAATTCTATGTGCAAAGTACTGAAGATGGTGGTGGTCTAGATAGTTTGAAAAAAAGAGGTATAAATATAATAGAAGTATCAGGTTTATACATTTAGTGACCTTGTTTTGTCTAGTACTGATAAATGATAGCTGAGAAACAAACTTCTAAGAATACTTCTTTAATCGTTCTATTTAGAAAATAGAATGAGAAAAGTTTAAGAACTATGTAATATGACTTTCATTCATCTTTATAGGTTGCATAAAATATGTGTTAGTTAATTTTTTCTTGACAGACAAATGTTAATCAAACTAGTATTTGTCATATCCATAGTACCCAAACTTAGAACAGCTTCTATAACATTCAAATGTTTAAATTGACCAACATGAAATTCAAATAATTTGATTCATTCATTGGTCCAGTGTTTCTTAACTGAGGGCAATTTTGTCCCCCATCCCCCCCACCCCACTCCCAGGGGACATTTGGTGATGTCTGCAGACATTTTTAAAATCAGGACTGTTGGGATGCTACTAGCAATTAGTGAATATGCCAGAGGCGGTAAATTGTATGCTAAATATAATAAAATGTAAGGATGTTCCCCTGCTGCAACTAAGAAGCATCCAGTCCAAAACACGAATCATGATGAATTTAAGGAATCCCATCTTATTCTAAAATGAAACAATGAAGTTGCCAAGAAAATTGACTTTCATTTCAGTTACTAATAAAAATTGGAGATATCTACAAAACTCTCCTGTTCTAGATTGGAATATTACCATGTTCCTGCATTTCAGACATGTACTCACATGTTACCAAATGGAAGCGTGCTCCTTGCGTGAACCTGATTGACTCATTCACATATGCACTTGCTCTTCAGAAAGCTCGAATTACTGAGAGCTCCTGGGTTTTCTAGATATAGAATGTTCTTTTTTGGTGAAATTTTGCAGGATGACTATGCTTCTACTACTATCTGATCAAGAGCAATGCAAATGATTATGTGGTGTCAGACAGCCTGGATACCTGCCGTTTTGAAGCAATAAGTATTACTAACATTCTAATACTAAAGTCAACTGAGCACTATCAATCTCTTTTATAAAACAACAGTTTAAATATATTAAACTTACACTGCATTAGTTAAATAAAGAAAAGCACTTATTTAGAATGAGCCAAATAAAAGACACTTTCAATGAAAAGATTTTACATAATTTTGGATATTAAAATGTATACCATAAAGGCTTTTTAAAAAAAAAAAAAAACAGTGTGTACTGGCAAGAAAAAATGTGTACAGTATAGAAATTGAGAGCTTTGGGGGACTTTTCTATTTCCTGAAGTAGAATAGGAATGCTAGTTAGGTCATGATTTAAGTAATAATGGCATACAAAGCAGAGGGCTTGCTGGTTACCAACTTCAAACAGAATTGAAGAATAATTTTTCAAAAGAAGAGTCAAGATTTTGTTAGCAAATCCACTGCCTCTGAGTAGATGAAATATTATAAATTCAAATAAAAATTATTGACCATTAGAGATCTTCCCCAATTTTAAATGTGAGTAGGAAACTAGTGAATAATAAATGAGTAGGAAAAAACAAATATGAAATATTCTCATGAATGATATTGCTGAGAAAGTGTCTTAAGTGTACATAATTTACTGTGGATTATAAATATCACCCCCATAATTTATTCCCAACACTGGTCAGCAAATGCTTTAAAAACAGCTTTTGATCATAAAACATATTATTATTAATGTACCTTGTGTTAACAGTGCTTGTAAAGAGATCAATGTAAGTCTATATTTTATTGTTAGCTTAGTACTCTAATCATTTATATTATTAAATTTAAAATGGCTGAAAAGGGTAAAAAAAAGTACAATTTGGCAGTTACAGAATATAGTAAAAAGATATTATCATAACTATAAATGGTGCCAGCTGGATACTAGTTTATAAAAGTGATCACTTTATAAGTTATATAAATGTCTAACTACTATGCAGTACATCTGAAACTAATATAATATTGAATGTCAATCAAAATTGAAAAATAAATAAATAAATACATACATAAAATTTCACATAGGATTTTATGTAAATTTTGAGGGCACATTGTCTCACAATTCAATGCACAACCTTCACTACAACACACTGACAACCTTTTTCTTTTGGTAGAACATACTCTAAAGAATAAAACCAAAGCTGGAACATGTAAAAGTAAAGAGAAAAGAAAAAATAACCAAAATCTGAATTTTTACAATATAGGTATATACATCCATTTTAAGTGTCATTTTATCTCCTAAAAATAGAGAAGGTGAATTAAATAAACCTTTAAAGAAGTCTTCTGAAAGGATAATGGCCCTGATAAAAGAAATAAGGCATGCATAAAGAATGCCTCTCTCTCTCTCTCTCTCTCTTTCTCTCTCTCTCTCTCTCTCTCCTCTTAGGATGCCCTCATCTCCTTCCAGCATTGAAACATGGTCATGTGAGGATGTGGGGTTTGATGCTGCAGCAGCCATACTGTGACCATAAGAGGAAGAACAAGAAAATTCAAGCAAGTTTTGGGGTCAAGTGTCTTGAGACTTTTTGTTCTACACTATATAACCTTATATGTCACTGTGGGTCAAGCATTCTGTTTCCTGTTGTTAAAAGCTTTACTAACTGAAATGGGAACACTGGAATATTCACCTATTGAGCATTAAAAAAACCTATTCCCATATTAGGAAGCAATAATTCATACTAGCCAAATAAGCTAAGAAATTTCTCTCCCTCTCTCTTAAACACACATACACCCCCCCATACACACACACACACACACACACACACACACAAACACTATCAATTCTTTCCAGATCCAGTTAACTTTTAATTTCCTTTGTATCTTCCCAAGATTCTCCTGAATTATGTATGTAGATCTGCCTTTACTTTATTTCATTCTCATTTTTATTTACATTCTTAATCTTGCTACCAATATTTCATAAAACTGAAAATTGTTTACTCTTAGGATTTCACAGTATTTATCAAATTATGTCTAATATGTTAAAGCCAGAACAATTTTCTATTATGATAATCAATCTGGGTGGCAGAATTTGTGTTTTATCTGACAGATTTTTTAAGAGGAAATGTTATGATTCTAATTATTACACTTTAAAATACTTGAATGTAAACTATCACAAACACAGCAAGATTCAGTAGCTAGGCAACAGATGGGAAATTTGAAGGCCATAAATTCTTTGCTTACTTTACTACAGTGCTATCTAACCCTTGAGAAGTAATTTACCCAATAGTTAGAAGTCAATGACAAGTATGTACTCATTAGCAAATACTGTTTTTATAAGATGAAAGTGTCTTCTCTCCAGGCTCCTCTGCACAATTATTTTGTGTTCTTTACTTGCTGTTCTATGTTTGTTAAATGTAGTCAATGATAATACAAAGAGTGTTTTATTACTGGCTTACTCTGGTGAGCATAGTATTGGACTACAGGTTGAAAACTACAAGTATGGAGCCAAGAAACCCGATCTTCTTTATCTAACTGCATTCCCCACCCTGCCTAATTTAGATTACTGTTGAGCAGTTTATATGCTTGAGCCTTCATATTCACTATAAATTATATACTAGTCATGGGTGAAAATTGGCTCTTTTCAGTTCCAAATTTAGTTCATTCTATAAGTTAGAACTTCTGAAAATGAATAGACCCTTTTTTAAATTTTTGATATTTATTTTATATATTTCAATGCCATTTAACAAAGAAAAATCAACCAAAAAAATGAGTTCACGTGTCACCTCTGACACGCGTGTCATAGGTTCGCCATCACTGGCTCAGCCTGTTCTTGGGCCTGGGGATGGTCAGCTTTCCAAGGCAAACTCCCAGGCCATGAGGTCAGCATCCGGGCACAGCAACCAATTCAAAGCGTGTCCTGTCCTTGGTCTTTCCGCAGCATGTATGTCTTTTCCAAGTAATGGACCCATCCAGAACTCCTTTTTTCTCTTTTTTCTTTTTGTTTGTTTTTTTGTGTTGTTTTTTGTTTTGTTTTGCTTTGCTTTTTATTCCTCCTCCTCCTCCTCCTTGCATCTGGCCTCAGCAGGATCCAGCCAGAGTTCCTGGGCTGAAGCGGGCGGGGGCAGCTGCCTCCAGGCTCCAGGGTACTGGAACAGTGGCTGCTGGGGAGCCATCCCTGGCCCCCAGTCAGGTAGAGGCTGCCATCCCCACCATGGCTGCTGCCCATCAGACGGAAAATGCTGCCTCTGCCCTTGCAGGGTGCAGTCCCCATGTATCATGAGCGGCCCGGGGTCCCCCAGAGGAGTGTCAATGCCACCAGCTTCTCCCTGGAAGAAGGGCTGTTGGGGAGCAGGACATGGACCCATAGCTGAAGGGGTGAATTCCCAAGACGGAGAGCAATAGGGACTCCTGGAAGGTTCCCCCAGGGCCTCGGCTGGAGTCTCCAGGTTGGGAGAGGCCGCATTCGCGCCCAGCACACCAGCGTGCCCCCAGAGGCCTGCTTGCCCAGAGGCATGCTCCACCCCGCAGGAGAATCGGATGGCATAGCTCTGGAGAGTTACGATGCCAGAGCCACGTGGAGGGGAAACGTCCTGGAGGCCATCGTGGCAGGGGGCGGGGCGTGCACCCTGGTGGGAGGGATCCAGGAGCTGCAGCTTCTGCCTCCCGCTGCGGGCTCTTCTGGGGGTTCTTGGGTTGTCTGCCTCTGCGGTTCTGAAACCATACCTGGATTCTTTTTTTTTTTTTTAATATATTTTATTGATTTTTTACAGAGAGGAAGGGAGAGAGATAGAGAGTTAGAAACATCGATGAGAGAGAAACATCGATCAGCTGCCTCCTGCACATCTCCTACTGGGGATGTGCCCGCAACCCAGGTACATGCCCTTGACCAGAATCGAACCTGGGACCTTTCAGTCCGCAAGCCGACGCTCTATTCACTGAGCCAAACCGGTTTCAGCAATACCTGGATTCTTGACTGAGGAATCTGGATTTGCTTGGCTAGTTTTTCTCAGAGAGTAATATCAGGATATGGGTCCTTTTCAAAGGCCTCGAAAAGGACCTTGAGTTGGTCTTTGCTGTACGTGGTCCTCCTGCGCCTCCCAATTGCTCCGGTCCTGTTGGAGGGCATGTCTGACGGCACCTACCCACCAGCAAGGACCCAGGTGGGAACTGCCTTCCTGCCAGCTGGAGTCTGGTAGGCAGTGTAAAGAAGATTATATGAAAGTAGGATAAAGTAAGGCGGGGAAATTTCTGTAATGGCTTACAGGCTAGCTAAGATTATGTGCTCACTTGAGGGTGGTTACCCTTATGAGGGGTCTAAAAAAGAGCCATTTCAAAGGTGTGTTAATCCATGGATGCAGACAATAGGATGGTGAAGACCTGGGGCAGGGGATGGGGGCAGGCAAGAAGGGTTCAATGAGGGGAAAAGGGACTCTGTAATACTTTCAGCAATAAAGATTTAATAAAATAAAACAACAACAAAGATGTGTTAACCTAGATGTACCAAAACAATGGATAGAAAGACATCCTTACAAATGGAGGTTTTCTTTTTTTTTCTTTTCTTTTTTTAATTGTTTTATTGCTTAAAGTATTACAAAGAGTATTACATATGTCTCCTTCCCCCGCCCCCCCCGCCCTTGACAATCCCCTGGCCTCCCCTACCCCCAGTGTCTTATGTCCATTGGTTATGCTTATATGCATGCATACAAGTCCTTTGGTTGATCTCTTACCCGCCCCCCTCCTGCCCCCCAACCCTCCCTGGCCTTCCCCCTGTAGTTGGACAGTTTGTTCGAGGCAGCTCTGCCTCTGTATCTATTTTTGTTCATAAGTTTATAATGGTCTTTATTATCCATAAATGAGTGAGATCATAGACCCTTTATAATGAATATTATATTAAAATAAAAAAAGATAGTTATAACTGGAGAGGGCATTTAAAAATCGAGAATGGTAGACACTAGGTTGCCCTGCTCATTATTTACTTTGAAAGTCCAGCTTATTCCAATGGGAAGATCTAGATTCCGGTTTAGTGACATCTTTGGATATGCCACTCTTTCATTTAATTTTTTTTCAGTCTACCACCATTATAATAATTCATTTTCCTTCACTTATATTCCTATTTCATCAAGTACTGGATGACTCTAAACTCTTTGGTCTCTTCTGAGAACACACGGTTTATAATGAAATAAATTACTAGCATAGATCTTCTTCCAGACCTCTTAAACTCATGAATTAATCCTTGTGGTCAGTTAACTCTAAGCAGTTAATAGAAAACAATCCGTGTGCAGATCTGACCTCTATAAGCCCACATCTATAGCTGGAACATATGTCTCTTTTATATTCCGGAATATTTTCGTTTTTCAGTTTGGGGAGGCTTAATATACTCAGTTTTGCATAACGGTCCATCTGTAGCAATTCTACACCCCTGCAGGTTTCCAAACTGCTCTGAAAGATAAATATGCCACAGAAACACATATAAACCTATGTGAGACCTTAATGAGTCCATAGATGATACCATCATTATAGGAGCAAAGGATTTAAAAAAAGCAGCATGTTGTAAATTAAAAATGTGATTTCGAAAGGTGACTGCTGTAGATGAGGGGAGCATAAAGGGGCTCTTTCATAATCCAACCTGAAAGGAGTTTATACTGAAAATGAGTAACCAGGGCAGCCTATAGCTAAACAATGCAAGAAACTCCAGTGAATACGCATAACCTTTGTTTTCTCTAGTAAATAAAATTGAAAAGCTTAAAACCTTATTACCTGGAAAAAAAGTAAGTCTTTGTTTGTTGTTTGTTAACTTCCTGAGACAAAAGTAACACAAGAAATCAATTCATTTGATAAAATAATTTAAAATTTAGAGTGAATTACTCAGAGCACTCGGTGATCTTTAACGCAAATGTTTTATATTTTCCTCTGTGCAAAAAAAAAAAAAGAGAGAGAGAAGAAATATGAAGTTTTAAATTGGGTGACATATCAAATTTATTATCAATTTTCTAAGTTTTTCTTACCCTTCTGTGGGTAAGTGAAGGGCCCATGAATAGAAAATCATAATATGGAAAACTCAGCATTGTTTTATCAACACCAACAATCTCAGCAAGGCTGTACCATAAAAAGAGGGCATAGGAGCTTGTGTGATAAAGGTATTATAATGCCAGGAAATGTTTTTGAGTATGATTCTCAAAACCCTTATTGTACTTTACAGAAATAGAAAAAAAATTAAAAAGAAAGAAAAGGAAAAACAAAGAAATAATAAAACTGCCTCTTAAATATAAGTAAAGGATTAAAGTATATATCAAACTCATGAACATATTAAACCATAAGAATGTCCTAGCAAACTGTTTTTCACTACATGGATGACAGCTCACCATTAGTATGGAGCACTATTATCTCAATATTAGGTAACAATAAAACACAGTAGGCTTTGTGTGTCAAGATGGCAACACAGGAGGCCCCTGAACCCACCTCCTCCCATAAACACACCAACTCTACAGCTACACACGGAGCAGTTCACTCTGAAAGATACCCAGAAGTTAGATGCATAACTCCTATAGTGGGCAAGTGAGAAAGCACCCCCAACATGATGGGTAGGGAAGACACACACACTCTCGCCATAAACACTGCTTTTGGCACAGTAACACACTGGGAGGGAATGCACTTCCCAACTTTTCCCTAAGGAGCAATGGGTTTGGATGCAACATCTAGTACCCCAACTCCTCTTTTTAATTTTTTTAAAATTGATTTTTAGGGAGGAAGGGAGAGTAAAGGAGAGGGAGAAGGATGGGCTACCTATAGTACCCCAACTCTTAAGAATTCCACCTGAGGGGCAGGCCCCCAAAACATGAAACTCTGAAAACAAATGTCCACAAGACTAACAAGAATATAGCAAACTAAGAAACATTTCTTATCTAGCCCACAAGGACTTGCTTGGCTATCCACATGGGGCTCAGTTATTGCTTACACCAATCTGATTAAAAAATGGACAGTGAGCCCAAACTGGTTTGGCTCAGTGGATAGAGTGTCAGACTGCGGACTAAAGGGTCCCAGGTTCAATTCCTGTCAAGGGCATTTACATTGGTTGCGGGCATATCCCCAGTAGAGGGTGTTCAGGAGGCAATTGATTGATGTTTCTCTCTAATCGACGTTTCTAACTATCTCTCTCCCTTCCTCTTTGTAAAAATCAATAAAATATATTTTAAAAAATAAAAAAATAAAGGACAATGGGATATCACCTCACACCTATCAGAATGGCGACCATTAACAAATCAACAAATGACAAGTACTGTAAGGATATGGAGAGAAGGGAACCCTCGTGCACTGCTGGAGGGAATGCAGACTGGTGTGGCCACTATAGAAAACAGTATGGAGTTTCCTCAAAAATTACATATGGAACTGCCATTTGACCCAGTGATCCCACTTCTAGGAATATATCCAAAGAAACCCGAAACACTAATCAGAAAGAACATATGCACCCCTATGTTCATAGCAGCATAATTTACAATAGCGAAGATCTGAAAAGAGCCCAGTTGTCCATCAGTAGAGGAATGGATAAGAAGCTGTGGTACATTTACACCATGGAATACTTTGCAGCAGTAAAAAAGAAGGATCTCTTACCCTTTGAGACAGCATGGAGGGACCTGGGGAGTATTATGCTAAGCGAAATAAGTCAGTCAGAGACAGACAAATATCACATGATCTCACTCATATGTGGACTCTAATGCACAAAATTAACTAATAAACAAAATAGATCCAGAGACATAGAAGCATGGAACAGACTTGAATCTCAGAGGGAAAGTGGGGGGTGGGTGGGAAGAGAGCAAGCAAAAAACTTGTATGCATAAGCCATGGACACAAACAATAGTGTGGTGAAGGCCTATGGCGGGGGTGTGGAGGTAGGAGACGGGCTATAAGGGGTCAATGGGGAAAAAATTGGGGACATACATAATACTTTCAACAATAAAGGTTTTAAAAAATGAATATATGGTTAAAATTAGCCCCGATAGCCTGTTGAGGGTGTGATACAGCTTCAATCCAACATGCCTTTTATGCTAGTTCAGTGGGAGGAGCTGGTGTTGCTACCCATATATATAGTTTTAAGGTGCTTTTTAAAATTGAATTTATTGGGGTGACATTGGTTAAGAAAACCATACAGGTTTCAAATGTTTAACTCAAGAAAACATCATCTGCATCCTGCATCCTGTGCTCACCACCCAAAGTCAAGTCTCTCTATGTCCTCCACCGGTTGTCGTTGATGCTACTTCTTCTGAACCAATACTATGAGACACTGCTATAAGGGACTGGAAAGGCTAACGGGAACTCTCCCACACTGCTAAAACAGCCTTGGCTTTCGGGAGGGGCTCTAAGCAGTGCTGATTAACTGTAGCAACAGGGGACAGAAATGTAATACTTGGGTGACTGATGGCACATTCCAGTATAGAAACTGAGACTAATCCCTTTGGATTGAAGAGACAGTCCTGGAGTTTCTTTGGGATATCTGATGAAGGGAAGAACAGGAGAAGAACTGACTTTGTATAATCCAGAGAACCAGGTTCAGAGTTATACTAACTTGAACATTAAAAGAAATGTCGTTCAAGACTGCAATATATAAAAATTAGTGTGTAAGTGAACTATCTACTGTTACCTTCCCCATGAAGCAGAAGCAGTGATAAATAAAGTAGCAATGTACTCGGATGAGAGACTTGGCCAACCTGCTTTAAGTTCTATCATCATAGTAAATTTTTTTTTAAAATATATTTTATTGATTTTTCACAGAGAGGAAGGGAAGAGGGATAGAGAGTCAGAAACACCGATGAGAGAGAAACATCGATCAGCTGCCTCCTGCACAGCCCTCACTGGGGATGTGCCTGCAACCAAGGCACATGCCCCTGACCGGAATCGAACCCGGGACCCCTCAGTCCGCAGGCCGACGCACCATCCACTGAGCCAAACCGGCCAGGGCTCATAGTAAATTTTAAATATTTAAATGTTTTAAAATGTTATTTGAATTTAACTTTATTGTTGAAAGTATTACAGATGTTACCCTTCCCTCAATATAATGATTCAATTACAAAGAAATTAAACCATCCTGCAAATAAGACATAAAAATAACCATATCTGTTTTAAAACTCTAATAAAATGTGCTCATTTTCTAGATAAAAACAAGTTTTTGCCATGTTTAATGCCATTGCCAAGTTGAACCAATTAGAACAAAATGAATTTGCAATGATTGCTTGAAACAAATCGGAAAGTGACTGATGTAAGAATAATGTACACTGCAAAATGTCAGAATAAGAAAAAACTGGACAAATAAGTAAAAGAAAGCTCAGAAAAAATGGCAGATAAGTTGCTAAGCAAATTCTTTTTGTCTTTATTAGTTGAGGTACAACACAGTTTTAGTGAAACTTATATCTAGGTTATAATGCTATTTTTATATTCTAATAACTTCATTTAATAGTCTTTTTGCCAACACCTACCCTTCCGTCCAAATTGACTAAGTCAGGAAAAACTAAAACCTTTGAAATACACACAATTCAGAAGTAAATTATAACTCCCCCCCATCAATAATTTATCCAGCTACTTTAGACAAGTCACTAATGTCTATGCTTATGATTTCTGACTGTAAAGCTGACAGAACCACAATGACCTATCTTGCATGGTGAATAAAGGGAGCACCTGATTAGAAGAGACACTTTTCAGGCAGGAGGTAATAGGTACAAGGGGAATGGTAGAATCTTTGTCTCTTGGCAAAGGAGAGAGAAAAATGAAACCCTTTCCCAGTGCCATTGGCAAGTGGTGTCTCAAACTTAAATTCAAATTCTCCACCAGCAAAAACAATTGTTTTCTTGTCTTATTAATCAAGAATATTTTTATTGACTTCAGAGAGGAAGGGAGAGGGAGAGATAGAAACATCAATGATGAGAGAGAATCATTGATCGGCTGTCTCTTGCATGCTCCCTACTGGGAATTGAGAGGCCCAAACCTTGGCATGTGAGCTGACCAGGAGTTGAATCCTGACCTCGTGGTTCACAGGTCAATGATCAACCACTGAGCAACATTGGCTGGGCAAACAAGTTTTTTTTTTTTTTAGTTTTTTTTTATTATTAAGTTATTACATATGTATCCTTATCCCCACATTACCCTCCATCAAACAAGTTTTAATAAAGTCCTTCTAACAGTTAGATTCTAATGATATTATTGCCAGCAATGCCATTATTCATGCCGAATTATGATACTCAAACCTTGTGGTAGTCAGTTTAAAACTACATTTGTTTCTTGAGAGTGATGTGGAGAGCTATTTTCTCTGAATATGTTTACTCACAGTGAAGTCCCACAGTGGAATGACCTTTATATTCAACATTTTAAAAGCTTAACCATACTTTCCCTGGGCATCTTAGAGTAGGAGATAATTCTTTCCCAAGAGAAAATAAAATTAAAATGCTGCAACACCTGTTGGAGAAGTAAATGCAAGGATAATGACAGAAATAATAGGCCAAATAATTATGTTAATTGTTTATTTTTACAAGGGAAGACACTCAATATTTATTGTGTTCTGTTGTGGTCTAATATTTTCATACCTGTAGCTCCATCCCATATAGGAATATCCAGTCTCAAATGAGAAACAAATCTTAGTAATTTAATGCAATAGTTGAATTTATTCATTCACCTTTAACCTAAATATCTAAAATTTAACAATTTAGTTGGGGGTGGGGGGCTTGACATATTTTCAGTTGTTCTTTGTGAATTGTTGTTAAGCATCTGCACAAACACACACACACACACACACACACACACACACACACACACATACACACACACACACATCAGGTATTATTCTTTGTCTGGTCAAGGACTGACTTCACAGTTCCCATGGCAACCCAGTTTGCTCAGTGTTCTCTTTCAGCAGCTGCTGATTACACTTTGAATTTTATTTGCATTCATGATTAAGGAGTATAAAAGATTAAGGTAAAATTTTTAAAAAAGCAATAAGAAAAGACATTTCAATCAATGCTTCTCTGCAGTTTAATTAAAAATAAAAGAATAAGAGGAGATATCTGGATTTTAGAAATGTTTATTTAATGGTTGAATGGCTATTACAGTAATATTGAATGAAGACACCACTATCATCTTGAACTTCCACAATTTGCAAGGCTGTACAAAGACATGTAGACAAAACTTGTTTCCTAATAATGGTCTGTCTGTCTGCTTTCAGAAAATAATAAATGCATATTTCTGTTATAGGTCCAAATTAAGATGAGAGAATAAAAATATTTAGTATAGTATAATTTGTTGCAATCATGCAATGTACTTTCAGGAAGGATTCTCTTTGATATTAAATGTCACTTATCTTTGACCTTTTTATGTTCACAAGAATTTATACTACCAATTGTTATGTAGGTAGAGATAGAACAATAACTAGTAATAATCACCAGAGCATTAATAGAAAGATAAGAACTCTGTAGAAATATGGAACTTTTTGGGTAAGACTGTACAATGATGAAATGCTACCCTTGTGTATGTTCATATCCTAGAAAATGTAAAAGAACAAAGAGGATCACATATCTTTATATTAGTAAACAAAGAAACACTAGATGAATATATTTTTAATTTTACTATTTAAGTCAAATATTTTTCATTTCTCAAAGATACGTTGGTATCATTATAAAGAGCTAAATATTTTATTTTCTGTACAATTATAATAAATGCACACAATTATTTTATTCTACTGGGACTTTTATCTTTGGACAAATTTTGTGTTCTAAGCATTATATCAATGCATTGATGTTTTATAGAGAATTATTTTTAAATTCTCATTTGTTAATTTATTATATTAATGAAATACAAATCAACAAAGTAATTAATGAAAGAGCAAGGGAATTAGGGAATCAAAATATGTAAAAACTGTGATCTTTTATTTTGGAATGAATTGTATATGTGTACTGCACATGTACATCCTAGATAATTTGATGTTTAATTACTTTCATGAGAATTATTTATTATATAACTAAATGAGAATGTTGGTAGGTGACAAAACTACAATATTCAAGTATTATTCTGAAATTCACTATGTTTTTTACATTTTCCACTTTAAGAAAAAAATAACTCACTAGAGGCCTGGAGCACAAAATTTGTGCATGGGGGGTGGGGTCCCTCAGCCCTGCCTGCACCTTCTCACAATCTGGGACCTTTTGGGGGATGTCCGACTGCCAGTTTATGCCCCATCCCGCAGTGGATTGGGCCTAAACCGGCAGTTGGACATCCCTCTCACAATCTGGTACCGCTGGCTCCTAACTGCTCTCCTGCCTGCTTGATCACCCTTAACTGCTTGGCTGCCTGCCTGATTGCCCCTAACCAATCGCCTCCCTGCCTGATTGCCTCTATCTACCTCTGCCTGCCTGCCTCATTTCCCCTAACTGCTTACCTGCCTGCCTGATTGCCACAACCACTCACCAGCCTGCCTGATGGCCCCTAACTGCTCCGTGGGGGGCGGGGCAGCCAGGGCAAGGGGCCCTGGTCATTCTGGTCTCTGGTCATTCTGGCCATTTCACCATTTCTGTCGTTGGGCTTTTATTATATAGGATTTTAAAATAGAATAATAATTTTATATACTCTGCTAATTTAATGTGAAATTTAAAAAAAAATCACACCAAAATTACTTTGTACAGTCTTTAATCTCACCATCTGAGTGTTTTAATAAACTACTATTATTAGAGATATTGTTCTGTTCAACTTGTCCTATAATACAGAGCTCTTCAACCGGATGTTTTATTCTGCTTCATATGCTAGAGCATGCTCTAAAGCTGGCAGCCTCTAAGAGATCTGGCATTTTAATAAACTGAGGGGTCACAGGTAACATTTTTCTCAATAAGTTTGAGTTTTCCCCATCATACCAGATGTTAATGGATCAAAACTTTTTTTTTCTTTTTTTCTGTCTTAATTGCATCTAGGTAAAACTGTGCTCCAGAAAAGTAAATGTCAAAGCTGTCTGGACCTTAGACCAATTATTTTCTCTATCACAAAAAGTACAGTCTAAGTCTCCTTCAAAGAAAAATTGGGAATTTGCTTTCACTTCCTGCATTTATCTTGTTGTAAGTTGTAACTCATCTCTTCTATGTCCTTTTCAGCTAGAAAGGTGTATAATAAGTGGCCAAGAAAATTTTCTACAGATTTCCACACAGATGATTGCAAAATGATAACTGCTTTGGGTATGGGCCACAATTTAGAATAGGGACTAGCTGGAGCTCAGATGTTTTATCTTGACATGGGCTTATAGCCACTGAGAGTGGTGCACTTTGACTTACTGAAGAAAACGGGCACCAACATCCCATGTGAGACACCTAACAAATGGAGCAAAGACTTCCTACTGGAAAGCCATGTTGTTTAACCTATTAACCTAGGCTTTGACTTCCAGTTCAATAAATTTTACTGCATTTCTTTCCCAGGAGCCTTAACTGTAGAACATCATCTCTAAGCTGGATTGGAGAAGTCTTTGGTCTCAGAGCCTTATTTTCTCCTTAGGACAGATGAGCTGTTTTTTAGCGTGTGTGTTCGCGCGCGCGCGCGCGCGCGCGAGCGCGCGCGTGTGTGTGTGTGTGTGCGCGTGCGTGTGTGTGTGTGTGTGTGTGTGTGTGTGTGTGTGTGTGTGTTTAGGCACATCTGCATATCCTAGAAGAGAAATTAGAATAGCTGACTGGGATGAAACACAGGATTTGTTTGGTATTAGAAATCATTGGAACTTATTGTGTTAATTATTGTTGTTTTTCAGTTATCTAGGTAATTTGACCATCTAGGAAAAAGTAAATTTGTTTGTTTTCTGTAATAACACAGAACTAATGTTAAGTATTGTTTTGATTAGATTTATTATTGTAACTCTATGTTAATTATTATAATTTTTATTGTTTATGAACTGGGAGTAAAATTTAAATGAGTTACTGCCAGCAGGGCCTTTGTTAATTGTATGTGTTAAATGGATGGTACAAAGGCACTGTAGTCCAAATCTTATGATACATAGCCACTAAATATCGTTTCATTTTAAAATACTTTATTTTTATTGTCGACACTATTATAAATGTCCCCAAGATCCCCCTTTTTGTTCACTTCCACCCAGTCAATGACCTCTAACCCCCATCTCTGGCCACCACCACACTGTTCTCTGTGTCTATGGGTTATGCATATATGTCATTTGGCTAATCGTTCCACCTTTTCCTAACCTTTTTCAAAAATATATATTTTATTGATTTTTTTACAGAGAGGAAGGGAGAGGGATAGAGAGCTAGAAACATCAATGAGAGAGAAACATCGATCAGCTGCCTCCTGCACACCCCCCACTGGGGATGTGCCCGCAACCAAGATACATGCCCTTGACCGGAATCAAACCTGGGACCGCTCAGTCTGCAGGCCGACGCTCTATCCACTGAGCCAAACCGGTTTCGGCTCCTAACCTTTTTTAAAACAGTGTTAGCTATACAGGAATTTTAAGAAGACAGTAGATAGTATAGAAAGTTTCCATATATCCTACTCTCAGCTTCCCTATGACCAACTTACATTAGTATGATACAATTGTTAAATAATTAATGAATCAATATTGACTCATTATTACTCACAAAAATCCATAGTTTATTTAGATTTCCTTAGTTTTTACTCAATGTTCTTGTTCTGTACCACGAGACCAACCAGGACCCCACACTACATTTAGCTGCCAGGTCTCTTTAGGCTTCTCTTGGCTGTGGCACTTCCCCAGACCGTCCTAATCCTATATAATAAAAGGCAAATAGCCAAAACCGGTTTGGCTCAGTGGATAGAGCGTCGGCCTGCGGACTGAAAGGTCCCGGGTTCGATTCCGGTCAAGGGCATGTACCTGGGTTGCGGGCACATCCCCCGTGGGAGATGTGCAGGAGGCAGCTGGTCGATGTTTCTCTCCCATCGATGTTTCTAACTATCTATCTCTCTCCCTTCCTCTCTGTATAAAATCAATAAAAAATATATTTTTAAAAAAAAAAAGGCAAATATGCAAATTGACCTAACGATGGAACAACTGGTTACTATGATGAGTACTGACACCCAGGGGGCAGACACTCAATGAAGGAGCTGCCCCTTGGTGGTCAGTGCGCTCCCACAGGGGTAGTGCCGCTCAGCCAGAAGCCCGGCTCATGGCTGGAGAGTGCAGCAGCGGTGGCGGGAGCCTCTTCCACCTCCATGGCAGCACTAAGGACCCCTCGGGGGATGACTGCCTGCCAGCTTAGGCACACTCTCTGTGGGGACATCCCCTGAGGGGTCCCAGAATGCGAGAGTGTGCAGGCCAGGCTGAGGGACATCCCCCACCCCAGTGCATGAGTGTCATGCACTGGACCTCTAGTTTTTTTATAATAATGGCAGTTTTGAGGAGTAATAGTCAAGTATTTCATAGCATGCCTCACTACTGGAATTTCTCTGCTGTTTTTCTCATGATAAGACTCGCTGTTTGTTGGTTATTGGAAGAAGACCACAGGGGTAAAGTGCTACTTCCATCATTTCATATCATCCTATCAGCTGTACCATGATTTATGACTGTTGATGTCTGCCTTTATCACCTGGCTGAGACAGTGTTTGTTAAATTTCTCTACTACATAGTGATTCTTTTCCCTTTCTAGACTTTGAAGGCAGGCATTATATGCAGCACACACCTACAGAGAGGGAAGTTATGCTCCTTCTACTTGAAGGTGGAGTGTTGACAAAATTATTTGGGTTTCTTCTGCTTGGGAAATTTGTCTTTTCTCTCCCATTTATTGATTTACTAGAGCCCCCATGCATGAAATTCATGCATGGGTAAGGTCCCTAGGCCTGGCCGGCGATCATGGCTAATCTATGAGGTGACCTGCAGGATGACGGGGGCGGGGGGGGGGGGGGGCGGTCCCCTGCTGGCACCTGCCTTGGCCAGCCTGGGGCCTGCAGACTCGAGGCAGTTCCTGCATTGAGCGTCTTCTCCCCGGTGGCCAGTATGCATCATAGCAACTGGTTGTTCTGCCATTTGGTCGATTTGCATATTAGGCTTATATTATATAGGATTCAATCATTTGCTTATATCAGTATGGACTCATGGGTTTTTAATTAATACTAGGGCAAATAATTTTAATAGATTTCCATCACAAGAGGTAAGGCAAATAGTCAAAGCAAAATGACTTAATTTAGTATGAAAATGTTTGCATGGTACATTCTAAATAAATCTGATTCAGCAATATCATTTGTCAATGAGAGATGAACTTGGGAGATGAGCAGGTATTTTCTCATGAAAGCTATGCTAGTTAAAATATTAATACAGGGTAATTCCTCAGAAACTCTTTTAGATACTAAAATAGATCTGAACACTATTTATACATGTTTAAATTAATACTTAAATAAATATCTGTAACTTTCTAAATCATTTATATACATAAATGAAGGTGGCTAAGATGGTTATGAGTCTCATTTGTTGAAATTCCTTCAGTATTTATTTTATCTTGGAATCTTCCACTGCTTCTCTCACTCTACAGTTCCCTTTAGGTAAAAGAAAAATCTAAACCTTAAAAAGAAATTCCATGGGGGAATCTTGGCATTTTTATTACAAAAGTTAGATATCTAAAGAATGACTGACGGAGATTGTTATTGGTCATCACTGGCTATGGCTTAACTGTGGAAAAGATGTAATATCATGAGGACAAGAAAGAGAAAAACGCATGAAACTGCAAATACTAGAAAAGTGTTTGACAGTTATAGGACAATATTACTTACTTATATGAAGTTTGTGACAATGATTGTTTATTGCATGGAGTCAAATACACAGCAAACATGCAGTGCCTTTTCTACTGCTACCTAATATTATATATGGCTTTTAAGCATCCTACATGTGTTTGTATGTTTGATTTCATTTTATATCAATTAAAATAAAAATTTCTAAATCATTGAGGAATTAAGCCTGCTCTATTCATACAATAATTTATTTTAATATTATAATACTAAATTCTAAAATATTGGCACATTATGCAGTGCCAAGAAGTTCTTGGCTCATGACATGGAGTTCTTTTTAATGGTCTTCATCTTTTCAGAAAGTCCATGTATATACACATATAAAAATTGAAATAAAACAAAATGTAAGAGAAGACTGTTTCAGAAAGTAGATTGGTAGGCAGAAACCATTTGTAGAATGGTCTCCTGATCTGTAAGGCTGGAGTGAAAAAATGAGAAAAACTCAGGGCAGTAGAAGATTCTAAGTGTAAAGTGAAGTTAATAAATAGAAGTTTTGAACAACTCTAATACAATGAAGCCTGGTTAATTAATAAAAATGATTAAATATGCTAAGCAACAGCAGCAACAACAAAACTTCCAATTTTCTCTTTGATTTTTTTAACTTTAATATAGATGCAAAACCAAATATTACTTTAGATTCCCTGTAAATCAGTTGGAACATTTATTCCTTATAATGCCTATTCTGCATGCTTGCCAAAAGATTTCTTCTTTCCTTTGGTTGAAAGAGGTTCTGAAAGTTCTCTTTTCTAAACCTACAGAAGAATAGTAACCTTCAGTTAGGTGTTTTGGGTAAGAAACATGATGATATCTCAACTAAAAGACTTTACCTCATCTATAGCCTATTCCTCTTAAATGTAATATGCAAGTGGCTTGATAATATCTAAAGATATACCAACATCAATTTATAAGTTCCCATTCTTGCAAATTGTGCAATGCCTAGTAACAGATAAAGAGGTTGAGTTCAGGCACTTTATCTGAACTTAACAAAGCTTTTTCCATGTCAATAGAAGATGTGACTCATTTTGGGAGGCAAGGTTTGAGGACTGATTTTTAAGATGGAAAATATCTAATGGTTTTCTGAAGTTATCTCAATAACTCTGAAAATGGAGAAAAATGCTCCTTTCACGCTATCACTTTTCCATCACTTTTTCATGTGAAGTTTTCTTATTCAATATAAGTTACTTAAGAGTAGTGACAAGAGTCTTGTCTGTCACTCATACACCTTTGATGAGCAGATTCCCATTACATGTCTGGTCTTTTTTCGCATCACTCCTTATTTTAAACTTCATATCCCAGAAAATACACCACGCTCCTTTATGTGAGCATCTTAAGTGTCCTATGAACCTGTTGTTATCCTTCCTGGAATCAACACTCTTCACCCTTATTTGAGAGGTATGTTTATATTTCTCTTTTTGTTTTTTAGATTGGGCTCAAGCATAGTCTGAAGTCTGCCCTTCCCTCTCAGAAAGGCTTATGTACTCCCAACTCTTCGCTACCTTTTAACCTTTTGTGCAATACTTTTTTGTGTGTGATGTACTGCACCACCTGTGTCCATCTCTCTCCCTTATAGACTATAGGTTTTTTGAGGGCACGGCACGAATGGTCTCTTTTAATCTATATGTTAACGCTAGCAGCACATGTTTGGAATTCAATAAGTAAATACTGAATTTTTAAAACCACTTAACTCTTGGCTATAAAAACTGCAATTTGATATTTAAATGATCTTGAATTTTGATGAACCAAAAGACACCTAAGTTGTCAAATCCTTAACTCTTTTTGAATAAATTTATCTAACAGAATTTTACTTAATTCTTTACTCAATATACTTAAGTCTATTACTCCAGTTACTCTTCTTCATTAAGAGACTTTGAGATCTTGTTTAGAAAAAAAAAAAGATATTATTTGCAAGGACGGGTGCTTATCATGATCTCTGGCAAACAGAGGCTCAGAAGCACTGTTTCTTTTCTCCCTCTTCCAAAGCGTATTCTTCCCTTTCTATTTGGCAGCTCGAGAGAGGCCCTCATAATCGTATAACTGTATCATTGCAAAAAATTAGTTAGCATGGCCTTGTTGCCTATTTGCTCTTTCTCCAAATGTAGCTACTTAGCCTAATGTCTAGTGTACTTTTGGGATAAATGCGAAGGGAACTTATGCCATGATCTCTTTCTTGGGAAAAAAATCAATAGTTTTTTTTAAAAAAGAGTATTGATGGGCTAAAAATAATTGCTAGGAATGTGATTTTCTCTTTATTTATATTCAGGGTGTCTCCCAAAACTGCATACACACTTCAAATAATTATTAATGCCAATATTTCTTTCTTTTCAGATTTAACCCAGTGGAATTTATAATTATTCAAAGTGTGTATACCTTTTAAGCTACCATATATATGTACTTTTTCCTCATGACAAAATTATATGCGTCACTGAAAAGAACTTGTTAAAAAGGCATCATGTTATCCCTAAAAAAAAAATATATATATATATATATATATATATATATATATATATATATATATATAAAGATATTTCTATATATGGTAAAATTTTGTAGTTATCTTATATGTCCAAATGGGGAACAAGGTGTAGAAAATATTCAGATAAAAGTAAGGAAGAATGATACAATTCTATATAGTATTTCTCTTATCTCTGAAGAAATAGATTCCTTTTAATTACCATTTATATTTTACTTATGTTCTCAAGTTCTCTTGAATATAAAGGGTGTGGCAAAAGTAGGTTGATACTTTTTTGTACATAAAATAATACAATAATTAATAAATAACAATACAAGAATAAATTCTGTGTTTCATGTTTTCACAACTGTAAGCCTACTTTTGTCCCACCCTGTATATTCTCTTGAACCTATTTTTGTCCATACTACTTAATTAAACTTTTCCTTATTTATTGGATATATATTCTCCTTGTGAAATTCATGGAATCTCCATTTTTAGGTTTCAAATTGAAATCGTACAAATTATTAGACTTGGCAAACACAATCTTTTAAACTTCAACTTTAATTATATTAAATATGAAAATAATCTTACACATGTGTGGTAAAGTTAGACAAATATTTTAAATTATGAAAAATATATAAAGGTAGAATTTCTCTAGATAAAGATGTTTTACTCCACAATTCCTTACAGATGCTAACCTCTCCTGAGCATAATTCTTAACACATTAGAATATTTGATAATAGAAACATCAACTCAGACATTCAGTATTGATTATGTAAAAGTATGATCTTTTCCATGAGTTTTCAAAACAATAACAGTTTTTATGAAAAAATATACTAAGGTAGTTTTATACCATTAGTATTGCCACCATTTAAAATATTAATTAGGCTTTATTATTTGCACATAGTGACTGATATCTGAGAGGTGCCTTTTGAGAATTAAAGATAAAGTTTCCTTTTCATAATTTAAACTAGAAGTCAATGATTTAAGTCATAAATTGGCAATGCCAATTTTTAGAAATAGAAGGGCTCTGAAACCAATGATATTTGACCCCAATCTAATGAATGGTATTCACATGTGCAAAAAAAAGGAATGTGTCAGTCGAAAGGGTGAAAGGTCATTTTTGAAAAATGAGGTTAAGGAAGAATCATGAGAAAATATCTAAATAGGTCCTTACAAGTTATCAGGACCAGCATTTCTTCACTTTGTTTTATACATAGGTCTCTGAGAGTTTAGTTAACTTGAGTCTTCTACTGAATGACACACTTTTAGGATGCTGACAAAATCTGATTGCTAATTTAAACCTCCCTGAATTCATCAAGGTAATGTCAAACTCTTAAATTCCTTCACTAATAATACCTCATTCATTCAAAACTTAAAATTATCTATTATTTCAAATTTTTAAGGTCTATTGTGTGAAGGGTACTTTTTGTTCTGAACTTTTAAATCTCTACCTTTAGTTTTCTATCCCTATTTCATAATTCAGATTTCTTACAATGTTTCTAACCCCTGCTTGATCCTAAAAATGTAACCAGAAAAATGTAATGTGAAAATAGGATACACAAAGATGCTATACGTACAGCCGCTTATAACTACACCAACCTCAAAAATGAAATTTAAAATTTTATAACTGAGAGAAGTGAAACTTTTAAAAAATAAATATACTACTGAACTTAATAATCATGAAAATTCTATATATTGTAATATTTCAAAGATGCTCATTCTTGGTATAACACTGCTCTGAATTTTTATTTTTAAATACACAAATTGGCTCATTAATCAAGTAAAGATACACAAAAGACTTAAGTTATCACAGTTAACCAGAATAGAATTAAAATATATAAATTCTTGCCCTGACTGGTTTGGCTCAGTGGATAGAGTGTCGGCCTACGAACTGAGGGGTCCTGGGTTCGGTTCCGGCCAAAGGCATGTACCTTGGTTGCGGGCACATCCCCAGTAGGAGGTGTGCAGGAGGCAGCTGATCGATGTTTCTCTCATTGATGTTTCTAACTCTCTATCTCTCTCCCTTCCTCTCTGTAAAAAATCAATAAAATATATTAAAATATATATATATATATAAGTTCTGAAGAGTTTTGGGGCCTAATTAGCCCAGTTAATAATAATTGTGTACCCTTTATGTTGTTATGATGTGAATGAGAAAAAAAGAACACTATCACAAAGATCTACTTCTATTGGAATCTTACCAAACTTCAAGGCCAAATTCATGTCTCAAAACTTCTGTCACCATCTTGTCCCATAATACCTTTCAAATCTTAGATTGCACCTTTCAAAGCTGCTTATGATGATTAGTTACTGATTTCACTGTTAGTGATCATTTCTTTTATGCCTGTATATAATCTCTGTGGAGAGAGTTCATGAGTACACTTCTTTTGTTCTTTCTCCTTTCCCAAATCCCAGCACTTTTAATACAATTATGAAATTCTAGTAGAGACTGGACAGGTCATTAAATTCTACCTTTCCCTTTTACAAATAGGAAATTAAGTCACAGAGAAATTTGGTGTTGTATAGATGCTCAAATATTAGTAAGTGCTGATATTCAAATTAAAATAAGAACATGATTTTATTTGATTATCTATTCTCTTTACCCACTGTGCTGAAAAACTAAGAAATGCTCAATAGTTATTCAATAACTAGAAGAGCTACATAGCTTAGGACAAACCATCTGTAGACAGAGAGCTCCATAGCTTTCCTACTGTGAAATCTTTACTCTTTATTACCTTTAGTTATTAAAATTGGTAAATTTTATCCCAGGTTATCAAGTGTTTTGATAAAACAAAGAAGACATTGCTTATTTCCTTATACAGTATAAGAGCTATGACCTTTTCAGTTTTCCACTATTATTTAATATAATTTCATGCCCATACAGTGAAAGTATTAGACTTCAACACCACTACACGCTAATCAGAGCCTAAAGGAATACAGAATTCCCTCAATAGTATAAGACCATACACAGTTATGAAAGAAGTACTGCTAGTAATAAAGAAACATAAATTATACTTCATTTTGGTTGATAGCTCAGATCATTTAAAAGTTGTTTGCTATCTATTTTGGCTAATTTATTGGCTTTCTAATTTCCTCATCTCTTTATGATTATTAGGATAATAATAAAGAAAAAAAGATTTTATTCCCTGAAGATAATGATTATATTTAAAATGATTTTGATTTCCATTAATATAAGCATATAATTAAGTTTTCCTAGGGTATTACTTTCTATACAGAAACACGTTACTTTTTTAAAAAGTAAGGGATTGTTTTACTAAGATATAAGAGTGTCCAAGTAAGTGACAGAACAGTAGGTGACCAACACTAAGTCACAGGGAATTGCATGTAAATGTGCATCTTAATGGCACATGTGGCGGAGAGTTGCTGTGCTGGGATCAATCTGCACTCCTAACATTTGTGGACATAAGGGATATGGGAAATATTTTTTTTGGAGCACCAGATATATATGACTTAGAAGAAAAAAGGTGTTTTAGAGCCTAAGAAGGAAATTAAGGACATCGTGGCTGAGAAGCTAAGGGTGGAATCTACTAAATGCTCACCTGACCTAGAGATTCATTGCTTGGTCAAGATAACCACAGGTGAGAGGCCTCTGGTGACAGGAATCTTCCAAAGGCCCACACAGGTGCCAAGCAAAGAATCATCTTTTAAAAGCTTCTCGGCCCAGAGGGATTGTGGTGGGTAACCTCTAAGACATCTCTAATGACCCTCATCTCCTACTATCCATGCTCTTGTGTTAGCCCCTCCCCTTGAGGACATGCTGGACCTAATAACTAGTTTCCAATTAATAAGACTGCAGAGTGTTGAACTGTCACACCCGAGATTAGATGCCAAGACCATAGGTTCTGTTTGGTGCTCTCCTCTTTCATTTGCTTGCTGTGAGATTAGCAAGAGGACACTTTTACAAGAAATGACTTTTCTGTTTAGGCCAGCAAGTACTTGAGGCCTGCCAACAGCCATGGGAATGAACATGGATGCGAATCCTCGCCGTGTCCGGCCTTGACATCACAATAGCACAGCCAATACCTTGCTTGCAGAGTTGTGAGGGACCCCGAGCTAGAGGACCAAGTGAGGCCCAGCCCAATTTGCTGAAACTATGAAATAATTAGCATTTGTTATTTTAATGTGCTGAATCTGGGAGTAACTTGTTACATAAAGAAATAGATAGCTAACATAAGGATAAACCAAATAATGGGAATCTAGTTCAAGTTAACTGTCTTCTACTCTGTCCTCCACTGCCTCTCTAAAGAAAAGGGGATGGAAAACAGGGGGAAAGCTTGTGCTTCCTTTCACACAGAACTGAGCTGGGGAAAATAAAATACGTTAGGTTATATCTAGTTATGATTTTTTATATAGTCGACTTGTACTGGAAATTTTTTTATGAATGGTAACTACATTGGTTATTAAAATGACTACAAGAATATATACCAGGGGTCCTCAAACTTTTTAAACAGGGGGCCAGTTCACTGTCCCTCAGACCGTTGGAGGGCCGGACTATAGTTTAAAAAAAAAACTATGAACAAATTCCTATGCACACTGCACATATCTTATTTTGAAGTAAAAAAACAAAATGGGAACAAATACAATATTTGTATTTGCATGTGGCCTGCGGACCGTAGTTTGAGGACCCCTGATATATACAATATAAGAATAAACTGAAAGGACATGGGGCCTGCCATGTGTCCATGGAGGGGCAGGGGAAAGTACCCTCCTCTGAATAAATCTTACAGGAAAAACTCTGAGCCGAAACCGGTTTGGCTCGGTGGATAGAGCGTCGGCCTGTGGACTAAAAGGTCCCAGGTTCGATTCCGGTCAAGGGCATGTACCTTGGTTGCGGGCATATCCCCAGTGGGAGATGTGCAGGAGGCAGCTGGTCGATGTTTCTCTCTCATCGATGTTTCTAACTCTCTATCTCTCTCCCTTCCTCTCTGTAAAAAATCAATAAAATATATTTTTTTAAAAAAACAAACAAACAAACAAAAAACTCTGAGACCAGAATAAAGATGCATTTTTCATTATGTTCTAAGCTGAGTGTGTAATATACTGTGTATACACAGCTCTGGTGATCTTTTCTATTGAAACATTGGACTGAGTGAGTTATGTGCCTGGGTATTCAGTGAAATAGGCCTGCCCAGGGAAGAAATAAGAAGTGTAATTTAATGTCAAACCCGCACCAAATAAAGGTCACACATTTACTGGGACGTGCTTGGTGAGTATATAAGGGAGCATAGTTAAGACAGAAAATAGTTCAAGCCCAATAGCCGTACATTATAAAAGTTGTGCTCAATGAGTAATGCGACAACTGTGAAAGCCTTCCCAGGCAGAGTGAAATATTACTGCACTGTGTGCCAATGACTGGGTTATTACTATTGCTGGCTTGTGTACTATGGGTCTGTGTTTTTAATCCCTCAAGTTTGTAGCACCAAAGGTTGGTTTTAGAAAACTACCCTGTTAAACACAGTTTAAGTACAGAACAACATGATAGAATGATTGCCTTGTCTTTATTGTTGCCTTCTATTATTTGAAAGCTACTATATGTTTTGTATTGTTGTTTTCTTTTGTTTTGTTTTCTTGTCTCTGAGTTTTCTCTTTATCCGTCTAAATCTGTTTTGTCCTTAAATGTTACTGGAAACATGTCATGATCCTTCACTCTTTTTTCCCTGATGCTCCCCTGCCTTGCTAGCCCTGCACACCTCCCCACAAAATATCAACCCAGAAGACTGCTAGACACTCTTCAAGACCGGCTCAAAGGTAGCTCAGAGGTTTTCTCCTTTGTGACGCTAAGCCTTCTGGGCAGAGCTGATCAATTATCTTGGATAGGTACCTTGTGCCTGTTGCCCTGAAAGTACTGATTGCGATATTCTATGGCTATTTTTTGGCCTATGCCCAGTGTCAATCACAACATGCAAAGGGCTTGACACATAGAAATTGTTCCCCAAAATGTTTGTGGTGCCGATGCAAAATAAATGAGTAAATAAATTACATAAAATTCAGACTGTTCTCCAACTGCCTTGTCTTTCTTTCCCCACTATGTGGCACTTAGAACTCCAGAGAGGATCTTACCCATCAGCGTACTGTGACCATCACTTTAATGAATGCAGTAATCTTTTTTGGTTAGCAGTCAAGAGTTACCCTGTTGGCTTAAATTGATCTTTGAGGTCTTTGATTTCGTGGGTCATGCTGGATAGACTAACAATGTGATTTAGGGTGTGGGTTGGCCACACCAGATAGTATTTAGGGAAGGTGCTGACCATGCCAGAAAGACAATAAGATTTAGGGCCAAGGCTTTGGTCCATGTAGCTAGACCTCCTAAGATCAGCCACAGGGGCAATCGATCATGTCTCCATAAGTAAAATTCTGCATATTGAGGTTTGAGTGAGCTTTCCCGGATGGCAGTTTTGTCTCAGATCAATATCAAGGAAGCAAGGCTGCCCTGACTCCATGGGGAGAGGAAAACAGAAGTTCCATATGTGGTACTTTCTTAGGCTCTTCCCTATGAACTTCATACTTTGGTGGATTTTATTGTGTATCATTTCCCTGTAATAAATGATAAGTTTAAAAAGCATGAGTGTAACAGCTTTCAGCAAGTTCTGTGAGTCCTTTTAGCAAATTATAAATACTGAGGAATAGTTTTGGGGACATCTTGAATTTGCAGTTGTTTTCAGAAGTGAGGGTGTCTTATGATAACTATGCTCCTTCTGATCATATTTGGCACTAACTCTCTACAGGGACAAATTAGTATGCACAAGTCTTTATCACTCTGTGTGATACTGGATACAGATATTTGGGTGAAAATATTTCAATGCCAGATAATTCTTTTTTTTTTAATTTGATACAAGTCCAAAGGATTTGGGTATGTCAGTTGATAGCAATGTTATATTTTATAAGAAAAATAAGACTAGTGGTTTTCATGATGGAAATACCTGAATAAACAAACTCTGGCACATACTGTTCTTTAATGGAAAGTGTGGCTATAGCAAGCTGTGTCTCAATCCATGGCCGCTAGACTATTTTTATAACATGATTTTTTTTGTCATTTCTCAGCAATGTTCAAATTATGTAAATACAGTGTATCTTTTCAGTCTAAATATTGTTTTTTGAACACGTCTTTAATGAGATCAAACAAACCTTTGACTGGACCTGCAAAAATGCACATTAACTGTAATTTTGGACTGAATTTCTTCACAAGAACATAGTTCCCAGGCAAAGTAAGCTTATCTGTACTTTGAAGGTAAACATTAATACAAAGTTTCCAATAGGGTAAGAGTTAAGAAAAGTCTATTTTATCTCTTAGGATAATAAGAGGCAAGAGATAAACACTTAAAAACAATGTGTGAGATTACATTTTGGTTGCTCTGCAAAAAATTTGTTTCAATGTTATGTTTTTGTTCCCTTGAAAAGCTTTTAATAATATAAATATCCACAGAAAAGTACCCTTACATTAACATTTTAATACTCAAGTCTGTGATCCTGCCCAAGATAAACCTGGAGGACTGGCTTAGCTCTACCTGTCCTGTTTTCCAAAGACTTCTATAAACCAACTGAAATTGTCCTTTGGTTTTGGCCCTGACCTCTGAATCTTCTTCTGATTTTCGTGTTCCAACTGTAACTGACAAATGAGATGAGATTATCAGGGCTGCTCTCTAGCTGGCATTAATCCTGCTCTCATATCATAAGCCACAGGAATGCAGAACTCGTCAGGTTAGGTGAAATGAGTATATTTTGCCCAGGTGTTTTAAGAAGTTCTTCTCTCTCTCTCTGATATTGTACTTTTCTTAGTTCCTTATCCTATATAATAAAAGCCTAATATGCTAAGTGTTCAGTCGTCCGGTCGGCTGTTCAACCAATGAAAGCATAACATGCTCATGATATGCTAAGGCCACTCAACTGCTCACTATGACGTGCACTGACCACCAAGGGACAGATGCTCCGACCAGTTGACAGTTGCTATGACGTGCACTGACCACCAGGGGGCAGACACTCTCACCAGTAGGTTAGCTTGCTGCTGGGGTCTGGCCGATTGGGACTGAGCGAGATGGGCCAGACATGTCCTGGAGCCCTCCTGCAGTCCTTCCCCAGCTGGCCAACCTCCCACGCCCCTCTCTGGCCCTGATCATGCACCAGTGGTGTCCCTCAGCCTGTCCTGTGCCCTCTCGCAATCCGGGTCCCCTCTGGGGATGTCGGAGAGCTGGTTTCAGTCCAATCCCACAGGCCAGGCCAAGGGACCCCATTGGTGCATGAATTCATGCACTGGGCCTCGAGTTGCGTTATAAGCCACTGGAATTCTACACGTTGCTTTAGATTAATCTCATTATAATATTTACTACTATTGAATTTTGCCTAGATTAAAATACAAAGAATCTGCTGGAAAATTTTTACATGGAACTATTCCACAACTATACAAATGGCTCAAAATATTTATAGAGGTAGAAGAGGTCAATATTTTTTTCCCTAAAGTGAGTACAACTTTAGTCTACTTAGAGGCCAGATGTATGGGAATTGTCCATTGTGTCAGGTACTGACTAATGCTCCCAAGGGAAGACTTGTTGAGAGTTGAATTTCTGAGGATTGTGGATCCTAAATTGTATACATTGGATAGTGGGTCACATAAAACATTTGGTAGCAAGATTTTTAAAGTCATTAAAATTCCATGATAATGAGTGCTCATAATAGAGAATTCTACAGTCTCCTTTCCATCTCCTCAAAATATATAAGAAATGTCAAATAAACTTGTTTCTCTCCCCTCCCCTCTCCCCTTTCCTCTCCAATCTCTCATTCACATTTTCCCTCTAGCTCTTATTTCATGATACAATTATTTCATCTTATGAATTTTCATGTCTTTCACTTAAAATGTTCATTTCCAGATGTTGTTATGGTCTTAAAAAATAAAGCTTTTGCCTAGTAGACTCTCAGCTTCTGAGAACAGCAACCTCAAATTTCCCCACATTGTCCCCAATATCTAGCAGGGAGCCTAAAACTTGATAGGAGCTAAAGGAACACTACAGGTAACAAAGAAAGGAATTGAGGAAGCATGGGGAAAATGGTAGAAGGAAGGAAATAAAAATTTGAATAACAAAAAATTCCTGACCACATGCCATAAAATAATTACATATTTGATGAGCTTCCCTGAAAAGAATCATTGAGGCTTAGCTTAAAATGAATGCTGAAAAAGGAGAACGATCAGAAAACTCAACTTTGCCAATAGTAAGGTGTTATATACGTTTAGTATTAAATGTCTCCCTGGTTGGGTTTGATTTAAAGATGAATGTGCTGTGCACAGTTCTCCAGCTGTGCTCCCTTAGCAGACTGGGGTCTGTAGTGTTCAAACAGCAGCTGCTAGTTCACATGCAGTTTTATTTGCATCTCTAAGAAAGAGTAGCCTGGTACATGAATAAAACATTCTTCTTTACCATATCCCCCAGTAAGTTACTTTTACTTATATTTTTTAAAGTGGGCTGAAGGAGTGAGGTAATTTTTTTCAAAACAAACTTTCTAATAATTCAATTTTTGTCATATAAATAATCAGTGATAATGAAATTCCATTAAGCATCTTAAATATTGATACAGTAATCTCTTCCATAAAATAATTATTCAAAACTTGGTATTCTTATTTTATTTATTTTTCTTGCTATTACAATGATAACACTTTCATTAATCACAGTCTCATTTCGGAATATACCAGTAAATGTATCTTTTAAAAAATGACGTTTTTAGTATGAAAGGATATTCTAATGCATTGGCACTTTATGCTTCATATTTCTAGCTATGAAGGAATGTTTTAAAAAACAGACACTGCTTAATATTAATAACATCACAATACAGTGACTACATGTATTCCAATATAATATTATATAGTACCAATAAATAGAAAAATAATTCATAATATATAAAAGGCCTCATTTCAAAATGTTCAGTGCCTTCAAAATCAATACACATGAATGAATCAATGTATTAAGATATGAGCAAAAATGTATTTATAAAAGCTATAACTTATAGAGAAGAGATTTTAATATGAGAAACATTTTTTGAAGGTAGTAATATTGAATTATATCTTGAAGTTTAAAGAACAACAAAGTTTCTCCTTATTTCTATTCGCCCTTTCTTAGTTTAAAACTTTTGAGTTGGTGCTTTCTTGGAAAGTTTATAATGTATTTGCTTTATGCCTCATTTTAATCATCTGTAAATGCTTCCCTCTCCACTAATGGGGATTCAGGATGTGATATTTATGAAGATTAATAACACAATGTTAATCTAAAATTTTGAGAAATTCCACTCATTTCAGTTAATCTCTTCACAAAATAAACTCCCTATATTAGCTCATTATTTTTCTTCTCTAATTATATTTACATGCATAAAATTTTTTCTTAAATAATGGCTTCATAATTTTTCCAGGCTTCCTAAATTGAAAATCACTCTTTTTTAACTGGATCATTTACATAGGTTATTATTCCAGGAGATTCTCAAAGTAAGAACAGAGAGCAGTGACAACTACATAATTTTCAAGACCTATTGAAAAATGAAAATGAAAACCGCCTGTGCAAAAATGTTTAAGAATTGCAATATGGTGACAGTAGAGCACGGAAGCAAACAGAGAACTTCTATATGTTAGGTTCAGTGAAACCCTATAGGTCACAAGCACCTAAAAACAGCCCTAGCGGGAAGGAAAGAAGAGGAAAGATTGAGTCAAGGGATCATACAGCTTTCCAACAGACTGCAAGAGGTGACTTAATAGTTGAAAAGACAAGCCTGGGATGACTTTAATAACTTTTTTATGAGCCAGCAGTAGAATATAGTTACCTTCACTGAAATTTATCCCAGAGGACCAAGTTTAGAGAGTGTACATCAGTGTTCATTTATGACTTCAAAAGTTTAGATTTCATGTGGTGATTGACAATAGTCAATTAGACATATGAGTATGGCATTTTGGGGTCGGGTGGAAATTGGCATCACAACTGCCAAATTCGTCAGTATTTAGAGCTGGGAAGATGAAGTGTATCTTGGGATATTTTACCTGGAGAGCACCCCAGTGTTGAGAGGTCAGGGAGTTGAGAGGAAACAAGCAAAGGTGACTGAGAAAGGAAGATCAATTAAGTAGATGAAAACTGGGAAAGACTAGATTATGAATGCCAATTTAAAAAAAAAATTGGAGGAATAGAATATGGAGTGGCATGGATTGCTGAAGAGACATATGTAGCTAAGAAAAAGTTTGAGACATGTCTATAATTCAAACTTCATCTGGTAAAAGATTATTTTTCTTTGAATTTTGTAATTTTTTAATTGAATGGGTCACAAAAGTAAAAAATTATCACAATATAATATATCATAATACTGGGATGTGACCAAGATGGCCCTAAGTTCTTCTCAGCTAATCTGAAGTATAAATGGGTTTATTCCTGCCTATAAATCCTGGACCTCTCTTTTCGTATAGTATTTATTTTAGATCACGTGCAATTGTAAATTCTTTTTCTATCTATATGAGATGTAAATCTTGCCCCAGATTTTTGTCAGTTCAATAGTCAGTAATGTCTTTGTCAAAGACCTGGGGATCATCCCTTTGAATCCTAATCATCTAAGAATGAAGGTCCCAATTTCCCAGTCTCTGTGGGAAGAAGGAGACTGACTTCCATTACCACCAATTTTTTAGCAAACACAGGTGGCCCTATCTCTGACCAACCTCCCTGATAAGGACCTCCAGTATTTTTCCACCCAATTTAAAAATTCTTCAGCTTTTTGTTTCAGTGAAGTTGAGTTCAATATTTCTCCTTTGTTATAAAAGGCATGCCCCTGTTGTATTGGTCCTGAAGAAAGTCTTCCTTGCCTCTTTAACTCTACCAGCATAATTATTTTTAAAAAATCTCTCGCCCTAACCGGTTTGGCTCAGTGGCTGGAGCATCGGCCTAGGGACT
This sequence comes from Myotis yumanensis, assembly GCF_028538775.1. Lineage (NCBI taxonomy): Eukaryota > Metazoa > Chordata > Mammalia > Chiroptera > Vespertilionidae > Myotis > Myotis yumanensis. The sequence goes on from NW_027223752.1 coordinate 177,974,559, forward strand.
CAAGGGTCCCAGGTTCGATTCCGGTCAGGGGCATGTGCCTTGGTTGCGGGCACATCCCCAGTGGGGAGTGTGCAGGAGGCAGCTGATCGATGTTTCTTTCTCATCAATGTTTCTAACTCTCTATCCCTCTCCCTTCCTCTCTGTAAAAAATCAATAAAATATATTTTAAAAAATAATAATAAAAAAATAAAAAAATCTCTCTACAACTTCCACATCCAATTGCCTATTTAATGTATTCTAATTATATTTCATTTTAAAACCATCAAAATATAACTAATAAAGATAGAAATCTTGATTTCCTAGTCTTTCTTTTGCCAAATGTGATATCTCCATTTACCCTAGGAATTGTTCTTCCCTAAACCCTAGAGATTCTCAGTGAAAATTATCTTTCTCTCAATGCCTATATCCAATCTATCAGCAAATGCAGTTGATTCTGCTTTAAAATGATTCCCAAGTTTTCATGGTCTGCCTTTTAAAACATGATTTACTAGGTTACTTATCCTTAGAAAGACTCTGGGTCTTTTTAAATTTTGGAATATTTTTTTGTAAAAAAAAAATAAAAATCCAATTTCTTACTGCCCCATGCTGGTGTTGCTGCTCTGAGGATACACTAAGCACTCTAGGGCCTTGGGTGCCACAACTCCCAACCCCTCTGGAGGCTTACACTCTCAGTCATTCAAGATTCTGATCCAAATGCCTTCTCTAGACACTATCAAAACCAGCACTGCTGGCATTATCTTTTTATATTTGTGTGTTTATTGATGTATCCTATCTTCCCCATTATATTACAAGCATCATGAGCTTTTGGATTTGGTCTAATTTATTCATTGCTCTAATGCCTAAAACAGTACCTGGGAAATTAGAGGCACTAAATGAATATTTTTTTATGAATATATTAAATAAGAGCCTGATTCTCTTCGTTTAAAATAGATAATATGCAACAGAAATCTTTCCAAGTTTGATGAGATAATCCATTGGCTTTGTGTCCTTATAATTTCCTAGTTGCAAAATGAGGAATAGAGACCGCTTAAAAATTATTGATATTATTATTTTAAGATTATAATTAAAAGAATTACTTAGATTACATAGATTTGGGTTAGAACCATTTTTTAATGTATCTTTTCTAGCCTGGCCAGTGTGGCTCAGTGATTGAGCTACCACCTCTGAATCACAAGGTCATGGTTCAGTTCCTGGTCAGGACACATGCTGATGTTTTTATCTCCCTCTCCCTCTCTTTTCCTTTCTGAAATTAATAAAAATATCAAAAAAATAATAATGTGTGTTTTTATTGATTTTGTTTTTAAGAGAGAGAGAGAATAACATCTGTACAAACATCCCTCCCATTTCCATGATCTGCCTTTTCTTGATTTTACTAAAAATGGGAAGTTTTCAGGTCACTGTCTTTTCTGTGTGTTCCAAAGAGTAAGCAAGTTAAAGTGTGCAATAATTCAAGTGTAATATTAAAAATGAATATTGTTTACATTTCATTTGGTCTTGGGGACTAGTATCACATATACAATTTTGAATAGAATTTCATATTTTTCTATAAAAAGTATACCATAAGTCAAAACATATTTTAGAAGACCCATTCTTAAATTTAGGTTTTCATAATCATGTTCCACCAAACATTAAAAATTAATGGGGGATAATTTTCAAGTGATTAGAATGGTGGGAAATACAAACACAGGCACGTGCTCGCGTGCACGCATATTGCCCTTTTATTCTGAATGCTCTTTCTTAGTCAACTTCTATACCATCAAAGCAAATCTCAACAAAGTTGTGCACAAGAACACAATGGAACTGATTTTCAAACTTTATAATTTACATTTCCACTTCTGACATACACTATAACATGGTAAACATTCATGGTTACAAGAAATAAAACCAAACCTGGAATATAGAGATGTCTCATATGTAGTAAAATTGCTCTGTACAGGTCAGATATGTATATCTTCAAATATACCAATTGTTTCCTGATGATCCCTAGGTTGTCCTCTGCTTGAAGTAGACCATGAGGCTAAATATGTCCTATAAATAATTGTATAATGAGCTTAATGTATAAAAAATACATTAAACTACAAAGCAAATCTCAGAAAGCATTTGAATAAAGCTGAAAAGGATTATAACTAAGACCATAAATCTGAATTAAATCCTAATTGATTATAACTGATGAAAGGGAAGATAGTAATTATGGAAAAAGAGAAAAGAAAACTACTCTCATTTTAGACTTTGTTAGTGAAAAATGTAACTGTTTTCATGCTATTACACTACTTCTCTGAGTGAAAGGCAATTAGAATTCAGAATGGATTTTTTAGAATGAATTTTTAAATTACCCACTTTCTTTATTTTTCATTTTCTTCTAAGTGATGAATATAATGTTTTCAAACATAACTACTAACATCAATGTCTAAATATTACTTTTTTCCCAATTTACCATGGATCCATCTCTAATATTCAAAATGGACCGTCTCTTTAAATATATAATATTTTAATTTGAAGAAGTGGGAATCAACCCAGAAATCCCTGTAAAAATAAATGTAGAATAACTTGGACAAAGATATCATGTTCACATTTCAGTAAGTGCTTGCTTGTCTAAATCCTCCTAGGGGGAAACTATTATGTTGGAACCATGTTACTTAGCTAAAATGCTTATATTTAAAGCCATTTTCTCACTTACAAAAAGAAATCTATATTATAAAGTAAGTTTAGTCCCAATGTTAAGAAATTACTGGTGAATATTAACATTATAATTGATAAACTGTACAAATTGAGCCACCTAACACAATGATCTACATACAAATCCTATCTGCTATTGGTGTACTTAAATCACTTGAACCCACTTTAAGCTAAGATGTATGCCATCCCCAGTTAACAACTAAGGAACTTGATTTCATGATGAGAAAATGTAAATGGGACATTTTGAAACAGGATGAATGGAATACTTAATTATATGGAACTATATGGCCAGCCAATCTTATTAATTTCAGAATAGAGAACAGGGTCTATACTAAATCAGGGAAATAGCACATATCCATTAAAATTAATATTGAATCCTGAAGAATATAACATGAAGCCTCTGCCTGAAGGGATTCTTGGCATAAACTTATAGAGAAGTTTCTGTTCTCTTACAGAAACATACTCTCAGAGAACTCAAATTTTTTAAAATTGATTTTTAGAGAAAGAGGAAAGAAGAGAGAGAGAAACATTGATGTGTTGGATGTGTTGTTCCACTTATTTGTGTATTCATTGGTTGCTTCTTATATGTGGTCTGACCTGGGATGGAACCTGAAACCATGGTGTACTGGGACAATGCTCTAATCACCTGAGCTACCTGAGCAGGGTTGAGAACTCAAATGTTATCACATGATTTTGTGTGTTCTTGGGTTTCCTCCTTCCTTCCTTCTTTTCTCCTGCCCTCCCCTCGCCTCCTCCCTCTCCCTCCACATACACACAAACCTTTCCTACCTTCCTTCTTTCCTTCCTTCCATACGCCAAGAAATATTTATTTGGGGCATACTGTATTCTAGGTTTGGCCTGAAGGGCACATTATTATTAAGCAATATACGTACTCAAATACACACTTATGGGATATGGATCAAATAGAGCTTACTGCCTTTTTAGTTATCATTTCTCTGCATCACAGAGATAAAATAGTTTGAGCCTTCTCCTTTTCCCATCTTCCTCTTTTTCCTTCTTGTTGCCTTGAAATACATTTAATCTCTGCTGACAAATGAATGATGCTATATTAATGTCATTCTTATAAGTTTACCTTAATGTGGTAGTAGATGGTTGGGGAGCTGGACATAAGGGATAGGGAAAAGAAGGAATTCCTAGTAACAAAAGTACTTTTTAAAATTTGTATACACTAATATATACAAATCACAAGTGTTCAGTTCATTAATTTTGACAATGGCATCTATGAGTGAAATCACCACTCCAATCAGACTATAGAACTAATGTACCTTTAAAATACATAAAATAGTGTGAAATAATGAGCTTTTGCAATGTTTAAAACCTGTCATTAAAAAAATCACCATGCTTTGTGTTAAACATTTAAAAAATTAATACATTGATATAGGCACATTTTCTTAATGTCAGAAGAGTATTTTATACCCCCCAGAGGTCAAGGAATTTATAGCTAAGTAACCTGATTTACTATTTTAAGTTCTCTTAATAAATTCTATAATATAAGTATATAACTGATGTCCTCAGGGCGATGTCCTAAAAAATGAGATCATCCCTTAACATTAAAATCCCTGTAAGCCTACTGCATACTCAGAAACACAGATTGCTATTCATTTGTCTCCTAGAAAGATTCAGGTCTCATTTGATTAGACCCTGTTTGCTTAACACATTTTGAGTCCCATTATAGAAGGCTTAGAGAAGTAAATGATCTTAGTAAGGCTTGTAATTATGGCATTAATTTAAAAAATTGCAAGTTTTGAATTAACAAGGCACACAATATAATTCAGAGCCTGTCTGCTTATTCTATTTTGCGCCAATAGGAATGTTTAAAGAAAGACTTTATTAAATGGTTTGTAAATTCTTTATTTATCTTTATGCTGAGAGTGTTACAGATGTCCCCTTTTTATTCCTCACTGACCTCTTCCAGCCCACAGCTGCTCCTTTCCCAGGTCTTCACCAAACTATTGTCTGTGTCCATGGGTTATGCAGTTATGCATATATGTATACAAGTTCTTTGGTTAATCTCTTCCTACCAACTATCCATCACTACCTTCCCTCTGAGATTCAACAGTCTGTTTCATGCTTCTACATCTGTGGATCTATTTTGTTCATCAGTTTATTGTGTTCTTTAGATTCCACATATGAGTGAAATAATGTGATACTTGTTTTTCTCTGACTGGCTTATTTCTCTTAGCAGAATACTGTCCTGGTCCCTCCATGCTGTCTCAAAGGGTAAGAGTTCCTTCTTTTTTACAGCTGCATAGCATTCCATGGTGTAAATGTACCACAGCTTTTTTATCCTCTCATCTACTGATGGGCACTTAGACTTTTTCCAGATTTTAGCTATTGTAAATAGTGCTGCTATGAACATAGGGGTGCGTATATTCTTTCTGATCAGTGTTTTGGGTTTCTTAGGATATACTCCTAGATGTGGGATCACTGGGTCAAATGGGAGTTCCATTTTTAATTTTTTGAGGAAACTCCATACTGTTTACCACAGTGGCTGCACCAGTCTGCGTTCCACCAGCATGGTTAATATCCTTGATGATTAATGACTTTGAGCATTTTTTTCATATAAATTGTTTTTGATAGAAGTTTTTCTTTTATTCTCACTAAGAATGAGCTGGTGGAAGAAACTCAGAAAAAAAAATTTAGACTTATGCTTTTTACTATTCAGTTTTGTTTCAGTGGACTATGGATAGTTTTATAAAATTAAAGCTTTCTAAATCCTATAAAAGCACAACTACAGTTTAGCATTCCTTTGTTTAAAATAATATAAATTTATTTTCTTTTCACTTTTTTGGCCTTTATTTCTCCACATCCCCCAAATGAAAATACCACAGATAATTCCCTCATATACTTTCAACTTAATTCCTCATATACTTAAGGAAGAGTAAAAGTACCTTCAGTTTAAGATATTTGGATGCTAATATCTCACATTTGTATCAACATTTGGAGAAGCTCTATTATATAAAATGCCACTCAAAAACTATAAGCAACAGTATACCAACTAAGATGTTAAAATCGGCTATTTCTGCCCACTAACTAATGGTTGCTCCCCAAAGATATGTAGGACAGTGTGTGTGTGCATAAACACACACACACACACACACACACACACACACACACACACTGACATATACATACAACTTGGGGGCCATGAAATTTATTGTTTTAATTAAATGTTTTTACAACATAGTACTGGCTTAATTATTAATGCATAAATAGTATTAACATATTATATTAGCTTTGTGTTTGTTTGTACTTGTGTGATGACACAATACTGAGTATTAAATATATGTTTTTAAAGTGTTAAACTCACAATTGAAAAAAATATATAAAGGAAATAATTTTCAAAGACTAATTGGGGAAATTCTTTGCAAAACATGTAACAGGCAAAGAAAAACGTCATTGGTATATAAATAGCTTTTAAATTCAGTAAGTTGAGCAAAAAAGGAAAAATGAATAAATTACTTGGGATAGCAATTGATAAAAGAGGAAATAAAATACTCAATTAAAGAAAGGCAAATTAAAGTAAGTTACAATATTTGAAACTATCATGTTGGCAAATGGTAAACTTGACACAATATGGTGAAAGCATTTTTGATCATAAAATTTTAGAGGGTAATTTAGCAATATCTCAAAATTTTAAATGCACAATTTCTGTGACTAGAATTTCCTATACTAAAAATTTAGTCAAGGAAAATTTTGCAAATATTTGTGGTCTAATACATTCAATACAGCATTGTTAATAATAGTAAGCTTGCAAATAATCAAGACAATAAAAAATAAAACAAAATCTTAAATGTACAAAAATAGATAACTGGAAAAATAAACTATGATGCATCTGTCTATACAACAGCTGAAATGCACAGAAGGATAAGAATCTATCTGAGTTGCTATGAAAGAAAATTTTATGTCATATCTTTGGTGAATTAAAAAGCCTCTCCCTCTCACTATATATTCATATATATATATATATATATATATATATATATATATATATATACCTATATATATAAAGAGCCAAGGTCCGTAATATCCAAAATGACCGAATGGATGACCAAATGCCAGGCCGCGCGCACAGCAGACTCCTGGCCTCCCACAGCAGAAGTCAGGCCTAGGTCCTGGAGCACTGGTGGGGCGAGGGCAATTTTGCTGAGCATGGTAGGGCGGGAGGAGCCTCTCCGAGCAGTGGTAGGGCTGGGGAATTTCACAGAGCATGGTGGGACAGGTGGAGCCTCTTGGAGCAGTGGCAGGGCGGGGGGAGCCCCATGGAGCAGTTGAGGGGCTGCAAGCATCACGGAGCACCCTGGGGTGGGGAGCTTCACATAGTGTTGCAGGGCAGCAGAGGACATGTGATGGAGGCGAGGCTAGGCCTAGGGACCCTATCCACACATGATTTCATGTGTGCTGGGCCTCTAGTATATTAATATTTAAGAAAACATATAAGCATCCATATGAATTTACATATACATGCACAAGTATATATTTAAACAAACATACAGGTATCTCTCTATATACACATGAATAAAGATATGCATATACATACATGCTTGCATACATAAATACACATACACACTAGTATGTATTTGCTTTAGCATGTATAAAAATGTATGGTGAAATACATAAACTTCTGCAAAGTGGATATGGTGACATTGCATTGAAGGAATGTTATCTTTATGTTTCTGTAGGGCTTGTGATTTTTAAACATAAGTATGTGTTATATCATAAAAACCAGTATAAAACAAAAATATAAGATCAATTTTCTTGGATATCATGTCTAAGATGAGGAATTTTATAGAACTGTTCCATAGCAATTCAGGTAAAGGCAGATGTCATAATTTCATAACATTGGATTAGGAGCTGAAGGGTTAAAAAAAGAAGTAATCATTATCTAAAGAAAATTTTCCTTGCAGCTAGCTGAAACACACTATGAGCTTATTTCTTTAAGTAAGATAAATCATCTGAACCTTCCCCAAAGCTAAATGATACATTTACAAGCCTGATTGTGACATTTCATGAGAAAAAGCACACTTATCTTCTAATGTAAAAATCATTTTTTATTTTGTTTTAAAAATAATGATTGGAGTGAAGCCACAGCTGTCATTATGGCTAATCTGAAAATTACATTCATATTATCTTACATATGTCTATACATCCATTCTTTTTTACTAGCATCTTTGATTTAAATAAGTTGTAGATCGTTTTAATTTACACACACACACACACACACACACATTAATCCATTCTTCCTCCCCCCAAAAAAGTGTCAGGTTTTGCTCCCCCATCTATCTTTCAAAACCTAGGTAATTTTTGTATCATCAAGATAATAGCAAATACTGAATGATAATTTTCTTTCATCTCTTTTTAAAAAATGTTATCTGTATTGTTGAAAGTATTACAGATGTCCCTCTTTCTACCATTGATCCCCTCCACCTCACAGTCCCCTCCAACAGGCCTTCACTACACTACAGTCTTTTGTCCATGGGTTATGCATATGTGCATATAAGTTCTTTGGTCAATTTCTTCCCACCCCCACCCCTGCCTCTTTTTTTAAAAGAGTGTTTTCATAGGTTCAAATATTGTGCTTTAGTCAAAATAAAGAAGTATACTCATCTAAGTGTGATAACTGTTATCTTAATGTATAATTAATTATTATTCTATTAATTATAAATTACTTAAGAGAAAAACCTAAATATTGCCTAATGATAAGAAACTTTCAGAAGACATTCTAATAAGCTGAAAATGGTCATTACCAAGTTGCTTGATTGTTGTTATGATAAATATTTCACTTTTTACATTGGTGTATTGACTTAATTGATTATGTGTCATAGTCTGAGCCAATATGTTTAACTTTGAGCCCTATTGTTGTCTTTATTGCTTTGGAACTTTCAGAAACAAAACCCATCTCCCAGAGCACCACAGAAGGTGATAAAACAATGCTATGTAAAATGTCAGTAGCTTTCTTCTTCTGTGTAAAAACCCAATTGCCAAAGAAAATACTTTAGGTGATACTCATCTAATTGAACAACATACTTTATATATTTCCTTTTTGCAAATTTAAATTCTTAATTATAAAATTTATACAAACAATATACCTTCCTCCAGAGTTGAAATCATAACCACGTTGTAAAAAGTTCTTTTGTTTATTTTGAAAAAAAATCTCCTAATCTTTCTCTGTTGCAAATGGCTATCTGAACATCTAGCTTCATATAGAAATCCACTAATATAGGTTTTATTAATCCTATTAACATTGGTATATTTTAGATAACTTAACATGTTCTTTGAATTTGAGTTAAAATTCTCTTCCAAGATATTACATTTTCCATTGTCTAGCAAAGTAGTTTTAGACAAGCATCTGTAAATTTTTAATACAACTGTTATTTGAAATGTGTACAAACATTATATAAGAAGCTTATGAAGGAATGCTTTAGTTATTTTCAAAAATAAATTTTATTTTTCAGAATTTTATGTTTTTATGTATAAAATTCTATCTAATAAAAAGGGAATATGCTAATTGACCCTCATGCCATTTCAAAGATGGCAGCACCCACAGCCAATAAGGAAGGAATATTCTAATTGACTGCCACGCCCTCAAGGATGGCAGCACCCACACAGCCACAAGATGGAGGTTCCCAGTCCCCCCACGTGGGCCTGGCCTTACCGTGCACCTGCCTTCATAGTCCCCCAGTCCCCTCAGCCCCCCAGCTGCCCAGGGACGGCCCAAAGCGCAGGAAAACCTCAGATGTTGGTTGCCCAGCCGCCTAGGGCCGCCCAAAGCTCAGGTAACCAGGGCCGGCTGAGGCTTGCACTGCTGGCAGCAGCAGCAGCAGAGGTGTGATGAGTGTGTTGCCTTCCCCTGATCGCCAGGTTGCCTCCTGCCCCTGAGGGCTCCCGGACTGTGAGAGGGGGCAGGCCGGGCTGAGGGACTTCCCCTTCTAGTGCATGAATTTTCATGCACCGGGCCTCTAGTAAAAAATATAAAAGATGACCAAAAAAATACCTCAAATATTAATTAATCATGGGCCTGTAGTTAATAACAGGATTATCCATGAGTTATTTTTTCATTTTGTTTTTAAATAACATATAGTACAAATATATATGATTTGGGATAAAAAATTATCACAAACTTTATATTTTATAAAGCTTTCCCTGAATATAAAAATTCGGCTGCCATATGGTTATAGACTTTTTTTGGTATTAATAAGTATAATTCCATTTTAAACCCACACTTGACAGTTAGACTTTGACTATTCATGATCAGCAAAGTTAAACAAAACTAAGTTCTTGGCCATTTAATGGGTTTCTCCTTTTCAGTAATGAGAATCCATTTGCTACAATGGCATGTGCATGAGGACCTTTAGCGATCTTGAAATATATTGCTGTTAATACATATTTGTAAGCAAGAGGATTCCCTTGCACTTTTCATAGAATAATTAATATTTTGTTTTATGGCTAATAACATATAAATAAAAATAATATGTTGGGCTTGAAAAGAAAAATATCATGGGAATATTAGTGGAGACCAGGCATTTAGCCTGGTAACTACATACTGTTACTTTTATCATGAAGGAATTGTGCCCAGACATCACCTTAAGAAAAATTCAATTTTAGTTCCATATTGAATTACTGTGTATAATAAATATGATTCATGCTTATAAATTTAAATTATTTAAAAACCCTGCTTGTGAATTCATCAAGCAATGCACATAAGGTAAGTGCTGTTTTCATCCCGGTTTTGCAGATTATGAACTGGGTCACAAAGAAGTCATCTATCAGGTCCAATGTCACACACTTTTAAGCTATATAGAGCTAATAACATGAACACAATCAGGCTCTAGGATTTGTGCACTTAACTACATATCCTACATTAATTATTATTTACTACTTTTAATGTCTTTCTGAAAACAATTACCAAGTTTTGGATTGTATATTATCTACATTCTTTTATATTATGGATAATTATTTTACTTATCTAAATGTTATGCATCTGTAGCCGAGGAGAGGACAGAGAGGTAAAGGAAATGGAAGCATTTGAGAGAATTACCTGAGGCTTTGGGCTTGTATTCCTGGTCATGAGGGAAGAGGTAGCTATGGTGTGAGCCTAGAAAAGCTAGGTAAAGTCCTGCTAGACTACATGTGCTCTGCCCCTTTAAGTTATTTTAAAGAAACTGACAAGTAACAAAAACACTTATTCATCACTCGGTGCCAATAGAAGCAGATGTAGGTAATAAAAATGCATGCAGATACTTGGTTAAAAGACTGTGACTTAGTTCTTCCAGTATGTGTGTGCACATATGTTTGTGTATATATGGATGCCTGTACAGACTTAAATCATTTAAAAATACAATCTCACAGAGACCAATAGAGGATACGCATTGGAACTCAATCTCGAAAATATTGATCAATATAAAGAAATATCAAGGTAGAGCTTGAGGTGTTCTCTCCATATTCTCTGATAATACAAAATATGTACTTAGCTCCTTCTTGAGCTGGATAACTCACATATTGATAAACACAACCAATTTAAATATGCATTTTCTGCTTTAGGGATGGGATTTTAAGAAAAGTTGGTGTAGAATATTCACCTTTCATAGAGTTGGATTCTGTTCCTCCTTCACCTGAGCATCTCCTACAATTTATCAGGATTGTTATCTTTCCCTTGATATTGTACCACTGTACTAGACACAATATAGAGAACCAAAGAATAATAAGTAAAGTAGGAATGCATGCCAATAAAAAAGAGAACCTGGGAAATTCTAACTTTCTTTTAGGCTAGTGGTGAAATTAGGGGTTTTTTATTTTTATTTTTTAAATATATTTTATTGATTTTTTACAGAGAGGAAGGGAGAGAGAGAGAGTTAGAAACATCAATGAGAGAGAAACATCGATCAGCTGCCTCCTGCACACCTCCTACTGGGGATGTGCCCGCAACCAAGGTACATGTCCTTGATCAGAATCGAACCTGGGACCCTTCAGTCCGCAGGCCGATGCTCTAGCCACTGAGTCAAACCGGTTAGGTTTTTTTTTTTTTTTTTTATGAGGCCTAATATAATTAATTTTTTAAATCACAATTCTTAAGATGTTTGAAAGAAATCTCTATTTTTTTCCACAATAATTTTCGTGCCATACTTAGAGAATTTCAACCAAAAAGAAAATCTTTGTCTTTCTTTTACACCAAGCAACCTAGAGGTTTGCTTTTTCGTGACATTAGGTTTTGATTACTCAATTTTGGTTGTCCATTGTTAAGACCTGATGAATTGTACTCTTTTATATTCATGGCTGTCTCCAAGCTTTATAAATTGCTCTTAAAATGGAATTGATCTGTTGGTGGGTAAACCACAGCTAACTTTTCATTAGTGAAAACTAGTGATGGATGAATAACGACTCAAAATAAATAACAGCTCCACTTTAATACAGTGTCAACATTTCTCTCACCAAGCACAAAACCAAGCAAGCTGACATTAATTAGTTTCATTTTTCTTTGTATTTCTACTCAGGATGAAGAAATAATGAGTAATACCACTACAGTAAAACTAAAGCCAAACCTGGAATAAAGTGTCATATACAAATTTAACCAGCTAACTAATTTGTTTCTACATAATTGAAACTTCCTTATAATTTTGTAACAAAGCACATTGTTATCTTAAAATTTATATATATATATATATATATGTATATATATATATATATATGTCTTTAAAAATGTGATGACATGTCCTTGTTTAGTATTTTTCAACATTTCATAGACTAATATTTATATCTTTCATCAAGATAAACATAATATTGGACAGTGAAAAACTGTAGAATATTTCATACAATAAAATTCTGTTAGTATTCTCTGACGGTTATATAATTAGACTATAACCCCCAAAGAAACCCTATCCAATACAATTTCTATAACCCATTGGATAACTGACAGTTGAGAAAATGTTCTACAAAACTGTTGAGCAACTGAAATAGTATTTCAAAAAAGCCTCATGTTTGGGTACAGATAACATGTGCCATTTTCTAATAGACCCACTTGTTTTTTATCATAATTTCCATAAAACAGTAATTTTTTTATTTTTATTTTTAATAGATGGAGTTAGAAGCATGGGATTCTCAGCAGGAAGTAAGCAAGATAAACCTAGCTCGATTGATTCTTAATATGGTAATACATAAATAGGGAAGCACAGGCACTATATTACAGAAAGTGTTGGAGAATACCAAGTGCTACTTATTTTCAAGTTCCCTACCATTTTGCTAGAATAATTTCCCTTTCTAAGAGAAAGCCTTCTTCACTGAGATTTGGAAAACCTTTCACATTAAATGTGCCATGGGCTGAGGCTTTAGATGAAAAAGGCTGTTTTATTTTATTTTTTTTCAAATATATTTTGGTTGATTTCAGAGAAGAGGAGAAAGGGAGAAAGAAATAGAAACATCAATGATGCTAGAGAATTATTGATCTGCTGCCTCCTGCACGCCTCTACTGGGGGTCGACCTCCAACCCGGGTATGTTCCCTTGACCAGAATGGAACCCGGACCCAGGTGGACACTCTATCAGCCAGGGTGAAAAGAGCTGTTTTAATTGTTGACCTTGAAAGCCTCCAGGTCAAACCCTCATTATTAGGAGTGTATATTTTTTGTAAGCCTTTCATGGCTTTACTCACTAAACTGAAGCAAAGGAAAAAAATACCAAGTTGAAATAAAAAAAAATATCTTGGTGAAAGAATGGTTTTTGTTTTTCTATTGACTGAAATTTAGATGTTCTCTTTTTCAATTATGCTTATAAAGACAACAAGAAAAGGAAAGATTTAATACTCATTACTTTCTTCCTATTATTAACCAAGTAAACAGAAGTTTTAAAAGTTGACATTCATTTTCTTGCTTATTAAGCAAATAATAAGCATATTACTAGAGGAAAAGAGTCTGTATAAAATGGAGATAATAAGACTTTTATTCTTTTATATTAAAACAGTATAATCATTGGAATCCTTAGTCAGTTAAACTAGTATAGTAAATTATTAGTTTTAAAATTTCTTTTCCCTTTCAAATAAATGAAATCTAGAAATTTTAGTCCTTAAGTGAAAAACAGAAAGTAGAAAATAAAAATAAAATCAAATATTTACATTTGATCAATATTCTTTTTATAAGACTTTTTTTCCTTGAATATAGCAGCACCAAAAGCTAATATTTCCTGTTTCAATGAATTGCCTATATAAATATAGTGTAACCTGAGAATAAAGTATATCTACTTATTTTTTGAAAGTCACACACTTATCTATATACACCAAATTGATTATTTACAATTTTAAAGTTTATTTAATTTTTCTACAGAAAAATAAATTAATTTAACCTAAATAGTTAACAATTTTTATGAGCAAATTTATCATTAAGTAATATGTGGGATAACATTCATATTCTTGGTTTATCCAAATCTTCAAAAATCCCCATGAGGCCCTTGCCAGTTTGACTCAGTATAGCATGTCAGCCTGCCGACTGAAGTGTGCCGGGTTTGATTCTGGTCAAGGGCACATGCCCAGATTGTAGTTTCGATCCCCAATGGGGGGCATGTAGGAGGCAGCTAACCAATAATTATCTTTCATCATTGATGTTTCTATCTCTCTGTCTCCCTTCCTCTCTGAAATCAATAAAAATATATTTTTAAAAAATTCCCATGGAAAGCACAATATTGCATTTGAAATGTAGTGGTAATTTTAAAAATATATAAGATGTTTAGGAGAATTAAAGGTGTTCTGATGAAATTTCCCAATTTAATAATTTATAATTTTTTAGTTCGTATCCTTACAATTAGGCATTTCCAGTAGATCTTCTTCAACATATTATCATCTTTTCCATATCATATCATAAAGTGACAGTATTGCAGAAGAGAGAATATTTTTCTAAAAGATAGTTGAAGTCACTCATGCAAGTTAATTTTTAAAGAAATAGACTAAATTTAAAATCTAATAATATGATAACTTTATTCTAAAAATAAATGAGCTAGATATGACTAAAGTAGTTCAATTTTAATAACACAGTTAACTTGGCATCTAATGTAGTTTGCATTTCTCTTCATTTCTCTTCTCTTTTCCTCACTCTGAGTCAGTTCCTTTCTGTGGTCTTCTGGTCTTCTGTTTGGCTTTTGGCTCCTCCCATTTTTCACTTGCTCCTATCTTTATGTTTCAGTGTCTTTTCATTTCTCTTTCTTCAGGCATATGTGCATTCCAAACCATCCAAAGATGCTGAACCAGCCTCCCACTTCCTACTATCCAGCTGGGGGTTAGACAAAAGGGTAGTGTACTGGGGTAGGTAAGTAAAGCACATGGATTTTAGAATCTAACTATAAAAGTTCAAGTTCCAGCACTGTCACTGTAGGAAATTCTCTATACTTCAGTATCCTCAGTAATACTGCACGAATTGATTCACATGAAACACTTATAACAGTGCACAGTAAGAGCTCACAATGTGTTACTGATCCATGTTACCACCTATTGGGTTAATAGAGGCAACAGTTTTTCTTAATTTTCATCCTGTTTTGGGAAGATACAACAAGGCATCTGTCCCTAATTTCTAAAGATCCTTTTTCCCCCAGTTTCTGATATATAAAATGTTCCTTCTTTCATTGATATCATGTTTCTTTCCAATGTCCTATTCTCTGAACATTCTACCAGACTCAAGTCCCAATCATCTTCCAAACATAGAAAAAATGAAAAACGTTAGACACACACATGTTGTATGCACATACTCACAAAAATTTCACAGAACAATTTCCTAACTCTTCACAGGTATTGCCCAATCTGCCTCCACCTTTTTAGTATAAAACTTGTGAGTTTGTAGTTACTGTTTTTATATGTTGTCTTCCTTTTCAATCTGCCATCAACCAAGTCCATTCTTTTGAAAACATTACTTTTTTTTGTGATCTATGTTCACCAATATGAAACCTTGATGCAATAGCTTATCATATTTCAGTATTCTTCCTCTGTAGAACTTGGCAAGCCTGTTCATGTTCAAAGCCCTGTCTTTTGATATTCTGTCATGACCATGTAGTGCAGTTGAAGGAGCTTGGGTTTAAGAGCCATGCAGGACTGTATGTACATCAACTTAGTTTTTTTTTAATTTCTTTATTGGTTAAGGTATTACAAATGTGTCCTCATCACCCCCATCAACTTAGTTTTAATGATTGCTTCCTTACTGCATGATGGCATTCATAATATCTAAATCATGGGTTGCTATGGGGATTAAGTAGCATGTAGCAGACCCCAGAGAAGATTCTTGTCCATGATTTACACTGAAACAGCACTTTCTTTTGTGTTGGACCTTTTTCTAAGCAACTAACTTATATAAACCATTTGATATTCATTAGTATCCTATGAAGGTTTCTATTTTAATTCCATTATAAGTGACTGTAGGAAATTATCATAAAGAGGTTAAATAACCCAACCAAAATCTTAGCCACTGGTAAGATCAGGATTCGTGCCCACAGTCTGGCTCCAGTATCTGTACTCTTAATCCCTATGAAAATTTGTAGCTCCCCTATTGCTTTGACTTCTGGAACACTATTTTCTCAAGGTTGTCTACCTCATTTCCTTTTTCCTCCTCCTCTGATGGAACTACTTCAGAGATCCATCTTTGGTCCGCTATCATCTTTGATCTTAATCCTTTAGTGGTTTCAAATACCTTTGAGAATCTGAAGCAAAAGCTAGAAAACTTCTTTTCAGTATAAGGTATATATATATATATATATATATATATATATATATATATATATATTCGCAAACATGGCTTCACACAGGTCTTCAGGAGATTATTTTTATCTCATGAGACTTATCTGTTAAGTACCCAATATTTAGCATTTGAAAAAATCATGTTAGGATTATATCCTCAAATTTTGTACAGGATTGACCTTCTAAAACACAAATTTCTCATGTGACTGCCCTGAATAAACTTCTGTGAGGGGACTGCATTGTTTTGATGTAATAATTATTCATACAATGGCCTCCATTTACTATGCTGGTTCTTTCAGGTTTAGCTCTTACTCCAGTAAACTATTTTCATGTTCCTTCAAATAACTTTGTGTTATTTGTATTATTATCTGTATATTTTCTTTTGTTTACAGTGCCCACTTAAGCCTGGCACGTAGAAATCCCATATCTCCATATGCCTTTCAATTAACACATAAACAAAATTAATTCACTCCCCTTCTTTTCTCGGAGTGCCCGAACATTGTACTCAGCATGTCCTTAGTATGATACACATTACTTTATAATTATTTATCTTGGATTCAGTCTTCACCATGAAATGCGACCTTCTGGGGAGCTGAATTGGTATCTGTCGCTATTTTAACATCTTTGACTTCCTTTTCAATTCTTTCCCCTAGTCCCACCATGTGTTTTATCAAATAATGGTTCATAATTTACCCTCAAATAATGTTTATTAAAATACATTACGACAAAATTTTGATTCCCCTACTTTTAAATATTAAAAGCAGATGAGTTAAATAATGTATGATTAAGAGTGATTAAGAAGTAATCAAAGTATCTAGTAACTTTTTTGTGCCAATACAGATTTCATAAGCAGAATATATAACATATCCTACCCATAAGCCAGGCGGAAAGTATGAATTAGTAGTGGTAATAAAGGGAATATATATATTAAGCCAAGTGACCAGAACGACTAGTCGCTATGACATGCACTGCAGCTGGCCAACCAGCCCGATGGGGGCGGGGCCAGCTGGACAACCTCCCACGGCCCCTCCCCCAGCTGGCTGGCCCCAATCGGCCCCAATCAGGGCATACCAGCAAGACCCCACCCATGCACGAATTTGTGCACTGGGCCTCTAGTACATACATAAACACTAAAAGCAATCACTGAAGACATGCAAAAACCTCTAAATCAGAAAGTTGTTAATATGTGACACACAAATATTATGTATAATCCACATGGCAGTTCAAAGCCCTCACATTTTTAGTACCCTTGCTGAAAATATCAAATATGAGCAACATATGGATGATGCGTGCTGACATATTTTAAATCTTTTAACTCACTGAGAAGTTCAGTGAGTGGAATATTAACTAAATGTGTAGACATCCTATGTTTACATAGTACTAGCATATGGTGTCAATAAACATAAAGTTATCCATAATAAATACAGATTTTAAAAAAAAATCTCATCAAATAAAAGAAGGCTACAAATATCTTCTCATGATCATCTCTCAGGACCATCTGCCTACATATTAGACTCCTTTTCAGTATACCAACTTCCTCTACCATTGTGCAAAAAAATCTGATCTCAGATTGGGGTTAAAAGGAAAGTAGATGTTATTTTCTAATCACTACTACAACCTTTCTTTGAGAAGGTCAAGGTGATTTACAAATTTTTCTGTCACATAAATAGTAATCCTTATATCAATCCTTCTAGGTAAGGAATCAGGTATAAAATTTCCTATTTAAATCGTGGCAAAGCTGTCAGAATGTTAAAGGCGCTTTCTTTACTTCTAATTTCTATCTAATTAGTTCACTTTATTGCTCAATAATAGTGTGATATATATTTTTGTTATTAATATAAAATCACATATACACACATACATATGTTTAGTCTAGCTCAGCCATAAGTTTCCTATTATTTTCAGAATAATTATTTTTATATCTTCACAGTAAAAATAATTTTGGGTAAGCAAATTACAAAGGATTCATATATTTTAAGGCAGTTTTCATCCATTTTTATCTATTAGCAAAACTAATATTTTTATAGATTTCTAAAGCATAGGGTTTTTTTTATCACTACAGTATCCTTTACCTTATTTTTTTTTTTTTTAGTTTGTTCAGCAAACTTTAAGCTTATAGCATGTGGTTCCAAACTACTTGAGTGTTTTGGTTTAAAATCTTTGAAAACATGATGAAAGTTACTCCTTTACTTTTTTAATAATAGGTATCTTTTTCTTGAAAGGACTCTTGTCATCTTAGTTTACTAGTTAATTTGATACAGAGAAAATTCCAAATTCAAGCTCTAGATAGTGCATGTCTTGGATCATGATGTGGCAATAAGCTAACAGCACCTACCAAATGTATGGTGGACTTAAACCAGGTTGCCTTGCACCTAACTAGACTGAGCATGTTTTTCAGATATTTTCATGATCTGTGCTACTTTTGTGTGGATAATCAAAATATAAACAAAAAGAGATCTTAGATATATAGCATAGGGGTGATGCTAAGCAATGTGTGTATGATTAAGACACATTTCTGCATCTTGGTTGGAAGGAGAGGCAAAGGAAAAGAGAAAAACTCAAATGTAAGAGGTATTCCAATTGGTTTACTTTCATCTAAAAAAGAATGAAAGAATGAAATTAATAATAATGATAAAAGCTCCACCGGGGAATTATTACTCCCTAATCTCCTATCTCAAACACATTTACATGCACTTCTCTATTGTTTTCAACAAGAAATTTCAGAGTTTATGACGTTTCCAGGAACCAATTATTTCAGTGCTAATCCATGATGTCCATGACTCAGATCTCATTTAGGGATGGGATAAAGGACACTACTTTGGTATTATTCATGATGTAGAAAAAGCATCAGTCTACATAATAAAACCAGATCTGACTTAAATTAAAATGACAAAAGAAGCAGGTGATAATTCCAGTGCTGCTCTTTTTATTGCATAGCAACTTGTGTCAAGATACAGTATCACCTTAGAATTAACTTCAGGAAAAAGTCAATTGTCTTCCAGTCCCTAAGATCCTTTTCTTTCTTGTTTGGAACATGATATAACCTTATGTGCTCATTCTGACACTTGAAAGAAAAGTCAAGCATATTGAAAAAGTTTATTATGATAAACCCAATAATATATGTGTGTGTGCACATGTATGTGTCTACACACATACAAATGTGTGTGTGCATATATATATACACATATACATATATATACACATATATATACATTTCAAAGAAAAAATGTTTATAAGATTCATATAAATATTTCAAAAATAGTCTATAGGTAAAAATTGTGGAAACTGGATCATATACTCCTTAAAGCTAATGACATAAATTTTAAAAAATGTAAGTTATTCTCAAACAAACAAAGTTAAAAAACTCTCTACCACAAATACCAAAAGTGGCAGCTACTGGCTTGCTTTTCTCCTATCCACCCCTCCCCCAAATAATGTGGAAATGTTAGTTAACAAGATCTTGATAATTTTTACTAATACCTTTTAAATAGAGAGAACTAGTCCAGAAGGATGAACAAAAAGACTCAGGTAAAACGAAAGGTAAAATTCTTGAAAAGAGATACACCTTAGCAAAGGTGGAGAACCTTGTAGATTTCTAAGACACCATATTGAATTAGGGGAATGACTAAAAAGGCCTTGAGCATCCCACCGGAAGAGTAAATTCTAATTCAAGACAATTAACAGCATTTCTCAGAAAAAGAAAGCAGAGTTTCTTTCAGAAACACCTGTGAATAGGAGCACAGAAACCAAGCTTTCTGACTCTAGATAATATGGGGGGAGGGGCAAACTAATCAGATACTATGGCTACAGGGATCAAATGGAATTCACTTATGTTAGAAACATAGAAGGACTAATTCAAGTTACCGAATTCTGCTTGAAAAACTAGAGTAAAACAGCAAGATGACTATATAAACATCATATATTAAAGATAACGATATAGACTTTCTTCAGCAAGACCCTTCAGTCTATCCAGTTTTAGCTTTGTGTGTGTGTTAATTACAAGAGAAATGACTCTGCTCTTCTTACTGTTCAGCATCCTTCTGTCCATTTTCTCATCAGACCCTGCCTATTCTTGCACCCTGTACGGAGCAGAGTGTTGGCTCTAGCTGAAGCTAGTAGTGATCCTACTAAAATATAATCCTGCTTAGCACATATATTATTTTCTCTTGGAGTAGGAAAGGTAGAAGGTCTCCAAGTTCATTGAATAGATCCCTCTAGTTTACTCACATCCAGTCAATTATTCTTTTATCAATTTATTGCCAATTCTATTAGATGTACTAGAAGAAATTAAAAATATTTCTCTTTTATGCCATTAAAATCACAGAAGTGCTTGACTAAGGTACTTGAATTATCTGATTTGAATTAGTGATTTTTTCCCCCAACAACTTAATCTTAAAAAAAAACAGGCAGGCCATTTTTTTAATTTTGTGATGACAGTACATGGTGATCCAGAGGAAATTAGGCAGTCCATTAAGAAAGGCCCATGACCATTTTACAAAATGTTTTTGAAATGAAAATTAATGGGTAGTCTTTTCTGAGAGTTCTCTCTGAGTTGAAGGAAGCTGGATGAGATTCATTTGCAAGGAGAAATTTTGTTTATACTGCTTTGACTTCATTAAGCAAAAATATTAAAAACAGCTAGCTAGAGCAAGGCAAAAGCACACAAAAGCAGAAATTGCTATACAATCCATTTTAAAATGCATGTGGAAGCAGATGATCTACAAAAAATATCACCACCGCTGCTGCCATGATCACCACCATAAAAACATACAAACACAAAAACTGGGGGAAAAACAACAACCAAAAAACAAAATATGTTTTGAAACACAGACACACACAATCTGAAAAAACAGTTTAAAAAATATACTCATTTTCAGAAGAAAGTAAGAAAGTGAGAATGGAAGGAAGGGAGGGAAGAAGGAAGGAAAATAAAATTGGCTTAATCCAAATAGAATAGGAATTGAACTAAGGACATTTCAAAAGGCTGTTATTTTATTTAGGAATATTTATATCTCTGTACACATGATTCAACAGACATACTTGAAAACACAGTATATACTTTCTTACCCAGAATTTTAATAGATTTCTAAATTCATAATACAATTTTCACTATTTTTATAGAAACTCCTTCCTAGAATTTAGACATACTAGTACACATTTTGTATGCTTCTTTTGAAAATATTCCCAAAAGCCCTAACTGGTTTGGCTCAGTGGATAGAACGTCGGCCTGCGGACTCAAGGGCCACAGGTTCAATTCCGGTCAAGGGCATGTACCTTGGTTGCAGGCACATACCCAGTGGGGAGTGTGCAGAAGGCAGCCGATCAATGTTTCTCTCTCATTGATGTTTCTAACTCTCTATCCCTTCCCTTCCTCTCTGTAAAAAATCAATAATTTTTTTTTAAAAAAGAAAATATTCCCAAAGATTAGCTACACAAGGAATACACTAGAGGCCTGATGCACAAAATTCACGCAAGAGTAGGCCCTTGAGGGCCTGGCTGCCCAGGCCCTCGCAGCTCCACCCCTTGCCCACTGGTTGTTCCAGAAGGTTGTTCCAGAAGGTCTTTCCACTATCCAGTCTAATTAGCATATTAGCTCTTTATTATACAGGACTAGTGGCTCGGTGCACAAAATTTGTGCACGGGGGAGGGGGGGTGTGCCTCAGCCCTGCCTGCACCCTCTCCAATCTGGGACCCCTCAGGGGATGTCCGACTCCCAGTTTAGGCCCGATCCTGCAGGGATCAAGCCTAAACCAGCAGTCGGATATCCCTCTCACAATCCAGGACCACTGGCTCCTAACTGCTCACCTTCTTGCCTGCCTGATCTCTCCTAACCACTCTGCCTGCTTGCCTGCTCACCCCCAACTAACCCCCCACCTCTGCCAGCCTGCTCATCCCTAACTCCCTCTGCCTCCACCTTGCGACCATGGCCTTGTCCGGAAGGATGTCTGGAAGGTTTCCCCGAAAAGTCTCCCAGTCTAATTAGCATATTATCCTTTTATTAATATAGATTATTAGTATAAATTGTATTGTCTTCCCTAGAAAATTTTGAGCTTTTTGAGAGAAAGGATTAATGTTTTTATGAAGCTTTTAGTCCTTTCTTTTTTTAAGTTAAGGATATTAATTTAGTTTTAAATTATATTCATGGACTTCCATTTTTTAAAACTATTTGAAAATTAATGAAATCATTTCCTTTTTGCCTTTCTGTATTCTTCATGTGTTTGGTGCTATAAAATACCTACCTTAGAGAATATAACACGTTTATACACTATTCTAGCCCATTCTACACCTTTTAGTCTTGGATTTATAATGAAATATAATCAGTGTTCACATTAATTCTTTTGTCACAGTTTACCTAAACACCACTAAATTGGATAAAGTTATTTTAGTGAGTATAGTATTCTGTAAGTTCTTTCAAGTTTAGAACTATTTTTTTATATTTTTATAAGCCTGACCCCTGAACAGCCCTTTGTCTCACATAGTCCTTCCTTTTATTTATTTAGGTTTTTTTTTTGAAATAGGGTTCCATTGTTGTCTTGAACATTGTTGAGGATAAATTTGATAATAATCTGATTCTCTTTCATTTGGAAGTAAAAGTATTCTTTTGCCTAAAATCCCAAGTACATTTTAAAATATACATAAGAGCTAAATGTTTTTCTAGGGTATTTTTAAGAGTTAAAGAAATGTGCCCTTCAATATGAAGATCTTTTATTTCTGTAAAACTTTCTTCAGTTATAGTCTTAAAATATATATATATATATATATATATATATATATATATATATACAATTTTATATATATATATAAAATATATATATATATATATATTTCTGTTTTGGTGTTCTTTTTCAGGGATTTCAATTTTGAGCCTTCTTTATCTTTTTAGATAAATGTACCTATCATTTTTTTCTGCTTCTTTTGGCTCTTTAATTTTAATTTTATAGTGTTTTATTTTTGCCCTTTCATTCTTCCCCATACATTCTCTTCATCAATACTACTTATAAAAAATACTTATGAGAATGTATTCTTTCTTAGGTACCTTTCAGTTTAATCTTTATTGCTCAGGTCTTTTTCTTCTTCATCTACTCAACTCTGATTTCACATCTTTCAATGTTTTGTCCATTTCTATTTTTGTTTCACTGATTCGGAAAATATATTTTTTTTTATTTCTGCAAGTGGTTTTTAAAAAGATATTTAATTAAGGTGTTGTGTTTAGGGGAGTTTTGTTTGTGTTCCTCTTTTTCTTGGTTGTTTATACATATGTGGGGGGCTGGGGTGAGAATTTTCATTAGGTAAACCTTTTTTATACTAAATATCTGTTTTCTTTTTATGGTAGACTTGTGTGGGTATTGTCTATGGTTTTCTGTTCATTTTGAAATATCAGGTTTTTTCCTGAACAAGTAATAGTTGGTAAAGGCCAAAGAGAATTTTCAGGGCTTTATATGTTTTTCTGCTAATGAACATTTTCTTGTGTTATTAAAATGAAAGAAATAATAAGGTACCTTCTTTATAAACACTATAGAGTTTTCTGATATAGTTATTCTCTTTTGTTTTTGTTAGCCTTTAATTTCATTTTTCTTCTCTTTTAACCATAGAGTCTCTAAGGAATATTCCACACTCTTTTAATTTGCCCACTCTTGCTCAGAAATAGTATCTTCCCTAGACGATTACATTAGGTCTCATATAATTTTAAGCACCATCTGTATTTCCTTACACTTGTTCTCAGCATCAGGTGACAACCTGTGTGGGGCGATTTATTCTGTGGTCAATCATCTCTTGGCCTCCACTTTCCTTTTGTAGAGTGTAGGGAAGAGGCTGAAGAGCTCATTAGGAGCCTTATTTTCTGTATCTATGAATTTAACAATTCTGAATATTTCATATAATTTCAATGATACAACATGTGGCCTTTTGTTGCTGGCTCCATCCACTTAATGCTTCTGAGGATCATCAATGTTGTAGTATGTATTAGCACCTCATGTCTTTTAATGATTGAGTATCAATATTCCATTGTATCGATGTACCATGACTTTTTCATCATTCATCAGTTCACAGCCATTTGGTTTGTTTCCACTGTTGGCTACTGTGAATAGTGCTGCTCTGAGTGTGCATGTATAAGAATCTGAATACCCGTTTCAATACTATTGGGTCTAAAATTTTTTTTTAAAATTTGAATGTAAAGTGAAGGTATTTGAGGGTTTTAAGAAAAGAGGCACAAACTAATTTGCATTTTTAAGAGATCCAGTTTGCTGTTTTTAAAGGGACAAAAATGGGAAGCATGGAGATGGGGCCTACTGGAGTAATCAGTTAGATATCGCAACGACTTAGACAAGGACAGTAGCAGAAAGTAATAGAATTTAACGTATGTCTTGAATCAGCAATACTTACTGATTGAGTGAGAGTATAAAATAAATTATCTTTCAAGATGACCCTAGTATATGGACTAAGCATTTTGATTAATCATATGTAATTTACTAAGGTGAAATGTTTTCTTGTTTTGTTTGTTTTTTTGTTGCTTTTCTTTAAGTAGGAAAAGAACAGGCTTGCAAAGGAAAATAGACAGTTCTTGTTTTGGAAACATCAGCTTTGGAATTGGTAGGCATCCCCTTGAGGATGGATAAATGGATAAGTGAGTCTGGAGCACAGCAGAGGCATTGTGCTCCATTTACAAATTTGGAAGCTACAGGAAAGAGTAGAGACAAGGTCCCCAAACTAAACACCAGGCCTCTAGATCATTTCGAGGTCTGGAAGAGATGTAGAAGAGTGAACCTTGAGGTAGGCAGAATAATAAAATGAAAGCAAAGCAGTTTCAAGGCTGAGCAACAAATTGGCCGGGTCAAACTTTAATGGCATGAAGGAACAGAGAACTGAGCAGGGAACTGTCACCGAAAAATTATTAGTAACCACAATAAGAGAAATTTTAGTGGGCAGCAGTGGGTTGAAAATAGAAAAGCAAATGAAGAGGAAGGAGAGTGAATGTGGGTTTGGACAGCTTATTTAGGAGTTTTGTTCTGAAGGGCACAGGTGGAAGGAGCTGTCACTGGAGGAGAGCATGGTATGGAGACTGGTAAGAAGTAGCACAGCAGTTTCCTCCTATTGGAAAGAATGACATATAGAAGGGAGTCACTTAGGATTCATGCGTGTGCACATGCGCACTTTTCCCTGTTGGGGGTGAAGGCTATCTGCAGAAGTAAGTGCCAAGGAGACCACAGGGTGGCCTCCAGGAAGCATGAGGAGAGGTCAAGCTGTGCCACAGAAGTTAAACAGAGTGTATGCACACACCTGCAGCTAGGTTAGTAGTGTCAGTGGTGGGAAATGAGGCAGGACTCTATTGGATATTTCTATATCCAAGGAAACCAAAGAACTCTAAGGAACCATAGCAGCATTCTCAGGTAGAGAGCTGGGGTCACAAAGTTAAAGAAACTAAAAGGCTTTTGTGTCCTCTGTGAAAGATGCCGAAGCTTTTTGTAGTACAGGTCCATATTCCTTTATCATCAGTACCTGGAATGTGTATGTCTGAATAATCAGAATATTTTGGTTTTGTCCAAAGAGTCAGAAAGGCAATATTGTACATTTTTATAACACTACCAGGAGGGTCTGCAGCAGTACTCCCAATGCAAACTTATTCATATTCTGTAGCAAAAATATCAATAGTCACATATAAATGTGATAAAAAAGATCACAAAATCAAAAAATGGCCTCATATCATTCTGGTTTAGTTTTGATCCCAAATGAATTAAGAATTGTCTTCTAGTTTTTAAAGTTTTTCTACTTTTCCAATTGTAAATAAAGACCTATGTATCTTTAGTGTGGTATTTCCTTGGTTCACCAGTTGCTGAAGATGTTAATTGAGGTCCCACGTACAAAAAATGCACATGATTTTGTAAAGTTATACAAATATCACATAGTAAATTACTTTTTTGGAGATTACTGAGATATATATATATATATATATATATATATATATATATTTATTTATTTATTTATAGTATCATAAATGCTCTAAGAAAACACAGCTATTTATCTTTAACTCTTTTTTTTTTTTTCTATTGTGAATTATGCTTCTGGTGTTATTTTTAAGCTAAGACCATTCATATTTTCTCCTTTGTTTTTTTCTAAGTGTTTTATTTTATTTTATTTTTTTTAATATATATTTTATTGATTTTTTACAGAGAGGAAGGGAGAGAGATAGAGAGTTAGAAACATCGATGAGAGAGAAACATCGACCAGCTGCCTCCTGCACATCTCCCTACTGGGGATGTGCCCGCAACCCAGGCACACGCCCTTGACTGGAATCGAACCTGGGACCTTTCAGTCCGCAGGCCGACGCTCTATCCACTGAGCCAAACCGGTTTCGGCTATCTTTAACTCTTAAAGGAACATTATTTTTTCAAGTTTGTTCCACAACCCACCCACCCCACACCAATATTTACATATTCAGACTAATTTCCATGCACTAGGATTGAAGAACATGGTGGAGATTGCTCAAAATAGTGATGAGAGATTAGAAAAAAACACACAAAAAAACAGTTTCAGAAATGTATGCAAGTTATCCTCAGATAGAATGCTTCCAGTAATTGTATAGCCATCACCATGGAAATTGAATGCACTTAATCATGTTTTATATATTTCTTAATTTAGAACTAAGCAAAAAGAGATAGAAATCAGTAGGACCGTTGGCATTAAAGTGTTACACAGTTATATAATACCATATATTCTACATTAAAGAAATCTAAAGACAAATCACTATGGATCTCTGAATAAATGACTAGAAGTAATAATGAGTCATTTAAACAATTTACAAACTGCTCAGGAAATAATTGCCTTGTGAAGTCTGTGCTTCATTTGAGTTTAAACAGAATGAATAAAAATATAGCATAAGTGGTACTAATGACTAGTGGTTTGTATCTTTTCCACAGGCTGAATAATGCCACTCCCGCCCCCCAAAATATATCTAGGTCCTAATCCTTAGAACCTCTGAGTGTTATTTTATGTGGCAAAAGGGACTTTGCAACTGTGATTAAGTTAAGCTTCTTGAGAGGGAGGGATTACCCTGAATGATCACCGTGTGCTTAACTGGATATTTTCTCTTTCCACCAAACTTACTCTTTACAGATGGGAAATGTTTCTGATTTCCAGGAATTTATGACACTAAGGAGAGTTAGCCCTGCAAATATTTAGTGTCAACAATAAATAAAACAGACAGGGAAATGATGGCTGAAATGAAATCACTGGCTCCACCAACTTCGCTACAGTCAGTTTTTAGGGTCCTATTGCACACGAGGTATTTGTCTCTAAATATGTCATGCAGCAAAGCAAGTTTTTATTACATCATGATGAGACACCAGTTAAGCTTCATTTGGCCAGCTGAAATAAAAACTTTGATTTTTTGGTACACTAAAAATAATCTCAAAATATTCAATGATGAGATTACCTTCTTGAATTAGGTACTATTTTTCACATGTGTTGGAGAAAATTATTGTAAAACTTTTATAGTTTTCATTGGTAGCAAGGTTGAGGAAAGCATTTACTCTCTTACATTATGCATTAAAAATTACGAAGGCCTTGGAAAGAACAATTTGGCAGTACTGAATATATCAAGAGTTAAAATATTCTCCTTGTTTCATAAATTTTACCCCCTAGGTTCTATTCTACAGAATTACTTACATACTTTCCCCAAAACAGGTGTGCAAAGATTTTTATTTGAATAATATTTGAAAAGGGTACAAATTTAGAAACACTCTATAAATAATTACCCATGTCTACCATTAATATTCGTGTCCTCTGGCAGACAGAAGTACAGACTTGGGAGAAAGACTTGACTCTAAAGAAAGTTTCTACCATTCACTGGCCAGGTAAATTTGGAAAAGTTTCATAACCTTTCTGAATTTTAGTTTTCTTGTCAATGATTTGGGATTAGTAATAATTGTAGAATTATTGAGGAAATTTATTGACTAGCACACAGCTGAGCATAGCAGATTCTCAAAGAGTTCTCTTTTCAATCATTTTGTCTATGTCTGATGCAAATACTATGAATACTAACTAAATACTCTACAGTTTCCAGAGTACCAATTAAACACAGGGAAATTTTAGTGTTCTTAAGCAATGTTCAACTAACATGTTCACTATTAGGCAAAGGCATTTACTGTTTTATTTGTTTTTTTAAATGTGAAGTTCTGGCAGATAGTACACCTTTGATTACTAAATAATTCATTTCACATATGAATCTAATCTAAATTTATTTTTCCTTTTTGTTTTGTTACTTCTTTATTTTTCTCTCTACAAACCCTTGTGTTGAGGGCTGACCTCCAATTGATCGCAGCGAGGGAGCTCCTCTGCTATGTATGATACCTGACCCGGGAGCAGGTCGTCTGTGATGGTTTAGCAGCAGGTTCTCCAGGAACATGCTTTGCGTGAAGGGCGAAGGGGCCAATCTAAATTTCTTTAGCTCTATTGCATCCTCTGGCTCTCCTTCACTTGCTCATAACAAATGCTTGTGCTATTAATGAGATAGGATGAGAGGCATTGAAATGAGACTTACTTTTTTTTATAAAAGAAAAAAAAACTTGTATGTTTATCCATATAAATTTTATTTTCTAAAATAACATTTGTCTGTACCTCACATTCTCATAATGAGTAATTTTTAATCTGGAGTTAACATGTATGCTGAATATAGAGGAGAAAAGTTGTAATAGTTATGTAATATTAACTACATACTAATTTGCTAGCATAACATTACTAAACCAAACTAAGTATGTTTTTATCTAGTGCTAAGTGTTTTATTACTAGAAAAATGATTTCAGTCTTGCATTTTCAAATTTAATTGAATATTTAATTGATGGAAATAAAAAGCTAGTTGGCATATTTATTATTGTGTACAGATGTAAAACATACATAAATATGAATATGAAGTTATTATACGTAAATTGCTATTAAATCTAAATATTAATTTTATCTACAATATAGTTGAAAGTTTATTACTCTATGCTAGATTACTTTTAACTAAAGAACATGTTACTAATTTATTTTTCCTAAGTTACTAAACTACTTTGAGCCAAATACCTGCATTTGATCAAAACAGAGTAAATTAGACTATATATTTTTTATTGCTATTAAGCTAAAGTCTTCTCTCTCTTGGGAAATCAAAGTTCTATTGAACCTTGATCACATAGTTCAACTCATGGAACTAAATAATTCTCAGCAATTTTTAAACTTATTTTGAAGTTTTGATTTCAGATTTTTTTAAATATGTTTTTATTGATTTCAGAGAGGAAGAGAGAGAGAAACATCAATAATGAGAAAGAATCATTGATTGGCTGCCTCCTACACACCCCCAACTGGAGATGAGCCAGCAACCCAGGCATGTGCCCTTGACTGGAATCGAACTGGGGATCCTTCAGTCCACAGGCTGACACTCTATTCCCTGAGCCAAATTGGCTAGGGCTGATTTTAGATTTTTTGATTGAAGTATAACTGACATACAATATTATATTAGTTTAAGAAGAACAAGATAGTAATTCAACAGTTATTTTCATTACAAAATAGTTATCACAATAAGTATAGTTATCATTTGTCACCTTACAAAATTAATACAATATAATTTACTATATTCTTCATGCTGTACATTATCTCCCCATGATTTATTTAGTTTAAAACTAGAAGTTTGTATTTCTTAATCCTCTTCAGTTATTCCCCCTACCCAGCCCAATCTCTTTCCCCTCTGGTCATCACCAATTTGTTCTCTGTATCTCTGAGGCTAGGTTTTGTTTTGCTTGTTTGTTTATTTGTTTTAGGTTCCACATATACGTGAGGTCATGTGGTATTTGTCTTTCTCTGTCTGACTTATTTCACTTAGCATATACACCCTCAAAGTCCATCCATGTTCTCACAAATGGCAAAATTTCATTCTTTTTTATGGCTGAATAGTATTCCATTTTACATATATGCCACATGTTCTCTATCCATTTGCCCATCAATGGACACTAGGTGGTTTCCATACCTTGGCTATTGTAAATATTACTGCTGTGAAAATAGGGGTGCATATATATTTTCAACCTAGTGTTTTGTATTCCTTAGATGGATACACAGTAGTAGAACTGACAGATTTCCCAGGACACGAGACTCTCACTGATAACAGCAGGAAGGGCCCAGGCAAGCTTAGATGGTTTTTCAACATTCTTTGTAAGATCTTAACAAATGTTTGATTAAGTTAATATATAGGATATCCAAATATGTATACACACACCTTGAATAATTATAAAGGCAGTGTTTATTAACATACATTTTATTTTAAAAATTGAGCTATCAGCTGTTACAATGTATATACATTTTTGGGGGATACCCTGTATAAAGTTCTTATCATTGTACAGTTAAAATAACATACATGTATTCATTGCATGAATACATGGAAAAATTATGTACAAAAATTGTGACAGAGGCTATATTAGAAATAATGAAGTTGTTTTTCCTCTTTTTTACTTTTTTATACATAAAAAACTTAGCTAATTAACTTTTATTTAGCTGAATTTTGAGCAAGATTTGAGATACCAATAAAATCATGACCAGGTAAATATCTTGTCACAAATGCACTTTCAAATAAGGACCTCAAGTTATATGATATCCTATATAATAAAAGGCTAATATGCAAATCCACCAAAGAGTGGAACGACTGGTTGCTATGACATGCACTGACCACCAGGGGGCTGACGCTCAACACAGGAGCTGCCCCCTGGTGGTCAGTGCGTCCTCTCAGGGGGAGTGCCGCTCAGCCAGAAGCCGAGCTCACGACTGGCGCAGAGGTGGTGCAGGACTAAGCTGGCAGTCGGACAACCTCCGAGGGCTCCCAGACTGTGAGAGGGCGCAGGCCGGGCTGAGGGACCCCGCCCCTCCAGTGCATGAATTTCATGCCCCGGGCCTCTAGTTTTTTTTTTTTATAAATCATTACTGATTACCAAAGGAGTGTATAAGTTCAAATAGCAAATTCTAAGAGGGAATTTTAAAGCTAGCCTATGCTCTACCATAAAATGATTATGAGTGAAACTTACAGAAAATAATGTGTCAGTTATATTTTTAAAATGATTCATCTCTACTATAAATGAAATGCCTTTAAATCTTTCCTATGATGAGTTCATAAGTTTTTAGAAGTAAATAAATCATCTCAGGGTAGGGAAATAGAGAACTAGAGTAAAAAGTACAACCTTTCAGTTATAATATGAATAAGGTGTGAGGATCTAATGTATAACATGGTGTGTATAATTGATAACACTGTATTATATATTGGAAATTTGCTAAGAGAGTAGAACATAATTGTTCTCACCAAAAACAAAAAAAGTGGTGATGGATGTATTAATTAACTAGATGGGGGAATCCTTTTACAATATATCAAACCATCATGATATACTTTATATTACAGTTTTATTTGTCAATTATATCTCAATAAAGCTTTCATTAAAAATCACTTTATACATTGATTATTAATCAATTTTGAATATTATATTCCTTTTTGACAATCTGAGAAAACATTATGTACCCTCTTTCCAAAAAAATATGTATGTATATATACACGTATGTGTAATTCTAGAATTTATTTCAGCTTATGTAAACAATAACACTGAAACTATTTTCTAGAAATATGCCAAACACATAGATTTCTTTCTTTTGTATATACCATCCAAAATAGTTGATACTACAGTGCAATTAACTGAAACTGTACACAAGTGAAAACCTAACTTTCTTAATGCAAAGATCTCTGGTCCCAATGGTCTCAATTAAGTTCCTAAGCAACTCATGCTGTAATTTGAAAAACAGGGAAAAAACAGAAGTAACGTATTCAGCCTTTTTAGTTTACTATGATGTAGAGAATATGACATTTTTTCCCCTTACAATGGATGAAAACAATTCAAAATACACTAAAATAATACTGTGGACCAATGAGAGAAAAATCAAAGCATATGAAAATTAAGTACTTTTTAATGCAATGTACCATTCTAAATAACTGATTTAATTACAGAAAACTTTAATTTTAATTGTTGTCGAATTCCATTCATTTCGAGGGAATAAGGGCTGGACTAGTATAGTATTATATGTTAGCCCAGAGAATACACCTAACCACGGCAATTGCTTCAGGGGAGTATGTGACTCAAGTTGGCCTAATTATTTAAACTCCAGGGAAAGTAAAGCCATAGCTGGGAGTAGCCACTAAAAATAATGTAGTAAGAGAGGTCTGAAGATAAGGTTCGACAAGTCTTCCCTGAAAGTAAATGCGAGTGATAAATAAATTTTATTATGTTTTTTTTCTTTCTTTAAGCCAGAGTGAGTTAGATTTTTTAAAATATTTTTCAAAAGAAAGGGTCTTAACTGCTCTGCTAATATAAAACAACTAGTAAGTGACAGAGCTGAAATGTCAATGCCTGTCTTCCAACTCTGGAGTCCGTAAGATTATTTCAAATCTGTAATTTTGTCAAAAAAGAACCCGATATCCAGAGTAATAACATGATTTGCTCAGTGTTTCCCAAACCTTCACGCCTTCACTCCTGTGAGGTCAGACCACGGACTTCACTGCTGATAGAAAGCCACAATCCATAGCCTCTCCTACTTTTCTCGGGTACCTAAAGCTAAAAGTGTGCCACATATAACAATATTTTCCATATAGCTATCTCTTCCCATTAGAATGAGGATAAAAATATGTGTCTCCTCGCTTTTTGTGAGTGAAGATTTTATAATTTTAAGGGTCTCTACATTAGGGTCTGTAACCTCTCCAGGAAGCCCCACGCCCCCTCCCAGCACAAGTAATTTTCTCTCAGAGGGTGACTTTGATGTAGGGGGAGTATGAGGATTAAGGTCAAGATCTTTTCAGCCCTTGTATTTTACTGATTTGACTGTACCAAACTTTCAGGTCACACATTATGAGTAGATACCAATCCCTCCCGAGTGGCAGATAATGCTTCCTAAGAAGAGCTCTTCCACTGCCTTAATTCATAATGATTTTATTGTGATGGTGTTAAACCTAAATATTGCCACAAACTCCTACTGTGACATACAGTACATCTCAATGGGTATAGCACCTCAAGTGAATGTAGAAATATTATTTTAAGAAAATAAGATATCTACTACATTGAGGCCACTTTGTAATTACGGAGACAGCAGCACATAGCTAAGGTATGATGGCTAAGCCTCTTTCAAAGCTTTCAGATTTTTCGCAGCATGGCACTCTTTAAATAGCTTCCTCTGTGATAAGGTAATCCTCTGGAGAGGATAACCTGGTAGGAATGTAAGAGACAGGGGCAGAAAGGGTCAATTGGAGAGGAGAATGCATTTACTGCCAGCCTGACACAGCGACATACTTAGAAGTTCATATTCACCACAAGACATTAGACGTACTCTGAAGGGTGCACAGAAGTGGTAATGACCTCTTGGAAATACATTATCATTTCAGGCCTTAAAAATGTCTCTGAAAAGGGTAATTTACTAGGTGGACTCAGAGTGATCTAAAGACTTCGGGACTTCCCAACTCCTGGCTCATCATGCCCCATGTCCAGCTTGTGGGATGAGCTTTATCTCATTGATCTCCAGACAACTTGGATAATGCATCATGCCTTGCAAATGTACATTGCAATGTAAGGTTAACTTGACTCCCCAGATGCCAGATGCAGACTCAGAATTTAGCTTCATGGTCTTGTGTGAAACTATGATACAATATATAAAATACATTGAAAAAGTCTTTTAACAGCAAAAATTGAAAATTAATGTTCCTTAATACAATAGTCACATGTTACCATGTTTTAATAGAATAAACTTTTAAAAAGCAATGACAGGTCTCATTACATATAGTAGCAATGATCAGTGGGCCACCAATTGTTCCAAGACCAATAAATCTGAAAGACACGACAAATGCCAATGTTGTTCATTAATCCCAGCATTTTTTGCATATTTTAGCATTATGCCAAGAAGTTTAAAAAAGAGAAATGTTAAAATTGTTCATTACACCAAGATATTTTTGCATATTGTAGCATATAGCAGACTAATTTCCAGTTGATGTGAAATGATATCAAATTAAATGCCATGTCATTCAGAAAATATAAAAATACTATTGAAATACATATTTTCAATAGTATCACATAATTATATATTACTATACTATTATATATATGTGTATATATATGTGTGTGTATATATATATATATACACACATATATATATATATATACACACACATATATATGTATTTGGTACTATAAAACTCATACAAGATCCTGCCTTATTATGTAAATTTTGCTCAAATAAGTTCTCTGATTTTTCTCAAATTAAAATTTTATATTTCTTTTCTTGGAAGTCATTTCTTCTCACAATGCTTGTCAATGGTAAATGCTCAATAAAGATTGTTTCTCCCTCCTCACCCTACCTGCCAACAACCCAATTGAGACAAACACATTTTCTATGTCTGCATTTGAAAGGAAGAGAGAGATAGTCAAAAGAGAGATTTCTCTTCCTGTGAGGAAAACCAAGCCAATAATCTCTTCTGTATTGATAAGCAGAATTCACTCTCAAGGGAAGAACAAAAGTTATCTGTGTGTGGGGGAGGTGCCCAGACCTTAGGGCTGCTATGCTGCACTGGACAGCGACTTCCATGAGGAAACTCTGTGGAAGGCAAATGGCCTATCCCCAGACCCTTTCATTCCTTCAGGGCCAGTTGTAGGTTAGATAATGTTTATTAACTGACTTTCTGGGAGAAAAAGAAATTGTTTGCAGCATTTGTGGAGTTTTGTGGTACAAATATTCCCACTATGGCTGGCTCTCCATGTGAAGCCACCTAGTATTGAGTTTGGAGAAATGCATTCAGAGCCTCCATGAACCCTGGGCGGTGGGCTCCTACACAGACTATGCTAGAGCCCATTTAGCGGATTCCCACCATAAAACCTGGCTGCATCCAGGAATTGTACCAAAATGCCTTTGTTGTCATCATGTGAGAAATTGCATGCTAAAATGCCTTTACAAGACAGTCTTTTAACCAACTTGAGTTATGAATCCATTTTGGGCCCAATTCCCAAAAGATCTTCCAGTTATTTTATTGGAAACTCAGATGAAAATTGATATTCCAATAAAATATAAGAATTAAAAATAATAATATTCTAAAATGTAAAATGTGATTTATATTTTAGGCATTATTGTCTTATATTAAAATCACTGAATTTATAAAACAAAGTGGAATTTAAGATTAAAAATCTACTTATCTAGCCACACTTTCCTTTGTGCTTCATTACTGGCCATCTTACAATTTGCTTTTCCTCCTTCTTTGTGCATCTACTCTAATTTCCTTATTTCCAGTAAAAGTCTGGATTGTTTTCCATGCCCTCAAAATGAAAGGACAGGTCTTCAACCATCTTCAGGTTCTACATACAACCTCACTTTATCCTCAGACATTTGGGAAAAGAGCAGAGGTTTATTCTACCTGCTCCTGAAGTGTCATGTTAATTGGACAATCAAATTTAAATATCTTTACTGGTGCTCCCTTGAGAAAATTAGGAGCTTATCTTACCTTGGAAAGAACAAAAACACATGTAATTCAAAGCATATTTAAATCATAACAAAAGTCTATGATCATAAGTGCTTGTATATCCTATAAACTACTTTAATCTAAGATTCAGCATGTCTTCCAAACTCAGAGAAGATGCTCAACAAATAGTTGTTGAATTAATTCCATATTCTGTGGTCTTTTAAATTGTCAAAATTCCACAGAATAATCAATGATCTGAGACCCCCCCCCCTCTTGAAACAAAATACAGTTTTTTAAAAATACTTAACCATCCTTCTCTAAATTGCCCATTTAAAGAATGCAATGCAGTGACTGTATAATACTTAAGATGAAGCAGAATATTTGAAATATTTTTTCACTCTCTAAAAAAAACATTAGCCTGCAGGAAAAACAAGGAGCCAGATATGGGGTTTAATGGTAAGTGTAACTTATATTAAGAAAAAAAAGGATATAGACCACTTATTAATATTAAATTTTTATCACACATTCTCAATAGTTAAAATCGTTTTTTAATGTAAATCTTACAACCACACAAACACACTTAATCCATATAAACTAAGACACAGAGGTGAGTAGGAATGAGCACACATTTAAAGTTCATAAGTATAAGACTAATAAGAATTTATTCAGAAGGTAACTACATACTCTAGAAAATTTTTTGAAAAACAACTACTTTCAATAGTTATAATACTTGGTTTTTTTGAGACAAGCCAAATAGATTTTATAAAAATTGTCTTGGATAATATTTTTTGGTAGGTGGGAAATCAAGTAGACACAAAAGGAGGAGGAAATATACCCAGTCTCAAGAAATCTAGCAAATCGGTACAAGGCCATTTGTTCCAAGGGCAAAACACTGCAACCCAATGGCTACACAAATGCTGCAGTTAATTTTTCAACCTGAGCATATTGATTACTTTATCTAATATGGTGCAGAGTGAAGCCAGTAGGCCTTATTCTAGAAGAAGCTGCAATGGAAAGTGACAAGCGTTTTATTACTGTAGAAGGTACCTAGTGGAGCTCTGGGGAAAATAACAGATCTCTGATGCAAAGAGGTCATAAAAATTTATGAGAAATAATAAAGAGGAGAAAAGGCACACAGCAGCAGGAAAAATGACAAATTCTGAAAGGGATTTCAAATATAAGCTTAATGATCTTCAAATATGTGACATTTCATTACCAGTAGTAAGTATAGGAAAGAAGTAGAAAGCATTATTGCTCACTGGACTACAAAAGTCATTATTTTGCAGGTAAAGTCAGAAGCAGTCATGTGTGACTGAAGCTTATATAACACTAGAGGCCCGGTGCATGAATTCACACATGGGTGGGATCCAGCTAGCCCACCCTGATCAGGGCCAATTGGGCTGGCCGGGGTGGGGTGGCAACGGGGGAGAGGACGTGGGACGTTGGCTGGCTGGCCATGCCCCCTGGTCCCGAACTCGCAGTCGAGGGAACAATTTGCATATTAGCCTTTTATTATATAGGATTCTCACAATAAAGATGAGTCTCACTAATGTGTGTTGATGACTTCTCATGTAGAAATCACAAAATGTAATTGCCAAACGTAATACTGAAAATGAAAAAAAATTAAAAATTAAAAAATTTAAAATACATTTCATTTTAGGTTTATTAAACCATGAAAGAAATGGAGTTCCAGATGTTGTTATTTAAATCATCAATAATATAATCAATGATTGGTCATTATATAAAAGAAATCAACACATTTGGGACCCAAGTAGTCATGGATTTTCACATTATTTGTGCATCTAGAAATGATAAGGGGAAGCAGGTGAATCTGCATAAAGCATTGGTTAGCATCTACTCTCAGAGGTGCCACTAGAATCTTCCAAATAATTATTCAGTTCACAGCTGTGCCACTCACAAAAGTGGTTCAGAAAAGTCCCTTATTTACCTTGGGAAAGTGGTTCATTCTTTGTTAAATAATGAAAATGCAAAGATCCTTGGTCTGACAAACAATCCAGTTCTTTAAAACGAGTTTACCTTCTTCTACCTGATACAATTTTGTACAGGAAAGGAGTCGTCATAATTGAACATCCCAGCTGACTTCCTTATTCTTATAAATGTAGTTTACCATTGCCAATGTACCTCTCATTCACTCCAGGAAGATTTTTACACAGAAAATGGAAAAAGTACATTTCTACATTTTTTTTTAAAAAGAACTTCAAAAAATGCAATAGTTTACATGTTGTCAAATGCAGAAAAGATTGTTTCTTTTTCTTTGTTTTTAAGAGTGAATTTTAAAGTATCATTTGGGTTTAATTTATAAAATTGTGTATTTGTGTTCAGACCAAAATTACTTGCAGGTGCATCTCACATTTTTAATACATGTTGGTTGTTTAAAATAAAGTTTTTATTCATTAATTTTCTACAACTGTTGGCAAGCTCTCGAA
Source organism: Myotis yumanensis (assembly GCF_028538775.1). NCBI lineage: Eukaryota > Metazoa > Chordata > Mammalia > Chiroptera > Vespertilionidae > Myotis > Myotis yumanensis. The sequence goes on from NW_027223752.1 coordinate 178,012,889, forward strand.
TTCCTTTTAAGAAGCTCAGATCTATAAATGTGTAGCAGGTCTAAGGAAAGCATTTCCTCTGCTTGATAATCATCACCTACCCTATACTTAGCAACATTCTTTAATTTTGTTTACTGCTCATAAATAAAACCAACTTGAGCAATTAGATCCTTTTTCTATTTACCCTTTGGGTGGTTAAACAACATTAATTATTTGCATGGAGATGTTTTTATTAATTTCCATGGTGTGGTCTTTGTAACTTAATGATATCTAATTTACACCACATTTATTCCAGTTCGTAATTTCATGCTTATTGTCAGTTTGATAGTTTACTACATATGTTTGCCTAAGATTCACAATTATAGAATAGAGTAACTTTTTGCATACTTTTTTTTTTTTTTCCTAGAGAGTCTGGATAGTCTCTATATTTCCTTTAAAAGCATTCCTTTTAAGTATAGTCATTAGTATTACAAACTATGATTCTAAGAGCATTGAAAGATTCTCAGCTTTCAATTTAGACAGAGCTCAGATTTCATCCCTACTCTCTGTATGACTTAGCCTATCTGCTTAATATTTATGAGTCTCAGGTATTTTTAAACTATGAAAAAATAGATAATACGCAATCTGCAAAGTTTTCAGTATTGGGGAAAATATAGAAAGAGTTGAGCATATTTCATGCCACAGGGTAGACATTCAATACGGTTATCAATATCATTATTACCTTTCTCCTAATAAAAGTAATTTTATAAAGTATTCCTTAAGTTTTGCTGGTATAATTTGAACTGAAATGTGTTCAGACTTGTCTTTTTGGGAGTTGTTGCTTTTTTCTTTTAACCTCTTTGGAAAGCAATAAAAATGTTTGTATATTTTCAGTACTCAAATCCATTTTTAGGTTGTAATCTATTGTTCTTTCAATTTAGAACACAGAAGTTTATATACACTGAATCTGCACTACTATTGGCCTTCAGTTATTTTGTTTTTCTTTAGTCATTTGTAATGTGAATATACTCATACTTGAGATTTACAATTTCCAACACATTAATAATATAATAGAAAATGCTTTAAGATCATTGCTACACTCTTTTGGATTTACATATCTTTGATATACACTAACATTAAGAAGGCTACTTTTAAAAGATTAAAGTAAAAACAGCCTATTTTCAATTCCAAGTTTTTCCTATCAAATGTTGATTTTGTTTCATTAGTCTAAAACTATTTTCCACAGCCAAACATGTGCTACAATCTCTCTTTACCTAGAGTTCAGTTAAATTCTCTCATCTAGGTTTATCTCCTTTCAGTTCCTCATGCCTTTTTCTTAATAAAACATTTTCACAAACGTTGCTGTAATCTTGAAACATGGTTGCATATTCTATATTTTAGTATAAATTGAATAAAATATATGAAGTGTTATGTTGTCTTAGCTCAATTTATGAAACATGATATTATTCAGGAAAGAGATGTAGCACCTGCAAGTCATAAGTATATGTCACCAAAATAAATTATGATGAATTGTGTGACAGATTCTGGCTCAAAAGTGATCAGGTTAATATTATGGGACTTTGGTGCAGCAGATGCTTTCATTGGTGTGTAAATTATATGGGGATCATAAAATGGACACCTTTTATTAAAATTACCTTTGAAATGAGATAAAAATTTCAGACCAGAGCAGCTGTGTTGATAATTATTAAAATGACATTAAATACTAACTATGCATTAACTTCCACAGCTCAACATCCATCATACCATTTTTATTGGAATTTGAAAGCTTGAGAAAGTCTAGTTTATATGTTAGGCCATCACAGTAAAGATGTCACAATATCATTCATAAATGCGGCACTATCATCACCTCTTCTCTTTTGAGTGATATCTACTGTGTATACACATACAAACACATATATGCATAAATGTACATACATATACACATGAACATACAGAGGCACATACCTGTATATAAAATGGCTATGGGAATTTCAAATGCACTGTAAACTTAATGTTTGTTTAGACACTGGAGTAGAACTAATTTTATTTAATAATGTTATTCAGAGAAATTGCAAAATAGCTTGATGCAAGTGTGAGGCTGTTTCTCTTTTCTCTATAGACATTCTTACAAGTCCTATGCACACAGAGTGAATAGCACACCAAATCAGCTCTCATGGCATTTTGTTCATTCTACAATTATACTATTTGTCACATAATTATAACAATTTATCCTTTTCTATATCCTGCCAGAGATTTCAGATACCTCTGGAATGGGGGCCATAATCAAAGCTATTAACATAAAGCAAATAATTTATATTTCTGGTGTCATCTATAAATTGGATTATCCAGTTTAATTTAATAAATACTGTGACAGGCAGATTCAAGGATGGCTCCCAGTGACCCCTGCTTGCCATTTGTGTAATCTTTCCTCCAGTGAAGGCTGACCTACTTATAATCAATAGAGTATGGCAGAAGTAAGGGTCAGCCACTTCCCACCTTAGGTTAGAAGACTCTGGCTTCTGTCTTGCTTGCCCTCTCTACTGGCTCTGAAGAAAACCAGGTGCTGTGTTGTAAACTGCCCCATCGAGTGGGATCTCCTTTATCTTCAGCCACCATTCAACAGCTCACGAGGAACCAGGCCTGCCCAGAGCCACCTGCATGTGCTTGGAAGTGGATCCTTTCCCATTTGAACCCGGAGGTGACTGGAGCCCTGACTGAAACCCAACTGTGGCTGTGTGACAAACCCGAGCCACAGGCACCCAGCTGAGCCCCCCTGATTCCTGACACACAAACACTGTTGTTCTAAGTCACTACATTTTGGAGTCATGTATTTCAGTCATAGGTAAGCATTACAAACACTTATTGACCAAAATGAATTGGTCAACCAATTAATGTAAAATTTCAAGTCGCTAACACAATATTCACTCCAGAACAAATGTCCCCTTGCGGAAATTTCTTAATCATCTCATGATGATGCACAACACAAAACTTTCGTGATGTTAGAGGTATCAAATTACACATTGCCTTCTCTTATAACTGTCTTTCTCTGTACCATAGAGTATTTGGATTTTTAACAGTTAAAAATACAGGATGTTGGAATTATCTCAGTTCTAGGAGTTTATTTTTTGTTTTAATCTTCAAAAAAACCCCAAACATTTCTAAGACTAAATTCAATCATTAATAAAACATTTCCAAATCCACATCATCTCATTAGAAGAAAAAATGTGTAATGAATTTTTCTAATATTAATATAATTCATTGATAGAAGCAATTGTAAAGCAATGGGAACTGTACTCTTCTGGCAATCCCATTGAGTGCACACAAGTAAGGCTAGATTATAATTTCTCAATGATTACACTATATGCAGAGTTACCTCCATGTCTTATGCTTGACTATTAATAATGGCTCTGCCATTTTAATATAAGTAAGTTCAAATCTTAGTTCATTTTCTGTTACTAAGAAACTTGCATAAATCACAGTACCTCAGAGATTTACATTCCTTATTTGTAAAACTAATATAATAACACTTTCCTTTCAGAATCAGGAGAGCTGACATGCAACCAGTGCTTGATAAATGTTAATTAATATGAATTAATTTGAAATAAACACAAAAAATACTTGCAAAGACCTCGTTCTTTGTAGAGTCTATTTTGAAGCTTTATCATTAAATCCTGTTCAAGGGCATACATTATATTCTGATTAACTCCTGGAGTATTTCAAGTTCTGTAGCTCAATGAGTGACAACAGCAACGACAACAATAACAACACACACACACACACACACACATAGAGACAAAAAAAAGGAAATAAAAAAAGAACTCTATACTACTCAGTTTTTTGTTGATTCACTAATTCCCCCAATTTTCAATAGCCTTAAACTATGTTAAATAATTAAATCTAAAAAACAGAGACTCTGTTTATCTTTATATTTCTGATGTATAAGAGCTTTAGAAATACAAATTATTTTGCTAATTATTATGATACTTAGTCTTGTACTATTACTTTCTAGTAGAGTTTTTCTTAGAAATAATTTTAGACCTACAGAAAGTTGCAAATATAGTACAGAGAATTCACATATATCTCTCATTCAGTTTCTGTTAATGTTAATTTATATAATCTTAGTACAATTTTGGAAACCAGGAAATTAACATAGGCTTAGCATTATTAATCAGTGGGGTATTGCTAAAACAGTTTTCCAGGGACGGGAGTTGAGAAGTCCTGATTCAAAATGTTAGCAAATTTCCTCGTGTTCCTACTGTCACTTGGCTAATTTCAACCTACCACAGTGATGGCGAACCTATGACATGCGTGTCAGAGGTGACACGCGAACTCATTTTTTTGGTTGATTTTTCTTTGTTAAATGTCATTTAAATATATAAAATAAATATCAAAAATACACATCTTTGTTTTACTATGGTTGCAAATATCAAAAAATTTCTATATTTGACACGGCACCAGAGTTAAGTTAGGGTTTTTTAAAATGCTGACACGCCGAGCTCAAAACGTTTGCCATCACTGACCTACCAACACATTACTAAACTTGAAGTTGGAATGAGATGCATAGAATCACTAGTGCCAGCTGATACAATCAGCCCCAGCATACCACTGCTATTAGCTAAACTAATTTGAATGTCACTGTTTTTTTCACCAAAGGTCCCTTTTCTGTTCCAGTGTCCAATGGAGGATCCCGGGTCTTACTAGTCTCTATTCTGACAATTCCTTAGACTTCCCTTCCCTCTCATGATTTTGACACTTGAATAGTGGTCAGGTATTTTGTAGAATTTCTCTCAATTTTAGTTTCTCACAATTACATTGAAATTGTTCACTTTGGGCAACAACTTATCACAGAAGTGAAGTGTTCTCAGGGGTACCTGATATCAATTAGTCTTAATAACTGATGTTATTAACCTTGACTGACTGTTTGACAGGTTTCTCCACTGTAACACCCCTAATCTCCTATTTGTAATTGATAAATCTCTGAGGGGATGATACTTTGAGATTCTAATATGCTTATTTTCCATGTCTCCTCAAATGTTTGTCTACTAACATCAGCATCCATCAGCAGATCTTAACTGAAAAAATTGTTACAGTGGTGAATGCTAATGATGATACTCTATTTTTTAAACTTTTACATTTACTTCAATTATAACTTTTTAACATTGAAATATTCCTGTAATTTATGTTTAATTAAATAAATTAAGTAGAAATAAGTCAAGCCTTGCAGTTTACTTACTTGCCCATTCTTAGTCTCTGCACTACAAGGTTACATTAAAAAAAGAAATAATAAGGTTTTTATGCCAGAGCCCTGTTTATTTCTATGTCAATGATAGGAGAGGTCTTATGGCCTTATTAAAAATAAAACTGGATTTGAAGAAATTAGCAATGGTCTGAGATGGAGTAGCCTAGAGTTGACTTCAAATAGCTCAACAGGTGACTTTGGGCTAAAAGAATATAACCTCTTTGAGTCAATCAGTTAATCTGTGAGGTCTCTATTAAACATGTTATGAAAATTTCTTTCATAATGAACCAAAATTTAGTGTGAAAATTTTATTTTCTCAGCAAGCCAGTTTAAATCCTATATGCAAACAGTTATCCTTCCATTTCTGTCATATGAACATGGTTCCCTTTCTGAATCAATGGAAGCTCATACTGCCCCTCTACTACTTTGTTCCTTTTCCACCATAAAACAATTGCTTAGTTAAAATTTGAGTATAGAGACTCTTTCTGGTCAATTGCTGTATCTCAATACCCAGAAAGTACACTCTCAATACATATACTTGAATTCTTCTTTTTTTAAAAAAAAAAATATATTTTATTGATTTTTTTACAGAGAGGAAGGGAGAGAGATAGAGAGTTAGAAACATCGATGAGAGAGAAACATCGATCAGCTGCCTTGTGCACATCTCCTATTGGGGATGTGCCCGCAACCCAGGTACATGCCCTTGACCGGAATCGAACCTGGGACCTTTCAGTCCGCAGGCCAACGCTCTATCCACTGAGCCAAACCGGTTTCGGCAACTTGAATTCTTCTTGATTATTAGAATTAATTTCCAAAATAGACCTTGATGAGACCCACTATTGAAAATGTTTTCTCTTATTAATGCAAATAGTATCCTCCCGAAGGTTACTTACTATTGGATGTATCAAGTTCCATCTTGGTATTGGCATGAATTATAAATAGAGTCCTTTTTTTTCTTTAAATACTTTTCCCTGAGGGTAACGAATTTGAAAACTGGAGCTTAGATATGGCATTTAATCTATAGTCCATCAGCATTAATCAGTGCAAACCAGATTCAGGGAAGTGATCCATGCCACCATGCAAATATACAATTTTACCAGCTTTATCAATGCATGCCTTGGCTGTGCTACATTTTTACTTTACTTTCATTCTTCAAAAACTGGTCATAAGTCATCTATATGAAGATATCAGGATTGAACAGATGGTGATTTGAACCACTTTAATGAAAAAATATTATGGATGTTTCTACCTTAGATGTAGAAACTATCATATATATAAACTATAATTATATTTGAGTCAGCTTCTATTATTTATGTGTAATTTCTATATGAAGCTTAAACTCTGGAAGATAACTTATAGTTGACTGAAAACATCTGATTCAATCATGAGTGAGATATTTCTAAAATATGTTGGAATATTGCAGTTCAAGTTTGGGTGTTGAAAGGAGTCTAACATCTTATTCTTTTGGATGAAAAAATGAGTCTTTAAGAAATGTTGCCTTCACTCAGTCTGGAAATAAAAATAGCTCAAGTCAATATCTTTCCTGTCATGCTTTCAAGAAAGAAGAGGGGGAGAAATAAAGGATGAATGCAGATCAAGAAGATCATTATATCCTCCGATTCTATATCAAATCCTCCCTTTTGGTTTGCAAGACTATATTTCATTCAAAAATGAGAAATTTTCATAAGCAATCATGCACAATAAACCAAAGAACTTATATTCTTATATGCTTAACACATGGACACAGACAATAGTGTGGTGAAGACCTGGAGGTATAGGGGGGCACAAAGGTAAATGGGGGACATCTGTAATACAATCCACAATAACACACACACACACACACACACACATACACACACATATATGTGTGTATATATATATATATATATATATATATATATATATACATACACTGTTATATGAAACTATTTGATGAGGCTCAGTGCAAAAATATTAGTAAGGAATACCAAATAATATAAATGCATCATTGAAGCTACCTTTACAAAATCTAAACTAAGCAGAGTATTTTTATTTCTTTCATCACACCAAATTATCCATGTAAGTATGGCTTTATTTTGTCAGCTAAATTGAATTTTATTCAGTTCATATGCTCTTCTCCATGAATCCCTGGATGAAGCCCAAAACCACCTCTACTTTTTGCCAGGTGGGAGATTTCCCTTCTTACCTCTGATTGAGAAGATCTTTTGTTTCCTATTGCCTGAACTGAACCAGGTTGACCCATAGCCTCCATTTCTTGGCATTGAGAATACATGCCTCTTCTCTGCTTGGAGGGCTTCAGAAGAGGATGTTTACTAAAACCTTTTGTATCTCTAAAAGTCTTATGAGTCTTATTAATGAGTCTTTGTTAAATTGAAAACTAAAGGTATTTGTTCTGAGATTATCTGTTAACTTGATATGTGGCTCTGCTTAACACCTATTATTACTTTACTAGAGGCTCTATGCACAAAATTCATGCAAGAGTAGTAGGCCTTCCTTCCCCTGGCTGCTGGCACTGGCTTCCCTCTGGCACCCAGGACCTCGGCTTCCCTGGAAGCCCTGGCTTCTTCCAGAAGGACGTCCGGTCTAATTAGCATATTATGCTTTTATTATTATAGATTTCTCTGCATAAGGTTTTACCCAAAGAACTATGAAATATCAACTTTACAATAAATGGAATCTGAATAACTGTGAAGGCAATGTGGAGAACGAAATGAGGAAAGAAAATGTGAAAGCACCCAGAGGTTACTGCAAAAATCTAAATGATTGATGATAAGAAACTGAACTAAGGCACTGAGAGTGAAGATGACAAGAGAAGAGTAAAACAATCAGGATTTGGGAATAAATCAGATGTGGAAATTGATGAAACAGGAGTGTCAAGAAATATCCTGATATTTTTAGCACTTACGGTGTTTAATAGAACTTCAGTCATTTTAAAATCACTCACAAATATTAGTGACTGCTAAAATGACTTTTTCCTAGATTAATTTTAACTCATTTCAACTTTTTCAATCAAAACCCATTATAAGAAATCTATACTAATAACAGGGTAATATGCTAAATAGACCGGACCTCTTTGGGATGACCTTTCAGACATCTTTCTGGACAAAGCCATGGTGGCGGGGCCAAGGCAGAAGCAGTTAGGGCCATGGTCTTTGGCCCCCTCAGTGTGGCTCTTCTACAAAATACCACTCGTGGGAGCGCACGTACAGTGTGATTGAAACTTCGTGGCCCATGTGCAGAAGTCGGTATTTTGTGGAAGAGCCACACTGAAGAGGCCAATGAGCCTCATGTGGCTCACGAGCCACGGTTTGCCGAGCTGCAGTTTGCCGACCACGGAGTTAGGGGGATCAGGCTGGCAGGGGAGAGCAGTTAGGAGGATCAGGCTGGCAGGGGAGATCAGTTAGGGGGATCAGGCCAGCAGGGGAGAGCAGTTAGGGTGATCAGGCCGGCAGGGGAGAGCAATTAGGGTGATCAGGCCGGCAGGGGAGAGCAGTTAGGGGGATCAGGCCAGCAGGGGAGAGCAGTTAGGGAGATCAGGCCGGCAAGGGAGATCAGATAGGGGGATCAGGCCAGCAGGGGAGAGCAGTTAGGGTGTGATCAGGCTGGCAGGGGAGCAGTTAGAAGTGATTAGGCTGGCATGTAGTGGCGGTTAGGGGCAATCAGTCAGGCAGGCAGAGTAGTTAGGGGGTGATCAGGCAGGCAGGCAGGTGAGTGGTTAGGAGCCAGGGGTCCTGGATTGCAAGAGTGATGTCTGACTGCCAGTTTAGGCCCCACCCTGTAGGCATCATGCCTAACCCAGCAGTCAGACATCCCCTGAGGGGTTTCAGTTTGGAGACGGTGCAGTCTGGGCTGAGGGACACCCCCTCTCCCTCATGCACGATTTTCATGCACTGGGCCTCTAGTTGATATATAATCTACATATTACTATATTTATTGAACTGGAAGTATCAGATACTTCTTAATACCATATGTTTATATCATATGTTTATCACTGATATTAACAGCTTTTATTGCTGTAGAAATATCTGAATTTGAGATTATCTAGTTTGGGAATTAGTTACATACTTTTTCCTCCCACTCATTTTGACCACTTCACAGTTCATTATCACATTCAGCAGTGGGAAGTAAAGATAGCTAAGTAAGAAGGAAACTTCTACTTATCACATATAGGTCTTGATTCCTGAGACATCTTTTTTTTAAACAGTACTTTACACTGTGAAGAAACTTTTCTCTAAAAACTGAAATAAACTAAACTTTCCATACATCAGCATTACTTAGCCTAGGCAAAATCCACAATGCTTACTTTCACACTGAATATTAAACCATTTGAGGTTGTTGATTTGCATTAGATGTGAGTTTTCACAGTTGAACAAAGAGTTAAAGTGAGACTAATGCAAAAAGGTATTAATTTTTATTGGATTCTGCATTGTATTGATTAGCTATATTTTAGAGAATATATTCCCAAGATTTTCCTGAATTATTAAGACTATGTCTCTGCAGAACTCTTGGCAACCATCCTATGTATTTATAGACCAAATATAAGCAATAGTAATTGTTCCTATAAATTCAGTTTCCAGTTTCTATAAATTCAGCTCACTAAATATTATTTGTTGTTGATGCAGACACTGAGAAACCACATTAACTTTTAATCCATAAAGATATATATATATATATATGGAGAGAGAGAGAGAGAGAGAGAGAGAGAGAGAGAGAGAGAGAGAAAGGCCTTGGGAATAAGGGCTAGCTGCAGATTTAATCTTCCTGTCTTTGATTAAGACTTTTGAACTATTGATTCTTTCCATTTTTATAAACAGAATTAATTTAATTATAATTATAAGAGTTACTCAAATGCACAATTACTCTTAGTATTAATAAAGTGACTATCAAGAATGCATAGATATTATTTTGGCTGTATGTGGGGGCCAGTTGTCCAGTGGTTATGAGATCACAAAGTGTTTACATCAATAACTGGGCAGTGATTTTCACATTTTAGAAAAAATGAACAAAATGATTATCATTCCATTGTACTGTCAGTAATTTCAGACATGCACATATACACAGGTGCAGACAAAACCACCAGGGAAACTTGCTGTAATATACCTGCTCACACGGAAGATTAAAAGAATGATGCTAATGTTAAAGAAATATTGAGTTTTTACTGTTATTGACCATTGTTGTTAATAGACTAATCATAAACATTGGAATCAGACCGAGAAGAATTATACTTTGTCAGTTAACCATATGCCCTTGGGTAACTTTCACTAGTTTTCTGAAATTTAGCTTTAATATAGGGATGAAAATATCTGATTTGGAGATTTATTATGATAACTAAATGAAACAATGTGGGAACGATATCTTGCTTTTTTTGGAGAAATACATATTTGGGGGATAACTGACCTCATTTTCAAATGCTGTGTTACTGTTCCTTCCTTAATGTTGCTTTGGTTAAATTTATATAATGTTTAAAATAATTCCTCAACTCTTTTCTAAATTGCACATAGTGCTAATAACTTTCAATGTTTATATTTTGATATGTATGAAGAGCAAGATTTTACATTTTTAGGAGTTTGCAGTTGTTTTGCATGTTTATGGCATTGTAAAAGCACACCCAAGAAATTAAAATTCTGACTTTTCAAATCTAATTCTGACTACTAAAGAGCGTATTTGATAATACAAATATTTCCTGCATAACAACAGATATGTAATACTTGGATATCCTAGGAGTTGTGTTTATAACTAACTTATTTAATTTCTTTCAATATAAGTTAATTTGAAAAGAAAGCGGAACCTAAATGTGGCTTCTGTTGTCTAAGTACTGCATGATTTTAAATGCAAAAGTGTCATCTATATAATAACGATCACCTCCAATGCTTTTCTAGGGCAACAGTATTATAACAATTAATTAATTAACCATATAATTTTAAACTACTTATTAAAGATTTTGGAACCTTTATTAAGTGCAACTCTTCATGACATGATAATGTCCATGTACAATTTAATACTTTTGAACAGCTACACTACTCTCCCCAATCTTATCTAAATAAATTAAGAGCTATAAAAATACTAAATAAAATGTAACGACCCAGTAATAAAAAATTGAGTTCTAGGCATTATCATAGCAGTATTTAATTTAACATGCTCAGAAAATTATATTTATAACAAAATCAACATATTATATATATATATGGTAAACACTGTGATGGCAGTAACATAAAACCTGGATAAATCACAACCTCTCCCCCAAACACAAAACAAAACAACAACACAAATTCCTGCTAGACAAAGCTCTTTGAAATTACACTCTTTTGATAAAGCAGATTAATTCCAAAAAGAATTGTATCAGGGACTACATTTCTCAGGCATTCTGGCAATGGCTTTTTATAAGTGCCAGCTGAGCTACATTTGCTAAATGCAAATATCTCTAGATAACAACATGCAGAGGCAAAGTGAGCTGGCTTTTGCTTACACAAATTCCAAAGTATGGCACATGAACCCTCGTAGTGGAAAATGCAGAACTATGGCTTGCAAGATGGGTTCACACTTAATAATAACCTTCCTGTGCAGCACTGAGGGATTTGCAATTTTTAGATATCAGTCTGAATTACATAGGAAATGAGGTTGGATATGTCATTATTCAATGGCATAATCACACCTTGCTCTTAGAAGACAGCAACAATATATAGGGCAGTACTTCTCTAACTTCAGCATGCATGCAAATTACAAGGGGATCTTGTTAAAAAGAAGAGTTTGGTTCATCAGTCTGGAAAAAGGCCTGAGATTCTGCATGTTTAGCACTATCCTAGGTGATGCCTACGTATATGCCATGTTCTAAGACCCTTGTTTTGTATAGCAAAAGTATAGAGCAGTACTGTCCAAGGAAATATAATAAGATAGGTATATAGATTTAATTTTCCAATATCCACATTGAACAATATTTTTAAAGGTGCAGTTAAAGATAATAATGTGTTTTATTAAAGCAAACATCTACACTAATAAAAGAGAAACATGGTAATTGGCGTACGACCGCTACCCTTCCCATTGGCTAATCAGCATATCCTTATGCAAAGTAACTATCAGCCAAGATGGCGGCCGGCAGCCAGGCAGCTGGAAGCGAACATGAGGCTTGCTTGCTCCAGGGACTGCAGACTCCAACGTTCCCCGCCTGACTTGCCGGCCTCTGAGCTGGCAGTTTGAAACATTCTAACAAATATAGGCCAGGATCTCAGAGCTGAAGTTATACATTGTTTCGATTATAGAACCAAAACAAACCAGATACCTGCTCTCAGAGCTAGAGCCAGAGCTAAAGCTGGCCCAGAATAAAATAAAAAAAAGGAGCCGTTGGGAGCTTCAATCAACAACCGCCAGCCTGAAAGAAGCCCTCAGCCCCTCACCCAGACTGGCCAGGCACCCCAGGGGGGACCCCCACCCTGAAGGGTGTGTGACCAGCTGCAAACAGCCATCATCCCCTCATCCAGGCTGGCCAGGTACCCCAGTGGGGACCCCCACCCTGATCCAGGACACCCTTCAGGGCAAACCAGCCGGCCCCCAGGCCTCTATTCTATATAGTAAAATGGTAATATGCCTCCCAGCACCGGGATCAGCGGAGCCGTGAGGCCTCCTGGAACCGGATCAGCGTGACAGGGGGCAGCGCCCAAACCCCCTGATCGGCCCTGCTCTGTGTGTTACAGGGTGCGGCGCCCCAACTCCCACCCCCCCACGGGCCCTGCTCCGTGTGTGACAGGGTGCGGCGCCCCAACTCCCCCCCGCCCACGGGCCCTGCTCTGTGTGTGACAGTGGCAGCGCCCCAACCCCCTGATCCGCCCTGCTCTGTGTGTGACAGGGGGCGGTGCCCCAACTCCCCTATTGGACCTACTCTGTGAGTGAGAGCGGGGAGCTCCTCAACCCCCTGTTGGGCCCTGCCCTGTGTGTGACAGGGTATGGAGCCCCAACCCCCCTGATGGGCCCTGCTCTGTGCGTGTCAGGGGGCGGCAACCCAACTCCCCAATCGGCCCTGCTCTGAGCCCAACCAGGGGCTGCATCCAGGGATTGGGCCTGCCCTCTGCCACCCGGGAGCAGGCCTAAGCCAGCAGGTCATTATCTCCCGAGGGGTCACAGACTGGGAGAGGGCACAGGATGGGCTGAGGAACCCCCTTTCCCCCCGAGTGCACAAATTTTTGTGCACCGGGCCTCTAGTATTGGAAATAATAGCCTTTCAGCATGTAATCAAATGTACATTTGATAATGAGGCAGTTCACATTGCTTTGTTAGTAGTAGTATCAAATCTGGTGTATTTTGCACTCCTGGCACATCACAATGTGTACTAGCCACATTTCAAGTGCTCAATAGCTACATGTGGCTAGTGGCTATCATGTTGGATAGCACAGGAATAACGTAATTTGGATGATTTAGAAAGACACACAAAATTAATGTTAGTGGTGAAATGGTGGGTTGTGCTCTTTTCTAAATCTCTACTTTTTTTTTAATCCATGGGCTGTAGGTGCTTTCTATTGAAGTGTGTGGTCCTATAATAACAGCATTCATACTTTATTTTATCCTTGCTAGATAAATGAAACAATCTGAGAAGTTCCCTGAAGCCTAGATCAGACCACTAAAAATCTTGAAAGAGGATAATATCAGAGGAAAAAAAAAAAAGCAAAGTAGGAGTTAACAGCAACAACAGCAGAAATGAATATAGTTCCCTCAACAAATATTTTTTAAATGTTTACAATGTTTCAAACATTGTGCTGACAGTGGGATTATCACAGCAACAAGAGGAATGCACTTCCTGTTATTAGGGTTCTTCAGGAAAGCAAACAGGAAGAAAGGGGTCGGGGTAAGGAACCAGGTTGTGGTAGACATTTGTGCATAAATAACTTTTCTAGGCCAATGAAGAAAGGCATTTAGAGCATCTGGCAATATGAAATGAGAATGTCAGAGCTCATTGACAAAAAAGGTTTATGCTAATGTCTTCAAATGGAGCAAGTCAAAGGTGTGGATGACAATAGCATTAGAAAAATACAGGTTTGAGTCTATGTACAGAGGTACCGCAAATGAACTTAGCTATGGTAAGTTTTCATTTAAAAAAGGAAACACCCTACCTTTACAACACCGTTGAAGCCTTTGGCAAGTACTGAGTGTGAATATTTTAGAACAGGTGTTATTTCTCTCAAATTACAGTATCTCTTATAAGAAAGCCTTTCCAATCAGTATGCAGTGTCCACATCATTGTGCTTTCCCCTTTTAGTAAATATTCCTCTCTTTTGGTCATGCTCTTTGGTTTCCTCCAGTGCATCTAGCTACTGCTTCTTACTTACCCCTCCTCTGTCGTCTTCCCATAGCCAGAATATAAGTGCAAATTTCTCATGGATTGGTTTTGAACCTGCTTCTCTTCCTTCTATAGACTCTCCCTTAGTAATCTTACTGAGGCCAATGTCTGGAAACACTACCGAATTCATAACTTGTACCCAGATTTCCTTCTTTCTCTCTCTGAGCTTCCAGGCAACTGGCATTTCCTGTTGACTGCATATCTAGTATGTAAAACCTTATATACCGTGAAAATAATTATTTATTAATTACTTTACCTACTTATGTTTGTTTTCTAGTCTTTCTATCTCAATAAGTAGAATGATAGTCTACACAACTGCTCAGACTAGAAATGTGAAAATCATCCTTGATCTCTCCCATTTTTTCCCCTCTCCATGTTCAAACCATCAGCAAATTCTATTGATTTTAAATCCAAACATATATTTCGAATGTGTCCACCTATCTCCAACTCGATTATAAACACTTTACTCCAAATCATAATAATTTCACACCTAAACTATTGCACTAGCTTTCATTGCTGCTTCCCTATAATTTATGGTTCACATTGCAGTCAGAATGTTCTCTATAAAATTCAAGTCCGATAATGTATGCTTAAGGCTCTTTAGATAATGCCTACTTCACTTAGAATAAAATCCAAATTTTTACTACAGCATCAAGAGCTTTAAAGATCTGGCTGCTGACTATCTCTTCATTCTATCTCTTATTAAATCTGCCATCACAATACAAGTAATGTTAATTTATTTTCTGTTTCTGGAAATCTCCAAGTTCTTTCTTAACCTTGAACCCAGCATTCTCTGCTCCTTTTGTGTAGATTGTTCTTTCTCAGTTCTTTTCATGCTTGACTCCTTTTAGTCAAGCTTGACTCCTTTTAGTGATTCAATTTTCACATCAAATGTCATCTCCTTGAGAAAACGCCTATCACTTTATGCAGATCAACATTACCACTACCTCTCCTGTCAATTACCTTTCACACATTATCTTGCTTATTTCCCTCAATTTATGTATGTATTCCAATATGTAATTATGTTCTACTTATTTTCTTGCCTTTTAGTTTCTGGATCTTGAAATAGCAGATATGTTTTCCAGAACATGGCAAATATTAGATATGTCATAAATATTTATTGAATGATTGTTGAATGGATCATGTATGTGTGGGCAGAACTGAATTCTACTCTCAGACCTGCTACCTGCAAACAGTACTTTAGTCAGTCATGGATGCTAATCTGTGAGTCAGAGTTTCTTCATAAATATGATAAGCATCATAATATGGATTTCCACTTTAATATAACATTTACCATTTTAGGAAGTAAGCAAATAGATAAGAAAAAAGAGAATCAATAGTGGTACTGTTTATTTATTTACTAACACACATTCATGCCAACTGGCTAATATGTCCGTGAAATCTCTCAGCTATGCTGGAACTACAGTTCTCAAAGAGTCAGCAATAGACATCAATTCAATTTTATCTGCTGACGTAGGGAGAAGCGTAGAGATAATACTGAATGGCAGATTTTGAACTTCTGTAATTATGTTTTGCTTTGGTAATACTAAATTGTCTTGTAGTCTCTGAGCATAGACAAGTCCGGCAATAGCGATAAGTATGCCAGAAATGTACTCCATACTTGGGGCAAAATAGCCCTGAACTAAAATTAAAATGGATCATGAAGAGTTATATGTGTAGAATCAATATTTGACTATACTCAGATATTACAATATTGTTATAGACATAAGTTTCAGTTGCACTGATGTTATGTGTGCTTTTATCTCTGTAACTCACTATTTCCTAAAATGATAGGTATACACATATTTATCTTATGCCATTCTTTGTTTTTCTGCATGCTTTTCAAATATGTGTTTTAATCCATGTTTATTCTTTGTGTCTACAGAGAGGTTTTCTATCAGTTAATTTTTATATTTACGTTATCTACCAGGTCATTGACCAAGTTGAAATATCCTTAGTGTCTTTTAAATTATCAACACTACTATGCAGCTATAAAAAGGAAGGAACTCCTACCATTTCCAACAGCATGGATGGAGCTGGAGAGCATTATGCTAAGTGAAATAAGTCAATCAGAGAAAGATAAATATCACATGCTCTCACTCATTTGTGGATTATAATGAACAACATAAACCGATGAACAAAAACAAATGTAGAGACAGAGAAGCATCAATCAGTTGCTCAAAACTCAGAGGGAAAGCAGGGGAGGGTGGGGGTGAGGGGGAAAGATCAACCAAAGGACTTGTATGCATGCATATAAGCGTAAGTGATGGATGTGGACAACAGGGGTGAGGATGAGGGCAGAATTGGGGGGTATGAGGGGACATTGGGGGGATAAGGACACATTTGTAATATCTTATTCAATAAAGGAAAAAAAACACTATATATGAAAGAATCAAAGCAGAGTAACTGAAAGAATACTCTGTTGTCTATGTATTTATAAGTTTTAAATCAGGCAACACATTAGTTGATTAAAGCTTGGCTTAAGACAGAGCAGTTGTATGTGCTTCATGTGTCATGGAAATTTGCTTTTCCTGAGCTTGTAACTAGGCCATCTACACTTCAGGGAGCAGAAGAGGAAGTTAGAGTCCCTGCTATCAGAACACTCCACAATCCATTCTTAGATATTAACTTAGCATTAAAGACATTATTCAATATTGATAATGATAATTTGTAACCTAAATGGGTATATCAACTCTCTTGATATGCTGCTGTGTGTCATCAGTTGTGAAACTTATTGCAAGCAAGTTGTTACCAAAAACAGTGAAAAGTATTTACTGTATATTTTTGTGATATGAGAGGTTGAATAAGGACAGGCTGAATGAGAGTACTTATTGCTAAGTGTGAAAAATCTTCCTCTAAAAGAACTACAATTTGTGTTAAGTGACCCATAACGATATGGGTTAGTAGAATCTCAGCTGCCACTAAATCTCTACACTACATGGCATTGTTACTCAAGGTTAACAATATTTCTTAGTCATACACTTTCTATCTGATTATACAATACTGAGACCTTAACAAAAAGGATTTCAAACTAATCCCAACTACTCTCAACTAGCGCTGGGGGACTTGGATGGGGGAGATAAAAAGTGTCTGTTAATGGGCAGAAGGTTTCTTTCTGGGTTGATGAAAGTGTTCTAAAATTAAAATATGGCAATGGTTTTACATTTATGTGATTACTAGAGGCCCAGTGCATAAAATCATTCACAGGTGGGGCCCCTAGGCCTGGGAGGCGATCAGGGCCAATTGGGGCCAGGCCGATCAAGGCTGGGCCAGAGAGGACGCAAAGGTCGCCAGGCCAGATGCGGAAGAAATGGATGTAGGACACTGACCCCACTTTCGTCAGAGCCCCGCCACCATGTAGTTCCCACCTCCCCCCTCCTCCTTCCCTCGCTGCTCTGCCACCACTGAGGCAGGTGGGAGGCTGGCCAATTGGGGCCTGCCAGCCTGGGGGAGGGATGAGGCATGGGAGGTTGGCTGCCAGCCCTGAGGAGGGAGCCAGCCCTCAGCTCCCCAGGAAAAGAGCCGCGTCTGCCACCACCCACCACTTGTTCCCTGTCCCTGCAGGGACCCAGCCTAGATCAGGCAATCAGGGCCTGCTGGCTGGCGGGAGGGACCATGGGAGGTTGGTCAGCCAGGGGAGGTTGGCTGTGGAAGCACTGGTTGTTCTGGTCCATTCGTTCAGGTCACTTAGGCTTTTATATAGAGAGATATTAAAACCATTAAATTTGTAATGAGTGTATTCTGTGGCATGCAAAGTTATATACCAATAAAGATATTTAAAACAACTAGTTTTGTAAGAGAAATTTAATGTCAATGTTACAGAAAGCCAATTATATTATGAAGAAAGCCTAAAATTAAATCTCTTAAAATGCTGTATTCATGCAATCTTATGACAAAATAACATCTGTTATCATCACCAATATATTTGTATACATTATATTCTAATGACTATGTACTATTTCGTTGTTAAAGTAAACATAGAATTGTTATGCCACCAATAAAACTTGTCATAGTTGAATTTTCAGCAATATTTTCTGCTTCATGAATGATTTGTTTCAACTAAAGATTTCTATCCACAGTTCTATTTTTTCTTGTGAATGAAAGAAAGCACAAATTATGTGTGTCATTTGCATGTCCAAATGAAGTAAAAAAACAACTAGTATTAATCATTATGCATTATGGTTGGTCAGCTTTTCTTTTTGAAATTGTCCCTGCCAGAGATAGGATAAGGTAGCTGACATAGAGTAAAAGAGTGGAGAGGTATAGAAACTGTGAAACCAAACAGGAATAAAGAAGAATATCGTCCCCATGCCACTTCACTCCAAAGAGAATAGAGACTATTTATGCATAAAACACAGACACGAAAGCCACTGCCAGGATATTCTAACCCCTTTTCTAAACCCTGCTAATCCATTTGTTGCTATGCCAGTAACAAGTGTCATGTATTGTTATTGACATACATTTCAAAACAAGCTAAAGAACCATGCCTTGTGTTCAATTCTGCGCCCACATGTAGAATGGATATGATAGATATGCACATACTGCTTACAACATGCCAGGCACTGTTCTCTGTGCTATATGTATGGTAAATTATTCACATTACATTACAAAGTAGAATCTAGTACACATATATAAAAAAACTGAGGCCCTAAGAAGTTGAAATAACTTGCTAAACAGGCAAGTGGTGCTGCTGGGATTGACACCCTGGCATCCTGGTGATACATTATCAGCTCTCAAAATGCTGCGCTGTTTCTCCAGTGATACTCCATTGCCTCTCCCATAACAATGCATTACTGAACAAATAACACTTTCAAAGAACAAAAGAGCTTTGATTTTACACAAGTTGAAAACATCCCTAGAGACCAACATTTCTATTTTTAAATCAAAGTGAGCATCTTATTGTTAAAAGTCAAACTAATATCAGGAAATTGTATGTCCTAAATAATTATTAGTCTACTACAAGTAACATTTCATTGGGCCATATTAGGTTATGAAAATAGAATACACAAAACATTCTGATTTCAGTTAATTTTGGTCCTTCATAGTACACTTTCTATGGATCTCAGTGAAAATGATAACTTAGTTATATGGAATCAAGTAGTGGACCAGAGTAGATTATTTCCTATAATATTCCAACTCTAACGTTTTAAGATTTTATTTTTCTAAATACAGAAACTATTGGACATCTCTCAAAGCAATATATCAAAATTATTTGATAAAATTTCAATAATCTGAAGTTTAGTTCAACTAAATTTTTCATATTAGTATAATCTGAAATTGTCAGTGCAATGAGAAGTAACCATATCTTTTTAGGAAATTCTTTGTACCATTTCTATATGTCAAAGGTAAAGTATATATGTTAAATGGAAATATCAGAAGTTATGGAATTAGGTAGACTATATTTTGAAGACTAATAATAACAGAACACTTAGGCACAATCTGTATATTTGTTTCCTAATCTGGAAAGAAAGGTATAATCATAACTAGCTCATAAAATTGTTAGGAAAAAATAATATAAGTTAACTGAGTATTTCCTTTGCGATAGAAAGTAAGTTAAATGGAGCATACTTGTTTTTTTCTGTGCCCTTTTTTCTTATTCTCACATCACACTTAAATTTAATTCAAATTTATTTATAATCCAATAAAATGTTATGCATTCATTTATTCATTCACTCATTTGGCTAGCATTCATTTTATGCCAATTACTTTCCAAGACATTTAATCTTTCTGCCAAAACTTACACAACAAGAAAGAGACAACCTGAATAGGCCTATAGCTCTTAAAGAAATTTTATCAGTAATTAATAAACTTAAAACCAGAAAGCACCATGCCTAGATGGGTTCACTAGTGAATTCTACCAAACATTTAATAAAGAAATCATATCAATTTCCTACAATCTCTTTCAGAGGATAGAAGCAGAGAGTGCTTCCTAACTCATTCTATCAGGCCAGCATTATGCTAATGTCAAAAACATACAAAGATATTACAAGAAAACTACAAACCAATATATTTCAATAACATAGATGCAAAAAATTATCAATAAAGTACTAGCTAATGAAATTTAAAGTGTATAAAAATTATATACTATGTCCAAGTGGGATATATGCCAGTTACAGACAGTTGTTTCAAAATTCAAAAATTAATACTATATTATCACATCAACAGACTAAAAGAGAAAAATGGATGATTAAATCAATATATGCAGAGAAAGCATTTGACAAAGTCCCACATTTATTCATGATAAAAACTCTCATAAAATGAGAATATAGAGAAATTGCCTCAACTTGATAAAAACTATCTACAGCCGAAACCGGTTTGGCTCAGTGGATAGAGCGTCGGCCTGAGGACTGAAAGGTCCCGGGTTCGATTCCGGTCAAGGGCACGTACGCTGGTTGCGGGCACATCCCCAGTAGGAGATGTGCAGGAGGCAGCTGGTCGATGTTTCTCTCTCATTGATGTTTCTAACTCTCTATCCCTCTCCTTTCCTCTCTGTAAAAAATCAATAAAAATATAAAATATATATATATATATATATATATATATTTAAAAAAAAAAAAAAAAAAAAAAAAAAACTATCTACAATCAACCTACCTATTTAATGATGAGAAACTTGAAGCCTTCTCACTAAAATCAGGCACAAGGCAGGGCTGTCTCCTCTCATCAATCCTTTTCAACATTATATTAGAAATTCTAGATAATGCATTAGATAGGAAAAGGAAATGTAGGGGATACAGATTGGGAAGGAAGAAATAAAGATCATTGTTTATAGATGATCATCCTTGTAAAAATCCCAAAGAGTTAACAAAAAGAAAACTCCCCTGGACTTATAAGTGACTAGAGACCCAATGCACAAATTTGTGTATGGATGGGGTCCCTCGGCCTGGCCAGCATCGGGGCCAATCAAGGCTGTCTCACCCAGTCCCAGTTGGGGTCAGCCAGGGGGAGAGACCATGGGAAATTGGCCGGCTGGGGCAGGTTGGCTGTGGGAGTGCACTGACCACCAGGGGGAAGCTCCTGCATTGTGCATCTGCCCTCTACTGGTCAGTGTGCATCACATCATAGTGACTGGTCGACCGGTTGTTTGGTCGACCAGTCATAACAGGCGCTTAGGCATAGATAGATAGATAGATAGATAGATAGATAGATAGATAGATAATAGCAATATTGCAGGTTATACAAAAGTCAGTTTTGTTTCTACGTACTTGCAATGAACAAGTAGTCTTTGAAATTAATAATACAATTTCCTTAACATTAGCACATCTCAAAAATGAAATACTTAGATGTAAATCTACAAGAACCTGTAAAAGATCTATATGGGGAAAATTACAAAACTCTGATGAAAGAAATTAATGCAAAACAAATAAGTGGAGATATTCCATGTTTATAAATAGAAACACAATAGAGTCAAGATGCCAGTTCTTCCCAACTTGATCTATTGATTCAATGCAATTCCAATCAAGAGCCTAGTAAGTTGTTTTATAATTATCGACAAACTTATTCCAAATGGAGCAGCAATGGACCCAGGACAGCCAACACAATATTGAAGGACAAGAAAAAAGTTGGAAGACTGATCCAACTTACTATAAAGTTAAAAAAAATACAGACAGTGTGGCACTGGTGGAAAAAAGAAAAAGGAAAATTACTCAACTGAACAGGACAGAAAGCCCAGAAATAGACCCCATAAATAGTCATATGATCTCTTACAAAACAGAAAAGGTGATACAATAAAGCAACAATAGTCTTTTCAGCAAACAAAGCTAGAACTATCTTGCCCCTTACATTTTCCAAGATATTTCCTTATCTCTAAATGCAACAAAGATATTTCATTCGAGAATTTAAAAAATATCCAATTTCTATATTTATTATGTAATTAAAATGTATACCAACTGAATTTGAATTATATTAAAACTCAAAAAATACTTGAGAGCTTAAATAATAAATCAAGGTATGTACAATAAAGAGCCCGCTTTTCTTTTAAATTTCCAAACATAAATTATACTTTTCTTACTATTATGTAAATATTTACAAACAATAGTAAATATAAATAAAATAGCCAAGATTAAATAATAACTAATAAATGTGATGTTCTTTAAGCTAAATATACAATTTGCTTAATTTATTTGAATTTTAAATAATTTGAATATTACTAGGAAATATTTGAATTTTTATTCAAATAAAATTAGCTGACTATTTTTTGTATTTCATAATCATTTGACAAGGTTGATTTTGTGATATAAAATCAATCCAAACAAGTGGTGAACCAAGTTTAATTAGTTTGCTTAATTAATCAATCCACTATAATTCATAGTGCTCACAGATGTAATACAATTTGGAAATTTATTCGAGGGAGATACTGAATTAAAACATTAACTTGGGCATACTGACCAGCTTTATTAGGTTGTTGTTTAAAGTGCAAAGAGAGTCTGAAGTGTCTGCAGGCTTTGTCATTAGACTGCTCAGTTAGACTACACTTATTACTTCTGAGCTGTCTGAACCAAGGATAGTTATGTAACCTCTCCATGCTTCAGTTTCTTGTCCTAAGATGGGCATGATAATTGTGCCTGTATCAGAGTATACTTATACTCATTAAAGCACTTGGGACAATAACTGACACATAAGATATTGATTAAAGTTAGCTCTAATTATGTATGCTTTCAAAAGGGAAAGACACAGAGTCTACTGAAATCTGAATGGTAGATAGCATGATATAAATCAAGAGCTTAAAGTTTTATCCAAATTCTATTTCTTTTAATGTGTAAGTGAAGCTCTTTGTCCTGTGACATGCACCCTATCCCTTTTGATAAAAGTGACTACCCCACACCTGTTCTCACAGCAAGTTATATTTTACTATCTTTTAATATATTTACATTCATCAGTTATTTTTATTAAACAGGAATGACATTAATACCTTCAACTGATGAAGATTATACATAAAGATAAATAATAGGGATTCTAATTATGAATATTTCTCAAAAATCTCAAATCAAATATGACAAACAGAAACTAGCATGCTTATTAAATGGATAAACAAATGGAGTTTATTCCAAATAGGCAAGGATAGTTCCATAGTAGAAAACTGATTGACATAATTCATCATCATATTTTTAAAAAATGGCCACTCTTCAGCCTATAAAGGCATTGAGCAAAAATTACTATCCTTCTAGTTTAAACTTTTGAGTAAAATTAGATTAGATGGATACATTATTAACATAGGAAAATTTATTTGTCTCAACTTAAAGTCAATATTTTGTTTAGTGGGCAAAAACTAGAAATATTCCTCCTTAAAACAAAAACAAAATACTTTAACCACTATCAATTAATATTTTTCAAAAGGCACTAGCCAATTAGAAGGAGGACTTAAGGATATGAAAATTGGTAAATTTGAGGTAATAGGATTATTTGTAAACAATATGCTCATAAACCTGGCAATCACAACAGGATCAATCAAACCCTACTCTATACAATTTATATATATAAAAGCCTAAGCAACTGACCGACCATTTGACTAGTAACTATGATGCGCACTGACCACCAGAGGGGAGATGTTCAACACACAGGCATGGAAACATGGTACAGACTGATGAATCTCAGAGGAAAAGGGGAAGTGGGGGGTGGGGGCAGGAAGAGATTAACCAAAGATCTTATATGCATACTAGAGGCCCAGTGCATGGGTTAGTGCACTGGTGGGGTCCCTCAGCCTGGCCTATGGGGATCAAGCCAAAACCGGCAGTCTGATATCCCCCAAGGAGTCCCAGATTTCGAGAAAGCGCAGGCCAGGCCACGGGACTCCACCAGTGCACAAGTCCATGCACTGGGCCTTTAGTAAGTAAATAAGCTTGTAGGGCACAAGAGTAATACACAGAAAACTATAATTTTCATAGAATATAAAAATGATTAAGATATATATATAGTAAAACAATTACTATAGCTATGCCAGCAACAATAAAATGGTGTAACAAATAACATAAATAAATTAACTTTATAAGAACATTTTAATATCTATACTAGAAGAAATTGAAATGCTCAAATAAAAACTTTAATAGATGGCAATCTTCTCCTGGGATTTGAATAAATTCATAAAGATATAAAAAGTCTCCAAATGAATCTTTAAATTAGATGTGATTTTCAACAAAATGCCAATAACATTCATGTTTTTGAAGTAAATTAACTAATTTCAAATTAAGATGAAAAATTACAGAAATACAGATATTGTTTGGGAATTGGGTAAATGATTAGGTTAAGAAAAAGTTAGCTTACTCAATAAATTATCCAAGAAAACTTGGGGTATCATTTAAAATGAGGTTGAATAGATATGATCACTCATAGTTAATAACAATAACTTTAAAATTGATAAAATATTCAATGTTAAAATTGAAAAATAATACAGCAATAAACTGAAACCAAAAAACCTCAGAATTAGCCATTGATAATATGTGAATTAGTGAAAGCCTTCTAAGTATGACACAAAACCCACAATATGCCAAACCAAAGTTACTTTTTAAAAGTTGTTGCATGGTAAAAGTAACCACAATATAGTTAAAGGCAAAGAGTATATAGTGCAAAATATTTGTAACCCATAGAGATCTATTTTCCCTTGTGAGGAAAGGTTGTTTACAAATGGCAAGAAAAGGATCACAATGGAATATATGAGTTAAAAACATGGAAAATACAACACATAAATAGATGCCCAACATCACTTAAAGCAGAAAACGTTTTCACCCATTATGTTGATGAAGATCTATAAATTTGTTAGGGTATTTAGTAAATAAGTAATTAAACAAGTTCTTGTAAAGATTGCTGGGGTAAGTACTCACAGGTACAACCCTTCTGGATGGCAATTTGGCAATAAATTGATTATTTGAATGCATTTACCTATTAACCTAGTGACCCCATTATAAAAAATGTACCCTCTATGTTATTGCACATATGTAAAAGCACATATGTACACAGCATTTTAATGAATAATTGTCTCTAATAAAAAAGGATTCAGGAAACCACATATGTAGAACAATAGGGAATAGGTTAAATAAATTACCCATGCAATAGAACAATATGCACCCATATAAAGAATATGGAACTCTTCGAGAATAAAGGACTGCTATGCAAAATATATTAAGTACTTGAAGCAAAGCGCAGAACAGTATGTGTAGAATGAAGCTATCTGAATTTAAAAACAACAACAACATAGAAATCTCAGAGGGAAGTCCCGGGTGAGTGGGTAGGTGGGAAGAGATTAACTAA
This sequence comes from Myotis yumanensis, assembly GCF_028538775.1. Classification (NCBI taxonomy): domain Eukaryota; kingdom Metazoa; phylum Chordata; class Mammalia; order Chiroptera; family Vespertilionidae; genus Myotis; species Myotis yumanensis. The sequence continues at coordinate 178,038,652 of NW_027223752.1, forward strand.
AGAACTTATATACATGCTAGAGTAGGCTTTCCTTCCCGCGGCTGCTGGCACCGGCTTCCCTCTGGCACCTGGGACCCAGGCTTCGCTCGCAGCCCCGGCTTCATCAGAAAGGATGTCTGGTCTAATTAGCGTATTATGCTTTTATTATTATAGATATGCATAACCCATGGATATAGACAATAGTTTGGTGAAGGCCTGGGATAGGGGAGGGGGCGGGCTAGAAGGGGTCAATGGAGAAAAAATGGGTACATCTGTATAACTTGCAACAATAAAGATAAATTTTTTAAAATGATAGGAAATTAGGATTTGCTTGTCTACAACATATCTCAAGAAAAAGAAATGGGTGATAGAAAAGTAATGGAGAGGAAAGCCAAAATCAAGGACCAACTTTTGAGGCCAATGACTAAGAGGACAAATATATGCTACCGCCATGCTTGCTTGGTGCATTCTTAGAGGAAGCATGCTTGGAAGAGTTACCTATGACTAACCCTGTTTCTTCTGGGAATGAGCAAGAAATTGCCCACATCCTAGTTGTGCAACTAATGAAGCATCAGGGGAGTGAAGTAATATCAACTAATAATAACTGGACTGAAAAAAAATAATGTACTTGTCTAATACCTCTTCTTTATATTTTGATACTGCCATTCAAACAAAAGCACTTATAGGATTTAATACATCACCTCAGGACATTAAATCCTCCATAATTTACACTGACTTTGTTAGTGGAAACATAGTCTGTGTTGTTTTTGTTAAAGATTTACTTTGCTCTTCAGTTGGAGAATCGATTCAGGTCAGGGAGAAAACGTCCAAACACCTTATGTGAGCCAACAGGCAAAAATGAGACCACCTGGTGTGTGAATGCCAGAGGACAAAATAGCTTTTGCTTTTTCAGAAAACTCAGTAGAAAGTGTGATGCTGAATAAGTCTGTCAGGATAAAGGATTTGTTTCCTAGACATGTGCGGCTGGTCAGAGGAGCACACACAGGACACATTCAAAAGCCAAACTCCGCTACCTTTATTGACTTATCTGGGTTCCTTTCTGAACTAGACATATAAAGATCGGCATTTCTTCTGCCCTAACCACTCTGTGCCATTCCCTCCATGAGAACACACAAGCTAACAACAAACGTGTTAGATGGCCAATTGCAAGGTCAGCACAAGGGTGTTTACCTGCAGTTGATTGATCTCATTAGATCCTAAAGAATATGCAAAAAATCTTTAGAAGATGGCTCCTCTTCACCTCATCCTCACAGGCTCAGAGAAAAACAAGCCTTGATGCACAACTACAGTTATATCAGTTCAGTTGCAGTATTTGGAGGGTAGCAGGTTTCTAAAGAGTTTCCGCCTCCCTAGACAGAGATATTTGACCTCATGGAGTGCTCAGAGAGTGTGCCAGGGACAGAAAGGTTACCAAATTCTATCTCAAAGAATCCATCACTTCCAAACTAGATCATTGCTGAAGCAATTACTTTTCTATTTTTTTTTCCCATTTCTTATCTCAGCGGGGTCACATTTAGCTCCCTGACTCTGCCAATTCTACTGCTGGAAGGGAGCCAATCATACACTGAAATTTGGTCACCTCTGAAGTTGTAAAGGCTATTTTAGCTTCTCATTCAGCATCTTTTCCTAAAATGCTATGCCTTATTTCATTTTTAAAGGTGGCTCAGTTGGTTAGAGAGCCCACCTGATACACCAAAGTTGTGGGTTTGATCCCCAGTCAAGGCACATACAAGAATAGACCTATGAACACACAAATAAGTAGGATAACAAAAATCAATGATATTCTCTCTCTCTCTCTCTCTCTCTCTCTCTCTCTCTCTCCCCCAAATAAATATTTTTAAAATATGTCTCCTTTATATTTAGATAGATGTTCAATAATTATAAATTCAACAATGAGAGGATTTTGAATTGAGACACTATAAAGCAAATGCATATACTCATATAGTCTGTAATGTTTTTTATTACCTAAAAAAATTAAGAGCATTAATTATAGGCAATATACAATTCATATATCATATTTTGGGCCACATGTAGACTGTAATTTTTCTTAGCCATAAAACTATGAACCAAATCTGAATGTAATAAGTGAATTTAAATAAACTTTTATTTAGAGCATAAAAAATAGAGGGGAGAAAAGGAAAACAAAAAGAGAGAGAGGGACAAATATCTGTAGTCTTATATATTAAATCAGCTATAGAAACCATGAACATATTTATCTTACACTTCTAGATTTAAAATAGAAAATAGTATTAAAGTAATCTTTGTGCCTGGCCATTGTGGCTCAGTTGGTTGCATGCCGACCTATGAAGCAGGAAGTTACAGTTCGATTCCTGGTCAGGGTACATGCCCAGGTTGAAGGTCGATTCCTAGAAGGGGGTGTGCAGGAGACAGCCAATTGATACTGATCTTTCTCTCTCATTGATGTTTCTATCTCTCTCCCTCTCCTGTCCTCTTTCTCTAAAAATTAATAAAAACATATTTAAATAGTAATCTTTTCAGAATCTTACTAATCCTTTTGCAGCTCTTATGTAATAGATTCTACTCACAGAAATCATAGCTGTATTTTAAACGAAAAAAGATAATGAGACTAAAAGCATTAAAAACACAAAATTACAAAACTGCAAATTAAAACTACACTGATTTATTATGGTTTTACCTACCAAATTGTTAGAAATATAAATAAAATGATAATTGGCAGTATTTATTTTCAAGTGTGGATAAAATATACATTCTCACTCTATGTGGGAATATTAGTTGTTGAATTTTTTGCAAAAATTATTAAGATTCATAAATGTATTTATATTCTTAACTCAGCAATTACACTCTCCGGAAAAATTTTAAGGAAATTCCCGAAAATAGAGATTGATGCTTAATTTATGCCACATTTATACAGTGCAATATTGTTTGGCCATTTAAAAAATCATGTTTCAGTCCTAGCTGGTTTAGCTCGGTGGATAGAGCATCAGATGCGGACTGAAAGGTCCCAGGTTCAATTCCAGTCAAGGGCACATGCCCGGGTTGCAGGCTTGATCCCCAGTAGGGGGCATCCAGGAGACGGACAGTCAATGATTCTCTCTCATCATTGATGTTTCTATCTTTCCCTCTCTGAAATCAATAAAAATGTATTTTTAAAAAAATCATGTTTCTGAAGCATGTTTGATGACATAGAAAATGCTGATAATATTTTAAATATTTTTTACAAGGGTAATTAAACTGAAAAAGAGCATGAGTTTCATTTTATTATTAAAGTAGAATTAATGAACCCAAAATATAGGTTATTGGATAAAATTAAAAAAAAAATTGATAAATACAAGGTGAAACACAGCTTTTTCTTTTTTTAAAATATATTTTTATTGATTTCAAAGAGGAAGGGAAAGGAAGAGAGAGATAGAAACATCAGTGATGAGGGAGAATCTTTGATTGGCTGCCTCCTGCACACCCCACACTGGGGATCGAGCCTACAACCCAGGTATGTGCCCTTGGCCGGAATCAAACTCTGGAACCTGCAGTTCTCTATCTACTGAGCAACATGGGCCAGGGGAGAAGGCAGCTTTTTAATGCATCTTTTTTAGAGTTAGTAACATTTTAAAAGTGTTCTATATTGCCTATGTCACATTAACACACACATAAGCTCGCGCACACACACTCCCTTATTGGAAGACTATAAAATCTGGAAGCAATTTTGAAATCTATTCTCAGAAAGTAGACATTTGTTCATGCAATCTAACTTATCTTAAAAGTTAAATTATAGGATGTAGTCAGTGGTTAAAAAAATGTAAAATTGACACTTTGCAAGCTGACTTCTTAATAATGAAAATAGTTTAATAATGTAGCTTTACTATTCCACAGGAAACATTCATGTTATTGCTCTACAGAGTGAGAAATTAGCAATTTTGCTTTTTTTCAGCCAGTGTTATGCATTTTATGATTGCTAGGGGAAAAACAGTTTTATTTGGTTAAAAAGAATATCCTTAATAAATATCTCTTTTATATATTTATAAAAGAGGCCTGATGCATGCAATTCACGGGAGAGTAGGGCTTTCCTTCCCCCAGCTACCAGCACCAGCTTCCCTCTGGCACCAGGGACCCAGGCTTCCCTCCGGCTGCCAGCAGGCACCTGGGACCTGGGCTTCCGTCAAAGCCCTGGCTTCGTCTGGAAGGTTGTCCAGAAGGATGTCCAGAAGGACATCTGGTCTAATTAGCATATTACACTTTTATTATTATAGACTAGTGGCCCGGTACACTAAATTCATGCACAGGGTTGATGGTGTCCCTCAGCCCAGCCTGCACCCTCTCTAATCTGGGACCCCTCGGGGGATGTCTGACTGCTGGTTTAGGCCCGATCCCTGTGGGCCTAATCCAGGACCACCGGCTCCTAACTTCTCACGTGCCTGCCTGCCTGATCACTCCTAACCACTCTGTCTGCCGGCCTTCTCACCCCCAAATGCCTTCCCTGCTGGCCTTCTTGCCCCCAACTGCCCCCCTTGCCAGCCTGGTTACCCCCCACTATCTCCCCTGCCAGCCTGATTGCCCCCAACTGCCCCAACCCTGCTGGCCTGCTCTCCCCTAACTGTCCCCACTGCTGGCCTGATTGCCCCCAACTGCACCCCCCCCCCCCCCCCGCCGCCAGCCTGCTGACCCCCAACTGACCTCCCCTCCAGGCCTGATCACCTTTAACTTTAACTGCCTCTGCCTTGGCCCCACCACCATGGCTTTGTCCAAAAGGTCTCCCAGAAGGTCTCCTGGTCTAATTAGCATATTACCCTTTTATTAGTATCTACACTAATAAAAGAGAAACATGGTAATTGGCGTACGACCACTACCCTTCCCATTGGCTAATCAGCATATCCTTATGCAAATTAACTGTCAGCCAAGATGGCGGCCGGCAGCCATGCACTGAAGCGAGCAGGGAGGCTTGCTTCCTCCAGGAACTGCAGACTCCAACGTTCCCTGCCTCACTTGCCGGCCTCTCAACTGCAACTCTAAGCAACTATTACTATGTTGCAAATAAGAAGCTAAACAAAACCGGCTTTCCGTCAGCCCCGGACCGCAACATTGTATCCATGTTTTCAGCAGTGAGGCCTCAGAGCTAAAGCTGGCCCAGAATAAAAAAAAAAACAAAACAAGGAGCGGTTGGGAGCTTTTAGTCAACTGCCAGCGGGAAAACAGCCCTCAGCCCCTCAGCCAGCCTGGCCAGGCACCCCAGTGGGGACCCCCACCCTGATCCAGGACACCCTTCAGGGCAAACCAGCCGGCCCCCACCCGTGCACCAGGCCTCTATCCTATATAGTAAAAGGGTAATATGCCTCCTGGCACCAGGATCAGTGGAGCAGTGAGGCTCCCGGCACCAGGATCAGTGGAGCAGCGAGGCTCCCGGCACTGGGATCAGCGGAGCAGCGAGGCTCCCAGCACTGGGATCAGCGTGACAGGGGGCAGCGCCCAAACCTCCTGATCAGCCCTGCTCTGTGCCTGATAGGGGGGAGGCTCCCCAATCCCCCGATTGCCCTGCGGCTCTGTGTGTGACAGGGTGCAGCGCACCAACCCCCTGATCGGCCCTGCTCTGTGTGTGACAGGGTAGAACCATAACCTCTCCATCGGCCCTGCCCTGAGTGTGACAGTGGTGGAGCCCCAACCCCTTGATTGGCCCTGTTCTGTGGGTAATAGAGGGTGGTGTCTCAATCCCCTTCCATGGGCCTTGCTCTGTGTGTGACAGGGTAGAGCCATAACCTCCCCATTGGCCCTGCCCTGAGTGTGACAGGGTGCAGCGCCCCAACCCCTTGATCCGCCCTGCTTTGTGTGTGACAGAGGGCGGTGTCCCAGCTCCCCTATCGGCCCTACTCTGTGAGTGACAGCGGGGAGCTCCTCAACCCCCTGATGGGCCCTGCTCTGTGAGTGACAGGGGGCAGCGCCCCAACCCCCTGATTGGCCCTGCTCTGTGAGTGACAGGGGGCAGCGCCCCAACCCCCTGATCGGCCCTGCTCTGTGCGTGACAGGGGATGGCGCCGCAACCTCCCCATTGACCCTGCCTTGAGTGTAACAGGGGGCGGTGCCCCAACCCCCCAATCAGTCTATCCTGAGCATGACTGATAGTGGCATTGCAACCTTCTGATCCGCCCTGCTCTGTGCATGACGGGGCGGTGCCCCAACTCCCCAATCGGCCCTGCTCTGAGCCTGACCAGGGGCTGCATCTAGGGATTGGGCCTGCCTTCTGCCACCCGGGAGCAGGCCTAAGCCAGCAGGTCGTTATCTCCCGAGGGGTCCCAGACTGTGAGAGGGCACAGGCCGGGCTGAGGGACCCCCCCCCCCAGTGCACAAATTTTTGTGCACCGGGCCTCTAGTAGTTATATAAAAGCCTAATATGCAAAGTGTCCCCTCAGGAGTTTGACTGACCGGAGTTCAATCACTTGCTATGACATGCGCTGGCCACCAGAGGGCAGCATGGAACGAAGAAGGGCCCTGACCAGCAAACAGCATCTGGGGAAGGGAGGACCCAGTGGGCAACCGGCAGCCAGGAAAGTGAGGCCCCAGCTGGCATCTGGAAGCCGCTAAGGATCCTACCCATGCATGAATTTCATGCACTGAGCCTCTAGTCTACACTAATAAAAGAGAAACATGGTAATTAGCGAACGACCGCTACCCTTTTCATTGGCTAATCAGTGAGTATATGCAAATTAACTGACAACCAAGATGGCGGCTGGCAGCCACGCACTGAAGCGAGCAGGGAGGCTTTCTTGCTTCAGTGACTGCGGACTCCAACGTTCCCCGCCTCACTTGCCGGCCTCTCAGCTGCAACTCTAAGCAACTATGTACTATGTTGCAAATAAGAAGCTAAACAAAACCCCAGAAACCAGCCGGACTGAAAGCCAGCCAGACCGCAACATTGTATAGATGTTTTCAGCGGCAAGGCCTCAGAGCTAAAGCTGGCCCAGAATAAAAAAATAAAAAAAAGAAAACAAGGAGCGGTTGGAAGGTTCAGTCACTCGCCAACCAGAAAAAAGCCCTCAGCCCCTCACCCAGACTGGCCAGGCACCCCAGTGGGGACCCCCACCCTGATCCAGGACACCCTTCATGGCAAACCAGCCGGCCCCCACCCATGCACCAGGCCTCTATTCTATACAGTAAAAGGGTAATATGCCTCCCGGCACCGGGATCAGCGTGACAGGTGGCAGCGCCCAAACCCCCTGATCACCCTGCGGCTCTGTGTGTGACAGGGGGCGGAGCCACAACCTCCCTATCTGCCCTGCTCTGTTCGTGACAGGGGAAGGCGCCCCAACACCCTGATCAGCCCTGCTCTGTGCCTGATAGGGGGGAGCTCCCCAATCCCCTGATTGCCCTGTGGCTCTGTGTTTGACAGGGGGGAGCTCCCCAACCCCTGATCGGCCCTGCTCTGTGTGTGACAGGGTACGGCACCCCAACCACCCCCCCACAGGCCCTGCTCTGTGTGTGACAGGGTAGAGCCATAACCTCTCCATTGGCCCTGCCCCGAGTGTGACAATGGCGCCCCAACTCCCCAATTGGCCCTGCTCTGAGCCTGATCAGGGGCTGCACCTAGGGATTGGGCCTGGCCTCTGCCACCTGGGAGCAGGCCTAAGCCAGCAGGTCGTTATCTCCCGAGGGGTCCCAGACTGTGAGAGGGCACAGGCCGGGCTCGGGGACACCGCCCCCCCCCCCCCGAGTGCACAAATTTTTGTGCACTGGGCCTCTAGTATATATATATAAAAGCCTAAGCAACCATCATGGCTGGACGAGGAGTCGCCATGACATGCACTGACCACCAGGGGGCAGACGCTCAACACAGGAGCTGCCTCCTGGTGGTCAGTGCACTCCCAAAGCAAACTTCCCATGGCCGGCCAACCTCCCATGGTACCTCCCTGCAGACTTGGCGAGATGGCTCCAACTGGCCAGGCGATAAATAAATAAAAGAATAAATAAATATTGGGTTTACGTGGAGAAACCATAAATGCTGACAGAAGATGATAACCACTTTAATTTCTGCGTGTGTTTTTTATAGTCCCATAGTATTTTCAAAAATTAGCTGAATTTTAATGCTAATTTATGTATACTTTGACTCATTTAACAGAGTATGAAACCACTAATCATAAAAATATACTCAATTTTCTGCTGTGTCCTCTTCACATGTTTTCTACTGTTGAATATATTAACATGTCAAAGTTACACAAGGCAATACTCTCAGAACTATTGGCATATTTGGACTTTCTCTAAATCCTTCTCTCTCACATTGAGGACATTTGAGGTACTTTATCTAGGCAATGGTTCTCATATTATAGTTCCCAGACCAGCAGTATTATCTTTCCGTTGCAGAAATACAACTTATATGTTGGAAAAGAGAGGGTGTTCACTGTTGCATACAATGAGCTAAAGTCATTATTACCAAGTCTTATATAGTATAATATGAATAGTAGTACAAAGCAAGCTTTGGAATTTAAAATGAAATAGGATCAAAACAGACAACTTAAATAACACAGCTGTCACTATAATTTCTTTTTGGAAGGAGAGTGTTTAGGAGAATGCTTGATTAAGCTATTTGAGAAGGTGAAATCTTAAAGATATATTCAGAAAAATAAAATAAAATATATAGATAAAATAATCTGTATAAAATATGAAGAAATTTAGGTAATGGGATAGGTAATAGAGGAATAGATAATGAGTATGCAGGCTAAGTAACAGAAAGAAATAGTCATATGATCATATACTATAGTCAAATAGAAAATATACTGAAATTACTTTTTGGAATAAGTATACATTGCAATAAGAATAAATTGCTTCATGGCATTTCATCTTTCCAAACTGTAATAAAATCTATTAATATATCAAAATGCCATGTGTCATAGAACTTTATTAAGAAAACTTTTGACCGAAAATGATGGACTGCGAAAATGTAATTATTTTTCTTTCCTCTGAGAGACCTAAACTTTGGTAGTAAAGGTATTTTTAAAGGCTATATGCCATAAAAATGAAGACAACAAGTGGTAGATCATCAGCAAACTAGACCTTTCAACAAATTTCTGTAAGGCAGTTAGAAATGTATTGACTCATGAAGCATGGTGTGGGGAGTTGTAATAAAAATAATATAGAGAGAGATGGATGAGGTAAAGGAAGCAGGAATCTTTCCTAAAATAGTCTTCAGAGGGTTGGGGGGAAGACTTGATGAATCAATAGTAGGCAGTAAAAAGTCTGAAAACAGGATGATTAACTGAAACTATTTCCATCAACTGCATCCCTCCACTCTCCTTAACAGAATTAGTGGTGGTCAGTTCTGACCCTCTGTTTCTAAACAAAGGACTTGTTCTACAAAAATGGTCTGGGGCAAATTGGAGCAGCTAGCATGGATCTTGGTGCTCCTTAATAAAACCCTCTCCACAGTGACCAATTCTAGCTTACTAGAATAGACAAAATAAAGGATAAACATATCAGAGAAAATAAAGAATATAAGTTTACAGAGTTGAAGAATTATAGCATTCAATGACTGTATATCTAAATAATAATTTAAAAACCCAAATAACTAGTCACATTTTTATAGATCTTCAGAGCAGCAAAAATTATTGAGTTGATTGATGTTAAACTTTTTCCATTTGAAACATCTAGGTCATTTATAAAGAAGTGATGGTATGGTTAACATTCATCATAAGTAATGTTTAGTTCTTTGGAACAATAGAAGAATGCCTTCAAAGTTCGGAGAGAAAGTAACTTTCAACCCACACAATTTATACTACACTAAACTATAAATCGAAGACGATAGTAGAATAAAATGATGTTCAGATATGCAAGGACTCAAAATTATATCTCACATGCTTCATTACTTGCCTATTTATCCCAGCAATATAATAACATTGGAAAGCATGTTTAATGAATGAGTAGTTTAATATGAAAATTAAACTCTAATTTCAAGTTTAGATAATAAACAATTTTCCAACTAGTCCCCATTAATTAATGAAAATGAAGAATCAATCTAAACAAAAGCAATTATTCAGAGGTTTAATATGGTTAGTCTATGGATAGAGAGGCAAATATAACATCTTTGAAGAGAAATTCATTAGGTATTTGAATCCCATTTATACATATTTTATAATCAATACATTAGAAGCTGCAATTTGACTGTATACTGCAAAGGGTAAATTTTATAGGTTCTACATTCTGATGAGTTCAATAAGTTGTAGAGAAAACATACTGATTTAGTAATAAAGCAACAATCAAAGCTCATCTACTGATATAAATAAAATGCCAAATGGATTATATTAGAAGACTGACATTCCTCCTGTCCAAACAACTAGGATAATTATTATATTGTACTTAAGGCATCTCAATTTAAAAGATGACACAGAAGTATCAGGTGGTACTGGGAAAAGAATGATTTCTCTCATGGAAAAAAATAATCAAAAGGGATTTGAACTTGACCTCATGGATAAGAAAGATTATTCATAGGGTTCTTTTGAAATTCCTGAGAAACAATACCAAAAGTAATTGATGACAAAGAAGATTTAAGTTGTCATTAAAATTTTAAAAAATATATTTTAATATTATTAATAAAAAGAACTTATGAATCCTCACAAATTATTTGTAAACCAAATCTAGCAGCATATTAATAGGATTGTATACTATGATCATGTAGGAATTATTCAGGCAACACAAGGTGGTACAACATATAAAATCAATCGATGTAGTACACAACATTAATAAAATGAAGGGAAAAATAACAGGATTTTTCTTCAATTGATGCAGCTAAAGCATTTGATAAAAATCTGGAAACTATTCATCATAAAAACCCTTAGAAATCTAAGACTAGAAAAAGAGTTCCTCAACATGATAAAGGACTTTTATGAAAACCTAAGAGATACCATCATATTTGATGACTGAAAACTTTTCCCTTTAGATCAGTGGTTCTCAACCTCCCTAATGCTGCGACCCTTTAATACAGTTCCTCATGTTGTGGTGACCCCCAACCATAAAATATTTTTGTTGCTACTTCATAACTGTAATTTTGCTACTGTTATGAATTGTAATGTAAATATCTGATATGCAGGATGTATTTTCATTGTTACAAATTGAACATAATTAAAGCATAGTGATTAATCAAAAAAACAATATGTAATTATATATGTGTTTTCCAATGGTCTTAGGCGACCCCTGTGAAAGGGTCGTCGCAACCCCCAGACCCACAAGTTGAGAACCGCTGCTTTAGATGAAGTATAGGACAAGGATGCCCCGTTTTGCCACTGTGAGTTAATATTGTACTAGAAGTTCTAGCTAGGGTAATTAGGCAAGAAAGAGAAATAAAATGCATCAAATTGGAAAAAAAGTAAAACTATCTCTATTCACAAATGACATGATATTACATACAAAAAATATAAAGAAACAAAGATTAGAGCTTATAACAAAGTCAGCAAAGTTACAGGGACAAGGTCAAAATACAAAAATGTTTTATTTCTTTTTTTTAACTTTTTATTGATTAAGGTATTACAAATGTGTCTTTATCCCCCCATTGTCCCCTCATCCCCCCAGTCTTGCCCTCACCCTCACCCCCTGTTGTCTGTGTCCATCGCTTATGCTGATATGCATGCATACAAGTCCTTTGGTTGATCTCTCCCCTGTTTTATTTCTATGTATCTGCAATTAACACTCCCAAAAGTAAATTAAGAAAATAATCTCATTTATCAAAGAATGAAAAAAATAAATTTAACCAAAGACGTGCAAGACCTATGCTGTGAAAAATATAATATATTGTAAAAATCAATGAAAGGGGACTTAATAAATGAAAATACATCCCATGTTTATGGATTGGTAGAAGCAGTATTATTGTTAAGATGGAAATACTACCAAAGGCAATCTAGTGGCTCAATCAATCCTTATTAAAATCCCAAAGGCTCTTTTACAAAAACGTAAAAGCTGATACCAAAATCCATATGGAATGTAAGTGACCACAATGCAAAATAATCTTGAAAACAAAGTAGAAGGTTACTACACTTTCTAATTTCAAAACTTACTACAAATCACTGGTAATCAAGACAATGAGATATTGGCATTAGGATAAACATAGGGATCAATAAATACAATTGAGAGTCTAAAGTAAGTCCAAGTGTCTATGATCAACTGACTGTCAATAATGGTATTATGACTATTTGATAAGGCCAAGAATAGTTTCTTTAAAAAAATGGTCCTGGGACAACTGAATATCCACATGCAAGAGAATTAAGTTGGACTCCTACTTCACAACATATAAAAATTAACTTATAATGAATAAGAAATGTACATATAATAGCTGAAACTATAAACTTTTTGAAGAAAACAGGGAAAAATCTGTATAATGACTTGATAATAGTTTCTTAGATATGATACCTAAAACATGAGCAACAAAAGAAAAATAAATGAGTTGGACCATATCAAAATTAAAAATATTTTGCATAACAAAAAACACTCTCAAGAAAATGAAAGAAAAACCACAGAATGAAAATATTTCCAAATCATATATCTGATAAGGTTCTCTTACTCCAACTATATAGAGAACCCTCGCAACTCAAAAACAAAGAGACAAACATTTTAAAAATGGGCAAATGGCTTGAGTTGAAATTTCTCCACATGAAATACACAAGATATCAATCAGAATAAAATGCTCAAAACCATTAGTCATTAGGGAAATGCAAATTCAAACAACATGAAATATAACTGTTCACATTCACTATAATAGTTATAATAAAAATCAAAGCAAAACACATATGTTGGGTTTCAGTGAAGACTGAGGATTCTTAAAAATGAGTCATTCAAAACAATCGATCTTTAAAAGTTTATGTATAGTCATGACTTTTGGCATAAAAATGGATAAGGAGTATCTGGAAAAAATCATTCTACACCTAATGTACAATACCAGTGATGGTAATGTAAAGTGTGGACTCTCAGTGATTATTATGTGTCAATGTAAGTTCACCAATTTTAAGAAATATAGCTCGGCTGGCATGGTTCAGTGGTTAAATGTCAACCAATGAACCAGGAGATCACAGTTCTATTCCTGGTCAGGGCATGTACCCAGGTTTCAGGTTGCAGGCTCTATCCCCAGTAGGGGGTATGCAGGAGGCACCTATCAATTTTTCTCTCATCATGAATGTTTCTCTCTCCCCCTCTCCATTCCTCTCTGAAATCAATAATAAAATATATATAAATATATACCATTTTGGTGAGGGATGTTGATAATGGGAGAGTATGTGTTATATGATAAATCTTTATTATTTTTACTTAATTGTGCTGTAAGCCTAAAATTACTCTTTTAAAAAGACTATTTTTAAAAAAATCACATAATTTAAGACATAACAATATTATAAAATTAAGACAATATTATGATCTACAATGAGCTAACCTTGCAAATGACAAACAACAGACCTAAAAAATCACTTCTGAAGTTTCCTGGGAAAAGAGGAAGTAATTATCTAGAAAAGATTAGAAATCACAAACTACTAATTTTACATTATCAAAGACAGTAGTTTAGGAATGGGAAAACTTGTTGCTAATATTCTGGATTTTATTTGTTACAAATCTCTGAAAATAATATAAGTTTAAAGATAGCCCTTAATCCTATTATTATTAAATAGAGGCCTGGTGCATGGGTTCATGCACATTGAAAGGAAATTAATTAGAAGAAATATTTTAGAGGCCAGGGAGGGACCACAGGAGGGCTCCAGGGCATGTCCAGCCCATCTCGCCCAATCCTGATCAGGCCAATCAGGGCCGGGCTGGGAGGGACCACAGGAGGTTGGCCGTCCAGGGAGGAATTACAGGAGGGACTCCAGCAGCAAGCTAACCTACAGGTTGGAGCGTCTACTCCCTTGTGGTCAGTGCATGTCATAGGGACTGGTTGAATGGTCAAATGGTCAGACACTTAGCATATTAGGCTTTTATCTATCTATAGAAATAGATATAGATATAGATAGACATAGACATAGACATAGACATAGACATAGACATAGACATAAATATATAGATATAGATAAAAAGGCAGCATAATTAATGGCATGATTTATATTTATAAAAAAATCTCAGATAATGCCTTAGTGTAAAGTATCTCTATTTTAAAACAATACAAATGTTTAATCAATTATAAGGTAATGAGGCCTCATTTGGTTATTAATTACTTAAATTATTATGCAAACAAAACATATTGGAGATAAAATTATTTCATAATTATTTATTTGTGAAGATCATAAAATAAAAGTCATAATTGGAAGAAAATGAAAGAGCAAAATGCATTTATAATTTAAAAAGTGAATTTCTTTTGTAAACCATATTTTAATACAAATAATTTCTCCCAGTAGATTTTATTTCAGTTTCTAAAGTATGAAAAAAAATTTCAGGATTCAAGACTTTAAATTTTTTTATTGAATTTATTAGGGTAACATTGGTTAATAAAATTATATAGGTTTCAATTGTACAATTCTATAATGTATCATCTGTATATTGTATTTTGTGTTTAGGGAGGGGTTGTAAAACGGTAAAGATGATTTGAGTTTGGGTGGTGGAAACACAATGCAACATACAGATCATGTATCATAGAAATGTACAAGTGAAACCTATATGAACTTATTTAAGAAGCTGCCATATGACCCCTTTTCCAAGTATCATCTGAAAAACTAGAAAACATTTATTTGAAAATATTTGTGCATCCCTATGTTCTTTCTAGCATTATTCATGATGTTCAAGACATGGAGACAATCAAAGCGTCCTGCAATAGAGGATTCAATAAAGAAGATGTGGTATATATACACAATGGAATACCACTCAGCCATAAGAAAAGATGAAATACTGCCATTTGTGACAACATGGATGAAATTTGAGAATATTATGATAAGTGAAATAAGTCATTCAGTGAAAGCTAATAACCACACGATTTCACACACGTGGGATATAAAACTGAAAATCATAGATATAGACAACAGTACGGTGGTTACCAGAGGTAAGTGGGTGAGGGGTAGTTAAGAGTAAAGGAGGCCAGGAGGAACCCGGCTATGATGATCACCTGAACACTGCCTCCGTGTTATTCCTTCTTCGCCGACTCCATCCACACCTTGGGGAACCCCTGGACCTGCTGGGGCTGGACCCCAACATATGGCGCCTCAAACAGGATTCCCCTAGCTGACCCAGAGGGCACAGCTGACTCCTCCCCAGACACCGCCACCACCATCAAGTGCGGCCCTGATGGACCCTTTGATGCAGCCCTTCAACTCGTTGATGCTTCGGGAAGCCCTTCGCCAATGACGCCGCCTGCTAGCCAGATCAACAAGGACAACCAAACCACCGACTTGGGGACAGCTGAAATCCCTTGACTGAAGAGGCCAGCAACCTTCTACAGGAACAAGGCTCCATGTGCACTCCATCCACTATTTTTATAGCCATGCTCGCTATCATGCTTGTCAGTCTTCTTCCGAGTCTTAAACAACCCAATCCGAGAGGTGGCCGCTGATTTACATGTGCTATCATTTAAAAAATAAAAAAGGGGGAATTTGCCGGAAGCCGGTCCATCCTTGCTGCTTGACACAGTCGCTGCAGGGAAAAAACATCTGCACAGCATGTGTTTCAAGGGCACCTGGTGTATATGGCATACTGTTCTTAATCTGTTTGCTCCCCTTCTTGGCACTATGTGTTTTAACCAAGGTCACCTCTCCAAGAAAGGTCGTTTCCCCTGGTAGGGTTTTCCCCCTGAAGTTAGGGAGGGAATAAAACTC
Source organism: Myotis yumanensis (assembly GCF_028538775.1). Classification (NCBI taxonomy): domain Eukaryota; kingdom Metazoa; phylum Chordata; class Mammalia; order Chiroptera; family Vespertilionidae; genus Myotis; species Myotis yumanensis. Next base: position 178,054,377 of record NW_027223752.1, read on the forward strand.
CCTAACTAAGTGCCAGGTGGGTAGTTAATCACTTTAACTATGAACAATCACGCTTAAGCTACATAATCTTTACTCCCTGGAATGGAGATAAGAAACACCCTAACCTTTGGAATAGAAATTGATAGGATTAAAATCAACTGGTATAAATACAGATGTAACAAGACAATAAGACACAGAACTTGGAGTTTCCTGTGGGAGGAGGTGGTGGCGGTTGGGTCTGAAGACTGAGCGGTTTTGCCTCCATTTTCCTGCTTACTTTCTCCTTCCTTTTCACTTCGTCTGTGGAGTGCAGTGATGGGTCGCAAGAGGAAGAAGCAGCTGAAGCCGTGGTGCTGGTATTGTAATAGAGACTTTGATGATGAGAAGATCCTTATACAGCACCAAAAAGCAAAACATTTTAAATGCCATATATGTCATAAGAAGTTGTACAGAGGACCTGGCTTGGCTACACATTGCAGCCAGGTGCATAAAAAGACAATAGATGCTGTACCAAATGCAATACCTGGGAGAACAGACATAGGGTTGGACATATGTGGTATGGAAGGTATTCCAGAAAAAGACATGGATGAAAGGAGACGACTTCTTGAACAGAAAACACAGGAGAGTCAAAAAAGGAAGCAGCAAGATGATTCTGATGAATATGATGATGACGACTCTGCAGCTTCAACTTCATTTCAACCACAGCCTGTTCAACCCCAACAAGGCTATATACCCCCAATGGCACAGCCAGGACTACGACCAGTTCCGGGAGCACCAGGAATACCTCCAGGCATACCTCCATTAATGCTAGGTGTTCCTCCTCTGATGCCAGGAATGCCACCAGTTATGCCAGGCATGCCACCTGGAATTATGCCAATGAGTGGAATGATGCCACCTGGACCAGGAATACCACCTCTAATGCCTGGTATGCCACTAGGTATGCCCCCTCTTGTTCCAAGTCCTGGAATTCCTCCAATGACTCAAGCACAGGCTGTTTCAGCACCAGGTATTCTTAATAGACCACCTGCACCAACAGCAACAGTTCCTGCTCCACAGCCTCCAGTTACTAAGCCTCTTTTCCCCAGTGCCGGACAGGCTCAGGCAACTGTCCAAGGACCTGTTGGTACAGATTTCAAGCCCTTAAGTAGTACCCCTGGAACAATTACAGAACCCCCGAAGCCTACATTCCCTGCTTATACACAGTCTACAGCTTCAACCACTAGTACAACAAATAGCACTGCAGCTAAACCAGCGGCATCAATAACAAGTAAGTCTGCTACTCTTACGACGACCAGTACAACCAGTAAGTTGATCTATCCAGATGAGGATATATCGTTGGAAGAAAGAAGGGCACAGTTACCTAAATATCAACGTAATCTTCCTCTTCCAGGACAGACTCCCATTGGTAATCCACCAGTTGGACCAATTGGAGCTATGATGCCACCACAGCCAGGCATCCCACATCAACAAGGAATGAGACCCCCAATGCCACCTCATGGTCAGTATGGTGGTCATCATCAAGGCATGCCAGGTTACCTTCCTGGTGCTATGCCGCCATATAGGCAGGGACCGCCAATGGTGCCCCCTTATCAAGGTGGGCCTCCTCGACCTCCAATGGGAATGAGACCTCCTGTAATGTCACAAGGTGGCCGTTACTGTTCTCGCTTCATCCAATCTAATAGGTTTGGAGATTAAACCTTTTCTCAACTTGTGCTGTTTATATAGCCAAGCTTCTGTCAACAAGGCTTCATTGTGACTTTAACATTATCTTCCCACATACCAGGAACTATTGGACATTTATTTTACATGGGAAAATTATTTGAAATAATAAAGCAGGAACTTTTCCTGAAGTTGCAATTTAAAAAAAAAAAAGAGTAAAGGAGGCCAAATATATGGTGACTGAAGTTGATTTGACTGTGGGTGTTGGGCACACAATGCAATATATAATCATGTATCATAGATATGTACATTGAAACCTATATGATCTTATTAACCAACTAGTGGACTGGTGCACAAAATTCATGCATGGGGTGGGGGTGTCCCTCAGCCTGGCCTGCACCCTCTCCAATCTGGGACCCCTCGGGGGATGACTGACTGCCGGTTTAGGCCCAATCCCTTTGGGGGCGCCTAAACCGGCAGTCAGACATCCCTCTTGCAATCCGGGACTGATGGCTCCTTACTGCTCACCTGCCTGCCTGCCTGATCGCCTCTAACCACTCTGCCTGTCAGCCTGCTCACCCCCTTTTGCCCCCCTCCGGCCTGCTCATCCCCAACTGCCCCCCCCCCCCTTGCCAGCCTGCTCACCCCCAAATGCCCCCCTGGCCGGCCTGATAATCCCCAACTGCCCTCCCCTCCTGGCCTGATTGCCCCTAACCACCACTGCCTCGGCCACACCACCATAGCTTTGTCTAGAAGGATGCCGGAAGGTCTCCCGGTCTAATTAGCATATTACCCTTTTATTAATATAGATGTCACTCCAATAAATTCAATTTAAAAATAAAAAATGGTTAAATAAAAATGTGCAAACACGCTGTGTAAACACATAGCCATAATTTTTAAAAGTTTTAAAGTATATATTTGCATGAGGTTCTGTAGAGAGTACAGCGACTGCCTCTATAATATAAATTGTTGCTATTAATTTCAGACCTACCTCCCTTTCACATACAAAGTCAAATAAAAATGAACACAATATCTATTTCTGAGGAAACAGTGGACTTTTAAAGCGTAACCAAAGATAAAATACTTGAAAATGTTTTCATTTTATATTTCCATTTTACATTTATATTATTTGGTATCCAGTGAACCAAATCCTTCTAAATTTGGTAGCATCTTAAAAAGAGACCAAGTGGAGGGAAAAGTTATGAAAGTACTATGAAACTTTCTAATAGATATAAATACACTTGGAAAATTGCAGTTTTTCAGCCTTGATTCCATGTCCCAGTCTCATTGCAGGACTTATCATTTCTTAAACATCCAAATCACTTACTATTCTCCACCACAAAACTGAATCTTTGAAGTCTTATATCCTATCAACTTCTTTGAAATAGTTTCAAGATAGCCCCTAAAATTCAAATGTGTTTCTCTCATTTTGTACAGTTTGTGAAGAATATAATTTTAAATAATTTTTCAACAGAACTAATTTAACCAATAGAAATATTGATTACACCAATAATTTTTACAATATAAATAAATCTTTGATAAATGTGTAGTCTATATCAAGCTTCTCATAATATTTTATAGCATCTAAAAAATTAGGTCAGCCCTAACCGGTTTGGCTCAGTGGATAGAGCGTTGGCCTGCAGACTCAAGGGTCCCAGGTTCGACTCCGGTCAAGGGCATGTACCTTTGTTGTGGGCACATCCCCAGTAGGGGGTGTGCAGAAGGCAGCTGATTGATGTTTCTCTCTCATCAATGTTTCTGGCTCTCTATCCCTCTCCCTTCCTCTCTGTAAAAAAATCAATTAAAAAAATTTAAAAAATAATAAATAAATAAAATAAAAAATTAGGTCAGATTTGAACTGAAAAACACAGATATACTTTTTTCAAAAATATTTCCAGATTTATTGTAAAATAAAAATATTATATATATAGTAATCAATGTGATATTTTGATATATGTATAATTTGCAAAATGATTACCTCTATCAAGTCAATTAATATCCATTACCTCATAGAATTACTTTTTTCTGTGTGGTGAAATCACTTAAGATCTAATTCTTCAGCAATGCTAAGTATATATTAGAGTTTTATCTATGTACTAGGGGCCCAGTGCACGAATTCATGCAACTTGAAAGGAACTGTGGGCCACCAGGCTGCGGTAGGCAAAGGGGTAGGTCTCAGCCCATCCTCCACACCCACGTCCAGCCCATCCTGCCACAGCCCCCAGTCCACTGTCTGCCAGCATCCCCACTCCCTCCTCCACCACTGCCATGTGCTGATGGTGCCGGCCCTGCTCGTACCTACTGATGGCGCAGAGCAATTGGGGCCGGTGCCAGCATCCAGGGCAAGCAGGGCTAGTGCCGTCAGCAGGTGTGGGCTGCAAATGCTGCCCCTTTCGCCCCTTAGGAACAGGGGGAAGTGGAGAAGTCCTGAGGGGCAATTGGGGCTGGCAGCCATCACTCATACCCACTAACAGTGCTGATCACTTGGTGCTTGCGCCAGCTGCCTAAGCGGGTGTGAGTGGCAGCTCCAGCAGCAGCAGAGGTGCGAGCAGGGCCAGTGTCGGCAGCAGGTGCAAGCACCCTACAGGACCGCAGCACATGGGAGCAAAGGATTTTCAGTAACTACCAGAGGCTCAAACCAAACACTATGACATGCACTCAACACCATGGGGTGCACATGGAACATGGCGGGCGTTGGCCATTGCTGGATGGTGGAGCAGGTGAGCAGGTGCACCAGACCAAGGCGGGACACCAGTTGCTGTCATGGAGGTGAGCCTCTGGTGGTTACTGAAAATTATTTGCTGCCACGTGCCGCAGTCCCACTGGGCGTTCTCATCTGCTGCTAGTGCCGCCCCCGCTTGCACCTGTTACCAAGCACCAGAGCCACTGCTCACACAGGCTGCTGGTGCCCGGCACAGGCTGCCAGCGCCCGGCACTGGCCCCAAGCACCCCTCAGGGCTTCTCCACCTCCCCCTGATCCTGAGGGGTGATTGGGGCAGCAGCCTCCACTCGTGCTCATTGATAGCATTGGCCCCACTCACACCCACTGCTGGCACCAGCCCCAATAGCTCCACACCATCAGTGGGTGCAAGAGGGGCCAGCGCTGTCAGCAGGTGGGAGCAGCAGCAGTGGAAGCAAGGCTGCCAGCAGACAGGGGACCAGGGGCTGTGGTGGGAGGGGCCAGGCAGGGGCATGGAGGATGGGCCAAGAACCACCTCTGTGCTCACTGCAGCCTCGCAGCCCACAGTTCCTTTCAAGTTGCACATTTCGTGCACTGGGCCCCTAGTTAACTTGACATTAAATCTCCAGAACTTATTCATCCTAAATAACACATTTTGTACTCTTTGCCTCTTTGACTAACTTCTCCCCATTTCTCTCACTCTCCATCCCCTAATAAACACCATTCTAGTATTTGCTTTTATGAGTTGGACTATTTTAGATTCCACATATAAATAAAATCATGCATTATATGTCTTACCATGTCTGGCTTATTTCACTTAGCCTAAAGTTCTCCAGGGTTATCCATGTTGTCACAAATGATAGGGTTTTCTTCTTTTTTTAAAAGGCTGAATACTATGTATGTATGTATGTATGTATGTGTGTGTGTGTATGCATCCATGTGTATCACATTTTCTTTATCCATTCATCCATTGACAGACACATTGATTATTTCCATATCTTGACTATAAGCATCAATGCTGCAATGAACATGAGGGTGCAGGTGTCTCATTGAGATCCTGATTTCATTTCCCTTGGATATCTTGAAGTGAAATTGCTGGATCACCTGGTATTTAGTTCTATTCTTAATATTTTTAAGAATCCCACAACTGTTTTCCATAATGGCTGTACCAAATTATATCCCCAACAACAGTAGAAATAGTTCCCATCATTCAACATCCTCACCAACATTTGTTATATTTTGACTTTTTGATTGTGATTTTATTTGTATTTCTTGACATCAATGATGCTGATAACCCTTTCATTTACCCTCGGCCATTTGGATGTCTTCTTTGGAAAATGTCCACCTGGGTTCTTTGCCCATTTTTTAATCAAACTATTTGTTTTTCTTGTTATTGACATGCACAAACTCAGTAACAAGACTATATTTTCACAGTCATTTCATTATGACATAGAATGTGAGGGAAGATATGTATATACATACACACATATATATATACACACACATACGCAAACTTACAAACACACACAGTGTATGCATTAGGTGTTACAGAAGTGAGAAACAGAATAAAATGCTAAAAGAGTAACAGAATAAGAAATAGTGCTAATTGTCTCAATCTTGACAGTCTTGTTTTTATAATTTGACATATATATCTACACTAATAAAAGAGAAACATGGTAATTAGCATACGACCGCTACCCTTCCCATTGGCTAATCAGCATATCCTTATGCAAATTAACTGTCAGCCAAGATAGCGGCTGGCAGCCATGCATTGAAGCGAGCAGGGAGGCTTGCTTGCTCCAGTGACTGTGGACTCCAACGTTCCCCGCCTGCCGCTGCCGGCCTCTCAGCTGCAACTCTAAGCAACTATGTACTATGTTGCAAATAAGAAGCTAAACAAAACCCCAGAAACTGGCTTTCATTCAGCTGGGCTTCAGCCAGCCGGACCACAACATTGTATTGATGTTTTTAGCAGCAAGGCCTCAGAGCTAAAGCTGGCCCTGAATAAAAAAAAGAAAAGAAAAAAAGGAGAGGTTGGGAGCTTCAGTCACCCGCTTCCAGAAAACAGCCCTCAGCCCCTCATCCAGACTGGCCAGGCACCCCAGTGGGGACCCCCACCCTGATCCAGGACACACTTCAGGGCAAACCAGCCAGCCCCTACCCATGCACCAGGCCTCTATCCTATATAGTAAAAGGGTAATATGCCTCCCGGAACCGGGATCAGCGGAGCAGCGAGGCTCCGGGCACTGGGATCAGCGTGACAGGGGGCAGCGCCCAAACCTCCTGATCAGTCCTGCTCTGTGCCTGATAGGAGGGAGCTCCCCAATTCCCTGATCGCCCTGCGGCTCTGTGTGTGACAGGGGGCGGGGCCACAACCTCTCTATCCGCCCTGCTCTGTTTGTGACAGGGGAAGGCGCCCAACCCCCGGATCAGCCCTGCTCTGTGCCTGATAAGGGGGAGCTCCCCCATCCCCTGATTGCCCTGTGGCTCTGTGTGTGACAGGGGGGAGCTCCCCAACCCCCTGATCGCCCTGCGGCTCTGTGTGTGACAGGGGGCGGGGCTACAACCTCCCTATCTACCCTGCTCTGTTCATGACAGGGGAAGGTGCCCCAACCCCCGGATCAGCCCTGCTCTGTGCCTGATAGGGGGGAGCTCCCCAATCCCCTGATTGCCCTGCAGCTCTTTGTTTGACAGGGTGTGGCGCACCAACTCCCTGATCGGCCCTGCTCTGTGAGTGACAGGGGGCAGCGCCCCAACCCCCTGATTGGCCCTGCTCTTGAGTGACAGGGGGCAGCGCCCCAACCCCCTGATTGGCCCTGCTCTGTGCGTGACAGGGGGTGGCGCCGCAACCTCCCCATCGACCCTTGAGTGTGACAGGGGGCGGTGCCCCAACTCCCCAATCAGCCCTGCTCTGAGCCTGACCAGGGGCTGCACCTAGGGATTGGGCCTGCCCTCTGCCACCCGGGAGCAGGCCTAAGCCAGCAGGTCGTTATCTCCCGAGGGGTCCCAGACTGCGAGAGGGCACAGGCCGGACTGGGCCACCCCCCCCCAGTGCACAAATTTTTGTGCACCGGGCCTCTAGTACATATATAAAAGCCTAAGTGACTGATACAACTGAATGACCGGAGCGACCAGTCGGCCAGTTGCTATGATGTGCACTGACCACCAGGGGACAGACACTCAATGCTGGAGCTGCCCCATGGTGGTCAGTGTGCTTCCATAGTGGGAGTGCTGCTCCACTGGAAGCTGGGCTCATGGTTAGCAAGCACAGCCGTGGTGGCAGATGCAGCGGGACTGGGGTGAGTGGGAGTGGTGCAGCGCCTGGCCCTGGATCAGGCTCTTCCCTGGCCGCCTGCCACTTAGCGCACTGCTACATTCCTCATATCCCATAAGCCTGCAGTTAGAATCTCCAGAGAACAGATGAAGTGCGGATACTTGGAGTAACCAGGATGAGCCTGATATTGCTGCCAGGCTCCTGGAACTCTGTCTCGGGCATCGAGATCAAATCTCATCCCTTACTGATTGCCCTGGAGCTACAGAGGAAGGCAGCAATATAATAGGTGGCGACTGATAATCAGAGTAAAAGTCAAAGATAGATGGATCTGAAGGGTGGGGGTGTGGGCAACAGAGCACCTCTTCCCCACAAGATCCCTAACTTTGTATTGTTCACCTCAGAGAGTCTCTTATCTGACTCTGAGCAGTGGAAAGCATCCAGCACAGCCCAAGGCTTCCACCGGGGACCTCACGGCCAGCAAGGCATGACACTGGCCCCAGAAGGGACATTTGGAAATACTTTTTCAGGAAGCTGCAGGGAGGAGGACAGACACCCCATGCAACTTCCCAGTGGCTCACAGGGACATGGAAGCTCCCCGGGCACACAGGTGGGGGCTCCTGATTTCTTTTCAATGTGCACCAGGCCACTAGTCCTATATAATAAAAGGGAAATATGCAAATTGACCCTAATGGCAGAACAACCAGAATGACCACTGGACCAGTCACTATGAGGCACAATGACCACCTCTCAGTCCCTTTCCCTGGCTGGCAGGCTCCAATCGAATGATGGCCACCCACAGTGGGGGCGGGGCCGGCGACCAGGCAGGAACAGTTGACCTCTTGGTTCCTTCCCCCGGCCATCAGGAACAGATCACCCGATGGAGAACGGGAAACCGGGGATGGGTGGCAGTGGGGGGCGGGGCTGGCTGTGGGCAAGAAGGGAAGATGGCCCTGATTGCAGGGCAGTCCTTGGGACTGTACCCACACATGAATTCTGTGTGCTAGGCCTTTAGTATTACAATGAAAGAAAGTGTAGCAAATATATTCAAATCTAAGTCTCCTCTAATCCTTCATTATTAAAAAAGAACAATAACAAACTAATGAAATTAGGCAATCAAATGTTTATGCCTTTATCAAGCATTTTATATTTATTAATGAACACTGGTTAAAGACGGAAATGTTGGAGTAGGTTGTAAGTAGACACCTAGGCCCACAGATACTGCTAAATGCTATTTATGCTGGGCAAATCTCTGAACTTTGAGCAATGAAATAAAGTGGAGAAAAGTCACAGAGCTTTCGATTCAGACAGATGTAGGTGTGAATCCTTGTCCTGGTTACGTGATCACGAGTATCTCAGTTACTTTTGTGACATCCAGATACTCCACTTAGGTAAAAGGAATGAAAATTAAATACTATTGGAAAATTAAATTCATTTGGAAGTATCTCATAATAGATCTTTAATATATATTGTCTTTCTTTTTGGGAGGAGGAGGGGACAAGGGAGTTAAAGAATTCTTAAGATTCTCAGCAAAATTAAACTAGAATACAGAAATTCATTTTAAATTTGAGATACTATGATTCTGTAAATCCCAGAGTCAAGTAAAAAGTAATTTTTATTTACAGATATTTATTAAACAACCACTATATCAAATATTTTTATACATTAACTTTAACGAATAAAACTTAGATACTGGGTATTTTTAATATAATTTTACAGACAGCAGACTTTAGTAATTTGTCACAGGAAGGGGAAAAGGCAAGATTTTAACCCAGATTTTTAGACTCTAAAATCAGATCTTAAGTAAATAAGAAGCCATCCCAATATTAAGTTGTGCACTTGTAACTACAATGCCCTCAAAATTCTTGAGGACACTTTATCTATAGATGAATGTTGGCATGACTTTTACATACTAATTTGGTCTGTAAATCATATTATACCACACAGCCTCTTCTCACATCACTGCTATTTTGTCAGCTTTATGGTACAAAAAATGTAGTCATATTGATTATAAAATATAAAGATAAAATATAATAAACAACTAGAAAAATTACTTGTTGCTCTTGTTATAAATTATTGATTTTATTTTCTAAGTATAAAGTGCATTGTTTATGAAGGATGAATTGCTGTTCTTAAAATTAAAATCTTAGTGTTACATAAAAGGGACAAAAAAGGGAAAAATGAACATATAAAGAAAAGAGGTAAGGAAGAGGAATGCCCCCAAAAAATGTTTATCAATCTTCATTCAAATCAAATCCTTTTGAGACAAGAAATATGAATAGACAATTCTATTAATTCAATAATAATAATAATAAGTACTACATCATTTTGAAAAAAGCTGTTCTTTAAACCTAATACTCCTGTAGTTAGTTCCTTTAAAGATTAAAGGTTTATACAGAGTAAGTCTTTTATAAGTGTTTTTAATGAGTTTTAAATAAGAAAGATATATTGATCACATTGATGCCATTTTCAAAATTAAGACTAAACAAAACAAATAGGTTCAGCACAATGCCGATGTAGAAGGTAGAATTTGGGGTTTTATTAGTGCCTGGGGGTGGATTTCTTCGGTTCATTGCCGTCACTAGCTGGTGAAATGGAAACATTGCTATACATTGCCAAAGCTGATTTTCAAGAATTAACTGCCTTGAATACTCTGCATTTTGAATAACCATACAAACCTTACTAGAATTTTGTAAATCACAAAATCATTAAAGAACCTTACCACCTTGAAATGAAAAACATCTCTTGCCTGGTATGTCGTTTTGTTCATTTTAGTGTGAAATCAGAAAAATGATCAGACCTTTAGTTCAGTGGCTAATTACCTACTAAAGCTAAATATTGCTTTCCAGTTCTCTGCCACAAATACTTTTCTTTAATTAAGTGACAAAAATCTATCTCAAGTAAATGTTAAACAGGATAATTTACATAAATTCAATAAAGGGAAGAAATTTAGACATATTAAACTGGCGAACATTGGCCCTACATATTTTCTGCAAACTTTGTAGACAGTTTTTATTCCCTTCTGCTTAACTTTTTCTATATGAGAATCTAAATGTGCACAGGAAACTCAATTAGTATATCTATCAGATTATTTCTGAGATGACCAAATTCTCTTAAGTAATCACCTCTCAAAAGCAATATTTGGCTTTAAAACTTTATAAATCAAATATAAGATCACTATAATAACAGATGCACATACTTCAATCATCCTCTTTTTATCCCTTAGATAAGTTTCCATTTTTAATTCCCTGTTGCTGAAATGATTAGCTCAAATAGCTGTAGTTGGTGTGAACCGATGGGCATAGTAAAAGAGATACTGTGCCTCCATGGGTTCTCTTGAGAGACAATACTCTGTGGTCTCATGTTTCTGTCGGTCTTGTAAGCAAAGCATTATTGCCCTTTTCTTCTGGACTATGTTTTCTTTCTTTTTTTTAATATATCTTTATTGTCCAAAGTATTACAGGTGTCCCCATTGATTCCCTCCACCCCGCTCCCCAGGTCTTCCTTGCACTATTGTCTGTTGTCCACTTTTAAAATATGTGTAAATGTGTATAACAAACAATATTGGAAGATAGAAAGAGTGTATCATTCTGGAGCAAAGGGCAGCCATGCTTACCTCTCCAGCACAATAATGTCTCCTATGGGCCAAGGGCAAACATTTTAATGACCATCATAAAAGAATATGTCCTTAAGGTCAGGGTTTCTTTCCTGGAGTGTAAGCCAGTGTGTATAGATATCACCTGGCCCTTTTTGTACCTCCTTGTGGGAACTGGCGCTTAGGAACTAATATAAAAGATGCTGCGAGTCCAAAGAATAAAACTCTGTGTCTCTTTCCCAGGAGTCTCACATCTTCTGCCAGAAGCCATGAAACTGGCAGGCTAAGTTGTAAGCTAGCAAGAAGGATAACACCTCAGACTCTTCACAACTCCTGACAGGCTCCCTAAACAGGGCTAGTACTCTCTGAGTTTCTCATTAGATTTGACACTTCTCGTGAGCTATAGAAAATGGTTGCTGTGATGTAAGGCATAGGATGATTCCTGACCATGAGCTATAATAAACTTGGATTGTGTTGAATTATCAGCCAAGTTAATAATAGGAGCAAGATGCTTTAAAGACAGTATCTCATTTTATTATTTCAATAGTAGGCATTTTGTTTTGTTTTGTTTTGTTTTGTTTTGTGAGGAGGAGGGTGGTCAACAGACAATACACCACCATAGAAATTCATCGTGTAAATAACTTTATCATAGATAATGTCTTGTAAGTTGATAATTATCCATTTGCTATTTCATTCAACAGACCAACTGCAGGACTTATACTGGGTATCCTTGGTAATGTGATACATAACAAATGCATAAGCCTTATTTAGAAATCATTAGAAACAACAGAATATGTGAAAGCTCTTACAGAGACAGGTAATTACCATAATGAACTACTACCCCTCTCTAGTCAGTAATGAGTCACTCTTCATTCTACCTCCTGATTCATAAGACAAATAAGTCACCACCAAAAACAGCAGATTTTATAGGTACAAACATGTTACTTAACAACCAGATAATTACCGAATGCCCACATTTCTAGTCATAAATTAATCTTCTTCAGAATATTCACTAACAGATAAAAAATAACTATATTTTAGTTATAGTTATTTTGTTTAGTGGGAACATCAATCAGTTCTAATTTACTTGCACCAAAATACCCCAGGAGCACAATTAATCAACATCATTGGAAAATGTTTTAGAAATGTTACATAATAAAATACAGCCTTTTAACATTGCCATAACATTCTGAAATATTAAATTCTTACTTACTTTCCTTGTTCTTAATTAAACACACTCTCTGACAACAGTGGATGTTGTAACTCTAATTCTGTAGGAAGAAAAATGTTTAGCCTATTTACAATGACATTATAAGGACACACAAATGATGAGGCTTTTTGATAGTTTATATTATATCTAAAACTACTGTCCTCTTGGACCTGTGCTAGTGAAATTAATGAAATAAAAAACAATGTCACAATTCACTGAAGGTATCCATTGAGTGAGTGAAATCTGTCAAAACAGAGTGTAGAAACTTCCAAAACTAAAAGAAGACCAGTTCCTAAAATGTTACTATCTATAATAATAAAAGCATAATATGCTAATTAGACCGAACGACCTTCCGGACGAAGCAAGCCCATGTCCCTGGTGTCAGAGGGAAGCCAGTGTCAAGCAGCCAGGGGAAGGAAGACCTACCCTTGCACAAATTTAGTGCATTGGGCCTCTAGTCAAATATAACTTTGCTTACATTTTAATTGTATGCACAGGTAGGAGATTCAAATTAATATATGTTGTTTCTTACTCTATACCTGAATAATTCCATTCCTAGATGCCAGTCATACACAAAAATTCTATATATTATTTGCAAAGATTTTACCCACATAAATGTCATTTTAAAAGTCATTTGCTCCAATTTACATTGCATAACCTATGATAAATATTATAAAGAAGGCAATATTATTACGCAACCAGTTTTTACCTTCTATTTGCTTGTGGGTTAAGGAAATTACATTAGTTTGAAAATGACAGTTGCTTTAAAGACATAGTCAGGTTTCTTTACTTCAGGACTTTTGAGAAATCTCAGCATTTCAGTATATTTTTTTAAAGTCTCCTGGTGGGGTGGGAGGAGGGAGAAAGATAGAGATAGAAATAAAGGTAGAGCTGGAGTGAGAGAGAGATGGAGAGGAGACAGAATATGAATCATGTACCTAGATTAAACAATAAATCAAATTGTGCTAAAAGTAACTTTTTTTATATTCACCCAAGAATATGTTTATTGATTTTTTTTTTTAAGAGAGAGACAGAGAGGAGAGAGAGAGAGATGGAGAAAAAAAAGAGACAGAGGGAGAGAGATGCGTTGCCTCCAATGGGGATAAACCCACAAGCTAGGTATGTGCCCTGACATGGGAATAGAACTCACAACATTTTGGTGTACTGGCCGATGCTCCAAACAACAGAGCCACCAATCAATGGGGCTCAAAGTAACTATTTAATTTTGATGTCGTTTTATTTTTAATGTTTGGATGGCTTATACTAACATCTCCTTAGGAACGTGTAAGAAACTATCCCAATTTGATAAAGACACTTGTGTTTATTTTGCACACTTAGTATTAATTCTGTACCCTTAGTAAACTAAAGGCATGTGCTAAACATTTAGAAAGACTTCTGCCTAAAGAAAGGACACCTTATGTTTTGGGGAAAGGCTATTCTAAATGATCAATCTCTGATACAGAATCAATAAAGAATCTCAGAAACAACACAGACGATGGAGTGCTATCTTCTACTAGAAGCTTCCATAATAATATGATTAAGCAACAACAAAGTTGTTCTTATTTCAGAGCTGTGATTATACATGCAAAAATGTGTCCTAAAACCCCATGCAAAGTACTTTAAAACAGTGTTTAAAAAAAGGCTAGGGAGGAGGCCAGGTGAAAAATGTCTTAAATTCTTCAGAATCTCAGAAACAAATGGTTTAGAGAGATGGCATACTTTGCTATATATTTTTTTTCCTCCTGACTATAATGCAATGAGTGTAGCTAGGAAAATATAAACTCATGCAACAGCCTTGCATGGACATATTGATTTTCAAAATCTAGTGCTCTAAGGTTTGCCCATGGAGGGAAGTGTAAGATGAATTTTTTTAAAATATTTAAAAAAGTGATGTACTTTCCATTCAACAAATACATCTTAAATTTTCAAAAATTGTGACAAATTCTTCCATACTCAAGGTAAAATCACCACACTCTCATTTTAGTGTTGCAGTTTAAATAACTTCATGTTAGTGTGATAGTTTCTTAATGCTATTGCAGAAGTGTGCAATAACTGCTAACCGGTAAATATCCAAGTGGTTACCCACAGTTACAGATCACCCCATATTTTTTATATTGCTAATGTAGTATGTACATAATGGATTCAATTCTCTGGTTATATATTGGGGTATTCTTCCTAACAGAATTTTGTCAATTTTTATGGGTTTCATAACAGTTAAAATGCAGAATAGAAATCAGTATTCTAAATTATCTATGAGAAATAATAAATGTTACTGATTTTTTAATCAAATGCGGTATTAGCAGAATTTTACTTTAATTTTTATCACTTTATCTTAATTAAAAATATGATGATTTACAACTTAAAAAATAGTAACAAAGAAAGAAATATTTTAAAAATTCTGGATGGGCATATAGAATTTTCTGAAAATAAAGTTGATACTGAAAAAGAATATTTCACTATCAGAATAAGCTTTTTATTTCTTAACAAAAATAGACCAAAAATTATAAACATCTCAATTTTTAAAAGGGAAAGGGCATTCATAAAACAATAAGTGTAATCCACTGACAAAAGTAAAAATATATAAAATATATCAATTTCACTCAATATATATTAAGATAAACACACTATGATTATATAACACTTCTATTGCATGAATATTAGACTAAGCTATATACAATACAAAAATTATATATTCCTTTTTAATAAATATTTTAAATAAAATATTATATATATGCAAAAAAGAAAAAATACATATTGGAAAGTTTATGATATTTTCACAAAATAAGTACACCTGTATAAGCAAAACCTAGGTAATAAAATAAATTTACCATCAACCTGGAGGCTTTTTTGTACCCCCTTTAGGGTCACTATGCTCCTCCTAGAGTAACCACTATTCTGATGATTAAATAGATTAATTTGCCATTTTAAATTTTTTCAAATAAAAACATAAAATAGTCATTGTTTGGTACTGGCTTCTTTCACTTAGTATGTATATGAGATTCATCAATTTTTGTAGCTGTGATACATTTAATTGTTTGTGGTATTCCATTATAGTAATACTAGAAGCCCGGTGCATGAACATTCGTGCACTGTGGAGGAGGGGGTGTCCCTCAGCCTAGCCTGCACACTCTCATAGTCTGGGAGCCCTCAGGGGATGTCCTACTGATGGCTTAGGCCCACTCACTGCAGAAAGTGGGCCTAAGCCACAGTCTGACCTCCCTGTGCAGGAGGCGACTGGGCCCTGCCCCCATCACCCCTCCACCACTGACACCGCTGATGGCTGTCGCCTCTCCCCTTCCCCCATCGCCCTCCTCTCCTTCTGCACGCTGGCATGCTCCTTGGCTGGCCTGGTGGCACCTCCTCACTGGCCCCGCCTGCTGCCGACTGGTCGTTCCGCTGTTTGGTCGATTTGCATATTACACTTTTATTATATAGGATGCTATAGTAAATGTTATTCTCCAGTTGATGTACTCTTGCGTTGTTATTAGATTTTTGGCTATTGCATAGAGGATTCATAAGAATGTTCTTGTTTTGTTTCTATGAAATATATATTTGACTTTAAAATAGCCAATCAGAACAGAACAGTCAATTTTGTATTAAAAGAGCCTAAAACTTCAGTGTCATATTCCCTAGAATTGAAGAGACAAAGATACTTTTTAAGCTTCAAAATTATCATTGGAGGGATTTATTAAGGATGATATTCATGTGTCTTTGCTTTCTCTGCCTTATGTTTCAGTTTGGTTTAAAAACTTTTGTACTGGCAAATGGTAGTGTGGATAAGGTCATACTCAATTTAACAGTTTATTAATCACATAATAACAATGAACACTAGCTTTAAAAAATCATTGAGAATCAAATGATAATAAATATTTACAAAGAATAAAGAAGTGACATTTGAAAAATAGAGGAATATGTCTGTTTTCAAAGTGTTAAGATAAAGACATAGTGTAAGAAGGGGAAACTAGATTTTTACACATTCTACACAGCAAAAGAAGTAATTATTAACCCATTGTATGCCATAAGCATCTGTAGATGCAAGCAACGGACCTTCCCCACAGCCCACGCGTGTCCATGAAAAAAAAACGTTTTCCCTAAGTGGCAGCCCTGACCAACTTTAAAATCATTTTTCATGACAATTTTCAGCTGAAACTATTCAAGAAAACCTGAATTGTAAGTAATATATTTATTTTTATAACATTCATTGTTAATTGATTTTTTAAATTAAATTCAAAATATTTAAATGGGGATGGTTTTCATTTTAGATGGGTGGCAGTTAACTCGTTAAGTATTTCATTCAATAGAAAACTTAGTAAATATTTCTATAAATAACCTACCTTAAGAATGTTTCACATCTGGGAAATATATTGTTGACATTTTTAACTCTGTAGGTACATATTATTAAATTTCCATAATTATGCTGCTTAATGCAAAGTGGAATTAAAACTCAATAAATATTTAGATCCTTATAGAATCCATAGATAAATTTGTAAATATTTCTTCATTGTATTTTAAGAAAATCTAATTTAACCCAATATATATACATATATATGTATATATATATATGTATGTGTATATATATATACATATATATATACACACACATATATATGTAAATTTTAATACACGTTGATCAAATACTGTTTAAGTTGCAGTTTACTATGGATGACTAGCAGACTTGCTAATGATAATCTTTTAAATAATTCTGCACTCATAAGGACACACTGTTAATTTCTAGTAAAATTTGAGATTGTATGATATTTTTTGAAAGAAGGAATTTCCTTTATCAAAATTTGAGTTAACCTACTTTATTTAGTATTAGCCTATGGGATATGAATGGCATTTTATCCACACTATTTACCCTATTCATTCTGCTTTTTACTTTTTTTTTTTTTAATTCAGGAAATTACCTCTCTCAATCACTGAATTATTCATTATTGACTAAACATTTACTATAGATCCTAAACTGTGTCAAATGCTGTAGTGAAAACATGAACCTTGCTTTCAAATATTACAGTTTTGCCAAGAACATATTTGAAATAATGGCAAACTACATGCCCATATAACATACAACCTAAACCAAGAGAAAAGAGTATGGTTAGAATGGGTGTAATTCAGATGAATTCATGGAGGAAAACAGTTCCCAGAAGGATGAAAGTAAAATATAAAAGAGAAGGGAGTTTAGATAAAAGCAGCATTTACTATTGTATTTCAGATGTGTGCACCATGTGGATGAATATATTAATGGGAAATTTGAATTGTTACAAAGAAAAAAAAAGGTGATAACAATAATATTAAAGTGTTCAGGTGAGATAACAAGCAACAAATATCTATATATTTTTTCAAAGTTAATTTTTATAAAACTTTTATTCTGAAAATACAAAACAAATTTTATATAAGGTCAAATAGAATATTATTTTCCCTGAGTTACAAATGGAGAAATCAATAGAAATTCTAAAACCCTAGTGTAACTTTTTATATTTTATTACTATTGATGAATATTCACTATCCATATTTAGTCTAAGCCACAAAGTCATCCTCTTCAATGAGTCAAAGTTAGAATCTATATTCTATTTGTACATGAGGAAGTAAAACAAATATTCCTTACTTCAGAGGAGCTTCTATTCAGCTTCGGAAAATAACTATTGGTATTACAGGTATGTAAAACTAGTCTGTGATTCTCCCCAAGTTGTTTGTAAATTTTTATGTGAATGTGTGTATGTGCAGTTTTCTGCAGAAGGATTCATTACTCTTATATTTGGAAAGTCTAAGGAATCATAGTTTTATATTTATAATTCTAAGAGTTTGTATTCAATGTCTCCACAATTCATTTTCTTTACAATTAAGGAAATAATATTATCAAATTGAAACACCACTCAACAAAATCATCAATTTTTAAAATTAGAAATATTGACAATTTATATCCAAAGATTGATTTCCTCTACTGATAGATTATAACAGGTCCCTTTGAAATGATGAACTTCCTTTATGTACTAATCAACCCACAGTTGTAGGTGAAAGGAATTTTAGAGACAGGCCAGGCAATTTCAGGGATTAAGCGGGGATGGGGGAGGTCCATGGGACAGGAATGCATAAGTGGGGGCTTGAAGATGCCAAAATGCTTATCTTACTTTTACAGAGGATAGAGAAGAGTCACAAGATACTGGGAAGAGGGGAACACACTTTCACAGATAATAGAGGAATGTTGCAAGATAAGGGGGAGAGAATGAGAGGGGCACAACATGAGCTTTGGACTTTGAAACTGATACTATGCAGCAGAGTGACCAATGAGGAAAGCACGAGGTCCTAAATTAAGGAAGGGTCCAATTAGAAAGGGTCATGTTCAGACAAAGAGCTACAACCTTTATAAACCCAGAGAAAAAGAGACTCAGGTGATTTTTTAGATTGATATTTTTCCATTTCAGAGAGAGCGAGAGCAGGCTTTTCCTTTTGAGGACCCCTCCTCAGGGGGGTTCCCCTTTGGGGAGCCATCCCCAGGGAAAGTTTGTATACACTTGCAACAAATTTCTACATTTCTACTAAAAAAATCTTTTATTCTGAGAGTTTATTCTTCAGACTTGGTGAGGCAAAAACCCAATCGGGGGATATTCTGCTCACCCCAAACCCCATGTGTCATAGGTACTGTCACAGTACCATCTTTGCTACAGAAAACATTTTTGCCACAAACATTTTTTCTGCATAACTGACTAGCCATAGGCAATTTGGTAGTGAAACAAAATAAAATAACTGGTTGACAGCATTTTTTTAGTTGATCTGTTTATGTTCATTTCTCCATTGACAAAGTAGTGAAGAAAACAGTTCAATAGTGGTCGTCTTACAATAGTTAACATTTCTTCCAGATGAGATGATTTTGCCCCAAGAGTTTCCTATTGTGATTTTGTTTATTTAGTTTTGTTTTGAAACATAGGACATGAGGTGCTGAGGATCCTCCTAGAGGGCACAGAGTTGAACCCACATTTCTCATAGCATAAAAGCAAGTCTTTTGGTACAATCCACAAAATAAAATTAGTTATTTGCACAATATTGTCATAAATCTACACATATTTAAAATATATTCAAATATATCTTTGCAATAAAGTATTCCATAATTTTGTTATTAATTTTCTGTACTTTTCTATTTAATTTATTGGAGTGACATTGATTAATAAAATTATATAGGGTTCAAGTGTTCAATTGATAATACATCATCTGTATATTGCATTGTGTGTTCACCTCCCCAAATCTCCTTCCATCACCATTTATCCCCAAGAGCCTCTTCTAGCTCCCTCAACCCCCCTGCCTTCTGGTAATCACCATTATGTTCCCCATATCTATGAGGTTTTGTGTGTGTGTGTGTGTGTGTGTGTTGCTTATCCCTGAATTGCTATTCATTTTTAATGTCCCTCCTTTATTTGTTCTAGTTTTTATCTTATTTAAGGCAAAATTGGCTTAACGCCATTTAGTTAAACAGAGAAAATGTTTTCAGGAAAAATGATTGGGGCAAAATGCCCATGGCAAAGATTCAATGGCAACAACCTCTCAATCCACTACCTATGTTACTCATATGTATGAGCATCACCAACAGATTACGTGGGAAATGCATTGTACAATTGTGCTGTAGCTGAGGTTCCAAAATTAATTATCTTAGAGTTTCTCTAGCTTACAAGATCTATTTTTCACTTACAGACTTGAGGGCATATTCATTTAGCTTCTTGACCTTTTTGCTGCTGAACAGATGATCACCATGTACAGTGAAACCCTTCCTTTTCTAGGAACTTAAATGTTATATATCCTTGTAGAAATGTAAAATAATTTGAATTTCATTGGGATAAAGGAGACTAAAATAGAACATGCTGTGTACACTAAATGAAACTTCTTCAAGAAAGTGTTTTACTTTTAGGAGTAATATGGTAATATGAATAACAAACATGAAACAAAAACAATGTCTACAATCATTTATGAACATAGTTTAATATTCCCATTTCACTGATATAAAATATGGGCCAATAACATGCTGATAAAACTAAGAATCTTTATACCCTAATTATTATGCATTCATAACATAAATTAGACTAATTAGGAGACTATGTGGACAATATTTGGTTATTACTAATATTGTTTGTTATAACCCCTAAGAATTAGTACCACAGGTGATTTATATTTGCTTTGCATTTTTATATAAATGCACACTAACTAGAAAAAACAATTTTTTAAAAAGGTATTTCTTTGCCAATACTTGTAAAAGCAGGCCTCTATTTATTGCCGAATGTCATTTGATTTAAAGATAGAGTTGTGTATTAAGATAGTAAATTTGAAAGAAGAAATGTAGATGGAACATATTATTTGAACAATATATTTTCCATTATGACATAGCAGCAGTTATTTTGCAGTCCAGGATTATGTGTAGAAATTGGCTGTGTTAAAAAAAAAGATATATATTCAATGTTTCTATAGCATTTGCTTTATAGTGGTTATTCCACAACTCAAAGCATACATGGTAAGGGTAAGGATAGTACATCAGCAACTATAGCAATACCTAACTACTCGCAGAAATAACCATTATGTATGGCACACCTTAAATGTTTTTGACACCTATAGTTAAGTTGTCCTCCAGAAAGGTTGTACCAATTTAAAAATACCTTTTTTAATTTCTTAGCAATGAGGATAGGTAAAATGATTTAATGAAAATACCTGTATAAAATCTATAGCCCTTTGTAAAATATAAAATTCTTATTACAAATAGACACTCTATCCAGTTAACACTATTTGGCACATACTATAGGCTTTAAAATTATTTATCAAGTGAATGAATAAATGCAATAATAAAAGAAAAAAGTAAAATTACACCTAAGAAAAGCACACGGCAAATATTAGCCTCAATATTTTGCATATTATAGATTAAGTAGAGGTTCAGTGCACAAAAATTTGTGCACTTGGGGGGGCAGGGCTCAGCCTGGCCTGTGCCCTCTCGCAGTCTGGGACCCCTCAGGGGGTGTCCACCTGCTGGCTTAGGCCTGCTCCCCGGGTGATCAGGCTCAAGCAGGCAGTCAGACATCCATCTGGCAGCCCAGGAGCCCTCGAGGAATGTCCACTTGCCAGCAGGGAGCAGGCCTAAGCTGCAGTCGGACATCCTTAGCGCAGCTGAGGAGGCGGGAGAGGCTCCCACCACCACCGCTGTACTGGCAGCCATCAGCCTGGCTGTGGCTGAGCAGAGATCCCCCTGTGGGAGCACACTGACCATCAGGGGGCAGCTCCTGCATTGAGCATCTGCCCCCTGGTGGTAAGTGTGTGTCATAGTGACCAGTCATTCCAAGTGGTTCTGCTGTTAGGGTCAATTTGCATATTACCCTTTTATTATATAGGATAGAGGCCTGGTGCATGGGTGGGGGCCAGCTGGTTTGCCCTGAAGGGTGTCCCAGATCAGGGTGGGGGTACGGCAGGGGTGCCTGGCCAGCCTGGATGAGGGCCTGATGGCTGTTTTCAGGCTGGCCACATCCCCTTCAGGGTGGAGGTCCCTGCTGGGGTGCCTGGCCAGCCTGGGTGAAGGGCTGATGGCTGTTTGCAGGCTGGCCACACCCCCTTCAGGGTGGAGGTCCCAGCCTGGGTGAGGGGCTGATGGCTGTTTTCAGGCTGGCCATGCCCCACGGCAAACCAAGCTCCCAGCCTCTCCTTTTTTTCTTTTTATTTCCTGGGATTTATTTACCTTCTATAATTGAAACTTTGTAGCCTTGAGCAGAGCCCAGGTCCAGCTGGAAGCCTGGGTTGCCCCAGCCAACCCAGGATCCCAGACCTTCCTTGAGTGGAGGCCAGGGCAGGCTGGAAGCAGGTATCTGGGATTTATTTATCTTCTATAATTGAAACTTTGTAGCATTGAGTGAAGCCCAGAGCCAGCCAGGGCAGGCGGGAAGCTTGGCTTCCTCCATTGCCTGGGGCAACTTAAGCCTCCTGCTTGCTTCAACTCTGTGGCTGCCACCATCTTACTTGGGTTAATTTGCATACTCACTCCTGATTGGCTGGTGGGCATGGCTTGGGCATAGCGGACGGAGGGTTCATTTGCATGTTTCTCTTTTATTATATAGGATATACACAAGACAGCATTTAAACTTCTCCTATAACACCACCCCTTTCTACTTTGACAAAGCCTTAATGCAGTTTCTTATCTCTCAATCACATCTTTCAAATTAATTTTGGTTGCCTACTGATTACACACAAAAATTGTCTAATTTTTAAAATTTAAATAAAATCATGTAATGCTAATATTCAATTATAACTTCTGGCTCTCTGTGAGCAAATTTGTTAGTTCTCAATCTCTATGAGCATCAGAATCACATGAGGAGTATTACTAATATATAAATAAAAATTACTGGCACCTCAGCACTGCTTAGCAGATTCTCTGGGGGGTGGAGCTTTTTTGCTCTTGTTATTTATACAGTAATAATGAAAGTCTTTATCTGCAGAAATAAACCACATCAAATAACAATAGCAAATCTGAACAAAATTGATTGATTCTTAATGTCATTTTATGCAACAAGCTCTGTATCCTATGACATGCCACAGATAGATTAGGGCAAACATGGATAACATAATTCTTTCCTCTTAGATCATAAAGGGTATGATCTAAGCATCCTGCAGCAAGATGCCAAATAACAAAGTAGTAAACTGAAAGAGAACTAAGTTGATTCAAAATCAAGGAATAAAGTTTTCATAAAAAATATCTTAATCGCCAAAACCGGTTTGGCTCAGTGGATAGAGCGTCGGCCTGCGGACTGAAAGGTCCCAGGTTCGATTCCGGTCAAGGGCATGTACGTGGGTTGCGGGCACATCCCCAGTAGGAGATGTGCAGGAGGCAGCTGATCGATGTTTCTCTCTCATCGATGTTTCTAACTCTCTATCTCTCTCCCTTCCTCTCTGTAAAAAATCAATAAAATATATTTAAAAAAAAAAATATCTTAAGAGAGAAAAATGAAATAGATTTTATAAAAGAAAGTTTAAACTAAAATGGGACAAAAGATCACTAGAAAAATTGATTATATTCTAAGTAATAGCAAACACCTATTTATAGAAAACAGTAGTCATTTTAGGTGTAGAGTCATTCCTAAAATGGGACATGTACAGGAATGTTGGGACAACAAATATACACATTTAACCTTTATAAGAAAACAAGAGCATAATGAAAGTCTGCCTATTTCTTGTACTTGTCTGATTTTTTGAAAATTTTTAGAGGAAAATGAAACAGATAAAATTATTTGGAGCAGAAAAATGAGGTCTAAATTGGTGGTGGAAAATTAAGTTTGGCTCCATTGAGGAAGTGGTATAAAGACAAATTCAATTAATAAAACACTTCCTGTTCTTTCAAAGCAAACAAGAGGAAAAGTATTTCTTAAATCCTTATGGACCAGTCTATGAAACATCTAGAAACAGAACTTGCATATTCTGATTGAATAGAGCTGGTCTGGGGCCTGATATTCTGCATTTATAACAAGCTTCAAGGTGAAGTCATTCTACTAGTTCAAATCCAATACTTTGAGTTGTAGAGCTGTAAAATTAAGGTTACTCTAAGTCAGAAAAAACATAAATGAGAATGCCAAGGAATCTTTTTTTTCTAGGGGAAGATTTAAAGTCCCATAAATTTATTTTTGGGGAAGTGGAAGGGGTAGATACCCATGCAGTTTAGAAACTAAAAGAGACCAAGAGAGCTTTACCAAGCTACAATATTAAGGGAAGATTTAAGTGCAAGTGTGAGAGGCATGGAAGATTGTTTTGAGCAAGGTAGCTGAGACCAAGCTTGGCCTCTGTCTCTGAGTTCAACTCAGATGCGGGTATCAGGCCTAAGCCGGCAGTCTAGACATCCTTAGCGCTGCCGCAAAGGTAGGAGAGGCTCTCGCCACTTCTGCTGTGCTCCCTAGCCATGATCCCAGCTTCTGGCTGAGTGCCTGTAGGAGCACAATGACCACGTGGGGGAAGCTCCTGCATTGAGCATCTGCCCCCTGGTGGTCAGTGCACCTCATAGTAACCGGTAGTTCCACTGTTTGGTCTATTTGCATATTAGCCTTTTATTATATAGGATTTTTTGTCCCTTAAGTTTTATTACTTGTTACTGTGTTACACTAATGTGTATTGAACATTATTATTATTATTTTAAATATGTTTTAACTGATTTTTTAAGGGGAGAAAGTGAGAGAAGTGTTGATGAGAGAGGAACATCAGTTGGTTGCCTCCTGAATGTTCCCTATTGAGGATTGAACCCACAACCTGGGCAAGTGTTCTGACCAGGAATCAAAAACCATGCATGGGATGACAACACTCAACCAACTGAGCCACACAGGCCAGGTCTATTGTTATTATTTTTAATTTTCACCCAAGGATATATGTTATTTATTTGAGAGAGACAGAGAGAGAGAGAGATGTAGATGTGGGAATCATCAATTGGTTGCCTCCTGTATGCACCCCAAACTGGGATTGAACCTGCAAACTTTTGGTGTATAGGATGACACTTCAACCAACTGAGCCACTTGGCCAGAACCTGAGTATTATTTTGGGGATTTTGTCTAATTATAATTTCTCTTGTATTGCTTTCTCTTTCTCTCCTGTATACTTCCATATCTACTGTACATGATAAGCTATACTACTAGAGTCGCTTTTTACTTTACGCTCTGGTTGGTAAATGAATATGTAGTCTTTTGTGGCAAAAAGAAGCACTAATATCTAATCTCACAGTATACTACAAAAAACAAGAATGCTCCATATTAAGTTATTAAATCAAATAACTGTGAGTACAAAACAAATCTCAAGGCAACATTTAAGTTTAATGAAAGAAGACATGAGAATTCTTTCCATCTTTGGGCAAACACCTACCAGTGGTTCTCAACCTTCCTAATGCTGCGACCCTTTAATACAGTTCCTCATGTTGGGGTGACCCCCAACCATAAAATTATTTTTGTTGCTACTTCATAACTGTAATTTTGCTACTGTTATGAATCGTAATGTAAATATCTGATATGCAGGATGTATTTTCTGGGGTCGCAACCCACAGGTTGAGAACCGCTGAATTATAAAGTAATGCACTGAAACTTAAAGTGACTATAGAAAATTAATAAAAATAGTATGTAAAATTTTTGAAAAATGTTAAGGCAGTATAGTAATGTTATATTCAATTTAATTGATTATATATTTATTTGAGTCCATAGAGTAATTCTGGAAACCAAAATTGATGAAACCACAGACACTGCCATCCTGGATTTTATGAAGAAAAGATATATTTGAAGGAAGATTTTATAAGGCAGATGATTTTATAGCCTTGAAGGATGGTAGGACATTTGTAGATGAAGGGGAGAATGAGTTCATTTCAGCAGAGGAAATATGTGTGTGTGTGTGTGTGTGTGTGTGTATTTTTTTCTTCTTAAAAGATGTAGCTAAAAGAATAGGTTAGAATCAGGTCACAAAAGACAATGAATATCAGACAAAGCAGGTTATAACCAATAATATAGTAAATAGAAATCTTCTGTTGTTATTTTATTATTAATCATTCATTTGACATGTGTTTGGTATGATCACAGGTATACTGTAAACCTAATTTGAACACATCAGAGCAGGTAGAGACTAAGAGAGAAAATCCAATTAATAATCATTTTAAGAGTCTGCAGGAGGGACAATAGGGATGTAATTGAAGGCATGGACATTTGAAAGGATGTTAGGGAAATTGTGGATCAAGTATGTTAGGCACAGGTCCTCCATGAAAGAATGTTAGAAGAAGGATTATCGGATGAGCTGTCATAGACATAGGCACTTTTTTCTTCAGTAGATCTTTCACCACTACCCTGCAATTGTTCTTGATCCATACTCTGAGTACTCTGAGAAGGAGGTGCAGTGTCTCATTCAAATGTTATTACTAGGGCCTTGATTCTTGCCTGGCACTTAATTGCTTCACTATAACAATTCAATGAACATTTGTAGAGAAATTAAAGTCAGCCATTTGCTTCAAATAAAAAATAGTGTCAGTTTTTAATTTTTATATTTGATTTTCTGGTTAAGAGAAGCATTTATGGAAAATCTAGACTCAGAATCGACTGATGTTGGCCACAGGTCTACCCACATTTCTTCTCCAACCAAAAATAGATCCCCATGCTTTTTAAGGCTTGCAGTGTAATCATTGAAAATCTGTTAAATGTAGGTAATGTTAAAATGTAGGTAAATCATTAAAAGGGCAATAGACACCTTTCCTCAATGTCTGGTTATAGGACCGTTTTTGTGATCAAATTTAACAAAGAGAAAGTACAGAGGGGAGGTAAAAGAAAATCTTGGAATATTGCAGTTAATTTTAACTACTTTATAATTTTGTATAAAGTTAAGAACCCCCAAAGTATCTTCCTAAATCTATCCTCTTATTTCAATCTTCCTTTCATTCTTTAAAAATGTTAAGTATTTGCCCCTGCTCTTGGTTTCCTGGAGTCTATTCTCAACAGAGCAATGAGATTGTCCTGATTAAAAGTAATTTTGTGTCACTCCTCTGCTCAAAATCTGTTAGAGCTTCCCAGCTACAGCAGAATTAAAGTTGATAATGACCTATTATCCTGTTCTACTCCCAGCTGTCACTTTCTGACCTCCCCTCCTCTTACTTTCTTACTGGTTTACTCTTCTCCAAACACTTGAACTTCAGCTGGTCCAGAAAGTCATTGGGCATATTTCCAAATTTAGGTCTTTGGCACCCCATCTCTAAAACATTCCTTTCCCAGGTAGCTTCTTGACTAATCCCCTCACCTCCTTAAAGTCTTTGTTCAAATACACCTACCTCATTAAGGCTAACTGTAATCCCCTCTCCCACATGTTCTGATCTGTCTGACACAGTACTCTTTGTACCAAGCATTTATCATCTTCTATCAGACTATAAAATTCAGTTATTCATTATATTTTGCTATTATCACTGATTTCCATGCTCCTCCACAAAGGTAGTTATTATTCTTGTTTTTTGTTGTTATTGTTTACACATATATTCCCAGCACCTAGCACCACTTCAGACACAATAATATGACCTCAATAAATATTTTGCTTAATAAATATTAATGAACTAGAGGCCCAGTGCACAAATTTGTGCACGTGTAGCTTGTGGGGATCGGGCCGAAACCCACAGTCCAACGCCCCCTGCAGCTTCTACCTGCTGCTCCCGCTCATCTTGGCCCCACTGGGCCTGCTGTGGGCTTGTGCCCAATCAGTCCCGATCAGGAGAGGCTGGCGCTGCCACAGCAGCACTTGTCAGCTGTGAGCCCTGCGACTGGCACCCTCCCAAGGGGAGTGGCCTGGGGGATCGGGCTGAAACCGGCTCTCCATCATCCCCCAAGGAGTCCCAGATTGCAAGAGGTGCAGGCCAAGCCTAGGGACCTCACCAGTGCACGATCGGGCCAGGGAGGGACCACAGGAGGGCTCTAGGGCATGTCTGGCCCATCTCACTCAGTCCTGATGGGCCAACCCCAGCAGCAAGCTGAGCGTCTGCCCCCTGGTAGTCAGTGCACGTCATAGCAAGCAGTTGAGTGGCCTTAGCATATCATTAGCATATTACGCTTTGATTGGTTGAATAGATGACTGGACACTTAGCATAATAGGCTTTTATTATATAGGATTCTCTTTACCAAATATTCCATACATAGCTTACATTTTGCACAATAGCACCTGCAATTTTTTTCCTTGTGTTTTTATTTTTGGTCTGAAGATCACAGTAGTCTGTCCCTTTGTATAAATAAATAAATAAATAAATAAACAAATACAGAAACAAAGAAACATGTAATGAATCTGACAATTCCACTTCTAAATGCATCCTTACGGGTACTTGGAAAACATGGAATCCTAATTGGTAGCTAGAAAGCATGGGGTTTAGCCTAGTTTGTACGTTGAAGTATTCTCAGAAATTCAACCACCCGTGACAATGACTCAGGATGCTGCCTCAGAATATCTCTTGTTGGAAGCTTATATCCTGGTGAATACTTTCCTAGACGATGAACCAGAAAATTAAAACAGAAACTAAACTAAACTGTAAAATTAAGAACAAATAAAATTATGCAACTGAGCAATAAAGAGAAAGAAAAAGAAAAACAAGACATGGGAGGTTTTAAAAAGTGAGAAAAATGTAAAATAAAATTAATTACTCTATAATTATAATAGTTTCTACAGATTTTATAGAGAATAAACTACTCTTGTTATTAGAATTAATACATTTGATTATTTGACATAATCAAATTCACAATTTTATTCTTTTCAACATGCTGCCGTGTTAAACATAAATTTAAACAGTCAGCCCTAGCTGGTTTGGCTCAGTGGATAGACATTGTCCTTCGAACTGGAGGGTCCCAAGTTCTATTCTAGTCAAGTGCTTGTACCTGGGTTGGAGGCTCAATTCCTGCCCTGGGTCAGGGCAAGTGCGGGAGGCAACCAAGTGATTTGTCTTTCTCACATTCTTTCTCTCTGTCTCTCCCTCTCCCTTCCACCCTCTCTAAAAATCAATGGAAAATTATCCTTGGGTGAGGATTAACAAAAAAATTTAAACAGTCGTTGTTCTCTGACACTTACTTTAAATTTTGATTTTTGAAGACTCTTTAGTTAGTGCATTTTTATATATACAACCAAATATAGCTTATTATACAGATATAATGAAATGATACGTGGTATAAAACCCTGTAACTGGCAAAGTGCTAAATAAACTGAAGCTATCATTACTATTAAAATTGTCCCACATATTTCTTCCCAATGCCTTCACTGTATTAGATTTAGAGTAGAAAAATGTCAAAACTGTTTGCAAGTTACCATGCACATCTCCCACTGAAACCTGTTAAGAGTTACACATGAGTATCAAAGGATAGTATTTGGCCCATAGTATGATCAAGATCTAATTTACTGTACACTGAAAGCATAACATTAGTAATAATAGTTATAGCTGAATCTCAGAAGGTTGGCAATTTCGCTGAAGCATCCAGAATGTTTCTAATCTGAACAACCCAACTTTTAAAAGCCATCTTCTTTTTCTCTTTCCCTCTCCAATCCAATTAAAAGTTGTTTTCCCTTGCTGCAGAGCAGTGGAAGTTCACAGAAGCTTTATTCTACATTTAACAGCTCAGGGTTTTAAGCTAATCAAAAATAGACTTTGAAGATATAAGCATATACAGTAGTATATGTCTGGTGGTGACATGTGAGATCTTCTATCATTAAAACAATATAAAATTGTATTTCAATGTTTGCTGCTGTTAGAAAACATTGGTAAAACAATGTTTTTGGTTTCAAGTCTTTCACATAGCTGGATACCATACATGGTGAAAAAAAAAAAAAAGAGTGCAACTTTATTCCTTTGTTTTTCTGGTAATTTAAAATTTTCAGGAATTAAAAGTTTATGTTCCCATTTTGTTGGGTAAGGGGGAAAGATAATGGATCTGTATCTTTTTATTTATTGCTGAGCTGATTTTTTTTCATGATGCCAGGGCACTGACTTATCCTGTGTATACTCAACATATTTAATCAATGGGTAATAACTGAAATATATGAAAAATAGGCCTCCTGGTACTTCCCACAGGCTGTGTTTTTACACTAACTGTACAGAAAGAAGAGGCAGAGTGAACCCACCCCATATATAGGACCCTTTGCCTGGTATGTGTTGTGAATGGGGTGGGGGCATGGATTAACAAAAGTAAAGAACTTTATAACATAACATAACATAACATAACATAACATAACATAACATAACATAACATATATAAAAAATAAGTAAGTGAGCTCAATTATTTTGGGGCTTGATATGTATGATCTACACAATTTATTCTTCTGATCTATTCAGTTTTTAGGTGCAAAGGATACAAAAACCAAGAGAAAATGTAGCTCTGTACTTGTAAAGCTCTTCTGAAACTAGAAAAGTATATCTGCTTGCTTAGCCAAAATTCTGGCATCCTAAATCTTCTTAGGTTGTGATTATGACTGCTGCTCTCTATCACTATGTGATCTTAGGAGGATAATTACTTAATTTATTTGTGGCCTTTTCCCCAGTTTCCCATTTCAAGGAAACTGCTAGCTGCTTACAAAACATCTAGGGTCTGAGCTAATGAGGTTTGATTTCATTTCCTTTTTTCATTGTGTTCCAGCAACAGCTCCCAGGCTCTCTATACCTAGGAGGTAATATGTTTCCAGGGTAGTTAAACACTAAGTAACTTTCCCCAAATTAGGGAAGAACTAATTCTCCAAGTTCAAATTTGGCAGTGACAGACTTTATGCATGAAAACTATTCTGCAATACAACTAAGAGAAGCCATGGCACCAGGTAATATGACTCATGCTGAAAGAAGCATGGATAGATTCTGAAATAAAATGGGGTGATAAAAAGAGGAAGTAGAGTTTGATTTAAAAATGGACTCCCATTCATTCTTAATATTTTTATTATGCAATCTCTTCCCTTTCCCAGAAATATACACTTCAGGAGATTGACAATAGCTTATACATCAAAACATAGGTCTAAAATCTGATTTGTGTTAAGGAGATAGATGTTTTTCATTAATCTTAAGATTAACTTTGAGGAAGTCAGAGAAGCAGGGGGAGAGTTTGGAGAGAAAGAGCAGGGAACCTTCTATTGTCTATTCAACACCTTGTGGATAGACAGAAAAGGTTCAAACTATATTTTTTTAATCCAATAATAATCTCTGAAGTAGGTAAACATTATCATAAGCCCCATTAACAGATGGGAAAACAGAGACTTGCAAAGATTAAGAAATTCACCCATCAGATAGCAGGGTGATCATTAAAAACCGGGTCTGTTTGATCACAAAATTCAATCTAATAAACCACATAATGAATCTACTTTTAGACAGTTTTTAAAGAACTGAGAAATTATTATGACAAAAATGAATATAAGTTAGCAGTTAGATCCAGCAAAGTGCTTTCTTAATTATATCAGTCCTTCAATAGAAAATACATAATATTTCTCATATTATAAAATATAATGATTTTAAACAATAGAGGTCTTATAATGACCCTTATATAACCATGTTACCAGAATACCTGCACTAATATAAAATTTTTAAATGAACCAGAGGTGATATTTTCTTCTTTTTCAGAGATGCGCTGAGAGGCAATGAATTAGAAATAGAATTATCAACTTCAATTCCTTTGTATAGTTTCTGTCAGGACCTCATTTGCAGCAAGGACTTTCTCTTCCATGTATCCATATTACCTCAAGTCCCAAATCATTAGTGTTGACTACAACTCTTAGAAGAATGTGTGGCTATTTAGTCCTTGAATTCATATTTCCTGGAAATTCTGTTATTTTTTTAAAAAAATTATAGCATATTTATTTTCATTTTTATGAATAAATGTGGTTTGACCTTTTTCTTTTAGCATTTATGGAGCTTCATATAAGCCTCTCAGTTCAATTTTGCTCATGCAGATATGGCATCTTTTGGTCATCATGGACTTTATTTTTTTTATTTTTTATTTTTTAAAATATATTTTTATTTATTTTAGAGAGGAAGAGAGAGATAGAAAAATCAATGATGAGAAAGAATCATTGATTGGCTGCCTCCTGCACACCCCCTACTGGGGATCAAGCCTGCAACCTGGGCATGTGCTCTTGACTTGAATCAAACCAGGGACCGTTCAGTCTGCTTGCCGATGCCCTATCCACTGAGCCAATCCAGCTAGGGCTGGTCATCATAGACTTTACATGTGAAAGTTCTTTCAGTGTATTTTCAGAATTTCCATAACACCTTAATGTCCATAAATCAAATAATTCATTTTTGGACTAAATTAGTTCATTTTTCTTTTTATGTAAATCATTGCTAACATGTTGGTAAAATACAAGGTTTCATAATTGCTTTATATCAATAAAAATCTAGGCATTGTTAGAATGTTAGAGAGATAACAAAGTTGTAAAACCAGTCAGAATACACTGGGATTTATTCTCATCATTGCTATTTCCTAGACTTCTTCCTAAGGTTACTTCCTTGGGAAAGCTACTCAACTTCATTGATCCCCAGTTTCGTCATTTAATTATAGTCCTGACTTTGCAGACAAAGAATATAAAGTACCTGATACAATGTCTAGCTCAGTAATTAATCAATAAATCTTAAGATTTTAGCAATAGTTATTGGAATCCTTCAACCCAATACAATATTCTTTATAATCAGACTTACTTTTAGTACTTTTTGCCACAGAAAATTATTTATTATTTCATAACTTCAATTGCAAAGATGGTCTCCCTTTAACTGATCCCAAATCTGTCTACCTAGAACTTCTATCCTTGTGTACCCTTTGATACTTTCAATAACGAAGATAAGTCTGACAACAGATCAATCATACATAAATAACTTGTTTCCCATTCTGTCTTACAAGTAACATCCTCTGGTTTTGTTTTGTGAGATTGTTTGTTTCCTACATGATGAATAAGTTTCCATTCTTTTGGTTTGGCTTAGATAAAACTTAACTATTTTTTTTTAACCAAGAACTGAAGTAGACCCACTATCTTCAGGCTTGGTATGATCCAAGGGCTCAAATAGTGTCATTAGGAACTTGTGTGTGTGTGTGTGTGTGTGTGTGTGTGTGTGTGTGTGTGTTTT
Source organism: Myotis yumanensis (assembly GCF_028538775.1). NCBI lineage: Eukaryota > Metazoa > Chordata > Mammalia > Chiroptera > Vespertilionidae > Myotis > Myotis yumanensis. The sequence continues at coordinate 178,087,343 of NW_027223752.1, forward strand.
CATTTCCAAACATGTCTCACCTACCACATATTGGATTCACATATTTTCATTTTCCCATTTTAATATTAATATATTTTCCAGTCTTGTGTCTTCACATCTCTGAGTGAGGTGGAAAAGAGAAAATGTCTTCAGCCTAATTCTCATTAATCATGAAATTAATCAATGTGGCACTGTGGACAGTTATATAATATTTTATTATATATGGGATAATTCTGTCTGTTAGAATAGACATTGCCATCAATTAACAGAATAGACACTGGCCATAAACAATAATTATGATAGCAGAGTACACCTATGCTGAGCTTAATTTTTTTCAAGTTTTTCTCCACCATGTTCCCAGAGCAGACTTTAGAGTCAACCTCACCCTAAAATCAAGGACGAGAGTGAAAGTCATCTCAATTTCCAGGAGGAAAAGAGAATCATGCTTGCCAGAAGGGAAATAAATGGTTGAGTAATGTTGAATACTGTGGGGAAGCATGAGACTTGGTTGGAAAGTTTGTATGGAGGACATTCTGAGAAAAGTGAAGCGTGCGAAAGGCTGCACACCCTGCTTATCAGAATTTTGACTTAGGGGCGTGCCAAAGGCTGTGCCCTGATTATTCCTTGACCTTTCCAAATAAGTCTGTGCATGTGCAGACCTCCAGGTGTTTACTGGAATCCTTATGCTTAATCTTTGGGTGTCCTTGTTTAAAGGACACTAAAAACACATGTGTCTTCTCAAGATTACTTACCCTGCTGATTGTATCTTAAAGATAAACTATCTCAAACTGCTGTTACAATAAAAGCCTAACAAGGCAGGTGATCAAGGCTGTCTGGTTCCTTTAGTCAGGCAGTCCCTTAGCCCTCTCTTTCACAGCAAACATTGTGTGAGACTAATCCATTCATCCATAACTCAGGGTCTGCTGGTCAGCCCTGGCAAAGTACTAAACTATACATGGTTTTGAGAACTTCCAACAACTTAATTAATTAACTGAATGAATTTCAGTTCAATTATTATTTTATTGAACATACTCTCCATAATTAATACTAAGCATGAAGTCTGATCAATAAGTGTCGAACAGGAATATTACCTGTTTTTGTCTAAAATCTATATTTCTGTTAAGGAAACCTAAGATTTCTCTAACCAATTTGATATTCCTCACTTGAAACATTGCCAATCTTTTTCCTCAGCAACTATACTTACATAGTTCATAGTTCTCTACCTTGTAAAATTTGATCCTACTTGGTTTATTCTGTCCTCATTTTATATAAATTCAAACAATAAATCACCATCTAGAAACTTCAACATATCATCTCTAGACACTGAAAATTAATAAATAACCATCCAATTACTGAAAAAACAATTTTTTAAAAAGAGATGACACATAGTAAAGGACACCTTCCTCTAGATTTATATTGATGTGTGAATTGACACTGTTTGATCAAATAGCTATGAATGAACTTCAGTCCATATTTCTCCACCATGTAGAAAAGAATATGTGTTTTATGAAAACATTGTATATAGGCCACAATTTTTATAAATTGTCGTGCGGATATTAATTTTAATTTAAGAAGCTTATTTTAGTATCTAGTCATTAATTTTTTTTGGTGTTCACACTAAAAATAATTACTCATCAAATTTAGATTCTTGCTTGGATCAGCATTAACCTTAATGGTGGGAAGACTGGAGGATCCATTTTCCCATTTAGATTTATGTTACCATCGTCTTATGCAGAACAGAGAGACTTCAGATTCTGAAATAAAACATCATCAATTCTACATTATCCTGAAACATATTATCTGCATTTCAACTTATCATCATAAATCTCATTCTCATGTTCTGACTTCTATAATTAAGCAGAGTATGTGATGAAGTCTTATAGTGCTACTGCTGTCTGTCTTAATTTCTTTCACCTGTGCTAGGTGTGGCACAGTGGGAAATATTTTAAACAGTAATACTGAATTATCTCTCTAAACCCAACAAAATAATAAGACATAAATTTGTCACACTTTAAGGATTAAGAGGAAAATATTTCCACTTGGGCCAGCATACTGTGTTACAACATCAAAGAAGCATAGTTTAGGGGACCATTCTATTCCAATTCCGTCATTTGCAGGTGAAGACCTAGGCTCAGGGATGTTCACTGGTTTGTCTAATATTCAGTGGCTAGAAAGGACCAAAGATAGCACGAGGGCTCAGAATTTCTGTTAATTCAGGTCCTTCCTCTCTTCCATGGTGCTTCTTAATGAAAAGGTTATACTCCAATAAACAAAGAAAAAAAGAGTTCTGAAAAAGTGAGCAACAAGGAGGAGATGGTCAGCTTTATTTCTCCTTCCAGCTGTGATTTGTTTCCTTTTTGATTACTGAGCATACACTGTGGTAGTCACTGTTTTAAACTCTATGGAATATAAAGATGAATAAAGTGGGGGTAATACGAAGAAAGGGGTCCACATTTAGACTTTTACTGTGACATAGCATTCACACTATACATTAATTTTATGTTAATAAAAGTAGTTCAAATTAAAAAAGCATTCATAGTTATGTCCCCTTCATTACTTTCAAAGTATATTGATACTTTTAATTATTATTCTTTTTCAGGCAATAAAATGAATGAATTTCTCTCATCTTTTCTTCATTTGAAATTCATATATTTGTTTGCTGTAAATAAAATGCTGTAGGTACTGTTTTGCTTTCTGCTAAATAGTTTATATCAGGTAGCAAATTGTTGTTCTCTTTAACAAATGAAATTACTTTTGATTTGTCAAATCAAAAACTTTAAAAATCTGTAATAATTCATAGTTTTTACTGTAAAAGAACAGATCATTGAGAGATGAAAAGTTCTACTTATTAAATAAATAAGTCACAGGGGTATAAAATACAGGATATGCAATATAATCAATATCATAATAATATTATATGTTGCAAGATGGTTACTAGACTTATCAAGGTGGTCACTTCATAAGGTATATAAATGTCAAATCACTATGCTGTACACCTGTAATGCACATGATATTTTATGTCAACTATACTTTAGTTAAAATAAGATGTTAAAAGAAATTTACTAAAATGTGAAACAATACCACTCCTTACATTTTGTTTGGAAAAAAATAATTACTTATATTAGCATTTATTGAGTTTAATATAAATTGAATTATTTAATTAATTAATCTAATACATTAATACTTAAAAAAAGACATCATTTGGCAAGCTCTATCCTGTGAATTTCATGTTTAAGTGATGTTAGATCTTAAAAACTGCAACTGTTCAAAAACTGGCTACTTTATTAATCATTTTAAATTATTTTCATTTCTTTCTTATTAATTTCTCCAGTTTCAGGGTCATGAGCTGCCAATTTAAGTGTATTAATGGATGTGATAGCTAATATTTGCTCCCTAGCATCTCTCACCCTAGCACTGTGAATGAAGAATGAGCTGCCACAATGTATTTTAGAGAAAATACATTTCTTATTACCACTACATAATCAGAGAGCTTGCATTATGAATCTCTAATACAATAAGAAATACATGTCTTTAAGGACAACTTTTAAACAGAAGAATATCTCAAAACAACATCAATAACTTTTGAACAAATTCCTCATGTCTTTTAACACAATAGATTGTAAGGAACAACAAAACTCTTATGATCATGTTTGCTTATTCTAATATAATAAAAAATGTGTGTTTGTGTTGCAAAATACAATGTTAAGAGGTATAATTTGGAAGGGCAAAATGATGGGAATGCTCAGATATTTTAATGCACTATTAAAAAAAAAAACACACACAGGACAGAACTGCCCTGAGTTTAAGGGCCATTTTTGCATTACATATATCTGCAACTGGAAATCATTATATCTGCAAGTATGACTCATGAAGTGGGCTCTGTACTCTGCACGCTTGATAATTGTGACTTTTATTCCTCTGATGTAAAAATCTCTTTTAGCTAGGCATGCTCGTCCCAGATTCGGGCTGTAAAACATTGCAGCTTACACTGCATTTACTTTAGGACAACTGTACATCTTTCCTTTCTATTTACCTCACTTAATGAAATAGAAAATAGGCTGCTGTCACCTAGCACTACATTCACTAATCTTTTGTTTGTTTGTTCAGTCCTGGGTGTCAACCAGAATGGCAACTTATCCCTTTCCTTTCCAAAACACACACACTTCACATTTTTCATTCAGAGAATATTAAACAGCCTTGTGGTTCACCCAGAACTTCTCTCTGTACTTTATTTAGTTTGCTGTCAGAGTCTGGAAATAATGTTTAATGTCTTACTCATTATATATATTTAGTGTTTCATACAGTGCCTGGCACATAATAGGTACTGATTTTTAGATTTGAAATGAATGTGTGATGCTATTAATTACTTCTGTTTCTTTAACTTCTTTAACAGGGTGACTGTATTTCCTGAGATGCACATAAACAGAAGAGATAAATTTTACCACTTAAATGGTCAAAGTGACTTTTGTTGAAAACTTTTCTATATCTAGAAGTTTACTTCAATGAGATAAATAATATATTTTCTTAAAGGGAATGATGAAGACTCTGTATGCTCATACTGGTTGCTTGCATTGAATTAAAGTGCAGTAAAGCAATCTGGCTTTGATTCTAAAGTGGCAATGAACATACTTCATTGTATATATGATCTGAATAAAAATGGAGATTACATTTTAAGAGTCAATTTTATTAAATTTTGAGCATTTTCAAAATAATAACATTGACCCTTAAAATGTATATATCTCAGCTTTTATGCAGATAATATATACCAAGGAATATGAATTTTCATTATTTTCTTTCCTAATGACATGCTAGGTAAGAAATTTTGATTTATTTGCATTATAAACAACATATGGCCTACGATATGGCTGACAAGAGCTAGATAAAAGGTACAAGAGAAAAATGTTATAAAATATTTGAATCATAAAAATTCATATGAAAATAGTTGATCAAAACACTATCATAAGAATATTATATTTTTAAAGTTAGTTCTAATATGCTAAATATATGCATTCTCTTTTTCTGCATAACTTTTATGCACCTGGACTAATACAAATAATTAAATGGTGTGTAAAATTACAAACTTATTTACCAAAGGAGAGGTTTGGTTGGTTTCCTCTCTGGGAATATCACCATAATCTCACTGGCAGTATAGTACACTCATTCTTAATTACATTTCTAAGCAAGTCAATGTTTAGCATAATGATTGCCAGCAGATATATGTTTATTTAAACCCCAGTCTTAGTTGGCTAGCCAGACCCAAAAGAGCATGAGCTTCAAAACTAGTCAAATAATTTGTTGAAAAATTAAGTTCTTACTAAATCCACAGTTCAATACATCACCCGCCCCCCCCCCCAAATTTTTTCAGCTCCTCAGTCCATCCTAAGATGTTGCATCCCTAATAAGTACATTCAATATGAGTTTCTGAATCACAAATTTGAAAAAAAAGGTTTTAAAGTCAAAATATTATACATTTTTGAGTACCAGAAAGTTTTTATAGCTAACATTAAAACGCCTTCCCAATACTTTTCTAGAGCTATATTTTTTTTATAAAAAACATTTTCATCTCAAACTCAATGTCAAGGTATAAGTAAGCAATATGTTTTATATATTTAAAACTATTGTTTTCATGGACTTTCCTACTTCTTACTTTTATTCAATATAAAGCCGTGACTAAAATTGATATAAGTATCTTATATGGCAATAAATGTTAAGTAAATCAGTTTTGTGACTAGAAGTATAGTTATGTTTAAGCTTAGATAATAAAAATGTCATAAATCCACAAATATACATTATACAAATTCTTTTTTTAAATATATATTTCCATTTTTTAATTACAGTTGACATACAGCATTATATTAGTTTTAGGTGTACAGCACAGTGATTAGACATAACCTATGCTATACTTTACAGCCCAATGACTATCTGTAACTATGAATTTGTATTTCTTAATTCCTTCCCCCTTTTCACTCATCCTCTCAACCACCTCGCATCTGGCAACCATTAAAATGTTCTCTGTATCTATGAATTTGTTTCTGTTTTGTTGTTCTCTTTTATTTTTCTTTCTTAGGTTCCATGTATAAGTGAAATCAGATGATATTTGTCTTTTTCTTTCTGCCTTATTTTACGTAGCATAATACCCTCAAGGTCCATCCATGTTGTTGTAGATAGCAAGATTGCATTCTTTTTATGGCCAAGTAATATTCCATTATATATATATGTACCACTCCTTCTTTGTCCCTTTGTGTGTTGATAGACACTCAGTTTGCTTGTATATCTAGGGTACTGCAAACAATGCTACAATGCACATATGGATGGGTATGTTTTTTTAAATTAGTGTTTTTGTTTTCTTTTAATATGAGAAAAAGTGCTTTGTGGAGAGTGTTCTTATCCCAACTCAGTTCTTCAGCAATACATTAAGAGCACAGTGTAGGTGTCAAGATAAATTATATTCTAGAGCTCCTGTATTTGTTGTTTCTCTCTGTTGCATTTTAAGAGTGTTTTATAAAATGCAGAGATTCTATAATCTAGATAGAGCATACAATGGAATCATAAAATGCAAAGGCTCTAAATGCACATAGCATCTCTATAGGATCCTACAAGGTGTTAACTCTTCCCTCTGCCCTTTAATTAAATGTGAAGGAAAACAAAATAGAAGTACAATTTGAAAGATTCCTTTTTCACATTAATGAAGACACATAAATTTTGTAGATAACATAAAGATAATAACTATGCATAATTTCTTTCTACAATGTTATTTTTTTAAGTGTAATATGGTTTTTACTTTGTTTTATTTTCAAATTACACTTCAGATTTTTAAAAGTTGACTATCAGAAATTGGGGGTCACAAAGAATATAAGCTCATCTTAAAATGGGTTAGTTATACTATGCTTGAAATTTAAAATTTTTCTCAGCAATTTTACATGGTCAAACAACCACCAAATTAGTGTGAGTTTGCTATAGGAATCCAATTCCAGAATCTACTTATGTCTTATGAACAATCTCTACAATACAGGTATACAATACAGTGATACATTATATAACATACAGATGGTTATCTTATCAAGTCTATGAAATCAGTAGGGGCAACTTATAAAACTACGAAAATAAAGGTGATTATTGTTAATAAAATACGGAGAAAATGCACTCAAAGGTATTACCAGAACAATTAAAATAATTATTCTTGAAGAAAGTCTGATGTTATTCATAATTGAAGAGGAAATAACATAGTTCTACCCATATAACTCCTTCTTTAAAAGTAAGTTATCCTGGATGGTTCATCATACACTCTAAAGGCTGCATCACATTCCTTGAAACTCTAGGTTCCATAGATGCTATCAAATTCATTCATTTAGACATTGATTGGTTTATTCATTCAATAAGCCTGTATAAAAGTGTTTACTATGCACTATTCTTTGTGAGAAGCACAGGGAAATAGATGGATAGAAATAGTGTGTGTATCAGTCAATAGGAAAACATGATGTACAGGAGGACAGAAGGAATAAAGACAATAAGTTAGAAAGTTGATCATGCCCTACATTGGGCATTAGTTGTTGCTTAGCTGGTGTGGCTCAGTGGTTGAGCATCAACCTATGAACCAGAAGGTCACGGTTTGATTCATGGTCAGGGCACATGCTGGGGTTGTGGGCTGGATCCCCAGTGTGGGGCGTGTAGGAGGCAGCCAATCAATGATTCTCTCTCATCATTGATGTTTCTTTCTCTCCCTCTCCCTTCCTCTCTAAAATTAAAAAAAAGAAAAGAAAATTGAAAATGTGCAGGTCAGCTAGATGTTGAGTACAGAATCAGATTTTAGTGGGGAGCAGGAATGGTTGCATTTAATGTGCACTTAACAGAGATATAAACCTTTGGAAAGCTTTAGTCCATATTTTCTTTTATTCAGTGATAAGAGTAGCCAAACGATGCAGGGGAAATGTAATGTACAGTTAAAGACCTACTTAAAACTGCCCTGACTACACCCCACTCTTAGTGGCTCTATCCACAGAAACCCTACCTGATTATGGCCCTGTAAAAGGAAAAACATCATGCAATTAAAGGCAGACCCCATCAGAATCTAGTAGATACCAACTAGGAAGAAGATGATTTGAAGAGCTTGGAAGTGAAATGATAAAAAAGAAGAACATGACTTCCATACACGTGTTAGAAGCTAAACTCTCAAGAGAACTTCTCCGACTTGCTGGTTCTAGGGTCTTTTATGAATCAAAAAATAAGAACAAAACAAAATACACAATTTATGAATAAGTAAAAGCAACAAAATACACAGACGTATGCAAATCTTGCTTGTTCTATTTACCAGGTACATAAGTGGGAAGAGAAAACCCAGAAATGAGGTAACTTGAGTTGGGAGGAGAAAACCTGCCCTGTGGGTCTATCTAAAGTTTTGGAGCCACCCAGACAGCATGCTGCCAGGCTTTCTCTTTTGACCACCACGCAGGAGATTTTAGATACCATGCCTGGGGACTGGCACAAGGAACCAGCAAGGGTGATGATGATAATAGGGCATAGATAGACCATCAGAACAGTACCATATAGGTTTATATTACTCTTTAGAATGATCATATATGCAATTATTTATTTTAAATATAACAAAGGAGTAAAGGTATGATATAATTGTAAAATGGAAGCAGTAATCCAAGGATTAGTGATTCTTAAGAACTTTTCTCCAAAAATAATCATGGAGTGAGCTATTTCAAATTTAAAGATTCTCTGGTCAAATGTAGATTTTCTTCTTGGTGATCCTTCTTGGACACAGGTGTAACAGCATGGTAAAGGATCTCAGAAGTCTCCCCACAAATACAGTGTCTTATTTTTATTTAACAAAGCATTTTTCTAACTTGAAACTCCCAATACAGCTTAGGCATTTGACATAAGAAAAATGGGAAACCCACTTAGTATTCAATATTGACGTATCTTTAAGATTGTAACTGATGCCTCTTTAGTAAAAATAATGTACTAAAATCATTTACAATTATATATTCTTTATGTTTTTGCTTTCTTTTTTGTGTGTGTTTTTGTTTTCTAAGACCTACTTAACATGCTTTTGGTGCAAAACAGATTATCTTAAATTTTGAATAAAGTATATTTTATTTAATGCATGCATAAACCACACCTGGCTTAATGGTATTCTTGTCTGTGTTGCTTGATATTTAACATGATAATCAAACCGTACTGCAGTGTTCACAGTTCCTGATGAGCCCTAAATGAGGCTCCATCAATCTGGCAGACTATTTCAAGACTAGAACTAAAGATGAAAAATCTCACCTTGCTTCTAAAATAAAACTCCACCTTGCCAAATATGTCCAAACTAAGTCATTTAAGTAAAAATAATTGAGTCCAAACCCTTTCAAAGGATTATTCCTAAGCCATCACCTTCCCCAGATGACACTAATTCTTAGTAAATGATACCTGTTCTTAGAATCTCACCTGCACATAATCAAAAAACTGAAAATATAATCGGCACATGAACTTTTAAAAGAACAATATATAAATGACACGAATAGCTATTTTCAAGAAATGTATATGAAACTGATTCCTTGCATCCTATCTAGTCACATTCTTTAAATCACCTCTTCTTTTTTTAAAAAAAAAATCTGAAACAATATTTTAAAAGCTTTTTAAAAAATATAATGGCTTATGATCCTATACATGTTAACACATCACATCAAAATTTTGTTTTATAAAATACTTCAACAACACATTAATTCTGCTACTCCATCTCACTACTTGTGAAGCAGGGTTGTTCCCAGTACTCCTTTCCTATTAATAAAAACATCTAAAATATAATGTTATTTGCATACTAACTCTAACAAGAGTTTAGCAGGTATTTCAGACTGTCTAAGCAAGGCAATCTTCTATTTCTATAAGCAGGATCCTGTCCTATTATTTATTTACAAGGATGGAACAGAAAGGGTTCCTGTTCAAAATGGCAGTGAAGAAGGCTCCTGCACACACCTCCTCTGGAGGACACACCACATTTATAGCTACATAGAGAAGAACGCCCAGTGGAAGAAATCCAGCAACTAGCTGAGTGGCTCCTACACATAGGTAAATAGGAAAAAAAAGACAACGCGAAACCACATGGAACGGGGTAGGAGAGACTGAGCCACAATCTCACCATAAATCCTATCCCTGGTGCTGGGACATGAAATCAAAAAGGAACTCGCAACTCCTAACCTCTCCCTGAAGAGTGAAGGGCTTAGACCCAATATCCACAGCCCAACTTTCAAGTTTTCTGCCTGAAGAATGGCCCCAAAACACGAAGCTCTCAAAGACGACAAGGCTTGCTTTCATGAGACCCATAATAATATCTATAATAATAAAAGCGTAATATGCTAATTAGACTGGACAACTGAACCACCTTCTGGACATCTTTCTGGATGACCTTCCAGATGAAGCCAGGGCTCACGAGGGTCGAGCCCCTTGACTGAATTTCGTGCATCAGCCCTCTAGTAACAAATAACAACATGAACAGTTCTTACAGAACTCTCAGGATTCACAGAGAGTCCAGCCTACCCTTGAGTGCTCAGCACACAGGCAGTGGGCTGAACTGCCCAGTCTTTCCCCGAAGGAGGCCTATTTGAATGTTTTAAAAGCTGCAGCCTGAGGGTCAGGCTTCTAACTTAATACACATCTAGTGGCTGACTGCAGTCTGCTCCAAGGACAGGGAGGCCACAGGTTCCCTCTTCTTGCTTTTCCTCTGCCCTCCTCCAGATTGCTGCTGGCTCCCAGCCTGGGGAACACAAGGGGATGCACTCCTTGATCAATGGGCTCTCACTGCAAATGGGCTTTGCATTCACAGGCCCCTGGGGTACTTTAGAAAACACAGAAATAGTTCTTAACCATTTGTACACCATAAGGATCTATACACACAAGAGGTGGACCTTTTTGAATCAAATTCAAAATACTGTGGAAGTTAACTGATTAACCAGCTATTCCCCTTAGGGCTCAGCTCAGAGACAGAGGATTGAACTGCCCAGTCTCTTCTTGATAGAGGTCTATTTGCACATGTTAAATGTTTCAGCCTGGCCTGGCAGGTCTGCAGTGGCTTGGTGGTTGAGCTTCGACCTGTGGACCTGGAGATCACTGTTCAATTCCTGACCTGGGCACATACCTGGGTTGTGGGTTCTATCCCTAGTGTGGGGCCTGCAGGAGGCAGCTGATCAATGATTCTCTTTCATCATTGCTGTTTTTCTCTCTCTCCCTCTCTCTCCCCCTCTCCCATTCTCTCTGAAAGCAATAAAAATATATTTTTAAAAAAGCTGCAGCTGTGGATCAGGTTTCTAATTGAACTCCCATATAAGGGGTGGCTGCGATCTTCTCCAGAGTCTGGGAAGGCTGGCAACTGTCATCTTCATGCTCTCCCTCTGGGTGTGAATCTGAAGGAAATAAAAATCACCATCTCAAAAAGATACATGCCTCCCCCTGTACACTGCAGCACTATTTACAATAGGCAAGCACAAAACAAACCCTGGTGTTCATCAATAGATAATTAAAGAAAATGTGGGTAGATGTACGATGGAATATTATTCTTGCCATTTGTGACAACATGGATGTACCTTGAGGTATTACGCTAAGTGAAATAAGTCAGACAGACAAAAACCCTATGATGTCACTTTAATGTGGAATCCCAAAACACCAGACTCACAGAAAGTATAGATAGGTGGTTGCCAAAGAGAGGGAGAAGGGTGGGCAAAATGGATGAAGGTGATCAAAAGGTACACACTTCTAGTTATAAGATAACTAAGATACCGGGCTGTATAACATGATGACTAGAGCTAACAACACTGCAGTGTATATTTAGAAGTTGCTGAGAGAGTAGATCTTAGAAGATGTCATCAGAAAATAAAAAGTGTAACAATGTGAGGTGAGGGATGTTGGATAAACTCATTGTGGTAATCATTTTACAATATACAGTATACATGCATGAAATCATTATGTTGTATTTCTCTAAGACTAACACAATATTAAATGTCAATTCTATCTCAGTAAAACACAGGGAAAATCAGAAATACATAATTTCTACTTTAACCTCTGTTGTAAAGCAAATCAATTATAGGGTCAGAAAAAAGTTGCAGACAATTGTGTTCAGTTGTATATACTGCACCAATTCTTCCTATCTCATGGGGACTTTCAAAGCCCTGTGTAGTTCAGTGTATAATTTGATTGATGAAGTGCATAGCTTCTAGATTTGAACGTAAAAGGTAAAAGAAATATAAGCAGAATCTAGAGGAGGTTATGACACAATGAAAGAAAAGGACACAGAAAAACTGATTATTTGTTTATAGTTGAATAGTACATAGGTAGAGAGCTTGGGGTATTATTTAACATTGTGATGGTAGAGTGAGTGAGTGAGTGAGTGACTGAATGAGTTTTTTCTGTTGAGAAAAAAAAAGAAAAAAAGAGAAAGAAGGAAGGCAATAAAGAAAAATTAGATAAAGATCTCAATGGATAAAGTGGTCCAAACTGACATATTAACAGATTAGAATATATTTGTACTAATCCTTATAAAAAAAAACCCACCAAAACAAAACAAAAAAACATTTAAAATATATTGGAATGGAAAAAGTACTTTCAATAAGATAGAGTTAAATGACAAAATTTGTGTGTTTTTTTCTTTTGTTAATCCTCACCTGAGGATATTTTTCTATTGAATTTTTTATTTTTTTAGAGAGAGTGGAAGAGAGAGGGAAAGACAGAGAGAAAGATTGATACATAGATTGGTTGCCTCCTGCACACACCCTGACCAGGGCCTAGGCCGGTACTTGCCCTTGACCCGAATTGAACCTGGAATTGAACCTTTGGTCCACCTGCTAGGGCCATGACAAAATTTCAAATTTCAGCTGCCTTAAGCTACAGCAATAGATAAAATCAGGTGATGATAAACACTCATTATTGGTCCTTTGTGAAAATGAAAGTTAAAATTAATGTTGTAGTTGAAATCTAAACTAGTCAGGAAGTTAGGGAAAGTTACTCCCTGAGAACAATATTAGGATCTGAAATGTTTATAGTTTAAATTCTCTCTTGAAGATACTTAAGGTAAAACAGATTAAGCTTTTGCATCAACTTTATAGGAAAGCAAATGATCTCTTCAAAGAGCAATCCTATATAATAAAAGCCTAATATGCTAAGTGTCTGGTCAGCCAGTCAGCCGTTCAACCAATCAAAGCATAATATGCTAATGATATGCTAAGGCCACTCAACCACTCGCTATGATGTGCACTGACCACCAGGGGGCAGACACTCCGACCGGTAGGTTAGCTTGTTGCTGGGGTCCGGCCAATCAGGACTGAGAAAGATGGGCTGGACACACCCTGGAGCCCTCCCACGGTCCTTCCCCAGCTGGCCAACCTCCCATGTCTCTCCCTAGCCCCGATTGTGCACCACTGGGGTCCCTTGGCATGGCCTCTGCCCTCTCACAATCTGGGACCCCTCGGGGGATGTCGGAGAGCCGGTTTCGGCCTGACGCTGGAACTACTGGTCACTAGGATGCGCACTGAGCACTAGGGGTCAGACGCTAAATGCAGGAGCTGCCCCCTGTGGTCAGTGCCCTCCCACAGGGGGAGCGCCACTCAGCCAGAAACCAGACTCACAGCTGGCGAGCACAGCGGCAGTGGCGGGAGCCTCTCCTGCCTCCATGGCAGCACTAAGTCATCAGTTGAACATCCCCTGAGGGCTCCCAGACAGCCAGAGGGTGCAGTCTGGGCTGAGGGACCCCCCCCACCCGAGTGCACAAATTTTGTGCACTGGGCCTCTAGTTAATAAATAACCAAGTGTAAGAGGTTCTCAATAGTATTGCAATTATTCACCAGAAACATTTGTTTTCATCCCTGTTTTTCCACTTCATCTTGATTTGCTTTGGGAAAAAGGTAACATAACACTATCAGAGAATGGGGATAGTCACAGTTTGGGGAGTTGGACTGACTTGAAATCCTGTCTACAGCCTACAATCATGAGTTCTCTAAAGAAATTCTAGGCGAATAAAATGAAAGGAAACAACAACAAAAATTAACAAAAATCATCCTTTGAATTTTTCTTCATGTAAAACGATTTTCAATTTTAAAAGTAAAGAACATATAATTTTATTTTATTCTCGTATTTAAGCTCAGTTACCTATTGGGCTCTGATTGAATTCCTTAGTTCATTGTCTTGTGACATTAACAAGCAATGGCTGAAAGTCAGTTGCATGCTTGAGTCCCTGTAAGGGAGGATTTCAGTCCTAACTCCTGCAGAACAGATTAACACTGATAAATATTGCACAGTACTCACTTAATTCTTCTTTCATATTGAATTCATATGTTCAGATATAATTAAAGCTTATTTTTCCCCTTTATGCCTGAAGTTTTTAAAATGATAATTAATTAATTGGTTGATTTTCAAATTATTAAAGGTCTATTCGTGCCAAATACTGAGTTAGAACCTGAGAATAAAATTATGTGAAAGACTAACATTGTTCTTTGCCCTTACAAGTTAACATAGAAAGGACTCCTGGCAGGAGATTAACACTGCTAGCACAAAGAAGCTTTGAAAGTCTCTGAGGTCAACTGCATGGGTGTGCACTCAAAAGGTTGCTTAGCACCTTGAAGGCCAAATTGAGTTTTGCGCACTCAGGCAGAGAAATCCTATCAAACTATGCAAAAGGTATATGTAAGAACACAGTTTTAATAACACGATCCAGCTTATTTTCCAGAGTTGTATAGATACAACAAATATTCCAGGATCTCCAGAGATTGTGTCATATTATGGGCTAGTGAACTCTTTGGATTTATCTGTGAAGGGCTAGGCTTTTCATTACAATCAAGACTCAGTGACAGGAGATTTGACTGTGGGTGGTGGGCACATGGTCCTATACACAGATTTTGTAAATTAGTAATCCACACATGTAACCTATATGTTCATGTAGACTAATGTCACCCCAATAAAATTTTTTTAAAAAGGCTCAGAGGATCTTTATTGAGTACAGTTGCATTTCCCCACCTTACAATGATGTAGTTGATTTTAATCTACAAACATAGCTGTTATATGTGAGATTTGTCCCATTATTTTTCATGGCAGAAAACAAAAAGGGCAACAAACAGCTTTGCCCTTTCACTTAGTGTGTAGGGTGTTATGGACTAAATAAAGAGAACAGGATGTTATGGACCAAATAAAATCAGAAATAATTATTAAGGCAAACATTTACTGTGTTTGGTAAACAGTGTGTGCTACATGTTTTGCCCTTCACTTTACTGAATTTTTTTTTTCATTCTCGGTACTATGAAAATTACTATTATAGATGTCAATTTATCAGCATCAAGTAATCACAAAATGGCTCACATCATTAATCACTACGTCTTTCCTGCTTGAGAAAGTCAGGACATCAATACGCTTACATTTTCTATGTAAAAAGAATATGTATCTATAAAGTTAATGTCATTAATAGTTTTCAAGATAAAATCACCATAATATATTTTATATTCTTCCCGCCAGGCTGAGTCTATTTACATTTACATTAAACACAATTGGAAGTAGAATGTACACAAAGGCAACACTGTACCCTTTTAATAATTTGATGTCAAAATAAGATAAAACTCTAGAAAGCCAGAGAATCATTATACTAACTAAGGGTAATTAATTTAATATAAGGCCATTTCCCCAGAGCCTGGTGAACAGCAAAGCACCAAATAACATTTAGAATACCAACAGAATTTGGATAGCCCCAAGGGCTTATAATAATGAGATTTCGCCTGAAGTGAGCTCATCCTTATTTGAACTCTTACTAGAATTTTTCCTCTCGCTCTCTAACATTTAATATATGCCGTCTTCTTCTATTATTAGTTGTATGTATGCCATCTCTCTAGATTAGAAACTTTGAACCTAAGAAGTATTTCTTATATCGCGATGTCTTATACCAATAAGGCATTCAAAAAATATTTTCTAAAAATGACACATGAATATCAAACATAGAAAAACAGTTACAATTCAGTATAAGAGACCAATAAATGTGCAGAAAAAAAATTTCTTCTTTGGTTTAAAAAAACATGGCTCAGTGATTTAGCATCAACCTATGAACCAGGAGGTCACAGTGTGATTCCCGGTTAGGGCACATGCCCAGGTTGCGGGCTCATTTCTCAGTGTTGGGCATGCGGGAGGAATCCAGTCAATGATTCCCTCTCATCATTGATGTTTATATATCCCTCTCTACCTCTCCCTTCCTCTCTAAAATCAATAAAAATATATTAAAAAACAGATAATTTTGAACAAAGAGCACATCCTATAGAAGTCAAATCATTCTTAAGTTTATCAATAATAAAAAATGTTAAACTTCAGGTATTCTCTCTTTCTTCTATCTCCTAGCTGGAGTGTCAACAAATAATGACCACCAATATTACTCTAAACAAACAATAAGAGTAAGTTAACTGAAGTAAAATAAGTGTACTGCTTTGTTATATTTAAATTATTTAAAAATAATTGGACTTTTATAGATTGATGTAACCTACCATCACCATCTATTGGGGGAGATATGTGAAGCAGATATTTGAAAGATAACTGAACAAAACCACCTCCTAATACTGAATTCATAAACATTTTTAATGGAAAATTAATGTCTTACAGACAAGGTAGGAAGGAGTTATTCTTTGTTCAAGTGACATCCCAGTTAAAATCAACTTGTGTAAGTAAGTATATGACTGCTTCATGACAAACTCCTTCATGGAAGAATCTAACCCAGTTACATCAATCATATGTCCCTGCTGTCTCTATCTTTTGCCTCCAATTTCTAAATCTTAAGTCTTTACTTTGAATAATAAAAATAAAGCATTTGTACCAAAACTACAGAACTGTTTAGAAATATCTGGGGAGTACAAAGCACCAGATGGTTTTCTTTTCTGGTCTTCAAGTCTATGAAATTTATCCTAAAATAAATGAATATACTGAGCAAAGGACTAATAGCTTAAGAGGTACAACATATTAAATGCCTTTTTGATCTTGAATTCTTGAGTCATTCTCCGAATTATGAAGGAGATAAGGCTGCAGGATCCCTTCCCTGAAGGTGTGGCATAAATCTATGGACATGAATGGAAAGCCACTTTGCAGGATGAAATGATTTTCAGTGTGACAGCACACACTAATGGACTTCCTGGTGAATTTCTGATAAGGATGGGAGGGAGCCTGGCTGTGCTGAAGATAAAAGAATAAACTGTGTAACTTGTGCTGATGCTGAACTGGATAACTTAATCCTCTTTAACTTATTCTGCATTGTAGGGAGCAGCTATAGGGTTAAGCCTCAGACTGACCTGTGGCAGAGCCATAAACAAGTCCCAGCTTGGAGGGCAGAGCCCTCTTAGCACAATTAAGCTTGACCTTATAGTCCTCCCTTGTTTCTAGGTAGCTAATGGGCTGTGATAGGTGCAGCCAGTGCTGCCAAAACAAGGCTTGAGTAATGAAATATATTTGAAACTCACAAGAACATTGTAAACATGTTGACCACTCCCCTTGTTTTGCTTTGTGTGCTCTGACTATAAAATAAAGCTTCAGCGTACAGGCTGGGTCACTGTTTCCTAATCCAGTAACAGTGATCCTACCTGGCCCAAACTGTATTCTCTTGTCTGTCTTCTTCAATCCTTCACCACCCCTCAGGTTCACCCTGGCCATGCTGGACACGGTTCACTGCATGAGAGTGCATGTGAAGTAAAACAGGATTTTGAAGATTTTCTTGTTGTTGTTGATAAATGATGCTTTGCTCACTTTCATTTTTCAACTGGTGTGCCCCTTCACGGACGCAGCACAGATGCAAACTTACTTCAGTGCTCCTTATTGTTCCCCACTTATAATAATGGAGAGAGAAAATACTGAGAATTTTATGCTTTCAGAGAAATGATAATGGTGACTTTTTTTGCTGTTGTCTAAATTTATTCTTTTAAGATAGAATAGCATCACTTGGGAGCAGAATGAACCTTTGAAAACTGTATATGCAATTCCCAAGCTTAAAGACAGTGTACTGACCTTGAACTGTGTAATTCCATTCAACAAGGAATAGAAGGCAAATTGTTTCTCATTTTCTTGTCATTTAAGCTTCCTGTTAAGACTTTACATAGACTGAGTTGCTGGAATTTAGAATGAAGGTCTTTTAATGAAGAATTTGTCTTAATTTGTTTTGCTTTAGGTGTGTTTTTTTTTTTTAATAAATGAGCATAACAAGATGCTTCAAATGCAAAAAAAAAATAATTCAGTCTTGATATATGTTGAAATAATACATATATTTATAGATTGGGAAAGTTACAGCCAGATATGCTTGTTGACAACTAGAAGAACATAATTAAATTTCACCTTTTTCCTTCATGTAACCTTATATTTTCTTTTAGCTGCCTTTTTGTTTAATTTTAATTGATTGCAAAACTTTTTGTTCTATTATTTCAATAGCCTAATTAAAACATCTCTGTGTTAGACACCGTCTCTTAACATCATCTGAAGAATTAGTTTATTACAGAGATTCTTTCACTCTAGAGATGAAGTGACTTCATAAATATCACAGAAAAAGCAGAAGTTTTTTTAAATATCTACTTAGAGCCCTAGGGGGCTGTAGAAATAATTCCAGGGATGAGAAAAAACAATCCAACCTGTTGGACACCCACACAACTCACTCCAGATTTAATTAATCAGATATTTACTATTTTTCAACAGTTACTATATTTATTTAATGTAAAGGACATTTTGTAAAATGTTTAAAAATAACTGAATAAAGCATTCATTAATAAAGAGATCATAAAATAAAAATCAACTGGAGGATATAAAATCAGCTTGGGGTTTCCAGGAGAAAAGACAGGCTAGTTATGAGAGACAATAAAACAAAGCTATTGAGCTTGACCGGTGTGGCTCAGTGGTTGAGCATCGACCCACGACAAAGGAGGTCATGGTTCAATTCCCAGTCAGGGCATGTGCCTGATTTGTGGGCTCAATCCCCATTGGGGGCTGGCAGGAGGCAGCCAATCAATGATCCTCTCTGACCATTAATGTTTCTATTTCTCTCTCCCTCTCCCTTCCTCTCTGAAATAATAAAAACTAAATTTTAAACAACAACAAAACAATGGTGTTGAGTGTCGAATTAAATGAAGATATTTGGACAAGCTGCTACATTCATGTCTGCTGGTAAAGGTGGAGTAGCATTTCTTAGTTTCTGTAGGTGTTACCATTATCTTCTCCATAGTGTTTGATGTCCCAAATACTGGTAAACATTCTCTTTTCCCATGCCAATAACAATGCAACCTCTTCATATTCCATGGAAAGCTGAGTAGCTATTTCTAAAAATCATGCTGCTCTACCCTTCCTAATATCTCTATGTATATGTTTAAAAAGGTTATAGAGGGTGGTTTTTGCAGTTCTTATCTGTAATTATATTTTGTTGCTATAAATGCACTTCTGCTTATGACTGCAAAGTCCAGTGTGGAAATGTCTGAAAATATCAAGCCCTTGACACATGATCTGCATAAGTTATTTGCCCATAAAGGATGTCTGTTTTGAGGAAATTTTGTTATTATTCCAGATGGCAATACTGTCATCTTGGCCACACCACATGTAGCACATTCAGGAATTACTCACTGTGTCTGGTGGCCTGGAAATGATTCTGCTATTGAAAAGATTGTCACAAAGTATCAGCATATGCCAAGCCATTCAGCACTGTCCTCCAAAAGGACTTCTTTTCCCATGGGAAGTTACCAAGAAGTTTTGGTCAATAATACAAATTTCTTTTACCAGACAAACAAAAAAATTCTTCATTTGTTGATCTTTGGCTTGGCTCAGAGTCAATGTAAGTTTATGTCAAATGGCAGCTATGCCTGTTATTGTAAAACACTGGTAGTCAGATACTTTAATTTTGAATTTATATTATTTGTGGATAGAAATGCTATGCAACTGGTCAATATTATTGGTCTCAATGGCAAACATATTGAGGCTCATTGCAACTATCTCTATTTAGAAAAAAAAGGATGTACTAGTCTTAATACTAATCACCTTTGATCATTTTAACAGAAAGACTTTACTAAGCTTAAGAAGGCAAAATAAGATGAGTCCTTTTTACTATAATTGAAATCACAGATCTTTGTTGTATACTGCTCTCAGGGTACCATAGCTCTGGTGACTGATTTTGAAGGTCTTTCTTCTACCATGATCTAATAACAGTAAAACCATTAAAAACATCCATTCTAAGCAATTTGATGCTGGATTTTCATCTAACACCTCCCAACACATTACTGGAACCCTAAAATGCAGACATATTTTTCCTAGCACCGTTACAATGGGGAAAGTGAAGACAGCTAGCATATAGTCTACATAGAGAGCTTCTCCAATAAGTGTGTACTTTATTGGTCAAAAGTTAATGTGCAATTTAGAATAAGGACTTAATACTAGTTGAGAAGAGAATAGAAGGCTTCTGTGATCTGATCTGGCTGGCAATTTTTCTTATTACTTTACTAGAGGCCCAGTGCATGAATTCATGCATGGGTGAAATCCCTCAGCATGGCCTGTGGGAATTGGGCAAAAACCTGCAGTTCAATGCTGCCTGCCACTCCTGCCTGCAGCTCCCACTCATCCTGGGCCCCCTGTGACTACTGTGGGATTGCGCCCAGTCAGTCCTGATCTGGAGAGGCTCACACAGCCTCAGAAGCGCACACCAGCCTTGAGCCCTGTGTTTGGCACCAGTCCAGAGCAGGTAGAAGAGGGCCAGGAAGTGATCCTTCCCACTAACTTTACACAGTTTGTCAGGAGCCACCTGGAGGCCACTTTTATATTGTTTCTTCCTTAAGGGGTGTCTAAGGAGGGGAAACCCCATGGTGCCCAGTGCCCAAGGCTGACTTCCAGGAGGCAGCAGTGCTGTTGGGATTCTGCTGGAGGTGCTGGTCTGTCAATGCCTGGCTCGTTCTCTGAAGATTAAAACTGCAGGACTACTGAGGGAGTGAGTGGCTGCCGCCAGGCTGGTGGACTGCCTGGACAGGTCAGTCAGCTGAGCGGCACTCTTGCTGTGGAGTGCACTGACCACCAGCAGGCAGCTCCTGCAGTGAGTGTGTGCCCTCTGGTGGTCAGTGTGCGTCATAGTGACCGGTAGACCAGTCGTTCGGCCGTTTGGTCACTTAAGCTTTTATATATATATAGATAAATTAGAGGAAGAGAATGTGGGTTTTCACAACAGGATGTTGGATTATTCAGATGTGTGAGGAAGTGATTGTTCTAAGATTTCATCGAAATATTAATAGAAGGTAGTACAGTTTAGAGAGGAGACACAAAGAGGACCCTATAAGATCATCCTTGAGAAAGTGAAGTTTAAAAGACAATGATTTCACCATGGGCAAATAATGAGGGTGAAGGAAAAATGTAGAAGTTACATGTTGGCAGAAAATAAAGGTGGAATTCAAAAGATAAATGAAAATTCAACCATTTTTCAGAAGATAGTAATTTTGCACAACACATATTTCCAAAATAGTGTCTAAGATTTACTATTTTAAGCAAAAGCCGTAGAAAGTTATTTAGCATTAATCAGTTAATTTGATAGATTAAATGAGTAAGTGTTGAGAGAAGAGTCAATAGAAGATAATTATTGGTAAATAAGGAACATAGGTTTTTAAAGTTGTTGTGCATGTATCAGTCTGTCTCAAGTGGCAGCAGTCTGCAGCTGTCGATGATTTTTCTACCAAAGCAGTATTTAGAGCACTGAGCTTTCAGGATTTAAAAGAAAATGAATCAAGGATTTATTTACTTGAAGTTCTGATCTAAATGAATACACTTTAGATACCTAAAATCCCATCAGCACCTTTAGTTTATAAAAAAATAAACTCACAGCAACCTAAATTCATGCTGACTAAGGTGTTTTCTGGGAGGCAGTTTATTAAGCTGCAAAGTACCAGAAACTGTCACCATCTATTTGACAATGAGAATAGAAGAACATGCTTGGAGTTATAATTGGTGACGGCACATGAAGCTCTGAGAAGCTCAAAATGCTTATAAATAGTGATCCATGTCATATTGTTTTACTTTGGATTTCCAGCATAACATAAGGAGAAGCATTAAAGATGATGATTAATCTAAGTTTAAAAATCAAAACACAAACAACTATTATAAGCCAAATACAGACCAACTCATTTTGTGAAAAATGATTACGTCCAAATGAATGCTACAGAAGTAAATTTACATCATAAATTTGCATGTTAGTTATATTAATTTCTTGGTGTGACTATTATTGGAACATTTTTTAAATCCCCAGTTAATTGTACCCATAGTTGCCTTAAATTTGTTAATTAATTTGCACAAAACAGTCTTGATTTGGGGGTAGCGAAGTGTGAGGTAAATGTACTGTGAAATGAGAGTAAAGATTACAGATTGTAGTTTTGCTAAGATTGAAATAATTGTCAAAAAATGTTCAAAAATGTCTACAATGCATTTGGGGAGTTTTAACTATTCAGGTTACCACCTGGGCCATGAAAACGTACATCCAAGCCCTATAGGACAGTTCATTCTTTCAGTATTTATTGATCAGCCATTATGGACCAGGAATAAATTTACAGTATACACACTGGAGATACATTGATGAATACATTAGAGTCTTCTGGGATCTTATATTCAAATGGGAGCCAGATCAGAAGCTTCTTACATAGTATGGTTTTTCTAGTATTTGCTTTCATTTCCTCCATCAACACATTTATTGAGCATCTATTTTATGTAGTCGGCAAAGGATTAGGTGTCATTAAATATTGTCAACGTGCAGTTATGATGAAGCCAGACAAGATCTTACCATTACCATGCTTACAGTTTTAAAAGGAAGACAGAAACTTAAAGCAATGACATTCAAGATGTGATTATTAAGATCATGACCTTATTGGGTACTAAGTCAAATATGACCAGCCTAGTCTAGTCAAAGAGCACCACAGGAGGGAAAAAAAAAGATAGGATGTTTTGGTAGACAGAATCCTAAAACAGACCCCCAAATTCCCTTCCCCCTGCTGTACATATTGTGCATAAACCACAGTCCTGTGTACCTCATGGATTTCACTCCTATGCTTAGGCTATGGCAGAAATGACTTTAAGGTACAGAGACCGTCGACATGGGCCTCATGCAATGACATGACCCTTTCAAAAGCTGAGGTTGTTTTTTTTTCCAGCTGATATCAGAATAATTGAAATTCTATGGATAAGAAGAATTGGACATGCTTTTATCAGATGCTTTTGTGGCATCTATTGAAATTTTGAAATTATTCTCTTTTTTATGTAAATGTAATGGATTTCATTGCTTTTCAAATGTTAAACTAATCTATAATCATTAAATATGCCCTTCTTCTCAATGTAAAAATATAAAAATAAAATAAATAAATAAATTGAAGGGGGGCAGGAACTCCAGCAGAAAGTAAGCCAGTGAGCAGTCACCTCAGTGGGTAATAATGACAAACTCTGCTCAATTTATTGGGTCGAGATACATTTTATTAATCTAGTCTTTTTGGCCTGAAAAAGGTACGAGTGATAAGTAAGAAAAAATATATTCCATCAGATTTAAAATGTTTGATACCCTCGTAAATTCATTACTTTATGGAAAACCACACATTATATTATTTCTCAAAATGTCTGCATTCCTCATCTACTTCTCACTCCACACACTTTCCTACTGTATTAACTTTTTAAAGAAGTCATTGTACTTAACACAAAAATAAATTATGTCCATTGCTATTGTTTTTCATTTGATAAATATTTAATACTGTCAGCTACCTTCCAAGTACTTTGTAAGACTCAGGGAAAATAACATTCAAAACAGGAAGAAAAAAGGAAAAAAATGAAGTCTCCACTATCACAGAAATTAAATACCTGTTGATGGAATGAATGGATAGATGGATGGATGGATGGTTGGATGGATGGATGGGATGAATCTGTAAATGAACTAACTGCTTTTCCACTCACTTTCAAGTCATCTGAAATTTTTAGAAGTTAGCACTTCATAGATAAAATTTAGGAGAAATGGTAAAACATTGCTGACACTTTATAGCTAATCTCTCAGGTTTTGCATCCTCTTATCCTCTTTGTAGGCAATGTTTACTTTGAAATGCCATCAAGTCTATCATTGTGACAGTAAAACTCCTCCAAGCACTTTCACAAATCATAATCAAACAACTATAATCCAAGACCTGCATACACAGTAGGAAATAAAGTTAAATCTTTTAAAAATTCTACCTTTATATCTTGAATAAGCAATGTGCCATAAAAATTAATATTGACATGGAGAAAACTAACCAGTGCTGACTCTCAGCAAAATTGTTAGGTGGGCACAGTGTTTATTTGTCATCTTCTCTCCTATTCAACTCTACATAGTTGTTGAGTGTTAACATTAAGGTTGACTTCTGAGTTATAACATGAAGTTTTATGAAATTACACACAAAAAACCCCCACAAACCTTGGGTGGGAAGAAATTAATCAAAGAACTTATATACATATATGCATAACCCATAGACATAAACAATAGTGTGGTGAAGGCCTGAGGTGGGTGTGGAAAGAGCAGGGAAACTGGCTAGAGGGTGTCAATGGGGAAGCAAAGGGGACATTTGTAATACTTTCAACAATAAAGATAAATTATAAAATATTTTTACTTTTCTAGACCTTAGTTTAGTAAATAATATCACCTCCTCAGATTCTTTTAAGAACCAAATCAGATATTTGTAAAATATTTACATTATTATTACTCCATCCTTCATATTGGGTCTTCAAAAGATCCTCAATGTAGGGCATTACCCCAATATAGGACACATATTTGATGGTCATGAATGGTGGGGTGCTACTCGCATCAAGTGGGTAGAAGCCAGGGATGCTATTAAAGATATTATAATGCCCAGAGCAGATCCCCACTATAAAGACAGTTCTAGCTAAAAATGTTAATGGAGTTGAGATTGAGAAACCCTGCTCTAGGCAGGTATGTTGCCAATGTCTGAAGAAATGTCTGCTCTGGATCGTCATTCAATCTTATTTGTGTGTGGTTGTGTCCTAGAACTGCTGGAATTTTTACAAGGTGAAGCTGGAAATACAATCCTAAGAAATTAATATCAGGTTGTAATTTGTAGTTCTAGGGGATGACTGAGAAAAATTATGGGGATGGATTTTGGAATTTTGGGTTAATTCTTTAAAATAACATAATATAGTTGATATGTTAATATAATCTCTGTATATAAACCTAACTTTACAAATTATTGAAAAAACTAAAGCTGATCTCCTTGAACTTCACCTTATCTGATAAGATGTTCTTGGAAAGAAAATGTTTGTTTCTTAATAATGATGTTCTTTTAAACTCTAGTAGAAAACCTTCATTGCAATCCAATGGTGCAGTGTTACATAGGTAAATTAGTACTCTGGTTGTTACTGATTGCCTTATCAACTATGATTATAGAACTAAACTTTCTAGAGAAAAATAGCATCCAAAAGTGCAAGAGCGACATGCACAACTTTGTTTGCATTTGTGTCCCTATAATTCATACATAAGGTGCACTTACCACTGATAGCTATTGCTTCAATCAGATAATTATACTTCAGACTCTTAGCAAAGCATTTAATTTTGGACACATTTCTTATTAATAACTGAAAGATCAGACATAATGATAAGATGAGGCTCTGGGAAAAAGTCAGGGGGTTGTGCGGAATAATGGCCTGAGACAAGATAGAATATATGAAGATGATAAGGATAAAAATAAAACCATGATCATAGAAAATTATGGCAAACAAATATTTGATGAAAAGTGCAAAGAACTAAAGATCAAATTTATTTATTTCTTGGAACATGAATTTCCCTAAGGATTCAGTAACTATTAACAGAAATCAGCAACAAAGGAATGAAGTGTAGATTTACTAGCTAAATATTAGTGGAGGAAAATATAACTTGAGGAAAAACTCTACATCTTTCCAGGAATAGTTTAAAGGTTTAACTTTTACTTGAGGCTTTCCCTAGTAATTTAAATATATTTCAAAAGGAATAAATTCAAAACATCATGAGACAAGGTGTGATCTTAGGAAAATGTAGACTATCAACAATTTACAATGAGTAAAAACAATCATTTTACTTTTTCTGTGTTTAACATAAGAAAAGAAATAATTGTGAATATTATGTACCTTCATATACTCTATTCCTCTATATTGTGAAAATATTTCCAATAAAGGAATTCCCTCCAAGATAAAAATAAAAACATTCATATTAGGCATATAAAGATATCAAACAGTTATTAAGAAAAAAAGTATGTGTAAGCTATATATACTAAGAATACTAAAACAATGAAACCAATTATTTTTTAATATCAATTACTGACCACTGTTATTCGATCTATATTTCCAAGGCCATTATATATTATAAAATTTGGCTATTTCTGCCCTAACCGGTTTGGCTCAGCAGATAGAACATCGGCCTGCGGACTGAAGGGTCCCAGGTTTGATTCTAGTCAAGGGCATGTACCTTGGTTGCAGGCACATCCCTAGTAGGGGGTGTGCAGGAGGCAGCTGATCAATGTTTCTCTCTCATAAATGTTTCTAACTCTCTATCCCCCTCCCTTCCTCTCTGTAAAAAAATCAATAAAACATATTTAAAAATTTGGATATTTCTAACATGGATTTTGATTTATTTGTGGAAAACAGAATACAATGTTAATCATAGATTTTTAAAAATATATTGGAATTAAGAAAAACATGTCACATACTAATTTATAAAGTAACAAAGAAAACTAGAAAGCCATGTCCATGGGAAGTGGCTGAACCCATTGGAATATAACATACTCCCATACTGCAATATAAATACTTATAATTTAAATAATAAAAATATTGAATAATCAATATTTTTTATTTGTTGTGAAGGTATATTCTTCTTGAAGGCAAAAATAGGAAACACATACTTCCTTTTATGTGGTTTCAAGGAATTGCTTTATTTGTAGAGATATACATAAGAAGAAACTTAATTGACAACTAGGACACAGCTCATTAGTCATTCATCTTATACTACAATGAATAGGACATTCATTTGTCATTTTGTCACTAAGTGGCTGTAAGAAGTAGTTTCACAATGCTGGATTTGGAACATCCAAAAGCTGAGAGTTAATTCTGTATGGTTATAGTTTCAAAATGGCTTCTTATAAAGAATAGCTTAAAAGTAGAAAAAATAGACATGCCAGAACTTTTATTGAATGGAAGTAGTTTGATGAGCAGAATTTATATTTGAATTTTTATCTTTCAAACCAGATGTAGCACCCACAAAAAATATTTGCTTCTCACAAATGGGTATTCCATGCAAGTGCTCAGCAGGAAACTGTTTCATTATAGGAAGTAGAGTGACAAAAAATAAGACATTAGTCTATAAAACATAAACAACTAAGTTTTGATTTTATTTTTTTCTATTCACATTATGATTGGTATTAATTTTTAAAACACATGTACTTTACTTAGAATATACTTTATAAGCATTTTACTGCACAGATTTATAAAAAAATGGCTGAGTAGTTTTTAAAAATGTATTTCAATTTTATTTTCTCTGAGTTTCACACATTTTTGTTCATTTAGATTCTAACTTGAAAAATGCTTACCTTAAAACACACACACACACACACACACACACACACACACACCTTCTCTCCAGAAATGAAATACTCTAACATGTATCATTAAATTAGCTGCTGGGGTATAAGGATATCAATCCTTGTTTCTCAGACATATATAAGCAAAGCTTTTGAGGGCTCTCTCAATAAATGTGTCTGCCTGCTCTTGGAGTGATCTTTTCATAGCTATAGCATTGAATTCAGATAAGGGGAATGTGAGGAAATTATATCGTTTTTCCTAAATATAATGTAATAGTGACAAGTCCTCCAGTGGGCTAAATGTCCTTTTGGACACTTGGGAAATGCAGTATATTAATACAATCAGTTTGCTGTTATTTAAATGGTGGCAAATACTACTAGTTTTCTACCCTCATATCTGTTTCCCTGTATATTTTAATAGATGGCCATTCAAAATGAATTCTGCATCCTCGACCTTCTTTCTAGTTAGTTATGACCATGAGAATAATTTTTCTCCCATTGAGAAATAAGCATAAATATTGTGTGCAACTTCCAGGCAAGCATTATGTTCAACTTTAAAGGTAGAGCTGACCTTCTCCCCCCTCCACTCTTTGTACTGGTTGGAATGAAGCTGTAATGCCGGAAGCTCCAGAGATTTTAAACCATGAGATAAAAAACACATGCTGAGAAAAGAGAATAGAGAATTTGGCCCTCTGATACCACTGACCTATCATGCCACTTCTAATCTGCCCCGGTCTGATATTATATGTTGTTTAAATCACTGTTAATATTGTATATGTGTATAAAGGGTGATAGTTATATGCATTAAACATTTTTAACTGATTCATAATATCATGCAAAAATTTAAATATATAAAATTTTAATAAAGAGCTGCTGTAAATCAGGATAGGCTCTGGTTTAAAAAAAGGAAGTCATGTGATTTGTTTCATAGAATTAACATTTTTGTGAAAAGAAATTATATCAAATAAGTATGCTACAAAGTAATAATAGGAATGAATAAACAGTAAATAAATACTATTTTAACATAGCGAAAGGAAGGATTTAAGCTTCTTATGATATTGAAGAAGGTAAATGTAGGAGATAGAGGGAAATGATTTTCAAACAAAGGAAATAGCTCTTATTCGTTCATTCATGCATCTATTTAGTCAATAGAAATTTATCAAGTGTTTATTGTCCATATGTCACCATGTTTGTCAGTTTCATTGCCTTAGTCATTCATTTATTTGACATTCATTTGATAGTTCACTTTGCCACTCTCCGTATACCTTAAAACATGTAAATCCTTATAATACTGTGTGAGAGTCATTTTACAGGTAAGGAACTTGAAGGTTAGTGATGTTAAAGTCT
Organism: Myotis yumanensis; assembly: GCF_028538775.1. Lineage (NCBI taxonomy): Eukaryota > Metazoa > Chordata > Mammalia > Chiroptera > Vespertilionidae > Myotis > Myotis yumanensis. The sequence continues at coordinate 178,116,226 of NW_027223752.1, forward strand.
GTGCCACATGTCAAGATCTGTCTCTCCTTCTGAGGTTTTCACATTCTAGTAGAGGAGGTCAAGCACAGACATTTTAATACATTGCAAACACTGGCATCATAAAGTGTGAACATTTACAGAGAACAGATACAATGATTGATTCTTCTTGATAGGTTCGTGATGAGAAGGTACAAGAGAGACTCACAAAAGAATTAACAATGAAGCTGAAAGTTTAAGGAAGTGTAAGAATTCACCAGGCATAAAATGAGAGCATGAACGTCCTAAGCAGAAAGACGAGCATGTGCAGAGGTAAAGAAGTGTGAAAGAGCGTCATGCTTCAGAATACTGCAGTGTGGCTGCAGGGGAGTTTGCTGTGAGGAGCTATGGGAGACATGGTGCAGAAACCCAGGGAAGGGGCTTTCCAAGAGGGAGCAACTGATGATATCTGTGGCCGGGAGTTTAGTTAGGATGAGGGCTGAGAAAAGGGCTTTGCATTTGATGATAAAGAAATCTTACCAAAGACTTTCAGAAGTGAGAGGCTGAAGCAGAAATGGGTGGAAGTAGAGACACTGATAGTTTAAGAACATCTAACTGAATAGACTGAGATGTGCTTTTGTTTGATGAAATGTACCCGCTCCACACACCAGGGTTGGGTTGTTTTATTTTAAGAGGGGAAGAAAGTTCAGCATATCTGAGAGGAAGAAACTGATGTAGATGACGATACAGAAAGATTATGCATTGTTTAGGTATCTGGAGGAGGCAGAAAGGGAATACAGGAGGCAGCACAGATTGAGGAAAGCCTTGAACTGGCTGCGGCATGTATGGAGCTGAGAAAAGGAGGTAAAGATGAAGTATTCCTGGTAAAATAGAAAAGTTAAGAAAGTAAGAGCCTTCTGAGATTAGTGTAAATTAATACAAGGGACTTGAAAAAAATGACAACTTTTATTATAACTAATCAGAGAAATTTAAAGAATATTTTAAGAAATAAGGAAAAGAAATTTCAAGCAATGTTGAGTGTCCAACTAAAGTTGTAAATAAAAATACATTGTACAAAAACTCTGTCAGGCAACTATTATTAATGTGGAATGGTAATTCACTGAAATAAAAATGTGGCCCTCGCTGGTTTGGCTCACTGGATACAGCGTTGGCCTGGGGACTGAAGGGTCCTGGGTTTGATTTCGGCCAAGGGCATGTACCTTGGTTGCAGGCACACCCCCTGTGGGGGTGTGAAGGAGGCAGCTGATCGATGCTTCTCTCTCATCGATGTTTCTAACTCACTATTCCTCCCCCTTCCTCTCTGTAAAAAATCAATAAAAAATATATATATTTTTAAATGTAGACTTCATTGTCATTGTTGAGATCATAAGCCAAAGGATTTTCCCCTGGACTTCAACCCAAGAAAGTTTTATGTTCTGAGACAGCAGCTGGACGGTGGAAGAAAGACAGATGCTGAGTGCATGCTTTGAATGAAGTACAAAATGTGGACCCTTTCAGGGTTGGGGTGCACAGGCAGTGTGGAAGATTCCCTCCTCTGCATGGTAAAGACAATCACACTCTATGTGATCTATGGTATAGGAAAGCTGCCATGCGGGCTTCTGTGGGTTGTATAGGGTGATTGTGGAAGGCTGTTGCTGTAAGTGGACTGGATGGAACTGGACCTACTCAAGGGTAGAGGAAAGTGCTAATCCAATACTCAGGAGGCCTGCATGGAGGTAAACAGAATTGGACAGTGCAGCTGGAGACTTGCACCTGCAGATTAGGGGTAGGACGGGACCTCTTGATTTATGGCTGATTGGAGTGTTTGTGTTTGTGTGTGTGTGTGTGTGTGTAAAAGGGGTATGAAGACATTAATAGCATGAATTTGGGGATGATTCCTAAGGTCATATTTGGCACTAAATAAAAGGCGTTTCCTACCCTAAAAGTGCCAAAGGACTTAGGAGAAAGCACATCTCAACAATAATAATGATGGACTAAAAACCCTCCCATTTTTCACACATACCATATAAACCCCTCCACAGAATTTTGCCTACACTAGGCAAAATATCAATCCTTGTTTCTCAGACATATATAAGCAAAGCTTTTGAGGGCTCTCTCAATAAATGTGTCTGCCTGCTCTTGGAGTAATCTTTTCATAGCTATAGCACTGAATTCAGATAAGGGGAATGTGAGGAAACTATATCGTTTTTCCTAAATATAATGTAGTAGTGACAAGTCCTCCAGTGGGCTTGAGGGAAAGAACCCATACATACCCATGAGATCTAATTTCTACTAATCTGTGGCAAGTAGAAGTAGAGCCATATTCATTTGTTTATGAATAATAAAGTAGGTTATTTCTTGTCCCTAAATGTTATAGTCCAAATTTTTGCTGATACAGACAAGTGATTTTTGTTCAGTGTGATGTTATTATAGACAAATCTCTTTCTTATACATCTACACACACATACACATCTGTTACAAAGTCAACACAATTTTCCACACACTTTTCTCTGTAAGCAGAGACTTCAGGTCTCACCTTGGTCTTCTCTTAGCTATGCATCTGATCATTTTATTTATTGCTATGACCTCTAAGGAAAAGCATGAGATTTTGAACTTGGTCCTAGTTTTACTTATTCTACTGATTCACTATAGAATTTGGACAAATGTTTTAAGTGCTACAGAACAAAACTTTTCTTTCATTGACTAAAATATAGATATGTCCGTGTTTGATGTGCACCTGTTACCTATTAAACACTACCTGAGTAATTATCTCTTAGTCACATTTTTAGATACTTAAATAATATTATATAGAAGGAAAATCTATTTAAAACTGTGACTATGGTATGTGTTATAAACTGAAGACTAGACATATTCTAAATAAGTCTGTAATAGTAAATAAGAGTTAAATAACTATTATAAAATGTAAACTGAATTCTCTCACTGGTTTACTATGTATTTTTAATAAGTTGTAATTATCATAACTCATAACTACAATTTGATTAATGGAAATGTTTTCCTGGTGAAACAGTAATGGAAAATTAACAAGTTATATTTATTTATTCTCTTGATGATTATCAATAGGAAAAAATCATACATTTTTCAAGAGCAAGTGTTTTTGAACTGCTAATATTTTATGTAAACTTTGTGGGCTGCTTTGCTAATATTTTAGGTCTTCCAGTAATCCATAAGTATATACTGTAGTTACTATCACATTGTATTAAAAGATCATGAAACCTGATCTATTATCATTGAATATATTTGCTATTGAGGCAACCGGTGAATTTTCTGCAAATTTAAATATGTCAACAACATTCATTAAAAGTCAACTCAACTATTATTAAGTTATCTTATCATCTGCCTCTCCTCTCCCATCTTATGACTTTCATGTGTATAGTATACATGCACACACCTGTAGCACAGTTGTTAGTAGATGAAATATTTTTTAATGCCTTCCTATTGGTGCCTAAAACAAGGTCAATGCATGAAGAATTTTCAAAAAACAATTCAGTTCCTCCACTCTCTGGAACTCAAGAAATTAACAGGTCAACTGGTATTTTGTACACATCCCAATTATCTGAAAGGAGTAATTTGCTCTTGAGTTATCGTAGGTCTCAATTCAACTATCTCAACTTTTCAACAGGCAACTGACCTCTGCAGTAGACTGCTATACTGTAATGACATAACTGACCTGTTTGTGTCATTGGAGAATTTAGAATCACTTTTCTTGAGGTTTCCTTAAAGAGGCAAGCTTACTCAGAAGAAAAATACTGAAATACATAGGGGAGGAGATGAACAAGACATACAAATACAATCTGGGTTTATAAAATGCTGAATTCTAATGTCTGGAATCTTGCAAATGTATGTATAAACATTGCAAATAAAACTTCCTCTATATCAATGGATCCTGTCTACATCACTACCTAAATCTGTTGTTAGCATTTGTGAAAAATGCCTATCACCAAGAAGTTAATATGTTACAAATAAAAAGTTTTACAAATAATAAAATTTCTGAATTAAAGCATATTAGTATAAGAATATTGTTCAAATGTATAATCATTTTAGAATACAATATAGGTTATAAAATGTTTTCCTTTATGTATATGAATGCATATATAAATAGCACCAATGTGCATTATATAGATTTACTCAAAATAATTGTCTATTTTAGCTAATACACAAGTCAAATAAATATAGACTACTAGAAACATAAATGATTCCTTAATGCTTGTAAACTATAGATCTTTCAATAGTTATACAGTTTAACAGTTTATAGTGAGCTTGCAGTTTGAATATTTGTTTAAATGTAAATGATGCATTTTTTGAAAAGCACAAAATTTTTTGACAGCTATAAGTATAATTGCCTCTATATTGGCATATCATGTGGTTAACTTTGTTTTCTCAAATAGAAATATATTAAAAATAGTATAATCCTTATTTTATTTGCTTTGCCAAACATTTCTGGAAATCTCAGTCATTAAAAAACATAACCATGAATCCAGTAAAAAAGTACAAATTATTGTAAAAGATGAATAATAAAGTAAGTAGGTATCTGAACATCTTGATTCTTTACTCCACTGAAAGCATCAGCTGGCCTCAGATTAGAAGCTAAATTATGTATAGTTTAATAGAAAATAAAGTAATATCAAAGCAAATAGAAGTCCCCTGTAGACTGAACTGCAGATTGCTTATTAAACTGTGAGAAAGGGAAGAAAGCTACAGGTGGAGAAAGATGTAGCTCAAGGGGCAGGCAAATGAGAGTGGTGGAGTAGCTAGAAGCTGAAAACGTGAAAAGTAGACAAGAGGCCACCAGACACCAGAAAAGCCACAACCACTTAAATTATTGAAATTACTTATTTTGTTACAGGAACTTTTTTCTCTACATTTTAGCCAACCTACATCCTTTCCTGCTGTTGAAAATTGCTTCTCCCTCACTCCCTCACCACATGGTCTCAAGTTTCCTCCTTTGGAAATATAGTGCCATCCAGGCAGAATTCTGCTCCAAATGTTACAATCCCCCAAGTCAGAGCGAACTCCATATCTCCCAGGGGGAGAACAGACCCATGCACATGGAGGCAGTTATTAAAGAAAGATGTACCTTCTGGTGTCTGACATTTGACAAGGAAATTGTAGTCCTCAGAATGTTTTAAGCTTGATAGCACATCCTTACACAAAGTTAGAAACACCTCCTTTCCCTCTTTGTTGATTTCCAATAAAAGTTTCAACTCAATGCCTGGGGCGAGGAGCATGGTGGAGGTAGAGAAGATTCTTATAATTCTTACTACTTTGGGAAGCTGGAGCTAGTATAGTTCATTCCTATGGCTGCCAGAATAGAGTGGTATACTGGGTTGCTTACACAATAGAACTTTTTGCAGCATTCTGGAGGCTAAAGCGTAAGATCAATGTGTAAGCATGTTTGGTGTCTTCTGAAACCTCCCTTGCTGGCTTGCAAACGGCCACCTTCTCAATGTATCCTCACATGGTTTTTCTTCTGTGTATGCACACTCCTGGTGTCTGAGTGTCTAAATGTTTTCTCTAGGCAGAATGAATTAAGGCTCACCCTAAAAGCTTCATTTAAACTTAATCACCTCTTCAAAGGCTCTATTTACAAATACATTCATGCACTGCACAATGACATTTCCGTCAACAACGGGCTGCATATACAAAAATGGTATACCATATAGCCTAGGTGTCTGATAGGTTGTATCATCTAGGTTTGGGTACGTATACTCTACCATGTTCCCAGAATGATGAAATAGACCCATTTCTCAGAATATGTTCCTGTGGCTAAGAGATGTGTGACAGCCATATTGTGAAGTATTGAGCATTAAGACTTCAACATATACATTTTTTTTTCTGGGGGCAGAGACATAATTAAGCTCATAATAATTAAATGCCTTGATACCAGATGGCATTTCACTGACATTTTTTTATTGTTTTTGTTTGTTTGTTCTATTTTTGGTAGGGCCTACCCTTTCAATCTTATGCATTTCAATATAAACCACCATCAGACTTATGCTTATATTTTAATTTAGTCTTCTCACCTGCTCTGCCCATGTGCACTTCTTAAACTATACATTAGTTTTAAACACATGCCCTGCCCTACAGGTCTGCATCTTAGCATGCTGGTCCATCTGCTGATCAAACATATTGTGTAGTTAAATGGTTTCTACCATTTTAATGGAAATCTAATTAAAGTTCCTTTATCACCTAAATCCATTCAAAAATGGAAAATACAGGGGGAAGGCCATTTAAATAGATAAAACACAATCCTGATTTGAAGTGTTTGTTTAATTCTGTGAGGTAAATACTTCCACCAGCTATTTATGTTACATCAATAAATACCGAATTAGGGAGAGATGCACACCCTTATTTCCACCATTAAGAAGCAGCGTATAGGTAAATTGTTCCAAGAGGAAAGATGCTAGTAAAATCTAGTAAGATAAATAGAAAATGATTAAGATTTGATTTATTTACCTTGTCCTTTGACCATTGATATGGTCAATATGATCCTCCCTATAGACATATATTTGTCATGCATGCACTGAATGCACTCATGCACATAAAGCTAATAGTGTTCAACAGGTAGAAATCAATAGTTAATTTTTATAAGTGATAGTCATTAATTTTGATTTAAAAAAGGAAATAATTGGAACACTGTTCTTTCATTTACCATTTGACTGTCCTCTATTATAAAACAGAGAGCATTTTATTTGTTTTCATTCCACAAAACAAACATTCCTTTGGAAATCACTCTGATTTTTAACAGTGGGCTAAATATAGGGTATAGCATATGTTAGTTTAAAGTTTATAGAAATAAACTTATCAATATTGCTATGTTTAGAAGAATAAAACTGTAATAGAATCAGAGAGATCACTTTAAACAGGCATTTGCAGTTTTATTATTCAAAGGTTCAAATGCAACTTAGGAGGATTAGAAAGGAAAGAAAAGGAAGAGAAGGACAATAACAGAGAGATGGGAGCGTGTGACCTAAATTATGCAGCAGCTACTGAAGTGTGGCACGGAGGACTGACTGCGAGAGAGATCTGCCATTCTATGCGCACACATGACTGGCAGAGCCATGGGGAAATGCCGGGACAGAAGTGCTGGGGGTTAAGGTTTTGCAGCAGCATTTGACCTGGTTGTGTCTACCAGATGTTTCAGTAAAGATTCAGGCACGGCTCCATGGGAAGCAGCAGCAGCATTAGAAAAGAAAGACATTGTCTATTTGAGACCCTGACGATGGCTGAAATCTCAGCTCTGAGAGAAGTAGTAAGAGTTTACGTGCACTTAGCAAAATAATTCATTCTCTAAAATGGCTATGGGTTGGCTAATGACAGAAAAGGTAGGCTAAAAATAAGAGAAAATGGGAAGGTGATGTCTTACTATTTGAAATGTTGAAAAAGAGACCATGATCATCTTTCAGATGATTGTTGAGAAAAGTGGCATTGTGTACTAAAGAGTGTTGGCACTGAAGACAATTGTTCTGCTTTGGATTCAGGCCTCATCATTGGGAACACAGGAAACAATCTATGACTCAGTTTCATTTGTCAATAGGAATGGCAACAGTGGGTTATGGTGATGAGTGAATACATGCAATAAAGCACACAATAAGTTTAGTTATCTTTATTCCAAGTATTTTGTGTGGATAGCTGAGTGACATATTTTATACTGGAGGACCACCTAAGCCAGATGGGTGAGTATAGAATTCATTTCACCTCATCTGTCCACATGGGAGAATTATGAGTATAGGGTGAAGAGTGAGATGGAGGTGGGTTAGGAAAAAAACAGGGGCTTAGGAGTCCAAGGTTGTACTAATCTAAACCAGAGAAGGAGGTCTGGTGTGTAACCAAAAGCAAAATCAGAAACAAATTTAAGGAAAGAAGAACACTGGAGGCATCCCCCCCAGAAAATGAGGGCTGAGTTGGGGAAGGAGGTGGCTATGCCTCAGTAATTTCAAGTTGATGTTAAGAGAAGACGAATTTTAAACTCAAAGAAGAGATGGATTTCTCTAGTGACTTAAAAGGACATACAGAACATAAATAGTTCTGGGGTTGGGAAGTAGAAATGGAATGCTAGGTGGAAGAATGGATCAAGGTTCAGAAGGTTCCACAAAATGGAAAATATTGCTCAATGTTGTAACTATGTAGCAAAAATAACAGAGTAAAAAGTCATTTTTAAAATCCTACATGCTAGAGCAAAGCTTATATATGCGATCCAAACATACATTGAAAGCCAAGAGATAAAGCAAATTTGTTGAAAGAATATAAGTAAAGCTAGGATAACTGCAAAAAGGATTAGCTTTAAAGAAATACAAACTCTTGCAGCAATGAAATTGCCTTTCACTTGGGTGGATACTGCCAAATGTGAACCTGATAGTCAATGCATTGATAGGGATTATAAAAAGGAGATGGGGAAGAGGCAGTGAGGAGAGAGAGGCAGAGAGCAGAGAGCAGAACAATATGCTTACCAGATTTTTTCCAAGCTCTCTTTCTACATGTCCAAGAGAATTCCTACTCTCATGTCATGTTTACAAAGAAGGATTGTATAGTTTCTTTTTAAAAATGCCTGGGAAATAGTAAACCCTTAATAAATATTTGCTGGATGACAGAGCAACTTAAAACTTGATGCTATATCTCAGGGAAGTAGAGAAGTAGAGACAGGAAAAACTACTGCTACTTTTTTTCTACATGAAAACGAGCAAGAAAAACAACAAAAATTAATGGAATAAAAAGAGGTTTAAAACAGGGCATTTTCAAAGCAATCAAAGTGCTTTTAAACCAGTGGCTTTCAAATTATGGAATGAGGGTCCAGGAGGCCCATGAGGTCAAAACTATTTTCATAATATTATCAAAGATATTATTTCCCTTTTTTATTACATTAGCATTTGCAGAGATGCTGTTAGACTAATGGTGGATAAAAAGCTAGTGCCTAAAAGTTTCTCTACCAGATCTCTTATTGCACCCGATTCTTGATGTTGGCTCTCCAATGTAGTCTGTTGACTCCAGGCCTTGGCTTCAGTTTGCTCTTTGCCTCTGGACCACATGTGCTTCTAGATGGTTCTTCTGGCTCAGCACAGAAGATAGTACCTTCAGCACCTGCTCCCATGTCTGTTATCTATAAGGTGATTTACAATTTGACCTAGATTACCCCACCCCTCTATTTATAATCAAGGCAGGTCCCCATAAATTGGCAAATGTTTTAAGAAAATCTTACAAAACCAATTACAAAAAAAATAGTACTTAAAGTAATTACACCTCACGTGCTTTAATGGGACTAGTTCAAGAACAACTGGCATAAAGCTATCATCAGATGCACAGATTTCAGAGCACACTATTGCTGTTTTATTACATCATCGTCCTACATTTTAGTAACAGCTCTATATTACAGGCTAACATGAGTACATCAACTTTCCTTGTCATTAAGCATATGAGATTTCCTCACATACAACAGACATTTGAGATCAGGATCCATGAAATTTTATTTATTAATACAAATGATGTAATTTCTATACTGGGTGTAGCTGCTTCCTTGGCTATTGGGCTCGTATTTTGACCACAAGCATTGCAGGTTTACTACCTTTTCTTTGTGATCAGCACACTTCAAATTTTTCATGGTCACAAATACCACAAGTCCTTTTAAGCAAAATAAAAAAACTTGTGGGCACGCCAGGTTAGAACTTTTGTAGAATGGGGCCATATCCCTAAAGCATGTTTTTAATAATCCCTGGAGAGATAATGCTACATCATTATAATGAGTTTACAAGCATAACATGATGGAGCCTTCTTAAAAATCCGACCACGGTATTTAGCAAGATGACCCTGGGTTTTTCCTAAGAGTTCTGCAAAGTTGCAAACACTGCTATTTGCTAGTAACTTCCCCAGAAGCATCTCATTAATGCCAGCTAAGAGAATCTATTCACTTTACTGCATCCCTGCTTACTTGCACTTTGACTTTTTCTTCACAGTCCTTAGCTTATATGAAGGAAAGACAATAAAAAGAAAATAAAATTAAAGAGGACATTTGTATGAATCCCCTCAAGAGGAAAAATCACAGCTGTCCACATTGGTAAAGGGGAATTTTAAAGCCATATATATATATATATATATATATATATATATATATATATATATATATAATTTATTTGAGTGCCAGATGATATAAGTGATAAGGTAGGAAAATGAAAAATACAGATGTTTCCCCTTGGGCAATAGCCTTGCTGGTTTCACTTGACCTACACTGCCATACAGAAAATCTTTGGAAATCAGGCATCTGAATGCAGCTCACTTCTATTGCTGCACCTGTTTATATGGAAAAGAATGCATCTGGGGGACATTATTCCTTTATGTAGCTAAACTCATATTAATTAATATTTAAATGGTTATAATATAGAGTAGGGAGCAATGAGTCCTGTGATCTGGAAATTAAACAATCGAATAATATCAGCAGCACATTGAAAGAAATAGCTCCTCAGATATGCCCCTAGCCCTTACTTCTGCATATGTAAAATTATAGCTGTGGAAAGAAAACAGAGGTATCAGCTATCTCATTATTTACTTTGTTGTTGTTGATGATGTTTTGTTAATCCTCACCTGAGGATATTTCTTTCTGTTGATTTTTAGAGAGTGGGAGGGCAGGAGGAGGAGAAGAGAGAAAGGGAGGGAGAGAGAAACATTGATGTGAGAGAGACACACAACTGGTTGCCTCCTGCACAGACCCCAAACAGGGCCAGGGATAGATCCTGCAACCCAGGTATGTCCCCTTGAATGAGAATCAGTAATAGAACCAACTACCATTTGGTATTTGGGGTGATGCTCTAACCACTGAGGATTGGCCAGGGTAATCATTCTTTCTTTCTTTTTTAAATATTTTATTTATTAATTTGAGAGGAGAGAGAGAGAGAGAGAGAGAGAGAGAGAGAATTTGTTGTTCCACTTATTTATGAATTCATTGGTTGATTCTTGCATGTGTCCTGACTGGAGATCAAACCTGCAACCTTGGCGTATTAGGACGATGCTCTTAACCAACTGAACTACCTGGCCTGGGCTAGCTATTTCATTGTTTCTGAAAAATATAGGGTGCCTGTTGAAAAAAGCTACATATTTGGTAATATTAAAAAATGTGTATGTTTACATATGTTGAGAAACAGGTGAGTACATTTCTGACAGGAAAACTTCCGTAGGCTTTAATTCTGCCAGCTTTACTGACAGTTCCATTGGAAGCTGAATTTAGCAATTAACTTGTCCCATTATGTGGGAAAAGTAATTAAGTTCTACCTAGATTAATGAGGAGTTGCTAGGAAGATTACAAATTGCCCATTGGTCAACCCATATAAACCAACCACAGCCTAATTCTACTTGATTAGATAAGAGCAGACCTTGACAGTAGGATCAATGGGGGGACAAGTTGTTTGAGGTTTCAGTGTTCATTTCCCATGCGGGTTGGTTATGAAGAACTGAATCTAAGGCCCTTCAGCAAGTAGATATGACCCTGTTATGATCCCCATTTGGAGAAGCAGGGTGCCAAGAGAAGCAAAAACATTACTTTTATTGTTTTGCAAATATAGGAATGTTATGGTAGGAGTGAGAGATATTTGAACATTTCATTGAACTATTCCTTTGATTTTCACTTGAAGCAATATTACTTGTAAGGGTGTGCATGGCTTTAGTATGAATGATTTTGCTTTGTAGAATAAAGTAAGGAAGGATAGCTATACTCAGTGAAGGAGTTGCTCCCTGAAGGCTTTTAGCGCACACAAAGCCCATAAGAAAAATAATTATATGTTTCTAAATAGTATCTCTCAAAATAATATTTTTGCTTCTGGTACCTATTAGGAGGTAGTCATTGAAGTCACCGGCTTTCATAAAGATTGTTCCAACTGGAATTTGGGGAGAATTGAGGGTTTAGCCAAGCCCCCAAAGTCCACTGACATCACACCGCCATGGAGTACAAATGAGAGGGGCAAGCCCACGTCTAACTGAGTCAGGGTCTCTAGAACTGCAGCTGAGAATCTGAATTTTTCACAGGCAACTAGAGTAATATTTCCATAGTAAAATCTGAAAACACTATATATATATATATATATATATATATATATATATATATACACACACACACACACACACACATATATACATATATATATATATATATATATATATATATATATTTAGGAAATCATTTGTATCCATACAGAAGATAAGGAAATCATTATTTTCACATATTAAAAAGGATTGAAACCACAAAAACCAATGACTTTGAAAAAAATCATTGCCTTTATTAAGAATTAAAATGAAATGAGAAACTGAGTGTCCTGATTTTAAATCATTGTTCTTTCATTATACCTGACTGACCTACCCCGCATTTCCACAGTATCCCTCCACACAGATCTCCTCTGGAACTAATGTCAAGAATAACAGAATCTAATAGTAAATTAATATTCACAACCTATTTCTGCAATTCTTCTGTGTTAGGCATGTAGCCACCTAGAAAAGGGACGGGAGCTATTAATTCCAAATATTTTACACTCTCTACTATTGAGCCTTGAAAAATACTGAGCTACCTAATTATGTCATTCCTATATTTCTGTTGGTAACATTTCACCACTGTATTCCTGTCGGTAACATTTTCATTTTATTCCATCAGAAAGTGGAATAAATAAATTTCAGTGCATTAAGAGAAATATAAAACTGTAGCAACTATTAGAGAAATGTAAATCACAGCTACCTAAGGATTTTTCTCAACTACAAATCTAATTCCCATTTATAAAATGGATGCCAGCAAGATATGTATGAAATAATAGATCCTTTTAAATTTTGTACCTTTAATTTAGCCTCTCTTGCAAGTGTTCATAGCACTTTAATTCCATCCCATTGCTCAAAGATATATGTTTCCCTGGGACATCATAAAACTGTAAAATCTCATGTAGGGCTTCAAATGAATTCAAATGCTAGGAGATTACTTTCTTGAGTCTCAGATTTAACCATAATCGTGTTAACAATAGAAAAAAAAAACAATGTTATTTTGTCTCAAAGCAGTCTGTTTGTGGTAGTTGTATTCCTTGCTATGATCAATATTCTATCCTAAGAGACTCGAAACCTTTTAATCTCGTTTGATACCCAAAAGTCCTTTCTAATTCTGCTTTATCTCCTTTCCTGCTCTGTCTGCCAATATAGTAGGAGGAGAAAGATGAAGTTTCTTTCTTCTTCTCCAGCATCAAGGACTCTCAAAACACACACAGTGCAATAAAAACTGAACTGTGAACACCAAGTCGAGTTTACCAAATTTGTAAATCAAACAAAGATACCTCATTAAAATGATTGAAAGCACAGAAGAGCTTCAGGCAGGTGTCAGGAAATGCTGGAATTACACATGCATGCTTGAAAGGCCTGCAATTTGACTGCACAGCATACCTAAACACACCAATTGATGTGCAGGGAGCCCGTCAAGCTAAGCCATGGAGTCAATCAGTAGAAAAGGAAACAGCGACACTATTTCTATTGTTGGTGCTGGTAAATATAGACCTTGCAACAAGCCTAGACTAGAGCAACTTTAAACAAATCCATATTATTTTAGAAGGGTGATGATGGAGGTGATAGAATGATAGGAGTCTGGGAGAAAAGAGCCTACAAAAAATAAATGGGGAGTGGGGCACGAGCTGCTTCTGCAACAGAAGCTGAGGTCTCTAGCGAGTATTTCTTCTGGATTATAAAATGCAGAAGAATTATATTCATTTACCACCTGGAACTAGGCAACAACGTTTTAATGTTTGAGAATAAAAGTCTAGTACAACATGGACTTTACTGTCATTTCCTGCATGTGGGAATATTACCTTAAAAGGTTACAGGTGATGAGTAAAAGTGCACATGGGAAGTTTGTTCAGCCTTTTTAACTCAATGTATAGCACAGGTTGATATAAACCTTTCAATTTACTATTCATTAGTTAAGGAAATTTTAACACACATCTTGATTTTTGTCATGTTTAGGATTGTTTGATTTCCTAAAAGCTTAAAATACTATGTGCAGTGCAGAGGACTCGCATGCATATTTTAAATAATAAATAACAAGTATAGACTATTATGAAAAAGATGTTTCACACTTGCAAAACCACACGTTATTACTTCCATCTGGTAAATGGTAAGTACTAAAATATTTATAAATATCACATCATAATTCACCTGTTACACATGGTAGATATATTCAATTTTCATGTCTCTCAATTAAAAGCTATGATGTATAATACACAGTCACACATTTGTTTATCTAAAAGAAAAATAAATGTTTTCCTTAATACCACCACAGGGATTACTTTCTCATCCTGCTGTGCAAATAGTGTAAATATTTTGAAAGAGGTAAAACACCATGGCTTCCTGAAGTTTCTGTTTGTTTTCAATAATATAAGAAAATAAAATGTATCTAGATGGGTTTAGACTCGTAACTGCTGATCTCAATTTTTCTTTTAATTATTCTTTCAGTTGAATGGTTAAATACCGTGCAGCATTTAGATATCTCCCTAGGAACAAAGTGTATAGTTAAGCAATATACATAAGGAAACTATTTCTCAACAACAGTTTAAATAAAAAACTCTAATTAATTTATGTGACTCAAACATAAATCATGTATTGTTTAACAACCACAACTACATTGTAGTTAATTTACAGCAGAGAGTGCATTTGAGAGCAATTACATGAATAATTAGATCCCAGTTCAAATACAATTACTACATACTTTTTTTGACCAAATAAAGTATACAAAAGGCACAGTAGTGGCATTTTGGTATACTAGAGTTCTTTAGTTACCTTCACAGTATAAAAGTGGTGTTGGAAATGTTCTTTGACATTTTTTTCTGATTCCCCCCTAAAAATTTAAATTTCTTCTTAAAATTGTCTAATTTTAGTTTTTGTTACACAGAAGTTCAGACAATACATTTTAAATATTTAATTATTTTTTTACCTAAGGGGTACAGATACACGGTAAGTAAATACAGAATCAAACACCAACAATCTTTTTTTCTAACTTTTTGAAGGCAGTATGTCTTCCATTGTAAAATTTCCTCAAGCAACCTCCTTTGAAAATTGTCTTTTGAAGATATGTGCTTCTCTATTCCTAAGAATCCTCTGCTATTCAACCATATATTACATTATTATATCACATTTCCTTGGCTGAATTGTACCATTCTCTGCATTATAGCAAACATTCAGCTAAGTATGTAAGTGACTTTATATGGTCCACTTTAATCCTTTCTCTTTGTTACATGTCCTTAATCCTGTTCACTGGTCTATGGAACCTTCTTTCTCCTCACATCTCAAACATGTGCTAATATTTCCTATGTCAAAACCCTTTCATTTGATACTTCTGCCTCCTTAAACATCCTTAAAACAGAAACGAATATAAAAGTCCCTTGTAAAGTATAAATAACTATGAAAATGTTTGTTCCCTTTCATTGTTATTTTTTATTCATTCAAATAAGTACTGAGCAGCTACTATTCCAAACATTTCAATGTATGGTCTGTGGACCCCTAGTGTTCCTCATCCACATTCAAGGTCTCACAGGAGGTTAACCTATTTACATCATAATACCAAGTTGTTATTTGTTTTTTCCACTCTCATCTTCTCACAAATGTAAGGTGGTTTCCAAAGAGTGCATGACCATTAGTTCTGCGCACTTATGCTGAGAAAACAGCCATAGTCAAAAATAGTATGTCACTGCCATTTACAAAACAAGAGACGGTTACATTCGACCTGCATGCCATTTGCTAGCCTCTTTGGTCTTTGGGTTCTCACTATTGTGTAACAATCTGAAGGAGTTCTAAGGCTAAAAACTTGGAAAACCACTGTGGAAGGAAGCTCTGACATTTGAATTCAGTCTCGTGGTACTACTATCAAGGAGTTGTGTAGAGGGAAAGCTGGATACAATATATTTGGATCCCTCTTATACTGTCAATAAGTGAAAATGATATGTAGTAGGAAGGTGAACTATTCCATTCCATTCAGGAGTAGGGTCTGAGTATGCCCAAGTAACACATCATGAAGAAATAGTATCTATATTTTCCAGCACACAGTCAAGGTGGGGGAAGCCATTTTGGACTACAGAGTTCTCTTTGCTCTACCCAAATCAAGGCACAAGGTAACATTTAAAAACCTTTTTGGGTATATGTGCTTTACACTAAATTAAGGCAACAAGTCAATCAAAACTGATTTGTTTTAGCTGAATTATTTATTAGTTTTAGTTGTAAAATAACAATGTTTCCTAAATCATGGCTTTTGAGTCAAGTGCTTTAATGTTTTTCATTTATCAGAATTATTTTTTAATTTGCTAATCCAATGTAAATACTATTATAGTCTCCATATTTATTACTTGTCTCATAGACTGATATTCTAAAGGCAGAATATATTTTCACTAAAACTTTAAACTACTTGAACACATGAACTCGGCCTGAGTCATCTTGGACAGTAAAAGCTAGAATCTCTGATGTTCAATTCCAAATCCTAACATCTCAGACTCTAACCAGACTGAGTCAGAACCATTTTTTACCCATATAAAATTTTGCCCTCATATAGAAACACAGACATTTTTATAAATACTGGTTGAACAAGAAGTATTTTATGTATTTCCATAGTTTTATGAATTCTTACAGAATTTGATAGTGACATTATCCTCCACAAAGCTAAGCTCTGCAATGCATAGTTACCTTCATGCTCCTAATATTTATTTATACTCAATGCATTTTATTTGAATTTGCAGCCATCACCTAGACATATTAATGTTTATTGTTTACAATTTGAATATTAGTTTTCAGTTTATTTCATGATGCTAAAGACTCACATTATTACCCATTTTCCGTTTGAAAAGTAATGTGAGCAAATATTTTGTAACTGGGTTATGTTCCCTTAGTAGCCATGTGCACACATTTATAAAAATAATGACCATTTTGATAATACAATGAAATATAACAACCATAACTTAATAACCCCAGAATTAATAACAAATTTTCAACTTCCACTTTTCAGAATTATGTGCATTGTCAAAGATTCACGCTTAAGAATATTCACTGCAACATTATTTGTAATAGTACAAATTAGCCAAAAAACAGTTAATACTTATCAATGCAGGAATGATTAAACTAATAACAGAACAAAATTGTATAAGAAAATGCACTTCTATTTTCTTTCTTTGATGTATATGTATGTATGCATCTATGTATGCAGATTATATGAAATGGACTGGAAGGGAATTGCACAGCATTTCATCCAATTATTCTCAAATTGTAGTGCGCTGCAGAATCATTTGGGGTGGCAGATAGGGAAATAGTCCCACTTTAACACTTCCTTCTATGTCTGATGGTAACCCAGGACATCTGCATTGTCTATAAGTTCTCACACAGTTCTGGTGCAGGAGGCAGTGGGTAAAACTAATGTACAGTCACACATGAGAAACAGAACTCTAAGCATTACCTGCAGAGTTTCCTTAAAAAGCCTCTCCTTTGTACTAAATTCATAAGTAGCTTCAAAGTCCATTTCTCTGGGCATCTTTGGCCATCCTGTTTATAATAATTTTACAGGCCGGTTTACTTTGTGCCATCTAAAGGGTATCCCAAAAAAATGTATACACACAATGTCTGTAGATTCTTTTATATTTTGAAAATGAAATGTATTATGCGGTCTTTATAATTATTCAAAGCATGTATACATTTTTGGGGGGACAGCCTGTATTTTTAAGCTAATCCTTCTTAATTTCCCCAATCTCTTCATTTTCTTATGTAGCTCCAAAAATTATTAGTCCATCCTTAGAAAGTCTATAGAGTATCTCTCGTCTTCCTACCTTTGCTTTCATATTTTATGATCCTCTACCCTCAACACCATCTTCACTTGTTAAATTTCATCCACTTCTCTTTAAATGTTTTATTATTCTTAACCACTGTTCTTTCTCCTAAGAGTAAATTATATTTGTGATTTACCATTACTTTTTATAATAGTATATTATAATCATATGATTCCTTGACTTATGTCACTGTCAAAGCAAGTTCTAAGAAGGGCGGGGTCTGTAAGTCGGTGTCAAATTACTGAGTTTCTGGTACAATGTAGATTCTCAACCCATGCTAACAGAATTAGGGGAAGTGTTCTCAGTACACATTTCCCATACAAAGGAACGGGGAGCTTAGCTGATACATTCCCAGTGCTGTGTTCTAGCCTGTCTCACGAAAGAACATCCCGCATGGGTTCTCTCATGCACTCATACCCTTTCTCCTCCATGCTGACCACTAATGCCCACAGACCTAAGTAAGAATTGCAGGCCTAATAAGATAAAAGGCAGTGCCCAGAAAGTACACAGTATCAGTAATTTCTAAACTGTTTCCAACCAAGTATTTCTCTAAAGTCCTATGTATATTTAAAATAATATATTTGATTTTTGGAAATCATTTGCTTAATGTCCCTCTCCTCTGATGCAACCTTCTTCTTGAAGGCATAAACTGTGCCTATTTTATTTGTTACCCTATCTCCAGTCACACAGTGGTTGGATCATAAAAGATGTTTATATGCTGCGTTGATTAAATGACTAAAAATAGCCATTCTCTCATCCTTTCGTATCACAAAAGTACTGATCTTTTTGTCAGAATGTAGAGATTATCTATAGATAATGCTTCATTTTTAATAATGTCAAATGATATCATAGTTTAAGGCATAAATGAATGCAAAACCAAATTAAAATAAAACACTTAAAAATATTATGGTGCAAAATAAATTGGCTCTACTATGTCTTTACCTAATATATTAAATTTCTCCCAAAAACAAAATAAATAATTTAAAACAAAGGTAAAATCCAGAACCTTATATAACCTCTCATATTCCTAAAGGAAATATTGATGATATTCACTGAGATGGCAATAGCATTGTTACCCAGTACTATGTGTTCCTTACGTAGAAATATTAATGTAAGTTATAAGGGACAACCTTTCGGTTGACACTAACAAGACAAACATATTTTCTTAACCAACTTTAACAAGTTATTACTCTTCCACAAGTGACATTTTGAAATCAGTGTTGCAAAAAAATGGTTTTTGGTCCTGACTACTTTGATATGAATCTATCTGAGTTGAACAGGTATCTGTAAAAACACTCTTTTAAAAGCAGTTGGTTTTCCATTTCATGATGGCTGCTCCTGCAGAAATAAAAGTATGCTGGGCTTTGCTCAGTAGTACTCACCACCCACATGAACCTAACTGGAGTAAGATGCTAGGAGGCCAGTGCCCTACAAGACCATGTCACCACAGCTGGAGCCTAAAACCATTCCTTTTTAACATAGATAAGTGATAAGCTGGTGCCTAAAACCATTCCTTTTTAACATAGAAGATTCTGAAAATAGACCATCCCTTTCAGAATGCTGTACCACAATTGTGTCCTCAATTTAACTATTATTTTCAGTTAATGTAAATAATGACAGTCTTTTAAAATTGGTTAACATTTCATTTTTCATGTATACTGGTTTATAACTTTCCTGTATAATTATTTCTTTTATCTAAATAAGAAAATGTTAGCTAAAGTGTTATATGAAATTAAAGATAGATCGTCAAGTAGTCAAAGCAAAAAAACTCCCTGGGCTCCAGGCAACAAATGGTAAATTTGCTTACTAATGATAGAACCACTCTTATGATTGGATGAAAACAAATATTCATTCTTGATAGACCCTCCATAAGGCTTATAGTGCATCACATGTACTAATACACCCCAAAGTTCTGTACAACCTTAAATCTGATGTTCTTGATCAAAATCTGATTTTATGCTTAATAAATACCTGAATATGACCTGAAGTCCATCCATGTTTCTATGGATAGTCGCTAGTATCTGGCAATACTAGTTTCATGGATGTTATTAGCTATTATGAAAGAAAAAAAAAGAGTTCTAGAATCAAATGTGTTTGTAGAATTCTAAATTATGAATAAAAATTCTATAATTATTTTTTGAGACTTATAAATATATTAATTATTATGTAAAAAACATAAAGGGCTTACCATGAATTGTTTCTCAAAGGTTTTATTACAAACATTTTTACCCCTGGAAGTGTCTTAATACTGTACATTTTGCAATTGATTTGAGCTAAATCCTTAAAAATTTGTATAGACCATGAATAATCAAAACAACCTTGAGCAAGAAAAGCAAAGCTGGAAGCTTCATACTGCTTTTAAACTATATTACAAAGGGATAGTAATCAAAACAGTATGCAATTGGCATAAAAACAAACACATAGATCAATGAATAAGAATAGAAAGTCAGGAAATAAACCCACTCATTCATGATCAATAAAGTTTTGACAAAGGCGTCAAGAATACACAATGCAGAAAGGATAGTCTCTTCAATGAAGGGCATGGGGAAAACTGTACAGCCACGTGCACAAAATGAAAGAAACTGGGCTCCTTTCTTCATCATTAATAAAATCAACTCAAAATAGATTAAATTTTCAAATATAGACATAAAACCATGAAATCCCAAAAGAAAGCATAAGGAGTAAGCACCTTGCAATTGGTCTTGGCAATAAGTTTTTGTATTTGACTAAAAAGCAAAGGCAATAAAAAAATAAATAAACAAGTAGCAACTTATCAAAATCAAACTAAAAATTTCTGAATAGCAAAGGAAGCCATTAATAAAATGAAAAGGAAACCTCGGGAATGGCAGAAAATATTTTCAGACCACATATTGGATAAGGGGTTAATATTGAAAATATATAATCCTACAATTTAATAGAAAAAAATTAATCCAATTATACATGGTCAAAGGACCTGAATATATATTTCTCAAAAGAGGGCATGCTAACATCCAACAGGTAAATAAAAAGGTACTCAACATCTATAATAATATATAATAATAAAAGCATAATATGCTAATTAGACTGGACAGCTGAATGGCCTTCCGGACGTCCTTCCGGATGACCATCCAGACGAAGCCACGGCTGCGAGGGCTGAGCCCCTTACACGAATTTCATGTATCGGGCCTCTAGTCACTAATAATCAGGCAAATGCAAATCAAAACCACAATGAGGTAACACTTCCTGCCTGTTAGAAAATCTATTATCAAAATATTAAGAGCTAAATGCTGGTAATGCTGGGGAGGTTGTGGAAATAAGGGGATTCTCGGTGTGAATGTAAACTGGTATAGGCACTATGGAAACTATACAAAGGTTCCTTAAGAAATTAAAAATAGAACTACTATATGATCCAGCAATTATGGATTTGTATCCAAAGGAAATAAAATCACTTTCTCAAAAAGTTATCTGCATATACTTTTTGCAGATAAGTATAGGATGCTGTATTCCTATGTTCATTGCAGCATTATTCCCAATAGCCAAGATATAGAAACAATCTCAGTGTCTATTGATGGATACATGGATAAATAAATATACATAAAGATATGTTTGTTAATATGATATTATTCAGCTTTTTAAAAAAGGGAATCCTGTGTTTTGCAGTAGCACAGATGAACCTGGAGGGCATTATGCTAACTGAAATAAGCTAGACAGAGAAAGACAATACTGGGTTTCACTTGTATGTGGAATCTAAAAAAAAAAAAGTAAAGCTCATAGATTAGAATGGCAGTGGCTAGGGGTTTAGGGGTGGGGGATAGGGAAATTATTAAATGGGTACAAACTTTGAGTGATAAGGTGAATAAATTCCAAGGATCTAATGTATAGCATGATGACTATAGTAAATAACACCATATGATATAACTGAAATTTGCTAAAATTGTAAATATTAAAGCATTCTGATAAAAGAGAAAAAAAGAGAGCAATTAATGAGGTGATGGATGTGTTAATTAACTTAACTGTGGAAATCCCATCACAATGTATATGTTTATCGACTCATCAAATTGTACACTTTAAATATATTACAATTTTATTTATGAACTAGAGGCCCAGTGCATGAATACATGCATGGGTGGGATTGGGCTGGCCCGCCCTGATTGGGACCTATCAGGGCCAGTTGGGAGGAGGGCCACGGGAGGTTGGCTGGCTGGCCCTGTCCCTATGAGCCCGGTTGGCTGGCCACAGTGCGCGTCATAGCAATCCTGTGTTCTGGTCATTCCAGTCACTTGGCTTTTATATATATTCAATAAATTTGAACTGAGAAAAACAAAACTGAGTAGTTAGCCCAGGGGTGGGCAAACTTTTTGACTCCAGGGCCACAATGGGTTCTTAAACTGGACAGGAGGGCCGGAACAAAAGCATGGATGGAGTGTATGTGTGAACTAATATAAATTCAAAGTAAACATCATTACATAAAAGGGTACAGTCTTTTTTTTTTTTAGTTTTATTCATTTCAAATGGGCAGGATCCGGCCCGCGGGCCGTAGTTTGCCCACGGCTGAGTTAGCCTGTATGGCTGTGGTCCCTCTTAGATTGTTCTTGCTGTGTTGAATTACTTTGATGCCTATAGCCTGCAATGGCATATGCTTTAGGAAACAACTGTTGGGCATACGCTATTAAATTTATTTTAGGGATTTTGATAAAAATAATATCCATGCATCTCCCAATGTCCCTCTTTTATTTTTTTAATATATTTTATTGATTTTTTACAGAGAGGAAGGGAGAGAGATAGAGAGTTAGAAACATCGATGAGAGAGAAACATCGATCAACTGCCTCCTGGACACCCCCCACTGGGGATGTGCCCGCAACCCAGGTACATGCCCTTAACCGGAATCGATCCTGGGACCTTTCAGTCCGCAGGCTGACGCTCTATCCACTGAGCCAAACTGGTTTCGGCCCAATGTCCCTCTTAAAATCAGTTGAAGTAACTATGATCTAACTAATTTGGCTTGTTTTCTTCTAATGGATAGTATATATACTGCATTTGCATGAGGTCATTACTTTGTCCATTTGGATTCTAGGGGAAAAAAGGCAGCTAACTTCTATGACTAAATAAAATTCATTATTATTAATGAAATCTTTCTCTTGATTTTTTTATTTTCTTAACTCTATATTTTTACTTATTTTTATATAAAAAAATTTCTGAACCACTTTATTGAGGTGTGGGTGACATGTAAAAATCTCTACATATTTAATGTATAGAACCTGATGAGTTTGCATATATGCTTACACTCATAAAAACATCATCACAATATATGCCACAAACAATTAAATCTGTTTAATCTCTAGAAATCAGCTGGTTTTTAAATAATTTTTAATATGGACAATAGAGAGAGTAATAGCCACGATTAATAATTATTGCATTCTTATTATACACTAATCATTGTCAAACACTATTTTTATGCATTATGTCATTATCACAACAATGTTAACATGTAGGGTAACAATTGTTATGTTCTATTTACAGAAATGGAAAATGAAGTTTTGCCATTTAACTAGTAAAAGTGAAGGGAGCATTTGAATCCAGGTTTTCCTGGCTTGAGAATAAAGTGCTTAACTTTAGATGGAGCTGGATCTCTTAGCACTTAGTTCAGTATTTTTTTATTTTTACTTGTACATTACCTTTGCAATACCACTGTCATTTTATCTCTCAGACAAGCCATAAGTAATTAGAACATCCCTCTGGTTTTCTGTAAAGAATGCTCTCTTCTTTCCTGAAAAGTCATTCACAATCCTTGGGTTCTTTTGGTAAATTTTATTGTTTTCTTTTAAAGTGATGTAAAGAAGTAGACATACAATAGTGATGTTCATTTTATGTGCTCTGTTTTTTCTGTTATGTAAAATGCCAGATAAATCTTAGAATGGACAAAAATCCTAAATCTTCCTATACAGTAGTAGAATTTTACAATGGGCTCTCTCTTTCCCCTATCTGTCCTCTTTCTCAGTAACCCAAGGCATAAGTTTAAATGTCAGGCAATATGTCATTGGAACTCAAGTCCTTTCAATTGCTCTAGGAGAAAATGACAGGTTAATCATTCAATCTCTTCCTGAGAAAGAGACCTCGAATGGTTCTCAGAAACCTGGGTCCCATAATTGCTGTCTGATATGTTCTGAAACTATACAACGAATTGTTGCAATCCATAGTTAAATTGTCCTCTTTTTAAAGTAAAGGAGATTGTAAACCTGAGAAGAAGAAAGATTTCTGTTCTATTTTAAATTATGTAATAAGCCCTGACCAGTTTAGCTCAGTGGATAGAGCGTCGGCCTATGGACTGAAGGGTCCCGGGTTCGATTCTAGTCAAGGGCATGTACCTTGGTTGCAGGCACATCCCCAGTAGGGGTTGTACAGGAGGCAGCTGATTGATGTTTATCTCTCTCATCAATGTTTTTAACTCTCTATCCCTCTCCCTTCCTCTCTGTAAAAATCAATGAAATATATTTTTAAAAAATTATGTAATAAGACCATAACAATATAAAGAATACACCTCAAGAGAAAAAACGTCTATATAGGCTCTCAGTAAATTCATTACTTCCCAGTGTCTGTCTATAGATAGTCTGAGCTGAGAACACTTAACTTGTCACTGATACAAGGTATTTTTCAAATGAGAAAGACAAATATGTTTTGATAAAGTTTGATGATTAATATTAAAGTTATTCAAAGAGTATCTACACTAATAATAGACAAATATGTAAATTGACAGTACCTTTACACTGACCCACAGCCAATCAGGATTGAGTATGCAAATTAACCTGACAAAGATGGCGGCCCTGTGGGTAGCGTGGGAAGGCAAAAAGATGGCTCCAGGCTGGAACAAAGGTGGAAAAGTGGCTCCGGATTGGAGCAAAGGCGGTACTGGCAGCCGGGGGAAAGAAGGCCCATTCTTGCACAAATCTTCGTGCATCGGGCCTCTAGTATAAAATAAGGGGAATTTTAAACAATTCTATATTATAAAATTGTAATATGCAAATTGATCTGACAGTGGAACAACCAGTTGCTATGACGTGCACTGACAAATAGGGGCCAGACACTCAATGCAGGAGCTGCCCCCTGGTGGTCAGTGCACTCCCACGGGGGGAGCGCCCCTCAGCCAGTAGCCAGGCTCATGGCTGGCAAGTGCAGCAGTGGTGGCAGGAGCTATTACCGCCTCTGCTGTAGGCGGGCAATAAGGAGCAAGGGTTACTGGACCGCGAGAACCCCGAACTGTGAGAGGGATGTCTGACTGCCAGCTTAGGCCCAATCCCCAGTGGGTCGGACCTGAGCTGGCAGGCAGACATCTCCCGAGGGGTCCTGGACTGTGAGAAGGCAAAGGCTGGACTGATTGCCCCCCCCCCCCCCCCCCCCCGCACAAATCTCATGCACTTGGCCTCTAGTAATATATAAAATGTCCGGAAGACAGTGAGTGGATTGGAACATAAAGCAAAGTGGCATCAAGTGACTGATAAAATTCAAAACTATGTTGTATAGATTAATACAACATGGGAGCATAACTCTGTTCAGGTTACTGAGACCATCACATACTTTAAAGTAGGATAAAAGAAGGAACTAGGCAAACAAGGTAAAACCTAGTTGTCCTATCTATTTACTAAATGATCTTGGACAAATACTTTATCATTCTTAGCCTTAGTTTTCTGTTATGGGGATTATATTAGAAAACATGAAAGTGTTTATGAGAATCCCGGGCTTGCTGTATGTGCTCACTCAGTTTCTTTTTTCTCTCTTTCAGTTTTTTTCTCCTCTCTCTCTATTTCAACATGTACTGAACGCAGAGTATAATAACAGGCTAATGAATCTTGAGGGGCAATGTTTGTTGATGCATTTACTTAGTTGTATTGACCAAAAATACACAAAAGGAAAAAAACAAGAAAATAAGACTTCTTTAATTAGGAGTTAATTAGAATGAGAAGGTTATCATCCTTAATTACCTAAAAGTCTGAAATGTAGCTCATTTAGAAACAAATGTGAATTTATTTCCTTCAGGACCATAAAGTAAAACAAACTAATTATTAAATAAATGTTGCTAAATAATAGTTCTGACAGATCTACTTTAATGAACAGATAAGAGTCACATAATTAGCACACTATGGAGTGCAAATGGCCTGGTAGAATGCTTAAATGAAATGTGCTTTCTTAAATAAATTGAACATTTTCTCCATATGGCCTCACCCACCCCTACTGAAGCTCTTAGTTTGTATTTTCATAATTGAATTATATAAAAATAATTTTGTCTATCTATTATCTATCTATCTATCTATCTATCTATCATCTATCTATCTATCTCTCTACCTATCTATTTAATACAAATGCAGGCCACAAAATTGACAATGAAATTCTGAACAAATTTTATAAAAAATTAATAAAATATGACTGTCAATGACTTTGGTAGCAAAATGAAATGGATGTGGAAACTGAAATATCGGAGTAATCTTATTTTAATTTTAGTAGCTCAAATATAATAATTTTAAGCTTATTTAAAATATAAGAAATGAGCAATATTTCCAATTATCTGAGGTTGGGGAATGCAGTTTCTCAGGCTACTTAGTTGTAAATACAAATTAAGTCTGTCATGAGTTCAGGAGTCTGAATACTTACTAGGAACAATTAGATAATTTTTATTCAGATAATTTGGAGAAGTTTTTATACACATTATCACCATCCAAAGGTTACTTTCAAATTTGGCTGCTTAGCTATGTCCATACTGCATAAATGATTGGACAGCATACTTCTAAGTGTTTTTACAAAGAAGAAAAACTTGTCAATATACAAACCCCTATGTTAAATGTTTTAAAATGTAAAATGAAAGATAAAATTTATTTTAATTCAAAAAAATGTTTATAGACTTCCATTCATATACAAATCAATTGATTCACCTTTTCCACTCATTGAGCACCTATACTGTTTTGTGCATTTTAAAGATATCATATGCAAAGATTGAAGGTCACTGTCATTAAAGACCTTCTCACAAATGTAGGTTTCTTAACTAGTGATAAAATCCTATCTAATAAAAGAGTAATATGCAAATTAACCATCACTTCACCACAAAGATGGTGGTGCCTATAGCGGCCAGGGCAGACGCTGGAGACGTCACCCCAGCAATGTGAGCCGCGCGTCCATTCGCTCCTCAGCTGCTGAGGGAGGAGAGGGGAGGGGCCTCTGGTCAGCATCCCCGCCCCTGCCACGTGGAGGAAGGGGGATGGGCCCCAGCCACACGGAGGGAGGGGAGTACCCAGAAAAATGGATCTTCCCAGTTCCTGACACTGATGTAGCCCTATGGTTACTGGGGTCCTCTGCCCACAGCCCTCAGTCGCAGACAGGAAGCCCCCTGCCCTCAGTGTCAACGCAACCAGTGTGGCACCGCAGCAACGGGGTCCGGCGGACACACCACAGACATAAATGCACTGCCGCCACAACCGCCCCCTCGCGCGCGTGCAAGTAGTATGGTCTAATGGGGCAGCTACTGAGGTGCAGCTCCTGCTGCAGCTGATATGCACAGTGCCGGCGGGGAAGCGGCACCTGGGAGCCCGAGCTCCCGAGTACCTGAGCTGCTGCCATTCGAAGCTTGCCTGTGCCTTGGGCTGGCCTGAGGCTCAGGTAAACAGGGCTGGCTGAGGCTTGCGCTGCCAGCAGTGGCAGCAGCAGAGGTGTGATGGGGCGTTGCCTTTTCCTGATCGCCGGGTCGCCTCCTTCCCCTGAGGGCTCCCAGACTGTGAGAGAGGGCAAGCTGGGCTGAGGGACCCCCCTCCAGTGCATGAATTTTCACGCACCAGGCCTCTAGTTTAACAAATAAAGAACAATGACTCCCAGTGTGTTTTGTTTATCTGTTTTTTAATCTCAGGACCCGTTTACACTCTTAACAAGTATTGATCACTCCAAAGATATGGCTTACATATCTTGATATTTATTGTATTCAGAATTACACAATTAATCTCAGAACTAAAAAGATTTATTTACTTATTAACTACCCTGAGACAACAATAAATTCATTCTGTATTCATATAAATGAGAAATATATTGTGGAAAATAAGGATGTTTTTCAACAAATTAGTGAGACCTCTTGTACTGTTTTACCATTTTGAAGCTCCCCTTGATGCTAGACTCCACAGAAGACAACTAGGTTCTTTTTGTTTGGTTTGGTTAATCCTCAACCCCAGGATATATTTTTTTCATTGGCTTTTAGAGAGTGGAAGGGAGGAGAGAGGGAGGGAGAGAGAGAGAGAGATACACATGGATGTGAAAGAGACACATACTTTGGTTGCCTCCAGGAAGCACCCTGGGGCCAGGAATCAAACCTGCAACCCAGGTACATTCCCTTGACCTGGAATCAAACCCAAGAACCTTTGGTGTGCAGGCCAACACTTTAACCTGGAGCCACATGAGCTAGGGCTTAATTGGATTCTTAAATCTGCTTCTTTACTCAATTTGTGGATCAATGTATTGATTAGAATATATGAAGAAAGCCCAGCCCTACATGGGAATGCAACTGAAGTAGAAAGGAGTGTTTTTAAGAGATTTTTTTAAGTATTTATTTTAGAGAGGAAGGAAGAAAGGGAGAGAAACTTCCATGTGAGAGAGAAACATGGATCAGTTGCCTCCTGTACACCCCTCTACTGGGCATTGTGCCTGAACCTGGGCATGTACCCTGACAAGGAATCCAACTGGCAACATATTGGTGCATGGGATGATGCTCAACCAACTGAGACACAGCAGACAGGGAAAAAGGAGTATTTTAAAATATTTTTCAGGTAATCATGGTAGTCTTTTATAGTACACTGAAACTCAAGTGATAGTTTCTTAATAGTGGGAATATGGAAGAAACCTTCTCAATGAATTCATAGGATCCCAAGACAAATTTGTAAGAATATTTGGATGTAGGGGAACATTACTGGATCTATTAAATAATCACCAAGCTATAAAATCAGAGAGCCTGAGTCTTTCTACTTTAAGTATATATGAAGAACTAATGTTGCAATACTTGGTATTTTAAACCACCTGATTTTCAAGTCAATAGTACTTTTTGCACAAAAGTTCTAAGTTAACTCAAATATGTTGGTTATTTTACATAAAGGCATAAATTGGCTCATTCAAAGAAGTAGCTACAAGAATGCAATGCACTTACTCTGGTAAATTTGACTCCTATCGTATTCATGCATACATTCAACACATATTTAATAAGAGTTTACTATACCCTAAGCATTATTATGGATACGTTAAGGACTAACAGACCAAAATAAGATAATTAAGTAAAAATTATAACATGTTATACAGAAGTACAAGGGGGAATATAGAATAGGAAGCAGGATAGAAAATATGTGTATGTTAGGGATTGATGAGTGGAATAGCATTAGATGTTAGATGAGTGGCCAGGTAATGCCTCAATGAGAAAGTGAGAGTCATATAAAAATCTGAATAGTCTGAGAGAGCAACCATGAAGATATATGGAAGAGGAGGTTTTGAAGCAGAAGGTAGCAAGAGCAAAACCTAAATTGGATGCATACTTAGCATGTTTGAATGAAATGAACAAAGAAAAATCATAGACAAGAGAGAGATCAGAGAAGGTAGAGGGGAGGTGGAGATGGGGCAAGAGAAGGTTACATATAGGTCTTAGCAAGGACTTTTAGCATTCGTTCTGAATGAAACTGAAAACTACTGGAGAGTTGTGAGCAGAAGAGTGACTTGTCACTTATGCTTTAACAGGAACACTGATTGCTACTGAGAACCGAAATGCAGGAGCACCAAGTTGAAGCATTCAGGATGTTTTCCGGTCCAAGTAACAGAATGCCAAACTAAAGGTGCCTTAAGCAATGTAGACATTTATTATTGCACCTACCAGGAGCCCTAGAAGATGAACTGATTAGCTCCAAAGTCTTAGCAATTTGTGAGAAATGTTTTTAGGTAATCAGAAAATGTATGGTAGAAAAAACCCACACTTCCTACCCACATCTGGGTTAAAGTTATAGCTTTACCATTTATTATCTCTGTGGCTTTTAAATAGTTGCTTAAATGTTTTAATACTCGATTTCATCATCTATAAAATGACATAATTATTGCCTTGTTGGCAGACATAGAGAAAATAAACATGAAATTGATAACTCTTAATACATTGTGGTTTCTATTGGTAAGACTTGAATTGATAATGAGACAAATTACTGTATTCCCTTTCTTTAAAGCATACCCTCTTGATTGATTATACATCAACCTTGAA
Source organism: Myotis yumanensis (assembly GCF_028538775.1). Lineage (NCBI taxonomy): Eukaryota > Metazoa > Chordata > Mammalia > Chiroptera > Vespertilionidae > Myotis > Myotis yumanensis. Next base: position 178,146,233 of record NW_027223752.1, read on the forward strand.
TCTACTTGGGAACATAGACCTGGTCTCTTGAACACTCAGAAACTAATTCCTGGCTGGCTGCCTTTCTCTGGACTCATATCTGTTATACTTTAGTATATGCAGTGCTTCTGAAATATTTCCATTGAGATGCAAATTCTAGATATGGTATGACAAAAAAAAAGAATTCATAGAAATAAAATTCTGTAAACTGTTGCTTATGACTTGCACGAAAGAGTTTAACATTGCATCAATTTTTATCCAAAACTGATCATGTAACTCTTACTTGGAATAAAACAGGGAAATTGGCATACTCAAACTCAGAATTGTGAAAAATTCTGTCTTAATTCAAATAAATACTTTGAATGTATAATGTGCAGAATCAAGTCATTAACTGAATATTATCTGATAACGAAATCATTAATAAATGTATTTGCTGATGAATAAAAACATAAACATAATTAACTAAGAGAAGGCAAATAGTGGTTTCTACTCTCCTTTTAGGATCTTTATTTCTAAGCTGCATGGTCCTTCTTGAAAAATTTCGCCTCTCTGTTAGCCAAGATTATGCCTTTTACTAGAATCAATTAGGAACACTAGCTTTAATTTGGTCAATTTATGATTACTCCTACAAGATTTATACAAATCTTTTTATTTGCAATGATTATTCTGACTTAAGTTTGAAGTGAATTTTAGTGTTATACTAGTGTCATGAAGTTTTCATATTACTACGTTAGTTTTTGCCATTAAATTTATTATGTTTATTAGACTGATAACTTTAGGCTATACAGGAAAACAATTCATGAGTTTTACTTATATCCTTGAGATTAAATAGAAAAAAATATCTTATTGTAGTTATAGTTGCCTATAATATTAAACAGATTTTATGGTATTACTTTTGATAACTCTTTGGAAGAAAATATATCTTCACTGACCTTTATACTCACCTTGGACTTGATACTCTTTCTGCTTACAAATTATAGAAATGTCATTTTTTTCCTCTATGTTTTCCATATAAAATTATTATTTTTTGTATTTTATAAATTTTTCTATTGGGATTCTTACGTTTCGAGATTTCCACTTCATTTTATTGGTATGCTGTTTAAATAAAAGTCTCCTATTTATACCTGGCTTGTGTCAAATTAGATGGAAATAAATCAGGAAAGTGTTACCCACCAATGAGGCCCTTAATCGAGTCTTTTTCTCTATCTCTAACTCAAATCACCCTTAACTTCTCCAGCAGTGAAACATGAGAGATGGGCAAAAAGTACTTAGGTGGCTGTTCATATTTTGAACCACCAGATAGCTTCATTTGCAGGACTGCATTAGCTTGAGGATCAGTGACATGAAAATGGAAAAGGGGAGTACTGCCTTTCTGTTACATTTGAAGGAGCAATATGAAAAATATCTCTAAGGATGTCTTTTTGAGGGCTGTGTGTAGGGAGGAGACCCAAAACATTAGGGAGTTCATCACCGTAGAAAGATCTGTTTTTCTTGTTGTTTTGTTTTTTTTATCCTCACCTGAGGTTATATTTATTGATTTGAGAGAGAGAGAGAGAAGCATCTATGTGACTTGAGAAATATTGATTGGTTGCCTCCAGTAAGTGCCTCTCACCAGGGCTCCAACCTTCAACTTAGTTATGTGCCCTGACCAGGAATTTAACCTGCAACCTTTTTGGTGTACAGGACGATACTCCAACCAACTGAGCCACCAGCCAGGGCAAAGGATCTGGGTTTTTTGGTATCAAATTAATGAATGCAAAAATGAATGCTTATAAAATGAAAAAAAAAATTATTTTAGGTTCTATTTAGATGTGTCTAGGGTATTAAAGAAGTTAAATCCAAACTAAATTACTTAGTAATAAGGCTTCATTTAAATCTTTAAACATTTTTGAAAGATTATACAATCTTACCAGAAATCAACTTACATATAGCCACACATGTACACACATACTAAGCAAAATGTATACTTATGTAAATGTAGTTATCTTTGATGGTAATGGCATATGTTGTATATGTAAATGTCAGATAGAATTTACATCGTATCTATATATACAAAAGCTTAATATTCAAATTGTCCCCTTGAGAGTTCAACCAGGAAACTGGGAGTTTGATCACTCACTGTGATGTACGCTGACCACCAGGGGGCCGAGGGGAATGAAGGAAGGCACCAGCCTGCAGCTGGAAGGCCCCAATTGGCCCTGATAGCCAGCCAAGCCGAGGGACCCTATCCACGCACGAATTTCATGCATCAGGTTCTAGTTTATAATATAATGGTTAAAGGTGGCAACATTGAAGAAGGTGCATGCAAACTTCTATGCCTCCATAGAGATATATGAAATGTAAATTAGAGATACACTATATCCCTACCAATCTCTAAAATTAATATTTTTTATTCATCATAAAGTTATTACCCTCATTTTTAAACACAGGTCAATCACTGTCAGCTACTACTGAACTGCATGCTTTATGTGCAGTATTTCACTAAATCCACAGAAACTCCACTTAAGTCAGTATTATTAAAATCTCTGTTTTACAGAAGAGGTATTTAAGTCTGCAAAGTAAGTTGTTTCCAGATAGCAATTAAATAAAAGAAGGATTAGAATCTAGACTACCTGAATCAAGTTCGTGAGTGTTTATAGAATCACATATTTACTCATCTTTTCTTAGAAAATACTTAAATTACTGGAAACCTTTGAATATCGAACCTTGATTTATAAACCCTCTTTCCTTCTCCATATATCAATTTTTTGCTAAATTCTATCATTTATTTTGCCTGACTATATTTCAGATAACCACTATATATATACCTACAAACTGATGAGGAAACATGTTTTAATTTATCAGTAGTAGTAAAATTTTTAATACAACTAAATTAGAGACAATTAAGTATTCAGTAAAATGACTTAAAAATCACTATTCAAGTATAATAATATTGAGACATTTCAGGCCTCAATATACCCACAAGTTTCTAATTAGTAAAATAATTTATAGTGTTCAATTGTAAAAAAATATCTAAATTAACAGAAAATCAACTTGTAGCATTTCTGTTAATTCTTTGAAGGGTAGAAATTTGTATTTTTAACTTTAAATAAAAGTCTCCTATTTATACCTGGCTTGTGTCAAATTAGATGGAAATAAATCAGGAAAGTGTTACCCACCAATGAGGCCCTTAATCGAGTCTTTTCTCTATCTCTAACTCAAATCACCCTTAACTTCTCCAGCAGTGAAACATGAGAGATGGGCAAATGTCAATTCTTGCCATTTTTCTTTCTGAGGTTTAAAATAACTTTCCTCTAACTTTCAGTAAACTCATTTACTAATTGGGAGATTGTTCAATCTTACCAGATATCAACTTTACACACACCCATACATGCACACACAAATGAATGTACACTTATGTAAGTGTAGTTATTTTATATGATGTTGACCTATATTTCTGCATGTAAATATGAGAGACAGCATTCACATCATACTTATCCTATATAATAAAGAGCTAATATGCAAATGATCATCATGCCCTTGCACCCTTGCGCCAGAACTGCTCAGACACTCAACACTAGGGAGAGAGGAATAGGGACCAGACAGGCACAAATGAGCTCTCAATAGAGAAATAGGGACCACCCAGGCACAAATGAGCTCGTGAGAGAGGAATGGGGACTAGGCAGGCACATATGAGCTCGTGAGAGAGGAATGGGGACCAGGCAGGCTGCAGTCCAGGAGAGGGACAAGCTGCCCGCCCAGTGGTCCCAGGCACCAATGCCGGTGCCTGCAGCCCAGGAGAGGGACAAGCCGCCTGCCCCATGGTCCTGGGTACCTGTGGCTTCGGCCCAGGCAAAGCCGCCCGTCCATGGTTCCCTGTAGCTGAGGCCAGCCTGGGTGAAGCTGGACCAGTTCCTCAGTGCCTGCGGCCTGCCAGAGGGAGGAAAGCTCGGGTCCCAGGTGCTTGCAACCACCCAGAGGAGGGAATGCTGGGTCCCAGGTGCAGGGCAAGGCAGAGGCGGTTAGGGCAATCAGGCCAGCAGGGTAGCAGTTAGGGGTGATCAGGCTGGTAGATAAGCAGTTAGAGGCGATCAAGCAGCTAGGCAGAGGTGGTTAGGGGTAATGAGGCAGGCAGAGGGGGTCAGGGGCAATCAGGCAGACAGGCAGAGGGGTTAGGGGCGATCAGGCAGGCAGGTGGGCAGGCGAGCAGTTAGGAGCCAGTGGTCCCAGATTGGAAGAGGCAGTTGGACATCCCCCGAGGGGTCCCGGATTGGAGAGGGTGCAGGCCTGGCTGAGGGACACCCCCACCCCCATGCACAAATTCCTTGCCCTGAGCCTCTAGTAAAAACATGATGGTCAAAAGTGACAACATTTACTTAAGATTTGTTCTTTGTTTGTTAATCCTCCCCTGAGGATGTTTCTCCATTGATTTTTAAGACAAATGGAAGACAGAAGTAAAGACAAAGAGAAACAGAGATGTGAGACAAACAAATTTATTGGTTACCTCCTGCAGAAGCCCTGACCAGGGCTGAGGAGGAGCTTGCAACCAAAGTATGGGTCCTTTACAGGAATCAAGCCCAGGACTCTTTGAGTGTCTGCAGGCCAACACTCTATCCACTGAGCCAAATTGGCTAGGCCATTTAAGATATTTTTTATTAACATTTCTAAAATATGTTTTTATTGATTTCAGAGTAAGGGAGAGGGAGAGAGAGATAGAAACATCAATGATGAGAGAGAATTATTGATTGGCTGCCTCTTACACAACCCACAGTGGGGATTGAGCCCACAACCTAGGCATGTGCCCTGACCAGAAATTGAACCATGACCTCCTGGTCATAGGTCAATGCTCAACCACTGAGCGATGCCCAGTCTGGCTTTATTAACATTTTTATACAAAACATTTTTCCTGGGCATAAAAGGAATGATAAGCAATTTCAGTCTTCTAAGAAATTTGATATTTTAAAAGGAATGATAATTAAATCGTGCAAGTTTCCACTACACTGTCATATCCAAATATACTCTTCATCGCCTGCCATGTAATAATGTAGTTGGGCTCTAAAAATATTTTTCCTTTGCCACTTGCTTTTTTTCCCCACTTTTTTTTAAAAAAATGTAAGCTCTTTATTGTTTAACGTATTACATATGTCTTCTCTTTTCCCCATTTACCTCTCCCCAGCTGTTCCCATCCTTCAGCACATGCCCTCACCTACCTACTGTTTGTGTCCATGGGTTATGTTTATATGCATGCATACAAGTTCTTTGGTTAACCTCGTACCTCACACCCATCTCCTGCCTTCCCTCTGAGGTTGGATGGTCTGTTTGATATTTCTGTTTCTGGATCTATTTTTTCATCAGTTTATGTTGTTCATTATATTCCACAAATGAGTGAGATCATGTCATATTTATCTCTCTCTGACTAGCTTATTTTGCTTAGAAGATGCTCTCCAGGTCCATTCATGCTGTTGAAAATGGTAAGAGTTCCTTCTTTTTTATAGCAGCGTAATATTCCATTCTGCAGATGTACCACATTTTTCAATCTACTCTCTGTTGATGGGCACTTAGGCTGTTTCCAAATATTTACTATTGCAAATTGTGCTGCTATGAACATAGGGGTGCATATATACTTTCTGATTTGTCTTTCTGATATCTGGGGTTATATTACTAGAAGTGGGATTACTGGGTCAAATGGGAGTTCCATTTTTAATTTTTTGAGGAAACTCCATACTGTTCTCCATAGTGGCTGCACCAGTCTGCATTCCCACCAGCAGTGCACAAGGGTTCCTTTTTCTCCACATCCTCGCCAGCACTTGTTATTTGTTGATTTGTGGATGATAGCCATTCTGACAGGTGTGGGATGGTATCTCATTGCCATTTTGATTTGCATCTCTCAGATGATTAGTAACTTTGAGCATGTTTTCATATGTCTCTCGGCCTTTGGTATGTACACTTTCAAAAGGTGTCAATTTAGGTCCTTTGCCCATTTTTTGGTTGTATTGTTTATCTTCCTTTTGTTGGAAATAAAGGGGTCATACCTCAACATAATAAAAGCCTTATATGACAAACCTACAGCCAACATCATACTCAATGGGAAAAATTAAAACCATTTCCTCTAAGAACAGGAGCAACATAGGGATGCCTGTTTTCACCACTCCTGTTTGACATAGTACTGGAAGTGTTAGCCATAGCAATCAGACAAGAAGAAGAAGCAAAAGGCATCCAGATTGGAAAAGAAGGCGTAAAACTCATTATTCTCAGATGACATGATTTTGTACATTGAAAACCCTAAAGACTCTATCACAAAACTACTAGACTTAATAAATGATTTTGGCAATGTAGCAGGATACAAAATTAACACCCAGAAATTGATGGCTTTTTTATATACCAATAATGAACTCACAGAAAGAGAAACTAAAAGAAAATCCCACTTACCATTGCACCAAACCAATTAATATACTAGGAATAAACTTAACCAAGGAGGTAAAAGACCTGTACTCAGAAAACTATAAGATATTGAGAAAAAGAGATAGAGGAAGATATAAACAAATGGAAGAATATACCGTGTTCATGTATTGGTAGAATCAATATAATTGAAATGTCCATACTACCTAAAGTTAGATTCAATACAATCCCCACTAAAATGCTAATGGCATATTTCATAAACCTATAACAAACTCTCCAAAAATTCATATGGAATACAAAAAGACCCTGAATAACCACACCAATCCTGAGAAGAAAAATGTTATAAGGATCACAATACCATTTATCTGCCTTTATTACAAAGCCACTATTCTCAAAACTGCCTCGTACTGGCACAAGAACAGACTTATAGACCAATGGAACAGAACAGAGAACCCAGAAATTGACCCAAGCCATTATGCTCAATTAATATTTGACAAAGGAGGCAAGAGCATACAATGCAGTAAGACAGTCTCTTCAATAAATGGTTGGGAAAATTGGACAGATAAATGCAAAAAAAGGAAACTAGACCACCACCTCACACCATACAGAAAAATAAACTCAAAATGAATAAAGGAGTTAAATGTAAGATGGAAAACCATAAAAATCTTAGAAGACTCCATAGGCAGCTACATAACAGACATATGTTGTAGCAATATCTTTATAGATACAGCACCTAGGACAATGGAAACTAGGGAGAAAATGGACAAATGGGACTACATCAAAATAAAAAGCTTCTACTCAGCAAAAGAAATCATCAATAAAACAACAATTGAGCCTACTGCATGGGAGAACATATTTGCCAATGTTATATCCAATAAGGGTTTAATCTCCAAAATTCATAGGGAACCCACTTGCTCTTTTTTAAGCTTTGCCACTAGATGACCCAGAGGAACACTGGAAGAGGGTGGGTTTATCTTCTGATTCTGAGTGTTCTCTTCTTGTCAGGCTTCTGTAGTGCACAATGTTCCAAGTGCCTGGCTCTTCTATCTTATTGTGGGCCAGTACCCCGCAGTAACCCACAGCTTCCCCTGGATCACTTCCTAGTGCTTTAAAATCAGTTTCAAGAGAACCAAGATGGAGGCATAGGTAAACACCTATACTTGTTGCCTCTCACAACCACATCAAAATTACAACTAAAAGGCAGGACAACTACCACCCAAAACCACAGGGAAGCTGGCTGAGTGGAAGTTCCACAACTAGAGAGGTGAAGAAAGCTCATTGAGACTGGTAAGAGGTGCAGAGGCGCGGAAAGTGCTGGCACCTGGATGTGCTGCTCTTTTAATCGGGAGGGAGATACAAGCTCCTGCTTGCTCTGAACTCCAGTTCTGGGTGAGACTCTGGGGGACCCAGACACATAGGGGGAGAAACTGGACTGTCTGGCATCAGGACAGGAACACAAAGGGGGCTTTCTCTCAGAGGTGCTTTCAGCGATCATTGTTCTTGCACGGGGGTGCAGGACACGGAGACCCGGGGACCTCTCCAGTACAGGGTTGACTGGCAGCCATTGCTGTTTGCTCCACCTTGGTGATTCCCAAAGACCCCGTCCCACCCAATTGACAACCCCACCCAAGCTGTGCGCATTGGCTTTTGCACATGAATGGCCTGTCCTTTCTCCAACTAAAACCTATCAACCTTCAGCTGGGTCAAAGAGCCCCAGAGCTTCCAAAAGAAGGCCCAAGGCCCAGCAGCAGCAGCATGCATTGCTTCACAGCTGGGCCTCATCTGGGTACTTCCAAATCCCATACAAAGAGGAGGAATCTGCAGATGTTTCTGTAGCTCCTGCTGTACGGCCCCAGACAGGGGCTGACCTTGTACCTCCTTTGAGATCCAAGAGCCAGTGTTCCCAGGTCATAGTGAGACCATCCCAGATTACAACTCTTCACATCCATAAGAAACACACTCAAGGGGCAGACTCAGTGAGCACCAAAGCTCCACTGAAGCAAGTCTTGCCACATAAGGGTTTCTCCTACACAACAGATCTTCCAGTGTACACTCAGCTGGTCATCACAGCCAATTGACCTGGAGGCCAATTCCTTCCAGTGATACCAACAGCAATCAAGAGTTAGCTACAATAAGACTGTGAATAGCACACAAAGGGGTGCACCAAGAGCGTCCACCTCAAGTGATTGGGGAGGCTGAGCCATTGGGCCCTATTGGACATCTACCACACAAGGCCACTCTATCAACTCAAGGAGACTTAGTAGCTACCCAGTACATAGAAACAAACACAGGGAAGCAGCCAAAATGTGGAGACAAAGAAACAAGTCACAAATGAAAGAAATGGTTGAAAGCAAAATACTGGATATAGAGTTCAAATCCATGGTTAGAAAGTTACTCAAGAATCTTCTAGAAATCTCTGAGAAAATTAGGTAGACCCTCAAGGTTATGAAAATGGCCAATGAGAAATTAAGCATACACTGACTGAAATAAAGAATAATATACAGAGATTCAACAGCAGACTAGAGGATCCCAAGAATCAAGTCAAAGATTTGAAATATGAAGAAGCAAAAAACACCTAACCGGAAAAACAAAAAGAAAAAAGAATCCAAAAATATCAAGATAGTGTAAGTAGCCTCTGGGACAACTTCAAGCGTACCAACATCCGAAGAATGGGGGTGTCAGAAGAAGAGAGAGAGCAAGATATTGAAAACCTATTTGAAGAAATAATGACAGAAAACTTCCCCTACCTGGTGAAAGAAATAGACTTACAAGTCCAGGAAGCACAGAGAACCCCAAACAAAAGGAATCCAAAGAGGACCACACCAAGACACATCATAATTAAAATGCCAAGAGCAAAAGACAAATAGAGAATCTTAAAAGCAGCAAGAGAAAGACAGTTAGTTACCTACAAGGGAGTACCCATACCACTATCAGCTGATTTCTCAACAGAAACCATGCAGGCCAGAAGAGAGTGGCAAGAAATATACAAAGTGATGAATAGCAAGAACCTACAACCAAGATTACTCTACCCAGCAAAGATTATTTAGAATTGAAGGTCAGATAAAGAGCTTCACAGACAAGAAAAAGCTAAAGGAGTTCATCACCACCAAACCAGTATTTTATGAAATGCTGAAGGGTATTCTCAAAGAAGTGGAAGAAGAAAAAGGTAAAGATAAAACATTATGAACAACGAAGTGACAACAAATACATATCTATCAACAAGTGAACCTAAAAACCAAATGAATTAAAAACCTGATGAGCCCTAACCGGTTTGGCTCAGTGGATAAAGCTTTGGCTTGCAGACTGAAGGGTAATGGGTTTGATTCCAGTCAAGGGCATGTAACTTGGTTGCAGGCACATCCCCAGTAGGGGGTGTGCAGGAGGCAGCTGATCGATGTTTCTCTCATCAATGTTTCTAACTCTCTATCCCTCTCCCTTCCTCTCTGTAAAAAAATCAATAAAATATATTTAAAAAAAAAACAAAAAACCTGATGAACAGAATAGACTGGTGAATGTAATAGAATCAGGGGCATGGAAAGGGAGCAGACTGACAATTCTCAGGGGGAAGGGGTTGTAGGGGATGCAGGAAGAGATTGGACAAAGAGCTTACACCTATGGATGAGGTCAGTGGGAGGGGAGGCCTGGAGTGGGGTGGGAACCAGGAGGAGGGGAGCTATGGGAGGAAAAAGAGGAACATCTCTAATATTCTGAACAATAAAAATTAAAAAAATAAAAATAAAAAAAATCAGTTTTAAGGCCTGGCAACTCCCTGTAGATGGCTTCCTCTAAATCCTCCTATGATGACTTTGTAATCTAGTGTGTCCCATGAGGTATCCTCCAGTGAACAGTGACTCCAGTATCCCTCTGCATCATTGTGCCATGATTACCAACATACAACATCTTGTAGATGACTATGTCCATTAGCCCTTCTGATGTACAGTGTGGAATGCTGGCACCTCCTTGGATGGCTTTAGTTGTCGTTTGGTTTGTTGGATGGAGAGGAGTGCTGCTAGTTAGGAGCCTATGGCTGGCTTCTGTTGTACCTCAGAAAGAGGATTTCTAGCACATGCTGCTGGCACAGCACATCAGTGACATCTCCACGACCTAGTGAGCCATGGCTGTGTCATCTCCAGTGAAGTCTAGCTGTCAGCCTTGGTTGGGATTGAAGGGGTAGAGTTCTTCCTTGGGCGCAGCATTTCCTCTCTAGAGGCAGTGGCTGCTCTTTGTATCGACTATGCCTGTATCTCACAGAACTCTTTAATTACTACTAGTCAACCCTTCATCAATCACTCCAGTACTCTGTTATATCTATTTATTCTGCTTATTAAACTCCCTCGTTCAAATTACAATGTGGTTTCTGCCTCCCAATAGGCCTTTAACTATTATACACACCAAAAGTAACAGGAGACTTAATCTAGGAGGTCAAGGAGCAATAATACAAAATGATAATACAAAATGTGTCCCAAGGCATAGAAGAAATAACTAGCCCTGCACCAAAGGGTGAAATAATCAATAAAATGTTTTCAGACCATGAGTTAGTTCTCTAAGAATAGAACTATTTTGTGTGTGTGTGTGTGTGTGTGTGTGTGTGTGTGTGTGTCTGTGTGTGAGTGTGTTTCAGATAAAGGGGAACAAGAATAAATTTCTGGAAATGGATTTATCACAGGAACTGTCATACTGTTTAAGAATAAATGAGTAGACAAAAGGATTCACAGGGTAAATGCAGATTAATTTGGCTAGAAATATATGGTGGAGTCAGTCACAAATAAGCTTTAATGTGATGGCAAAGTTCTTGCACATCTCACATATATGTTGAGCTAAACAGATTTTCACTGAAGAATGTCTGTTTCCTTTAGAAATTCAGTTGCATATCAGTTACTTTACCTCAGGAGCCCTGATGTATTATATGCTTTTGCCTGATTTTAAACAAAATCATATGCTCCCATGTTTAAAAGTTTGTATTTATACATAAATTTCCATCATAATGAATACCTAAAAGAGAAGACTGAGAAGCCTGCATGGATATAAACATGTACTCAAGACAAAAACAATATCCAAAAGCATTTGTCAAATGTCAGGCACTAAATATATATATATATTAAAAAAAATGTTTAACGCCTTGGTACCCAGCTGGCATGGCTCAGTGGTTGAGCATTTACCTATGAACCATAGGTCATAGTTCCATTCCTGGTCAGGGCACATGCCCAGGTTGCAGGCTCAGTCTCTGGTTGGGGGCATGTGGGAGGCAGCCGATCAATGATTTTCTCTCATCATTGACATTTTTATCTCTCACTCTCCCTTCCTCTCTGAAATCAATAAAAATATTTTTTTTTCAAAAAGCCCTGCCCAGGTGGCTTGGCTGGTTGGAGCATTATACTGTACACCAAAAGGTGTGGCTTCAATACCTGGTCAGGACACAGACCTAGGTTGCAGGTTTGAGTCCTGGTCGGGGCATATACAAGAGGCAACTGACCAATGCTAGTCTTTCACATCGATGTTTCTCTCTTTAGCCCTCCTTCTCTAAAATCAGTAAACACATCCTTGGGTGAGGATAAAATAAACTATAAACAAACAAATAAATAAAATGCCAAACACTAAGAGTACTGTTTGTATTGTGAATATTAAAATTTTTACATCTTTCCAGTGTAAGTAAATGGTGGGGAACCAGATGTATTTTTTTATTCAATTCATTTCACATGTCCGTATTTTACTCATCAGTTACAACTTGAGAACTATAAGGCACAGGGTTTACCTTTTCAAGAAAAGAGCCCAATAGAAAAGTAAAGGTATACACATATGCAAAAAGCCAAAAAAAAAAAAAAAGTAAAAAGGTGCACCTTAGTCAATATTTAAAGGAACTGAGTTTAGTCCTGGACATGATCAAAGTCATCAAATGACATAAAATGGATTTTCCATCTGGGTTTAGATAATGCATTCTTTTCCCATTTTGTTAAGCTCTGAGTGAGGCTGAACTGTCAGACACCTGTCAAATAGAAAGGAACTTCAAGCAACACCTTCAAGAAGTAGCAAATTAAGTATATGTCAGCGCGTTGTTGTGCTGAATGGGAATGTCAAACATGCCAGAATTATAGACACTTTCTGTATCAGGTTGGAAGAGTGTTTATAAAGACTGCTTTACCTGCACAACACAAATCAAGTTTTCATTCAACCGCATGCTAGTGATCTTATATCAATATATATAATTCTACATGGATAAAAAAACAGAAACCATCACATAAAGCTGTCTCAGTAAAATTGAGGTGTTATGCTAACTTGATAATTCCTATTAAATATTTCATATAAAATCATAGTGTGATACTATAATTAAAATGAACTTGACTTTATATTTATGTATTTATGGTTACATCCATTTATTTCTCTAAGTTTTTAATCCAAATACCTTTCCATTTATTCAGGGAACAGAGCTCCTATCACCAAAATCATACTTCTCCCATGGAAATATTTTTTATTAAATATGTTACGGTGTTTTTGATTTATAATACTTGACATGTCATTTACATTGTGCAAGAATATTTTTGCAATCTACATCACAATGGTAAGTCAAACTGACTTATTTTAAAATGTCTAAACTAACATTTATTTCACTTATTGATAATGAATAACTACTTCCCTTCAGGCATATCCTTTTGAAAATCAACCTACAACCTACGCAATAAGCTATGTTAAAAATAATTTCATTTGCATTCACATGAAAATCGTGCAGCTATTCCAAGGTGAAGGCTGGCTGCAATATTTCATTTTTAACATATAGAATATTTTAGGCAATAAAGGGCATGTTCAGGGAATGAAAGTTTGGCAAATGAGCATTTCTTTAAGATGACTGCATCTAACATATAAAGGCATCTTTAAAATATATACTTACCCATAAAGAAGTAAATCACTACTTTAAATCTTCTGTTTAATTCTTTATAGCTTTTAAAAGCTTATTAAACTTTTGTTCAATTATATTGGCACCTTTTGATACCTCTTTTATCTTATTGTAATTGTTCTTAATTGTCAACAGTTTATGTCTTACTCAAACTATAGTGGTATTCTAAAACTTAATGACTTTAGTTGGTACAAGTTCTTAGAACAATTATATTGCTCAAACTTCTTTTTAAAATAATAAATATTTTTATTTCAGATAGAAAGGAAAACTGAGAGAGAGAGTAACATCAATGATGAGAATCATTGATCAGCTGCCTCCTGCATTTCCCACGCTGGGGACAATGAATATTTATGTTGTTCAAATGTTTAATTACTAGAAAGTCTGTGGTGATAATATTTATATCTTAATATCTGTGCACATCTCTAATTATGTCATTAATAATATAAATTTCTAGAACTGAAGTATAATTAATATATATAATACAAACATTATAAAGAATAAGCAAATTGAAATGATTTCCAATGACCTTTTCTAGTTCCCCATTGACATAAATACACTTTTCCCCTTGATCTCTCTTTTTAAGTTCAAAAGAATATCCAGTTTTATCCTATTTCTCTACTGCTGCACAATCTGGGATACAGGAAGAGATTATTCATGAAATTGCTCAAATTGAGGTTGGATTGAGCATTTATCAGGAAGGGTGCCAAAGGGAATGCTGTAATTTAGACTCCAATAACAATTTGGAGGTTTCCTTCCAATCTAAGAATACAGGATTTCCTGAAATAATTAAGAGAGCTAATCAAGCTATTTTGAATAGTGGCCCACAAATGTTAAATTCATTTTCAATATTATATTTCACAAATTTCTGCATTTATTATGCAATATGCTCTAAACTGATTTATAGATTAGTTGGGATTTTAACAAATTTTGTTCCATATGCCTCTATAGTAAATTTGCTGTATTGTTAGTCAAGAATAGAGTGTGTGTGTGTGTGTGTGTGTGTGTGTTACGTGTTGTTCAGTGGGCTCCAACTTGTCAGAATTATTTATTCAGCTCTAATTTATTGCTGATTATTTTTACACTGCTAGGGTTCAATTAATATTTATTTAATTTTGTACATTGGGTTAAAGTCTTAGCCAAGAAAACTAAGACTTCTTAATTCTATGTACTAATGAATGCTGTCTCTCAAAATACTCACCCAAAAGGGCATGAATAAGAAACTATTAATGCAATATTATGTTCCCTTAGAAGATAATTTAACAAAATATTATATTAATATTTTGGCAGAAATGATGGAGTCATTTCTGCAACTATTCTAACATGGGATACATTTGCAAAATATTGCTGAAATTAAGAAAAATTCACTTTGACATTCTATTTGCTTTGTACATTTGACCAAATGCTCCCAACTAAAATATCCTTTTGGTGATTCACTTTTTTTCTGTCATCTTTTCTAGAATAAATATTGTCTCAAAATATTTCACTCTACCCAACCTTGAATGTCAATTTCTAAGTGTTGGTCAATGTGGCAGAATGAAAGTAATTTCACAATCATTCACAAAATTTTATCTCTATTAGCATGTGTGATTTTTTTCTGGATTAGAATAGTTAAAATTTTCATGTTCTGGAACCTCAAAAGAATAGTGTGTATAATGTAGACACAAATAGAACATTGGTCATTTAATTCATTTGTACAGGTTTGGCCCTGTTTTTAAACTTACATTTTACAAAAGGAAAGCAGTAAAAAGTGATAAGAATTTTATCTTCCTTTGATATTAAAATTTTATCCAGAATAAAAGTTGCCTTTTGCAAAAATCATGTCTGAAATTATCCATCCCCTAAAGATGTCTATTTATATTCTAACATTATTTGTGTAAAGTGTAAGCAGTATAATTCTCTATGCTGATCTTATGGCCAAATAAAAAGTTCTAGTTTGACTTGGTTGAGTTCTTTATATATTTTGGATATAAACTCCTTGTCACAGCTGCTGCGTGCAAATATATTCTCCCAGTTGGTTGGTTGCCTTTTTTTGTTTTGTTGTTGGTTTCTTTGGTTGTATATAAGCTTTTTAGTTTGATATAATCCCATTCAGTTATTTTTGCCTTCACTTCCTTTGCTTTTGGGGTCAATTCACAAAATCTTCTCTAAGACCAAGGTCTATAAAGTTAGTACCTATGTTTTCTTCTATTGTTTCAGATCTTATACTATCTTTGATTCATTTTGAGTTGATTTTTGTATATGGGGCCAACTTATAGTATAGTTTCATTATTTTGCTTGTGGCTTTTCAATTTTCCACACACCATTTATTGAAGAGGGTTTCTTTCTCCGTTGCAAATTTTGGCTCCTTTGTCAAAAATCATTTGCCCATATTCATATGGGTTTATTTATGGGTTCTCAATTCTGTTCCTTTGGTCTGTGTGCCTGTTCTACTGCCCATGAAATGCTGTTTTGATTATCATTGCTTTATAGTATAATTTGAAGTCAGGGAGTGTGATATCTTCAACTTTGTTTATTTTTCTTAGGATTACTTTGTCTATTCATGGTCTTCTGTAATTCTACACAAAATGATGTTATTGTGGTCTATTTATTTTATTAAATATTGAGATTTTGATAGGCATTGCTTTGAACTTGTATATTGTTTTGGGTAATATGGGCATTTTAAAAAATGTTGATTCTTCCAATATCCATGAACATGGATTATCTTTCCTTTTCATTTCATATTTTTCAATCTCTTTTTTTCCCGAAATATATTTTATTGATTTTTTTTTTTACAGAGGGAAAGGGAGAGGGATAGAGAGTTAGAAACATCGATGAGAGAGAAACATCGATCAGCTGCACCCTGCACACCCCCCACTGGGGATGTGGCAGCAACCAAGGTACATGCCCATGACTGGAATCAAACCTGGGACCCTTCAGTTCACAGGCCGACGCTCTATCGACTGAGCCAAACCAGATAGGGCTTCAATCTCTTTTTAATAATGCTTTATAGTTCTCAGTATAGAGGTCCTGCATTCCTTTAAGTGTTTTTCCTAGGTACTTTATTATTTTTGTTATAATTGCAAAAAAACCCTGTTTCTCATTTCTTTTCCTGAAATCCATTGCAATGGATTTTAGTACTTTGATTTTGTATCCTGCAACTTTACTGTGTTTACTGTTTCTAATAGATTTTTGGTGGAGTCTTTAGGGTTTTCTATATAAAGAATGCAACTCAAGACCAAATAAATAATCCAATTAAAAATGGGCAGCCCTAACCAGTTTTGCTCAGTGGTTAGAGCGTCGGCCTGCGGACTGAAGGGTCCCAGGTTTGATTCTGGTCAAGGGCATGTACCTAGGTTGTGGGCACATCCCCAGTAGGGAGTGTGCAGGAGGCAGCTGATCGATGTTCCTCTCTCATCGATGTTTCTAACTCTCTATCCTGCTCTCTTCCTCTCTGTAAAAAATCAGTAAAATATATTTAAAAAATAAAATAAAAAGACTTTAAAAATGGGCAGAGGATTCCCATTGATGCTATACCAGATTATAACAAAAACAGTGGCTTAAATAATCTAAATGTATTATCTTACATTGTAGAGGCCAGTAATTCAAAATGCATCTTATGAGGCTAAAACCAATGTTTCAACAGAGATGCATTCTTCCTGGAAACTCTAGAGGAGAATCTGTGTCCTTGATTTTTCCAGAATCTAGAGACCACCTACATCCCTTGGCTAATGGCCTTTCCTCCCTCTTCATAGACAGCAGTGTAGCATCTTCAAATTTCTCTACTGCTCTGATACCTTTGTCTGCATCTTACAAGGATTCGTGTGATTATAGTCTTACCTCTCAGATAATTTGGGCAAATCTTTCATTTAATTCTACCTGAAAAATCCCTTTGCATGTAGGTAACATGTTAATAGGTCTTTAAGGATTAAAATATAAACACATTGGGGGCCATTATTCTGCCTACCATAATGTTTAAGATATTTCATTTTAAGCTGCTGTCCACATGGTAATACACAATACACACACAGGCACACACACACAATTTTTAAATACGTAAACAAAAGTACAAGGGAAAAAGAAGTTTATTTAAAAGAGAACTTGAAGTGATACAGTTCCCATGCAGATTTATTTTATCTTATTACTCCTGTCTATACACTCATATACAATATATCATATCAATGTCTCCTTTCATTTATAATTACAGAGGTTTTTGTGTATGTATATAGTAATTAATTGCCTCATGTCTCATAACCATCTATTTTGCAACTGCTTTATATTTCTATCATAATGTTATGGCTATTATTATCTGTATATATCTTCACATATTACTAATTGTAGAAATATTTTAGTTACAATTGCTTATCTTATCTCTTTCTTAAATTTTTTTCTTTGCCTATGAAGATAGTGTTTGTAAAATTTTTGAATATCACATTTATAATGTTCATCATTGAAAGAAAATATTCTAAAAGTATAAAAATGGGTAACAACTTTAATCAACACATATGTTGCCTAAAAAATGTTTCTCCTATATGTCTTCTGACAAATAAGCAAATAGTATACTTCATCTGTATGCACGATATACAGATCACAAAAAATAGATAAACTCCCACTGCAGGTGAACCTGATAATTGGGTCCTCAGGAGCTTATGAAATGAAAGTAAATTTGATCTTAAACATGTATGGCAATTACATATATTGAGACCTAATCATATAATGTAAAATGTAGATTGAATGCATGTGCCGAAAAAATGAGCTTTTATAACTGCCAAAGAAAAAATAATTGGTCCTATAGGTAATAAAAAAATGATACATTGATTTCAAATTCCACATTCTATGCAAGAGAATGCCTGAATGTTTCACATGTATCATAGTTATTCTAATCTCTGACCATTTACTCATGCTTATTGTCGTTCACCTTCTCTCTATCTAAATATTATATGTCAGTCAATTTAAATTACAATAATGATTTCTTCCATTCAGAGTCCCTTAAGTCTTTTACTTACCTGCAAAATGCAGAATTTCTCAAAGATCAAACAAAATATGCTAAGCAAAATAATTCTGTAAATTACACAATGCTGTGAAAATAATCATTATTATTATCTTAAACTATACTTGAGTACATATAAGAGGGCCTTATATATTTGAGTTTCTAGTAGTCATGCCTAATTCTTAGTATAATTTTAAAGGAAAATATACAGCCTAATAGTGGAGACAGACAAATAAAAGGTGATCATTAAACAAAACATGTGCTAGGAGAGGAATCAGCGGATGGTTCGATGAAGTTTGGAAGAAGAGCATCTAAGTTCGGTTTGAAGTGATAGGCAAAAATTATGTTATTATTGCATTGCTTCATTTCATATCGTCCTTTATAGAGGTAAGAGTAACATAATCAGCAAGTCACAAATGTTCATATATTAGAAATTTTTTGTATAGGAGGGTTTCTAGTTCTTTTATGAAATCCTATCTAATAAAGAGGGAATATGCTAATTGACCCTCATGCTGTTGAAAAGATGGTGGAACCCACAGCCAATAAGGAGGGAATATGTCAATGGACTGTCCCACCCTCAAAGATGGCAGCAACCACAGCCACAAGATGGCGGTGCCCAGTCCCCTCAGCCCTGCCGAGGTGGCAGGCATGTGGCAAGGCCGGGCCCACTCCCAAGCAGGCCCGGCCTTGCCGCCCGCCTGCCTTCAGAGTCCCCCAGTCCCCTCAGCCTCCTAGCTAGCCAGGGCCAGCCTGAGGCACAAGCAAGCCTCGGATGGTGGCTGTCCAGCTGCCCAGGGCCACCCAAGACTCAGGTAACCAGGGCCAGCCGAGGCTTGCACTGCCGGCAGTGGTAGCAGCAGAAGTGTGATGAGGGCGTCACCTTCCCCTGATTGCTGGGTCGCCTTCTGACTCTAGGGCTCCCGGAAAAGAGTTAAAAAATATACATACATATCTAGAGGCTGTCAATAAGAGAAAATTGTCTTCTTTAAAATACTAGACAATTGGATTTTTAGAGATTAACAAAGCTATAGAGAATCTACAATCAGAAGTTCCCAAACTATGTCTTCAGAATACATTTTATCAGTAGGTATTCCCCCTCCCCCATGGGGAAGATATGTTTTATCTGATTTTTTAACGGACTACTTTTAGAGCAGTTAACAGCAAATTTGAATGGATGGTACAGAGATTTCCAATATATGCCATGCACACACAGGCATAGTCTCCCTCATTACCAACATACCCAACTAAGGTGGGGCATTTTTTACAACTGATGAATCTGTATTGACATGTAATAGTCATGTAAAGCCCATAGTTTTTATCTCAATTCCACTTGATGTAAATTCAGTGGGTTTGAAGAAGTGCATAATGACATGTATATACCATTAATAATATCATACTTTCACTGACATGAAAATCCTCTGCACTCTATCTATTCATCTCCCCTGATCCCCAACCAGTGGCAAACACTGATCTTTTTACTATCTCTACTGATCTGCCTTTTCCAGAATGTCATTTAAAATTGGAATTATATAGTATGTAGTCTTTTCATTATTAGATTCTTTCACTTTGTAATATGCAATTAAGGGTCCTCCATATCTTTTCATGACTTGAACACTCTCTCTTTAATGCTGAAAAATATTCCATCATTTGCCCATGGTTTATTTGTCCATTTACCTACTGAATGAAAGACATTGGGGTTGATTTCAAGTTTTGACAATTATAAGTAAAGCTGCTCTAAGCTTCAGTGTGCAGTTTTTTGTGTGAACTTAAGTTTTAAATGCCTTTGGGTAAACATCAAGGATCCCAGTTAGTGAACTGTATGGCAAGATGGCTTTAGTTTTGCAAAAAACTGCCAAACTATCTTCCAAAGTTGTTGTACTAGTTTGCATTTGAATCCGTAATGAATGATAATTCCCATTATTCCATATATTGGCCAGCATTTCGTGGTGTCAGTGTTCTGGATTTTGACCATTATAATAGATGTATACTAGAATGGCATCCTTTTAAAAAGTAATGTTGGTTAAATAAAGTCGTGAAAACTACTTTAAAAGAAAGACATATTTTTGTTACAGAAATTTTCAGACATGATACTAATATGCACAGCTAATCTCTGAGAAAAAGATGTCAATATTTTCCAAATTTGACTACAGTGCACGTGTCCTACAATTCTTTATTAACATCTAAAAGAGAAATTTTGGTCTCTAAAAAATAAGATATGGCAACTTAATGTATTCCTTTAATTTAATTTTGTATAAATGAATTTGTTAAGGCCAAAGATAAAAAATTTTGCTAAAAATCAAACAGTAATCTGGTAAAAGAAGTAGGCTACATCATTTAAAAAGACTGTACTCCTATACTTATTAGCTGTGTAAACATACATTTCTTAACATCTATTACTCAGTGTAAAATTTAAAACTGACAATGTGAAGATCATAAAATGAAGATAATAATAGCACATACCGCCTAGACTTCTTTTGAGAGTAAGTTAGAATAGCTTTAGCACACACTCAAATTAGAAGAAATATTAGCTGCTATTAGTGTTAAGTTCAGGCAAGAAAAAGTAACCAAATAAAGTTGAGCAATGGAAATTATTTTCATCAGTTTTTCATCCTAAATGTTAACAGTTGCCCTGGTAACAATACGGCAAAAATTATTGTTAAATTAAATTATTAAATTTAGACTCTAGCTTATTTACAAAGCAGATTTAAACTAGGACACTTATGAATAAACTATAAGTACTTTACTTCCCCAACTGCCTCTGCTTTTGCAAACCTACAAAGCAATCATGATGTGTTAATTAGTTATATGATACTTGGACCTTGTGAGTTCTCAGTTTCCCAGGGCTCATTTAGTTACAACTAGAGAATACAGAAGGAAAGTGTTACAGGAGAATAGTAATCAGAAAAACAATCTCTTAAACAGAAGAAAAATACTGTACTAGAATTCATATATTAATCTTGGTTATCATTGATAGAATGGGTGCCCACACACAAAATCATCTAATAATTTTACCTTTTTTTAATTTTATAACCAAATGTATGCCACAGTATCCTCTGCAGGTTTTTTCTTCTAAAATATGAATTAAATAATGTGACATTCAGCTCAGAAATTGCCCATATTAGTATCGATTATATGTTTTGATCTTTAAAACCATAACTATATTGTGCTTATGCAAAAACATTAATGTCTATATCTAAATCAAAACCACTCTTCAAAAAATGTTATATTAAATGAAAATGAAATAAATAGAATATTTTGCCATATGTGTTTTTAAAATATATTTTTTATTGATTTCAGAGAGGAAAGGAGAGGGAGAGATAGAAACACCAATGATGAGAGAGAATCATTGATTGGCTGCCTCCTCTTGCACGCCCCACACTGGAGATTGAGCCCCCAACCTGGGTATATGCCCTTGACTGGAATCAAACCTGGGACCCTTCAGTCCACAGGCCAATGCTCTATCCACTGAGCCAAACTGACTAGGGCTTGCCATATGTTTTAATAGCATAATGAAATTATATCTACAAACAAACTATATAAAACAAGTGTTATGAGTTAAATTAAATCTGCCAAAGAGATATGTTAATGGCCTAACCTCTGATAACTGTAAATGTGACTTCTTTTGGAAACAAGATCATTGCTGATGTTATCAAGTTAAGATGAGGTCACTTGTGTGGGACCTAATCAAATATGATTGAGGTTCCTATAAGAAGAGGGAAAATGGGATGGAAACACATTCAGAGAGAACACCATTGAAGACACTGATGCAGAAGATCAGCTGGTGAAGACTGAGGTAGACTAAGTGATGCTACCACAAGCCAAGGAATGCTTGGGACTATTAGAAGCTGGAACCGGCAAACAAGAATCCATACCTAGAGGCTTTGAAAGAAATGTGGCCCTGAAGACACCTTTTTTTATGCTTCTTCCCTCCAGAACTGTGAGAGAATAAATGCCTGTTGTGTTAAGCCACACCCTTTGTTATAGCAGCCCTAGCAAACCTAGCCCTCATATGCCGAGATTAAATTGCTGTACAATGGTTAACATTAGATGAAAAAGTAATTATTTTCATATAAGCAAGACTCCCTCAAAAACAAGACCGACACATGTGAACTAGTTTCAGATGGAAGTAAAAAACATGCACTGAAAATCTTTTCACTGAATTTAACATGAAATTCAGAGAAAAGATCATTATTAAAGGTAGGACAGGGGTTGGAGAGACAGGTATCAGAAAAATGGAGCTACAAAATTTTCTAATAACATATGGGTTATCTACTAATAGAAAGACTATTTATTATTAACAGAGGAGATAAAACAAAAGTGACATCAAAATAATGTATTTTCTCCCCATCTTATATGTATGTACGTTTATTATTAGGGCTTTATATCTGTGTTAAAGCTCCATGATATCATTACAAATATGCATGGTATCTGACAGGACTGCAAGAAAACTCTTGAATTACATGTGTGCTCAAAGGGATAGCAAGTTCTCCAAAACTGTAATTTTCACTATAAAAACAAAGATAGAATGCCAGCTTTATTTGACAACCTGTAATTCTTTGTTTTGTTTTATTCCCCTTAAATTTTATTGGAAAAATGCCATTATATTAAGGGTTCAGAGCATCTCTCTGAGCAGAAAAGCAAATATAAAGTTTCTATAAAAAGACCCTGGGATTACTTTGACAACTAATACAACCATCAAAACAGGTAGCCAACAATTAATAGTTTTATCCTATGTATTTGATCTGTTACAGCTTTCTTGTTTTTCTTACTTGAGTTATTTTTTGTAAAATATCTATTGGATTCACAAAAGCTTTTTAATCCCAAGAGTCCCATATAAGAAAGCGGTAATATGCAAATTAACCCTCACACCCTCACGCCGTCACAAGATGGTTGCACCCACAGCGGAGGCAGGGTTCCCGAAACACAAGATGGCAGTGCCCACAGCGGAGGCTGGGTTCCTGTAATGAGCTATAATGTGTGGTCAGCAGGGACCTGAGGCTGCATGACACCGGGCCCGGGGACCTGAGACTGTGTCCCCTGCCCAGCAGGGCTTGACGGGGGACCTCAGGCTGCACCCCCGCAGGGCTTGATGGGGGACCTCAGGCTGCACCCCCCATCCAGCAGGGCTTTATGGGGGACCTCAGGCCACACCCCCACCCAACCTTCCCTCTGAGGTTTGTTTTTCTAAAACATGTGTATCAACTGAGATGAATCACTCCCTCAATTGATATGCCCTCCACATTGATACAGGTGCTATTGTATTTCTCATTTGCATACACTATAATTTGAGCAATCAACAGTGATGACTTTATTAAATTCTTTGCTCTAATATTTTTATTTCTTATCCCACAGGCACTTCCTCAGCTAGATTCACCATTTATGTTGTTTTTGTTTCTTTTCCTTCTGCTGTTTTTTTTTTCATTTGTTTTTTGTTACTTTTGTTGTTTTTGTCACTGCACTGTAATTTTCTATGCCAGCTCCCTAGTAAGTTCAACTTTAGAATTTTTAAATGCTATTTTAGAAAAAAAATGTGGTATTTGGATTCAGAAATTCAGGTTTAAATATCTAACTCACAGAAATCCTTAGTGACTTACTTTAGTTATGTTATTAAATATAAGTTTTCCTTCTTTATATAACTAATGGAGTAATAGTATAGGTCTTATCTGAAGATCAAATGATATTACAGATGAGAAATAATTGTTAAAATCTATACTAATAAAAGGGTAATATGCAAATTAAACATCACTCTGTGACAAAGATGGTGGTGCCCATAACCACAAAGATGGCGGAGCCGGCCGGAGCCATGGAGCCAGCTGGAGTGGGCGGGATGCTTGGCTTCCTTCGGGCAAGAGGCTTTGCTTCTTTCATCGCTGGGGTGATGAAGGAAGCCAAGCCTCAGGCAATCCCTGGCCGGCTGGTGAGGGCCAGCCTCTTGGCAGCGGCCACAGAGCCAGCAGGAGGGAAGGCAGGAGGTGGGTCCGGCCTGGAGAAAAGGCAGGAGGCTGCTCCAGCCCAGAGTGAAGGCAGGAGGCAGTAGCCAGAGAGTAGGCCTGAGTCTCGGGTGCCGGAGGGAAGCCGGAGCTGGCAGCCAGGGGAAGGAAGGCCTATTCTTGAACGAATCTTTGTGCATTAGGCCTCTAGTACAATATAAATGAAAATTATATTAATTACAACAAGTACAATTTGTTCATTCAAGTAATATTGACTGAACTTTTATCAAGTACAAGGCATATGTGAGGAGTCAGGCACAGAGTGATAATATAATTAGTTGCATCTCCCTAACAGAGATTAAAAAGCTAAGTGTTTGTTTAAATACAACTGTGCTAAATGATACACAATTAGAGGTTACTTAAGAACATATAACAGAAGGATCTGATGTAGTCTGTTGGGAAATATTTTCCTTGAGAAAGTGATACTTATTGTTGTAGTCTGAATTGTGTCCCCCTCAAATTGATATGTTGAAGCTTGAACTTGAAGTACCTCAGAAAGTAATTATATTTGAAAATAGGGGCTTAAAAAGGTGATTAAGTTAAAATTGCCCATTGGAGGGTACCCAAATTCAATCTGATTGATATCATTATAAGAAGAGGGAATTGGACATACAGAGACATAATATGTATGTGCTCAAAGAGAAAAAAAAAAAAGTGGGCCCACAGTATAAAGGTAGCTACATGTCAGCTAGGATGACCTCAGAAGACACCAAACTGGTTGACATTGATTTTGGACTTCTAGCTTCCACAACTAAAAAAATTACATTTCTGTTGTTTAGCTACCCAGAGTGTGACATTTTGTTATGACATCCATAGCAAACTAACACACTTATTACTTTAAAGATAAACATTATAACTTATACTAGAGGCCCAATGCACAAAGATTTGTGCAAGAATAGGCATTCCTTCCCCTGGCTGCCGGCACCAGCTTCCCTCCGGCATCCAGGACCCAAGCCTTCGCTCTGGGCTGGAGCCGCCTTCCGCCTTCACTCTGGGCTGGAGCTGCCTCCCGCTCACTCCAGCCAGTTTCATGGCCACCATCTAGAGGCCAGCCCTCGGCGGCTGGCCAGGGCTTGCGGTAGGCTTGGCTTCCTTTGTCACTGGGGCGACGAAAAAAACCAAGCATCCTGCCTGAAGGAAGCCAAGCGTCCCGCCCAACCCAGCCGGCTCCGTGGCTCCAGCTGGCACTGCCATCCTTGTGGCTATGGGCACTGCCATCTTTGTGGTATGGGTGTTTCCATATTTGTCATGGAGTGACAGTTAATTTGCATATTACCCTAATAATAGTATAGATTTGCTATTTTATGATCATGCAAGTTGCAAAGGAAGTACATACTCCTTACTGAATTGCTAACTCTACATTCTAGATGTAGACCAAAGACAAAAGAGGAACATGTCTAGTTTGTGGTCCTATATCTATGGAGTGGGAATAGCAATTCGAGATACTTATTAACAGATCAACAGTGAATATCACAACAGTGTAGAAAGTAGTTGATGAATCTGAATTTACTAGGGAAGATATTGATTACTCAGAGAATTTTCTGATGAATGCAAATTTAAAGAAGGCAGGCTCTATGAAAATTCTCTCAAAGTTAGTCTGTCATTATTAAAAATCCTCTCTAAAGGTCCTCTCAGGGGACACATATGTACAACTTAATCCCCTGCTCTTGTAACTGGTCCCTTAAATTCCTGCACATCCATAATAATATTGTGAGGACATCACAAATGGAAATCCTGATTAATTTTATACTAACACCATTTAATCCTAGAGGCATATTGAGCAATGCTGACATGTTTCCCCTGCAATTTTTTTTCAGTACTTCTTAATATAGCTTATTTGATTTACACATATTTAATAGCTCATCAAGCACAATTGTCACTGAATGCTACATACAATTAAACCACAGTAATTAGATATTAGGCAAGATTTTTAAAACATGATTGAAATTCACATATATGTGAATTTGTCTGAAATCAAAATATATATGGTTAAATGTCAAATGTCTATTTTGAAATTCTAAAATATAAGAAGTGGTGTTTAAAGTGGTTCTGAAACAAAATAATAAGTACATTTAAAATATTTTTATATATTGTAATTACTGCATCTATTCTTTGATCCAAGAATATTAAGAAGATGCAATTAACAATAAAAACAAATGTGAATTTCTTATGATCTGAATTAACAATTTAAAAACTTTTTGCCTTTACAGACCATAGAGTATTATTATCTACTAGTGGCCCAGTGCATGAATTTGTGTACATTAAAAGGAAATTAATTAGAAGAAATATTTGAATATTGCTATTCACCCTTTCTTGGTAATAGAACTGTCAATCAAATTCACGATCAACAATGACAGATGGAAACACATGCGTGTGATTGGCGCCAGCAAGAGCTTTATATGTATCACACATGCATGAGTCAACTTAGCCTTTTATACATATAGAATAAACATGCTTAATTAGATTTGCTTTCTGATTTAGCTTCACTTTTTCCAGCCCAGTGAAGCACCCAACTTCTCTTTCAGGTAATTGTCAGCAACACAGCAATAAATATCAACACAAACCAGATTATTAGTGTAGATCAAACAGGGATAATGAAGGGTAAAATATTTAACTGCAACAGTGTTTGACTATATTCTTCACAGTGAGAAAACCTGAAGTCATTTTCAAGGTCCACCATTTCTTTCTTCTTTTCAGTCAGGTCAACTTTTAAAGCTTTCTAAATCTCTGTTTTTCCGGCTAATTAAAAGAAAATAGGATTCCACCGAGTTTCCTATCTAACTACTCCAGGACTTCTGTGAGAGTCAAATGAGATGAAGCACAGGAAAATGCTTCACATACATTTGATTAAGTGCAAATGTTTGCACCTGGCTATAAGGCAAGTCGTGTTCCTGGGCTAAAGAAATTGCAGGCAGACTAGTTGCTAGAAAGAGGAAGCTGGACATCATTACCCAGATGGACACTTAGCATATTAGCCTTTTATATATATAGACTAGGGGCCCAGTGCACGAATCCATGCACCTTGAAAGGAACTGTGGGCTGCTAGGCTTCGGTGGGCACAGTGGCGAGTCTAGGCCCATCCTCCGCACCCCTGCCTGGCCCCTCCCACCATGGCCCCTGGTCCCCTGTCTGCCTGCAGCTCTTCTCCCGTCACCACTGCTCCCACGCACTGACAGTGCCAGCCCTGCTCGCACTTGCTGATGGCAAGGAGCGATTGGGGCCAATGCCAGCAGTGGGAGCGAACGGTGATGGGGGCTGGCAGCAGTTGTCGCACAAACTGATTGTACCAAGCAATTAGGTCCAGCACCAGGCGCCGGCAGCAGGTGCGAGCAGGGCCAGCACAGGCCGAGGGTGTGAGCGGCAGCTCTGGCACCGTCAGTGGGTACAAGCGGTGGCTCTGGTGCTGGCAGCGGGTGCGAGTGGGGCCATCACCAGCAACGGGTGCAAGAGGCGGTTGCTGGCCCCAATCGCCTCTTGGGAGGAGGAGGAGAGAGAGAAGCTCTGAGGGGCAATTGGGACTGGCAGTCGCCATTCTCACCCGCTGATGGCGATGGCCCCACTAGTGCCTGCTGCCGGCACTGGAGCCACTGGCAGTGGGTGCAAGTGGGGCTGGCGCCGGCTGCAGGTGCGAGTGCCAGGCAGGACCGCGGTGCACAGTAGCAAAGAATTTTCAGTAATCACCAGAGGCTCACCCCAATGACAGCGACTGGCACCCCACCTTGGTCTGTCACCCCTGCTCACCTGCTCCACCATCCAACCGTGGCCAATGCCTGCCATGTCCCATGCGTGCCCCCTGGTGGTTAGCGGAACATCATAGCAACTGGTTGTTCAGTTGTTCTGTTGTTCAGTCTATTTGTATATTAGGGTTTTATATATATATGACCTGTCACTAGGGAGAGGAAGCGGGTGTTGCTACATGACATCATTACCAGGCACCGACAAGCCACCATTTTTGGATGGGCTGGGCTGGGCTGGGCTGTGGGCTGTATTATGCGCCATGGGTTCTCGGCAGCGTCACCTGCAATTTGGTGGGCTGTCGCTCTGGGGTGGTGGCGGGGCCTGTGTCCCACTTTGGGGAAGCCGAGTATTGCTTTGTGGGCGCCAGGTCCACAGTGCTGTTTATCTGTGCATGTCATAGCAGCTCCCGCGTTGAGCATCTGCCCCCTGGTGTCAGTGCGCATCATTGTGACTGGTCAGAAGGTGGGAAGGACACTTAGTGTATTAGCCTTTTATATTTATAGATATCCACTTAGCTTAGTATTCCCACTCGAAACAAATTCACATCTAAGAACTTCTTTTATACCCATATTCTCTCTCCCCATTATGCAAAGGCAGAAGAATAAATAGTAAATATGTGAATAGTTTACATTTCTCTATGCTCTATAGTTCTATAGTATCACAAACATGCACTGTTTCAAACAATTACATTTTCAGACCACATCTTCAAGAATTATATGGTCTATAATTCAATACCAAGTTCTTCTTCTCCTCCCAACCTCCCAAACAGCATTCTATTTTTTTTTTTTTGAGGGGAAGCAATTTTTCTTTATCTTTTTTTATAATGACATCCTTTCTTAGTTTCCAGGAATCAGAAACTAAAGTAGCACTCTTAACTGTATAAGCACCACAGCACTGCACACAAGATGACAGTGACAGTGATGAGAGGAGGCAGGTCAATTACAGCATCCTTTCCTTCCAGCTCTGAACTCCAGGTAAGCTTAGGGGTGATGTTAACAGCATTCCTGAGCTCCCCTCAGTTTCTTATGTAACCAGTATAATATGATATTGGACAGTAAGTAATTAAACAATAATGTGCTCAGGGATGAGCTTAATGTTACATAGCAAATACATGATGCTGAGGAAATGCTGAGACCTATTTTCAGCTGGCACTGTAAGTGTAAAGAGGCTCTTGGTCACCTAATGTCTTGACAGCCTCCATGTTGTTCCCACAGCTTATGGAGGACAAAATTGATGGTAAAAAAAAAAAAATCACTATTATGTAAACAAGGCAGTCTGGAGTTTATCTAACCATATCCACATAAAGATACGTTTCTCATTACATCACTCTTCTCAAATGCTTCATAAAGTCACACTAAAGAACCTCTTTAGTTACTGCTAACTTGAGATACATGGCTTGAGTGAACTCTACCTACTTGAGACAGCATTGTGATGTCTAGTGTGGGCAAAATCATGCAACTAACCCTGCTTACAGAAGTCTGCCTTATCAAAGGGATGTTTTTATTTCAGTGTAATACAGATTAAACCTAGAAACTCCTTACACAAGTGTATCACTGCTGGATGGTGTAGCACTTTCATTATATCATGGAATAACAGACACTATACCCCCAGTGTAATATCACTTCTTCACATTGTACTTTGCTCATATTGCTCTCATGCCTTTCTGGAATGGGGTACTCCATTTTCCACAGCTTCCTAACGTGTTAGGAAGGCACTCTTGGAAGTTGATACTATATGGTTCTTCGTTTAAAACATAAAATAATAGTAGCATATAACATTCTTCTGAAATTTTAAGTAATTTTAATTATTAATTTTATTAATTATGAATCTCAGTACCTGACATTCATTTTCACTTACAGATTGTATACTTAGATGCTTTACATTAATTACTTTTAAAATTATCACATCACTGTTATCAGAAAAGTCTTCTTATTTTCCTTACGTTTTAGGTAATAAAACTGAATTTTGACAGTTCAGTTTCCCAATGGTAGTGGGAATTGTTAGAGCAGAATTTGAATATCTTGAGACAGACTCCATTACCTATAATTCATTACTAATTTAGAACAAAAAGTCCACTTTTTGATTTTGGATATTTCATTAGTAGGCTGTAACTATTGCCAGTAATTTAGAATATGGTATTTTTTCTGTCTGATTATAATCATAGGCAATATTTACTGAATACCAGTATTACACTAAGCAGTGTCAATGTAACATGTTCAGTTCTAAGAGGAAGCACATATAACAGACACTTTTATTTTCCCATTCTATAAATGAGTAAACTGGAGCACAGAGAATGAAAGCTACTCGCTCAGACACTAAGCCTTAAGTACAAGAAATGGGATTCAAACCCTGGCAGTCTGGCTCCCATGAGTAGGATTCCTCTAAAAGCATTTTATTTTCTAATGCTGAAAAGACTAAAATATATTAATAATGTTTGCTGCCATTTATTGAGAAATGCAAGATGCATCAAAGAAATAAAGCTTAGGAAAAAGCTTTTAGAAACTACCCATGGTTACAGAGCTAATATAAAGAGAGGACAAAATTCAAATCTAAGTCTACTGAGCTAATAATGAAAACTGCTACTTTTAGAATCCTAAAGTATCTTATTTTATTAATGTGCATGTATGTGTATAAATACTCATAGGCTACACACCATATATATTCAGATCTATATGTTATTTGTTACATATGTATCTGCTATCCATTTATAGCACATAATTTCTACCACTACATGAATTAACTAATCACCAAATCATATTTTCTGTTTTCTATGTAAAATTATGTCTTCTCATTTCAAAATGAAATCCTAAACTATGCTTGATATTAGAAATCTAACATAGTAGATCCCAAATGATTACTGTAATCAAGATCTTGGGCCAAAAAAAACCCCCCACACAAAACCTATGGAATAGTGCCCAGGAGAGACCCTCTCCTGCTCAAAAGCCTCAGGAATTACTTTAGCACCAAAGTGATGACACACTAAATTAATGTGAGTTACACTACGATACAGGGTTAGGAACTATAGGGAAGAAGGCCAGGCCTATAGGCTTGAACTGCAACAATCTAGGCAGTGCGTCTATGTGTCTAACTGACATCATTGCTCTACCCTCAAAGAAAGTTTGATCCCACTGCCATCTGGGGAAGACAAGACCTAGGCTTTAGACCAGTGGTTGGCAAACTCATTAGTCAATAGAGCCAAATATCAACAGTACAGCAATTGAAATTTCTTTTGAGAGCCAAATTTTTTAAACTTAAACTATATAGGTAGGTACATTCAACTTTAAATTCACGGTTTTCGTCTTGTTTTTCTTTGCTTCTTCTTTGTGGCCATCTCAGACAGGGCACCTAAAAAAATGTTTCATTTTATAATAATAAAGCCACCAACACAGAAGAATTACAATTCTTAAATTGATGACAAAAATACCTGTAGGATTTGCAGCTGGTTGGAAAAATACAGGTAACTTTATGCTTCGAGTAGGTACTTTTGTCACCCGCATGCGATTTGCGGACATGACTAGCACTAACCACTGCACAGTGAGACTGCTGACTGACTGGCTCACTCAACTCGTGCACTGCTCATCCCGCGGCCCGCCTGCCTGCACCGTGTTTCCCTTTGCTGACCCACCGACACCTCCCACTTCTTCTAACGCCACTTGTTCAAAATAGACTCACCCAGGCTGAAAACCCACTTCTGCGCATGGGCCATGAAGTTTCAATCGCACTGTTCGTGCGCGCCTGCACGTGGTATTTTGTGGAAGAGCCACATTCAAGGGGCCAAAGAGCCGCATGTGGCTCGCGAGTCACGGTTTGCCGACCACTGCTTTAGACAAAGAGTGATTTTATGATTTTTACCTCAAACCTAAAATCATCCCTGAATATGCAGCACAACATCTTTCAGAGTCCCAAATACCTCTGTTCACACTATAAATCTGAATACAGTCTACTGGAATAAACACTGAACTTGAAATAAAATAATTTCTGGTTCTAATTTTCAGCTTTAACACTCTCATTAGCTAAAGAACAATTGAAGAATCTATCAGATGACACTGGATCAAACAGCCCAAGAGGGAAAAGTTGCTAAATTTCAAAATAGATAATGCAAATAGACATAAATGGATATTTCAAGATATATGTAAACATCCAATGAATGTGTAAAAAGATGTTCAATCTGATTTGTAATCAGAAAAATGAAAATTAAGATCATAATGGGGTGCCAGAAGCTAATTCCAGCATGTCATAAATGCAAGAAGTTTCATCAAAAGGTTGATGGAACTTGAGGATTCATCAGGGCTGAATACATATTCTGCTGCTGGAAATGGCTAAGGGCATTTCCCCAAACCTGAAAAGGATGCATAAATGATTGCTTGCTACCAGACAGCTGAGGAGGGCATTTTAATCTACATGTTATTGCCTCCTACTGGCCAAACACCTGAAAAGCCCTAGGCAGTTCCCTCAATCTGACAATGGATTCTGTATACTAAACCTTACCTTTGGTATGTATATCTCCATCTTGCCTTAGGACAATTTGTGTTAATAAAAAGCAAGGGGTCCTGAGGCAAGGAGGACTTGGTTTCTTTTTTTTTTAACTTTTTTAAAAAATATATTTTATTAATTTTTTACAGAGAGGAAGAGAGAGGGATAGAGAGTTAGAAACATCGATGATGTACCTTGGCCAGAATCGAACCTGGGACCTTTCAGTCCGCAGGCTGACGCTCTATCCACTGAGCAAACCAATTAGGGCGAGGACTTGGTTTCTTTAGCTAAGTTTCCTCTGGCTCCCCAAAATGCCTTCCAAAATTATGTTCCATCTCTAGACTCTTTAATAATTTACCGCAGCCCTTCTCCAGATTCCTGAATCCTTCTAGATGCTGGACAAGACCCCCAGCAATGGGGTATAATTTTAAACACATAAGAATTAGGGAACATTTAGAAGACAAATAATAGTAAGTGCTGATAAGGATATGGATGAGTGAGAATGCTTACATACCAGACGAAAGGAGCGTGAATCATTAGTGATCATTTGAAAAATGTGCTGGCATGTTTTCTTTCAAAGATGAACATGAATACAGTAGAACTCAAACATTTCATATATTTTCCCTCTTTAGGATAAAAGTTCTGTAAATGAAGAGTTGGTATACCCCCTTTCCCCATTTCTTCCATTCCCTATTAAAACCCTTCCAATCAGCCCTGGCCAGTTTTGTTCAATGGATAGAGAATCAGCCTGCTGACTTAAGGGTCCCAGGTTCAATTCTGGTCAAGGGTACATGCCCAGGTTGTGGGCTTGATCCTCAGTAGGGGCATGCAGGAGTTAGCTGATCAATTATTCTCTCTCATCATCGTTGATGTTTCTATCTCTTCCTCTCCCTTCCTCTCTGAAATCAATAAAAATATATTTAAAAAAAAAACCTTCCAATCAGGTTTTTGTCTTCTCTATTATATTAAACCTAAACTTGTTAAGGTTATGATTAACTTCCTCATTGATAAATCCAATGTTTGACTCTAAGTGGGAATTGTTAGGGCTGAATTTAATTGACCCATGAATTTCCTCTTAACTCATATTAATTTTACTCTTAAGTCCTTGGTCACTTCTTTTCAGCCTTCTTTGCTGCTTCTTCCTTTCCCCACAAGACTTCTTAATATTTGAATACCCTAGGGACCTGTCCTTGCTTCTCCTATCTTTGCTACCTATATACATTCACTTGGTGATCTCATCCAAGCTCATGATGTGAAATTCCATGTATGTTTGGACAGCCACATTAAGCCTAAAATGCCTCCTTAAAGTACTAAATTATAAACATACATGGACACTATTTTTGCCTTCAAAACCTATTCCTGTGGAGTAGTTCAAAATTAGTCACCTGAAGATGTGGTATATGGATTGTTTTGAGTTAAAGGCAATTGAGACTTGTGTGTGCACAAGAGATACTACTGCCTCCCCCCTTCACTACTTAGAAAATTTTAAATTAGGGACCTTGACCATAAAATAAATTATCAAAGATAACTTTTTAAAATCTACCTATATTGCAGGGTAAACTACTAACTGTGGATGTCTGTTCTTACCTTCCTTCAGTTACTTCCACTCCTCTGCCACTCCAAGGCACCTTCTCCTTCCCGCAGAGAATGCCTCCTCTTATTCTCTGTCCCCAAACATCTCTTGAATACGGGGTGTCTGACTTTCTCATGTGTGTAGGGTTCCCATACAGAGGCATGCACTTAAATTTGCTTATTTTTTCTTGTTAATCTCCCTCATGTAGGTTTAATCATTAGACCAGCTGAGAGGATCTTGAAGGGTAGAGGAAAGTTTCTTTCCTACACCTGCAACATGTTCCATATGCACAGGCAAAAACCATGAGTATATCCTTCACCCCTCTCTTCCGCACTGCACATCAATCTGTCAGAAAATCCTGATAATTCTCTCTTTCAAAGGTATCCAGAATCCAACCATCCTTCACCACCTCTTCTTCCTCAGCACAGACAGTGTCACCATCTCTAACCAGGATGATGGTAATAACTCCTCATCAGCTTCCCTCCTTGAAGTTTTGCTCCCCTCCTCTGCTCTAGTCTCTTAAGTAGCCAAAATAACTCTCTAAAATGCAATGATTATGCACCTCTCAGGGTAGGGTCAACACCCTGCCTAGCCTCCCACAGTATCAATATAATCTATCAGTGTGATTGGTTAGGACAAATGATGACCCTACACTGACATCCTATATAATAAAACCCTAATATGCAAATCGACTGAATGGCAAAATGACCAGTCACTATGATGCGAACAGACCACCAGGGGGCAGACGCTCAATGCAGGAACTGCCCCCTGGTGGTCAGGGCACTCCCACAGGTGGACCACTGCTCAGCCAGAAGCCAGGCTCACAGCTGTCAAGTGTAGCAGTGGTGATGGGAACCTCTTTCCTCCTCTGCTGCAGCACTAAGGACCCTGCAGAGAGCGGGCCTAAGCTGGCAGGTGGACATCTACTGAGGGGTCCTGTACTGTGAGAGGGCACAGTCTAGCCTGAGGGACCTTCCCCCCTGCCCCCCCACCCCCCAGTGCACAAATGTCATGTACCAGGCCTCCAGTATTATCATCACCAAAAGATTGCAGTTTATATTAAGATTCACTCACAGTGTTGTACATTTTCTCGGTTTGGACACATTTTCAATGACATGTACCCACTGTTATAGATTCACACACAGTGTTTTCATGGCCATCATAATCCTCTGCACTCTGCCTATTCACCCATCTCTCATCACTATTCTTTGCCTGGCTATGTTTAGAACACTAATTGCTCAACGAATATATTTTATTTTTTAAAATATAGATTTTATTGATTTTTACAGAGAGGAAGGGAGAGAGATAGAGAGTTAGAAACATCAATGAGAGAGAAACATCGATCAGCTGCCTCCTGCACACTCCCTACTGGGGATGTGCCCGCAACCAAGGTACATGCCCTTCACTGGAATCGAACCTGGGACCTTTCAGTCCTCAGGCCAACGCTCTATCCACTGAGCCAAACTGATTAGGGCTCAACAAATATATTTTAAATAAATAAATGTATTGTACTATTTGGTATGTTCCCCAGAGAACCTTTATTCAGATGCATGTTCACTTATAAAAACAAAACTCAATAAATCACCCAAATATTTATTGACTTTCAGGAAAGGTGTGTCCCGGAGACCACAGCTCTTTCATAGTTACTTCATCTTCTGTCCCATATTTTTATTCATTTCAAGGACACATCTACCCTTATTTTAAAGATCTATATTTATAATAATTTAATTAGTTGCCTGATTAAAATCTATTTAATTAAGCTTTTGGTTAAATACAGCAGGAATGATAACAACCTCCTCCCCATATCATCATGAAAAATTTTAAACTATAGTCCATTTGAAGTCTAACAATACCTGACAATCTCCAATGTCTTAAAGTATGTAATGTCTGCAAACACCAAGTGACAGCTTTTCTTTTTCAATTCAAATCTTCACATATTATCACTTGTCAGTGTCAGCAGCCTATAATTTACCTGCACTTTCACCTCTGTATATTGATGACCCTCTCATTGTATTGTGCCCTTCTCTCAAGGGAGTTCATTTTCAATGCTTGAATTTAATCTTAGTTATGCCATGCCTTTCTCCCCATTCATTCAAGAATCACTTGAGTGCCTGCAATGGTTACATCATGATTCTAGAGCAGCCGTGGGCAAACTACGGCCTGAAATGAATAAAACTAAAAAAAAAAAAAGACCGTACCCTTTTATGTAATGATGTTTACTTTGAATTTATATTAGTTCACACAAACACTCCATCCATGCTTTTGTTCCGGCCCTCTGGTCCAGTTTAAGAATCCATTGTGGCCCTCGAGTCAAAAAGTTTGCCCACCCCTGGGCTAGAGGCTAAAAATAATATAAAGTTAATATATAAAGTTTATAAAAACCTTGAAAGTGAAGTATGTAAAATAAATTAGAACAAAATTATTGAAGACCTTTTATTGTCAAAGTGGGTATAATACATATATTGTTCACTAAATTCTATTTACCCAAAGTTCTCCAACCTAAACAGGGCTTGTAACATCATTTATTACCTGTATTAAATATGGAACCCAGGTCAATTCCCCAATAGGTGGTTTAAACAGGGAATTTATATGTAAGTGACAGGAAGCACACATCCTATCTAATAAAAGACAAATAGGGTAATAAACTGTACCTCCGCTATGCTTCCCACTGGCTAATCAACAGGATATGCAAATTAACTCCCAACCAAGATGGCGGCCGGCAGCCAGGCAGCTGAAGCGAACAGGAGGCTTGGTTGCTCCAGTGATGGAGGAAGCCAACGTTCCCCGCCTGCCAAGGCTGGGCTCTGAGCTGCACTCTAAGCAACAATGTTTCAATTATAGAAGCTAAACAATCACCAGATACCTGCTTTCAGCCAGCCGGCCTCGGAGCTGGAGCCACAACAAAGTTTCAATTACAGAAGGTAAATAAATCCCAGAATAAAAAAAAAAAAAAAAGAAAACAGGAGAGACTGGGAGCTTCAGTTGCAGGCGTGGCCCACCTGAAAACAACCCTCAGCCTCTCATCCAGGCTGGCCAGGCACCCCAGTGGAGACCCCCACACTGAAGGGGGTGTGGGCAGCCTGAAAACAGCCATTAGCCCCTCATCCAGGCTGGCCAGGCACCCCAGTGGAGACCCTCACCCTGAAGGGGGTGCGGGCAGCCTGAAAACAGCCATCAGCCCCTAACACAGGCTGGCCAGGTACCCAAGCGGGACCCCCACCCTGATCCGGGACACCCTTCAGGGCAAACCAGCGGGCCCCCACCCGTGTACCAGGCCTCTATCCTATATAGTAAAAGGGTAATATGCAAACAGACCCTAACAGCAGAAAGACTGGGAATAACTGGTCACTATGACACACACTGACCACCAGGGGGCAGATGCTCAATGCAGGAGCTGCCCTCTGGTTGTCAGTGAGCTCCCACATGGAGGAGCTCTGCTCAGCTACAAGTCAGGCTGATGGCTGCCAGTACAGTGGTGGTGGTGGGAGCCTCTCCTGCCTCCTCAGCAGCGCTAAGGATGTCTGACTGCAGCTTAGGTCTGCTCCCCGCTGGCAAGTAAACATCCCCCAACAGCTGCTGGGCTGCCAGAGGGATATCTGATTGCCAGCTTAGGCCTAATCCCATGGGTAGCAGGCCTAAGCCAGCAGATGGTCATCCCCCGAGGGGTTCCAGACTGTGAGAGGGCACAGGCCAGGCTGAGGGACCTCCCCCCCACCGAGTGCACAAATTTTTGTGCACTGGGCCTCTAGTATCTATATAAAAGCCTAAATGACGGTTCGACTGGTGGCTATGATGCACACTGACCACCAGGGGGCAGATGCTCAACGCAGGAGCTGCCCCCTGGTGGTCAGTGCACTCCCACAGTGGGAGCGCCACTCAGCTGACTGAAGGGCACCTGACACAGGGTTCACAGCTGGCCTCTGCAGCCCAGATACCGCAGCAGAGTGGCAGCGAGCCTACAGAGCAGCTAGTGGCAGTGGCAGCAGGCGCAGCGGGGCCTGGATGAGCAGGAGAGGCAGGCAGGAGTGGCAGGTGGCATTAGACTGTCAGTTTCGGCCCCATCCCTGCAGGCCATGCAGTCGGACCCCACCAGTGCACAGATCCGTGCACCAGGCCTCTAGTATTTAGATAAAAACCAAGAAGTTTAAGCAGGGAGAACACCATGATTTTAAGATATGAGAATAAGCTTCAGGTCAGTAAATAGATTAATTTGGCTTGTATAGAGTTGCTTTCTTTTTTAAATTCCTTATATCCCACCCCATTTCTTTAAACACATTTGCATGTATTAATTAAGTATCTTAGGATTTTTAGCAATGCAAGGCTAGCTCTGAGATCCCTAAAGTTATATTTAAATCACATATTTCAACCCTGTCATTTTCAAAACAAGAAATAATTCTATGATCAGGTTTTAAAGTGTCAATTTACAATTTAGAGGTTTAGAAACAGGCTGTTTTAAAAAGCTAAGTACACAAAAGGTATTCACAAATCTAAGTTAACTATTGTTCCTTGTCTTTTCCTTTACTGTGTGGGAATATTTCAAAAGAAAAAAAATAAAACTATTCTTCCAAAGAATTATATCAAACATGAAAAAGAATGTGCAAAGTGTAGACACATACACTTAAAATAAGAAAACTCCAGGAATATCTCTTTTGTGCTCTGGTTTCTTTAACTGATGAAGAAAATATAAGAAGAATCAAGTCAATTTTACCAGGCTGCCTTCAAAAATAGTATTTTTTAAAGGTAGTACTTGAAGTAGAAAATTTTATTTTTCGGTTAGAGCACTTACTTACATAGAACTAAGAAGTAATTATTTTCTCCTTTTCCTCCCTTCTCTTTAAATCCCTCTAAAATATGCTGGCAAATAAATTA
The DNA here is from genome assembly GCF_028538775.1 of Myotis yumanensis. Classification (NCBI taxonomy): domain Eukaryota; kingdom Metazoa; phylum Chordata; class Mammalia; order Chiroptera; family Vespertilionidae; genus Myotis; species Myotis yumanensis. The sequence continues at coordinate 178,185,088 of NW_027223752.1, forward strand.
AAAATTGTAATTTCTATAAGAAATAAAAAAGTCAATATTATGTTTATTTCCATAATTACATGCTGAGAGATTAATTATTTCAAATAAGCAACTAGACTACATGATATTTACAGATCCAAGGAGTCCCAGGACATTTTAATATCGTGGCTACATCTTAGTTACTTGGTGGTAATAGTACTATGCCAGTTTTAGAGAAAGCTCCACCTGCTTGTCTACATTTTAAAGACAATCTCAATCTCTATTTTAAAGACAGTCTCTATGATGTTTGATGTTTGTCTGTATATGCATGGATAGTATTGAAAGCCATTAATTTTTTTGGTGGATTATGTAAGTTGTAAACAATAAATAAATACATTGAAAACTGCCTTCAGTGTGGAGTTAAAATAAGGATTTAAAAATGGCCTTTTTAACACTGACCTTTCCACATCCTAAAAAGATTGATGACATAATGTTTAATGGTGCTACTGCAGTACTTAATACCACATAACTCACTCTCATAGCAAAGCAAATGACTTTTAAATTGTCTTTTAAAAAGATGACATGGCTCAGACCACCAGATCAAGATCTTTACTGCTACCCTTGAAGAGAGAAAAATACTTCTCCAGGGAAAAATACTTTCTTGTGAATCATATTTGGTGCCTGGTTTGCTATTTTCCACTGCATTTGGATCAATGGTAACTGCAAGAAAGTCTAGACACAACTTTCAGCTGCCCAAATATATCACAACGCTTATTTCTAAGTACTATAAGACTTCTAACACTAAGATGATGACTGTCTTAAGATATTGCAAATATTTCATCATTTTATATTTTCTGATGAAAAATATGATACATATATCAATTCAAAAATGTGTCAAGCTCAGAATTTTAAACATATATTTTATTTTATTGAAATATTTAAAATTAAAGAATATATTTATAAATGTTACTTGCCTGAGCAGATAACATGCCATTCATATTAAAAAATAAAGAATTTTAAAATCAGAAAAGATAGTCATATACATATTAAAATACTACTACATGGATATTCATTAAAAATGTTTAACCAGCCCTAACCGGTTTGGCTCAGTGGATAGAGCATAGGCCTGTGGACTGAAGGGTCCCAGGTTCAATTCCCATCAAGGGCATGTACCTTGGTTGCAGGCACATCCCCAGTAGGGGGTGTGCAGGAGGCAGCTGATGGATGTTTCTAACTCTCTATCCCTCTCCTTTCCTCTCTGTAAAAAAATCAATAAAATATATTTTTAAAAAATGCTTAACCATATGTCATTGGGAATTTGAGACATAATATAGTGATAGAGCTGAAGACAATTCACTGAAAATATTAGAAATATACTGCTATCCAAGTCCTCAGAATTAGATTCGGTTTGTACACATTTAATATCATTAATAAACATAAATAAATAAAGTCACACCCATGGGTAAAGTCCAGATAATTGTTTGTTAATCTCAATAAACACATAAAAAGGAAAACATTAATTTAGTGGTAACACAAAAGTCTTTTTTTTTTTTTTTTACCTATTACCTCTCTAAATAGGTGAAAGAAAAGTTGAAGTTACACATACTTTAATTAAAAAATGTTGTGGAATTAAATCAAGAAACATTTAAAACGAGGGCAAAAAAAAATGAGAACAGTGTATGTATTTGCAATCCTTAAACTTTTAAGTGATTCACCTCAATATTCAGAGACTTATAACTCTATGTGATTTTTTAAATGACAATAGCTAGTAAAGAAACAAAACAAAATTCCCTTTTTCACTGATTTGGAACAGTTTGATAAACATATGCTCATAAAACCATTAAGAGTGATCTGTAAGATAGAATCTCATAAATTAACATGTTTGTGGGTAAAAATACTTCTAAGTCAACCTCAAACCCCACTATACAGTTATTCTAAATTGTGTTTTCACAGCATTTTCTTTGGAACTATTCAAAAGTTCAGCTATCTGATCAAAACTCATTATGATATATTAAAATGTTATGATTCAACCTATCAAGCTACTTACACATTAAAACAAGGTATGATATTAATTCAATTCAAAATTTCACCAATAAAACAAAAAATGTAATAATACTAGCAATAATAAAAGAAAAAAGACAAGAAATATTTATATAACTTTCAGTTTTCAAAGTACTTTGGAAAATTATCTCCTTTTTTATCATTACCATAATCTTGGAAAACATAATAATTTCTAATCTGCTGATAAATTCCTCAATGAATTTACTGTAAGTAGCCCCACCCTCTAGCTTTCCTTTTAGCACTAATCCACATTCTTTTGAAGATGAAGACCTGAATCTCTCCACCACAGCACTTCCTCATCCTTGAGTAACCCTACTCTGGCCTGTGGAAGTCACCAACTTTCTCATTTTTACCTTTTCCCCACTCATCATATATGATGCATGTTGCTCTCTCTAGATTGTTACCATGTCTTTCCTTATATGTTTCCAGATCCACCTCAGCATTATGCTATCTAATCATACATGCTTGAAAAACAAATAATTAAACTTCTTGAAATAATGATTGAAAAGTTAATAAAATTTGCGTTAAACTGTTATGGATTCTCCTAACAGTAACATGTATAGACTTTTATAAGGGGATTTGTGAAGCATATTTTCAAATCTCAGATGACAATTTTATAGATGGACCAATAGAAACAGATGATGGGTACGCATTTACGAAAATAAATACATAAAATAGAAATATAGATAAACAAACACTTGAATAGGTGTTTTCTATATCATTCAAAGCAAAGCCTTTTCTGGTTTAAAACTGAGAGAGAGAGAGAGAGAGAGAGAGAGAGAGAGAGAGAAACAATCAGTGTGAGAGAGAAACATCAATCTTTGCCACCTGTAGGATCCCTGATTGGGGATGAGCTGCAACATAGGTATGTGCTCTGACTGGGAACCCTTTGGTGCATGAACGTTGCTCCATCCAGCTGAGCCACTCTGCTAGGACAATGTTCTTTTGAATCCAATGAAAACATTATTATAGCTTTTTCAAGTATATCTAACAATTGCATATTAAAGTAAATGAGTATTTTATTTTTTGATATTAATTTACACTTTACACATATAATAGAATGAACATTTTTAGTAAGTAAACTGACATGGTTTTTGGAGAAATCAATAGGAATGGATGATAAGATCTTTCTGTGGGTGTTGTAATAATGAGCTGGGTCAATTCACTGAAGCTCTCTGAGGATTATTACTTCCTATAAAATGAAGGTTAGAAGAGATTACCTTTAAGAAAGGAACCAGCATTAAATTCCCATAATAGTCTGATGATGCTTTTACACAGCGACTATTAATAAGCAACATAGCTCTAAAACTTTTGTGATTATAATTGCCTTAAACTCTATGTACTGCAATATGCATATCTGTCAGCTGATATCATACAGCTCTAACATTCCATAAAATTGTAACTGTCTCAAAATTTTCAGATGCCACATTTTCATACATATGCACTATTTGATATTAAGCATATATGCTATTTAGTATGTTAGGATTGAATAACACTCTTATTTCTTAAATTTGTCAGTTAAAATCACCTGAAATCCTTGTTAAAAATACATATATCTATGGCTCCTGAACCTACAAAGTCCATGACAGAAAATTACATATCTCAGTTTTTCACAATGAAGCAAAATAACAATCACACGTAGGAGAGTTAGGAAAATACTTGGTTAAATCATATACATTCCTTTTAAAGATATAAGGTTTGTAAGGCTCAATGAGTCATAGATAATAACACCAAAAAGTTCACAGACCAATAGAAGAAATTAAAAGGCAAATAATTAATATTGAAAATTTATTGTATAAAATTCAATAGTAGAATTGGTAAAAATAAAAAATAAAAAGACATCAGTGAAGGCAGAAGTGAGGAGCAAGTATTTGTCTTTGAGGTAATGAAGTCATTTTCATTGAGATACAAACAGGAGCCGAATGTTCTCATTTAACACAGAGATGAGCATGTTGGTTAGAGCATGCTGACAATAAGCATGGGGGCTTGTCCTGTGCACTGTAGGATTTTTAGCAGCACAGCATCTCTTGCCTCTACCCAACAGATGCCAGTAGTGTCCCTGGAGTTGTGACAACCAAAAATATCTCTAGACATTTGCATGGGTATAAACAATAGGCAGCTTCATCAGTTTGCTGCCATAACAAAGTAGCAGTCTCGGTGGCTGAAACAACAGAAATTCACTTCCTCACAGTTGCGGTGGCTGGCAGTCTAAAATCAAGGTGTCAGCAGGTTTGGTTACTCCTGAGGCCTTCTCCTTTGCTTGTAGATGGGTGTCTTCTCACTAGTCCTTCTCACATGGCCTTTCCTTTGTGCACTCACTTCTTATAAAAAGACCAGTCCAATTGGATAAGAGCCCCACTCTTTTGAGTCACACTGGGGCTTAGGGCTTCCACATGTAAATTTAGGGGGGAAATTCAGTCCATAACACCAGCAATGCATTAGGAGAGAAGGCTAAAAAGAAAAACACTATCAGATCTTTGAGTATTGTGCTAACTTTTGAATATTTCCCTCTACAATAAGATTTGGCCAAATGTGTACCTTAAAGAAAGAAAATCAATATGGTAGTGGCAAATCTGAAAAGATTTTAACACAATTTAAAGGTATCTTAACTGTTATGCAGGAATCTCTTTTCTATCTCTAATGGAGACTTACCTAGTCTTTACATCAACATTTCAGTGGGTAGAGAACTCACTTCCACACAGAACAATCAATTTAAATTTTTAACAGTTATTGTTTGAGCCGAACCATCACTAATGACAATCACCTTGTTAAATATATGATTAAATTGTTTCACATATTATAATTCACCACTATTCATCTGAAATCACTTCACATATTATTTTTCCTTGCTGTTTTCCATAATTAAATTCTACAGGGCCCAGAAAAAAAATTATTTAGTTCTATTCAAGGACATACTTGTATGCTACCTTCATTCACATACTTATAGAGTGAGTTCAGTTCACTATTTATTTTAACATCTTAAAGTGTTTTTCTCCACATGAAGTAGCAGAGTCTCTTTCTTTTTATTGTCTTTTTATAAATGTAGAAAGAAGAATTCTTACAGAGGGATAAAGCAATGCTTCAACACAAAGTGCTAACAATTCCTGCTAGCACAATTACGCTCTAGGTAGTTTTTGCAGAGCTTTCATTATAAAAATTAAAAACTAACAGTGAAAATATTCTAGTTGATGCTAACAATTTTAATAGGGAACTTAACAACTTAATGCTCTTCCAGAACACACACCCATTACCACATACACCCATCACACACACACACACACACACACACACACACACGACCCACACACTCAACCAAGATGGTGTGGGGAGGAGGTAGTGTGTGTGTGGAGGTGTGTATCTCACACTGTCTTTAATTCTTGATTTAAAGAAAACTAATGGCAAGAGATTCTTTAATAATAGTGAGCAAATATCTATATGATTTAACCTAGCACATACAGTATAGTGATTAGTTTTCCAGTATGTTCTGAGGAGAGCCCCAGTATTTCACAGACATTATTTTTATTTCACGAAGAGTCTTCTTACATCACACATAGTACTGAACACAGTTTGAAAGAGAATCTTTATTGCGATAAAAGATTAAACACACCAACACCAGTTATTTTTCCTTCAGCCATTCTAAAGATATAAAAATTTTAATCTTGAGGTTATACAAACATATCTCTCCTTCTTTACAGGGCTATATAACAGTCCCACGGCATGTCAGAATTTAATTTTCTTAAATTCCTTTCAATGTAACAATTTACCTGCAAAATTACTCATTTCTTAAACCTCGTTTCATGCATTAAAAAAATATCCTTTATGTGCAATGACACTAGTAGCTTTAGAAAATGAGTTTTGTTTTTGTTGTGAACATCAACCATTTTCTGGACCTTGATACAAGAAGTAAAGAGTGTGAGGTTGGACAGTTCTGACAGTGGAGGCCATGTGTTGAGGTCAGTGATTAACCTGATAATTAAACTATACTCCATTGCTGGACTAAGATTTTAATATTTAAAAAGGTTTCAGTTACATAAAAGATTGAAAGTTATCAGAATCCTGCCAGGAGTCTAAGTATTTTGCTGCTAGCTGTGTGCCAGCTAACTTTGGATTGCAGAAACAAGAGTCCCATGGTAGTATCCTGAGCCATGTCTACTGAAAAGGCTTCAGTCCCTCTGGAGGGCTGGTTAATGGAGGGGCTGGGGATACGAACAAACAAGTTTTTAGTTAAAATTCAGACGAACTGTAAGAATTTGATTTTTAGCTTGGTACTGCAAGATGTCCACCCTAGGCACTGACCTTCTCTAGAAGGTGGATACATAGAATGTACTATATCATTTAGGGACCGCTAATCTCAGGCTCCATTTACTTGTGCAAATTTAATAGTTTTCCTGAGTCCTGGGGATTTTTTTTTTCTTCAAAGGAAAGGATAAAATTGCAAACATATGAATCACCTGCAGAATAATTGCCTGAAGGTATCGTTAAAGACACAGATTCCTACACTCTGCCCCAGGATACTGAATCAGAACTCACACTAAAATTAAGAATCACTGCTACGGGAATTCCTAAACACTCTGAGCGATTTTAAGAAGAGAGTACAGGTAATTTTGGCTCTGATGTTAATTACTGGTTTACCAAAATGTGGGGAAATAGAACAAGATAACACTGATTTTGGAGGGATTTGGAAGAATGCTCTTGGTGGCTTTACAGATAGGCTGGGTCTTTCAACCCAGTCTCCACACAGACTAGAACATAAAATAACCACTGTTCACCACTAAATAATAGATTAGGAAACTGAGTTACTTGTTATTTTCAATAAGAATCTCTGACATGAAAAAAACAAGACTAGTTTAAAAAATCCTGGAAGAAATGTGGAAACTATCCATTCTTTCATTCCTATTTTGGGTGTGGGATAGTTTCATTCTCAATGAACATTGCAAATATGTAAATGGTACCCCACTATCATTTTCTGTGAAGGATACCACATACCCTGCAAATAAAGTATGGCCAATACAGGACTGAGAAAATGTACACTGGTTGTTTCTTTCAAATCCCCAATCCACCTTACCAGGTTCTGTATGATCTCTGTCCTGCCAGTCTCCTCTACCAGGGCTGGGTTGCTGACATATGTGGAGCCTCATCCATTGTGTCCCTTTCGAATGCTCTCCTTGCACGGCCTCTCCCAACCCCCACGCACATACCCACACACATGTACCTTGGCTAAGTCCTACTTACACGTAGAGCTTAAAGAGAAGCCTATATAATTACTTCTACCTTTGCCTTGACTGAGCTGGGTTCAGGCTACTACTTGTTCTGAAAGGACTTGCATTGCTTCTTCAGAGCACTAAACATAAACTCTCTTATTTATATTTATTATTGTTAATATATTTACCCACTATTTGTTTAAAAATTCAAAGAGTTCAAGGAACAGGACTTTCTTCTGAAATCTAGTTATTTCAGCACTTAAAAGCTTATACATGTGTAAAACCTTATATTATTTTAAATGCCTGTGCAACTCCATGTGTCACTAAGACAAATCTTTTTTTTTTTTTTTTAGCAGAACTTAAGTAGCATATATGTCTTAAAATTACTAGCTCTGAATTAGCCATCTGGCATGGCTCAGTGGTTGACTGTCCACCAGGAACCAAGAGGTCCCCAGTTTGATACCGGTCAGGACCCATGCCCCAGTTTCAGGCTAGATCCCCAGTGGACGGCATGCAGAAAGCAGCTGATCGATGATATTTTGAACTCATCAATGTTTCTAACTCTCCCTCACTCTCCCTTCCTCTTTTTCTAAAAATCAATAAAAACATATTTAATTAAACACCAAAAAGACTTATACCTTGAGTTTTATCCTGTAAAATTTGGTTTGTTTGTTTTTTATTCCAAAATTATTGCTAAATGGACAATAATGTCATTGTGGCCTCTTTAAAGTAGACAGATTAAATAAAAATTAAAATAAATTAAGGTCTTGTAACTTTTTTCTTTCGTTAGACTTAACGGGAATGATAAAAAATCATAATATTAGCTAATACCTTAATTTGAAAGTATATTGGATATGTTTTATTAGTAGCAAATCTTGAGTTTTAAATAAGGATGGGCTTTGGCTCAGTTGGCTCATTTGGTTAGAGAGCTGTCCCTATAACCCAAAGTTGCAGGTCCAGTACCAGGCACATACAGGAGTCAACCAATGAATGCATAAATAGTGGGATAACAAATCAATGTTCCTTTCTCTCCTTTCCTCTCTCAAAAATCAATCAATACATAATTAAAAGAGGGCATAAAGCTTTTTATACTATAGTTTACATTTAATTAGCAAAGACAAGTGTCTTGAGATGGTTAAATCTTACTAAAGTTCATACTAGTTTACGGAGATGTTTATTATTGTTACTTTGGTGAGATAATATTTTGATGCAGTTACTACATCATTAGTATAGGACCCATGAAATACAATCAATTGAAAAGATATAACAGGGCTTGTTAAATGATTTCCATGTCTTAACACCTTTCGTACCGCTCACGAGCTTTCTCATGTTTCTCACGCTATCTGTTAAGGACCGCTCTTGAGTTTTCTCATTTTTCACGCGCCATCTGTTATGGACCTTAGATGTCAACACAGTGTCTTGTCCACATCGAATTAAGCGATCTCATTGGTGGAAACCTTGCAGGTCAATCTACGAAAAACTATATAATTGCACGAACCCATAAAGCATTGCAGTTACATTGCATTTTGGTCATTCGAATAGTCTTCGTCTTCAAGTTCCTGGCGCTTTTAGAAATGCCCTCTCTCAGAAAAAGGAAGGAAACCAACGAAACTGATACACTTCCTTTCGTGTTGTTCCATTCTAAGGAAAACGATGAAATGGACAAAAAAGGAGTGCTGTATCTTATAAACTGTGGACTTTTCAATTCATTTGGAGTGTACAACGTCCTCAATCCACATGCAAAAATGAAGTATAAACAGTTTCTGCTATCGGTGGCGAGAGACTGGATAAAGGATGACAATAATGAAGGCTCTCTGGAGCCAGAGACAAATCTGTCCAGCCCTTCCTCTGGGGGTACAAGGAGAGCACCTCGTAAAGATCCACCCAAAAGGCTGTCAGGTGATATGAAGCAGCATGAACTTACGTGTATTCCAGCGAGTGGAAAGAAAAAATTTCCTACGAGAGCCTGCAGAGTTTGTGCCGCCCATGGAAAAAGGAGCGAATCTAGATACTTATGTAAATTTTGTTTGGTCCCTCTTCATAGAGGAAAATGTTTTATGCAATACCATACGTTAAAAAAGTACTAGGAACTTTTGCTCTGACAGGTTTGGCTCAGTGGATAGAGCTTCGGCCTTTGGACTGAAAGGTCCCAGGTTCAATTCCAGTCAAGGGCATGTACCTTGGTTGCGGGCACATCCCCAGTGGGGGGTGTGCAGGAGGCAGCTGATCAATGTTTCTCTCTCATCGATGTTTCTAGCTCTCTATCCCTCTCCCTTCCTCTCTATAAAAAATCAATAAAATATATTTTTTTAAAAAAAGTACTAGGAACTTTAATCGTTTAATTGTTTTTGTAAATAAAAATGTTGTAATTGTTGAAAAACAACACCTAAAGTGCATTATGATCTGTAGTTATGATGATTTAAATAACGTGCAGTTTGTCCAAAAACGTGCTGTCCCTGGCGTATGTCTTAGAGATTTCTATGTGGTACGAAATGTGTTAATATCCTAGGAAACTATAATGTAATCTGTGAAAACGTATTTGATATTTAAAAAGACATTTCTGCTATGCTTTTCTTTCAACTGACCCCAGAATGGCATTTCAAAGAGAATTACAATACAGTGACTATCCACAGTTCAATATCCATACTTATCGTGTTTAGTATAATTCAGAAGCATATGGAAATGGATTCATAATATTACAAATTGTACTGGCACACCATTCATTTAATTAGATTTTTATCATATAAAATGGATATTCAACACGTAAAGGTGACACAAGTGAGTAAATTGCAGGAATATTCTGTTTGCAGCTCAGGGAAACTTCCTTTGTGCTGAACTAATGAGTCTGTGATTTCTCTGGTGTGACTTGACAGAGCATGTAAATTAACCAACAATATGAAGCCTCAGAGACTAAAGCAACAGAGCTGCAGTGGATGCTGAGGCGCAGGAAGGCAGCCTCACCTTTCAATAAGGTAAGAATTGATGTGTATGCATCAGCGAAACCGTGCTGCTCCCCATAAAACTGGTCCCAGGGCACAGATAGTAATACGGGCTTTTGCACATTGTGCAATAATTTAAACTCTCTACTTTTATTTCCCAGGCAAAACATGGGAAAATGGAGTTCAGCTTTAAAACAGGCAAGCTTTGACCACACAGTATTCTGCAGAGACCTTGAGTTCCAAACTTACAAGATGCATGATCTTTAATGAATTATTTTTTTAATGATTAAGTATTGTTCTTAGTAAAATGAGACTAATATTTATAAAAAATAAATGAGTATTATTTTTAAATAAATCCAATATTATAGATAAGATAGAGCATGTTATATTTTCATGAAATGATCTTTGTTCACCTACAATGTGACAATTAGAAAAGGCACGCTGCTGATTCTCTCCCTCTGTTGTGTAAAATTCCTTCATGCAGGTGAAGATGGAAGTCTCTCTGTTGACTTAAGCTGCATAGGATGCAGGGAGTAAAAGAGTAGGGGGCCAGAAATGAAGTACAAAGCAATCAACAGAAAGGTGAGAAATATCAGAACAAGAGAGAATATTATGTATGAATAAAACAATAATATTTGTTATCTGTGTTCATGGATATTGCATTGGCTCCAACATCCTTTTTGTCTTCTTTCTGTAAATTTTTTGAACAGTAGAGGCTGGAAAGGGAAAGCATACATTTGCTAAACTCACTTACTGTTCTAAGGAATACATTTAGAAAATAAGATGTGGCATAATGTAAAGAATAGAAATTCTTATGAATACAGAAAAATGGCCACTGTGTATGTAATGCATTAAGAAAAATCAGAACAGGATAACTGTTCACTATTATAGCTACTTAGTTGTTAAACTGAAAAATGTTTTAAAATGTTATGATAAAAAATTTAAAGAGTATTCTGTATTAAGGGGAAGCCATGGAATTTGTTTCTCATAAAAGTGGTTTAAAAGAGAACCACAGTTTTATATAATCATATGTCATCAAGGCAACTGATAGGACTACCAATCCTGACAGGACAGCAGGTCTGAAAACCAAAATAATTTTTTTCAAAGTCAGAAGAAGAATGATTGTAAACGTGATATTCTTTAGGAAAATCTGAAATGCAAAACACATATACACACATGTACAACATACATCACTAGCAATCAGAAGTCTGCATCAATTTCTAAAAAAAAAATAAGCAGCAAAATTTCATCTCAGGAACTTTCTTGAAAATATTAGGGGTTAAATATAAAAACTTGATTTCATGGCATTGAAATTAAAGGTGTTCTTTTCAAACATCACTTTTTCAATATTGCTTATTATGCCTTATTAAGATAAAAATGTTTAACTCTATAGTTTTTAAGAACACAAATAACAGTTAAAATAATGATTAGAAGAGTAAAAAGTAAACATAGGTAACACTTATTGAATACTAATATTTTCCAGGTGCTGTTTGAAATGATTTTTATATATTATAACTATTTTGTCTTCAAAATAACCTAATGAGTAGGTACTTTTACTACCTCAATTTTATGAATTATGAAATTGAATCTTTGGGTTGTCTAGACATTTCCTCAAAGTCACCCTTATCTGGCTATATGCCAATTTTCTATAATAAGTAAACACAAACATATAGTGGTTTGAATAAGACAGACATTTCTTTCTCAGCCCAGAGTTATTCAAGGAAGGAGGGGAGCTTTGATCCACAAAATCATCAGGAACCCACATTTCCTCTATTTAGTGGTTCTGTCATTAGGTTTTTGTAGTCATAGGTATGGCTGAAACTGACTCTTCACCACTATGTGAACATTCCAGTCCATGGGAAGCCTAGAAGAGCAGTGGAGGGCAAGGAGGTACTATAAAGGGTAAGTTCCAGAATGTTGCCTATACCACTTCCTCTCACATCCCACTGGCTATAACTTAGTCTCATGACTTTCCTTATATCCAAGGGAAGCAGAATGATTACCAAAAGGAAGTAAGAGAAAATTAATACTAGAGACAGCAATCAGACTTAAAGAATCCTGGTAAATTGCCTGGAGTATAATCTATTAATTAAGAGCTGAGATACAAGTCCAGTTATATCCTATTTAATTCTTAGCTGTTATTTTATACCTAAAAGCAACCTGTGAAAGAAACATCATTAACTCCATTACTAGATGTCTACTTACAATGAGACAGATTAAGTTATCTCCCTTAGTGTCAGTAACACTTAAGAAGCATTGCAAGATATGAAACCCTGTTCTTTGGTACACAATGTTTTTTTTAAAAAAAATACATTTGTTCTATGATTAGCAATGCATTACTCTTTAAATTACGTATATGACTTTTATAAAACCTCGTGCTTTACAGATATATAACTTCACTCAATTTATTTATAAGTGCAGTCCCTATCCTCAGTGAAAGTGTCTTCTTATCTAGAAGAGGTTAAATACCATGTCTTCTAAAAGAATAGTCTTTGTGACTTCTTGGGGGAGAAAATTTAATTTGACTCCCAATAACTTTTCTAGAAGAAAGTACCTCCGTAAATTAGAGGATCACCTGTATTGACAATAGGCTATGAAACCGATCTCTTGGGACTCAAGAGTCAAATGTTGCTCAAGGTTTTAGTGAGAGAGAATCAATATGCAAATCATATAACTTATGTAAAATAAGTCAGTCTCTGGGCCAGTTTCTGCAGAAATGCATGTCAAAATAAAATTCTCTCCTGGATCTCACTAAATTCAAATCTCAGCAGAGAGGCAAGGATCAGACGGAGAGGGCCCACATCAAATTGAGAATAAAATAATCATGTGCTTCCCTTGAGCTTCCACTGCACACGATGATTGCAATCACAGAAAGCCTCTCCTTGCTGGCAGCTGAGGTGCATAAAGCGAGGGCACCAGTCTTTTAGCTGGATCCTTTCCTAACTACTGAAATGCACTTTCAAAATTTCAGCTACATCAGTAGTGCTATAGGAGCTAAATCTCTTTTCACACCATTTTGGCAGTCATTTGGCTGTTTCACAGGTCACTGTTTCTTGTATGCTATAGTAAATGTCTCCTGAGAAGTGTGTGTCTGACTGAGAAGCTAACAGCTATCTGCATGGTTGACAGGACTCCAAAACAAATATGCTGTTTCATGCACCATACACGTTCTCTGCTTCATTAAATTGTACCAACAGTCTTTCTTAAAGATCAATAAAATCTTCTAATGCATTTTGTGTATTTACCCGTAACATGTATTTATAATGACACATATAATGATGAGCATGGTTATTGATTTCTAATGTAAAATAATGCTCAAATGTGCCCAAGTAATTTGTTTTTTATGTTTCTGACCTTCTTTGGAAATTAACTGCTTGTATTCTATAATGTCTTAGTTCAAATTCTTAAATCTCTACACAAAGGCAGATGTACTGATGACTGACACTACATTTTTACCTAAGTTTATTCTATAAACCTAACACCATAAGAAAATTAGTAAAAGATTGGATGCATGAACAGGTGCTTCTCCTCAGAAGCCTACTTAATATATTTTCAAATAGTATAATAATTATTATTTAGGCCTAAAGAATAACATAAAAGTATTGCTACTTAGCTTTTAGCTTTCCAAGCTTCCCAATTTTTTAAAGTGATATAGAGATAATCAGATATCATGATAGTTGTTATACATGCACAAGCCACATGTATTCTGTACAAATTCTCCTAACAGATTTGATAAACTTATTAAAATGATTCCAGGAAATGTTTAGTCTCCTGGATTTCAGCATCAATCACTTTAAACTAATTTCATTGGCTTTATTTCTACTATAAATAAATATGAATTCATTTACTCAGATGTTCGTTTACTTAACAAATGTTTAATAAACAACTGCATGTCAGGCACTGTGCTAGCATTGAGAATACAATCAAGCACAAGGAAGACAGACCTCACTCATGTCTTTTAGAGCCTAGTAAGAGAGACAGATATTAATGAAATGAGTGTTCATGGATAAAATTACAAAATATGTTAAGTTCTACAAAATAAGAAAATAAGTATTAATAGAAGGGTAATACACTGTGGAATTATTTAATCTGTGGCACAAGAAGTATTCTTGGAAGAAGTGTATGAGGCCCAAAATATGAAGAAATACGCATATGAAAGGGTAGAGTTGATGAGGGTTGAGAGAGGACCAGGTACTCTGAATTGGGGATCAATTGACTTTCCACACGTTTACTTTCTAAAAATTAAATGACCACCCTCCTTTTTTGTACTGTGCTGTAATGTTTGTAATGTTTCCTTAATCCTTCAGTAAGAGAACGGCAGAAAAAACCTTTGTTGTTTTTTTTTAATTTTAAGCAGGCAAATGGAGGGCTAGGTTAAAGAATATATTTTCTAGCCTTTCTGCAGCTAGGCAAGAACATGGGACTCAATATTGGTCAATGGTGTGGTGCTGGAGTGTCATTTTTAAATTTCAGAAAAGTCTTAAAAGAAAGGCTGGAATATGGACATGAGGAGAGGAGTACAAACACCCATGTTGGATCATTAGGTAATTTCATGTGCAGAAATTCCTAGGGGAGAAAGATCTCAGGAGCCTGATTCCCTGATGAGTCCACCATACCATACTAGAATTCTTGCCTCTAACGTTTGTTTGTTTTTTAACACAAGAAAGATAAATTATTCCCTAGCTCTTACATTCCAACCTGAACGATACATTTGAAAATTTAAATTAGATTATGCTCTTCTCTGTTTAGGCCCCAAAATGTTTTCTAAGTTCACTTAGAGAAAATACAATATTCAAAATTACATAATACTTTGTAAAATTACTAAATTACATACCATTCTACCTAATTACTTTCTCTTTTATGCCTTATTTTTCATAATACCATCACTTTCCTTGCTTGCTTCCTTCTATCTTTCCTTCCTTTCCTTTTTCCTACTATTAATTGTAAGTTTAGAACAACAGTGACTAGAACATACAAGTTAATATATACAAAATATTTGTTGAATACATAAACAAAAATCATTATAAAGCTGACTCTAGTTTAGTGTACATTATAAATGGTTACAACAGCAAAAATAAAAACAGATTTTTTGCTGTAACCTACCTAGGTTTAAAAATATTGGTAATTTTATATCCTCTCAAAATCTATGGATAGTATTTTTCAGCCTCTTCCCACCCACCACCCCATACTTATATAACGCAACACCTCAGTAACACTGTAGGGAATTTAGTAACACTGGTTATAAGGAGAACTAATGTGTGAGGAAAAGACATGGCGATGGAGTGGTCAGAAGTGAGAGGTACTTAATAATCACAGGGTTTTGGAGACTAGACCAAATCCCCTAGTGTTGGTCTTGTTTGGGAACCATCTAAGGCAGCAGTTCTCAAACTGTGGGTCGCGACCCCTTTGGGGGACAAAAGACCCTTTCACAGGGGTCGCCTAAGACCATCGGAAAACACATATATAATTACATATTGTTTTTTGTGATTAATCACTATGCTTTAATTATGTTCAATTTGTAACAATGAAAATACATCCTGCGTATCAGATATTTACATTACGATTCATAACAGTAGCAAAATTACAATTATGAAGTAGCAATGAAAATAATTTTATGGTTGGAGGTCACCACAACATGAGGAGCTGTATTAAAGGGTCGCGGCATTAGGAAGGTTGAGAACCACTTATCTAAGGAATCAGGGTATAAATCCCAATCAGATATGAAGGTATTACAATTTAAGTATTTTCTTTCTTGTCTACTGCTTTAAAAAGTCTTAATGTATTTAACAAATGTGAATGAAACTCAAGGCAGTGCGAGTACAATGGTAAGCAAAAGCAGACAGAACTCATGTAGTTTTGAGTGAAAACTCAATGGTAGGAAATTACTACATCCTATGATTTATGATTACGTCATACAAATTTCATTTCTCCTGAAGTTGAGTTATGAAAATATACATAATGACTTGATTCAAGATTTATGTAAAATATTAATGGTCAATTTTAATAAACTTAATTTATCAAATAAAAAAATCAATAAAATGTTTCTTATTTTAACAAGAAAATTGAATAAGGATAAAGTGAAAGATTAAAGGTTCTATCCCACTTAAAGGAGTATTCATTTGAATCAACATTAAAGTTCACTCTATCTCAGCCCAGAGAGCACCATAAAGTACTGTTAAAATTTCCATTTGTGCCTGGCCGGCATGGTTCAGAAGTTGAATGTTGAACTAAACTGTGAACCAGGAGGTCAAGGTTCAATTCCAGGTCAGGGCACATGCCAGGGGTACAGGCTCAATCCCCAGTGGGGAATGTGCAGGAGACAGCCAACTGAT
The DNA here is from genome assembly GCF_028538775.1 of Myotis yumanensis. NCBI lineage: Eukaryota > Metazoa > Chordata > Mammalia > Chiroptera > Vespertilionidae > Myotis > Myotis yumanensis. Next base: position 178,201,579 of record NW_027223752.1, read on the forward strand.
GATTCTCATCATTGATGTTTCTATCTCTCTCTCTCTCTCCCCCTTCCTCTCTAAAATAAATAAAAAATATATCTTTAAAAATTTGCCAGTTATTACATAGACATTTTACATTTTATTTCTTTAAGTGAGAGTCAGAAATTGTTTTTTTTTTTTAAATTTCAGCAATATGATTACACATTTCTTAGAAACCTTGGCTGAGGAAGTGGCTGATTATACTGCAAGCTGTATTTGATCTTTCTTTACCAGCTGTGCATTCTTGATAGAGGGAGGAGAAGGAAGAGAAGGGACAGGGAGTGGAGGAGTTAGTCTATTCACATTTCATGAGACCTTTCCTGTGAACCCTGCAGTTGCCATCAGAGCACCTGTATACATAGCGTCCCTCACACTCTGGGATCACTGACACAGAATCAAGGTCAAGGCATACAGCATGACCGAATTGTTCAAGTCTGGGTTTAGACACATTATATTTAATCACTTTTGACTCAATAACCCTCGAGGCTCTGGAGTGCACCACCTGTGAATTCTCTACTTTCATGAAGACTGTCTCTGAAAGATCTCAATGACTGTTTCTTATATCTGACTAAATAGAGTTATGAAGAAACCAGAGCATAGAGGCGAGGTTGAAAATATAGGGAAATAGTGTAAATGATTGATTGTTATTTTCCTACTGTAATTTAATCAGTAGTTCCCTATTACAAAATCCACACAAGAAGAGTCAATAACAATTTAAAATATAAAAACTATAAAAAAGTTAGAATTTGAATAATGTGGTCTACGTTTAGCACAGTACAGACAGAAATAAATTCCAGAAAACCTTCTCACTAGTTTGGATTAAATAAAGTCGATCCTGTATAGAATCTAGTTGAAATTGGCATTAATTCAATGTATGAAATAAAAATTCATGTAGAGTTGCCATACAGAGGATTTAATTAGTAACAATTTAGCCACTTCTCCATGTAACCAATTGCGTAGCATCATGAATACTTAAAGGCTGTTGCATCATATTGGTGTAATAACCTCTCTTTTTAATGAATGTTAGCCAAAAAAAAATTTGCTCATCTAGAACCTTATGATCAAGTGTACTCATGGCTATCTACATATTTTTAAGAAAAAAAATTAAGCTCAAAATGTATTTGCCTAATAGCAGATATGATTTTAAAAGTTTAAAATGTGCTTTTTAGCTTGCAGCAGTTCTTCCAGGGTGACATAGTTTTGGGTCCCCCAGGAAACAGACTACAATATGAAGATGTGAATATGGGAAATTTATCAGGATGTGGTCTCTCTGGTTAACACCAATTTGGGGGCTATATGAGGAGAAAGAGCAAGGATGGACAGAGCTAGAGTTAGGCTGTGATGCAGTCACAGGCCTGGGCTAACCTAGAGGCAGCTCTGAAGCTGGGATGGCCCTGGAGAGTAGTACTGGGTTGACCATGCATTGGATGTGGAATGCCCAGTAAGTGAGAAATAACCCTGAATGAGGGTTATCTCAGCCAAAGTATTTTCCCCAAAGGGCTGAGAGCTTTCAGCTAGATGGTCTTCCCAGCACCCAGGGGAAGAAATCACTCAGTCCTAAAGGGCGATCTGGGTGTTACAGCACAGCATCCACGACACGGGCTTCTTCAAATATTTATATAACACATTATTTGTATAAAATACTGTTACTACAGGAATAAATGGCTTTTAATAAAATCACTTCTCTTCAGGAGCTTGCTAGCATAGATACTACATATAGGAGTATATGGAAAATACTTAATATCACTCAATATTAAATTAAGTATATTAATAGAAATTAACATATTTAATTAAATCGTAATATTAGTAACTATTTAGAGACTCACCCGATAAAAAATAAATCAAGAGCAATAAACATTTATAAAGTGAGGAGGCCATCAGCAGATGGAAAGTATTGGGGAAACACCTTTCCATTTGGTTTAGAACTATAAAAATCAATAGGATTTTAACATAAAGAGATGAAAAAAAAGGTATAAGTAACTTTGTCAACAAAAACATGAAAGCAAATATAAATTGGGACCTATCAGAGAATGAGTCACAAGACCAAAATGACAGAAACATAGGTTATATAAAACCAAAGTTCATGGGATAATTTGATGTTGGTGCACATTTGAAATCCCAGATTTCACTGGAGATTTTACTAAAATCCATTGAAAAATCACTACCTGTTTATTTATAAACTAAAGGCCCGATGCACAAAATTCATGCAAGAGTAAGCCTTTGCAGCCCCGGCTGCCTCATGGCCCCATGGCCCCGCCCCCCACCCACTGGTCATTCTGCTCTCTGATCTAATTAGCTTATTAGCTCTTTATTATATAGGAATAGAGGCCCAGTGCACGAATTCGTGCACGGGTTGGGTTCCTTGGCCTAGCCAGCAATTGGGGCCAATCAGGGCCAGCTGGCCCGGGGTTATTTAAAACTGGCTGGGGGTTATTTAGCATGTTATTTAAAACTATGTGTTGGAGTGCAACAAAAGAATATGAAAATCTGGTACAAAAACTATATTCTGAAAACAAATATGGACATTTTAAGGTAAATTCTCTTTCTAGAAGAACCTATAAAATAGTTTTATTTAAACGATTTTAAATACTTTAAAGCAAGACAGAGGACTCCCATGATCTTTGCAAGAAACCTGGGCTTTCAAATGTGCACCAACAGGGAGGAGCTGAAAAGAGAAAAGGTGTAGTGTGGTGGTGTGGGTGGAGGTGGGGGTGGGAGTGGGGAATGAAATACAATGACAGGTATTGACAATCCCTTGGGAGTTTGGCTGTGGGAGCACACTGACCACCAGGGGGCACCTGCTGCATTGAACATCTGCCCCCTGGTAGTCAGTGCACTTTATAGTGACCGGTCGACTGGTCATTTGGTCGACCAGTCATAACAATCACTTAGGCTTTTACATATATAGATTGATGGAGGAATGGCATGGTAGGATATGACTTTCTTTCTTACTAGTATATCCAACTGATCTTTCCCAATTATTCCATGTCTCCTAGAATCCTGTCCCTACAGTAGACAAATAAAATGTTTTCCTTTGCTGGAGGGCCTCCTGTCTGGCTGTTATATAAAGGAACTAAATATTTTTAAATTAAATAAAAACTATTTTATAGGTTCTTCTAGAAAGAGCAATTTACCTTAAAATGTCCATATCTGTTTTCAGGATATAGTTTTTGTACCAGATTTTCACTTTCTTTTGTCGCACTCCAACACATAGTTTTAAATAACATGCTAAATTTCCCACTTGATTAATGTATAGGACAATTCTTAGCATCATTATAGCTTAAGTCTATCCCTTATAGACTCAAATTACATTAGAATAAGAGGAAATATTTTGGTTAAAATGTATTAAGTAAAAGTAAACCTCCATGGCTATAATGATGCTAATGTCAAGTACTGAATTCTGAGTACTGAATTCAATACAACTACTGCTACCATTGTTATTGATAGGCAATTTTAATTTAGTATTGTCCAATTAAGAGATTGTACATGGGCAAATAATTTATCCTCTTTAATCATTATGATAACAATATTATTTAGAAACTATTTTCATTCCAATTTTTCAAATAAGCGAATTGTCAGAGGTCCCTCCATTATTCAGCAGTGAAGTCCAGATATGCAATCAAGCTGTCAATACCAAAGATATTATCCCCATTGAGTATATAAAAAAGTTGATGATTATAGGATTAATGAACTTATCCTATAGAAATCAGGCCTATTTGACTCAAATGTCACAATTATTAACTTGTAAGCTATTTGGCTTCACATCATAATTTAAGACTTACAATACAGAAATTATAGCAAAAAAATGGCAGCTGTGAGTTTCCAAGTAGACACAGAACATAATCCCAACTGTAAGCAAACAATTGGGCACTGATGCATTTTGTATCTCATGAACTAGTAATGATTTATTTCCATTCTCTGAGATAACTGCATCATGCTTTTGTCTTAAAGCCTCTAAAAACCTCTCCCCCTAGTCTCAGCTGAAGACCTTGACATATACTTTGAAAAAATGATAAGCAATCAAGAGAATAGATCTATTTTTTTCAACAAAAGGTATGCCAATCTGCCTATATTTATACTCTTCTTTTACTTAATAAGTATCAGTGAACATATGTAAGAACATCTAATGCACATGCACCCTGGATCTCATCTACTCAAGGGTGTAGGTACTGCAATTATCTGTTCTCTGTCTCATATCATTGCTCTTCACTTTTGCCCGTTTTTTTATCCTTTTGGTTGTAAGTCTTCTCTTGATAGCATGTTACCCTTGTGCTTCTCTGCTTTCCTTTAAAGAAAACAAAACAAACAAAAAAACAAAAACTCCCAAGGGATTGTCAATACCTGTCATTGTATTTCATTCCCCACTCCCACCCCCACCTCCACCCACACCACCACACTACACCTTTTCTCTTTTCAGCTCCTCCATGTTGGTGCACATTTGAAAGCCCAGGTTTCTTGCAAAGATCATGGGAGTCCTCTGTCTTGCTTAAATCCAATGGTTAACCCTTTTTATCATCTTACTCAGCATTTGACAGAGTTGACTACTCCCTCCTTCAAAAAATATAACTTCTCTTCCAGGAAACAATGGTCTTCTGCTCTTCAACCTGCCTCAATGATTGTTCCTTATTAGTGACACTTCCTGGCACTTCATCCTTTAATCAATCAACTCTAAATGTTAGTGGTCCTCTAGCTAGATGCATGGCCTTCAGATCGTCTATATTATACTCTTTTCATGATGATCATACCTATTCTCACGGCTTTAAACAGGATCGGTATGTTGATGACTTCCAATTCTATATATTCTGAATTAATGTCTCTCATAGCTCCAATATCTTCTCAGCTCTTCTTTGATAAGACAAAAGAGAATAGATCTGGAATGTTTTATTTTTTCTCAACTTTCACTACCAGTCTATCAAGATATCTATCCTCAAATAAAATGTTAACCCCTTTTTCACCATCTCCACAGATAGGTAGCATTCTTTCACTCTACAATTATCTTTGAACTAGACAGCACAATATCCTCCTTATTTTAAAACTGTAAACATGATAATTCTATTTTACTACTTAAATTTTTGCAATGGATTAGTCCATTTGGATTTTTTTTTTAACCATAGTCACATATGTAAGTTGCCTTCCTTTCCCAAACTAAGTGTCAGTTTCCCCTTGAACCCTTTTTCAGAGGTCCTGCTTTCCAGGCCACTAATCATTGTAGTTGGCATTTCTGAGTCTTAGTCATGTCCATCCCATCAGTTTTGAAATGTGGAAATTAAACTGCAAACTCATTCTTATTCAAAAAGCAACTTGTGTTCCTATACTTGCAAGTCACCCTGCTGTGAGAACATTTAAGTGGTATTTTTTTTTTAATTTTTAACTGAACAAATAGAAATGTGTAAAATAAAAACAAGATGCACAGAATATGCGCTTTTAGTAAGATTATATTGCTTATGCACATTAACTGTTTTCAGACTAACTTGATTTGTGCCTACTCAGCTATTTTCTATTACACTATTTACCCCTTTTGAATACAATGTTATTTATGTGTAACATTGCTCCAATGTTTCAAAGTCACAAAAAATCCTAGCTCTCTCCTAGATGTTGGCAATTATTTAAAGTGGTCTCATTCCACATCTCTCTGAAAACATTTTGATAACCTAATCAAATAAATTCAGGCCAAGTACATATCTCTCAAGGACAATGCCTGATATCTATATGTATAAAAGTCTAATATGCAAAGTGTCCCATCAGGAGTTCGATCAGGAGATCGGGAGTTCAACCAGGGGGCGGCGCAGAATGAAAGAAGACCACGGCCAGCATCCAGCAGCCGGCTACTGGCAGCTGGCAGCCGGGGAAGGAAGGCCCCAGCTGGCAGCCAGAAGGCCCCAATTGGCCCTGATTACCAGCCAGGCCTAGGGACCCTACCCATGCACTATTCCTTGCACCAGGCCTTCAATTGGATTTGGTTCTTCAATTCTCTGAGCAGTTACTTAACTATTCATTGTCTCAGAGTGGGCTTACTAGTATTAATGCATTTGTAATAAACAAGTTTTGTATAGCAATCAATAACAGTAAAACTCTATAGAAGTCAGAGCAAGTGCTATGAATTTTCATTAATGCATCCTTTCTTTACTAAGTTAATCAATATGTATCTTTTCTACACTCATTACTAGACCAAGGATTAAAAGATAAATTTAAAATAAATTGGATAAAAAAGAATTGAAATAAATGAAACTGATACTGTTACCTTTGAAACTCATGTTTGTTTTCTCTTCTAAGCATACCACTTCACATTTATGCAACAACATATGCTCACTTGAAAAATTACACACATATTTATACACATTGTAACTTTATTAATTAATCCCTTTACACATTCAATTGCCACAATATGTATATTTGGTAGAGCTTATCAAATATCAAGCATCCTATTACACACTAGTGGTCTCAAATATCTACTCTGTATGATGCTATGATATTGTGTGCTTATCAGTATCCATAAGGGCCAAATAAAAAAACCTTATTTCAATAAAAAAATACCATATTTATTATCTTTCCTCACAGATATCCCAAAATGCCTCTACTCCAGTCAGCATTTAAAATCCTATATCCATGTTTGTATAACTGTCCGGTAATTTGATTTGTCTACTTGCTGTTCATTTCCTAAGAATACACTCATACCTTTTTAGTATTCTACCTAGGAAATATGCTGTCTCAGACTTTAAAAATCCAGGGAAAATGAGAACTCTTCTAGACAAATACATAAGCAAACAAATATTCTTCCTTAATGTATTCATCAACTGATTTTTTGCTATATGAGAGAGCATGTTGCTCACGGGAAGAAACACTAGGGACAAGTGAAAGAGCTGTATTTTGCTTCCAGGGATTGGAAACGTATAAGGCTTGCTTTTACTTTTATTTCTTCTTATTATTATGTGTTTACTATTTAATCTAAGTTGCATAACTCCTCTCCAGTTATTTGAGTACTTCGTACAAAGGAGGTACAGACTAATATACGGTGAATCTGGCTTCATATTCAGTATTCCACTCAAAGTCCTTTAGAAAAAGGATACTATTTACAACCCACCTGTGTTTCCCAAGCACTGTAGCCTCATGGATGTGCCTACTTACTCAGTCATAGAACTATCTGTCAGAGACAAAGAAATTTGCACCTTTGCAAAATTCACTCCAAGGTCACTGACAGTCCTTAGAACACTGGCTCACCTGGCTGTCATCCAACCATCCAGCAGCTATTGAAGGCTCACTTTCTCCTTGCCTACATAGGTTATGATGAAGTATATTTCAGATTAGACTGCTCAAGGTTCAAAACATCAAGACATAGTTAATCAAAGAGCTGTTCATGCCTTTGCCTATCACCATTAAACTATTTAGTTATTAGAAAGTAGAAATGGTTATGAATGTCAAAAATAATTATAGTATAGTATAAGTTTATATTTGAAAGTGTAGAAGCTATTAATGTCTGCCAGTATGTGCCATGGCAGACACCGAAGGCAAAGAAAGGTCAGAACAAGTGTCTAAAAGAGAACCACACAATTGAGTCATAGTCTACATATCTTATTTATGACATTAAAATGAAAGCTCAAGGAAAAGAAAATATTGATTCAAGTTTATCTATTTGTAAACACTTCCTCTTTGTAGTTACTCAAGTATTTATATTTGGGAGTTTTACATTTTGTAAGTGAAAGTGCATTTGTTTGGATTAATTCCCTTAACTATTTTAAAGACACAAAAATCTTGGGTATATTTAGAACAGTTATACAAATATTTTTACTTGGAACTTTTGTTTTGATTATTGTCCTTTACAAATTGTCTGAAGGATAGTTTTTTTAAATCTAATTAACTAGAGGCCCGGTGCACAAAATTCATGCATGAGTGCGGTCCCTAGGCCTGGCTGGTGATCAAAGTGCAAGGGTCTGGAGTGGAAGGGCAGGTCCCAGCTGACCTCTGGGCCCTGGGCAGCACCTGGGCCCACGGGATCCCGAGCATCCCCCTCTGCCTGAGTCATGGCTCCCGAGTCCCCATGCTGAGATGTGGTGAGCACAGCCAGATGCCTTGGGCTGGGGCACAGCATGTGCCTTTGGGCAACCCAGCAGTGCTGCATGGATTCTGAGCAGGCAGCGCACTCTCTCCCGGCTGGCCTCACAGACTGGCTCCTGTGAGAACCCAACCCCTGCAGTTCCGGTGGCTGCAGCCTGGCTCACCCAGAAGAGGCCTAGGCGGGCTCCTCATGGGCACTCAGAACCTGAGCATGGAGGCTTCCCTGCACGCAAGCCCTGGTGTCCTGGGGGAAGGTTGCAGGGGAAGTGAGAGCAAGCTCGGCAGATATTCCGCATTCTCGCCACACCTCTGTCCCCATCACACCCGCTCCCAGGTAGCTGAGGAGAGGTTGCAGCCCCCTACCCAGGCACTGCAAGAGGTTGGTTGCCTCCACCCACCACCAGTTCCCCATCCCAGCCCGGGGCTGGCTGCTGGTTGCCATCTTCAAGGCAATAGGTCGGGGCCAGGCCCCTGGCCCGGCTCCCTCAGTGGCCTCCACCACTGGTCACTGTCTACGGGGTGATCAATTGGGGCCGGGCCCCCCACCTGGCTCCCTCAGCAGCTGGGAGCTGGTCGGCGGCCCTGCCCACCGCTGCCACAGCTGGTCGCCACTGTCTGTGGGAGAACTGATTGGGGCTGGGCCCCTGCCAGGCTCCCTCAGCACCTGGGAGCTGGATGGCAGCCCCATCCCCCGCTGCTGCCACTGGTCACTGTCTGCAGGATAATGGGCAGGGCAATTGGGCCCCCGCTCACACCCGCCCTGGCCTGGTGCCACCCGCTCCACCAACCCACTGCGGTCCCACTCTCATCAGGGCCCATTGGGGCTGGCAGCGCCTCCACTGCTGCCCGTTGCCAGCACCACGTCGCTGATGCCTGCTATGTTCCATGCTGCCCATGGTAGTCAGCACATGCCATAGCTAGCAGTCAAACTCCCAGTCAAACTCCAGGTCAAACAATTTGCATATTAGGCTTTTATTATATAGGATTTCTTTACTAGTTTTCTTTTATAGCTTTGTCATAGGATAAACCCTTAAACATTTTCTAATATTTTTAATGTATATGTCTATTTTAATATTTTGTACTGGAAACAGTTCTGTAATTGTTACTATCCAACCTATTTTATAGCCTGGTCAGGATTTCATCCATATTTTATTATTTCAACATACTTTCTACTGTATTTGATTATGCTTTCTTTTTAATCAAATATATGTACAATTTGAATGTATATATGTTCTACATGTTTGCTCTGTTCATTCCTTCAGCAAAGGTCTATTTGCCAAGAATCAACAAATGCTTTACAATTTTCCTAGTAAAATAAATGAGAAAAATAATTTTATTATAATTAATATGCTGTGAAAATACAACATATATGACATGCTGAGCAATTTATATTTGATTTGATGAAGTTTGGTTTTACAAGTAAAAGGTAACTTGTCTCTAAAACTTTTCTCAATAAATATACATATTTTCAAATACATATTTGACTATGTCTTAATTACTACTGCTACTGACAAACAACGCATGCACTTTTGGAACTCCCTCTTAATGAAGTACTGAGACTTTCAAATCAATGAACAGCTGTAATGAGAAACAAGGCAGGATTTATCAAACACTTTTTGTAATGTAGGAGAGATGTTGGTTGCAGAATAAGCATTAAACTTTTCAAAAGATGTCCTAAGGCTTTGAGGTAGCTGACATAAAAAAAAAAATATTTAGCTGCTATTTCTCATAGGATCATCTCAACAGCAAGGGTAGAGAATCACTAATGCCTGTTGAATGCAAGAGTGTAATTCCTAACACTACATCTCTTGAATTCCTTCTGGTCCATGTGAATGTCTGGAAATGTTCTTCACCTAACTGTTATTATTTGAAGTAAACTAATGTCCTAATTCATGAGTGTCAACTTTAGTATTTATTACTGATCTTAATGACATAATTAAAGCAATTGAGGCAGGTGGTAAAAGAGGGTTAGAAGAATAGATAAAAACCCTAATGCAGAACCTGTTTTGAGGGAGTACTTTCTGCTGAAAGAGATAATAGATTTTGAGTTCAGTGGGCAAAGCTGAATGCCTAAGGGAGAGAGGCAATTTAATTATATTCTGCAAACAGTTCTCATCCTGCGATTAGGATATGAGGTGCTTGCGAATGTCTGTAAGGGGTACTGGTTGATTGCTTCAGCAGCATCCATCCTTGTTCTCTACTCTGATTTTCCTTAAGAACAAAACTTATAAATTTTATGGAATTGATTCCACTTTAAGCTCCAGGAGAGAACTCCAAATGGCTCAGAATTTCTGAGCATCTACTGCTTTAAAAAAATAATTCATGTACAGATGTATGCAAATACTACTGAGACCAGAGAAGTGAAACCCAAGACTTGTTCAGAGGCCAAAGAAAAAGTCTCTCTCTCTATTCTTGGACAAATCCTGTGTGTCTATGAAAACTAGAATGCTCTTGGCTACAGAAATTTAGCTACCACCTAGGAACAGTGTAGAGTTGCTGGTGGGACTGGGATAATGATGTTTAGTCCCAAGATGAAGCTAACACCCTGAAAGTCAGAGGAAAACTAGAAAAGACAGTGATGAGGGTGTTGAAGGATATCTACATTAAAATTGAACCTAGTCTTATCTTTCGACTTTTTGTTTTTAAGTCAACACATTTGTTTGTTAAACCAGTTAGAGTTGTTTAATGATGCATTTTCCAAACAAAATATGTTAGATGATAGAGTGCCCGAATGAATGCTTAAGTTGAGATGGGAAATCCAGAAGAAAGATATTCAGAAATTTACGCCAGCTGGCAAACGTCATCAATATTTGACTACTGGTATCAGAATCCTTGTCCTTGGGTTGAGCAGGACAACAGAAAACAAAGATGGAGCCAGGCAAAATCATATCATGTTCTGGTGTGAGGAAGAGACAGAGGAACAAACAACCCAATACTAAAAACAGAAATCACGCTGTTCTGTGAATTTATGGGTTAGAAACTCAAGTGTATGGATTTCATTAAGGATAAATTACATCATTAAAGTTGAAGGTAAAATTGTGTCTCAGAAATCCATGTATAATAAATGGAGACTGGGATTATTTTCTAGCAGATAAGGGTGAACATTACTACTTCTTAAGACCTAAAATGAAAATTCACTACACTACCTGGTTTGTAATAAATGGTATTGGATGTTTATTAATAAATGCTTTTTGCTTTTTATCAGGTTTTGTGTGAGACTAAACTGGCAGTTAGTGGGGAAACGAGGAAAGGTGAAGGTTGTAATGCTGTCTTTTCCTGAAAATTATAGATGAACCTTGTATTTGTAAAGTGTAATGGGAAAGCAAAAAGAGTTGGGTGATAAAGAAGATGGTTAACAAAAGGACAGATATGAGTTGTAGGATATCTTTTTTTTCCCTGACAACTTGATTATACTTTCCTTAAGAATAAAATCTTTGCTTATTACTATGCCTTGAGCATAGGAGGGTCACAAAAAACATATAGTGAATAATGTATTGTTTTCTTGTTTTGTTTTGTTTTTTTCCTGAAACTTTAAGGTAAATGACATATAACTTTTAGGGAATTTTTTTTCTTTTATATGCATTCCTCCCAAAATTAAAGCAATTCTTAGAGAAATCACCAAGCAGTCTGAAAAAAGCACCGATGAACATGTAAATAATGCACATATTTTCAACTTATTTTTATTGTTTTCCATTATAAAAGGCATTTTATATCATATTAGATTTTATCATCTCCATCCTATGTTTAGATTTCTCTATAGTTAGATCATATAAGCTTCTTAACATCAGCTGAATTAATATTTATCCAGCTCCCTCTGTGATAAGTTCCCAAGGAATTGAGGATTTGTACCCCATGGGTTCTCTATATGTTTGGTATATACTTAATGGTAAGGCAGAGCTATTTCCAACATTGGTGCTCTGGAGATAACACAGTTTTTCTGTACACAGCTTATCTAATTGGTGAAGACTTAGGGAAAGAAATCTGTGCCTAGGAGGGATTGGGTAGATAAAGGGAAACAGTTATCTTCTTATAGAGTGGCATGTAATCTCAGGACTTTAGTCATTTCCAAGAAAATTATATCTCAAAAGAATATAAAGATGATGTTAGGGCCAGAAAAAAAGTAACTTGATTAAAGTGACATAGAAACTTAGTGACAAAAGTAAAAAAAAAAAAAAATGGTTCTTCAGGCTCCAGGTTTATGAATACCTGATGTAAATATTTAAAAGGAAAATATGAAGTAAGATTTATGAGTTCATCCAATTGATAAATGGAGATAAACTCTATCATAATTATCCCATAAATTTATCATTTCAAGAGCACAACTGTGTGGTCAAGTTGCTTTTAAGTAAAAGCATAACTGGTAAATTGACAACAATTTAATGAGTATCAACTATAAAGCCCAACACAATAGCTACTAAACATCATTGTGGAAGAACCTCCGGATATTCTCATTCTGATATTGTTCTCACCACTAATCATAGGATGAAACTAGATGACATTTTCTTCCAAATATTTGCAATTGTATAATAAAAACTGCCACGATAAATATATTTTAAAAGGTATATGCCATATCTAGTGTGACATAAATTCTCTAGATTTTAATTCAGATACTTAAAGTTACTCAAGAATATTCAACCATGGCTTTAATCACAGTATATCATAGACTACTTTATCAAAAAATGTAGAATGAAATATGTCCAAGTAGAAGACAATTTTAGGAAGATATGTAGGTAAAGCATGGATATTGTGGAATAAAACAAAATCATTGCAAGTTACTACTTAATCACGAGATCTACAATAGTTACAAAGTAGCTAGATGTGAATTTACTGCATCCCATGCTCCTGTATTTATGTAATGAAGGACTTCTAAGAAAATGTAACACTTTTGGGCACTATATTCACTAGTCAAATCCTCAGAGCAAAGGGGAAAAAAATCCAACTGATTTTCAGCCAAATTCTATTACTTTTTTAACATAAAATTTACATGCAGACCATATCCCCCATTTTTTTTCTTATCATATCTTTTCACTTTCCTTTTTACTTTGTAGCATTAAAAGTTGTTTCAAGGTCTTTTAATATTTAAATATATTAAGAACTTCTCAGCCTAATATGTCTAGACTGAGACCAAAAAAATAAGGAGACTCCACCCCCCGACCTCCAAACTATTGCTCTCATTAAAATTAGTATATGTTTAAATATATTGGGGAAATCATAGCAGGTAAACTCTTGAAAAAAATTAAGCAGAAAGGAAATATATAATTCTTTCATATCTATGATATAGTGACTCAAAGTGCAAAAGTGATAAACATCTATCTAGAATTAAAAATATTCTTGAAAAACATTTAGACCTTACCAAAACTGTGAAAGTAGAACAAGTGGTCTGGATCCTAAGATAGCAGTAAGTAGTTTTAACCTGAATAAATAATGTAAACATTCACCTAAGGTGTAATGTGTGTATAATGCACTGAGTCAGGGAGGAGGTAATGGAAAATAGTATATTAGGCACAGAGTAGCATTCAGAAATTATAATCAATTAAATTTTAAAAGTATAATATATTAAAGGAGCATTTTATCTCTAAATATTCTCAATGTAAGTAATTTTTAAAGATATGCGCTTGATATTAGAAATAAGTATTACCTTACTTTGTTATTGCTGGTCTTAGCATTTTTATAACAACACTGATCATAATTTAACACATCTCTATTGTCAATGTGGGGCATCTGGACACTACTAATTTCTACCTATCTTATGTTTATGCGCCATTCTTCTCTGCCAAATCTAGTTTGCTTTATGTTCAAATAAATTTCATATATTGGTCACTGGCTGATACACTTATAATATGGGGAAAATAATTAGGATGAAACCCACTGGAAAAGTGCAAGGCACTTGCTAGAGCCATGAAGAGACCAGATTAGTTGGAACAGAGACTTTATGTGAGTAAAAGGTAGGGGAGACAGTTGAAAAACTTGGGGCAATGCTTACAGTGGAGTTGTATACTTTTTCAATATCAAATCTCTGAATGACATAAGCATTTACTTCCTTTTCACCTTTTTTAACCCAATTTATACTCAAAATGCATAGAATAAACCTACACTTGAAATTATCAGTGGCAGTCACATTTCACTATATATTATTGATTTCAGAGAGAGGAAGGGAGAGGAAGAGAGATATAGAAACACCAATGATGAGAATCATTGATTGGCTGCTTCCTGCATGCCCTCAACTGGGGCTCAATCCCACAATCTGGGCATGTGTCCTGACCAGAATCAAACTGTGACTTCCTGGTTCATGGGTCTATGCTCAACCACCGAGCCATCTGCTGGGCCATTTAATGTTTTTATATCATGACAAATGTTCTATTAGTTTGAGTTTGGGGAAAAGCAGAAATGAGGTAATAAGAAGAGAATTAAAGTAAATGAATGGTTCTTTAGGTAGAGAGAAATTAGGCACTTCAAGTCAAGTAGTCAAGTAGACATCAGCAACTTAACATAGGGGATAAACATCTATGACAGATGTCAAAATACAAGTTCTGTTTAAAAATATTCTGACCATAACCAATTTTGCTGAGACTTCCCTCCTAAGATGTTTAATTCCCAGTAACAGAGTGACCTAGCAAGAGAATAGTTAATTTATCAAACGGGACTGCTGGAATATATGAAAAATATAGTGCACTATTTGCACAAGTAGGACACTGATTTGTCGAGTCCTATTTCAGTTTGTGAGTTGAAATATCCAATAAAGTGATAAGATGTTTTTATGGTATTGAGCTATAATAATATGCCCCAAATATTTTAAATAAAATAAAGTTCAAAATAATGAAAACAAATATAAATAAAAGTATGAAGCAAAAGTCAATAAATTCTTACTCTCAGTTTTACATGGCACCAGTGCCTCTCTCTCTAAATTTAATAGAATCTATTTTCTAGTTATCATTATGTAAGGTGGAGAGTCCCTATAAATCAGAAATCTACATGATTGCTTATATTTAAGAGAAATGAAGAAAAATGCACAAAATATTACATAATATCATCCTATCTAATAATAGAAAAACATGGTAATTGACCGTACCTTCGGAACACCCCCTATTGACTAATCAGCGAGATGTGCAAATTAACCGCCAACAAAGATGACGGTTAATTTGCATACGTAGGCATGAAGCGGCGGAGAGAAGATTGAAGGCAGTTCTCACCAGAGCGAAGTTCGGCCTGGGTCCCAGGTGCCCGGGGAAAACCGGTGCTGGCAGCCAGGGGAAGGGGAGTCTATTGCATGAATCTTTTCATGCAACAGGCCTCTAGTATAATAATAACAGACAACTGATCATGGTTTCTATTATTTATCATGTATTAAATATACATAGGACAAGTCTAATATGAAATAATCTGTGCCAGGTAAGATCCAGTTTAATAGCAGATAAAATAAGATCTCACTGCACGCGGTATTTTGTTCTGTGGCACATCTTACTTCTTAAGTCTTTTCTTTATTTTTTTCTTTTCTCAGAGAGAAATTCCTGGTGCTCATATTACTATTTGAAAAGAAAAGTTTGTACAACAAAAAAAGGGGGGGGCTTTGGTGAGATGAGAGTTCCTCAGGTGGCTGAGCATTTAAAGTTACACCCAAAAACATCTTTCTGTTTGTGGTACTGTTCTAAGTCAAAGATTATTCATAGTTCAGTCAAGTGAAAAAATGAAAGATAACAGATTTTCTACTGTACACAGTGAGAGATTTGTCCATGGCCAAAATGCTAGTTACTGAACTATAGGTTCAGCATGGCTGTTCTCTCCAGAAATCTCTGTGAGAATAAAAGAAAAATGTATAAAGATCAACAGAATGTGTCCAGAAGATATAGAAAATCTGGATAATAGAAAACAGAAGTGGAGAAGAAAAAGAGAAGGATATAGACCGGGGGTGGGGGAGGGTTGAAGGAGGAAGATAGAGAAGAGAGGTTGGGCATGACAGGGTTCAGAACATAGGACCCCAAAATATAGCACGTTGAATACTGAATATTTGAAACTGAAGGAATTTGAGGAACATGCACAGAAAGGACTTTCTGACATTCTCTTGAAGCAGGTCATAAACCTCATGTGAAAGGTACCTGCCCTGCATGTACCAGGAGGAAAGGACCATCCATATCTTCAAAAATGAAGTGACACAGGATTCTGAACAAACAGCCCTTGCTGTTTTCCCCAGGATATTACACTTTCTTCATAGTCTTTGTTCTATCACGTTACCACAATTTTCTATTCTTCCTTAAATCTAGCAACAAAAACTCAGGTTTAACTGTTTATCTGTATCTTCATTTCCTTAAAATGTGTATTATATAAGTTTGTATGCTTTTCTCACATTAATGTGTCTTTTGTTGCAGAGTCCAAGTTGATAGTTTAGAAGAATAGAGGAAAAAGATATTTTCTGCCTAAAAGTAGAAGGAGAGGCGTAAGCAAGAAGAAAAATAAAAGTTGAAAATAGTTAAGAGAAATGAAAAATATATAAAATGAAATGTTTTAATGAATTTCAACCAAATGAGTGATAATATAAAAAAGTTATGGGTGTTCAAGAGCAGAAAACAAACTTTTCAAGTAATATTAAAATTCTCCATTATAGAAATTGCACAAACTTTCTGGTGACATTAAGAAAGAAGTCCCTATAAGTAAAGAGCAGCTTTTACAGCTTTGGAGAGATATTTTAAACTAAAGTTATTTTGGACAATTATTCTGGTATATCAAATAAATTCATTTTTTTAAAAGAAAGGTATTTTTAAAATTACAGTAAGTCATTACTTATTATCATGGATAGGTTTTCCTGACTTCAAGTGAGATGATTTATAAGAAAGTCAATTTTATAAAAGGAGTTAAGTTCCTGCAATATCTTATCAACATTACATAGCAAAACTAAGTTGAACGAAATGACTTTATTTATTTTATTTTATTGTATTGTATTTTACTTTATTTTATTTTACATATGTCTCCTTTTTGCCCAATTGACCCCCACCCCCATCCCTTCCCAGCCCAGGCATATTAGAGGACCTGCTGTACTGTCATAATACAGTTGACCTTTGAGCAACAGGGATTTAAATTGTGCAGGTCCACTTACAAGTGGCTTGGTTCAATAGATATAGTCAGCCTTTTGTACTCCTCGAGAATTCATGCAACAATGGCTTGAAAACAGTGTTATTGTATCACAGTCAGGAATCCAAGGAAGCAGAAGGCCTACTATAGGCATTGTTCTTTGTCAGTTTATGAAAGGGCCTTTATTGTCCATGTATTGTGGTATCTATGAGGGGTCCTGGAACCAATCCCTCACAGATACCGAGGAATAATTGCAGTTAAGTTTTGTGGGAGTTAAAAGTTATATGTTATTTTCAACTGCATAGGAGATCAGTGCCCCAAAGCCCCACGGTGTTGAAGGGTCAACTGTACTAGTATATTACAAAGCAGGTAGTAATTTACAGTGGCATCAATGAAATATTATCTGTGCACATAAACATGTGATACTATTTTCAATGCAGGTTGACATTGGCTTTTCTTTTTATAGCATTTTTTCATGTAGTTCTATGAGACAATTAATAAATATGTAAGGCCAATACATACTGGATGAAATGGCAGAAAAATAAGTTACTGAAGATATCAATCCTAAAATAAACATTCCTAGCCTGTGCTTATAATGACTTAAAAAATCAGCAAAGTAACTCAAAACCCAAGCTCTACTCTCAAACATGTATCTCAATCTTTCATATATTAATTTTATAAATCAATATTTATTATTCATAAATTTCTAGGCCTGCATTATGGGTATATAAAAATAATTCAATGTTCTTGACCTTCAGTAGTAGAAGGGAACATATAAACAGGAACTACTAACAGGATTTCAGCACTTGGAGAAAATCAGATAAAAGCATAGAAAAACAAAGGAATAAATAATTATTTCCATTCTAAAGGGGGAAATATTTCAGAAGTCTTTGTAATAATTTGAATGGACAGACAAGAGTTGAAGTGCATGTAAGACTGGAGTAAGGGGAGGTGAGCAACCTAAGCAAAGTTTTTCAGGCATGAAAGCATGTGGCTAAAGCACACAGTGATGGTAGAAGGATTTAGTAAGAATGTGAATCTGCACAACTCAATTAGGGCAAATTGAGGAGGGCTTTGAATGATGTACTAAATGTGGACATCAATGTAGACGGCATAAAAGAGACACAAATATGTTTTAGTATGAAAATTATGACCCAACTCATGATTTAGGAAGCTAGATCTAAGAGATCTATAAAAAGGAGGACTACATTTACAGCAATTATAGTTAGAATGAAAATTACTACTACTACTACTACCACCACTACTATTACTACTACTACTACTACTTTCTAAATCCTATATGTGACTGACCATATTTCATGTGCTTTACAAATATTAGTTAATAAATCTCACAATAACCTCTGAGATAAGTATAATCATTTGCCCAATTTCACGGTGAAAGGGCTGAAACAAGAGGTTATGGAACTTGATCCATACTGAATATGAGATGGAGTTGGAATTTGAACTCAGGCATCCTAGCTCAGAATCCTCATTCTAAATTTGTGTACAAGATTGCAAATACTAGTATATAGATCACAAAGGAGAATTACAAATGCAGACTCAAAATTATTTGGTAATATTAGGAGCAGTGAAATTCAGTGATAAATGTGAATCTGAAATTAACCATATGATCATAAATCTGAGATTAGAAACAAAAGACTTACTTTACAGCAGAAAGGAAAATGAAATTTGGTTCTGTGAGTGCTGAGTTGCAATCAATTATGTGAGAGACATAATCTCTCTCTGTTTTAAAGCTATGGCCTAAAGTTTCAGAGATTTTGGTCAGTGATAAGAGACATGGAATGAAATATTAATTAGTGCTCCTACTAAAAAAAGCCAAGAACACGAGAAAGCCAAAATTATTCGGCGATGGTTAAAAGTGGGGATGTGCCTGAAGAGATAGAGGAGAATCACATTGACATGCACAAGGCAGAGATTAGCATCCACATTGATCTATAGAGCAAATGTAGAAAGACATATTAGTCTTATTGACAAATTTCTGTTTCTCACTCTCTTTCCTGGTGATGCACAGTTCAATTTCCTTTTGCCGAGTTATGCACAATTAAACAGGTGCCCTTTCTATCGGACTCCTTCTATTTGAGCTAGTTTTATAGGATATCTGCTCTTTGCTTTCAAATGGACATTGACTGAATAAAACAAGCTAAAGCAGGGAAAAAATTTTTAAAAAGGAACACTCACATATGCAAATGCTATAGAAATTTAGTTGGAAGATGACTATTTGATATTTTATTGTATATTAAAGTTTTCTATACCTTTTAAAAGAATATTAACATAGTATTATCCTTATTTTGTGAGATTATGGATTCTTTTTCCAGTGCAAAACATGTATTGTATGCTTGACTGAACTGAGCACTTTTATATTGAAATGATCAATTTCAACATACTTATAAACTATGGAATATTGGTAAGTATACTACCAATGAAGAAGACTAAATGATGCAGTAATGTTATAAAAGGGGCAGAATTCAGAAAATAGTTTTTCCTTCTTTCCTCTGTCACAACTCTCTTCTGATTATCTCCTATTTTTATATGTTATTATACATATCATTAATTCTTCATTCTTTCCCTTTCCCTAGAGTGGTGTAAAGGCAAATGCTACAAATTGGAATTCATGGGTTTTGTAAGAATCTCTTAAAATTGCTCTTCCAACAAAATTCTTTATTATAGTCACAAGAAAGCCAGTTTGAGAAATCAATATCAATTTATTTACTTTGTAAACTTCCAAATTTATATATTAAGAAATGGTAAAAGTCAAAAAACATAGTCAAGTAAAATATTAAAAGCAAGAGATATGCACAATTATCAAATTAAATTATAAGAGTACTAAAAAAATTCTGACATTTATGTTTAAATATGTTTAAAGACATCATAAGAGAAGTCTAATTCAAATTAATTGTGTAGAATTGTAAGTGTCCAAAACCTAAGCATGAAAAGTTTTAAAAGTTTACCTAATTTGAGAAAAATCATAGAATAATTTAAATTGGTTACTTAAGTTAAATGATATTGACTATATAGAAGAAATGAGAAGAAACTGTCATGGTCGAGGCTGTCTTGAGAAGGCCAGTAGGGATGGAAAATTATTTGGAAATGTACCATAAAAGAGATATTAAATAACATTGAGTATAAATAGCCTGAATAAAGATAACTTGATGGGCATATGCCACTTTTTCACCCTTCAAATCTCTGTACTCTCTTTCAAATGGTATCTGTTTTTTGAGAATAGGTGATTATCAATTTGTAAAGAAAGACAGAGGGTTATGTTATTAATCTTTTTTCTTTCCAAAACTAAATAACTTAAAAATACTTTTCTATTCCTTACCTATCCAACATGTAGTAAATTAGATAGTAAAGCAAATGGAAGAAGTACTACAACCAGGAAAACTCTCATAGGGAATAGTCAAATCTGTTGTCATTTCTGAATAGCTATGACTTTTTCAAGAGTACTAATCTGGAAGTTCATATTTTCTCTTAAAGTTGTCCAAACTATTCCCTCAAACCCTGTCTTTATATTAAAAATTAAACAAGAGAGAAAGATAGTGTGGAGAGCGGCTACAGTGTTTGGACAGGTTCAAGCCTCGAACTAATGAGAGGGCACAGTCCTCTCATGGTCACGTGCAAGTCCCAGCTTGGAGGGCAACAGCTATAGTTGTAAGCTTGACCTTATGGTCTGAGCCTGTGGTCCCACATGGCTGAGTAATGTGGGCTTGATAGAGTTCAGGTGCATGTAATTGAGTAGTTTAGTAACCCACAAGAATGTTGTAAACATCTTGACCATGCCCTTTGCCTTGTGGAATCTGGCTATAAAATAAAGACTCAGCTTGCAGGCCATGGCACTGTCTCTCCATCAGACAGGGCAGCATCACACCAGCCCCAGCTTTATTCTCTTGTCTGCCTTTTCTAAATCCTTCACCGCCCCCCTCAGGTTCACCCATGACCTTGCTGGAGCGGCACACATAGAGATTAGAAAAAGAAGTAACTACGAGGAAACTGACAATGGTAGCTGGTATTTTGGAGATGGTAAAGTGGATGAGAGAAAATTTTCTACATTCCAGCACTATATAGATTTTCACTGCATCAGTTTAGAAACAAAAGAACAAGAATGCTTGAAATGCATTAAATGAAGCAGAACTTTTAATTGTTCAAAATTTTTCAAAAACAAAAACACTGTGAATACTCTATTTTGTTATAGATTTAAGAGCTAGATACATCCATTATTGCATTGACAGAGTCTGCATATGGACCAGAGGAAGAATTGTAAATGGGAAGAGGTACAAAGCATGCTATTCCTTTTGGACATGGATTAGCCATCCTATATAATAAAAGGGTAATATGCAAATTGACCCTAACAGCAGAACGACTGGGAATGACTGGTCACTATGACACACACTGACCACCAGGGGGCAGACGCTCAATGCAGGAGCTGTCTCCTGGTGGTTAGTGCGCTCCCACAGGAAGAGCTCTGCTCAGCCACAAGCCAGGCTGACAGCTGCCAGTACAGCAGTGGTGGTGGGAGCCTCTCCCGCCTCCTCAGCAGCGCTAAGGATGTCCAACGGCAGCTTAGGCCTGCTCCCCGCTGGCAAGTGGACATCCCCTGAGGACTCCCGGGCTGCCAGATGGATGTCTGACTGCCAGCTTAGGCCCAAACCCCCCCCCCCCCCCCGGGGAGCGGGTCTAAGCCAGCAGGTGGTCATCCCCAGAGGGGTCCCAGACTGTGAGAGGGCACAGGCCGGGCTGAGGGACCCCCCGAGTGCACACATTTTTGTGCACCGGGCCTCTAGTAATTTATAATTTGATCAAGGTATGAAAATATATGAAGTCATAAATGTCTTACTATATAAATTATTACTTGTAGTTCTCTTTTTAAATGGGTTTGCTTAGTAATTTATTTTATCATTTTAAGTCCTGAGTTTAAGAGCCACTTTAATTTCTTTTATAAGTATTTCAAAACAGAAAACCCTTATCCCTGATGATATCACACATATAAAACATAAGGTTTCTTCTGTGACTATAGAGAAGTCTACTTAGAGGAAAAGATGTTATGGGTTATTCACTTCTAGATCCTTGATGGTATACTTAAAAAAAGTATTATTTTAATATTGAAAACCTTTAAATAGAAGGATTTATATCACAGGGTTTAATCCTCTTTTCACTTATGATTCTATAGTTCTAATTGTACATTTTAAAATTAATATAGAAACTGCATTTATTATAATTTAAGATCCGGAGTCATAAATGATTGCTTCCTAAACATTAAAATACCTAATGCTCTGTTTCATCCTCTATAAACACAACATAAATATTTAAAATAAAAACTATGAGTTTGTCATCCAAACAAATTATATTTTGTCTTCCTGGATCATTCTCCACCTGTATCCTCCCCATCTCTCTGTCTGTATATATATATATATATCTTGTTTTGCCAAGGCTGATATAAAAAAAAAATTCTCCTTAAGAATGCAACTGCTCAGTGATCCCTCCCTTGATTAAATTTAGTCTATATAATTCAATATCTGTCATTGGAGTATCTCTGCAAGAGGAGGTTTACTGGGCCTATTAGAAAAAGGTGCTCCCATTATTAGGGCCTTATACTAGCTCGAAGTTCAGGATAACGATACATTATGCATAATTACATTCCCCAAGAATTACTGTCTACCAAGGGGAGAACAGAAAATATTTGGAAACAACATTCAAACTGGAAAAAGCCCAAGTACATATCTGTTGCAATTGAGAGACATATTGCTATTGCTGGTAATGATATTCAATAGATTCAAAGAAGAAATGGGTAAGAAATCTTGAGTATAAGCTTTTGGCAACTGTTGGGACACAACTCAACACATCCTACTACTTTTCTTTTTTAGAAGCATATTAGTTTCTACTGCTTCTGTGCTATAACAAATCCCACAAACTTAATACCTTACAAAAACACAAATCGGTAACGTTATAGTTCTAAAAGTTAGAAGTCCAAGATGGTCTTATGAGGCTAAAAACAAGACTGCTGGGTTACATTTCTTCTGGAAGTTCTAGGACAGAATTGTTTGTTGAGTTTTCCAACTTCTAATGGCTACTCCCATTTTTCAAAGCCCCTTCCACCTTCAAAACCAGCAAATCCATCACTCCCACCTCTGCTTTCATGTTCCCATCTCTCTCTCTGTTTCAGATCCTCTTGCCTTGCTTGATCACTTATATGGACCCCTGTGATTACATGGGTCTACCCAGATACCTGAGACAATCCCCTCATTTTAATATACTTAATGTAAACGCATCAGTAAAATCATTTTTGCCATTTAAGGTAATATAGTTGCAGGTTCCAGATTAGGAAATAGATATACATGGGGGCCATTATTCCGTCTCCCTTTATTTGCAACTAGTCACTAGGATGCTTTTTTACAAAATATTTCTAACCTTTAAATTTAAAACAGAGTTGAATCTTTAACAGTGCAAGGTTTAGGGGTGGCAACATGCTCCCTAACCAAGTCAAAACTCCACATGTAATAAATACTTGACTCCCCAAAACTTAAGTACAGTTTGTCCTTCACACTCACAGATTCAACCATTCTCCTATCAAAAACAGTAATTTTGATCTACGATTGGGAATCTGTGGCTGGGAATGCAAAAAATAGCTGTTTTTGATCTGCAGTTGGTTGAATCCATGGATGCAAAACCTGAAGATAAGAAGGGATGAATATATTTGAGTACGTCCACTTATGAGTGCGCCTGCACAATTAAACCCTGTGTCATTCAGTGGTCAAATATAGCCTTCTTCTGTATCCAAGTAATCGCAAGGTCCACATTGGTATAACTTCACTGTTTATTGGTGTGGTGGAGAAAAAGGATAATCAAGTGCCCTAACCAACAGACCTTGGAATCCATCTTAAAGATGGCCAATGATATCTGTAATAATAAAAGTGCAATATGCTAACTAGACTGGACATCCTACCGGACATGCTTCCAGATGACCTTCCGGATGAAGCCAGGGCTGCAAGGGAAGCTCAGGTCCCGGATGTCTGCCTAGTGGGAAGCCGGTGCCAGAAGCCAGTGCCGGCAGCCAGGGGAAGGAAGGCCTACTTTTGCATGAATTTCGTGCAGTGGGCCTCTAGTAAAATAATAATAGAAGACCAGTCAGTGTTTTGCAAATACAATTTTCCAGGAAATGTTTCTACAACTGAAAAAGAGAATTAAAATAGTATGAGTAGCATTGATATCAGTTGGGAGCAATAAAAAGTCCAAGTTCAAAGAGTGTAGTTAATTACATAATGTTCCTAACTAGAATATAAATCTGTGGGTGGAGGAGATTATATTTTTATTTCCTTTTATATAACAACATGCAAATATGTAAATGCTGCACGATTCTTCTTTTTGTTCATATCAAAGCAGTATCACCATGGTTATATTAATTCTTAAAGCAGGTAGTACCTTGACAACCATTTGAAATCCTGGTTAATGGTGGAAAACTCAGCAGTCATATCTAAATCTACAATAATGACAACAAAAAATACATATAAATGGCATTCACTCAACACTAACAAGAAGATGCAGCCTAAGCATCTCTAAGCTAAGACAATAGCAGCCCCTATCTCTCCTGTCACATTTATCACACTGCTATGAAACTATCTGTGTTCCTGACAATTGCTAATATACTTCGGGCTTCTCTGAAGGCAGAGAGTTGTCAAATATGTCACTGTAACTCTAGCACGCATTATTTCCACATACAATACACATTCCATAACAGACTGTTAGAGAAACCCATGAGTAAATGTATTCTACATGTTATTGAATCAGTAGTCATACAATTTAAAGTCTGTTTTAATATATACTTAAATTTAGAGTTTGAATTAAATACATACTGGCCCGGTCAGAGAAAGATAAATTTCACATGATCACACTCATTTGTGGAATATAGTGAACAACATAAACTGAAGAACAAAAACAGATCCAGAGACAGAGAAGCATTGATCAGACCATCAAACCTCAGAGTGAAGGTAGGGGAAGGTGGGGGTAAGAGGGAGAGATCAACCAAAGGACTTGGATGCATGCATATAAGCCTAATCAATGGACATAGACAACATGGGTTGAGGGCATGAGTTGGGGTTGGAGGGTGGAGGGACAATAGGGGGATAAGGACACATATGTAATACCTTCATAAAGAAAAATAAATAAATTAAAAAAAGGACCCCCCCCCCCCCACCAAAAAAAAAGTAACCTTCAAAAAAATACATACTGGGGTTAGCAAAAGTAGGTTTACAGTTGCTCGTCTGGAAAAAGTTATGCAGGTTATGATTATTAAAATA
The DNA here is from genome assembly GCF_028538775.1 of Myotis yumanensis. Classification (NCBI taxonomy): domain Eukaryota; kingdom Metazoa; phylum Chordata; class Mammalia; order Chiroptera; family Vespertilionidae; genus Myotis; species Myotis yumanensis. The sequence goes on from NW_027223752.1 coordinate 178,227,015, forward strand.
GTTTTATGAACTCAAAAGAATGTTACAATAGCAAAAAAAATTACTTTTGTCCATCCCTGTATGTAAACATACATAAAAGGAGAGAACACTCAAAAGTTTACACTCACACTTATCTTGGTCCATTTTAAATTAAATATTTACTCCTATTTTTGAATTATTTGCAAGTTTAAGTGAACAGTTCGGGGTGCAGAGTATAGTATATTAATCATTGTTGGTTCTACATATTTCATTGTAAATTGTATCCTATTGGATGCTTTCAAAAAAGCATTCTCAACTTCTCTCACTTTCTCTATTTTTACTAATGTTTTTCCCTCCTAAACATGGCTAGAAGATTAAAAAATCTAAAAATTTCGAGGACAGTGGTACTTTAAAAATATTACAACAAACAAAATGCATTATTACTACTACTCTCTTTAGGTGCTTCTAAACATTACTTTCAACTTATGAAATTGTGATGTCTAAATAACCAAGTTAAATATGACTATTAATTTCTTTATAAAACTTGTCCTGAAAAGAAATGTATTGGGAATAAAATAATTTGTCTATAGTCTATTATTTATTCATGTTTTTTCAAGAGAGCAAATATGTGAAAGAAAAATCAGTTTTCCTAAAGTTACCTCCTTTAATTATTCAATAATAAATTAGTTTTCCTAAAGTTACCCTCTTTAAATATTTAATAGTAATGGAAATTAAACACATTCCTACTTAGGTTAACACCAAAAACTCTATTATGAATCATAAATGCAATTTAAAGATGAGTGCATGTATAAATCACATAGAAAAGATACATTAAAATAATTGTATTATTTGTATTTTTGTCATTAGACTTATATGCTTATTTGAATATGCATATTAAGAATTTTTACTAGGTTGCAAAATTACAGAGTAGACAAAAAGCTCCCGCTAATTATGAACACGAATAAGTATTTACAACAAAACCTAAGAGTAAGTTTTTCCAAAGTTGTGGGCCTTGTTAAGAATTAAACAAACAAACAAACAAAAAAGTGACACCATTTATTCTCCTAAATGAGCTATAGGTATTGTTTTAGTTTCCAAATTCAAGAGCTTCTATTCACTTCGAGTTGTACTACATGTAAACAACACTCTGGGATTTATTCTCAGAGCTAAACTAGAATATCCAATAGCACATCATCTAAAAGCTTAAACTAGTTCATAATTTATAATCTCTAAAGTTGGAATTAGAATTTTATTTACTTTTATTCCACATCTCCTCCAATTTTTACTGAATTCAATGATTTAAATGCCACAATTCTTTCTATATTGGTATACAAACCCACTTTTTTGCTCAGTGAAATTATTGATAAATAGATGAGCTAGAATAGATACAGAATAATTTACTATGTGTAGCAAGGATTTGAAAAAACAGCTTTCTGTCCTTATTTAACTGATAGTTGATTCATTTTCTTCAGCCAAAACGAAGGTTCATCTCTGTTGGTGCCTTAGATTGCAAAAATATTCGTAATGAACTGGGAACATTTTCTTCTATTCTGCGAAAAGACTGTGTTATTATAGCTTTAGATTTGTTTTACACCATTCACTGAAATAGCTTGGCACCTCCTTCAAAGAAACACCTTAAGTCACTCAACGTAGACAAAGTAAAAATTGTTTTAAATTTGTTTAAAAGCAAATGCTTTATAAATGAAAACATATTGCAAATATATAAAGAAAATGGCAACAAAGTGAAGGTGAATTTAGCTCCATTAAATTAAATTAATTTTTGTGTGTTTAGTCTAAGTCAAAGATGAATCCAATAAAGTGCCTTTCCTGGTGGGGAAAAATCAATGCAGCTTTATATTACTGTGCAGTGGGTGGGTGTCACTATAACTTTTCCTGTGGAGAGAAAAAATTAGGCTTCCTTTAAAAATAGCTGAGACTACAGTTGCTGTGACAATTTTGCTTCCTACCTTTTCTATGTAGTAGTTATGCTTATAATCTATAGACAAAATTCAATGTTATAGAATGCAAACACTGTTGAACATTATATTAGCTCAGGTGCTATTGAAACACACAAAAAAGAAATAAATAAAAACCTTTAATAGTAAGTAAAATTTAAAGTTCCATATATTAGTATCCTTGCTTTTCTCAAAAGAAGGATTTCTCAAAATCTTTTTCGGTCTTTTTTTAATCATTTGGCAAGTTCAAGAATAATTTAGTAACTATTAATAGACCTAATAAGTATCCTTTTACTAGTATGTTCACCTTAATGTGGCATAAATGATAATCCATATTATAATTCCCCATTATCTCTCTCTCTCTCTCCCCTTGTTTTCATAAACTGCATCCATCATACCTTTTTCCCATTTAGCCTCAAAATAAAATAAAAAGTTCTTCAAATTTCAAAGTTCTACATTTTTATTTTTATACTCTGTATGTTAAGATGCATATATCAGCATAACAAAATAATTTTAAGAAATTTTGCATTTATAGCAATTAAGAAATCTGTTTTCATATATAAAGAAAAATTTTAAAAAATCAGTGCATTGATATTTTTACTGCTTATCATTCTCTAAAATCTGGTTGCTTCCCTGAATCAAAACAATAGGAAAAAAATAGCTTTCAACATCTTACTAAAATAGAACTTGACATTTAATAGGTATCAAAAATACTATAGAACACACCACAAAAACAAAACTTATTTACTATTGCCAGGAATGTTAAATTGAAGACAGATGACACCTCAGACAGGAAGAGAAAGGATCATATAATTGATTTGCCTAGGATATTGGAAAGGCAGGTGTGAGTTGATTACCTAGGTGGAGTGTGCTAATATTTCACCCTTCTGGTATATAAATAAGAGGTGTTTTTAGGTTTGTTAAGCATCACTGAATAGGACTCTTTATTCTCTCACTTCTTCCCTGAGTTCTTACTTATTCATTAATCACTATAGCACCCCAGAATCCAATAAAAGGAGTCACTGGTCTAATTTCCTACATTTTAAGTAACTCAGTGAGCAAAGATTTTTCAGGATAATTTACATTGTACTTATATCTTTTATTCTTTCTTTCAAACAGCACATATCTTGTCAAATACTACTACGTAGCAAGCATTGTTAGGTGTTTAGCATATGACTGAAAAGGAAAGAGGACATGATTCTTTCTTTTATGAATTATAATTCTATTGGGATATATGTATTCCATGTGCCATCCGAACAGTTTTTAACTATTACCTAAACAGACACTGTCCTTTCAAAACACAGATATCTTTACTTAAAGTTTTCCTTGTATGTCCTCTTCTCCATCTATTCTAATACAATTCATATTTACAGGACAAATTAAGTACTTTGCTTGCTATAAAACATTCTTTGATCCTTTAGACCAGTGGTTCTCAACCTTGGCTGCACATTAGAATCACCTGGAAATCTTTTTAAAATCCTGTATTCTGGGCCTCATCCTCTGGAAATTCTGTTTCTTTGTTATGGGGTGGGGCAACATTAGTAACACAACATTAGTTACAACATTAGTAACAAAGAAACAGAATTTCTGGAGGATGAGGCCCAGAAATCAGGATTTTAAAAAGATTCCCAGGTGATTCTAATGTACAGCCAAGGTTGAGAACCACTGCTTTAGACAAAAATGAATTAAAATTTTCTGGGGAGACTGTAAAAGAAGTAACATTTATTGAATGCTACTATGTGCTAGAACTTTAACTACATATGTAATTTCGCTTAATCTTCATCACAGCATTATCTCAACTTTTCTGATCAGAAGTAACCTGTCTCAGGATATATTAGTGGAATCAAAGCTAGCTTTCAGACCCCAATCTGTTCAACATCGAGTTAGTTCTTTACCCATCAAAGCCATCTGTAAGAACTGCTGCAGCTCTCAAGGTTGTGACTATTGTAATGTCAGGTACCACATGTAGCTTACCTCACAGAAATTAAATTCTTCTCATATTGCTAAAGGACTAAATGGGTTACTGTGCTTGAAGCCCAGTTATTATTTGTGCTGAATTCTTAAAAAGGAAAATAAGATAATGAATTAATGCCTTCTTTTACTTATTGTCAAAGTGATCTTTCTAAAATGGGATTTTGGTGAAATCCCTGCCCTGACTTGATGACTAATATGATTGATCAAGGGAACAGATTATCAGGTGTCAAAGATGACTCCCATAATTCTGGTTTGGAAATGTGGGCACATATGATGCTTCCATGAGTCAGCATGGGACAACAGGAAGATAAGAATATGAGGTGTCCTAATGAATTCAGATTTAGTCGGTTCAGTTCGATATTTCTGTGAGACAATGAAATGGGCAAGTCCAAAAGTTATGGGTTTCTGACCATAAAGATCAGTAAAGAGAAACAGATTTAAGTTTTGTTAGCAAATAATACTATTCTGTTTTCTGTTATTAGACAAGGTTTAAACTATTAATTTTTACAGTTTGATGTTTATATTATTTTATTGCCATATGTGATTGGCAGAAAACTCCCCTCTCCTCTGAAGACATCCATGTTATGATTTTTGTAACCTGTGACTATGTTACCTTAAGTGGCAAAAGGGACTTCCTGTCCAGAAGATATATTATCAAACATGTAAAGATTTTCATTTAATCAAGACATATTATGGTTATAGTACTTGTCATAATCTATTCATATTGCGCCATATTGTAAAAGTACAGAGTAAAGTTAGAAATATCTTTTTTTTTCTTGTGAACCTATAAGGTTTCTAGGGTTTGACTCTTTCTGTTCATTTCATTCACAAATGACTTGTTTACTAATCCATTTGACTTTTTTTTTCCAGATTGTCAAGGATTAACATCCACATCTAGAGATTACTTACCTAATCTCTTTCCCTTTTAAAAATCAACATATTTCTTGTTTCTATTAATTTGATGGGGGAAGAGGGCAGGACATTCTAGCAACAGATGTCAAATCATAATCTAAGATTCCTTCAAATCCTGAAATTCTATGCTTCTATAATCCTAGGACATTACAAATATACTGATTTAGTTTTCATGTCAGCACATCAATTTTATATTCCATGGAAGAAAATATCCTTGGGGGAGAAAAGTAAGTATTGTTTAATGTATGCTACATTTTCTTCCTCTCTTATTTTAGATTTTAATTTCATTTTTACCATAAATACCATATTTACTCTATTTCTAAGTGCTTTGTAAATAGGCTATATGGAAATAAAACACAAGTGGAGTAGCTCTGTCTTCTCTCTCATCAGTGACCCAACTAATAAATCTAACTTTGTCATGTTTTTCTAGAATATGAGCAATAATAAAACACAATGTATGCTGTACTCAATATTTTCCACCTGCCTCTTTTTTATTTTACAGTTTCTCTCACTTTTCTTCAATGCATTCTTACTTTGTGCTTTTTTACACTTCTTATGTGTACTGCGGTAAAGGCTCAGCCCAACAGAAAGGTCCATCTCTATAAGGATTCATTACTCCCTCACACGGTCATTCTCGTTCTTTCTCATTAGGGAATCTGTGAGGCTATAATAAAAATATCATCTTCAGAGCTTTTAGCATTTGAGCCCCCCTATCTTTGTCATAAACTTGCTTTGTTCAGAAGATTTTCTTAAACCTGGGGAAGATATTAGACTCTAAAAGCATTCATTTCCTTGGCTTTATAGCACCTCTATGATATAATCATCTTCTCCCAGGATTCCTGTCACTTCCATTTTGCCAACTGATGCTTGAGAATAAGATTCAAAATAGCAGCCCTTATTCAACTCTCTGAAAAATAAACCTCTCAGTGAGGCAATAAGTTATCAGTTGATCTGCTTTTATCTGAATGAGCCTTTAAGTAGATGCCTAGAGAGTTTACATTTCCAGTTTCTTCTAACTTCCTTCTTTGCCAATTTAGAATTATGTGCGATTATTCTCCTCAGTCCATTATTATAATTGAAATAAGTATTAAGGAACATAGATTCTTTTTCTTCAATTCAATTTATACAAACCTATTTAGATTTCTAAATTCTTATTCTTTAATAAAAATGTTATAATTTATTGATTGATTTTTAGAAAGAGAGAGAGGAAGGGGAGAAAGAGAAACATCAATTTGTTGTTTCACTTATTTACCCATTCATCGATGTGCCCTGACCAGAGATCAAACTTAGGACCTTCACATATCGAGAAGATACCCTAACCAACTAAGCCACCCAGTCAGGGCCTAACTCCTTATTAGTAGTAAGCACTGGCTATAGTTGCAGTTCTCACACTATCACTGAACACACCTGGTTAAGGTGTGTAGGCTCATGTGAAATCTAAAGCAAACAAATTTAAATCCTTATTCTTCAACTTACATCACTTACTTAAAATTTTCATTCTAAAATCAAATTTATTAATAATGAGAACTAACATTTATATGTCAATTGCTATTTTAACTATTACACATACTTTATGTTTATTATGTTATGTAATCTTCTCAAAGCTCCTTCATGCCAATATTATTAGCACCCCAATTTACAGATTGAGGCACAAATGGTTAAGTAACTTGTTCAAGGTCCCACGGTTAATAATTGGAGAGGCCGCTCCCACATTTGTGCCTTGACCATTACAATACACTTCTCTAACCAAGGCAATGCCGACAAAAAAACAATACAGTCGTCATACAATGTCATATTTGGCAAGTCCTTAGAATGGAGTCAGGAAATCCTGTCCCTCAAGAGGTCCTTTGCATTTAAGAAGCAAAGACTCTGATTGTGGAATCCAATAGTTACTTTTTAAAAAAGTGGTGTTAACATATCATTCCGTCCTAGAGCAGTTGTGAGATTAACAAGGTCGGGCAGCAATATGCCAGCCCAGGAACATTTAGGATCTCCAGAGCGTTCAAGGGGCTGTTTGAACTGTTTTGTGGTGGAAAGTGGGAAGTGGAGGGTGATGGTGGGAAAGGAATGCCAAAAGAGATTTTTAGCATGAAAATAATTTACCTTAGACTAAGCTGTTGTTAACACATACATACTGTATGACCACTTATCTTCTCAACAGAATGCACCTCCTTTTTTAGTTATTTTTTTATTTTATTTTTAGCTTTTTGTTAATCCTCACCTGAGGATATTTTTCCATTGGTTTTTAGAGAGAGTGGAAGGGAAGGGGAGAGACAGAGAGAAAGAAACATCAGTGTGAGAGAGAGACACAGATTGGTTGCTTCACACACACACACACGAACAGGGCTGGGGATCAAGCCTGCAACCAAGTCTTGACAGGTGATCAAATCCGGACCCTTCAGTCTAAAGGCCAGATGCTCTATACACTGAGCCAAACCAGCTAGAGCTAGGGCTGCACTACCTTGTAAAATATTATTTGGGGTCATCTTATCCTGTTTTGGGCCTCCACTTCAAAAAGAAGGACTTATGGCACTATGCACCATTAGAGTATCAAATTAATTTTTTTTGTTGTTAATCCTCACCTGGGGATATTTTTCCCATTGATTATTATTATTTTTTTTAATCAATGAGAATGGAAACGGAAGAAGGGAGAGAGAGAGAGGGAGAAACATTGGTGTGAGAGAGACATGTTAATTGGTTGCCTCCTGAATGCGCCCAATCTGGGCCAGGAATCAAACATGCAACACAGGAACATGCCCTTAGCCTAGAATCAAGCCTGCAACTCCTCAGTGCTTGGGTGTATGCTCTCACCACTCAGCACACAGGCCAGGGCTCAAATTTATTTTAACTTATAAACCATTTTTCATGCTTTCACAGACGTTTGCTCTATCACTGAAATGTAGTGAGCCTAATTTGGAATGAAGAATATATCTAATTCACAGTCTGAAAAAAAAAGAGTCCCTGTGGGTATTTAATACAGAAGATAATTTATCTTGAATATTCATAATTGCAACATCAATAGCTATTTCAAAAATGCTTATTTAACTGAATTCACAAACATGAAGTGATAAAAAGAGGAGTAGTTTCCCTTGATTTTAAACTCTGGGGACATAGGTCATACTTAAAGAACAAGTATTACATCAAACAAGCAGTCTGTAGAGGACTTTGGAACGCCTCCCACATTTCCTACATTAGTGGCACCATGGGAAGTGGCAGCATCCGGACCACTCTTCATTATGTGAACAATTTTATTATAATCGGTTGTAATTCTACAAGAAAAGGCAATTTTGAAAGGCTAATTTTTCTTTTTAAAATACAGAAGTAGCTACTGAATGCCTCAAAATACAGATTGATTGGATATTAAAGAGAGGAACGATGATTTTAAGTTTCATGAAAAGAGACACATTTCTGTCAAGTTTCTGAGCTGCAGGCACAAGGTAGATGTTTAAGTGAATGGTTCAAAGTAAAGTATCTTCTATGTTTTATTTTTGTTGTTGTTCTTCATTATTTTTATTCAAATGCTGATCCATCACACACCTCACAACATATGCAATTACCAAACACTGACTCATGCACAAATTTTAGCTGTTCATCAACAACATTTCAAAATATGGCTGAGGCAAGCTATACAAAATAACTTGCTAAAATTTTTTCTTAAAGTAAAAAAAAACAACAACAACACTTTGCACAGCATATTTTAACATAACATTTTAAAATACAATTTTAATCAATACCCAGGTGTTAACATGATTGAATAAAAGCTATGTTCCTAAAATAATTACAACAATATGGGTATCAGCAAAGCCTTATTTTCCCTTCAGTTTAAATAACTAAAAGATATCCTAGGGTCAATCATTAGGTCTTCTCCATTATCCACAATTATGGCATTGTTTGTAACTATATTACAGTATGGAAACTCAAAAATTATATGTGCTAACTGGGAGCCATATGACTTATTTTTGAAAATAGAACAGTATGATTTCATTACCTTCAATCAATAATTTAATAGCTATTTAATAATTCACAAAATATTTACTGTTTGAAAATACAACATAAAGTTTTGTGTGTGTTTTTATATGTTATTGATTTTTTTACAGAGAGGAAGGGAGAGGGATAGAGAGTTAGAAACATCGATGAGAGAGAAACATCGATCAGCTGCCTCCTGCACACCTCCTACTGGGATGTGCCTGCAACCACGGTACATGCCCTTGACCAGAATTGAACCTGGGACTTTTCAGTCTGTAGGCTGATACTCTATCCACTGAGCCAAACTGGTTAGGGCACAACGTGAAGTTTTAGATTTCTTTGATTCTTATATTTGCATTATGTTGAGTGTTCAACTAAGAACTTATAATAATCATTATCATCAATTCTCTATGCTACAACTTGGAAATAATATTGTATTAAATTACATTTTTTAACCTAGTGGAATTAAAGCTTCAGCATTTATTGTATTTTTTTTGTAAATTATTTATCTCATCTATCACATAAATAATTTGGGAAGGATCTCCTGATTTTCTTCAAAGCAATTCTGATGTCTGCAGTATGGTATCAGTTCAATTGAAATATGTGAATGAATGAACTGTGTGATCTAATAGCTTAACTTCTTTATTTAATAAAACACTATTTTCTTATAGTTCAATTAATAAATCAAACATATTTTGTTTTAATGACAAGTGTACATTACCTTTTTACAGTTACAGACAATACTTTAAATAAACACACTCAATCAAAAATGTCCTTATTCAAAAAGTGTTTGCTTCGTTAATTACGTATATATACAGACACACTATGTTTACTTTAAAATTCCTTAATTGAACAAAGTTTAACAAATCAAAGTTCCATATGGTGCTTCCAATTAAATAGATTAGTGGATTAGATATGCTTTATATGTCATTAAACATCACTTTTCTCACTTGGGCAGTCCCTGTTCTGCTCTATATGCCAGTCTGTAGAATATAAGGCAATTTATTTTCTATTGTTATTGTTTAATACTCTATGCTCTGTCATAATGAATTTCTGGCTAGAAAATTTTCATCTTTCCTTTCAAATACAAATGGTCTTAGGGTGCTTTACTCCCAGCTTTGCGTATTCATTGCCTTAAAACAATCTCAGCTTCGGAAGTATGTGAGGCTTTCTTGGGGCATTTTCAAATGTCCTTAATGAAGAGAGATGGATAGTTTATTCTACCTGTCCTTGCCTCTGCCTGTTCACATTGCTATGCATTCGGCACTGGTTCTTAAGTGCACACTGTGTTATAACAGGTCAGAAGTGAAAATAATAATATGACACAATGAGATGCAAGACTCTCACCTTCCTGCATGAAAAATAGCCAGAATTCCCAGATTTTCTTAAACTTATAAATTAATAACTATGAACAATACAGTTATTTTTTGTGAGTCAATCATGGAATGACTCAGTGTGTATAATGGAGTTTACTCATAAGAGAAAATCACTGAAACAGCTCCCTATAGGTCCTGTAATGTAATAACATATCCTGTCATTAGTGTTTGAAACATCAAAGCACAAAGATAGCTGAATAAGCTTTTATTTATAACAGATTGTGGGAATGACCATGAAAATTACCATTGAATGAATAAAAGGGGAGGTGGGAGTGGAGTCTTAAAAAGGGAAATGAGTGTCTTATATTATCAAAGCATTCAATTTTCCTCTATTAACAGGCAATTCAAATTTACCATTCAATGCCTTATATCATAATTGTATCTCAAAGCTTTTGAAGGCAGGGCACATGGCTACTATAAGGCCAGGCAGCTCTCTGCATTATTGTACACTATTCCTGCTAATAGTATCACGGGAATGTCAAAATTCAAAACCTCCTCTGTCTTGGTCTTTTCAATGAGAAAATTGACTAGAAGAATAAAAGTATTTGAAGAAGGTCAAAGGGTAAGGCAGAAGAAAGTAATTGAGGTATCTATTTTTCATGGAACAATCTTAAACCATTATTGGATTTTTGACTAATAAAAGAAAATGTTGCATTCATTTAGTGAATTCAAATGTGAATCTACTAATGTGAAAAAGTAGAGTTATGACCTACTGACCCATGCTAATGGCTATGTCATTTACATGTGTTTGCCATTTTAATAGGGGATAAATGGTTTAAGATGTTATAAAGGATTCATTTGGTTCTTCTAAGATATCTAATGACTGAAAACATCTCAAGTAGAAAACTATTTAAAGGCTTCATTTTGTACCAGTTTCCAAAAAAAAAAAATCCATTTCTTTCTCAATAACTACTACTAGAGTAGCACAACTTAAGAAAATGTAACTGTTTTATTATAGCTACAAATTGAATATTGGTGTTTTAGTATGCTAGCCAATTTCTAGTAAGTTATCCCTACTACTTTTCGATGGATATAAATATATTGTATACATTTGGTTACAGTCTACTCAGAACAAAAGTCTTAATAAATACTGAAATATTTGCCATCCCCTTATAAATTAAAATATTTGACTCATTACTCTATTTTACATTATAAAAAGAAAGAAAAAACAGAGATGCTAATAATCTATGCAAAATTTTTCATAAAAAGTAAAGTCAAAGTCAAATCCAAAATGTCATCAATAATCCAACTCTGAGCTTGACTTTTCAGTATTTCTTTGTTCCTGAATAATCCCATACAGAAGCTGGGTCTCAAACAGAATTTATTTATACTATTCAAATGGAATAATATAATGATTATTCATATACATCTAAATAATATAATATTTACATACATTACTTAAAGAAACTTATAACAAACGCATATGCAGTAATGGTTATATCATTTCAGCACATTTCAGCTAATATGTAAAGTGTCCCTGCAGGAGTTCGACTAGGAGACCCTGAGTTCTATTGCTCACTATGATGTGCACTGACCACAAGGGGGAGGCAAGGAACGAAGGAAAGCCCTGGCCAGCAGCCAGAAAGCCCCATTGGCCTTATCACCGGCCAGGCCTAGGGACCCTATCCATGCACAAATTTTGTGCACCGGGCCCCTACTAATAAATAAAATAACACTAGAACAATGTAAACTATGGCAATTTTAGTAAACAGAGTAAAGTATTATTTGATAGATTTATTTGTAAATACATTATAACCAAACATTTTCCTAAGATAGAATCTCAAGTAAATTTCAAGATTAAAAATTCATAAATCATATGGATATGAGCAAATGCTTATATACTGTCTTTACTATAATTATGAAATTATAATAGTTTATAGAAAGGATAAATATAAAATTGAAATGTCACTCTGTCATTAACTGGTAAAATTGCAAATGTGGTATAAATGCAACTTCTTAGCAGCAATATCAACCCAGCATTCCAGTTTAATAATTTATTATAAAAACACTATGTTTTTAATTGTTCTTTGAATGATACATACCCTTAGCAATATTTAAAAGCAATGATAATATAGAATATAACTGCATAAAAATCATATATGTAAAGATGCACTTAAAATAACTATAAGCATAAAATATGTTTACCAATTTGCAGTAAGAATAACAAATATGATTTTCTCCATATTACCACATTCAAAAGAAGGGTTCTTTAAAATACAGGGTAAGACAAAAATAGTTTTACAGTTGTTGGTATGTGAAATAAAAAAATAATAATAACACAAGAATAAACTGTTTCACATAAACTGTAAACTTACTTTTGCCCTGCCCACTATAAACAGTTTACTCTGAAGCTCTCTTACTTTTATGTACTCTATAAATTGATTTTTACTTTGGTGACATTAGTGTTGTTGGCTGAATTCTAAGATATCCCCATGACCTCCATCTTCTATTGTTATTTCTGTGACTGTTACTTTATATGGCAAAACTCACAGATGCGATTAAGATCAGTTGAATTTAAAACAGGAAGATTATTTGGGTTGACCTAACCTAATCACAAAGGAGCAGAGTTTTCTCTGGCTGGTAGTAGAATTCAGATATTTTGAAGACTGGGACGGATTTCATGAGAGGGGTTTTCTCCATTGCTCAAATGCTGTGGGCCATGGGGCCAAGCCCTGAAAGTGGCCTCTAGGTGCTGAGAGAATTTTTTGGCTTATAATCACAAGACACCAGGAACCTCAATCCTTCCACATCAAGGAGATGGATTCTCTTAACATCCTGAAAGTGGTTGGAATTGGTCTTTATCTAGTCATGCCTCCAGACCAGGACACAGCCAGACAACACCTTGATGTCAGCCTCATGGGACTCTGAGCAGAGGGCCCAGCTAAAAGGTTCGAGATTAATTAGATATGTGCTTAGCAGGCTTACTCTAATAAGGAATGAGTAATGAATTTCAATTAGTTTGTCTCTAAGAGGCCTGAACACATTCATCATGTAAAAATTTTATGACAGATCTCAGTGGGAAGGGAGGAGAGGGAACAGAAAAGATTAACCAAAGAGCATATATACATATATGCATAACCCATGAACACAGACAATAGTTGATCAAGATCTGGTGTGAGGTGGGGGTTGGGTGGAGAGGGACAAAATGGGAGACATCTGTAATACTATCAACAATAATTTTGTTTTTTAAATATAAATTTAGGTATGGAGTATCTTTACCTATGTAACCACCCTAAAAGAACATTGCAATTACAAATAGTACAGATCATAAATGATAAAATATTGTATCAATTTATAAGTAACCCTAAACTTTAATAGTGGGATTACCACTTAATATTTCTTTTTTGTAATTTCCAGGGAAAATGCAAATTATAGAAAATATCTTATAGACCACTAATAATGATAACTAGTTCTAAAGTGTAATTCTCATTAACATTGTTGTAAAATTTCACAATGGCAACTCATTACAGAGGCTATTTGACAGGCAGTTACATTTACCTAGTTTTCCTCTTTATACTCCACTTTGAAGATTATTTGAAAAATATTACAAACTGTTAATGACTTAGTATCACATTGTAACTCTGAGATAACTGTTTATATGCAGATAATGTAATGTAATCATGTTTGTACCATCAGTACAAAGCACAATAGCACACAGAAGATTGTTATTAAATATTTACTGAACAAATTGATGATTATGGCACTATATTTATTTAATAATTATTATTAATGTTTATTGAGTACCTTCTACATGCCAAGTACTGGTTTACCTGTGCTTTTTTTCTGATTTATTCACTGCTCAGTTGGAATCTGCTCATGCTATATGTGAACGAAAATCCAAAATAATTTTTAAAAGATAAGAAAATTTATTTCTGTCTCAGAAGGATCCTGAAGGCAGACATTTCTGAGACAGTATATTGGTCCATTGTATACAGGACTCTGTTCCTTCTGTTTTGGTGATCCATTAACCTCAGCATGAGTTCTAGCTCATGACCCAAGAAGCACCAAATATTCAGATCTTCATTCTGTCAGAACAGGAAGTAACACTGGAGGTCACAGTCTAAATGTTGCACAAAACTATTCCCCGTAAAGATGTTGGTCAGAACCAAGTTACGTGGCAGTAATTAGCTCCCAAATATAAAAATAAAATAAAAGTCTGAGTAAAGTAGACTTTGTTCCAGGTATCCAATCTACACAGTGGAATTCTACTACTAAAGAAGTAATAGAGAACCAATATTATGGATCAGTTTTTTTAAAGAAAATATTAAGTATATTTTTTACTGAAGATAAGCAAACTGACAGAGGGGTTAGGTTTCTTTCACAAGTTCCTAATAATATGTGGAAGCTGATATACAGACCAATGCTGCCCAATTCCAGAGCTTTCCTACACAGTGTATAGCTTATGAACCAGTACTGGTCTACCATCCCACCAGGAGATTAGTACAAAAATGGAAATACTTGCATTGCTATAACATGGAGACACATAATTGTTTTATCTAAAACTTTTTAATCTATGATTCATTGCGGGGAAAATGGAATCTTTCAGAGATATTGAAGGAGTACTGTTTTAGAGCCTACAATTCAATCATTATGTTGATTTGATGGAAATTTTAATTTTTTATTATTTGTAATTATTCTTTCCTTCAATATTTAAATTAATATGCCTACATTTCCTCTACAAAAACTGTGGGAAGTCCAGTAATTTCCTGGACTTCCAAAGACTCCAAGAGAATTATATTGTTATGGGTATCTTTATTCCCAATTCCATGATGTTTTAAATTTCCTTTCCACTTCCTATATTCTTTCTCCCACCACTGCCGAAACCAGCATAATATCTACATATTTTCTTCTATTTGTTATCATCATTTTATTTTCTCTCTATATAGTAATTCCTTGGAATTCCAAATTATTTTCTTTTAATATGCAGAGTAATTTAGATTTTCTTTTTATCATTTAATTCATCACCTTACTCTTCCAAAAGAAAAGCCCCATCACAGACAATCAAGTGTTTTGATCAGAGCAAAGATAAATGACACAGAGACAAAATAAAAAAAACCAACAAAAAAAAAATACAAAAGATCAATGAAACCAAGAGTTGGTTCTCTGAAAGGATAAACAAGATTGATGAACCTCTAGCCAGGCTCACCAAGAAACAAAGAGAGAGGCCCCAAATAAACAAAATCTGAAATAAAAGAGGCGCAATAACAACAGACCCCACAGAAATACAAAGAATTGTAAAAAAATACTATGAACAACTCTATTCCAACAAACTAAACAACCTAGAGGAAATGGACATATTCTTAGAAAAATACAACCTTCCAAAACTCAATCAAGAAGAATAAAAAAACCTCAACAGGCCAATAACTAAGAAAGAAATTGAAGGAGTCATCAAAAAAACTCCTAGCAAAAAAGCCCGGGGCCAGATGGCTTCACAGTGGAGATTCACCAGTCATTCAAAAAAGAACTAAAACCTATCCTTCTCACACTATTCCAAAAAATTCAAGAAGAAGACACACACCCAAGCTCTTTCTATGAAGCCAGCCTTACCCTAATCCCAAAACCAGATAAAGGACACTACAAAGAAAGAGAATTACAGGCCAATATCCCTGATGAAAATAGATGCTAAAATCCTCAACAAAATTCTAGCAAATCAGATACAGCATTACATTAGAAATATCATACACCATGATCAAGTGGGATTTATTCCAGGGATGCAAGGCTGGTACAATATCTGCAAATCAATAAATGTGATACATCACATAAATAAATTGAGAGATAAAAATCATATAATCATATCAATTGATGCAGAAAAGGCATTTGACAAAATCCAACACCCTTTCCTGATAAAAACTCTCAGCAAAGTGGGAATAGAGAGATCATACCTCAACATGATAAAAGCCTTATATGACAAACCTGCAGCCAACATCATACTCAATGGGCAAAAACTAAAACCATTACCCCTAAGAACAGAAACAAGACAGGGATGCCCACTTTCACTACTCCTGTTCGACATAGTACTAGAAGTGGTAGCCATAGCAATCAGACCAGATGAAGAAATAAAAGGCATCCAAGTTGGAAATGAAGAAGTAAAATTGTCATTATTCACAGATGACATGATATTGTACATAGGAAACCCTAAAGGCTCCATCAAAAATCTACTAGAGCTAATAAATAAATTCGGCAATGTAGCAGGATACAAAATTAACACCCAGAAACTTATGGCTTTTTTATACACCAATAATGAACTCACAGAAAGAGAAACTAAAAAACAACCCCATTTACCATTGCAACAAAAAAATAAAGATACCGCAGAATAAATATAACCAAGCAGGTAAAGGACCTGTACTCAGAATATTACAGGATGCTGAAAAAAAGATATAGAAGAAGACATAAACACATGGAAGAATATACCATGTTCATGGACTGGTAGAATCAACATCATTAAAATGTCCATATTACCCAAAGCGATCTATAGATTTAATGCAATCCCCATTAAAATACCAACAGCATACTTCAAAGACCTAGAACGAACTCTCCAAAAATTCATCTTGAATAAAAAAAAGACCCCAAATAGCCACAACAATCTTGAGAAAAAAGAACAAAATTGGAGGGATCACAATATCAGATATCAAGCTATACTACAAAGCCACTATTATCAAAACTGCCTGGTATTGGCACAAGAACAGAGATATAGAACAATCGAACAGAACAGTGAACTCAGAAATTGACCCAAGCAATTATGTTCAATTAATATTTGACAAAGGAGACAAAAGCATACAATGGAGTCCAAAACAGTCTCTTCAATAAATGGTATTGGGAAAATTGGACAGATACATGCAAAACAATTGAACTGGAATACCAGCTTATACCATCCATAAAAATAAACTCAAAATGGATAAAGGACTTAAATGTAAGAATAGAAACTATAAAAATCTTAGAAGAGGCCATGGGCAGCAAAATACCAGACATTTGTTGTAGCAATATCTTTACTGATACAGCTCTAGTGCAATGGAAACTAAGGAGAAAATAAACACATGGGACTACAGCAAAATAAAAAGCTTCTACACGCAAAAGTAACCATCAACAAAACAACAAGAAAGCCCACTGCAGGGGAGAAAATATTTGCCAATGTTATCTCCAATGAGGGTTTAATCTCCAAAATTTATAGGGAACTCATACAACTTAACAAAGGAAGGTAAGCAATCCAATCAAAAAATGGGCAAAGGACCTAAATAGACACCTTTCGAAAAAGGACATACAGAAGGCAGAGAGACATATGAAAACATGCTCAAAGTCACTAATCATCTGAGAGATGCAAATCAAAACAACAATGAGGTACCATCTCACACCTGTCAGAATGACTATCATCAACAAATCAACAAATGACAAGAGCTGGCGAGGATGCGGAGAAAAAGGAACCCTCCTGCACTGCTGGTGGGAATGCAGACTGGTGCAGCTACTGTGGAAGACAGTATGGCATTTCCTCAAAAAATTAAAAAGTGGAACTTCCCTTTGACCCAGTAATCCAACTTCTAGGAATACTAGTACATCCCCCAAAACAGAAACACCAATCAGAAAGGGTATATGCACCCCTATGTTCATAGCAGCACAATCTACAATAGCTAAGATTTGGAAACAGCCTAAGTGCCCATCAGCAGATGAGTGGATTAAAAAACTGTAGTACATACACACAATGCAATACTACGCTGTTGTAAAAAAAGAAGGAATTCTTACCATTTGCACAGCATGGATGGAACTGGAGAGTATTATGCTAAGTGAAATAAGCCACTCAGAAATAGATAAATATCACATGCTCTCACTCATTTGTGTCATATGATGAACAACATAAACTGATAAACAAAAATATAACCAGAATCACAGAAGCATGGAACAGACTGTCCAACCTATGAGGGAAGGCGGGGGTTGAAGGGTTAAGAGATCAACCAAAGGACGTGTATGCATGCATATGAGCATAACCAATGAACACATACATGGGGGGGGGAATGTGAGGGCATGTGGTGGGTGCTAGGTGGTGGGGGCAGCCAGGGAGAGGTCAACAGGGGGAAAAGGGAGACTTATGTAATACTTTAAACAATAAAGAATTAAAGAAAACAAAAGAGTATCAGATTCCTCCAGAGACAGAAACAACTGAGGTTAATTTTCCAGCTGTTATTTGCCTGTTTCAAATACCATTTTATTTTCAAATCTCTGTTCTTATGATATTATTTTAGTAAAATGTTTAAGAATTTCTATAACATGAGTCCTTGCATAACTTTCAAAGTACCTTTTGCACCAGGCTCCTTCTCAATTCCCTCTTTCATTCTTTTATAGAGCTTTAAAAATATATCTATTAGACTGTTACATTGCATTAGCATTCCTTAGATACTTTTCTATCCCTTCCACTAAAATATGCACTTCCTGGAGGAGTGAATTATTTCATATTTGTCTCTGTCTCCCCAGCATTTAGCAAGGTGTCTTGCATAATGAGGCATGTAATATATCTGTAGTTGAATTGCCTAAAGAGAATCCATTATGCCGACTTCAGGATTTATTTTCAGGCCTTCATCTCAAAAGTTTGCTATTCTTTTTTAGGACTGAATTTGCCAGGAACTTTCTTTAAAATCCATATAATTACACCAAAGAAACGTGCTGACAATCCATTTACTTGCACCATTTGTATTTGACCTTATGGTCAACCAGCCATATTGTTCACTTATGTAAATCAATGATTCTCTATTCTGAAGTGCTCAGAACCGTTTTACAACATATTTTTATTGTACGTTTTTTATGTGAAATGCAATTTGTAGAGGATGTAACTTGGTGAAGCATTTCAAGATATTTCCTAATATGGATATAGAACAATTGAGAAAAAATTGTTTAAAAATAAATATTGAAATTTTCAATTCTGTGTATTCTCTAATAAAGTAGTCATCTGTTTGCAAATATAAATACAATCTCCATGAATACAATGGCTGCAAAGAAAGAATGATGGAGGAGGCTGAATTGTTTACTAAATACCATTATTAGCATTGCCATTAGTAATGTGGTTTTTCAAAATTGAAAACAGTTGTTGGTCAACTTTTAAAAAAATAAAGTGCCATTTTCTCTATATTTAGAAAAATAATTGTAATTAGGGAAAATTTATTCTGTAGTTAAACCACACAAAATAAACATCAGGTTTACATGTAAAATGGAATCAAGGTCTAGAGTCAGAAAAATCAAACAGGTGTTCCTTTGCATCAGAGGCATTAAAGCCTGGAAATAGTGTCTGGTGGCAGAAAGATTTTTGATTTCTCAGATTATTAAGTATCTCTGTCCATTAAATGCTCATAGTACCCTCCATATTGTGATCAGCAAAAATTACCCCACAAAATACCAAATGCCCCTAGAAGTCAGTATCAGTATCATTTCCATGGACAACCACTAGTGTAAATGTATGAATCCCACACATTGTAGGAAACTTTACTTAATAAAGCTTGTCCATACACATGAAATTCATTAAAAAGCAAACATCAGTATTTGCTAAACACTTCTTGAAATAGAAAAAACTTAAGAAAATATGTTAGATAAGCTTTCCTACTATCATCATACTTACACTGTTGTCAATCATTTTTTAGAAAAAAATAATCTTTGTATTTACAACCACAGTTAATAAGAAAACCCATCTTGAACCTAAATGTCTAACATATCCTAAAAGGTGTACTTAAACTTTGATGTTGACAGTAGATTTTCAGAGGATTATGAAATTTATTATTGTTCTAAAATGTATGATGTTCCCCATTTTTCATGGGCTTTGGTTTTGAGCCACATTGTTTAGAACCCCATCAACACCTTGACATTTTTAGAGCTGCTCCTTTATTTCAGGCAGCTAGCCAGCAGTCTGATGAGGTGTCTAGACAATCATACCTCATTTGTCACTAACATTTCACTCTAATAATGAAAATGCTGGAGTTCAGGGACCTGGAGTCACATTTTTGATAGAGTTCCTGAACACCTAATTGAACTATCCACATCCAAGGTCCTAGTCATGGAGAGTTTTATTACCTGTACCCCTGCTGGGAACGCAATACAGCAAGACAAAGACCATCCAATAAGACCCTGCAATAAGGTACTGTCAACATTGTAATACAGACAATAGAGAAAACAACTTCAAGTCAAGCTCTTCCAGATGGCTTCAGCTGGGTTGAAATGAGCTGATTGAAAACGCAATAGCTGAAGGTAGTTGCAGGAGAGTAGCCTCATGAAATAGGCGAATCGAGTTCTCATAGGCAAGAAGAGGGAAGGACAGGACAATAAAAAACGACTTTGTCCGTTCCTACCCGTTCTGCTTTTGTTTTTATTTTTTATGTTGAATTAAACAAACTTGGTATATATGAAATGCTAAAGTAAAAAAGATACGGTTCATGTCATCACCAGTGAAATAGGTGACAAATCTTTACACTCCAAGGCTAATAAGGCCTCTCACCTCTATGCTTTTTGAATAGGAGAAAAATCTGCTTTCTATGGTACACAAAATCATGTCAGGAAGTATAAAGTAAAAGAACCTTGATTAGTAGAAAAAGTTAAGACATTTCAAATTGTACATACAGCAGAGAAGGTGAGTAAACACTTTCAAACTTCCACAGAGTAAATTTCTGGTCCTGCACGCTTTGAAGGTGAAGCCAACAAACACTACTTCTGGGATTAATATGCTTCAGTGTATCAAGAGGATCTGGTTCTCCTGAATATGACATCCTTCAATGCACGTCTATTTTGTTCACTCATATTTTCTAAGCACTCTCAATGCCTGGTGCATGGTAGGCGTTCAGTAAATATTTGTAGACAGAACAGTTTCATGAATGAATTGTCTTTATCATACGTCTAGTAATAAATAAGTATTGATTAACTTGAGCATGATGATAACTATTAAAACTATATTATTGTAGTTATTCCACTTCATTTTGAGCTTCAGGAATTCTTTCTTTCTTTTGTTTAGAATAATATGTGCAAATAATATCAAGTATTTAAAACTGATTTCATTAGATAATGCTCTTATTATATGGTATATTACCTTCCCTTTCACATAACCTTGTAGGACTTGCTGTTTTCCTGAGTAATCAAAATAGTATTACTATCTGGTAGTATTTATCTAAAGTAAAGGAAAATGAAGTAAAATGTAATGATCACAAACTATCTCAAAGATAATGTGCACATATTATTTTAAAATGTTCACAAAAACTAGATGGAAAATATTGTCATTTTAAAGAGGAAGTAGTCAAAATATAGAGATAGGAAATTCTTAGAATTAATACTCAGGTATATCTGAAAACTACTTGTCACTTCTCTTATGTCCTCGCCTCTGGAATGGGGGGACAGAGAGAGAGAGCAAGAGAGTGAAAATGAGAGCTGACAGCAAGATCAAATGAGATGAAAGAAATATTCCGATGTAGATTATGCTGGGCCCAAGCAATCCTAGATGTCTAAGGAGAGTATCTTCCCATACAATACATTGTCATTACTATACTTCAAAGACAAAGACTGGAAAAATCTTTCTTTTCCCTTAGTTAATTTATTATGTACAATAAAGAAAACACGAAGAATGCGCCAAATAAAATTATGTTGTCCCCTTGCTTCCCTTCATTAAAAATATAGAGAAAATTATTCTTATTTAAAAAAAATACCAAAATATAATCACAAATGATTAACTCAGTGGAATAACTCAAAATAACCCAGAACATCTATAGAAGAAATAAATCATAACTCGCCATACCAATCTCATTCCTAAATAATCTAGTCTTAGGACACTCAAGTGATACAACTATTTTTTTTTTTTTTTAAAGCTAGCACCACAGACACTTAAGAGGTTTCTGATTAGGGTCAAGCACTCATGTTCTAGGCATAGAAGAATGAATAATCATTCAATATATATTTTATGTTTGTTTCCATTTCTCCACCAATCAGAAAACAAATCAAAGTAAAATAAGAGTGCTAAATGCATGACATGAGTAAATCATTTGCTGGAAGCTATTTGTAGCTAATCAACATATTCTGTAGGAATAGTTTTAAATTATTTTTTATTTATTACCATTAGCTATCAATGAAAACCTGTTATGTGCTAGGCTCTGTAAAAAGTGCTTGACATATATTATTTTATTTAATCTTTACAAGAATCATGATATATATAATGTTATTCTTATTTTTAAGTAAAAATGCCAAGAGACTTAGTAATGTATTCAGGATCACAGAGATGATATATTAACCCAGGTTCACATTCTCCAAAGCTCATTCCCCTTCACTAAGCTACAAGGATAGTTAAAAGCTGTTTCAGGGCAGTTCATTCATTGTAGAAAAAATCTTCTCTAAACCTTAAGAGTCCACATTCCTGACAGTGTATTTAAAGTTAGTATTTTATAATCATAACTATTTTGTTCTTTCACCTTGAAATCTTTCCACTTTCTAATATCTTGTTCTCTATTATGGTCCATTCTGGGCTTTGATTTCAGTGGGAAGGTCTGTCTCTACATGTCATTTTCATAGGCACTGTTAAACACATAAGAAATCTACACTAATAAAAGAGATACATGGTAATTGGTGTACGACCGCTACCCTTCCCATTGGCTAATCACCGGCAATATGCAAATTAACTGCCAACTAAGATGGCAGTTAACCGCCAACAAAGATGGCGGCTAATTTGCATACTGCAGGCAGGATGGGACAGCGCCATCCTGCCTGCCCCTCCGCCATCCAGGCCTGCTATCTGTGACCTGGATGGCGGGCGACCCAACCCAGGGCTGGCGGGGCGTGACACAGCTGTCCCCTACTGGCCAAGACCCCAACCGGCTCTCCCACCAGCAGACAGGGGCTGGCCCTGCGGCTTCGGCTTCCGCCCGCAGTCACGCCCCCAGACCCGCTGCTGCCCACAGACCAAGGCTGGGGAGGCAGAGGCTCCCAACCCGCTATCCCCAGCAGACCAGGGCTGAGGAGGCAGCTGCGTCATCTGCCCGCAGTCACGCCCCCAAACCGAGAGAGTGGGTTGGGCGCGTGAGTGCGGGCAATCGCCCCCGAACCGCTCCTGCGGGCAGACCCGGGCTGGCGGGGTGGCTACGGGGCCCCCCCCAGTCACACCCCCAACAGGCTCTCCCGCCAGGAATCGAGGCTGGTGAGGCAACCACAGTGGTGGCCAGAAGTCACGCCCCCAACTGGCCCTCCTGGGGGAGATCCAGGCTGGCTGCAATTCACCACCAGTCATGTCCCCAACCGGCCCTCCAGTGTTTGACCCAGGCTTCCGGGGACAATGTGACCTGTCACCCCAGGAAAACGTCACTCTGAAGCCAAAAGGCTGAGGTGTCATCGACAGAAAATGTCTAAAGACCAACGTGCCTTTGAAAGGGAAAGAAGGCGGTGGCGACGAAAGAATATGTCTAGAGAACAGTCATCAACAAGTACTACCAATACCAGTAGGAACTGCCTTCTCAGCAAAAATGGAGTGCATGAGGATGCAATCCTCGAACATAGTTGTGGTGGAATGACAGTTCGATGTGAATTTTGCCTATCCCTAAATTTCGCCGATGAAAAACCATCCGATGGGAAATTTACTCGATGTTGTAGCAAAGGGAAAGTCTGTAAAAGTGATATACATTTTCCAGATTACCCGACATATTTAAAAAGATTGATGACAAATGAAGATTCTGACAGTAAAAATTTTATGGAAAATATTCGATCCATAAATAGTTCTTTTGCTTTTGCTTCCATGGGTGCTAATATTGCATCGCCATCAGGATATGGGCCATACTGTTTTAGAATACACGGACAAGTTTATCACTGTACTGGAACTTTACACCCTTCAGATGGTGTTTCTCGGAAGTGTGCTCAACTCTATATTTTGGATACAGCCAAAGCTACAAGCAAAAGACTAGCAATGCCAGAAAACCAGGGCTGCTCAGAAACGCTCATGATCAACATCAACAACCTCATGCACGAAATCAATGAATTAACAAAATCATACAAGATGCTACATGAGGTAGAAAAGGAAGCCCAATCTGAAGCAGCAGCAAAAGGTATTGCTCCCACAGAGATAACAATGGCAATTAAATACGATTGTAACAGTGACCCAGGTAGATATAATTCTCCCCGTGTAACTGAGGTTGCTGTCATATTCAGAAACGAAGATGGAGAACCTCCTTTTGAAAGGGACTTGCTCATTCATTGTAAACCAGATCCTAATAATCCAAGTGCCACTAAAATGAAACAAATCAGTATCCTGTTTCCTACATTAGATGCAATGACATATCCTATTCTTTTCCCACATGGTGAAAAAGGCTTGGGAACAGATATTGCATTAAGACTCAGAGACAACAGTGTAGTCGGCAATAATACTAGACAAAATATAAGGACATGAGTCACCCAAATGCAGTATTATGGATTTCATCTCTCTGTGAGGGACATGTTCAATCCTATTTTAAATGCAGGAAAATTAACTCAACAGTTTATTGTGGATTCGTATTCAAAAATGGAGGCCAATCGGATAAACTTCATCAAAACAAACCAATCTAAGTTGAGAGTTGAAAAATATAGTGGTTTGATGGATTATCTCAAATCTAGATCTGAAAATGACAATGTGCCGATTGGTAAAATGATAATACTTCCGTCATCTTTTGAGGGTAGTCCCAGAAATATGCAGCAGCGATATCAGGATGCTATGGCAATTGTAACGAAGTATGGTAAGCCCGATTTATTTATAACCATGACATGCAACCCCAAATGGGCAGATATTGCAAACAATTTACAACGCTGGCAAAAAGTTTAAAACAGACCTGACTTGGTAGCCAGAGTTTTTAATATTAAGCTGAACGCTCTTTTAAATGATATATGTAAATTCCATTTATTTGGCAAAGTAATAGCTAAGATTCATGTCATTGAATTTCAGAAACGCGGACTGCCTCACGCTCACATATTATCGATATTAGATAATGAGTCCAAATTACGTTCAGAAGATGACATTGACCGTATAGTTAAGGCAGAAATTCCAGATGAGAACCAGTGTCCTCAACTTTTTCAAATTGTAAAAACAAATATGGTACATGGACCATGTGGAATGCAAAATCCAAGTAGTCCATGTATGGAAAATGGAAAATGTTCAAAGGGATATCCGAAAGAATTTCAAAATGCGACCACTGGAAATATTGATGGATATCCCAAATACAAATGAAGACCTGGTAGCACCATTTTTATTGGAAATAAAATTGTCAATAATACTTGGATTGTCCCTTATAACCCATATTTGTGCCTCAAATATAACTGTCATATAAATGTTGAAGTCTGTGCATCAATTAGAAGTGTCAAGTATCTATTTAAATACATCTATAAAGGGCACAACTGTGCAAATATTCAAATTTCTGAGAAAAATATTATCAATCTTGACAAAGTACAGGACTTCATTGACTCCAGGTATGTGAGCGCTCCTGAGGCTGTTTGGAGACTTTTTGGAATGCGAATGCATGACCAATCTCATGCAATCACAAGATTAGCTATTCATTTGCCAAATGATCAGAATTTATATTTTCATGCAGATGATTTTGCTGAAGTTTTAGATAGGGCTAAAAGGCATAACTCGACTTTGATGGCTTGGTTCTTATTGAATAGAGAAGACTCTGATGCACGTAATTATTATTATTAGGAGATTCCACAGCATTATGTGTTTAATAATTCTTTGTGGACAAAATGCTGAAAGGGGGGGAATAAAGTATTAGATAGACTGTTCACTGTGAGCTTTAGAGAACCAGAACGATATTACCTTAGACTTTTGCTTCTGCATGTGAAAGGTGTGGTAAGTTTTGAGGATCTGCGAACTGTAGGAGGTGTAACTTATGATACATTTCATGAAGCTGCTAAACACCGGGGATTATTACTTGATGACACTATCTGGAAAGATACGATTGACGATGCAATCATCCTTAATATGCCCAAACAATTACGGCAACTTTTTGCATATATATGTGTGTTTGGATATCCTTCTGCTGCAGACAAATTATGGGAAGAGCATAAATCTCATTTTATTGAAGATTTCTGTTGGAAATTACACTGAAGAGAAGGTGCCTGTGTAAACTGTGAAACACACGCCCTTAACGAAGTTCAAGAGGTATTCACATTGCATGGAATGAAATGTTCACATTTCAAACTTCCGGACTATCCTTTATTAACGAATGCAAATACATGTGATCAATTGCACGAGCAACAAAGGGCAGAGGTTTTGATAAATTCTCTGAATGATGGACAGTTGGCAGCCTTTCAGACTATAACTTCAGCCATCGAAGATCAAACTGTACACCCCAAATGCTTTTTCTTGGATGGTCCAGGTGGTAGTGGAAAAACATATCTGTATAAAGTTTTAACACATTATATTAGAGGTCGTGGTGGTACTGTTTTACCCACAGCATCTACAGGAATTGCTGCAAATTTACTTCTTGGTGGAAGAACCTTTCATTCCCAATATAAATTACTGATTCCATTAAATGAAACTTCAATTTCTAGACTTGATATAAAGAGTGAAGTTGCTAAAATCATTAAAAAGACCCAACTTCTTATTATTGATGAATGCACCATGGCATCCAGTCATGCTATAAATGCCATAGATATATTACTAAGAGAAATTATGAATTTGGATGTTGCATTTGGTGGGAAAGTTCTCCTTCTCGGAGGGGATTTTCGACAACGTCTCAGTATTGTACCACATGCTATGCGATCGGCCATAGTACAAACGAGTTTAAAGTACTGCAATGTTTGGGGATGTTTCAGAAAGTTGTCTCTTACAACAAATATGAGAGCAGAGGATTCTGCTTATAGTGAATGGTTAGTAAGACTTGGGGATGGCAAACTTGATAGCAGTTTTCATTTAGGAATGGATATTATTGAAATCCCCCATAAAATGATTAGTAACGGATCTATTATTGAAGCCACCTTTGGAAATAGTATATCTATAGATAATATTAAAAAAATATCTAAACGTGCAATTCTTTGTCCAAAAAATGAGCATGTTCAAAAATTAAATGAAGAAATTTTGGATATACTCGATGGAGATTTTCACACATATTTGAGTGATGATTCCGTTGACTCCACAGATGATGCTGAAAAGGAAAATTTTCCCATCGAATTTCTGAATAGTATGACTCCTTCGGGAATGCCATGTCATAAATTAAAATTGAAAGTGGGTGCAATCATCATGCTATTGAGAAATCTCAATAGTAAATGGGGTCTTTGTAATGGTACCAGATTTATTATCAAAAGATTACTACTTAACATTATCGAAGCTGAAGTATTAACAGGATCTGCAGAGGGTGAGGTTGTTCTGATTCCAAGAATTGATTTGTCCCCATCTGACACTGGTCTCCCGTTTAAATTAATTCGACGATAGTTTCCCGTGATGCCAGCATTTGCGATGACTATTAATAAATCACAAGGACAAACTCTAGACAGACTAGGAATATTCCTACCTGAACCTGTTTTCTCACATGGTCAATTATATGTTGCTTTCTCTCGAGTTCAAAGAGCGTGTGATGTTAAAGTTAAAGTTGTAAATACTTTATCCCAAGGGAAATTAGTCAAGCACTCTGAAAGTGTTTTTACTCTTAATGTGGTATACAGGGAGATATTAGAGTAAGTTTAATCACTTTATCAGTCATTATTTGCATCAGTGTTGTTTTTACATCATGAGTTCGTTGTTATATCATTTTATTACTGTTTATTTATTAATAAAATTATATATTATTTTCATATACATTGTACTCATTTCCTTTTATCTCTCACACTTTTATTATAGAGAAAGGGCAAATAGCAATATTAAAATATTTCCTCTAATTAATTGCCTTTCAATGTGCACGAATTTCGTGCACCGGGCCACTAGTCCTAATATATAAAAACCCAGGGTCCATAATGACCAAAGGCTCAACTGACCGAAAGTCAGTCCTGCAGTCAGTGCTGGGTTGCTGTGGCGACCCAGCACTGACTGCTGAGGGGGCTGTGGGTCAGGCCCGGAGCGAGGCCTGAAGAGAGAGGCAGGGTCTGATCTGGAGCCTCCATGGCAGGTGTTGATCAGCCGTTGCTTCTCTTTTTCTCTCTGGGCTTCGCCAGCAGCCATGCCTGTTTCTCTTCAGGTCTCCAGGAAGGCTGTTAATCAGCCCCGCCCCTCTAATCAGGCTCAGAGATAGGCCCGGAAACACTGACTGATATAGAAACCCACCAATCAGAAGCTAATCTGGGAGAACTGTGAAGGCAGAACCTAAAGTGGGGGCTGAGGAGGGGTTTTAAGGGCAACAGCTGTTTGGTGTAAGGTGTAAGAAAGCGGTTCGATTTTTTAATGACCGGTTTGGCAGTATAGTGCATATGGCTGGCTATCAGTCCAGATATAGGGGTTATGTATTTTTGTCTGCCAAGAGAATCTTCTCCTGCTGAAAAAGGCTTCCCCCCACATTTAAGCAATACTATACTATATAATCTATCTATATTAATAAAAGGGTAATATGCTATTTAGACTGGGTTGACCGGCCATCTTCCGGATGTCTGACTTCCTTCCAAACAAAGCCATGGTGGTGGGGGCCAGGACAGAGAGGGCAGTTGGGGGCGAGATCAGGCCAGCAGGGGAAGGCAGTTAGGGGTGATCAGGCAGGCAGAGGCTGTTAGGGGTAATCAGGCCAGCACGAGATATTTTGTGGAAGAGCCACACTAAAGGGGTCAAAGAGCCACATGTGGCTCGTGAGCCGCGATTTTCAGACCACTGCCCCAAGGGGTCCCTGATTGGAGAGGGTGCAGGCTGGGCTGAGGGACACCCCCCCAGTGCATGAATTTTGTGCACCGGGCCTTTAGTATCCTATATAATAAAAGACGAATATGCAAATCGACCTAAAGGCAGAACGACTGGTTGCTATGATGCACACTGACCACCAGAGGGCAGACTTTCAATGCAGAAGCTGCCCCCTGGTGGTCAATATGCTTCCACAGGGGGAGCGCAGCTCAGCCAGAAGCCTGGCTCACAGATGGCAAGCGTAGCAGTGGTGGCAGGAGCCTCTCCTGCCTCTGCAGCAGTGCTAAGGATGTCCAACTGCCGGCTAAGGCCTGGGAGTGAGCCTAAGACATCAGTCAGACATCCCCCAAAGGGTCCCAAACTGTGTGAGGGTGCAAGCCAGGCTGAGTGACCTCCCCACCAAGTGCACGCATTTCATGCACCAGGCCTCTAGTGTATCTTATATTCATATTGTCTTCAATTATGAACCTGGTATTTCTTCTAGGTGTCATTTGTTATTGAACCTACATATATACCATTATTATTTCCACCTTGATTGCATTTCAATGCAGTCATCCCTGCTAAACTTCATTCTCTTCACGTAAGGTAATTCTTATGCATTGGTGAATGCAGAGCAATGGCAATTAAAATAGAGACCAAATAGTCAGGGACCACTTAAGCAAGCTTAATGGTTGTAGGTCAGTTGAAAGACTATCCACCTGAGAGTGCTACCGCACTGGAAGATGAACTCTCACAGCAATTAGTATTTTATAGATAAGCACTTGTGGGACAGCAGCTGAATTTCAGAGGACTAGAAAAGACTGCTTCTTACCAATATTTAGAGGCTCATAGAAGACCACGTGGGAATTATAAGTAAGTAGTAACCTACCTATAATATCAGAAAAAATTTTGAAGGTAATTCATTTTTTAAAAAGTTATTTACAGTATATTCTATGTAGTAGAATAGCAACAATGAAGTGCTATAGGACAAAATAGAAGTGTTTGAAATGATAAAAACAAGTTTAATTTTTATTTGATAGCGTTGTATAATCAAAGCAAGAAAATATTTCCTAACTTTATATTAAGGAATGTTGCTTTGTTTGATTTTTAATATGCTATTTCCTAATATATTTTATTGTCACACTTGGTTCATTTTTTCTGTGAAATGTTAACATGACAAATTGTAGATAAGAATATTTTTAATACAAATATGGAGTCATCATTGGATAAATACTTGCAGTATTCAACTTTGCTGAGGTACCAAATCTTGTCTCAAGTCTGTAATTCACTTTTAATTACTGTCCAGTAAAGCATAGTTATTAAATAGCTGATAGATATTAACAAATGATTTGTCTTATTTTAAAATTTGTATTGATATTAGTATCCACTTGTCTGAAATATATCACTTCTATATACAACACCTGTTAACAGTTATCCAAAGATTAAGCTTGAAGACTATGGAGAGAGACTCATTGGATAATTACACACAGAACTTAGAGTCTTAGGCACAATGTAAGAGTTAAAAATATTAGGCTTTCATTATATACCAAGCTAAACTATTTGTATAGATTATCTTATTTAGTCCTCATAATAGCCCTATGAAGATTATCTTCAGTTCACAGAGAGGAAAATCTAAATCAACAGAGATTAACTTCTCCAAAGTTAAACCTGGTAAATGCTAGAGGCATTTACATACATAAGGTTTCTCTCACTACGGGTTTGTTCAAACTCTACCTTCTATCCAGAATGCACTTTCCTCTTAACTACCTAGATCCTATGAATTTCAGATCTCACATAAGTCCACCACCAGAGAATATTTCTTCTAGGCTTGGCAAGTAGTCCCTGGTCTAGAATTCTATAATACGTATTTTCCTGGTGTTATATTTGTCATATTATGTAATAAACTAGGGGCCCAGTGCACGAATTCATACCTTGAAAGGAAATGTGGGCTGCAAGGCTGCAGTGGGCACAGCGGCGGTCTTCAGCCCATCCTCAGCGCCCCCGCCTGGCTCCTCCCACCATGGCCCTCAGTGTGTCTGCCAGCGGTCCCACTCCCGCCCTCCACCGCTGCTCCCACACACCGATGTTGCCAGCCCTGCTTGCATCTGTTGACAGCACAGAGCAATTGGGGCTGGTGCTAACAGCATGTGTGAGTGGGGCCAGCACCGTCAGCAGGTGCAAGTGGCGGCTGCTGCCCTGATCGTCCCTCTGGAGCAGGGGTAGGTGGAGAAGCCCTCAGGGGCAATCAGGACTGGCAGCCGCCGCTCACACCTGCTGATGGCACCAAGCAATTGGGCTGGTGCCAGGCTCCAGCAGCGGGTGCAAGCGGGGCCAGCCCCAGCAGCAGATGTGAGTACTGAGCAGAACTGTAGTGCACCGAAGCAAAGAATTTTCAGTAACCCCCAGAGGCTCACCCCAATAACAACGACCAGCACCCTGCCTTGTTCTGGTGCCTCCACTCACCTGCTCCACCATCCCGCCACAGCCAACATCTGCCATGTTCCACGCTCTGTCACCTGCTGCCCACACCCACCATGTTCTGCGAGCACCCCCTGGTGGTCAGTGCATGTCATAGCAACTGGTTGTTTGGTTGTTCTATTGTTCAGTCTATTTGCATATTAGGGCTTTATATATATATATACTAGAGGCCCATTGCATGAAGAGATTCGTGCAATAGGCCTGGCTTCCCCTGGCTGCCAACACCAGTGTTCCTCCGGCACCCGGGACCCAGGCCTTTGCTCTGGCCACAGCAGAGAAGCCAAGCATCTTCAGTCTTCAGTTGTTTTCAGTCTTCGGTCATCTTCAGTCTTTAGTCTTCACTCCGTGCCTGCATATGCAAATTAACCACCATCTTTGTTGGGTTAATTTGCATACTCATCTTGATTGGCTGGTGGGCTTAGCGGAGTGACACCAATTTGCATGTTTCTCTTTTATTAGTGTAGATAGATATATGTCCCTAATTTATGCCATTCTTAACAGAAAGGACTGATTTTTTTTTTTTTAATTTTATTGATTTTTTACAGAGAGGAACAGAGAGGGATAGAGAGTTAGAAACATTGATGGGAGAGAAATATCAAATTAGCTGCCTCCTGCACACCTCCTACTGGGGATGTGTCCACAACCAAGGTACATGCCCTTGACCGGAATCGAACCTGGGATCTTTCAGTCTGCAGGCCGATGCTCTATGCACTGAGCCAAACCGGTTAGGGCAAGGACTGCTCTTAACAAACTTTATACCTAATGGGTGCTTTCTCATTTTTAATGAGTAAGTGAGTAAGTAAATGGATAGAAATTTACTGAAAACTTTCTGGTTAACGGGGAGACTTACATTCCAAAAGACACACTATGTGCATTTCACCATACAATTGAGGCAATAGAGATAAATCTCCTGTGTCCACAATGCCTCTGGGACAGGCTTAGTATATATGGAATATTAAGGGTTTCTGCTATTAGAAGTTTCAACATGTATAAAGATGAGTATCCTGAGCAATCTAAAGCCTGTCTAAAGGAATGTATACATTTGGGTATTGCAATATATTATTAGCAACAAAGATGATATAAGATTAGTGAGAAAATGACAGAGCAGAGCTGTTAAAACTGACACAGAGAATTCTCTGAACACTAGCTTGTGAGAATCAAAGAACTAACTCAATTAGTTCAGCTTGGATTTGTGGATGCTTCAAATTATTTTCCACATATTATATTTTACAACAGAAGTTGTAATAATCAACAAAAACCTCAGGTCTTGGCTTATTATTAGAAAAGACCCTGTTGAAAAGTTAAATATTTTTTCTTTGATTATCTGAAAACACACAGTAATGAAATACATCTTATAATAGATATATTTGTATTGTGGGTGCTTTGTGTTTGAGTATAATTATCTAAATAAAAATTCTATATTGATATAACATGGGTATTTGTGAATGCAATCAAAAGGCCTTTCTGATATAAAGACAATAAATTGTATGAGTCTAAAAAGGTAACATACTGGTAGCAATAAACTTGTGAGACATTTCCATTGCTTATGGAAAGAAGACAAAACTAAAATGAAAAGTCACCATTTTAAACAAACAGATAAATGTGAGGCTTCTTAACCAATAACTTCCATAGATAAAACAGGTGATAAAAATTATGTCAGATTATGGGCTGGTGTTACCTAGCTGTGTGACAGCAATAAAAATTATTTTCTAAAACAATAGAATTCAGCTAATTCAAGTATCTGGTAAGAAAATGTACTGACCAGTGATAAAGCTTGTCTTTGAGAAATATCCGCTCTTTAATAATCATTTAATCTGCCCCAGCAATTATTCAAATTTAACTCATTTAATTACGCATAAACAGTTGAGGCTTAAGTCGGAAAAAGCATGCTCAAACATCACACAGCTATTTAAATGTCAGTTGCAAAACAAATACATTATGTATTCCTAAAACCGAGCTTTTAAAGTGACTACTATACTCCTATTTAAAATTAATGTCCTTACAGTATTATCAGTTTATTTTACTTCCAAAAGAGGAATGAATCTAATCGGCCAGTCAGCTCCCACCACTAACCAACTATCCTGTGAGCTAAATATCTCAAAGAATACATAGAAATTGGTTTCAACCGTTTGGTAATATTAAAGTAGCTGAGTATTCCATTTTTTTTAGAGAAAACATTTCAGAATTTTGGATGCCCATAAAATTGGTGACATTTTTATTTATAGAGTTTTGGATTTATACAAGTAAGATAGTCCTAGAAATAAATAGTGAGTTTTACTAAGGCAAAATAAGAAAATAATTAAGAAGAAAAGAAACACAAATAGGTATTTTCAGCACTGAATGAGCATTTTTATAATAATATCTTCCATAATCTGTGCACAATTTTTGTTACTGCAATTTTGTTTTGAGTTAATATCCACTTTAGATCTTTTCATAGAAATGGGGTATAACAAATATAAGTAACAGTTCTTTTTAATCCCAATATTTTAGTAATATATAAATTACCACATGCTACTTTTTACAGACATTTCATTAATATATCAATTTTCTTGTTTTAAGCAATATATTTATGAATTCTTTCAAAGAAGCTTCTCTGGCTTTCTACTTTTCCCATTGTCATTATTTACTTGAGGGAAACATCAGCTTATAAATTAGAAATACTAAAATATGGCAACTTTTTAACCCCAATGAAAAATGGGTTAGATTAGAAGCACATAGAAAAATAGCATGTAATATAATGAGCTCAAGGTCATCTAAATTTTGAAAAATGCACATCAACTATATTATGATCTGGTGGGTTATTTATAATGACAATTCAGTGATACAACAGGTAATATAATTATCCCAATTTTAAGGCAAAATGAGGCAGAGTTACAATGGCCTTTATAATAATCTAGAGGCCCAGTGCACAACATTCGTGCACTGGGGGTGGTCCCTCAGCCCAGCCTGCGCCCTCTTGCAGTCGGGACCTGTCAGGGGATGTCTGCCTTCCAGCTTAGGCCCACTCCCCATGGGCAGGCAGACATCCCCCAAAGGGGTCATTAGTGCTGCCACGGAGCGGGGAGAGGCTCCCACCAATGCCACTGTGCTTGCCAGCCAGAAGCTGGGCTCGCTGCTCCTTAGCGCTGTCTCAGAGACTGGAGAGGCTCCCACCACTGCCACTGCGCCCACCAGCTGTGAGCCTGGCTTCTGGCTGAGTGGCGCTCCACCTGTGGGAGCACACTGACCACCAAGGAGCAGCTCCTGTGTTGAGAGTCTGCCCCATGGTGTTCAGAGCACGTCATAGGGGCCAGTCGTTCTGCTGTTTGGTTGATTTGCATATTAGGGTTTTATTATATAGGATTATTATATAGGATTCCTTTTCTATTCAAATCAAGATAGGTTCTTTAGTGGGGTTTACCTCTTTGCAAGTTCTATAAAATGTAAATAATATGTGCTTATGAACAGATACTAACCCACTGCTGCAATTAAGAACATGGATTGTTAGGCCCTGTCATTGCCAGTCATGCTATATGCTATGTCAAGCATAGTAGGCAGCATCCAGATTGAAAACCAACCAAAACAAAGTCATTAGTTGCACTGCTGTTATGCACATTATCTCTTGCTATAGGCTACTAATGTTTTTTCTGTCCTTTTTTTTTTTACAAGGTGGCTCTTTTCAGAATGATTTGATATATTTAATTGTAGTTGTACAACTCATTCTCACAAATTAAAACAGGAGGAATAGAACCTCAGCTATGTCTATGTCAAATTTTCCAAATGTTATTTTCACCCTATACCTCTTAGGCTTTCTCAATCCATATATTTAACTGTTGACTTGACACGCCTCATTGAATTTCTTGTTTAAAATGGAGAAACATGATCTCATCATCCTCCAACCAAACCTGTTTCTCACTTCTTTATTTCAATTAAGAGTGTGCTATTTTCCCAGATATCTAGATTCAAAACTTTCATCAAGTTATGTTTGGTATTTTTTCTTGCCTTAAATCCTGTTGAGAGTCCTATTGATTTACAGTCAAACTATTCTCACATTTTGCATTTCTATCTCAGTTCAACTACTGTAATTTAGCCTATTACTATTAAAACACACACAGACACACACACACACACACACACACCATTCCCATCAGGTATGTAGGCCTTGTTGCTTTTTAGTCATTCCAGTTACCTGTTCCTAATTTTCTTTGCTACTTAATGAATAAGATTTAAATTCTACTGTTTACTCTACAGGGCCTTCTACAATTAAGAACCTAGAATATAATCCTGTTGTATCCCCATCTGATTCCCTATACAAAACCTCAACTTGGATCAAT
Organism: Myotis yumanensis; assembly: GCF_028538775.1. Classification (NCBI taxonomy): domain Eukaryota; kingdom Metazoa; phylum Chordata; class Mammalia; order Chiroptera; family Vespertilionidae; genus Myotis; species Myotis yumanensis. The sequence continues at coordinate 178,262,701 of NW_027223752.1, forward strand.
GGTGCTTGCTCTTTAATGTCAATCCCTTATACTTCCATTCTGGACATTTGCTTATATGAAGGTACCACAAGGAATGCTTCCTACTTCACCTTCTACTTTCTGAAGGAGGTTTGATAACTCTACCCTTTCCAAAGAATGTTCCCAGATCATTAAGACAAGAAACATGTACTGTATTATTGATTTTTTTAGAAGAGTAGAATTTAAATGTACTCATCCCCCCTACCCCCACCCCCCAAAAAAAGCAAGGTAGAAGTTATTTGGCTTTTTAAAAAAATATATTTTATTGATTTTTTTTACAGAGAGGAAGGAAGAGGGATAGAGAGTTAGAAACATCAACAAGAGAGAAACATCAATCAGCTGCCTCCTGCACACCCCCTACTGGGGATGTGCCCGCAACCAAGGTACATGCCCTTGACCGGAATTGAACCTGGGACCCTTCAGTCCGCAGGCTGAGGCTCTATCCACTGAGCCAAACCAGTTACAGCTTGGCTTTTTAATTAATAACATTTAAAAATAAATTGACACACAGAAGTATATTAGTTACAGGTGTACAACATAATGGTTAGTCACGTATATACCTTATAAAGTGATGACCATGGTAAGTCTACTATCCATTTGGCACCATACACAGTCATTACAATACTATTGTCTATATTCCCTATGCTGTATTTATATCCCATGATTATCTTATACCTGGAAGTTTGTACTTTTTAATCCTCTTTTCCTTTTAGGTCCATCCCCTTACTCCTCCCTTTACCCATCCTTTTACCCCCTCCCATTTGGAAACCATAAGTTTGTTCTCTGTATCTATAAATTCGTTTCTGATATGTTTTGCCTGTTTATTTTTTTAATTCCACATATAAGTGAAATCATATGATATGTTTCTTTCTCTAATTGATTTATTTCACTTAGCATAATACCTTATAGGTCCACCCAAGTTGTTAAAAATGGAAAGATTTCAGTCTTTTTATGACTGATTAAGATTTCATTGCATATCCATACCACATTTTTATACATTTTTATATCCATGGACACATGAAATTCCTCCACATCTTGACTATTGTAAATAGATGCTGCTATGGTTTTGAAGTCTCTTCAAAGCTTCCCTCTCTCTCTTCTTTTCTGTGCCCTTACGCCTTCGATAAAACCTGTCTGGCAGAGTGACAGGACAAGTATAGGAAGGATGAAGGAGCCTTTTCTCAGGCAAAGGGTTGCCAGATTTTAAGCAATAAAAATGCAGAAGCTTCCCTGGCTGGTTTTATTCAGTGCTGAGAGCATTGGCCCTCAGTTGAAGGGTTGCAGGTTTGATTCCTGGTCAAGGGCACGTACCTCAGTTGCAGATTCAATCCCCAGGCTCACTCTCTCTCAGGTGGGTATTTCTCTCTCTCAATATCTCTCTCTCTCTCTCTCTCTCTCTCTCTCTCTCTCTTTCTCTCCTTATCTGCAATCTCTCAATTTGCCTCCGTTTCTTCATAATGGAACAATAGCACCTACATAAAAGTGTATTAAAAATAATTAAGGAAATCTATAGGAAAGTGGTAGTGTAGTACTTGCCATATAGTATGCACTGAATAAATATATTAGCTTCCTTTTTCTTGCCTCATCACTCCGTTCCTGAGAAAAACCAGACTATTGAAAACTACTAGGTTAAAGAAATAACACAAGTATGTTTCAAAGAAACTTGGATTCTCACTCTTTACTCATATGCTCCAGCAGACCACAGTCCATGTCATAACCTCTAATGATGATTAACCAATTGATTAATTCATTCATTTATTCAGTAGGTATTTATTGAGGACCTAACATGTGCCAGGCTCTGGATTCTAGTTGCTGAGGATACATGGTAAACACAACAAAGTTGCTATTTTCCCATTAGAGTTGATTATACCATTGATATTACAGAATACAGACTAGTTAAGAAAGTTGATGTTATGTTATGTTACGTTATGTTCAGCAATCAACTAGGCAAAGGTGGTGAAACTGGGTATTTAATTTGGTTATACGGAGATCACTGGTGACCTTGATAAAAATCTGTTTCCTGAAGGTTGTTCATGAGAGAGAGAGAGAGAGAGAGAGAGAGAGAAAATAAAGGGTTTATTCTTAGTCAAGGTATAGGCAGATGATCTGAAACTCAGAGTAAAATTCAGTGGAAGACAAAGCTGAAAACAACCAGGAAGAAATATATGTATGTCAGAAACAAATATATAAAAGCTTATTTAAGGCTCCAGCCACTGTAAGTGTTTAAAAAACAGAAGATGCACTCAAATAAAACTCATTCTACAAGGGTCCTGAGCTAAAGGTACAATACATCAAGGAAAAAGTGTTTCAAGCTGCCAAAGAAACTACATTAAATTCCTGTTCACATTCAGGAACTTGGAGTCCATTAGAACAGTGCCGGGTGAAATCTAGGAGTTTTTATGGTTGTGAGGCAGCAAGAGGCTCAGCCTCACAGGGGTTTAATATCCTATTATCTATTATGGAGAAGACAAACTATTGTTCTTTCAATTATAGATTTAAAATGTAACTTAGTTTTGCCGACTTTTTTTTCTTTTTTGAATCATACTGTTTTATGCTGTTTTATAGTCTGCTGATATGTTGTGTTTAAAAGGGCAGATTTGATTTATTTTAACGAGCGTTCCCCGCGTGTTTACAGTAACATGGATGGATATGTGCTCCTAGGTCAAAATGGGATGAGATGAGCATGAATGATAGTGTGACTAAGATAAATGTCTGTCTTCTATATAAAAGCCAGGCGACTGGATATTTACTAAGCCAATTATCAACAATTAAGATAAAATTTTGTAGGAACATGTTATTAATAATTAAAAGAAAAACATAGTACAATTAGAACTATTTCGAAGTAATATTTATTGGTAAAATAGTTTACACAAAATTAAATCTACTTAAGCAATGATATATATTCATCTTTTACTCTTCAGCAAACTAAAATGTGAGTATCAGATTCATGCTATTTTAAGTAATTTACACCCTAGCCAGTTAGGCTCAGTGGATAGAGCATCAGCCTGTGGACTGAAGGGTCCTGGCTTCGATTCCAGTCAAGGGCATATGGCCAGGTTGTGGGCTTGATCTCCAGTAGGGGCATGCAGGAGGCAGCCGATCAATGATTTCCTCATCATTGATGTTTCTATCTCTCCCTTCCTCTCTGAAATCAATAAAAATATATATTAAAAATTTGCACTCAAAAAGTACAAATAAAGCCTGTGTCCTATCATTCCCCATGTGATGCTTCAAGGGTCTGAGGTGAGCAGAAACAGAGGTGGCAGAAGGCATGCTTGTCTTGAATTGTAGTGCAGTTTCTATAAGCAGAAGTGAAGAGAGTGGACATTTTTTTTTTAAAGAAGGAAATGAATAAACTTTGATTATATTTTCCCCAATCATGTATAAATGTAATGTTATATGTCATTTTGACAGGACCACTGTGTACCTAGATATCTGGTTAGGCATTACTTCTGGTGTGCCTCTGAGCGGGATTCTGGGAGGAGACGAGCATTTGAACATGTTGGCTGAGTAAAGCAGTTGGTCCTTCCTAATATGGGTGGCAGCATCCAATTTGTTGAGACCTGAAGAGAAGAAAAGAGGTGGAGGCAGTAAGGATTCCCTCCCTCTCTCCACCGGGCTGTTTACTTCCTGCTGCCCTCTGCACTTCCGGGTCTCAGGGCTTCAGCCTCAGACTGGAACTACATCATCAGCTCTCTGGCTCTCAGGCCCTTGAAAACACCACTGGCTTTCTTGGTCCTCTAGCCTGCCGACAGCAGATCCTGGGACTTCTCAGCCTCCATCATTGCATATGCCAGTATCTTACAATAAATTTAAATGCATATATATTCAAAATTACAGCATTAAGAGCACCAACTCCTGAGACAGGCTGACTGCATTTAGGCCCAGTTCTGTCAACGTTGAGCTGTGTGACACTGAGCAAGAAAGGAGAGACAAGCCTTTTGTCTCCCTGGGGGCTCGACTGGCGGTGACTAGGTCTCTCCCTTCTCTATTCTGGAGGCTGGGAGAGAGCAGGCTCAGGGGAATTAAGTTTGCTCACTGGAAGGACTAAGCTTCGGGGTGATATGGGCAGCGTTGTTGGTTTGTCTTCTATAGCTTAGCTCTGTCACTTTCCTTTTCCCGTAAAGCCATTTCCACAAGCACAGAGATTCCAACACGTGTCTCCAGCTCTTCCTCCAACCCCATAGTAATGGTAGAGTGGCCCTTCTTCTTGAGACTAGCTTGGTCCAGCTTAGCATTATATGCTTTTCTCCTTCTCAAACATGAAATATACTGTGGTGACACTGCTTAATAAAATCATGTAAGTTTCAAGTGTGTTAATTCTATGATACATCATTTGTGCTTTTCAAGTCTTTTCAGCACCCCAAAAATCAAGTAACTCTTTACATGTATGTGTACTGTTCACAGACTGCTACTTGTTAGAAAACACAAAGAGGCTGCATTGAAAATTCTTATTTCTGCTTCTTGGCAATTTTTAAAATTACTTTTGACCAAGGCTGTGGCTCATTCCAGGTTCCAGCAACCACCCAACCCCTTGCTTCTGCCCTCAGACCACGGAGAGCGATGACACCCAGCTGCTGCTGGCCTTGAGGTTCTCTTTGCCCTCACTTTCATATGTATTGATTTCTTTCAATTCTTATTGATTACCTGCTTGTATATGTCATTTGTTTCCTACTGTCTAATACAGTAGCAAAACTCTATGAAGTTATAAATAAATATATAAATAAATTTAAAGGTTCAGGTAATAACACAATTATTGACTAATATGAGCTTTAAGATATAAAATAGAAAATCCTCTAAGAAGTATTACAGTAAAAACATATATGTCTATTCAACATTAAATCATATCTCAGAAAATGAAGATGGAAAGTGGTTGATTCAATTCTTAAATCACTAAGTCCACCATGTTTGAAGAAACACCCGGAGGACAGCTTTTTCAGGTAGAAGAGAGCAGGGCTTGGGTAATTCTTTTATGTTTTTCATGTTATTTAAAACATTTTTGGACCTTCCTTCTTTCTGTTGTCATCCTTATAGACTAGTTTTCAATCTCTTTTTCCCAAATAATACCAAAACCCAGTAAATTTTAAGGAAGCTATATATTAGCTCCATGATTTAGAAGAATATGACTAGACCAGAAAACTGTGTTTGTTTTATTGTAAATATCAAGTTTAAAATTTTTAAATGAGGGTACTAAGAAATGCATGATCCATTAACTTTTCATTGATGTATAACTCACACAGAATAAAGCGCATCAATTTTCTGGATATGGATAAATAAAGTTTACAGTTATGTATGTACATATTATATTTTTATGATAAAAATAATAGTCATGGCTATACCCAGTGAGGTTATGTGCTTCTAAAAGGCACAGGTTTGAACCACGAGAATTCCTAGTCCCCATCCTAGCCCTGCAAGGAACTTCTGCAGATTGATGGAAACATGAACTAAATAATGGTTGGGTTTATTTTGTTTAAGTCTTATGGAGGTGAAAGTTTGCTGAATGGTATTATAGTTAATATATGACTTATTTGGAAAAAAGTAGTTGGAATGAAAGCTAAATTATATAAATTGTAAGGGAGAAAACAATTTTCTGGAAAATTTCAAATAATTCAAACCCTTACCCTAACCGGTTTGGCTCAGTGGATAGAGCGTCGGCCTGCGGACTGAAGGGTCCCAGGTTCGATTCCGGTCAAGGGTATGTACCTGGGTTGCGGGCACATCCCCAGTGGGAGATGTGCAGGAGGCAGCTGATCGATGTTTCTCTCTCATCGATGTTTCTAACTCTCTATCTCTCTCCCTTCCTCTCTGTAAAAAAATCAATAAAATATATTAAAAAATAATAATAATAATTCAAACCCTAGGATAACTGGCCCAAACTTTGTGAAAATGCTAAAGCATAACTCCTATATTTAAAGAAACAAGTTATTAAACATCTGATAAATTTTCACTTTAAAACAGGCTACTGACTTAGTTAGATATCAAATATAAAATCCTTTGAAATACATGAGGAATATAATATTCATATCACAAATTAGTATACCTTAGAAGTAATATATCACTAAATGTTTGTATAAATACGTTTAGGATATAAAAAACAGGATAAAATGCTTGTGATTTCATATAAATTGGGCAGAATCACAAATATTAACAAGTACAACTTGATAAATACTTCAGGGAATGAACAATTTTCTTACAGCTATAGGAAAGATGGCTGATTTGCATACAGCAAAGAGTTTTACTAAATTCTCAGAAGCCAATAATTCAATTGCACAAGCACTACCACAGCCAAGATTTGTTGTCAAGGAAACATAGCCCAAGAGAATGCCTTCAGTACCTCGTAGACCTGACATCTGATAATATTAGGAATACTTAATAATGTCTGCTGATGCGCTTAAATTTAACATCCAAGGAAATAAAAGCAGTTCTACATGCAAAGACAGAAATGCCATTTTAAACAAATGTATTATAACTAGTATTAAAATTATTTTATTTTTTTCTTTGCCATTCCCAACCAGAATATATTCCTGGGATGTTGACACCACATTTAAATAGTACTACTCGTGATGAGCTTTTTTAAGGGGTCAATTTAATTGTAAGTAGTTTGTGTCTTATAAATGCTTGAATTCAAACAAGAATGCAATTTCCCCCAGATAACTAACTGGGTTAGGATGTTAATTTCAATGTTCAAACTTAATTGTTAAGTAATGAATAAAGGAATTTCATCAAGATAAAAGGAACTCTTGACAGGGAGTGGCATTTAGCTTATTGTTTTTCTACAGAAAGTAAAAGCACTTTTCCATATTTACTTATCACTAATTATTATAAGACTAGATGGGGGTGTGCAACCTCTCACAATTCGGGACCGCTGGCTCCTAACCGCTGGCCTGCCTTCCTGCCTGTCTGCCTGCCTGATCACCCCTAACCCCTCTGCTTGCCTGCCTGATCGCCCCTAACCGCCGCTGCCTAGGCCCCCACCATGGCTTCATCCAGAAGGATGTCAGGAATGATGTCCAGAAGGTCGTTTGGCTGTCAGGTCTAATTAGCATATTACACTTTTATTATTATACTAGAGGCCCGGTGCACAAAAAATCTGTGCACTCGGCGGGGTCCGTCAGCCCGGCCTGTGCCCTCTTGCAGTCTGGGATCCCTCGGGAGATAATGACCTGCTGGCTAGGCCTGCTCCTGGTGGCAAAGGGAAGGCCCAATCCCTAGGTGCAGCCCCTGGTCGGGCTCAGAGCAGGGCCGATTGGGGGGTTGGGGCACCGCCCCCTGTCACACTCAAGGCAGGGTCGATAGGGAAGTTGCTGCGCCACCCCCTGTCACGCACAGAGCAGGGCCCATCAGGGGTGTTGGGGCTCCGTACCCTGTCAAGCACAGAGTAGGATTGATCAGGGGCTTGGGGAGTTCCCCCCTGTCATGCACAGAGCAGGGCCCATCAGGGGGTTGGGAAGCTCCCCCCAGTCACGCACAGAGCAGGGCAGATCAGAGGGTTGAGGAGTTCCCCCCTGTCACTCACAGAGTAGGACCGATAGGGGAGTTGGGGCACCGCCCCCTGTCATACCCAGAGCAGGGCGGATCAGGGGGTTGGGGCGCCGCCCTCTATCACCCACAGAGCAGGGCTGATCAGGGGGTTGGGGCACCACCACTGTCACACTCAGGGCCGGGCAGATGGGGAGGTTAGACTCTACTCCGTCACACACAGAGCAGGGCCCGTTGGGGGGGGTTGGGGCGCCGCACCCTGTCACACACAGAGCATGGCCAATCAGGGGGTTTGGTCGCTGCCCCCTGTCACGCTGATCCCGGTGCCGGGAGGCCTCGCTGCTCCGCTGATCCCGGTGCCGGGAGGCATATTACCCTTTTACTACATAGGATAGAGGCCTGGTGCACGGGTGGGGGCTGGCTGGTTTGCCCTGAAAGGTGTCCTGTGTCAGGGTGGGGGTACCCACTGGGGTGCCTGGCCACCCTGGATGAGAGGATGATGGCTGTTTGCAGCTGGTCACACCCCCCTCAGGGTGGGGGTCCCCAATGGGGTGCCTGGCCAGTCTGGGTGAGGGGCTGAGGGCCGTTTTCAGGCTGGCGGGTGACTGAAGCTCCCAACCTGTCCTTTTTTTCTTTTCTTTTTTTTAATTCTGGGCCAGCTTTAGTTCTGAGGCCTCGGCTGCTGAAAGCAGGTATCTGGTTTGTTTGGGTTCTATAATTGTAACACTGTTGCGGTCCTGCTCACTCCAGCTCTGAGATCCCGGCTGGCTGAAAGCAGGGATCTGTGTTTGTTCTATAATTGAAACAATGTTGCGGTCCTGCTGGCTGAAGCCCGGCTGGCTGAAAGCAGGTTTCTGGGGTTTTGCATAACATTCCCTAAATTTTTCCATGTTCACTTGAAAATTATTTATTATAATAATTGTATTGTATTCTACAAATCTATTTAATCATGCTAGTTAATCATTTTTTAAGAGATGTGTTAAAAATCTTCCAATGGTAAGTTTATTGATGCCTCCTTATAATCATATCAGCTATTGTTTCTATATATTTAAATACTCGTTTACATGCATATATTATTACAAATTATTAAAAATAACTAATAATTATTTTTCCCTTTCTGGTAGATTGTTTCTTTTAGTATTGAATACAGTTTCTCTGTTTAATAAATATTTTTTTGGTTTAAATGACATTTTTGTCTTTTAATAATAGCTAAATCTGTTTCTTTTTTTGGTACTTCTCATGTATTTTCTATCCTTTGGTCATGTTTTAAAGAATATTTTTTAATTTATTTTAATTTATTCTTTATTGATTAAAGTATCACATATGTCTCCTTTTTCCCCCATTGGCCTCTCCCCAGCCACTCCCCCACCCCAGCACATGCCCTCACCACCCCTCCCCCCATGTCTTTGTCCATTGGTTATGCTTATATGCATGCAGACAAGTCCTTTGTTTGATCTCTAACCCCCCCTTACCTTCCCTCTGAGAGAAGAGTTTTTAAAAATGTTTAATATAAAATGTTAAATATATAAAAGTAAATGTATTGCATAATGAAATTCATATAATCGCCATCAAGATTCAAAGATTAAAAAATTAAATATATTTGCTTTATCATTTCTTTTTATCCTCTTTTTTTTGCCTTAGTATTTTCAGTCCTTTTTATATTATACCTGGTGGAACTAGTTAGCTCATGTTTGTCTAAGACAATACCACTTATCTTGATAACAATGTCTTGCCAAGAATCTTAATATCTGGTTTAAGATTGTGTGCAAAGATTCTTTTAATACTCTCAATAGAGGTATTATGTTTGTTGTTAAATGCATGCAAATTTTTCACTAAGAACTAAAATATTTAGCTAGGAAAGAAGATACTGGAAAATACAATAGAACTAAGCTATTATTTTTCAGATCAGTTTTTGGGGCCTGTGGCTGCAAGCAAGGTGCGCCACAATTAATATTAGCTTAAACAATGAGGTCACTTAGTAAATAACCTGTAAATTACCAGGTGTAAGTTGCTCCAAATTTACTTAACGTAGTTATCTAAAGGCATCATCAAACACCAAGGTGCCAAATTTCCATTCTACCTTACTCAGCATATTGTCATTTATGCTTATGATGCTTATGGTTCTTCCCTAAGGTAAGTTTACTGTTGGAGTTCTATACGCACATCCACATACAACCAACCCTGAGGAGGAAGGGCTGTCTCTTTATCATTTTCCCTTTCATGTTCATTTTCTTCAGTTACAGTTGACATTCATGTGGGTGATTCTTTCTTGATCTGAAAGAAATCCTGTCTAAAAGCAACCCAGAAAGTTTCCTCTTAAGCTTCCTTGGCTGAGGTTGAATCTTATGCTCAGGTGTAAAGCAATCACTAAGACATGGGATGGAAGTATCCTAATAGCCTTAGTCCACTGATTCTCAAACTTTAATGTGTATCAGAATCACACAAAGGTCTTTAAAACACACATTGCTGGTCCCCTTCTCCAGCACTGTTGGTTTGTTGTTTTTTTAAAGTGTGGTAAGAACACTTAACATGAGGTCTACCATCTGAGCACATTTTTAACTGTACAATATAGTACTGTTGACCATATGTACACTGTTGTACAGCAGACCTCTAAAACTTACTCATTGTTGCTTAACTGAAACTTTATGCCCCAATTTCACTCTTCTCTCAGCCCTGGCAACCATCATTCAATTATTTGATTCTATGAATTTGACTATTCCAGATACCTCAGGTAAATGGAGCCATGCAGAATTTGTCTTTCTGTAATTGATTCATTTTACTCAACATAATGTCCTCAAGGTTCATCTGTGTTGTTGCATGCTGCAGACTTTCCTATTCAGACTTCTTTTTTTAAGGCTGAATAGTATTCCATTATATGTAAATATACTATATTGTCTTTGTTCATTCATATGCCAATGGACATACAGGTTCTTTGTACAACTTGGCTATTGTGAATAGTGTTGCAATGAACATGGCAATGCAAATATTTCTTACAGTGAATTGCTGGATCTGATGGCAGTTCTATTATTAATTTTTGAGGAACCTCCGCACTCTTTTCCATACTGTCTAAACCATTTAGCATAAATTCTCCACATCCTCACCAACGCTTTATATCTTTCATATAAATAGGGTGATTTCTCATAGGGGTTGTATTTGTATCATTCTGAAAAAATTGTAACATTGAATGTTTTAATACATCTGTTGGCCTTCTGTATGTCTTCTTTGGATCCTTTTATTTAGTATGCTTGGGTTCCCAGGTGATAGTAATGCTGCTAAGTCTAAGGACCCCACTTTGAAAGCTACTGATTTATACAGTCAGCATTCACATTTGGGGGCCATAGACTGGCAAAACATTTGAGAGGGAATAAAAGTGAATATTCAAACTCTGTTAGCAATAAAGAGGTGAAATGTTACTTGGCTAAACAAGATTTTGCCATACCTCCATTCCAAATTTTAGTGATTTGCATGATTCACTTAAAATGACCTTCTGTCTCAACACTCATCCTCTATTCCTTTTTCCCCTCTCATGAGAATAAACGTGATTCCTGTTCTCTTTCTGTTACCTCCTGTGTCCTCAAAAGCTTTCTATATTAATTATTTATCCCCTTTGAATATTCATGCTCTTTTTAAACCTCTATTGCAGACATCTTCAAGTTTTTTTCTTCAAACAACAATTTTCCTTTAATCAACACAGAGACCTGTGTAAGCTACTTTCTATTCTTTCTTCTTAATCATGGACCTTCTTAGAAAAGTGTGCAGCCTTGTTGTCTCCATTTCTTTACCATAACTCTTAATTCCCCATATTGTGAATCTGCTCTTTTTAATCAACAAACTGATTACTTATTCGTTTCTCCTTCTTCATCTATTTTCATTTTTTAAAAAATTTACAATCATCAAAATCAATCTTTGTGCTATACACACCTATGGTTTTAAAAATGTATGGAATCATGTAATTACCACCACAATCCTGATAAAAAAGTTTCATCAATCCAAAAAATTACCTTATATTGCTCCTTTGTCTTCTATCATTACCCTTTACTACTAGACCCTGGCAATCTATCTGTTCTCTGTCACAATAGATTCTCCTTTTATGTACGTATAACCATATAATGAAATCTATAACAGGTAGCTTCTGTGGTCTATGACAAAACTTTATAAACAATGTCAGGACTTTTATATGAAATCTTTCTTCTCAAGGGTTTCCATGACACTCCTCTCTTTTAGAACATTTCCAACTTCTCCGGCCATTCCTGTATTGCATCCTCTAGATTATTTTTCTTGGTCTTTAAATGTAGGTGTTTCCTAAATAAATTATTTTAATCTTTTATTTCTATACTGTCTCCTCAACAAAATCAGCAACTCTTGACTCCTAAAAACCCACCTTGCGATTTGGACTCAACCCTCACATTTCCACCTAAGTACCTTCGGCACATAATCCTTAAGTGTTTTATTTCTGAGATTTTCTTTTTGCCTCAAATGTACGTGTTTCACCATGAGTTCACTCCTGCCAGTCCTCATTTCTGGAGTACTGAAACTGCAGCGTGAACTTTCATTACTGACATTACTTTAGGGTTTGCCCTTAACAGTTTTCCATGAGTGCAATTCTGACCTTGTGATTACTCTGCTTAAAAAAGTATTGTTTTCTTATGCTGATCTACTTAGATGCACTTACCAATGAAAATATAATACTCTAATTTCTATTTTTCAAGATTCAATTTAGTTGCTACTTTCCCTTAAAGTCTCACTAAGTCATACCAATGGAAAAAAATCCCTCAGTCTTTTAACCTCTCACTGTATCTTTTTCTGGACCTGTTTTTTTTTAATGTATCTTTATCTACCCTGTGTAATTATTTGCACACACTTATCCTAGCTCTGCTCAATTTTAAGAGCTGAATCCTCAACTGATTCATATTTGGGTTCCTATGGCTCAAAGAACACTGGATCTGAATGCATACATTTCAAATACATGACTATTAAAACTAAGTTGTTAAAAACTAAGTTGTTATATTCTATAACATAAATTATAACTATATATTTACCTTGAGGTAAATATAATCAATCCCTGTATTAACCTTATTCTATCCTGCCCCTGTTCTTTCCATTCAGCCATGGATAGCAAAGCCTATGCTTAATAATTTCCCTCAAATGCTCTGCTGACTTATATATTACTTGACTCTTGTGTCCTTATTCTAGAAGTTTCTAAATCTGCAGTAAAGAGCTCTTCCTGTCTTTTGATCTTTCGGACCCACAAGTCAGGCAAAACTTGACTCTTTTCCTACAGCAGGATAGGTGAATTGAGTCAATCACAGAATTATGTACTTTCAAACACAGTGACCCTACCCTCTCCATGCCAATAATATCTGCTTTTAAAAAGTGTTTTTAGGTCAATGGACAGCCAATTGATTATTGTGCAGTCAATTTAACAACTGGAACGTTTTAAATACATGTAATTAAAGACCAGAATGAAGAAATCAATTATATTTCTAACCTTTGCCATTCCATTTCACTTACCTTCTATCAGTGACACTAATCACTGATATTGCTATAAGTAACTTTATTATAAGGTTATTATTCCCAAGCTGAATGATGATAGTTTCACATACTATTCAGAGGTAATTAAACAATCTAAATAAGTAAGTATAGTATAACATGAAAAGCAAGTGCCAGCTTTTAAAAATGAACCCATTCAATAGTAAAATAGTTATATTAATGAAGATATCTTAGTGACATGTTTTTCTTTCCATAAAATAAGATAAGATATATTGAGACATTAAAAATAATGTGAAATACTAGTTATAATATGGTTAGGGTCAGGGAAGAGGTAAGACAGAGAAGATCTAATTAGGTAAGATAGAAAATAATACCAGGCTCATAGAAGAGGAAAGGGAACGTTTCTTCATGCAGAAAGAAACTGGTGACTAAGAAAAAAAAATGCTGTTCTGATATTAGCAACAACAAGGGATAGACCTCTAGGAAGTAATTTTTTGTTACAAACTAGAGAGGCATTCCCTGTGGGATTACAGATTAAAACTAAAAAACACAATAAAGTGTAAAAGGAAAGTGCTGGCTGAATCAGTACACTGATTTTAAATTTAAAGGCCGGAAAAAAGACTTAAGCCAGGATGTCCTTCCACATTGAAGGAAGAAAATAGATCTCCCCAGGGTTTATAGGGAAGCGCTCCACAAGTAGGTATACACAAATCAGGAGTACCTTTAAGATTGGCGCATCTATTCCTGGTAATAGTTACTCAATTGTCAGGGGCACATACTCTCTATTAGAAAGCATTAGGAAAGATCAAAACCAAGCCTGAGTTTGAATTCACAGAAATCACAATAGGTATGCCTACTCTACCTGTTACTCACTTTATTCCTTTTTATGTGTGAGTTTTGTCCTCTAATCCTCAATCTTCACAATTGAAAATATACTGATAGAAATACTTACTTTGTGTTGCTCTTCTGATAACTCGGTAAAATAACATGTGGAAAAATAAAATGTTTAAAGGGCCCAGGATAATATCTGATACATAGCAAATGCTCCAGAGATGTTTGTACTGCCTAAATATTTACTCATGTTTAATCGCATTATCACAACTTACACTACCAGCAATGGTACCTGAATCCAAGTCCTATTCAAAAGAAACCCATCTTTTTGTTTGTTTGTTTTACATAAACACCAACTAGATGGGCACCCATGTAGAATTAATACCAAATGGAATAGACTAAACTTTAACACCCCCATTTAATTTTTCCCCAACTAGCAGACTTTGGTAAGATTTATTAAATCACTTCATATTTTGAATGAGAGTCCCTTTGAGTCCACAATAGTAATTTTATCCCTTAGTCCTTCAACATACTACTTACCCATAAAGATATTTTACTACTATTCATTTATTCATTCATGTAACAAAATATATTCATGTTTTTTAAAAAATGAGGAAAAAAGTGCCAGAGAACAAATGAGACAAATGTAACAAAAATAGCAATACAAACTACACGTGCCCTTAGGTTCTGCCAAAGGCCACAGGAGAAAACAATGTGATTTTGGAACTGGAAAGGCAGGATATGGAGATGGTCACTATTTCAACTACCAAATCAACAATAAGATACAAATAATTTCTTTAGGGCTGAAAGGGAAGTATGAATGTATTTTCTCATATAACATTATGCTTGATATGAGTATAACTAGGCACAGGCTAATATGTATTATTTTTATTTGACATACGCATTCTGAGTTCCAAATACCCATCTTACAAGTGAACGCTGTAGAAGATACTATTTCATTTGTGATTGCTGATAGAGAGCTAGTAAAGTACAGTGACTAACAGTACAGACTTTGGCCTCGACTCTTTGGTTTCAAAACACAGCTGAGCTTGAGCCAATCACTTAACCTCTCAGTGCCCTAGTTTCCTTATTTGTAAAATAGGAACAACAATACTATCTAACTGGAAGCATGATTATGAAAGTCAATGAATTAAGACATGCAAAACACTTAGTGAAGAGCCTGGCACTTCCTAATTCCCATATAAATGTTACATATTAAATTAGCATTTTAACATTAAAATTTAACATTTACTGAAAATTTACACTAAATTTATTTATTATTACCAAAAATAAAATAACCAAGATTTATTGAACTTTTACTCTGCACTTAATTTTAACAAAAAAATTATGAAATAGGTAATATCATGGAAGTAGTATTTATATACTGTACATAAGTATGTAAATGACTCAAAATAGTTAATACCTGGCCAATCATTCATCAACAAAGAGGAAAAATGAGATAAACATATATAAAGGTAAATAGAAGACAAGGGACATTAGACTATAGATAATGATAGAATCTTAGCACTGACTTTTAAAAATGTTTTAAAGGCACTGTAAGCTCCTAAAAAATGATAATAAATCCGTGACCCTTATTTGCTGCTTTAATGATGAGTTTGCTAAACACTACCTAATGACAACATAACAGTATGCAGAACATTTAATAAATGTAAAATGAATTGTGTTTCAAGTAACAATCTAATTGAAAATTCCATTAACAAAGAATATTGCAGTAGTGGAAGATTATAGATTAATCAAAGGCTATTAAGACTCTCTCCTGTGGTGCTAATGATTTATTGTTCTTTCAGTATACAGCCTAGTGAAGTTTACTATGTTATATGCATTGTCTTACAATAGCCAGAATAAAGGAAACACAAGTTTGGGTACAACCAGTTTTTTTTTATCATCTGTGAAGATGTTCCCTCACCTTTTCCAATCAAGAAAGGCATAATAAGGACTAGCCCAATTAATCACAACGCAGAAAATATTGGGAAGTTCTCTCTATTGGATTATAGCACAGGAAAGCATGATACTTAATTAAAGCTCAGTTATTTAAAAAAGTGGTATTGGAAGGTTGCTCAGGATAATGTGAAATGGCCAATGGATAGTCAAAAGTTTACAAAATGGTGTATAAGTTCTCTTTTAGAGACAAAAAAAAAAATATTCCCTATTGTCCGGCTACCTATTGAAGACTGCTTTTATTCATAAAACTCTAAAAGGGCACTATTAGTTTCAACAGCTGTCCCACATGAAATAGGTGTATAATGACTTTGATTTGCAACTCCAGTGTCTGTTCCTAAGCCTCATTTGGTTTATGGTCCCCATATCTTCACCCCTGAATCCAATTGTTACAAGTCGGTTTGCTCTGTCAGCTGCTGGTTCCCAGCATGCCAGAGATATGTCATGCTGTTGAAGCCTTTTATCAGCAAGTTCATTTACAAAGATATCTTGTGCCTGCAGTTACCCTGCTTCAGCTCTCCATATGATTTTTGCTCAGGTACCCTGCCATGCTGATACTGTCTAGGTTGACAGAGTTTTATAATACACAAGGCTTTTTAGTAGATGTACTGGTCCTATTCTAGGACTTTTAGTAATTATATTACTACTCTATTTGGCAGTGGTTAATATGACACATAGAGTAACACTAGAGAGATCGTATTCAATGCATTTAAGTTTTCTTGATTAATAAAATGTGTCATTCTGCCAGGCTTATAATATAAATGAATAGAACTTCAAAGGACACAAACACACAAAAAAATAATTTCATTCTTGCATTATACAAGGTTAAATTTTTCAATTATTTTTCCAAAGGTAGAGAACATTTAATTAATGTAAATTTAATTTCTATAAGAACAGTCTCAATTTGGCAATAAATATACTAAAAGAGTGAAAAAGCATGTAGAAGAAAGGAAATATGATATATTATCATGCTATACTATCACAGTAAAATATCTCCTACTAGCAATGCCAATATATTCCTATTTGGTCGCTACCATGTCGATCTTTTGACACTCAATGTTGCCAAACCTAGTGAATATTTTAATTACAAATACTGACTACCTGGCAGGAGGACTGTAATATTTATGTATAAGCAAGCGCAGTGGAGGGAGCCAAAAGGGAAGTCTTTCACTTACTGAAGGAGTAAAAAGCTAATTGCTAAAGGAACACTATTTTCAAATGATGGAGGTGTCAGTCATGCTGAAGCTGTACAATGTCTGTATGCATCTTATTCGATCAGACATATGGACTTGCATAATCTGTTGTATTGTAATCTGAAAATGAATCTGAATTTATGAACTAAAATCTATCTAACTAGTTGGCTCAAAAAAGTTTGTTAGCAAGATTGCATTATGTTGTTATGGGAAGTACACAGGATTTAAACAAACCACTTAGAGAGGTTTCAATATATGATTACTTTTAAGCTTATTAGAGTTTTTAGTGAGAACCACATTCAGAAAAAAATATGTAAAGAGAATAAAAGAATAATACTAACTCCACATAAAGTAGATTAAATGACCTTAAAGGTCTTTTACATCTCTAAGCTCTATGAACCAGTATTATCTACTAAAACTACCCATTCAAGAAAAAGACTGAGGAAGAGAAAAGGAAAAGTATAAGAGTGTAGTTTCACCTTAACCAAAGAAACTGTTGAAAGTAACCCCACATCAATCTCATAGTTGAGAAAGAAGCATACTCAATTAATTTTAATTATATGGCTTCATTACGTTGATTTTCCTTGACACTGTGGGATCTGACCTCCTGAATTCTATAGAGGAGTACTAGGAGCTCCACCATAACAAACTGTTCCACTTAAGCTTTATTACTGATCACATTCAATGACCTGGAAAGGATAAGGAGAGCATTTCTGCTGTTTTAGTTACATGATACCTATACTAAATATGTAAAAAGTTCCCAGTTACTACTGGGATGTAGTTTACATGTACGGAAGACCAATATCATTGAAGAAGAAAATATGGGAAGTAAAATTAAATACATTATATTTGATAGTCTATTTTTGAAAGACAATTAACTTTTTTAGGTTGAATATTAATTGTTCCAATGTCATTATAAACAGAATTAAATAAGGAATTTAAAACATTCATCTAATTATTCCTTGCAATTTATTAATTTTAGTGGAAGCTTTTTCTAGATTTTTTCAATAAATACTCATTCATTTGTGCTATTGGACAAGTTAATAAAATTTCATGAGTACACATCCTGGAGAAAAATGAAATGCATTCAAAACCATTTATAGAACATCTCTTTATAGAGAATATGATGGCTATACACATGTATTTATTCTTTCCTTGAATTGAACAGAAAATAGCAAATGTAGTCACTATCTTAAATGTATATTTTCTAAACATCAGTTAAACAAAGATTTCAGAGAAAAAAATGAGCCAAGCTGAATTAATGCTTTTATTTTCACAAAAATAATATATAGATTTTTAGAAACAGAGATTTTTAATCTACAGATACCAAATTTTTATTGTAATACTAGTGGCCCGGTGCACAAAATTCGTGCATTAGGAGGGGAAGGAGTGTCCCTCAGCCCGGACTGCACCCTCTACAATCTGGGACCCCTTGGCTTCTAACCACTCGACTGCCTGCCTGCTTGATCGCCCCTAACCACTCTGTCTGCTGGCCAGCTTGCCCCCAACTGCTCCCCCACCAGCCTTCACCCCTTCAACTCCCCCCCCCCCCTTGCCAGCCTGATCGCCTCCAACTGCCTCCCTGCTGGTCTGATTGCCTCCAACGCCCCCCCCCTCCCGCCAACCTACTCGCCCCCAACTTCACTCCTGATTGGCCTGATCACCCCCAACTGCCCCCCCTGCCAGCCTGCTCACTCCCAACTGCCCCCCTCAACACTGGCCTGATCACCCCTAACTGCCTCTGCCTTGGCCCCACCACCACGGCTTTGCCCGGAAGGACATCCCGAAGGTCTCCTGGAAGGTCTCCCGGCCTAATTAGCATATTACGCTTTTATTAGTATAGATACTTAATTAAATACTTAAATTTTATATCATAATTGAAATCATGGATTTATAACTACAAAGCAAATAATTTATGTTCGTTTATCTCCAATCTTACCCTATTTTGCATCCTTTCTAATGATGAGGAAGCTTTTTCTTTAATACAATAATGTTTAAAAAAAAAAAAAAGACAGACGGAGAGGATTCTGGAAAGATGGGAAGATGGAGTGGGAAGCACTAGGATTCCATCTTCCACCCAGACAATCACACTGGTAGAATCTGTCTGAAGTATCTTTTTGAAACCCTAGAGTATATTGAAGGCTTGCAATTTCC
This sequence comes from Myotis yumanensis, assembly GCF_028538775.1. Lineage (NCBI taxonomy): Eukaryota > Metazoa > Chordata > Mammalia > Chiroptera > Vespertilionidae > Myotis > Myotis yumanensis. Next base: position 178,281,825 of record NW_027223752.1, read on the forward strand.
AGAAGAATGTTTGAATGGTAAATTGTGGTTCATTTTGCTAAATTTTAGATCTTAACTCAGCAGTGAATGCCCATCCACAGTCCCTAGCCTCATGGTACCCAGCTGTACCCATGTCCCTAGAATAGCTTGCACTGGTTGAGGGATACAGGGTGGACAATAAGAACTGGTTCTCGCCTTAGTTGGTTTTGCTCAGTGGGTAGAGCGTCAGCCTATGGACTGAAGGGTCCCAGGTTTGACTCCAGCCAAGGGAACATGCCTGGGTTGCAGGTTCAATCCCCAGTAAGGGGCGTGCAGGAGGCAGCTGATCAATGATTTCCTCTCATCATTGATGTTTTTATCTCTTTCCCTCTCCCTTCCTCTCTGAAATCAATAAAAATATATTTTTTAAAAAAGAAAAAAGAACCCTTTCTCCAAATATCAGGAATCTGTGTTCTGACTACTGATTGCTGATTTTGATCAGAGAGATGTAGACACGGAAGCAGTAAACATAGGTTTTGTACCTCCTTTCATTGTTGGGAGTCCCTCTTCCTCTGAAGTGAATTCCAAGGTATTTTACAGGGCTAGAGCTGTTTTTCCCACCTTCATTTTCCCCCTTTCTAGTCATGGCAGCTGAAGATTAAAGACTAGGACATTCCAAAAAACATACACCGGGAAGTTAGAAAGTCACTCTGCATATGAAAGGAAAGGTGCAGGTTCTGAAAAGACTTAAAATGTACACACCAGGCTGACCTACAGTATAGAAACAGTCTGTAGGAATCAAATCAAAACAAACAGCAAACCCTGGGAAAGAGGAGAATCCGATTTCCAGTTACCATATTATTATATTCAAATATCCAATTTCATACAAAAAGCCACAAGGTATTAAAAAAAACAAAAACCCACCAATGGAAACTGTTCCTGAAAAAGATCTGATGGCAAATCTGCTAGCATAAAGTTTAAAATAAGACTCTAAGATGCTCAAATAACTAAATTAATATGGGGAGGAAGTCAAGAAAATGATGTAAGAACAAAATGGAAATATCAATATAGAGATATAAAAATAAAAGGAAACCAAATGGCATTCTGAGGGTTAAAATTGCAATAACCAAAATGAAAAATTTACTAGAGTGATACAGACAAATGTAAGCAGGCATAAGAAATCACCAATGGAAATTAAGGAGTTTGGGTGACAGAAAGAAAATGATTCAATAAATGGGAACAGAGCCTAGGGCTCTTGTGGGATACCATCAAGTGGACCAACATATATATTGAGGGCCTCTTGCCAGTAGAAGAGAGAAAGAAAGGATCTTTCTTCAAATAAATAACGAGAGAACACTTTCAAAATTTGGTAAAAGACCTGAATATGAATGTACAAGAATTTTGGAATAGGAATATATAAGCAGAATGAACTCAAAAAACCCACACCAAGACAGATTATAATTAAACTGTCTGAAGACAGAGACAAAAGCTTCATGAGAGAAGCAACTTGTTTTGTGGATGAAAGATTGGACTCTGGGTGGTGAGCACAAACTGCAATGTAAAAAGGGGATGAATCATAGAATTGTGCACTTGAAAATTATATAATTTATTAATCAATGTCACTCAATAAATTTTTAAAAAATAAAGGAAACTAAAGATTATAATCAGATATATCATTAGACATTTTGGAGACCAAAAGTAAATAGACCGTTATAGAAAAAGTAAGGAAGAAATGAAGACATTCACAGATAAACAGAAACTAAGAGAGTCTGCTACCAGTGAAATGGTATACTAAAAAGGCTAAAGCGAGTCATTCAGGTTGGAACAAAAGGACCCTAGACAGTAATTCAAAGCTATAGGAAGAAAAAGTGATCACAATAAAGGTAACTACCAGGGCAATATTAAAAGCTTGTATTATTGTCACTTCAGTTCACAAATCCAAATTTTGGTTTTATGTAATTTAAGACACTAACACATCAAAAACACACAATTTTTATTTGTGTGACACACAATGTATGAAAATGTAATTTTGTGACGTCAACAAGTGAAAGGAGTAAAGGTGGAGCATAAAGGAACAGTTAAGATTGTTATTGAAGTTAAGATGGTATAAATTCAAATTACAATGTTATAACCTTGAGATGTTAAATGTAATCCCCATGGTAACGACAAAAAAATATCTATAGAGTATGCTCAAAGAAATAAAAAGGAATTTAAACATTTTCCTTAAAAAAAACAAAACAACCAAGCACATAAGATGAGAGTAATGCAAGAAACGGGAGACAAAAAAAAAATCTATGACATAAAGAACAAACAGAAAAATGACAGAAGTTGCTCCTTATCTGTAAATACTTTAAATGTTACTATATTAAACTCCCCAATCAAATACACATATTGGAAGAACAGATTAAAAATACAAGATCCAATTATATGATGTCTATAAGAAACTCACTTTAATATCAAATGAGACACATAGGTTGACAGTAAAAGAACAGAAAAATATTCCATTCAGCCCTGACCGGTTTGGCTCAGTAGATAGAGCGTCGGCCTGTGGACTGAAGGGTCCTGGATTCAATTCCGGTCAAGGGCATGTACCTAGGTTGCAGGCACATCCCTAGTAGGGGGTGTGCAGGAGGCAGCTAATCAATGTTTCTCTCTCATCGATGTTTCTAACTCTCTATCCCTCTCCCTTCCACTCTGAAAAAAATCAATAAAATATTTTTAAAAATATTCCATTCAAATAGTAACTAAAAGAGAGCAGGGATTTCTTCACTAATATCAGGTTTGATCCCCAGCTCTGGTAGGGGCATGTGAGCAGGAGGCAACCAATTAATGTGTCTCACTCACATCAAAATTTCTCTCTCTCTCTTGCTCTCCCTTTTTCCTCCTTCCCTTCTACTCTCTCTAAAAAGATCAATGGAAAAAAAATATCCTCAGGTAAGGATTTTTTTTTTAAATAAGAAAAGCTAAATTTAAATCAGAAAAGGTTACAAGATATAAAGGACATAATACGAACGGTTCAATACAGCAAGAACATATAAGAAAGATAAACATTTATGTACCCAATATGTGTACATCAAAATATATGAAGCAAAAAAGTGAGAATTGAAGGGAGAAATTAACAGATCTGTAAACATAGTTGGAGATTTTAACAGTTCACTCTCAGTAATGAATAGAATAACTAGACAGATGATAAGTTAAAAATTAAAGAACTTTAACAAATCAAACCAACTAGATCTAACAAATACTGAGTACTCTACCTGACAACAATGGAACGCACATTCTTCTCAAGGGCACATGGGAAATTTTCCAGGATAAACTTTATGTCAGGCCATAAATTATATAGAGTTTTAAAGATATTTCAGAAATCATTTTCTTAATCTACAACATGTTGAAGTTGGAAACAGGAAAATTCACAAGGGTGTCGAGATTAAACAATACATTCTTAAACAAACATGAACCAAAGAATAAATCACAAGGAAATTAAATAATACTAAGGGAAAATTGAAAAAGGAAGCACAACACACCAGCTTATGGGACACAGCAAAAGCAGAGCTATTGGGGAATATTATAAATCTCAACATACTAAAAAAGAAGAAAGGTTTCAATTCAAAAACTTATCTTTGCAATTTAAGGAGAAAGTGAAATAAAATCAAGCTAAGCCCAAAGCTAGCAAAGGAAAGAAATAATAAAGACTAGGAAATAAATAAACCAAACAGAGAATATAAGAATAATAGAGAAAATCAACAAAACCAAAAGTTAGTTGTGCAAAAAAGGTAGACAAAATTAATAAACCTTTATTTTAGGTAGCTAAGAAAAAAAGATAGAAGACTACATTTACTAAAATAATATAAACATAGTTGAAACATTACTATTGATACTACAAAGTTATAAAGAAACATAAGAGAGTCCTATGAACAATTTTATGTCAACAGATTGGATAACCTAGATAAAAAGGACAAATTCCTAAAAACACAGAACTAGAAACATGAAATCACCAAGAAACAGAAAATCTAAATAGAAATAACTTGTAAGAAGACTGAATCAGTAATCAAAAATGCCCTGACCAGGAAAGCTTTGGACCTGAGGACCTCTAGGGAATTCTATCAGTTATTTAAAGAATGACAGACTCAGCCCCATCCAGTGCATCTCAGTTGGTAGAGTGTTGTCCATTGCACCATTGGCTTTACTGTCAGGGTCCATGTCCAGGTTGTGGGTTTGATCCCCAGAGGGCTTGCGGGAAGCAACTGATTGATGTTTCTTTCTCACATCCATCTCTCTCCCTCTCCTTTCCTCTATCTCTAACGAAATAAATGGGGGGGAGGCGGGGGGGGGGGGGGCATTAAAGAAAAAAAAGAATAGCAGACACAAATCCTTCTCAGATTTTCCCCCAAAAAGTGACAGAATACTTCTTAATCCATTTTATGATGCCAGTTTATAACCTGATACTAAAGCGAAACAAAGATACCACAAACAATTACAGACCAATATTTCTATGAAGATTAATGAATGTTCTATGAAGGATATTGAAAGGATTATACACTATGACCAAATGGGATGTTCCTGGAATACATGGATGGCTCAATATATGAAAATCAATCAATTAATGGCATGAAGGGTGAAAAAAACCACATGACCATCTCTACCTATGCAAAAAAGTTGACAAAATTCAATCCATTTTCATAATAAAATAAACTCAAAAAACAAGTAGTAAAAGAAAACTACCTAAAAATAATAAAATCCATATATTAAAAACGTACAGCAAACATTGTACTGAATGGTGAAGGACTGAAAACATTTCCTTAAGATTAGGAACTTGGCAAGAATGTTCATTTTTACAACTTTTATTCAATATAGAATTGGAAGGTCTAGCAGTTCAATTGGGCAATAAAAAGGCATCTAATTGGAAAGTCAGAAGTGAAAGTATCTCTGTTTGCATTTGATATGATTTTACATGTAGAAAAACTTAAAGATTCCACAAAATTTTGTTAGAACCAATAAACAGATTATGTAAAGATATCAGTATGCAAAGTATACACAGAAAAATCAATTTCATTTCTATACACAATAAACAATCTAGAAAGAAAATGAAGATAATCCCATTTGCAATAACATAAAAAAGAATAAAATTCTTAAGAATTAACCAAGGAAGTGGAGAGCTTGCTTAATAAAACCTATGAAACATTGCTGAATCAAATTAAAGAAGATATAAATAAAAGGAAACACACTGCATGCTCATATATTGGGGAGTCTTAAGATTGCTAAGATATCAATACTACCCAAGACAATCTACAGATTGAATATAGGCCCTAATAAAATCCCAACAACATTATTTTGCAGAAATAGAAAAATCCATCCTAAAATTCATATGAAATCTGACAGGACCCCCATATAATGAAAACAATCTTGAAAAAGAAAAAGACTAAAAGACTCACGCTTCCTGATTTCAAAACATCCTACACTGCTATAATAATCAAAACAGGGTAGCATTGGCATAAAGACAGATATATAATACAATGGAATTGAATAGAGATTTTATAAATAAACATTTGCTGCAATGATCAAATGATTTTTCCCTTTATTTATTAAGGTATTACATATGTGTCCTTAACCCCCTATCCCCCCCCCCCCCCCATTCATGTCCTCACCACCTGATGTCTGTGTCCATTGGTTAGGCTTATATGCATGCATACAAGTCCTTTGTTGTTCTCTCCCCTTTACCCCCCACCCTCCCCTACCTTCCCTCTGAGGTTTGATGGTCTGATCGATGCTTCTCTGTCTCTGGATCTGTTTTTTTTTTATTTTCATCGGTTTATGTTGTTAATTATATTCCACAAATAAGTGAGATCATGTGATATTTATCTTTCTCTGACTGGCTTATTTCGATTAGCATAATGCTCTTCAGTTCCATCCATGCTGTTGCAAATGGGAACATATTTGCCAATATTATCACCAATAAGGATTTAATCTCCAACATTTACAGGAAACTCATACAACTTAACAAAAGGAAGACAACAACCCAATCAAAAAATGGGCAATGGTCCTAAATAGACACTTTCTGAAAGAGGACATAAGGAAGACCAAGAGACATATGAAAACATGCTCAAAGTCACTAATTATCCAAGAGATGCAAATCAAAATGACAATGAGGTACCATCTCACACCTGTCAGAATGGCTATCATCAAAAATCAACAAATGACAAGTGCTGGCAAGGATGTGAAGAAAAAGGAACCCTCGTGAACTGCTGGTGGGAATGCAGACTGGTGCAGCCACTGTGGAGAACAGTATGGAGTTTCCTCAAAAAACTAAAAATGGACCCACTTCTAGGAATATATCCCAAGAAACTAGAAATACCAATCAGAAAGGATATATGCACTCCTATAGCAGCACAATTTACTATAGTCAAGATTTGGAAACAGCCTAAGTGCCCATCAGCAGGTGAGTGGATTAAAAAACTGTGGTGCATCTACACAATGGAATACTACGCTGTGGTAAAAAATGATCAAATGATTTTTGAAAAGGGGATCAAAATGTGGGGAATAACAAATTTCAGCAAGTGATGCTGGGAAAATTCGATATCCACATGCAAAAGAATGAAGTATGACCCTTATATTAGACATATGTAAAAATTAATTCAAAATGATCAAAGATCTAAATTAAGACCTGAAACAATAAAATATTTAGAAAAAATAGTATGCCAAAAGCTTTTCAACATTGGATTTAACAATGATTTCTTAAATATATCACTAAAGGCACAGGAAACAAAAGAAAAAATAGATAAAATGGGCCCATGAAAATTTAAAAATTTCTTCCATCAAAATACAGAGTAAAAAGGCAACTAAAAATGGGAGATAATATTTGTAAATCATATATCTGATAAAGGGTTAATATTCAGAATATATGCAGAAGTCCTAAAACTAAACAACAGGAAAAAAATCAATGCATTTCAAAAATAGGCAAAGGACTTGAACAGACATTTCTCTGAAGATGATACACATATGGCCAATAAGCACATGAAAAGATGTTCAACATCACTAATCCTTAGAGAAAGGAAAATCTAAACTGCAATAAGAGACCACATCACATCCATTAGAATGAGTACTATTTTTAAAAAATTCAAAACAAAACAAAAAAGAAACAGAAAATAAGTGTTTGTGAGGATGTGGAGAAATTTGAACTCTTGTTCACTTTTGGGGGAATATAAAAAGGTAAATTCCTAGTATAAAACAGTATGGCAGTTCCTCAAAAAAATTAAAAATAAACCGGTTTGGCTCAGTGGATAGAGCATCGGCCTGCAGACTGAAGGGTCCCAGGTTCAATTCGGGTCAAGGGCATATACCTTGGTTGTGGGCACATCCACAGTGGGGGTGTGCAGGAGGCAGCTGATTGGTGTTTCTCTCTCATCGATGTTTCTGATTCTCTATCTCTCTCCCTTCCTCTCTATAAAAAGTCAATAAAATATATTTTTTTTAAAAAATTAAAAATAAAATTACCATTTGATCCAGCAACTTCACTCCTGGTAATGTGCCCAAAAAACTGAGAGCAGGGTCTCAAAGAGGTATTTGTGAAATAAGCCAATCACAAAAAGAAATATTGTATAATTTCACTTATATAAGTATTGAGAGTACTCAAAATCTTTGAGACTCAAAGGAAAATGATGGTTACCATTGGCTGAAAAAAAGGAGGAAATGAAGAGTTATTTAATGAGAATAGAGCTTTAGTTTTACAAGATTTTTAAAAAAAGGTTTTAGAAATGGTGGCCATGATTTGTACCACAATACAAATGTGCTTAATACTATTGAACTGTACAATTAAAAATGTTTAAGATACAATTTTGTTATGAATGTTTACTACAGTGAAAAATTGCAAAAAAAGGCAAATCTCAACTAAACAAAAATAAACAAACATCTTTGTGAAGTGGCTTTTTCCACTAACGATGGTAAAATATGAGGCAAAATGTCACTTACACACAAGATAACTGCTTTGAGTAATTATACTGATACAACTTGCTACATATGCATATTCCCCTTAAAAGAATGATCTGCAGAGTCAAGAGAGAATGCTCTGTGAATTCCCCAGTTACTTACCAGCTAGTATTAGTATATTCAAGCTTTTAAAACAACATTATCTCTAACCTTTAATAATTTCATATGACCTTCATCCATTTACATAGTTGATCTGAACTCTGAAGTACATTTTGTTTCCCCAGTATTTATTATGCTCTGATCCTTATTAGCAGAGATGATGTTACATTATGGTTAATTTGATAGGAGCTTTTGAAATTATTTCTGTCATTTCATGTTTTTGTCAGACAAGAGGCAGACTTTTTAAAGTCTCAAGCTACTTTACTTATGGTACTGTTAAACAGTGGGCTCCATATATGTGACGCTCATGGCACACAAAATACATGAAGCTAATCCATATAACAACATTTGAATGCTTGTATTTATGGTATCCCATGAGCTCAATAGCACACACTCTCTTGTAAACTTAAATTGACAATTGAATTTTTGTTACTCAGTAGGTATGATGTAACTTAATAATGAGATATTTTTAAGCTTCCCTATTTTGTTTTTCATATATTAGCAAACAATAGGCTTTATTAAATAAGGTAATATATAATCTTCTATATCAATAAATCTGATTTAATAAGCATCCCAAGAAATTCAAATCGTGTTTATTGATCAGTATTTAAAAGCCATTCTAGAGAATAACATAGCAACCATTGCACTGGAATCTATTTTCCAGATATCCCACAAATTCACCTCTTCTCTGTTTGTTTTTCCAGCTTGTATATCCCTATGCTTTATGCCAAGCGGCCTGGAACAAAAATGGCTTGCAATCCTTTCACACTGACACACTTGTGGCTTTAAGAGAGACATTTTAATACTTGTCACTGGCTTTTCTATTCCCTTTTCCTGGCCTTACAATATAGTACCCAGAAAATTTAGGAATATCATACAGTGGTAGTAATAATCAAAACAGTACTATTGTTTTTGGCTTGGGTGTGATTAGTACATACCCAATTTTTATAGTTATATTTATGTGCATATATGTTAAAAACACATTTCTTATATGTATCTTATTACTAGAGGCCCAGTGCACGAAATTCTGCATGGGTAGTGTCCCTAGGCCTGGCCGGCAATCAGGGCCGATCTGTGGGGTGACCAGCGGGGCAATCAGGGGACCCTCACTGGCACCCGCCTTGGCCGGCCTGACGATGCCCGCTTGCTGGCCCCGCCCCCGTGCTGCCGCCAGTTGCCTCCCTCTGTGGGGCAACCAGTGGGGTAATCAGGGGCCACCCTGCTCGCAACTACCTTGGCTAGCCTGGAGTCCACATGCTGGGTGCAGCTCCTGTGTTGAGCGTCTACCCCGTGATGCTCAGGGCACATCATAGTGACCAGTCTTTCCACTGTTTGGTCAATTTGCATATTAGGCTTTTATTATATAGAATATTCAACCTCAAGCTATAAGAGATCTAAATATTTAATAAATGCAGAGATTGGTCTACTATGTTCTTAGTAATTTTGGAGAATCTTTATAATAATTTTATCATTATTTACTGGCTGAAGCAATAAATATATCCTTACATTTTCTTAGAGTCCCATTAATTTCCATGGAGAGAATTCAAGATTCACCATTTGTATAAATTTTTTTTGAAAATATTTAATAATAAAATTGGATGCAATAATGTCTTCCTTATTTGGCTACAACTTGGACTTCTTAATCATTATTCATTTTCTGTTCAGAAAAAAAGAAAATGTATGAGGATGAGATGGGCTTATGGCTTCATGTAAATACATGGGGGAATAAAATATGAAAAAGCATATTCATTTTCAACTAAGAACAAGATCAACTTTGGATATGCCCAACTTAAAATATTTGATCAACCTCAAAAACTTTTGTTTTTAAAAATTCCAAATTAAGTTTGTTTTTGTGTGTGTTGTGCTGCACCATTAAGACTTCTGTGACATCACTAGGCTATAGGAATTTTCACCTCTATTACAGTCTTTTTTTTTTATTGCTTAAAATATTACAAAGATTATTACATATGTCTCCTTCCCCCCCACCCTTTAAGATTCATTGACTAAAGTTATAAAGTATGACAAATATGCATTTAGCCTTGGTACAGACATGAACTAAAGACAACCTAATTTAAATGTTTACCATTGACTAATATTTTCTCTTTCATTTTTTATAATAATTGTTTTATTTCCTCAATATTTTAGTTGGGAAATTAAAATCATATCAGCATTAGGAGAACAAATTATTACCTAGTTAACAATAACAAAAGAAATCAAGTGTCTGGCATTACATTAAAAACATTCCAAAGTTAGTCATTCAATAAGGTTTGATTTAGAAGCTGAAGAGACCAATATGTATGATATTCAGTTGAAAAACAATTCCCCTTGCCCCTAGAGCTGCCAATAACTGTTTACGCAGAAATGAGGCACTTAGCTCATTCTTATCCCCAAACCCACAGGAAGAAGGTAGAGAGAAGCATATTTACAGGCATCACTCTGCACTGCAACTCAAGGTAAAGCAGCTGCATTTAAAATAAATACTTTCATTGTCTAAATGAAAATTAGTGAAAGGGCCCAAGGTGGCATCAGAAATATATGACTTTAAATTTTTTAAAGGAATACTTTAGGTATAAGATTTTCTGTACGTTTTTTGAGTCTTTTAAGCAAGGTAATTTATAAATAAAGGTATAATTTATTATAACTTTTGTCGTATTACAAATTTAGAACATTTCTGTTGCCGGTACTTATGCTTTAAAATCATCACGAAGGAAATATAAAAACCAGTTAAAAAACATGTTTCATTCTCCTATCATGCTTGTGTTATTAATGTTAATAACGCCTCCATACTGTCATGTTAGCTGATAATGTTATATACTCTGTCCACAGCTATTTTAAAGACTCATCCACTTGAAAACTCACACAGTAGTCAAAATAGAAATATTATTATCTCAGAAGCTATAAATTAAAATAATCAGTCACATCTGAAAAGGTGGCTAATAATAGCTATTATTTCTAACACTAAAATGACTAATTTTAAGGCATAGATTTGTCTTAATGAAGACAATATTCAAATTATTTTTTGCACAATGAAACAGGGGAATTAGATTTTCTTTTATACAGCATACTTGTGCACTCGGGGGGGAGAGGGGGTCCCTCAGCCCGGCCTGTGCCCTCTCGCAGTCTGGGACCCCTCGGGAGATAACAACCTGCTGGCTTAGGCCTGCTCCCTGGTGGCAGAGGGAAGGCCCAATCCCTAGGTGCAGCCCCTGGTCAGGCTCAGAGCAGGGCCGATTGGGGAGTTGGGGCGCCGCCCCCTGTCATGCACAGAGCAGGGCGGATTGGGAGGTTGCGATGCCACCCTCAGTCACGCTCAGGGTAGGGCTGATTGGGGGGTGGGGCACCGCCCCCTGTCACACTCAAGGCGGGGTCGATGAGGAGGTTCCTGTGCCACCCCCTGTGACGCACAGAGCAGGGCCCATCAGGGGGTTGGGGAGCTCCCCCCTGTCACGCACAGAGTTGGGCCGATAGGGGAGTTGGGGCACCACCCCCTGTCACCCACAGAGCAGGGACGATCAGGGGGTTGGGGCGCCACCCTCTATCACTCACAGAGCAGGGCCGATCAGGGGGTTGGGGCGCCGCCACTCTCACACTCAGGGCATGGCTGATGGGGAGGTTATGGCTCTACCCCGTCACACACAGAGCAGGGCCCGTGGGGGTGGGGGGGTTGGGGCCCCGCACCCTGTCACACACAGACCCACAGGGCGACCAGGGGGTTGGGGCGCCGCACCCTGTCACACACAGAGCAGGGCCGATCAGGGGGTTGGGGTGCCGCACCCTGTCACACACAGAGCCGCAGGGCAATCAGGGGATTGGGGAGCTCCCCCCTATCAGGCACAGAACAGGGCTGATCAGGGGGTTGGGGCTCCTATCCCTGTCACGAACAGAGCAGGGTGGATAGGGAGGTTGTGGCCCCGCCCTGTCACACACAGAGCCGCAGGGCGATCAGGGGGTTTGGGCGCTGTCCCCTGTCACGCTGATCCCAGTGCTGGGAGGCATATTACCCTTTTACTATATAGAATAGAGGCCTGGGGGCTGGCTGGTTTGCCCTGAAGGGTGTCCTGGATCAGGGTGGGGGTCCCCACTGGGGTGCCTGGCCAGCCTGGATGAGGGGATGATGGCTGTTTGCAGCTGGTCACACCCCCTTCAGGGTGGGGGACCCACTGGGGTGCCTGGCCAGTCTGGGTGAGGGGCTGAGGGCTGTTTTCCGGCTGGCGGGTGACTGAAGCTCCCAATCACTCCTTTTTTTCTTTTTTTTTAAATTCTGGGCCAAGGTCTGTGCTGCTGAAAGCAGGTATCTGGTTTGTTTGGGTTCTATAATCGAAACACTGTATCATCTCCAGCTCTGAGATCCCGGCCAGCTGAAAGCTGGTTTCTGAGGTTTTGTTTAGCTTCTATATTTGTCACAATGTTTCAAACTGCCAGCTCAGAGGCCGGCAAGGCAGGAGGGGAACATTGGAGTCCTCCTTCACTGAAGCAAGCAAGCCTTATGTTTGCTTCCAGCCGCCTGGCTGCCGGACGCCATCTTGGCTGGCAGTTAATTTGCATATCGCCCTGATTAGCCAATGGGAAGGGTAGCGCTCGTATGCTAATTACCATGTTTCTCTTTTATTAGATAGGACTAGAGGCCTGGTGCACGAAATTCGTACATGGTGGGAGGAGGGAGAGGTGTGTGTGTCCCTCAGCCCAGCCTGCACCCTTTCCAATCTGGGACCCCTCGAGGGATGTCCTACTCACAATCCACGATTGCTGGCTCCAAACCACTTGCCTGCCCGCCTGATTGCCCCTATCCGCTTCTGCGTGCCAGCCTAATCACCCCCTAACCACTCCCCTACCAGTCTGGTCACCCCTAACTGCCCTCCCCTGCAGACCTATTTGCCCCTAACTGCTCTCCCCTGCCAGCCTGGTTGCCCCCAAACTGCCCTTCCCTGCAGGTCTGGTTCCCCCCCCCTCAACTGCCCTCCTCTGCTGGCCCAGTAACCCCCTACTGCCCTCCCCTGCTGACCTGATCACCCACAACTGCCCTCCCCTGCCAGCCACCTTGTGTCCACATGGGGGCGGCCATCTAGTGTGTTCAAGTGATGGTCAATTTGCATATTGACTCTTTATTATATAGGATATTCTCACTTAAACCTAATTCAACAAGAGAAAATCGCTTTTCATAGGAGGGCAAAGAGGCTTATTAGATATATGCAGGGAAATTAATGCATTTGTGTATAAAAAAAGGTGACATATAGATAATGTTGCTGCATGAAGAATAGAGTAAATGACTATGGCAAGAAAGTAAGGACTCTCCTTATAGAGCATTAGGTAAACTAGTAAGTAGACATGTTTCCTCCTGTGTTCTAATAGTATCAAAATCAGGAACCTTTTATAAGGGCTACATTTTCTTTAAAATTTTGGTTGCTTCTCTGTGAGGAACTAAAGAAAAGTTATATTCACTTACTCATGTACCATTTATCTCCGCACTGCTGCTGGTGTGGTTTATGTACACAAAAATGAAAGCAAACTTGAAACCCTCCTTGAGTGGTAACTCTGGCCAATTTGTGAACCAGGACCAATCCTTTATCATCTATTCTACCTGAGAGTCTTATCCCTGGCTAGGATTAATGTATCAGTCATGGCAGCTTGAAGAATCTGTTTCTGTTACTTAGATCTTCCTATAATGACAGGTAATTTTTGTGAATAAAAATGGTCTTTTTGAAAAGTTTGTTTTAACACCAAATTGGGCCTCTTCCACATATACCCTTGTAATTAGCATGATACAAATTTCTAAAATGTATTGCAACATGGTTTCCACACTAAGACATCCTTAGAATATTCAGCATGAAACAAGGAAGAACGATCGTTTCACAGCTGTTCTCTACCATCTAAAAAAATAACCCAAGAGCTTTCGTGTAAATATGCTTTAACAGCAATTGAGAGCAAAGAATATGTTCAACCAAGTTAAGACTCTAATGTCAGTGTCAGCATTAGAATCTGTATAAGCAAGAAAGTGAAGTTCATGAATTGTATTGCACCTTATCTAAAGAGTGATCTAACTGAAGGGAAAATGTTCTATCTACATGCTGCTTAAGGAAATAGGTCGAAAATTTGAGAATTTGATAAGTACTAACCAGCATTTTCCAGAAGCAGTAATGGGTCTGAAGGATGTGAGTATCTTGGGTACTAGAGAGACTAGTTTTTGGAGAGCAATGCATTTATCATTTCAACCTCAGACTCAATGTGTTACCCTCTCAGATAATATTTTTTGTGTCCTTGCTCTCAAATACTAATATACATTTGGTTTTCTCAAATACTGATCAGCAAGGGAACACCAGACACAGATGAGGTCTTTTGGTACTACATAGGAATAATGTGTTATACTTTTTATTTATTCATTTATCAGTCATGTGCATGATCAATAGTGTGAGTCAGTCCGCTTAAATGAAATTATTTTTGAGTATTCTTTTCGAAATATTCTGAATTCCACATATCTAAAGCTGATGGCCAGTGTATTTTGATTCCCCACTAGACTGATGCAATTATTACCCCACTAGAGGCCCGGTGCACGGATTCATGCACTGGTGGGGTCCCTCGGCCTGGCCTGCACCCTCTCGCAATCTGGGACCCCTCTAGGGATGTCAGAGAGCTTGTTTCGGCCCAATCCCCGCAGGCCCGATTCAGAGAGGAAGGAGCCTGATCCTGTGTGTTCAGCAACTGTCCCCTGTTGGTCAGTGCGCATCATAGTGACCAGTCAACAGATAGTTCAGTTGTTCAGTAGCTTAGGCTTTTATATAAATACCAGAGGCCCGTGGCACAAAAATTTGTGCACTCGGGGGGGGGAGGGGGGTCCCCCAGCCCGGCCTGTGCCCTATCGCAGTCTGGGACCCCTTGGGAGATAACAACCTGCTGGCTTAGGCCTGCTCCCGGGTGGCAGAGGGCACGTCCAATCCCTAGGTGCAGCCCCTGGTCAGACTCAGAGCAGGGCCGATTGGGGAGTTGGGGCGCCGCCCCGTCATGCACAGAGCAGGGCGGATCAGGAGGTTGCGATGCCACCCTCAGTCACAGTCAGGGTAGGGCTGATTGGGGGGTTGGGGCACTGCCCCCTGTCACACTCAAGGCAGGGTCGATGGGGAGGTTGCGGCGCCACCCCCGTCAGGCACATAGCAGGGCCGATCAGGGGGTTGGGGCGCTGCCCCCTGTCACTCACAGAGTAGGGCCCATGAGGGGGGTTGGGGCTCCGTACCCTGTCACCCACAGAGCAGGGTCGATCAGGGGGTTGGGGAGCCCCCCCTGTCATGCACAGAGCAGGGCCGATTAGGGGGTTGAGGAGCTCCCCCCTGTCACTCACAGAGTAGGGCTGATAGGGGAGTTGGGGCACCACCCCCTGTCACACACAGAGTAGGGCGGATCAGGGGGTTGGGGCGCTGCACCCTGTCACCCTTAAGGCAGGGCCAATGGGGAGGTTATGGCTCTACCCTGTCACACACAGAGCAAGGCCCATGAAGGGGGGTTGGGGCGCCACCCTCTGTCACCCACAGAGCAGGGCCGATCAGGGGGTTGGTGCGTCGCCACTGTCACACTCAGGGTAGGGCCGATGGAGAGGTTATGGCTCTACCCTGTCACACACAGAGCAGGGCCCGTGCGGGGGGGCGGGGGGACGGGTGTTGGAGCGCCGCACCCTGTCACACACAGAGCAGGGCCGATCAGGGGGTTGGGGCGCCGCCACTCTCAAACACAGAGCCGCAGGGCGATCAGGGGATTCTGGAGCTCCCCCCTATCAGGCACAGAGCAGGGCTGATCAGGGGGTTGGGGCGCCTTCCCATGTCACGAACAGAGCAGGGCAGATAGGGAGGTAGTGGCCCCGCCCCCTGTCACACACAGAGCCACAGGGCTATCAGGGTGTTGGGGAGCTCCCCCCTGTCACACACAGAGCCGCAGGGCGATCAGGGGATTGGGGAGCCCCCCCCCATCAGGCACAGAGCAGGGCTGATCAGGGGGTTGGGGGGCCTTCCCCTGTCACGAACAGAGCAGGGCGGATAGGGAGGTTGTGGCCCCGGCCCTGTCACACACAGGGCCGCAGGGCGATCAGGGGGTTTGGGCGCTGTCCCCTGTCACGCTGATCCCAGTGCCGGGAGGCATATTACCCTTTTACTATATAGAATAGAGGCCTGGTGCATGGGTGGGGGCCGGATGGTTTGCCCCGAAGGGTGTCCTGGATCAGGGTGGGGGTCCCCACTGGGGTGCCTGGCCAGTCTGGGTGAAGGGCTGAGGGCCGTTTTCCGGCTGGCGGGTGACTGAAGCTCCCAACTGCTCCTTTTTTTCTTTTCTATTCTGGGCCAGCTTTAGCTCTGAGGCCTCGGCTGCTGAAAGCCGGTTTCTGGCCTTTGTTTACGTTCTGTATTTGATACAATGTTGCAGTCAGGATGGCTGAAGCCTGGCTGACTGAAAGCCGGTTTCTGGGGTTTTGTTTAGCTTCTATATTTACAACGTAATTGCTTAGAGTTGCAGCTGAGAGGCAGGCAAGTCAGGCAGGGAACTTTGGAGTTCGCCATCACTGGAGCAAGCAAGCCTCCCTGTTCGGTTCAGTGCATGGCTGCCAGCTGCCATCTTGGCTGACAGTTAATTTGCATAAGGATATGCTGATTAGCCAATGGGAAGGGTAGCGGTCGTACACTAATTACCATGTTTCTCTTTTATTAGTGTAGACTAGAAGGCTCATGCACAAAAATTTGTGCACTGGCAGGGAAGGGGGGTCCCTCAGCCCAACCTGTGCCCTCTCACGGATCAGGCTGCCGCTCGCCCTGCCCGCCCCGCCCACCCCGCCCAAGACACGGCAGGCCAGGATCTCGCGTTGGGCAGTGCAGTGGGATCTGCCTGCAGTATGCAAATTAGCCGCCATCTTTGTTGGCAGTTAATTTGAATATCTCGCTGATTAGCCAATGGGCGGTATAGCGGAAGTATGGTTAATTTCAATCTTTGTCTGTTATTAGATAGGATATATATAGACTAGAGGCCTGATGCACGAAATTCGTGCACTTGGTCGGGGGGGTCCCTCAGCCTGGCCTGCACCTTCTCACAGTCCAGGAGCCCTGGGCGGATGTCCAGCTGACAGCTTAGGCCCACTGTCAGTCAGATATCCTTAGCATTGCCATGGAGGTGGGAGAGACTCCCACCACTGCCGCTGTGCTCACCAGCCATAAGCCTGGCTTCTGGCTGAGTGGCACTCCCCCTGTTGGAGCACACTGACCATTAGGATGCAGCTCCTGCATTGAGTGTCTGCCCCCTGGTGGTCAGTGCTCATCATAGTGACTGGTCATTCCACCATTTGGTCATTTGCATATTATCCTTTTATTATATAGGATGAGGCTCTGTTTAAGCAATCAACTAGGTTTCCTATATAATATGCTTACCCAACTTTCCCTTCCCTCATTTCTCTCTCCTTTAAACATAGGCCATCAATGTTATAATCAAAAGTTGCTTTTAAAACACATCAATGACAATAACTAAATCAAATCTACTTCCAAGTTGGAGATTTTAAAAGTAATAACATTCATTTTGATGCAAAAAATTTAAAAAAACATACTATTTATTTTCATAACACATAATTTGGTTTCATACATAACTCTAGTATGCAATTCATACCCTATGTTCTTTATCGCATATTCCTTTTTATTTCTGCATGCATGAGTTCATAATTTGCTAGAGCAGAAATTACATGTTACCAAAAATTAAAGAGAAAGCAATATAGAAACAACTGGAATATACAAATTAAAGGCACAGTTCTCCTTTGCTAATTCTTCCTGGTAAAATTTGCTGTAAAGGAAATGCGCACACACATATACAAAATCATATACCAACAAATACACTTTAGTTCCATATCAAACATTCTAACAAAGTAAATGGTATAAATGAGTAAACATTTCTTTTTGCTTGAAGACTAAGAGAGTGATTATTTTTGCTTCATGGTGTCTTTTTATTTTTGCTTCCCTTTCATTGGCCCAGGTCCTGGGTGGGCTTGTACAATGTGCAGATAAAAAAAGAAAAAGAAAAAACTTGTCTTCTCTCTGACACCAGGTTCTTTCACCAAAGAAAGTTGTGAACATTAATTAATGTGATTTGCTCAGCTCCTCCAAACACAACTGCTGTCTGGGCCAGACCTAATGGGGCTTCATCTATGCCTTTACCAGCATGGCTAATCTAATTCCCTGAGCAATCCTTTCTGTGGCTTCCCTGTTTGCTCAGCAGACATACTCATTTTCTCTGACCATTTCTTTCTGAAGAATAAAGTGCCAAATTCAGATATATAGGGATCCACATTTTAATGAGATAAAATATATCATCAGAGGAATTAAAAGTACCCATCACTACTGAAAAATCATCTAGCTATCAGCATAACTGGAATAAGAGGTATCTTATTTAAAACTTACTTAAATAACGGGCAGATCTATTCTGAGTGCATATCAACTAATTGATTATATTCCTCTATTCATGCACGGGGTGGGGAGGTCCCTCAGCCCGGCCTGTACTCTCTCCAATCTGGGACCCCTCGGACATCCCTCTCACAATCCGGGACCACTGCCTCCTAAATGCTCACCTGCCTGCCTGCTTGATCACCCCTAACTGCCCTCCTCTGCAGGCTTGGTCGCTCCTAACTGCCTTCCCCTGCCAGCTTGGTCACCCTTAACTGCTTTCCCCTGCCAGCCTGATCGGCCCTAACCGCCTCTGCCTCAGCCCCCACCACCGTGGCTTTGTCCAGAAGGACATCTGAATGGATGTTTGGAAGATGTCCGGTCTAATTAGCATATTACCCTTTTATTAGTATAGACTAGAGGCCTGGTGCACAAAAATTTGTGCACTCAGGGGGGAAAAGGGGGAATCCCTCAGCCCGGCCTGTGCCCTCTCGCAGTCTGGGACCCCTCGGGAGATAACGAACTGCTGGCTTAGGCCTGCTCCTGGGTGGCAGAGGGCAGGCCCAATCCCTAGGTGCAGCCCCTGGTCAGGTTCAGAGTAGGGCTGATTGGGGAGTTGGGGCGCCGCCCCCTGTCACACTCAAGGCAAGGTCGATGGGGAGGTTGCGGCGCCACCCCCTGTGATGCACAGAGCAGGGCCAATCAGGGGGTTGGGGCGCTGCCCCCTGTCACTCACAGAGCAGGGCCCATCAGGGGGGTTGGGACTCCATACCCTGTCACGCACAGAGCAGGGCTCATGAGGGGGTTGGGAAGCTCCCCCCTGTCACGGAGAGAGCAGGGCCAATAGGGGAGTTAGGGCACCGCCCCCTGTCACACACAGAGCAGGGTGGATCAGGGGGTTGGGGCACCGCCCTCTATCACCCAAGGAGCAGGGCCGATCAGGGGGTTGGGGGGCCGCCACTGTCACACTCACGGCAGGGCCAATGGGGAGGTTATGGCTCTACCCCATCACACACAGAGCAGGGGCCATGGGGGGGGGGGGCGTTGGGGCGCTGCCCTCTATCACCCACAGAGCAGGGCCAATCAGGGGGTTGGGGTGCCGCCACTGTCACACTCAGGGCAGGGCCGATGGGGAGGTTATGGCTCTACCCCATCACACACAGAGCAGGGGCCGTGGGGGGAGGGGGGGGCGTTGGGGCGCCACACCCTGTCACACACAGAACAGGGCCGATCAGGGAGTTGGGACGCCGCACCCTGTCACACACAGAGTCGCAAGGCGATCAGGGGGTTTGGGCGCTGCCCCCTGTCATGCTGATCCGGTGCCAGGAGGCCTCGCGGCTCCACTGCTCCCCATGCTGGGAGGCATATTACCCTTTTACTATATAGAATAGAGGCCTGGGGGCCGGCTGGTTTGCCCTGAAGGGTGTCCTGGATCAGGGTGGGGGTCCCCACTGGGGTGCCTGGTCAGCCTGGATGAGGTGATGATGGCTGTTTGCAGCTGGCCACACCCCCTTCAGGGTGGGGGTCCCCACTGGGGTGCCTGGCCAGTCTGGGGGAGGGGCTGAGGGCTGCTTTCAGGCTGGCGATTGACTGAAGCTCCCAATCGCTCCTTTTTTTCTTTTTTTCTTTTTATTCTGGGCCAGCTTTAGCTCTGGCTCTAGCTCTGAGGCTTCTGCTGCTGAAAGCTGGTATCTGGTTTGTTTGGGTTCTATAATCGAAACAATGTATAACTCCAGCTCTGAGATCCCGGCGGCTGAAAGCTGGTTTCTGGGGTTTTGTTTAGCTTCTATATTTATTACAATGTTTCAAACTGCCAGCTCAGAGGCCGGCAAGACAGGCGGGGAACGTTGGAGTCTGCCAGTCACTGGAGCAAGCAAGCCTCCCTGTTCGTTTCAGTGCATGGCTGCCGGCCGCCATCTTGGTTGTCAGTTAATTTGCATATACTCACTGATTAGCCAATGAGAAGGGTAGTGGTCATACGCTAATTAGCATGTTTCTCTTTTGTTAGTGTAGATGGGCGGAGATCAGGATATGTCTTACAAATATGTTTGCTAATATTTTTACCAACATCTAGTATATTCAATTATAGATTTCAAATTTTATAACCATAATAATAAAGGCTAAAGCTTTCTTTGGTGTAAAAATGTGGGGCAAAACAAATTATTAGCCTAATAACTAGGTGACATCATAAACAGTCACAATATATTAGCATTATCCATATCTATTTGGAGATAAAACTTACAGAATCAGAATCATAGTCTCCTGCCACTGTAGTTCACATGTCTGAACAAAGACAAGTTATTTCAACTTGCCACAGCATGCAGCTCTTCATATACACTTTTCAACTAACTATATTCAGGACAAAATAAAAAATGATCTGAATGGCAACGAGGAGGACTCCTTTATCAAGGCTACTGTCAGGAAAAAACTCTCAGGTTGTTCTCAATAAAAAATAAAGAAAGTATATTAGTCCTACATAACTAAACAGAAATAAAAAACAGCTCTCTTGCTATTTCTGTGTGCGCGCGTGTGTGTGTGTGTGTGTGTGTGTGTGTGTGTGTGTTTCCTTCAGCAATTATTTAAGTTAACTATGGGATAAAAATGAGGAATGCCTAATTTTAAACATTTTATCCCTCCTAATTGTTATTTAGTCAAATAACTAGACAGTGGTAAAATTTAAGCTGGTGCTGTGTAAACTATCAAAAATACTTTTAAAACTCTAAGATGAACATAAATATCATCTATTAACAATTTTATGAGGCGAGTATATTCATATTTTACTGAAAGAGAAAACAATTTTAAAAGTTACATAGAAGAAGAAAAAAACAGCATCATCAAATTCAGCAGGTATTTCATAGGTAACAGGGAAAAATACAAGTGAAAAGATTAAAGAAAAAGAATAAAGTGACAGCCCACACCCTAGGAAGTCACACAGGCAAATAAATACAAATAGAATCCAAGAATAAGATTCACACAGAATGTGTGATGGCCTATAGATGCCACAGATTAGCAACACTCTGAAAATTTCCTTCACCAACAACTTCTCAAATGTCCCTGAGTAATCATTTCTTCTTTTCTAAAATATGGATCTTAATTAAAAGTAAACCTTTCTTGTTGTTCTATTCAAAAGAAATAGCACAACAATTTATTTTTAGTATACTGCAGCCATTTCCTGACATTTTTTATCTGATAATTGGAAATTCAGTATGATAAACTGTGGACACATTGTTGGTGTATATACAAAAAATAAATGTACCCTGGGCATTTCAATTTTTATCTGCTGTATATTACTTTTTTCTAAATGTACATTTTAATGAATTCTTTCTTTCTAAAATTTGTTTATAGCAACTGTGGCCTGTGTTCCTATCTTCTTTATGTCATCTTATAAGAATAATTACTCTAATTTTTTTTAAAAAAGTGTTCTTTAAAACAGAAATTAAGTCCCCGCATTAATACTCCCTCCAAAAGCAGCACATTTCTCAGAGTTGTAGCATGTGATTCATTGATTTTCATCGCACGGGAGAGCTCGCAGGAAATTGTCTTCCATGAAGGGTGACAGAGTAATTGCATGTTTAGAGTGATATGTGGTATTAGGACTACTTTCTATGATTAGATTTGATGATTTAAAAAATTCAGCGCAATTTGAAACATTTCTGTAATTGTTAACCATATGCTGTTATACAAACCAATTTCACTAATTCTCCTTGTCCTGTCACTGGGTTGGAATGACTAGGGAAGGATTTGTCATGGTGGGGCAGGGATAGAGTTGCTGGCATATACTATGTGCAGACATTCTTAGTAATGTTATGAGTTAGCCATACCTTCTTTATACCTTAAGAAATATATGGAGGACATTAGGCAGTTTGTAAAGTGTTTTTATAAATGTGCATATTTTATCTTTCATTTGTATGGTTAATTTTTTCTACCATGTTAGAGTTTTCTCTAACACACACACACACACACACACACACACACACAGATAGTAGAAAGAACCTTCTTTTTCTCCCCCAAACAATTTGCTGTCCTGCATGTCCTGCAAAATAAATGTTTAAACTGTGGAATGTGCTTAAAATTTCAGCTGAGAACTCCAGAATATCCCATTGGGTCAGCAAAGAAAACTTTAATCAATTTTAAAGATACCTGGGCCCAGGCTTTCATTTAGCAGTCAATCACTTATGAAGTGTTTCAGATAAAGATGAATGCAGCAGAATCTTATTGTAATCTCATAAATGGATGATATATGTTGTGTTCCATGAAACACACTAAGCTGCAATGATTCTTCCTCCATATAGTTTCTTCAGTTCTTCAGTAATAAGATGCATAAAATTTAGCATCTCACATCGGAGCTCTAATAATACACTCCTAGCTATAAACTGACTAAATTGATCATCAACCTAATCACAGCCTTCTTCAAATTTTAATGATGGCATTCATGTGTTTAGGAACTTTCTTGTGGACAGAATGTATGTGTCCCCGTCCCCCACCACCACATTAATATATTGAAGCACCAAACCCTAATGTGACAATGTTAGAACATGTTAGCATCTGGTGGTTTGGGGAGATAATTCATAGAGGATATCATGAGGGTAGTGTCCCCATGATGGCATTAAGCGATCTTATAAAAAGAAGAAGAAACACCAGAGCTTCTTTCTGCCATGTGAGGATACAAGAAGAAGACAGCTGACTGGGAACCCGGAAGAAGGCTCACATCAAAAATCAAGTACAGGCATCTTGGTTTTGAATTCCCCAGCCTTTTGAACTGTGAAAAATAAATGTCTCCTGTTAAGCAACACAGTTTATGGCATTTTTTTTATAGCAGCGTGAGCTGATTAAGACAGACAGCATTTAACTTTGAGAAATAATAATCCAGCAGTAACACAAACTATATCATGTCTTGGTCTTTCCATTCCTAAGAATGTCAGGCATCCTGTTTCAATATCAGAAGTGCATCATTGCTATTCTTTTTTTTTAAGTTTCTCAAAGACTTGTTCATAATATAGGTCATCTGAAGAAGAGATATTAACCATCCTAGTACCCAAGACATGAGCAGGAATATATCAGATACATATCACAAATACATCAAAAAGGCCATCCATATGCTGGGTGTTATTTCTATATGGACCTGTACAAAAAAAAGACAATATCATTCCCACCAAATCTCCTAGTTCTATATTATTGTAGAGCTATTGGGCATCCAGAAAGTATAGTATATATAGGGTATCCTCCCAAAATAAAAAAAATGTATATACATACATTTTAAATATATATTCTTATTGATTTCAGAGAGGAAATGAGAGGGAGAGAGAAATAGAAACATCAATGATGAGAAAGAATCACTGATTGGCTGTCTCCTCCACACATCACACTGGGGATCGAGCCCACAACCTAGGCATGTGTCCTGGCCGGGAATCGAACTATGGCCTCCTGGTTCACAGGCTGATGCTCAACCACCGAGCCACATGTTTCTGGATCATTTACTATATCATCTTAAATCCAGAAATATATGGGTTTTCCACAATTCTGAGGTCAAATCTCCAGGTATCTGCTTCCTGTCATATGTCCACCTCCTTGTGGCAAGTCTCCTCTCACTCCCATAGTATGCCTTTGCCTAGACTCCCGATCCGGCATTTCATTCTGCCAATACATTTCATGCCACTTGTACTTTTCGCACCATCTTTTTCTCCTTGGGCCCTGAAATTTCTGTTCCACTAAAACCAGCAGTTATACCCACAATCTTATTTTCTAATAACTGTATAAAGATATCTCCCTTTTTTTCTCCTTCAGTCCATACCCAATATGTGTAATATTAATTCATGATATGAAATCTAAACTCTCTGCCATTCCTGTGATCTTTTAAAATTAATTGTTCTTTGTATTCCAATGATCTCTCCACTCTAGTCAAACCAATCTATCTAGCCTGAAATTTCCCAGAACTTTTGGCAATACATTCTATATTATATCATTCTATATTACACTGGTTTGTTTAGCCGTTATTTTCCTGAGAATGCACTCCTCTATCACATTTTGGGGTCTTGCAGCATTCAGCAACGTCTCACACAAGTAAATGGTGCTCAATTAATGCTCTCTGAAAAAAATTTTATAATTCAATAAATTATAAAATGCTGAGGGTTTCTTTAAAATAGAAAGCTTGCAAAAGCACATTCAACAGTGGGTCCATCAATTTTATTTGTGTTAATTAAGCATAGCTAATGAAGTAATACTTATTTATTCATGTTGAGGCAATTTACTTTGCCAGATCAGTGAAAGTTCATAAATAAAGAAAATCACAAGGATACAGCAATCAGACAAGAAGAATAAATAAAAGGCATCCAAATTGGAAAAGAGGAAGTAAAACTGTCATTATTTGCAGATGAGATGATATTGTATATAGAAAACACTAAGGTCTCCACCAAAAAGCAACTAGATCTAAAAATGAATTTGGCAGTGTAGTAGGATGCAAAATTAATATTCAGAAATGACTGGCATTTTTATACACCAATAATGAACTACCAGGAAGAGAAATTTAGAAAACAATCCTATTTACTATTGCAACAAATAATAATAATAATAAGATATCTAGGAATAAATTTAACCAAGGAGATAAAAAACTTATACTCATAAAACATTAGGACATTGACAAAAGAAATTATTGAGGAAAATACAAATGAATGGAACTATATACTGTGTTCATGGATTGGAAGAATTAACATCATTAAAATTCCATACTACCCAAAGCAAACTATACATTCAACATAATTCCTATTAAAATATGAATGGCATAATTAGATCTAGAAAAAATACTCTAAAACTTATTTGGAGCCAAAAGAGACCCCAAATAGCCTCAGCAATCTTGAGAATGAAGAACATAGTTGGAGGGATCACAATCCCGGATATCAAACTATACTACAAAGCCATTGTAATCAAAACAGCATGGTACTGGCATAAGAACAATAGTATAGAACAGTGGAACAAGAATAGAGAGTCCAGAAATAAATCCATGCTTTTATGGTCAATTCATATTTGACAAAGGAGGCAAGAACATACAATGGAGTAAAGACAGTCCCTTCAATAAGTGGTGTTGGGAAAATTTGACAGGTACATGCAAAAAACAAGAAACTTGAATAAGATTCCATCTTTCAGATAAGTAAACTTTTACACAATAATAAACTCAAAATGGGTAAAAGATTTAAATGTAAGTCACGAAATCATAAAATCCTAGAAGAAAACAAAGTCTCTTTTGGTCCCCATCCCCCCACCACTACCACCACTTTTGCCCACCTCTACCTATTCCCCGCCCACTTTCCCTCTGGCTATTACCGCAGTGTTGTCTGTGTCTCTGTGTTATATATGTGTGTGTGTTTGTGTGTGTGTTTACTTAATCCCTTCACCTTCCTTCACCAGCACCTCAACACCCCTCCCCTCTGACAGCTGTCAGTCTGATCCATGTATCCTCCATGCCTATATCATCTTACCTAATAATAGACAAACATGTAAATTGACCAACCCTCCTCTACACTCACCAGCCAATCAGGAGACTATGCAAATTAACCCAACAAAGATGACGGTTAATTTGCATATGTAGGTGTGAAGCAACGGAGTAAAGACGGAAGGCTCTGGGCGAAGGCCTGGGTCCCGGGTGCTGGAGGAAAACCAGTGCTGGCAGCCAGGGGAAGGGAAGGCCTATTGCACGAATCTCTTTGTGCAACGGGCCTCAAGTGTTCTTATAAAAGCAACATACTCTATTATTTTTTTTAATCATGTAAGAATAGCAACCAAGATATTAGTTTAGATTTCTGGCTCTCACAATACTACCTGCGTTTACAATCTAAAGTAAAGTTCTTAGTGCACCTGTAAGCTGGTTAATTAAATAACTGCATGTAGATGTATAGGTGGATGGGCACATGTCCACATATCAAATTACGCATAACACCATAATTACTATATCATAGTACCTGGTTTCATTTATGTAAGTGTATATAGAAGTTAGTTATTTTCCATAATATAATATATAAATTTTAAGAAATAAACACACTGCACCACCGAAAAAGACAATTTCTCGTAAGTTTGAATATCGCATCAGATGATGACCTCAATTTTGTTCAGGTTTCACCCACTTACAAATATCTTTTTAATGCAAATCATATATTACAATTAAACAATCAAAGCTATTTTCTAAATCTGATAATGTAATAATACAAAAATTTCACCATATATAGAGGTTACTTCTAAAAAGAAAATGTCACTGAAATTAAGAGGCTCAGGTTTGCTCCTCTCCACCATACCAGGCACTCCCCCTGATGTCTCAATCCACCAAATAAACTGATGATGCCCTCCTCCTCTCCCCGTAGTGGCTAATTCTGGGTGCGCCTATCTCAGCTCTTCCATGCTACCTCCTCAGAGGCCTTCCTGGAACACCCACCTAGCATCCTCTGTGACATCACTTTTCACTACCTGTATTTTCTTGTTATTTGTTGTTGATCTGTCTCCAAGCAATGTAAGGTACTTGAGCGCACAGACTGTCAAACGTTTTCACTCCTGTATCCCCACAGGTGAAACTCATAGTTGTAGTAGGCACTCAATACGTATTTATCAAATAGTAGTAGATGTATGGGTGGGTGGGTGGGTGGGTGGGTGGATGGATGGATGAATGAATGAGTAAATAAATTTAAAATACACATTGCAAAAATAACCATAAAAGCAAACAAAAATATGTTAACAAATGTGGAACAGAGGAAGGAACATAAAATTAGAATTAAGATGATAGTTTCCTAGCTATAAAATTTTAGACAAGTGTTTTTTTCCTTCCCTCTTTTCCTCCCTTCCTCCTTCCTGCCTCTCTAGGTACATACACTTATTTCTAAAACCAAGATAATAATTTAATAGCATATATTAAAGTGATTTATGAATAGAAAAAGTATCATGTGGTTTGTAAATATTTGTGGAAAACACCTTTCATTCTCAACTTTTATATTACAATTATGAGTGTAACTGCTTGAAAGAATCTTCTATAGGCCACATTGTTTAATTCCTTCACGCCTAACTAATCTAAGAGAAGCTAGATCTCTCTAAGTTTCAAGTTTATAGCAATTCTGTTGCACTATTTCAATACTCTTAGAAAAACAATCAAAGCACTTTAAACAAGAACACAGAAATAATAAACCAATTCTATTAACCTTTGTTTAAATGCTGACTAAAAAAAACCCCACCTTAAATATATTATCTGAAAAGTAATAATAGTCCTAATCCATTTTAGTGATGCCATTTTGTATATAAAATTTAAATGAAAATAGAATACACTTTTTAAGGACAAAAAAACCTCTCTAGAGAGCATCAGTTATTGACATATTCTAAAATTAAGTGATTCCTAGGAAATTAAGAGGTTAGAGTTTCATTACTGTCTGCTTTACAAATTGAAAATATAATCCTAAAACACTATTACTGAAGCCATAAAAAGTTAACTGGACTGGAAAAGTGGAATAAGTTATGTATAGGTATTAAATATGACTGCAAAAATCTGCTTTTGATTATCTTAAATAAATAGAATAATAAAGATGTATTCAGAAATCAGAAATTTTTTTTGTAATAACTATTACATTAATAGGAAATCAAAACAAATAGGACTAAAAACTAAAATACAAAATATAGAAGATTTTCTATTGCTTAAGGACACTGGATATTTCAAATGTAAATTTTAAGCTTCTTTGAGACAATAAAGTTGTTTTATGAATACCAAATATCCCGGTCAGATATATGCTAAATTTTGTTATATTTTATATGTTTTCATTTACTTTATAGGAGTCGTATGTGTTTATCATTACACGGCACATCATAAGCAATTTTTATTCTTTTACTCTTATTTTCCTATTTATGAGCATTGTGCAATTATTTTGCTGAATGCTCTTGAATGTATTTAGCTCTTGTAAAATTCTTCCCCTTTATTGAAGAGCCAACAAAAATATCAAAGGTATTGGAAGAGAAGCTTATATTTAACTATTCAGTATTTTACATATATTAATTATTTTCTTTCTTACAAGTTACTAGCATGAGTCTCATTTTACATATAAGGGAACACTAGTGCTGATGATACAGGAAGCTCAAAGTCACATGGCAATCATGCAGTAAAAAAGAGCAATCAAATCCAGGTTTCCTGGTTCTCCACATTGAGTTAGTGTGGTAAATGCTGAAATGTTAGCAGCACTAGCAAGTATCCCAGATTTTACATTCTAAAGATTTATTTTAAACAAATTCTCCATCTATTCTATAAACTTTCAGCAAATTGAAAATAAATATAAAATCAGTCACGCTGTAACAAATCTACAAGTGATAAAACACTAAGCATGACAATAAAATATTATGTGAGCTATCCATGTCAAGAAATCTCACTGAAAATAAAATATGAAAATTTTTATCTAAGAACGCCAAAACTCATCTCCAAATAAAGAGAATTAATGTTTATTGTGCAAACTGCTGATCTGCATTCACATGTTCCCAACCACTCTATTCCCCACATTGCTTTAACTGGAATGAGTATGATGATATTGCCACACGTTGGTCTCTTTTGAAAACATGGACTCTTGGAAACAACCAAAACATTTACCAGGAAGGAAAATAATCTAAACTAGCATCATTAAACCATTGCTTCTACTAATAATGTGAGAGTTAAAGCTAGTATCTCAGCTGGAAGCCACCTGTCAGGGTGGATTTTCCTCCAAAGAAACAGCAAATCAGTTAAATGAGCAGGGTTATGAAGGCCTAAGGGAGATCAATGTCCAGACCTGCCTACTTCATTCTTCCTTAGTCACTAAAGTAATCCACTTGGATTTTCATGTATTGCAATGTGGTGGATTAGATGCTCAGTCTGATTGTCCTACTCAAATATATATACATATATATGTTAAATACTGAATAGAACAACTATATTCTAAATCTTGAGTATATACGTGAGCTGGCAAGAAAAGTAAGCAACACCAGAACTAGAGATTGGAGATGAAGGTCGGAGTTATATGAAGCCAAGAATTTCAGTTATCTTGAAGATATTTGCCAAGCCAGTGAATGTAAATATTGGTTCTCATGAACTCTCAATCTTGGGACACCAAAAGTTTGCGTTCTTAGTGTACAGGTAAATTAAAACGTATATTTATCAACCTTCCTTATCGAAAAGTGATCAAAGTAGAGAAAAAGAAAAATCTTTCCTGAGAATTAAAAACCAAAAGCCATTCACATGGGTGTAGAAGAATCTAGGTTCTCTATTCTTTGGGTTCCAGAAAAAAATATCAAAGTAGGAATTTAATTAAAGCAGTCAGTTATTATGGGAGTTTCCAGATCTCTGACAAAAGCAAAGCATAGAGTTTCTCTATCTAATCTCAGCTATCAAGAAATTTTTATAGCCTGGCCAGTGTGGATCAGGTGGTGGAACTTTGTCGCAGGCACCATAAGGTCACCAGTTTGATTCCTAGTCAGGGTCAGGGCACATGCCCAGGTTGTGGGCTCTATCCCCCCGTAGATGGCCTGTACGAGGCAGCAAATCGATGTTTCTCTCTCATTGATGTTTCCATCTCTTCCTCTCCCTTCCTATCTCTGAAATCAAATCTATATATGAAATTTTCATAGGTAAGATTTCAAAAAAAAAATGAGCAGGAACATTTTTTAAATCATGAAACATATATGGAAATAAGGCACCATGAGTAAAAGCCAGATGAAACAGAAGACAAGGCTAATGATGCAAAAACTTCCAAAATTATATTATGAGGACTCGAATAACAGATATGGTTGATAACATAATTAAAGGTGTGTATATATAAATAAGAATCTAATAGAACTGCTACAGATGAAAATATAGTATGTGAAATGAAAAACCTGATGGGCGGGTTGAAGAGCAGACTATATGTAACTAGGAAATTTGTATTTTGAAATAGTATTAGACAAAGAGATGAAAAATAATCTCCACACAAAACTCATCTACATGTTATATATGTTCTCTTGAATTCAATATACTTGCAACACAACAACACTTTAAAAATATTGAGTAAAATACCAAGTATTGTGTTTCTTAAAATCATAAATAGTCCTTATATTTTCCTGTTTTGAGCTAACGGCCATAACTTAACTTATTCTGTATACTACTCCTTCCCATCATGCTTTTTATTTATCTGATTAAACTTGTTAACACAGTCACAGCATGATTCTTGAATGAATATGCAATTTGAAAGACTATTAAAATAACAGCAGATTATATATAAAAAAGTAACTTTCCATGGAGGTTTTATTTTAGATATTTGTCTATTCTCTATTAGTGAATTCAAACATTTTGAAGGCCAGTCATTTACAAACATTACATGAGAATCATAAACTAAAGGTGACAGTTTTATATGTATGTAATATTAAGAATATGAATTGAAAATACTATTTTAAGTGAAATATATCTGAAATTCAAATAATTATGTCTAAATTTTCATGAGACCTAAAAATAATAAGTTGGTTATTATTATGAAGATTTTTGTCAGAATGTACATGTGATGGTTGCAAATTTATGAAAAGTTTTGGAACTTGAGTTTATTAACTTTTCCAAATTTCCTTTACTCTAAAAAATAAAACACACAAAAATGTCCCAAGGAGTGGTAAGAAGTGAAAGAAGCGAAAAAAGTGAAAACTTCAGAACAGTGAGGCAATAATCAGGCTCAGTTTGTTCAATTGGGATGTGTGAAGTCAAATTTGCACCTGTCCTGGATCTGTCAGTGCTGGCAGAGGACACTGGATGCTGAGCCTACACACTTTACAGAGAAGTATTACTGCCCAATAACGCAACCTTTGACATGTCACCATTGCACAGTTTTCTGGAGTCTGATGACATGTAAACTGCCAGAATGTACATCGAAAAATGTTACAGCATTCAAAGGCTGAAGTCTTCCTCTTCCCACACTATCCCCTACCACTGTGTGACCCTGTGAAATATATCACTGAGTGATGGATAGGTAGGGAGTGAGCAAAGTGTAAAGAAGGGCCTGAAGTGTAAAGAACCTGAATTTCACCCCCACCCCGTGAATCCATGTGACTCAACACATAGAATCACTGGGTAACAACTTAGTTGATCTGAATAAAATAGCTTTAAATCTCCCCTGCCCCCCTCAATATCCTCTGACTTTAAATTTAGTGATAACATACATATTACAGAGGCAATTATGTTATTTTGCAAAGAAGCCCAAAAGGCTTCCACACTGTCACCCCGGGACGGAGGGATGAACAGAGGCGTCCTCAGAGTGCGGCCTTGGAGCCCTGCCACTCCTGATGGCAGCTGGTGATTAATAATCTTCAACGAAATAGAAATTCAAGCAGGATTAAGCAGGCTCACAAACTCTAACAGTAAAAATTGGTACAAACTACTTTTAAATAGTCCCTAAATTACGCAATGGCCCCACAATCAGTTATTTATATTATATAGGATAGAAGAGCTATACAGGACACTGAGTTTGTCCAATGAATGATTAAACAGACACCAATTTTCAACCTTATTTTCTGATCATTAATTCATCCTTCCCAACCCTTTTTTCCCCCCAGAAAACAGTAGGTGCTCATCAACTTCTCTAATATGATGGATTCATAATGTTTTTATGCAAATGTATCATTGATAAATTGATGTACACATGATAGAAACAGATGTAATATATTAAAACTGTTGTTTACTAAAAAAAATTATGTTCTATGAATTAATTGGTAACAACATAATAAACTTAAAATTACTGAGATATTGTAGATCATTTTTAATGATAGAAAATATACTTCAAAAATGTTACTTGTGTTGAAGGTTTTGCAAAATTCTATAGTAAAAAAAAATCTTAAAAACACTGTATATTTTAATGAGGTTTACAAGAGTATTTTAAGTTGTTTCAAGGTATTTTCTTTCCTAAAGGTAAGTGGTAAACTTGTACAAGAATTTTTTTTCTCGTTTCTACCGTCTCCTAACTCAATTAAAATAAAAACAAAACAAAATTAACTCTCACACTCTATATCCATAAGCAAAAATATAAATAAGTAAATAATCAAAGAGCTTTTCTAGAGAACACCTAAAATTCTCTCTAAGAAGTTCATGGGAGATAATAAACATGATGATTTTATACTGAAGTTCGATGGGGAAGTAATAAAGAAGTAAAACTTCAGTGGTGAAGATTAAACAAGTGCATCCGATTTAACAAATATCCAGTGTCTAAGGGCAATTCATGACCTAAGTTAGTTTCCAGGGTTCACAAACACAAACATCGCTACCTTCCTTCAGCCCCATAATGAGCAAACAAAGGCCTGAAGGCAAGTTAGAGCACTGCTTACTCCAAGGTCCTGCTTACTTTCTGGCCATAAATGCAAGGGATGTTTGTGCCTGAGGGTTTTTACCAGTTTCTTTGTAGAGACTTTGGCTTAGATTCCAACCAAGCATAGCAGTTCAAAACAACTAAGGATTCTCACCCAGGTCCCTATTTCAGTACATAAGAAAATCTGCTCACACTTGGCATTCCCGGCAGCTCTTGGCACTGTGACTGTGGGTCAGAACTGGGAAGGTCTGGCAATGTCCTGTGGAGAAATCGTCTTTCTTGCAGCTGCCCACACTGTCTGAGCCATTGAATCAACTTAAATCTCCCAGAACCAATCTCTCTCTCTCTCTCTCTCTCTCTCTCTCTCTCTCTCTCTCTTTCTCTCTCTTATTCCCCCTCCTCCACAAGAAATGCACATTAATTAAAATTCAATTTTAGATGATGTTGTCTATATGGAAATACAAGGTCAGTGATGTTTAGTATAGTTGGGAAAGTCTGAAACAACAAGGCAAGGTATGGTTAGTGCATTTTTTGTTTTCTTTTAACTTTACTCTGAGCTATCTCGCAGCCACGATTCTTCCATCTCATTTAAATACATGAATGTGTGTGCCCCAAACACTGCTTTGACTACCTTCATTTTCTGTGTCCATATCTCCGCAAATTGATTTTTACCAAAGTAACTGTTTAGCATGCTAATCAGTATTAGTCATTTCTCTGTCTGTATCTCCTCCTGAAGAGTGTGTTTCTACCCTTACCTCCTTATCTTTGTAGCACCATAAGGAGACATATTGGTTTTACTTGAAAACAACATGGGTTTTTTCCTGGGAAAGGGCACATGTGCTAATAACTTGGAATGTTAAGCAAATGCAGTATTTTGTCCCAGATGTGTCCTCGGGATCTTTAAGAGTGCCCTGGGAACAGTAAAGTTACAATGTTCAGCCTGCCTCATTCTGTTATCCCTCACCTTGGAAAACATTAAAAATGAAAATTAAAAAATGCATAGTGAATGAATAAAACATAAGACTCCTTTGTCCTTTTATAATACAGTAAATTGTGGTAAAAGCAGAGAGATGAGAAATAAAGTCATGCTTATGTGTTTCAGTTCACCACATTTTGCATTTTGTGAAAGTGCTCATCTTCATGGTGAACTCATGTAAAGACAATGCCAATATTCCCAGCATTGGAAAAAGAAATTAGTGAAATGCCATTAACTTGGCAAAATATTTGTATAATCTTTGTGTTACTAGAACCCTTCCAGGACATGTGGTAGTGGCTCTCCTTTTAATAAATATGGTTATTATGCTAAAAAATGTAATCAGTGGAGATTCTGATATATTAAAAATGTAAATACATGAGACATATGCTACAAATATATAATCGTTATTTTATATCTTCAAAATGTCAAACTTACAGATAAAACAGACTTTTTTCACTGATAATTGAATGATTTTTCTGGATCATAAAACCTAATCTCTATAATTTTCTTTCTATCGGATCACAAATAATGGTTAGTTCCCGAATAGTGGAAAACAGAAGAGACACAAAAATTACAAAGAAATAAACCAGAAATTTAGAATTTAGGAATTCAGCATATGTAGGTTAACTCAAAATTTGCTGATTCCTAAGAAAAATTGTAAAGTTGCCTCCTTCCCCTACCTTTTTGCTTTTTTTCTTTTTGCTGTTGCTTCCAGAAGTCCTAACATGTACCACTTGCCATTTTAGAGGCATTCCAGTTTTCCAAATATGTTTTCATAAACTATTTCCAAATAGTTTTCATAAAACTATTAAAAGGCAAAGTTTGAGGTGGTATAGTTTACATAGGGGGTTTAGTGTTTCATATCTCTCATCAATTCAGGTATCCTTCTTAGTTATTGTTTTCATCTAGACATGGCCTTTTAGCAGGAATAGATTTTTGTGGATACTGTCAAATCTGATTTCAAATCCAAAACTCTGTTGCCCAAATTGGAATATGTGGATTTCATTTAGTTGAAAGAGAGAAGAAAAAAAACAAACCCTGCTAAAAGCCAGAAATTTTAAGGCCATGTTTAGATTTTAAAATAACCAATCTTCAAACTTGAATGACCTTTCCAACATTGAACACATAGATAGTATCTTAAATTCATACATCAAGGAAGTAAATCTTAGAACAAAGCATTCATTATTTTCAATGATTTCTAAAATCTGGGACTCTTCAGCCTTTTAAATGTCAAAACACATTATTTGTGGATGATCAGAGCAACATAAAGTGTTTTTTTGGGGCAGAAAATAATTAAACACAAAATCAAGCATAACTAATATCCTTGAAAATCTACCAAACATTCATTTAGGGAAGTGTTTTTTTGTTATTTTGTTTTTGTTGTTTTGTGGGTTTTTTTCCCTTCTATCTTTCAACTAAATGAAATCCACATATTCCAATTTGGGCAACAGAGTTTGGGATTTGAAATCAGATTTGACAATATCCACAAAAATCTATTCATTATTTATTTATCACCCAGAGATGAAGCTAGGAATAGAAACATCAAAAGAAAGTTATTTAAAGTTTAAAAATTTTTTCAGGCACAACTTACATTAAATAAAACTCTACTTAGAACAAAACATTAAAACACTAAGATCAAATGATACTTCCATCTTATAAGCATAGAATTTCTGATTTGAAAATTAATTCAAAGTGATTAAAATTCTACATGTTATTTAGGTGAAATAAGCCTCATAATGTGCCTCACCCAAGTCCTAACATAGGACAGAAAATTATAGACATTAATGAATAAACATCAAGTCCTGAGCCTTTGCAGTATACCACCTTCTGAATTAAGGTTTTACCATTGATCATCTCAACTTAGAGTTCCTTTTGAAACAGGAATTTTAGGGAATATAGGCAGGCTTAGGGAATTTTTAGAATTGGGGTCCATGGAAAAAATCATAGGGCTGCAGACTAGAAGAAGGTACATCACTATAACACAAGGAAGCCAGTTGTAGTTTCATTTCCATAAGACAAGGGAGCTGGAAATAGCCAAAAAAAAAAAAAAAAAAAAGGTCTATATTTACAAAATAAAGAAGGAAGAAAGCCCATAAAAAAAGAACACGAAGGGAGGAGGGCCTCATATGTCTCACGTGGTGTTTGGCCTTTGGGTTCAGAAGTTGCAATAGTGGCTAATCAGAGGGGATATCCGGACACAGGGACTTGCAGCCTTTATAAACTGTGGAAGAAGAGATTGGGTGGGACCCTTTCCCTGTCCCCACGTGGGAGTTTATTCTGTGGGACTTTTTCCCCTCTCCCCACGTGGGAGTTCATTCTGTGGGACCCTTTCCCTCCCGCCACGTGGGAGTCTGTACTTGTCCTTCAATAAATCTCCACCTTTGCTATACTATCCTCTGTCCATGGATTCATTCTTTGATTCTGGGGGACAAAGAATCTGGTTTCCAGTTCAAAAATTCCTTTTCACTTTCTGCTCTTCCCTTTGACAATACACTGACCCTGCTCTCAGTTCCATTAATAGGATCTAAACCATGATCTGATTACATTGACTTATAGAGCCTTTATCCAGATACTTCAAATTTTGTGGACTTTAAGGAACATTACAGAATTCACTACTTCAGAAAGACAGGACAAGAGATAGGAAAAAGAATGAGAGAGAAAAAGATCTCTGTTTGCTTTATCCTTTTACTACTCACTATATAAAAGAGGGAAGTATTTCCTGCCTGGAATATTATATTCCCTTCAGACATAAGCTTTGCTTCTTCAGCTCACAATCACAATATCCTGAGTATCTTAAATTCCCACATGGATGTTGTCTCCAAATGGAGTCTAGTTAAAACAGCCCAATTTAGTAAACTTAATAATAGTATGACTTACTAAGTTTTCCAGCTTCTGTAAAGTGTTTTATTTCCATCTCACTCATTTAGCAATACCTAATTTAATCAGAATAAAATACATAATTAGAGATAACAATTAACAGCAAAAATACCTACTTTTTGTTAAGGATAAAGATAAGATACAATCCATGCTCTAAGGGTTCAGTGGCTAGAACCAAGGAAAGGACGAGTAATATAGGGCTATAGGTCCAACAATAAGCAAAAGGTGCTGTGGAAGAACCAAAGAGAAGAATCCACAGGAAAACACATCAGGTTAGGGAAAGTTTTGGTACGTAGGAAAGATTACCTAAAGAAAAGTAGCACTTGAGTAATTATTTTTTTTAAAATATATTTTATTGATTTTTTACAGAGAGGAAGGGAGAGAGATAGAGAGTTAGAAACATCGATGAGAGAGAAACATCGATCAGCTGCCTCCTGCACATCTCCCACTGGGGATGTGCCCGCAACCCAGGTACATGCCCTTGGCCGGAGTCGAACCTGGGACCTTTCAGTCCATAGGCCGACGCTCTATCCACTGAGCCAAACCGGTTTTGGCCACTTGAGTAATTATTAAAGAGTAAGACAGTTTTCATGGGACAGAAAAGAGGGACAATTGTTCTTGCAGAGAACAAGAAGTCCACTTGCAAGTAAAAACAAAAAACAAAACACCCAGATTTAAAATAATGGTTCTAGGAACTAAGTATTCCATGATACATATAGCACAGTATGCATATAGATGATTCATAAGGATGGAAAATGAGCTATGCAAACATCAGGGTAGCCATATTTAAAAAGATTTTTGCTCACTGTAAATATAAACAAAGCAATAGAAAAATGATTCAAGATTTTACAAAGTGAACTTAGACAATATTACAAGTTTGGAAATGTTTTACAACACCAATAAAGGACCATTTTATGGTAGTGTTGTAATCAGCAAAGTTTAAGAATAATTCTTGCTCTGCTTTTCAGCTGCATGCCTACAAGCATTACATTTAAATTTAGGAAATGCTGAAGTGAAGAATGGTATAATTACTTTCATTGTGCTATTGAGAATAAACACCTACACTCTTATTTATCTTCAATGTTCTTCCAAAAAAATAAAAATAAAATAAGAAAAAAATAGGAAGTGGCTTTCTTTGAAAAATATGCCCTTCAGTTATTTTAGTAATCTCCTACTCAGTTATTAAAATAAAAAATATATAAAGAACACATTTCACCGAAACCGATCTGGCTCAGTGGATAGAGCGTCAGCCTTTGGACTGAAGGGTCCCGGGTTCGATTTCGGTCAGGGGCATGTACCTGGGTTGCGGGCACATCCCCAGTGGGAGATGTGCAGGAGGCAGCTGATCGATGTTTCTCTCTCATCGATGTTTCTAACTCTCTATCTCTCTCCCTTTCTCTCTGTAAAAAATCAATGAAATATATTTAAAAAAAAAAAAAGAACACATTTCCCCAAATGCATGCCACTAGGCTTATGTTCTTTTCTATTCAGCATCTTCTTTATATAGTGTTATAAACCTGTAACAAGCTTTCTGGCTATTTGAGGAGAAGAAATTGTGCCTGACAGCAAGGGGCATGTTATATCCAATTCCATTTTCCACCTATTTTCCCTTCACTTTAGAAACCTTTTCGAAAATCCCAGTGCCTAACTGCATACCTAGGGGTGTTACATGTAAAACAGTTCAGTGGGAATGATTTATGGCAATATACACGATGATGGATGTACTGAGAAAGTTAGAAATTATCTTATGTGATGTACATACTAAGATGGAGCACCTGACTCCACAGTAATATTTATTAACATCCCAGGGCATTAGACTTTATCAAATCCTCAGACTGTGATGCCTATAAATTTTGCATGTCTGAGGATGTAGAACTTTTTCTTAGCATACCTAAAAAAAAAAGTTCAATGGACTGATAAATGTTAAAAACAACAAATAATGTTTCTACTTTTTATGTACATACAGATCAATATACATAAAGGCACTGTGGAATATGTGCTATTCCAAATTCTTTATTTACTCAGTTTTAATTCTATTTGGTCAGCCATAGAATTATGACAAACCTTTAAGAAATATCAACTGACATTTCTGACTCAATAAGGAAGTACTAACATTGAGACTAAATTGGTTATATGAAATATACACTAAAGGAATTAATTATTATTGTTTTAAAGTGTATGCTACAAATGTTGATATTAATAAACATATATATTAAGCATACACACATATTTTCATCTTTTTTTTAGAGAAATAATTTTTAAACATTTATCAGCACATCACTGGACACCAGGAACAAGTGGGTGAAAACTGACTTAAGTTAGAAAGAGAAGACTAAGTCAAAGGCTACTACTAAATTGAACCCTCAACTACCTTATTTATTCTGCTACCAGATACCAACATCCATCAATTCTTAAAATACTACTTGTCTCCCATTCTATGCATATCTTTTTTGATCACTGATAACTTCTCATGTCTCTTAAAGTCTATCTTACTTTTAAAGTATGTTTGCCTCACTATGACTAATTCTGCAAAATTTCATCAGATGAGTATTCTAGTCACTACATTTCTCTTCAGATGTGTTTAGTCTGCTAACTTTACAATGAGTTTGATCAGTTTTTATATTTCTCATTTCCAGAGTTCTTGTATTTTTATGTTTTGTTTCCTATTTTTTCTTCCTAAATTTGCCCAGTCATTTTTCAGGATCTTATGCTTTTATGAATAAATTTGACTGTCTAATTTATTTAAACTTTAGAGGCCTGGTGCACAAATTCGTGCACGGGTAGAGTTCAGCCAGCCCACCCCAATGGGGGCCCATCGGGTCTGGCTGGTAGGGGAGAGGGGTCACTGGCGGTTGGCCAGCCAGCCCCACTCTGGATCAGGGTGTTGGGGGCCAATCGGGGTTGGGGATGGCCATGAGGAGGGCTATAGGAAGTTAGCCGGCCGGCCCAGACCCTGATCAGGGTGTTGGGGGCC
Source organism: Myotis yumanensis (assembly GCF_028538775.1). Taxonomy (NCBI): domain Eukaryota; kingdom Metazoa; phylum Chordata; class Mammalia; order Chiroptera; family Vespertilionidae; genus Myotis; species Myotis yumanensis. The sequence continues at coordinate 178,321,383 of NW_027223752.1, forward strand.
AATCAGGGGCAGGGCCAGCCAGAGGGAGGAGCTGCAGGTGGTTGGCCAACCAGCACCGCCCCCTGATCAGGTTGTTGGGGGCAGATCAAGGTCAGGGACAGCCAGGGGTGATGGCCAATCGGGGCCCGGATCAGGCAGGTTGGCTGCTGTAGTACGCATCATAGCCACTGGTCATTCTGGTCATGCTGGTCATTCTGCCATTCAGATCATTGCACTTTTATATGTATGGATATAACCTATATTTATTTTACATTTTGCTTTGTAGATTATTTTTTAATTTAGTGTATTGGTGTGGCATTGGTGAATAAAATTATTTGTTTCAAGTGTACAATTCTACAAAAACACATTGTTATACTGCATTGTGTGCTCACCACCCAGAGTCTCCTTTCCTCACCATAAATTTTCCCTTTTATCTTCTTCATCCTCCTCCTACCCTCTTTCCTCTCTGGTGATCATCATATTATGATCTTTGTCGGTGTTTGTTAGTTTTGTTTGCTGCTTTCTATCTTTTATTCCAAAAATGAGTGAAATCATATGGTTCTTGTCCTTTTTTTGTCGGACTTATTCCACTTAGCATGACACTCTCAAGATCCAACCTTGCTGTACCAAATGTCAAAATTTCATCCTTTTTATGGAGGAGTAGTATTCCATTGTGTAATGTCTATCTATTATCCCATTGTATACTTTATAATTGTGTTATGTGAATGTGCTTATATTGTTTGCTCTCTTCTCTGAAGGAGAACATTAAATGCTTCAATTGAAAATATTACAGAAAGATTTTGCAGTTGTTTTTGTAAAATTACTATTACTATTACTATTATTACATTTATTTAGTAATCACATTACTGTCCCTGAGCCAATTTTAAGTTTATTCTTGGCTTATTTTGCTCTGCAATATGCAAACAACATGGATTGAGGCTCTGCTTCTACACCAGAGTCTTCTCATGACCATGAATTCTTAAAAGAGATTATTATCCCCTGTACTATAACAAGGCTGAGAGAGACTTCTTTTCCTATTCCTCTTTAGCCTTTCCTTTTTGTTTTTTAATTTACTCTTGATTATAATCCTTTGTGCACTCAAGCTCATGCACCCTCAGAACAGGCTCCCGACTCTGCACCAGCCCAAACCTTTCACACACATGCCAAAGATGATCAAAAGCAAGTCTCTAGGCCAGTCAGGATGTGACTGTAGATGCCCCAGGCCAAGCGACATCTTCAGCACTAATGAACTGTCCTCATTTGTCATGTGGTATAGTCCCTGGACTCAATTGAATTCTGTATTTCCTTGCAAACACATCTACTCTTTAAAAAGATAAGTGATTTGGTTTGTGTGTATCTGTTTTATTTTTGTGTATGTGTGCTTTTTTTCTTTTTCTTTCTTTTTATGCAGTATTTTTAGTAATTTTTAGCAAATGTAATTTAAGATATCTAGACTTCCAGGTTGCCACAATTCAGATTTCTAAGAAAAACTGTGCAATAAAGATTTTTAAAACAGAAATGAAAAAAAATTGGAATGAAAAATTCCAATGAAAAAATCTTCAAGTATATACATATATATACAAGTTAATATATATCATATATGTATATATGTTATACATTAACTAGGTATTAAGATTAGTAATAATTCATTTTATTACCAACTAGAGGCCGGTACATGAAATTCGTGCACTGGGGGGAGGGGGTCCTCAGCATAGCCTGCACCCTCTCTGATCTGGGACCACAATCCAGGACTGATGGCTCCCAACCACTCACCTGCCTGCCAGTCTTATTGCCTCCAACTGCCTTCCCCTGCCGGCCCATTTGCCCCAAACTGCCCTCCCCTGTTGGCCTGGTTGCCCCCAACTGCCCTCCCCTGCTGGCCTGGTAGCCCCCTACTGCCCTCCCCTGCTGGCCTGATCGCCCACAACTGCCCTCTCCTGCCAGCGATCTTGTGGCTGTGGGTGCCGCCATCTTTGAGGGTTTGGCAGTCAGTTAGCATATCTCCTCCTTATTGGCTGTGGACACTGCCATCTTAGTGATGGCATGAGGGTCAATTAGCATATCCCCTCTTTATTAGATAGGATTATCTTTTTTACAAATTTTCTTCAGTCAATATAAATTACATAGGTAAAGAAACCTACTTTTTGCCAGCATTATTGCAAATGCTTTACAATTATTACTTCACTTAATTGTCAGTCACAACAGAACTCTAGGAAATTAGTATTTCCATTTTACAGACAAGAAATTCAGGGATGAAAAATTTTTTCAAGTTCATAAAGTCAGCAAATGATGGAGCTGGGTTTTTTAAGACAAACAACGCTCCCATAAAGTCTATGTCTGAATTACTGTGTATTATCATCTCAGAGGAAGTTGAAACATTATTTTCTTGGTTCCACTGTGAACACCTCTTCATGTAGAGGCAATAGTCTGAAGAGTCCCCATTCTAGTCCTTGGTGATGCCTCTAATTACCTACGTTGTCTTAGGTGACACATTCTTCTAGGATTTATTTTCCTCAAGCATAAAATTAGTACTTAAACAAGATAATATGTGACAGCACAATCCTATTAGACAATTATTTCTAAGGAATCATGAAATTAGAAATTAACCATTTAATTGAAACTCTACTAGAACAAAAATATAAAAGGTTTCAACTCCTTTGTGTAAGTTACAAGGCACACAATTTCTGGATCCTATGGTTAAGGATATATTTAATTTTGTTAAAAATGGCCAAACTGTCTTCCAAAGTAACTGTATCATTATGCATTTCCACTAGCAATGAATAAGCATCTTTTGTTCCACATCCTGTCCAGAATTGGTTTTTATCATTGTTCTGGATTTTGGCCATTCTAATAGGTATGTAGTGGTATCTCTTTGTTGTTTTAACTTTCATATACCTGATTTCATAATATATGAGGCATATTTTCATACACTTCTTTTCCATCTGAATATCTTCTTTGGTGAGATGGCAGTTAACATATTCAGTTACATCTCATTTATTAATTGGGTTATTTTATTATTATTGAATTTTAAGTTCTTAGTTTCTTTTAGATGAAATTCATTTATTAGATTTGTCTTTTGTAAATATTTTCTATCAGTATGAGGTTTAGCTTTTCATTCTCTTGAGTTTGGGAATATTTTCATTATTTTTTTCTTCTTACATTGAATATACAGAAATGAGTCATGAAAGCTTTGTGTCAAAACACTTAAATTTACTGAGAAAAAAAGGATAGAAAGGTTTAAATGAAATGTTATGTTATATGACTTTCTGATAACTTATCTAGACCTCAAAATAAATTCTTAAAAATATTTTGAATAGATATTCAACATGAGCTTTTTATCAAGAAACTAGAGGCCCAGTGCATGAAATTTAATCACAGGTAGAGTCCCTAGGCCTGGCTGGTGATCAGGGCCAATCAGGGCCTTCCTGCTGCCAGCTGGGGCCTTCCTTCCTTGGTTGCCAGCTGCCAGCCTGGGCCTTCCTTTGTTCCATACCATCCCCTGGTGGTTAGTGCACATCATAGCAAGTGATCAAACTCCTGATCTCCCGGTCGAACTCCCGAGGGGACACTTTGCATATTAGCTATATATATATATATATATATATATATATATATATATATACACACACGCTTGGTTGTTATAGATTCTAATCCAAAGAAACAATATGCTAAGCAAAATAACTTAGCCAGTTATTATAACGGAATCTTATATTGTTCTTTTATTTGACCAAAACAACATGGGTTTACAGTTGTTAATGGTATGAATTAAGCTACGGAAGGTCATTTATAGTATATTATTATGACTGGGGCTCTGGAGCCAGATTGCCTGAGTTAAAGAATATGGATTTTTAATAAAATATGGATTTTTCCACTTTAGTTCACCTCTGCTTGACTATAGTTTTCAGAGTTAAATTTGGATAATTATACTTCTACTTCCCAGTACTGTCAGGATTAAATGAATTAATATGTATGAAGAATGTCAACAGGAACTGGCACATAATAAGCCTTTATTCACTTATTGTTAGTTGCTGTGATGATTCTGCTGATTTTCTGATGTTGATGTTACCATATTGAAATTTAGGTAGGAAAAAGATACCTAGAATATGAAGTTCAGAACAACACGATCAATGATGCTTCACATAGTGAAATCTACTGAGTAGCTTTACTAGATATGCATCATGTGTGTGTACTGAGAGAAGGGATCGCAAACTGATTCAATCTCTAGACATTAAAGTCAATTTAAAAGCAATCTGGGCTTTAAAATAGCTTGAAAAGCTCATATAGTTGGGTGAATACTAACTCACTTTTCTATAAACAGTAAGCCTCTCTTTAGGAGAAACTTTAAAGCTCTAAAATATTTCCTTGCTAGATATGAGATAAAAACTCACTATTATTACTTTATGTTTATTTGTATATTGGGTCATTTATTGGCAGTAGTTCAAGTCAGAAATATATGATGGATGATGACTTTTCATAGCCACTGGAAACTGAGTATCTACTCTATGCCATTTGCTTTCATATTTTCCCCTAATTTTCATATAAAACTTACTCTTAAAGACTGAACTTGAAAGGGCCATGCCCATTACTACTATATTCATTTAACAGATGGGGAGATTGAGGTCTATATAAAGTCAGCACCTTCAGGTTCAGGGCTAATCTAAAGAATGAGACTTAACTAGGATTTCATCTCACTATTACCAACAAGTCTTGAGGACTGGAGCTGAGTCTGGGTGTTGGTAGACTCTGAGAAACTTTGTATGAGCCATAAGATTAATAATAATTAAATGTATTAAATCTGGGACTTTGTCATAGACATTTGTAGTTAAAAACAACTTGTTTTCCAAATGCTAGCCACAAATTTAACCTATATCATATAGCTCTAATATTAAAATGTAATGGTAAAGTATTACAAAGAGTATTACATATGTCTCCTTCCCCCCCCCTTGACAATCCCCCAGCCTCCCCTACCCCCCAGTGTCTAATGTCCATTGATTATGCTTATATGCATGCATAAAAGTCCTTCAGTTGATCTCTTACCCTCCCCTCCCGCCCCCCAACCCTCCCCAGCCTTCAGGCTGTAGTTTGACAGTCTGTTCGAGGCTGCTCTGCCTCTGTATCTGTTTTTGTTCATCAGTTTATAATGGTCCTTATTATCCATAAATGAGTGAGATCATGTGGTATTTTTCTTTCATTGACTGGCTTATTTCACTTAGCATAATGCTCTTTGTAATACTTTAAACAATAAAAAAAAATGTTCTAAGAATGTAATGGTAAAATTCCATATGTAGAGGCATTTTGTGGGGGGCTTTAAGTCTAAACAAATAAAAGAAAATAAAAGTGAGAATCAAAATATGTATAAACCTTAGATTATATATCTCTGATCTAACATTTCTTTATTAAATATTTATTCTCCTTTATCCTCTTACACAGCTTGTTTTGACACCATTGGCAAAAATTATAACTTTCAAGTTTGTGGCATAAAATGTTAGCTATATTCATAAAGTATTTTGAAATAATGCATTCATGGAAAAAATTGAGTTCAAGATCAGTGGTGCTGCCTTTCATACAAACAGAAGGAATATGTGATGTGGGAGTTAGTGGTGCTACAGCATTTACTATGGTAATTACTCCAGGATAATCATAGCAGAAGAAAAAATTTCTTGCTTACATGAGCAGAATCAAGTTCTTCTTCAAGCTATTTTGGTATAAACACATGCCACTACCATCTCTGACTACTGTAATCTAGAATGTACATATCTTAATCCACTGTAAGAAAATCCCCTCAGGGCCAGAGTGATCACAGATAAAGATCTTTATATTTCTAGGACTTAGCTCCACGTTTAAATATAGTTTTCTTTAATAACTAAGTAAATAATATAGCTATGTTTCATTTAAGTTAGAGGAATTTTTTTTATTACCTAAGACAAAGAAGATAAAGATTTCTTTATTTTGAGTGCCTATTTACTCTTGTGTTGTTTGGTTCACATCAAGGATAAGCATCTCATATATGTATGCTGGAGTTATAATTCAGATGCTATTATAAAACATGCTAACCATACAAATAAAACAAAGTAATTTATTCAATCTAATAACAAGTATATTGCATTTATGTATATACTGCATGTCAAAAATGCATGCTCAATAAATTAAAGTTTTTATAAAATAACTATTTAATATTTTTAAAACAACCAACCTAAAATCTTCAAAATTTTACTACTTTCTCACAGATGATTTTAAAGATTATTTAAATGTTAATTCACACAACAAATTTTCCATCTTCAAAAGTTTTACAATGGTGAACTTTATTTATTTAAACCAATAAAATATTTTTTTTGTAAGGAACAGCAGCTTCAATTACAGAGTAGAATGGACTGCATGCTGATAAATGTGGATTTAAAAATAAATGCCATCACTTAATAGATCACATAGACTTTCTAATTCATCACCTATGGGTTCTCAAAATAAACTTGTGGAGTCATTAAAGTATTTTTTTAATCCCCATTTTATAGTTCAGAAATATTTACTCAGAGCAATTGCTAAGAGCCAGATCCAAGAATAAAATGAATGTGTTAGACTCCAAAGTTGATGCACTTTCCACTTTAGCACTTTCAACATTGAGAATCATTGTCTCAGAACCAGTAGTTAAAAAATACATCCTATAAATTTTCATGTTAAATGAAGCCTCATTAAAGTCCTTTGGTATTCACTGTGAATAAATAAACTCGGAAAAAAATCCTGAGGAAAAAAATAGAAGTCCTGTAAAAATTTTAAACCATGTATTTTCTACTCATCCTTCCCAGTCTTTCTTTCAGTAACATTAACAAACCTCCTCAAATATATGTGGACTTAATAGAAATAAGGGGAATGTAGAAATAACATCCATTCTGAGAGAATTTATTTTCCTTTTCTTGTGACTCATTCACTCACATTACTTCCTATACCAGCAATTGTAAAAAAAGTTCTGATAATAATACCTAACCAAAAAATTAGATAAAACAATAATTATACCCCAAATTATAACCTTCTTTATGTTGACAGATTCCTAATAATGCTGAAGAATTAAATGAGAGTGGTCTTATATAATCACCTACGGATTCTTGCTATGAAATCTTAGGCTGATTCTTACCATGACTCAAATATTTTCAATCATCCATAATTGACTCACCCCAGCAACACTTCTAGACTTTTTCCACCCCACCCCCCACCGCACTTCCCCAATGTCCCTTCACCTTAATTATTATTGAGATGATTATAATAGCTTCCCACACATTTTCCCAATTTTCCTTCTGTGTATCAACAAACATAATTGTCCAAGTAGCTCTATTGTCTAATACTTACCAAATCTTCTTCGCTAACACCTTTCTAAACCTAACTGCTTTCATAAATCTCTTTTTCTTCCTACTCTGGATTCTGTTGTACTTAATTCAAAATTATCCTCATGAATTCAACATTTCACTAAACCCTAGCTATTCTTGTACATGGAACTTAATCATCAAACTCAGAAGAAAGACTATGCTTATAGTATTCATTCTTTCCCAGCCCACTCACTATTCACTGCAGTACTAGTCTTCCATTAACACTGTAAGAAAACTAGCCATAATTTAACTGGTGAGTTCCTTATCTCTAGAATCCATGGGCTTTTTACACTCCACATTCAATCAACATTCAGTGACAATGAAAACAATCGCCCCCCAAAAGGATGATAGTCTTTTCAGAGAAGTGATCTACACTGGTTCGCCTTACAATTTCAGACTTGCTCTATCTTTGTTGCCCTTCTCACATAAGTATTTGCAATGATATATAAATGGTTTCCTACCTCCCTTATATTAATCTTTGGTAGTATCATCCAAGCTGTGCTTTAATTTTCACCTCCAGGCAATGTAATCTCAAACCATTGCCCCATGCTTCCTCTATTGAGCTCCAGCTCCACTCTTCCAGTTGTATGCTAATATCTACATTTTCAGACATGGGTTAAAATTTAAACTGATACTTATTAGCTATTTAATTTTTGTTAAGTTGACTAAACTCACCACCTTAATTTTTAATATATGCAAAGGCCTGTGTGAGGAATGAAAAAATAATTTATGTAAAACTCATAACTGTGCCTGATCTCAGTAAAAATTCAATAAATATTAGTTACCTTTTATACTTATTTACCCTATGTGTGTCTTTTCTTCTATGCACCCTATTTCTGTTACTTATATATTTGTTGAGTTATAAAGCTCAAAAGCTCAGAATCTTCTTTGATTTTCTTTTTTACTGTCCCCAGAACTATAATAAGATGCCAAGCCTTCCTACAGCATTGCTTCCTAAGTAGCTCAATTTTTCCCCTTCCCACTACAGCTATCTATCTAAGACCTTATTACCTCCCACTGGACTATTTTTCTACAGATTCTGGCCTGGTTTCTCTGATTTCACTTTCTTATCTTTTTTAAAAAATATATTTTATTAATTTTTTACAGAGAGGAAGGGAGAGGGATAGAGAGTTAGAAACATCGATGAGAGAGAAACATCGATCAGCTGCCTCCTGCACACTCCCTACTGGGGATGTGCCCGCAACCAAGGTACATGCCCTTGACCGCAATTGAACCTGGGACCCTTGAGTCCACAGGCTGATGCTCTATCCACTGAGCCAAACCAGTTAGGGCAGATTTCACTTTCTTGACCACTCATCTATCACTTTTATTGTGGGAAGCTATTTTCTCATTTCCTAAAGAATATATGTTGACCTTTGACACTTGAACAACACAGGTTTCAACTGTATGGTCCTGTTACTGTAATTAGCTAGTTATTAATCTTAATGATGGGAAGAGAGGAAAGGGAAGGCCAGACATTGTGAGTATGGTCACCGAGGCAGCTTCACCAGGAAGCTGCAACTTCAACCTCCCCAGGGAACCAACTGTTCATTCCCTGCAGACCACAGAGGGAAGGATGAGATGGGTGCATACACAGTGAGATTGGGGTGACATTCAGAAGATGCTTACTCGTCAGTCTAACTTGGGAAAATATTTGTTGAGTTAATTCAGTGAATGAACATAGGTTATCAATAGTAAGGTTGGCCGGTCAAGGGCATGTACCTTGGTTGCGGGCATAACCCCAGTAGGGAGTGTGCAGGAGGCAGCTGGTTGATGTTTCTAACTCTCTATCCCTCTCCCTTTCTCTCTGTAAAAAAAAAAAAATCAATAAAATATATTTTTAAAAAATAGTAAGGTTGGCAACAAACCTGGTATGATGCTAACTTACCTCAATAGATTGTTATATTAGGTACCAAATATTTGGATTACATTGAACTTGTACCTCTACCTGTGGATGAGAGGAGAAGCAGTACTAAGAGCTAACACCCATACTCCTTGAAATCCCATAACACTTCATCTTTATCACTGTTGAAATCTTTCGAATTTATTGTACTTTTTGTCATAATCACTTCTATTTATGTTTAGTTATTTATATCTGTTACTTGTTAAGCACAGTATTTTTTTTTTTTTAAGCTAGAAACTACACTGATGAAGCTTGGTATCCTTTTCAGCACTTAATGTCTTTTGCAAAATATAAGCACTCAATAACATCTGTTTAGATGAACAAGTAAATGAATCAATAATTAACAAACAATGGATGCTGATTTTCATAAATGTTTTTAATCAGATAAACAAGCCTCATTGGCTACTTGTGCTAATCAGACCAATAAAAATGTTCTTAAGTTAAAACATTAACTGTCACACATAAAGGGGGAAAAGATAGTAGTCACAGACTCTGAATATCATGATCTTATTCTTTAGCTCAGTGGTTCTCAACCTTCCTAATGCCGGGACCCTTTAATACAGTTCCTTATGTTGTGGTGACCCCCAATTTCATTGTTACAAATTGAACATAATTAAAGCATAGTGATTAATCACAAAAACAATATGTAATTATATATGTGTTTTCCGATGGTCTTAGGCGACCCCTGTGAAAGGGTCGTTCGACCCCCAAAGGGGTCTCGACCCACAGGTTGAGAACCGCTGCTTTAGCTTCTTCTGTCCAACTCAGTGAAGAAACAATCCATGTTTTCATGTAAGAGCTCAGTGCTGTGACTTTGAGTCCTAGTATAATGCCAAACCTGCTGTAAAAACCCTTTGAGAGCATTAGCTAATGCATATGCATAGCACTTTTTATATTATAGAACTTGGGTGCTTATCACTTTCTTTAATGTGAAAAGCAATTAATCTGCTATAGATGTGCAATAATTATTTTTAAAATATCACTTGCTCTTAAAACACAGTGGAGGCATTGTGCCTTTGAAGTAACATCTTTGAGCTCCAATTTTGCTGCACATTAAAAGAAATCCTAAGACTGTGCTATGTGAAGGCTGATGTCTTTATTAATGTCTTCATTAGTGTTTCATGTTGCTTGCTGAATTATGATTTTCTCCATGCCGAGTTCACTATTCTACCACTGGCTTGGGAAAGAGGGAACCTTGAAGCTGGAAATCGGATACAGGCATTGCCAGAACAGTGACTGTTTCTGTCCTCTGAGGTTTCCATTGTGGGTCCAACCCATACCCAAGCCCAGGTTAGATTTTACAGTCACACAGATGTATTTTGAATATGTCTGCATCTTTGATTATATATTTCCTCCTTTCAGAACGGAAAGCATAGGCTACTATTTTTCTTTAACTTTATGTCTTCTTTAACTTCTTCCTCAAGTCACCACCCTTTTGGAAATCTCATTTTTCCACTGAACTTTTTATTTTGTTCCTCCTTCATGGAACTACTGTCTAATAATTATGTTATCTAGAGACACAAATTGAACCTTTGTTAGTAGTTTAAAGCTCCTGGAAGATACAGAGTGCATGTAAGTTACCTCTATATTCTTCACTAGTTTTACCTCGCTATCTTACACTGGGATGCTGAATAATATTGAATAAATGATGAAATAAAGGATCTTATCATGAAAATCATGCTTTTGTGGACCCTTCCTGCTTTCCCTCCTGCTCTGCTGCCTGGTGTTTGGCCACTTGCTGCTCATTAGTATCTATTAAACCCTGGGTCTTAAGAATAAAAAGAGATAAAAGGCAAAACAGTCCTTTTTGTAATGTGTTAGTTTCTCCTTATTACTCTTTACAAGTTTATAGGTAACAAAAGTACTGGTTGTGCAATTTGAACAACAATAAAATGTGTTTTTTCACCTAGCCCCTTAATGAGGAATCTAATTTTCACAATAAAACATTCCTATAAAAAAGGGAATAAAAGACATATGTAATACCTTAATCAACAAAGAAAAAAAAGTAATAATAAAATAAAAAAGACATGTATATGAAAATTTTTCCTCATAGAAAATGGAATAAAATACTCAAGAAATTGTAACTGATTAATCCACTAACTTAGAGGATTTTTAAAAAGAGACATTTTCAATATATAACTGGAACATTATTTTTCATAAAGTTCATTCAATTTGTCATATTTTCAGTAAAAATAACCATGTTTCAGAAGCAGTCATTCAACTATGCTGTGGAATGGTTATTTGGAGATCAATCTTATTTCCGGTCAAAACTAGTGCATTTCTGAAGGGATGCTGCCCTCAATATCAAGTCAGCCTTTGATGAACTGCTGGAACACCTATGAGCATGAAGATTTCTGCTTATAAATCACAGAAGTTAAAGGTTTGTGTCAGGCGTTCTTTTTAAGTTTTGCAATATGATGCATGCATTAAGTCTGCATAAAACATTCAAACGGACAACATTTCCTGACTGGATTGAAGAAGTCATCAAATGGCTAAGAGTTAGTTATAATGAGGTTTCCCAAGTAGGCAGTCCAGTGTAGTGGTTAATAATATCCATTAAAAGCCCAATAGGAAAAAGTGACACACTCAAAATGGGATCATTTGAGAAGGGCTTCTTTTTCCAAGGCAAGAATACATACGTGTGGGTGAGGTGTAGCAGAAATATGAAGGAAGGTATAAGAATCCAGAGAGAGCAGCCGTGAGATGATAATAAACCACAGACCACAGGACAGGGAAAGAGAGGACTTAGTGGAGTTCTGAAGGAGAGAGTGAGGTAGAGCAGGCTGCCTTTAGAAAAGCATGCCTTTTGTTGGAAGTACACACTCAGCCAGAGTTGACCTCACACAGGAGACAGAAAATCAATACCTTAAACTCATTCTCCTCCCTCCCACAGATATATACCCAGGACTCCAGATTAGCAGACAAACAGAAATCATGGTTCTAGGCAATATGAAGGTTTCAGGGGTGACAAGTTACTTAACCTGGCTGTACCTCAGTTTCTTCATCTGAAAAATGCTAATAAGAATAGTTACGACCTTATATCTTATAAGCTATAAAGATCAGGTGAAAAAAATGAAGCACTTTTAACAGTTCATGGGATATAGTAAGTTATAAATAAATGTTGCTTCTCATTATTGGGCTTTTTAAATAAGGCTTTTATTTTTGTCAGTGTAGCTCAAATATAAAAGCCACAAAATGATGTTTCTTTCCTCATTGTAGATATCCATATACCACTGTACATTACTCTGAATTAAAAGACCAAGAAAATTGAGCCCTGGCTGGGTGATTTAGTTGGTGGTAGTGTCATTTCCAGACACCAAAAGGTTTCAGGTTTGATTCCCACTCAGGGAACATACCTAGGTTTTGGGTTCAATCCCTGATCGATCAGATTCAGCATTACAGAGACATGAATTTCAAATCCAAAAAGAATCGAAAATGCCCTTCTTATGCCCCAGATGTGAGTGAGACCTGATGAACCACTGGACTTCCTTTGGAACATAGTCCATCTCCAAGGAAATAGAAAACAAAAACACCCAAAGCACATTTGGGTAGCAGACACATGAGTAATATGGCAGTGTTAGCCAGCAAGTAATGACTTTGATGATGGAAATAAGTACATGTAAAGTAACTGAATAAAAATTTGAGTATTCAAAAAAAAAAAAAAAAAGCTAATCCCTCAAACACAGCAAACCCATTCCTCCAAATGGTATTCCCATAAGTAATAGCTTTGAATCCTATTTCCTTCTATATTTGCATGGCCAGCTACTTTCCAACCTCAAATCTTGGCTTACATGTTACTATATTTGTATCTTCCCTATCGCTCTATCAAAAGTAACCTCCTTGTTTGAAATCTTACACACACACACACACCCCTATTATTTTCTATCATATTAACAAGTATCATTTACACTTTCCTTTATATCACTGATCTCCAATAAAAACCATTATCTTCATGTTTAGCTCTTTTAATTCTACTGGGTTATAAAGTTCTTGGGTACTTGAGTTAAATTTGTCTCATTCACCTGTATGATCTCCTTATATGTCTAGCTGGTAAGTTAAAGGATCTTATAAATAAGTGAGCAATTGTAACTTTGATTTCTGAAATGAAAACCAAGTGTTCTTGGTAATTCACAGTTTTCTGCCAGTTGTTCTCCCCTTTCCATATTTAAGCTCTAAGCAATTTCCAAAGAAAGGAAGTGTAAACTGGTGATTCAGTCTGTGCTCTCATGGAGGGAGCCTGGGCATGAATTTTAGGTAGTGAATGATGGTGGTTTGACAAGTCTTCCCCGTTTCATTTAACAGACATAGTAAATAGGGGTTTAAAATTGTCCTTTGAAAAGTATAAATCAACATTGGAAGGATGCTCAAAAGAGAGTAGTGTTTAATGAACCAGTGAATATATATATATATATGCACACACACAAACATATATATATATATATATATATATATATATATGTGTGTGTGTGTTTGTATGTATCGCATATAATATACATATGGCTTACATATATAGGGATAGTATAATATACATATATGTATGTGTATGGGTGTGCATATATAAATGTGTGTATACATAATGAGTTAACACAGAGATACGACTTCTTTAAACTGGACAAAAACACTTAGGAAATTAAATCAGTAGAAAAAAAAGATGAACTCACTAATTCTAAATAATAAAATTATTGACAAATAAATATAATAGTAAGAATAAGTCTTGGGAGCCAGTCTTGTTCTGATGTATTATTTTCTTATTTGAGTAAGAATGTGCCTTATTTTTATCCCCTAGTTACTTTCTATTATCAGAGCCTCCACATCTTCATCAGTTTTAATGATATGAATTGACACACAGGACCATCTCAGAGTATTCTGTTTCATTTCATGTAAGTATAATTTTAAAAGTAAAAGCTTAGAGCTTTACTTTAAAAGTAAAGTACAAAATATTATTGAATATTCAGTCTTTTAGAAATATTCTCTGTACTATGACTGCTTCTAAAATTGATTTGTGTAACAGTTTCCCCCAAAAAAATTACATTGTGAGAAAATATATTCCATTTTGAAATATATTTATCATATTTAATAAACATTTGGATGTTTTTTGCTGTGTGGTTGAAGCCTTTCCTATGTTTCCATTTGGAATATTTTTTATATAATAGACATTTGGAGGGTGCTTGTTTTTTGTATTTGAAGTCTTTTCTGTGTTTGGGAAAAGACAGCTTGAAGGAATGAGCTTAGCCAATCTTAATATCATATTAGTAGATCAAGGACAAAAATGCAAATATATCTTGAAATGAGGCATGATTCCTCAAAAAATAACACAATAGCATATGTTATTGAAGAAAAATAGTACTAGAAATTCAAAGAAAGCAATGATCAAGGTTTTAGAGTTCAGATTTGGCCATGTATAGTTGGAATAAAAATGTGCAGAACACAGAAAGATAACCTTTTAAACAATCATGTCAGAGATAAACTCAAAGTACCAGAGATGATGCACTCCTCAAAGCCTAAAGCTTTCCTTGAATTCATTTATATATTCGACCTTCACATATATCGCTCTTCTGCTACATTATGCCTCCCTACAACAGAATTCCATTTAGTTATGACTCAGTGCCTTATTTACTTCGCTGATTGTATTAAGCCTACACAAATCATCAGAAAGCTTTAATTTGATCTCCACAGGCCTACTCTACTTCCCAGAAATGGTAACAAGGTATTTTAAATCCTCCCAACCCTAAGTACACAGGTTGCAACATCACTACTACTTGCCAAATAAATTACACTGCAAATAGAATTCTAATCTTCCTGTGCTGACTAGCAGAACTAACCCAGGAAGAGAAAAAACAAAACAAAACAGAAGCATTCAGTGTTTATATATTTTTATAACCCCAGCATTCAGAATGCTGATAAGGAAAGACTCAATTGGGCAATACTGAGTAGGCAGATAATCAATTTAGTATTATCAGTGGTATCCATGGAAACTACTAGTACATGTGGTTGAGGATGTTTGGGAAGATTAGGACAGAAAGGGATAGCAAGTTACCGGTGGACACATGCAATAATGCTAAGTCACCACATTCTCCAGTATTATTTAAATGCATTTAGATTAGTAGAAAACCCACAAATCATCCTTACAACCTGATGTGATTAATCATCATTCAATAATCACATAATCATAGTAATCCCATTTTATACATGAAGAAACTTAGGCTCAGAGACATTGGGTGTGCTCAAGATCCCACAGATAACAACAGATGGACTACAACACATATAAAGGCAGATGCATCTATTTTCATGGTCCATGCATTTAATTTCCATGTTTCTTTTTCCTAAGCAGAATAAATGGCATCAAATTTAAGACATAAAGAACCAAATAAGATATCCTGAATGTGCACAGCACAATATGGAGAGTCAATGATTAAAAGCGGAGGGCGGGGGGAAGGTGAATGGGGAGTTTTAAAAGAGCACTATACTGAGAGGGCAAAAGAAAGAAGAGCACATAGAGGTCAAGACCTGAGACACAGTGATAAAGGTCAAGCTAATCTGGTAAGACTACAGGGCATCCAATTGGCCTTGAGCACTGTGCAGAGTAGCTCAAAGCCAAATGCTTATAGGCACCAGAAAGTACCTGCTGATTCATTCCCTTTTCCCCAGAATATGCAATTTCCTATTGTGCTTTGGCTTTGTGTATGTTCTTTTGGAAGCCAGAGTTTCAGTGATAATTCTTTTGAAAATTACAAGATAATTCAACCAAATGTTGCATGAGTGCTAAAAGACTGCTCATAGTGTGATTCCCAGAAACCTAACAACACATGCCAAGGACGTGCAAAAACTGAATGTCAGATGTTAAAATAAAAAGTCAGGCTAATTTTTGTCCCCTAGCAAGTAGACTGGATCATTTGAGACTTGGAGATCAATAATATTTTTAATAGTTTAAAATTTCTGAATATAGTAAAGTCATCTTTGGTTTGTCAACATGAACTTAAACTATTTTTGTAATTACACAAGGGACTCTCATTACAACTGCAGAGTGTAGGTAAGTGTGGTTTAATCTAATAAACCGTATATTCACAGTGACTTTAAGACATAGAAGTGATTCCTTTACCAAGACACAATCATAACAGACCGATTAAAACTGAATTATGCTGCCATAATGATGCACTGTGTCTGTAAAGGTAGAGAGAGCATAGAAGAAGAAAGTAGTTTGCTCTTATTATGAGAAAAATATTTGGTAGAATAAGGAATACTTATGAAACAACAGAAGAATAAACCTTCACTTCCATTAAACAGAGCTTCATAGAAAGCTGCTAAAAATTCTTCTAAATAAAACAACATCCAGAGCAGAACACATTTTACAAATATACATGTTATGAGGTAACTTATACAGCAGTACACAATTGCAGAGGTAAAAGACCTCAAAGAAGGAAAGCTTTAAAATCATGATGTTGAGGTCTATAAACATATGAATTTTAATCTATTTATTGCATTAGAGACCCATCACTTTAACAGCGTGGTATTGAATGAGGTAAGGGAATGGCCAAGATAGGAGGACAACAATAAATCAGAGGAAAAAATAAGCAATGCTACTTGTATCTTCATTGACATTAAATTGAAAAATAATAATTTTAAGAAAGAAATTACCTCTCTTTTCTAAAAATGTTAAAAAGCTACAACATCTTCTTTTGACTAGCAATACAATTAAAACCTCATGTTTTAACACTTCTCAGCCCCCTCAAGAACATTTTTGAGCTTCTGCAGTCAGACAGTGTCTTCTATTTCTTTTATTATCTCCTCTTGTAGCATTCCCAATGTTGGGACAGTACTTGGCATTTAATAAGTACTTGGCTAGATTGATTTGACTGAATATTCCCAAAATAAGATTCTAAATATATGGAATCTTTCATTTATCTTGATGGGTAATTCTTCAATGGAGGTAGTGTAAGATGTTTAAAAGAATGTGTGTAGTTTGTCCCTAATGGATGCAGAATTCTTCATGATTTAATATTACATTGATGATGGATATTAAGTTCACACAATAGACAGATTCTGATTCTTATAGGCCTATCCTTAGAATGTAGTAGTAGGGAGAAAAAGTGATCTGTGACTTGTCAGGCGATTGCTGGGGAACCGACCAAGCTAAATATCCCAGACTCCTGGAGGAAAGGAAATGAAAGGAAATGGTCCAGACAGTCATTGAATGGACATCCAGTATCCTTCCTGATGTCTGAATGTTTGGAGATGCTGGTCAGCTGCATCATTTATTCCTTCCACTCCTCCTCACCTACAGTTTGGTGTGAGTTACACAGAGAATTGGGACCAGAGCCTGGGATTCAAAGCATAACACTAGCCTTTAATATGGGAAGGGAAGGATAAATGAAAAATGATTAAATAAACAAATAAATGAATGAGTAGAACTACACCTACATGACATTCGGGTTTGGTTTATTGCCCCTGGAGCCACCAACTCTGCACTTCAGAAAAAAATTCAGAAAATCAAGTGGCATTGGAGCTGCCAAAACTGGTCCAGGAAAACATAGGCTGATAAAGCATACACATTGAAGTCCTGAGCTAGGAAAGTTGCAGAATCCAATCTAATAATTTGGAATCAGCAGATTTTTTTTATCACAGTAAAAATGTCTTATTAAAGCAGAGGGGAATATAAATTATGAGACTAAGCCCTGGAATGTTACTCAAATAGTGTGGCCACATAAATCTTTCTTTTTCATTTACATCCTCTTTGAATCAGACAACTCCGATTTAGCCAATAGCACCAAAAATATTCACAGTGAATAGTGATGTGTTTTGGAGAAGTGATTTTTCCTAGTTATATTTCCTTATAATCTCCTTGGCTATACTACTCTCCTATTACCTCTTTTACACACATGATATGGTTGCTTGTGTCTTTTATATATGCATATAAAGACATGAGATTGGTTTTATAAATCATAAAAGAACGCAGTCTCATTATTTTGCACTTACAGTAATTTGATTTTGGAAGATATAGGATGCAAATTATCATGGTGTTAAAAGTGAGATGTATATATTTTGCAGACTTCTGGGGAGCAATCAATATTCGTGCTGTGGAATGCAAAGGAGTTAGTTGAAGGTGAACCAGGATGAAACTTGGAAGACGAGCAATATTAACCAGGACTGCTTTCTATATTTAAAACAGCCTTTATAACTATAGCATTTATAATGTTTTGCGACCTAACAGAAATAATAATAATTATGACAGTTACTCTTGCTTCTATCAAATAGAATTATTTGTGACTCTACAGAACAATTTTGCCTTTACACTCCTCTTACTATGTATTTCATTTTAGTTGTTTTTATAGGAGCATATATTTCAAAATGTTTCAAATGAGTCTTGCTATCCAATAGCAACACATGGTGCGTAACGTCCTTCCTGATACATCTCATGCATGCAACAACTCTACATGACTCCTTTTCTGCACTCAGCCCGCTCAGTGAACCTTTCTACAAATGCACTCCCCTTACCTACCCTGACCTTGTTTTTAGTAAACCCCCACCCTTCCAAGCCCATACTGTTGTTAGTCTCAGCGAGGAGCTAGCAATATAAACAAATGTTATTGCTTTCAGAAGAGGAAGTCTCTCTCACACCAGACATTTGTGCACCTATGTTACACCCAGTACATAAGCGTCACAGAGGAAACAGTCTACAAGAGAAGAGTAAGGAAATATTTTCAGCAGCAGGTGCTTTGGTCCAAGTCAATGCAATGAGCAAAAGGTCCTTGCGGGATTACAGTGATAGTAATGAATTTTTGGGGTTGCAGTGAATAGTTGAATGAGGTAGCAAAGCAAGGGACAGACAATAAAATACTTTTAATTTATTTTGAAGTCAGCCCCCCCAAAAAGTAGGAGGCAATTTCAGCAATTGTGAATCATTTTCTAAAGAGAAATGACACAGTGATCATTTCTATAATCCTATAAAGTTTTAAATCTGGAAGTGTGTTGAAAGAATCATGAAACAACTCATCCATAGAAATAAAACTGACCTTAAAATACATAATTTATGTTCTGATTTCTTATTTATTTATAAGGAAAACCAAGGATGAAAGGACATGAGTGATTTATATAATTGATCAATTTAGATTAGAATTTTTAACAACTCCATGAGATCTAAAACTTATGAACATAAATAATATCAAAGACTATAAATCTAATGTTTTTCATCCCCCACAGTATTTAATGAAGTCTTAGAAAACACTCTGAGCTGTCTCTCTCTCTATATATATATATATATAGAGAGAGAGAGCTAGACATAGATATAGATATAGATATACATATATGTAGCAGATAGAGCAAGTAAAACATTAGTATAGTACTATGAAGTTCTTGGTTTAGTTCTTTATCTGATCTACACTTGCAGTGTGTAGGAAAATAATTTAACCACTCTGGTCTCAACTTCATCTACATATCAAAAACATTCAACTAGGAATATATAATTTTCCACTTCTATAATTCTCTAGGTTTTCAAAAATATTCCATATGATTTATTTTCTTTTATACATTGTCTTAAGAGAGAAAGCTTTGTCCCATCTATAAAATAGCATATAAATACATATATATATGTGTGTGTGTGTGTGTGTGTGTGTATATATATATATATATATATATATATATATATATATATAATCTCTTGGGATAAAGTATAAAAATTATTTGCTCTTAGTTAACTTCCCACAATTCAATAGAAAGTATACAATGGGTAAACATCAAATATGTTCAAAATAAAAGAAAAATAATTATGAAAATAGGTGGTTTATTTCAAGATTACTTTTGCGAAAACAAATTATTTTCTACTGTTTACCACTATCTAAAACTACCAAGATTAATGTTACAGAACAATGATAAAAATGATAAATTACAGTCATTGATCTCCAGAAAAATGCAATATTGATTCTGTGTTATAAGCAAGACAACATCTTCTAAAGACTCACCTCAAAAATAATTATTTGGTAATTATTTAAATCAATATTTACTATGCACAAATTTACTGCAATCAAAGTCACACAATAATATTTAAATAGTAACATTACTCTTTATTGCAATATATGGGTTAAGGAGGTTTATTTAGCTTTAAATGCCTCTATCTTATGTCTGAAAATAAGCATTTCACAAATGTGTCCAATGAAAGGAAGTTCTAACAATAAAGTAAATAGAGCATTTTAGATTTTAAAATTTCATTTTTCTATCCGATGACCAGTCTTTTTATCATTTGTTATCACCACCAAATATCTATGTGCTGGCGATTCTATTTGTTCAGGATCAGATTTCAAAATCAAATAAACAAAAATAAATAAAGCTTGAGGGAGAAAGAACTCAAAACCGTTAAGTTTTTAGAAGTTCATCAATAGTGCTAATGTGTAAACAATCAGTAATAATTATATCACTGAACATTTTGTCCTCCTTTAGAATGTGAAAAATAAACAAGCTGATGTAAGACCCTCTATCCAGCGGTTCTCAACCTGTGGGACGCGACTCCTTTGGCAGTCGAACGACCCTTTCACAGGGGTCACCTAAGACCATCCTGCATATCAGATATTTACATTATGATTCATAACAATAGCAACATTACAGTTATGAAGTAGCAACGAAAATAATTTTATGGTTGGGTCACAACATGAGGAACTGTGTTTAAAGGGTCAGAAGGTTGAGAACCACTGCATAGATTTTTAGGTATTACAGCAAAGGTGTGCTCATAGAAAATTTTCAATCTTTGATTGTATAATTGAGATTTCCTCCTAAATTACTTCCTCTAAATATTTAAGAAAATATTCCTTAATCATTTCATGTTCTCTTTCAGTTGAATATTTCCTCTTTGTTTTTTCAAAGAAATCACTTACAAATAGAGCCCCTGGGAAAATTATCTTTACTTTTAAAAATTAGCAGACGTCTTTCTTGATATTGAATGGGGAAACAAATTATCTCCAGAGCTTCATTGCCTAGAGTAGACCATCAAAATAACTGGTCCAGGACATCCTCTTAGTACCAGAAACCATCAGGCAAAGTGTCAAGCTCTTTCTTCTTTCTTGACAAATATCTAGTCAAATAGCTACCTCAGAAACTTAAACCTTATTTCCTCTCTCTATTTGCTTTCAGTTCCACAAATTCTTTCAATTCATAATAGATCTTTTGAGAGAAATATATGTTTGCAGAATTCAGATGGCAACACAATAGTTATACAAAGCAATGTAAACATACAGTGGCATCTTTAAGCATTGTCTTTGACTTTCAAATTGTAGTCTATAAAACAGGTGTGCAGGACATACTTATTCACACTTTGTAATTACCTTCTACCTATGATATTGTCTTTATTTCTTTATTTCTACACACTTTCAGTCAAAGTGGATTTTGAAAGCCATGGATATTTTAGCATGTCTTAAAGTTAATTTACAAAAATTAATAAATAGCTATTCAGAAGATTGTCACAAAAATAAATCAGGTCTCATTTTTTCCTCCTCATTTCAGTCATTAAAACTAAGCTGAGAAAGAAATATCATAAATGTTTCTTTACAGTGAATAACATTTTTCCTAGTGAATATATTATTTCATATATTATTGGGTATTTTCCTCAAATTCAATTTTATTATTTTGGAGATTGCTTCATGTATTCTAATATTAATTTAAATAGCTATTAAATGTTTCCATAGAAAATTTATTAACACAGTCAATATTAAGACCCCCAAATTCCCAGGATAATGATCATTTAAATGTAAATAAATGGCTGTTTATATTAATCTGACTTTTAAAATTTATGTTTACTTATTAAAAATTAAAATCCCATCATATTATAAACAAATTATTATTTGTGAAAATAGCTTTTCGTTAATTCTCTTATATTCATTTCATTAAAATAATACTTTTTCACTCCATCAAATTAATAAGAAGGAAAATCCATTAGGACACTAATCATTCTATCCATTCTCTTACTGATAAAAGTAAGCATAAATAAGTTTAAACAGTCACCAATGCTACTGATCCAAACATATTCCAATAAAGTTTACTTGTACAACATACAGATAAAGCATTCATGAAAAGATCACTTAAAAAAAAACACAAGTTTATATACTTTTTCTTTTCCCTTCAGTATTTGTCTTTAAAAAGTTTCTTGCCAAACTTTACTACATAAGCCATCTCCTCTATCTTTGCTCCTGCCAAACCCTTTAATCTTTTAGTGAAGTGAATGCTTCATTTGTCTAAATTAATTTTGTGTTAGTATCTTTAGTCTAGATATATTACCATTATAAAATATAAAATAGACTAGCAACAGTTTCATGAACAAGTGCTTTTCCAATCAAAAGGTCAAATATTTTGTTAGCATAATAGCATCAATAATAGAATTCTTTTAGTCTAAGATCTTTCAATCAAAACCTTCATTCCTACAAATTATTATTTCAGCATAATGAAAATATTTTGTACTTGTATGACTTTGTACTCATGAAAAATTTTAATTCACTCAAGTATACAGAAAGAATGGAAGAAAGTGCTTTAATATTTGGTATATTGTAAAGAGTAAAATATATATAGCCTATGTCGGTATATTAGATTCCCAGCACAAAATCTTTGAAATGTATGGTAGTGTCTAAAAGTTTCCCTCCCACCAATATACTTGTGATGAATATATCTTAACAACTTTCAATGTAGCAATTTTTTCAGTCAAAAGTAAAAATTAAAATATAAAAATGCTATTTTTTGGAATGCTTTATTTACACTGAAATAATAAAATAAAGCTTTTATGGTAAATATTTACGTTCCTTTCATATTACATTTCAATGAAAGCACTAATTTTGCACACTCTGCCCTTTCAGAAGTGGAATGCGGGATTAATATCTACAAAACAATACTCTCTAAGAAAATCAATGCAGCAAAGATAAAAAACAAAACAAAACGATATCCTAGTTCAAGGACTTTTTACATAATCTAACTTTAATGTCACTCAAACTGAACCAAAAAACAAGAATTATAAAAATTGGACCACCGATGTTCCTACCTTCTTGAACCGCTTGAAATGGGTTGTTGCCATCAACAAATGTCACCGAAAATGTGATTTTCTCAGTCTGTAAGATCTCCTCATTCTGGTTGAGGTCGCCAACTGCTGTGCGAAACACCTCATCATCCTTTTTGGCAGATTCATCAAAAATTGCTCCTAGAAAGAAGTGAGTGTTGCCATTAAACAATAACATAAATATTCTGTGATGTCCACTGGAAATAATTCAAAGCAATTCATGTATTTGAAAATGTATATTTTCACTTAAAACATGCAGTTTATTACTGAAACATATTGTACTGAAAGCAATGTGATAGTTAAGCAGGAATTTACTTACTTCCTTCAAATGGAAATGATGAATAGTACATCAAAGTGTTATTACATGGAGAGCATTGGTAAGAATTTAATAAGTACAAAAAGCTTTGAAAAGGACCAAGAGGTTAAAACATTGAATGTCTTATATCATGAGATCTTTACGAATTCATAGCTTCGAAATGTTTTATTTTATTTTTTCTGAGTAAGAGCTAAAATCAGGAAACTTTCTGAGAGCCCATTCATAAAGTAGATAGAAATCAAACTTCTAATTTTAATTTATTTTCATTTTTCTTTTCTACCTTTCATTTCTAAAAACAAGGATTTCAGTTTTTTTAATAGTATTAAATTCAATATATATGTAGAAAATTAAAGACAGACGAATCTCTTAGGAGAGATAACTGAGAAATATTTCCTGAAAAACTAACAGTAAGTCTTAGTAGATAATCATGGCATTCTTTCATTCATATATAATGATGATGATAAGAATGTGGCTAACATTTACTGAGTGTTTTTCAGCACCATATTGGTTAAATGCACCAGTTTTAAGAGTAAACTGATTTCAAATTGTGAATGTGATTCATTAAGTATAAGTTAGTGACCAAGAGATTTTAAATTCCAATCCCCATATTAACAATAATAATAATAATAATACTTATCTGTAGGATTATTAAGTGTTTTAAAGGAGATTATCCATTCAAAATGTAAGTAAGTTGTGGTAACTAAAAAGTTTTCATTAAATGCTAATGTTTTCTTATTTTTAAATACTGTGTTCTAAACATGTTTATCATTTTCTATTAACTTTTCCATATTACAGTATCCCATTTTAATCCTTAAAATAATTATGAAATATGTATATGCATGCTACTGCAATATACATCAAGTTATAACAATAAGATTCAGAACAAAAAATATACTGAAATTCCCATAGTAAGAGCCAGAGTCCTTACCTATTTGATTGCAATGTCCTTACTCTAAATCAGTGCAGGATCCTGCCTTCCAAACTTATACCCATAAGGAATAAAAACAATTTATGAGGATCCTGACTTAGAAATGTGGGAAATTCTTTCACATTGTGTCATGCATGCTTTACTAGTATTTGTATTCAGAGTGAGTTTTCTAGGCAGGCACACATTTTCAGTGTTTACTTTTTTTATTATTAGCATTTTGGCCAATGTACCTTTTGTCTTTTGAATAAACCCTGCTGACAAAAACAGTCACACACCTCAGGGTCGATAACATGACAAAGAGTGACTTTATATTCATATCTACATACATATCCATATACACATTATATGTCACTTGACTATCCTTCATAGTGTGTATATATAAAAGTGAAATTGTGAATATATAAAATGTATTTTCATATGTAAGTTTACACATATATAGGAAGAAATATATACAGACTATATATGTATACACAGATAAAGAAGACACACATCTACCAGTTGTGTTGACTTTATACCTCTGTGACTGGAGCCCCAAGTTTTCCAGTGAAATTCATCACAATATTAAACATATACTATCATCAGAGTCAAGACCTGATAAAGCAAGGGTGAAAATATGTCCACTTCTGACTAGTCTGGTAGGTTAATTTTCATCTCTCTACCCAAAGTGGCCTCACCTTGATAAGGAGATGATTAATTTTTGCTATAGAAGGCCATGACAATATGAACTTGGTACTAACTATACTGACCAGCCTCTCTAACCCTTTCCATTTCTTATCTAATTTGAATATCTGTCCATAGCTAAGAGCATGAGAAAGAAGGAAGAATTTTTAAAAACTAATACATGAAGTGCTCCCTAATTATATTATGCAGCTATTAGCCAGAATATTAACATTTTGATATAATCAAATGTAGATAACAGACATTAATTTTTACCTATCCTGTCATTTCTACGTCATATAGAAATCTATTTTAGAAACTAAGATTTTATGAAAATATTTAGGCAATAAATATTAGATTTATCTTGCTAATTTTAAGCCACATTCATGAAAACTCATTTTAATTTGCAATAATTATTATCAGTCTATATCAGTTATGGCAAACCTTTTGAGCTTGGCGTGTCAGCATTTTGAAAAACCCTAACTTAACTCTGGTGCCGTGTCACATATAGAAACTTTTTGATATTTGCAACCATAGTAAAACAAAGATTTATATTTTTGATATTTATTTTATGTATTTAAATGTCATTTAACAAAGAAAAATCAACCAAAAAAATGAGTTCGTGTGTCAGAGGTGTCATAAGTTCGCCATCACTGGTCTAGATTAATCATTACATGGAAATGTAATACTATCAAATTCAGATACACAAATTTCTTTAATAGTTTGTAGAAACTGTGATATATAAATGTAAAATAATGAGTTCATTTTGAACCAAATAATCTAAATATCAATTCACAAAGAAGTTATCTATATTTATATAGAGACCCATTAGCTTGTCATCGCTTCTAAATGGTTCTTCCAAAAGACTTTTTATGGAGGGTGATGTTATTGACTTCTACTGAGTATTGGTAATATATTTTTAATGGAAGCATTTTACTATTACCTGACAGAACATTTAAAATTGCCTTAAACATTAAATCTGGCTTAATAATAGCTGAAACTTGTAGAAATTATAGCAAATTAGTCAATTCTGTGTTAAATTAAGATATAGTGAAAGGAATCACACAAAAGAAGCAGTTTACTTTTCAGTAAACAGCAAGGAAGTACACAGAAGAAGCAGTCCATCTTACTTCACAGACTTCAAGTTCAATTATCTATCTACTTCTTTCATCAACTATAAAAATATCATTTTCATTTTTCTTTGTACCAAAAGAGTATATATAGCATTTTGTATTAAACACAAGTATTCTGAAAAATAACCGGTATGTTATGTATATTTATATTTCACACTAGAGGCTCGGTGCATGAACTTGTGCACGGGTGGGGTCCCTCTGGGTGGCTAGCAGTGATCGGGCCAAAACCTGCAGTCCAATGCCGCGTGCAGCTCCTACCTGCCACTCCCGCTCATCCTGGCCCCACTGTGCCTGCCGCTGGCTCGCACCCAATCAGTCCTTATAGGGAGAGGCTTGCGCTAACACAGCAGCGCTTGCCAGGCATGAGTCCTGCTTCTGGCACCCTCCCAAGGGGAGTGGCCTGTGGGATCAGGCTGAAACTGGCTCTCCAACATCCCCCAAGGGGTCCCGGATTGCGAGAGGGTGCAGGCCAGGCTGAGGGACCCCACTGGAGCACGATCAGGCCAGGGAGGACTGCGGGAAGGCTCCAGGGCATGTCTGGCCCATCTCGCTCAGTCCCGACAGGCTGGACCCCAGCAGCAAGCGAGCAACTGCCCCCTGGTGGTTAGTACACATCTTAGCGAGCAGTTAAGCAGCCTTAGCATCTCATTAGCATATTACACATTGATTTGTTGTTCAGTTGTTCTGCTGTTCGATCTATTTACATATTACCCTTTTATTATATAGGATTGGCCAAACAGGAAGGAAGAATAATTAAGCAACAAGGAATAAAAGGAATTCCCATTTAATATTCCTTTTACACCAATTTGTAACTAGTCATTTCCATTGTTAAGGGTTGATGATTTGTTCCTTCAATGGGAGCAAAAAGAAAGGTTTTACTTATCTTTACATAAAGAGATTACAAGTACAGGTGGGAATGCATTTATATTTTTAAATACAAACTATATATATCGCTTCTCGGCCTTTTGGCTAAGATCAAGTGTAGTCTCTGTTCTTATCAGTTTAAATACAAACTATAACATGTGTACTTATCTTATATATTACGCATTAGAAAGAAAAAATATAATTTATATTAATATAAGAACATGGTGATGTCTTAATATTTTATTGTGAAGGATCATGTGCATAAGTCAATGTTTTCTATGATAAAATTACACAATTTTTTATTGTCTAAAGTTTTACATATGTCTCCTTTTTCCCAGATTGACTCCCCCACCCTGGCCCCTCACACCCCCGAGGGCAAGCCCCCACCACCTCAGTGTCTGTGTCCATTGGTTATGCTAATACACATGCATACAAGTCCTTTGGTTACTCTCTAACCATCTCCCCTCCCCTGCCATTTGTCTCTGGATCTATTTTTGTTCATCAGTTTATGTTGATCATTATATCCCACATATGAGTGAGAGCATGTGATATTTATCTTTCTCTGACTGGCTTATTTCACTTAGCATACTGCTCTCCAGTTCCATCCATGCTGTTGAAAATGGTAAAAATTCCTCCTTTTTTATAGTAGCGTATATTCCATTGTGTAGATGTACCACAGCTTTTTAATCCACTCATCTGCTGATGGGCACTTAGGCTGTTTCCAAATCTTAGCTATTGGAAATAATGCTGCTATGAACATAGGGGTGCATATATACTTTCTGATTGGTGGTTCTAGTTTATTGAGATATATTCCTAGAAGTGGGATTACTGGGTCAAATGGGAGTTCCATTTTTAATTTTTTAAAGAAACTCCATACTGTTCTCCACAGTGGCTACACCAGTCTGCATTCCCACCAGTAGCGCATGAGGGTTCCTTTTTCTCCACATCCTAGCCAGGACTTGGCGTTTGTTGATTTGTTGATGATAGCCATTCTGACAGGTGTAAAATTACACAAATTTAAATTTGAAAATATGCTTGCAAAATAAAACTTTTAGAAAAAAGTTACTAACTCGACCAACACTATAACTTTCAAAAATATTCTAAGCTTTTCTATCTCCGTTTTTTTTTTTTCATGATGTTGCCTCCACTATAGACATATTCCTTGTCTCCTTAGCAAAATATCATATCCTGGGCCATAGAAACTATTTTTATGCTTAGAGTGTCTACAAGGGATCCTGAATATATTAGCTACTCAAGAGCAGTAACTGATTAAACTTTCCTTATATATAGTTACGCATAATTTTATAAAATAGAATACTTAAATTCAAATACATGATTAAAAATGTAAGTTGGGACTACATTTAAATTAAAACAAAAGTAGACTTGCAAATGCACTTATCATGACTCCAGAAGACCCATATTATTCAGCAAGGTATTAATCATACACTCATAATTTTAGTTTGAATATTTAAATTATATTTGTCTTATACAAATAAGAAGCAAGAGGTGGAAACAGTTTAGCTGTTAAGACAGAGAGGAAAGAAAATGTCTTTTACTAGCTCAGAATTTTCTCTAAAAATATTGGGAAAATTTTGAATAAATTTTTCTATATACAAAATTGTTAGAATTACTGAAAGATCTATAAATCTCACTTATATAACTAACAGACCAAGTAATATTTAAAATAATTGATTCTAAAAATCAAAAACAAGAATCAACACATCCATATTACTCCTATATGATCAATTTATGATTAAAATAGTATCATTTAAAAATACATATATGAAACAATTGTCCCCCCAAAAAAGCATGGTCAATATTCAGAGTTGCAAATAAAATAAAAGATAGCTAATCATTTTTAGTCGCAGAATTCAAACTTGACTCATTTAATTTTGCCACAAATATATACATAATCTTTTTTAAAATAAACTTTTCAGGTTTTATCTGCAGTGAATCTTTACTTTTCTTTGAAGCAACACATTGATTCTCTTAGCTTCTCTCTCTGTGCCTTTTATCCTCTGCTCTTTTTTCCCCTCTTTCCATGTATTAATCCATCCATCCATCCATCCATCCATCCAATCAGCACAGAGATAGTCATCAAAGCTGACACGACCTTTTAAATCTATTGCATGTAAAATCATTCCATAGCAGAATTAAAATGCCTCATTCAGATGATAATGAAAATAGGCAATTTTGGAATTCATAAACTCATACTGAAAGACATTTAAATAATATATACATAATCTCATACTTCAGAAATTGTATTGAATAAATTTTAAGTGATTTGACCAAAATTTCACAGCCAAGAGAGAGAAAGGGTGGAGTATAATCTACATTTTCTGGTTTCAAGTTTGGTGCTATTTTTTCCATAGTAAGCTTCTTTTTTCATTTCAAATACTCACTTTATAAAGAAAAAAAATTATAGATAGATAGATAGATAGATAGATTGATAGACATAGATATGTGTGTATGTATATATGCTATATACATACTACATTATGACATCCACATATATGTACATATACATGCACATAAGCACACACACATATACGACCATTCTTCAGTATCCTTGCAGAGTTGCTTTCAGGACCCACCATATATACCCAAATCCACAGATGTTAAAGTCCCCTACATATTTTCATATAATGTCTGTACATCCTCTGCATACCTTAAATAAGCTCTAGATTACATATATTTCCTACTACATTGTAAATGGATGCAATTAGATATTATACAGTATTGCTTAGGGAATAATGAGAAGAAAACGTCTGTACATGTTCAGTACAGATGTAATCATTGTAGGCCTAACTATATAGCACCCGCCAACAACAATGTATTTTTTCCTGAATATCTGCAGTTGGTTGAATCCACAGATCTGGAACCTGCAGATTTGGATGGCTGCCTGTATATTTAATAACTAGTATGACTTCTGGAGATTAGCATATCCAATTCATTTAGTAGAAGCCATGAGCTATTTAAAACTGAATCATATTTAAAACCTGAACATTATACCTTTTTACTTAAAATTTATTCCCCTTTGCCTTGGAAGCATCAACAATTTATCTTAGGTAGTTAACATAAAGACAAAAGGAAAACCCTTGGTTCTGGGATTGACAGTTCAGCAGACCTTTTTGGAATCATTAAATCAGCATATAACCCCATTGTTTTCAATGCTACTATTCACAAGTGGTTTTTTTTGTATTTAATTCTAATGGGGCACTGTGCATAAAAATTAGTTGTACTGTACAAAGATATGCAGATCAAAAGATCTATAACTTTTTTTGCATCTACTCATTGTATTTCCTCCAATGCCAGTGGAAATTGTGCATACATTGCGAAAGGAGGAGAAATAATCAAAGACAGTATAAATTTGATGAATTTCTCTTTTCTTTCACCCTCCACTTATATTGCTCAGTTCACAGAAGAACTAGGTTGAACATATTCAATACTAACAAACAACAGAGAAATTAGAATTGTAGCTGAATGAAATCGGCATTTTCTATATTACTTGGCATCTTAAGCATACAGACTAGCTACTATTTCAGTGGGACACTATTACAATGAAGGTATTTGTGTGTATTTATGACATTAATTATTTTGGGATATCCTCCATGAATTAATGGTTTATTAGAAATTTATCAGCAGTCCCTTCTCATTTAAAATAATTTTTCCTAATATGTATTACTCTAATAACTTCATAAGCAGAAAGTGAGGTTTTAGAACTCTTTTTTTCTTGCATCAAGAGATATATTTTCCTCGGTTCACCTTATGTAACCATTGACAAGCACTCTAAGAAAGTAAACCAAAACAATAACTTCAATTGATGGAAATAAAGTGCTTGAAATTCACCAAATTCATGACAATTAGCAAATATTATACTGAATCAGAAGCAATTTTACTCTGCTGTGCTTCTCTCAAGTTTATAATAATCAAAATAACAACAGTGAAAGTAATTAACATTTATTAGTAATGAGTACTGTACTAAGTGGTTCACTGGCATTATATCTTTTATTTTTTATGAAATTCCTTTCATAGAAATTAGGTTCAGATTAAGTAATTTTCCAAAGACACAAAGCTAGTAATGACTGTGGCAAAATTCACAGATCTCAGTTTGAAACCTAACTTCCTAAAAGAACTATGAGCTTTATCAGTTTATGAACAACATAAACTGATGAACAAAAACAGATCCAGAGACAGAGAAGCATGGATCAGACCATCAAACCTCAGAGGGAAGGTAGGGGAGGGAGTGGGTAAGGGGAGAGATCAACCAAAGGACTTGTATGCATGCATATAAGCCTAACCAATGGATACAGACAACAGGGGGGGTGAGGGCATGAGTGGGGGAGGGGGTAGGGGGGTAATCGGGAGATAAGGACACATATGTAATACCTTAATCAATAAAGAATTTTTTTTTTAAAGGGCATTCAGTAAAGCCCCCTCCCCCACAAAAACCTATGAGCTTCATATCTGGTCATATATTCATTTTAATGAATTTCTATATTACTAAGTGATATGCATATTTTAATTTTTATAATTATCAAAATGAAATTTTATTTGTATATTAAAATTCTCAAATAGCTTTTAATCTTTTTACTTGATAATTTTAAAAATTGTATCTTTATTGTTGAAAGTATCGCAGATATTCCCTTTGTGTGTTTTGTCCCTTTGATCCCTTCCACCCTTCACCCACCCCTCACAGGCCTTCACCACACGATTAGGTCCAAGGGCTATGCCTATATGCATACAAGTTCCCTAGTTAATCTCTCTCCACCCTACCCCTATCCCTGCCTTCCTTCTGAAATTCATCAGTCTGTTCAATGTTTCTGTGTCTCTGGATCTATTTTATTCATCAGTTTATTTTGTTCCTTAGATTCCACATATGAATGAGATCATGTGATACTTTTCTTTCTCTGACTGGCTTATGTAGCTTAGCATAATACTCTCCTCTCGTGATGTTGCCAATGGGAAGGGTTCATTCTTTTTTATAGTCATGTAGTATTCCATTGTGTAGATGTACCATAGTTTTTTTATCCACTCATCTGCTTATGGGCACTTGGGCTATTTCCAAATTTTAACCATTGCAAATTGCACTGTTAGGAACATAGGGGTGCATATATTCTTTCTGATTGGTACTTCTGGCTTCTTAGGGTATATTCCCAGACATGGAATCAATGGGTCAAATGGGAGTATTTTTAACTAGGCTTAGTTTACAAAATTTTTATATAATTTTTTGCTTAGCTTTTATAGATATGATATTTACCACTATAATTTAAACTATTGTGTAAAGAATACTTTCACAATTTTTTTCTCAAAATTTATGTTGACATTTGTTTTGAACTGTCCTATAAACAAATAGTTAGATATATGTAAAATTTTTAACATTAATTTAAATGGCAATTTTGGCAGTTACTTTAAAATATTCTTATGTGAGTTCCAATATCTTATGCACTTGGTATATTCTTAAGCAAAGGGTTTAGAACAAATCTCTAGCCTTTCATTTTTATGGATTTAAATTTTTTTTTCACTTTGGTGACTAATGATCCTATTAGAATGACAATGCCAGAGTAATTGACTTTCTATATTAAACACTTTGAATAATGTAGTTGGGCTTGTAATATTCAAATTATAACCAGGTACAGAAACTGGCTGGTTCATTATCTCCCAATGTCTAATGCTTACTTAGCATTTTGTTCACTAAGTACACTATAATATTGACTTCTATTTCACCCACCATAATTATCTAGTTTATAGACAAGCATCATTCTTGTTTTATAGAAAGATAATCAAGTTGAAGGAGGATATTGCCAATATCACAGAGGGAATCAGTTATAATATAATGTAGGCAGATATAACTAGAAAAAGGTAAAATTCCACACAGATCACTAAAATAATTATAAAAAATACTTGAAGTTATATTGTAATATTTAAAACGTTTATATTGCCAATATCTTTAATTGTTCATCTTCCTCAATAAATTATGATAAAATGACTTAAAATGAGCCCAAGACATTATATTAAGTAAAATAAGCCAGATACAATATGTCAAATACTATATGAATCCACTTATATGAAGTAGTACTTATAGTCAAAATAATGGAATGTTGAGTTTCAGTTTTACAAGTTGAAAAGAGTTTTGGAAATGGATGTTAGAGATGGTGGTACGATGCCATGAATGTTTTTAACACCACAAACTGCACACCAACATGATATATTTTGTGTAATATGTATTTTTCCATCATACAAAAGTGGAAAAAGCATGGAACAGTTTAATGCTTTAATTTTTCCATATTTTTATACCAAATCTGTGAAGTGTCCTGCGTTTCAGTCCCTTTCTCTGTATCATACCTGTAATTGTAACAGTGTTCTTTTAGTGCAAATTTCACTGCCGTGGCAAGAACAGAAAGAACTGGTTTGTGAAAAGGGACTATTGAAAGATTGCACAGTAAGTCAAAATCTTCCCAAACTGAAATGATGCACTTAAAAATAATAAGGAAGAAAGTAGCTTCCTGAAAAATATGTTCACTGAGAAGACATGCAGGTATCTTTAGAAAAAGAACAGGTTTAAGTTCTTTCCTCCAGTAACAATTCACCAGATCCTTCTATATTTTTTAAGACCTTTGGAAAATGTCAATATTTTAGGTTACTTATTAGCTATAAGTGGTTGCAAAATGGACCAAATATCTTTCACCTATCAAAATATTTATCATAATCATAGTTTTTATTATCAGTCAAATACTTATGGGAAATCAACTTTCAAGTACTATACTATATTAAGTAATTACTTGTTAGTCAATAAATCTTACAAAAAAAATGGTCAACGTTACCACTATGAATTTTATTCTTAAGAAAACAGCAAAAATAGTTTTAAACTTTGAATTTTCTGTTAGGTAGTTCTCTTCCTTCTCATGTAAGAGATGAAGAGACTAAGAATCAGAAGTTAGGAGAATTACCCAATCACATAGATAGAAAGTAAAAGAGCTGGGGAACTAAATCTAGAACTTTCTAGATTCAAAAACCTATAGTTTTTATATTAATGAACTATATCTATGCTAAAAGCTAAATCCATTCTGAAAAAAAATGATTTTAGATTAACTTGTGCCGAAAAAAGACAGTAAAACTGTGATTTTAATTAATTTCTTTAGACAGTTTGGTTCAAAGGCATGTTATATAGTATTCATATTTTGAAGAAAAAGAAAAAAATAACATCAAAAAAAGAGCTAATAACTTAAATGAACTATGGGCCATATAAGAGGAGATGAGAGAGAATACACTATGGCCTTTAATTAACCAATTGAAAAATGATGTAAACAATCAAAATATGTCCAATATGAATACTCATTTAAATTAACTACAGAATCCCAGTTTAAAAAAAAGTCAAGTTTGAAAAAATTCTAATGCATTGCTGTTGCGTGAAGACACTTAGGTAAACATATATAAAGAAAGCATAAGCATAAACAGATGACTAGAGACCCTCCACTATTATTTCATTCTTAAGATTGTATTATTTTCCATATGAACAACTATAAACATACTGTTACCCCACCCTACAAATATTGGGGTTTCTAAATAAAACGTAAATGTTTTCCTTCCTTGAACATAATTTCTAAAACAAGTTGAGAAAAAATGTGTATGTGTGGATTCCTGTTTGTAAGTATACAGATGGTGTTATGAGTTCTATATGCATTTCAGAGTTTTTACAAAATTTTCCTGATTTAATGGTGAAGTAATTTAAAAATATTTTCTTAATCTGGAATTTGGACAAAATATATACACTGTATGTCAAAGTAATATAAAATTAATTTACATTTGAAGATGATATCATGTATTAAAAAGTATAATTGTCTTTATATCTTCTCTTTTATTAAGGAGTCAGTTTCCCAAACGTCAGGAAATCAGATGTGAGAGGCAATAAGGCATCTTTTTATGAGCCCATTTTAAATAACAATTAAAAAGGTGAGTCTCTCCAGATCCATCCATGCTGTTGCAAATGGTAAGAGTTCTTTCTTTTTTATAGCAGCATAGTATTCTGTTGTGTAAATGTATCACCGTTTTTAAGTGAAATAAGCCAGTCAAAGATAAATATCACATGATCTCACTCATTTGTGGAATATAATGAACAACATAAAATGATGAACTAAAATAGATCCAGAGACACAGAAGCATCAAACACACTGTTGAGCCTCGGAGTGAAGGCAGGGGAGGGTTAAGGGTGTGGGTAAGAGATCAACCAAAGGACTTGTATGTGTATATATAAGCATAACCAAAGGACACAGACAGTAGGGGAATTGGGGACACAAGTTGAGGGGAGCGGGCAAGGAGAGGTCAATGCGGGAAAAAGGAGACATATGTAACACTTTCAACAATAAAGAATTCTTAAAAAAGAAAGTGAGTCTCAAAATAGTTCAGAAAGTCTTCACAGAACTCTACCTGGAGCTTGAGAAACTTGTTAGATTCTCAGTGACTTTGAAGCAAGCCATCCCATCATGATTCTCACTTCTGGCATCTTTGGTTACAGTGTAAAATGTATGTCTCTTTAACCAATTCTCATCTTTTCATTTTCTCCCTATTTTTTTTTTCTTTTGAGTAGTGTCTCCAATACCTCTACACAATGACTATTGTTCTCCATTTTGCCAACCTCATTACATGGCAATATCATTCTATTAATATTTTCAACTCCTTTATGGAAGACTGCTGGCTTGGAGTAAAACCTAGTTTTCTTTAGCGGACATTGCTCAACTGGATATTTTTTTTTCCACATTCCAGGACCTACAACAACCAGAAATGAGGAGTTAATTTGGCTCAGCTCCTAAATTAATCTAAACCACCAATCCTCTCTCACAGAGTAAAAGTGTCTTTTCTGAAACCTTTCCCATCTGTCTATACTACCCTATTATCTGCCTTTTCATTGTCGGTGAACACCTGATCACCAGCCAATAAATTCATTGAATAAAGTGTAACCTGGTTCAGAATCTTTCTCTTTATCCCAAATCCTGCATCATTTGGGTGATACAGCAGATTGGTACATGTTGATGACTTATCTATCACATTAACAACACAGTTTTTAATATCTTAATCCCAAGGTCCAAATTCATTGCATAAAGTGGAACCTGATTCAGAGTATTTCCCTTTATCCCAAGAGTTTTTTATTTTCTTAATGTCCATTACTTCTACTAAACCTACTAAGGTGTCTGCTTATAGTTAAAGAACCTTGAATTTTCATTATTTCCACTTATTTTTATTTTGCTTCACTTTCAGCTGTATCTTCCATGGTGCTGGTTTACCACTGAAATCGAGTAACTACTCTCTACACAGCCTTTCTAAAACCCTGAAGACTCATTCCATTCCATTTATTCTTCAACCACATGGAGACCTCCAATTTCCTAACCAGAGTCAAACGGTTCATTTTTACTAAAACAATTATAATTGTCAGAGTAATCCGAGGTGAATAAAAGGGTCCATTTTGTACATGACCTATATCACATATGTATTAAAATTCAAGTGGAGAAGTTAGGTAAGAGATTGAATATGTTAAAAGGAAGCTTAAGAGAAAGAGATCTATCTGGGTTAGAGACAAGCATTTGAAAGTAATTAGCATTCCTTTGGGAACTAAAGACCTGAGACTGGGCATGCTCATATAAGGAAAGTATAAATAGAGAGAAAGGGGACCCAGACAGATCCCAGAAGTAAATCAGTCTTAATTAAAATAAGAGAAACAATCAAGGATAATTAGAAGGCACCATCATTGATACCAGAGGAAAATCAATGAAGAATATCATTATCATTAAAAGAGGCAAATAGAAGAGAGTTCTTCAAATAATTAGGGCTGGTCAACTGCATGAAATGCTAGTCAGAAAATTGGACATATAAAGACAGATAAGTTTCCTTGATCTATGTTTGGGAGCATGGACATTATTTATTATTTTAATAAATTAATTTCAGTGAAACAGGCAAGAGTGGAAGCCAGATCGAAATAGGTTAAAGAATAAATAGGAGGTTAAGTGGAGATAGAGTTTCAACACTTTTCAAAAGAATTAGCCTGGCAAAAGTTCCTGTGTTTATCTCCCTCATTAACTAGAAGACCCCAAAAGACAAGGCTAATGTTTGCCTTTCCATCAAATTTAATACTGGCCCCCAGTGTCTGACATAGTGTCTTTCACATAATAGATACTCAATATTTCTTTTTCGCACTGCAGTGATAGAACCACAATACTGAAACTTAGTGATATTGGTGCTTTTAGCAAACTAACATGCCGCCCCAGATATACTGATTCAGAATCTCTGGTGTTAGGAGCTGGAATTCAGTGACAACATTTTCTAACTTCCTTAACAGTTAGGTTTCATAGAAAGGAATGTGAGAAGTGGAGTATGTGTAATTTTCAGTGCAAGGAGTTAAGAACCAAGCGAGCTTCTGCACTGTCTTTGTCTCCTTGTGATGTTTGAATGCAGGAGAACCTAAAGGACAATGAGTCTAAGAGCTGCAAGAATCCTGGATCCCTAGGTGAAGAATTTTTCCTAACTACCCAGGAATATATGACCCTAAGAGTAATTACCTAGGTAACATGTTACCCTAGGAAAATGTACCTTGTAGAACCCTCGTTCACAAAGAGTGGCCCATAGAAAAGCAGAAGTAGTAGCACCTGTAAACTGGAGTGGGGTCTAGCAATCTGTTTTTCACAAGTCCTCCAGGTGACTCAAATGCATGCTAAAATGTAAGGACCGCTGGTGTAAAAGGATATACTTTGTTGAGTCTTATACCTGTGTTTGTGCCTTCTATTTGCTACAAAGGGAGGATCTAATGA
This sequence comes from Myotis yumanensis, assembly GCF_028538775.1. NCBI lineage: Eukaryota > Metazoa > Chordata > Mammalia > Chiroptera > Vespertilionidae > Myotis > Myotis yumanensis. Next base: position 178,359,340 of record NW_027223752.1, read on the forward strand.
ACCACAGACTGTTTTACTCAGTCTGAATTCTGATTTGTAATTCCTTTAATCTTATGGATGTTTCTGAAGGCTTTTTAATGCTGATATTGTACATTTGGTTGTCCAAGAGGGTTATTTAAGATGCAAGGCCCCTGGAGAGTGACCCCATCTATGGACAGATTTAGCATTCATTAGGATCTGCATCTGCTCTGCAATTATTTCCTCCAAGGTCTCTGCTTAGACAAGAACCTTGAGTTTTTCTTCTTTCCACTTACTTTTTCCTTGCCTCATTTTCAGCCCTGCCTTCCATGGTTCTGGCTTCCCATTCCTAAGAGATTCCTGTAGCCAAGGTTCCTAGATTTAGAGGGGAATACCAAATGCCTTGTCAGTGTGAGATGGCACGTGACCTCTTTAAAAAACAGCAAGTAATTGATCAAAGGTTGAAAACCTGACGAATTAGAAGTGTCGGTTTTTAATGTCTCTTCCTGGTCATTATTCTGTAACATATGTTTTTAATCTAAGTGAGTCTATAGACTCACTTGGGTATGCTTTCAATAGAAAGAAACTTTTTTCTTCTAATTAAATTGTCCAAAAATAAGTTATGCTTCCTCTTATAGTTAGGAAGTACTTACAGAGGTTGGAATATATTAGAACTTATGTATTATAAAAAGGTAGGGTAGGACAATTTAACAGCCCCTCCAACTCTGAAATATTTACTTTTCAAATTGTATTTGAAACAATTTTATACTTCAAGGTCCTGACAAGATGACAAACTGGTAAAGGCTCCTCTTCCCCTCCACAAAAAGCAAATCTATAAAAACTTCAGAAGAGTAAAGGTGGCATGTATCTGAGGGACCAATATAAATGCTCTGAGAAAATTGAAAGAGACAAAACATGGTTGTAAATGGTAGCTGGAATATCCAAGGTGGCCGGATGTGGAATATCAACACATCTGTAGGAACCATCAAAATCCTACTAGGGCTAGAGTTCTCTGTAATTGGCTCCTTTATTAACTTTCAGATCTCAGACCTTAGCACTCACCCTCTTGGTCATGGACATCCAGTTACCCCAGCATCTTTGCTTTTCCTAAAATGTACAATACCTAATCCCATGTCAGTGATCTTGATCTTATTCTTCCTTCAGCTTAGGATGATCTCCCTCTTAGACAAACACATGGCTGGCTTTTCCTACTGCTTCGGTTCTTTGCTCAAAGAGTACCTTCCTAGTGAGACATTTCTTGATCACCCTACTTAAAATTACAGACTCTGCCTCCACTGCCTTCCTCCCTCCCTGGTTTATTTTTTGTCATAATATATATCATCATCTGATAGATGATATATATTATTTATTTATTGTTTATTTTCTCCTCCTCTCTAAAATACTGATTCCATGAGGCAAAGAATTTTGTGTGTTATATTCATACACACACAGACACACACACAACAAACAAAAAACAACAACAACAAAAGAAACTACCAGTACCAATTAAAGTGTTGCATATTAGGCCACATATCAAAATTTGTTTAATAAATAAAATGTGATTATTTGATTGAATATTACCAATTACAATATTAATAGAGTAATAACACTAGTGCAAAATATTTAAACTGTATATACTAAGGACTTGTGTAAAAACTGTTATTCTAGATCCACAACTCTGCCTTTCTTGTCTTTGAGTTTGCCTTGTAGATAGCATTTAAAAAGCAGTGAAATTTTGAAAAAATATTCTAAGAAGTTTCATGCTCTAGAGTCCTATTGCCCCAATAATAATTTGTTTTATCTCTGCAGTTGCAATTATAAAATTTGTCTGAATAATGAACAAATTCCTACGGTCCTTCTTGAATTAAGATAGAACAAATTAAGCAGGAGAAATAATCATAGTTCAGTAATACTTATCAAATTTTTAAATATGTTATGAATCCAAGCAAACAGGATTTCTGTAGAAGTTGCAAATGCTACCATTTAGCACCTTTTGGAGACAGAGTTTGGTTAAACCTGAACACCCATCAGATTATAATCTGAAAAGTAAGAGCTCCTAAAAGTTTCCTAGTTTGGAAACAGAGAAAGCTAGAGTGTAAGTAAACCATGTATATGTAGTAAAAAACAGGACATATTCTATTTTTTGAGCTGAATTACAAAAGAATGAAAAAGGAAAAGAAAAAAACATTATTAGATAGCCTGCTAATGTGAATTTGGTCCACCAGATTTTTTATGGTATTTTGAGGCACTGTGTAAACAAACAGTCAGCATATTACTTTTGTGATATATGAGCAGCACTTCAGAGACAAGGAAGTAAAATTGAACGGCTTTTAATAGCAAGTTTCCCTCCCCAAGAACTGCAGTGACAGTCATTCACAACTGAGCACCGACATAACGTCAGATTTACCACACTTTGGATGAAACTGTGTAATATGTGCAAAAAATAAAGTATCTTTGGCTCATTTTAGCATCGTGAATTAACATTAAGTAGACAGAATTTCTTCCAATTATTTGCATGAAAAAAGTATCTTTGCTGTTCTTGAATATATATTAAATTGGTTATTACTATTTAATAAGAGTGACATTTCTTCCCTCATTCTGTAGAAAATATCTCAATGTTCAGTGGGGATCAGGGAGGGTCAAGGAAGTTGCTCTGCATGTTGTTTGCAACAGAGAGAAACTTCCTGTAGCTTTTCTGCCATTGTAAAGGAGGCGTGCCAACTGTTGACAGGAGAATGAATAGGTTCAGTCAGGCCTACCATGAATTCTATTTTCCAAAACTGTGTTCATTGGATGTGTTGTCAACAAATTTTCTGGACCCCCTTTTTCATTGTTGGCAAACTTTGTTTTATTCCTCTAAATGCAATTAGAGAGCTACGTGCTATGCAGAATAATGACTCCGGGGAATCATTTTCCATCTTTATAAAATAGAAATATTTCCACATTGAATTTAATGGCAATGTGAACTTTCTGTTTGTTTTTTCCTATGTGTGGAAATCACGACATTTTGAGATTAAATGAATAACTTTCACTTTTAACATATATCACACCTCCTCAAAGTAAATACTTCACTATAAAAACTGTACCAGCTGCTGGACCCATTCACAATGTTTGTTAGGCTTAGAGAATCATAAATAGTCAGCAAAGAACACAGGAACTGCTACTATTTCAAAAGATGCCCAGTTTATATACAAAGGTTATATAGATAACATATAAGAAATCAACAATATACTCATGCCTTATAATAGAAGAGTAGTTTATTTAAAACATTTTCATATATATCATTTGATTTTAATAATATTCCAATGAAATATATAGGATGTCACTTACGTAATGTCAAATCATTCATATCTTTTTCTTTTGGACAGAACATTTTTATAATTCATTGTAAAGTAAATCATCTACTAACCTAAAGTAAATCATCTACTAACCTCAAAACCTCTTAAAAAGTAGAGTAAATATGCTCTAGGGCTATTAATTTCAGACTTTTTAATAGATCTAGAACTTTACTGCATACTCTAGACATGCCATTTTCATATGTATATGGACTATTAGACCACATAACATGTATTAAATAAATGCAAGTTCCAAACTTTTCCTTTCCCTCTCAATTCTTCAAAAAAAATAAATAAATCTATTTTTTAAGTGAATTAAAATATCTCACTCAAGTAAACAATGTGCAAGTGAGAATTGGCAATATACAATAAGAAAATGTAAATTATACTTAATTTGATTATTATTGTAAGCTTTATAAAAGATATATATATATACCAAAATTTTACAATCTACTTTATTTATTTGTTTGTTTATTTGTTTATTTATTTATTTATTTATTTTTAATTCTTTACTAGAGGCCTGATGCACGAAATTCATGCAAGGGTAGGCCTTCGCAGCCCCAGCTGCCTCGGCCCTTGTGACCCTGGCTGCCTGAGCCCTCTCGGCTCCTGGTTGCTCCTGGTTGTTCCGGAAGGTCATTCCGCTATCCGGCCTAATTAGCATATTAGCTCTTTATTATATAGGCTTGTTGAAAGCATTACATATGTTCTCTTTTCCCCCATGTCCTCTCCCAGCATACCCTTGCCCTCCAGTCTCAACCTTCACCCTCCTCCCCAAACTGTCTGTATCCATTGGTTATGCTTACATGCACGCAAGTGATTTGCCCCTCATCCCCACCCACCCTCCCCTACCTTCCCTCTGAGGTTTGACAGTCTGTTAGTCTGTTCGATGATTCTGTACCTCTGGAACTTATTTAGATTTTAAATCCCTATTCTACCTAAGGCAAATTACCTTTTGGGGGGGGGGGGGGGTAGGGAAGAGGAGATCCTTGTGTGGCAGACAAAATGCTAATATTCTTTGCTCCAAGATTCTTTGCTCCTAGTGCACATACATTTTTTCCCATTATTTTCAAATAATCAAGGGTTGATGTAAAGGAATTGTTCAGATGTAATTAAGGTCCTGAATCTATTTATCTTACATTAGGCACATTATAAGTGAGTCTGACCTAGTCACATTGACTTTAATAGCAGACAGCTTACTCTGGCTGATGAAAGAAGAAATCAGAGATTCTAACATGAGAAGGGTCAATATGCCAATGGTAGTTGGAAGATGGATGGGGCTACATAGCAAGGAAAGCAGGAATCCACTAAGACATGACTCTGAAGCAGCAAGAAAGTGTGGTTCTGACATTCAACCACAAGAAACAACTCTACCAACCCTAAGAATGAATGTGGAAGCAGATGTTGCCTTATAGACACCAGACAAAAACTCAGTCCTGCTGATACTCTGATTTCAGCTTTGTGAGATCCTCAGCAGAGAGCCTAGTCACACCAGGCCAGACTTCTGACATAAAGAATTGTGAGTGAATAAATGCATGTGGTTTTCAACTGCCAAGTTCATGGTAATTCATTACACTATAATCACCAAACAGTTCATTAAGTTATCTCTATTATTTAAAATAAAAACAATATCTGATTCACTAGTATCTAGAGCAACTATTACTGAGCCTACACAACATGGGAGAAAAATACTTAATTTATTGCCTTTTTTTTAACGCACACTATATAAGTATATTCATATGCCAGCCATGTACCACTGAAATAGAAAGTGACCTCAGACCTGTCATAAAAATGATTTGGTATGTCTTTATATAGATAAGGATGGAAGGAAGGAAGGAAAGAGAGAGAATGAGAGAGCAAAAGGCACAATGATACATTTAAGAAATAAAGTATATTAAGGGGTAAACCTGCAATTTTGAAAATAGAGGGGTCTTCTTTAACTGTGATATAAAGTAGGAAAATATTTAGAGCTTCTAGCTCTTAGAAAGCATTTGAATCCAGTAAATAGAAAATCTACCAAAAAATATTTTGGATATAAAATACTAGTAACTGATAACCTTTGTACACATATTTTATAATATGTTTTAGAATCTATTGTTTTCCATTCTGCAAGTTGCTTTTTTTTCTTATAAAGAAGCTTAATTTGCAGATAATCCCCTTACCGATTTATCACTACAACATTAATAATTTGCTAATATAACATTATGAAAATATAAATAATATAATTATGCATTTAAAGATGAAAAGTAGCATTCAAAGAGTTGGGTAACTTGTCTAAACCCCATTTCCCAAAACCATTCCTACAGTTGTTGTTCAAAGTTTAGGTCATGTCCATATATAGAAACTCAGCATTCCAAAATCAATCAATAGTTTAACAGTCATAACTTGCTGTTAGAACAGTAAATGTGTTCTGGCATGGGATATCTTTGATGAACAGACTACCGACTACACTGACAACACATGGTATATTTAAAAACTGGGAAGAAATAATTTATTTGGCCTTGGAGGAGCAATATATATATTTTACAAATAGGAAGTTCCAAATGGTTTCACTTTATTATTTGAACTATAACATACTTCACAGCTAAGTCTCTGCCTTTCAAATGTGTTGGCATATCCCCTTATGGGAAGTCTCTAGTGCCTGTGAATGATTTAAGTTATTTTGGATATTAAATTTAACAAAAATACCATCCGTTCCATTCTTTAAATATATCACCCTCCTCAATTTCACTATGAAAAGAATGCTTTATATAATCTTGGATTTTGAAGTCCCTACCTGTAAGTAAAGTACAAAATACAGGATTCCGAACCCTTAGAGCTGGACCACATTCTGATAATTAGCTCATACCCACAGATTCAATTAAAAATTACCAACAAAAAGCCAAAACCGGTTTGGCTCAGTGGATAGAGCGTCGGCCTGCGGACTGAGGGGTCCCGGGTTCGATTCCGGTCAAGGGCATGTACCTGGGTTGCAGGCACGTCCCCAGTAGGGGATGTGCAGGAGGCAGCTGATCGATGTTTCTCTTTCATCGATGTTTCTAACTCTCTATCTCTCTCCCTTCCTCTCTGTAAAAAAAAAATCAATAAAATATATTAAAAAAAAAAAAATTACCAACAAAAAGTGTTATAGTCTCATATTTCCTATGTCACATTCATCCAATTAAAATTCATATATCTCTCATCTCTCATTAAGTGTCCCAACTGCCCTTGCTTAAGTGTCCATCCACCTATAATTATTATTACATCTCAACATTCACTAATGTAGTGATTGTATGTCTCACTTCTCCATTGAAGTCTGCCCTTGCAACAAAATGTTTCCTTAATCAGCTTTTGTACCTCACACTGATCTGTGCATACTAGTAAGTCTTTTACATTAAATTCATATTTATCTGACTATGTTACAGATGGCCTTAATTTAAATGAATTTAGTTTTGTATGACTCCTAAAGAGTTTTCATTTATCCCCATGTAGAAGAAAGCCTACGTATTAGATGATACAGACATAGTCTCTGGATTCACTGTACTTATAGCCCATCAGTGAGGGTGAGGCAGATCCACAAATTCTCAAATACATAATAAAATGTGATATATCACTTATGTGGTATTTGAATTAAGCATAATAGGATTAAAAGGGGTTCAGAATTCATGGGTAGATCAGAGAATATTATGTGGAAGGGCATTTAAACTAGACCTTAAAAAATATTTAGAATTAAGACATTGAAAGAGTAGAGGAAGGACAAGTTAAGAAAGGAACAAAGTAAGAAAAGCATAGAAATAGAAAAATGTAGGTCATGCATTGATAGAATGTTATTTTATCTAGCTGGAGGGTATGGTTCATGAGAAGGCATAAAGACAAGTAAGGGTATTGAATAAGTTGAAGCCAGAGACTATGTCTGTAACATCTAATATAATAAAAAATAATATAATATAATAAAAAATAATAAATATAATATAATAAAAATAATCCAACATAATTTTAGGATGAATTAATAATATGCAATTCTTTAAAACATAAAATAATGAGTTGACTAGCTTTACTCATTAGTTATACGTGGAAAATTTGTTAAACAAAGATTTACAATAATATGAAAATGTCCTAAAGAATTAAAAGTAAGAAGTATTTCATGTGCATATGCCTTTGTACATGGAATTATATTCTAAGGGAGAGTGGAAAAATTAAAAATATACCTAATACTCGCCCTCTATGTTTTGCAAAGGAAAGTCACAGTTCTTATAGTAAATTACTCATTATTATTAGGCTTGATAGAAATGTTGGTCCGCTGTAAGCATATAATCAGTTTTCCAGCCCAGGGATTCTTACTGCCTTACTGAGGCAGAAAATCCTATAAGCCTACCAGCCCTTGGAAGGTTACTACCACCAAGTAGTGGTGGGAAAAGTGCTGCTAGTTCTAGGCAAAAATAGCTCCTTACATTTCTTAGTAACTTTTCATTTTCAGAACTTTCCAAAAGCTTAATTAAAGCACATAATTCTAACAAAGTTACCCTTTTTAATCATTAAACTGGAAAGGAATTGTGGTATAGTGGAGAGATTATAATTTCATCTTTAATATAATAACTCTAAAACTGTTTATTCCATGGGAACTTGTATGCATGATGAAGTCTCAAATTCATGGGAAAACATTTGTACCAAATTCTCAGTTCTCTGTGCCAAAGAAAAAAGAGTTGGCCTGTGTAATTTAGAGCTACAAATAAAAACTCACATTGCCTACAACAGATCAACATAAGTCTACAAACTGTTCCATAGCAGAATTTCACAGAAGAGAATTATAAATATATGAGTATCTATTATGAATCTAGCACTCTGCAATGCATTTTACTAATATATCCACTTTTAATCTTTACTAATGTATTGTGAGGTAGATAGTATGGATAAATAAACTGCGATTTAGATTGGTAGTAATCAAATCTAGATTGAATTCCAAAGCCCAAGTTCTTCCCATTATGATGGTGACTTGTGTTGCTACATACCAGTATCCTAAGTCTAGCACACCTAGTCATGGTAACCTGGCAGCTCCTGGCAGACCACAGAAGGAAGGCTGGAAATAAAGAACCTGATGCTGAAAAATAAGAACTGACTATAAACACTATTTGGAACATAACTTGTAAAAATATTTATAGTAAAATTCTATGCCTACCTAATTTTAATGAAACACCTATCATTAGGTTAGCTGTGACTTTATTTTACTTACCCTCAAATAGAGAGAAATTTTTTAAATTATATTCATGCTCGTTTGCTATTGTACTAATTAGCAGTGGAAATTATTAGACTATTGCAATATCATTTAAATGTCACTCAGCACCCATTAACATTGGGGGAATCGAAAAATTCTATCTATAGCCTACAGAGTAAAGCATAAAACTGAATTTTCCCTGTTGTATTTTGGGGTTTTTTTTTTTTATTGCAACTGCCTCAGTCTAAGTAAAACCAACTTGTTCTTTCTAAGGATATTTCATGTTGTTACAGAGGAGAGAAATCACAAATGAGGCCCTCCAGGCAGCAATGCATCATTAGACTAATTGTGAGAAATGGATTCAAAGCTAAAAGAATTTTCTTTGTAAACTATAATCCAAACTTTGTCAGGGTAAAAAGAAAAAAGTATAAAGTATGTATCCAGATAATAAATGACCATTTGTGGATTTGAGTATGCCTGTTTAAGAGAGTCTACCATTTCTGTTAAGCTCTATCACAGACCTGGCCATTAAGCTTTCTAAGGAACACAGCACTTCTCACAATAACTTTATAAATATTTTAAATGATTAAACAGCCAAAGTCCTGGCCCCACTAGAATATTGTGATCTTCTAAGTATGTAGCAGTCATAAGAATAACTACAGTTTTTGCATTTGAAATAATTGAGGTTGAACATATTGGTGAGATTATATAAACAACCCAAAAAGCCACCAACTCTCAACTGCATTTTAATGTAAGAGAATAAGGCATTGAAATTTGGGACTACTGCAAAAAAAAAAAAAAAAAAAAAAAAATTTAATTAATCTAATACCTATATATCATTTACATCCTAAATGGTGAATATACACAAAACAATGTAGCCACACCATGAAACTTTGTTCAGGCTAAACTAATCTTCCTTCTCTAGATTGTACAAAGCTGTACAGAATATTTAAAAGATTCACACAACAGCCCGGCTTGTGTTGCTCAGTGGTTGAGTGTCAATCCATGAACCAAAAGTTCCTGGGTTTGATTCCTGGTCATGGCACATGACTGGGTTGCAGGCTGGATTCCCAGTAGGGGGTGTGCAGGAGGCAGCCAATTGATGGCTCACTCTCACATGGATTTTGTCTCTCTCCTTCTCTATCTTAAAAAATATATAAAAATATGTCAAAAAAGCAAAGAAAAACAAACAAACAAAAAAACCACCAAAAAACACTGAGATAAGAATGTGTGACGTTTCCCAAAATTATTTCACTTCAGAAATCCTGTTTCAAATGGGATATTCAAAAGACATTTTGGAAAATATTGTCCTAAACTGGGCTATCTCTACCACAAGGTTCAGGCAGTATTTTAAAATGATTTCAAAAAAGTTTGTGATTTGCTCACAGTAGAGCAGAAAAACATTAGAAAACTTTATGGAGAGAAGGTGGCCGTGGACAGTGTCTGGAAAAGTGAATGGATATTAGTTCATAAAGGGAGAAGAATGTTTCAGGCAGGTAAACAGATCTATACAAAGGAATGTAATGACACGACATATATGTGAAACATTGATCAATAGATTTGAAAACTATCACTAAAGAGGTTTTATCATTATACAGGTCACCCCCAACAATATAAAATCCCCCTTTTACCTAAAGTTCAAGGTATGGGTTGATGAAAAGGAATAAGATATATTCGTCTTGGAAGGGTTTGGCATAATTATAAAAGTATCCAAAAGAGAAAGGAACAGAATTACTGCACTTTAAACATATTATAAAATCAACTGGCAACTGCCTACCCTCTGCCATGCTGAGGGTGCAGGATAGGTGTGTGTATCTTTTTTACTTTAAATCAAGTTTTAAAACATCTTAATTTTGATAAGAACTTAAAATCTATTATTAGGTAGCCCTAGCTGGTTTGGCTCAGTGGATAGAGCGTGGGCCTGAAGACCAAAGGGTCCAGGGTTCGATTCTGGTCAAGGGCACATACCTTGGTTGCAGGCTCCTCCCCAGGCTGGACTCATGCAGGAGGCAACCAATCAATGTGTTTCTCTCACATCGATGTTTCTCTCTGTCTTTCCCTCTCTATCTTCCACTCTCCCTAAAAATCAATGGAAACATACCCTCAGGTAAAGATTAATTTAAAAAAAAAAATCCAGTATTAGGTAATGACAGTGGTTCTGCACACGCATGAGTGCTCTGCAATCCTTGTGAGTTATGGGTGGGACTCAGAGGTTCAGTAACTGATAATGGCTTTTCTTATTCGTACACAAATCTGTCACTTCAGTAGGAATATTGTAGCTGAGTCAGGAATAGAAAATTGGTACCAGTTTTAATATATGAATTAGTAATTTCTTTTTTTAACATATATTTTATTGATTTTTTTACAGAGAGGAAAGGAGTTAGAAACTTCAATGAGAGAGAAACATCAATCAGCTGCCTCCTGCACACCTCCCACTGGGCATGTGCCCGCAACCAAGGTACATGCCCCTGACCGGAATCAAACCTGGGACCTTCCAGTCCACAGGCTGACGCTCTATCCACTGAGCCAAACCGATTAGGGCTGAATTGTAATTTCTTATGTGGAGATATTTGATCTTTCCTCTGGCATGTATAGCTAGCAGTCTTCATGGAATTATCTTCCCCTATCAGTTTGATATTTTTGACACATTTCTTTCTTTAAATATGGAAGACAATGAAGTGTTTGGTAAAATTAATATGAATAATAAGAACAAGAATTCTTTCTCACTGATTTTGGTGTCAATAACCAGCCCACCAAAACTTGATAGTATAATGTCTATATAGCAATTCTAAATATATATATGCTTTGCTAAAAGCACATATTAATGAACGCTATGTATAACATTAGCATATGAAAGTATATTTGAAAATCATCTACCATACTGTTGATATATAACAGGATTAAATTAATCAAAATAGGAATAATTTACTTATATGCTATGAAAACTGGTGTAAATAATGGAACAGGCAATCTGTTCCTAGGAGATTTTATAAAGGAAGGTGCATATAAATTATGTTGAAAACTGGAAAAGTGCTGAGGCTTAAATGAATATGGAATAGGTTTCCAGCCACAATAAATTTATCAAAGGTTTTACTCAGCTCTTAAGAGATATAAAACCAGTCATTGTCTCATCTTCGGTTAACCTCTACCACGAATATATTTGAGATCAGTTGCTCTGGGGGCACTATCAGCTCTAGTAATGGACTCATTATTTCTGTCTAGCTTACAACAAATATTTATTAAATGTGCCCTTATGTGCAAAGCTCAGTCCTGGACATTAGGAGTAAAAATACCTAGAGAAATATATTATCCGGTGACACAGATAGATAACCCAACTGTCATAAAAAGCAGTATATGATGGTGTCTTTGATAAAATAACAATAAAAACCAACAACAAACAAACACAAGGACATATTGGAGAGATCAGAAATGAGAGGATTATAACCAGCTGGGCTCACCAGGAAAGTTTTGTTGGAGAAGGTAGCATTTGATCTGAGACTTGAAGAATATGTTAGATTTTTTGTTTAAATTATGTCACTGTAGGTTTTCCCCTCACATTAATAAACATAATACCTACATTAAGGTGTAGAATATTCCTAGCAGCATGGCATCTAATAAACACCTCTTTCCTACCCCATCAGTTGCTTTTTGCAAGGGATACCACTCTCCTTGCTTTTCTCTTTGTAATTGGTTTATCAATATAAATGTTCCCCTGTAATTTTCATGTTTTTAATGTTTAATATAACATTGTTAAAGATGATGTTGTTTAAATACATTTGGCCAACTCATTCAATCAAGATGTCCTAACACTGTGATTCCAAGATAGACAAAGGAATTAATGATAAAGATCATACATGTTGAAGAAAAAATGCAAGAAATAATTGATGTAAGGAAAAATGTGAATTCTTTAATTAAAACATTGTATATAAAATGTATTGATATTTTATAAAATACATACAGATCTCATTTCTTTGTTGCTGAGGATTACAAAGGTGTACAAACAGAAGGGGATTGATGTATGAAGTTCTCCAAAGGAAAGATGTTTCATTAGTTGCATTTTATACATGATAAAGTTAGCTTTAGAGAAACTAAACATCAATGCTATGAGCTATTAAGAGACAGGATTTGGGGTAGATCTCAATGTACTGACAATGTTTTATGTATCTTTATATGTAACTAGAGGCCCAGTGCATGACATTTGTGCACTGGGGGTGAGGGAGGGTGCCCTCAGCCTGGCCTATGCCCTTTAGCAGTCTGGGAGCCCTTGGGGGATGTCCAACTGATGGTTCTAAGCCATCAGTTGGACATCCTTAGCATTGCTGCAGAGACAGGAGAGTCTCCCACCACCACCGCTGCGCACACCAGCTGTCAGCCAGGCTTGTGGCTGAGTGGTGCTCCCCCTGTGGGAGCTCACTGACCCTGAGGGGACAGCTCCTGCATTGAGCATCTTCCCCCTGGTGGTCAGTGAACATCATAGCGACCAATCATTCCACTGTTCTATCGATTTGCATATTACCCTTTTATTATATAGGATACTTTCCTTAGTACATGTTAATTTTAAAATAAAGTTCCTGAGTGCTAGTGCTATGATACAGATAATGCAATATATTAGATATCCTATATAATAAAAGCCTAATATGCTAAGTGTCTGGCCGTTCATTCCATCATTTGACCAGTAACTATGACCCGCACTGACCACGAGGGGGCAAACACTCCACTGGTAGGTTACCTTGCTGCTGGGGTCCGGCTGATCAAGACTGGGCGAGAGGGGCCAGAGACACCCTGGAGCCCTCCCGTGGTCCCTTCCCAGCCCCGATTGTGCATCGGTGGGGTCCGTAGGCCCGGCCTGCACCCTCTCACAATCTGGGACTCCTCGGGGGATATCGGAGAGCCAGTTTCAGCCTAATACTCGCAGGCCAGGCCAAGAGACCCCATCAGTGCACGAATCTGTGCACCCAAACTTTAATTAGTTTACATTAGTTTTATCCCTCTGGGAATATTTTTTTTTTAATTTCAAGACTCTCTGAAATTTGTTAGATTACAAATAACACAGCTAACAACCTAACCTCTCTGGATGTCATCTTATATAATAAAAGCCTAATATGCAAATTATTTCCTCAGGTGTTTGTTCGACCAGGAGTTCAACCGGGAGAATGGGAGTTCGACTGCTCACTATGATGTGCACTGACCACCAGGGGGCAGCGCAGAACATGGCGGGCATGGGCGATGCACTGCGACCTCTCGCCAGCTACCTGGGGGTTGGGGTGACAGGGATGGAGGTGCGGTGAGAATGTGGGGTGTCTGCTGAGCTCGGTCTCAGTCCTCTTACTAGCCTCTCCTGGGACGCCAGGGCTCTCACGCCAGGCACCCATGAGGAGCCCACCCCACAACTGCACGGCTTCTTCTGGGTGAGACGGGTTGCAGCCACCGTACTGCAGGGGCCAGTCGGGCTTTCCATGGGTTCACGCAGAAGCCGTTCTGCAAGGCCAGCTGGGAGAGAGCGTGCTGCCCACCCAGCTTCTGTGCAGCACTGCACGGTGGCCCAGACGTCCACACTGCGCCCTGGCCCGCAGTGTCCGGCCACACTCACCGCATCTCTACATAGGACCTTGGGCACCATGACTCAGAAGAAGGGTGGCATGTGGGGGCCTGAGGCAAGATGCTTCCCAGGGCCCAGAGGTCAGCTGGGACCTGCCCTTCCACACCAGACGCTCACGCTTCGATTGCCAGCCAGGCTTAGGGACTGCACCAGTGCATGAATTTTGTGCAGCGGGATTCTGTCATAAATAAATAAAAATGGTACCATCTGTACTTCCCAATTCATGGAGGAAGAAAAATCTGGCATGTGAAAGTTTAAGATATAAAGTAATACGTACACTGTCTTGTGAAACTTATTTCCAGTGGTCCTCAATGACCATTCAATGAAAACAATCAACCAGGAGCATAAAATTATTTATTAATTTGCTTTAAGGAAATTGACTGATTTTAAATGGAGCTTTTAAATTTTGAGGCTAGACTATGATATAACTTCCTACCATTAAACTGCATAGATTTTTATACTTTTAATCAATCTGATGCATTCCTTTTTATATGAATACTGTTTTTCTTATCACAGTAAATTTAGTTCAAAATTAAGAGTTTTTAATGTAGATAGAACAGAAAAATCCAATGAGAAAATCTAAGAGCACTGGACAGTTTGAGTCTATATGCTTCCAGTGTTTCTTGATTTGGAACACTTTGCAGTGTAATTGATTATTCTTTTTTATTTCATTTTAATTATGACACACAACAATTCTTTTTATTAGGTTCTTCTTTGTGCTATGGAGTGCCCTAAAAGTGAAAAGATGCCCTCAATTAGAGGGAGAAAACAAGACTCCCAGAGCACGCTCTTCATAGCCTCAGACAGAAAGCCCTAGTAAATCGGTCTGAATATTTTTTACAATAATAAATTATAAGCATTATATTTATATTCATAGGAAAATCAGATTATACTCAAACTTTTTAAAAAGTCTTACCTCTAAATCTATTCAACTCTCTAATGAAGCAATTTTGTTGAACTTTTTTTTGGTAGGTGTCTAATGAACATCTGTGATATATGGACTTAAAAGAATAAGTTGACAGTTCTTAACATAAGAACATAAACTGAATTTGCATTACAAAGTTCTTCCTTTTGTAAATTAGAATTATTCCATACTTCATATAGCTCATTACATATTTTATAAACACTCTAGAGATACAAAACATAATTTATGTGTTCATATTTAAAGTTTCCTAGAT
Organism: Myotis yumanensis; assembly: GCF_028538775.1. Classification (NCBI taxonomy): domain Eukaryota; kingdom Metazoa; phylum Chordata; class Mammalia; order Chiroptera; family Vespertilionidae; genus Myotis; species Myotis yumanensis. The sequence continues at coordinate 178,374,601 of NW_027223752.1, forward strand.
GTTTTCAAAAATTTAAAAAATAGATTTCCAGTCTTTTATATAAATTATTAAGTATAAAAAGGACTAAAAAGTACATATCTGATGTGGAAAGGGGGCGTTTTCTGGTATGTCTGGGAAGAGAAAGAAGAGAGGTACAGAAGGAACACAGGATCTGGTAATGAGTGAGACGGCAGACAGGAACACAGTTCAGTGGTTCTCAACCTTCTGGCCCTTTAAATACAGTTCCTCATGTTGTGACCCAAACATATAATTATTTTTGCTGCTACTTCATAACTGTAATTTGCTACTGTTATCAATTGTAATGTAAATATCTGATATGCAGGATGGTCTTAGGCGACCCCTGTGAAAGGGTCCTTCAACTGCCAAGGGGGTCGCGACCCACAGGTTGAGAACCATTGGTCTACATAGACAGTTCTTTCCTGACAAATTTGTGGTGTAAGGGTGAAAAAAGGGGAATGTTGTCTTAGACAGTATGAAGGCACTTGATAAGAGTTAGCTCATTCCAGATTGCTTAGTGGTTAGAGCATCAGCTCATGGACTAAAAGATCACAGGTTCAAATCCCAGTCATGGGAACATACCTGGGTTTCAGGTTTGCACAGCCAGCAGCCAGTCAAGTAGGTATGTCTCTCTCACATCAATGTTTCTCTTTTCCTCTCTCCCTCGCCCTCCCTCCCTTCTACTCTCTCTGAGAAGCAATGGAAAAAATATCCTCAGGTGAGGATTAACAAAAAATAAAAAAAGAGCTCATTTCCTATCCCCACATATAAGTAAGGGTTTATTTGAATAAGGTTTCTTCATTCCTCTACTAAACATGAAAAAAAAAGAATGCTTTGTTTAATAGTACAGAATTGCAACCAGAAAAGGTACTGACATTGAGAGTTACTATGGGACTCAATAAACAAGCACAGAAGTTCATAATACACTAGAACTAGAAAAGATTTCAATTCTTCTCCCCAAGACTTAATATATAAAATCCAATACTAATAATAATGACTAATGAGGTAAATTCTTATCTCTCCTCTATCCCCTTGTTGAGTCATTATTAATTAAAAATCATTACTTAAGCACTATTTTTTTTCTCTTGATAAAACAACAGAAAACACCACCACCAAAAACTCCCTATTATCAAATTGTTTAGAAACACCTACAGATATAAAGAGAAGATATACTTAAATGCAGATATAATTATTTATATATTCCTCACTTCTTAAAACATTTTTGTCTTGAGTAAAATTAAATAACTATTATCAAATATGATGCCTTTAAAGCATGAACTAATTAATAGTTAGTTACTACAGCTAATTTCTTCCAATTATCTAAGTCAGTTCAGATAACTAACTTACCAAAATTGGATATAATGCTTTAATTTTTTTGCTTTTTTTTCACAGATTCTCAAAACTATCCCATAATCATTGAGATCTCTAAAGTGACAGCAGCAATAAAACCATGTCAGTCCATGTGATTAAAAAAGATACTTTAAACACAATGTATTCCATGTAATTTTAGATATTTTCTAAAGTTTAAAATTGGCATGACATTGTCTCATTAGAGCAAATATATTCTGGATTACTTGATAAAAGTTCCTTTTTTTGGAACACCCAACATCCTTAGCTCATGTCATCATTTATTATTCGTTCTTTCCTACCCTCTCAAAATAAGAGCTTCCTACGTTACCAAGCTTGATTAATTTCAAGGAGATTGACTGCCATGGGGAATTCAATGCTGAGCCTAAGAGGAGAAGACATGTAAATAAATAAGGAAACAGTGGCCATGAGGAGTACACTAAACTCAACATACTAAACTTTTATTTTAATTGGGAACTCCTGAATATGTCACTCCTGAATTTTTAACTTTCATGTATGTATATATGTAACATACATATATATATATATATATATATATATATATATATATATATACATATATATATATTTCCAGTGACCAAATGAAATTCAGAGAGTCATATTAATCCAAATTATCCTTCAGCCCCCTATACTATTCTGGATTTATCCATTTTTCCTTATTCTATGTATTTATTTATTTTAGCTTACCCCAGTGATGGCGAACCTTTTGAGCTCGGCGTGTCAGCATTTTGAAAAACCCTAACTTAACTCTAGTGCCGTGTCACATATAGAAATTTTTTGATATTTGCAACCATAGTAAAACAAAGATTTATATTTTTGATATTTATTTTATATATTTAAATGCCATTTAACAAAGAAAAATCAACCAAAAAAATGAGTTCGCGTGTCACCTCTGACACGCGTGTCATAGGTTTGCCATCACTGGCCTACCCTATTGTCTGAAGTTTAGGAGAATTCAAATCTTGTAAGTTCTTTTTCTATTTGTTTATTTTTAAAACTTTACTCCATTCCACAGTAGTAAGCTAAGCCTGCTGAGATTCACTTTCTTAGAATTCATTTTAACCATCCTTGCTCATTTTCTACTTTCCTCTTTAGAAGTCTGAATGATGTCATCATGAAGTTACTTCCACTGAGGTTTTTCATTCATTTTTATATCCTCAATTAAGTTCTTTCTACTTGTAGGATCAAATTTGGGTGAGAACAGAAAGAATTTGCAAGCTGTGAATGCATGTGGTATATTGAAAGATAATGAAAGCAGTGAAATAAGGGGGGGAAAAAAGGTTCCCTCCAGAGTCTTGAACTATTACCCCAGGTAACAATTAAAGTTAAGTCCTTTATTTTCCATTTTTGAAAAAACAAAATTTTGATTATTTGTCAGGATATTTTTATTGCTTTGTTACTTTGTGAGTATAAATGTCACAAAGTAATCTGCTTTCCAAGTAACCCTCTCTTTGTTAGATTGTTAATGTACTAGAATTCTAAAACAATCTCAAACCCATTTATCTGATTGTTTAAAATGTTTTAAACAACTAATACTTAAATAAAGACAAAGTATATTTAATATGTTGAGTATGTTTTTAGTATCACACCTATAAAGAATCAATTCTAGAACTATTATAATTCTATGTCTGAAGGTATGTGATCAGTAGATTGATTTTATTATTGGTAATTCATATTATAATTATTGTCACTGACTAAAAGCTAATTATGGGCCAGATTTCACTGATATATATATATATATATAATCTATATATAGTGTATTTTCTCCATTTTACACATGGTTACACATAGTGACCAAATGGGACAGATATGATGAAGATACCAAATGGTTAGATACCAAAGAAGCTGATTTGAAGTTAAAGACCCTTTTATTTTGGGAGCAGGAACTCTCAAAGCACACAAGACTAAGGCTTAGAAGACGTCAGTTCAATCTTGGCTACTTAGCTCCCCACCTTTCTAAATCTTACAGCCAAGAGACCGAGAGTCAATTCTGACCTTAGGGCAGGAGGCATTTATGGGGCTTTAGACCAACGTTTTTGGGAGATTTTGCTCTAAGCATCCTTATTGGAGTCTTTTGCATTGCGAACCTCTTCTGCAATCTGGTAATATAACTTGTTCTTAAGATCCTTCTTCCCTGAACATATTGATATGCCCTAGTGATTATGTTCCTCTGTAGGCAAGCTATTCTATAATGATAAAGAGTAGGAGTTAAAAACCAATCTTTTCTACCTCAAGTTTGTTTCTTTGGTAGTTTAAATTCCATTTCAGATTAAGGAAGGCACAAAGGATCATCTCAATGCTTTTTAATTTATTTAAATCATTATATATGATTATAAAAATATGAGTGCACACTCATGTGCAAATACACATTCATCAGTATGATTCTAAACATGAGAAGAGCTTTCTTTTTAGTTATCCACGGAGAAATAAATATTTTTTTTACAGCAAAACATGGCAATGTCATAATGCCAGAGTGCAAAATAATTTTTTTGAGTCTATTTCTTTCTTTCCATGACACAAATGTCTTTCTGAGCTCACAGCATGATGGGAGAAAAGTCTGATAAGAAAGGTCACCCAAGAGGTCAAATTCATGAATCAGACAATATCCTTTTTTAAAAATATGTATTCAGTGGGAAGGCGGTGGGGAGGGGAGTAAGAGGTCAACCAAAGAACTTGTATGCATGCATATAAGCATAACCAATGGACACAGACACTAGGGAGGTGAGGGCATGTGCTGGGGGGTGGACAGGGGGAGGTCAATGGGGGAAAAGGAGACATATGTAACACTATATGTAATACTTTAAACACACACATTTATATTGTTTTCAGAGAGGAGGGAAGAGGAAGAGAGGGACAGAAACATCAATGATGAGAGCAAATCATTGATTGGTTACCTCCTGCACACTTCACACTGGGAATAGAGCCCACAACCGGAACATGTGCTCTGACCTGGAATTGAACCCTGACTGACTGGTTCATAGGTTGACGCTCAACCACTGAGCCATGCCAGCTGGGCCGATAATATCCTTCCTGTCTTTTGTTTGTCAGTTTCTCTCAACTTCTTTTTAAAAACACGATCTCTAGTAAATTATAATTTGCATATGTATATGAATCAAGGGGAAAGGCATAGTCTTAATGAGTGACTACAGAGCCAAATAAACCAGGTAAAACAGTTTTTAACAACCACGCCAGACATAAAAAAGGATATAGCCCTTCCCTGCAAAATTAAAATGATGATGGGGAATCTAGTTCATTGCATATATGAAACTTAAAAAAAGTAAATCATGTAAAAGAGCAATATTTTAACAGTTTGACCAACAGAAGAACATCTTTTGAAGAGCTCCTAGAATATAATGGTATTGAGAAAAATCAATTTGTAAATGGAGCTAGTAGTATTTCCAATGCAGATTCCTATTTTATGTTAGCATATTCTCAATGTTCTGAAAGTCCTTGAAGACTTTGGAAGAGGAATATTGTGAGCTGGTTTGTAATATAAAAGAACACAACTAAGTGAATAAAAAAATAGATAAGAGGAAAAAAGAATATTTTTAAAGTGCATTGACTACATTATAAAATATCTCAAAGTTGCACAAAAGAAGAAAGCATAAGAGGATTAAAACAAGGCAAAGAATAGGGCAACTTACTACATTAACATAATGTCAGGTAATACTTAAGAAAAAACAGCATTATAAATGTAATATTTGCATTTTACGTAAAGAATAAAATATCTACATTTAAAGTATTGGATCTGTTAAAATAGAGATATAAACATAACCCAACATAGTCCAATTCAACCCTCAAAATTATTTTGTAAAGCATTCTTACATATGTGGTTATAATGTCAAACCTTTTTTTTTAATATATTTTATTGATTTTTTACAGAGAGGAAGGGAGAGGGATAGAGAGTTAGAAACATCGATGAGAGAGAAACATCGATCAGCTGCCTCCTGCACACTCCCCACTGGGGACGTGCCCGAAACCAAGGTACATGCCCTTGACTGGATTCGAACCTGGGACCCTTGAGTCTGCAGGCCGACGCTCTATCCACTGAGCCAAACCAGTCAGGGCATGTGGAACCTTTTAAATTCTGAAACCTGAACATCAGCTTCATCAGCAACTGTAAAGTATGACTATTCAATTAAAGTTAAATTTCCAGGCAACATTTTCTCATTGCACATGCCAACATCCAAAAGCAAGCTTTTAAAAAAAAAATCAACCAAAAGTCTTAAATTTATCCCAAATTTAGTGGACCTATATATTAAAGCACAATTCTGAGAGAAACTAGAAGAAGATTAATTATCTTGCTCAGGATAGAATTGCTATAATATTCATAGGTAGTTATCCATGGGGACCTAGAATACAAACCATGTGTTTTCTCTATTGTGCATTGCTAATGTTTCAGCAATAGCATTTAATTCCTCTGCTGTGCATCTGCCATACATTGTTTTCACTTGCTTTTAGCTGACACAGCAGCTTAAGGGAGAGAAGGCAGGGAAGAAAAGGGGGTTTTCATTACTTTTGTTGAGTCTGACCACACAGATAAGAGTTGAAGTTAAAAGTTAGGTTAATATGCAGCAGTCATATTACCTAAAGTATTCAGGTAAGTGATTTATGTCTAGGTGATTACATGAGCCAGCCATTTCTACTCAAAGCTATTGGCTTTCTAAGTGTATTAAGCTTAAATCTAATTTGAAGTAAATTCAGGATATATTTCTGGGTACCATAAAAATGTAATAAAAGTCTAAATGTAGCAACATCATGACTGGGCTTGGCAAGTAATAAACAGATTCTATGTCATTGAAACAGAGAAGGTGGCATGATTTAAATGAAATTATATTGCTCAACTTCAGTAGAACTTTACCAAAGTCTCTGTTAGGTTTAAATGAGAACTACATTGCATTTTCACAAGTGGTATACATTTATTATTAAAAATTAGGTTGACTATATAAAGTGTTTGGCTACTGAAAGTGAATGCAAAATAGATAAATTAGCATACCCTGGAATGTCAGTGAGTTCTGTGACCTTGGTCAGGTCATACCTTCTTTGTAAAATTAAGAGAATAAAGTGCTCCTTTAATATGTAAAAACAGAGTTCACAGATAATGTAACCACCTATGTACACTTGACTTCAAAAAAAATCAATGTAATGCATTGATTCAACTATAAAGGAAAAAATGAAAGTTTTTCATGAGAAAAAAATGACATATATATTTGAATATATAAATGTTCTGGACAACTGCACAGAAAACATAGCAGAAGTCCTCAGCTGCCTAATCCTATACAGAAATAAGTTGTAAACAAAAATTGATACGGGGTCTGGTGGGACACAAGTACCGTAAATGTCATTACCCTCAGAGAAGAGATTTTCTAAAAAGGTGATTGGGCAAAATTATCTTTATGAGCTTACATGAAAGTTGAATTCTTGGGAAATCCAAGTTTTAAAACCATGCAAAAATTAAATATTCCTTTTATGGCAAATGGAGATAGGTCTAAGATCATATAATTGAAAAATAGGGCAAAACTCTCTTATGAGAAACTGTCCTGAGAATTGTAGATATTTAGCATCCCTTGATTCTGCCCACTAAGCATGGTGTATAAGCCAATGTTGTGCAATCTCTCTCTCAAAAAGAAGTCCAGGTTTGGTAGTGTTTGTTAATTTCTATAGTGTAAGTACTCCCACCTGGCTCATTTCAAGCTACCAATATGATGGATATGATGACAGTGCATAAAGAGTTGAGAGCTGGTTCTCACACCAAAATTAATCCAATCATTAATGTATTCAGCACTGATTGAGCATGCCAGGTTTTGGTCTTGGTTTAGGGACAAACAATTTAATTGTTCTCAAAAGTTACATAAGATAATGCAAACATAAAAATTGTTCATAAAAAAAAGAATTTGATGGAGTGGGTAGAACAGATAGATGATGATTAGAAAGTTAAATTTTATTAAGGCTAATATAATCAGAATGTTCTAAGAACAAATAAAATATTTATGAGTTAATTCTTAAAGTTTATGCATTTTTGTGCTATAAAATTGTTATGGATCTTGGTGCTCTCTATATGAAATTGGTTATTTATATTAAGGAATATCACATGCTACAGTAAAAAGACAATGGACTTTCTTAATCCCTAAAGTGTTCACTCACCTGATCAGCAGTATGACTTTGGGCAATTTCCTGACCTACAAAATGGAGATTATAATGCTCTTTGTGCTGGGCTTTGGTAGAATTAGAAATAACAACACTTGTTTGGCATGCAGAAGCCATATTAGCAAAATTGTACTGTAACTCTCATTCTACCTCCAAAGCTCTGAATGTTCCAGGAAAATTCATTTATCTTTCCTTTATTATGTGTAACACAATACCTTGTACATTTTTAGCTTCATTAAATATTTGTAAATTAAAGGAGTCCCCAAAACAATGAGCTTATCCTGCACTGTTTATTTACTTAAAAGTGACATGACCAACATGTATATAATCACAACGATAATCTACATATATAAAACTCTAATATGCAAATAGAGCAAACAGCAGAACAACCGAACAACAGGTCACTATGACGTGCAATGACCAGCAGGGGGCATGCGTGGAACATGGCGGGCATCAGCCACAGACAGATGGTGGAGCAGGTGAGTGGGGGCACCAGACCAAGACAGGGTGCCGGTCCCTGTCATCGGGGCGAGCCTCTGGTGGTTACTGAAAATTATTTGCTCCCACACACCACGGCCCCTCCTCCCCCCACACTTGCACCTGCTGCCTGCGCCAGGCGCCAGTCCCATTGCTCAACACCATCAGCGGGTGCAAGCGGTGGCTGCCAGCCCCAATCACCCCACAAGGCTTCTCCATCTCACCCTACTACTGAGGGGAGGTCAGGGCCGGCAGCTGCCTCTCGCACCTGCTGTCAGTGACCGCCCACCTCGCACCCACTGCTGGCACCGGCCCCAATCGCTCAGTGCCAACAGAAGGTGTGAGCAGAGCCAGCATCATCAGCATGTGGGAGCAGCGGTGGTGGCGGGAGCGGGGCTGCCAGCAGAGGGGGACTGGTGGCTGCAGCGCGAGGGGCCGAGCGGGAGTGAGGAGGATGGGCCAAGACCCACCCCTGTGCCCACTGTAGCCTCGGCCCACAGTCCCTTTCAAGGTACATGAATTCGTGCACTGGCCCCTAGTAATACTATAATGCTATAAAAATGTAGAAAGAGTAAATATTTTATAGATAGGCAAAAATGATTATTAGAACAAAGTCTATTGGAATGTACACATATTATAATTATTGCCTTCTGGTTGTTGTTATTAATAATTTAGTAAATATGTCACCTCAGCATTTTCAATGTATCCTAAACTTTATCACAATACATCTTTGAAGAAGACAGGTAATGATGCTTTTTTGTTTGCTTGTTTGTTTGTTTGTTTGTTTTTAAGCCCACTCAAGAAAGGCCCAGGAACTGTAGCTTCGTACTTATTATGGCTATCATATCCAGGCAAGAGCAGAATAAAGAATATACTCACGATGGCAGAATAAATAATATACTGATGCCTGCTATCCTTTCAGTCACTCTATAATCATTAAACCACACCATTTTTTGTGTGTGATAAGGTAATGAGGATATGCAAAGCAATGTGAGAACTACACGTCGAATATTCTTGACTTTAGACTAGCAGTTGTTACAATATTATGTATCCTCTTGCAAGTTATTCCAATAAATGCACTATAAGATTGAGATCAAAAGAAACGCAAACACGTTTCATACAATTCATCCTAGAATGTTTATTGGGGTGAAAAAGGCATTAAAAAAAGTCTCTCTCTCATTTTTTCTTTTTTTAAAATATGTATATTTTTTAATTGATTTCAGAGAGGAAGGGAGAGGGAGAGGGAGAGGCAGAAACATCAATAATGAGAGGGAATTTTTAATCAGCTGACTCCTGCACAGCCCCTACTGGGATCAAGTCCTTAACCCTAGCATGTCCCCTTGTCCGGAATCTAACCCTTCAGTCCACAGGCAGACGTATCTGAGTCAAACCAGGGTTTCCTTTTTAGATAAATTAAATAGTACTATTTCCAATGTGAACCCCAAGAAGAAAGATTTATTCGATGGGAACCCCAGGAAGGCACTTATCTGCTAAGATGGATGCCTCATGGTCAACACAGGGCCTTTAAAAGACAAAAGTAAAGTGATTTAATTATAATTATATGCAAGAAGCATGGTGACTCTCTCTGAGAAAATAACTAGAGAAAACAAACCAACTACTAGTATAATCTGAAGGACTTAGGTTAGACAGAAGGTAGAATTTTCTAACAAAGATGTAGCAAGGGTTCCTAATGCATTTAACAAGCAGTCGAATAGGGTATGAAATCTCATTTAATATCTATTTACTAATGCTAATGTTCTGAGTGAACTTGTTCAAGTTTAAAACATTCACATGCACACACACAAACACTCATACACACACAAGTTCACTAGGAAGCAGGTGGTTTGCCAAGTTGTTTGTATTCCAGAAATGGCTTTGAAACAGCTCATATACTGTTTGCAAATACAAACCTGATCACTGCTGACAAAATAAGTAACATTTAGAGTTGCACCAAGAACAATCCATTTAAAGTGTAAATCTCATGTAATATAGTATGTTTGTTCTGGGCAGATCACAGCAGAAAGGATTATGAAGAAATCTATTTGCATAGAAAACTTTTAAATTTAAATAATTCATCTTTTTACTCATTAAAAAAAAGGAAAAAGGATGTCACCGGAAAAAAAAAACTGTTTTGGAAATACAAGCATGATCAAGGATTAATGATTAGAAATCCATTTTAACTACTGTAATTAAAGAGACATTCAATGCAGCTTACTTGCAACATAATTGTCTATCTACCAACACACTTCTCTAATCCTGATGTAAACAGAGCAATGTTATTCCCTTTGTGAAATAAATACTTGTTAGTTTAGGTTCAAATTAAGCTTAGCTAACAGATACCAGTATGGTCACAAATCACTTAAACTTTCTACAATAACTTGGGATAAAATCTCATGTTCTTTAAAGTGAATCTCCCACCTCCCAAATATAATGAATTAAAATAATGATAAATGTAACTACCAAGAAGATATTATAAAATTTAAAAAACAGAACATTGTAATTATTTAGTGAAATTATGGACTGTAGAGGAAGAAAATAAATCCGTGCAGGATTGAGGCTATTGTATAGGAAGCTGAATTCAGCCTGTTTATAGAAGGAAGACTGTGCATGCATGTCTCTCACCAAGTATTCACAAACATCTGTTTTTTGGTAACTATGTCTTGAATGTGTTATGTTATAGAAGGCACTGGCTGGTAAACACATAGTAACTGCTCATCTAGAGTATTCATATGGAAACAAACAAAAGAAACATTTTTGTTCAGGTCTAATTTTGAAAATGGCCTGCTATCAGCAGTCTATTTTACTTAGTGATTCCTGAGGACCATCCATTTCTCCATTTGAATTGGAGGAAGAAATACTAGGGAATAAGAGGCATATGAGAGGAATAAAACTGAGCAAATTAAGTACTTTTTAAATAATTTTTTGTTTCTATGGGTTTAATCTCTTTATTAATCACAGCACTTGGGGGAAGGAGAGCATGGTAGTACACACAGAAATGCTTATGAAAGAGTTGAAACACTGGTATGGTGACTTTATCTTGGATTCTAACATCACTTGAAAGTTATACTTCTATTTAACTTCTTTATTTTAAAAACCACCTATTTTAATACATTGCAGATACATATTTTAGTAGTTGAACCATCGGTGTATCTCAGGAAAATTACAGTTATATTTCAGCAGACAGGATTCATAAAATTTAATCTAAAGCAGTGTGTAATTGTTCTCTGTGTTCAGCTGTGGACAGCTACTCATATAAAGAAGAAAATTCCTGTAATTTCCAGGTCAAATTGAGAATACTGGTGTTTAAAAGATGAGAGAATATTCTTTCTCCGTTTTGACTCCTAAAGATAATTTAACTAAAGCTTACACCTGTAACCTATATTATATTCTACTGGAGAATTTCATGATTACAGGATTAAGATATGAACTTGGGCCTGTAATTATGTCATTTTATTGTGAATTATTTTACTGTTTCTAAAGTTCAGGTAAGATGCTATCATTGAAATCTGCTCACTCATGATATCAATGTCTTAATATCAAAGATGTGAAAATACTGAAATAACACTGAGAATGAAAGCTGATGGTGAATAATATATTGCTTTGGTACTCAGTAATGATGGAAGGTCTCCCTCTAACACAGTGGTTCTCAACCTCCCTAACGCCGCGACCCTTTAGTACAGTTCCTGATGTTGTGGTGACCCCCAACCATAAAATTATTTTCGTTGCTACTTCGTAACAGTAATTTTGCTACTGTTATGAATCGTAATGTAAATATCTGATATGCAGGATGTAGTTAGGCGACCCCTGTGAAAGGGTCATTCGACCCCCAAAGGGATCGTGACCCACAGGTTGAGAACCGCTGCTCTAAAGCATTCTAATCACAGATCACATAGAAAATTTTGGATTCATGGGGGAAATTTGATCTTTGTTATATTTTCATCCTGGTAGTGAACAAAAATACCCCAAAACTAGTTCATATTAATTATTACAGAACGTAAAAGCATTTAGCTATCATATTCTACAATTTAACAAATGATTTTTCTCCCCAGTCACATGAGAATTAGATGTCTGGTTAAGGATTTAAACTCAACACATATCTTTCTATGTGGTTTTCCTTGATTTCACCATAAAAAAAATGACTGTCAATTAGATTTCCATGGAAAGATTGTGGGTCAAATGTGGGAGATCTACACTGATGAGATTAAATGAATAATTCTCAACTTTGATGTATGCTACCAACAATAATGATAGTAGCCAATTACTTTTGCAATTATGTCTACACTGCTGCTAAATATGCAACGGAAAAGATAAGGGGATACATTTCATTGAAATACAGCTTTACTTCTAGTTCAAATGGCAAACTTAAATAAAATTCTGGATCCTGCATTAAGCGTTATACAGAGCCTTGTTTTTTAAAAAAGTAACAAACCAATAAAATCCATCTAGAGTTACTTCAAAAATATTTAAATAAATAGTATTAAAAAACACATGCAAAAAAGCAATAATTATATTTCTGTTTGAATAATGAAGCATAAATATTCATATTTAAGTTGTTTATGTGAAAATATAATTGATTGGAGTCTCTGTGTTTGCACATCACAAACTTTGAATATTACAAACATAAATGTTTATAGCTCCTCAGGTATAGAAGAAGTTTTCCCAAATTGAACAATACACACCTTTTACCCAATAGTTTTACCATGTGAAAACATGACCACAGGATTTTTTTAAAGTGGGAAAAGTAAGATGTTGGCTTTACTAATCCAACTTCTACATATAGAATCTATATAATAAAAGCCTAAGCGACCATTATGGAGGAAAACAGGAATGGCTGGTGGCTATGATGCGCACTGACCACCAGGGAGCAGACGCTCAATGCAGGAGCTGCCCTCTGTTGCTCAGTGCACTCCCACAGGGCAGCACCGCTCAGCCAGAAACTGAAAAGCTCAGCAGCAGTGGCAGGAGCCTCTCCAGCCTCCGAGGTAGCACTAAGGAGCAGCAAGCAGTGGAGTAAAGAGCAAGCAAGCAGGTGGGACCCAGACTGCAAGAGGGCACAGGTTGGCCAGAGGTACTCCCCTCCTAGGCAGCCATTGATGGAAGTTGGAATAATAAAGCCAACATCTTACTTTTCCCACTTTTATAAAATCCTACGTTCATGCACGCACATTACAAGCATCCTACCTAGGACCTTAAAAAAGATACGTGCCAGCAGGAGCCCTGTTAGTGAGCAGCTCAGGTTCGTTAGCTTTGTAGTAACTATGCCACTGCACCAAGGACACACTGCTTACATATCTGACTTCTATTACATTTCTCTACCAACAAGTAAAGTAGCAAACACAAAGTAAACATTATTTAAAAAAATAAACTTTCCTAGCCAATATTATTTAAAAATAGAAAGAACTCTGTCTTATTTTCCAGTCCCATCATAAATCCTTTTTTCGTTAGCTTTCCAATCTCTTCTCTCCATAATCATTCTTCTGAAATTCTTCTCACTATGATCACCAATGAGAACCTCTAGCCAATGCCCAGATTTGGATGTTAAGACATATTCTTAATCTAATTTTTCCTTCTTCCACAGAGTTGTTTGTTTTGTTTTGTTTTAATCGATTTCTGAGCTGAAGGAGAGGGAAAGAGAAAGGAGAGATGAAAAAGAGTCATTGATTGGCTGCCTCCTGCATGCCCTACACTGCACTAGGGATTTAGCTGCAACCCAAGCATGTGCTCTGACCAGGAATTAAACTGTGACCTCATGGTTCATAGGTCGATACTCAACTACTGAGCCATGCTGGCCAGTCACCCAGAGAGTTTTTATTTTTCTTCCTTTGAAGTTTAAATAAAACCCAAGTTTTTATATCTTTCCATTTATAAATACATCAATATACAACTCTAATTAATACTAGTTTTTTAGATAACCTACTCAATTAAATTAATAATAAATCCTAAATAAAATCTAATACTGGCTCTAAATTTAAATTTTTCTGATTGTTTCAAAGAGCTCCTTTTTTTTTTAATGGTATTTTCTTCAAATATCAACCCAAATTCCACAACTAGCACTGGATTGTTGTTTATCTGACATCTCTTTTTAATACTCTTCTACCACTTGAACTCCATCTCTCTTTTCTTGACACCGCTTTGATTGCTTCTTTGGGATTGTGGCTTTTCCCAGTAGCCGTGGTATTTTCTATAAACCCGTAATTAGATAGAAAGTCTTGATAAATTATAAGACCAATTTTTTATGGAAGAATAGGTCATATGTGATGCTGGACATTTCCTATCGTATCGCATTGAGGTACACAAAATACAACTGCCCCACTTTGAGTCATGCTGAGACTCACTTTCAGGTTCCAATGATAACAACCTGAGACCCATCTTATGAAATTCCCTATCAATATCCATCTGATTACTGCATCCATTGATGATCATCACTTGGATCTATTATTTTATTGTAGATTGCATAGTGGTGATTTTTCTAATTTTATTATTTCTTCTGCATCTGTTGGAAATTATCTCTTAAACAGTAACTTTCCCTACATAAAACAAAAAACTGTTCATACAATAGAGGCAGGATAAATGGTTGATACTTTCTCTTTAATTATCTATTAAAATTAATTTCTTATAATTCACCTAATTTACTCTTACACTCATATTTCCTTATATAGCCCCTGAGTCAAAATTTATAATGTGTTCTGCAATTCTTCATCTCCCTCACCCGATGTAATTGGAGCCAGCTTTAAAGCTCTCCACTGCTCCCTGCTTCTCCACTGCCAATGATTTAAGCAGATCCTATTGAGCATTGCCTATCTGGTATGTGTTACTGTACATGATAACGATGAATTGTGATTGGGCAGCAAATCAGACTCTAGAACTCAGGTCTTCACTTGTAACTCATCCTCTACACGGCTGCTGAAATGATAGTTCAAAGCATCATTAATCAGGTTTATGTTTTTTTCCCTCCCTGACAAACAGTTTAAAAATGCTTGAATCCTCCAGAGTTCCTCAACATTTTAAGGTAAAATCCAAGCAAAGCCTTTCATGATCCATCCCTGCTCTGTGCCAAACTCACTTCGTAAGATTGCTTAGTGAGCTTCCTGACTGCAGTTCCAGTTAGCTCTGCTTTGCAATAAGAATTTGCCTTCTGTTTTCACATATATTTCTACCTGCTAGTCCTCGGGCCTGGAAGCCCACTCCCTATTGTTTCTGATTTTCAAGTCAATATTCATCCTTTCCGACTGAACTCAAAAGTCAATTGTTCAATGAGGTCTTCTCTCATTATCCAAGACAGAAAGCGATACTTTGATCTGTCTGTTCCCTCATAGCCTTTAGGTATAGATTCTGTGATTGTTCCTATTACGTGGCTCACTAGATAGTAACTGCCTCAAAAGCAAGGATATTCTCATCATTGCTGAGTCTTCAGCACCTCCGGGAGACTTTCTGGTATGTGTTACTGTACATGATAACGATGAATTGTGATTGGTCCTGTGGAGGGTGTTATGCTGTGTTCCTTTCCTGACCACAAAATTGGTGCCCCCCCTCCCCAGGCCCAGCTTTGGTTTCTGGTTTTCATTCTCTTTACTCACATCCAATGAGGGCTCATCGAATCTTGATTTCTCATCTTTATTCAGTTTCACATCTTCTGTTACCTACAGTGTAGCTTGAATAAGACATTTTGCTAAGATGGTTTTTCTGCCATACATATAAAAAGACTCCTTACCAACCGCACATACATTTTGCTTAATCCTACGTCCTACGTATTCGCTAATTTTGTTCCTCTCTGCTTGCAAGATTTCTTTTTTTAAGATTTTCTTTTGGTGATGACCAAGAAGGAAATTTAGAACATGTTCAGATTAGGCCCTGGGATGCTTGACCCCTTCCTTCACTTTCAGTCTGTGAAAGCTGAGTTTACAAGGTTTGACCACACACTTCTTCAGCTGATCCTCTTCTCCCCCCTTTATGTGTGTATGCTTTGTCTTTTTTTTTAAATGGCATTTTTATTGAGCTCAGAGAGGAAGGTAGAGGGAGAGAGAGATAGAAATATCAATGATGAGAGAGAATAATTGATTGGCTGCCTTGTGCATGCCCCACATCCCAGGCATGTGCCCTGACTGGGTACTGAACCATGACCTCCTGGTTCCTAGGTTGACACTCATTTACTGAGTCATGCCAGCTGGGCTATGCTTTGTCTTTTTAAAAAAGACTATATACTTCCCAAGACTACAGTTAAACATTTCTTCCCTAGTAGGTACGGAAAATGATGCTCAACATCACATATGCATTACATGCCTTCATAAGTAAAATACTAACCATCAATGAATGGCTATTACTCTATAGTTCTAAACATCTTAAAAGTGATTTTCCATATCATATTCCATTTTTAACATTGTCCTTTTATTTTACAAAAGAAAAATTTAAGTACTGAAAAAAAAATATAAATATTAATCTACAAATAATAATTCTTAAAATAACAATTAACATCTATAATTAATATACATATACCTATAACCAAGGTTATGAGGGTTAGTCAATTTAAGCTTTCTGATAAATACATTTATTATATTATCTTTTCCAGTTTATTGAACAGTTTCTGAACCACCCTAAGCTGTGTTTTAGTAGTGGTAATTTTAATGATGCCATTTCATTTTTTTGATTTTGTCTCTCATGCCAACTAAAGAGAGAATATTAATTCAATCTAGCCACATATATGCAAGCAGAAAAAAAAATACCTTAAAATTACAGGGCAGATTATCCTTTTGTTTTATATTTAACATTATAAATGTCACTGTTTACAATAAGATACAGGCAAAGGAATAAGAAAAGACCACTGTAACCATGCCCCTGAACTGAAAAAATCAGATCAATAACTACATTGTTAGGAACCAATATTGGCATGGTCACATAAAGTGGGAAAAACTCTTTTCTGAATAATTTGCTTATTTAGTGAAGACTACTCTTGTGACTTACAAATTTAAGTGTTACTTATTTTCAATTACTCATGAAATGTTAAGAGAAATGCATTTAAACCTAATCAAATTTTGGTAGTTTTGTTGTATGCTACTAAACGACCAAGTTAGAAAAATAGACTTAAAATGTGTTCCCTCTTACTTATTACCTTAGCCATAGTGATCCTCACACAGAATAGGTAGTCATAGATGTTCTCCCTTGTAAATATACTTGGAAATATTCATTTAATGCTTCAGCTATTTTAGTGTCTCAGTTGACTATATCCCCAATCATAATTTATAATACTGTTTCTCTCTTCTCCTGCTAACTCTTCCTATGTAGAGCTAAAAATAATGTTTAATATTTCTATACTCTCTTATACATACACACACACATATACTAGAGGCCCAGTGCACAAAATCATGCCCAGGTGGGGTCCAGCCAACCAGCCCCGATTGGGGCCCATTGGGCCAGGCTGGCAGGTGGGAGGGACCACAGGTGATTGGCCAGCTGGCCCCACCCCCGATTAAGGTGTTGGGGGCCAATCATGGGCCCGAATCAGGCTAGTTGGCCGCCACAGTGCGCATCATAGCCACCAGTCATTCTGGTCGTTCCAGTCATTCCAGTCAGTGGGCTTTTATATATATAGATATCACATATTAAATGGTATATAATTATCATCTTTTAATTAATAATTTTAAAATATCCATTGTGTGCAGAACATATTAAACAGTCCTGATAACTTCAAATTTCCCTTCCAAATCTGATCAAAATCATTTTTTTAAAAATTCTTTCCTTGCTCTATTAACCTTTCCCGGTGTGTTAATGTGATCAGAAGCAATTACAATTCATTATTCACATTGGCAGGGGTTGTGAAAGCTTACTTCTCTCTCTCATTGTAGTAAAGGCATAGAGATCCTGTTAGGAGTGATAGACGGTAACTACAAAGAGAGACATACACCCATTGATTAATGCCATTTTTCCAAGCAGGTTTCTCACTGATGTTCTTATTGTGAGTCTTTCTTTTTTTCACTCAGTCACATCCTTATTGCTTCATGTGAACAAATACTCGCTTAGAAAAACCAGAAAGAATGCCAATTTTAAAAGGGAGATCTGCAGAGATGAAAGCATTATATATGTGCTAACGGGCCCAGTTGAGTAGGTGCTTAATTTAGTTTAATGCTAGATTAACCCAACTAAAGGCTTCCATTTTAGTATTTAAATACAAAACTATCACAGTTTTTGCTTTTTAATGCCTTCCTGTAGAAATAAAGGATAACATCAGGGGCTGTGTTGAAAACATTCTGGGATAAATTCACTGTCATTATAACACTAGGAAATAAGTTAAGGTTTGTGTTTTCTTTTCTATATTACCCTCCCTCCTTTCCTTTCTCCCTTCCTCCCTCCCCTCCCCCACTCTCCCCTCTCCCTCCCTTTCTTCCTTCTAAAAATACAAGATAATTATAGAAAACTCCCTATAGATGACACATCTGACTATTTGAGACTTACTCCTGCACTTTCTGTAGCATCCACTAAAGATTTCATTGACTATTAACTTGATCAGCTTCCTCCTATCCATGGGGCCTCTGCTTTGATTCATGCTATGGCAAATTTACCAGTGTTCTTTTTGAAAACATCACTTCTATCCTTTGTCATCACTTAAAAGGGAAATATCTTAGGTTCTTTTCACTCCTCTGCGTTGTCACCAGCATGGAATACTGCCCTACAATTCTTCTCTCTGGCCCAATAAAACTTCTAATGCAGCCCTTCTTTTCAAAGTTTTCCTTTGGGCATTTTCAAATGTTGTTCTATGGTAACAGATGTCCCTGTATCTTCACTATAAAAGTAAATAAAATGAAACCTAACTCAATCCAAAGTTCGCAACTTCCTCTGCAGCTTTCTTCAGGACAGTCTCCTTTTTCTCATCCTGTTACATGTTTCAGGGCAAGGAGGTGGAGGAAGCTTTACATCAAGCTGATTCCAGATCACTTGTCTTCTATATTCAAGAACAAATTCCTGCTTCTTTTTTTTTTCTCAAGTTGTCTATTTGCACTTCAACTACAACTACCTCCATATTCAACTACTTTCTTGACAGCTTCCTCTCAATGATGGAGGAATTATTATCAGTTTCATCCTAGGCAACTTTCAGGGTACATATGAATGGTCCATCCAACACCATAACTTTACCAGTTTTTGAACTTCTCCATTTCAATCACCATTATTCCCAATGTTCACTAACTGCTTGTTAACCATGATTTTGTCCTGGAAGTTGTCATCAGCTTGAACTAGTCTACCACTGATATCTTAAATTTAAGTATCCTACACTTGGAATATTATCTTTCTGGCTCTTTCACTTCCTTAAATAAGTCATTGCTACTTTTATATATCACAGATTCTATCAGTTCCTTTTTCACCCACTTCTCACCTCACACTCACCCCCTACAGTCTATTGGCCTTATCCTTGTCTAGTAGGCCAGGGCACATTGGTTCATTATGCACATACTCTCTCATTATCATCTCGTTTTTCTGTACTCCTACTCTTACACCGAACAGACACATCTGAACTCTAAATCCATGATAAAACCAGCCTTCTTTATTCCTTTATTGCAGTGTAAAAAATTAGCATCATTTCAACTCATTATCTCTAAAGTCAGTTAGACTCTCAGCATCAGCCATTATGAAAGGATGAATTAATGGTCTCAGACATGTCCACCTCCTAATCCCTGCCAACATGTTAGATTACATCACAAAGAGTAATCAAGGGAGCCGATGGAATTAAAGTTAGTAATCAATTGACTTTAAAACAGGAAGATTATCCTGGATTATGTGGTCACCTACAATATAATCATCGGGGCCCTTTAAATATGGAAAAAGGGGAGTCATTGTCAAGGATTCAAATGTGAAAAAACATTGGCTAGCCATTGCTGACTTTGAAATAAAAGGAGCCATAAGCCAAGGAACCCAGGCAGCATTTAGAAGCTGGAGAAGGCAAAGGAACGGATTCACCCTAGAGCCACAAACAGGAAGAAATGTGGCCTTACTAACACCTTGATTTTAGCCAGTGAAACACATGTTACACTTCTGAAATACAGAACTTTAAAGTAGTAAAATTGTTTGTTATTTTTTCACTAAATGTATGGTAACTTGTAGAAGCAAAAAGAAAGTAATGCGCCCATTAATTTTTACTTACCCATGTCTAGAATACTTTCATTCTGAGGGTATTCCAAGTTTGTAATCAACTACTGACTGCCAAAAAGAGGCACCTGTGAGTATTTCATTGAGAAGTGTGTGGTCAGAAGGCATAGTTTTCCTCAACTTTCCTTTTCTCTTAATTTACAAATTTTGGTGAAGATAGATTCATTCTCACCAACTTTTCTTAAAAGTTGAAGTCCCACTTTATGCACTTCTTTACCCTCTTGTATAAGGCATTGCTTTTCCATATACACTCTGCTCCCACACATGAAGAATTATACATTTTTGACCTAGAATGAACCTACATGGACACATCATAATCGACCGAAGTTCACAGTTACTTTGGGCTTCACACATGGTGTTACGCATCCTATGGTTTTGGACAAATGTATGACATACCCATCATAATCATAACATACACATAATTTTCACTGTCCTAAAAATCCTTTATGCTCTATCCATTCACCTCCCCACAAGCCCCCAACTCACACACACACTACTGCAAGCAATAAGAGTTTTTTTTCATTGTCTTCATAGTTTAATATTTCCAAAATATCATATATTTGGAATCACACAGTATGTAGCCTTTCAACTTAATGACTTCTTTTACCTAGTAATATGAATTTTAGGTTCTTCCATGTATGTTCATGGGTTGATAGTTCATTTATTTTTAGCACTAAATAATATTCCAATGTCTGGAAGAAACACCATTTATCAATTCACCCACTGAAACATATTGTGGTTGTTTCCAAGTTTTGGCAATTATGACTAAAGCTGCAATATATATTTATGTGTATGTTTGTGAAAGAACATAAGTGTTCAGCTCTTCTGGTTAAATACCAAGGGGTGTGATGGCTGAATAGTATGGTACGAGTATGTTCAGTTTTGTAAGAAACTATCAAATTGTCTTCCAAAGTGGCTGCGATATTTTCACACCATCAATAAAGCATGTTCCTGTTGCTCTAATCTTCTCCAAAATTGAATATTATTTGTGTTCCAGATTTTGGCCATTTTAATAGGTATACAGTGGTATTTCATTGTTTTAATTTACCTTTCCATGATTAAATACAATGTGAAAGATATTTTCACATGTTATTTACCAATCTGTATATCTTCTTTGGTTAGGTGTCTGTTAACATCTGTTACATTTCTACACTGAGGTAAATGTATATTGTTGAGTTTTAAGGGTACTTTGTATATTTTGGATAGCATCCCCTTATAAGATGTATCTTTTGCAAATATTTTTTCAAAAATATGGGCTGTCTTCTAATTATATTGCTATTGAGTGTCTTTCATGGAACATCAATTTTTAATTTTAATGAAGTCCAGCTCATCGATTGTGTTAGTCATGGATCATGTATTTGGTATCCTATATAATAAAAGCCTAATATGCTAAGTGTCCAGTCGTCTGGTCATCTGTTCAACCAATCAAAGAATAATATGCTAATGATATGATAATAATGCTCAACCACTCTCTATGATGTACACTGACCACCAGGGGCAGACAGTCAATCAGTCGCTGTGATGTGCACTGGCCACCAGGGGGCAGACACTCGACCGGTAGGTTAGCTTGGTGCTGGGGTCTGGCCAATTGGGACTGAGTGAGACGGGTCAGACACACCCTGGAGCCCTCTCATGGTCCCTCTCTGCCTAGTCAACCTCTCCCATCCCTCCCCGGGCTCGATCGTGCACTGGTGGGGTCCCTCAGCCTAGCCTGCACCCTCTCGCAATGTGGGACCCCTTGGGGGGTGTTGAAGAGTCCGTTTTAGCCCAACAGCAGAACGACCGGTCACTATGACATGCACTAACCACCAGGAGGCAGATGCTCAATGCAGGAGCTGCCCCCTGATGTTCAGTGGGCTTCCACAGGAGGAGCACGACTCAGCCAGAAGCCGAGCTCATGGCTGGTGAGTGCAGAAGCAGTGGCGGGAGCCCCTCCCGCCTCCGTGGCAGTGCTAAGGATGTCAAACTGACAACTTAGGCCCGCTTCACCTAAGCCATCAGTCCGACATCCCACGAAGGCTCCAGGACTGTGAGAGGGCGCAAGCTGGGCTAAGGGACCCCTTCCCAAGTGCACAAATTTCATGCACCAGGCCTCAAGTTATATATAAAAAGTCATCATCACACCCAAAGCCATCTAGGTTTTCTCCTATGTTATATCCTAGGATTTTATAGTTTGCACTTTACACATGATCCATTTTGAGTTAATTTTTTATTAATATAACACCTATGTCATTATTTTTGCATATGGTTTCTAGCACTGTCTGTTGAAGGGATTATCTCTGCTCCATTTTATTGCATTTGCTACTTTGCCACTATATTTAATGGGGGTCTATTTCTGGGCTCTCTATTCTGTTCCATTTATCTATTTGTCTATTTATTCACCACTACCACATTGAATATGCATATTTCCCTTCTCCCATCACCCCACTGGGAGCTTCTTTTCTTGTGCTGTCTCACATAGCAATGATTTACCTGCAATTGGGGGTCCTGAGCTTCCATTTCCATTGTATTAATCAGGAACCTATGTAAAAAATTGTCATACTCTCCCCCACAGGGTTTGTAATTTCAAACCTTATTTCTAATTGCAATGTAAAAGTTTATAATAACTTGTTTTAGAGACTGAAAAGGCATGGCTGAATTTCAGAAAAATAAAGCTGATTAAAATGTATTCATGTCACATTCTAACAAATGATTGCACTTTAAATAAACAAAGTATTTCTTACAGATCAATGTTTATTTATTTATAATTGTTGTTTTTTTAAAAAAACACATTAAAAAACCATTTCACCCCCATGCCTTTGGCAACCACCAGTCTACTTTCTGACTCAATAAATGTGACTATTTTAGGTACCTCATAAAGTGGAATCATACAGTATTTGTCTTTTTGCCTTTCTTGTTTTTAAACTTCCTTAAACTTTCATCAATAACCAGGTGAGAGCTCAACAAAATGCACTACCTGGAGGATTTTACTTTTAAGGTTTAAATTTGTACACAGTAAATCAGATCATGTTCCAGAGATAATCTGAATATTTGTATCTTGGCAGGGCCAGATTTGAATTTACAGTACAGTATGCTAAGCCTATTGAGTTAACCTTTATCCTAACTTCTAACTTGACTACTTTTCAGGCAAAGAATATACTGAAGAACCCAAATCTATTCTGAAAGAAAGACAAAGAAGGGAGGGGGGGTAAATGAGAGGGAGAAGAGACACACAGCTACCACATATACCTTCACACACACACACACATACACACATAGAGAGACACAAGGGGGGAGAAGGAGATGCATACATTAATTATGAAGTTGTAGCATTGAAAATATGAATATATGAAATATTTTTTTTTATTTTCTAGTTGATGTAAGCATAGAAATATTATTTCTCAGTTTTGGAAAAAAAATTATAGTTCTCTAGGACAAAGGGGTATCTATATATATATATATATAAAAGCCTAAGCAACCGTTTAACCATTTGACCGTTCAACCGGTAGCTTTGACACACACTGACCACCAGGGGACAGATGCTCAATGCACAGGCATGGAAATATAGAACAGACTGATGAATCTCAGAGGGAAAGTGGGAGGGAGAAGGGCGGGAATTGATTAACCAAAGATCTTATATGCATACTAGTGTCCGTCAGCCTGGCCTGCGGGGATCAAGCCAAAACCAGCCCGCACCAGTGGGGTCCCTCAGCCTGGCCTGCGGGGATTGAGCCGAAACCAGCCCGGTGCTACATGGATTCATGCACTGGTGGGGTCCCTCAGCCTGGCCTTCGGGGAGCAGGCTGAAACTGGCAATCCAACATCCCTAAGGGGTCCTGGATTGTGAGAGTGTACAAGCCAGACTGAAGGACCCCACCAGTGCATGAATCCATGCATTGGGCCTCTGGTCTAATATATAAAAATCTTCCCAAGCCTTTATTTTACTTGGTATTGTGAAATCCTCAAAAGTACCAATACCACCTTTTTGTTTACAAGTTCTTAATAAATATGGTGATAACTATCTATACTAATAGAAGGGTAATATGCTAATTAGATTAGGTTGATGGAACATCTTCCGGTCATCCTGCCTTCCTTCTGGACAAAACCATTGTGGAGGGGGCCGAGGCAGAGGTGGTTAGGGGAGATCAGGCTGGCAGTGGGGTGCAGTTAGAGGAGATCAGGCCAGCAGGGGAGGGCAGTTAGGGGCAATGAGGCAAGCAGGCAGAGGTGTTGGGGTGATCAGGCAGGCAGGCAGGTGAGTGGTTAGGAGCCAGTGGTCCCAGATTGCGAGAGGGATGTCTGACTGCCTTGCGGTATCGGGCCTAAACCAGAAGTCAGACATCCCCGAAGGGTCCCGGATTGGAGAGGGTGCAGGCTGGGCTGAGGGAAAACCCCCTCCCCCCCCCCCGCTCCAGTGCACAAATTTCGTGCACGGGGCCTCTAGTATATAAATAAGTATCCTGAACCGTACACAAGTGATTGAATAAATAAAGAAAATGACAAAAGGTTCAAATAAAATGGCTCAAAACAATTTCTTTTCCTGTTGTTTCACTTTAAATTTACCTCCAGGACCAGATGCAGTAAGAGGAGGTGCTGTCTTGCTGAGGATTATATAGGAAAGTGGAGCTTAAACATGGACCACACTACAAAATGTGTCTGTCTTTAGAAAGATGAAAAGATAGGTAAGCCTAATAGGCATCCAATAGGTAACAAATGAGTCACTGTTAAACCAAGAACAAGACTACAGAAAGCAAAAAATATCTTGCATATATGTAACTATCCTGATATGTTTATAGTCTAAGTTCCTCTTTTTATCCCCCATACAACTTCTTATTTCCCTGTTAAGATGCTTATTTGTTACACCCTTAAAATGAAAAAAAAAGAGCTGAATACTATTTTTAGGAATAGTAAGACCCCAAGAAAGAGAGTGCTTAATGAATGGCTTAACAAATGAACAAGAGCAGACAATGTTCCTAAAAGGCTAGAAGAAGGGGAATGTAAAGAAGGGGAAGAGCTGGGAAGGGAATTTAAACTATCGGAAGGTTGCACAATAACAGACACATGGCAACACTCATCTCATTACCTGCTCTATAGCATCTCCCCTTAAGGAGGAATATGGCTTTCCGCCACTATGATTGATGCACACAATCACAGATGTGTCACAGCATTAAGAAGTTTCATGACTACAAAGACATGCTGCTTCAAAGTGAGCTTTAACTGAGCTTAAATATAAAGCACAGCTGTCAAACTGCACAGGGCTCTCTTCTAATCTGATATCATTAAAATGATATTTTGAACTGACTATAATTTAAAATGATAGGAATACTGTTACTAGAAGAGATGGGTCAAGTCTGTGTGAAAGCTGAAAATCATTAGTTGCCACTACCAAGAATGTTTTGTTTTAATGATATTATAGATACAAAGATGTTGGTTATTTTGAGCATTTGATGAAATACGTATTAAAGTTTCTAAAATTCTAAAAATTTTTATCCTATATAATAAAAACCTAATATGCAAAACAACTGAATGGCAGAATGACCATTTGCTATGATGAGCACTGACCACCAGAGGCCAGACGCTCACTGCAGGAGCTGCACCCTGATGGTCAGTGCACTCCCACAGGAGGAGTGCCACTCAGCCAGAAGCCTGGGGCTGGCAATCGCAAAGACAGTGGTGGGAGCCTTTACCACCTCCACAGAAGCACTATGAACCCCTTGACTGGCTTAGGCTCACTCCCAGGGCAGGCCTAAGCCAGCATTCGGACATCCCCCTTGGGGTACTGGACTGCAAGAGGGCACAGGCCAGGTTGAGGGACACCCCTACCACCCAGTGCACGGATGTCATGCACCACGACTCTAGTATAATATAGAATATTAAAAAAGGATACTGATATAACATGGATAACAGACTAAACCCAAAGGTAAAAAATTATAAGAAAAACTATATTTTATTATTAAATGAAATTTATCAAAACAGGTATTAACCAGTATTTCCCTATAGAACTCATTGATTCCCTATAGTATACTTTGAGCTTTTCAAGTACATAATTTTCAGACAAATATTTGAGTTGTAAAGGACAGAAAGATGAGAGCTACAAGCCTCCAGTGATTTTTTTCTAAGTATTTCTGAGAGAATCATGATGTTCTAGCAAAAATATAATCTGCCATAGTGCAAGGATGGCAAAATTTAGGGCTTTTCTGTCTACAGTTATCTATGAGCATGAATGAAATTCAGGTGTGTGTTTTGTAATCTTCTTTTCCCATGTAAAAATGTTAGTCATTCTCACAAATGAAATTAAAGACTTGTAAACTAGTTTCAGAATAATTTGCCTTCACTGAAACACAAAATGTAGACAACATCAACAAACAAAAGAGTATTATTATTTTTTTGTCTATTAATCACAGGGTGTATTTAAGCATTTAGAACATAGTGGCTTTATACATAGTGGGCATGCTATAAATATCTACTGCATAAACAATCCTATCTAATAAAAGAGAAACATGGTAATTAGCCGTACAGCCGCTACCCTTCCCATTAGCTAATCACTGAGATATGCAAATTGACTGCCAACCAAGATGGTGGCCGGCAGCCAGGCAGCTGACGTGAACAGGGAGGCTTGCTTGCTCCAGTGATGAGGAATCCAGGTTCCCCGCCTGCTGCCAGCCTTTCAGCTGCTAAGAAACATTGTAACAAATATAGAAGCTAAACAAAACCCCAGAAACCTGCTTTCAATCAGCCAGGCTTCGGCCAGCCAGACCGCAACATTGTTTCAAATACAGCGGAGGCCTCAGAGCTAAAGCTGGCCCAGAATAAAAAAAAAAGAAAAAAAGGAGCGGTTGGGAGCTTCAGTCATCTGCCAGCCTAAAAACGGCCCTCAGCCCCTCATCCAGGCTGGCCAGGCACCCCAGTGGGGACCCCCCACCCAGATCCAGGACACCCTTCGGGGCAAACCAGCCAGCCCCCACCCGTGCACCAGGCCTCTATCCTATATAGTAAAAGGGTAATATGCCTCCCGGCACCGGGATCAGCGGAGCAGCGAGGCCTCCCGGCACTGGGATCAGCGTGACAGGGGGCAGCGACCAAGCCCCCTGATCACCCTGCGGCTCTGTGTGTGACAGGGGGCGGGGCCACAACCTCCCTATCCACCCTGCTTTGTTCGTGACAGGGGAAGGCGCCCCAACCCCCTGATCAGCGCTGCTCTGTGCCTGATAGGGGGGAGCTCCCCAACCCTCTGATCGCCCTGCTGCTCTGTGTGTGACAGGGTGCAGTGCCCCAACCACCCCCCCGCCACGGGCCCTGGTCTGTGTGTGACAGGGTAGAGCCATAACCTCCCCATCGGCCCTGCCCTGAGTGTGACAGTTGCGGCACCCCAACCCCCTGATTGGCCCTGCTCTGTGTGTGACAGGGGGTGGTGCCCCAACTCCCCTATTGGCCCTACTCTGTGAGTGACAGGGGGGAGCTCCTCAACCCCCTGATCGGCCCTGCTCTGTGTGTGACAGGGTACGGAGCCCCAACCCCCCTGATGGGCCCTGCTCTGTGCATGATAGGGGGCAGCGCCCCAACCCCCTGATCAGCCCTGCTCTGTGCATGACAGGGGGTGGCACTGCAACCTCCCTATCGACCCTGCCTTGAGTGTGACAGGGGGCAGTGCCCCAACCCCCCAATCAGTCTACCCTGAGCGTGACTGAGGGTGGCATCGCAACCTCCCGATCCGCCCTGCTCTGTGCAGGACAGGGGATGGCACCCCAACTCCCCAATCGGCCCTGCTCTGAGCCCGACCAGGGGCTGCACCTAGGGATTGGGCCTGCCCTCTGCTTCCCGGGAGCAGGCCTAAGCCAGCAGGTCATTATCTCCCGAGGGGTCCCAGACTGCGAGAGGGCACAGGCTGGGCTGAGGGACCCCCTCCCCCCCTGAGTGCACAAATTTTTGTGCACCGGGCCTCTAGTAAAATTATAATAGCTATACCATTTGTAGGATTATACTGCTACAATACTGAAGATAAATTTTAAACAAAATAAATTTGAAATATTCTCAACAATTAGCTGAAGGACTCTAAACTAATCATACAGAATCAAGCCATTATTAGTTATATTGGACTTCGTGATTTTCTTAGAATCCACTTTTATTACTGTTGTGAGATTATTATATCTGTAATAAATTAATAAGTTAAAGATTGGACCCCAAAGGATAAAGTTATAATGATACAACATAACAACTTTTATCTTCCTAATGCAAAATGACTGATTGTTTTCTATATTGTCTATTTTACCTGATAGTTTATTTGAAAATTTGTTATATTTTAAGTAAAAATGAGAATGGCACTACAGTGATTACAATATATTAGAAGTTGGTGCTAACTGGATTTTAGGGTGAATTCTATATGGAAACAAAATTTTTAAAATGAACAACCCCTAGATGGTTTGGCTCAGTGGATAGAGCCTCAGCCTGCAGACTGAAGGGTCCTTGGTTCAATTCTGGTCATGGGCACATGCCTGGGTTGTGGGCTCAATCCCCAGTAGGGGGTGTGCAGGAGGCAGCCACTTAATGATTCTCTCTCATAATTGATGTTTCTATCTCTCTCTCACTCTCCCTTCCTCTCTGAAATCAATAAAAAATATTTTTTTAAAATAATGAACAACACAACTTTCCCACAGCTCTGTAACCTTTTCTCATTCCCATAATGAAATTCAGTACTGAAACTATAATCTATAAATAAGTTATAAAGTATTATACATGATTATATAAATACTAGAGACATGG
This sequence comes from Myotis yumanensis, assembly GCF_028538775.1. Lineage (NCBI taxonomy): Eukaryota > Metazoa > Chordata > Mammalia > Chiroptera > Vespertilionidae > Myotis > Myotis yumanensis. The sequence continues at coordinate 178,403,461 of NW_027223752.1, forward strand.
TGCATGAAATTCATGCATGGAGGGGGGGGTCTCTCAGCCCGGCCTACACCCTACCTAACTGGGACCCCTTGAGGGATGTCCGACTCCTGGTTTAGGCCCGATCCCCTCACAATATGGGACTGCGGGCTCTCAACCGCTCACCTGCCTGCCTGCCTGACTGCCCCTAACCACTCTGCCTGCTTGCCTGATCACCCCTAACTGCCCTCCCCTGCTGGCCTGATCACCCCTAACTCTCTCCCCTGCCAGCTTGATCGCCACTAACTGCTCTCCAGACAGACTTATCACACCTAATCACCTCTGTCTTGGCCCCCACCACGGTGGCTTTGTCCGGAAGCATATTACCCTTTTATTAGTATAGATTATTCAGCTCAGACAGCCATAACAAAAACATAAATTTGTTTGGCTTAAACAACAGAAATGTATCTTTCTCACAGTTCTGTAGGCTGGAATTTGGAGTCAGGGTACCAGCATAGCATCGTCCCATACACCTTAAAGTGGTGGATCGATTGACAGTCAGGGCACATGCCCAGGTTGCAGATTCAATACCCAGTCCTGTGAATACAGGAAACAATGGAACAGTCTCTTTCTCTCTCTCTCTCTCTCTCTCTCTCTCTCTCTCTCTCTCTCTCTCCCTTCTTCTCTGGCCCCGGTCGGAACAGTGGCAGGAATAGGGGCCGTGGGGCGCAGGGGGCAGCGGCACACAGGAGCCTGAAGGTCAATAAAATCAATGATAAATAAATAATGTTCTCTAAGTATGGTTTTAACAGGAAACACATTAGTGATCTATGAAGTGAAAAACTTGTTATAACACATATATAAAGCATGACCCCATTTAAAAAATATATATATTTATTGATTTCAGAGGAAGGGAGGAGAGATAGATAGAAACATCAATGATGAGAATCATTGATCAGCTCCCTCCTGCATGCCCCTACTGAGGATCAAGCCCGAAATTTGGCCAGGAATCATATTGTTGCCTCCTAGTTCATAGATTGATGCTCAACCACTAAGCCCTATCAGCTGGGCCCCATTTTTATCAATACCAGGCACATGAGGTACATTGTCAAGATCTGACTCCTAGATGTAAGTCTGAAATTGCCCAAACTCCTTTGCAGCTAGGTTTCTGGATATGGATTTGTTTCTGCCGATTGAATGCGCTTGCACAATATTTTGAAGGCAGAAGAGGGGCAGAGGCATCTTCCCGCAGTTTGGGCTGTTTGCTGCTGGGGATCATGTTTGCAGAGATATGGAGGTTTTCTGCAGTGGAATCCAGGCTGTGCACAGGTACTTGTGGCAGAGGCAGTGCCTAGTGACCTGTTTTGTGGGAGCTGGAGGGCACTGTTGGGGGCAGCAGTTTCCTGATCCCCAGGTCACAACTGTGCCAGTGTGCCCTAGAATTCAGCTGTGGCTGAGGGGGCAGCTCCTCCCGCTGGGCAGGGAATCTTGCCTGGGGGCCCAGCCTAATACCCACTCCTCCAGCTTTCCGATGATTTCCCAAGCACCAATTCCCTGTGGTAAATTCTTCCCTGCCTAAAAACATTTTGGATCCTCTACTTTCAAGGAAAACAATGCTGCACAGGGTCAGGTATAAGAAGTGGGTGAGGTATTGCGGAAGGCTACCTTCTTTGAGTCTCAACTCTCTCTTCTGTAGAACTAAGACCAAAGATTATCTGTTCATAGTTACTGAAGGCTGTAGCAGCTGTGTTTCCTGAAGATGGCAAGAACATTTCCTATCCCTCCTGTGGCTTTGCCACTTTCTGCCACACCCTCTCTCTTGAAGTGGGGCTGACCTCTGAATTCCAAGGCATGGGCTGCAGTCCCGCCCACCCTGCCAGGGTTTCCAGCTCTGGCCCCGCCCACGCTGCTCTAGGCTCTGTCTGGCATGGGGCCTTGCCCTCCTGGCTCACTTCCCCTCGCGCCTGTGGCCCAGTGCCTCACACCACATCATGGCCCACGTGCTGGTGCTGCTGGGCCCAGCAGGTGGGGCAGGGTAAGAGCCCATGTAAGGCCTCGGACCTCCAGGCTCCTGTGTGCCACTGCCCCCTGCGCCCCATGGCCCCTATTCCTGCCACTGTTCCAACCGGGGCCAGATGCTCAGGTGTTGTGTGTGGCCCTCAGGAACTGCTGTTGCCACCAGGAAATCCTCCTTACCCCATCCCTGAGTCCAGTGCCCTGATCCCGGGTCCACTTCCATCAAAGGAGAGCTTTGTCCATGCAGCTGCCCTTGACTGAGACCAAACACCTCCAAGGTACCCGGACCCCAAATTTCTGCCAGCCAAGGCGGTTGGCCAGCTGGCCCCACCCTGATTGGGGTGTTGGGGGTGATCTGGCCCGGAACAGGCCTGGTTGCTGGCTGCAGTGGGTGTCATAGTGACCGATCGTTAGGTCCTTATGGTCATGACAGTGTTAAGGTCTCTAGCTTTTTATATATAGAGATAGGGTATCCCCAAAAATGTATACACACTTAACAGCTCAATTGATGTTTTTTTTCTTTTTAAATTTAATCCATTGGAGTTAATAATTAATCAAAGAGTATGTGCAAAGTGAAATAATAGTGCATGTATTAACTGTGCCCCCCAAAAACCAAAAACCCTATATTGATCTCAGCTTAATATTTCTGCATATAAGGGCATTTGTAGAGAATCAATAATGCAAGCCACTGCTGGTGAGAGACCTGAGATACAGTAGGTGCAAATAGAGTAGGCAGAAGAAATACTTTATATACATGCTGAACCAATACTTATATACATGAGCCACAACCTTTGATATCACTGCTTAGAAAGAAGAGGAGCAGACAGACCAACCTGACCACGACTGTGAGCCTGGGGTGACTTTATGATCAAAGGATCTGGCAGGCTTTGTGACTAAAAGGCAAAGAATCAAGCAGAGCTGGGTTTTACAAACAGCAGCAGCAGCAGCCATAGAGCAAAGTCCTGCTTTAACATGTGTAATGTAGAGAGGACTACTGGCCACTCTTGTCCTTTTTGTCACTTAGTCTATGTTAATAGTGACTGTAATAGAGGTGTCATTTTTCAAAAAAAGATCAAAGATTTTAATAGGACCATTCCTCATTGGAAGACCATGTGAGGTAAGCTAGGACATAACAGCTAATTGCGGTGGTAATAATAAATCTACTTACACTGGACTGAATGTAGCAGATTTAGATTTCCATAACATATGAAAAAGCAGATTCTCTTTCTGTTTAGTTCAAATGAATTATAAAATACTTTGCAATTAAATAATATATGCAAAATACCTAGGCCAGCACCTGGTACATACAAGCACCAAATAATTGCTTGTTCCAACTGATAATAATAAATCAATAAGCTTCCATATATCCAAAATGATCATGAAGTAAACTATCTGTCAAATTACAGTTTTGCATGGCAATTAAACATGAGAGAATTAGAATATGATCAAATGTGTGGATTACTAACTAATCCTGCCAATGTGAAATTTAAGCTGTCCTGGGTAAAAAAGCATTCATCAGTTGGGTCATATGAGCAGCATAGTTAAGAAAATAGCAGTTCTGTTTATGGATTTTTGATTCCTACTTTTCTCTTGAAAAATGTCTGCCCATCAAAGATCCTTCTGTGTTCTGCTGTTTCAAAGTTTCAATTCAAAGTGATGAAATAGACAAGAGAGCTTGTTCCCCTGATATCAGCTCTGAAGTTCTTATTGTTCAGTTCTTATTCAAGATCGTTGTCCAATTCCTTAATCCACACTATACTTCCTACTAACAAGCCCACAGAATACATTAAATTCACATAAATACATTTCAAAAATTTTCTCTCCAGGTTTTTATCATTCATTCTATCATTTATTCATCCATTAACTCATTAAATAAATAGTTTGTGAGTGTCAGACACTATGCAAGGAATCAAGAATGCAGCAGTGAGTGAAAGCAGTCAGGAATCCTTAGGCACAGCAGTTGACAGTTTTGTAGGTGAAATAGATGTAATTCAAATAATCATAAAAATACATGTTATAATAAGTGCTAAGAAAGAGCACTGCATTGTGCTGTGACATTATATGATAGACGGAAGTGACATAAGTTAGAGTCAAAAGAGGTTTTCTTGTGAAATAAATGATTGAAGGAGAGTCAAAGAGAAAGTTATTTTAAGCAGAGATGGCCCTTCATGCAAAGACTTTGAAACAAGACCATACATTATTCCAGGAACTCAAACATTCTCCTACTGATGTAAATAGAGTTCCTAAAGTAAGAAGAGCATGGTGCTAAGCAGGGGCACAGCTTAGCCAAAATTTTCCCTTCTATCAATCTCTTTGTTCTGAACAATTTCAAGATGCCAGAATTATGTAATTAAATATCTAAACATATAAAGTCCTAAGCGACCAAACAACCAGTCGACTGGTATCTATGATGCTCACTGACCGCCAGGGGGCAGACGCTCAATGCAGGAGCTGCCCCCTGGTGGTCAGTGCTCCCACAGCCAACCTCCCTCAGCCAACCAACCTCCCGCAGTCCCTCCCCCTGGCAGGCTGGCCACAATCAGCACTGAGAGAGACGGCCCGATGGCTAGCCAGGCTGAGCGACCCCACCCATGCACGAATTTGTGCAGCAGGCCTCTAGTTGAATTACAATGTTGCAGAGTCTAACTAATGACATTGGTAAGAAAGGGAGCAGGAGGCTAATTAGGAAAGAGTCAGCTTTTAGTGATAGACAAATAGCATAGTAATTGGTATTAGGACAGATTTATATGTACACATACACATCAATTTAGGGAGGTTGCCATTGCTATAAAAATCCTGCAAGTGTTCTGATTACACCATTTGCTTAAGTTTGCTCTGGGAGTCATTCTATTTGTTCATCCTCTACTAGTGCTTTACAATATACTCAGAGATTTGTGTCCAGCTGATGTTGAGGTTCAAAACAAAGCAGGTTAAAACTCTGAGACTTGGATAGAATATACATAATCAAACCTAAGATGACAGTTTTTGAAAATATCAAAGCCAAATAAAATAAAAAAGAGGTAGAGCAAGGAGAATAACAATAAGCTGATGTTAACATTGCCAAGGCAAATCTTGATCGCCTATACAATTTAACCTATTCCCATCCTGATTTCCAGCAGGATATGGTTTACTAATTGAGTTGTAAACTAAAATAGCTATTAAGACAAGTTCCAAAGAGGCACCAAATTAACATCTAGGTACCTAACTGATCAGGCAGAGCTTTGAAAAGACAATGATGATGCTTTATTATCAGATGTAGAGTATGCCTCTACCTACACGGGACCCCAAATCACTTTGCTGACCTAAAGCACCAATTCTGAAGGTTGACTGATATTTAATTATCCATGTTTTCACCCTAAATGTTATTTGTTGGGCATAGAGACAAATAATTTATTTTGCAGATTCTGTACTGGTCAGCAGAAATACAGAAAGACTACAAATATATTAGATTTGGTGTCTCAAAAAAGAATAATATATACCCCAAAAGAATTGAAAACAGAGACTAAAGTAGATATTTATTTTCTTTATATAATCACATTCACATAAATATCTATACATATGAAGAGGTAATATGCAAATTGTCCTTTACAGTGTCGCAGTAACGACCAATTTGCATGTTGACAGACCAGCAGGAGGCTGTGTGCGCAGCATGGGGCAGACAGCTGGAGCCAAGTTCCCAGGGGTCTGAGAAGAGTGCCTGACAGGAGCCAGGACTACAAAGAAGGAAGAGGAAGTGGCCACAGGGAGCTCTTCCAATTCCCCTGCATGGACACGCTATCTCAGCCCCCGTACCCCCAGGGGGACAGACGGACACCCTACCCCAGCCCCTGCACTCCGGGGGGATGGGGAGGCTGACCAGACAGGGAGAACACTCAGCCTTGGGGGTAGCTGCCACCCCCACCTACGACTCCTGATCTCTACCCCCACCACCCCTGCCAGGGACGCCCACAACAATAGCATGCTGGCCACCACTGTCAGCGCCCCCTAGGCACCCAGGGCCAGCGGCCCGCTGCTGCCAGCACCCCTCTGCTGGGGCCGGGCAAGCCTCTCCTCCCTACAACTCCAGACCCAGGTGGAGGCAGGCCCGAGTGGTCCCCCAAAGTCAGACCCTTCCCCCCAACAGCAGTAGCGCCATCTCTGCAGTGGAAGCATGCTGAACTTCATCGGGGGTTGCAGCTAAACCCCTCGTAGCCCACCTGGCTCTGCCCTGGCCTGGCTCCCACCCCACTCCAGGAAATTGGAGACCCACCCTGAGCAGGTACAGCTGAGAAACAGCCACATACAATTTAAAGAATGGCGCCAAGAAGGAAGGTTTGACAGTTACTCCCCCTTCAGCCTCACTGCACCCCTAGTGCCCTCCTAACACCCTGCCCCTCACCAGCACCTCCAGGGATGACCACCACTATAGAGCTGCTGGCCAGAGCCTGCCCCTCCGAGGCTGTGGAACCCTCTGCAAAGCTTCCATAACTACAGTCCCAGGAAACAATCATGCCCTCCTCCCTTAATCAGCAGCTGCTACCTGCAAGGGTAACTCGTGGGCAGTTGGGGGCAATCAGGCCATGGGAGGGGGGGCAGTTGGGGGCAACCAGGTCAGTGGGGGGGGTGGGCAGTTGGGGGTGAGCAGGCCAGCAGAGGGGGCAGTTGGGGTGATCAAGCTAGCAGGCAGAGTGGTTAGGGGTGATTAGTCAGGCAGGCAGGTGAGCGGTTAGGAGCCAGCAGTCCCTGATTGCAAAAGGGATGGCCGACTGCCGGTTTAGGCCCGATCCCTGTGGGTCCAAGATTGGTGAGGGTGCAGGCCAGGCTGAGGAAAACCACCCCCCGACCCCACGAGCAAAAATTAAGTGCATTGGGCCACTAGTTATTTATAATTGCCAAAAGGTAGAAACAACTTAAGGGTCAATTGATAGATGAATGATAAATAAAATGTGGTATATACATACAATAAAACATTATTCAGCCTTAAAAATACTGTCACTTGCTACAACATAAACTTTAAAGACATGCTTAGTGAAATACTTCAATCACAAAAAAAAGACAAACACTTATGATTATACCTATATGACATACTGAAAGTAGTCAAATTTATAGAGACAGAAATAGAATGGTGGTTGGCAGGGGTTGGGAAGAGAAATAATGGAGAGTTATTGTTAAATGGATGAAGAGCTTCAGTTTTGAAGGTTGAAAAAATTGTGGATATTGAAGGTGGTGATGGTTGCACAAAAATGTGGATTATTTATCACTCAACTTTACATTTAAAAATGTTTGAAATGGAACTTTAATAAACATATATTTTAACTTATTTTGACTCTATCACCTCTCTTAGCTCCACTTCATTTTTTCTTTATAGCAATTTTCCCCAATGATTTGCCTATTCTTATTACTTACAATTCCCTTCCTCTCATTATCTCTTGAACCTATTCAATCATACGTTTAATACAAATACTTTACTAAAATAAAGTATTTATTTTTAGTCTCAAAATCATAAGATTTCCACATTGCTGAATGTAATGATCATTCTCAGTCTCCACCATACTGAAAATATCACTTTGTTCCAGTTTTCCTGGAATAGTACTAGTTGTGTCCTTTGTTCAAATATAATTAATAGTGACCCCTTTAACCAGATTGGATGATAAATCTTCTTGTGAGCATAATTATTAATGTTTTATGTCATTGCTTCCTTCCTCCTCACTTAAACATAGTATTTACTTGGCTTCCATGATACCATAACTCTCCTGGTTTTTGTTAATAGCATACTCTTGCTAGTTCCTCCTTATCCCTGCAATTTCTTAATTTTGAACTATCCAAGTGGTTGATTCTATAAACCCCTTGATGATGTTACCAAGTTTTTAACCTGAAAAACTGATAAACTTCGATAATTCCAAAATCCATAACTGTAGCATAGACAGCTCTCTTATATTATAAACTCATGTACACAACTTCTCTGTGTATTATTTACAGTTGGGTGTCAATAGGTATTTCTATTTCAGGAGGTCTAAATATGAGCTCCTCATGTTTTGTATTTTCTTCTTTATCTCAACAAATGAACAATCCATTCTTCTAGTTGTTCAGGCTCAAAGCCTTATATATTTTTATTTCCCTCAAACTTTCTTCAAACCTGTACATCAGAAAATTCTGTAGATTGTAATTTCAAAGTATACCCACAGTCCAATGATGGTTCCCAACATTCACTGTTATTATTCATCCTAGTTTGGGCTGCTACTATCTCTTCTTAGATTACTATAGTAGCTGTTTTGCTTATTTCTGTCCTCCCAACTCTACCACCCAACTCTCGTCCCCTAAAGCAGTACCTTCTTAACACAGCAGCCAGAGGGATCCTGTTAAAGTATATACCATAATATGCTATCTCTCTGCTGAAAACCTCTCAATTCCTTTCTATTTTTCTCAGCATAAAAGTCAACATTTTTACAGTAGATAATTTGCCTCTACGTAATCTTGCCCCTCCTGACATTTGGCATTCATGTCCAACTATTTCACCTCTTTTATCCAGCCACAACAGCCTTTTGCTGTTCCTAGAACACACCAAGGATGCTGCTTCCTCAATGCTTTTGTTCATTCTGTAAATTTGTAATGTCCGCTCACCTCAGTTGCCTTTTTCTGTTTTACTTTTTTTTGCAGCAATTATCACCATCCAATGGACTATATATTTAATTTCTGTATTTTAGCATATAAACTACCCCACTAGAATATAAGCAAATGGTTTCCATGAGAGCAAGCATTTCTGTCTTTTTATTCATTAATGTATCCTCCTTCCCTCAGTGCATTTAGCATACTCCATTATATCTGTTGATTGAGCTTGGGCTGAAGATTCTAGAAATAAGAATATTAACAACAGTTCTTTGTTAATAAAATCCAGAGATGATTACTATTTACAAAAAGTCTACTTTTGCTAAGCACTGTACTGGAGATTCAAAGAATAAGCCAAGGGATCTACTCTCACAGAGTCCATATTCTATTAGCAATTCAGACAAATAAACTTACTGTTATACTTTCCCCCTAAGTTTTTCCCATTATTAAATAGCATCATCATTTACACAGTTGCTCGTGTCAAAAAATTAGCAATTATATTGATTCCTCTTAAATGTTGAACTCCATATACAATCCATCTAGTTCTATGTAAGGCACCTTCAGAATACATCTTGATTCTAACCACTTCTCATCACCTCCAGAGCTACTACCATAAAACAAACAACAATAATTTCAACTAGGATTTTTGTAGCCTCTTCTTTGTTCTCTCTGCCTGGACTCCTATTGTCAAGCAGGCAGAGAAATCTTCTAACATTGACAATCTGCCAAGTCCTCCCATCATACTTGAAAGGAAATTCAATGCTCCTCACCCAGGCCTCTTATACCCAACTCTCTCAATGCCATCTTTCAGAAAGCTCTGCGCTCCTTTCTTTTTCCTAGGGCACCCTGTTCTCCTTGCAGTTCCTACAACATGGTATACTCATTCTTCCCTTGGGATTTTTCTGTGTGCTTTCCCTTCACATTACACAGGTCTCAACCAGATGTCACTTCCTCGGTGAGTTCCTGCATGACCTCCCTTCCTAAGATCTCCCTTAGCTCTATCATTCTTCACCCTGCATTGTTCCTGAATTTATTTCATGGAACTTAGCACTCTGTGAAATTATTTATTGGTTCCTTTATCCTTCACTAAAATGTAAGCTTCATATCAAGGATTCTGTGTATTTACAGCTATTACCTAAAAACTAGAATAGTGAGTGGTGTACAGAAGGTAATCAATAAATACTTGTTTTTTTTTTGTTTGTTTGTTTTTATTTATTTTTTATTTTTATCAATAAATATTTGTTGATTGTATATATGGATGCAATGCAATGAGTGCTTTATTAGAAGCACTGATTCAATGACTGTTATTAAATACCTGCTATATACTAGGCATATTTTCACAGAATGTGTTTGCAGAAGGAATAAAACATAATATTGCTGTTAGGGAAAGCACAGTCTATTTTGAGTGTCAGATACATAAGAAACTGCCAATAAAATATAATGCCATCAATAAAAAAAAGTTTAAAATACTATTAAAATGAATAAAAGGGTATATTTCTGCCTGACACAGTTAGGAGTGATTTAAGAGAAGTGGACTTTTTTATTGCGCTTTGAAGGAATTTAAATGTAGAAATCCAGGAAAGGGTATTCTGTGTAAGAGAAGAAACACAGTCCAAGGCATGGGCCTATGAAAGGCCTTGATGGAAGCATAATACTTAGTCCTGTGTGAACAGAGTGCAGAGAATGACAAGTTGAAGAGAGTGACCTGAGATGAATTAGAAATATGAGATCACATCTTTAAGAGGCATATGCTGCTTGCCAGGCAAGAGGCGATGTTTATAAGTTAATAAATAGGGTTAAAATAATAAAAGGAAATGCCCTAGCTGGTTTGGCTCAGTGGATAGAGTGTTGGTCTGCAGACTGAAGGGTCCCAGGTTCGAATCCAGACAAGGGCACATGCCTGCATTGTGGGCTTGATCCCCAGTGGGGGGTGTGCAAGAGGCAGGCAACCAATAATTATCTCTCATCATGGATATTTCTATCTTTCTCTTCCTTTCTTAAATCAATAAGAATATATTTTAAAAAATAATAATAATAAAAGAAAAAATATAAGAAAAAAATCTTAACTAAGTCTCTGCTAGGACAGATAATAATTAAAAACAATACTGAGCCATAACTGGTTTGGCTCAGTGGATGGAGCATCGGCCTGCAGACTGAAGAGGCCCAGGCTCGATTCCAGTCAAGGGCATGTACCTTGGTTGCGGGCACATCCCCAGTGGGGAGTGCATAGGAGGCAGCTGAATCGATGTTTCTCTCTCATTGATGTTTCTAACTCTCAATCCCTCTCCCTTCCTTTCTCTAAAAAATCAATTAAAAAAAGACACAATATTGAGAGCTCTTATAAAAGTAAATTTTAAAAAAGGATTCAGAGATTATATATATATATATATATATATATATAGTATGAGATACAGAGAAAGGAATTTAATTCTAAGGTTTCTATCTTCGTGACCAAGTAAAGAGTGATACTCTCAAAAATCATGCATTGGAGGTGGGACAACACATATGCAGCCCTGGAGGAAGCAGTAAGAAACGATATAATTTTAGAGCCTTGAGTTTGAGATGCTTTCATCCAGATGATGAAACACCCAGGACATCCAGGTGATGAGAAGGAGCTGGGATACGTTCCATAATTTAGAGAAAGATCTGTGCAGGGAAAATATAAATGACATTCTTTAAAGTGAAATGATGTATGCAAAGATGCAAAAAAGCTAGCTACACATGATTGTGTAAGAGGAGATTCATCAAAATACCAGGGAGAGAAGGGGCTGATTGTAATAGAGTAACAAGGGAATTGACAATAAAGAAATAGAGATAGTGAAGTCCCCTACTCTTTCAAGGAGGTCTACTGTGAAATTAAGCAGGCAAATTGACAGCATCCTAAGTAGGAGGCTGGGATTGAAAGTATTGAAGAAAAACCATTTAACAGAAGTCTAAGAAGCCAACAGAGAAATAGAGAATCAGGATAATAGAAGAAAAAAAGAGACTGAAAATGTATAGTAGAAAAGATGAAAGGTTTTAGAAACCAGTAATCTCCCCTTCCTGTTTTGTTTCTATTGTATCATGAGTAGAAATTTGAAGCTATATTCCATATCAACACATCATCTCAGAAGCCACGGATGTCTATTACTTGGGAGTCCACCTAGGCTCTATACTCTTCAATTCCCAATAACTACCTTTAGCAAAGCAAATATAGATAAGGGATGCTACAGATAAGGGATGCAGCGATTTCTCTTAATCTAATCAGAAAATACACTTTTAAGCTTGCTAACTCAAACATTCAACAAGACTCTGTACTCAACATAGTCATGACATTTTTTCCAATAGAATTAATTGATAATAATGTGTCTTCTAATTATTTTGATCATACAAGTGAACATGTTATGGAATATTTAGTTTAAACAACTGTGTCCCTCTCATATTTCTTTAATTAAAATTTTACTTAATTATAATCTACTTTGCAAATTCTTTAATAGCCACACAGATATTGTGCCACAAAGTTACTTACGTCCTATTCAGAGATTTAATGTTGTTTTAATTTCCTACAAGAGAGTAAAACTCCTTTATCACAGAATCCTTTAGAATCCAACCACCACTTTCTGGCAACCAGCTGGTGTTTTTTTACATTCTGTGTCATATGTCTTTAAAATCTTTAAATCTTGGCCACACATACTTGTAGAAATTCAGTTAATATTATATTAAATTTTAAATATTATTATAATACAGATAAAAATGCCTTCTTAATACTAAAGCAGTTTATAAACTTAATATGTTTTTCCTTTCCCTAGTCAATGTTTAAATACAGAAAAAGTATCATTCTTTTCTATACCTATTTTCATTTAATATTGTTTGAAATATCTTTATTGCTCAATACAATTAATGCCATTTTCTACAATTCTTTACCTCTGAAATATAAAAAGAGATTTCAGGAAATACTTGTAACATATCTTACACTCTTCCTCACTACAAAAACATAAGAAAGAAAAATACTTTATGAACTTCCTCTAACATGGAACAATTGTGTTATTTAATAGGATTAGGGAAGCCAAATACAAGTGGACCATTCTCTTCTGGGGCCAATCTCAAATTATTCCTGAAAAGAGTCTACAGTTTCCCTTTTTTTCTGCTTGTCCTCAGCTCAGCACCACCACTGTGAGTCCTATGTTCCAATTTACTAAGGAGCACACAGTTCTGACATGTAATGCAATTCATCACAAAGAGGAGTCTGAGAATTTCCCTTTTTTTCTTCCATTCTGCTATCTTTTCTCTTAGAATCTCATCTCACAGAATGAATCATTCATTCTCTAAAGTGCACATTCTCTAATGTGCACATTTCTATGATTTTGCTAGATTTTTCCATATGCAAAATACATACTTTTCTCCTGTATTCTGGCTCTCTGAATTGTAACCATTCAGCACAATGATTATTCCAATTTCTAGAAAAATCCTTTATCAACACAGCATTCTGATGGCTTTCTTTCCTATAATGACATATTACAATTATGGAATGCTTAATACGGTTGATAATTATCATGTACTACACATTTCTGGTCATGAACTGATATATAAAATTTTTATTACTCTGTTTATGATTTTATTTCTAATATATTTTACTATGGTATCATTGCCTTGATATCAGGACAAATGGTTCACATTTCTTGAATTCCTGCAGTTCATAACTCAATACCTTCTACTTTAATAAGTGCCCATTAGAGATCCTTGAGCATTTTAGTAAATACTTAGGACTTCCTTGGTTTATCCTATCTTTATATTGTAGGAGAAATAATTCTTACATTGTAGCATGAATTCATAGCTATAAGTGTCATAAGAAAAGTGAAAAGCTACAATGCTGTGAATGCTCAAAGGAAAGGATATCATGATGCTCTGGGACTGGGCATCAGAGAGATTCCTGGAGAGGACAGCATTTATGTAGACCATGAAAGTGCCTTGGATTAAGAAATACAGGTATAATGATCTGGGAAATAAGCTGGGGATTTATTATCAGATACTTCAAAGAACATTAAGAATTCTTTTAAAGAAGCCTCATAAAAACTGGTAATGAGATCAAGGGGTTTGGATGGGACCATAAATCCTAATCTAATTTAGAATATGCATTTGGTTGTATATCTATTTGAGATGAGGTGAATTAATTTAATTTACAGCTAAGTTTCCAATGGCAAGATGTTACAATTTTGATTAATCACTTCTAAAATGAAATTTGTACATTTATTTTATAGAGATTCAGAAAGCAGAGACTCCACCTTATTTAAAACTACAATATCTGAAATTATGTGGTACTGTTTTTAGAGTTAAGTACTTACTAATTATAACAAAAACTAGGGGCTCAGTGCATTAATTCGTGTAGGGGTAGCGGGTCCGGCTGGCCTGACCCCATTTGGCAGATAAGGGCCAGGCCTGTTGGGAGGAGAGATGGCAGGAGGTTGGCTGGAGGGAGGGGCCATGGGCGATTGGCTGGTGGGCCCCACCTCTGATTGGGTTGGGGAGGCCAGTTGGGGGTCAGCAGCCAGGGGAGGGACTGTGGGAGGTTGGCCAGCGGGCCCCACCCCCGATTGGTGGGGGGGTGGGTGATTGGGGGCGGAGCTGGCTGGGGGAGGGGTCATGGGCTGATCAGGGTGGTGGGGGCTGATCGGGGGTGGGGCCGGCCGTGGGGAGGGGCTGTGGCGTGGGCCAGCTGGCCTCACCCCTGAATGGGGTTGGGGGGGGCCGATCTGGAGCCAGGGGCCTGGGAGAGGGGCCATGGGTGATTGGCCAGTCCGCCCTGTCCCTGATGGGAGTGGGGGGACCAATCAGGGGCAGAGCTGGCTGGGGGGAGGAGCTGCAGGCTGACCGGGGTGGTGGGGGCCCATCAGGGAAGGGGCTTACCACAGGGAGGGGCTACAAGAGGTCGGTTGGCCAGCCCTGCACCCTATTGGGTGTGGGGGGGGGCAATTAAGGGTGGGGTCAGCCGGGGAGAGGGGCCTTGGGAGGTTGGCCAGCCAGCCCCACCCCCTGATCGGGCCAGTTAGCTGGCCACAGAGGGCATCATAGCGACTGGTCATTCCAGTTGTTACAGCATTGTGGTTGCTGGCTTCTTATATATATAGATAGGAGGTATTAGCACTTTATTGTCACATTTCCAGCTGCTAGATAGCACATACATAATTAGGACAAGGACTTCTGGGTTTCTAGAAGAAAAAGTGTTTAAGTAAGACTATGATCAAGGCATCCACATTTCAAGGAACTCATACTAATACCACCTGAAGTTAAAAAACCTCTTTACCTTTGCTTTGGAAAATCATATGGCATTAGGTTACTGCATTATCTGTAAAATAATACTGCCATTTCTGCTTAATAGATATCTAAAAATTCAAGTGGCTAACACATATCTTTGTATCAAAAATTAATTCAACCTTAAAATTACTTAAATAACTATACCTTTGATGTTCCAGACCAATATTCTTACTTAAAACATTTCCTTGTAATATATATCAAGTGGATGCATCTTTGTATGTCATATTTAATAAAACTATCTAGACACATCAAAATAAACTTTTGTTTTGCGTTAACTCCTTTTATATATTCATCCATTTTATTTTAGTCTAGCAACATCTTTTTCTAGGGTAAAAATAATATGCAGAAAATCTTCAAGAAATTTTGCTTTTTAATCTCTGTTAATTGTGAAATATTTAGTATTAGCTTTAGTGAATGATAATTCTTAATAAAGCATTTAAGTTTAACAGATAATATATAAATGAATGTAAGCAGATGTGATTCTTTCTAACATTAATTGAATCTATAAAGTAAAAATGGAAATTTTCTCAACTGTAATAGATATGCATTTTTTAGAATATTTTAAATGCTTGCTCACTTTATGGTAAAGCATAATTATTTGGTTCTTCACTAATTTATATTTTTAAAAAGATACACTGCCTATTTCATTTATAATTTATCAACCAGCCAATTTCCAAAGAAATGATTTTTAAAATGGTACATATATTTTAGTAAGCTATTTTGCTTAGAATGCACATAAAGGAGAAGAGAAAAAAGAAACTGTTCTATGATCAAGCGTCAAAAATAAGTTCAAAAATGTAATCCATGAAAAGATTCTAGGTCCACATTCACAAACACACTGATCAGGCTGCTGCTGTATGTCTTCTGATTATGTTATTGTTGCTGCTGTCATATTAATCACAAGTTTATATAAACAGCCATTTATTATTTAGGGTAAAACTTTCAAAGTGTAGCAGGAGAAAATTTTAAGCACTAATGACAATGTGGACCCACAATAGTTCCATTGTGATTAGTTATTGGACCCCAACCTAGTAGATGCTGATTTGCAGAGCTGGGCAATCAGGAGATCACAGTGTGAGAGTGGAGGCCGCTGGCAGTGTGCTCACTGCAGCTTGAAATGGCACATACCTCAGACAGGGTATTTAAAAAGCTTGCAGCATTTTGGTACCAGAGCGAGAAGACGTGGTGAGATGGTGTTGGTGTGAAACTGTCCTTGTACCTTGTAATCATTTCTCTTGAAGAAGACTGTGATGCTGGAACTCCCAGCATTGCCCTCATGTCTCCTGTGTCAAACTCTATTTTGTGAGCCCATTGAAAGCAGCATCCTCATCTTATTCATAATTTATCTTACAGACCAGCTTGACACAGTGCCTAGAGCATACTTTAAGTGTTTAACAAATGTTGAACAGAAGTGCTGGTAGAATGAGCACATTGGCACTGCCTACCACTTCCCAGATGCCAGTACTCACTTCATTTCTTGCCATTCAATAGTTGGCTACCCCTAAATTGTATTATGTTTCTAGTATATAAAAAGTAAATGACTGCTTAATTACTGTCAATTAAAATATACTTCTGAAAATAAATCATGGGGAATTCCTGAATGTGTTTCTGCTGTCCTTCCCTCCCTAATCTAATTTAATTAACCAGCATTCCCTTGTGAGAGAAGAATCTTCTGGGGCTGGCGCACAGGGTTGGAGTATCTGAAATAGCCCTACATTTCTACTGGCATTCCGAAAAATAGTATGCATCCCTTGCCATAATGAAAGAATGGGAATCAGATCTAGAAGACTAGGGACATGAAATAGAATATGAATGAGTCCTAGAAAAGAAAGGGAATTCTGGTGGGCATGAGTAATATTGGGACCTTTGATAAATTATAAAAAATTGTCATTTAAGAAATATTTACCCCCAAAGATCTGATAGTTTCAACGGCCTAGAGGACCTTCCAAATGGGGTGTTCATCACGGTTTTCCACAGTCCAGAGGCAAGGAGAGCCTATTTTTGTGGTTGAGAAAATCAAGGAGAAGACAGGATTCTTCCTGGTTCCTGAAGAGAGGGATTGAGCTAGTCCCCTTCAGAACCAGAGACACTGCCCACATTTCTCAGGATTTAGCTGTTTAAGGCATCCCAGCAACCAGGCTAGCCTATGGGTAGGCAAAGTAAGGGCAGTCAAGGAGAGGAATAATAAATAAAAAACACAAAGATTATCTCCAAATGAAACTGTTGCTAGAAAAGTCAAATGTCAGTCTGAATAAAAAAGAAGAGAATTCAAAGAAATTTAAGTCCTTTTTAACACACTGTAGTTTAATCACCAAGGGAATATATGTAGAAATTGTGTTGTTGTTTTTCTTTAATTCAACTTTAATAAATGAAATGAGAAAAGAAGTATCACCATTGACATCGTAATTATTGCACTGGAGGATCAAATGGAATAAATAACAAAATATAGAACAAAGCACAAAGACAGAATTATGAAGGAAAAAAATAAAAGTTCTGAAAAACAATGTTGAACTTAAGCTAGAAAAGGATCACTAAGTTCCTGGACAAAGTTAGTTAATAAAAGAAATAAAGGTTAGCAAATCTTGGTAATATGCTTGGAACAGCTGAAGAAATATGTTTGTACCTTACATAACTGAAAGTGTTGCATGTCAATGGGATTACACTTCCTTATTAATTTGCAAAATACTCTCAAAGATATTTTAAGTTTGTGCCTGATAGATTCACAATTTAAACAACTTTAAATTTTGTCATTTTATTTATTTACTAGAGGCCCGGTACACGAATTTGTGCACCAGTGGGGTCACTCAGCCTAGCCTGTGGGATAGGGCCGACACCAGTTCTCCAACATCCCCCGAGGGGTCCCGGATTGCGAGAGAGTGCAGGCCAGGCCAAGAGACCCTACTGGTGCCCAGGGCCAGGGAGGGATGCAAGAGGTTGGCCAGCTGGGGAGAGATGGAAGAAGGGCTCCAGGGCGTGTCCAGCCCATTTCGTTCAGTCCCCATCGGCCAGACCCCAGCAACAAGCTAACCTACCAGTCAAAGCATCTGCCACCTGATGGTCAGTGCACATGATAGCGAGCGGTTGAGCGGCCTTACATATCATTAGCATATTACGCTTTGACTGCTTGAATGGCCAACCAGATGACTGGACACTTAGCATATTAGGCTTTTATTATATAGGGTCCCTACTCCAGCCATTAAGTAGTTAATAATTTTAAGTCAGTTAAATGCATTAGAACAATGATTATTTTTAATAAAAGATTCATTTGGGAAATTATTTTGAAAAGTAAATAATCTTCTAATATCAACATCTTACTTCTTTCATCCTTTCATCAAATTTCTCTTTTGCATAATATATTTTCTTTTTGTTATTTAAGCATAGTTGGCACATATATATATGCACTTAATAGCCAAAGTTCATTATTTCTTACAATTAGAGCTTCTTCTAAATAGGTTACTAAAATTCACTCAATTTGGCAACCAATTATGTATTCAATTTGGACCTATTTAATAATTCTAGTTTTTTATTTTCAAATCATGTTATCCTCCTTTTACTCCTTTATAAGGCTACTTAAACCAACTGGCCAAACACAAATAAACCTAAAACATTCATGCAAATGTGTGATTCCTTCCCCCTCTCTTCATTCTTACCTCTATCTCTCTACTCCCTCTTCCCATTCCTATTGCCTTCCTTCATCTTCCATTTATCTCATTTTACTTTGAATTATAAGATAGTTACCTCCCTTTTTATTCTTATTGAGCTCATGATATCCTAAATCCTTTTTGAATTTAAGTATGTAGTAAATGTCCAATTTTATAGTTGTATATTACTGAGGTAGCATAAGATTTAGGAAGTAATTTTCTAAAAAGCGACGAGAATATTCTATTTCCTGAAATAAAAAACAAACACATGCCATGATCCTTTTTCATTAAAAACACATTTTTAGTGTGTTACAATTTAGACAGCACCATAAAGATGAAAGGTACTAACTTTTTCAAACAGTGACACAGAAGCTAGTGGAGAGGTTAAAATGTGTACCAGAACAAAAGCTGGAACCAAGGATTGTGTAGGGGAGCAATCAGTGATGGCCTGCAAGACAGGAAAAGGTTAAGGAAATACTACATATTTCTAACTTTCTAGTTCTTTGAATTTGCTTTTAGCATTTCTAAGAAAATTCTCAGCTAGGTTTTTAGATGTCTTGAATTAAAAATCTTTTTAAATATATTTTTATTGATTTTAGAGAGAGAGAGAGAGAGAGAGAGAGCTAGAAACATCAAGGATGAGAGAGAACCATTGATCAGCTGCCTCCTACATGCCCCATACCGGGGATTGAGCCCACAATTCCAGCATATGCCCGATCAGGAATCAAATTATAACCTCCTGGTTCATAGGTCGACGCTCAACCACTGAGGCACGCCAGTTGGGCTTGCATTAAAAATCTCAATTCAAAAAAGCCATCCTAAGTAATGCTCTAAAAGATCATCAGATCTAAATTCTGAAGATATATTTTAGAGAAAATTGTAAGCTAACAAACTGACATTTATAATCTCCCTATTTATATTTTGAGTTTAAAATAGTAATGCTTTCAGGTAGTTAAGGCTGGTGTTGAATTAACACTAGCTTTGTGTTTCATAGACCTTCTTTTGGATTTCTCCAACCTGGATAAACTAACGAGGATACACACAGATGGTAAAACCGTATGCTATCCTACTCTGAAAAGAGTAGCTTCATTAAAATGAAAATTAGCTACGGCCTGCTAAGTATGTTTTGGCACCTACTAAGTGGCATTCCCACAGAAAAGTCACAGTCCTTTTTAAATGTTCCAAGAAGCTTTGGCATTATCACGAAGCATTAGGTGGACAACAAAGACTCACAGAAATGGTGGTTTTTTCCTCCAGAAAAAAAAAAAAGTATAATTTCCCCTAAACTCTTGCTTAAATATGTAAAGAAGACAAATTAGGCTATGAAGTAAGTTCTAAAAAGAGATTTAGGACTTCCTTATATGAATGTTAGGTAGAGACAAAAAAAGAGAAATGTGATATAAACTAGTTGCTTCCTTTTCAGCCAGTTTTAACAAACAAGAGATAAATCAGTTGGATGCTGAAAATAAAACAATTATAATTTATAAAGTGAATGAAATAAACATATTTTTTAATTCACTGAATAAACACAGACACACACATACATACATACATAACATCACAGGATGATTATTTTAACATACACTGATAGATGGGGTGACCACATGTTTATTCCAGTTAGCCAAGGAAATTCTCAGATCCGACTTGTTATCTTACAATTAATATCACTATTTCTCATTTTAAAAATATCCCAGATGAAGTGACAAATTATATTACCACCCTTCATTTCAGTCACATACTCTGTGAGATAAGAAGTACAAAACCTAACTCTACGGATTGTATTTAACACAAGGGACATGTTCGGGAACCTGGAAGAACAAAAAGAGCTCTGTGAAATCTCTTTGGAAAGAATACCAGAAACAACCTAAATTAAACTTTTCCTCTTTCAATCAAGTGCTTTAATTTCCTTTACAGTTTTAGTAATGATTGTCCAACTTTTACTTGAAGTCTGATGTGTGAAATCCATTCAACTTAGGGCTAAATCTTCACTCAGACCTTCATTACTGTTCATTTATACAATATCTTAGAAGTTGGACTGTCTTTTTTCCCCCAAATCCCAGGAGATTGAAATCTTCAAAAGTAGATATAACTAGAAGGAAGGTCATGATGTACCAGAAGTGACTACAGTCACCCAGGGGGGGAAAAAAAAGAAATGAAAGGTAAAGGAAAATGCACATAAATTCAAGACTGTGAATTATTTTTGAAATTACAATCAAGTGCAGTTGTTAAAGGAGAATAAAAAAATGTGCAATGCACTTTATAAAAGTTATCTTCAAGATATTTAATACTAATTTAAAGCATATGGTGCTTATCTAATAAGGTTCAGTTATCTGAAATAAGTCACATATTCAGTGCAGAGTAATGTTTGTTGAAGGAATAGTATAGTTTTTACTCAAACAGTCTTAAGCAAGTTAAATTTTATTTCACATATATTTCTTAAAACTCTCTCTTTATTTCATTTAGCCATGATGGTAACTCAAGTTGCATCAAAGTTAGCATATCTAGGTGTAGTCCCACGTGTCATGGAGCTGAATATCTTCTAATATTCTTTCAGACCTTACCAGAAAGCATATGAATGCATTCTTCTGATGTTTCCTCCTCCCCATAGCTTACCCACTCATCGGAGGTGTTCAGGTGAAAGAATACCCATTCCACATTATTAGTTTGAATTTCAACTTAGAATTATCTCAACTCTACATGACTCAGTATATTTTATAATTTATTATTTTATATTATTATATGTTATAAATACTAAGCAATCAATAACCGCTTTAAATGGTGGGTGAACCTGGGGGGATCCCTCATTCAGATTCCATGGCCCCTATCATTCAATCTCACCTACACTTCAGTCGGGTCACTTAACTTTTGTATAATTTCTAACGTTCTTCTTTTATGACTTGAAAAGATGACCATGGCAATCCTTCTAATTGTCATGATTGCTAGGTGAAATTATCATCCACTCTGCCTATAATTCCCTCAGCCACCTAAAATTATTTCCTCATATTTTATACAACAGAAGTCCCAAACTTTATTTCATTCATTATATAATTGAGAAAATAAGTTGCTATTAGGCATTTTGAATATTCTCCCATAACAACCTACTATATATCACAGGAAGTATATTCTTCCCAAAGACCAATAATCAGATGCTCAGAGATCAAATAAATCCACCAAGAAGATTATATGAGCTCAGAAGCTTGAAATGTGTTCCAAATATTTTTGTGGTTTAAGAAACTAAAGTAAGAAGTTTCTTTGCTCTCTAGACACTCTCTCATGGGGAGAATTCTGGTTTTGCTTGGCTAGAAACACATTCCAAAATGAAATAGATTCCACATGAATGCCCTCAGTGCTCTACTACCACAAAAATGATTTTTAAATACTCTTCACATTTCCTGTAAATGTGAAAATGGTTTGATATTTGTACTTGTTTTTTTCTATGATTGGATTTTATGTATGCTGCATCCCAAATCAAGTATATAAAATTTATCATGAAATTACTGCATTATATTTATCCACATCAAGTAGCATCACTGCCAAAGACATAAATTAATTTTAAATAATTTTCTTTATGTTTTAAATATCTGCCTATTATGTACATATCTTTTTCTAGTAACATTAAAAATATTACTGAGATGATGAGCAAAACTAAGAAGTAAGTGATAAAATACACATTTTTAAATTCAGATATAATAAGGTCACATCAGTCCAGCGTTTATGAGCATCAGCAGTTATACCCTCAGACTCAGACCTGACTCTGGCACTTGATATCTCTGTCTCTTGATAACCTTTAGAAAACTCTCTTTTAGAACTTTGTGAAGCCTAAATGAGATAACATGGTGCCTACCCCATAGTCCTTGCTCCAGTTTTTGTTATAAATATTACCAAAACCAGTGTTATTTTTTTTAGGTAGCATGTAAAATAAGTAATACACTTAAATTTTGTTATGTCTATATTCTGTGAGTTAACTCTAGTTCGAACCATCGGGTTATCTGATTACCTATGAATAAAACTCTTCTGCTATATATGTAACAAATGCATAACTTTTTTGTCTAGAAATAATTGTTATCCAGGGAGTGCAGGAAGGAAAAAACATTTTAAATAAAATGTTTAAAAAACCCTTCTCCCAAAACAAACAAACAAACAAAAAACCTCCACAGAATCAAATATATGTCCACATGACAAAAATAGAGTTTGATCTGAAAAAGGAACCCTTCAAATCAAAGTAATAGGAGATATACAAAATCATTATGAGATACATCCTCAATAACAGGCTTGATTGATTTTAGAGCATTTTGAATCCCTTGCACAGAGACTAGCACAAAGAAGTTCAGAAAACTAATCTGACAATTTTTAGTCTAAGTCTATATTTCTTTTTATTTCTAAAAAGCATACTGTGTTATATTCAACCTGGAAATATAGTTGAAAAGCAATATAGACAATGTTTTCTAACATATGCTTCTGTTTGGGTGGAAAAAATTTAACTGGTGGCTTTTGTGCACGCGTCTGTGTGTGTGTGTGTGTGTCTGTCTGTGTCTGTGTTGCTATTGTTTTGTTTTGTTTTTTTCCTTATTAACTGCTATTGAAATAGCTAAAGTTTAGTCATTCAAATCATTCTGAATGACAGCAAGGAGTAATAGGAAACAAATTACGAATCTAGACAAGGCTAGATCAACAAAAAATTATGAGGTTCAAGCTAAGATGATCACTTTTTCTGTGATCAACTGGAGTTAACAAAAGATAAATAAGAAAAATAAAATAATTAGATTTGAAATTCGCTTTTTTAGTAATTAATTTGCAGCAATATGTGGAAAAGAAGAAGAATGCAAAGAAATCAGGGGTCCTCTAAGCAGCTGAACCTGAAATCAGAGCCAATTAATTAATTAAAGGTTAGTTTCAGAAGGATTTGGAAGATGATAGAGCTTTGGAATGTAGGTTCTGTAATGGAGGACTATCTCTGCCTTGTCCACTGTATTTTCTGGCTGGCTTCTGCCACTAGTGAGCATGTGAACATCACTCACCATGACTTATCTTAGGGAGGATCTTCATCATAAAAACCTGGCAGTCCTAGCGAATATATACAGCCTCTTACAATAGATATAACTAAAGAAGCAATCTTCTTAAATTTGGGGAGACTTTGCTAGTGACCCAATATGTGGTCTATTCTTGAAAATGTCCCATGTGCACTTGAGAAGAATGTATATTCTGCGGCTTTGGGGTGAAATGTTCTGAAGATGTCAATTAAGTCCATCTGATCTAGTGAGTCATTTAGGATTTGTTTCTTTGCTGATTTTTTGTCTAGATGATTTATCCAGTGATGTCAGTGGTGTATTAAAGTCCCCTACTATGACTGTATTGTTGTCGATCTCTCCCTTGATATCTTCCGGGAGTTTTTTTATGTATTTGGGTGCTCCTACATTGGGTGCATATATGTTTACCTAATAATAAAAAGCTTCTGCACAGCAAAAGAAACCATCAACAAAACAACAAGAAAGCCCACTGCATGGGAGAACATATTTGCCAATGTTATCACTGATAAAGGTTTAATCTCCAACATTTATAGGGAACTCATACAACTTAACAAAAGGGAGATAAACAATCCAATCAAACAATGGGTAAAGGACCTAAATAGACACTTTTCAAAAGAGGACATTCAGAAAGCCAAGAGACATATGAAAACATGCTCAAAGTCACTAATCATCCGAGAGATGCAAATCAAAACAACAATGAGGTACCATCTCACACCTGTCAGAATGGCCATCATCAACAAATCAACAAATGACAAGTGCTGGAGAGGATGCGGAGAAAAGGGAACACTCGTGCACTGCTAGTGGGAATGCAGACTGGTGCAGCCACTATGGAAGACAGTATGGAGTTTGTTAAAAAGTTAAAAATGGAACTCCCATTTGACCCAGTGATCCCACTTCTATGAATATATCCCCAGAAACCAGAAACACCAAACAGAAGAATATATGCATCCCTATGTTCATAGCAGCACAATTTACCATAGCTAAGATTTGGAAACAGCCTAAGTGCCCATCAGCAGATGAATGGATTAGAAAACTGTGGTACATCTATACAATGGAATACTATGCTGCTGTGAAAAAGAAGGAATTACCATTTGCAACAGCATGGATGGAACTGGAGAGCATTATACTAAGTAAAATAAGCCAGTCAATGAAAGAATAATACCACATGATCTCACTCATTTATGGATAATAAAGACCATTATAAACTGATGAACAAAAATAGATACAAAGGCAGAGCAGCATTAAACAGACTGTCAAACTATAGCGGGAAGGCTGGGGAGGGTTGGGGGACTGAAGGGGCGGGGTAAGAGATCAACGGAAGGACTTTTATGCATGCATATAAGCATAACTAATGGACACAAGACACTGGGAGGTAGGGGAGGCCGGGCAAATGTGAAGGGGGGAAAAAAAGAGACATATGTAATACTCTTTGTAATACTTTAAGCCAGTGATGGCGAACCTTTTGAGCTCGGCGTGTCAGCATTTTGAAAAAACCTAACTTAACTCTGGTGCCGTGTCACATATAGAAATTTTTTGATATTTGCAATCATAGTAAAACAAATCTTTATATTTTTGATATTTATTTTATATATATATATATAAATGTCATTTAACAAGGAAAAATCAACCAAAAAAATGAGTTCACGTGTCACCTCTGACACGCGTGTCATAGGTTCGCCATCACTGCTTTAAGCAATAAAACAAAATTTTTAAAAAAAGAAGCCAGCTTATGATTGACTAAAGATTGATATTATGGGAACATTTCCCAATAATGCATCTGGTAGAAGGAAAGTAATGGAAAGAATGTTAAAAAGTTGTTTGAATTCATGGAATTTGTATAAAGTAGAGTCTGTGCCTCTGAGACTTACTTGAATAGTTCCAGGGCATCCTCTTTTAGAATAATTTTTGGAATACAACATCCTTTTTTTTTCTTAGAGAAATAGTAACAGTAAGTCTCAAAATATATATTGAGTTTTGCCCCAAACACTGCTTACTCGGTTATTAAGGTCATTTGTGACAATATTATTTATGTCACAGGATTTCAGATATAACTCCTTACAGCTTATTATGTCATATATCATTTAAAAACTTGTTGGTTTCAAGGAGCCCCGGCTTTGTCCAAAAGGTTGTCTGGAAGGACATCTGGTCTAATTAGCATATTATGCTTTTATTATTATATATTCTTGTTTAAACTCTCAAAGATACATGCCAATATCTATCTATGCAATAGCCTACCTGGTTATGCAATAAAACCTCCTAATTATTTACACACATAACAAAAATTATTTTAATCAAAATATTTGGCCCCACTTGTTACTAGCTAACACCACTGAGGGGGGTTAAATTCTAGAGACTACTTTACCAGGAGAGAACTTCAGCAATTACACAGAATTAATAACCAAGAAGAGAATTGCTCCTAATAGTTCATTAGAGTCTTTTCAAAACATACCTATTAGAAACCAACAAGGTTCATAGTCTGTTAGCATACTCAAAGCCTTTGTGAAGATTCAGGTTAGGGAAGAATAGTTCTCACAAAATCTACCTGGTCATAATGAATAGACACCACTCTTTTAGAAAAGGTACAATTAAAAATATTTATTTTAAGAATGCAAGCCCATGAATATGTAAAGATTCTGGGAATATGTTTAACTCAAGGAAAACTTATCCACATAGAAAATCTCTTTATTCAATTTTATATTCTGTGCAAAATGTAAAATCGAGTATGCAACACCATATTTGAATGAAATATTGCTCAAGTAAATTAAAATTACTTCAATCTAGCTATTAATGCATATCATGTGTTCTGTGAGATGACACAAAAAAGGATTAGAAATGGCGCTGTCTTTCACATCCACTTATGAAATCATCTGATTTTATATACAATAAAATTGTAGAATGTTGTAAATAAATCGCTTTCTTGTCTAAACATCATGTGTAGAAATACATACACGTAGACCCAAAAGAAGTGACCAGGCTCCTGTTTCCTAATCAAAGATTTCAAGAATTAGAATATTTATGGCAGTAAACACTACACATGGAAACATAGTTGAGACTGTTCTCTAAAAACATATCTGATTTAAGAAAATACAAAGGGGAAAAAATGGGCTCATAGATGGGAAGAAAAAAGTAATCAATATTTATTTAACAAATTCCAGCTATCTTTAAGGAATTCTATCAATCAAAAAAAAAGTGTGCAACATGACAATGTAAAAACAATAACTCAGTATAATAAGAAATGTCACTAGTCACTGCACATTAATTGTCAAATCGTCAGAAAAGAAAATGAAGTAAGGCACTCTGCTTTTGGCAGACAGATCAGTTCTTACTTCATTGCTGTAAACCCATTTTTATGTGATAAAGAATTGAACTAAGCTGATAGCAATAAAAAAAAGACACGAGAGGCTCATGTTAGATTTGGGACTGGATATTTATAATCGAACATAAAAGCACCTATGTACAGCAGGAAACACAGAAGTAGAGCTCTTAGAACCTGTGAGAATGGAAATAAAACTTTTATAAGACCTCTTTTGTCAAGATATTACCATTGCAAAATGTGCATACATGCATGCAGTAGACCTTTCATTCAAAGAGACTTTCAGTAAGTTCACAAATGTTTCACACCAAGCCATCAATCATTTTTAAAAATAATGATTGAGCAAATATTTATTAAGCTGACATGACAGGAGCAAAAAAGCCATGTGCCTGAAGTGCAATTCTAGGTCATGTACAAGACTTAGAATCTGGCCCTAGCCTGTTTGGCTCAGTAGATAGAGCATTGGCCTGCGGAATGAAGGGTCTCAGATTTGATTCAGATCAAGGGCACATGCCTGGGTTGTGGACTGGATCCCCAGTAGGGGGTGTACAGGAGGCAGCAGATCAATGATTCTCTCTCATCATTGATGGTTCTATCTCTTTCTCCCTCTCCCTCTTTAACATCAATAAAAATATATATTTTAAAAAAGACTATTCTTTAAAATAAAAGACTTAGAATCTGTGTATATGTGTTGCCTACTGTCTATTAGAGAAGAAGGATAAAAATACACAAGAAGAAAAAATATACAAAGACAATACTAGCTGAATAAATCCTACTCCAGATATTTTCCTATTCCATTCTAATATATTTTGTTTTACTTTTAGGTTAAATATTAAATTTTATGCTTCAATAGCATGGTTTTATGACTCATTATGTCACTTACGGTTAATGATGAATATAAACACAATAAACCAGTAAATAATCAGCCAGAGTCTAAAACCATCTTGGAAACCTACTGGCTTTAATATGCTGTCCACATAAAAAAAAGCACATGTCCATTTATTATTCAGCTTAATAAAGCCTTAAGATAAATACACTACAGCGATTGGATCAGAATGCTGTATAACGGCTCATTAAATGAACAGAAATTACACGCACATTAGAAACCTGGCATTTCATTTTTCACAAACCACCAATGAAGATACCCATAATTTGAACTTCCAACTCTATTTTGGTGTGTGCATTCCTAATTAATTCTTAGCCCTTGCCATCTTCTCTAATCCACGCCATCAAAATTCACCTCTTAACTTTGAATACGATGAAGGCAGACTAAATTTCCATATATTCACTATCTCATCAATTTAAACTAGAAAGAGAATAGAGGTAAAGGCCAAGGGAGGGAGAATACGGGTAGGTGGAGGTGGGAAAAGGCAGGGAAAAGGGGGATACCTGCAATTATGTCAATATTAAAAAATTATAATTAAAAACTATTAACACAATCTATTATAAAGCATGAGCTTCAGAATTCTTAGCTTCAAGATGAAATTCTTCCTCAGCAAAACCACAGTAAAGTATTTTTAAAAACATAGTGACCATGGGCATAATTCTAACAAAATATCAATTATATTGTTTAAAACACTTCATACTAAGAATTAGCTCCTAAATCACTATCTTTTTCAATTTTGAAATTTTAACAAATTTAACAGAGCATTCATCTTTTACTTCAAAAGAAATAATTTAATTTCATGACAAATTAAATATATTATTTCATCTGTGTTTAATGAAAAAATCTATTATTCCAGTAATATTTTATTTGTTGGTGTTGCTATTACATGGAAATATTCATCTGTGCCGATCAAAATGGACCAACAATCTTGAGAAAGACTTTTACAGAATTGAAACATAGAATAGCTAATGAGTGCCTGAATATGCTTTTGATGGATCTAATATGTTTTGGTTATTCTGATAAATTAAATAATATGTAGGGCAAAAATGTTTTTAAAAGATAACTAGGGTGCCCATCTGTTGTGGCTCAGTGGTTGAGCATTGACCTATGAACCAGGAAGTTACGGTTTGATTCCCCATCAGGGCACATGCCTGGTTGCAGGCTCGATCCCCAGAAGGGAGCATGCAGGAGGCAGCCAATAAATAATTCTCTCTCACCATTGATGTTTCTCTCTCTCTCTCCCTCTTTCTTCCTCTCTAAAATCAATCTATATATATAGTCAGGGGCCATCGCAACCGAACGGACAACCAAACTGGCTGCTTGGGGCGACAAGGCCGGCAGGGGGGTTAGTGAGAGATGACCAAACGACTGAACAGCAGGCTGTGTGGGGCAAACAGGCCGGCAGGGGGGGCAGTGAGGGATGATGAAACTACTGAACAGCAGGCTGTGTGGGGTGACCATGCCAACAGGGGGTGGCAGTGAGAAGTGACCAGGCCGGCAGAGTAGGGCAGTGAGGGGTGACCAGGCTGGCAGGGGGTGCAGTTTGCGGCAACTAGGCCATCAGGGGGGCAGTGAGGGGCAACCAGACCAGCAGAGCAGTGAGCAATTGGGGGCAACCAGGCCAGCAGGGGGGGTCAGTTAGGGGCGATCAGGCAGGCAGGTGAGTAGTTAGGAGCCAGCAGTCCTGGATTGTGAGAGGGATGTCCAACTGCCAGTTTAGGCACCATCCTCAGGATCAGGCCTAAACTGGCAATTGGACATCCCCTGAGGGGTCCCGGATTAGAGAGGGTGCAGGCTGGGTTGAGGGGACCCCCACCCCATGCACGAATTTCATTCACTGGGCCTCTAGTCTATATATATATATATAAAACCCTAATATGCAAATAGACCAAACGGTGAAACAACGAACAACCAGTCGCTATGACATGTGCTGACTACCAGGAGGTGCGCATGGAACATGGCGAGTGTTGGCAGCAGGCTGCAGAGCACGGAACATGGCAGGCATTGGCTGCGGTGGGATGATGGAGCAGGTAAGTGGGAGTGCCAGACCAAGGTAGGGCACCAGTTGCTGTCATCGGGGTGAGCCTCTGGTGGTTACTGAAAATTCTTTGCTCCCGTTCACTGCGGTCCCACTGGGCGCTCCCACCTGCTGTCGGCGCTTGCACCTGCACAGGCCCTGCTAGCACCCGCTGTCTAAAAGACTTGTGTCATGCAAGGCTGCCAAAAACTTTCAATTTATAAAAAAAAAGCGCAACATCTAGAAAGCACAGTAAAACAAGGTAAGCCTAAAGGTAGGTAAAGCTATTGCCTACCAATAAATTCCCAACTAATTTATTAACTTGAAGTCATGCTATTAAAAGAAAATTTTACATAAATAAAGTAAACAATTATTCTTCAGGAATAAGTTTAAAATATGAAAATTCATTGGTAGAAATGTAAAGCTACCAGCTACTTCCAAACAAGCAGGCTAAAAAGCGTTTGTGGTGCTATACGCCAAAGTAAATCACATATATGTTTAGCTTGGGCAGCAAAGTGAAGAGGAAGAGCACTATGGGAAAGCGCACTTTATAATTCAAATTTTGATAATAAAAAAAACAAAGATATTATAAGTGCAATAATAGAGAACATTATTCTGACTATGATATTGAATGGTATGCAATTAAATTTTAATGTTATTTTGATTAATTTCAAGGGTAGTTTCTTCATCTACTTATGCAATCATTAGGTCAACAAATATTTCTTGAGTATATTTCTAAGGTTGGTGCTGCTATTTAAAATATGTAACCCTTATGATGAAAATGCATTTTAGGGCATGTACCATGTGTGTGTATTCATCTACTCAATAGAGGGAGGGTTAAAGTGATATATGTGAGCAGGAGGTATGATTCGCATATTAAAGTCACTCGAGTATAAACTGATACAATCAAGCATGCTGTATCTGGCTCAGTAAGCACAGAAACAGTATTTGGAACACCTAGAGTGAACCAGGGCAGTAATATGCCCAAAACTGGTTGCTGGAAACAGGCTTTAAACTACAAATGTGCGTCTTTCCATTTATTGTGAACGAAATGACTTGATTTTAGATGCAGATTGCTACTCTCTCTGCAGTGACGCTAAGATTAGGTTAGGTTAGCCACTGGGACCTTAAGTATCTTTGCATATGGGAAAATAAGTGCTACATTAGCAAAGCACAAGTACAGTTGTGTGTTTTGTTTTATTTTTTTAAGAAAGGTTGTTAGATTTTTCCAGTGCCAGAGTTGCTGCATTATGACAAAAATACTCACCCATTGAACATCTTTATATATACATCATAATACATACATACAATCTCTCTCTCCTCTCTTTCTCTCTCTCTCTCTCTCTCTCTCTCTCTCTCTCTCTCTCTCTCTCTCTCTCCTCTCTTTCTTCTTCTTTCTCAGGGATAAATTGATTCATATAGCCATCTTTGCATTAACAGATTCCCTGCCCCCATGTGAGTTTTAAATTATTACATGTCATAGTCTGCTTTGGACCACTCCGCAACACAAAAGTGTACAGGTGACCCTTGAACAACATGGAATTGAACTGTGCGGGTCCACTTATAGGTGGATCTTTTTCAATAAATACTGTAAATATATTTTCTCTACCTATACTTTTCTTAATAACATTTTCTTATCTCTAGTTTAATTTATTGAAAGAATACAGTTTATAATACAAAATATGTGTTTATCTACCATTTATTTTATCAGTAGGGCTTCGGGTCAACAGTAGGCTTATTTGTTAAGTTTTGGGGAGTCAAATTTTGCATGGATTTTCAACTCTGCAGTGGTTAGTGACTATTACCCTTGCACTGTTCAGGGTCAACTATTTATATTATATCAATTTTATTAGGCTTATAAATTGAAGGCTGCAAGACAATATATTTTTCCTAAATGAACTTCATTGATATTCTTAATAATTCAAAAATTTTAGACATCCATTTTTATAGTTAGGTAAAATCATAATATAATATATATAAACTTATAATATTGTATATAAAATATTAATACCATAACATTTAGAAAAATCTACCAAATTGTTTTCTTAATGGTTATAAAGTAAATAAGTTTAGGGATTATATAATGTAATTTTTATTTGCCATTAATAAAATATTTTAACCATTTTAACAAGGGAACAGAATTGGACAAATTATTGCAGTAATTAAGAATATCTAACATGACAATTTTATTTCAATATACCATAAAATTTTACTAGCTTTTTTTTTTTATTTAGAACAAGTTATTTATTCCCTATATACTAAAGTTTTGCCCTCTAGGGATGATATAAGAATGCACCACATTGGGTTGTTGTGATGGTGAAATGAAAAACTATTTGTAATACTTTAATATAATACCTTATGTTTAATGTAAAGAATCACTGATTATTTTAAAAATTAAAATAGAACAAAATTAATGAACACATAAAATGCTGAAATGCTCTGCAATGCTGAAATGCTCTAGCTATGCTATCATTATATAACTGTTTTGTTCTTTAACCTTCATTTTAATCTTACAATGTCAACACTGATGTAAGACTTTTTGAAACTAATATGTTTTTTGTCTTTTATATGCCCTACACTGAGCAATATAATGGTGGTAAAGCAAATGTTTAATAAATTCTTGTTGAAATATTGTATTTTTCTATTTTTGAAAACGAATAGATTTTATTTTACTTTTATTCTTCTTTAAAAATATTATAAGTAAATGTACTCCTAGATGACACATTTAGTATATGTTTGGGTAAAGGATATTTTAATACAGTTACATTGTGAACAGGTATTCAAAGCAATAACAAAACATAAAGCCATATTTCTATAGAAAAATTCAAAGATGTTATTATTACATTAAATTATCACCGAGTTTCTAAAAAACAATGAAAATTTATTTTTTCAGCTTTGAGTATCATTACTATACAAAAAATTACTTATATAATATATACATATTGATCTGTTTGGACATATACATACACCCATGATACCATCATAGTAATAAACATCTTCATCACCACCAAAATATTTCTTGTGTCCCTTGTTTTTTACTTGTGTGTTCGGAGGGGTGGGGTAAAAACACTTAAATGAAATCTATCCTCTTTACAAGTTATTTTAATATATCTTTATTAATTTCAAAGAGGAAAGGAAAGGGAAAGAGAGATAGAAACATCAACGATGAGAGAGAATCATCGATTGGCTGCCTCTTGCACGCCCCCCACTGGGGATCAAGCCCACAGTCCACGCATGTGCCCTTGACCTAACCAGAATCAAACCTGGGACCCTTCAGTCCACAGGCTGATGCTCTATCCACTGAGCCAAACCAGCTAGGGCACTTTACAAGTTTTTAAGTATACATTACCATATTGTTCATTTGCTATTGGTGAATACACATAACATTGACAACTAACATTTGGAAATGACTATTTTACAAGACCACTGAAAATTAAGGTAAGATTTTCCAAAACTAATAAAAGATATAATATAAAGTTACAAATATAAACATCCAATCAACATGTACTCACAGGTAGCAAATTTACTGATCAACCAAAACAACGAAAAACTGAGACATAAATAAAATAACAGTTCTTAAATTATTGGACAACAGGCTAAAGAAGAGCGACACCTGTGGGACTGGAGACATTGCCTGAGCTTACAGACTAAAATAAAAGTTCTAGACCATGGCAAAGGAAGGGGAAGTACAGGAGGGTCCAGCATACTCCCAAAGAACTCGCCCTTGAGTACTCAGCAGAGTACTGATCACTGCATGTGTATGAGTAAACTATCAAAACTTGTAGAAATAAACATATGCAAGTCATAGACATACCATATACCAAGGTCTGTTTAAGGCTGAGATTATTGACTGTTCTTAACACCAAAATAAAAACCTTATAACAGGGCATTATGTAGAGTACTCAACAGTTTGCAGAATACAGGATAAATAAACTTAAGGTAAAAGTAATAGAAACTCCTCAAACTAAAACACAGACAAAAAACTGAAAACATAAAATAAAATAGAGTATTAGTAATCTGTGTGAAAACTTCAGAATATTTAATATTTGTTTGTGTACATGGAGCCCACAAAAAAAAGGAGGAACAAAAAATAGGATGGTTCAATATTGTGCTGAATTCAAAGAAAAATATAAATCCACTGACCCAAAAATTAACAAACCCCAAGCACAAGAGATATGAAGCACTTTGACCAAGGCACATCATAATACAGTTTCAGCCCTAGCTGGTTTGGCTCAGTGGATAGAGCATCGGTCTGTGGACTGAAGGGTCCCAGATTGATTCCTGTCAGGGGCACATGCCCTGGTTATGGGCTCAATCCCCAATAGGGGGCGTGGAGGAGACAGCCGATCAATGATTCTCTCTCATCATTGATGTTTCCATCTCTCTCTCCCTCTCCCTTCCTCTCTGAAATCAATAAAAATATTTTTAAAAAAATAAAAATAGTATAGTTTCAGTATGATCTTTCCACATCAGTCAGTTCCAAGGTATACTATGCTTAAAGGGAGTCTAAAAATGTCACTTATTCAAGAAAAAAATTTGGGGCCAATTTTAAACCTAGTTTCATAGATATTAACAACATAGAAAATGAATTTTAAAAGCTAAACAGTATATTGGCTTAACAGAAAAATAAGTAGAACAGAAAAAAGGGGGTTGAAGATGGCAGTGAAATATAGAAAAAGTTAATAGAAGCAAAAATCTGAAAAATATCTACATCTATAATATGACTACAGCCCATAGATGAAAATTAATGAAATTTGAACTTTTGTTTATTAATTAGCACAGTTATAAGTCAAGATCTATGCAAATGTGTTAGAGCTTTTCACATTAGTGAAAATGGGTAGAAAATTGAACTGACCTCTGTATTAACATCTTGTACTCTCATTATTTACTCTATTGGCACCTACATCAATACCCAGACTAAACCAAAGGACATGTCAAACAGGATTTTCAAACAAATAGGATCATGATTTTTATGAACTTGAAAGAAATATTTATTTGGATACTGTTGTTGTTTTTTAAGCACCCAAGTCGAGGAATGTAACTTTTTCCTCTATGGAGAATTTGATGAGACTACAACGGAAGTATCACATCATTCACATCCCTAGTAGTTTTTTTCATGCTACTAGTGAATTATTATTCTAAGTAAGTAATTTTTAAAATAAGTTCCATTGCCGAAGCCGGTTTGGCTCAGTGGATGGAGCGTCGGCCTGCGGACTGAGGGGTCCCGGGTTCGATTCCGGTCAAGGGCATGTACCTGGGTTGCGGGCACATCCCCAGTGGGAGATGTGCAGGAGGCAGCTGATCAATGTTTCTCTCTCATCGATGTTTCTCTCTCATCAATGTTTCTAACTCTCTCTGTCTCTCTCCCTTCCTCTCTGTAAAAAATCAATAAAATATATTTAAAAAAAAAAAAAATAAGTTCCATAATACTATGGGCAAAAAAATAATAATAAACAATTTGGTGAGAGGATACCTTATCCTGTTATGGAAAACTGTGTGGATGGTCTTTCTCCACTGGTAGTGGGAGAGGGGTACTTTTAATATCTCGAGAAAAATAATTTCCTGAGACTCACATGGGAGGATGAGTGATTTTTATCCCCATGGAATTACATCTCTGGGTTTGCAAAGCCCCATTCCTCTTAATCGAGCCCTGAAAGAGGTGCTGCTGGGGACTCAGCAGAGCTAAGAGCAAAGCCTGCATCCCAAGTTCCCATTCCACATTGCAGCCCAGTCTGGTAAGCTAGTTGCAGTCCATCGTCCATTGTATGGGGTTCACATGCATCTGGGCCATGTGGCGATTGCAGGAGCATCAGAGCCCCCACAAGCCAGAAGTCAAGCAAGAGCAAGCAAGAGAGCTAAGCACTACAAGAGCACCAAGAGAAGAAAGTGCTTTATTTAGGAGAATATCTTATATCTTCCAGTGCTTGCAGTGGCCACACCTACTCTGGCCAATAACCTGTTTCAGGGTGACTGACAAGCAAGTACCTTCCCTATTTCACCCAGATTTTACTGGGTATGCATCTATGGCCCCCTCCCTCAGTCCAGTGGCTTCCTGGGGAGTGTTAAACTGCAGCTTCCTGGCAAAGATACACAAATGGCATGCCTATTCTACTTGGCCTTCCCTTTGCTCCTTTCCTCTTATTAATAACCAGGTTATTTTCAATAGTGTCAGTACCTGGAGTATGGTATTTTTCATTTTAGCATGTATGTAATCCCAATTCAAAAAGCTCTTTAATGAATTAAATTACTGATGCTAATTAAGTACTGTCTTCTTCAGTTTGTATGTGCTCTCTCTGCTTGAAATTTCCTCCACCTCCCTCTCCACTCCTTTTCTGACAAATATGAGAGGCCACATGCACAAAATTCATGCAAGGAGCTCAGTTCTCAGAGCCACCGCAGCTTGCCTCGGCCCTCATAGCCCCATCTTTGTCCAGAAGGTCGTCTGGAAGGACGTCCAGAAGGTTGTTCGGCTGTCCAGTCTAATTAGCATATTACGCTTCTGTTATTATAGATTCTTCCCTATTTCCCAAAACACTGCCAAGGAGAGTTTACTTTTATGAATCACTTCCCTTATCTTCCTATTAGAATTAGGCATTTTCTGTACAATTGCTAATGTTTTATACATATTCCTATTTTTAAACACATCAATCATTTTAATATTTATGTGATTACACTTCCAGCTCCCCTGTAAGACTGTAAGAGTAATACACCTGCCCTTTCCATTTCTGACTCCTTGGGGCCTGCCACATGCTATAAATGGAGATTGAACTAAATCCTATAAAGGCCTAATATGCAAATCAACTGACCGGTGGAATAACTGGCGGAATGACCAGTCACTATGACATGTACTGACCACCAACGGGCAGACACTCAACACAGGAGCTGCCCCCAGCCCACAGGCCCCAGACCAGCCAAGGTGGGTGCCAGCAGGGGCCCTGGATCGCCCTGCCAGTCGCCCCACAGAGGGAGGTGACTGGCGGTGGCAGCAGAGGACGGGGCCAGCGAGTGGGCAGTGCCAGGCTGGCCAAGGCGGGTGCCAGCTTGGGCCCCCCAACCCATCACCCTGCCATTTGCCCAACACAGATCAGCCCTGATTGCCGGCCAGGCCTAGGGACCCTACCCAGGCACAATTTCGTGCACTGGGCCTCTAGTATGATATATTAGATTTACACATTACCTAATCTTGAGAAGTTTTGACATTCTTAAAATGTACACACAGTGTTGGTAGGAATTATATTGTTTTGTCATCAGAAGAAAGTGGTTAAATATATTGTCCTAATTCATCTACACTTTGCTAAAGTGAGTAGAGCAAAAGTTAATATACTCACTACATAAAACCCTTCTGGTATGAAAAGCTACAGCTTTCAGTCTAACATTAAAGAGAACAGCCTTTCTCCTAACTGAAATGAGGTGGTATGAAGTCTTTGTTTGAACTGGGGTTAGGATAGGGAAGAGAGTATAGTAAAAAAGCCTCTTAGAATACTGTGAGGTTAAGTTACTAACAGAAAGGGCACAATGAAAGCAATTTCAACTGGAGTTATGCTATCGCCACAACCTTTCTCGTTCCTTTGGTCTTGTTATGACAGCCTTGACTCTTAAATTGTTCATGACAGATTATAAACTGAATGATGAGATAGGAGGGAATGATGGAGAGGGGAGGAAATTCATGTACCCTATAATTTAGAAAATGATATTTTATAAATGTTTGAGAATGAGATGGAGATGAATCCCTGAAAGTTTTTATCATATAAATGTGGGAGAGGGGGACAGATATGAAGCATTAAAAGAGAAGAGAAGTACTAGAAAGTAGCAATTGAGTTTTAAAGAAAGGAAAAGGGAAAAAAAGGAAACATATAGAGATAGGAAGGTAAAACTCCAAGATGGACACGTCAGAGTTAGCGATCAGTGAATCTAAGTTCTAGTATTCCACTTACCACCATAGAAGAAATGGAGACAACTGGGAGTTAAATTCCTGTTAAAGTTCATAGCAACAGGAGCCTTAACTCTCAGCATTCCTGACTTTTTAATATAAAGTTATTTTTTTAAAAAAAAAAGCTATCAGAAAACTGATATAAGGAGAGAAAAAGTCAGTATGAAAATCTATATAATAAAAGCCTAAGCGACCGTTATGGCAGAACGACCAGAAGGACCAGTTGCTATGATGCACACTGACCACCAGGGGACAAATGCTCAATGCAGGAGCTGCACCCTGGTGGTCAGTGTGCTCCCATAGGGGGAGTGCCACTCAGCCAGAAGCCCTGAGCCTGGCTCACAGCTGGCGATCACAGTGGTGGTGGCGGGAGCCTCTCCCGCCTCTGTGGCAGCGCTAAGTAGCAGCAAGCAGGCGGGCAGTAAGGAGCGAGGGGTTCCAGACTGCAAGAGGGTGCAGGCTGGGCTGAGGGACTCCCACCCCCAGTGCACATATTTTGTACACTGGGCCTCTAAGAAAGAAAGAAGAAAAGGAAGGAAGAAGGAAGGAAAGAAGGGAGGGAGGGAGGGAGGGAGGGAGGGAGGGAGGGAGGGAGGGAGGGAGGGAGGAAGAAAGAAAGGAAGGGAGGGAGTCATCATTGGCTTTTTTGTAAATCGTTGCTGACAATTTCAGTGAACTGGAGTTGACACTTCAGGTTTGGATACAGATTTGTTTGAGTCTCTTGATTTTACTGTTGATCTCAAAATTGAGACTTGTTAAACTTCTCAGCAGAGACTGAAGTTTTTGTTTTGTTTTCTAAAAGATATCTGAATGATTAAAAGCAGGACCTAATTAAGTTTAATTATTCAATAATTGCTGTGTTTCAAAACTTCAGACAACACTCTGTGGTGGTAGAATGTATTCCATGTACTTAAACTCAATAAGAATGGATCTGTATGGGCATTAACACTCCCAGTGCGGGTTTCCACAGGAGGGTAGCTTACAATTAGTGGCACATAAAAAATAGAAATGATTTTACAAGCAAGAAGCCTTAAAGAAAGCTCTGGATAACTGAGGACAACAACCTTCCTCAGACAGATTAATTTACCACATCTAGATTGACAATAGTTTCTGACAGAATTAGAAAACTGAAATACTATCAGTTTTAAATGAGAACTTTACAGAAACTAGTTAACTATATTTTAGGTTCATTTTTTGACTTTCATTTTAAAGGCATCATACTATCAAGAACCGTTAATAATAGCCTTTAATGATTGACAAAGATATTATAAAGCATCAGGCTAGTTTATTTTTTAATATATTTTTATTGATTTCAAAGAGGAAGGGAGAGGGAGAGAGAGATGGAAACATCAATGATGGGAGAGAATCACCGATTGGCTGCCTTCTGCACACCCCCCTACTAGAGATCGAGCCCACAACCCTGAAATGTGCCCTTGACGGGAACCGAACCCAGGACCCTTTAGTCCACAGGCTGATGCTCTATCCACTGACCCAAACCAGCTAGAGCTACTTTTATAATGATTTATTACAATACTTTTTTATAATGCTATGGATTTAATTATATATCTTGTATAAACATGGACTGGCAGGGAAATTAAAACTAAAATCTGTCCTAATTTGAACCAGAGAAAATTGTGTCTCTTAACATAGGATGCATCTATTTCTTCTGGTTGTAATGGTCCTCAATAGAGAGGAGAGCTTCGTCAGACATCACAATATACTTTAGTACTATATGTATCTGCACAACAGGTCTCACTGGTTTGACTGTTTGAAAGACCTCAGTGATACATTAAATAGATTTAGAAGTAACTTATGGGAAGGCATTCCATATTTTACTTTTTAAGCAAGACAATTTAACAGTGTAACATAATTTATAAGAAAATAACTATTTTAGGAATATGTTGTGCCATGGAAGCTCTTAAATTATAGGAAATCATCTCCATAAGTAGCAACCCATTTTCATTATCTTTGCCTGATCTTATTTCTAGAGTTTTTAGGAACCAAGAACAACAAAAATATGTTGGTGTAAATGAAAGCGTTTACTTTATTCTTGAGCTAAAACATATTTTTGCTTCCAGACAGCAGAGGGCTATTGGGAAAAAAAATCAACACCACACCCCTTCTAACTTATCATTTTTTTAAACAATGACACAGAGTGAAATAAAGTTGAATCTCCCACTATTTATTCCAAATAGCAAGCTCTGATAAGAATGGTCAAGGATCCTGCTTCAGTATAGTACAACTAAAGCTTGTTCCTTGCCAGACTGTGATGGGTAGGCAACCGCAGTCTTTGACAACAGCCATAAGCACACATATTTTAGTGATGTTAGGATTGTGAGTTGTAGCTGTATACTGCTATCTATTGACCTTTCCAGAGGAAAAACAAAAACCTGTTTGCTTTGTGTTTTAAAATTCCTGGCCAGAAGCCCTAAAGGAAGTACTATGTGTTAGAGCAATGCTTATTAATACTTGAATACCTAAAATTTTAAATATTGTATAATACCCACAACATGGAGCATTCCATCTGTACAAGTATTTCCACAACACACAAATAATTCATCTATAGAAAATATAAGATAAAATTTCAGTGGTATGGTTAAAAAAAAACTCAGAGAGTTGAATGACACAGTTCTAAGATTATGGTCTTTCTTGGGAGTAATACCTGCACAGTGCCTTCTAATTGAGCATGACATTGCACTCCCCTGATAGAATAGTCATTATCACAAATCTTCTCAAATGTATTGAAGAAGATGAAATGATTATTAACACCAGTCTACACTATGGCGATAAGCCAAATTTAAACAACAATAAAAATAAAAAAAAAAAACAACCACACACACAATCATTCCAAAGCTTCCACGTGATTAAGAACTAGATACAACTAGGTATTATATGAAAAACACCTAGAGAAAAGAGTGACACTTATCTGGGGTTTGGTTTTATTGGATTTAAAATTTAAGTACATCAATTGATATGAAAAACAAAAACAAGTCAATATTTTCCTATAGAAAGTTAGTATCAGAGATAAGAAAGGGAAAAAAAAGTATAAGCTTAAGTTTCATGCAACTCTTGGAGGAAAAGAAAATGTAGGTTAACACTAATATTCACATAGAATCTATAGTTTTATAGGAAACTAGGGGCCTGGCGCATGAAATAGTGCGCGAGTATGGTCCCTAGGCCTAGCCTGTGATCAGGGCCACCTTCTCTGGCTGCTGGCAGCCAGCCCCACCCCCTGCCACCACCCACCCAGGTTCCCCATTCACCATCAGCAGCGATCGGAGCATACAGGCCAAGGAGGAGGGACCAAGAGGTCGGCCAGTTCCACCTGCTAGCCAGTCCCACCCCCCACTGCCACCCAACCCCTGCCACCACCCACCCCAGTTCCCTGTTGACCATCTGGTGATGGGAGCCTGATGGCTGGGGGAGGGACCAAGAGGTAGGCTGTTCCCGCCTGCTCGCCGGGCCCATTCCTGCCGCCGGTCACCCTCTGTGTTTGGGGCGACCAGCAAGGCGAGGGCCTTGGTCTGGCACTGCCCACATCCCCTGTCAGCCACCCCGGGTAGGGTACCCACTCGCCATCGGCGATCGGAGCCTGCCAGTCAGGGAAAGTAACTGAGAGGTGGTCAGTGCACCTCATAGTGACTGGTGGAGTGGTTGTTCTGGTCATTCTGCGGTTATGATTGCTGGGCTTTTATTATATAGGATGGCTATATGATCACCCACTGAAAGAATATTTGACCACTTATGAGAAAAACATCTGAAGAGTATATGAAATTGTTCCTCATTTTAAATTTCTTGGAGGTTTTGGCTCAAAAGAAGACAAGTATACCTAATTAAATGTTTTAATTTACAAATACATATTTTTCTCCTATTAAAAAAAATATGTGCACTAGCTTAACAGATATTTATCATGCTGCTCTTTGGCAGAATTCTGAGGAAGTTCCACAAGATCAAACTCTACACTGTCTCCTAAATTAGAAAGTGGAAATAAGTAGAAAAAGTAACTTTATATGCTTGTACATATAAATGTACATTTGTAACTATCTGGGCAAACTACTTAATGCAGGTCTTAAGACTTATGTCATGTAATTTTAACTAAATGATTTAGGATATATTTTAAATGACAATGATTTTTTAAAGTTGACAAATTGATTTAAAAATTTTGTCTCAGTACATAATGAGGTATGTAAAGAATAATCACTAAAGTAGCACTTTTACAAAAATAGTCATAAGAAAATTCCAGAATTGTGCAAATCATTTTAGCAAAAATTGAAATGACAAAAATGTACATCCACAAGAGAATGAATAAAATTTTTGTGATATCTTTGTAAAGTAAAATACTTAATTGCAATGAAAGTTCACAATTATAAAAAATGTTAATGGAAAAAGTAAGTTATATAAATACTAGAGGCCCAATGCATGAAATTCATGCAAGGGGCTTCGTCCGGAAGGTCATCCGGAAGGTTGTTTGGCCATCTGGTCTAATTAGCATATTACACTTTTATTATTATAGACTAGTAGCCCGGTGCACAAAATTTGTGCACTGGGGGTGGGGGGGTGTCCCTCAGTTATTAAATATTTATCTGCACAACACTGACTGACCACATTGGTGGCGGTGGTGGTGGTCTTGTCAGAATGTGTTATATTATGCAGATGAAAATCTATTTAAACAGATTTCATGTAGATATTTTCAAAGATGGAAGAATTGTCCCTGTCAACTATTTTAGTTGATTCATATCTTCAGTAATTGTCATCATTGCAAAGTTTTCAGTCCCTATATGGATTGCTGGATATAATAGGTCATGCGCTGTCCCTGTCCTTTGTAGCCTCTAGTTTTCCATTTATATATTTAAGTACCAACCTTACTGGCTTAAAAGTTAAGCTTTTAACACTGCTCTCTCTGTTCTGTACCCTTCCGAAGAAAAGTGGAGTTGGGTTGCAGCACAGGAGAGAAATTCAGAAGGGGAATATTGAAGTAATGACTGCAGTCGGAGAAGGGGGAACCTGTTTCCCTGGCCACAGGCACTGGTGCCATGGACCACAGGGCTGGCAGCTTCTCCGAGTGGCTGCAGCCTGGGACCTTGGGCGGGTAGCTTGTCCATCTCCTGGGCTGCAGCAAGCCGCAGGTGCTGGCGCCTGGACCAAAGGTGGGCGGCTTCTTCTTCTGGAGGGTTCTTCTTCTGTGCTTCCAGGGAGGGTAGTCAGTTATGTGTCATGCAAACATAGGCGTCACCCATCTCAGCAGCCGGGTGCGGGTCAGGGAAGCGCCTGCCAGGGACGCTGGCAGCAGCTGCTTCCCTGCCCCCGCACCTGGCTTCTGCAGTCACCGATTGATCACTGCAGAAGCCCAGTGCGGGGGCAGGGAAGCTGCCACATAAGCCCAACTTGTGCCTTCTTGCAGTCGGGGGGCCCCTTCCCCTGGCTGCTGGCACCAGTTTTCCTCCGGCTGCAGGAACCCAGGCCTTTGCTCTTCACTGGTAGGGACCCTCGCATCGGGCTTCGATCTCCACTCCCATCGCAAGGCGAGGCTCCTGGGGGCGGAGCTGGTGCACTGGCTTCGCTCTCCATACTCCCCATGCCAGCCTTCACTTGCTGCTCCTGCCCCGGGCCAGTGGTCGCTCCACGGCAGCGTGGAGGGCTGCCGCTCCTGCCGCCCGACTCGGCTCCCAGGGGCAGAGCCTGGTGGCGGTGGCGGTGGCGGTGGCGCAGAGGGCTTTGCTCTCCCAGATCCCAGCGGCGGCGCGGAGGGCTGCTCCTACCCGGGGCCCATGGGCTTTGCTCCATCGCTTGGCGCCAACATATGCAAATTAGCCACCATCTTGGCTGGCAATTAATTTGCATATCTTACTGATTAGCCTATGGGAAGCATGTCGGAGGTACAGTTAATTACCATGTTTCTCTATTATTAGATAGGATATGTGTAGGTTATACCTACCATTCATAAAA
Source organism: Myotis yumanensis (assembly GCF_028538775.1). Lineage (NCBI taxonomy): Eukaryota > Metazoa > Chordata > Mammalia > Chiroptera > Vespertilionidae > Myotis > Myotis yumanensis. The sequence goes on from NW_027223752.1 coordinate 178,447,068, forward strand.
AATGTTAAAAGTAAAGAATGATAAATATTTATGATAAATTCATTTCTGGTAAAATATGTTTGATGAGTAAAGAAGAAAAGTGAATCATAGTGGTGTATATATTTAGCTTCAACTGTATCTTTTATTTAATACTAGGGGCCCAGTGCACGAATTCATGCACCTTGAAAGGAACTGTGGGCCACAAGGCTGTAGTAGACACAGGGGCAGGTCTGGGCCCATCCTCCACACCCCTGCCCAGCCCCTCCTGCTGCGGCCCCCAGTCCCCTGTCTCCCGCTGCCACCACTCCCATGTGCTGACGGCACTAGGCCCACTCACACTGCTGCTGGTGCTGCGGAGCAATTGGAGCTGGTGCTAGCAGCAGGTGTGAGCAGGACTGATTCCATCAGTGGGTGTGAGCAGCGGCTGCTGCCCCAATTGCCCCTCAGGAGCAGGGGGAGGTGGAGAAGCCCTCACAGGCAATCAGGGCCAGCAGGCACCGCTCACAACTGCTGATGGCGCCAAGTGATTGGGACCAGCTCTGGGCACCAGCAGCGGATGTGAGCAGCAGCTCCGGTGCCAGCTATGGGTGTGAGCAAAGCCGGTGCTGGCAATGGGTACAAGCAGTGGCTTCGATGCCAGCAGTGGGTGCAAGTGCCAGGCAGGACCGCAGCATATGGGAGCAAAGACTTTTCAGTAACCACCAGAGGCTTGCCCCGATGACAGCGACCGGCACCCCGCCTTTGTCTGGCGCCCCTGCTCACCTGCTCCACCATCCTGCCACAGCCAATGCCCACCATGTTCCATACAAGCCCCCTGGTGGTCAGCTCTCATCATAGTGACCAGTTGTTTGGTTGTTCAGGTTGTTCTACTGTCCGGTCTATTTGCATATTAGCCTTTTATTATATAGGAATCTTTTTTAAAGAGATCTAAACATTTTAAAATTAAATCACAGGGGATGGGGAGAAGCTGACTGATGTGCACTTTTTCCCCCTAGATTTTTCTTGCTTCTTTGTTCAAATTATATGACTTTTGAAAAAGGAAAATAATAAAGTAAATGCAAATTTTACTAAATGCAGGAAGGCCTACAGAATATATTTCAAATTCAAAGAGTTCAGAATTTCAAACGAACCCTGCTTATTATAGGATTTTGACAGCCTAGCTGTCTGAACAGGACAAAAGGGAAAGAACAACAACAATAAGTGCAAAACTATTTGAGAACTAAACTTAAGAAGTCATTAATGAACATAAATCAAAATTTTAAGAGTTATTTATATTTGAAGGCATTTCTTCTCCATTACAGATGGATATGTCACTCATCCTCTCTCCATGATAATCAGGAGGGGGAAGTAAGGAGAGGCGACATAGTCTTCTTTGAGAATGGCCCTGTCTAGGGTTCACTCATGTTTCTCTGTGAATAAGACAAATGAATACTTCACTGGCCTACATAGTCACATATTCACCGCATTGCTTCTTGTCTCTGAAAGAATATCTGCTCTCTCTATTATCTTGATCATACTGTATTTGCCTTTTCAATATCTAAATCACTATAAATTAGGTGATTTTTCTGGTCTAGGAAAAATTTCTTTATTCAAACTATTAGTATAACATGGTCAGAACTCTATAGGTCTTTAAGCATGTATTAGTCAAGGTTCTTCGAGAAACAAAAGCAAAAGGATGTACAAATACACACACACACGCACACACACACACACACAAGGATATGCAAAGAGAGACATAGTGACTTTAAGGAATTAGCTCACTTAATTGTGGAAGCTTAGTAACTCCAAAATCTGCAGGGCAGGCATGAAAAATGGAAACCAAGGGAAGAGTTGCAATTTGAGTCCAAAGGTGATCTGCTGGCAGAGTTCTCTCTTCTTCCTTGAAGGTTATTCTTTTCCTAAGGCCCTTCAACTGGTTGGATGAGGTCCACCCACATTAATCTGTTTCATGGAAAATTTACTGATTTAAGTGCTATTCTCTTCTAAAAAAATACCCTCACAGAAACATATTAAACAATGTTTAGTGGAATATCTGAGTACCATGACCCAACTCCATTGACACATAAAATTAATCATCACAAGCAAATATATATTTCAATTACTGCAGAATAACATTTTGTGTAGGCAAATGTGTTCATGTCATAATGAATATTTCACTTGAATTCTGACATACATATTTATATATTAAGTATTTATAATAATTATAAACATCCCCATTTTTATGCTTTTTCACAATGATCTCCATACTTCTTAAACCAATGAAATTTAAGTTATGTGCTTTAACTGTTTTTTTAAATAAAGGTTTAAACATAATGTATTGTATTAAAATCAGTAATGTATGAATGAATGCTAATTATTTTAAAATTAAAGAATATTTCTTCAGGCTCTAAAATTAATGATCTTGAAATAAAAAGTGCTTCAGTTCCAAGATAGAACCGGAAATCACTGGAATTAAAACAAATTTGAATCAGTATGTTAATATGTGTCCTTTTTTAAATAGGTTCTTTACTTGCCATATGAAGCATATGAAGCACATAGTTGATGTCTGTATACTTCAGAATAAGTTGATGCACTCAGTCTTACTTCTGAAATAGCACTCATCACACGGAATTTTTTCCTTGGATATTTGTGTCTATGTTCCTGATCGATTTTGAACTCCCTGGCTTCTAAATTCCCACAACACTGGACACAGCCCATGACATATAGTATATGTCTCAATAAATGCTTAATGGATAAACAAAATGAACAAAATCACAATTATATTTGCCAGCCCCTACCATGCTCCATTAAAAGTTAAAAATTAAGAGTATTGATATATGAAACCTAGAAATGCTTCAGTCCATGGAATTTTGACTTTATGTTGTTGTTTCTGCCACAAAACTTATTGTAAAAAGAACTATAATGCATAATTCAAATTGAAAACAAAACAGTTACTAAAAATGGTAGTGCCTGGCACACTAGGCCTGTCCTAATGAGACTTTGTGAACCACTGAGACTCCTCGGGGCAATTTAAAAATTACTGTTAAAGAATAATGGCCAAATTTTGCCGATAGGTTGTTGAGATAGAAGGTATTTAGTTGAATTGACCAAGGTCACAGATTTAATTCAGTAGCTGATCCAGGATTAGAACTTGGGTCATCTGATTCATCCTATTATTATTACTCATATCATAGATAATAGTAGTTTTTGCAAAATTTTGCTTCCTCAAGTGTTTATTTGGAGAATAAAGTGAAAAGAAAATAAATTAAAGGTGCATATATTTCACTCTCGTGCTAAGGAGAAAAGACATGGCCACTCTTAGTCAGAATTTTTGGCACAGCTGAAATATACATAGTGTATTGAAATAAAAATCCTTCATGCTAAGTACACAGTTCATGACTGATTTCACCACTTCCATTTATGTCATCATCTCATACTAAAAAATACCCTCACCTATTTTAGGTATTGAAATTATTTGCAAAAAATAATAGTAAAATGGAAGAAATTATTATTTTTCACTTCAAAGCAATGAAAATTTGTAGTAGAGATATGTCCTTTAAGGGAAGGAAATCCTACATATAGACTATATGATCTCATCACAATAAAATTTTGAATATTTTATGTTCTTTGCTTGTTTTATGTTCTCTGTTTGTTATGCTCTTACAACCTTCTCTCTTGAAAGCAAATGGTATATTTCTTGAAAACTCAACTGAAGATTGATATACATCTTGAATACACCAACTACTTGTATAATGCTCCCAGCCCAAAGCTGATATTCAACAAATTATTGTAAAACATTTTTAATGAATAAGAAAATTAATATTAAATTATAATTTTCTCCATCAGACAGTCCTTCTTCAAGTCAGCTAAATATTCAACCTTATTTGTATATGTAGATTAAGCCTGCATTTTCTGGACACATATGAAAGTAGTATTTTTCACTTTATATATTTACTAGAAGCCCGGTGCATGAAATTCATACATGGGTAGGGTCCCTAGGCCTGGCTGGCAATCAGGGCTGATCGGGGCCTTCAGGCTGCCGGCCAGGGCCTTCCTTAGTTCTGAACCGCCCCCTGGTTGTCAGTGCACATCATAGCAAGCAATTAAACTCCTGGTGTCCAGGTAGAATGCCTAAGGGGACAATTTGCATATTAGCCATATATATATATATATATATATATATATATATATATATATATATATATAGATTCATTCATTCTATTTATATTTGCTATGCAAGACACTGAGCTAAATGATTCAGATATAATCCCTGCCTTTATGTTCCTTATAATCTAGCAGATAGACATAAATAATGCAATGGAAATGTGGCAAGTGCTATAAAAGAAACATAGTTAATATATCATAGAGAATTCTTTCATGATCAGAAGACAGTTATTTACATAAGAATCAGGTAAATGCTCATAGAGGTCAAGTCATCTGAACCTGGCTTTAAAGAATGTTCATATGTTGAGGTGGCAGAGGAAAGTAAACAGGGAATATGACCAAAACCCTGAAGGTGAGAAAACATGGAATAAATACATACTACAGTAAGAGGTGCGTGCCAGGTACAGGGAGTGTGGAAAAGAAGCCTAGAAAGACAGGCTGGAGACAGGAGAATGTATTAATATCTAACACATAATGCAGAAGAGAATTACTGATGATTTTAGACATAAATCCAGCCTAAAGTACCTATGATTTAAAAAGAACAATGTACGTATTTGTGTCTAATTTAGATAACAAGGAGGAGAAAAAACATGAAACTGCATGACTAGTTGGGGGTTATCATAATGAGCCAAGGCAGAGGTAGTAAAAAATGGAAATTGTACTCCCTATTAATATATAGTACTTTACACATTGCTTCAATTTACTTATTTGTTATTCCACACGTAAGGTACAATAGTTAGTGCATGACATAGATTCCAGAAGTGACGCACAGTCTGGATACTTTGCATTAGAACCACACCTCACGGATACCTTTGCTTTTTCGTTAAGGTGAGGTGACTTTGAGACCTCCAACTTTTCCCTGAGTTGCATCCTTCACACTGCCTAATGTATTCGGTCGACACCAATATTGTAGGTTTGAATTTAGTGAAAAAAGAGAAGATCTCCTTATCATCACACCCTACTATTCTTACTTATTGGGTCTTTCTTTTAAAATAGATTTCAAACTAATATATAAGACCATTCAAGATTTTTCAATGTGGAGTTGGGTCTTAATTCTAAATTTCTCATGGGAGTGCATTTTCGCATTCTTCCAGAGCCTCAGACTCCTAAAGGTATTATGTTAGAAACTATGGTTCCCAGTACACGCTCTATGATATATCATATAAGCTTCTAATGTGAGTTTATTTTAGATTATTCATAATTTTTCTCTACTCGTTTCCAAAAATGCTAGAGGGATGATTTTTTTTTTCTGGGATAGCTGCCAAAAAAGTTCATTTTATTGCTTCCACTGAGAAACACCTTTAACACTTTAGAAAGAAAATGTTTCATTCATTACCATACCATTTAGGAAGCTGTTAAAATGGGAGAAAGTTCTAAACTTCTGATGTATCATCCACCAACTGATGTAACTCATTTCCAAATAAGTAAGATAAGCGACCTATGCAAAGGATACAATCTTTAAAAAACTGCTCATTAGGACTTTTTTTTTTTTTAATTCATGAGGTGGCATTAATTTGTCTTTTGTTAAAGAGAAAAAAACTTTTAGATTTAATGAAAAAGATGATAGGCACCTATAATCATATAATGTACTATTACATTTTGGCATAACCATACCTAATGTTTATTAAACTTCCCAGGTATAACAAAATTCACTCAAGTTTACTCTCAATTACTTACACTGGGACACATTAAGAGACCTTTGTCCCTCTCTCTGGCCTCACTTCCCACATCATTACTTCTTACTTTCAGAGCCCTATTTACATGGATTCCTTAATCCTCAAACCCTTCCCTATTGCATGGTTTTCTTCAATTCTTCTATTCCCTCTCCCTGGAGCGCCCTTCCTATACTGTTAGCCTTACAGCTACCTCTTCATTCAGATTTGCTAAAATACCACTCCCTCAGGACAGCTCTCCATGCGCAATACCAGGTTTTATTCCTGCATTATATGGTCTCCTGATATTCTGTAATTTTCCTTCCTATGTGTTTTCAAGTTGCAATCAAATAATTCTGTGACAGACTGAGGCATATATGAGTATTAGAAAGTAAGTTATTTGATGAGCATAAGAATACTGGAATACAAGATTCACAAGAGGAGGAAAATGTCTCTATTATTCTCTAACACTTAGTAGGTAAGAAGTATTTTCCCTATAAAACTCTATGAATAAATGAATTAAAATATTGCTACCAAGTAATAAAAAATCAGAGGTATTAATTTTTGGTTTTATTTTACTTATTTTTTATTTTTTTGTTGAAAGTATTACAGACATCCCCATTTTTCTAACCATTGACTCCATTCTCCCCACTCCCAACCCCTCCCCAGGCCTTCACAGCATTATTTCCTATGTCCATGGGTTATGCACATATGCATATAATTTCTTTGGTTAATCTCTTCCTGCTCACACCCGCCTTCCTTCTGAGAATTGTCAATCTGTTGAATGTTTCCATGTCTCTAGATCTATTTTGTCAGTTTCTTTTGTTCATTAGATTCCACATATGAGTGAGATCATGTGATATTTGTCTGTCTCTGACTGGTTTATTTTACTTAGCATAATACTCTCCAGGTCCCTCCATGCTGTCTCAAAGGGTAAGAGCTCCTTCTTTTTTACAGCTGCATAGCATTTCATGGTGTAAATGTCCCACAGTTTTTTATCCTCTCATCTACTGATGAGCACTTGGGCTGTTTCCAGATCTTAGCTATTGTAAATTGTGCTGCATATTTTATTTCTCATTGGTGTTTCAGGCTTCTTAGGATATATTCCTAGAAGTGGGATTACTGGCAGTTCCAGTTTTAATATTTTTGAGGAAACTTCACACTATTTTCCATAGTGGTTGTACAAGTCTGCATTCCCACCAGCAGTGTAGTAGTGTTCCTTTTTCAACATTGCCAGCACTTGTTTGTTGATTAGTTGATGGTAGCCATTCTTGAGGTAGGCTTGTGGTGCTATGAACTTCCCTCTCAGGATTGTTTTTTCTGTGTCCCATAGATTTTGGGTTGTTGTTGGTTTATATTCATTTGTTTCCAGGAAATTTTTTATTTCTCCCTTGATGTCATTGGTAACCCATTCATTGTTTCCATGAATTAACTTAGTCTTTTATTAGCCTCAAATATCCCAAATTGTGCGAGTCATCATTTTAACCTGAGATCAAAATTAAAATCCTATATGAAGTATTAATTCACATATCTGCTAAAAGAAATTTCTTTTCTTCAAACTCTCATAGATAAACATCTATTTTTATTGTGAACATATCAAATATTTATTTTAACTTAATTTATTTCTACCCTGAGTTCACTTATAAAAATATTGAAGAGTGGCCACACTTTATTGCAACTCTATTGCATATGTGTTTCCACATTTATAAATGATTTATATATCCAAAAAATGCCTAGTAGTCAAATAATTTATCTCACTCAATTTCATCATTCAAATTATTGATCTCAAACAACTAGATGAATCTCTCCCAAATCCAGAGTAAATCTAGACAAATTTTGATGATATAATGAGTATTACTGATTCCCTCCCTTCATAACCCACCCAGATTTCATTAGTCAGACTCAATTGTCTCCAATTGTCTATGGATGCAGTGATCTGGACCATTATCCATTCATTCTTTGTCAGGTTCAGGATAAGTCAGTACCCCATGTTCAAGTCCATCTCTCTAATTCCCATAAACCAGAACCTAGAACATCATAATGCCTTGAGCTAAACCTATATGAATTATGATACTTGCAATTACAAAAGTGAATTGCCTATATGAGTGCCGAAAACAGTATGTTTCTTAGATGTTTCTTTATGTGTGAATTGAACAGATCAAATATCTCACTTGAATGAGCACACAAATAAATATTAATCTTAATATATATAATTGCATTTTATACTTTAAATTTTAGAGAAACATTTTTTTTCACACAAAAACCTGATTGACAAAATAAAGCATGGAAAAAAATAATAGGAGACTCTTTAGAAAACTATCACTAAGAAAGCATAAAAAGTGATATGATTGTAGAGCAGAAAAATCAAGTAAGCAAAAATGGTCTTGTTGAGTTAAAACCATGCCATAAAGGCTTACCTCTGAACAACAACAGTTTAAAATAAAACACAGAAGTGAAGCTAAAAAGATAGAGAACAGAGCACAACTAAAGAAGAGGAAAACACATCTCAAGGAGCACTGAAAGTCAATGAAGTAAAACTGGTCTGCCCTGAAAATGAATGAGGTGAAAATGGACCATTTTTGCCTTCATTGATTTTCACTGCTCATTGAATTGTGTTCTCCTTTCTTTTGGAGTTTGTATCAGTTTCTTTCTATTTCTTTTTTAACTCCTAAACAAGCTTTTGGACAGTCCCAAAGGTATTATGAGAAAATGCTTAATGACTCCTCAGATTTTATTGCAGGAAATCCATCCACTCATTCTATGCTTACAGATTCCGCACCTGTTCCATCTCAGGTATCAAGATCGGCATGTTAGAACATCAAAGCACAAACCATTATTCGAATATGACATTATCACTGATGAAGTCTGTTGTGTGTTGTTGTTTTTTTTTATTATTCCAAAACTACTTTATCTTCAAACATGAGGAGAACATAAATTATATTTCTAAGGAGCAGGGACCAAACCTAGCAAAGCTGAAAACAAAGCCAAAATTATTTTTCAAATATGACATATTTGATACCCAGTGATGGAATATTAAAAACTCTGAATCACGATGAATTATGTTTTGCATGCTCTTACCCCGAGCCAGGATCCTGATTTTCTTTTAATCTAATTGCTTTATCTGAGACTCAAAGCCAGCTTTGATCCAAGAGCTTTGATAAAGGTGCTTTCCTACAAGGAAGCAGCTTTTCTCACTGACTAAATTACTCCCACTGACCTTGGCATTCTGAAGCTGTGGCTTATAAAATTAAATGCAATAGTAGGAAAGAGTTAATGAGATATCTATACATTTTTGTCTGTTCTAATATATAAATGAATTTGGCTTAAGTTATATACACCGGCAGGAAAGATAGAGAGATTAAATCACATTACAAGTAAAATCTTGAGTATAGTATATCAGTAAAAGTAAGAATAAATGGAAATATTTTTGCAGTTGTGATGGATAAAATATTTTGTGAAGGGCCTGTACAAATGAGGAAAAAAATACTAAAGTTCTATTTTAAAAAATATATATTTTATTGATTTTTTACAGAGAGGAAGGGAGAGGGATAATTAGAAACATCAATGAGAGAGAAACATCGATCAGCTGCCTCCTGCACACTCCCTTCATCACCTGTTCCATCCCAGGTATCAAGATTGGCATGTTAGAACATCAAAACACAAACCATTATTCGAATATGACATTATCACTGGGTATGTGCCCACAAACAAGGTATTAAGTTCCTATTTTAAAAGGAAAAGCGTGTCCAAAGTAATTTTGTACAAGAGAAAAACAAATGGATTTTTTCACATATGGAAAATATTTTCAACTCCACTCATCTCCACTAATCCAATAATTTGTTCTTTATACAAATCTGAGAAACAATAAAATATCATTTTCACAATATTCAAAACGATGAATACCAAATATTAATAAGTTTGTGAATTGGGGGTTTATCTATCTGTCTGGAAGCACTACTAGTATAAGGTTATGCAAAGCAGTTTTGCCTTATGAAACAAAAATAATTTAAATCGTCTATCTCTTCAACCTAATATTCTCACTTCTCATAAACTATCCTAAGGAAATATTCCAAAATATGAAAATACCCTATGGACAAAGATCTCCAAAACAGTCCTAATATAAGAGTAAACTCTGACAGCAAGCCATATATAATATACTAGAGGCCCAGGGCCGATCTGTGAGGCATCTGGCAGGGTGGTTGGGGGGCTTCCGGTAGCGCTTGCCTTGGCCAGCCTGGTGCCACCTGCTCACGGGCCTTGTCCCCACCGCCACTGGTCTCATCCCTCTGTGGGGCAACTGGTGGGGCGATCAGGGGAGGGCCCCTGCTGGCACCCACCTTGGCTGGCCTGGGGCCTGCCGGCTGGGGGCAGCGCCTGCGTTGACCATCTGCCCCCAGGTGGTGAGTGCACATCATAGCAACCAGTCATTCCACTGGTTGTTCTGCTGTTTGGTCAATTTGCATATTAGGCTTTCATTATATAGGATTACTGTGGGAAAGACAAGTAAGTAATTCATGTTGCCTAATAAATATCATATAATAATTTATAATTATGTTTATGAATAATAGGTAATAATGTTTATAATAAAATATCAATTGATGGAGAGGGATTATATAGTGACATTAGCACTATGACTGCAATAAATTTTACAAATAAATACCATATAATGAAGAAATAGATGCTAAGGCTCCAGAAAGTTGACAGTGGTTGAGAAGAGTAATACTAGTAAGATTGAAAATTATTTTTATTTGTTATCTTGAATTTTTTAAAAATGTTTCATTGTGTCAATTCAAAGGTTTTAATAAAATATTTAAATGTAATTATACTGATTTTCCCTAAACTATATCTCATAATTTTACTACAACTTTGATTTGATTTTAATAATTGTAGTTTAAAATTTTCTCATTTTTAAATTTTTCTTCCATTCATGCAAAATTTTTTTAGATGTTGGTCTTCATACTGGATTAATTACTACTGTACCTTTTCTAACTGAACAGTGTATAATTTGGTATGGATATAGTAAAGCAAACCTCCTTTAAAACAAATTATTTTACTAAAACTTAAAATCAATATTGCTGTTCCTTAGAAGAACCTTATCCAAACACATCTTTGGACTAGTCATTCCATGTAAGTTTACTTGGCCATGAGTTGCCAAATGTGAAGAGTGCACTATTATTTGATTACTATTTTTCAACAAGAAGTAAGTGCTGTGACAGCCAGCTATTTACTTAGTATAAAGAAAAGATGGGAAAATAATAAAACTGTGTGTGGGCTTTTAGAAATGGCAGCTACTACTTGGTTTTGAAGATAAATATAAAGGGACTGTAGTGTGACTCAGAAGAGCACTTGACACCTTCAGCTGATTTTCACACGCAGATGTACACAATCTGCCCTTAGCTGGTCTGCCAACATTTTGCCTTGGGAGGTATTACCGTAGACATTTCTAAAGTTAATTTCACTTTATTTTTTTCCTCTAAGGGGTCTTAACCCTTTAAGTCATTGGACTAGTTTCCTTCACTAGCTGAAAAGGAACATGAATCAATAAGGAAAGCTATTTTTCATGTCTTGGGACAACATATTTTCACATAAATATAAACTGAACTATATTTTATATGAAGCTATTTTTGAAAACTCATGTTTGCTTTTAAATATTAAATATCTCAATTCAAAGTCTTTCATTCAAGGAAAGTAAATATATTCAGAATCTCGTAATTTGAACTATGGCCATCTAATTTAGGGTTTTCTAAACCTCCTGACTGAGATGCTTATTAAAAACTAGAGGATCAGTGCAAGAATTCATGCACGGATGGTGGGTCCAGCCAGCCTGCTCTGTTTGAGGCTGATCAGGCCAGTCTGGCTGGGGAGAGGGGCTGTGGCTGGGGAGAGGGACCACAGGTGGTTGGCAGGCCAGCCCCACCCCCTCAGGGTTGTGGGGGGTGGATGGGGGGCAGGGCTGGCCAGGGGGATGAGCCACGGGCAGTTGGCCAGCCCCACCCCCTGGTCAAACTCCCGGACCAACTCCCAGTTGAGGGGACAATTTGCATATTAGCCTTTTATTATATAGGATAAATAATAGCCCTAGCCGGTATTGCTCAATGGAAAGAGCATTGGACTGCAGACTGAAAGGTCTGGGTCAAGGGCACATGCTTGGGTTGCAGCCTTGATCCCCAGTAGGGGGCATGCAAGAGGCAGATCAATGACTCCCTCTCATCATTGATGCTTCCATCTCTCTCTTCCTCTCCTTTCCTCTCTGAAATCAATAAAGAAATATCTTTTTAGAAATAAATAATAAACTGTCTCCAGCTCTACATCAGACCTATTGAATAGAATCCAAACAGGGATGGTATAGGAGCAAATCTAGGAATCTGTATTAATTTTAAGGTTACCAGCATAATTTAAGAACCTATGCTCTATTTATATTCTCTGCGTTGCACCCAAGTGGTCCAACACCTACACAAGGTGTTCCGATGGAGCTGCTCGTATGTACACAAGTGAGTACACAAAATGTGGCTTGGCTAGAGTAACTACATAGTAAATGTGAAGAACCCCAAAACACAGAGCTATCAGGTATAGAGCTAAGAGCTTGCTCTAATAAAGGCTTTCTTGGATTCAGATGGGATCCCCCATATTGTAGAAATCCACAGTGAGGTCATCCGAATAATTCATATATGAGGCCCATAAGACAACTACACAGATGTTAGCAAAGAAAGAACAATAGCACTTAGCATTCTCTCCTCTCTCTTCTCCGACCTAACACACTACAGTAGTTTTCCTTAAAAAGAAAGCAGGGGACATTTATTTCAGAATCAGCCCATAACTCACTTCCTCTCCACTCCAAAATATCTTTTTCTCAGTTTAGGACCACACAGGGGAGATGTGAGAACATACAATTTAAATTAAATTTGAGATGAGAGTTTTAAATAAATTTTAATAATCAACTTAGAAAAACATTAAAATATATACCATAAAAGCATGATCAGTGTGAATAATATTAATTGGTAAAGGAATTCAGAATTATGCTCTAACCACAATAAGACATATTAATCAAGTAAACCATAGTCATGCAGCCTATCTAACTACGACTGAGTTACTCTTTTCGGAAGCACACCACAGGAGAGTGAGACTCTGTTAAAATCCCTAAGCCTTTTGTACATGGCTTGTTGTAAATCAGCTTTTCCTTATGCTCTCCTTGTTTCACTCTTTACTGTATTCAAGCATAGCAACTTAAATTAATCCCTGCTACATTTATTGTAGGATTTATCTCATGTTCCTTTTTTATCCCAAATCTGTCAGCTAGCATATCATCTTTTTAATCTCTCTCAGCTATAACTTGCAATTTCCACATAGGTCCTCCCAATATCTTCATGGCTGATCCAGTTTTCCAGCAACTGAGATGAAGTTCAGTTAAACAATTTTAAAAATAAAAACATTAACACAAAAAAATATGAAAGTTTGAATAGCAGTTTTGAATGAAAGTTTTTATTAGGTACAATTGTATAGTCCTGTAATACTATAAATTGGTTAGAATTTCATCTTGGAAGTGGGAAAGTTTAGAGAAATAATTTTTTGCTGCACCATGAATAGGACACTGAGAACATTTTTAATTCACTGATATATGCTTCCCTGAATTTTAGGTCAGTTTAACACTCTGCATTTTCATATCTATTTATTTAAGTTTGTTGCCCATTCACCCAAAAAATATTGTTACATATTGATGGTTTTACTCAGAGACAATGTCATTATATATCCTTTAAGAATCATTCATTTAAAGGCAGCTATGACTTTACTTTTTTTTTAAAATTAAATCTTTATTGTTCAGTTTATTACATTTGTTCCTCTTTTTTCCCCTCATAACTCCTCTCCTCTCAGTTCCCGCCCCACCCTCCACCCTCACTCCCCACCCACTTCCTCATCCATAGGTGCACAATTTTTGTCCAGTCTCTTCCAACTCTCCTTCCCCCCCCCCCACCAAGAATAGTCAGTCCATTCCCTTTCTAAGTTCCTGGTTCTATTATAATCACCAGTTCATTCTGTACATCATATTATTTATTCACTTGATTCTTAGATTCACTTGTTGATAGATGCATGTTTGTTGTTCATAATTTGTATCTTTACCTTTTTCTTCTTCTTCCTCTTCTTAAAGGATACCTTTCAGCATTTCGTATAATACTGGTTTGGTGGTGATGAACTCCTTTAGCTTTTCCTTATCTGTGAAGCTCTTTATCTGACCTTCAATTCTGAATGATAGCTTTGCTGGATAAAGTAATCTTGGTTGTAGGTTCTTGGTATTCATCACTCTGAATATTTCTTGCCATTCCCTTCTGGCCTACAAAGTTTCTGTTGAGAAATCAGCTGACAGTCGTATGGGTATTCCCTTGTAGGTAATTTACTTTCTTTCTCTTGCTGCTTTTAAGATTCTCTATTTGTCTTTTGCTCTTGGCATTTTAATTGTGATGTGTCTTGGTGTGGTCCTCTTTGGATTCCTTTTGTTTGGGGTTCTCTGTGCTTCTTGGACCTGTAAGTAAATTTCTTTCACCAGGTGGGGGAAGTTTTCTGTCGTTATTTCTTCAAATAGGTTTTCAATATCTTGCTGTCTCTCATCTTCTGGCACCCCTATAATTCTGATATTGGTGCGCTTGAACTGTCCCAGAGGCTCCTTACACTATCTTCGTATTTTCGGATTCTTTTTTCATTTTTCTTTTCCGGTTGGGTGTTTTTTGCTTCTTCGAATTTCAAACCTTTGACTTGATTCTTGCGCTCCTCTGGTCTGCTGTTGGGTGTCTGTATAATACTCTTTATTTCAGTCAGTGTATGCTTAATTTCTAGTTGGTTCTTTATCACAACATCGAGGGTCTCATTAGATTTCTTGAGGCTCTCATCAAGTTTATCGGCAGTTTCTAGCAAATTATTGAAAGCCCTCAAAAGTGCGTTTTTTAGCTCTGTATCCTCCATTTCTGTCATGTTTTTTGTCTCCGCATTTTTTATGCTTTCTTGGTGCACCCCCTTGTGGTCTTTGTGCGCAGTCTTGTTGTAGTTAAGCCTTGATTGTTGTCGGCAATACTGGGGTGAATTGACCTCCAGGCTAACTGGCTGTGAGAGTCAGCTGTGTCTGCAGTGGGAGTGCTACTGTGCTGAATCTCTAGGGCGGTGCTAATCTAGCCTTTGCCTGAGGCTATCTGGCAAATGCCTCTGTGCAGGGCTTGGACGGAGCGGGTCCCAGGGGATCTACAGGGAGGGCGGAGCGAGCAGTATGGCTGCTCTCAGTTCCATCCCCAGGGGCTCTGCAACTGCTGCAGACCTCAGAGAGAAAGCTGCCTTCCCGCTTCTCTCGTTTGAGTCTGGGTCCCTAGAGACTCTCCCAGATCTGGAGCTCAGAGTCTGAAACTCCCTCCCGATTGAAAACAACAACCGCGCCCTCCGCCGCCGGCCCGCTCCACATGCACTCCGAACCTTAGTATTTCACTTCAGCACTGCGCCTCCTCTGAGTCTCGTATGGTTTCCTCTTTCCTCCTAGTTGTAGAACTTCCACTTAGCCAGCCTTCCTGTGGTTCTGGATGATGTCCGTTCCATCTTTTAGTTGCATTTTTGAAGTGGTTGTTCGAGGCAGCAAGCTCCGGCTTTAACCTATGCCGCCATCTTGGTTCAACTCCGACAGCTATGACTTTAATGCAATGTCTGCAACTTTGGGGTATGCTTTCTTCATAAACAGAACCCAATATTATATTAATGTTCCTCTCAATATTAAGACATGGAAGATTGTCCCAAATCCTCATTAGTCAGAAAAACTCTGTTAAGTTCTATATGGATATTAGTATCTTCACACATGGCACAATGATTCCTATATTCCTCCAAACCATACTATTGTCAGATATAACAAAAATTCTACCACAAGGTCTACAGGAAACTCAGGGGTAAAAAGAACCCAGTCTACCAGGCCATGCTGATACAACCTTTCTATGAAAATATCCTGGAAAAATGTAATCTAGGACTAGATACCTCCAGCATTGGAAAACCCACTACTTATTGAGGCAGCTCATTCTAGAAACAATCACAGAGACTTACTCCTCACAGAAAGTTCGTCTCTCTCATTATAACTATATTCATGAATCTCAGTTCTCTTTTCTTCAAGGACAGTATCTTTTTTTAAAATTTAATTTTTAAATGTATATTTTTATTGATTCCAGAGAGGAAGGGGAGGGAGATAGAAACATCTATATATATAAAAGCCTAATATGCTAAGTGTCCTACCAATCAGTCAACCATTTGGTTGACTACTTGACTAATCGCTATGATACACACTGACCACCAAGGGGTAGATGTTCCAACTGGTAGGTTAGCTTGCTGCTGGGGTCTAGTTGATCAGGACTGGGAGAGATGGGCTGGATATACCCTGAAACCCTCCCGTGGTCCGTCCCCAGCCAGCCAAACTCCCATGGTCCCTCCCTGGCTGGCTGGCCCCCATCAGCACTGATTAGGACTAGTAGAGATGGCCCTGATCACCAGCCAGGCCTAGGGACCCCACCCGTGCACAAATTCCCGCACCAGGCCTCTAGCTAATGATGAGAGAGAATCATTGATCAGCTGCCTTTTGCACGTACTCTACTGTAAATCGAGCCCACAACCCGGGTAAGTGTCCTGACAGGGAATTAAACCATGACCTCCTGGTTCATATGTCAACACTCAACCACTGAGCCATGCAGGCTGGGCAAGTTACAGTAGCTTTTACCTAGAGCTCTGCCAGTATTTGGGGAAAACAGTCAAAAACTTTTCTTCTTCAGACCAAACATCCTAGCACCGTCAGCATATCTTCATATACTGTATGTCTCACATAGACTCACCCTCAGGTTTATTCTGCTCCATTCAGGGTGGAGATTAGCAAATATTTCTCATGTAGTGTGGTCTGACATAAAAGAAGTAGAGCTGGGCGCTCACACCTGCTCTGTGCTAGAAACATAATCTGTCATGACAGCAGCAGCACATTTTCATTATCCGATGAAGGAACCACCATCTATCTTCCTCATATTTTCCACATCGTCTCATACACAGTACTTTCAGCTAGGTTTGATTCTTGTTTACTTTTTGATAATGATGGCTTATTGTTCTCTTTTCTCAGGAATTCTTTTGATCATAAAGCTATACTCAGGTGGAAACATTTTGCATACTTCAGAGGAAATTTGTAAAATGTCCCAGTGATCTCCTCAACCTTGTCACAAATAAAAAATATGAAGATTATTCAGTATCCCAAAAACAAAAGATTCCTGATGCAACTGGTTGGATATCAACTTGCTTAGGACTTGGTGAATATAAAAAAATGGAGAAATATGTGACAAAGCACAGAAGATATACTTCTATTTTAAAGACATAAATAATTTTTTAGAAAAATAGGTCCTTTTATATTCTAGTTATTCATTACAGGATTAAAGCAAGAATTCTAACATTTGAATTAGTAAATCCCATTCCCATATGATTAACAACAATAGAATTTTTCTGCTTTTGAAAATTTGAGTTTTCTACAGTAGTAAATGGACTTAAGGTTCCTAAACTTTTATAAATATTAGTTTCTAAAATATTTTGTAGAGAACACAGTTGACTTTAAGAGAAACATATATAACTCCACCTATATACATATTCTAATAATTTTCTTATTAGACAATTTTTATTCTTAGAAGATATTTTAATTTGAAATCCCTTTCTAAATTATATTAAATTAAAGCTGAAGAATTGATATATATGACAAATAAATAATATCACATTACTCTATCTGGATTTTATTTACTTGATTTTCCTCAAAGTGGAGTGCACAGTAAGCTTTTGTCCTTTCTGGGCTCTCCAACTTTCATTCAAATGTATTACACCTATTTAACCCCATTTTGATGGCCTTTAAGTCTTATGAATTTGATTTTAATTGCCATTAATTTCATAACAGACATAAGGAAGAAAATATAATCTTGAATGCTTTTTTAACTCATGTTTGTTGATAATTTAGCAGCAAGGGAAGATTGCTGAGGAATAAGTGGCTACACTAAGTCCTATATATACTAGTATTCCTTGGGCCTACCATTCAGTGCCTCTATTTTACTCTACAAATATTGTCATAAATTGCTTTTGTTGTACTGTGTTTTGCTATGATGCCATCAAAGGTTAGACAAGAAACAGTCAATGAAATTCATTGTGAAATCTCCCGAAGAATTTTGTTGAAAATAATCCTCCTATCTAATAATAGACAAACATGGTAATTGACCGTACCTTCGCTACACCTCCCATTGGCTAATCAGTGTGATATGCAAATTGACCGCCAATAAAGATGGCGGTTAATTTGCATACATAGGCTCCAAGTGGCGGAGGGAAGACTGAAGGCAAGCCGGAGCAGTGAAGATGGAAGATGGAAGGTGGCTCCGCCCGGAGCAGCGAAGATGGAAGACAGAAGGCGGCTCCAGCTCGAGAAAAGGCCTGGGTCCCGGGTGCCAGAGGAAAACCTATGCTGGCAGCCAGGAGAAAAGAAGGCTTATCGCACAAATCTCTTCGTGCAACAGGCTTCTAGTTTATATATATAAAAGCCTAAGTCACCACTACGACTGAATGACGAGAACGACTGGTCACTATGATGAGCGCTGTCCACCAGGGGGCAGACGCTCAATGCAGGAGCTTCCCTCTGGTGGTCAGTGCACTCCCACAGCCAACCTCCCCCAGACGGCAGGCCCCAATCACCTGATTGGGGCCAGGCCCTGGGCTGGAACAGGAAACCAGGGATGGGTGGTGGTGGACGCGGCCCCTTTACCAGGGGGACTGAGGGATAACTTCCTCCTCAGGGACAGCAGCCAATCTCTCGCAGTCCCTCCCCCCATCCTCCCCCTGGCCGGCAGGCCCTGTCCTTCCCCCTGGCCGGCAGGCTTCTGTAGCGGTGCATCGGCGAGAGAAGGAGGAGGGGGGAAGCGGAGAATCACGTGGTGGCGGGGCGCCGACGGTGGGCATCAGTGTCCATTCCTTCTGCGTCCAGCCTGGCAACCATTGCCTCCTCTCCCAACCCCACCAGGGCCTTTGGCCACAATTGACCCAACCCTGATTGGCCCTGATCACTGGCCAGGCCTAGGGACCCCACCTATGCACGATTTCGTGCACCAGGTCCCTAGTTTCATTGTATTATACAGTGTCTGAGAGAGCCACTCCACTTGGAAAAATCTAGTCTGACATTATTACTGAGAACAATTTTTCATCTCAAGGAATAATTGATTGTTTTTATTTTATGGGCACCATGATTGGGATAACTGATTAGATACCCTTTTGAATTTGGCTGCTAAAAATCTGATAGCTAAATCCATGATCCACCTATGGTAAGCATATAATATGCATTTTTGGTATCATTTTAGGTTTCACTTTTTTTCTTTTTTGGTTAAGCCTCACCCAAGGTTATTTTTTTCCATTGACTTTTAGAGAGAGTGGAAGGGGGGAGGGAGGAAGAGAGGGAGGGAGAGAGAGAGAGAGAGAGAGAGAGAGAGAGAGAGAGAGAGAGAGAGAGAAACATCAATGTCATAGAGAGACATTGATTGGTTGTCTCCCACATGTGTCCTGATCAGGACCAGGGATTGAACCTGCAACCCAAGTATGTGCTCTTGACCTGAAAGGAACTGATACCCTTTGGTGTGCTGGCCAATGCTCTAACCACAGATACACTGACCAGGGCACTGGTTTTACTGTTGAATCCAATTTTATTTTCTTACTTGCTTGTTCTCTTTTTTAATCTTCATTTACACAGAAGTAGCAGAGTAAAAGGAACAGTAAAGCCAGGAAACATGGCTTCATATATCTCTGAGCCTCATGTTCTCTTCTCTAAATTATGATAAATAATATTTAACCTATTTTTAAATATATCTTTATTGATTTCAGAGAGGAAAGGAGAGGGAAAGAGCAATAGAAACATCAATGATGAGAGAGAATCATTGATTGGCTGCCTCTTGCATGCCCCACACTGGGGATCAAGCCCCCAACCAGGGCATGTGCCCTGAGCAGGAATTGAACCATGACCTCCTGGTTCATAGGTTGACTCTCAATCACTGAGCCATGTCAACTGGCTATACCTAACCTATTTATTTAGTTATTCTTATTAGCAAATAAGATGATAGACATAACAAAATATAGAAAATAAAAATGTACAACAAAAATAAAATTATTATAAATATTATACTCCACTAATATCATAGTGGAAGGATATATGAGAATGTATCAATTATTCAAAAAAGAGAAATAAATTGATTATACTTATGCACTCCTCCTTTGTTTCCCGTGTTAAAATTTAGAGACTGAAATCAACATGTTTATACAAAGAAATGTCAGAAGTTATTGGAAAGATGAGAAGACAAGACAGTAAGAACTCAAATGAATTTATTATAATGCCTCAAATAATGTGTTCAGAAACCTGGAAAATAAATGTCAATCAAAATGCTATTTCAAAAATTCTCTTTTACCTGCATTCATCAAATATTTAAAACAAAATAACAATTCTAATCTCCATGGAAGCACAAAGCAGACTTTTAACTTCACAATGTCATGATTTTTTAAGTCTTTAAAATATTTTCTATTTATCAGAGTAGAAAACATGCAGAAAAAGTTTATATTCATTAAGATAAGAAAATAGGAAAAATAAATTATTTACTATAAAACTTTGTACTTTTTGGATTCATTTTAGTATTCATTAAATTAAACTCACAAGTAAATAGAACCAAGATAACTGAGGGGGAAAAATATTCAAGCACTATTTTCTACCTTTTAAAAAACTAACCTCCCTGTCTTTTTATTTACATTTTTTAAATTTCTTTATTAAGTTATTACATGTGTCCTTATCCCTCCCATCCCCCTCTTTTCTTAAAAATTGACTTTTCTTTCATACAATTATATCAGGTTAGAATGGAAGAGTAGGGCTCATTCATTGTGCCAACTTTTCTTAGTTTATCTTTCTATGTAAAATTTGAGATGGACTGTGAAAACAGAGCATTTAAAAACAATAATAAGATATTTTCTCCAAACAAAATGGATTGTAATTTAGTCCATAATTTAACACAACTAAGTATGCTGTCCTTTGCAATGTTATCGTGCTATTTCTCCTAATCCATTCATTTCTTCGGTTAATCAAAATATATATGGGATATGTTGTGGGGAACATGATAGATGGAGAGAATACAGAGAATACATTAAGAGAGGGCCCCATAAATTGGAAGACACTAGATTTGATATTAGAGAAAAGAAGCTTAACATAAGAATAAACATATGTGTTATTTGGAGTATCCTGATGATATTTTCAGTCAGAACACTGTTTAAGAAGTTAGTAAGACACCAAGCCAATAATAGGTCAAACTCATAACAGACTTAATTCAGAGTCTATTAATCAGCAATTCAGTATGAACTGAGTTATTAGTAGGTGAAATGAAAAGAAAATGACATTAACCCAGTGAATTTAGACACCATGGTCAAATCCTCTGTCCAGACACTAACATAGGCAATTTTGCACATTCTCCTTCATCCTAAAACATTTGAGCCATTGGTTAGCTCACTAGCTAAGTTTCATTTCCACATCAGTTAACCCCAGAAGGCTTCTCAGGAGGTGAACTCATGCACTGTAATCAGATTATATAGGACCCTAAGGGAGGCAAGGCCCCTTCAGGTCCATAAACAAGGGCCTGGAGTGCTGGAAAGGCGAAGTGAAAATTTTATGCAGCCCTTATACATAAGGTATAATCAGAAGTCTTGCCACCCTGTATGTTGCAATTATTGTGCCACTCAAGAATAAAAGAAAATACATTTGTTATTGTTCTTTTCTATTGTCTTTCCTTTTCAAAAAGGAAATATTTCCATAATATTACACTCTACATACAAAACTGATCAAATATGTGAAGAAATTACATGCAAGAGATGTAGCGGGTATAAGTGCCATAGAAAGGCTGAACTGTATGTTTGAATCATAAAGCATTTATTGCATCTGTACTATGCATACACCAGTTGCTCAGGTGTTGAAGTGTGATGTAAAAGAGAAAGAAAATGGGTGAGGTTGGGCCGCATTTCAGAGGCTAAGGACAGTGGTTCCTAGAGCACTAAAATTAACACAGGGATTCAGTGTTATGCCTAAACCAGTCAGCTGATCCCACATTTCCAAGATGGGTTTTCTTGGTTGAATTTCCTGTTGTCTACTTAATAATGATACTCATATGGAAAAATCATCTTCCTTCTTTTCCACAGGAAATTATATTGAAATTAGTTTATATAAGATACTTGTTTTGCTTAGTAGCCAAGAAAATTCCTGTAATTATTATAACCTCAACTATTCTGCTGAATTCAGCACAACTTAAATTTTAACCGCCTAATTAAGTGTTTTACAACTACTTAAAATTAATTTTACCATTAAAATTCAATTTAGTCATGGAAATTGTGTTTTATTCTCATTCATTAAATTATGTTATTTGTAGTAAATAGTAATAGTCATTAGATTCTCTCTTGACAAGCAACCTTTGAGTCTTTGCTTACTTGTAGGAGCATGAAAGATAGTCCTTTTTGTTGTTAGACCTACAAGTAGACAATTGTTTCTTCAAATATCAAAAGGAGGCAGAAATGTGTCCTTGTATTTTCATTTAGTTCAAAAGAACATTATTCCTATGTAGAAATGGCAAGGAAATTGGATTGTTAAATTGACTCACAAATTGATCTTAAGTTTTTTTAAGTGGGGGAGGAGGTAATATTTTAGTCTTTTTAAAGATGACTGACATGTATTCCCAGTGACTATCATTTTCTTGTGTGTGTGTCACTGGTCATAGGAAATTGCTTTGAAGTTAGCACTCTAGTCATTATCATGAGCAGTTTTTTTAACTATTAAAAGTTTGGAACACAATTTATAAAGCCAATTTAATTCATCCAAAGGAGTCTGTCATATCACACTAGAATCACAGAGTATTGTCCAGTTTACATGCAACATTCCACAAAATATAGACAAAAAATAGAATACACGGTCTCATAATTATCTCAAGATGGACAGGAAGAAAAAGAAAAGCACAGGTCCTTTGTTCAGAGGATAACCTTGAGTTCATTTTTCTCCAATTATTATCAAATCCTGATTGAGAAAGTTTTATGGAAGATTACCTGAAACTAATTAATTGTAAAATGGATCAAGACAGACTACTAGAGAATTATGAATTTGTATCAGACTGCTTGGGCTCCTATTGAATGTTTTTTATTGAATTCCATTTCAGAAAAAGGATATCAGAGAAATCCAAATCCTATCTGCTGTATTAGTTCATACTATCCTGGACAATTCAAATGAAGTGGTTTTAACACTACTTTCAAATGCAATGGTAGCTCCAGAGCCTTGAAAATTATTTTTACCTAAAAACCTTTTCAGTCTCTCTTCTGTTATGAATACAGTAAATCTCCTAATTTAATAGCTTAAATTAATTTGTGTTATTCCTCTTTTGGTTATTGAAGACACAACTGAAACTTATCTCTATCAAAGTCTCTATTCAATATATCTGTGAAAAGTCTCTATTCAATATATCTGTGTGAACTTACTTTTTGGCTTTATAATTAAACTAATCAGGCTTTCTATGCACTCAACTTCCATATTTTAAACTTTACTCTAGATTATTGAACATTTTACTTAAACTTAGCTCTAAAGCCCTATAAAGGAAAATGTTATAGAGATAAGGTAATTCATAAGAAGTATTGGGATACCTCCTCTGCTTAAGCATTTGCCACCAGGACATAACACTTCTTCTCTTTTTGAACTCTACATCATCTTCTCCACTGATCTCTTCTAGTCTTTCTGTTTCGAAATGCATTTTGGACTCAGATAACTCAAAAATGTACAATTCAACTCCCTTCTGTATAATTGCCTAAACAACATGAAGTCCTTACTTTGACTTACAGTAGGCCTTAATTTTACCCCAAACTCATTTGAGCCACATCCTTCCCAATCTCTGCCAAACCACTAAAATTTCACTTATTTGCTCAAAAACATTACTATCATCCATAACTTCATTTTTTTTTTCTTTAACAACTGACAGTCAGCCTAACAACAAATCCTGTTATCTAGCTCTACCTATAAGATAGCTTTAGGATACAACCATTTCTCGCCACTAAGATAGCTAGGCTGACCTCCAGTTAGAGAGAGTTATTACCATCTCTCACCTACACATTAGCAATAGCCTCTGTCTCCATGTTTCTATTCTTGGTTTTCTACAATGTACTCTCTTCATGGCTTAATTTTTGCTGTACTTTCCACTGCTTGACATTAAATAAATTACTCATTTGATGATTTTCTGACTCTACAACTACAATGTAAGCTCTAAGAAGCCAGTAACCTTTTCAGTCTTACTCACTCATACTGAAAACTCAGTGTCTAGAAGAGTGCCTTCCTTCCTCCTCTTCCTTTTCTGGAGACAAAAGAGGAACTTGCAAAAGATTTAGGAGATGAAAGTGAAGCAGTGGTCATTGCTCTCTAAGCTTACTTTGGCATCAGATAGAGTGATTCAGATGTGCCAGAAGATTCCAGCTTGCCCTCCCTGTTTTCTTTCCTGTGTCCAATTCTTCTTTTCAAGGAGTAGCACTAGTTGAATTAACCACAGCCTTAGGCCCACTATGAATCGCTTGACAGTAGATCAAGAGAGAACAGAGTTCACAGAGCCTCAAGTTTCTAAGTGATTTTTCCATAAGCTTCCATTTACAATCCCATTTAAGCAAGTGAACATGCAGTGGTTCTCAGTATTCTTGCCTTCGCACCTCCTATGTCAACAATGGCAGTGCTTTAGGAAGGCTGATTGGTGAACTTTTCTCAAATTCTCTGTCACCCCATACTTTCATTTCTCCATCTGCTACAACAATTGTAATCAGTTCTAACTCCTCCAATGTATCTTTTCTCCCACTAAAACAAATTCAAGTACTAGACAAGTAGAAGGCACTCATTAGATACTTATTTAATTAATCTATAATAATAAAAGGGTAATATGCTAATTAGATCGGACGTCACTCCAGACATCCTTCCTGATGAAGCTGGGGTGGAGGGAAGCCATCCCGGATCCTGGGTGCCTACATGTGGCCTGAAGGAAGCCAGCCAGGGTCCTGGGTGCCTGCTGGCAGCCAGATGAGGGAAGCCTGGGTCCCAGGTGCCAGAGGGAAGCCGGTGTTGGCAGCCGGGGGAAGGAAGGTCTACTCTTGCACGAATTTTCATGCATCAGGCCTCTAGTAAATATATAAAATGCTTTGCACAGATCATAGCACATAAACAGTATTCAATAAGTATCACTTGTCATTATTTACATAATTATAATTAATAAATAAAGATAATAATGCTCTCAGAGGTGTCATGCACAACATGGAAGCATTTATTCACCAGCCACATGAAAAAATAAGTGATAGAACCAAAAAAAATTAAGAGCTGTTCTCCAACCCTAGCTAGTTTGGCTCAGTGGATATAGCATCGGCCTGTGGACCGATTCAATTCCAGTCAAGGGCACATACCTTGGTTGCAGGCTCCTCCCTGGCACCAGCCCTGGTCAGGGCGCGTGCAGGAGGCAACCAATGAATGTGTTTCTCTCACATTGATATTTCTTTCTGTCTTCCAGTCTCTCTGAAAATCAATGGGAAAATATTCTGGGGTGAGGATTTTTTTTATATATAAGAGCTGTTCTCACCCTGATTAGGCAGGCTCAATGTAGTAATGGGCAAAAAATGTGTTTTAAAAAAATGCTGTGTGGGTGCCATTGAAGCTTTGTCTATTTAAAAGTTATTTGCTGTTTGTAACTGATTTACATACTTATGTATTTTGTGAACAACAGAACTAGGGATTAAAAGTAATTGGAGGCATAGCAAACATGACAAAAAGACCTTTATATCCAACAAAAATATAATGTATCTTACAAACATGTGACCTCCCCTTTGTCAGCACTTTAAAAATGCTAATAATTGGTATTAAGGAATAAAGACTCCTGTGTTGGGTTGGAGCTAGATGGAATAATCACAAAACTGTCATCAAATTCTTTGATTCTTTGCATTGCTTAGTGCCTGCTGCGTGCATAATTGCACCACACTAGGTGTTAAACCTTACTGTTTGCATGTTTATGGTGATAATTTCCAGAGAGATGCATGACATAAAAATTAATCGACCGCCCTAACCTGTTTGGCTCAGTGGATAGAGTGTCGGCCTGCAGACTGAAAGGTCCCAGGTTCAATTCCGGTCAAGGGCATGTACCTTGGTTGCCGGCACATACCCAGTGGGAGGTGTGCAGGAGGCAGCTGATCGATGTTTCTCTCTCATCGATGTTTCTAACTCTATCCCTCTCCCTTCCTCTCTGTAAAAAATCAATAAAATATATTTTTTTAAAAATTAATCGATCCAGTAAAGTTTATAAGATATTTTGGTGTTGTACATGCTATCTAGAAAAGCTCTGGTAGATAATTGTCAAGAGTGGGTGTATGTGTATTCATGGCAGAATTCTATAAAGGAAAGTGATTTTTCCAGTTGGATGACTTCTGTGCAACTAATTTTTACTTTTTTTTTTTAAGGAACAGTTAAAGCCTCTTCAATGCAGACATTACTACAAACCCTAAGAAAAAATTATATTTTCAAACTAAATTTGAACTAATTCACACTTATAGTTTCATGATACTTCATAATAAAGACTATGAAACTGATGAAATACCCTTTTTATCTTTTCAAAGAAGAACAGGTATCAAATTTAAATTACTTAATTAAAGTAAGTATATTTTTCAATTTTCAGAATTTCTTTGTGATGAAGATTATTATTTCTGGTATAAATAACTGTTAACATGAGCATCCTAGAATGGGTCTGGTAAATCTTTTCTTCTTCAACTGAATGCTGCTCCATAAGTACTTACTCTTAGAAATGGTAGTTAAGGGAAAAAAAAGGAAGGAGGTGTTTTGAAACTGTGCACCAGCACAAGGATATTTCTTCCAAAGAGTTATTTCCTACCTGAACCTATCACCATCATCAAATAGGACCATATACCAACTCAATCTGATTTCCAGCTCTTAGAGCATTTGCTAAATTCACAAATGCCCAAGTTGTTTAAATTTATTTCCTGTGTTTATTTTAGCCCTCATCCTAATTTACCATGGCTGACATTCAATTGCCATTAGATGTTCAGATGTAGGTGAAAAACACCTACTTCTCCATTCTCTCCCAGGGCAGTCACATCCATATCCACAGCTACAATTACTTCTAGAGGCAGATAGCTCATTTCTCGAACTACATGTAAGCGTGTTAGGGGATCTAAATCACATTCCCTTTCCCACATAAGTTAAAAGCCAATTAAGAGACAATCACAGGGGAGACAAATGGAGGATTAAAATATTAGCTTTATTACTGGTAGACTGCTTAGAGCACAGGTTATTTCTGTGAACAGAACAGGCTTGCACCATACATGCCTGAAAAGGGCAGAATTGTCTATGTTGTCACAAGCATAAAAGACAACTTCAAGCCTATCTCAGGTAGCAAAGGATCATTAATTAAGCTCTTAAGCTCTCTGGAGATAAGTAGAAATATTCCTATCTTACCAAAGAAAGAGAGAGAGAGACAGATGTCCTTGACATCTTTTCTTCCTTGCTCTCTTCAAAAAATCATTAGCTATTCATCTCTATCTTATCTAATAATTACATCTCAAGTCTGCATCTACTTCTCTATGTCCAAGCTACTATCACCTTTGTCCTTGTCCACTCATCTATTTATACTGTCATGCACTGCTTAATGACGAGGCTACACTACAGATTTCATCCTTTTGTGAACATTATGGAGCTTACTTAAACACACCTAGGCTACATGGTATAGCCTATTGATCATAGGTTATAAGCCCATACAGCCAATTAATGTACAAAACAACATAAGATTAAATTAAGCACTAGAGCAACGATGCAATCAATAGATACAGTAAACACAAGATGTATGAGGTTGCTGCCAGTTTAATGCTGCATATTGTTCTACAGCAAAGTTTTTTTTATAAGTAGAAAGAGTAGACTCTAAAATAATAAGTATAGTACAACAAATACATAAACCAGTAACACCGTCATTTATTGCTATTATCAATTATTATGTTCTGTACATAATTGCATGTGCTATACTGCTACATGACTGGCAGCACAGTAGGTTTGCTTACACCAGCATCCCCACACACATGTGAGTAATGTAGTGCACTATGACATTATGATGGATGCAACATCACTGGGTAATAGGAATTTTTCAGGTCCATGATAGTCTTCTGAGACCACTGGTGCATATGTGATCTGTTGTTGACACAAACACTGTTGTGCATCTCATGAATATATCACTGTCAGCCCTCACCAATCTTTCCTCTACAATACAGTCAGTGACATTTTAAAAATAAAACTAAATTTTATTCACAATCTGCTACTTCCAGCCTATCCCTACACTGTCCCGTAGTCTTCAGTAGCTTTTACATGGCCTAAAGTCTTTAATGGTTTGCTCTTCACCTGTTTGTTGGCCTCATCTTATACCATACTCCATTTACTCTGTCCACCAGTCACTTGAGCCTTCCCAAACATTCTGCATTCACCAAGCCCATTGCTGACATAGAACCTCCCAACATGCTCATGGCTGTTACACTTATTTTTCAGATTTCAACTCAGGCATTGCTTCTGAGAAGGCTGGAAAGGGCTAATTCTAAAGTAACCCTGATATTTTGGGGGCTAGCAATTGGAATCCATTCCAGCAAGCTCAGTGTACATTCTTGATAACCTATAATTAAGGCATTACCTCCTTCCCAGAAACTGGTCTTGCAGAACCTGTTACAGAGGCCATAAAACTGTGAACAGTTCACTGCCCCGGAGGGAGGGTTATTAACGCTGGTGCCAGGCCAAACCATCAGATATGGCCTGGAGACCCCAAAACCTGGGGGCCTTCTTGTAAGACCCGTTAAAAGGACCGGAAGCATAATCCATATTTGTGGGACAAAGACCACAGGGAAATATAAAAAGAAAGCCCCCTGCATGTTTCATTACTCAGATTTGGAAAGCTATTCCCTGAGTCCGCTGGCATATTTAAACAGTGTCTCTCCATTTCTTTAAAGCATTGCTTGGTTTTCTTTGGTCTTCTGCAACACTTCCTCAAACATCTCCAACTATCTTAAAATCCTCCATTATATTATTCTATCTTATCATATATAACAATTTCAATTTTATATTTCTGGTAATTATTTGGTCCACATCCACATCCTCATGTTGGACTGCAGGCTCCACAATGGCATATAACTTGACAACTGTTGAACCCTCTACTATCCATTACTTAGTACATACATGATATTGAGACAAAACATTTGTGAATTAGTGAAGAATCGATGATCACTGATCACTGTGCCTTTGCCTTTCTAATATAAATACATATTCCACTAGAGCAGGGGTGGGCAAACTTTTTGACTCGAGGGCCACAATGGGTTCTTAAACTGGACTGGAGGGCCGGAACAAAAGCATGGATGGAGTGTTTGTGTGAACTAATATAAATTCAAAGTAAACATCATTACATAAAAGGGTATGGTCTTTTCTTTTTTAGTTTTATTCATTTCAAACGGGGCAGATCCAGCCCCCGGGCCGTAGTTTGCCCAGGCTGCACTAGAGTATGTGTTCCTTGAGGGTAGGTTTTGGTTTTTGGGGTTGCTTTTTTTTTGTTTTTTACTGTTTTCCCTACCTGAATTCTTATTTTGATTTCATACAGTGCTATTAAATTTACTTACTAATTATTTACCAATATTAATTCTAACAGTAGTTTTTAATATAAAAGAAAATAAATAGTAAAAAGCAAAACAAAAATATAAAGTCATTTGCTCAAGACAGTGTCATGAACTGTCTTTGGCATTACGTTTCAGACTATGTTACTTCAAAATAATTTTCATAAGATTTCTGAATTCCCTGTTACCTATATTTAGGATTTATATGTAAAAATTTTAAATGTATAAGTAATACATTTCAAATCCAATTTGTATTATTAATGAAAGCATGACACTCCTGGATTCTTTTCCTTTTATCAAAGGGAAGAATTTATTTTCATTGAATTATCACATTGTCATCAATAAACTAGTTGACAATTATTTTTACCACCTCTTTGAGCATTACAATGAGCTGCTTTACTGTAGAGTTTAGTGAACTTTAGTACCATGATAACATACATTAAAGTAAGTTGCTAAGAATTAAAAAATGTTAAGAAGGGCAGTTTTTGCTAATCTGAAATATTTATGTTAGAATATGTCAGTAGTGATACACATAAATAAAATATTAAATGCAAAATTTATAAGTCAGAAACTGCTTTTCACTTGTAAGATGTTATGAAAGACAATGTTATGGGTTAAGGATAACATTTAATTTTGTCTTGTTCTTTTCTAGTAAAAAAATAAGGCAGGATAGAAAGTATGTTCTGGCTATCCTAACAAAGCTCTTATCTAGGACACGAATAAAAAATTTTTTATGAAATAATGAAAGCTGAGACATATAATCATGGCACTACAATTTCTCCCTGAGATTTTAAACTCATGCTTTAATTTTAATTGAAAAATATAGTATTTAGTGAGACTTTTTCCTATATAAATATCAATATTGGACCTTAATCTTATAAATGATTAACAGTAAAAAGTAATGCTTAGACTAATATCTTACTAATAGAAACCCAGTTTGAAAAGAAATCTCCATGCAGAATGTACATGCTATACTACAGAATTCGTAAGCAAGATGAACCCTGGAGTCATCAAGATATTTCCAAGGAGAAGAAACTTTCTAGAATAACTATCCACAACCAAATGCTTGCCAGCTCCTAGGAAAGCTCACTATCACTATCACCATCAGCCACATAATCAACCCCCTCAAGCTTTCTCTCTCTTCTTCAGATTCAACTTAAGTATCCATCTTCTCAGTTACTATCAGAACAATATGCTCACTTACTTGCCTCACATTTTTTCTTTTATTTATATAATATTGCCTTTGAAAAACCCTAAACTTGCATTAGTTTAGCCACCTGTTTCCACTTTCTCCAGAGGCCCAGTAGCCAGGAAATCACAAGAGCTTTGCAGATTTGTGTCCCTGCAGATTCAATTTGTCCAGCCTCATTCTTGACAATCCTTCTATATATCATTAGTTGGCTTCCTCTTCTTGCTCCAAAAGCAGCTGCTATTAACTTTTATCATTCTGAAAATGCCTTTCCTCCCCACTAGTTATTGTCTTGGCTTCACTGAGAAAAAGATAGCATGATGCAAAAACTGTCTCAAGTCAATGTGCTCCAGCCTACAAATTTACTTATTAAATGTCAAGCCCTATTACATATCTCCAGTATAAGGGTAAAGCTATTCTACTTATCAAATGATCTATGATTCTCATTTTGCTATATATTTTCAATCTCTCTCTCTCTCACTCTCGCTCATTTACTACCATAACCTTAATCTATCCTATTTTTAATCTAAGCTAACATGCCTTGGGTATTCCTACATTTAAAAAATCCTCTATCAATCCCAAGGCCTCCTCTAGCACAATTTAGTATGCTCCCCTTCACAATCAGTAGAAACCTGCTCTTTTTTCTTAAAATCTATTTATCCTTCAAAACTCTAAGTTTCTTTATTCATTAATACAATAAAACTGCTATCTCATAAACCCGTAAAATGGTGGCATTCCTCAAGATTTAATTGTTTTTGTAGGGTTTTGTTTGTTTGTTTGGTCACTTTAACCACCTTTTCTTTGTTTGATTTATACTTCATGACTAAGCTTTCTCCCATAGCCGCATCTATAAACTTACTACTGATTTAGTGCATTGGCACCACAAACTCTAGCTCTACATCTAAACTTCCTGTATTTTTCTACCTTCTCCATCATTCCTATTATCATGACATCTCAGCCTGGCATTTAAGTTCTTCCATGAACTGGATCATTCCTTATCTAACGTATATAGTTGAATTTAAATTCAACTTATTTTTTTTAAATGTATTTTATTGATTTTTTACAGAGAGGAAGGGAGAGAGATAGAGAGTTAGAAACATCGATGAGAGAGAAACATCGATCAGCTGCCTCCTGCACATCTCCTACTGGGGATGTGCCCGCAACCCAGGTACATGCCCTTGACTGGAATCGAACCTGGGACCTTTCAGTCCGCAGGCCGACGCTCTATCCACTGAGCCAAACTGGTTTTGGCAAAATTCAACTTATTTTAAATCCATTTACAATCAACAAAAATACAAGGGGTATAGAGATGAATAAGCCATTATTTCTCATTTCAAGAATTTCACAAAAAATTTGGTACAATATAATAAATGCAAAAATAAATATATATAAGTTAAAGAGAAAATGTAAAAGAATATCAGAAGTAAAACAAGGAATGGTCCCACAACTGTCAACAGAAAATTTCTGAAAATAATGACCTTCAATTTGGGTTGTGAAGGTCACATATATTTTGTTCTGGTAAATAAAGGAGAAGCAGACATTTATTGCAGGCAAAGGGAACTCCAGTGCAAAGAGATAAACATCTGAAATGCCAGGGTATGTTTCGTGAACTATAAGCAATTCAGTGTTTCCTCCTTGTAAAGTGCAAAAAGGTGTATGAATGGGCTAATGGTGCTAAATAGGACAGCAGGAATGAATAGTCATTGATATTATACATTTTCAATTAATAAGTTTTTTATATATATAGTTGTCACATAGTTCAATCTATATATATAAAAAGTCAGTGACCTTAACGGCTCTAATGACTATAACGACCGGTTGCTATGACGCCCATTGTGGACAGCCAAACAGCCGATCAGGGGGTGGGGCAGGTTGGCCCACCACCCACAGCCCCTCCCCATAGTCGGCCCGACCCTCAATCGAACCCCATAACCCCATTTGGGGGCGGGGCCCGCCGGTCAATCGCCCATGGCCCTTTCCCAGAGCTGGCCCAGCCCTGATCGAGCCCTGATTGGGGTGGGCCAGCCAGCCAACCTCCCGCCATCTCCTCCTCCCCACAGGCCCAGCCCTGATCTGCTCTGATTGGGGCAGGGCCAGCCAGACCCTACCAGTACACGAATTCATGTACTAGGCCTCTAGTATTGATATAAAAACCACTTCTAAGTTTTTATATCAATATTCTAATGGTAAGACTTCTATTTCCTGAAATAATCAGAGTGTAAGTGATGGTTATTTTCCTAGGATACTTCTCAAGAGCCAATTTAAACACACACACACACACACACACACACACACACAGGATATCATATATTTTAAATGAAAATAGATAAAGATTTCAGTGAATAGATGACAGACTTTGGATTAGTCTTAGATCTAAAACTTTGGAGAAAGTAAAGATAATAAATACACCATACCCACACTGTGTACAAATTCATTATATATAAAATGCCTTGCTACAGAGAGGCCTGAGACAGCATACCAAAATCCTTAGAACATAAAAAAGAAGGATAAATTACGGTCAAATGAAAGACAATACCAAAATGAGAAAAAACTGCAGCAAGTTTCACAAACAAGTTTCAGAAACATTTTCTGTTTCAAAATGTTTTCACAGAAAAATCCTCAAGGTCCATTTTGTCAAAATAATTGGAGGTGAGATTTGGTGTCAAATAAAAAGAGTTCAAGTGTATGAGTCTGTCCTGGAATGGTTAAGTCAACAATAATTCTTTACTCACTAAAGAAATGTCAGGCCAATGGTGATATCAATAATAGATATGCACTCACCACATGCCATAACTTGTGCTGTGAAGACATGAATTATTTCCCTCATTCCTCATAACAATTCAGGGAAATAGGTACTACAAATCTATAAAATCTTAGCTACAATTCTGAAATTTAAAAACAGTAAAAACTTGAAGTGGTTTTTGTTGTTATTTATTTTTTTTCATCAATCTGAAAGACAAGCCCTACTGGTGATAAATAATGATGAGGTGAAGTTATTTATACATTTTTTTATTCCACTGACAGTGACTGTTAATATGTTTCTTTGCAAAAGTGCAGATTGCTACAGACCTGCTGAAGTTATTACACATTATTCAGGTAGAATCTATATCCACTACTTCTAAATTCTGAGACCTATCTGGCCCCAAGAGTCTCAGATAAAAGACTGTTAGTCTTTAGTGCTAGCTGCATCTCATAAATGAAATAAAAGAGGCCCAAGTGCACACATCTGAAATGTGCTCAAGGTAGGATTTGAATCCAGAAAAAAACACACTTCAGTATTCAAGTCCTAACCCACTATGCATACCACCTCTGTATAAAAATTGTTCTTCTAAGGGGCTTCAAGATAGAAGCAAAAGAACTCACTTCCTTGACCAAGGACATACCAAGTCTACAGCTACATATGGATCATTTCCCTCTGGAAAAAATCTGAATATTAGATGAACTTCTCCTCCACAACAAAAAATAAAAGGACCAAATTGAGAAAAGTAAAAGAAGCAAAGACACTCTCTCATGAAAGTCCAAACACCCAGTGTACAACAGGAAAGGATCTCACCTGTCCAGCACTGTTCCCGAAGGAGGGAGAGGTTTGTGCCCCATATCAGGCACCCCAACCCATGGGATCTGCATCTGAGAAGTGACCCCCCAAAGTGTTTAGCTTAGAAAACCAATAGAGCTAACATCTAAGGTGTTCAAAGGCTACAGGAAACTGTGATTTTCCTTTTAAAATGCTCACATTCAGGCCCGGCAGGTTCAGTTGGTTGAGCATCCTCCCGAGCATCTAAAGGTTGCTGGTTCGACTCCAGTCAGGACATACCTGAGTTATGGGTTCCATCTCCAGGCAGGGCATGTATGAAAGGCAACCAATCAATATTTCTCTCTCTCTCTCTCTCTCTCTCTCTCTCTCTCTCTCTCTCTCTCCCTCCCTCCCTCCCTTTTCTCTAAGCATGTCGTCGGGTGAAGAATTTAAAAGCTCATACGCAGTTTCACCTATCCTGGGATCCAGTGCAAAGCAACAATTGAAAACTGCATAGACTATACTGGTATGTGAAGGAGATTTGTTCACTGATCTTAAAGCATCTGCTGGAGGGGCAGGGGGCAGTTGAAACTCTCTTCAGAGACAAAGGCACCAGCACCAGCAGATGCCATTTTTGCGCTCTCAGCCTGCTGGAGCTAGCTCAGTCTGGCTAGTTTGGAATGAGAAGTCTCCTGCTGCCTTGCGAGGGCACGGGGATGAGCAGTCACAGCACTGTCCTGTGGCCTTGCTGAAATGCAGCGCTCCCCAGCTCTCCGCATGGGCAGATGTGTGCAAGTAATCACGGCCATTTCCACTTCCCTTGGTAAGGTTAGCAAGCATAGGCAGCTGCAACACTTCCCTGCTCCATGCCTAAAGCCGGGGAGCATGAGCAGTCACACAATCTCTTGTTCCCCTCTTCAAGCCAGTGCAGATAAGGTACTCTCTCACTGCATCATTGGAGCCTGTGGGCACCTGTAGTCAAGGCAATTTTCCTGTGCTCTTGCCAACGCTGATGAGTGTGTCTCATGCCCTCTATACTCCCCAGCTGCCTCACTAAAGCCAACGGGCATGGGAGATCCACCCTGGGCACATCCCTTGGTGCCCTGGCCCTCGAGGGTGACATTCCTGTGGCCACAGAACTGTAAATATCTGAAAGATAATTTCCAGCATACTATCACCCTCAGAACACTGCACAGACAGCAGACTGAAACAGACCCCAGTCTTCCTGTGAATAAGTCCTAGTTACCTAAAGTGGAGCTTCCCCTTGAGGGACAGGCTTCAGGTTTCCCACACACCTAGTGGTTGCAAAGGCACGTCCAGGGAACTTAAGCAGGGAAATACTCCTTGTGCATGCCCTTAGCCTTACTGTGGCTCAAAAACACCCACCAGAAAGGAGCTTATGAACTCATTTAGAGCCTCAGTTTTTGCAAATGTCAGCCAGGGACACCTCTACATCTCCTGGTCTGGAGACAATCAGATTTTATGATTGTGGCCCGACATCTCACATACTTTAAAAGCTACTTCCTAAGGGACTGGCTTACAATCGCCTAAAAGTACTTGCTAAATGAGATTCTTCCCTTTGTAATATTGAGAGGTCTTGACATACCTTCAACAATGAGGATCTATCAAGAATAAATCATGCTATTTAGACAATCACAAAGTTTCAATAGACAACCAAGAGTTAGAGCAAGATGGAATGATAAGAATCATCACCTACACAAACCACTCCTTCAAGACTAAGAGAAGGAGCTGTTTCACCTAATCCAGAGACACAACTACAAGAGTGAAGGAAAATGAAGAAATAAAGAATTGTGTTCTAAATGAAAACTCAAGACAAAAACCTTAGAAAAATACCTTACTGATACAGAGATAAGTAGTCTAACTGATAAAAAAAAAATTCAAAGCAATGGTCATAAAAGTACCCACCAAACCAGGGAGAAGAATGGATGAATAAACTGAGAACATCACCAAGATAGAAAATGTAAGATAATACTAAAAAGAAAATCATAGCGCAGAACAATACAATAAATAAATTGAAAAATACACTAGAAGGGTCCTCAAGCCTGTATGAAGCAGAAGAGGAATCACTGAAGACAAAACTGTGAAACACACAAACAGAGCAGCAAAAGAAAAAAGAATTTTAAAAAATGAAAATGTCTTAAATGACCTAGAGGACAACATCAAGTAAGATAACATTCATGTTGTAGTGATCCCAGAGGAGAAGAGAGCGAGAAAGAGGCAGGACACATATTTGAAGAAGTAATGGCTGAAAACTTCCCTGACCTAGGGAAGGAAACAGAAACTCAAGTCCAGAAAGCTCAGAGTTCCAAATAGGAGAACCCAAAGACACCCACACCAATATACATTAAAATTTTAAAATTAAAAATAAAGAGAAAATCTTAAAAGTCTCAAGGAAAACAAACAACTTGTTATGTAGGAAATCCCAGAAGGTTATCAGCAAATTTTTCAGCAGAAACTTTGCAGCCAGAGGGACTGGCATCACATATTCAAAGTGCTTTAAAAAAATCTTCTAACCAAGACTACTCTAACCAACAACGTTTATCATTCAGAATTAGAGATGGAATTTTCCGGATAAGCAAAAGCTAAAAAGAGTTCATCACCACTAAATTGACCTCACAAGAAATGTTAATGAATTCTTTAAGGCTAAAAGAAATGGCACTAATTTATAATGATAAAGCATACAAATATAAAAATTTCACAGTTAAAGTAACTACATAGTAAAGGTAGTGCTTAGTCACTAATAAAACTAGGAATATGAAAGAAAATCTGAATAGACCAAATTCTAGTATGAAATTGAATCAGTAATCAAAAACCTTACAACAAACAAAAGTTTGGTACCAAACAGCTACACTGGTGAGTTCTGACATTCAAAGATATAATACTATTCCAAAAATTAAAGAGGGAGAATACCTAATTTTATGTGGCTAACCTGATACCAAAACAAGAAAACAGCACACACACAAAAAAAAATTTACAGGCCAATATCTCTGGTGAACATAGATGCAAAATTCCCCAACAAAATATAACAAAGTGAATTCAGTAATACATTAAAATGACCTTGATCGGTGGAATTTATTACAAGGGTGTGAGGATGGTTCTGCACTCACAAATCAATCAAAATAATATACCACACTAACAAAATGACACATCAGTATGTGCTTAACTGTGAAAAGGGAGGGAAATGGTTGTCCAAATTTAGATGAACTGCCATTGCCCATTGCTACCCTGATTGCAAGACTTATGGGGTCCCTTAGAATTTAGGAGATGCGTATCTGCAGGGAAAGAAGGCTGGGAAGTCTCAGGCATGCTTCTGGGAGGGAGAGCTAGCACTGGACCTTTCTTTTGAGGGATTTTAAAGGCTGAGCATAAAGGGTAAGTTTTAGGGGAGGGTCTCCATAGAAAATTCTTCGGTTTTATGCTGATGTACCAAAATTAGGTTTATTCTCTTAACTTCATCTGTCCTTGGTTGTAGTAGGCAATGATTTACATGAAAAGCTAGTATTGACTTCATTTGTTTCCTAGACAGAAAGCTATTTGGCTGGAAAGAGAAGAAGAGGCAACCTTCCTACTTTGGAGGGAGGGACATGTAGGTCCTTCTCGAGTCTCCATTCATTGTGCAGAATGCTTTCCTGTCTTTTATACCTAGACCAGGAGCCTTGTGCACGTTTTTTCCCCAAAATCTATTCAGCAAACTCACACCACTGGGTGTTCGATAGTAACACTATAATGATGATTTGCTTTTTGAACACTTTTAAAACTAAAGGCCTGCAATTCACAGGGATAAATGAATTTGATTATCTTGAAAGTATTTACTACTGTTATGTGATGTATGATTTATAATCCCCTATTTCTTAAAAGGAATAGAAGTAGTGATACCGAATTTGGTGGAAGTATGAGCTCATAAAATTTTTTCATATGCTGATTTTTTTTGTATTTCTAAATATAGGCGATGACCCACTTTTTCGTTAAGAGTCAGGAACATTTTTAACCTCATCAAAAGAAATTTTCCTTATATACTGCTATTTTAAAATTCTACATATATTAAACATGAACTATTGTCCATGCATAGACAGATCTTGCCCCTCATAGCAGAGAATGAAGAAAGTGCTACTTGAATATGGTGAACTACCTAATTCCTTGTGTAATTTTTTTTCCGTTTCTATAGATAGCAGTAATCAAACTCTGTAATTACATAATTACATATAGGTTATTAATTCAATGTCTGTCTCCTCTAATGAAATGCCAGTTTCATGAGAGCAGTGATCACTTACAATTGTGTAAATAAATATAACTAACATTTTGTAGGCATTAATAATGTGCCAAGCACAGTTTTAAGTACAATTCATTAACTAATTTAATTCTCATCACATTACTATTATATTGCACATTTTAAAGGAAGAAATAGAAAGAAGTTAGTTAACTAGCCCAAAGTCCAAATGCTGGGACGTTTGGGGGCCATTCTTCAAACAGAAGCAGTTCCCTTGCTCTGGCATTCCTGTTCTTAGCCACTGTATTACTTGGCTTGGCTACAAGTAGGCTCTAGAATCCCACTGTCTTAGTATTTCTTTAACTCGAGCCCTATTCCTAATTACCAGAGTGATTTAGGAAAAGTTACTTTTTTTTTCTTTTGGAAAAAAAAAATAATACCTACCACAAAGAATTGAAGATAAATAATGTTGTCACATAGAAACAGCTTCGGATACCATGCTTGTTTCATTGTAATTTAAATATATATATATATGTGTTACATGAATTAAAGCAAGATTATGATATAAACAAATGTAATATGTACTTCCTAGTTTATTTGTTTGTTTGCTATAGTTTTTTTTTTTAATTAAATCTTTATTGTTCAGATTATTACATTTGTTCCTCTTTTTTCCCCCCATAACTCCCCTCCTTCCAGCTCCCACCCCACCCTCCACCCTCACTCCCCACCCACTGTGTTCATCCATAGGTGCATGATTTTTGTCCAGTCACTTCCCGCATCTCCCACACCCCTTTTTCCCCCAAGAATAGTCAGTCTATTCCCTTTCTATGTCCCTGATTCTATTATAATCACCAGTTCATTCTGTACATCAGGTTATTTATTCACTTGATTCTTAGATTCACTTGTTGATAGATGCATGTTTGTTGTTCATAATTTGTATCTTTACCTTTTTCTTCTTCTTCCTCTTCTTAAAGGATACCTTTCAGCATTTCATATAATACTGGTTTGGCGGTGATGAACTCCTTTAGCTTTTCCTTATCTGTGAAGCTCTTTATCTGACCTTCAATTCTGAATGATAGCTTTGCTGGATAAAGTAATCTTGGTTGTAGGTTCTTGGTATTCAGCACTTTGAATATTTCTTGCCATTCCCTTCTGGCCTGCAAAGTTTCTGTTGAGAAATCAGCTGACAGTCGTATGGGTATTCCCTTGTAGGTAATTGAGCCTCTTTCTCTTGCTGCTTTTAAGATTTTCTCTTTGTCTTTTGCTCTTGGCATTTTAATGATGATGTGTCTTGGTGTGGTCCTCTTTGGATTCCTTTTGTTTGGGGTTCTCTGCGCTTCTTGGACCTGTAAGTCCATTTCTTTCACCAGGTGGGGGAAGTTTTCTGCCATTATTTCTTGAAATAGGTTTTCAATATCTTGCTGTCTCTCATCTTCTGGCACTCCAATGACTCTGATATTAGACTGCTTAAAGCTGTCCCAGAGGCTCCTTACACTATCTTCACACTTTCGGATTCTTTTTTCATTTTGCTTTTCCAATTGGGTGTTTTTTGTCGAATCTTTGGTTTGATTATTGTACTCCTCTGGTCTGCTATTGGGTATAATATTCTTTATTTCAGTCCGTGTATGCTTACTTTCTAATTTCTTTATCGTAGCATCGAGGGTCTCATTAGTTTTCGTGAGGCTCTGCACAAATTTATGGCAAGCCCTCAAAATTGCGATTCTTAGCTCCATATCCTCCATTTCTGTCATGTTTTTTTGTCTCCGCATCTTTTATGCTTTCTTGGTGCACCCCCTTGTGGTCTCTGTGCGCAGTCTTGTTCTAGCCAAGCCTTAATTGTTGTAGTTAACACTAGAGGGATTTGACCCTCAGGCCGACTGGCTATAGGAATCAGCTGTATGGAAAACGTCTGCCTTCTGGGGAGGCGCTAATCCAGCCTTTGCCTGAGGCGATCGGCAAATGGCTGTGCGCAGGCTTTGGGCGGGGCGGGATCAACAGGGCGGGCGGAGGGAGCAGTTATGGCCACGCTCAGTCCCGTTCCCAGAGGCTCTGCTTCTCAGAACCCCGGCAGCCGCTGCAAACCTCGGAGAGAAAGCTGCCCTCAGGTTCCAACTGATGCCGAATAATCCCGCTTCTCCCGTTTGAGTCTGGGTCCCTAGAGACTGGCCCGGATCTGGAGCCCAGAGTCTGAGACTCACTCCCGACAGAAAACGACAACCGCGCCCTCAGCCACCAGCCCGCTTTCGCGCGCACCTCGGTACCTTTGTATTTTCCACACTGCGCCGCCTCTGAGCCTCGATTTGCTGTTCTCTTTCCTTCTAGTTGTAGAGTCTCTCTTCAGCCAGCCTTCCTGTGGTTCTGGGTGATGTCCGTTCAGTCTTTTAGTTGTATTTTTGAAATGGTTGTTTGCGGCAGCGGTCTCCGGTGTTTACCTACGCCGCCATCTTGGTCGACTCCCTGTTTGCTATAGTTTAACCTATTGCCAAATTACATATAACAGACTCCTTTGAGGAAATTGTGCACTTGAAACCTGTATAATTTTTTAACCAGTGTAACCCCAATAAATTCAATAAAAAGGGAAAAAATAGAAATAAATTAATCAAAACTCCTAGAATAAAACACAGGAGTCAGGTCTTCGTGAACGTGGATTATGCAGATAGTTTCGTAGATATGACAACAAAAGCTGAGCAACAAAAGCAGAACTAGATAAACTGGACTTCAAAAAAATTGAAAACTTTTCTGCATCAAAGAACACCATAAAGATTGTAAAAAACAGCCCTAGATAGTGTGACTCAGTTGGCTGGAGTGTTATCCTGTACATCAAAAGGTGGCACATAGTTATTTTGCAGGTTCAATTTCCAGAAAGGGCACATGCCCAGGTTGTGGGTTTGATACGCATTTGGGGTTCATGTGGGAGGCAACTGATCAATGTTTCTCTCTCACATCTATGTTTATCTGTTCCTCTTCCTCTCTCTAAAGTCAATTAAAGAAAAAAAAAGTAAAAAACAATCTATAGATTGGGAGCAAATTTTTGCAAATCAAATATGTGATTAGAGACTTGTAATGAGAATATATTAAAAACTGCCACAACTGAGTAATAGACAAGTAACTCAACTAAAAATGAGCGAAAATTTTCAATATATATTTCTTCAAGGAAGACACAAGTGGCCAATAAGTACATATATGAAAAGATGTTCATCACCATGAGTCTTTAGGGAAAGGCAAATAAAAAATTCAATGAGATACCACTTCACATGTACAAGGAGCATTAATTTTTTTTTTTTTATGGCAGGCAATAACAAGTGCTGGTGAGAATGTGGAGCAATTTAAACTTTCATGTATTGCAGGTGAGAATTTAAAATGGTGCATCCATTTTGGAAAACAGTTTGGAAGTTCCCCAAAATGTTAAGCATAGTTATCACAGGACTCAGTCATTTAACTACTATTTATAACTAAATATATATATATATATATATATATAATAAAAAATATTGAAAACATACATCTACATAAAAATGTTTACACAAATGTTTATAGTACAATTATTCATAATAACCCAGAAGGGGAAACAACACATCAGCTAATGAACGGACAATCAATGAATGGTATGTCCATACAATGTAATAGTACGTAGCCATAAAAAAGAATGGTACAACATAGATGAATCTTGAAAACATTTTACTAAGTGAAAGAAACCAGTCACAAAAGTTTATATGACATGTCAGAATAAGCAAATTCATGGAGACAAAGGTAGATTAGTGGTTGCTGCCAGGGACTGGAGGGAGGGGTGAATGGAAAGTGACTGTTAATGGGTATGTATTTTCTTTTTGGAGTAATAAAAATAGGTGAAAATTAGGGGTAATTGCACAACCTTGTGAATAAACAAAAAAACCACTGAACTGTATACTTTAAAAGGGTGCATTTTATGGTATTAATATCTATAATAATAAAAGTGTAATATGCTAATTAGACTGAACAGCTGAACGACCTTCAGGACATCCTTCCAGAGGTCCTTTAGGACGACCTTCCGGGCGAAGCCAGGGCTGCGAGGGCCGAGCCCTTGCACGAATTTCATGCATCAGTCCTCTAGTATATCAATAAAATTGTCATTAAATGTAAATAAAACAACAGACTATAGTTGTGATACAGTAACTACAGGAGACTAT
This sequence comes from Myotis yumanensis, assembly GCF_028538775.1. Lineage (NCBI taxonomy): Eukaryota > Metazoa > Chordata > Mammalia > Chiroptera > Vespertilionidae > Myotis > Myotis yumanensis. The sequence goes on from NW_027223752.1 coordinate 178,489,669, forward strand.
GTATTTATTCATTCTAAGTTTCAGTTGCCACAACAATGACATAAGTAGTTGAGACATCTTTAAGATCCTTTGCAGCCATGAAATTTTAATCATAATGAAATGATGTTTTGCCTAACTGAAAAACTTAAAAATTATATGATTATACACACACATATATACTAACACACATTCCACATACCTAATTAGCTGCTTTTATTCTACTTAACAAACTTACATTATGAAATCTATGATTACAAAAGCCTTAATTTTACATCTTTATAAAATCTCGACTTAATTAATAGATCACAAAACATTTCTTTGTCAGAGAATGAGAATACCGATTGAATATATTTCAGCCCAAACATTGGATTTGGCCGTATATTCATCTTCTTTCTGATAGGACTGCTGGTTGAAAGTACAAGAGAATGCTTCATGGATAAAAAGCTCAATGGCTGTAAGTAGAAGACAAAGGTTGCAATTATGAGTAGGTTTGGGGGAAGCAGAGAATAGCCGCAGGTGTCTGGGGCATGGGTTCCACATGCGAGAGGTAAAGGCAGTCAGAGGGCACAAATACAAACATGGCTCAGTTCACGATTCTGAAGAGAGCAGCCTGTCCTGGGGTTACTGTTTTGAAAGAGTGATCTGTGACGCTGTAGAACAGAGAAACTTGCATTAAATCAGTTACATTTTAGATTACATGCCCCAGGCATCCTTTCTGATATCTGCATGTTTACTTACCATCTCTCTTCTCATGAAAGTAAAATGTGGATAGCCCAAAGAAAGTGGATGAGCAGTAGTTATGTCTCTGACTAAAGCAGATGTAACTCTAGTTTTAAATGTCAAAAATAACAATGAACACAGAATCAATTCAAGAAATGATGTTTGGTTTTAAAGGACTTTGAGAATATCTGATCATGTTTACTATATTCAGGTACTTATATCACTTTTAAACGTGTGAGGCAGCTCAGTCCCACTGCTAGTTAGCAACATAACTATTAAATGGATAATGTTTGTTGCTTTTTGTTTTTTACTTTGGAATAATATGATTGAAAATCTAGAAAAACACTAAAAATTATAAAATCATGAATTTCTAATTTCTCTCCTCTCATTCACAAGGAAACAAATATAGGCTATCCTTTACCTCACGTTTTTCAATTAAAAGAAAACTGTACACGATACACACTGCATTCTGTTCTCATGTTAAAGTGTTCCTTGGAGATATGTCTATATCAGTACATAGAGATTTTCTACCGTCTTAACATTGAATATTATTCCACTCTTTGATATGCCATAATCCATCTAACTTTTGCCATTTCAAACACTGCTGCAAATAAAGGTTAGTGAATATATGCATGTGTGTTTATGTGTGTGTGTGTCCACATGTCTGTAAGATAAATTCCCTAAAGGAGATAGTAATAGGGCCTTATTTACATTTAATTGTATCAGGTACATTATGAGGCAGCTACAGGGATACATGATATCCGGCTGAAACTCCAGCTTCACAGACCACAGTAGCCTGAGATAGACACAGTAATAGTAATCACTTTCTTTCATTCTCAGCTTCTTCCATACAGTCAGGTGACATAAATAATTTATTTTTTCTTACTCTTAATCTTTATTTTTCAACTACTAAACACTACATTAAACTAGAGAGCCCTCTAACTACAATATTCAGTAACCATTGACTGAAGTCAATACTAGGCTTGCTAATAGCCTAAGCCCCTGCATTATTTCTTCTTTATAGAAAACCTGAAGATGTGTAATCATATATATATGCGCACACACACATTTATTTTAATTGGCCTTTTAGTTATCTCTTTTGTCTTTCCTTGTGTATAGGCAATGAGAGAGAGCTACTACTGAGAACTTGTGACTTTTATGAGACATGTAAAAATTTTTAATGATATTGTATGTAGCTTATAAGAGCCAGTAGTAATTTGTAGATAGCATTTGTGAGATTATTCTTCTCGTATTGCCTATAAAAATTATGATATTATTCTGATTTTTTTAGAACTATTACATAGTTATCTAAAAGGGCTTTGAGAAGTTAATGATTCAATTTTTCAAAATTGTTCCTCTTGTTGGTTTTAGATGACTTGCATTGTAAGAAATTTTTAAAAATGTTTACTTTTAACCTTTGTTTATTATAATGTGACTCATTCTAGTTTAGTAATGTTTAATTTTATCATATTTTAAATAAATTTATAAAAGTGCTCTATTGTTGATAAATGATATCCCCATGCTTTAGGAAAACAAATAAAAGAAATATATTTATTTTGATCATTGATAGGTCAACACTACTGCATTGCAGTTCATTATAATCTATCCACAACTGGAAGCACTGATGTGCTGGACCTTGTCTTACATCTTCTGCTCTTCAGAACTATCTTTTAGATCCTGACTCCTGCTAGATAGTAATATACAAAAACGGGTTATAACCAGTTCGAACACCCATGACAATTATGGTTGACACTCACTCCTCTTTTGACATTTACATGCTATCTCTATCGTCTTATGCATAGGTCTTATCTCCATAATTAAGCTGTAACCTGAGGTTAAGTCACTGTGTATGTTACATCTCCTAATGTAGTGTCTCTCCCATGGTGGAAGCTTAAAAATTACTAGCTATAGATGATTGTGTGATTATGATTATTCAAGGCACATTATTGAAATGAGAGCATTAAGCCACAAATATAAAAGCACTTAGCACAGATACTGACACGCACAAAATCAATAAATGTTTGGTTCACTGCATTTATCAACTATCTTTGGCTAAAATGACATGTAATTTTCTTAAAAACATAATGTAAGTACAAGCTCTATATTATTTCTTTAGCACTTTAGTCCTATTTGTCCATTAACAGATAAAATAATACCTTACTATTAAAGTGAATTCTGTCCCACTGAATAAAATAATGCCATTAAAATGTAAATTTTCTCAGAATACTTTACCAATAATGAGTCTAAACATTACAGATAATATATCAAGCCATTTAAGGGATCATTTTTAAATCAGTTTGGTTTTAGTAAGTGAAACCAAAGTGTTTGCCTTATGTAATTCTTTTGTCTCATTAAAAATTTGATATGCTTAAGAAGAAAAGTTTATTACACATTTCAAAAGGCATGATTTCTGTGATAGCCACACATGTGAATTTTATAAAACACAGTTTTCTATGAGTATAAACATTCATAAAAGCAGAAATAGTTTGGCATGCAGAGCCAGACTTCAGTTTAAAAATAATAACTAATACTTTTTACTAAACTTCAATGTTCTTTTCTGTAAAATGGAAATAATTCCACCAAAGTTTAAGTGTTTAGAGTAATGCAAGGAATGAAAATAATATATTCTAAAGTATGGCACATAATATATAACCAGTGAATGTTACCTTTTCTATTACAACTGAATATGATATCTTGCTGTTGTATGTGCTGTTCTATCTATGAGACATATAACATCAAACAACTACAAGGAATAACTATATCTGGAGCAGGAGAGTTTACTATTACCAAGAATGAAGATTTTTGAGTTTGAAGTCTTGGTTTTAACATCGGTTCTGCTTAGTTAACATTTTGTTTTTCTTGCACAAATCATTTCAGCTCATTTTTACTTTCCTGATTAATGGAAATATTATACAATAGCAGCTAAGCATGTAAGCTTTTGCCAGGTCAACAGAGTCAATATACATGTATTTGAAACCCTTTTTTGAAGGGCTACAAAAGTATTATATTGCACAGCTGCATGTCTTCATAATATTGATTATCTGAATGAGTTCTTTATTCAACAACTGTCTTCCTTACTAGTTGTGAGCTCCACAGAAGCAGAAATGATGTGATATCCTTATATTTTTATGGATTCTTGAAAAACACAGTATTAACTCTTTTTTGCTGTTATATAAAAATAACCTATCATAGATGAATATACCAACAAAATATGTGGACATTCCAGCTAATTTCTGAATAATTACAGGTTATTTTCTTCACAGATATTTTAAATAAACTATTGCCACTGGCCATGTTCATTTAACTTAGAACTTGAAGACAGTTTGTAATTTTAACGTTAGTGATTTTGATCATTCAGTCAAAATATACCACTGAAAGAATTAAGACTAGGTTACTTGTTATTACCCTGAACACTAAGAATAAACAACTGAAAATTAAACTGTTTGGGTAAAGTCTAAAAGTAATATTAGACAAATGCAAAAAAAACAATTCATACTTTAAGAGAAAACTAAGCTTTATAAAATAACTTGGCTATTCAGAGGAACATACGTGAAGTATACTGATTTACATAAACAAAGTTATTTCCATTCAGCATTGCAAATGTTAATTTTATCAAATCTAAATAAATGTTTCTTGAGTACTTATAATTATAGAAAACAGTAATAATTCTTTCAAGTTGGACATCAGAGAAACTGAATAAGAATAAAAAAACTATTATTCAGTGCAGAAGTTTGAACATTTATGTTTATTCAAGCTTCATGGATAATTATTTTTATAAGTAGTTGTTTCACCTTGGTTCAAAGTATATTCTTCCAGTTAAAATATCAGTAGGGAGCTTTATGCACATTGTAATCAGTGATTTACAGATTCCAAAACCAGCTGCACTGCAATGTGTAGGACAAGATTGGGAAGTTTGGCCTTTGTGAAAAAAGAGTTTGCTAGAATTTATGCATTATGGGTAATATTAGTTCTTGAAATTAACCTTATATATTAAATTATTATATTGTTATATAATAAAAGTATGACATCTAGTTCACCATCAGTAATGAGCACTCTTCAAATAAAATCAGTGAAAATAACCACTTCACTTTTTGGCTAAGTTCATGTGTAAATAGCACTGGATGGAAGTAATTGAGAAATCATAACATGTTATGAAGAAATGTGTAACTGCCAATGCCATGTATATTATTATAAATACAAATAATACTCTAGTAGTTCTCAGTGAAAAAAGCTTAAGTTAATAATTAGGTATTGAAGTGTTACATAAAACTTAGCAGATTCTATAAAAAGGGACCAGTATATTCCCATTGGCTCACTGGACAAACCAAACCACCTTTTATGCTTTGCCTTCCTATCAGCAGTGGTGGTCAAGGGAGTCTCTGTCAGGAGACAACCTCTAGCCAGAAACAGTACTCTGTGCCCCCAGTTTTTGTCTTGGTTGTAGGAATGAATTCAAACAAGAGACAACAAATAGCAGCAAAAACAGGCGAGGACTTATTTGTAGGAAATAAATAAGCTCAGCTAGAACTCAACTGACACCAAAACTATTGCCCTAATATCTGGGAGTTTAGAGGATTTATACCCCTAGGCTGGAACTTCCTTAGGCAAGGAACAAGTCACTCCCCCTCTCTTAAGTCTCAAAAAATATATCTTCAAACTATAAGACTCCTTTACCCAGGACTCAAGCATGTCAAACCCGCCGACTGCGCGTTTGACATGCTTGACCCGGTGTTATGCCACCAGTTAGGCCACGTCCTGGAGGGGCTCTGAATCTTTCTCCTCACACAGGGGCCTGCCATCTCCGGTTTGTCAGGTCTCACACATACTCCCTCCAAGCCCCAGCTGCCTCTCCCAGCCTCTCCCAGCTCACATCTTTCTATCTGCCTGCTCTAACATTCCTAATTTAAAAAAAAAAATCTAATTAAAAAAAAAGTAGTGACAGAAGCAGATAAACTCAAATTGCTCTTATTCAAAATGACTAACACTAACTATTGAAGTGTATCTAACTGGGAAGGCATTTAATCAGATCACCAGATTCTAACATCAAAATTCCATAGGATGGATATCCAGCTAGTGTTATTCGAATTCATATTTACTCTCCTAATGAATTTTTCCACTAAGTATAAGAGATTTACATGAAAGACAATGTTCTCCAGAACATTTTATCAGTATGAAAGTTAGATCTCCAATTATGAGTTCAGTTACTGAATCAATTATGAATTAAATTGTGCTGTCTCATTAAATATCTAAAAACTTGATTAGTATCCATAAATTGTCAATTGGCAGAGTCTTCTGAAATAAGAAAAACTCAAATACCACTGAATTTCTGTGATGCAGATTACATAAAAATGTCCCAAATGTGGCTAATCCATTGCATCCAGTGTGCTAATTTTACTGCTAAATGATATAGACAGATAAATATTGATGTGTCCATTCCAAAAACCCCCATGGGGAAACATTTAATAAAAACCTTTCTATTTTGACACAAAATATGGCATTACAATACAGGAACTGAATCACGTTTGCCTTTAAAATGTTCAAATTCAAACAGTATGGGTTGTTGTTGTTTTTGTAGGACTTAATCACATTCACAAAAAAAGAACTAAACCCAGCCAGTCTGCTTCCAGAAATTATTTGAGGGAAAAAAAAACAAAACGCAATAAACATTGCATTAACAAGTTTAAAAACACGGCCCTGGCCAGTGTTGCTCAGTTGGTTGGAGTGTTGTTCTGTGCACCACAAAAGGGTCTGGGGTTCAACATGTGGTCGGGAGAACCTGTATGGGAGACAACATCTATGTTTCTCACCCACATCAATGTGTCTCTCTCTCCTCTCTCTCTCTCTCTCTCTCTCTCTCTCTCTCTCTCACTCTCTCTCCCTCCCTCTCCATCTCCTTTCTCTCCCTCTCATAGCAACGAAAGCTTATTCTCTGGTGAAGATTTAAAACAATAAAACTTTAAAGACATGAAGAGAACTGAAAATTAAGCATAAAATTTTATAGAACAACATTTCCTTATATAATTAACTATAGACCACATATAAATATGTTTAAGACTGTTCTAGATTTCTATTCAGTAATATTTAGATTTATTCAGCTTGAAAGAAGAGAGGTTTTAGGAAATAAAAATTCGGAAAATGCAATTTAATTATTAGTGTGATCACATCAGTTTCCAGACCAGTCATTTTTCCTTCCCTTATTTTCAGATTGTTATATATTTTTGTGCTTGTAGTTCTGTTTCATTGTCTGCATATGAATATGTTATCTTGCCTCTTTTTTTTTCAGTTACTAAATTTTTCTTACTTCCCTATTCTCATTTATTTATTCAAATTGGGTCATCATCTAATCCTTCATTTTCATACTTCCTTTCTATTTTATACTTTTTAAAATTGGTTTTAGAAGGAGAGGAGGAGAGGAGAGAGAGATCTGTTGTGGGACTTATTTATGCATTCATTGGATGCTTCTTGTATGTGCCCTAACCAGAGATCCACCCGCAACCTTGGCCTATGAGGACCATGCTCTAACCAACTGAACTACAGGGTCAGGGTTCTTTTATTCTTTTACTCACAGGTTGAGGGCTTGGGCTTTAGCTCCAGTGTTTATCTTGTTCCTCCTTCATACTCCCCTTTTTGTCACCTAAATTATGTGCCCCACTCTGCTTGTGTGTGTGTGAGAGAGAGAGAGAGAGAGAGAGAGAGAGAGTTTTGGCAGATATTAGTACAGTGGGGCCTTGACTTACGAGTGTCCCGACTAACGAGTTTTTTGAGATACCAGCTGTCTCTGGGCCGATTTTCTGCATTGAGTTGATAGAGTGATTTGAGTTAACGAGCTCCTTAAGGAGCTCGGTCTCAGAACAAATTAAACTCGTAAGCCAAGGCCCCACTGTATGGGTAGCATAAGAGTCATAATATCATCAGAAGAGAAAGGCATGATGGAGTAACAAGAAGCATGATAAAGATCTAGATTAGACAAGTTAGATTTTAATTTCTTCAACAAAATGGTTAGAAAGTATCATTTGAGAACTGACTTTATTGGTACTTTCCTTAGCACCAGTTCCCTCTCCCCCACCAGAAAATATTTTTATATATAATCATGTGTTACACTTAGTGTACTTTACCCGCACATTTGTACTATTCATATTACACATGCTTCTTTGTATCAAAAAATACAGTGGATAATTTCAGAAAATTTATAAGTACCATTTAAAAGAAGGAAGCTATTTACAATTTCTTGTTCCTAGTTTTACAGTTTCTACCATAGTTCTAAATTCTAATAGACAATATTAACTCCATTCATATTCCTATCTTATCCTTTGAGCTTTATCTGAAGAATTTATATGCACTAGTATATGCTCATATTACATTCAATTTTAGCTTTATATTACATTTACCAATATTTTTTTTCTATTTTGGCAAATGTACTTGCCTCTCTAATTTTTACACAAGAAGTAGAAATTGACATATAATTTTACTACACCTAAGAAATAGTGTTCAAACTTTAAGAGAGAAGTTTTATTTTTAATTCTCACCTGAGGACAGTGGGAGTTTATTTATTGATTTTTAGAGGGAGAGTAAGGAAGAGAAAGAGAGAAAAACATTGATGTGAGAGAGAAGCATCGATCAGTTGCCTCCCATACATACCCCAAACCCACAACCTAGGCATGTGTCCTGATCAGAATTGAACCTACAACCTTTTGGTGTAAAAAATGATACTAAATCATGCAGCAGGGCTAAGAGAAAAATATTTTAAAGTTACATGCAATATCCTATAGATTGCCTATACAAATAAGAAATACCAGATAATTATATAGATAAATATGATTGGCACTATCCTCAAAGTAAACATAACTAAAACACACTGTTTTCAGTAATGGAGTCTAGAAAAGACAATAAGGGAATGTTCTGGAGAAACAACATTTTTGACCTTTTTTTTCCTTACAATAAAGGACATTATTGGGAAAATAACAATATCTGAATAATGCTTATAGTTTAGATACATAGTATGGTATCTGTTAATTTTCTAATTCGGATGACTGCTGCAGTTAAATAAAAGAGAAAAGGTTATCTTTTTTTTTTTTAATGCACACTAATGAATCTAGAATTAAAGAGTCATTATGTATGCAATTTACTCTTCAATGGTTCACAGTAACACAGAAAAGTTTTTAAAAGCACAATTTTTTTATAATATAGGCTCATACTAGATAACTGAAGTGTGCCTTAGGGAACTAATGTAGACTATAATCACTAAAGTCATACTGAGTCCTATTGGTGCATACCAGGGATGTGTTTTTGTAAAGCAGAATGAAGTTTCTGTAGACAAAAACTGGAGTGGAGATTGTTCAAAAGCAAAGTGAAGACAAAGACAGCAAGACAGTCCTGTCATAGCCTGAGGGAGAGTCTTTCTTTTTTAAAACGGCTCTTTCAGAATCAATTTCAGCAGCAGATACCAGTGTGGGAGCCCTTTCACAAAAGCTAGGAAAGTACCGCAATGGGAGAGAGTGTGCCAGTCTTTTATAGTAAAGCTTCCGGTGGCAACTCAACTTCCTATTTACTGTTTCAATCCTGCAAGCAAAACAAGGGAGGTTCAGAACAGGGGTTGCTCCTAAAAAGACCAAGTTAGTGAGAGTATAAAAATGGGTATGGGCAAAATATATTCATTGAGGACAAATTTTTATCGATAACCATGATCCCACTCAAGTTTCCTCTTTATCCTATATTCTAACCTTTTGATTTTCTATCTGAAGGTCAGAAGAACTGAAACCAAAATGTGGGGTATTTGAGTCTGAGTTCATTGTCTCACAAAATTAAAGAATGAAGTTGTGGACAAAAACAACTTCATTTATTCATCCCACATTTATTGAGAGAAGCCAGTCCTGGAAAAGGTGCAGCTGGGACCCCAGGAGCAGGCCAGTGTACAGAGCTTCCTTTCCATGTTACAGTTGGGAGTCGTTTAGTATTCAAGGTAATTATAGCCTATTAGTCCCTGTGTGGAGGCCCACATGGCCATAAACCACATGGGTTCAGGGGAGCTCATCTCGTGCCCTCAATTCAAGAATCTAAGTGCCAGGGAGAGAGAAGAGGAAGTGCACAAGCTATTTTTTTTGTATGTATGCTTGTTAGTTCCTGATTGGTTCTTTAAAAGAATTTTGCCTTAGCAACATCCTTAGGATTGGTTTTTACACCTTACTACCTTGTGACTGGTTATCTGCAAATTGCCTGTCTTAGCAACATTCAGATATTTAAAAAGTTGAAGCCTCTTGCACATGCCATGCCTTTCCTGCCCAGCTGTGGTGCCTTAGTAACTCTGCTGGTTGGGTTCCTGATTCTACTTCCTTCCCTGCGGTCCTGCCCCTATCTACATAGTTTCCTTCTGTCTCCTCAGAACTTCAGTTATTTTCGGCAAAACCCAAGAGAACACATCTAAATGTTAGATGATCTTATATAATAAAACCCTAATATCCAAATCGACCGAATGGGGAACGACCAGTCGCTATGACGTGCACTGACCACCAGGCGGCAGACGCTCAACGCAGGAGCTGCCTCCAGCCAGGGGCAGCTCCTGTGTTGAGTGTCTGCCCCCTGCCCCCAGAGGCAGCAGCGGCAGTGGGGTGATCAGTGGGTGGGACCAGCCAAGGTGGGTGCCAGCAGGGGGCCCCCAGTTGCCCCACCAGTCACCCCACAGTTCGGCCCTGATTGCCAGCCAAGCCTAGGGACCCTACCCTATATATTGGGAATGGTCTCTTAGATTTAAAAATTAAAACTTGGCAAGGCTACTCTAACACTAAAAAACAACAGGATGATGCAGCGATGACATGCATGGACTCTGACTTGCACATTTTGTGGTCAGCCCTGGATCTGACACTTAAAACTGTGTGACAAAGCCAATTACTTAACTTCTCTCTGCTTCAGTTTTTCCACCCATAAGATGGGGAAAATGGTACTACTGCCGCAGAAAGATCATGTTATGTACTACTTTTTATAATCAGGGCAAAAAAATGTAGCTGCCCATACAACTGCAAGATGCCTTTCACCTGTATGAAAAGTATTGTCACTGGTGCATGCAGCATCCCAGATTGCAAGAGGGATGTCCGATTGCCAGTTTAGGCCTGTAAATCGGCAGTCGGACATCCACCAAGGGGTCCCAGATTGCGAGAGGGCACAGGCTGGCCTGATGGCCCCCCCCCCCCCCCCCCCGCTCTCTGTGCACAAATTTCATGCACCAGGCCTCTAGTATGTATTATAAATCTCAATATTAATTGTAAATAGTATGAGTAATGAGTAGCTATAAGAGAAATACTACTATTTATTAATAATATTATTTAACATTTCTATCCACTCTGTGCCCAAAGCAGCTTTAGGCATTTAGTACATACAACTGAAAGGAGTTTTGGGGATAAAGTAGGCAAGTTTAGGGAGTTTTAGGAATGAGGATGGTCCATGGGGAGGAATACATAAATGGAGACTTGAAGATGCTCAATTACTTGTACAGAGGATAGAGAAATGACACAGGCAGATAGAAATATTTCTGGCCTAAGCAATTAAAACAGCCACAAACCAAGGACAGACAGGGGTATCTCTGGCCTGAGCAATTAAAATGACCATTAGTTAGACCAAAAGTAGCCCTGACCTGAGTAGCTGGGAGAGCTATAAGATAGGGCTTTCTCTGCCAGCACAACTGGGAGAAGACCATGGGATAAATCAGAAGTGACTCCAACCTAAACAGATGACCAAACGAGGAAAAGTGCGGATGTAGGGGCCGCGGGAGCTGATTACAGGGCTAAGGTCCCATGGTAGAAAAGGGGGGTCTCCAGCCTATTTAATGCCTCAAGAAAAAGAAAGCAGTGGTCACCCTTCTTAGGGGCCCCTCTGTCCACCAAGAGGGACAGAGTCTTAGGCTTAGCATTTAGAATTAAGGTTGTAGAAGAAGTGTTTGCTTGCAATAAGTTTCTGTACTTTTCACCTATCACTTTTTGTCTGTGGCTTCCTTCTTTGAATCCTTCTGGAGAAGAACCCAGGAAAGAAATCACCCTGCTCAATAAAACAACCCAAATCACAACATGGTCTTTAATACTTAAAATAATTTTATGAGATAGGTACTGACACTTTCAGTTGAAGAAACAAAAATCATGAAATTGTATAAATTAATTATTCAGGATCATAGAGCTAGCAAGTACAGAGCTTGGCAGTTTAACTTCAGAGTGCACACCTCAATGAAACAGTTTGGTAATTGCCAACATCACAATACATAAAGTGTTCCAGAGTGCATTTCATATACAGACTGATAGATTTATCAGTTATTATGGATCACTGGTTCTACCATGATTTTAGAGAATCCAGTGCTCCCTGACATTATATGAATTTTTTTGAATTTATGAATTCACAAATGACATGATTATTTCTTTAGCTAACAGTCAGGAAAGCATTATGTATTAGTAAGGATAATGTTATTTTGCTAGGATCAAAAATGAATAAAAAATTATTCTTTTGACTTTACTCATTCAACAAATATTATTTGCCTATTTTATCCCTGGAGCTATTCTTAGTGCTGGGAAAAGGGCAGATATGAATAGTTGACATCCTGAAGAGTTCATTCTAGTGAGAAAATCAAAATATATACGATAAAAACATAGCATAAGATAATATGAGAGAGGACAAAAACTAAAGCACTAATATGTAAAAGGTTTGTCTGATGTTGAGTAAGATCTACAACTCTCTGGATTCTCATCATTCATCCTAGTTTTTTCCCTAAAGAAGCAAACAAAAGGAAAAAAACTATATTCTTTATTTGTAATATATTTTCTAATTTGGTATATTATTTATACTAATTTTGAACTTCCTGGATTGCTATTGAAGATAAATTAGGTGAGTATATGTAAGGCACTACTGTAAATACATAGTCCACACTAATTAATTTTACTTTCTCTCTCCCTTCCATATTGAATTCAGAATCTAGCTTAATATGCATGCTGTGTAGTCAAAGTTAATGCTTATCTCTAACTGTGCACTTTTTAAAAAACTGATGTTTTCTTTTTTTTTTAGAAAAGAGTTTAGAGTTAACTCTGTAAACATCATTATAATAATCTTCATTTTGTCTTTAAATTTTTCCCATTTTCTTAGAATTTCTATTTGTAATTCAACTTATTCAACATATTCAATGTCCTTTTTGACTTCATAGCACCTGCGTGGTTGAAAAGATAATTTGCAATATTTTTTAACCAAGTTAATAATGAAAATTTAGAATAAGAGTCAAGGATGGCATCCTATGACAAACCACTAGAAATCTGCCTTCCAATTAATACTAATCTGTAACAGTTATCTGAATATGATCTTTCAACCAACTATAATCCTGACTGGCTCTATCATACATCAGTATCTTTTCCATCTTGTCAACAGGGACATTAAAAGAGACCTCTGAAATGGCTTATTGAAATCTTATTATCTCTGCATCTTTTCCCTTACCAGTATATTTAAAGAAAATTCTAGTCATAAAGATTGTAGTGCCTACTTGAGAAACAATCATGACGTTCATAGTAATCTATTACAATGGAAGTGGACCCTAGTAAATATTCAAACGAGTCCTTGAACGTGTGAAGCTGAATATGATACAATGTTTAACAGTTAGTTCTCAAAGGATTCTTTCCCTACAGACAATATGGTCACGTGATTTCTGAAGAGAATAGGATTCATGTTATATCAAGAGTCATTGCATTTCTATCAGGTAAATGAAAATTATTTAAAGAAAACAGATTATAGCCCTAGCCGGTTTGGCTCAGTGAATAGAGCATTACCCTCCTGAAGACTGTAGGGTCCCTGGTTCAATTCCAGTCAAGGGCACGTGCCCTGGTTGTGGGTTCAATCCCTAGTAGGGGGCGTGCAGGAGGCAGTCAGTAAATGTTTCTCTCTCATCATTGATGTTTCTATATCGCTCTCAATTTTCCTTCTTCTCTGAAATCAATAAAAATATATTTAAAAAAACATAAAGTTTTTAAACTTGCAAACCCTCTACTGTCTTTTCCCACACCTTTGCTATGTGTACGGAGTATAGTAAGACCAACTAAATGACTACTTTTAATAAACCATAATTTCTATATATAAGAATCTCAGATATTAGTTGTGATAACAATAAGTATTGCTGGAGTTATTTTTATAGATAATATTTCACTAAAGCCTAGATCAGCACTCCTTTCTAAAAAGCCAAACTTCCTAAAATACCAATATTATGTTATTGATTAGTATGCTATAAAATTTGTTATGTATGTAATTCTATTTGAAAATTGCTGGGTTAAGTAGAATTAGGGTCCTTTTCTACTATCGTGCTGCTTTAGGACACATGCTAACATGAGCTCTAAACCCCAAAGACAGACGTAGTATGCAACATTCCTCACATTCCATTGATCACAAAACCCATTATCTTCTAGTACTTACTAACATTTCCCAATTTCATCTTTATCATAGTTATTGAGATTAGATAATACTATTTTAACAACAAGAACATACAACAGGGACTCAGATCTGATGTTGGGGTTGATTCAGGTCTATTTCATACACACACATACCACATAGAGGGTGTCCCAAATTCAAGCAAGAAGTAATTTTGATAGAAGACACAGGTTTATAATTAAAAATTGTAAATTTTTTTATTGATTCATAAAGTATACAGTGTAGGGTTATGTATGGAATAGCACATCGGGTAAATGGCCTCCACGGCTTTGCTGGCACATATGCAAAGCCGTGGTCTTCATTGGTCTTCATTGTCCCTACTCCTGGGCCATAATTGGTACTTGGTAATGCTTATCAAATTGAAGGGATTGAAATCAAAGGGCAACAGATATTAGAATCTGATTCAATAAACCAAGTATAATTAGGCTTTTATTTTTGTTGTTGTTGTTGTTAATACGCATGCAAAATTCAAATCTTTTGTGAATTTTGGGACACCCTATACAATCACAGGAGAAAGACAAATTTAATTATCTGTGTGTGAAATGAGCTTTGTAGGGCTAGAAAATGCTCAATATCTAGTGGTTACTATAGAAAACCATATACCTAGGATTGCCTAAACGAACAAGACTCAGAGAGCAATGTAGAATCCCAGGGATGTGAAGTATGAGTGTTAAAGCTAAGGTGGTTACTGATAAATTTACCCAAGATGTGGCATGCTGATTTAGACTGTAATTTCCCTGTTCCTCAGGATGAGAGAGTATAATGGCCTTCAGAAGAACTAGTCATGAGGTGGCATAGAAGACAGAGGCAAGGTAAATGATGGGGTTACTGACTAGACAGAGGGACCCAAGGATACTATTATGATTATAGTATTGGTAATACTACTGTGAGTTCAAAAAAAGAAAGTATTGAAACTACATGCATACAAGCATAACCAATGGATGCAAGATACTGGGGGGTAGGGGAGACCGGGGGAAGGTCAAGGGGGAGGGGAGGAGACATATATACTACTCTTTGTAATACTTTAAGCAATAAAACAAACTTTTAAAAATTAATTATAAAAAATAAAAATAAAAATTCATTAGAAAAAAAAGAAACTGCATGCAGAATATTACAAATATATAGTTGAGTCAGAGAATAAGAGCTTTCTTCTGCTTTTCATTATAGCCAAAGATTAAAACTCTTCCACCCACATCAAACTGGGTCTCTTTTCTGACATCAATATCAACAATGCCAAACGATTTGGGAGAAAAATGACTTCGGAGAACACTGATCTCTTTTAGAGTGTCTGGAGGAAGAGGAGTAGAGAATATTTTTAAGCACCAGGCAGTACTGGTAGGAAATGCACGATACCTGTTGCAACAAAAACAACAGAAATGTAAAAACCAAACAAATATTAGATGTGTCATCTTTTATTCTTTTTATGTTTGAACTTTAGCAAATTTGGCTCATAAGAGGAGAATGTTGAACTTTAGAATTAGTGGAGAGAAATGTTATTTGTAAGGCAGTCTTTAATACTTCTTAAAGAAAATGTAAGAAAGCCCCTTCTAAACTGAGAAAGTTCTTAAAATTGGCTCATCTATCTTCTGGTAGTTATTCCTTCATTATTATTAAGACAGCATCCATCAGAGTTAATTCCCAGGATCACTACTACTAGTATTTCCATCTCCCTTTCTCTCCACTAAGTATACCTGATTCATGTTTCTGCTCTTGAGCACAGCTACCACACAAATGGGGCTTACTCTCCCACTTATCCTGGCCAAGTACTCTAGTCAACCAGGAAATGTCAAGGGAACTAATTATCAATAAATATTCCTCTCTGTTGTTACTGAGGGACACAATGGGAGGCATGATCGGTGTTGATAACAATACAACACACAGATTCATTCTCCGCATAATCAGCCTACCCTTTGTTAATACGCAGTTGCTTTTACTGTTTTTATCTTTCATAATATCTCCAATACAAAATAAAAAAGGAAATAAAATAATTTGGGTGCGTAAGAAGGAAGAAGGAAATAGCAGAAATTTCCACTTCTGGCTATTTCTAGATATCATCCCTCAGTCTCCATTACATCTTATCTATTCTTAGAATGCAGATATTTTTAGGACAGTAGGAACCACCCATTCTTCGTAACTAAATTTATACATGGTATATATTAATATAACTTAAATCAGAAGTGTACATAAATAAATTACTATTAACTGTTTAAACTCATAGCCTCCGATCAATAACAGAATTGTTATAGAACACCAAAAATGTCTGCTCTGTGAGGTTTTGTTACGCGCATTACAATACACAACTGGAAATAAATGCAGATAGGTATCTTCCATTTTTCCTTATCATCATTTCCAAATTGATGATTGACATATAGTGTGAATCATTTTTACATCAAATTTCTAAATATAAGAAAATATATCTCAGGTACAGTAAGTTTTATAGTCCTCCATAGCCTTGTCTGCTTTTTCTTCTCAGTTCCCTAGAAAATTAGTCATAATATTTTGCATAAATTCAAAACTATTCAATTAACAATAAATTTATTTAATTTGTTCTAATGCATATTGTCTTGTGAATCATTTTTAATATATACGTTATTTAGCATGGTGAATCAACACCGATTATTCTAATTATAGCTATATAGAAATTTTAATATCTGGCAGTGGCTTAATTTAACAAAAATATCTTTTGCTTTTTAATACTCTATGTTATTGCCTAATTTTCTCTCTCAAAGATTTTGTTTCTGCTGCTGCAATGCTAAAGTATATAGCTAACTACTAATATTAGTCCCCCTTTATTCCAAAAATGTATCTTTGTCATTATTTTGCCACTACTGAAATGGAAGGTTTTGACAGCTTAATTTTTATAGCTATATGCCAGGATTTTGAAATTAATATTACAGCACTAGCTTCCCCTTAAGAAATATACTGTAGAAAACATGGTACTTATCATTTTGATGATCACATTAGCAATGCCTTTGGTATCAATAAATTTAGTGTGAATATGAAACACATATCCCTAATAAAGTCTAGCATATAGATAAGAAGGAAATTATGATAAAGTTGCAAAATGACAGATGTACTTCCTAGTTAGGTTGATAGATTTTAAAAATAACAACAACAAAAATATGTAGATTTTACCATTTTGAAAACAATTCAATCTTAGTATAGTAACTCTTACCTGAGAGTGTCACTGAAGAGAATATCAAACAAAAATATTACTATATAAAAATGAATTATAATTTTCAAACCACATAGAAAACTTTTCCTTATCCATGGTGCGAGGGATGGCAGTTCACAAAGGACATACGTATTAATATTATAGCACTAGCTTTATTTTATGAAATCCACTCCTATTTTAAGCATAGCACATCTTGATTTCAGTTTAATAATATTAAAATGGCTATAACAAATTACATATAAGACAAAAAAGTGGTTTCATATCCTTATCATAGATTATTTATGTATGTCTCCATTATTTGTAATGCTAAGTAAGACTCTATGTAGCCACAAGTACAATATCTAACATAAAAATTAACTAAATGGACCCAGCCAGAATGGCTGAGAGCAGGCTTGTGCACTGATTAGGTTGGCAGTTGACTCCTGGTAAGGAATATACCTGGGTTGTGGGTTTAATCCCAGTCAGGGAACTTACTGAAGGCAACCAATAGATGTTTCTCTCTCATCTCTCTCTCTCTCTTCCTCTCTCTCTTCCTCTCTCTCTCTCTCTCTCTCTCTCTCTCGTTCTCGCTCTCACTCTGGCTCTCTCTTTCCCTCCCTCCTCCATCTCTCTAAGGCATGTCCTCAAGTGAGGATAAAAAAATTTTAACTACTAGTAAATGTTTAATTTTTCAAAATAACAAAACCAAATATTGACAATTTATAGAAATTCAAATATCCATTTAATCATATAATAATTTTCAGAAATGGGAAAATTTTTAATTATATTCAAAGGGATATGTGAAATCAAAAGGAAGCCTAAATATATTTGTCCTAAATATTTATGAG
Source organism: Myotis yumanensis (assembly GCF_028538775.1). Classification (NCBI taxonomy): domain Eukaryota; kingdom Metazoa; phylum Chordata; class Mammalia; order Chiroptera; family Vespertilionidae; genus Myotis; species Myotis yumanensis. The sequence continues at coordinate 178,507,807 of NW_027223752.1, forward strand.
AATAAATCAAATCATAAAGATTAACTGTTATCGAGGGAAAGTTAACAAGACTATTTTATATTTCTGGCTATTCTAAAATATGACATTTGAACTGTACTATTTTTTTCAGTAGATATATTTTCATATTTTAGAAAACAAATTATATGTAAATCACTTAACATTCCCCAAGATGTTAGGATACATTAATTAAAGAGAGAATCCTTGCCCTGGTTGGTGTGGCTCACTTGTTAGGAGCATTGTCCCATATACCAAAAGGTCACAGGTTCAATTTTTGGTGAGGGAATATACCTAGGTTCTACCTCTGGAGAAAGCTGTGCGAGGTAAACAATTGATGTTTCTATCTCACATCAATGTTTCTCTCTCTCTCCCTTCCTCTCTCTCTAAAGTGGGGGGCGGGGGGATTAAAAAAAGGTGATAAGCCTTCCCCCATAGTTCCAGTTCCATAAACAAAATCTTTGGACTGCTTCCAAGGCCATTCCTAGAATGTGTGGAATGCATCATTAATCTCTACAGATATTATCACTGAACACTCAAAATGAAAACTACCCAGATACTTTACTAGCTTAAAGTATCTTCTTGTGTCTTCATCAGGAATTCTACTAATATACCAATCCAAACATTTGTACAGCTCCCAAATACTATTTATATGTTTTAGAGAGAAAGAGAGACAAACACATATACTTCTCCCACTGGTAATATGTATGACATTAGCTATATGAGTAGGATCAAAATCCAGGACCAATGGCTAGCAAAATAAAGAACCACGTTTTTAAAGCTATACTCCACAGAAATTTCTCAAGGGTTATTACAGATGAGCGAATAATGAGCCTACTTCTTCTGAAGTACTTTTCTGTGCATGAAAGGCACAGCAGTAAACAAAAGTGATGAAAATCCACAAAAATTCAAATAGAGTTACATTCTACTTGAGACTCCATAACCACTTCACAAAAGCACCCTCATTTTAGCGACCATGCATTTCTTTATTCTTTTATTTTTAATGCTTAGGATAACACTTTGATTAAAGTGTGAGTTCAGCAACCAAAGGAAAAAAAACTTAGAGACCATTGCATTAAAATGTCATTAAGATATAAGAATACATTACATTTGGGAGGAAAAGAATGGATAATAAATTCCATTAACTATAATGGCTACAGGGAACAATGTTTAGGCTTAAAGTAGAATTAAATGTCATGAAAATACTTCTGACTTTAGGCAGACATTTTCTTTGGTAGTGAATTGATGAGGGAAAGTCAAATTTATATATCCATTTTAGAGTGAGCCTTCAAATAACTCAAGTAATAAGCCAAGCGTCATTACAAGGAGCTAGGGATAGAGAAGCTCAAGGAGAGGAAGGGGAGGAAAAGGAGAGGAAGAAAAAGGAACACACAGAGTAAACACTAAGTCTCAGATCAGCACACTAAAAGGATCAGAAAACATCCTATTATTTAGAATAGCCAGATAATTAATCACTTTATCTTTTAATCATTTTAAGGGGCTTACTATACATTATCACTAGGGATCAATTCCTAAACCCTCTAGGAATAAGTGGAAGAAAGAAATCTGGATTGGGATGTTTCTTATATAAGGAGAAAGGTAGAATTGGGCTATCCTTTGCCTTTGGAGCTTAGATACACAGCTTAATGATTTAGTTCACATTTATATTTAAAAAATGTGACCCTTTAAAACTCAGAATTTCCATTACCATTTTGAAAAATTTTAATTTGATATATCAGAAAGGATTTACTCTAGTACTATCTAAAAATGTGCATACCTACCTCCTACAATGGCCAAATATATGAAAAAGTATGTATACTAGAGGCCTGGTGCAAGATATTCGTGTCCTGAGGGGGTGGGGGGTGTCCCTCATCCCAGCCTACACCCTTTCCAATCTGGGACCCCTCGGAGGATGTCCGACTGCCAGTTTAGGCCTGATCCTAAACTGGCAGTCAGACATCCTTCTCACAATCCGGAACTGCTGGCTCCCAAACGCTCGCCTGCCTGCCTGCCTGCCTGCCTGATCAGCCCCTAACCGCTTCTGCCTTCCAGCCTGATCACCCCCTAACCACTTCTCTGCCTGCCTGATCGACGCCTAACTACTCCCCTGCCAGCCCAAATGCCCCCAACTGCCCTCCCCTGCAGGCCTGGTCACCCCCAACGGCCCTCCCCTGCCAGCCATCTTGTGACCACATGGGAGTGGCCCTCTTGTGTGAGGGCATGACAGTCAATTTGCATATTACCTCTTTATCATATAGGATATATATTATATTAAACATAGTATTGGAAACATAAAAATTATAACATAAGGATCATTTCTTTTTAAATATGAAAACTGACTTATTTTAGACATACTTATTTTAATTCCACACAGATATATCCCATCAATGAATCATGCAGACAATTTTTTCTTAATAATATGCTTTTAAATTTCAATACCATATACCCAATGGACACAAACCTTTTAAGTGCATACTTATCTTACACACCTCTAAATTATTTCCACTATTCTTTCCCATTGAAATCACAAAAACTATGTGTAAGAGACTGAAGAATTCTTAAAATGCTTAATCAGATTTATTTCAGAAACGTATTATTTTCATGGTTCAAAACTTTCCTTCCTCCTCCCCTACTGGACTCTGCTGTTGCCATGCAGCCATCCACACAGCACCCTCTCCCTCCCTTCCTATAGCACAGGCGTTATGCTGTTGCCATGGACATACTTATCTCTACTTTTTGTTTCAGCTCCACTTTTAAAATACAGTATGTTCTCCGACCTCAGGAGAACATGTAACGTCGTGGATTCAATGTAGTTACTGAGTAGAATAAAAAGTTCCATTAAATTCCCAATCTCTAATATCATTTCAATCTTAGCATAACTATAAATATATTCAAAATTCAAAAATGTGGATACACCTACTACATTTTTAACACTAACAGAATGCTCATTGACATATCGTAATTAGATAGACCCAAAATTCTATTTTGAAAATCCTATTTAAACTTGAAGGGAAAAAAAAAATTTAAAAACCTGAAAACCATAGTAATAAATGAATGTCCATTCTGTAGATACTATGATTCTCATTGTCTTTATCACTTCCTATGGTTGTCTAAAAAATAAAATTAAGTGGGAGGACAAAGCAAAAACCACAGGATATACTTAAGACCACGTAAATAACAGAAAATGAATTTCTACACTAGCTGACAAATTTAGATTTTAGAATCAATTTATAATTTTTCACACATTAAGATTAAGCTACACAGAATTTTCTTATAGTGGTGGTGATTTTCTTCAAAATATGCTTTAGAATAAAGAAACTTCAACATTGTAATGAAATTGTGCTGCCCTAATGACTTAATGAATGTGAATACAGAACTGAACAAGTGACATTAGTATGGTGAGGTCCCAGCACCTTTTACATCAGTGGCATTGCAGAAAAAAACACTTCTTTTGTGTGATCATATGGTTGGCTCCCTAGTGTTTATTACTCAGTTGTCAGATCAAACAAAATTGTCAGCATTCAATGATAATACATTACAACTATTAGAAAAACCATCCAAAGCACAGGGCAGCCAACTTGAATCCACATATAAAGCGCATACTAGGTGGGATAGAGATGATAGAGAATATTGGTTAAAAGTATAGATTCTGGAGACAGACTACTGGGTTCAGATCTTAGCTGAGCTATTCAGTCACTGCCTAATGTTAGGCAAATTTATTAACTTGTGTGTGCCTCAGTTTTCTCAGATGGGGTAATACTAGTTACCCATCTCATTAGGTTACAGCAAGAATTAAGTTACATTGTATATAGAAAGCCCTTAGAAAGTGCCTGGACCCTGGTAAATCTCAAGAATCATACTGCAGGATGCACTAGAGAAATTAATAAGCTATTATCGGAGGTCAAAATGGGGCTTTCTAGTTACAAATTAATAATTATTGAAAACTTCCTATTTCTCATGTTGCAAAACATATCACTTAGTGATTTCTGAGCATTTATGGAGGTGCTGTGATGTTACGTCTACCATTTTAGTTATATAATTGAATTAGTTACAATGCAATCTGAGAGAGCTAATATTTTACATATAAAATTGAACTCTGAAAAGTGAACTCTATTATAAGCCATAAATAACTACCATATGACTCCATATTTTGATTCACTTTACGAAGTTTACATTCTAAAATACAAAATAAAATAAAAAGAAAATATTTTATACCAAGAACTAATTCATATATATATATATATATATATATATATATACATACACACACACATACACACCCATACATACACACATACATACATACATACTAGAGGCCCAGTGCATGAAATTGTGCAAGGGTGGGGTCCCTCCTGACCGATCGTGGCCATCTCGCCTAGTCCCGATAGGGGCCGATCGGGACCTGCCAGCAGCCAGGGGAGGAACTGTGGGAGGTTGGCCGGTTGGGGGAGGTTGGCTGTGGGAGCGCACTTACCACTGGGGGCAGCTCCTGCATTGAGCATCTGCCCCCTGGTGGTCAGTGCATGTCATAGCTACCAGCCAATCATCTGGTCATCCAGTTGTAATGGTCGCTTAGGCTTTTATATATATAGATATACATAATTATACATATATATATATATCTACACTAATAAAAGAGAAACATGGTAATTAGCGTACGACCGCTACCCTTTTCATTGGCTAATCAGTGAATATATACAAAGTAACTGTCAGCCAAGATGGCGGCCGGCAGCCAGGCAGCTGGAAGCTAACAGGAGGCTTCCTTCAGTGACTGCAGACTCCAACGTTCCCCGCCAGCCTCTGAGCTTCAGTTGGAAACATAGTAACATTTTTTTTTTCTATTTTCTGACTTTATTATTGTATGGTGGGGGGGAGAGAGGGGAGGGGTAGAGTGAGAATGAGATGAAAGGGGAGGGGAGGGGAGGCAAGGAGAGGAGACGACAGGACAGGACAGGAGAGGAGACAGTGGAACATCCTATAAAGATCCCCAGAGAGAAGTCATAACATCAAATTTGTATTCCTGGGTCTGTCATCAGCTTGAGTAGTCACTCACACTCCTATCAAGTTTCCCCTTCTATCAAGTGGGAAATTTGAATAGATTATTGCTGAAATCCCTTTAAGCTCTCACAATCTCTACTTCCACTGAGATATCAGGAAGAAGAAATAAAACTTATAAGAAAAAGGCTATCTAAGAGAAGGAAGTCGGTGTGAGATGAAGGGAGGCAGATGAAGAAAAGCAGGTAGATGGTTTATTTGGGTGTCACAGCTCATGGGGATACCAGGCAAGCCCTTCACCCTGCAGTGACCAGAGATCATGAGCATCTTCCTAGAGTCCATTTCTCCCTCCTATTGCCTCTCTCTGTCCCCCGCCAACCCAGGCCATTTGCCAACTCATCAGAGCCCCACAGTGTGAGCACCCACTGCCTGAATGTCACAGGCTTGAACACAGCCCATTCAAACGCAGGGCCAAGGGGGCTGACGACGTGCAGCTGGGTCATTGCCCCTTTCTTCCCTTCTCCGGAGCTCATCTCTCTCACCCACCTTCAAGCGTGCAAACAGGACCGAGATTAAGGTGACGCTACAGGAGCCTCAACATAGTAACATTTATAGAAGATAAACAAAAGCCCAGAAACCTCCTGTCAGTCAGCCGGGATCTCAGAGCTGGAGTCGCAACATTGTTTCGAATACAGAAAACAAAGGCCAGAAACCTGCTTTCAGCCGAGCCTCAGAGAGAAAGCCGGCTCTCAGCTCCAGTGACAGCCATAGAAGGTAAATAAATGCCAGAATAAAAAGAAAAGAAAAAAAGGAGAAGTTTGGAGCTCCAGTCGCCCGCCAGCCTGAAAACGGCCCTCAGCCCCTCACCCAGACTGGCCAGGCACCCCAATGGGGACCCCCACCCTGAAGCAACAAGATGGCGGCTAATTTGCACACTGAAGGCAGGCGGCAGCAGGCAAGGCTGTCTGCGGTCTGGGACCCGGACCTGTGACCCTGCCGGGTGGGATCAGCGGAGCCTCGAGGCTTCCCGGCACCGGGATCAGCGTGACAGGGGGCAACGCCCAAATCCCGATTGCCCTGCAGCTCTGTGTGTGACAGGGGGCAGCACCCCAACCCCCCCCCCCCCCACGGGCCCTGCTCTATGTGAGACGGGGTAGAGCCATACCTCCCCATCGGCCCTGCCCTGAGTGTGACAGTGGTGGCGCCCCAACCTCCTGATCGGCCCTGCTCTGTGTGTGACAGGGTGTGGCGCTCCAACTCCCCCCCCCCCCCACGGACCCTGCTCTGTGTGTGACAGGGGGTGGTGCCCCAACTCCCCTATTGGCCCTGCTCTGTGCGTGACAGGGGGGAGCTCCTCAACCCCCTGATCGGCCCTGCTCTGTGCGTGACAGGGGGGAGCTCCCCAAACCCCTGATGGGCCCTGCTCTGTGCATGACAGGGGGGAGCTTCCCAAACCCCTGATTGACCCTGCTCTGTGTGTGACAGGGTACGGAGCCCCAACCCCCCTGATGGTCCCTGCTCTGTGTGTGACAGGGGGCAGCGCCCCAACCCCCTGATCGGCCCTGCTCTTTGCGTGGCAGGGTGTGGTGCCACAACCTCCCCATCGACCCTGCCTTGAGTGTGACGGGGCAGTGCCCCAACCCCCCAATCGGCCCTACCCTGAGAGTGACTAGGGGTGGCATCACAACCTCCCCATCCGCCCTGCTCTGTGCATGACAGGGGGCGGCGCCCCAACTCCCCAATCGGCCCTGCTCTGAGCCTGACCAGGGGCTGCACCTAGGGATTGGGCCTGCCCTCTGCCACCTGGGAGCAGGCCTAAGCCAGCAGGTCGTTATCTCCCGAGGGGTCCCAGGCTGTGAGAGGGCACAGGCCAGGCTGAGGGACCCCCCTCTCCCCCCCCCCACCCCGAGTGCACAAATTTTTGTGCACCGGGCCTCTAGTATATATATATATATATATATATATATATATATATATATATATATATTTCCCTAAAATGCTAAGGCTACTGAAAAATATACATGCAATATAAGTCAACAAATATCCTTAAAATTGGTTAAGAAAATATTTGGACAAATATGGAGCCAAATCAAAATCAAGTATTCACAGGCGGGGTTGGGGAAGAAAATAAACTTTTTATATTAGGAATACAGTGGGGCCTTGACTTATGAGTGTCCCAACTAACGAGTTTTTTGAGATAGGAGCCGTCTCTCGGCCGATATTTTGCTTTGAGTTGCAAGCTAAAATTCGGGTTACGAGCCAGCTTCAGATACCCCACCGCTAGTTGGCGCAGCGAACGTCACAGTGAATGCCACAACATCAGCCCAGCATCACATGTCTCACTCATTCACAATTGATTTGACATACGAGTAATTTGAGTTATGAGCTCTGTCACGGAACGAATTAAACTCGTAAGTCAAGGCCCCACTGTACCTAATATTTAATCTTCACAAATTTCACAGATAACAGACTGAGGCTCCCAAAGACTGAAAAACAAAATGTCCTTTTGTAGAGCTATTAAAATTTTATTCAAAATATAAAAGAGCTAAGAGAACAAGTAATTTTTTTTTTCATTTGGAAATTGGTGTTATCTTCTCCTAAACTGTTTGACCTTACAATGATATTGCTACATAGAAAAGCAATTCAACAGTACTTACAAGAACCTACCATGTGTAAAACAAAGGGCAAAGCAATACCAAGAAAAAAAAAATAAAAATGCCTGCAAACTGTCAGTTAGCCCTGCTTTGCTGATACTAACAAATCAAGAGCAGATTAAATCACATTAAAGATCAGCACTTTTGAATCTATACTGTAGTCTAATAGTTTTTCACATAATTAGATCATTTTTAATCTGTTTGACAAGTTTGCTTATCACAAACAATATTTTTTTTCTCCAAAGTAATAAGTATAGGATCATTATTTGTGCAGGCTGGCACCTCTGTGCTGTAACTTAAGGATGGCTTAAAAGAAATCTGAGACCTTTATATAATTAAAGACACTAAATAAATAACACTTTATTAGATGCCTGTAAGGATATTAAAATAAGCTCTAGAGATCTTTCCAACCATTTCCCAAAGGGATGATCAGTTTTCCAAAGTGAAATGACAGAAAGTAGCATCGCTGAAGGCTTCTTGCACAGATAACACTTGAGTAACTGCAATGTATCTCTGATGAGGCCTTGCTGGTTTATGCTTTCACTGCTCTCAGAGCGAATAATGTGCAATGCAACACACGAATTATATGGGTTACCAAGATTTTAGTGTACCTCTTTTAGCATCCACATATTTATCCGGAAATTTGGTTACCTCTGTGAAATTCTGTGATTTCATAAATATTATTTTTTATCCCTCTTTTAAATTTTAAATATCAGAATTCAAGGGGAAATGAAACCAAACTTTAGGTCTTCCAAAGGGAAACAATTCTTTTCTAAATTTGTGTTTTATAAATGCTGTACCAATACATATTATAGAAAAAAATGAACCAAAAACACAAAATTTAAACTACACAAGAGAAATAAATAAGAAAAGCTGACACTTTCAAGGAAAAACTGATATGGAATATAGTTCCCAATGACTTTGCTTGGGAAGCTTTACCAATTCACAGATACTACGGAGATGGAAAAAGTAGTGCAGCCTTTTAATGAAATATCAACATTGATTTAGCAACAATTTTTCTTTGTGATAACTCTCTGGTGCAGACTCTACAGTCTTCATACACAACTGCATCATTCTGTGTGTTCAGAAACAGCCATGGTTGTTCATTGTTTCCTGTGGAATATATCTGCCAGCTGTGACCTCTAGCCCAGTCTCTTGTGATTAACATAACAATTTTCTCATTTTAATCACTTCTTAGATTTTAGGTCCTTCCAGTGATTTTAGACAAAGGGATTAAGGATTGTCTGAATCATATGAATGATCATTTAAAAAGTACCACTGCAATTCCACCTCTCTTTTTCACTGTGCCTGATACATATTACAAGCCCATGATATACTTGAATAATATGCCTTCTGGTCCACAGTTCCACAGAGTTAGAAAGTTTAAGGAAAAAATGATATCCATGTGTGGATACATTCTCCTGATATACTAGTACATTTAAAGCTCTCAGGGCATACTCTACATTGAAGGGACTGCCTATTCTTTGGGCCAGACTTTGCTTTACTCCTGTATATCCTTCTTGCTCAGACATTTATTCTCTTCTAAGCTGGCTATTCATTTCATTAAACCTGTCTAGGGGGTTTCTATTGTACCCACCTCTTCAGATTTGTGACCCACCTGAACTTACAACATGGTTAATCCTTAATTCTGCTATATTTATGGAGATTTGGAAATTGTCCTATTCCCTGTCCTTGGCCCTGTCCCCTGCAAGAGTCCCTTCTGAACATGTGCTTATTGAACAACTCCAAAGTAAGAATTGCTCAGTCCTCCTCCCATGCTTTATGGAGTTTACACTCCAGTGATGGGAATAAACATTATTAACACAGGGAAGCAAGAAGTAGAGTCAGAAAATAGTCATATTGCACACAAAGTCGTTTTGTCAGGAAATATGCAGTTAGATGTATATGCTACTACATGTGAGAAAGAGAAAGCAGCCCTTGGTAGCTGGCCATGCACTACCAGGTAGACCTGGATCTTGCTGCAAGTTGGTCTAATGCTCTCAGTGAGGCCATGGTGTTTGCTTACTGAACAGGGACTTTTTCATAGGGCACCAACACCAAACAAGGTGACTATGATACGTAGATCCAGACAAAGTAAGGCCAATCTGTACAAATGTCTGAGCACAGACAAAAACAAAACCATATAACATCATCATGTACCCCCTCTCTTGGCTATTATCAGGGTAAAGCTCCTGCTCTATCAGTGACAGCTTTAATAAAAAAAAAAAAATAAGTCCAACCACAGACTTATCATGGCTTTCTGAAAGCATCCAATGCAGAAAAAGGCCCACCCATTGTTTGAACCTGCTCCCAAACTACCCAACAAAAGCCCTTATCACATAATATATCCTTTCTAATGCCTTCTGACTGAGGCAGCCTATGATTCCTCATTTGTGAAATCTCCCTCACTTCAAAGTAGTGATAAATCCAACTTGTTTAAATAAAGGTATGATTCTGGAAGGCACTGACATATGTATAGTTATTTTCACTGAGAGGGGTAAATCCTATATAATAAAAGCCTAATATGCAAATCGACCGAACAGAATGACCTGTCACTATGTCGCACACTGACCACCAGGAGGCATGCACTCAATGCAGGAGCTGTGGTGGGGGGCAGGGCCAACGAGTGGGCAGCACCAGACTGGCCAAGGCGGGTGCCAACCCCACCCCCCCGCCAATCGCCCCACTGGTTGCCCCACAGATCGGCCCTGATACCTGGCCAGGCCTAGGGACCCTACCCATGCAGGAATTTTGTGCATCAGGCCTCTAGTATTACAATAAATATCCTCATTTAAGAATTGAAGTTTCCTGTAGCATCACTTATGTTGCATCAGAATCTATTAATGAATCTTTCAATATGTAAATTTGCCTGAACTTTCCTTGAATACACAGGTAAAGTAGCTATCATATAAGATAAATGTTACTTTTATGTATATTTGTTAAGTGAGTCAATACAATAATCACAATACTTACTTTTAAAACTTGGTCACTATGCCTTAAATGTATTTCCATTTTCCATATCTAAAAGATTCCCAAGCACAATTGTTTCATATTGCTATCTATGATCAAGGTTTGTTTCCTTGGTAAATATTCTATATGGGTACAGACTTTCTTTGTTAGAAGAAGGGAAAGAAATTTATTATCTGCCTCTAATTATAGGAATATGCCCCTCATTTGTGAAAAAGATTTCTAAACTACTCTCCCTACCCCTTGCCCTTCAACTCTATGTGGTTGTATGTAAGAATCCACAATTTTCCAGTGGAAAATTACCCCTAACATCTGAAAATGTATTCAATATTATTTAGATCATATGCCCTGAATAAATTAGTTTTTGCAACATATTAAGTAAATAGATACTAAAATATGTTAGTGGTGAAATATAAGAACATTTCAAATATGACCCTGCAGCTGAGGCATGTTACAGGCCCATGGTTCAGTCTCCAGTGTTTAAAGTATTTCAGTCAGTCTTGTAAACAAGCAGCTGCCCTTCTGCCTAGAACATCTAATGGAACCTACCTGAAAAATTATAAAAATTTAAGGAGTAGGACACTTGTGGTTGTTTTGTAATAATATTTCTCAGTTGGCTTGATTTTGATCTCAGATAAGTTACCTTTCTATGTCTTCTCCAAAGCTGCAGGCTAACTACTAAAATAAGGCCATTAGTCAATCATGAGGGGAAAGATGAGAAGAGAATACTTAGGAGGGGACAAATTCATTCTTTACAATAATGGGAAATCTCTTTGAGTCAACAGAGTAATTTTTCACCCAGAAGACATCATATCTTTATTATAGTTTTCTACATTTTTACAAAGGATAACATTGGCTCATTATTTCCATTACTACAAGCTGATAAAAACATGCTAGTAAGTTGGTCACATTTTCAGGAAAATTATGTAAGGATTATTTAATAAGTAGAAGTAAAATAAGAGGATAGACTAGGCCCTCATGCAGTCTTTTAAAACCCTCTAACCTACTAATTTTTTAAATTTATATATATTTTACAACTTAGCCATTCAATTGAAACATGCCTTTAAAACTACAATGAATCTGAAACTACATAAATGTCGGTTCCACTGAATGATCAAAAGCTTAGGAATTGTTCACACTGTACATGTCTTTATTAGAGTTCTTCATTTTTCCTTCAGGTCACATTTAATACCCTTAAATTTCTAGTTCACTCTGTGGTAAAAAATAATGTTAGAACCATTAAATCATAGACTATGAGTAGGGTGAGACCTTAGAAGTGATCTAATGCAACCTCCAACCAAATGCAATAATCTCTTATACAATGCCTTTCACGGGTTTATAATTAGATCATAAACTCGTTATATGAGTTTAGGTTTCCCATAAACCAAAGACCTTAAAAAAATTAATCCACACTGAATAGAAAACCAAGTTGTAAGCAAGTAATAAACAAAAGTGTATAATATGATTCACACCAAAGTACATTTATTAAAACTTTAAATATACTGGTATTGTGTTGTTGAATTAAGTGCCAATATTACAGTATGAGACATGAGACATCACTAAAAAGGCCCATAACATTTGAAAAGCCTCAGTCATAAATCTCTCCAACCACTAACCCAGTTCACCTCTCAACTCCCATCCAATTCAACTCAAGGCTCTGTGCCATAAAGGACATCATTCAGGACCACAACACTAAAACATCTAGACTACCCTTTTAAAACTCATCCCTTTATGTTCTACGATGGGGCAATCAGAAGACATGTCTGCCTGGGCTTCTGGTACTACCAAAACTCTTAGAAATATACAGCCTGAATCAGCCTAATGTTTCCAACCTTGCCATTTCTGAGTTTTCCTCATTCCCTACTATGGATTCCAGGCTTGTATCTTTTCTCCCTCTTACAAAACCCAATATACCGTAGGGTTCACAACTTTTGAGAATATCACACTCTCCCTCACTTTTTGCTATCAACCAGTACTCCTAACCAATGAGGACTCCAGCACCATGTTTTTCATTTTAACAGAGCATTCTGAAATGAAGAGAAGTTTGTAAAGAGACAAATTAGCCGAAGCCGGTTTGGCTCAGTGGATAGAGCGTTGGCCTGCGGACTGAAGGGTCCTGGGTTCGATTCTGGTCAAGGGCATGTACCTGGGTTGCGGGCACCTCCCCAGTGGGAGATGTGCAGGAGGCAGCTGATCGATGTTTCTCTCTCATCGATGTTTCTGACTCTCTATCTCTCTCTCCCTTCCTCTCTGTAAAAAATCAATGGAATATATTAAAAAAAAAAAAAAAAAGAGACAAATTAGACATCTACTGTTGTCTCATGACAGATAAGAGTAGCTAGATAACAATGCCATAAGCTAAGATAGGTCAGTAGACAGATGTGTTTGCCACATGTCCCCTTCTAACCTATTATCTACAAGGAAGTATTCTCTACAAGGAAGCATTTTTTAAAAAATCATATGATGTCATATCTCTGCATAAATCCTTAGCTAAGTTTCAAATGCACTTAGAGAAAATAATGAGCCTTCTGTGTAGTTTATATAGCCAAAGTGATCAGAGCTACATAGCTTCCTTTAGCTCCATCGTATGCCTCCTGAACACTAACCACTATACTCAGCCCCACTGTTGTTGAAGTTGCCCCCTTAGATGGTCTCAGCTCTAGCTCATGTAAAACAATTCTTTCTTATTGGACCCCACCCAAAATTCTTTACATGACAAGCTCGTTCTATTTCTTAAACTGTCAGCTTTAACATCAATTACTTAACTAACTGCTATTGAAGTTATACTTCCCCCAAATCATTCTCACCATCATTCCCTTGATTATTCCCTACCTTGTACTTTTTAAAACACTTTTAATTTTATCTGTGTGCATGCAAATAATTTCAGCATTGTTCTCTTTCCCTATTCTCTGTCTTACAAAGTAAGACACAACTAACTCAGGTAGCAGGGATAATGGGATAAGAAAATCAATATTTTTGCCAAAAATTTTAATTTTAATCAATTCAGGCAAAAATCATTGGTGGAAGCTGAAATTAATGAACCAACATTTGACTAGTAATAATATAATTACATAGTACCAAAATGCATAATCTAATCATGAAGAAATATCAGACAAATTCAAATTAAAGAATGTTCTGCAAAATTTCTGGTGAAATATCAATGCCATGAGATACAACAGAGATTCAAGAGTGGTTCCAGATTGAAGGCCTAACAAGCCCTTAAAAATAAATGCAAAACTGGATCTTGAATTTTATTTTGCTATAAAAGACTTTATTGGAACAACTGACAAAAATCTCAATAGTCTGTAAACTGGAGAATAATATTGTTTCAATACTAATGTCCTGAGTTTGCTAATTACTATATGGTGTTTATTAACATTAGATAAATACATATTTAAATAAACTTAAAAGTGGTATCATGTTTATAACTTACTTTTAAAAAATTCTAAAAACTCTCTATACACACACACACACACACACACACACACACACAATGCAGACAGAGACAGAGAGACAGAAAAATATAAAGTAAATGTAGTAAATTTTAACATTCAGGAAATATATGTGAAGAGTAACTGGAATATTTTTGTCCTTTTCAGCAAATTTTTTCTAAGTCTGAAATTATGTCAAAATAACATACTTTTAAAAAACAGTGAACTAACAACTCTTCAAGCAATATACTTTTATTTTCAGTAAATATATTTAAAAGTTTGTGTGTGTGTGTGTGTTTTTTTTCAAATTTTTCCCTTTGGGAGCTATATAAATTTCTCACACTTTTGGTAATTACAAAATGAGCTTTAACTTCCAGAAACTATTTTCAGATCTTGCTATGTATTTTTGAATTTGTTCTCAGTGGTGAAATGTTTCCATCATTTGAAAATGTAATTTACTTTTAGAAATGAGCAGAATTCATTCAACCATTGGATTAGTAATGTGAGGCATATCAATGTGGGGATATGAAGTAACCAGGTTGGATGCCTGGATTTCTTATGTGGATTATAAAGTAATTTTTGATGTAATTATTCAAAATAATAAAGTGAAAGCAATTTTTAAAAATAGAAACATTTTCAGGAATAACTTTTTCCCAAGGAAATAGGTAATAATAATAGTTAACATGTTTTCAGTACCAAAATATATGGCCAGTATTACACTCACTCCTTTAGATGAATTATTTCATTGATTTCTCATCACTCTTTTAGATATTATATGATTACTAGAGGCCTGATGCACGAAATTCGTGCAAGGGGCTTGGCTCTCGCCACCATGGTGGAGGCTGCCTCCTCTGCTCGGCCCCCAGGCACTGCAGCTTGGTCTGGAAGGATGTCTGGTCTAATTAGCATATTGCACTATTATTATTATAGATTATACCTATTTTTGCAAGGTAGAAACACTGAGACTTAGATGATTCTTTTTTAGTTTGCCAAATATTCTCCAACCAGTAGAGAAACTTATGACATGATGCCAAATTAGAAAATTTTATTATATCTGCTCCAAAAGTAGAAGATGAGACAAGTAATATGGGATAGTAGAGGACTTAAATATAGCACATTGGTGCTTAGTTGGATTCTTGACTATTCAGACTTAAATTTAACATTTCTGAGCCTGTTTCTTCATCTTTAAAATAGAAAGAAAACTATTTTATTGATGTGGTAATCACATTTTTCAGTGAGAAAATATGAAGTCAGCAGTAATAATATATAATAGTAGCTAACACTTATTATGAAATTAATGTAGTTTTATATTCAATCCTGACAGCAATTTTTTACAGTAGATCCTTTTATTATTCCCATTTTTTAGATGAGGAAACAGCTTTTGATAAGATTAGGTGATTTATTAATGAAATCAATGCTAGTTAATGGCAGAGATGTGATTATAACTCAGATCCAGCTTACTCCAGAATCATCCATCCTTAAGCATTATTTTCTGCTTCTAATTTATGCTAGAAAGAGGATCTACACAACCACTACTCTTGAAAAATTCATGAAGTGATGTGGTGGGAAAGAGAATAGTTCTTAAGCCAGTTGGATAGAGATTTGAGTATCAGTTTTACAATACATCCTAGACATGAGTGGCGCCAATGTCCCCCATGGTGGCAGGATTTCCAGGAGGTATATAGGGCTGGTGCATGTTTAGAACAGACACTAAAATCTTGACAGACAGGTGAGCAGACACAGTCTACTGCAGAAATCCACAGGAGAAAAGGTAAAGATTTCCCATTTATTTTTGAGCTCTATTCTTTCTCTGTTACACCACAAAGATCTACTCTCCACTTCTGTCAATAATAGGAGGCGAGATCATCATGGAGTCTCTTCAACCATAAAAAGATGGCCAACAACAATCCACCATTTAAAGACCATACCATGGTTTTCCTCCTCAGTCAATAAAAGTTTCTCCTGTAATTTCCACTACTAATAACTTGTACCCTTTCCTGATGTACCATGACACTCATTTTATCATTTAATTATATGTACTATATTGTATTAAGTCCAATTGGTCCACATAAATAAATGGTGAGGGGCTTAATCTACACTATATCAAAAAGAACTCTATGCTTAAGGAAATGTTGACAGAGGTAAGCAATGACTTCACCAATAAGTATCAGCTATTTTAAAACCTGTTCTTTTGATGAACATAACTATTTTGGATTCACTTCAATTTATACAAATGAAACCTTCTTTCTTCTTCCTTCTTTCATTCGCTCTTTCATTCTCTTAACCATTCATTTAGCACTCTCTGACTTTTTCAGAGGCTACAATCATCCTATCTAATAATAGAGAAACATGGTAATTAGCCATACCTCCGCAACCCTTCCCATTGGCTAAACAGGGCGATATGCAAATTAACTGCCAACCAAGATGGCGGCCGGCAGCCAGACAGCTTGAAGCGAACAGGAGGTTTGCTTGCTTCAGTGACGGAGGAAGCTAACGTTCCCCGCCTGCCTTGCCGGCCTCTGAGCTTGCAGTTTAAGAAACGTTGTTACAAATATAGAAGCTAAACAAAACCCCAGAAACCTGCTTTCAGCCAGCCGGGCTTCAGCCAGCAGGACAGCAACATTGTTTCAATTATAGAACAAACGCAGATCCATGCTTTCAGCCAGCCGAGATCTCAGAGCTGGAGTGAGCAGGACCGCAACAGTGTTACAATTATAGAACCCAAACAAACCAGTTACCTGCTTTCAGCAGCTGAAGCCTCAGAGCTGGAGCCAAGCCTCAGAGCTAAAGCTGGCCAAGAATAAAAAAAAAAAAAAAAGAAAAAAAGGACAGGTTGGGAGCTTCAGTCACCCGCCAGCCTGAAAACGGCCCTCAGCCCCTCACCCAGACTGGCCAGGCACCCCAGTGGGGACCCCCACCCTGAAGGGGGTGTGACCAGCTGCAAACAGCCATCATCCCCTCATCCAGGCTGGCCTGGCACCCCAGCGGGGACCCACACCCTGAAGGGGGTGTGATCCAGCTGCAAACAGCCATCATTCTTTCATCCAGGCTGGCCAGGCACCACAGTGGGGACCCCCACCCTGATCCAGGACACCCTTCAGGGCAAACCAGCCAGTCCCCACCCGTGCACCAGGCCTCTATCCTATATAGTAAACGGGTAATATGCCTCCCAGCACCGGAATCAACGGAGCAGTGAGGCCTCCCAGCACGGGGACCAGCGGAGCCACGAGGCCTCCCAGCAACGGGATCAGTGTGACAGGGGGCAGCGACCAAACCCCCTGATCGCCCTGCGGCTCTGTGTGTGACAGGGGGCGGGGCCACAACCTCCCTATCCCCCCTGCTCTGTTTGTGACAGGGGAAGGCGCCCCAAACCCCTGATCGGCCCTGCTCTGTGCCTGATAAGGGGGAGCTCCCCAACCCCCTGATCACCCTGCGTCTCTGTGTGTGACAGGGTGCGGCGTCCCAACCCTCTGATTGGCCCGGCTCTGTGTGTGACAGGGTGTGGCACCCCAACCCCCCACCCCCACGGGCCCTGCTCTGTGTGTGACGGGGTAGAGCCATAACCTCCCCATCAGCCCTGCCCTGAGTGTGACTGTGGCGGCACCCCAACCCCCTGATCCGCCCTGCTCTGTGTGTGACAGGGGGTGGTGCCCCAACTCCCCTACCGGCCCTACTCTGTGAGTGACAGGGGGAGCTCCTCAACCCCCTGATCGGCCCTGCTCTGTGCATGACAGGTGGGAGCTTCTCAACCCCCTGATTGGCCCTGCTCTGTGCGTGACAGAGTATGGAGCCCCAACCCCCCTGATAGGCCCTACTCTGTGAGTGACAGGGGGTGGTGCCGCAACCTCCCTATCGAACCTGCCTTGAGTGTGACAGGGGGCGGTGCCCCAACCCCTCAATCGGCCCTACCTTGAGCGTGACTAGGGGTCGCATCGCAACCTCCCAATCCACCCTGCTCTGTGCATGACAGGGGGCGGCGCCCCAACTCCCCAATCGGCCCTGCTCTGAGCCCGACCAAGGCCTGCACCTAGGGATTGGGCCTGCCCTCTGCCACCCGGGAGCAGGCCTAAGCCAGCAGGTCATTATCTCCTGAGGGGTCCCAGACTGCGAGAGGGCACAGGCCGGGCTGAGGGACCCCCTCTCCCCCCCACCCAGTGCACAAATTTTTGTGCACCTGGCCTCTAGTAATATATAATTCTGAAGTAGACACCTAGGAAAATTATGAAAAGTATTACCTTGAGTTTAGAAACAAGCTTGATAACAGTAAGTTTTGTACTCTTCCATAATTTTATATTTATACATATAACAAATTTTATATCAATTTCACTCATTAATCATATATGTGTGTGTGTGTATATTTGTGCATGCATATACACACACACATACACGTGCACTAAAAGACAACTTTATGTCAGACAAAATGTTAAATATTTCCTTAAAAATGAATGTACTATATCTCTGGTCTTGAATAAATCATGGTATAAATTTTATTTCATATGTGAAATTGAATACAATTTCTAAAATGGTAAACGTTGGGGCAAGTTACTTTACTGCTCTCTGCTTCAATTTGCTCATCTGAAAAGTGGCAATAAAAGTAGCACTTACCTCACAGGTTTGTTAGACGTATTAAATGAGTACAGAAAAAAAGCATCAAATACTTCTAGGCTCTTAGTATAAATGTACAATATTACTCCTTTCCTCTAATTCTAGTCTTTCTTTTGCCCTTCCTGACATTCAGTCATATAGGCTATTATGTCCAAAATGCTTCAGTAGGGGAGGGGAAGTGAAGGGACTATGGTGCACTGGAGAGTGGGGGGGGGGGGGGGGGGGGGGGTCCTGGAGGGAAAGGTTGAGAATGAAATAAAAAATCTAGTAAATCTCTTTATTATCTTTCAATAGCCTATGTAAGCCCTTAGGGGACCCTATGAGTTTGATCAACTTTATGAGAAACAGGATTTGAGAGCAATGATTTCTACATCTCTTACCTCTGCCATCCCAGAATAAAATAAGATTTTATGGATACAGGAAAGAATAGAAATGATGCAGGTAGAATTTAGACAGTGATTTGTCCCAGATAAAAGGTTTTGAGTTCGTCCTCAGCTATGGAGTGATTAGTGAATCTAGGCAAAGTCTTTGTAATCCATGCTCAGGTGGTATGGGCAGAGCAGAATGGTCCCGCACCCCTCTATAGCTACAAGTACCAGAGCATGCTGCTCGACCTGAAGGGGTCAGTGAGAAAAGTGTGGTATCTCAAAAGTAGGTGCCCTGCAATGGGGGTTGACAGAAGATGAGATGGAGCCACAGGCATCTAAATAGGTATCTATGAGGCTGGGTAACCTGGATAAATATCTGCCCAATATGTTGGTTCTAGGTAAGTCCTCTGGTATCAATCTGAAGGTGGTGGCAGAACCATTGTTGACTGAAATTAGTTATCTACCACTTCCAGAGAATGGCAACTCAAATACAAGGTAGGCTAATGTACAAATAAACAAACCAATGTACAATTCCTGTACTCTTAAGATCTGGTCAGAGATGTGTACCTGCTAAATGGAAGATAAAGTACCGTGAGATTACCTTGAGATCTGGCTCCCGGTTATTTCTCTGGTTGCATTTCCTAGGTCTCACACTCTTATCTTCTTGCAGCAGCCACACTGGCCTCTGCCAATCTTCAAACACATCACATTCGCTTGCCTCTCGGGCTTCACAACTGTTATTCTACTGTCCGTGGTGCACTTACTCCAATATCTACAAACACATCTTCATTCTTTCAGGTTTTTACTTAAAAGCCAATTCTTACTGAGGTCCTTTGTGATTATCCCAAGTAAAAAGGTTCAACGCCCTCCACGTCATGCCATACCATGTAAGTTATCAACTCTTAACATCTATATAATAAACAGTAAGCTAAACTCCTTTCATAGTATTACATTTTTGCAATGTGGTACATTGCTAATCAGTTCAGAAAACATAGAAAATCTAAATGACCAATCATTAGAGAAATAATAATAGAGCCAAAGATAGGTATTCAGAAAAATAAATAGCCCTACATTGTATAAGTTATAAAACATTAGTATTTGACTTTAGTATAAATAACAATCTTTTGAATTCTCATGGATCAATTTGGAATGGCATACAGCTATTTAAGCGGTACTTGGTTGTCTTTTTCAACCTTGAGAATCATATCTAACTTCAACGTTTACCAGGTTTATATCCTTTAACTAAAATACTAGAAATGATATTCAAGGGTCCTTACTGTACTGAACTCAAAATGAGTTTTAGTGACAAATAGTTTGCCTATTATTGCTGGGTTTGAAAACATGAAAACAATAGAAAAGACCCTGGAATGTTATTGAAAAGACTGCCAAGAATATGCTCAGGAACACTGCTATAACACAATTTACTTGGGAATTTTGATGAAATGTAGCTTCTGACTCACTAAGTTGGGTGGCACCTAATATTCTACATGACTAATCAGCTATAGATGGTGCTGATGATGCCAGTTGCTAGCACAGCTGAAGCAATGAGATGTTAGAAGTGGTGCCCTCTCAGGTATATTCCCTTAACAACTCGAAAATGTGAAAATTAGGAATAATTATAACTCTAATCAGAGCACATCATCATTCCGTAAGAATTGAGAATCTAGAGTCAGACAGCAGGAATTGAATACTGACTGCAAACTTAGTCTACTGAAAAACAAATATTTTATAACACAGAGCTGAAATGAGAATTCAATAACATAATAAACACAATGGGGCATTAACATTCACAGTACTAGTCAGAGTAGTGTGTCATGTCAAAATGTTCTCATATTATTTTCCTAAATGAGTATCAGATGTTTGTGTTTTTCAGTCTTTTTGTTTTGAGTTAAAATTTATTAAGCTCTCAAAACTATCCTCTTCTTCAAATATTTCCCACTAGTGTAAGACAAATTTGTTTTTAGTTGGCTTTAAATAATCTAAATGAGAAGTTTAAAAATGTGTATAATTTTGCTCAACAGGAAAAGTTTAAAATATGATTTTTGACTATACATTTTAAAAGAATATTAAACAATTATGCACATGTATTAGAATCCATGCATTCACATAAGTAATGAGAAAATTTATATTATACTTAGGTTATAGTATTTCAAAATAAATTTATAAATGATCTTTTGTAATAAACAGAGGCTGTTAATAAACCATATCTATTTTTTAAAGTTCCATTATTTTATAATCTCACTTTGTTTTGGGCCAGAAATATTTCCAGCTTTGATCACCCACTTTACTCACCAAATTTGGCACATTCTAACTTCTGCTAGTGGCAAAAACAGAATTGACTCTTTAAGTTTGAAGAGTTGCCACTGTTGAGAATTATTCAAAGTACATCCCACAGAATCCAAAGATAACATCAACAAAGAAAACCCCAAACCATGGGCGCGATGGTGACATGACTATGCTGTTGGCTCCCATGATAACTACAGTGAAGGGGACATCATTCGTGCCAATAAACCAATTTGAATACATTGTTCAATCCAGCTTATTTTCTATGTGTCTCACCTCATGTTTTCATGTAGATTTTAATGAGAAATGGAAAGACTTGCATTATTTTCTACACAGCCTATTTCCAGGACACTCTGCACCAACAACATAATTCTACAGCAGTTGTTAACCCTTGCCACTCTTTAATTAACTGAGCTGATGTTTCTGGGATGGAAAGAGAAATCTGAATGAAAAGGCAGATGCTCACAGTACCACATTACTGTTGCAAATTCCCTGGCACGTATGGGCGCCAAAAGCCCAGATCAGAAGGATTATGAATTCTGGAAGTCCTTCCACTAAAACCAGGGCATTGGCAAAAGAGGAGTTTGGAGACCTGAAAAAATTACAAGGGGATTGGCCAACTTCTTTATATTCATTAGCTCTTCCCACTGCTTTTCCAGCCTTCCCCCATCACATCTGCTTCCTCTGGGAATGTCCAGGTAGAGTTAGCTACAGCAACTGTTTTCTAGAAAATGCCCATGCCAGATGGCACCATCAGAGTGGGAACACCTGGGTCCTAAAAGGATGTAATACATATATTATGACAACATGGTGAAATCATATTAGGAAATATCTTACTGCTTCATTTACTTTAAGGTTGTCCAGAGTGTTTTTCTGAATTTATACTATATATTATCATACATTGATATTTTCTTCATTGAGAATTATTCAATTTCATTAATTTGATTTTTTTTTAATTTTAAGAGTGGGTTTGTTCATTTAAAGTCTAGCCAATATATGTAGAAGTGACCTCTGTGAAGGTAGGATAATATAGTTAAGAGTTATAGCTCTGGTGTTGACCTTGTAAATTAATTTGACATTTATGAAAGTCACTAAGCATTGCTTTATTTAATTATGAATGGAAGTAATAATAGTACTTAATCTCATAGAGGTATAGTTGAAGTTAAAGAAATATAAATGCCTGTTTCTTAGCATAGTCCTTGGTACATGGTGAACAATTAATTAATTTCCAAGACTCAGTTACAGGATATTTTAAAGAGTAATAAAAAGTAGAGAAGAACCAGTCCTTAGCCTCAAGAAATGTAACACTCACCAGGACAATAATAAATGAACCGCAAATATCTAATCTAGCTAAATACCTCTCTCTTTGTAAATAAAATAGGGAGGAAACCCACGAAAGTTTCAAGTGGAGCCCTAGCTGGTTTGCTCAGTGGATAGAGCGTCGGCCTATGGACTAAAGGGTCCCAGGTTCAATTCCGGCCAAGGGCACTTGCCTGGGTTGCAGGCTTGATCCCCATTGTGGAGTGTGCAGGAGGCAGCCGATATCAATGATTCTCTCTCATCATTGATGTTTCTATCTCTCTATCCCTCTCCCTTCCTCTCTAAAATCAATAAAAATATATTTTTTTAAAAAAGTTTCAAGTGGAGTTGTTTGAATCAGGATTATTAAGGTGATTTTTCTGGAGACGTAGGCCCTAAAAATCTGATGGGCCCTGGAGTCAATATTGTCTTCCAAGCATCTGCCTCTCCCCACCCAGAATCCTCTTCCGCTCTCTGCCTAGCAAATGTCTTATCTTTCAAGACTTCATTCAGTTATCACTGATATTACTTATGGAGCCTCCATGACCTAGTCAAAACTAGTGGGTAGTTTTTGAATGTGCTTCTATTCTCACACTTCTGCCATGGAATTAAATCTATTTGTATGTATGCAGTTGTGAATTTCTCGGGAAAACAGCCAAGTTTCATTTATAATGCTATGACCCAGGATCTGGTAGGGTTTTGATTGATCTGTCTATTTTTTATTTGAACTTATGAATATATAAATAGGTGAAGGCAACAAACTGACTAGGATAAAAATTATGTTGTAGAGAGAACTTGACGGATTGGGGGCATTTACGGATGAAGGATAAAGACAAGGAAAGAGAGAGGAAAGGGATGTTTACCTCCAGCAAGTTTTCTTAGAATAGTACGAGATTGAAGAGAAGTTGGAACCAGTATAAAAATTGTGAAACAGTATAGTTGTAAATCCAGAAGCAATCTGTTACTTATAAATAACAGTAGGAAAAACCAGTTAAAGCTCTGTACTTAATTAAATCTTTCTTCTTTTCCCTCTTCCGGTCTTAAAATGCTTGCTATGTTCATAGAATTTCTTTCTTATCTCCAGAGGGAGATTAGGCGGCCCAAATGAAACCTTTAAAGGGAATTTACAGAGAAATACAATTCAGATAGCTGAGAATTCTCTGCTCAGCAAGAGATTTAGAATCACAGAGTTGCTGTCTCTGGTACCCCTCTCTAAAGCGTTTTCCAAAAAATAGTCAATATCAAAGGTCAGACCTTTAAAAAGCCATTTGGAACTGGAAGCCTGAGGGAAAAGACCTAGGAGAAAAGCTTTGGCAAGCTTCAGAAGCCTTTCATTGAGTTGGCATCAAGACAAACCGTGCTGGCCTCCCAGCCAGCAGAGCAGATGTGTCATTTCAGAGGTGGTAAAGGCGTCCATCCCTAAACGTCACTCTCAGCTGCCTCTTTTTTCAAGAGCAGTGATGCAGTCCTTGGTGTGGATGGCTATGCTTTATTGAAATGCACAAACTTCTGGAGGGAAGGGAGGGGAAGTAAAATAAGACATGTTTAGTGACTACAAAGGACCAGGCATTATGCTGGGCTTCTCATATACAGTTTGTCTATAAGTCTAATCATCTGAGTTACAGAGGGAAAAAAAATCTAGCTCAAAAAGTTAAATAACTTGCCAAAAGGCATACAGCCCAGAAGTATGGAATTAGAATTTAACCTAAGTCTATCTAACTCAAAACTGCTTTTATGTTATTAATTTATAAAGTTATTTCTCATTCTTTTACATCTTCATATATGTGTCCTAAACTTTCCAACTGGTCACTAGATGAAAGCATGATTTGGTAGGAGAAGGAAGAGAAGGCATTTGAGGACTTAAGGAAGAGGTACTATAAAATGATGAAAGGAAAAGTGAAAGGCAAAGAACAAAAATCTTCAAAACTTAAAAATTTTATAGTGAAGACCAGGCCTTTAGGAATCAGTTGGCTTCTACCACAAAAAAAAAATTTGACTAGAATTTAACTACAATATTTGTATACATTTTAAAAGAAATTTACTCATTTTTTGACATAGACACACACCACCTATGTAAGGTTTCCTGTATATTTAAAATATGCTAATATTATAATTCAAAATGTGGAATTATAATTAGTTGAGATATACAAGTATATAAAGCAAGAAATATACATAAGAGGCATAATATATACATATTTATTTTTCAAATCGTCAAATGAAATTGAAAGGCTTTTTCTGTTATAACATATACCTCCTTTTTGTTTGCCTAAACAGAAATAAACTAGTAATAAATGAGAAATAATGATAAATTCTGCATGAAGTCTAGTAAGTAAAAATCTAGTAAGTGATATAATGTGATCCCTTTTAGTATAATTCAAAGATAACCACATTCAAAATCTATTTTGTTTAATTGGTGAGGAATAACAGTATCATTCTTCTTATACTTTATGGTTTCCCTCAAAAGCCACATAAACTATAGAATAAGCATAAGTTTTCTAATCATATAAGATTTTTCCCTCATCTAATACTTTGTGTACAACCATTTAATGGAACTTACAATCCTATATAATAAAGAGGCAATATGCAAGTTGACCATCACTCCAACACACAAGATGGCTGCCCCTATATGGACACAAGATGGCCTGCAGGGGAGGGCAGTTGGGTGCGACCAGGCCAGCAGGGGAGGGCAGTCGGGTGCGACCAGGCCAGCAGGGGAGGGCAGTTGGGGGTGACCAGGCCTGCAGGGGACGGAGGGCAGTTGGGGGTGACCAGGACTGCCGGGTCAGCAAGGGAGGGAAGTTGGGGGCGACTAGGCCTGCAGGGGAGGGCAGTTAGGGGTGCCAGGTCAGAAAGGGAGGGCAGTTGGGGGCGACCAGGCCTGCAGGGGAGGGAGGGCAGTTGGGGGTGACTGGACCAGCAGGGAAGGGCAGCTAGGGATGACTGGGCCTGCAGGGGAGGGCAGATGGGGGGCAACCGGGCCTGTATGGGAGTGCATTTGGGGGCAATCAGGCTGGCAGGGGAGTGGTTAGGGGGTGATCAGGCTGGCAGGCAGGCAAACAGTTGGGAGCCAGCAGTCCTAGATTGTGAGAGGGATGTCCAACTGCCAGTTTAGGCCCGATCCCACAGGGTCCCAGATTGGAGAGGGTGCAGGCTGGACTGAGGAACACTCCCCCTCCCCAGTGCACCAGGCCTCTAGTTATTTATAATCATGTTAGCTCCAGACCTGTTAACAAATCTTTATATCTCATCTCCATAGGTCCAGAAGGATCTGTGTTCTTAAGCATTGTTTAATACAAATGTATCAAATAAATGTATATCCTTATAATAAATTTAAAGTATCACATTAGAAAATATTGTATCCTCGAGATATAACAATAAGAATCAACTATTTGACATATTTATAGTATACATATATGTTTAACAAACAACTTTTCATTTTATGAGATAATGCTAATCAGTTCATATCATAATACACACAAAAAAAGCTTGTATTATGTATTTATTTACTAAAAATGGGAGAAATACAGTAGCAGGTAAATTCAACTTTGTGATCATAATACAATCATAGTTATAAGCAAATCATATGTGTAAATGGAAGTTTCCTTGCCAATTAGGTGTAAGAGTGCATTCAAATACAGTTAACCTATCTGGGAAAGGTAAGAAGGCAAGTTTCCAATTATTTTCAATATTATTGTATGTTTTTGTTTGCTTATCTCAGATCTAATTTGTTGCCATAAATATTCTAAGGGTACACTCTATCTCTAGCTTGATTGTGGTATTAACAAAATATGACAAGTTTGAAAGACATGTTCTAATATTTCCTGATTAAAATGTTCGGAATTAGAATCATAGCAAAATAACTGCAAATTGACCTTGTCCCCAGGCACTTGACATTCTTGTTAGGCAAAATTCATTTAAAAATTCCACAGAAATGCCTTTTTTTCAAATATTTTTCAAATGTGAGTGTTTTTAAATACTTAAGCCAACTTTTGGAAATACTGCCTCAGCTTGACAGCACTGCATAATCTTCTTTTACATTCCACCTACTACAGCCAGATTCAGTGCCGCACACAGAGCATGCAAGGCTTTGTGGATACATGCATGTGCATAAAACCATAATGATCTGGGCTTTTCTTTGTTAACGATAGCATATTACAACCTCGGCTAGGTTTTCTTTTGTCATGGTACAATGATTTCATTTTGCTTAAGCCACTTCCAAAATGTATGACCCAGATAAATACATCCACCTGCCCATCATTTACTAAGTATGTGATTTGTTTGGCTTTTTCTAAACCTTTCTGCTTTGATTTTTCTAATGCATTCGTTATTATAGAAAAATGGGCGTTAAAATATGAAAAACACAGTAATGTACCAAATCACATATATTTTACATATGCTTATGATGTTTGTGTATACTTCTATGCATCTATGCATATATGCTTGCTATATATGTGTGAGTATGTATATGAATACAAACACTGGTTTATAGTACAGAATTACATGTAATTTGTTAATACTTATACAGTCATATTCATGTAACACATATACATATATTAGGTTGAGAATCTTATAAATCAGAAATGTAAGGTCTTAACATTTGGGGAGTGGCTAAGTTAGTAAAATAAATATCATCAATACAGAATGTTTTCCTAAATATTAGACATTTTAAAATATAAATACATAGCAAAAGGCAGAGAACAGTTTGTTGTGTGTTTAGAATTCTGAGTTCTAATATAAGGAATCCACAAAATATATTTACAAAGCAGAATTCAAAAATTTGAGTCAAATATTTAAAACTGCAATTGCAGGACAAAAGAAAATGAAAAGTTTGAGGAAAAAAATATTTCCTCAGCTATTTCCATCTTAACTTTAACTATTTAAAATACATATTTCCCTAATAAAGGAATTAACTTCAAAGAAATATCTTCAGTGGAAGAAATAAAATACTGTGACCTAGTATAAGCATAAGATCATTATTTCAAAATATTACAAATGAAGTAATTGTACTCGGCATTTTAACTTTTAAAAAATTATAACCATCTGTTTTTTTATTCTCCATTATCAATAGCTGGAAATTTACTTTTTTCATGTAAATGATAAAATTTTTACTGTCTATTATGACCATAAGACAAAAGGGGATGCTTGTTGAAAAAGTTTAGATACATAAAATACAGTTGTATCTATCTGTGTCACATATGTGATGTCCAGAAGGACAGTAATGATCTCAATAGATGCTAGAAAAGATGCCACACGAGGGAAAAACTGCTGAAAATGTCATTAAAACTGAGAAGGATGGGGGTACAGAAATAATTAATTATTCAAATAAAATTGGGGGAGGAGAACAAAGCCAAGAATGTTGGGAAGAATTCAGCAGCATTTTTTAAAAAAGGAAATAAAAAGAAAAAAGATGGGGTTCTTAAACTTAAATAGCTGCCCTAAACACAATGCTTTCTTAAAGTTAAGAAGAATTAGAATATATAAAAGCAGCAGCAGAAAACATCAAGATCAAATGCATACAAACATTATAAAAACAAAGAACTTGAGGAGATATAAAAAAATTAAAAATGCTAGAAAATACTGTTCATGGGACTGATGAAAACTGTTCTTTCAAAATTAACTCACACATTAAAAAAGCTATAAGGTATGAAAAAAACTTAATAAGAATCAGAAAAACAGAAATGATATGACATTTCTCAGGGGAAAATAAAAAAAAATCAAAGGAAAATGTTTAAAAAATGAAGAAGTTACATTAGCAAAATTGTCAAGTGGGTAATTCCAAGCTCAAGTCCCCTTAGAGACACATCAAAAAACAAGCAGATGGGCACTTGGCCTGTTTCCAGATATCATACATATATATATATATATATATATATATATATATATATATATACACACAAATTAGGCCAGGACACCATAATGGGTCACGAACGGACAGGAGGAAGTTGCGTGCACAGGTGAGGCCCAGAGCAGAGATGGAGACAGAGACAGGGGTGCCTACTGGAGCCTGTGCAGTGGCTCCGGCGGCGCCGAAGCAGACACAGGCAGGGGGGCGGAGGGACGCTGAAAGTCAGGCATGGGTCCTGGCCTCCTGCAATGCTGGTCCAGCCTCCCACGGTGTCGGTCCAGCCTGACTCCCATGGCGGCCAGCACTGCACGAGTCAGGTGTGGGTCCTGCCCCCCCACGGGGTGCCTCCTCGCACAGCAGGAGACAGGGCACCTCCTCACATGATTTCAATTGCGCCCTAGGCCTCTAGTTATAAATAATGCTGCTATGAACATAGGGGTACATATATTCTTTCTGATTGGGATTTCGGGAATCTAAGTATATATTCCTAGAAGTGGGATCACTGGGTCAAATGGCAGTTCCATTTTTAAATTTTTCAGGAAACTCACCACTGTTTTTCATAGTGGCTGAAGATCTAAAAACAGCCCAAGTTCTCATCAGTAGATGAATGGATAAAACAAACAAACAAACAACAACAAAAAACGTGGTACATTTACACTGTGGAATACTATGCAGCTGTAAAAATAGAAGGATCTATTACCCTTTAAGACAGCATGGAGGGACCTGAAGTTGAACCAAGGAAATTGAATACATATATGTGTTGCCAATGAACACAGACAATAGAGTGGTGAAGGCCTGGGGTGGGGTGGGAACTGGGTAGTGAGGGCAAGGAGGAAAAAGGGGGAATATCTGTAATACTCTCAACAATAAATATATTTTTTAAGGTAGAAACAACTTTGTCAGAACTCTGGAAAATCGTTTTATAGCAACCAAGTAAATGCAGAATAAAAAAAAGCCAACTTAAAAATGGTAGTAATAACCCACAGACACAGACAATAATGGTGTGAAAGCCTGAGGAGGTGATAGGAGTGGGGAGGAGGGTGATCAATGTGGGGGAAGGGAACATCTATAAAACTTTCAACAATAAAGATACATTTTTTAAAACAAAATCCCTACAGAGAAAAGACCAATAGCTATCAGAGTGAAGAGGGGCTTGGAAGATGGATGAAATACATTGGAAAAAAAATCAAACTCATATACACAGACAATAGTATGATGATTACCCGGGGAAGAAGGGTTGGAGCAGGAAGAAATGGTGACAGAAGGAGACTAGACTTGGATGGTAAACACACAGTACAATGTAAAGATGATGTGTTATAGAATTGTATGCTTGAAACCTATATAATTTCATTAACCAATGTAACCCCAATAAATATATCTATATATATAAAAGCCTAAGCGACCATTAGAACCGGTGGACCGAATGACCGCTTGACCAGTCACAAAGATGACGCAATGACCACAAGGGGGAAGACACTCAATGCAGGAGCTGCCCTCTGGTGGTCTGTGAGCTCCCACAGCTAACATACCATGGCCATCCAACCTCCTGCGGTGCCTACCCTTAGCCGGCTGGTCCCAGGTCCCAATTGGCCTCGATCGCCGGCCAGGCCGAGGGACCCGACCCATGTATGAATCCGTGCATTGAGCTCTAGTTTTTAAGAAAATTCCACAAAATAAATAATTAAATTAAATATTATAAAGAGATGGTAAAAAAAGCTTTCTGACATTTTCAGTAGCACTTGTCCCTTTCTGTTCCTGGTTTGGCAGCATCTTGAAGCAGTAGTCCATGTTTCCTGGTTCCTAATTCCACAGAAAAAAGAGCAAACTTTTCTGTAAATTATTGAATAGATATGTTCTAACCTGTATGGACTAACACAGAATGCTTATTTCTATTCCTTGTATAATGAAAAGAAAAAATAATTTCCCCTGTATATTACACCCAATATCCCTAATTATATGCCTTATAGCAATGTAAAATAAGTATTAAAATACTATCTTTTTAAAAGCATATCCCTATTTATAATTTTTAATAATAGATTATATAAATACATTTCCCAAAATAATGTCCTGAAATTTATTCTTCATCTATTTCTCTATTACTCTCATTTCTCATAAAAATACTAGAGGCCTGGTGCAGTGGGGTTCCTCGGCCTGGCCTGTGGGGTCATGCCAAAACTGGCTCTCTGACATCCTCCGAGGGGTCCCGGATTGCAAGAGGGTGCAGGCAAGGCTGAGGGTCCCCCACTGGTGCACAAACAGGACCAGGGAGGGACGCAGGAGGTTGGCCAGCCAGGGAGGGACCACAGGAGGGCTCCAAGGCATTTCCAGTCCATCTCACTCAGTCCCAATCGGCCGGATCCCAGCAGTAAGGTAACCTACCAGTCAGAGTATCTGCCCCCTTGTGGTCACTGCACATCATAGCGAGCGGTTGAGTGGCCTTAGCATATCATTAGCATATTATGCTTTGATTGGTTGAATGGACAACTGGATGACCAGACACTTAATATATTAGGCTTTTATTATATAGGATAGGTTTTTAATTTCATCTTAATTTAAAAATAAAATACAATTTAATTAAAAATGGAAAATTTAAATATTCAGTATCAATCCTCTCCTTTTTACTGACATATTACACTTTAGATCATTTTCCCTATGTATAGCTATTTGTTTACAGATATGTATAACTACTTATCCTTCAGAGGTTAATAACAGATTGACACCAATAAGAGAATTGGCATTATCAATTGGCAATAGGTTATGTACATACTCTTTATAAATGGGCAAGTTTACTATTTAGTGATATCATGGAGTTAGATACCCTCTCTTTTTAGTTCCTTCTGCTTGGAATGTCATTGAAACTACTGTATCCCTTATACACATACAATTGAATATTTTCCATGGTGAAGATCTTCAAAATATTGTTTTATATTACTCTTTTTTTCTGAAATCTATTTTAAAGCTTGAATTGTAGTCTGAAAAAGTAAATGTAATCATACCCCTATTTCAGGAACCTAACTATAATACAGCTAACTACTGGTGGTCATTAATAAAACCTCTCCATTTTCCTATTACAATTAATGCTGTACTCTTAAAAAAAAAAAAAGCACTTTACTATTGGTAGTTTCCCAAATGTTCAATTAACACATATTACATTTCAGAGCATTCTCTGAGGTTCACCAATTTAAGGCCAACAAAGGCTCTAATTAATTTTGTAATTAGTATCTTTGATCTCTTTGCTTTATAACCCACAATACTAAATTTCTCCCACTCTAATTACAGAGTTTGTTTACTTAATTTCTATTGGGTAACATGTAGGTATGACCTTTGTCTTACTTTGCACGTTGGAACATTATATGTTTGAATGCAATGTCTCATAAACTATATTTTAATCTCTAAAGCTTTCTTAACACGTTAAGCGCCATGTCAGTCACCGGTGACTGACACTATATTTTCTGCCCAGACCTCACCAGTCACTGGTGAAAACTGGGTATCAGTGAAATCAGATATCATGGGCTAAACAAAGGGAAAACAAAACAGGCTTGGCACTTAACGTGTTAAAATATGCTTCTTTAATTAATATATATCCTTTACAATGCATACGAATGAACTGCCATAATCAATCTCTGTATTTCCACACTCTTATCTTTTTTATTTACACCTAGCCTAATAGGTATAAAGCACTAATTTACTTATAAGAAAGTGAATACTATTCTTTCTGAAAGACTTAATTGAGCAATTTCAAAATTATGCCTCAGGAACCCTGAGTTTTAATCTTTGCCCTAATATTTAATGGCTCTGTGATAATATCATTTTCTTCCTTTGAAATAAAAACTAATTCTGCACTACTGGTAAGGAAATCATTTGAAAAGAATTGGACCCTAAAAACAATTTCTGAGAAAGTTAAAAGTCTATACTGTTGAAACTTCACTAACTAGATGTACTGAACGAAAGAACTACAGACTGCTGTTTTTATGTTTACTATATATAGCTATTGCTATTTACTGAGATGATTATTTTGTAAATGGCAGTTTATTTTATTTAGACTAATGTTTAAAAAGCATTTATTTTCATAAATCATTTCAAATAGAAAAGACTCATCTAAATCTCAACCTCTTATTTATAAATATTGTTTTTCAATTTTGTAATTTTATAGGTTATTACCCTGAAGTTTCATTTAATGTGATTTCTGAGAGCACAGTATAGTATAAATATTTCAAAATCTCAATATTATTGTGAAAAACAATGTTCTGAATTGTTAGTAAATATAGAATACAATCTTCTATCTAAAACAGGTGTGTGTATTAATTTGAAATTAATGGCTCTGTCAACCTATCCTCTGTTTGGCTGATCTTCAATCCAAATATTATACAGTATATTTCATGCATTCTAGTCAACCAGAGAAGGAAATGGACTCATCATAAATAAATTGCTTAGGCATAAGCATAGGGCTAACCTGAACAAGTGAATGCATATTTTTTTCTAACTCACACATAACCATCAGCTTCATACCACAATATGGAAGCATACCTGATATCTATGTAAAAAATGAAATCAGTATCTTGAAGAGATACCTGCATTCCCATGTTCATTGCAGCATTTTCACAATGGCAAAACTATGGAAACAATCTAAGTGTCCACTGATGAATGAATAGATAAAAAATGCCCCCCACACAGGATTATTTCAATAGCTATATATAGTAAACATCAAAACAGCAGTCTGTAGTTCTTTCGTTCAGTACATCTAGTTAGTGAAGTTTCAACAGTATAGACTTTTAACTTTCTCAGAAATTGTTTTTAGGGTCCAATACTTTTCAAATGATTTCCTTACCAGTAATGCAGAATTAGTTTAAAATAAAGGGGATCCTGTCATTTGTGCCAATTTAGATGAACACGGAGGACCTTATGCTAAGTGAAATAAGTCAGACACAAAGAGGCAAGTACTCTATGACTCGTTTATATGTGGAATGTACAAGAGTCAAACTCATAGAATCAGAGTAGAATGGTGGCTGCTAGAGATCAGGGAACAGAAAAGTGGGGAGCTGTTGGTCAAAGGGCACAAAGTTCCCCGAATGCAAGAGGAAAAATTTCTGGACATCTAATATACAGCGGTGTGACTATAGTTAACAACACTTTATTGCATACTCAAAAGTTGCTAAGCATTGTGTTCTCAACCCCTTTTACACATTGAAATGTTAACTATATGAGGTGATGTATGTAATTAACTTGATTGTGGTGATTATTTCACAATGTATACATATATCAAAATATCACATCATACTCCTTAAATACACAAAATTTTAATCTGCCAATATATCTTAATAAAGCTGAAAAGAAATAAAATATCACAGTTACACACCCTGGGAAAGAAATATTTCTCTTTTTAAACTAAAAATTTAAATTTGAAAAGGCAAAAATACATTTGAGATATATATTTAAATATCATGTGACTTAAATCATGTCAATGTGGCAGGCACTTTCATTCCTTCTCATCAGCAATTCTCTCATATTCCTTCTCAAGAATCCAGAATTTTGCTGAACACTTCAAAGCTGTTATCACAGAAGTTTGAGTTCCTCCCTAGGCTAAGAAAAAGAAACAAAATTGGTCCAGACCATGAATGACATTCCTTTATTTTTAAATGTTTTTTAAAAGAGATTTTGCTTTACAACAAAATTACAACAAAGGTACGGACATAGCTTCCTCCCACACACACATAGGTTCCTCCATTATCACACACCAGGATGGTACATGTTTTACTAAAGATGACCTACATTTACCCAGATAATCACCTCAAGTCCATTAGGATTCACTTTGTATTGTACTTCCTATGAGTTTGTTAAAAGGTGTAATAATTGTTCTGATTAATTATATTATTTGATTTTTGAATGTTGAACCAGGCTTTCATACCTGTGATAAATCCCGTTGGGCTCTGGTGTGTAACCATCTTAATACATCGTAGACTTCAATTTGTTAAAATTTATTGAGGATTTTTGCACCTCTGTCCTGAAAGATACTGATCTTTCATTTTTTTGTAATGTCTTTACCCAGTTTTGGTATTAGGCTAAACTGGACTTACAGATGAATTAAAAAGTATTCCCTCTTCTTCTATTCTCTGAAAGAGACTGTTAAAATTTCTTCTGTGAATGCTTGGTAAAATGCGTTTTCTGTTTTAAAAAGTTAATGATTGTTCATTTAATTTCTTTAATAGATTTAAGCCCACTGAGGTCATCTATTTCTAGTGTGAGTTTTGGCTAATTGTTTTCTTCAAGGAATTGGTTCATATATGGACATATTGATATTGGTGTCAAAATATTGACATAGAATTGTTCATAGTATTTCTTTATTATCCTTTTAATATTCATAGGACATATAGTGATGTCTTCTCTTGAATTTATGATACTAATAATTTGTGTCCTCTCTCCTTTTTTCTTAGTTATGCTGGCTTGAGATATCAATTTTATTTATCTTTTCAAAGAACTAGGATCTGGTTTCATTAGTTTTCTCTATAGATTTCCTATTTTCAATTTGATTTATTTATGCTCTAAGTTTTATTTCTTTTCTAATGCTTACTGTGGATTTAATCTGTTCTCTCTCTGTTTATTTTGTCTCCCCAATTACCTATTATAAATTATTTATTTTAGAACTTTCTTCTTTCCTAATGTATGCATGCAACGCTATAAATTTTCTTCTAAGTATTACTTGTGCTACATCACTCAAATTTTGACAAGTTGTTTTCATTTTCATTTAGTTTAAAATATATTTTTAAATTTGTTGAGATTTCTTTGACTTATGTGTTAGCCAGAAGTGTGTTGTTTAGTCAACACCTATTTTGGGATTTTCCAATTTTCTTTATGTTATTCTAATTTAATTCCATTGTGGTCTGAGAGTAGATATTATATGATTCATATTCTTTTAAATGTGTTAAGGTGTGCTTTATGACACAGAATGTGCTTGAGAAGAATATTTATTCTGCTGTTGTTGGATTAAGTTGTCTATAGATATTGGTTCTATTCAGCTGATGGATCAAGTTTACCTTTTTTCTTCACTGATGTTCTCCATGCCATGTTTCCATTTCTGTGACAGGAGTGTTGGAGTCTCCAACTAGCATAGTAGAGTCATCCATTCTCTTTCCAAATACTGTGGGTTTTGCCTCACATAGTTTGTCACTCTGTTGTAAGGTTTAAGCACATTAAGGATTGTATGTCTTCTTTGACAACTAACCCTCTATGATTATGTATGCCGTTGTTTATCCTGATAACTTTTTTGGCATTGAAGTCAGCTCTGTCTGCAAATAATATATCTACCACTGACTTCTTTTAATTAGTAGTAATATGGTATATTTTTCTCCAACCATGTACTCTTAATCTATGTCTTTATATTTAAAGTAGGTTACTTCTGCCCAGCCAGTGTGGCTCCATGGTTGAGTGCTGACCCAGGAACCAAGAGATCATGGTTCAATTCCATTCAGGGTACATGCCTGGGTTGGGGGCTCAATCCCCAGAAGGGGGTGTACAGGAGGCAGCGATTGATGGTTCTCTCTAATCAATGTTTCTGTCTCTCTATTCCTCTGTCTTTCTCTCTAAAAAATAAAATAAAATAAATCAATAAAAACATTAAATAGATTAACTCTGACAACATATAGTTGGTTCCTGTTTTGGGTCCACTCTGACATTTCTCTGTTTTTAATTGGTTCATTCAGATGACTGATATTCAAAGTGGTTAATGATATAGTTGAATTAGTATCTACCATTAATTTCTATACTTTTCTATTTGCTGTCCTTATTCTCTATTCCTTTTTCTGTTTTTTCCCTGTTATGATTTTGAGAATTTTTTAGGATGTTATTGCTCTCCTTTCTTAGCATATAATGTATTATTTTTCTTTTTTATCTTTAGTGGTTGTCCTTGCATTTTCAATATACATTTACAGTTAATTAAAGCCTACTTTTAACAAAACACTATATAACTTCACAGGTAGTGTGAGTACTTTCTATTAAAAAAATAAGTCAGACAGAGAAAGACAAATACTGTATGATCTTCCTTACATGTGGACTAAAAGTAATTCAAACTCAGAAAAAGAATAGAATGGTGAGTACAGGGGTTGGGGAATGCAGAAAGTGGGGCAATGCTAGCAACAGGCTAAAACAACCTCAGCTATAAGATGAATGAGTTCTGGGGACCTAATGCACAGCAGAGTGACTGTAGTTAATAAAGCTTTATTACATACTCAAAATTTGTCAGGAAAGTACATCTTCAGCATTCTCACCACACACACACACACACACACACACACACACCACACATTGACACAAAATGTTAACTATGTATGATGATATATGTGTTAACTTAATTGTTGTAATAATTTCACAAAGTATATGTAGATAACATCATCACACTGTACACTTTAAATACCATTTCATATATCCTTTATGCCTCCGTAAAGCTGAGGTGGGAGAGATCCCAGCCCCCAGGCTTTGCGCTGTCCCTGGTGACTCTAAGTAGAGAAGAAACAAGCTGCCCCTGTCAAGCCATGTCCAACACAGATTCTTTTTTAAAAATATATATATATTTTATTGATTTTTTTACAGAGAGGAAGGGAGAGAGATAGAGAGTTAGAAACATTGATGAGAGAGAAGCATCAATCAGCTGCCTCCTGCACAATCCCCGCTGGAGATGTGCCTGCAACCAAGGTACATACCCTTAACTGGAATCGAACCTGGGACCCTTCAGTCTGCAGGCCAATGCTCTATCCACCGAGCCAAACCAACCAGGGCTCCAACACAGATTTTTGAGCAAAATAAGTGCTATTCTCATTGTGAGTCACTAAGATTTAGGGAGAGAGAAGTTTCACAGCAATAGATAACCTGAACAGAAGCCAATCTTAGGAATTCAAGGGAAAAAAATAATAATGTAAGATACATCAAAACAGGTCAGAGGAAAACAGCTGAAACTTTATAATTCCTTTCACAGTAGTCCACAATTAAGTTCATATTCTAAATATTTTCTCTTACATATAGTAGGCACAAAACATTTTTTTTCAAAGTGGGCAGGTAAATAAGTGTACCTAAGAAAACTCAGTTGAAATTCCCATGGAAAACACACCATCTCAAATAAATTAGCTAGTTGGCCTGGCCTCATTTTCAAACTTTCTAAAAAATATCTCTGATTATGTGACTATATGAGGTGTTGTATTCTCTCTTTAAATATAATGTGTATATTTAAAATGTGAATATAGTGTACATATACTATCTACACTAATAAAAGAGAAACATGGTAATTAGCGTACGACCGCTACCCTTTTCATTGGCTAATCAGTGAGTATATGCAAATTAACTGTCAGCCAAGATGGCGGCCGGCAGCCAGGCAGCTGGAAGCGAACATGAGGCTTGCTTGCTGCAGTGAAGGATGACTCCAACGTTCCCCGCCTGCGCTGCCGGCCTCTGAGCTGGCAGTTTGAAACTTTGTAACAAATATAGAAGCCAAACAAAACCCTGGGGTCTCAGAGCTGGAGTTATACATTGTTTCGATTATAGAACGCAAACAAACCAGCGAAGCCTCAGAGCTAGAGCAAGAGCTAAAGCTGGCCCAGAATAAAATAAAAAAAAGAGAAAAAAAAAAGGAGCGGTTGGGAGCTTCAGTCAACAACCACCAGCCTGAAAGCAGCCCTCAGCCCCTCACCCAGACTGGCCAGGCACCCCAGTGGGGACCCCCACCCTGAAGGGGGTGTGACCAGCTGCAAACAGCCATCATCCCCTCACCCAGGCTGGCCAGGCACCCCAGTGGGGACCCCCACCCTGATCCAGGACACCCTTCAGGGCAAACCAGCCGGCCCCCAGGCCTCTATCCTATATAGTAAAAGGGTAATATGCCTCCCAGCACCGGGATCAGTGGAGCCGCGAGGCCTCCTGACACCGGATCAGCGTGACAGGGGGCAGCGCCCAAACCCCCTGATCGCCCTGCAACTCTGTGTGTGACAGGGGGCGGCACCCCAACCCCCTGACTGGCCCTGCTCTGTGACAGGGTGCAGCGCCCCAACCCCCCCCCCCCCACAGGCCCTGCTCTGTGTGTGACAGGGTAGAGCCATAACCTCCCCATCGGCCCTGCCCTGAGTGTGACAGTGGCGGTGCCCCAACCCCCTGATCGGCCCTGCTCTGTCGGTGATAGAGGGCCTCGCCCCAACCCCTCCCCCCCCCCACGGGCCCTGCTCTGTGTGTGATGGGGTAGAGCCATAACCTCCCCATTGGCCCTGCCCTGAGTGTGACAGTGGCGGCGCCCCAACCCCCTGATCGGCCCTGCTCTGCGGGTGATAGAGGGCGGCGCCCCAACCCCCTGATCTGCCCTGCTCTGTGTGTGACGGGGGGGCGCCCCAACTCCCCAATCGGCCCTGCTCTGAGCCTGACCAGGGGCTGCACCTAGGTATTGAGCCTGCCCTCTGCCACCCAGGAGCAGGCCTAAGCCAGCAGGTCGTTATCTCCCAAGGGGTCCCAGACTGCGAGAGGGCACAGGCCGGGCTGAGGGATCCCCCCTTCTCCCCCCTGAGTGCACAAATTTTTGTGCACCGGGCCTCTAGTACATATATAAAAGCCTAGCAATCGAAGGGCAGAACTACCAGAATGACCAGTTGATCAGTCACTATGACGTGCACTGACCACCAGGGGACAAATGCTCAATGCAGGAGCTGCCCCCTGGTGGTCAGTGTGCTCCCACTGAGGGAGCAGCCACTCAGAGGGCAGGTCCACAGTTGCTCAAGTGAATGGGATAAGCACACTCCCACACAGGCCCATCCCCGCAGGCCACTCCCCACCCCCCCCCACCAGTGCACAAATCCATGCACCGGGCCTCTAGTATATACATATAGATACACACACATACAATAATAGTTGTTATACTAAACATTTATATAAATACACACATGCAGATGTTTATTAGGTTGAACTTTTCCAGTTGGTAAACTTTCTTACCATTTTGAAACTTACAGAAAAGATAGTTTTACAAAAAAAATAAAAAAACAGACACAGCACAAATAGCAGAGGAAAAGTAAATTTGAAAGTTTGATAAACAAAAATAATCAATTATGATAAATTAAATTTATTCTTGCAATACTACAGGGAAATATGTAAAATA
The DNA here is from genome assembly GCF_028538775.1 of Myotis yumanensis. NCBI lineage: Eukaryota > Metazoa > Chordata > Mammalia > Chiroptera > Vespertilionidae > Myotis > Myotis yumanensis. The sequence goes on from NW_027223752.1 coordinate 178,547,367, forward strand.
GGTTTTCTTCGAATACCTTTTACTTATTTAACAAGTATATTTACTGAACGGCTATTACATTATGACAGTTTTGCCTATGATATCATCCATGGCATACTTGGTGAACACAAGAGACAAAGATTCTTGTCTGTCTATAGGCAGTCAATTAATTTCCATGATATAGCTTAGGAACAAGAGAATATAGCACTATCAGTGGCATTAGTATATTGGTAAGCAGCTGCCAATTTTCAAATATTTTAAGGCATCTTTCAATGTACAGATTGCCTGAAGGTCTGTATGCATTTCTTTTATAGTAACAATCAGTAAACTTTATGATGTTACTAAAAAGTCCTTCCACCAAAATTGTTGTTTCCAGAAGAGATCTATGAATGATCCCTCATGCTTAAATCTTAATTGAATTATCAGATTTTATTTAATGACTTTTCTTTCAAGAAGACCCTTCTATAGATATCCATTGATTATGACTAAATCCACCCAAAAGTTCTAGCATTATAATGTAAAACTATTGCTTCTAAACACTTTTACTCAAATGAACCATTGATGAGATCACTGACCTCACTAAACATATGGACTCTTCAGCCTCATGTCCCTCTTCCTTCAATAAACTTTTCAAGATAAAATGATTGTACCCTCTGAATTCATGGTCTCACTTTTTAAATTTACACAGCACAAATCTATGCTTTCTTGGGATTTTTATTTACTGTTTTTTTACATTCGGATATATTATCTGACTTTACATTTTATTTAACATTTTAAGCTTTTTTTCTTTTTATCTCAACTCATTTTTTTATCTGGTACTATTACACACACTATACACATCATAAAATATGCACGTATATATAGAGTATACAACACCTCATTATAGTCACATCATAAGCTGAGATATTTATTTTTAAGTTCCAGAATGCAGCCTGGCCAGTTAGCTAATTTATTTGAGACACTATGTTTTCTAAAGGAATGTCATCTAAGTTTCCGTGTGTGCATTTACTTATTCACTTGCCCACTTTGAGAAAAAAATATATGTGTATGTATATGTGTGTCTCCCAAACTAGTATGTAAGCTCCCTGATGGCAGTTACATTATCTATTTTGTAAATTTTTTAATTCGAAGTGCCCAGCACTGTGCTACAGATACACCACAAATATCTGTTAAATGAATGAATTACCCAATAAGTACCATTTATTACTCAATAAAAATATAAATAATATCTGGCACGGTATAATGACTATTTTTATATCCTTCAAATTGTTATATAAAGTCAAATGTTAAAAAGAAATATCCAAAATCTCATTGATACGGAATTTTTGGACTAGAACCCGGATGGATTCTTTGTCCACTAGAGTCCAAAAATGAATCCACAGACAGAAGGGGAATAACAATGGTGGAGATTTATTGAAGAACAAGTTCAGACTCCTACGTGGGGAGAGGAAAAGATTCTCAGTGCACAGACTCCCAGGTGGGGAGGGGGAAAGTACCACAGAACAGATTCCCACATAGGGAGAAGGAAGAGTCCCACTGAGTTCCTTTTCCCTATGGCTTATAAAGGCTACAGATCCTGATGCCTTGATATCCCCTCTGATTGGTCACTATTCCCTTAGATTAGTTACTATAGTAACTCCTGAGCTCAAAGGTGAACCTCACATGGGACATATGAGGTTCTCCCACCCCTCCTTCCTTATTTTCTATTCCCTTTGGGCTTTCTTCTTTTTCTTCTGGATGAAGGGCTTCCTTCCCTTTATTTTATAAATATAGACCTTTTGCTGTTCCCAGCTCCCTCATTCTATGTAAATGTACCTGTTGCAGCTTTTCAGCTTCCCTATTCTATGGAAATATACCTTCTGCTGCTCTGCACCCCTGTGCTTCTTCCATGGTCCCCTTAATTTCTAAAATTTCCTAAACCTATCCTATTTTACCCCTAAAATTCTTGTTTCATTATTTTATCCATAGGAGTCTAACAGATAAATCTTGATTCTCAAGTGTTTACTTGTAGTAGAGATGAAGATAATTTTGTATGGTTCCCACACTAGATTCTTACCAGGTACTTGGCAATAACTAAATTACTTCTTAAAAATAGATCCTTAAACTCTTATTTCACCATTATATATATGTCACACATCATTTGCTAATGTTGTCAAGTAAATAATTCAAATATTGGCAATTATGATTTTGGAGTAAAGATTTTTCCTTTGTTCTTAAATCAAGTTTTTACTGATAAGATGCAAGAAGCTCTCAATTGCAAAAGTTGCCTTGGAGCAGCTCATTTCCTGTCACTTGTGCAAATATAGGCAGGCAGGCACCCACTGCCTTGGCAGAAGGTACAACTGGACCTCTGGTACCTCAAAAAGTATCCCTGTCATAAGGCCTTTGTATGTCAAGGATGTGCCCCAGGCAAAAGGTGAGTACATTGTTACAAGGCCAAGCCTTCTCCTCAGAGAAATGGGTGGAGAACCTAAATCCTTCCCAGAGGCCTTTAAAGTTAAGCATTTTAAAAATCAGTGCAATTGAGGCCCCAAGATATCCCTAAATAACATGATCCAGATGGAGGGCTAACTGTTGACAAGGGCTCAAAAGTCCCCAAAAGAAAAATCCGTTGGAGTGAGGTGATGGAGGGGTGTGGGGATGCAAGGTTGTAGCAGGTTGCGGATGGGTTTAGAAGCCCTTTTCGGCTTTTTAGTGGCGTCACTTTTCAGAGAAATAGCTGAGCATATGAACGTAAAAATAACACTAAAGCTTTAGAAAAATCAACTGTGAGCTGCCATCTCTTCTGTGCAGGAATCTAAACAGCAAGGGAGCCACAGTAGACAGAACGCTCTGGAACATATGGGGCTCACTGTCAATGATGGCATAATGTGGCAGCGACAGAAGCAATGAGAGGTAGGAACTGTCGTGTACGGGTGGACTGATGAGCCGCTCCCCTCTGAACTGAAAAAATTCCAAGGGATATATAAGTCACATCTATCAAAGTAAATAAAAAAGGACATGAGCTTACATTGAAGCAATAGTCTGTTGGAAGTTACCATGCTCATTTACTTATTCATTCAGTACTTATCACAAATATGGGCACGAAGTGGCTTTAAGAACCCCCCGTGCAAGCTTGCACAGACAGTCTAAAATACTTGACACATATTATTCTCTGCTTTGTGGCCTCAGTACAAACCCTGAGACAGACAAGCCCATTTTAACTTTCTGTACATTATTCTGCACTGTGCCAGTCATGATAAACAAGACAAATAAGCCACAGGCACAGATGTTAGCAGCTGACAATAATATAATAGAAAAGAGACTGGTAAGTAACTAACTGCAATGCAACACAGTGAATAAAAATTGTAATGCAATATAACAAATAAAGGGTATCTAAGATGTGCCATGTGCGTATCTAAGAAGGGACAACTATCTTTCTCTGTTGGAGGAGGACAGGAACATTTCATAGAGGAACTTTCTTTGAGTTGAAGCTTGAAGTATGCGAGGTACAGAAAACAACATGTTCAAAGGCACAAAGAAACAACCAGCAGGCCACACTTCTGAAACAGAATTTTTGGACTGGAACCCGGATTCTTTGTCCGCCGGAGTGGAAGAATAAATCCATGGACAGAGAGTAGTACAGCAAAGGTGGAGATTTATTGAAGTACAACTACAGACTCCCACGTGGGGAGAGGGAAAGAGTTTCACAGAATGGACTCCCACGTAGGGAGGGGGAGAAGGTCCCACTGAGTTCCTTTTCCCTATGGCTTATAAAGGCTGCAGATCCTGGGGCCTTGATATCCCCTCTGATTGGTCACTATTCCCCTAGACTGGATACTATAGTAACTCCTAGGCTCAAATGGGACATGTGAAGTTCTCCTCCCCCCACTCCACTCCTTCCTTATTATTTTCCTATTGCCTTTGGGGTTTCTTGTTCTCCTTCTGGATGAGGTGCTTCCTACTCTTTATTTTGTAAATATAGACCTTTTGCTGTTCCCAGCTCCCTCATTCTATGGAAATGTACCTGTTGCAGCTTTTCAGCTTCCCTATTCTATGGAAATATACCTTCTGCTGCTCTGCACCCCTGTGCTTCCTCCATGGTCCCCTTAATTTCTAAAATTTCCTACAACCTTTTTCACCCCTCAAAATTCCTGTTTCACTTCTACTGGTAGAGTCAAAGATCAGGGAGAATATCTTAGATTTGCAAGAGATAAATGCAGGAATTAAGCAGCTGTCATGGTAAGAAGGGCTTTGTGCATAAGGAAGAATTTCAAAAAGTTTGGACATTGTTACTGAACCACTGAACCACTCTAGGGATTCACATATTCTACTTGCTTCTGGACGCTCATGCTGGAAAATGTGAACGGGCTTGGGGGTATATAGGGTAGTAAGTATAAGACTTAATTTTATTGTTCTCAGAATGTGATTTACATGAATGCTGAATGTGTGAGGAAGACAGTGGATGATATGATGGAAAGAAAGAAAAAAGGAGACGCAATTTCTAAACTAGATTTATAATTTATCTGAATTTTCACAAGGAATAGCATTACGTTATACTTTTTTAAATAGTGTTCATTTTTATTATTCATCTTAAAAGTTCCTGTATTTTTGTTCCTTTTTATTTAATTTATTGGAGTAACACTGGTTAACAAAATTATACAGGTTTCAGGTGCATAATTCAACAGCACATCGTTTGTACTTTGTATTGTGTGTTCACCGCCAAAAAGCAAGTCTCCTTCCATCACCATTTATTCCCCTTCACCCTCCCCCAAACCCGCAATCACCACACTATTGTCTGTGTCCTTGAGCTTTTTTTCTCTTTTTTTTCTTTTTAGCTCAATTCCTCCATCTCCCCCACACCACCCAAACCCCACCCCCATAGCTGTTCCTTTTAAGAAAAAATTGTCTACTTTGTAGATAATGCATATAAAAATTTTTATATCCCAGTTTGAAACAATGCCTTTCTTAAACCTAGTTTACTTGTGCTGCATCCTTAGCTATGTGTTTTCCAACATAAGCCTAACAAAAATGAGCTTTGTTTATTGGATTCTTTGCACTTTCAGTGTTTATGCTTATTGGTTTGGCGAGAAACCAGAAAAGCAGTTCATCTAGAAAAAATTGGCAAAGAAAACCTCTGCTTCTACAGAGAACTCCTTCATGTTTCATTTTGTTATTAAAATTATCTTGATATATATTCTAGATTCGGTAGAATCCATAATACTAAAACAGGCGTAATATTGAAAAGGTAGTATTTTAGAAATTTAATGTTGCCCAGGGGCTCAATAATATACTCAGGAGACACAAGACGTGACTTTAAATCCTGACTTCCCCTCCAAGTAGCTGTGACCTTGAGCTAGCTAATTACTTGCTTTGTTTTTTGCCTCCTTTTCTTCATGTTTAAATTCCATAGTTCCATCTCCATTTCACAGCTATTATGAGGATATGTATGAAATATGATGAGCCCCATGCCTGGAAAATATATATAGTCAATAAATGGTAGCATTATTATATAAAAATATCACTGTAGTAACTATTTTCTTCCTTTACTATCATAGGATACTTAGCAGATATCTGTTTAAGTTTTAAAGCCAATATACTAAGCATAATATCTGGTCTTTCGAACTCTTTCAAAACCTTCCCATTTTTTTCCTCAGGCTTTATATCAGAAAAAAATTCTGGCAGCAACATAGATAACAGAGCAGAATGGATCAGCATTATAAATTATTTTTATATTTTTATATCAAATATATAATGGGAAGTGTTGCTGAGTATATAAATGTAACACATATAATTCGACTATTATTTTTGATACATGGTAATGACCACAGAATTATAATAGTTCACCTAAAATTATGCTGTCTTATATACCAATTGTGCCAGGTATTTCAGAGTTAGGTATAAATCTGCAATAATGTCCCTGTGGCAATGGGAAGTAATTAGAATATTTCACACTTAGTTTAATATTTGGATTTATATTGTATCTTTCATCTAAAGGCCTCAAAAACCCTCTGTAGACATTAACTCATTAACTTTTCAATTGCCACCCCCTCTATAAGGTAAAAAGGTAGTTAACAAGCATTTTACAAATGAGGGAAATTAAATTGAGAAAAAGTAAATATTATGTTTATGACTCAGTAATCATGGTACACTGCAAGATTTCTTTAAAGATTTAAATAATGTTTATGGACTCACAATTTTCTACCTGTACACAAATCCTTATCTAGTTTTCGTTACACTGCTTTTCATGACATTTTCTTTTAAAAAATGTCCCAATTCTTTTTATAGCATCTAAAAACATAAACGTGAGCCCCGCTGGTGTGGCTCAGTGGTTGAGCATCAACCTATGAACCAGTAGGTCACGGCTTCGATTCCCAGTCTGGGCACATGCCCAGGTTGTGGGCTCAATCCCCAGTGTGGGGCATGCAGGAGGCAGCTGATCAATGATTCTCTCTCATTATTCATGTTTCTATCTCTCTCTCCCTCTCCCTTCCTCTCTGAACTCAATAAAAATATTTTTAAAATAAATAAATAAATATAAAAACATAAAAGTGAGATGTTTTAGGATAATCTTCCCTCGTATGATACATTTACAAACCTAAGAGGGAGGGGGTGAGGTGGGATGTGAAATACTTCTGTGTGTGTGTTTGTGTTTTCATATCTTGTCAGTTTCTCAACACCAAGTACAATATCTTACAATTTTGTGCTTACCAAAACTAACATAACACTCAATAAAGTAAAATGTTGCTCCTCAGCAGTAAAGTTCTTTCTATTTTTAGATTTTCAGACCTTTAATGTAAGTGCCTTGCCTAGATCCCCTTTACAGTCCAGGCCCTACAGGTTCACACTTGTGTACTTATACACACACACACACACACACATACATACACACACACACACAGGCAGGCAGTTCAAGGCTAAGGACTAATGGGTACAACAGTTCAGGTCTCTGGTTTTCAGATCTAACAACTTCTGTGATAGAATTTCATTCCAGAGACCCCTATGGGATCAGGCAAAGGATAGACTTATGGCACCATTTTTTGCCTAGATCCTACCTGTACCTTATTCTTTGTTCACTTCCTTCTGAGAGAATTCCACAATAAATTAATTGTACAGTAATCCCCATCCCAGGTTTTGTTTCTAGGGAACTGGACCAATAATGCCCACAATTCTGTGAATTCCTGAATTCGTTACATTATTTATAAGAGTAAACAATAAAAATAATGTAAAACTCTAATAACAGGGCATGGCAAAATAAATTGTTTTCTATCTTCACAGTAGAATAACAGAGAAATTAAAAACATTATTTTAGAAAAGACCGGACAGAGTTTCTGACATAATAAAGGTACTAAATATTGTGTACTAGTATAGTCTTACACACAAAGTCCATGCTACACAATGGAAATATGGCTCCAACAAAATGAAATATAGTCCCTGACCTTGTGAAGTGTACAACAATACAAGACATATATCATTAAAGTATAAAATCACCACATAATCACCACATTTTAATTTCTATTGGGATAAATGCTGTGAAGAATAAGGTGATGGAAAGATGAGAGATTTGACTTGGTCTGTAGAGCCAAAAAGACTTCATTGAGGAAATAGCATTACTTAGAAAGGCAAGGCATGACGGTGGGCAAAGCTGGCAGAGTAATCTATAATGGGAGCAGCAAATTAAATGGCCCAGAGGAAGAAGGAGCACAGCACATTTGTATACATGGAAAGTCAACCTGGTTTGGGGAACAAAGATTGATGAGGAGATAGAGGTCTAAAAACCCAGAGCCTTAAAAGTCATACTAAAGGTATTTTTGTTTTTCTAACAATGCGCTTCTTTTTTTATTAATAAGTTTTTTTTTCAGAGGGGGAGAGGGAGAGAGAGAGAGAGAGAGAGAGAGAGAGAGAGAGAGAGAAACATCAATGATGAAAGAGAACCATTGATCGGCTGCCTCCTGCATGCCCTACACTGGGGATCAAGCCCACGGGGTATATGCCCAGACCAGGAATCAAACTGTGACTTCCTGCTTCAACGATCAATCACTGAGCCATGCCAGCTGGGTATACTACTAAAGACTTTTTGTTTTGTCTTAAGACTCCTAAGTCTCATGGGAAGTCTTACAGTAACAAAGCATTTAAGCTTAGTAGAGATCTGGTACTATTTTATGTTTTAATTATTACTAAATTACTCTGAGAATTACATATTAGTGAGGGTAGAAGATACAAGTGTTCAGGTTGTAGGGTTATTGCAATAGTTGAAGAAGAGATGATGGGCTCTTGAGCTAGTGAGCAGTATAGAGATTGAGAGAAATGGATGGATTTGAGATATTTAGGAAGCAGAAATAATAGGATTTGTGTTTGACCGCTTATAGGAATAGAGATTATAGGAGACATTAAGCATTACTCCAGGAGTTCTGGCTTTTCCAAATGACAGGGGTACCTCACAGTGAAAGAGACATCATAAAGAAGCAGTGTGTGGAGAAGGAAAGAATTTCATTTCTAAACATTCCAAGATTAGTGTATCTTTGCAACATCTAAGAATTATTTAATACACATCAATCCAGGACTCCAAATTACTCTTAAATAAACATGTACATGTGCACATGTGTTGCCTCTACAATACAGACTTTAACAAAAATAAAATGTTTGTGTTTGTGTGTAACAAAGATGAAGGCCATACATTATCTTTATATTTATGATTGAATAATATAATCAATTTAATTTATTTTTGTAATTTTTTTATACTTTTCATTTTTCAGTGTACACATGTGAATTTTGCTCTCATAAAATAAGTTGATCAAGGTCTGATATTTCTCCCATGGACTGCCACAACTCTTTGAAGCCTACTACATTATCACCTTCTACACATATTAGAGAAACCAAATGGTTTTTTTTGTTTGTTTGTTTGTTTGTTTTTTACAGAGAGGAAGGGAGAGGGATAGACAGTTAGAAACATAGATGAGAGAGAAACATCCACCAGCTGCCTCCTGCACACCCCGCACTGGGGATGTGCCCGCAACCAAGGTACATGCCCTTGACCGGAATCGAACCCAGGACCTTTCAGTCCGCAAGCCGATGCTCTATCCACTGAGCCAAACTGGTTTGGCGAGAAACCAATTGTTGGAACCAATCACTCAGAGTACATCTTTAAAATACATTCTATGTACATGTATAAAATTTGGCATTTGGCTTTTTATGACTATTCAAGTCTAAGCATAAAACCATCCCTCTCTACAGCTAGCTCATCTTTCCAAATTTGAGGGCAATATTCCCCAATAATTGTATAACAAACCTTTTCTCGCATACTCAGCCTTCTTTTAGTTGCATAAGAAAAAGTGATTCAAATTAGAAATGTAGTGACTTACTCATAACAAAATGATTTTTGGTTTAATCCTGAAATTCATAATGGAGATTAAATAACTCCCTAATAGAACCCTCCCCCAAAGTCAGACTAAAAGCAGAATAAAATGATCATAATAATGATGAATAATTACTAAGTGCTTATCATGTGCTGGGCAAAGCTCTTGGTGCTTTGCAGGATTATCTTCTCTAAGAGTAAGTCTATAGTAAAATACACTTACTCTTTTCTTTGGGATGAAAAAACAGGTTCAGACATGTCAAACAAATTTCTGTAGGTCACATTACTTATAGTAGATGGAGCTGGGATTCCAATCAGTGAGGCGACTTCATGACAAACCTCATAATATTCTACTCTCATTCTGCAAAGGGTGCGGTTTCGTGTTAATTTGGAACTGAAATTATAGACATAATTTTTCTTAGGCTGTAGTTCCTTCAAACATAAAGATAAAAGGCCACAAGGAATGTGACCCTTTCCAGTGTAGTAATCAACTGCTCAATGGGTCATGAAGCCAAGACTTATTGATTACCTATAATCAATAAATAAGAAATATATTATGGAATAAATAGGAAAATCAAAATCCACTTCAAACAGGGAACTGTTGCCTCAGAAAATGGAAAGTGTAAGTGAAGGGCAGGCTGCAGGCACAATTTGATGAAAAGGTTCACAAAGGCACCAAGTCTTGGCTCTATTTTTCTGCAATTCCCTTGGCTCTGCTCTGATTGCTGACTTAATCTCTAGGCTGGGAGCTAAGATAGCTACAGAAGTTCAAGGTTTCTCATCCACATACATTACCATTATAGAAAGTGGCAAAACCTTTGTTCAAGTTTCTAAGACCAAAGCATGAGTCCTGAGACTCTCTAATTGGGCCAGGTTAGGTCATATGTCTACCCCTCACAATTACCATGAGCAGGAAGACTGAATGCACCAATGGGGTCAGCCTGGAACACATGCTTTACTCTTAGTGCTGCACTGTCCATAGATATCCACAGTGAAATCAGCAGCTACTGGGAAGGCGTAGGGGAAAACAGACGCTGAGAAATCAAGCAATAAGTGTTCCTGCCTCATAATGTGTGTTATATTCGTACATATATCTAATTTAAATTAAGCCAAAAAGTTCCAATGAAATAAGAACTATTAATTCCACTGTACAAATTAAAATACAGAGAATCACATTGTTACATAAACCAGGATCTTTTTTATTTCATTCTGGCTTAATAGCTTCTGCTTTCTTTACACCAGCAATTTCGACTATTTTATATAGAAATAGTGTCAGCTATTGAGCTATTAACTGGTAGTCATTATGGGAACAAGATATGTAAGGTACATTCTCATCCCTCTGGAGTTACACCAATATTAGGGGAGAGAGATAGATGCTCAGCTAACTTTAAATCAGGACAGGTTGGGCTAAGTATTCTAATTTCAATTTTTCCCTATTACCTAAATTTCAGGCTGCTTATTCAATGAGTACTTAGTGTGTTTGGCACATATTTTCTAGTCTTTTTTTTTAATCAATAAAAAGATTGTGTAAGAAATTAAATAAATTTAAACAATTTTTCAAAAGATTTCTTCATAAATGTTTACAGGTCAGTCTAACACATCTCTGGGGAGTAATAACTGAAATAGCATAGGTTTTGCAATAGTTCCTTATACACATCTCAAACTCCTATGTGCTGTAAGTTGAGGACAAACCCTATAATTTAATTCTGTGAAGCACCTCTATAGTTAGTAATACAGGCCTTAAATAGAGTAGTAATTGCTCAATAAAAATGTGTGCAATAAATCTTGCTGAGTGAAGGGAGTTCCCATGCATAGTGTTAAGGCATATACTTCATTTTCCTAGAAATGTACATGTCGTAATTGGGATACTCTGAGAATATGAGCTTGAAAAACTTTAGAATTTATTCACAATTCCACTTATCTTAGTAGCTAGAATTTTTTTTGCAAGATGTAATTTATAAGCTAAGTGCAACGTTTCTGACAGAATCAAAGCAGTCTGTCAGCAGCCTGCATGTCTAAGCTCTCTAACAATCAGACGCATGTGCATCTATGTAGCATTTTTGCTCCACTCTTTACTCACACATTTCAATTCAGTACTAAACAACACATTTAATATCCTATCGTTGCTTGTTGCTTTCCATTCTGCAAAGCCTAATATTAGCAAGTCTCTCTTCTGAATTCCTAGATTTCAGTTTAAACTTGAGTTTGTATTATTTCTCTTGTGAAAAACAATTATATATATATACAGACACTGTGTCTATAGACACTACAATAAGAATCCTTTTTTTGGGATTAGTCAGAAAAAGTAATGAATATGGAATTTCCAAATACAGTCTCCATAACTAAACATTTGTCTAAGAGTTCTTCTCTCTTAGAAAGAGGCAGGGTGGAGGGAGAATTCTTGAAATCATATCAACTCTACCTTTGAATACTCCACATTGGTAGAGGGTACCCAACTAACAAGTCTGTGCCTTCTGAATGCTCAGTGTAAGGTGACACACATAGGTACTCTTGTTACTGCTGCTAAGGAACCCCTCCAAATGAGGAAAACACCTCTGAAGAGGTACTGTGCCTCATTCCCTGGCACAAAATCTGGTTGCTTTTGATCCATACAATCCTAAAATAACAAGAACCCTGGTGCAAACTGGAGTGAGGGTGTGGGGTGAGATGGTTCCAACAGCAGCAAGCACTGCCTTTAGATAACGGGATCCCCTATCATGTTGCCATGGTGCCCACAGAAAGGTTTCTGACAGCAAAATGGAGCTTAGAGTGTATCTCTCCATTGAAAAACTTAAACATTTTAAATAGTAGTGAGATTTTATACCACTACTAGAAGCCCAGTGAACGAAATTTGTGCACTGGGGGCGGGGGGCTGGAGAGGGGGTCCTCAACCTGGCCTGTGCCCTCTCGCAGTCCAGGAGCCCTCGGGGAATGTCCGACTGATGGCTAAGCCATCAGTCAGACATCCTTAGCACTTCCTTAGTGCTGCCGCAGTTCCCACCACCGCCGCTGCACTCACCAGCCATGAGCCCAGCTTCTGGCTGAGCAGCGCATACCTGTGGGAGCGCACTGACCACTAGGAAACAGCTCCTACATTGAGCATCTGCCCCTGGTGGTCAGTGCATGTCATGGTGACCGGTGGTTCCGCCATTTGGTCGATTTGCATATTAGCCTTTTATTATATAGGATCATAGAGCAATGTGTGATTCCAAATGAGTTAAATAATTATCTTCTTTCTCCTTGAACTATTCTGCTACCATACTCCCCCTTGCTTGCTGCACTATAGCTACACTAACATCCTTGCCAGAACCTGAACATACCAAGCACATTTCTCTATCTTCTCTCCTCTCCTTTCCTTTCCTCACTTCTGGAATATTGTGAGCACTTCAGTTTAGTCTCTGCTCTACATCGTCTCCTCAGAGATGATGCCAATGAGCACCAATCTAAATCCATATCCTCTGTCACTGTCTGCTTACCCTGCTGTCTTTTTCTTCAGACCCCACTACACTTTCAGTATTTCTGTATCACCTGTTTCCACTCTAGAATTAAGCTTCAGGAAGATGGCTTTTGACTTTTTCCCCTGTCTTATTTATCATTCTATACTCAGAGCATTAAAGAGTTAATTGATACATTTAGATATTCCATAAAAAGGCAATTAATATTAAAATAATTAATATATGTTATTGGACTTTACAATTTTTTTAAATTTTTTTATTGATTAAGTTACTACATATGTGTCCTTATCCCCACATTACCCTCCATCCCCCCACACACTCATGCCCTCACCCCCCTGTTGTCTGTGTCCATTGGTTAGACCTATATGCTTGCATATAAGTCCTTTGGTTGATCTCCCTCCCTTACCCCCACCCTCCCCTACCTTCCCTATGAGGTTTGACAGTCTGATTGATGCTTCTCTGTCTCTGGATCTGTTTTTGTTCATCAGTTTATGTTGTTCATTATATTACACAAATGAGTGAGATCATGTGATATTTATCTTTCTCTGACTGGCTTATTTCACTTAGCATAATGCTCTATAGTTCCATCCATGCTGTTGCAAAAGGTAAGAACTCCTTTTTTTACCGCCGCGTAGTTTTTTACTTGACTACCTAACAACTCTATAAAGTAGATAACATGGGTCTTATTTTAATGAGCAAAAAAAAAGCACATCAAATAATAAATTCATCCACCAGTTTTATCTTTTGATAACCAATAGCGCACTAAGTCAATGAGTTCCTAATATAGAAAAGGCAAGCCTAGAGAAATATGATTATTATTAAACTGTCTTCATACAATTCAGCATGATTGTTGGAAACCCACAAATAGGGAAATAAGTGTGTAGATGTCATCTTTTTTTTCTCCCCTTCTCTAATAAATGCCAAAGTTTATGTGGAGAAGACTTATAAAGAAGCCAGAAGACACAACTCTACTATCAGCTTTGTAGAGATTTAGGGCTTAGAGAAAAAAAAAAAAGCATTTGGGACTATAGGTTCTAACCCACTTGTGACACTTAACCATATAGGATTTTTATTCTTGGAATATTAATGATTCAGGTTTAACAATCTTATACAGTAAAATCTATACATGGGAAATATGACCATTATCCGGGACACACACAGACATCACAAAGCCAACCTCTACCCAGGATTAAAAGCATGCAGATAGGGAATTCTTTAAGAATAATGTGATCTGGTGATTTATTCCAGGCTCAAGTAAAGTTTCCTTTTATTTCTGCTTCAAATACAAATGACTAAAGAATAGTTAGCAAGAACACAAAGATGAAATGTGAAAGTCACAAATTGATATTGAGAGAAAAAACACTTTCTAGTCAGTATTAACTAACTTTTGGCTCTGGTAGAAAACCACATTCCTAAAAGGGCCATTTTTTTTATATACCCTTCTGATAATATCCAGCAAATAATAAACAAAACATGTTGCTTTTAGTTTCCTATGATAACAAATGTTTTTTTGTGTGTGTGTTTTTCCAGGTCACATTGTATTATGTTTTTTGTGACTCTTAGCATAAAACTACCTTTCAGCCTGGCCAGTGTGGTTCAATGGTTGAGCATTGACCCCATGAACCAACAGGTCACCGGATAGATTCCCGATCAGGGCACATGCCTGGGTTGTGGGCTCAATCCCTAGCGGAGAGCGTGCAGGAAGCAGTTGATTGATGTTTCACTCTCATCAATGTCTGTCTCTCTATATCTTTCTTCCTTACTCTCTCTCTCTAAAATAAATTAAAAAAATATTTTGTTAAAAACTACCTATCAAAACAAACAAAAAATAAAATAAAATTAAGGAAAAGTATAAGTTTATGCTATAGCAAATGCACTACTCAATCCATCCTTCTAGTGAAAGAAATATCAGTGTCCTTGGCATGATTACAGAGATGCTATCAGAGGTGAAGACAAATATAGTAGAAGTGTAATCACATTTAACAGAAAAATTATCATCATTTTCCTAATAATCACAAGTGCTTTTATTGTGCTTCTATTTCTTCTGAATGTTTACATTCAGCCATCCTGGCTGAACGTCAAAAAGTCCCATTCAGCAAATCTCTGGCACACTGAGTGGTACTCGAATAGCTGGTTGACGTTAGCTGAACTGCCCTATCTGTCCCTCTCTTGCACTTCGCCCTGCATCAGTGCTCCTGCAGAGTGCATTTCACATGGCACAGGATGCGGCCCTTGTCCTGTTCCAGCAGAAACCTGGACCACATGCAGCTGCTAGGAATTCTATAAAGGTCATTCTCCCTCTCAAATTTTTGTGTATTATTTGTTTTTGTTCTTATTTCTACATTTGACATTGTTCCCTATCTCTATCTCTGCACAGCTCAACTGCAAGTGGATGAGCATGTATCACTGTATATGTAGACATATATAAGAATCACATTTAAAATAAACTGGTAAAAGTAACCTTTTCTTTTCTTTCATGATAACCCTTACCTTACCATAGTGCATCATCCTACAAAATAGGAAAATGACTTGTAAAAATGCATTATGTCCTTCTTTTCCCACTTTGTCCTTTAATCATTATAATTTTCTTTTATTCTATTCCACACACAAGAACATCAAAATGTGTACATGTTCAGAAACAATGTTTGAAATGTTTGCTGGATTAGAGGAAAACAAAATTTCAGTATAAAATATGTTCTTAAAATTGTTTTTTAATGTTAAAATAATTTTTGTGAAGTAATTTTCACTTGTTTTTGTTTCATAAAGGAAAAATGTTGGTCAAATTGACTGGGCTAGCTTAAGAAAAAGATCTGGTGCCCTAACTGGTTTGGCTCAGTGGATAGAGCATTGGCCTGCGGACTGAATGGTCCCAGGTTCGATTCCGGCCAAGGGCATGTACCTTGGTTGCAGGCACATCCCCGGTAGGGGGTGTGCAGGAGGCAGCTGATTAATGTTTCTCTCTCATCAATGTTTCTAACTCTCTATCCGTCTCCCTTCCTCTCTGTAAAAAATCAATAAGATATATTAGAAAAAAAAAAGATCTGGCCAAGGAACCATGGCTCATTTACAACTCCCATCTCTCAGCGGGAAAAGAAGGTAAAGTAGAATATATGTGACACATGTCTAGTTACTCTCTGGCAGAAGATCTACTCTAAACAGAAACCTGAGTCAGGTTTTCCCAGTGGGAACCAGAGGGTGAGAGAGCACAGAACCTTATCTAGAATTGCAGGCAGGAATACTGCTACTCACAAATATTTAATTTTTTTAGGAATAATGTGAAACAAAGACCTATGTGAACTTCAAGTACTTGTATAACCAACTGGAGACAAGTGGATACTCAAAGGTGTAGACACAGAGCCTATTAGTTATTTTTTTTTATTATCCAATGACACTGTGTGACTCAGAGAAAGGCACAACAAAATAACAATCATCAGTAAAGCACCAACAAAGCAAGGATTGAGGTGTTTTTTGTTTTGTTTTGTATTTAATGACAACTCACTGTAGGAGATACTTCACTTTTTTTTCTCTATCAAATGCAAGGCTACAATAATATTAGAATGTGGTGAAAATGTATGGGTTACCCTGCATCACAGTGGTTACAAAATCAGAGAGGGCTGTTAAGACAGAAGCTGTCTCCTTATTGGCAAAGTGGCTATCAGAGAAAAAAAAAAAAAGCACAGGGCACATGGAATAGATACAAACACGGCAACTATTTTCTAGACATGATTAATAAGGGAAGAAATGAAGACAGGTGTCAGACTCTATTCTATTTCTGTGCTGAGTGAAGTTGGGCAAATAATATAACAAGGCTAAAGTTCCTGTAACTTATCTGCAAAATGGGAATGATGATAACACCAGCTTTATTAGGTTATTATAGAAATGTAATGAGATAATCGCTATAAAGGGTTTGTAATAATGATTAGCATATTGTAAGTGCTTTATAAATGTATTTGTTCTTATATATGATTATGAGTAAGTTAAAAATAATTCTCATTTCAGAGAATGGACTTAGTCATTTTTCTTTTGTTCTCTCCTTTATCCTTTTGTTCTCTTCTATAGTATCCTCGGAATTTTTACAGAGAAATAAATCAGACTAAGGGGACTTTTTATTTATTACATTTATGATAGTGGCACATAGGCCAACTAGTTTAATGATCCCTTTATACACTTTACCATCACTTCAATTGTATTTTATTTCAAATAACGTGATTCTCAATAAAAGTCCTTTTTCTTTAAAGTACCTTTAAATTAAAATTAAATTGTGGAATTTACATTCGGGGTTCTATACAAATTGTGCTGATTTGATTTCAAATGTCCAACTAATTTACTGACCTTTAGTCAGTTACAAACCTGTGGAACGAACTCTATTGATTAAAATCACATCAATAGCTCAATTCCAAAAGACAAGTCAAGTTTAACTGAAAAAAAAGAACAATTAGTAAATCAGTACCAATATATAAAACTGCCAAGAGAATGAAATTCTTAACAAATTCCCTGTGACTTCCCTCTCCCTTTGTTTTCTCATAAAAACACAATTTCTCCCTATAGAATTTGTTTACATAAACATAGGACATGCAAAATTAATATTTTTGTACAGTAAAATTTCAGGAGGTTTAGAAAAAGAATCCATGATTATTTTAAAATTAAATTAGAAGGTAATTGATTTTTTTTTATAGAATGGACATTAAAAATCTAAAAATAATATAATTTGAAGAGATTGTATAACATTAATTTGAAAAATGACTTAAAGAAGGGTTATGTTTCAAAATGGCTCCAGGAAGCAGAAAGATTATGAGCTTATAAAGTAACTAAAAAAACATTTATTTTATGAACATTCTGAAGCAAAAAAGAAAAAGGATAAAAAAAACTAAAATTGTTTGAGGTGTTTTCTGTCGTGTTAAACAAACAGCAAATCTCTTTGAGTTTGAAAAAGAGAATATAAATAACCCATATTTTCAAAGACAGTTTTCCTCTTCACTTGACATAATTACAAAAATCAATTAATTCCAGCCTAAAGATATTTGGCAAATATGCACAAAACAGACAAAAATAAAATGTGCAATTATCTAAATAAAACTATTGTATTTTTGAAGTTTTGAGGGAAGGCAGGGAAAAGAAGAAAAGTAAATGAATATTTATTGAAAACTCATCCTGTTCCAGTCAGTTTTATTTTTTAGAACACTGAAATAAATTGTCCAAAAGTGATAAAAACCAGGGTAAATTGGCATATTCTCGAGCAATTAAAATATATGTGCAATGACATGGTTTGACAGAAACAAAATTAACTTTATTACATCTTAGCAAAAATGAGTTCCAACCTTAGTTTCAAGGGTAAAGAGGTTAATAGGAAGGAGAGAGAATGAGGAAGAAAGTGTGGAGTAGGTAGTTTGAAGAATAGGCTATGGATCTGAGTAGACTTTTCAGGGCTCTGAAGTCTTGGAGAAGTTCTAGAAAATGGCATATACACTTACTGCCCCCAGAAGCTTGTGGGAATAGTTCTCCAACAATTAGGTTAGCTACATGTAACATATTAGCTGCTTTCAAAGGAATTAATTACAGTGCTCCACAGCAATATAGACAGGGAAAATGGACTAATCCTATCTTAATGAAAACAATTATCCAATTCTACATAATTGGGCTATTTCTATCTCCTGGCCAATAGCCCACATTAATACATCTTTGATGATGTGACTATAGTTACTTTTTCGGTAAAAATTATGTTTAATAGACTCTTCAAAAACTCCTTTCTATGCAGCATTCAAGTCACTTAACCTCTCAATTTGCTCATCAGCAAAAGGAGGACTCAAGGCTATAGATAATCTCTAATATTCCAACTGTCTAAGTCTAGGATTACATCATTTCTGAAAATGACCTAAAGACCAGGGTCTGCCCAGGTCTGAAAATCACCAGGGATGAATAAAGGACAAAGGCTGCACTCTTCTGGGGAGCACAGTGAGAGGGGGGTGCTCTCCAATCCAGTCCCACATCTGGAAAATATCGAAAGTAATACCCTGGGTGCCAGCAGGAAAGAAAAGAGATAAGGTTTATATGAACGAGGTTATCAGGGGAAGAGCAAGAGTGTGAGGGTAAGAGGCCATTGCAGGGCATCGCCTAACCATTCTTCAGTTAAACCGGACTTTGGACCCCTGAGAAAGGGGAGAAGTTTCATAGAATCTAAGGATTTTACACCAGATTGAAGAAGGGCACATTTCTGTAGGAGAAGTGAGTAGAGTTTGAATCAAATTAGATAACAGAGATTATAGTATAATCAATGCAAAGTCACAAAACAGTACTTCCTGATTTTCCCTTATAATAAAAATAATTATTTTTTAAAATATGCATCTTTGACACTTTAACTGTTAAGGCTATCCCCCTCTTATCTGGAGTATCTGCTATTTTATATAAAAATAATCACAACTTATTTGATGATTTCTCCTTTTAAAATGAAAAAAAAACAAGCAAATTTAAATCTTTGTTGTAAATTCTCTTTACATTTCCTAGAACAATCCACTCCATGTAAAAATACATATCCTTTATTTAGTACCAGAGAAACAGCATCTGGAGTTAGGTGCAAATTGATGTGATTGCCAATATCTAATGAGTTCTGCTAGGAGCGGCAGTCAAACAGCAGATAGAGAGAATGGATGTGAAAAGGATAAAAGCAGTGATTACAGATACCAATTTCTGATTTTAAAAAAACAGTTAAATGTGTTTGTGTGAACAAAGCCAACCTATACCCAGCTATTTTTCCTTTTCCTGCTGCCTGTGAAGAAAAGAGCTCTAGGTAATTAAAAAACAAAACAAAAATAAAACCTCAGTCTATTTCTTTAATCAACATAAAAGACCCAGATAAGAGCAGGAAGCAACCTGTTGCTAGGTCAGAATCACTGCCTGGAGAAGGAGGATCTGCCCAGGGGAGCTTTGAGGCTGTGGCTGCGCCAAACTGCAAGCTAATCGCATGCCCGCAGATAGGAGTTTGCAATGAGAGTGCTGCCTTATTTGTCCCTGTTTGCCTCCAGTCAGACCTAGTTTGTCCCTTTCACCCACGCAGAAATCTTAATACTGCCATGGCCAATCTCAAAAGGGTCCCAGTTTGGACAATAAATTATAAGATCTACCTATTTCAAATTAAAGGGTGTGGCCACTAAATATCAGCATCAGTGATAAATAATATTCTAGCCATCTATTTCATGTAAATTTAGAGTGAAATATCATCTTTGAAGCAGTTAACATTAAATTCGGTTACTTTAACAAAGATGTTTAACTGTGATGTATATGTTGTGAAAAGCCATAGCTGATGTATCATAGAACTGTACATTTGAAAGTTTTATAATCTTAATAACCATTGTCACCCCATTTTGATTAAAAATAAAATAAAGAAGAATGCCTGGCCTCCAAAAATTTTTTAAGAAGCGCCATAGCTGTAAATCTGAATTAATGTTTCAGAAACAGTACACAGGGAGCCCTATCTGATCTTAGGTGTGATACCCACTCTCTAATGCAAACTCAGACCCAGGGTCCTGAGTGGAAGTATATTTAAATTGCAAGTTCAGTCCACGTAAGTCTGAATACTAGCTATTTGCAGAGTCTATAGGTCCATATTTTAAATTTTATTACAGTTCCAGATGAGGTGGAGAGGAAACAGGAACAGACAAATTTGAGACCTCCGAAGTTTCATTACTTATCTAGAGATATCACAGTTAGGGATTGGCAGCGTGATCCAGGCACGATCCACATGGTCTAACGCCAATATCAAATCCAGCACTTCTATTTTTGGTACCATATGCCACTCTGTTTAAGAAACAAAAAAATTACTAGTCATCCCAGGTTTTGACTGACTCAGCTCACTCAGGTTATCCGTCACTGGTGCTAAGTGTCTTATCCCTTCACCTACTCTACAACCCATCAGAGAGCCCGAGAGCAAGACTGAGCAATGCTGAAGCCTTCCTCCCCACTGGTGCACTCAACTGTCCATCCTTGGCTCTCTTCCAAAGAGATCAACTTAGTAAGAACAAAAAAAGAGCAAGATCCAAAAATTAAGTTCTAATAATAGATCATACTTAAACTGTTTTCAGCAGGTTAAGCACTGACGGTATGGATTAGAAAAACAAGCGGAAAAGCTAGACTCTAAACAGAGACACCGAGGAGGAAAGAAGACAGGCTTTTCTGGATCCAGGCCATTCCATCCAGTGTTTTCACACATGAGCAGACACACTGTTTCTGCTCTCACATTCTTCAGACTCCACATCAGTGTTTGCAAACATTTCTTATCTGAGAACCCAGATCCTTAACTATGAAGTAGTCTTCTAAGACTCTTAAAAAAAATAAGTAAGGCCAACAAGATCCCTTTAATGTGTTCTAAGTCCTAAATGGCTCATGTCCCACAGCAGGCTTAGCTTCCTGCCATCCTAGGAGCACAATTTTCCTTCCCTTCAGCTAATTATGTTTGCAGATAATGTGTAACTACACCACACAAAATTCTATGGAAATGCTTTTACACTTCTATGCAATTTTAATAATTTACACAAGGGGATTCTACTTGTAATATACGCAAAAAATTTAAATTAGCATATCTTTATTTTACTTTTAGTAACCTAAGATTCTGTCAAAGATCATTCCATGTTACATGGAAATAGCTAAATAAATAACAGCATTAGTCTTTTCATATTAGACCCAGACTTTGATTTTTTAAAAAGTATACTCACACTAAGAAATGAGAATGAGATATATACATTAAAAGGTCAGTAACATTATTTAGAATAACATGAATTGATACATAAGCACACAGGAACTAAAAGCCATAAGGCTCTTGCTGTTGTAGGATTACTATTTTCTAAATAAAAGTAGC
Source organism: Myotis yumanensis (assembly GCF_028538775.1). Classification (NCBI taxonomy): domain Eukaryota; kingdom Metazoa; phylum Chordata; class Mammalia; order Chiroptera; family Vespertilionidae; genus Myotis; species Myotis yumanensis. The sequence goes on from NW_027223752.1 coordinate 178,568,983, forward strand.
TCAAAAATATTTCAAATGGTTCACACTTTAAATAGAAAATGACACTATTTTTTAAATATATTTGATTGATTTTTTACAGAGAGGAAGGGAGAAAGAGAGGGATAGAGAGGTAGAAACATCGATGAGAGAAACATCAATTCAGCTGCCTCCTGCACACTCCCCACTGGGGATGCGCCCGCAACCAAGGTACATGCCCTTGATGGGAATCGAACCCGGGACCCTCCAGTCCGCAGGCTGACGCTCTATCCACTGAGCCAAACCGATCAGGGCAGAAAATGACACTATTAACATTGAATCTAAGAAAAGTTTAGAAAAGAATGACAAGAAAAACACTTTGCTTTTTTAGGTTAAAATAGGATTGATGGCTATGGAGAATGGCCTTTTTTTCCCCATATGAGGCTGGAAGGGAATTATTGGGAAGCTGCTCTCTGGGATATGACACTGCAGTCATGACAAAATAATTTTGAGTTCAAACCAAGCTCAGTTAAACTCCTCTATAATCCTATATTAGTGATTATTAGCATCCTCATCTGTTCAGTCCCTCAAGACAGTAGTCAAAAAAAATGTTAGACCTTGTTCTTTTACCTGCACTCACTCCATGACTGAGTTGATGAATGCAAACTTCTTAGTCTCTCTCTTAAGCAAATTCTCCTCTTCATTCCATTTGCCATGATTGGCACAGCCCTCACCAACACACATCTAGAGTTGGAGTATCATCCCATATACCAAATGGTTTTAGTTTTGATTCCAGGTCAGGGCACACACCTAGGTTTGCAGGTTGATCCCCAGTGAGGTCCCATACAGGAGACAACCTATGGATGTTTCTCTCTCTCTCCCTCTCCCTCTCTCCCTCCCTCCCTCCCTTCCACTCTCTAAAATCAATTTAAAAAAAGAAAAAAACATATCCTCAGGTAAGAATATAAAAAAAGACAATAGATAATTGCTGGGGAGAGTGTAGTGAACCCTTGTGCACTGTTGGTGGAAATGTAAATTGTGCAATCACAATGAAAAACAGTATGGAAGGTTCTCAAAGGATTAAAATAGAACTATAGTATGATCCAGTAATTCCACTTCTGGGTATAAATCCGGGACTTGGAATCAGGAACTCAAAGAGATATCTGCGCCTCCATGTTCACTGCAGCATTATCCACAACAGCAAAAATAAAAAATAAAAACAAACAAACAAACTATCAAAGGATGAATGCATAAAGAATATTCCATTATTCAGCCACGAGAAACAAGGAGATTCTGCCCTTTGTGACAGCTTGGATAAACCTTGAGGGCAGCGTGCTAAGTGAAATAAGCCAGATAAGAGAGAGAAGACAAATATTCTATGATATCACTCATATGTGGAATCTAAAAAAAAGCTTACTTCAGAGAAACAGAGGGTAGAATAGTTAACTAGGGGTTGGGGGTGGTGGAGGAATTGGAGAGATTAATCCAAAGGTAGAAACTTGCAGTTATAAGAAAGGTTCTAGTAATCTAGTATATGATATGGTGATTCTAGTTAATAATATGGTATTATATACTTGAAAGTTGCTAAGGGTATAGATCTTACATGTCCTCACCACGAAACAATGTAATTTTTATGTGATGGGATGGAGGTGTTAGTGCTACCGTGGTAGTAATTTTGTAATATATAAATATATCAAATCATAATGCTGTAGACCTTAAAGTCCCACAGTGTTAAATGACAGCTAGATCTCAGTAAGGCTGGAAAAAATAGCCTCTACTCTGCCTCTGAGGTTGTTTTGTGGAAGCTTTTCTCCTCATTCCTTCTGACTTATACGGATTAAAATGAACTATTCCATTGGAAAGTCAATCAAGGGCCACAGCATTAAGCTCAATTAGCTGCAAGAAGCTCTTTGCTCATCACTGCAGAATAGAATATCTTAGGTTATAGTTGGAGTAAAAGATACCGTATTAAATGATCACAATATCAATTGTTTGGATTAGCTTTATTATTAACTACTATAAGCACATAGTAAGATCAATGCAAGGTCAAGAAAATAATTAACTCCTCAAGGATACTTTATAGAAGAATTGATCATACTTTCTTAGAACCCAAGGGTGCGATAGAAGTTGTTAATACTAGCAAACTATGAATTACAACAAAAGTGTAACACGTTATCTTTTTTATATTTGTATTATGAAATATTAAAAACATGGATTATTCCAAACTTCCTCTGATGGTATTGATCCGGTAGTTCTCTCTGCACGTTCCCTCCTCTCTCCTCTCTCACTTCAGCACCTAAGGGCACTCCCTGCCCTTGCTACAGGAGAAACAGGGTTCCAGCACAAGGTGCTGAAGAGCAGAGAGAGCAGCTTGCTTGACGAATCCATCACAGAGCGTCATGCTTGGACACAGACTTCTGGATTGTTCTCTCACTTGCCACTGAATGATCCTGGCATATTATAAACGCTCTCCTCCCCTCCAAGAAATGTTGGGGACTGGGCCATCCTACGTGGTGGATGGGGTCTGAAAGGCAAACCTCCATCCCTAACCAAAGTGGAACTGAAAGGTACCAAGGGATCTTACTGTAAGGAGAGGCAACGGGCACACATACTAGTATCATTACTTACAATTCAATTACGAAGTTTCAGATGTACGTATGAAATCAACACTTGTGGAACCACCACTCAGCTTAATACCTAACACATAATCAGTAATATCAACACCATGCAGCTCTCCTAGATCACATCACTTCCCCTTCTCACTTCTCTTCAAATGAACCCCAACCTAATCACTAACCATACTTTTGTGTTTATTTTTGTCGTGTGTGTCACAGTTTCCTTCTAAAAGTGAAATATTCAATTTCTTCCTGATGGTCTACAATATAGCATCAGCTGGGATTAAACAATGTAGATGCTCATTAAACAATGTATACTGATAGGAATGTCAAACCAGCACAGTGTATACATATTTACCTAACGTGTTTTAAAAGTACAGCCAGAATCTATATATTTTCTTGTAAACATCACCATGGCACACAGAAACTGAGCTAAACATGGGGGTCCTAGCTGTCAGCAGCAGTAACCTTGAAGGACATTCTTTTCCCAAAATAGTATTCTTCCTTTGTCCCAGCCTGCGTCTTTCACAGTATTATCCCTCTCTGTGACCTGGAAGCTTCAATCTTCTTATAGGTTCAGCAGCCAAGAGGAAATTTTATCTTCAGAATCTAAACAATATTTTGAGAAATTAAAAGTATATCTTCTCAGCAAACCTGTTCATATAAGCATTCAGAGGCTGACTTTCCGGTTTATGGATTATTGAAAACCCTTTGTGCCCTATTCCTTGTTTTCAGCCATTTCATTGCTGATTAGCATTGTCACTGAAGGGTGAATAAGAAAAATAAAAAGGAAGAATAAGAACACCACTTTTGCTGTTTATTAACTGAACTCTTATGGAGAAATATGAAAGTATTGACCAGTTAGTTTTTGAACAATTCAAATTTTTAATGCTTGTCTTATTCACAATTATACCTACATAATTAAAATTTGGTATTAATATGTTTTCCCAATAGCACTTATTCCACTTGAAAAGGAAACTAATGTTACTTGTTCTGTGAGATAATTTTCTCTGTGTTTGATACAGTAAAAAACTGTCATTTTCATTGATGTTCTACACATCTAGAAGAAAGTACAAATTAGTAATATGAAATAGTAGCATACTAATAGCTTCAAATGAGGAAGAAAAAATAAAAATAAATGCATTTTCTCTATACCCAAGAAACCATGCTTAGAGGGATGAGCTGATATGAGGTAATAAATTTAGAAATGGTCTCATTACTTCTATTAATTACAGAATAACTGGATCTCAAAGCCTTTACAGGACCTTATAGCATAACTACTGGCATCTAGAGAAAACAAAAAAGATGAAAAGAGGCCAATAGTAGAGACTTTCTCTTAGGTCTATGGCATGACTGTATTGTTTTTGTACCCTATAGGTACAAGGTAAATGATTAACCATCAGAAACTTGAATAAAGAGATTTCTACTGTAAATGAAGACCTTCTGTAAGTGATCATCTTATCACATAATTTTTTCTGAGATATATTTTTGCTTTATGGCACCTTAAGGGCATCATAATGACGGCATTTATCGAATTATCATAATCCCCTTTTGGTAACCATAGCCTTTCAACTGTGAGTCCTGAATTGCTCTACCTTCAGCTTCCTGATAATACAGTATGAACTCAGGAGGCAGATATGCCTAAAAACATCTAAAGAATGAAAAACATGTATTATGTGTGTACTTTTGTATTCAACATAATAGGCACTCAATAAGCATTTGTTGATTTTTTTTAAAAAAAATACATGCCATGGTTTTCATCTACCTTAAAACTATCTTTTTTCAAATGAGTATGAGGATATAGATTATGATTTCTTATCTTAAATATAATGAACTATCAAAAATGTCCCAAATCCAACTTGACTGCACCACCAAAGAAGAGAAGAGTAATCCCTCTCAAATCTGTGCATGAGCCCATGCTAATGACACGTTAAATTTTTTAACAGTTTTATTAAGAAGAAATTTATCAAGATTTTCATAAAGTCCATGCCTCCTTTCAGTTTTGCTGAGAATTGCTGGTATTTCTAAAAAGAAAATTCACTAGTTTCCTGTTGTCACCATTCATAGAATCAGCAAAGAAGAGAAAAGATCCAACATTGAAGAGCAAGACAGTAATTGCCACTATACCACTAGCGCAGTGTTGTCTGTTGTCAGATTGTGGAGATTATCAGAAGGAAGAATCCCTCTTCTAGATTTTAATTCACCCTAAACTGCATGCAACAGAGCACTAGAACTGACTCTCTCATCTTGCTTTAACTTCTAATAGATTACCTGTTCTTTGGTTTTTAAGGTAATCAGTCAATCTAAAATGAGCTGCCAGTGTGGTATGTCATTTCAATGATGTCCAGGTTAAGTAAACTAAGCACTTCACCAATTTCAGGTGCCCATTCTAATTTAAATTTGGATTCAAATATGCTTAGCATTTCTTTCAAATGATTACATATCACCACCTAGAAAGTTATGAAAGAGTAAATTTGAAATATTTTTAATATTATGTATCTCATTAACTATGTTCTTATGTTCCAGCCGTAACACAGTTTGCTTTTTTTATCACTCATCGTTATGCCCAAACCACAGGACTCCTATCCCCTCACTGTTCATGTAGTCCATGTTTACACATCAATTAATAAATGTAACCAAGCAGAAACAACCATGTGACATTCATATTACATTGTTCCCATAAGACAAAATGTTTTCATAGAGGAGAAAACACTGGAAATCTCTCTCTCTCTCTCTCTCTCTCTCTCTCTCTCTCTCTCTCACACACACACAAACACAAATATAATTCACTGACATCTAGCATTCTTATTTCAATACAAATCTTATTTTAGTGGCAAAATCAATGTAATATTGTAATATACATAACTTATGTGTTACTAATAGACCAATGAAATAATTAAGATTCATTTTTAGGAGGCTAAATTCTGAGATTAGAAAATTTAGAACATTTCCTTTCCTCATTTTCACCTATGACTAAAGATCTGTCAGCTATGGTATAGCACAAATAGAAGTGAAAGTTCCATAAAAGGAAATATTTAAATGTGTCACTGAAAATTAATATCTTATGAATTTCTTTCATCTATTTAATTTCTATGTGGCAATGATATGCATTGCCTTGTGAAATAACTATTGCTTTTTTAAAAAAAAAAATTGTTCCAAAGTGATTAAGTAAATCAAATGCATACTAGAAGTGAAACCTATAATCAATTCAAATGTGTCTATTTATTGCTACAAGAAGATTTTATGCTATTTTAATGCTGCTACATAGGAATACTGTAAGTTCTTAAAATTAGTACATTAAATTACATATTGACTCTATTTGTAATGGCATATCAATACTCTTTAAGGTATAATCCACTCATAATTTCAGATAAGACATTTTTATCTAAGTTTGAGTGCTAATCTGGGAAATGAAATAAATCAAAATTCAGAACAACTAATAGAGTCTGTTTCAGAAAGGACATCTAAGCTATCTCTGGTTAATTCTACTGGCATCGGCCTGTATCACTTGATCAAGGTTACAAAGACAAACAACAGTGCTATACAATCACTTGCTGTCCAAACGAAGGAATCAAATACGTTTACATAAAGAGAAATAGTTTGTTTTAAATCCTCTTTTTGAAAAATTCTTATGATTTAACTTTTTAAAAATTATCATATATATCCCAGCACTCACCTTTTTAAAAATTTTTTTTAACCTTTATTGTTGAAAGTATTACATATGTCCCCTTTTTTACCCCACTGACCCCCCCCCCCCCCCTCCAGCCTGCCCCTGACCCCAGCCCCAGGACTTCATCACCGATTGTCTGTGTCAATGAGTTATGCACATATGCATACAAGTTCTTTGGTTATCTCCCACCCACCCACCCTTCCCATCCTTCCCTCAAAATTCCAGTGTCAACAATCCTCCCTCTACCTCAAATCCCGTCCCCCACTCCTTTGTTTTCCCTTATGGCAAACCTTATAGAGTTCCTCGTGTCCCATTATGTTTTTGAATCCTCCCCAATCAGTATTTTGTCTGTTCTAATCCACGGAAACCACTTTTTATCAGAGTTACCTTAGTCCTCAACATTTTCAAATGCGGTAGTCAAGTCTCAATTTTCATTCACAGAATTTAACAGGGTGTCTCATTTGCTTCTTCTGGATACTTTACTCACTTAGTTTCCAGAACACACCCTCTGCTTTTCTTTCTAACTCACAGGTCATTCAATTTGCTCTTTTCCTGGATCCTCTCCCTCTACATTTTGGACTACCATGGCATAGTCCTGGAGTTCTCTCTACATAGTTATTCCCTGAATAGGATACCTCCCCATTTCTTTAAAGACTATGTCTATAATGATGAATTCCAAATAAACAGCTTGAATCCATAAATTCCAGACTCACAGAATCAAATGCCAACTTAAATTCTCACATTTGATGTGTAATAGGAATATCCAACTTAACAAATGCAAATTTTGATGTCTATCTGAAGCTTGCCCATTGCCCACGTTTCCAATTTTAGTTAATAGTAACACATTTCACCCTCTTAGTTCAGATAAAATACCTTAGGACCCTCTTTACTTCCTCTGGATTTCTCCCGGCTGAACCATCATTCAGAAAAAAATCCTCTTTCTTCTACCTTCAGAATAAATCTACAATCTGACAACTACTCAGTTAAGTTACAAACTAGTTCAATTCACTATTGTCAAGCTAAGATTCATACAGTATGTCTTCTCCACCCAGTCCGCCCAAGCAGAGAAGGTTACCTTTCTAAAATACAAACTACGTCATACACATTTCATCTCAACACTCCAGTGGGCCGCCTATATACCTGGACAACTTAAATACCTTACCATAACTACCATAGTCCCTACAGGACCTTCTCTAGTTGCCTCTCAGACCTCATTTCCTTCTCCAACCTGCTTTGCTCATTACGCTATAGCCACAGTGACTTCCAAGGTGTTCCCTAGTGTCTTGTCTCAAGCCATTGCCTCTGTTATGCCTTCTTCCTGAAATCCTGTTCATCAGATAGCCACATGACTGATTTCCTTTCTTTGAGTTATGTCTCTGCTCCAAAGGCCATCTCTTGAGAGAGAGGTCTTACTGAAATGAGTTTTAGGGACAATATAGGTAGGTTTAGGGAGTCTCAGAGATAAGGAGGGTCCATGGGAGAGGAATACATAGATGGAGACTTGAAGACACCAGGGTGCCTATCTTACTTGTACAGAGGATAGAGATATGCCACAGGCTGATGGAAACATTTCTGGTCTGCAATTACAACAGCCATAAACATATCTCTGACCTGAGCAATTAAAGTGACCATAAGTTAGACCAAAAGTAGAAGAGCTGCGGAGCTGGGAGAGCTATAAGATGAGGCTTTCTCTGACAGCACAACTGGTAGAAAACCATAAGATAATCAAAAGTGACTTCAATCAGCAAGATAAGGGGAGAGAAAGTGGGGGGGCACCACGTGGAGTTTGAGGTTTGAAATTAATACCATATATCAGAATAACCCATGAGGAAAGCAGGAATGGTCATCCCAAATTAAGCAAAGGAACCAATAAAAAAAAGGGCAGATTCAAACAAAGAACTGCAGCATATATAAACCGGAGACAAAGAGACAAGAGGGAGGGGATTTTTTTTTTATTTTCCCATTAGAGAGAGAGAACAGGCTTTTCCCACTGTGTGAGGCTCCCCATGGAGAGTCCCCTTTGGGGACACTCCTGCCCAGATGGAGTTTGTATCTATTTCCAATAAAATTCTAAATTTTTTATTAAATAAGCCTTTTTGTCCACGAGTTTATTCTTCAAATTTCATGAGGACAAGAACCCACGGGAAGAAAAGTCTGCACCCCATACCCCACGTTTCATTACCAGATCACCCTATTCAAAACAGCAACTTCATTCAGTCCCTCATTTTTCTTCATAGATTTATCATTACCTGACATTATAACATTATACTTTCTTATTTCTCCTTTGCCTGCCCGATGAGAATGTAAACTCCATAAACTAAAAGAAGAGAGGTTATTTGTTCAACATTCCAGGGCCTAAAAGCAGTACTTCATAGAGAAGAGATTCAGAATAAGTGTTTGTTGAATGAAAAAAAACCTGCTCCCAATTAGCACACATACTACATGTTGGCAGTAGTGCTTACCTTACCCTGCAGTTTCAGGAACATTAACGTCTGGAATTATGACTTTAATAATGAAGCAAACACCTTATTTATGTACTCAGAGCAATGACATATAATTATTTCTAAAAGTTATTTGAATTATTTGGGAGTGAAAAAAGTATAAGAATTATTTTAATAAAATTAACTACTTGATCTTTTTCATGAATAAAATATTTTCAAATAAGAAAATTGACTCAGAGTGATTTAAAATTTCTAACACACACAGGCAGGTGCTTAGCTTCTTGTACTTGCCTCTGAGTTTCCCTCTATTCACCTGGGGAAGATTTCAAGAGGTCAACCCAGCCTCAGCTGCACATGAATAACCACTAGGTAAGCAACAATAAGGTGAAAGAACACCTGAAGAAGGAATCCAAAACTCTGAAGGTCTTTGACAAAATACTGAATGTTTCTTTTACATTCTAGTGATACCAAACATATGTGGATATTCCTGGTGTGCATCGAGTTTGTAAATTCAAACATTACAGTGGTCTGTGGTGGTTAGAGCATAAGACTTACTAATTTCTCCAACCAGCCTTAATAAGTAAGAGTAGCACTGAATATAACACGTTAGTATTAATACTAGACACAAGAGAAACAAAATCTAAAAAAAAAAAAAAAAATCCACCTCTCTCAATCCACTACTTGTAGTTATCTAGAATATCTGATGAATAAATGTTATGCATAATTCTTGTTCATACCCTAAAAATCTTCATTTAAGGCAGTGGTTCTCAACCTTCCTAATGCCCCGACCCTTTAATACAGTTCTTCATGTTGTGGTGACCCCCAATTTCATTGTTACAAATTGAACATAATTAAAGCATAGTGATTAATCACAAAAACAATATGTAATTATATATGTGTTTTCTGATGGTCTTAGGTGACCCCTGTGAAAGGGTCGTTCGACCCCCAAAAGGGTCGCGACCCACAGGTTGAGAACCACTGATTTAAGGGGTCCTTAATTTGTGTGATTAAGGTTTTATTCTCCACCTATTTCCCCTAATATAGTTGTGTTTTAATTCACTCTACACCTAGCTATTAAGACAGTTATATGAACCACACGACTGTATCTCTTCTACAAATTCCTGAAATATAGTACTTTATTTATTCCTCAAATATATTATTATTTTTTCTTATGCTTTAGCTATCCATCTGATCAGTTGATTTTGTTCTGAGCTTTCAATAACACATTATTGAAATAATTTATTAATTAACAGTTTATTAATTAATATTGGCACAGGGCAAAGTCTAACATAATATGACTAACTGTTCCTTCATTTAACCTATTATTGTATGTGATTTTTGTTGATGCTAAAACTAATTTATCAGATTAAAGTTGACTAAGTTTCATCCTCTTAAAATGGGATGTACTAGAAGAAAAATTTTGCCTCTTTAAAAAAATTAAATAAACAAAAAAATTAATAAGTGATAACAGACATTGGTTGTATATTACCATACAAACCAGATGGTTGTGGTATGTGTGTGGTGATTGATACAATACATGAAACAATAATTATCAGTCCAAAATTATCTGAAGACATATATGATCATTCACAAAGTTCAATGATGACCCTATTTTTACATATATCTGTATTTGTGTTCACATATATGTTTATTCAAAGCTCCGTGTGTATGGGATTCATGTTACAAACATCAATCAGTTCTGAACTCCAAATGTTCCATAGGAAAGCAGAACCACTGCAGTGAAGAAATTGCTTAATAAACTCACTCACTAATGTCTGTTTACACCAGCATCGTTATGCATTTTTACAAACTTCTTGGTGTCTTAGACTTTTCAATAGAGAATAAGTATGAGTTTAAGAATATATTTTGTTATTTTCAAATTTGTGAAAATTTACATCACTAGGTCTAGGAAGCTCATCTATCTACAGAATAGAGGGTGTTGATAAATCCTAAAATTAAATTCTGACAAGAATAAGAGACAGGATATGATATTTCCTCTTCAGGTTTGAAAATAAAAACCACCTGTACTTTACAACATCACAAACCTCATTAAATGGCATTTTCCCCCTGAGGATTTCAGAGAATATATATTTCATGTGATTTTCAAATAGGACAACAAAGGAACAGCTCAGAATGCAGTGACACCTAATGGCAAAGCTATCTTTGTAGGCCATAAATGTATTTTCTAATAAATGTATTTGTAGTAAAAATCTAAGTATTCCTACTCACCAATATGCTGTCTATAATCTGAAATATCATGAGGATTCACTAGCAATGCCAAATACTGGACTTTTTTAAACTAAAAGAATATATGCAAGTAAAAAATTCTGCATGAAAAAGTGTGGTTTTAAAATTACAATATTCCTTTAAGATAAAATTACAGTATGATAAACTTAGCTTTAGAGATTAGAATTAAATGTAACGCATCTCCAATTACTTTTAAGAATTTCAACTGGTTGTTACGGTTGGATAAGTTGAAAGTTAATCACCTTGATTTTTATTCCTATTTTAATTGAAATTTATAGGAGGTATTTACTGAATGTACATTTGGAGTAGAAAGCAAAGGTCCTTAGTGTACTGACTTATTAGTCATGTCATAGTTGATGGCATTGAATAATAACATTGTCTAAGTTAATGCACATCTAAACTGTGCTCAAATAACTGTTTTAATGACACAGAATAAAGGTAAAGTATAAACTTATTTTAAACTCAGAAACTACTTCTTAATACATTCTAAGTTTATACTATGTATTACCCATAATTCAGAGAGCAATGAACTCTTATAAATAATAAGAGGACAGTTTACATCATTGAGATATTTTATACAGTGGGAAGAGTCCTTGATGATCTAGGGGCTATCATTAAACAATGCAAATCACAGTGGAAATGCTTTTACATTCTGTATTTGCTAGAACAGTCCTCTATAGCAACAGAATAAAAACTGATGGTTTAAATCTACCCTCTATTTTTGTTTTATAATGCATTGACACATTTTACTCAACCACCAATTTTGTACTTTAATTTGCACTTTCTCATGATGAAAATACTCTGAATTGTGTAAGGCTTCTCAAATGTCACAGTTGATGATTATGATCTTGGAGGATAAAGCATCAATGGCTTATGAGAAAAGCATGAGTAAATGCTTGGTTCCTAGTTCCTGCTGGCATAAGGTATTTTACCATGACTGCCAACAACAAAAACATGCTAGTCATTTTTGTAATAAATGAATAAGTACTCAGTGTCAGTGTTTCCTTGCAGAGATATATAACTGAGGATAGCTCATTTCAATCAGTTCTGTGAGCACAAGACCCAGATAAAGAAATGAGCATACATTAAGCTGTTAAAGCATGAGATCCTCCATATTAGATATGAAGCAAAGCACAAACTGTGCAGTTGGCTGGAAATGCCACCTAATCCCTGCTTAATTAAAGCAGTGCTCTAAACTCCTGTTGTGTTAAGGGAGTCAAGAGTGTGGGACGACTGATGTATGAAGAAAATAGCACTTGGCGTGGCTAATCTCAAAGACTTTGGAGCTTTCTAGCTACATAAATCAGAGCGACTTTTGAATAGCCTCATAAAACACAGTATCATTGCCATTCCACTCACGACTTTTTGGTTCTTCCTACAGCATGCAGATCATTAGGAAACTTCTAAGCAATCAAGTAATGTGGGTCTGATGAAATTACTCAGTCAATGCACAGCCTTAAAGTAGAAGCATAATTTCAAAATCGCATAGTTTTTAATGTGTCAAAAGACCTTTCTTTGGGTGGGGGGATGAAGAAGATCACAATGGAGGTGATTCATTTTTACATACTGTGTCTGTGTATCTAGAATATTCATATGTTAAACAGTATATAATTATCAATTTTTTAAAAATATGTTTTAACAGAAACACAAAGTAATTATATTATGCATTTTGATGGCAATAAATACATTTCCATTTCAATCATTAACTTAACCAATAGAATATACCGCATCATTGTAGTGAATTAATGTGTTTAATACATCATGTTAGAGTTTAAAATATATAACTGTCTATATTAATCTACCTGCATGAATAGTAGAAAACAAAGAGAAAGAAAGAAGAATGGAGAGAGTTTTCATACATATATTTTGGTTTAATACCAAAAGGAGTCAATATTTAAAGAACCTCTTATAATGGAATACTACTAGGCCATCAAAAAGAAGGAAATCTTACCTTTTGCAACAGCATGGATGGACCTGGAGAGTATTATGCTAAGTGAAATATATTAACCTCTGAAGTGCACACAAATTAGTCTTGAAAAAGACAAGTAGCATATGATCTCACTTATATGTGGAATCTAAAGAACAACATTAACAAACAAAAAAGGAAGACTTATAGATACAGAGTCAGAGAGGAAGGGGTTTGAGGGATGGGAGAAAAAGGTAAAGGGATTAGGCAAAAAAAAAAGTTAAAAACACAGACAACAGTAGTTACCAGAAAAAAGGGGGGTGAGGGGAGATAGAGTAAAAGGGGGCTAAATGGTGATGGAAGGAGACTTGATTTAGGGTGATGAACACACAATACAATATACAGATGATGTATTATTGAATTGTACACCTGAAACCTATAGAATTTTATTAACCAATACATTCAATTGAATTAAAAAGAAAACTAAAAGTATAAACTCACTGAGATCGAGGTGATGTCTTACACTAAATCTATATGCCCCACACTGAAGTATGTGTAAAAGGTGTTCAGTAAATACATACAGGATGGTGACAATACTGGCAAACAAAAGGAACCTATTGCAGCAGTGTCTTTTATCTTGCCAGCTTGCCTGAACTACACATTACAGCTACTTTCTGCTTAAACACATCACATGAGGCTGTGGAAACCTTTCATTTATATCTCCTTAAATCTCTAGAGTTGAAACATTCTTTCCCTCCTGTTTCATCGCTTTCATCCCTTTAGTCCTGAAATAATATATTTACCATATGCATATTTCTCAGATTAAATATCAAAGCATATTTCTCAGATTGAATATCAAATGAAAGCAGTCACCTCTTAAACATAATTCTCTTTTCCTATCCAACCAAGCAAGTAAACTGATCCAATGAATAGTAACAGGTGCTTTAAAATTTTAATATATGGGCATTTAGTTTTGAATTTATTATCATCAGCCTGAGTTAGGGGGGGAAGGGGGAGACAATTTTAACCTCTGAAGTGTACACAAATTAGTCTTACTCCCTTGTCATTTTTTTTTATTTAGGAGGTAACATTTTCACTATATTATAAAAGATATGGAGCATTTGAAACAATCATCAATTTGCTAGCTTCCTGGCATTATTAGGTAGTCTATAAAAGAAGCTAATCCTCTTGTCTAATGTACTAATTGCATTCAAGTCAAATTAATTGTCTAAGAAGTAACGATTTCTTTTAGTAGAACATGCACAGTTCATGCATACAACCAGCTTTCTAAAGAAATCTGTAATTTGTACACAGTTACTTTTTTGGTCTAGTTATAAATAAGCAAGCCATGTCACACTGACAGACAACAGAATGGAAAGGAAGAAAAAATACAACAGTTGTGTTCTATTTTGAAACAAATAGCCCAGACTGCATTGCAAAATAGTATTCATCTGGTAAAGGATAGCAAGAGCTGTAGGTGTTTGCAAATAGTGTATTTATTGTGTAGACCACAGCATAAGCAATAAAATAAGCATGTATCCCCAAGCCTTCCCTCCTGAGTGATAAAGAGCATGAGGCAGAAACCCCTAATCATAAAATTGAATGCAAAAGTACAACAACATATATCTACATTCTTGTTGCAGTCATTTACACTGGACATAAATGTAAGTCATTTATTTAAGAGGAGCCCAGTTCATTTCTGAACTCCATCAAAACATTACTGAACCCCTCCATAAGACCGTAATTTCTTCCTGAAAAGTTCAGAACCCACAGGCTCTGTTAGCCCCCAAGCAAAAGGTGATCTAACAGGCAAGCTATCTAGTGTTTCATTTACTTAATGCCTAAGTGCAAGGTTTTCTGAATTCTGACCTCATTACTCCTTGCACAGAGACATATGGTTCTATTGATATAAATAATAGAGAATGGCAGACATGTTTACAAAGACAATGTCTGAGACCCAGAGAGAGGGAGCCCCCCGGAGCTGAGGGGCTGGCCTCTTGGGCACGCAAACGATAGAAGACCCTGGCGTGGGCAGGCACAACCGCCACCTGCAGCAGGTTAGGCTTACGGGAGCGAGAGAGAGGGAGCGGGAGAGAAAAGGAGGGAGAGAGAGAGAGAAGGAGGTGGAGGGAGGAGCGGGAGAGTGTGTGTGTTGCGCGGGGGAGGGGCAGGGGGACTGAAAGGGGAGATGCTGCGACCCATCTGTCTCCTCAATTTGCAGAACATCACGCCGTGTGGACAGATAAAAGTCCTGTGCCCAGAAATATGCCCCAAGAGGGGCCTCTCTCCAGCCCGATCAGGGAATCTCGCTGGCCCGCAGATGCGAATTTCCGAAAAGGAAATTGCATTAACGCCGAAAAGGCTGCACGAGCTCGTCTCCGCTCAGCTCTCGCGGATTAGCAAGTGAGAAGAGTTGGAGCCTGGAGCTGCGAGCGCCGTGCATGATAATGACGCGGAGCCCCCGCCCGCCCCGGTCCGCCTCGGCCAGTCCGGTCGCCAATAGGTGGGGCCGCGAGCATCTCCCCCGCGGCTCGGGGTCCTTCTCCCGGAGTCCGGCCGCCCCGCGTCGCCCGAGCGCCCCCGCTCTAGGCCTTGCGCGGAAACTGAGAGCAGCCGGCGAGGCGAGGCAGGTGTCGGCGAGGCGGCCCACGAAGGTGCCCGGCGCGCCTCTGCTCCCCGAGCGCCGCGGGGCCGGTCTCACCGCCGCGCCAGGCCCCGAGATCGCGAGCGAGGCAGCGAGGCGCGGGGCTCCGGGTCCCCGCTCCACCGCCCCCGGCCCCTCCCGCCGCGGTGGCGGCCCCTCTGCGCGAGCACCGCAAAGCCAGGAGGACGCGGAGGGGAGCAGGAGGCTGCGGGCGCCTCCAGCAGCCGGTCCCCGGCGCTCAGCGCTGCGGCGAAGGCAGCGGCTCACGTTGCAAAACCACCTGTTCGAGCCGAAGGGAGCGCCCCCCACCTCCCACCCCAGTTCGCTTCGCCTCACAGATGCTACCCCTTCGGTGCCCTCCAACATCATCTTTAAAAAATAGAGCCAGTGTGTCTCCGGGGGAGAATATGGGAAACTGAGTCAGCCCATTCAACTTCCCTTCCCTGTGCGCAGAAAACCCCGCACGCCCAGGCACACACGCACCCCGGGGTGAACTCGAGACCCCCGCGCGTGCAGCCCGCACTCCACGATGTACCGCCAGCCACCAGCACCCGCCCCGGGCGCGCATCACGCACACCCGGCCAGAGACCGAGCAAGTGGAGGGCAGGGTGCGTGGACGCGGCGGCGAACTGCAGCCGCCGCCAAGCAGCCCCACGCAGGGCGCAGAGGGGGCCGCCCGGGGGAAACACCGGCGAACCGACGCGGTCAAAAGTAGCCGCGGGCAGCACCTGCCCTCACTTACCGATATGGATGATCGAATCCGCATTCCCGGCGTCCCAGGTTCGAGACCACCACACGGACAAAACCAAGACCAAGGGGAAAACTTCCATCTCTTCCGCTGCTGGCTTTCTTGGACGGAGGCTTTTCTTTCAAGATGATTTCAACACGCACAGTCCAGAGAGTTTGAGGTCACGATGGAGTTGAGCACAGCTTTTTCTTTTTTCCCCCCCTAAATTCCTCCTGCCAGAGCGAAGCCTTGGCTCCGTCGCCGGAGGATGGCAGGGCGAATAAGAGAAAGAGCTCAGCCTGAGGAATCCTCCTTCGCAGAGCCGTGTCACTTGGAAGGGAATGTTGGCATCGCCAGAGTTGTTTGCAGTTTGGCTTTAAAAAAAAAATGTATCCAGCCCCGGCTGCACTGGGGCAGGGGGAGAGGCTGGAGCTCAGACCTTGCCCATCGCTGCGCCCGGGCCCGGGTCTGGCGTCCCGGCTCCGCAGCAACTTCCAACAGACCCACCCCCCTCACGCCGGATGTCCCCCTCCCCCTCCCCCTCCCCAACCAAAAAGCACAGCCCCCCTCCGGCCCGAACGGCCCCGCAGAGAATCACTTGTCTTCGTTGCCAAAATAAAATCTAAATGGGAAGGAGAGATTAGGAGATTCCGAGCGGAGCTGCCAGGTTCCAAGCAGGGATGGGGGAGTCGGGGGTTGGGGGGGGGAGCCTCTCCAAGAGGGGTAGAAAAAGTGAACTTCAAGGTAATGCAGATAGTAATGCAGAGAAAATCCGTTTCCAGCGCGAGGCGGGGAGCGGAGCTCGGCGAGGCGGGCCCGGGAGGCAGGATCGCTCGGGCGCGGTTGGCGGGGGAGTTGCGCTGGGCGCGCGCAGCCGGGCAGGGCGGGCGGGCGGGCGGAGGGACGCCGCCGAGGCTGCAGGATGCTTTCGGAGCGGTTCGCCTGGCGGGATGCGGAGAGCGAGCGAAGAGCGTGCTGGGCAGCTCCGGCAGCAGCCCCACGTTGCCTGGAAATGGATCACCTAGAGAACCAGCGAGCCTGCGAGAGAGCGGTGCTGTCAGGCGGAGAGAGGGGGAAACCGAGAGAGGAAGAGCTTCTCTCTAATAACCACCTCCTCCCCCTATCTGCAATACAAGGCAGAAACAAAATAGTGCTCTCATTTCCCTTGGAATCTTCAGCCGGGACTGAAAAAAAGGGCAGGACTCGGAGAGAAAAGACGTTGAAGCCTTAAAAAAAAAAAAAAAAAGAAAGAAAGAAAGAAAAAGAAAAAAAACAAGGTTAAAGGCAACCTAAAAAGCCACCCCACTTCTATAACCTTGCTATTGCTATTTTCCAACAGGTATTAGACTTTTTCTAGTCATTGCCTGGAATTAGTCACATTAGTTTAAAAACAAATTAGGGACACCTGGTCACTAAGGGAGCTGAGACCTAGAAAGCTTTTAATGAGATTTCAATTATAAAGTTATAAAAAGGAGAGGGCGTGCTAATTGCCTTTTATACAATGTGGGGTTTGTGGCGGGGGGGTTTTGGTGTTTTTTTTTTTTCTGTCTCCAGTGTATTTTTTAGGAATTCAGGATAGAAAAAGGGATAAAAAAGATCTTAAAATAAAAGATATAATAATTAAATAAAACTGAAATACATGCTTCAGGGAAGCATTTGATCAAAATATTACATTTAGTAGCTTGGTAACAGATTAGTTATATAAATTTAGAATAAGGAAATTGGTTGTTTCTCCCTCGAAAGAGCTGAGAAAGAAAGTACTGAATGACAGCATCCCAGTCCTGGAATGAAAGAATTTTCTGTAAATTTGTTCCTTAAAATAAAATCCTGAGGATTGTGACTTGCCTTCTTATAAAGATGAACATATCCAGTCTGGCTTCATTTCAGACTGCTAACACAACCCAGAGACTAGTTGAGACCAGGCATTATTATTATTATTTCAGTTATGCTTGGAATCCCTTGGGAATATTGCTACTTGGGATGTATGGATGTCAAACTCCTCAAACCACCTTCCAGAGCCCTCCTTACCCTCAGCCTTGGCAAGCCTCTTTTCTTCTGGCTCTCACTTGAGTCCTTTCTCTCAATCTAGTCTGGTGAATTGAGTTATTGTTTCTCCAAACACAATTGAGTGTTCTTTTCTCTGTGACATGCTGCTTTCATTCATCCCCTGCATTATTTCCCTGCACATCCCAGTAAATGTTGTGCCTCCATATTGTTATTTATGTTAATAGTTAGGTTGGAAGGCATTTATTCATCTTCCCAATCACTTTCCTCCAACACTTCAAGACTTAGTTCAAATTCCTTTTGCCCATGAAGTTGCACACAATGTTGTAATATGACATAAACCCATCCTCTGCTGTGCTCTCCTAGTATATTCTACCTTCATATTAGACTTTTAATAGACCTCCTCCTGAATTAGCTTATCAAGGCCTCTATAGTGAGGACCATAGCTTATTCACATTTTATTCGCTGTGGCATTTACACAGAGTCCCTTTGTTGGCTGGAATTTCATTGTTGACTTGAAATGCATCACTTCTTTCTGAATTTGTCATAAAGCAGTGCTTCCAAGAACACATCACTGATTACTACCTCTCAATTTTGATCATTTCTTTATCTCTTTTTGTCATTAGTACACCTGGACTCAATATTGATTGTAATCACATTGTTGTTGGTGTCGTTTTACTTTTCAAAGGGTTCTATTGCAATGTCATGGATTATTTTTGTTGGTACAGATAATGAATCTTTGAAAGAATGGATGTATCTCCCCATAGCTTGCTTCTATTATATTATTCACAAGCGCATTTTCAAAATTGATGAGTCACTCTGTGCTCTATCAAGAAAAAAAATATGAAATAATTATTAACATGGAAAGAACACTATAATATCTTAGAGTCAGAGAACTACAAAGAACTTCAAAGCATTAGCTGGTCCAGTCATGGCATAACAAATGTCATTCCTGGAGCTAGCTAAATATAGTCCATTCAGACTATCTTCTCTCTTGGAAATCTGTTCTAGTATATTATAAGCAAAACATTTTCATTATTCCCAAATCCTCCCATTTAGTGGTTCTCAAAGGTGGCTTCACTTTGGAATAAACTGAGAAACTTTTCACAAAAATCACTTCAAATTAATTTAATCAAAATACTGGGTTTGGGGGCCTGGCCAATATGTTTTACATGACTCTAATGTGAAGCTATAGTTCAGAACCACTGTTGCAATACTCAAATGTGTAAATGAATCTGAGTGACACATCACAAAATACCTTAAGGCATCATGAACCATGAGATATAGCTTTCCAAAAGTAACACAAGAGAGTTCCTGCAAAATTAAAGCCTAACAGTGGCTTATTGATTTGCAATTTAAGAATATCAATCAATCATTTCAGGGTCCAAATAATGTCTGTGCCCAATGTGAGCTAATTAATAGTTTTTGTATGGAATATAAGTTTAAACACATTTTAACAAATTATGTGTTAACTATATTTTCCACTATTCTAGAAAATTGCATCTTGTGATATAATATTAGTTAACTACAAAGCTTTTATAAAGTTTATTTATGTTTTACAGAGAGGAAGGGAGAGGGATAGAGTTAGAAACATCAATCAGCTGCCTCCTGCACACCTCCTACTGGGGATGTGCCCACAACCAAGGTACATGCCCTTGACTGAAATCGAACCTGGGACCTTTCAGTCTGCAGGCTGATGCTCTATCCACTGAGCTGAACCGGTTAGGGTTAGTTAGCTACAAAGCTTTTATTGTGTAAGTTAGATGTTAAGTTCCAGAGGGAAAAGAATAACAAGTTTATTGGATGCACTTTCATGGAGGCGTTTTTATGAAGGCTATCTTATTAGTCTAATTAAAGCTGCTTAGCTGTAATTCCAACATTATCACATGGAAATGGTTGCTGAATCTGGCTCGCTGCAATGAAATTCAGAACTTTTTGACAGTCTAACATTTTGGGGAAAACAGCCTTCATTCATTAAAGTTTCACGTGCAATTATTAATTTTTTAAAATTAAAATGTAAGTGAACCAGGATTCATGAATTTATTCCTCCTATGTGAAGACTATCACTTCATTCAGGCATTAGTTATGATATGAGCATCAATAATTTGGAAGAAATGGTAGATAATCTGAGCAGTTTTAAGACACAAGACATAATGATTAATTTTACAGAAAAACAAATCTTGGGGAAATATTAATTTGGATTTTTGAAGGGACATACACATGCAGGCTCTTTTAATCATGTACAATGTACTTTGTATAAAGAAACAATCTAATGGAAATCCTTGGAACATATACTTCTTTCACTTTCACTTTCAAAAAACTAGAAATACTAATGTCTGAACTTTAAATATCATCTTCTTACTGAATATTATAAAAGTCATAAGTCAACTTATATTAGTTAATTTGAAAGGATTCTTCAGTAATATTCAATGATTCAGAGATTTACTTTCAGTATAGAAATCAGTTAATTTATGAGAGCCCATATGAAAATTAGGGGAGAAAGTTAGCTTTGAAGAGAATATAGGGGGAAAATAGAATCAAATGTACCTAACACAGTACTTTTAATTCACTATACAGCAGGTCCTGCAACAATGTGGTTTTGTGTAACGTTTTTTCATTATAACATTGATGGGCGGGTGGGGAGTGGGAAATCAGCTCCAGACATGGCCACTGTCTGTAGGAGTGTGCATGTCCATGTCCAAGTGGGTTTTCTCCAGGTACTCTGGTTTCCTCCCATATCCCAAAGATGTACACGTTATGTGAATTGACATATCTAAATTGTCCCAGTGTGAATGAGTGTGAGTGTGGGTATGACTAACCTGCCAGAATAGACTCTTGTCACCCTCAACCCTGAATTAGAATAAGCAATTTGGAAAATAATTACGTATCTTGTTTTTATTATTTTTTCTTAAATGTATTATAGCTCACATTTTTTTTCAAAGTTTAATATTAGTTTTTAGGATCTTATTTAGAAGTTTGGAGATGTTTTTGTGACCAGAAATATGCCATAGGAACTAAACTTTGGTTATATCAAGTAGCCCATGGCAAAATCGGTTTCCTTATATGTCATTTCTTAAAATCCCAGTTTCCAAAACCTATTGACAAAGTTAAGTGAGGACTTGGGGTAATGGAATCATTAGTATCATAAATATGGTTAGCCACACAAAAGATTGTAAGTACATTACAACTTGAACATGAATATGAAAGGAAACTATAAGAGGACAATTACTGACCACATATATATGCAGACAATAACAAATTATGGCTGTAAAGTTATAATTGAGATGTGCATTTGCAAAAGTTAAAAAATATAAATCATTTTTATTTTAGGGACTAAAAGAACACATTTTATACTTAGCATATCACAGAAAGTAAGAACAAACTGGTACTTCAAGGCCTCTCGTATGTAATGTTTGGTTTTCTAGAAAACAATGGGAAACTGAGTCTCAAAAGTTGTACTGATGTTTGTTGAAAGAACTTAAAAACACATTTTTACTTTTATATATGCTTCAAGAAAATCATTAAATCACATATCCCTATGTAACATTCACATTGGGTATAGCCTGTCCTTTTTAATTTTTTTTTCTGGGTCAACCTTGCACTGACTCACCACTTTCTACTCTATCAAACTATTTTAACTGTGACAAGAGTGAAAATCTTTTCAGATAGGTGGCATCTTCCTTCCTTCCTTATTTCTTCCCTTCCACATTACTCCTAAATCCTTCCTTCCTTTCAAAGCTTTTCCTAAATCTCTGAGGCTGCAGATATCATGCTTTCTTCTAACCAAATACAAATTCTAACCAAATTCTGCAACTATATTGATTTTGTTTAATTATGAGCACTTTACCAAGTTCATCTATTATTAGAATTAATGCAAGTGAAAACTTTGAATTTCAAAGTGTTTTCACGGTACATACATTAGCCACAATACTGAACTTTGGGGATCAAAATTTCAGTATATATATATATATATATGTATATATATATATATATATATATATATATATATTCATCTTTTTGTTCAGACCTTTTATCTCCTCTGCCTGGATGTTGATATGGAATTTTAGGGAGAATATTAGTAAATATCAAGCAATTGGTAAATGGAGGTCAGATCATTTCTTGTAACCCAACAGGGACACTTTGTTGAGATTGGCCCCTCACTACATTATATCCTGTCCCCACAAGATGGCAGCCATGCTTGATGTAGATTTAATCAGCTTACTTTTAAAATATCTCAATACTTAACCGTTTACCAGAGTATTATTATCCCACATGAATCCAATGACTATATTTAAGCAAACAATATTTTAAGTGATTTATTTTAGGCAACTTTATTTTCTGAAGTTTTATTTCTTCTGAAACTTTCACATAGGAATAATAACTACCTATTATCACAGTCTTACATGATTTGCTTTATTCACATCACTGAATTCATCAGTTACTTAGAAATTAAGAATTACTAGAACAATCTAATAATATGCCACTCAATCCTATGGTAAAGGGTAATTTGAACACTGGGACATTATTATGTGATTCAAATTTTTAATTTAAATTTTACAGTTTCAAAAGTGAGGTTAATTTAACTATTCTATGTTTCTCAAGTGAAAGTATTTTATATATCTTGAATTTAAGAATTGCACTTTGCCATGGAATGTTAAAATGGTCTAACAATTATGGGGTTGATTCTTCTAGCATGGCATTATCACTTAAGGCAAATGTGTGACAGGTCAAAAGCAGAAAGAAATGCATGATGTCAAATATAGTGAATTTCAATGATAACTTAACCATTAAAGATCAGTTTTTATTATCTTCCTGTGATTAACAATTTTAATTCTGGAATTAACTGTTTCTTTTGAAATACCATCTCTAGGCACATGAGTAACTCAGATACAAAGTGCGCTTATGTAATATGCTCCAGATAGCAAACTATGAATTTCAGTTGAAGATGTATTTTATAGCAGCAGATATCATGGGGGAAGTTTAAGTAGAGAGAAAAAAATCATTTACATAAATACACATATTGGCTTTAGAGGAGTTTTCAAAGTAGTAATAAAACTATAAGCATTTAATTTCACTTCTTACTAGGTAGGGTACATAATCAGGACAGTCCCAAATATAGTAAATTATTTATTTCTCATTGGTCCTGCAAGTTGGTGTTTAAGTTATTATGAACAAATGAATGAAAAGATAAAATGAAAATTGTTAAATATTGTGGAATATTACTAATGCACTATAGGACAAGAGCACCTTGACTCACTTCAAAATAGATTACTGAGGTATCAAGTGATCTGTTTATGAGATTAAGTGTTTGGTGTAGAAAAAATAGAAGATGTTTCACAAGAGTTCTTTGGACAATGACAATAAAACCTATCTCAGCATTCGAAGTCCAATATTAATTTTTGCACAAATTTAACTTCACATATTTCCACTATGGTTTATTTTACTTAAGATAATGCAGAGAGGGGAAACCTAAATTTTATTTTAAATCTGATAGAATTTATCTAGAGTTTGCTAATAAAATTAATTATATTGTCAACACTTTGTTTCATACTTTCTTTTAAACTTTGCTGCTATATCATATTTTAAAAATTCCATCAAGATAGAGCTGAACTATAAAGAATCAGATACACAACATTAAAGTTGTAAAAATATGATACAATTTTAAAATTTTCAAATGCCTAAGCTGTTGGAAATTTCTGAATTAGCATTTCCTACTTGAGTATTACAGATTACTTTGTTCTGGAAAGAAAGATTTAGTGGCCACGTCAGATTGCAAAATGCTAGATAGATTTTTCTTCTCTTAGAAACTAATAGTACCATTAACATAATAAAAACATGGAGAAGTCCCCTAGGAAACAAATTATTAACCTGTATTTAACTCAAAATATCTTAAATTTATATAATCATCAGTTTCCTTTTTTATAAACAGAACAAGCATCCTTTGTTATACTGTTACAATCCATTTTCTATTTCCCCCAAATAAAAACTTTTTGTTGTTTCCACCCCGCTTTTCTTTATGGATGTTGATAGTAGCGAAATTGCAAATCAGTAGGCCAGTATACCATATCTGGGAAGAGATTCCATTTTTTGCTGTAAATAGGAATTTCTTATATCTGTTATGCACTTCTATGATGAAGGAAAATGTATCATTCAGACATAAACAAAGTAAACTAAGTTCCAAAGAGTGGCAAATATTTGATCTGAAAATACATACAATGGAAAAATACCTTAAAGGAAACAAACTTCCAAAACTCACTCAAATATTAGGTCACCTACATAGCTCATATCTATTACAAGAAGTTGAATGACTAATTCGTCCTCCTCACAAAGAAAAACTCAGAAGCAGATGATGAATTATACCAAAGAGTTAAGAAATAAGGCCAATTATTTACAGATCTTCCAGGACACAGAAGAGAAGTGAACAGTTCCCCACTCATTTTATGAGGTCAGCATTACTCCAATACTGAAACAAGCAAAAACAATACACGAATAACTACCGATTGGAAAGAAAGAGAGAAAAAACACCTTTTGTTCTCAGATAACATGATTGCCTATGTAAAAAATATGAAAAAATATCATGAGAAAATCCCCCTGTGACTAATAAGCAATTATATATAGTAAGGCTGCAAAATATAAGGGCAATATACAAAAGTCAATTCCTTTCCTATACATCAGCAAATGGAATTTGAAGTTCAAAACACAATATCACTTATATAAGCACTCCAAAATCCTCCACATAGATGTGTATAGCAGTTTTATTCATAATTGCCAAAACTTAGAAGACAGGAAGATGTTCTTCAGTAGGTAGATGGATAAATAATCTGTTGTACATCCAGACGTCGGAATATTATTCAGGGCTAAAAAGAAATGCACTATCAACCATGAAAAAACATGGAGGAAACTTAAATGTGTGTTGCTAAGTGAAAGAAGCCACTCTGAAAGACTACATATTGTATCACCCAACCATATGACAGTCTGGGAAAGGGCAAACTATGGAGAGAGTAAAAACATCATGGTTGCCCGGGGTTAGTGGGAGGGAAGGAGGGATGAATAGACGCACTCGGGGGACTTTTAGGGCAGTGAGACTATTCTCTATGATTCTACAATGGTTAATACATCTCATTTTACATGTGTCAAACACATAGAATGTACAACAGTAAGAGTGAACCCCAATAGAAAGTATGTAATTTGGGTAATTATGATGTGTTTATATAGGTTCATGCATTGCAACAAATATGCCATTATGGTGTGGGATGTTGAGAGTGGGGGGGTCTGTATGTATATGGGAGGTTGTATGTATATGGGGATTCTCTATACTGTCCCCTCAGTTTTGTTGTGAACTTAAAACTGCTCTAAATAAATAAATAAATAAAGTGTAGTAACTAAAAAATAATGGACACAATATTTCAAGAAACACTTTACCAGAGTAATGAATGGCAAGTAAAGACCGAAAATATGTTCAATAATATTAGTCATTTAGGGAAATGCATATTAAAACAACAATTAGATATTTTTATGAGAAAGACTCAATGATGTGGAGCAAGTTGAAATACTATATATTGCTGGTAGGAGGCAGAGTGGTAAAGCTATTGTGCATGCAGTTTAGCAGTTTCTTATAAAGTTAAATACAAAATCCATCAGACATAGTAATCTCACTATGTAGTTACCCAAGATAAATAAAAGCACATGTCCAAAATTAGACCTGTATATGAATATTTACACTTACTTCAAATGTAATTGATCAAAACTGGAAACAGCCCAAATATAAAAAACAACAACCAGTGAATAGATACTGTTGTACATTTATACAATATAATAATATTCAACAATAAAAAGGAACAAACTCCTGATACATGCAATAATATTGGTGAATCTCAAAAGTATATAAGAAAAAGAAGCCAGACAGGGAAGGCTGAGTGCTATATAATCTATTGATTATTAATCTATAATCTATATAGATTATGTAATCTATTTAGTAGAAGAGAAACTATATAAAGACAGAAATCAGAACATGGTTTCCAGAGATAGAATGATAGAAGATTATAGAAAAAGGGACAAAATCCTTTGCAAAGGTAAAAGAAGATTAAAAAGTCAAAAATAAGATGTTGACTATGTTGTTGACTATATAGTGTGATTACCAAAAATCAAGAAGTATAATAACAAACATCTAAAGAAAAAACTGCTGTTTTCTTCTTGGACATATGAAATATCTTTAAAAATCTAGTTATAGTGGTGTGTTTACAAATCTTTATTTTAAAAAGTTTTTGTTTTAGGACTACAAATTCATCTAAATTTTGGGAAAATTTTCTGTTAAAGAAGTGAGTAATATTGATAATATCTAACTATTTTCTTTACCTGTTTATTAATCTCATTGAAAAAATCGAGACATACGACAAGATTTCAACTTCATAATAAAAATAAATGGAAGTTCCTGTTTTTCTAGGAGGGAGAGCTTTCCCATCGATTGATTATATTTGTGGAATTATTAAGAACATGGAGTCTGAGATTTCTATTTCCTACCTCCAAGCTACAGGGTCAAGAAGGCTTTGGAAAAATGGACCTTATATCTAAGAGAAGAAACCTCAGACATAACCTGGACAGTTTCCACTTGCCTTTATCTTCTTTTCCATATAAAATGATCATAGGAATTCATTCACACAGTCTCTCTCTCTCTTTCTCTCTCTCTCTCTCTCTCTCTCTCTCACACACACTTGTTTATTTCACCTATAAAATCTTGCTTTTTCTTATACCTCCATTTTCTCTTTTATCTAAGGGTCTTTTTGGTCCTACCTCATATTTTAATAGAGCTTTAGAATTTTCACCTTTCTCTTTTTGAAAAAAAATGTCATGATGATATTTAAATATTTTGAAGACATTTAAAAACTAATTAAAATGTTCACTTTAAAATAAATGTTGAAGTTGAATTTTTATTAGACATAGGAAACCTCCTATGATCTTCTGATAGTGGGATCTCAGCAATTATTTTCTTATAACGTAGAAATACATTTCCTGTATTAAAGTTGTTCAAGGCAAGGATTAAGGTTGTTTTACTAACATAGTTAAAGCATAGTTAGAATAAATATGTACAGAAAAAGAAAAATATTAATCAGGTACTTTCAGATAAGGAAAGTTGTGCTCAAATATTAACCATATAAATTCTCTTTTTGCTTGCAGTTTTAGGTATTACAATTTTAATTGAATCGACTCAGTGTTCCCAAGTACCAGCTTCAATTTTATAAAAGCGTCAATTTGTTATTGGCCACTAGTACCCTGAGGTTTAAGTTAAAGCAGTTCAAAATATTAACTACTGAGGATGTTATTAACACAATAGTAATATCATAAAATGTGAAAAAAAAGTTTCTAACTTTTTCTTACTGCACTCGTGGTGAGAGAGGATAGATACTATTTCTAAATATCGAAGTAAGTTAAATCCTGATGCAATTCACAAAAGTGAAAAATATTGGTTTACCTTCCCAATATTTCTCATGTCACATATACTTACACTGTGATCAAACTTTGAACATCATTATTTAAATCACTTGTGGTTAGATGAGTATAGCAAAATAATGATATATATCTTTGACAATTTTTACAGGTAAATAAAATAAAAGCAGAACTTATTTGTTCTAGTCTGTTGGTAATAGAATACTGCCTCTGTATGTAGCTGGGTTTTATTTTTCAGTAGCCAGACTTAACCATAAGCAGAATCAATGTGGGCAGGCATTTACCATCTCAAGGCTGTACCTGAAGCTGTCTTAGCAGATGGTTACTATTACTGATATTCACTAATTTCAGGATCATTTTGTTGAGTAAAGTAATTATCTTCTACTAAAATAAAATCTAATCACCTAGGATAAGTAATATAAATCCAAATTAGGTTTTGGTTCCATGGTGGTCAGCTGGAATCAATTATCAGAAATTAAGAACCAGTAGAGTTTTTTTGTTGTTGTTAAAAATAAATAAATAAATCTTGAGGCAGGAAGCAGACACAAATGGACCAGAGAGTAATTAGTTGTCAACATGAAGGATCTGGGTATTTAAAAGGGTATGAAAAAGTATCAAATATAAAACTTTTCCTCTTTCTCAGTTTTTCTAAGGTTAACACGACTGGAAAGTTAGGAAGAGATTTATGCTGGGATTGCAAATAGAATCAGTATAACAAAGTCCCTATTTAATCCAGTCAGTTAGCTTATCTTGTGCGCCACATTTAGAAATGCAGATTCAGGCCCAGGTTTCTATCAGTAATCAAGGGTTCTAGGGAAACAGCATAACCCTATTGTTACCTGCAGCGACCTGAAAGTTCTGCACTTCATGGGAAGCACAAAAATCCTATTCATCTGAAGAGTGAATGAAGAATAATGAGCTTAACAGCATTGGTCCAGGAAAAGCAGAAACTACATCTTCATAGCATGATGAAGCCTAACACCACAATGTTAACAAGCATGAGCTAGGTTCCAGGATGATAAAAGTGACCCTGTTGCCTCGGCTGACGGCCAACCTATTGGCCTATTTTTCAATGTGTGAAAAAGTGCGCTTCATATATTTGACCAGTGTTATAGTTGTTTTTTGAAGAAGGGCAAGTCTAATACCAGTTACTCTGTCATAGCTCAAAACAAGCAGGAGCACTCATCTTAAGTTTTTCACTATATCTCCCTCCACACCCAAACCCATATAGTGTAGAAGTTTGGGAGAGAGATTGTCAGCTATGCATACTATTGAAAATATAAGCACAATGTCTTTTTCTTCCCTGTAGCCACACCTTTCCAATGCGCCTTTGAAATTCCTCCCATCCTGAGGTATAATCTATGCTAGCTCTGTGATGTGGATTAAACAGAGAAAATCAGAAAAGTGATGTTCGTCCATGTGTGAGAGTAAACTCAAGGGGCCTATGCTAGTCTGCTCTATTAAAAACCTGCCTTCATTACGTTAAGAAGGATGTGGTAAGCTTATGGATAAGGAAAGTGACCCCGCCACCACAGAGAACAAAAAACTTTTTTTTTTTTAAGAAAGGTGCAATTTTCATCACCCCAGATAGTTATTGTTATATTGGCTGTTGTCATTTTTTTTTAATTTGACAATCTAAGGGAAAAGAGTTCAGTGCTCCTCACTAAATAGTCAAGTATTGTATGTTTTAAAAATTCTAGGCACACCAGTGTGCCACAGCATCTTAGCAGATGCAAACAGTTACTTTGTAGCATCCGAGTTTGCTCTAGTTTCATTCCAACTTCTACAGGGGCTGGAATTTCCAAGTCTCAGCACCAGAGAAGAGGGACAAGTCTGTGTGGCGATTTCAGCACAGGACCTTAGAAGAAGGGTGAATCTTTACACTGTCTGACAGATCACTTGTTAACTGGGTTAGGCAGTATTGGTCAAATTTGGGATTCCAAAATAGATGGAGTATGGGAACTGCACAGAGCAAATCATGTTCAGTGGAAGACCCAGAAATGTCATGCCGTAGTGGGTAACTATCCTATATAATGAAAGCGCAACATGCAAATCGACCAAATGGCAGAACGACCAGTGGGTAGGAGGTGGGGCTGGCGAGCAGGTGGTGCCAAGTCATCCAAGGCGAGGGCCAGTGGGCAGAGGGACGGGACAGCAATGGGGTGGGGGAGCAGCAGTGACAGCGCCATCCCTTGATCGCCCACCAGGTTGCCTCCCACAGAGGGAGGCTAGACTCCCTGGGAGTGGACCTAGGTCGCCAGTTGGACATCCCTTGAGGGCTCCAGGACTGCAAGAGGGCGCAAGCTGGTCTGAGGGACCCCCCAAGTGCATGAATTTTTGTGCACCAAGCCTCTAGTCATCTATAAAGACGAGCAAGTCGTAGGACTAATTTTACAACTCAGAATCATTTAAAAGAGCATGAAATAAGCCAAATAAAAGCCCAAACTGATCTATTAGTAATTTAACTGTATTCCAAATAAAATTCAACATATTTTAAGGGAAGTGTGCTAATTCCCAAATCTTATAATTTATCACCCACAACATCAAGCACACAAAAAGAAGAGTTTTTACATGTGACTGTACAGGAAAATATACGCTTCAGTTTAAACAAAAAGAAGCAGAAACACATATCACCAAGATATTGAAATTAGCATGACCAATTATTTAACAAAGTATAAGGAGAGGATATTTTCCAACTCATTTTATGTGACAATCATGAGTCTGATGCCTAATCTGACAAAGCCATTGTAAGATATTTAACATATCCCTTATGAATATAGACATACACACTTCTTAGAAATTAGCAATTATAAGCCAGAAGTATATTACTATTTCATGTTCCAGTGAAGTTCATCCAGGACTGTAAGGTTGTTTTCTAATTTAAAAAGTAATCAATAAAACTCACCATATTAAGAAAACCATAAAGAGAAAATATAGATTATATCAATAATTGCCCCCCAAAAAAAGCATCTGGAAAAAATTCCTCAGTTATTCTTGATTGATAGGAAACCACAAAACTCAGCAGACTAGAATAAAAGGAACGTCCTCAGTCTGATAGGGAATATTGTGTTAGTTCCCTTGGACTGACATAATAAAATATCACGAACTGAGTAGCTTAAAACAACAGAAATTTATTGCCTTTCAGCTAGAGGTCTGAAACCAATGTGTGGCCAGGCCACGTTCCCTCTGAAACTTCTGAGAGACATCTTCCATGCTTCTTGTTACCTTCTGGTGATTTTCTAGTAATATTTGACATTCCTAGTCTTGCAATTGCATCATTCCAATCTCTACCTTCATTATCACAGTGTTCTCCCTATGTGTATCTGCCTTCATGTGGCTATTTCTAAAATAGACATTGATCAGACTGGCTAGGAGCTTACCCTATTACACTATGACCTCAACTTAACTAATTGTACCTGCAATAAACCTATTTTCACATAAAGTCAAATTCTGAGGTATTAGGGTTTAGGGTTTCAACATACCTTTCTTTGTAGCATTTAAAAGTCCTATAGCAGGGGTGGGCAAACTTTTGGTGAGTGCGTGCCAAGACCAACAAAATCTCTGACTAAAAATTCTTTTGCGTGCCGACCTTAATTTTTTGAGAACATGTTACTCCACTCCTACTTGATATCTCTTAAGGTATATGTATGTGAAGAACCTTGAAGAAATAATAAAATTCATTTGAGCAACAAAAACACAGTATATGATGATGAAAAACACATTTATTTTTTAATGTATACATGTACACTGATAGTCCGACAGAAAACTTTATGACTCCGTTTGATATTATCATGGGACTTTTGCTGCTGCATCACTGATGACAGAGATTTTACATCAGGTTTCTATTTTGTGACATTCAGAGATATGCACGAGCTGCTACTTTCATCCGTCAGGCTACTCCTATTATGAGACTTAACAAAATTCATCACTGAGAACAAAGCTTCACAAGTGTATGTGGATGAAAACATGGAGAGTAACGCTGTTGCAAAGTTTTTTAAACAGAAAAAGTTTTCTGGAATGGCATTCCAAGTCCTCAATAGTTCGTTTCGATACTTCTTTCTGGTACTCCTGTCTCTAATCGCTTTTTTTCAATGTTTTCCAAGTCAACTCTAAGGTCAATAAATTTCTGCTCCCAAATTGAGCTACTCTGAAATTCAATCAACTGCATTTCAAAGTCAGCCATGTCTATTCATGAAAACATTTGTAAGTTTAGTTCCTCCAGTTTCATGCTGTCTGGAAACCTAATGAATTTTGCTGTCTCTTCCAATTCTCTGAATTTTGCAAATCTTGAGAAGAACTGCTCAATTGTTGACTCGATGATGTTTGAAAACAGCTTTTGAAGGCTTTGACAGTCTGTACTGTCATCTTTTGGGAGGTCTTAATGTGACTCTTGAGGTTTGGGAAATATCTAAATCTCTTACCATCCACATCCCTCTTAAAAGACTTCCAGTTTCTTTTCAAAAGCCTTTATGTAACCAAACATAACATCAAGTGTCTTGCCAGTTCCTTGTAATTTAACATTTAAATCATTCATGTCTATGGTCTTTAAGATAACTTGTTATGTAAAATTATTTCTTTATCTAAGATGCACCTACACTGAATTTATCTGAAAAATTAAAAAGTTGATATTAAGAAAAAAATTGTAAATGGAAGATTATAAGAGAGGGTTTCGAGTGCCAGCAAAAGTTACTGGCGTGCCATGTTTGGCACACGTGCCAGGGGTTGCCCACCCCTGTCCTATAGCTATTATCACAATTAACAGTGAAATATTAAATACTTTTCCTCTAAATCTAGGACAAGGCAAGGGTATAAACTCTCTCTAGTAAGAATCAACATTCTAGTGGAGGTTCTTAGCCAGTGTTATTTATAAGAATAAAAAATAAAAATCATAAAATTTGGAAATGACATAATATTTATGTACAAAAACCTAAGGAATCAAGAAAAACAATGACAAACTACAATGCATAACTATTAAAGAAATTTAGTGCAGTACCAGAAGTCAATTTAAAAAATTATCTGTATTCCTATACAATAGAAACACAAACAATTAGAAAATAAATGTAAAACAATTTCATTATAACAGTGTAAAATATAAAATATTTAAGAATAAACTTAAAAATGATGTGCAAAGATATACCATATGTATAATTTGGAAGATTAGATTTTAAATCTGTCACAATTGACCTAAAATTTACAAATACAAACATAATCACACTAGGCCTTTTGTTAGACACTGATAAATTTTTGCTAAAATTTATAATCCTATATAATAAAAGAGAAACATGTTAATTGACTGTTCCTTCGCTATGCTCACCAGCCAATCAGGAGTGAATATGCAAATTAACCAACAAGGATGGCAAGTTAATTTGTATACACAGGCACTGGGCGGAGAGCAGAAGCCAGAAGCGAAAGAGCTGGAAGCTTGTGGGACGTGGCTCTCTCGGTTGCTCCCTGGGTCGCTCCCAGCATGGGGAGCACCAGGAATTCTGGGAGTAGTAGTTCTGATGGCAGCCTCAGGACAGGAAGTGGAAGCCCAGAGCGCAGGGCGCACCAAGAATGCTGGGAATCATAGCTCTGGTGGCAGAAGGATCTCCTAGACACTAGAGCTAAGTGAGCCTGGAGCAAGTTACTGTTGCGATGGGGGATGGAGGGAAAGCAAAGTTGAGAGACATATGTAAAAACAGAGTGTCTAAGAAAAATTAAAGGGGAGATATCCTGAAACTTCCAGGAAATCTCCACCAATGAAGCAAAGAAAAAAAATGCCTCTATTATTCTGTGAGCAACAAACCAAACTAGGTTGGGGTCTCAGACAATTCGCTCATATGATTGCAAAGACAGACAGAAACTCCCGGATTGGAGAGGGCTCCCCTGAGGGCTCCCAGATTGGAGAGGGTGCAGGTCAGGCTGAAGGACCCCTCCCCACTCACCTCACCCCCCTTGCATGAATATTCGTGCACTGGGACCCTAGTGAAATATAAAAAGCCTAGAATACCTAAGACAATCTAGAAAGTACTCATCTCAAAGAAATGCAATTCAAAACCATAATGAGATATTATGCCCACTAGCACAGCTGAATTTAATTTCTAATGGATAATAATACCACATACAAAAGTTAAATTCAAAGATCTTAAATAAATCATTATACTGCCTATTTGTGATTGAGGGGCAGGTAATTCATTCTTAGAATATAGAAATCAATAAATCAAAATTTTAAAAAGATCAGTTAACATTTTTTTTCATCAGTGAATAATATTAAGAAAAATAGGCAAGCTACAAACTAAAACAAACAAACAAAAAGACTGGAAGAAATACTTATATATCAAAGAAATTAGACACTTAAAGTACAATTCATATGACTCACTAATAATAAGGTAATCAAAAAATTATCTTATGACCCAGCAATTCTGCTTCTGGGGATATATCCAAAGAAACCCAAAACACTAATTTGAAAGGGTATATGAACCCTTATTTTCATTGCAGCATTACTTACAATAACCAAGATATGAAGCAACCCAAATGCCCATCAACAGACAAGTGGATAAAAGGGTTGTGGGGCATGTATACAATGGATATTTAATCCTCTATAAAAAAGAATGAAATCTTACCCTTTGCAACAGCATGGATGGACCTGGAAGGCATTATGCTCAGTGAAATAAGTCAATCAGAGAAAGACAGATACAATATGATTTCACCTATATTTGGCATCTGAAAAATAAAATAAATGTACAAACAAAACTGAAACAAATTCATAGACACACAGAGCAGAATGGTGGTTGCCAGAGGAAAGGTGGGTAGGGAAATTGGGTGAAAAGGGTAAAGATATTAACAAGAACAGATTGGTAGTTACAAGAGTCAAGGGGATGTAAAGTAAAGCATAGAGTATATAATCAATAAAATTTTGATAACTATAATGGTGCCAGTTGTGTACTGGAAATCTCAAGGGAACACTTTGTGAAGTATGTTATTGTCTAACGACTAAGCAGTACACCTAAATTTAACACAAAATAAAATTGAAAGTAAACTGTAAAAATAATTGACATTACTTAAAAATACCTTTGAAAGGAAGATTTGAAGACTGTACTACAATGTACAATAAACCCATGAAAAAGTACTAATTTCAAAGAAATGCAAATCAAAACCATAATGAGATATTATGCCCACTAGCACAGCTGAAATTAAAATGTCTATCGACACCAAATGTTGGTGAATGTATGAAGCAATAAGGATCTTCATGCATCTCTGGAGGGAATGCCAATGGTGCAATAGCTATGGAAAAACAAAAAAAAAGGATCAATGTCAAGCACATACCCACCTAAGATAGAGTAATTGTTTTTTAAAAAAAATCCTAAGAAAATGAACAAAGGCCTACAAAAGGACTTGTAAGAGAAATTTCATAGTTCTTTTATTCATAGTAACCTCAAACTGAAAACAACAGAAAATTTCATCAAAAATAGAATAAAGAAAGTCATGGTATGTACATACAATGGGATAAATGTATCAATATTTTTTATTGATTTCAGTTCCCTCACTTGAGAAGGCTAAAGGCTAATTCTTTCTATAACATCTTGTTCCCTCTAAGGTAACTTTCCTCAGGCGGAACAGTGTAACCCAGATGGGAAAATATAACCTATCGCCCCTTTTCCTGCAGTCTGGGCTAGCAAGATTTGTTGCCTGTTTCCTCACATGTTACAGAGGCTATAAATCATAAAACAATACACAACACCCAGAGAAGGCTGTCAGTGCTGGCGCCAGACCAGGCCCTTAGGCATGGTCTCATGACCCCCATCCCCACACACAGGGCTTTTTGCAAAGCCCCTGAAAGGTCTGGATGTCCCATCCATATTTGGGGGACAAAGAAGCCAAAAAGATATAAAGGAAAAGTTTCCACCAGATTGCTTTGCTCAGAATTTGAGAGGCAACCTCCTCTGAATCTGCTGGCATAATAAAGCTGTGTAACTCCATTTCTCTAAGCATTGCTTGTTTTTTCTCCGGGCTTCTATAACAACTTATAACATAGAGATAATGCTGCTAAATTTACTTTCTTAGTTCGATAGCTATGAAGATTAAGTGAGATAAAGAATGTTAAAAGGTCCTTATGAGTGCTCAATAAATGTGTTATTCTCATTATTTTTATTACATAGGCTTTAAGCTCTTTGAAAATAAAGATCTCTTGACTTTTGATTTTGCAGAGAACATATCAAAGTTCTGACTACATAACTATATTCCACAATTGTCTTATTGATCAAATAAAAATGTTTTTATTATTCAAATCTATAACATATAGATTTGCAAAGCATAATGCACCAGATGCCATTTATGTGAGGTGATTTTTGTATAATAAAGATTTAAATAAAAGAATTTTTTGGATATAATGAAAACAATTCAGTAAACCAGGATTTCAACCAGTCTTCTACAAAAACATTATGTTGTCTCTTTTTTTTTAAAAAAAAAAATATATTTT
Source organism: Myotis yumanensis (assembly GCF_028538775.1). Taxonomy (NCBI): domain Eukaryota; kingdom Metazoa; phylum Chordata; class Mammalia; order Chiroptera; family Vespertilionidae; genus Myotis; species Myotis yumanensis. The sequence continues at coordinate 178,605,097 of NW_027223752.1, forward strand.
ATTGATTTTTTACAAAGAGGAAGGGAGAGAGATAGTTAGAAACATCGATGAGAGAGAAACACCGACCAGCTGCCTCCTGCACATCTCCCACTGGAGATGCGCCCGCAACCCAGGCACATGCCCTTGACTGGAACCGAACCCGGGACCCTTCAGTACGTAGGCCGACGTTCTATCCACTGAGCCAAACCGGCTCCGGCATTATGTTGTCTCTTATGTAGACTATATGTAACCAGATATTACCTGTTTTTAGGGAAAAAAATGATTTACATAAGTAAGTATATTTTTAAAAAAACTACTAGACAAAAACATCAGTATGGTGATTACCAGAGGGAAGGGGCATGGAGGAAGGTAGAAGAGCATAAGAGGGGATAAATGGTGTGGAAGGTGACTAGACTATGGGTGGTGAACACACAGTACAATATACAGATGATGTATTATAGATTTAAACCTATTTAATTAACTAATGGAACTCTAAAACATTCAATAAAAATATATTAAAATATTTAAAAAATACAATAAAGTGAAACAACTTTAGCCACCAAATTTCCCTTGAATTAAAAAAATAAATATTTGCTATGGCCAATATATTCAATTTCTCTGTCTACTTACTTGTCCTTTGTTGCCTTCATATTATCAAATTTTGAAAAAAAATCCCTTTATGAACCCTGAAACCTAGAGATGCAATCATATTCCTTTCCTTTTCACTGCCAAGAATCCACATGTATGACACCTATTGCTTCCTTATTCTCTATCTACTCAATCCTGTGTAGTCTAACTTTTGTCTCCCAGAAACTGTCAAAAATGCACTTTAAATACATCTATGCTTTTCTTTGTCATGTTTTATCTTAAGTCTCAAGCCACAAAAACCTTATATTACATAATTTTTGAATTAAGATTTTAGCAATGTTTCTTTGACTTTCACATGCCTCAGAATAACTTGGAAATTTAATTAAAAATTCCGATTTATGCTTAGCTGCTGTGGCTCAATGGTTGAGTGTTGATGCATGAACCAGGAGGTCAAGGTTGGATTCCAAGTCAGGGCATATGCCCGGGTGTAGGGGGCGTGCAGGAGGCAGCTGACTGATGATTCTCTCTCATCACTCTCTCCCTCTCCTTTCCCTCTCTGAAATCAATAAAAACATATAAAATAAAAAATAAAAAATCTTATTTATGAAACCCTAATTCCAGAGATTCTGATTCAGTGGCACTGTGGTAGGGGGCAGGAATCTAAATTTTTCACAAAAATCCAAAATACTTTTGAAGCATTGGAGTCTGCTCTTTGAAGAGACACCACTTTAAGAAAATTGAATAAAGCAGAAGAAAAATGAGAGCTTTTCTATCTTAAATATTCCCTCCTCTTAGCTCCTTTGACACTTTTAATTTTTGTTTTCTTTTATTTCCAGTGTCCTCCTCCTACTACTTGGTTATAGATGGCTAGATCTAAATATCCTCATTTTTATTTTATTTGAGTATTTTTCACATCCAAAGATTGAACTATAATATTTATTCAGAGCTTTCAAAAGTCTGTATCCCTTGACTATTTTTCCCTAACTCATACATATTTTCAAGTGTCCCTTGGGTACTTACACATTCTAAGTTCATTAAATCAGTTTATTTCTGAAAATGGTGTTAGACTTCATCTTCTCTTTTTTTCTCCTTAGTCTATCATTTTTGGTTACCAATGCAGTTCATGTTCCTGTCAAAATATCACTGATAAGCTGTAAATGGGTTTTATTTGTTTCAGGGTGGGAGAGATTGAGGAAAAGCAGTAGTCCTGAGATTACACAGAGTTTAGATACATGGTCAACAATTGAGAGAAATTTGGAAACAAGAAAGATAGATATATTCAGATGTTGATTTTCTGTAGAGATTTGAAAAATAGTGGCTTTGGGTGTTAGAGATCCAAATCTCTAAAAACACTTGGAAGACACCAAGAACCTATTACTGTTGGCAATAAAATAAAAATATGAACTCAGGTATTGCAGGGGAGCAAAGATACAATTTTTAGAAATAGAGCACAGATTGTATCAAAATGAAAGAAGTTAAAGTTTATTTACCCAGACTGTGATACATTCATCCATTCAGTCAGTCAGTCAATCAGTCAGTCAGTTATTGAAAATCTACTACTGTCAGACCTTGTCAAATGGATTAGGATTATAGCAGTGAACAAAAGAGTCCCTGCTTCCAAGAAGTTTAAATTCTAAAGAAGAAAGAAATTAAAATGTAAATTATTATAATCCCTTATTTGTGAGTGTGTTGTCTAATAATGGGATTGGATGTTGAAGGGAGAAAGGGTAAGGACACTTTAGACAAGGTGTTCAGAGAAGGTTTCTTGATGATTGGGAAAAAGTTTCCAACTGAGAGTCATATGACAACCTAAGAGGAAGAGTCTTTGAGGCAAAGGAACAAAGGTATTACTTAGTGGAAAGAGAGTGTGACCAAATTCAGATTTGAGAATATGAGAAATCTGAAGAAGGCTGCCATGGCTGGGGCTTAATGAACAATGGCGCAGAAATGGTAGTAAGTGAAGTAAAATAGGTACTTGGAAGATAGATCATGTGGGTCTTTATGGCCAAGTTAGGTTATTGGATTTTATTCAGTGCAATGGAAAGCCATAGAAAATTTTAAGCAAAAAAAAATTTTTAATATATTTTATTGATTTTTTTACAGAGAGGAAGGGAGAGAGATAGAGAGTTAGAAACATCGATGAGAGAGAAACATCGACCAGCTGCCTCCTGCACATCTCCTACTGGGGATGTGCCCGCAACCGGAATCGAACCTGGGACCCTTTAGTCCGTAGGCTGATGCTCTATCCAATGAGCCAAACCAGTTTCGGCAAAAGTGAAAATTTTATTTATAAAAGATAACAGTGGATTCTACATGGAGAATGAACTGTAGAAATACAAGAGAGGATGCAGGTGAAACAGAAAATTATCGTAGAAGCCTAGAGGATTTCTTGGGTGGAGATCAGGAAAAGTGAACATATAGAAGATATATTTGGGAGTTAAATCTGATGAAATGTGAGAGATTAGCTTTGGGAAGGATTCAGATAGAGAGAAATTAAGGAAGACTTTTAGGTTTTTTACTTGACTAAATGGTGGTACCATATAACAAATTGGAGACATTTGTAGAGAGAAACATGTCAAAAGGAAATAAATTCTTCTGTTTTGTCTCTGTTGACTTAGAGAAGCCTAATAAACAGTCAAGTCCAGATGTTAGAGAAGAAATGGGATCTGTAATCTGGAATTAAGTGGAGAAATATAGACTACAGAATTATTTGAAAGTCATCGATATTTAGAGGACTATCAGGGGAGTCAAGCCAACATAAGAAGTAGAGAAGAAGTAGGCACTGAGTCAGGAGTGTGGTGCTGCAACAACCAAGAGAAAAAGTGTTTTAGGAAAAAAGGAGTAGTTTATTGTTTCAAAAGCTGCTTTAAGTTCAAGGGAGGTCCAAAACTCAAAGAAACAATTAGGTTTAGCTAATAAAGGTTATTGAAGACCTTTACAAAAACTACTTCAGGAATTTCATGTAAATGAAGGTGGAAATCCAATTGGTGTAGCTGAGAAGACAGTGGGAAATGAAGAAATGGAGATGTGAATTATAAAAACTCTTTGAAGAAACTTTGGTGAAAAATAAAAAAATGTAATAATATGCACAATATTGAGATTGCAGCTAATGTGATACTATTTTTTAAATGTTCTGGTGGGAGACTAAGATGGTGATGTAGGTAAACGCAGTACCACCTCCCACAACCACATCAAAATTACAATTAAAGTACAGAACAACCATCATTCAGCACCACCTGAAATCTGGCTGAATGAAAGTTCTATGACTAGAGATGTAAAGAAGTAAACACATTGAGACTGGTAGGAGGGGCGGAGATGCTGAAGGGGCTGGTCCAATACTGACATGCAGTGTATTCTTTAAAAAATATATATATATTTTATTGATTTTTTACAGAGAGGAAGGGAGAGGGATAGAGATTCAGAAACATTTATGAGAGAGAAACATCGATCAGCTGCCTCCTGCACACCCCTTACTGGGGATGTGCCCACAACCAAGGTACATGCCCTTGACCGGAATCGAACCTGGGACCCTTCAATCCACAGGCCGACACTCTATCCACTGAGCCAAACCAGTTAGGGCAACATGCAGTGTATTTTTAATCAGGAGGGACATCTCTGCTGCAGAGGCCTCCCATGAGAAGCAAGGGGCCCCAGTCCCACATCAGACCCACAACCCAGGGTTGCAGTGCTGAGAAGAGAAGCTCCTGTAACTTTGGCCTGCAAAACCCAGCAGGGACTGTGGCCCAGTGACAAGGAGGTTGCTGGAGACCCAGGCAGACCTTCTTAAAGGGCCAGTGCACAGACTTACACAGACCCCCTCTGAGCTCCAGTGCTGGGGCAACAGCGAGAGAGAGAGAGAGAGAGAGAGAGAGAGAGAGAGAGAATGGGGGGAAGGGGCGTCCAGAGACATACGGGGAGGAACTGGATTGTCTGGCATTGGAGCAAGAACTCAGGAGTGGTTTTCTCCTGGACAGGGGTGTTCACAGGGGTCATTGTTCCTATGCTGAGACCTCTCTCATGGCAGAGCTAACTGGCAGTCTTTGAACCTTAAAGTAGTGTATGAATAAAACCAATTAATGTGGATATAATATTTTTTCATGGCTACCTTTCAAGTTATCACCAATGCTCAGTAAGTTTTGCTTTGGAGTAGTGCTGGTTATTTATAACCCTATTCATGTGCTCTATTAAAAAGAAAAACGTTTTTACACATGAAAAATTGAGTCAAAAACATTATTCGACATTCAAGTGAAGTACGAAAGATTTGGGAGGCCATTTATGTCAATCAACATTCTGAATAAAAGTATAAAATTATTGACTGTAAGAGAGCCCAGACAGCACCTTCACCTTAAATCTATCCAGCTGAAATACAGCTATTTAATAAGGCAGTGATATAAATTTAAATTTTGAACTCTTAAGTAGAATTTATAGCCTCCTATTTCCTATTCCTTGTTTCTATGAAACAAATATGATACATGAAAAGAAAATTACACCTTGGACTTTCAGGTAGGATTTAAATTTGATTTATCCTTAATGAACTTTGTGGCCTTCAGCAAACCACTTAATATTTCTGGGTTATAGTTTGCCTATATTCATCCATAAAGTGTACACTTCAAACAGATGATCTCTAAGACCTTTACCTACTTGATTTTTAGAACCTCTGAAAATTCAAGCTCCTTGAACAATGTACTATGCTGTAGAATTTTATTTACATGGAAAACAATATATGAAGTATATACAAAGGAACAAATTATTGACCAAATCAGTGAGGGTTACTGTTTTGCCCATTGAAATTACCATGGAAGAGCTAATGAGAATCATTGCACAAATTAAGTGAATAACGAACTAAGAGAAACTAAGAATAATTACCATTAAAGTAGTGTTGAGTGATAATCAATGTTTAATGGATTTTTCTTTTGCCCTACCAATATTAAGTATTATTTCAATAAACAGTTTTAAACACATATAAATGCTTAGTAGAGCCAACTTAAAAATCTATTTGAAAGGTTGTAAGAGCCAACAAATAAGTTTTTTTAAAAAAATAGAAAAGATTTTATTTTAGGCATGGATTTTTTTACCTTTCACAATTACACAATATCTCAGACAAATTTTAAGATGTATATAACTTGCAATGGAAGTAAACCTAAGAAAAAAGGAAAATCACATTAAGTAGTTAGCGTAATATGAGTCTATCCATTTTTTATATGATGCTTGAGAAGATAAACTAGCCAAAGGACTGATTGAGGGCTCTCCACTACAGAGGCAGGTACTAAATATTAACATCTATGGGGCACAAATAATCATGGTGTTAATATTTGCCTAGCCAGAAAAATGCATATCAGCTCTGTCTATATTTATTGATCCCTCTCCTCTTCTTCTGTCCTTTTTCAATACATGGCATTTGTATTAACTTGAGAGGCAAAATAAATTTAAATCAAATAATATATTTAAACTAGTGGCCCAGTGCATGAAATCATGAAATTCTTCATGTGGGGGGGTGGTGTCCCTCAGCCTGGCCTGCACCCTCTACAAACCAGCAGTTGGACATCCCTCTCACAATCTGGGACTGCTGGCTCCTAACTGCTCACCTGCCTGCCTGCCTGATTGCCCATAACCACTCTGCCTGCTGGCCTGCTTGCCCCCAACTGACTCCCCCCCCCCCCGTGCTGGCCTGCTCACCCCCAACTGAGCCCCCTCTGGCCTGATCACCCCCAACTGCCCGCCCCTCCTGGTCTGATCGCCCTTAACTGCCTCTGCCTCGGCCCCGTCACCATGGCTTTGTCTGGAAGGTCTCCCGGAAGGTCTCCCGGTCTAATTAGAATATTACCCTTTTATTAGTATAGATAAAATATATTTCAATTCTGTAATCAAAAAGCCAACTCAAAGTGGATAGAAAAGGCAGTTAAGTTGTAGTATGTTTCATAACTCATGATGGCAGAAATGAATTGGAGGATAACTGAATTTAATTTTCTAGGTATTTTGTAATACATTTATCCTGCTTCATTATTTTCACATGGGGTATGATACAGGTGGCAGAGGCACATGGGGTAAAAAAACTGTGTCTGTATAATTTAGCCCCACTCTCTGTAGATGGTTTGTTACTAAGGAATTGCTAGTTGAATGGTAATTTTACCACAGTGCCACTGGTGGATGTAATGAAGACAAGTTGCAGGAACAGTGGTTGAACTGGGGGCGGGGGGTGATCAGTACACACATAGAACTCACTGGTGGCCATGAGCAGGGAATTGGCAGGGAATTGGCTTTTTTGCATTTAGTAATATATGCTTATGGTTCCCCCTTAAATACCTGGGATAAACTCCACTTATACATGGTGTATAATTCTTTTTATACATTGTCGGATTCAATTTGCTAATATTTTATTGGGAATTTTGGCATCTAGATTCATAAGCAATGTTGCTCTGTAGTTTTCTTACTTAGAATCTCTTGGCCTGGTGTTAGTACTAAGATAATGCTGGTCTCATAACATGAGTCAAAAAAGCATTCCCTGGACATCTATCCTCTGAAAAAGACAATAGAAAATTGGTATGAATTTTTCTATAAATGTTTGGTAAATTTGTCAGTGAACCATCTGGGCCTGGTGCTGTTTGTTTAGGAAGATTATTAATTATAGGTTCAATGTCTTTAAGAGATATCGGCTTACTAGGATTATCTGTTACTTCTTGTGTGGACTTTGGCAAATTGTGTCGCTCAGGTTTGGTCCATTCCATCTATGTTATCACCGATTGTAAGGTGTTTTTCTCCTTTGGCTTCTTTCAGGATTTCTCTTTGTCTTTGATATTCTGTAGTTTAATAGTGGTATTAAAACAGGAATTTGGGGGTGTGAAAAAGACAGGTTTTAGGAAATTTTAGAAATTAGGGGGACCATGGAGGAAACACAGGGCTGCAGAGCAGCAGAAAGAATATTTCCATAGAATAGGGAAGCTGAAAAGCTGAAACAGGTACATAGAATCAGGGAACTGGGAACAGCAAAAGGTCTATATTTACAAAATAAAGAGAAGGAATCCCTTCATCCAGAAGGAGAGGAAGAAAGCCCAGAAGGGAATAGAAATAAGGAAGGACAGGGGAAGAACCACACATATCCCATGTGAGGTTGACCTTTGAGCTCAGGAGTCACTATAGTAACCAGTATAAGGGAATAGTGACCAATCAGAGGGGATATCAAGGCACCAGGATCTGCAGCCTTTATAAGCCATAGGGAAAAGGAACTCAGTGGGACCCTTTCCCCCTCCCCACATGGGAGTCTGTACTTGTTTTTTAATAAATTTCAAACTTTGCTATATCACCTTCTGTCCGTGGATTCATTCTTTGACTCCAATGGACAAAGAATCCGTGTTCCAGTCCAAAAATTTCATATCAGTATCTTAGGTGTAGTTTTGTTTTGTTTTACATGTATCCCACTTGGTGTTCTCTGAGCTTTCTGGATCTGTGGTTTGGTATCTGAGATAACTTAAGGAATTCTTAGTCATATTCTGTTCTGTTATCTCTTTCTGCCTCTTCTGGTATTCCCATACAGTATACTTTTAGAGTTGTTCCACACTCCTTGGGTTGTTTTTCAGCCTTTGTTTTTTTGTTGGTTTTATTTTTTCTTTGTTTTTGAGATCCTTTCATCCACCATGCCCAGTCTACTAGTAAGCCTATGACAAGCCTTCTTCATTTCAGTTACAATGTTTCTTTTTTATATTAAGCTTTTCCTTTTCTTCTTTCTTGTGATGTGTGTCTCTGCCTTACATTGTCCATCTGTTTTTGTATACTGTCTACTTTATTATTAGAGCCCTTAATATATTAATCATAGTTGTTTTGCCCTAACCGGTTTGGCTCAGTGGATAGAGCGTTGGCCTGTGGACTCAAGGGTCCCAGGTTCGATTCCAGTCAAGGGCATGTACCTTGGTTGCGGGCACATACCCAGTGGGGAGTGTGCAGGAGGCAGTTGATCGATGTTTCTCTCTCATCGATGTTTCTAGCTCTCTATCCCTCTCCCTTCCTCTCTGTAAAAAATCAATAAAATATATTTAAAAAAATAAAATAAAGTACATTTATTACATTATAACATACATACCAAACAACATACAGAAAAATAACTAACTAAATAAGAAACGTAAGTTTTAATACAGTGAACACATTCTTCTGAGCAACACTCAGATAAAGACAGAGAATATTATCAGAGCACAGAAGTCCCTCTGTAGCCCCTTATAAGAAGGGTGGACTCTCCTATGGCACCTCTTCTTTGACTTCTAACAGACTGTAACTACTTTCACCTGTTTTTGAATTTTATATAAATGAAGACAAACAGTTTTCTTTTGTGACTGGCTTCCTTTGCCTTAAATTCTGCTTGTAAGATTCATTTATTTTGTATGTAGCAATGGCTCATTCATCTTCATTGCTGAGTTGTGTGTATAAACTACAATCAATTTATTCTTCTCATTACATTGGAAAAGACTGCTAAGATAATGTTTATTAGACATATAGACAGCATGCATGCTTGTGTCATATCTAATCTTTCAAAAACTCACCAGAAGGATGATGTTTGTTTTGGGATTTTATAGATATTCTTTATTTGATTGACATTCTCTCTATACTTACTTTTCTAAAAATCACTTTTTAATGAATGAGCTTTGATTGTATCAAATGCTTTACTGTATCTATGATCATACTAATCACTGATGATTTTCCTCTGTTTTTCTGTCAATATGAAGAATTTGGTGACTATATAATTAAGGAATTCAGAACAAAAATGAGAAAATCTTTTCCTCTGTGAAAATAATTGCTATGCAAAATATGCTATAGTAAAATTTAAACGTTGATAATGATTTCAGAAAAAATGGTTGTTTGCATGGATATTCATGATTGGTTTCATTAGAAAATTAATAGACTGATTTATAATCTTTATCTGCAGATGAAGGAATGGCTCTCAATAAGCTGGGAAACTGGTTATAGGAAATTCACTATTTGTGACTTTGAGAAAATTATAAAATCATGGCTTTCATCCATTCACAAAATGAATTGGTCTCTTAGGTACATAAAATATTAATTTTTTCCTGATCTGAGACCAAGTACACCACAAAAGGAAAGTATATGCTATCTATAAAATACCTAGTTCCAAGTTATAATTTAAAGACAGTTTTATTATGCCCAGGCATATTCAGAATTCAATATGATATTAAATTTCTGCATTGGGATCATAAAAGCTAGGAGGAATTCTTGGTTAGAAAAAGTGTGAGTAAACTATATTACAGATTTCTTTGCAGAATAGGAATGATATGTTTAACATGCAAATAAATATTTAAATTTTCATTTTTTCTTGAGAATTATTCTTTCCATTTTTTTCTTCTAAATATAATTAAACTATCTCAGTAAGCTCCCCCCACTCCCTCAACACCATAGTTTTTAAAGAACCAGGTGATGAGTAATTTTTTTCATCTATCCATGTTACTTATGTGCCAAGCAATGTGCTAGGCATCATAGTTATAGATGTGGAGCTCTCTGCTCTCAGGACGCTTCCATTCAAGTGCATATGTCTCCTAATACTCAAAACTAGGGTTTCACTGAATAAAATATGATTTTTAAGAGTCAAATAAAAAAATATAGTGTGAAACCTTAAATCATTTTTTAAAATGAAATTAATTTTTGATATGCTTTTTTGAAAATAAGAAGGATTGACTTCTGAAGTGATAGCCAATGGATGAATTTGAAGTGATGTATGTAATATTTGGAAGAAATACATCTGGTGCCAGTTTACCAGGATTGATAGCCTAGGTCATCCAAAAGTAACAAACTAATGTTTTCTAGCTTTGTGAAGTCAAAGCTAAAAATTTGGTGCTGAAAGTGCTAACATCTTTATAGCTATATATATTAGCAGACATAAAGCTCACCCAAATTGATTCTTTTGTCTTTCTGTGCTGTCCACTAATCAGGAAACAAAACCCTATTGTGCAAGACGTATATTGTTATTTTATTATATATATATATATATTTTTTTCTTTCTTTCTTTGGCAGAGTAGGCATATGGCCTTGTCTGTATTAGGTTTAATAGTTTAATAAAACATTTTGGGAAAAGAAATTCACCATTTGATTCCCATACTGTACATTTTCCTGGCAGTCTCCATATTAGGAATATTAGATATGAAAATAAAAAATATATACCTTTAAAATATAGAAATAGTTTGGTAAACTCAAGATATATTTGGCAGTACATTTTACAGAAGCGGTTAAAGACTCATCTATAGAAATATATTATCAAATACTATTATTTATTTAACTGTGTTATGTGAGTTCTTTTTTAAAAATGACTTTCATATTTCCATCAAGAAGTCTTAGTTATGAATTCCCCATGCTTTTCCTTGTTTTTAAAAAGGCTTAAAAAAGAATTATATTGCTGTGATGTGACTTGAAGTGCTGTTTTAATACAGAGCTCTCAAATTTCTGATTTATGAGATCTATGGGATTCAGGTCATTTTTTAAAAAAATTTTAAATCTAGTATTTGTCTTTATAACACATAGTATGGAAACAAAAATATCTTCCCATCCTCAATAGAATATTGTCTTAAGCTATAATTTTCTCTAACTCAAAATGTCTAGAATATTTTGTTTAAAATAACCACTCAGTCATGAGAGAGATGTTGCTCAAATGTAACTTCATATTTTAATGTTTTATTGCCTTGCCTCTTATTTTGCCTAGATTTCCCTGAAGTGAGTGGGCCTCATCTGTGTAAGATTTTTCAGGTGGCTTGAATTTATGCACTTAACATTGGAATTCTGCCTACTTTAACAGGGCACTCAACTAGCCTTGCAGAAGTAGTGTACAGAGATTGGAACCTTCATTGAATATTCATTTCACATACTGGCTCATTCTTAAGAATGTGCCATGAATAGAATTTCTTAAAAATTGCGCCTTCCTAAGAATCTATTTCAGGACTGCATTTTTACCATAGGATTGTAAAGGCACTGTTGTCTTTAGGAAGGGAGAACTAAGGCATGTAGATTAACATTTTGTTTAATCCTACAATACGGTGTATAAATTAAATAAATTAATTAGAAACAATAGAAGCATGCTTTTCCTATTATATGTGTTTATTTAAAATTATACAATGTAATACCTGATATTGTTACATTAAATTAGTCAGTAGAATATTTGAACCTTGAACCTTTGTATTGTGTAAACTTTGATATTTGCTTTATCTGAAATAAAATTGGAATTTTACAGCATGTCTCTAGTCTAGTTAATTTTCCTAGGGGATTGTATCTAAGTTTGTCTGCTGGTAATGGTGTCCTGGGTACAGTAAACTGTAAGTTGTTTCTTCATTTACATCCAGCTAGTTGTGTCCAGAGCAGCGCGTCCATACCACTTTACAGTAAAAATTAACTTATGTTGAAAATGATAGGGTTCTTTAAACAATAATATTTTTAAATGATTGTGAGTCACAGAAATATAATATGATAACAAAGAGAAGTTTCACAATGTTATAAACTTAAATTGTTATTGATTCCACTTAATGAAATAGAGTTTTGAACTTAGAATGCAGATGTTTGTTGGTTCTGAAATTTTAGGGGTAATTCAAACTTAATTCTCATTTCCCTTTAAAATAAAACAAACAAAACAAAACTACCTGTCTGCTTTATCAGAGGTAAACATAAATATGAACAACACTGTGGCTCTATGAGGAGAAAAGTTCTTCCCTTTGTTAGCTGTCCCACTCCTTACTAAAGCTTTGTATGTAATGAACCATATTCTGATAGCCTACTTCTCAGTCTTTATACTTTTTATTACAATGGAAAAAAAGGAAGAAATATCTGCCCTTTTCTTCTTAAGATTTTGCAGCACCTACATTTTAGTTAGCACACAAATAACTGAATAACCTACTGAAATAACTTATTTTAATAGAATATGCATTTTATAATTATTTAGTTTCATAAACATAGTTTTTGCACTCACACAAAAAAAAACCAAAAAACCCCAAGCCATTTGAGTCTGGCTCGGGTTTTTTTGTGCCGAGTCTCTTCACAACTATCAAATAATTATTTCATAAGAATTAAAAAAAACCATATTTTATCAGTTTCCAACTATAATAAAATCATGAGGTTAAATGTTCTTTTCTTTAGAGAAGATGATTTTATTAGTATTCTGAGACCATCAGAGTATTGAACAATTGCAGTTTTCCAGCTATATTTCTGAAGGCTAATAAACAATTCCTAGAAATAAGACTGAAATAGCAAATGCTATTTAAAGAGCTTCCAAACATCTAGGAACAAATGTCTAATTTCCTATTGTCTTAGTTTTGGGCTTCCCCCAAAGCAGACATGAGATAAAAACTTGGGTACAGGTACTGTATTTATAATGAATCAAAGAAATAAAAATGAAGGAATAGGGAAATGATATGAGAAGAGAAAAAAAAGCCATTATATGGTGTGTTCATGAGTGGGTTATCGGGGTTCAGCTCTGCTGTGCTCCCTCTGATAAATCATGTTGGTTGTGCCTCTGGATTGTGTCACTGAGGAATAGCAAAACACAATATTTGTTCTCCACAGTTTCAGATATGGAGTGCTTTGTCAAATATAACCCACTAATATTTAAAATATCTACACTAATAAAAGAGAAACATGGTAATTAGCGTACGACCGCTACCCTTCCCATTGGCTAATCAGCATATCCTTATGCAAATTAACTGTCAGCCAAGATAGCAGCCGGCAGCCAGGCAGCTGGAAGTGAACATGAGGTTTGCTTGCTCCAGTGACTGTGGACTCCAACGTTCCCCGCCTGACTTGCCGGCCTCTGAGCTGGCAGTTTGAAACATTCTAACAAATATAGCAGCTAAACAAAACCCCAGAAACCAGCTTTCAGCCAGCTGGGATCTCAGAGCTGGAGTTATACATTGTTTCGATTATAGAATGCAGAAGCCTCAGAGCTAGAGCCAGAGCTAAAGCTGGCCCAGAATAAAAAAAAGAAAAAGAAAAAAAGGAGTGGTTGGGAGCTTCAGTCAACAACCACCAGCCTGAAAGCAGCCCTCAGCCCCTCACCCAGACTGTCCAGGCACCCCAGTGGGGACCCCCACCCTGATCCAGGACACCCTTCAGGGCAAACCAGCTGGCCCCGACCCGTGCACCAGGCCTCTATCCTATATAGTAAAAGGGTAATATGCCTCCCAGCACCGGGATCAGTGTGACAGGGGGCAGCGCCCAAACCCCTTGATCGCCCTGCGGCTGTGTGTGACAGGGTGTGGTGTCCCAACCCCCTGATCGGCCCTGCTCTGTGTGTGACAGGGGGCGGTGCCCCAACCCCTCCCCCCACCACCACAGGCCCTGCTCTGTGTGTGATGGGGTAGAGCCATAACCTCCCCATCAGCCCTGCCCTGAGTGTGACAGTGGCGGCGCCCCAACCCCCTGATCTGCCCTGCTCTGTGTCTGACAGGGGGCGGTGCCCTAACTCCCCTATCGGCCCTACACTGTGAGTGACGGGGGGGAGCTCCCCAACCCCCTGATGGGTCCTGCTCTGTGCGTGACAGGGGGGAGCTCCTCAACCCCCTGATGGGCCCTGCTCTGTGCGTGACAGGAGGGAGTTCTCCAACCCCCTGATGGGCCCTGCTCTGTGCATGACAGGGGGCAGTGCCCAACCCCCTGATGGGCCCTGCTCTGTGCGTGACAGGGGGTGGCACCACAACCTCCCCATCGACCCTGCCTTGAGTGTGACAGGGGGCGGTGCCCCAACCCCCCAATCGGCCCCACCCTGAGCGTGACTGAGGGTGGCAACGCAACCTCCCAATCTGCCCTGCTTTGTGCATGACAGGGGGTGGTGCCCCATCTCCCCAATCAGCCCTGCTCTGAGCCCGACCAGGGGCTGCACCTAGGGATTGGGCCTGCCCTCTGCCACCCAGGAGCAGGCCTAAGCCAGCAGGTCATTATCTCCTGAGGGGTCCCAGACTGCGAGAGGGCACAGGCCGGGCTGAGGGACCCCCCCCCCCCGCCCCCGAGTGCACAAATTTTTGTGCACCGGGCCTCTAGTATATATATAATTTCAGACAGGAAGGAAGAGGGAGAGAGAGAAACATTAATGATGAGAAAGAATCATTGATCAGCTGTCTCCTGCATGCTCCCTACTGGGGATTGAGCCCACAACCCAGGCATGTGCCCTTGACTGTAATGGAACCCAGGACCCTTCAGTCTGTAGGCCCAGGCTCTATCCACTGAGCCAAACCAGCTAGGGTGAACCCACTGATATTTATCTCTGCATTACTCAGATATGCTTGTGCCTAATAATGATTCCATTCTGTCACTGGCACTTCAAAATGGCAGCTGTATTCAGTGCTTGAAATAAAAGCATGAAATGAGAGGGTTCGTTAAATCTATTTGTTTCTACAAATAGTGATCATTATTGATATTCAATACCTTTCTCTATCTCCAGTTTAGAAACCCATAATCTTAGTGAGCATTTCTATGTTTTAGTTCCATTGCCTAGTAGGGTGACACAAATTTTCATTCCTGAGGTTTCTAAGCCTTCAGTTACATTGTCATCAACCTATGATTATTGCAAAAGCTCACTTACTCTCATTAGATGTGTAGAGGCACTAAGAGGTGTCCCAGTGAAATGCCCACCCCCGCCCCCCAGACACATTCTCCATGCTCTCATATTATAGTAGCAACGCTAACATCTCACTGTGCCAGTTATGAGAATATGCCTCTCAGATCTCAGACTGCAGGGCGATTTAATTGTCTGAGCTCTGAAATGAAGCCCATGCTCCCTTTAGGTTATCTCCAGCCAATGATTGGGCATGTGAAGAATACTAAGGCAGACCCATTCCTGAGAAGTGCCAGACTCTTCTGATAAGCAACTTGGACTCAAGAGCTCCCCAACAGCCTTGTTAAATGTATTAGAATTGCACAGTGTCTGAGATGCTTCTTCCAATCTTCCTTTGTCTTCTCTCCTTCACCTGGGATTAACTCTTCATCTTAGGCTTCTAGCTCTCCCTCCCTCATTTCCACTCCTTTGTCCATTTTCCTAAAACAGATATTGTCATATGAAACCTCTTGCATGGCTAATCCTGTCTTGGTGTCTGTTTCTTGGAGGACCTCAGACCACACAAGTGATACTAGAATCAAAAAAATAAGAAGAGTCCATAGCAGAGATAGAGAAGGAGCGCTGTTTAAGGCAGGGGTGTAGATGTCTTGCTTCCATTATTGACATCTACAAAGGGCCATCTCAGCTTCAGACATCCTTCTGCCCCAGTGGCTTGAGGTCTTTTCGGCAACCGAATAATCATCATGGTTTAACTTCTTCTTTCCAACCCTGCTTTGTCTCTGCCTTTCTGGTGTGGTTCCTGATACCAATCTCCAATATAACCCTTGCATGGAAATCTCCATTTTGAGGAGCCCAATCTATGATTTTATAATGCAACTTCCTCCTTTATCTTTACTATAAAGTCTTCTATAATGTTTATATTGTTCATTAATGCTTTTGTGTCCTCTCATCTCTTACGGCTAAAAAAAAAGTTTTTTTAATTTTCTATTCAAACAGGTTTTTACTTGTTACTAGGGTAGCATGGCAACTTCTAAGATTCTTACATGAGAATCTGGAAATCAAAGTTCTTCACATTCCATTTTATTAATGATTGTTTTAAGGATAACCAATGAGATGTGGTATCAGAGTTGTTTAAAAATTCCTCCCCAGCCTGGCCAGTGTGGCTGAGTAGTTGAGCTTCAACCTATGAACAAGGAGGTCACAGTTTGATGGTTTGATTCCCAGTCATGGCACATGCCCAGGTTGCAGGCTTGATCCCCAGTAGAGGGTGTGCAAGACGTAGCTGATGGACGATTCTTTCTCATCATTGATGTTTCTATCTCTCTCTCCCTCTCTCCCTCTCTAAAATCAATAAAATATATTTTAAAAAATAATAATTAAAAGTTCCTAAAAAAAACCCCAAAACCAGTTCATCTCCAATCAAAAGAAATCTTGGAGGAAAATGCCAGTTTTGTCTTTTGACATGATTTTGTCATGCCTTGAATAGCAGTCCCTTGCCATGGGCAGAAAAGTCCCAGAAGGAAACCCCCATTGCTCAAGACGGCAGATTAGAAAAATGTAAGGATCTGAGGTCTTGAAGTTATTTTCAAAACCTCCTGACTTTGTATTATGACAACAATATCTTTTGTTTATGTCAAATTAGTGTCTGTTATTTGCAATTATAAATATTCAAATGGATGCCATGTATTAAAAAAGATAAATATAATAGAAAATATTTGGGCAGGTGTACAGAGTAAAAAAAAATACAGATGAAAGGGTTACTATTTGAAGATACAATAAATTAATATGGATAAATCATGTCAACAAATCTCATTCATTTTTAATTAAATGTTGGCAGATTACCCTTCTTGCATGAAACTGATAGCTGCTCAGTGTTTCCCCTCTAACCAGTTGGGAAACTTCAGTACTTGGCCTGTGTTCCAGTCCTTTTTTCTTTTTGTTAAGTGGAGACTTGACCTTAACCTCTCTTTCTAAATACAGCATTGCTTTTTCTTTCTGTGGTTACTGACCATGATTTTATTTACTGGTGGAAAATACAACTCTAGGAGGAAAGTGAGAGACAAAACACACTGGGCAAGCTCTAGAGCATTGAATCCAAGTGCCAGGGGTGGCTTGTAATGGTTGCTGTGGCTTCTGAATGCTTACTCAGTGTTTTCTTATCAAAATATAATTCCCTCATGCTTCATTTCTGAAATATGACAGGGTTGCAGAGTTTTATTCTAGAGCAAGAGAAATATTTCTATATGGAATGAGTCCGGGCCCTCCTCCTTCTCCTCCTCTCCTCTCAAATTATTTAAAATATCTACAACTTCAGTAAAATTCGTACCAAATAATTAACCTACAATTTTTGTTGTTGTTAATCCTCACCCAAGGATATTTTCTCCATTTATTTTTAGAGAAAGTGGAAGGGAGGAGGGAGGGGGAAAGAAAGAGAGAGAGAGAGAAACATGGAGGTGAGAGGGACACATTGATGGAGGTGAGAGAGACACATTGAGTAGTTGCCTTCCACCCAGGCCCTGACTAGGGCTAGGGGTCAAACTTGCAGTCCAGGTACATGCCCTTGACCAGAATGGAACTGTGACCCTTCAGTGTGTGGGGCAGTGTTCTAACCATTGAGCACTGACCAGGGCTAACTTACAATTTTTTAAAGCACCCGTTTTATTATTTTGATCACCAAAGCAATATTTTCTAAACCTTTAGTAACTATGTTTTCTATAAAGAAGTTAAGTTCAGTTTTTTTTCCATTATGCAAAGTATATTCCAATTGATGCTTAGAAGGTAGCTGCAGAAACATTTTGATTTTTATACATTATAAAATAATACTATATAATGTAAACTTACTGTTTAAGTTCCACTGGGTTTAACAGATATTGGGTGCTTTGCTACTTTGGAGATGTTTAATTTCGAACAGAGAAGAAGAAGAGAGGTGAGGTTGTATCACATTTATCTGCATGAATCTTCTTGTTAGCTGTGATGAAATATTAGAACAATAGGACCAATGTAATTATTCAAATATATGATCATAAATCATTCAGAACAGAACAGCATTGAGTCAGCTAAGCTTCGAGTGAAAAATTATTCTTATTTGGGAGTGACTCGTTAACAAGAAGGTAAATTGGAAGCTACTCTAGGGAACAGTATTCTCTCAGGAGGAACCCTAGAGAAATACCGCTCTAATATGAGAAATTTGCAAGACCAGTAAAAACATATGACTCCGAAATTATTTTGCTAATATGAGGTTTAATAATTAAGTCATGTAGTCCCTTTTAGATTTATACTAAAAATAAGTTTAGCCCATAGAGTTAATCTTAATTTACAATGTTGTGTTAATAAGATATAGGATGTGCACAAAGACCTAAATTCCAGAAAAATAATATTTGAAATAAAATAGTATATAATCCTTCATTCAGTAAATCTCTGAGTAGAAATGCTCACAGGCCCAAAAAATTGTAGGGCTGAGATGTTTAAAATATTGTTGTTGAAAACTTAATAAAAATATTCAAAAGAAAGACAGCAAACTCAATGAATGACTAGAAGTAAAGTCCTAAATAGGGGTAAGCACTAATATTTATACCTATTAAACCTAGGAAGTAAAAAATTGGTTTTCATATAAAGAGTCCAAAGCACGGACTAATGAATAATCTGTCTTCAATCACAGATTGGATCATCAACTCTGAATTTTCTGTTCTACTGGATGGATTTACAAGATAGTTCCACAAGAAAGCATCGGGTCATAGAAAGAAGACTTCTTTCTTCCTTAAATATCAATGCATTTTCTGTTACTTTTTCACTATTGTTATTAAAATGATAGTCCAAATAACAATTTCTGTCATATTTTACATTTGGAAAAATCAATGACTTGAATCTATTAAAACTGATCATCGTATAAGATACTTAACTATGCAAATAATTATAATGTATGTAGATTAGTCTCTCAAGATCTTTTTTTCTACACCTATAAAATAAGGCATTTAGATTCAATAAATTCTAGTATTGCTCACAATTTTGAAAATACTGAGAATATTATTTCTACAAAATAGAAACTGGAATTTGAATGTAGCCATCCAAACAGGATGAAGGTCAGAACACAAAACAAAACCCAAAATCAAACAAGCGAACAGTAATAGCAAAAAACAAACAAACAGAAACACATTTTTTAAAAAGAGAATTTGATTAGTTACTGAGTATATATTTTTGTCATTTACAAGATATTTCACATAATGAAATTAGCTATTAAATTAATGTAATTATTAAATATATTTCTATAGTTTCATCTTTTCTCTTAAAACCAATTTTGGAAAAATCTAAAAGTCTGCCTTTGAGCTGTGACTACTAATATAAAATAAGTTTTTAGAAGTTGCTGAGAAAGTAAAAAATGGTTAAAGAATTTACACTTTATCTAGTACTCCTGGAGAATTCAAGCAATATAAAATAATGCTATACAGAAAAAGCACAAAAATATTTATAAAAAATATAGAATATCAATTGTGGGGAAGGATGATTCATAATCTTACTATAGTTTCTTTTTTTCAAATGAATTCTTTCTTATTCTGAATTTGCATAATCTAAAGTAGAATGTTCTGTATAATAGCTTTAAATGTAAACTCAGCTGAAGAAAATACATAATCCTTTACTCGAGTGTAGCATTTCATCTATCTAGAATATTTCCTGTGAGGGCATATTATATCACAAGTAAACAGGATTTCCTTTCCTGAACTAAGGAATACAAAGGCTGAATGAATTATGGAATAAATGAGTGAATGAAGGATGAAGACCAATTTTTGAAAATGTAGAACAATTATGCCTTCCACCTATGCTCAAGGAAAATAAAAAGAGAGGCACTTGTGTGGAGAAGTGGTGACTTCTCTTGCCGTGACCAGTGCTTGTGAGGACAAGTCAGATGTCTGGAATTGCTCTTTTAAGATTGAAACCTATGGCACCCCAATAGATGTAATTAAAAATAAAAAAGATTAAAGTTATTTTATATTTTTCTACCTAATGGCTTGGGTCTAACTCTAATAAACATGTTTGAACTCATTAAAAAAAAAAGAAAGAAAAGACTATCCTTAGAAACCAAAAATACTGAGTTTCTTTAACATGTGGTGATTACCCATTTCTCCATTTCATAACTTCAAACAAACTAGAACTTAAAGAGATACTCATGGCTTCCCTGGCCAGTGTCTCTCAAGTCAGTTGGAGCATCGTCCTGTGCACAGAAAGGCTACCAGTTCCATTCCCAGCCAGGGCACATGCCTAGGTTGTGGGAGGCTTAGGCGTGTACTGGAGGCGACTAATTGATGTTTCTCTCTCACATTGATTCTCTCTCTCTTTTTCTCTCTCAAATCAGTAAAACATATCTTCAGGTGAGGATTTGAAAGAAAATAGATAACTATGGCTGCTTATAGCTCTCCTCTGGTACAGAACTTCATACCTCTGACTTTTTGTCTAATTTAAAAAATATATTGTTTTTCTTTCTTATTTTCTCCTCTGTCTCTGTCTCTGTTTCTGTCTGTCTCTACTTGCTTCTCTCTCTCCCACATAGTAGTGGTTAGTCGGGTTTCTGGTAATGTCAACCTTAGATAATGCTGCGGTGAAAATGCTTACCCAGATATCTCTTGGAGATCTCTTGGAGATACTGATTTCCTTTCCTTTGCATATATACTGAGGAGTGGGATGGCTGGATCATATGGTAGTTCCATATTTAGTGTTTAAGGAACCATCATACTTTTTTACCTATTGGTTGTACCAATTTACATTTCCATCAACAGTGTATAGGGATTCCCTTTTCTCCACTTCTTTGCCAATATTTATCTCTTGTCTATTGATAATGGTCCTTCTAACATATGTGAAGTGATGTGTTTTGATTTGCATTTCCCTGATGATTAGTAATGTTGAACACCTTTTCATATACCTATTGAACAATTTAATGTCTTCTTTGGAATATGTCTATTCATGTACTTTGTTCAATTTTTTTTAAAAATATATTTTTATTGATTTTTTACAGAGAGGAAGGGAGAGAGATAGAGAGTTAGAAACATCGATGAGAAAGAAACATTGATCAGCTGCCTCCTGCACATCTCCCACTGGGGATGTGCCCGCAACCAAGGTACATGCCCTCGGCCGGAATCGAACCCAGGACCCTTCAGTCCGCAGGCCGACGCTCCATCCACTGAGCCAAACCGGTTTCGGCCTTTGCTCAATTTTTAATTGGATAATATCCTGTTTTGCTATTGAGTTGTATGAGTTCTTTATATGGTTTGATTTTAAGATATATTACAAAATTATAGTAATCAAAGCAATATAGTACTATCAGAAAAAAAGGCAAAAAAACCAGTGTATCAGAAAAGGGAGCCCAGACACAAAACCACTCATATATTGTCAATTAATTTTTGACAAGGGTGTCAAAACACAAAATAGGGAAAGCATAGTCTCTTCAATAATTGGTGTTGGGAAAGCAGGATGTCCATATTCAAAAGAAAGAAACTGGATTCCTATCTTACACTATTCATAAATATTAACTCAAAATCGATCAAATACTTAAATGTAACACCTGAGGCCCTGGCCAGGTAGCTCAGTTTGTTAGAGCTTTGTCCTGATATGCCAAGGTTGCAGGTTCAATCACCGGTCAGGACATATACAAGAATCAACCAAGGGATGCATAAGTAAGTGGACCAACAAATTGACCTCTCTCTCCCCCCCCCCCTTCCTCTCTCTCTCCAAAATCAATCAATAGAAATAAATAAATGTAACACCTGAGACTGTACAACTACTAGGAAAAAAGCAAAGGGGAAAAAGATCTTTGACATTGGTCTTGGCAATGATTTTTTTGGATAAAATATAAAATGTACAGGCAACAAAAGCTAAAATCAAGTGGCACTACATCGCACTAAATAACTGCACAGCAAAGAAAATATTCAATTGAAAAGGTAATCTATAGAAGGGACACAATAGTTGCAAACCGGATGGCTTATAAAGGGTTAATATGCAATGGCAATTTTCAGTTCAGAAGTGATATGCGTAGAGAGGTAAGAAGTCAAGCAAGAGTAGCTGTTAAGAAGTAAAGAAACAGAAGAGTTGTTAGCAGCCTTACTGAACAGGAAAGACAAAAAACTAAAAAGTTCAGATTTACCAATGCAAGCCCTCTAGGATCAAGATCCTGGATCGCAGCACAAAGTAGGCCCAGCATACAGAATTTATTGTTTGCCTTTAAGGCATTTGCTCTTTTACAGGTGGAACTGGCTGGGAGGTAGAGAAGGCAAACAGAAAGCTGTTCATGAAATGCTGAATAGCTAAGGAGAATTATTGTTGGTCTTGTGTTACTGAGGAGAGAAAAACTGGTGTTTAGATACTGGTAGTGGAAAGTCTAAACAACCCATAAATTTATTCAGGACCGTAAAAGCTCAAATTTTAAAAGTAAAGAATAATTGAAGATCTTCAGGCCCTCACAAAGACTATAACTCATGGATAAATCAGTGGAGTCACTGATTGGGTTAAGGCTACATGTTCCTATTCCAACTACCTATCAGAAGCTACCAAAAAATCTGTTCTTGAGGAAGATCACATGAAGAGACTCCACACTTTTTCATAAATAATTTCTATCACTCAGTTAAAAACAGCTGGACAAGCCTTCCATTTCATGCCATGATGCTATAATTGGGACCAATGTTAACCTCCACTGTTAAACACCGGGAAAACAGGGTTCAGTATGTACAAGAGCTGTCTTTGGATATTGGGTACAGACAGCACAGGATTTAGATGCCTAAAAAGGAAGATAATATAGTTGTATAGTGAAAATAGCAATGAGGATTATTACAGACGTATCAGAAATGCAGTGGAAAGATACTTGGAGTGGGTTGAAGGAATAGAATAAAACAAAACTTTCCACTTCTAATTATATATCTAGATTTACTCAAACCCTTTTTCAGACAAACAAAATTTGATAGAATTTGTTGCCACCAGACCTGCACTACAAGAAATATTAAAAGAGGCTCCTCAGTGTGAAGAAAAATGAGGCCAGATGGAAAATTGAATTTGCACAAGGAATGAAGGTGCCTGGAATAGTAAGTATATGCATAAATATAAACTACCTTTCATTCATGGCTTTTAATAGATTTAAGATATAATCAAGTAGAAATAATTTGGGGTGATTTATAATATTGATGCAAGAAAAAATGTATAACAATAAAAAATAAAGATCAGAAAAGGGAGAAACAAATTAAATGTTGAACGGTCCTTACATTATACATCAAGTAGAATAATATTATTTAAAGGTAGACTGGAAAAAACAGAAGCATAACCACTAACAGTGGAAATCATTTATATTTCACCTATTAAAAGGAATCAAATAACTCTGCAACTGAAAAATAAAAATGTGATAAATGGCTTTCGGTGAAGATTAAAGAGTTGTGGAAAGGATATACAATCTGGATTATACATTGTAAAATATATATAGGCAAATATCTGCAGGGCAGAAGGAAACCCATTAAAAGTCCATTGTGTATATATGTAAATTATTTTGTGTTTGAAAAAGAGAAAGGCTAAAATAATTAGTGATCAAGTATAAAGAAACCCAGGAATATAAAACCAAACAAAATAGAGGGGAGGAAATGAAAAAAATAAGATCAGAAATCAATTAATAGAAAACAAATTTAAGATAGAGAAAATCAGCAAAACTATAAATAGGTTCTTTAAAAAAAACACGTTAAATTAAACCACAAACCACCTTTAGCAAGATTGGTGTGTGTGTGTGTGTGTGTGTGTGTGTGTGTGTGTGAGAGAGAGAGAGAGAGAGAGAGAGAGAGAGAGAGAGGGAGAGAGAGAATCAGGAATGAAAACAGAAAATCTCTACTGATTCTACAAATAAAATGGTAATTCCAGGATATTTTAATGAAATTGATGGAAATAAATTTGAAAATTTAGATGAAATGGACAGATTTATTTGTGCCATCCTTTATTAAAGAAATCAAACTTGAATTTAAAAATCTTCACACAATGAAACCTCTCAATTAAAATAATTTTTAGTATAAAATTATTTTGTGTCTCTAAGGAAGAAATAATCCTAATCTACACTAATAAAAGAGAAACAAGCAAATTAACCATCACTCTGCCAACTCCACCACTCTGCTACACCCACCAGCCAATCAGAGCAACTATGCAAATTAACCCAACAAAGATGGCAGTTAATTTGCATACGCAGGCACAGAGCGAAGACTGAAGAGGACTGAAGATGGCGGTGGCCACGGAGCCGGAGCGAGCAGGAGGTTTGGGTTGCTCCCAGTGATGGAGGAAGCCAAGCTTCCCACCAGCCCTGGACTCCGCTCAAGGAGGGGCTGGGGGCCTGGGTCCCATGGGGCCTGGATCACCGGGGCAACCCAGGCTTCCAGTCTGCTCTGGGCTCCACTGGAGGAACTGGAAAAAATAAAAAGGAGGGGCTGGGAACAGCCAGAGTGGAGAAGCCAAGCCTCGCTGCTGCGGTTGGACCAAAGGCCTGGGTCCCAGGGGCAGGAGGAAAACCGGTGCCAGCAGCCCGGGGAAGGAAGGCCTATTGCGTGAATCATCATGCAATGGGCCGCTAGTCATAAATAAACTTCCAGAGAATAGAAAAAGGCTAGTATTCTTTTGTTAACAAAACCTAGTAAGAATATAAAAGGGACAGAAACTACAGGGCAGTTATTCCCCTCATAAATATTAGATACTAGAGGCCCGGTACATGAAATTCATGCATGGAGTGGGGGGGCTTCACTCAGCCCAGCCTGCACCCTCTCCAATTGGGGACCCCTGTGGGATCGGGCCTAAACCGGTGGTCGGATATCCCTCTTACAATCTGGAACCATGGGCTCCTAACCACTCACTTGCCTGCCTGCCTGATTGCCTTTAACCACTCAGCCTGCCTGATCACCCCTAACCTCTCTGCCTGCCTGCCTGATAACCCCTAACTGCCCTCCCTTGCAGGCCTGATCTTGCCCCCAACTGCCCTCCCCTGCTGTCCTTATCTTGCCCCCAACTGCCCTCCCCTGCCAGCCTGGTTGCCCTCAACTTCCCTCCCCTGCCAGCCTGATCTCACCCTCAACTGCCCTCCCCTGCCAGCCTGATCTCGCCCCTAATTGCTCTCCTCTGCTGGCCTGAGCACACCTAAGTGCCTCTGCCTGACTGATCGCCCCTAACTGCCTTCCTCTGCAGGCCAATTTGGTTCTGATTGGTCAGTTTCTATGCCAGTCAGCATCTCTGGGCCTATCAACAGGGCCTGATCAGAAAGGTGTGGCTGGTCAGCAGCCCCTGTGGAGGCTTAGAGAGAAATGGAGAAGCACCTGTTGGCCAGGCTGGGAGAGAAAGAGAGGCAAGTTCTGATCAAGTTTTCACAGAGACTATGGATCAGACCCTGCCTCTCTCTTTGCAGGCCTCTCTCTGGGCCTGATCCACAGCCCCCTAGGCAGCGAGTCAGTGCTGGGTCAGGGTGCCCACAGAGGCCTCAGTCAGTGCTGAGTCTGGTCGAGCTTTCCATCCTAATGGTTATTACGACCCTGGCTCTTTATTATATAGATAAGAATCCCTAAGAAAATAGTGACAAATTTAGTCTAGAGACCTAGACAAAGAAGAATGCATTCATCACTGATTTGGGTTTATACAAAGAACCCAAGGATATAATAAAATTCAAAACCAATTTACTTAATTACATTAACAGAATAAATAAAATAGTATTACATTCATTTCAACAGATGCAGATAAAACTTTTGATCAAATTCAATTCCCTTCTTAATCAAATATTTTAGCAAATTATGAATAGTAGGGGCCCTCTTTAATTTGATAAAGGGTAGCTAAAACACAAAAACAGAAACAACAACAAAAACTTCAGCATGCATCTTAGGCACTTACGAAATTTTGAAAGCTTATACACTGAGGTTACAAATGAGACACAGACAACTATCAATCCTCTTTAACACTGTATTGAGTTTCTACTGTGAGCAACATGTGGAGAAACTGTAAAAAGAATATATGTTTAGAAAGCAGGGAAGTATAGTTGCCAATATTTGCAGATATACTTGGAAAATCCCCCAAAGATCTACAAATTAAAGCTTGGGGAATTAATATGTTAACTTAGCAAGTTCATCTGATAAAAGGTCAACATACATTGATTAATGATATGTTGGAAATAGAAAATTAATTTAAAAAATACAATTTAATTAATTTAATAAATCATCAATATTCTATAACTGAGTCTATCAATAGATTTTCTAGCCGTTTACACAGATCACATGACTGAGAGAAATTAATAGGCCCATATATGGGAAGGAGGAGTATTTCTGTTGTAGAGGTTTCAATATAATTAATGTCTCAATTCTTCTCATATACTTTTCAGACTAACTTCTTTCCCAATGAGAACCTTTGCAGGCACTTTTTTAAAAAAAATTTAACTTTAAAATTTATATGGAAATACAAACATCCCTAAAGAATATAGTTAAGAGGATTTTCTACTACATATCAAGAGAGAGTAATTAAGACAGTGTGATATTTGTTCAAAAACAAAATGAATAGTTTATAGGAACAAAATAAAGCATTTGAATAATAACAAAGGGGGAATATAAACTCTACAGGGAAAGAATGTTCCTTTAATATATGGAGCTGAGTCAAATGAATATTCAGGTGGTATAAAATGTATTTTGACTCTTTCTTCACACCATAAACAAAAGTCAGTTATGAGTGAATTGTTGATTGAAATGTGAAACATAAAACAATATACCTCTGGAAAATGTTGTCCCATAGAACTATGTGAGTCAAATATGCAATTGTTTTTATCAGATATTTTACTAGCATATGTCCATTATATTATCATTTTAATATATAGTCACTGTAAAAAAAATGATATGCATTCTTATTTTCAAACAAATTTTTCAACAATTGGTGTATATTTCACACTGTGGCACATCTCAATTTCGACTAGCCATAGTTCCAGTGCTCAATAATCACATGTGGCTAGTTGGTACTGTACTGGACAGTGCACCTCTACAGATAACAAAGAGCAATGTCTTCATGAGCTTTGGGTAGGCAAAAACATTTTTAATAATTCCAAAGAATAATGATTATAAACAAAAATAATACATTAAATTTAAGAGCTTCTATTCACTACACATCATTAAAAGTAAGAAGCAAGCCTCAAAGTGCAAGGTAGTATATACTTTATTAACTATAATATAATATATACTACAGGCTCAGTGCACAAAATTTGTGCACAGGTAAGTTCCCTAGGCCTGGCCGGTGATCAGGGCAGATCAGAGCCTTCCAGCTGCTGGCTGGGGCCTCACTTCCCCAGCTGCCAGCTGCTGGCTGGGGCCTTCCTTCATTCTGCGCTGCCCCCTAGTGGTGAGTGCACATCATAGTGAGCGATTAAACTGCTGGTCTCCTGGTCGAACTCCCAAGAGGACAATTTGCTTATTAGAATTTTATATATAGGATGCTTCAATTTTAGAAATAACATTTTGGCCCAGATATTCCTTGTAATTGGAGGGCTCTCTTGTTGTTGTAGGGTGTTTAGCAGAATCCCTGGTATCTACCATTGTGTTATCCAATGGCAAACAGAAATGTCTCTAGGCATTACCAAATGTCCCCGAAGGCATAAAATCCCCCACAAACAAGAGCCACTGATAAAATGCATACAAGAGAAAGTGACAGCTACAACTCAATAGGAAACACAGGGTTAGTATTTGAATAAGCATTTCACAAAAGAAGATTTTCAAATACACAATAAGATATAAAAATATTCTTAGCCTCATGGTTCATTCTTGAAATGCAAATTAAAACCACAATGTGGTATGAGTACGCTGCCACTAGAATGGGTAATTTATACACAATAACTTATACACAATAACAAGTGGAGCAAGTGGAAGTCTGTGGAACAGCTGGAAGTCTTATAAACTGCTGGAGGGAGCTTATATTTTACAAGCACTTTGGAAAACTGTCAGTATGTGCTTGAGTTGAGCATATCATATCTTATCACCTCTCAATTCTGTACTTGAGTACATTCTCTGAGAGATATTTGTAAGTATGTGCACTGAAACATGATAGAAAATATGTTCATAGCAGTGTTGTTCATCATAGACAACACCTGGAAACAACCCAAATGGATAAAAATAATGGTTTAATGCAGTGGGTTCTCAACCTTCTGGCCCTTTAAATACAGTTCCTCATGTTGTGACCCAATCATAAAATTATTTTCGTTGCTACTTCATAACTGTAATGTTGCTACTGTTATGAACCGTAATGTAAATATCTGATATGCAGGATGGTCTTAGGAGACCCCTGTGAAAGGGTTGTTCAACTGTCAAAGGGGTCGCAACCCACAGGTTGAGAACTGCTGGTTTAATGGAATACTACCCATAGCAATGGAAATAAATGAACTATTGCTTCTTGTAGTAACATGGGTCAATTTCACAAACATAATGTTGAACAATTAAACCAAATAGAATAAAATATGTACTGTATGATTTCATTAATAAAAGTCCAGATCTAGGTAAATCCAATCTTTGGTGATAGAAGACATTATCTTTGGTAAAAGGAAGGAAATGATGATCAGGGTAGATGGGGTCCTTGGGACATTTAAGGGGGCTGGTAACTCATCTGGGGAGTAGTTACTAGTACACTGGTGTGTTCATTTTGTGAAAATTTATACAACTGTATACTTATGATGTGTTCATTATTTTCTGTTTAATAAATTTAGATTGAATCTTCTGAATATCATCATGTAAGAAGAAACCATTTATAATAAATATAGACAACTATGCCTAATCTTAATCATTCTAAATATTTATAAAATAGTAGAGGCCTGGTGCACAAAATTTGTGCACTGGGGGGCGGGGGGTCCCTCAGCCAGCCTGCCCCCTCTCACAGTCAGGGAGCCAGCCCTCAGGGAATGTCCTACTGATGGCTTAGGTTTGCTCACCATGGGGAGCAGTCCTAAGCCGTAGTCTGGCCTCCCTCTGAGGGAGGCAACCGGGCTGGTCAGGGGAAGGCCCCCATCACTCCACTGCTTTTGCCACTGCCGGTCGCCTCAGCTGCCAAGGTGTTTTCATCAACACAGACTCCTGTCCCTTCACCATGAAAAAATAACAACTTTCTTTAGGCATTTTCAAGATGTCTCTTTCATATAATATGACCTTTCTTTCTCTCTTTCTTTCTTTCTTTCTTTCTTTCTTTCTTTCTTTCTTTCTTTCTTTCTTTCTTTCTTCCTTTTCTTTCTTCCTTTCTTTCTTTCTTTCTCCTCACCTGAGGATATTTTTCCATTGATTTTTAGAGCATGGAAGAGAGAGGGAAAGACAGAGAGAAACATCAATGTGAGAGGGACACTTTAATTGGTTGCCTCCTGCATGAACCCTGACCTGGGCTCCGGCCAGGGAGGAGCCTGCAACCTAGGTACATGCCCTTGATCAGAATCGAACCCAACCCTGCATTCCGTAGTCCGAGGCTCTATCCACTGAGCCAAACCGGCTAGGGCAGGATATGACATTTTTTAGCCCCTCCAGCAGCAAAACCTTTGTTTTATCCTCCAGGAATGAGGTGGAAAAATGCTAGATAACCTCCTTGGATTCTTATTACCCAAGTTACCAAGAATACTGCGAGTGCGTACTGGGAGTTTATCCAATGAGCGGTCAGAAAAGGTGTTTCCTCTACAGCTCCCGTGCAGAGGCAGGACTGCTGGTGTGCTGTGGCTGGCAGGCCTTCCTGTCTGTCTCTATTCCAGACATGCTTCAGCTGGCGTGGTGGCTCGGGCAGGCCCCCTGTCTGTCTCCATCTTCACTCTGGGCCTCACATGCGTGCACAGCCTCCTCCTGAACAGGCGTGACTGTTATGGCATACTGGCTAATTTGTATATTACCTCTTTATATATAGACTAGAGGCCTGGTGCACAAAAATTTTTGCACTCGGCGGGGGGGTCCCTCAGCCCAGCCTGTGCCATCTGGCAGTCTGGGACCCCTCGGGGGATGACCACCTGCTGGCTTAGGCCCACTCCCTGGGGGATTGGGCCTAAGCTGGCAGTCAGACATCCCTCTGTCAGCCCAGGAGCCCTCAGGGGGATGTCTACTTGCCAGCGGTGAGCAGACCTAAGCTACAGTTGGACATCCTTACCGCTGCTGGGAGGTGGGAGAGGCTCCCACCACCACCACTGCTGTACTGGCAGCCGTCAGCCTGGCTTGTGGCTGAGCAGAGCTCCCCCTGTGGGAGCACACTGACCACCAGGGGGCAGCTCCTGCATTGAGCATCTGCCCCCTGGTGGTCAGTGTGTGTCATAGTGACCAGCCATTCCCAGTCATTCTGCTGTTAGGGTCAATTTGCATATTACCCTTTTATTAAATAGGAGTGCCTGGCCAGCCTGGGTGAGGGGCTGATGGCTGTTTGCAGGCTGGCCACAGCCCCTTCAGGGTGAGGGGCTGATGGCCGTTTTCAGGCTGACTAAGCCCCCCAGTGGGGACCCTCACCCCATGAGGGTGTGGACAGCCTGGGTGAGGAGCTGAGGGCCGTTTTCAGACTGCCCACACCCCCTTCAGGGTGGGAGGGGTCCTCCTGGGGTGCCTGGCCAGTCTGGGTGAGGGGCTAAGGGCCGTTTTCAGGCTGGCCACAACCCCCAGTCACCCAAGCTCCCAGTGGAGGCTGGCTAGAAGCAGGTATCTGGGATTTATTTAGCTTCTATAATTGAAACTTTGTTGCCATGAATAGAGGCCTCAGCTGGTTCAGGGTTGGCTGGAAGCTTGGCTTCCTCCATCGCCTGGGCAAACAAGCCTCCTGCTTGCTCCAGCTTCGTGGCTACCGGCCGTCATCTTGGTTGGGTTAATTTGCATATAGTCGCTCTGATTGGTTGGTAGGCGTGGCTTAAGGTGTAACAAAGGTACAGTCAATTAGCATCTTTGTCTTTTATTAGTGTAGATTTTTACAAGATGCATAGGGTCACATAAGTATCTAAAATATGAACAAATATCTCTTTTTGAATGAGTCAACTGACAAAAGACTATAAGGATATCGCAGAGATTATATTTCAGAAACAATAATTGATGTATGCTTGGCTTTTAAAAAATATATACTTTAATTTATTCCAGAGAGGAAGGGAGATGGGGAGAGAGAGAGAAACATCAATGATGAGAGAGAATAATTGATTGGTTGCCTCCTGCATACCCCTTACTGGGGATCAAGCCTGCAACCCAGGCATGTGCCCTGATTGGGAATTGAAATGTGACCTCCTGGTTCATGGGTTGATACTCAACCATTGAGCCACAACAGTCAGGCTGCTTGGATTTTTTATACCTTCAATACTTGGAGCCATTGGGAATGCCCAGAGCAGCATAGGGCTTTGTGAGTGGGAGTGGAAGGAAGGGCTGGGCCACCTACTTACTGGTTTCTATATTGGGCTGCAGGCACCTTTTCCTTAGAGCATGGTTTAAGTCCCTTTGTGCCCATGGGTCATGTGGGAGAGAAATGTGTTCCTAATCAAGAGCATACAAATCTGTAGTAACTTTTTCATTTAAAAAATAATTGAGGTAATAGTGAATAATCTCAATATCTTTAAGAAACTTATATGAACTATTTCAACAAAGTAGTTATCCCCATGAAGCAAACATTGTTTTTTTTAAACAACTGTAAAATATATACCATTTTTATGAAAAATCTTTTCACTTTTTAAGATTACCTTTGTTTTCAGAAACTCAGAGTTTATGGGAAAAGAGTTAATGCAATTTCAATTATGTGAAATACAAAAACGTTGACAAATTCAAGGGCTAGTAGTATACTTAGTACATTCACAATAAATATATGTTGAATGAGTGAGTGATGAATGAATGGTGCATGATTGCCAAAATCTACCTCTGACCTTGCGAAGGCTCTAGGATTATAATAATTCACCATCCTTGCAGGAAGCCATCCAACTTTCTATAAGGCACCTTCTCCTGATTACACATGTTTAGATATCAATCCCTTCTTTTCACTTTTGGTTTATCAGATAATTGACCAAACCAAAGCATAATAAAGCTCTCTGTAATGCTCAGATGGGAAAAGAAAGCTAGGACAAGTAGTTGAACACAACTGATTGACGTTTTAAACTTTATAATCATCAGAATGCCCCTGAAAAGGACAGCCGTAACTTTGAAATGGAAATGATTGCTCAAATGCACTTCTAAAACCAAAGTTGAAAGACAACCTCTCTTTAGCTTAACTAATTAGCACCTCCTCCCTTGCGTAATGTATTTGTTGGTTTCTTTAAACTTCAATGTCACCACTTTAAGGTGACATAACTGATAATATGCAGATACTTTATCACACACCAGCCTTGTTTTAGCAATGGGCACACAAAAGACAAACCATAAGCATTGCCATGAGTATGAGGTGTTGTGCTTTTTAAAAAAGATATGTTTTTAATGAAAGTACTTTACGTTGGTGTAGCTGTTTATATTTTAAACACTTTCTTCTTCATTGTATTCTCTAAACCACTGTGTTTAGTGCCCAGGGATATTATTTCCAATTTATAGATAAGGACAGGTGTCAGATACATTTGGAACCTTGTCTAGGTGCTCTCACACACAGTTTCTCAGAGAACCAGCACAAATATTTGGTCTTTGGATTTCTAGTCCAAGTCTTATTATTTTTTTAAATATATTTTATTGATTTTTTACAGAAAGGAAGGGAGAGGGACAGAGAGTTAGAAACATCGATAAGAGAGAAATGTCAATCAGCTGCCTCTTACACACCACTCACTGGGGATGTACCTGCAACCAAGGTACATGCCCTTGACTGAAATCGAACCTGGGACCCTTCAGTCTACAGGCCAACGCTCTATCCACTGAGACAAACCAGTTAGGGCTCAAGTCTTATTTTTATCCCATGCATCATCAGTTCTGTTTGTTTTAGTGGCAAGGTAGCAAGCTAATATTTTTAATATCTTATTTGAAAAGAATATCAATTTATATAAATACATTGGACTTCTAATGAATGACTGTATACACATGATTCAAGTAATCTGAGTAGCGCAGACATGATCTACTAGATTTGGGTAGATAATAGTGATAAGTACATTTAAGAATCAATAGAAATTTAAATTATTTAGAATCATTAAATTGATAAAGCCTTAATATTTATGCATTATATTTTTGAGGAGACAGAAAGAAACTAGGTAGATAGGGGCAGGACCATGGGAGGAGAAAATAAAACCCAGGAACCCAACTAGGCAGAGTTACTAAGACATCCCAACTGGGTGGGGAAGAAAGGGCATGTGTGGGAGACATGAGCTTTAACATGTATGCATGTTGCTAAGGCAGGCAGCTTGCAAATAACCAATCACAGGGTAGTCTAAGGCAAAATTCTTTGAAAGGACCAATCAGAAACTAACAAGCATACATACAAAAAAGTGCGTGTGCACTTCCTCTCTCCCCTGGCCCAGAGTACGATGGATACCTGATGTTCCTGTTGTAGGGGAGCACACATGGCCATGTGGGGCTCCACACATGGACTGACAGACTTTAATTAGATTGAATGCTGAACTACTCCTGACTGTAACATGGAAAGGAAGTTCTTGACACTGGGCTGCTCCTGAAAACCCAGCTATTCCTCTTCCAGGTCTGGCTTCTCCCAATAAATTTCGGTTCCACTAATTGTTTTTGTCTGTGACTTCATTCTTTGTTTTCGGGAGACAAGAACTCTGGACTCAAATAACACCCACAATTTTTTTTGTTTCATTATTAACCCAGATGGGATACAGAGTAAAACTCTATCCATGGGCTAGTGCTAAACAGGGAATCTTGAACATTTTGCAATGTTCAGAGGCAAACAGGCAGTTGTGGGAAGGGAACAAGTTGTGATGGATCAGGAGCCCTTTTAAACATATTTTAGTAGCTGGAGTCAGGATGACCACTTCCAACTATTCTGTGTTGGTTATCCTGAGTTGATGAAGACTTCATTTTATTGATCTAATTTCATTTTTCAATGACAGTTTACATTCAATATTCTTTTGTATTAATTTCAGGTGTACAGCATAGCAATTGGATAATCATATATATTTTTGAGTTCCTGTTGTGAGCTGGGCATTCTGCCCAATGCTGGGGACATAAAGAATAGGTGCAGTGTGGCCCTTAATTAGCTCATAATCTCCAGGTAGAACCAAATGTATAAAGTCCAATATTTACAGTTCAATATAACAAGTGTTCTAATAGAGGTTTATAAAAATGCCAGGGGAGCCCAGGGGATTAAATTTGCAGTTAAATAGTGGAGATGTGCAATTCTTAACAAGGAGGCAGCATTAGAGCAAAGTCTGTAGGATGAATATATCTCCACTCAAAGAGACGAAAGAGGCTATTCTAGCAGGGGAAGTTATATATTGGTGCAACTTGGGATATTACTTGAAAGAGTGGGAGGTTGTATGGCTGGTGCTTAACTTATGCTCTGGAGACAAGAGTAGTAGAATATGAATCTGGGTATATAGGTTATTGAGAAGATCCATATAATCAATGGTAAAGAATGCAGACTTTATAGGTGAAGAAAACATTAGGAGATTTGGGAAGAATTTCTAGATAAGGTATGTTTTAGGATAATAAGGAGAGGTAAAACACAGGATGCACTGCAAAGTAAGATTGAATCTTACTGTCAGGCATGTCAAATTCTATGGTATGAAGATATAATATCTTAATTACTTTTTAAACTTTATACCAGAGATAAAATGGTGATCCTTCTTCTAAAGATCACCAAGGGCTTTAAGGCTTAATGAAAATGTGAGTGCTGGTACATTATAGAACTAAAAGAGTAAGTTGAGTAAGAGCATTTACTCTAGATTAGATACATATCTAGATATTCTTTCTACTCATGTGAGATGTGTAAGTCAGTTAAACCCTCCATGCATGGATTTTTATCTGTAAAATGTGCAAAATGGTAATATCTTCTCTATGCAGCTGCTTTGAAGATTGAACACATTCTTGCATGTTAAGTGCTTTAGCTGTAATTATCCCCCCGTGGTTTTCAACTGGAGGTAATTTTGCCTACCAGTGGACACTTGCAAATATCTGGAGACATTATACTTTGGGTTATCACAACTTGGAAGGAATGCTTCTATCATCTAGTGCATAAAGGCCACAGATGCTTCTTAACAACCCACAAAATACAAGACAGCCAGCAATGACACAGTCATTTGTCTTAAAATATCACCGGTGCCAAGACTGAAAAATCCTGCACTAGAAAATGCTAAATTTTTTCCCAAGTTACCCAAGGATAATTTTGATCAGTCAGCTAGGAAATAAAGCTTGATTTACTGAATTGTGGGATCCAGATATGGCACTGAGTAAGGAGATAGAGGAGTTAGTTCCCTATGCATTTCTATCAGTCACAGCCATTTGCTAGAAATTAAGATTTAAAAAAAAAAAAAATCAGAATGTAGAAAGCTGACAGAACCTACAGAGAGTCAGAGACCTGGGCTTGATTGGCTAAGAGCCAAGAACAAAGCAACAAGTTAAAATGCATCCAGAAAAACAAGCAAAAAAACATTCTCTAGCCTATGCCCACTTGAGTGTACTTTCCTAAGCTCCAAGGGCCTTTATTTGCCTCTGTAACTTATTTTCTTAGCCCATTTATTCTATGGCTCACTTTTACTATCTCTGTAAGTTTCTGAATAAACTTCCTTTTATAACTTGGGGGAAAAAAACTTGAAACAACCAACAACATATAGAACTGCTACCTCTAACTGCTACTTAGCTTCTGTGACACTAGATTCAACACCCAGACATTTGCCTGCCGACATCTCCAAAGAAGCAGTTGCCTTTGTCCTGTGCTTGGCAAAAGTTCCAATTTCTCCCAGATGACCACCACTTAAGGATGCTTGCTTCCTTCTCTACATCTCCTGTGGGTCCATCTGATCAGCAGAACAGAGGTAACATGAGCACTTGAGCCGCAAGGGAATCTTGGAAATCAGATTTTTAAAAATCCATTGACCTCTAATTTAACTGGTTTACCCTCTATTATAGAGGGGAAGCGATCTGAAGTTCCTTTAGTGCTCATTTAGTATTATCAGGTAAGGTTGTTCTTTAACTTCTATTGTGACCCCAAATTTTAATACTTAGGCAGATGAAACTCTACTGTTCCTTCCTTATTCTTCTATTAACTTTCATTAATATACCAGACAGTTTTAGGACATACCTGAGACAACACATCCCCTTGTCTTAATAACCAGTGTTATCCATTTCAGTCATCAGACTAAACACCTGAATTTTCTACTCACCCAGAGGCAGGAGGAGCTCATTTGGAGTAAATCATCTGTCATGAGTTGCATCCTGTCTCCCAAGAGAGATACATTAGTGGACTAAACCCCAGTACTTCAGAATGTGACCTTCTTTGGAAATAGGGTCTTTACAGAGGTAATCAAGTTAAAATGAGATCATTAAGGTGGAACCTAATTCAGGATGAATGATGTCTTTATCCAAAGGGGGAATTTGAACATAGAAACAGATATGTATAGATGAAAATGATGTGAAGACACAAAGTGAGAAGATGGCCTTCAGACACTAGCAGTACATATACCAATAAGCCATGGAATGCTACAGACTGTGAGCCCTAACCTTAACCACCAGAAGCTGGAAGAGACAAGGAAAGAGTGTCTCCTGAACCCTTATGGTTAGACAGTGGTTCTCAACCTTCCTAATGCCGCAACCCTTTAATACAGTTCCTCATGTTGTGGTGACCCCCAATTTCATTGTTACAAATTGAACATAATTAAAGCATAGTGATTAACCACAAAAACAATATGTAATGATATATGTGTTTTCCGATGGTCTTAGGCGACCCCTGAGAAAGGGTTGTTCGACCCCCAAAGGGGTTGCGACACACAGGTTGAGAACCTCTGCATTAGAGAGAGCATAGCTCTGCTAAAACCTTGCTTTCAGATTTCTAGGCTCCAGAACTGTAATATAATATCTTTTGTATTATTAAGCCACCCAGATGTTGGTACTTTGGTTTTAGGACACTCTCCTTCCTAGAGATTGCATACTTCCTTCATGTTCCAAGCCTGAACCAACAGAGACTATAATCATGAAAATGCAAAGCATTTGTATCAGACCTATTAAAAAATAAAAACAATAGTGTCCTCCCATAGAATAGAAGGGTAGATCACCAATTACAGTGCTTAGGAAGTGAAAGGGAAGTAAGTAGAGACTCCTTTACAGAAATCTACAAACTACATAACGGCTGGAAGCTGGTCTTATTTAATCTTCAGTTAATCTTCAGAGGTTATAACAGAATCTGCACATGTAATTTCTCAGGTGATTAGTATTAAGATGCCCAATACTTTTTCTGAATTAAAAGCTTGAAAAGAGAAGCTGGTAAGTTGTGGGTTTTAATCTCAAGAATAGTTGAAGTTTGGGCATATTTATTTATGAAAGAAAGGAGCCTGTTTAGAGGAAGACATTAAAGTTGCAAACAATAAAAGATAATTAACAAGCCCAAGTACTTGTGTAGACATAATCAGCTAGAAACAAAAGCCACATAGAAGAGCTTCACAAATGAGCCAGGATATTCTTTCTTTGACATATGAAGGAAAAAAAGCATGAATAGGTGAAATACAGATATAATTCTGGGGGTGAATTGTAGGGGTTGGAAGAGTACATAAAGTTGGTTTCTAATTTCCTGGTAAAGTAACGTGCTGGCTGCCTGCCAAGAATAAGTAGGCAGGGTGTGGGCATAAAACTTGAGAAATATGGGCAGTATTTGGAATAGTAACTAAGGGAAATAGAAAAGTTGTTGATTAGTATTAAGTAAAAGGAGTGCTGTACAGAATTGAGGGGCCAGCTGAGGTTGAAAATTAAATTTGTAATGGAGACAGTGAGCTCAGTTCTGGGATCTTCCCTAACAACATTTGGCAATCTGAGAGCAAAAGCAGAGAAAATGGATGTTAGGGTTGGACATTGGTGAGACAGGTGAGGCAGATCATCAAGGGGGTGATGGATGAAAAAGTGCTGCCAAGAGTGTATTTGAGATGATGGATCATGGGATCTAGTGTGAGTAAGGAGGGAAGGGCTGCCAGGAGGGGCTGAGGAAATCGGAGGACAAAGCAGGGTTGACTAGGCATAGGTGTCAAAGAGGTGAAACAATAAGTTTATTGGGCCTAAGGGATTGAGAGAGGGGAAAGAGTCAGAGGTTGTGGTCAGATGGAGAAATCAGTGTTCTAATTTCTTAGCTGTAGCATCCATCATTATCAACAAAGCCTTTACTAAATGAGCACACAGTCCCACATTTCTAGGTCAGAGGTTTTATTCTTATAGCTCCTCTTCTTGACGGAAAACAGAAGTAGTGTCTATGATTTGGGTTAGGAAGC
Source organism: Myotis yumanensis (assembly GCF_028538775.1). NCBI lineage: Eukaryota > Metazoa > Chordata > Mammalia > Chiroptera > Vespertilionidae > Myotis > Myotis yumanensis. Next base: position 178,643,508 of record NW_027223752.1, read on the forward strand.
AGAATAGTTTACTAAATAAAGGTTAAAAACTTGTGGAAAGGTATGGGGAATAGTAAGTTCAGACTCCCTTCTCATGTGATTAGAAACTGAGTACTTTGTACATCTGCTGTCAAAAGTCCTGTCTCTTGCCCTAATTTCACCCTTTCAGTAGACCAGCTTTTCTTTGGACCTGTTATTTTATAATCCCATTCGATTTCTATGGAATTTCCATGTATTGTCAGAAAGAGGGTGATTCCTCCCTCATCTCTCCTCTCTCCTCTCCCCAAAACAATACAGCCACCTAATACCTGCCCCTGAATCTTTCTAAACTACACACAGAAAGGCTTTTGTGGACTGATTTCAGTTCCTGATGCATATTTCTTCATTCCTATAGTCTGGAAAAAGTTGTATCTTACTCAATGTTGTCAAGTAAATTATGTCTTTCTGACACGAGCATATTTCTAAGATCTAAAAGCAGTTGGTATAGTTGAACAAGCTAAGTATAAAGTTTGTTAGGAAATTCTACTAAGTAAAAATTAACTCAAAACTGGAGTTACTTATCCTAATAAGTAGCCCTCTGCCTGAAAAATAATTAGATCAAAAACAGGAATTATGTTTCTAACCAAACTGAAAGCATTAGAACTTATTACCACAAGGGCAAAAGGTTCATAAGAGCAGATTCTAGTAGAAACATACACTCAAAGTATTGAACTGGTCCTATAGTGACAAACTGCATTTGCAGAAAAAAAACTTGTTTACCCAGTGGTGGCTCATGTGTGAGAGAGAGTTAATGTAATCTGTATATCACAGCTAAAGATGTAACACTGGGAAAGCGAAGTCATAGCCAGCCCAGTCAGATCAGTATGAAATTGCTCTTCTAATATTCTGTGTATTTCTTCTCTACAATGTTAGGGAGTATATAGAATAATTTGAGAAAGCCAAAAAAGAGAACACAAAGGATTAAAAAAAAAAAAGGGGGATATGGTGGGGGAGGAAAAGATATATGCAACAGAACTGAAAAACTTGAGTAGTCTAGAAAAGAAAAAAATGAAGTGAGGCATGTTCACAATCTATAAATAATACCTCCTGGGTAACAATGTAATGAAAGAAGGGAATTATTCATAGTCTCAGAAGACATGAGGACAAAGAGCAATGACTAGAAGCTAAAGAAAGCAAAATATAGGTTAGATATTAGGAACACAGTATGAAACGTGGCCTATTCGGGTTAGGCCAATGGGATAAGACATTTTTTTGTCTTAACATAGAAATTGAGAGATTAGACACTTTCCCAGAAAATTTACTTTTCACTTGGTAAATTTTCTTTACATCAATGCCAGAATATATCAAAACATTTTAACCTGAAAATTAACTAATAGAACAACTCCCACTTGCAACTAAAAAAATACACAAATCACCCAAATAAATGGAAACACACAGAAGTAGTTTTAAGAGCTATAGGTAGATTTTTAACCCTTGTCAGAAATGTGTCATTGATGTCCCAGATTTACTTCCACGTGAAAGCTGAAATTACACCCTTTGGAAAGTGCTTGAAGAAAAACATTGAACTCTGCCACATACCTTAAAAGCTGGTGAATGTAAAGACAAAAAAGTGGGGTTTTAGTAGAGGGATAATTTTTAGAAAAAATTCTAGGAAAAGTCTAGCAAATGGAGAGGTAGTTTGAAGCTAAGGAAGCTTGCAAATTTAGAAATCTGCACTTACATCCCTTCTCTATCTTAACACCACCATTGTCAAATGGGAACACCCAACCCAGAGGGTGGTTGTGACTTAAATTTCATCAGATAATGTGTATAAGGTGCACTATCGGGAAGCTGATAGTGTTCAATGAATCGTCAACCTTGGGATGAGTGTGCTGGGAAATAGCTAGAGGGGTAAGCAGTGAATAGACATAAGCCGGGGACACAGCTACCAGAACGAACTCCCATTGTTCATGCATCTCTTTCTATTTCCTCTCCCCTTGATAACTCAACTTTTAGCTCTGGAGGCTTTAAATAAAACCAGCAACAAAACAAACAAACAAACAAAACAAGAAAAGTGAGGTAAGTCATATATAATATTTATTACAATATGTATTTATACTTGATCATGATTCTATGTAGAGTTTCATTATGCTATCCTTTAGGTGTAGCACAGTATAATCAAGAACCAGAAATTTTAGGAAATGAAAAATGATGAAGCTAGTTTGAGACTTTAAAAAGTATACTGAGTACTTCTTGGACATCTTCCCAATTCTCAATGACATTTTCTCTGTCAACTGCCACTTCCCTGTGCCCCTGTCTGCCACCCCATTTATCTCATTAACTGGAGTGAGATTCTGGCAGCTAAACCATACCCAGGTGAGTCAGTGGGAACCTGCCTTCTATGAATTGAGAATTGGGATCCAGAGACAGAGACAATATCTATTGACTCAGGAACTGAGGAGACAGGAACTAAGGAACTTTTCAAGGATTGCATTCTGCCTGCCATGCACGAAGAGACAATGAAAAGGCAGTCTCTGCCCAGCAAGGGAAGAGGTGCGGAGAGGAAAAGTAGAAAAAAAGTATTGTTGGTTCCTTGTCGCAGATGGTAGTGCTGGGACAATTTATCACAAATATCCCAACCTTCTTCCAATACATTTTCCATTTGAAGTATTTCTTAAGGTAGCTTGAGATGGTTTCTATAATTCTCTACCTAATGAGATTTGAGTAAGCATGGCAGGGACTTCCAGTGCTCACCCACATCCTATCTTATTTTCTTCTATCTTCAACTTTCTCATCTCTAATCTTTAAGCCTCAAATGTCTAGAACTGGAATCTTGCTTGAGTTCTGGGTTGGCTATGTTCATCAGTTTCCATGGCAGTTTTGGAGCACATGACCATTTATTTAAGTGACAGGAAACACTTGCTTGAGTTCTGGCTTGGTTGGATATGTTCATCGGTTTCCATGGCAGTTTTTTGGAGCACAAGACAATTTATTTAAGTGCCTTCTCTGGGGGGGGGGGGGGGGGCGGGGGGGGGGCACGGAGGTAAAAAGAGAGAATTTATTGGCTCATACAACTGAAAGTCCAACAGTAGATCTGGGTTTAAGAGTAGCTAAATCCAAGGCTGAAGTGCTCTCATCAGCCAAGTGACATTGTTTTCTATGGGATCTGCTTTCCTGTGTATTGGTTTCTGTCTTATGCAAACTGTAATGGCAGAGACAATCAGAACAATTGTGTTACATTGTGATAGTGAGCAAACATTAGTAAAAAGTGATACCTCTTTTATAATTATTCCAGTGATTCCTAGGCATGGCCATTAACATTTGTGTAAATGGACATGCCTGAGCCAGTTACATTGACTTTCCTGCACATCTGGTTCCAAGGATTTTGTTGGTGATAGCTTCATTAAAAACATATCAACTGACAAGAGTGAAGGGGTGGTTTCTCTAAGGAAAACACCAATGTATGACCAAAAAAATGGACCAATTGATGCTGAACAGACAACACCTGTGCTAATTAAATTTATCACTTAATCTCTTACCTAATCTGGTGTTATAATTTCATATTGAGGAAAACTTCTTTCAGTTATCAGAAAGAAAGAAAATAAAACCCATTCAAACCTTAAATTTTAATCATACTATAAATATACTACATCACATGTTAAAAGATTTACCAATTGTCTATCTTACCAAAGGAAGGACAATAAAAGGATCATGAGGAATAATTGTGTCAGTTGTTCTTGGTATTTCCAGAATTATATGAAAAATTATAAGACCTTTTAAAATATCCTCTCAATTTTAGACTTTTCAACTGCCATTGTTTTTATATTAAACACTTAAACATTCCAATAGGACAAAAAAAGACTAACACTTTAAATTTTTTTTAAGAGAATACAACACTTTTCAGCTCTGATGTGTGTGTGTGTGTGTGTGTGTGTGTGTGTGTGTGTGTGTTATGTTAAATATAATTAAACTAGAGTCCCGGTGCATGAATTCGTGCATCAGTGGGGTCCTTTAGCCTGGCCTGTGGGATTGGGATGAAACCAGCTCTCCAACATCCCCTGAGGGGTCCTGGATTGCGAGAGGGTGCAGGTCAGGCCAAGGGACCCCACTGGTGCACGACTGGGGCCCGGGAGGGACGGGGGAGGTTGGTTAGCCGAGGAGGGACTGCGGGAGGGCTCCAGAGCATGTCTGGCCCATCTCACTCAGTCCCAATCAGCCATACCCCAGCAGCAAGCTAACCTCCTGGTCAGAGCATCTGCCCCCTGGTGGTCAGTGCACATCATAGTGACTGGTCGACTGTCTACCCCCTGGTAGTCAGTGCATGTCATAGTGAGTGGTTGAGCGGCCTTAGCATATCATTAGCATATTACGTTTTAATTGGTTGAATGGACGACTGGACACTTAGCATATTAGGCTTTTATTATGTGCTAATATATTATTTTGCTCTGAACTTTATTTATTTTTAATATATTTTTATTGATCTCAGAGGGGAAGAGAGTAGGAGAGAGAGACAGAAACATCTGTCTCAATGATGAGACTCATTGATCTGTTGCCTCTTGCATACCCCACACTGGGGATCAATCCCACAACCCAGGCATGTGCCCTGACCAGGAATCCAACTGTGACTTCCTGGTTCATAGGCCCATGTTCAACCACTGAGCCATGCTGGCTGGGCTTGTTCTGAACTTTAATAAATTCTAACAGTATTCACTACCTTAATATATGAATGTCTTAATATAATATACAGTGGGGCCTTGACTTACGAGTTTAATTCATTCCGTGATGGAGCTCATAACTCAAATTACTCGTATGTCAAATCACTGTGACGTTCACTGCGCCAACTAGCGGTGGGGTATCTAAAGCTGGCTCGTAACCCGAACTTTTTTGAGCTTGCAACTCAAAGCAAAAAATAGGCTGAGAGATGGCTCATATCTCAAAAAAACTCGTTAGTTGGGACATTCGTAAGTCAAGGCCCCACTGTATAATAAAGTATCTATTGGAATGTATTATGTTGCACACTAAAGTATACTTCATATCCTATCTTATTTGTACGAAAGAAAGACTCATATGACCAAAAAATGATTGCCATATTTGTGGTTGAATAGTAAACCTTATTTGTTACTTTATGCCACATATTTTGCTTAATTATGTTGGGTGGATAGATTTAATGGCAAATAATATGACATTGAACATTAGATTTATGGGGCAATCTATATGAAAGTTTAAGAGATCAAATAAGCCATAAAATAAAATATTATGCATTTTATTACTTGTAGCAACTTAAGAAATTGACCAAGATTAATGCAAATTACTCATTGGTATCAATTGCTGAGCTGACAAAAATAATAAAATATGAGTTATAGGACAACTTTCAAATTATCTAAATATAAAACTTTAGGAAATACAGTGCAGGTTTTAAATATATGATGTTGTATCTGCACAACACATTTTGGCTAGTAATGTATTGATGCATAAAGCCACAGGCAGCAGCTACTTGAAAGCTGGGTTCCTGCATTTATCATATAGAAAAACTGCTGCTCATATTTTGTTTCTTCACCTGTACACACAAATACAAGTATTGATTGTCATCTAAAGCAGCATCTTGAAAAAGATAGATCACTGATTTCCCCCAAGGAAAGCTTTCTTTAAATTATTTCTCTTAAACTCTTACTTTTGGACTTCATTTTGACATAACTGTCCCATACAGTTTGAATCAAAGCTTTATTGTTAGACTGACAGCTTTAGTCTGCATACTGAGATAATTCACACCTTTCAACCATTGCATAGGAGAGGAAAAAATTATTGAATTCAACAATATTATTAAAAGTACTATAGAAGTGTAAATGATTTACATATCATATACTCAGGAAATTTCATCAATATTAGCACTTCTACATATATCAGTAACAATAATTAAAAATTAAAAATATTAGTAAATAGAGGAAAAATTATATGAAAACCAACGATAATTATCTTTTGAATCCTTGATGCCTGGGAATTCAAAGATGAAGCTTTCCCAAGGAATTCACAATATCCATGGGAATTCAAGATAAACACATCATAGCACTGTACACTTAAAACCTATATAATTTTATTAACCAATAAATTTAATTTAAAAAGACAAACACAAAAATGCTAAATAGCAATATAATTGACACATAAAATTGAATATGAAGAAATGTGAAATATAAGGTAGATATACATAATCAATCAGCAAAAGAAAGGATTTTATATTTAGGAATAAGAGTTCAGATTGGTTTAGAAGCTGTAAACTGAAGATTTAAAATAGTGGAAGAAATTGAGCTAATCCAGAAGAAAAGGTGGTTTGGTTGGATAAATAATAGAGGTATGTCATTTTAGGAGAGTAGGAAAATATTGCAACAAATGACTAATGGGCACTTGTGCATGTGTGCTTGCACACACACTTAGGGAAGCATGGTGAACTACAGGAATAAGGCCAGACCTCTTTTTTCTGACTTTGCTGCAAATAATGGGCAAAAGCCAGATTATCAATAAGGAGCTGATGAACATACTGCCTCTAAATCTAAGTAAATAAAAGATGCTTTCTATTGTAATTCAAGATGGGGAAGGAAATAGATCATTTTGGTTCTCTTGGAAATAGATTCGGTCTTCTAGGCAAGTATTACTTAGTAAAAGATGTGTGACTCTTAGACATATATTTAGTAATAAAAAGAGGAAAAAGACACACTAGCAAGCTATTATCCAGAGTAAAGACTACCTTGGTATTCTCGCTCCTTTCCTTGCTGGTCAATAGCTGGAGATAGGCCGTGAAAGGGTAACTACAAGAGATGACCTGACCAGAGAAATAGTAAGTCTGAGTCCTCAGACAATTTTACATGTGAATTTTATTCACCAAAGATTCACAGATTAGTACCTGAATTATATTTATAAAAAAATTAAAATACATAAAAAAGTTCCGCTGTAAAATCAAGTTTTATTTCAGGAATCCAGGATGGAAATTCTTGGTTTATCAATATGCCTATTGGTGTACGGATTGGGGAGGGAGTATTTGAAGTTAAAGGTCATTAAATAGGAAATTTCACTCTGTTAATCCAAACAGTCTGACCCACAAAGCCTGAAATGACTGCATGCCAAGCCAAAGGGTGTGAAGTTATTCAGAGACAGAGAGGGATGAAAGATGAAGAAAGCAAAAGGCTAACAGAGGGAAGCCTGTGGGAGCTGGGCCAGGACTGCCTCTCGTGGGGAAATCACTTTGTTCTTGACTCACAGGGGCCTCCTGGAATCCCTGTGCAACCTGGTGAGGCTGGACATTGAATAAAGGGAAATCCATAGTCAACTCATACAGAAATCCATCCATAAAAAAGTGAGTAAACCCAGTCTGATAAATGAGCTGTTAGGTAAAGCTAATTTATTTTAAATTGAGCATTTCAACTATTTGGGTTAAAAGAGTCAATTTGATATGACAAGAAATTGAGACAAAGTTATATAGTAAGATAATAAATTCTTGTTAGAATTGATTAAGGTTCAGAGCAAAATAATTATTTGTATCTAATCAGTAATTGAAAGAAAAGAAACAGATGATCTAAAAGTATCTGATTTTTAAAAAATTGAAAAGATTGCATTCTTTCTCAAATTTTTATTTATTTATAGCCAGAGAGGGGAAAAAGTGTTTTTGTTTTATTAAAATAGATCTTAAATAAACACTAATTTGTTGAAAATTTAAAATCTCTAATAATTTTGTTTCACTTGCTCTTTATTTTTTTATTGAAATTATGGGAGTGACATTGGTTGATAAAATTATATAGGTTGGGAGGTACAATTCCATAATATCTACACTAATAAAAGAGAAACATGGTAATTAGCGTACGACCACTACCCTTCCCATTGGCTAATCAGCATATCCTTATGCAAATTAACTGTCAGCCAAGATGGCAGCTGGCAGCCATGCACTGAAGCGAACAGGGAGGTTTGCTTGCTCCAGTGACTGCGGACTCAAACGTTCCCCGCCTAACTTGCCGGCCTCTCAGCTGCAACTCTCAGAAACTGTTGCAAATATAGAAGCTAAACAAAACCCCAGAAACCGGCTTTCAGCCAGCCTGACCGCAACATTGTATCAATGTTTTCAGCAGCGAGGCCTCAGAGCTAAAGCTGGCCCAGAATAAAAAAAGAAAAAGAAAAAAAGGAGCGGTTGGGAGCTTCTGTCACCCGCCAGCCAGAAAACAGCCCTCAGCCCCTCAGCCAGCCTGGCCAGGCACCCCAGTGGGGACCCCCACCCTGATCCAGGACACCCTTCAGGGCAAACCAGCCAGCCCCCACCTGTGCACCAGGCCTCTATTCTATATAGTAAAAGGGTAATATGCCTCCCAGCACTGGGATCAGCGGAGCAGTGAGGCCTCCCGGCACCGGGATCAGCCTGACAGGGGGCAGCGCCCAAACCCCCGATTGCCCTTCGGCTCTGTGAGTGACAGGGGAAGGCACCCCAACCCCCTGATCTGCCCTGCTCTGTGCCTGATAGGGGGGAGCTCACCAATCCCCTGATCGCCCTGCGGCTCTGTTTGTGACAGGGAGTGGTGCTCCAAGCCCCCCCGCCCCCACGGGCCCTGCTCTGTGTGTGACAGGGTGAAGCGCCCCAACCCCCTGATTGGCCCTGCTCTGTGGGTGATAGAGGGCGGTCCCCCACCCCCCACCCCCCCATGGGCCCTGCTCTTTGTGTGACGGGGTAGAGCCATAACCTCCCCATTGGCCCTGCCCTGAGTGTGACAGTGGCGGTGCCCCAACCCCCTGATCGGCCCTGCTCTGTGGGTGATAGAGGGTGGCGCCCCAACCCCCCTCCACGGGCCTTGCTCTGTGTATGACAGGGGAGAGCCATAACTTCCCCATTGGCCCTGCCCTGAGTGTGACAGGGTGCAGCGCCCCAACCCCCTGATTGGCCCTGCTCTATTAGTGACAGGGGGTGGCACTCCAACCTCCCCATCGACCCTGCCTTGAGTGTCACAGGGGGCGGTGCCCCAACCCCCCAATCGGCCATACCCTGAGTATGACTGAGGGTGGCATCGCAACCTCCCGATCCGCCCTGCTCTGTGCATGACAGGGGGTGGTGCCCCAACTCCCCAATCGGCCCTGCTCTGAGCCCGACCAGGGGCTGCAACTAGGGATTGGGCCTGCCCTCTGCCACCTGGCAGCAGGCTTAAGCCAGCAGGTCGTTATCTCCCGAGGGGTCCCAGACTGCGAGAGGGCACAGGCCGGGCTGGGGGACCCCCCACCAGTGCACAAATTTTTGTGCACCGGGCCTCTAGTATGAAATATAAATTTTAAAATATCTTCTTTGTGGTATAAGTCTATTAAATATATTTTTACCATGGGCCCACCTTAATTATGGTTAAGCTTTTGCACTTTTAAAATGATTGACTCATAATTTTAAAGATCACTTATTATACTTTAAAAAGGGAAGGGTGTAAAATCAATGAGACAAAACAAGAAAGGAAATGAGATCTGCAAAGATAATTTTGAAGATAAGGGAGATATAGCTTAACACTGGAAACATGATACATTGCTAAATAGAAAATAAGTCTTCTGTTTGAAATCAGGAAAAATAAAATTATAATTGAGATACAGCTATATTAAATGTGTAAGAAATAAGGCGGGCCCCCAAATTCAGGGGTCCTGGTAGAACACAAAACATACTTGGGATCCAGGCAGCAAGGCAAATACCTTCACTTCTGGTAGAAGGGTGCATACACCCATGGCCTGGAGCACAGCACACTGAGCAGGCGTCTGCTTGGCTTTTTAATCCTGATGCTGGTGACCTGTCCCTCACTCTTGATTGGAGCTCAGGTGCACAGTCTTTTGTGATTGGCTAATTTGAAAGGAGGAGTAGGTCTTTGCCATTTCAAGATGGCGGCCCCCAGGGGAGCTTCGGGTCATGCATCCAGCATGGTGGCTGCCAAGTCATATGACCCAACATGGGGGCTTCCAAGTCACATGACCCAACATGGTGGCTGCCAAGTCACATGACCCAACATGATGGCTGCCAAGTCACAGGGGTCAAAATGGCGGCTGTCTAAACTGTTCTTTGACAGACAAGATGAATTTTTTATTCTCACAAATGTATATACATATTATATATAGTTTTTAAAAAGAATTGCATGTAAGAATCTTATAAAAAAAGAAGAAAATGGGATTCCAAATCCCATTTGTAATACTTTTTTTATGTTATTCATTGCAACATTATAAATTTTGTAACTTTCTTGAGAATTATGTTATATATATATGATATATATAATCTAATGTGTGTATATGTACATATATACACACACATTCATGTTATTGATTAATTTAAATTGATTGGCTGAATTTGTTATGTCAGGGAAGTTATCTGTTTAGAAATAAATATAAAGCTACCTCACATTATTTTTGAAGCTCTCCGTTTGTTCATTTTTATTTCTGTCTTTTCACGCAGAGTAATTTCTGCACATCTCAGCAAGGGCTGTGTCTTTTCCTAGTTACTAAACTAAATAAAGCACTTTGGGATTCCTGGCCTATCGTGGAGAATGGGGTGGAATAAGGATAGAATTCAGTAGAGGATTTCTAAGGCCCAAAGAATAGATTATGTTCCTATTTAATCCAGCTTTGGGTTTTAATTGATTTGGGGATAAGGACACAAACTCCTTTGTTTGCTGTTCCATGTCTTTAAACAGTCTCGTGGGAGGAAATCATCAAAGTGAATTCTGTAAATGTGGAATTAACAAGGCAAAACTAAAGACACTTAGGTTTGCATCATAAATTGTGGCTATTGACTAAATTGTCTAGGAAAAGGTCCAATTTTTATCCAAAAATTTAACCTTTTTCATTTCCCAGTTGGAAAATGTTGGCTCAGCATTGTCTACTTATTTAGTGCCTCTCAAATGAAAGTGCAATTTAAGTAAAAAAAAATGAATATTGTGACAGAAGCAATTCTCATGTACATAAAAATTTATAATCTCATATGAATGAAATTTCAATTTAAAAGAAATCTGTTTGAGTATTTATGTCAACTTTGGCTACACAGAGATCTACTTTTCTATGTAGAAATAAAATGATTATGAAAAATTATACCACTTTCAAGATTAAGAATTTGAATTTTGGGGCAAAAAAAAACTTATAAAGAAGATTTTCTTCATAAAATGACACTTTTTAAAAAGCATCAAAGCCTTAATCTTTTCTTATTTTTATCAGAGTAAGGGTAGTTAATAGCACTTCAATGAGGTTTATATAATTTCTATATTTATGTAATTTGACTAGTTTTCCTTACATGCAATTAACTTTTATGTTCCAGAATGATTTAGCTATAATGGTTGTAAATATGAGACGTTAACTGTCAATTGGTACTTGGAATCATATTCAAATTGACAATTCAATGGGGTTGCCAATTGTTTGACAATAAAAAAAAGCCGTTACATTTTGCATTTGAATTAATAAACAGCAAAAAGCATTCACATTCTTCCTTGTCTGAGTCAAGTGGGAAATACTACTTTGCTTACATTTCCATGCGTACTGATGTCTACTTCCTGAATAGAATAGTTTCATGACATTGAGGAGAGAAGGAAGCTGGGCAGGCAGGGCCGGGGCCAGGGGAAGGGAAGATAGAACCGGGGCCCAGTTGGGGGAAGTTACTAGGACAACCCAAGCGGGCAGGTGGGAAAGAAGAGCGGCACCAGAAATGCGAGTTTTAAAATACATGAATGTTGCTAAGACAGGCAGCTTGCGGGTAACCAATCACAAAGTACTAAGGCGTATAAACCAGTCCCAAGGGTGTTGCTAAGGAAAAATTCTTTGAAAGAACCAATCAGGAACTGACCAGGATATATACAAAAAAGCGCATGCACCCTCCTCACTCCCACTCACTAGATCAGTGGTTCCCAAACTTATTTGGCCTACAGCCCCCTTTCCAGAAAAAATATTACTCAGCGCCCCCTGGAAATTAATTTTTTTAAAAAATTTTAATAGCAATTAAACAGAAAGATATATGTATTAATATTTCTACCTTTTTCATAAAATATAGTAAAGAAAGGTGTAAATTAGAAACATTGAAGTTTGAAATTATGAAACTATTTATTGAAGTCAGAATAGAAAGGCAATGCAAAAAAAGTTAAAACAAATGCACCTGGATCTTGTGTAGCTGTTATCCGCATCCAGAGATCGGCTACTAACCTGGAGGCAATGACTCTAAAGCAGCGCGACTGCAAGAGCCCAGAGGAGACCTGCATCCCTCCACGGAAAGATTCAAGCAACAGCGGCCTCCTGATCACCACACGCTCTGCCTGGGGAACAGTTGCTGTGTGTGAAGCCTCCCTCCACCAGCCAGAAGAGCCACCACAGCTGTGAACAGCACCCACCAGAGGCTCTGCTATCAACAGAGGAGCCGCTGCTACCACAACCGCCCAAGGAGCAACCACAGCCCGAGGAGCCACTGCCACCCAGGGAGCAGCCACTGCCACCCAGGGTCCAGCCACTGAACGACTCAACAACTAGTCATGTCAGTGAGATCAAACATAGGTAGACAAAGAAACCCCCAAAGGAAAGAAAAGGAGGACTCAACAGAAAAGCAGCTAAGTGAGACAGAGGCATGCAACATGACGGAAAAAGAATTCAGAATAAGGTTCCTAGAGTACATGCACCGGATGTTCAAGAAGCAAGAAGAAACAGATGAAAAAATCAACTACTTATGCAAGAATCTAGAAGAAACAGATGAAAAAATCAACAACTTAAGTAAGTCCCAAGAAGAAATGAAGAGCGACATAGCTGCAATAAAAAACACCATTGAAAGTATCAACAGTAGACTGGGAGAAGCGGAGGACCAAATTAGTGAGTTAGAAGACAAGGAAGCAAAACACACTCAAACTGTACTGCAAATGGAGAAAAAAATTAAAAGACAGGAGGAGAGCCTAAGGGAGCTTTGGGACAACATGAAACAAAACAACATACGAATAATAGGGGTGCCAGAACAACAGAAAGATGAACATGGATCAGAAAACCTATTCGAAGAAATAATATCAGAAAACTTCCCTGAGGTGGGGAAGAAAAAAGTCACACAAGCCCAGAGAGTCCCAAACAAGGTGAACCCGAAAAGACCCACACCAAGACACATCATAATTACCATGGCAAATGTTCAGGATAAAGAGAGAATCTTACAGGCTGCAAGAGAGAGACGGAAAGTAACATACAAGGGAGCTCCCATTAGATTATCAAATGATTTCTCAACAGAAATACATCAGGCCAGAAAAGAATGGACGGAAATCTACAAAGTGATGCAAAGCAAAGGACTGAATCCAAGAATACTCTATCCAGCAAGGCTATCATTCAAAATTGAAGGGGAAATAAGAAGCTTCACAGACAAAAAAGGGCTAAGGGAGTTTATCACCACCAAGCCAGCCATGCAAGAAATGCTAAAGGGACTGGTGTAAAAAGAAGAACTATCAAGCTCAGAAAGAAAACAGCCACACACACAAAAAAGAAATGGCTACAAACAAGTACCTTTCAATAATAACTTTAAATGTAAATGGACTAAATACTCCAACCAAAAGACATCGAGTGGCTGAATGGATAAAAAAACATGACCCATATATCTGCTGTCTACAAGAGACCCACCTCATTAGAAGGGACTCACACAGACTGAAAGTGAAGGGATGGAAAAATATCTTTCAGGCAAATGGAAAGGAAAAGAAAGCTGGGGTAGCAATACTTATATCGGACAAAATAGACCTCAAAGTGAAGGCCATAACCAGAGATAAGGAAGGCCACTTCATAATACTAAAGGGATCAATACAACAAGAAGATATAACCCTGGTAAACATATATGCACCCAATGCAGGAGCACCCACATACATAAGAAAACTTCTGGAAGATATCAGGGGAGAGATCGACAACAATACAATCATAGTAGGGGACTTTAATACACCACTGACATCACTGGATAAATCCGCTAGACAAAAACTCAGCAAAGAAACAGCAATCCTAAATGACTCACTAGATCAGATGGACTTAATTGACATCTTCAGAACACTTCACCCCAAAGCCATGGAATATACATTCCTCTCAGGTGCTCATGGGACATATTCAAAAATAGACCACATATTGGGTCACAAGCAAAGTCTCCACAAATTCAAGAAGATTGAAATCATAAAAAGCATCTTCTCAGACCACAATGGCATAATGTTAGAAATAAACTACAATAAAAACAACCCAAAATACTCAAACACTTGGAAGCTGAATAGCATGTTATTAAATATTGATTGGGTTACCGATGACATCAAAGAAGAAATTAAAAACATCCTGGACACTAATGACAATGAAAACACAACAATCCAAAACCTCTGGGACACAATGAAAGCAGTCCTGAGAGGGAAGTTTATAGCTCTACAGGCCTATCTCAAAAAATAAGAAAAAATGGTAGTTAATCATCTAACTCTGCAACTCAAAGAATTAGAAAGAGAGCCACAAGAAAACCCCAGAGTGAGCAGAAGGAAGGAGATAATAAAGATTAGAGCAGAAATCAATGAAATAGAGACCAAAAAAAAATACAGAAAATCAATGAAACCAAGAGCTGGTTCTTTGAAAGGATAAACAAGATTGACAAACCCCTAGCCAGGCTCACCAAGAAGCAAAGAGAGAGGTCCCAAATAAACCAAATCAGAAATGATAGAGGTGAAATAACAACAGACCCCACAGAAATACAAATGATTGTTAAACAATACTACGGGCAACTCTACTCCAACAAACTAGACAACCTGGAGGAAATGGACAAATTCCTAGAAAAATACAACATTCCAAAACTCAATCAGGAAGAATCTAAAAATCTCAACAGGCCAATAACTATGGAAGAAATTGAAGCAGTTATCAAAAAGCTTCCAGCAAACAAAAGCCCAGGACCAGACGGCTTCTCAGGGGAGTTTTACCAATCTTTCAAGGAAGAACTAAAACCTATCCTCCTCAGATTACTACAAAAAGTTCAAGAGGAAGGAACACTTCCAAACACATTCTATGAAGCTAGCATCACCCTAATTCCAAAACCAGGTAAAGACAGCACAATGAAAGAGAATTACAGGCCAATATCCCTCATGAACATAGATGCCAAAATCCTCAACAAAATCTTAGCAAATCGGATCCAGCAGTACATCAGAAGGATCATACACCATGACCAAGTAGGATTTATCCCAGGGATGCAAGGATGGTACAACATCCGTAAATCAATAAACGTGATACATCACATAAACAAATTGAAAGAAAAAAAGCACATGGTCATATCAATTGATGCAGAAAAAGCATTCGACAAAATCCAACACCCATTTTTGATAAAAACTCTCAGAAAGGTGGGAATAGAAGGATCATACCTCAACATAATAAAAGCCATATATGACAGGCCCACAGCCAACATCATACTCAATGGACAAAAACTAACACCATTTCCCCTGAGAACAGGAACAAGACAAGGATGCCCACTCTCACCACTCCTGTTCAACATAGTCCTGGCAGTATTAGCCATTGCAATTAGGCAAGAAGAAGAAATAAAAGGCATCCAAATTGGAAAAGAGGAAGTAAAACTGTCCTTATTTGCAGATGACATGATATTATACATACAAAACCCTAGAGACTCCATCAAAAGGCTACTAGACTTAATACATGAATTTGGCAATGTAGCAGGATACAAAATTAACCCCAAGAAATCTGAGGCATTTCTTTACACCAATAGTGAACTTTCAGAAAGAGAGATTAGAAAAACAATCCCATTTACCATCGCACCAAAAAAATTAAGATACCTAGGAATAAACTTAACTAAAGAGGTAAAAGACCTCTACTCAGAAAACTACAGGACGTTGAAAAAAGAGATAGAGGAAGACATAAACAGATGGAAGAACATACCATGTTCTTGGATTGGTAGAATCAACATCATTAAAATGTCCATACTACCCAAAGCAATCTATAAATTCAACGCACTTCCCATTAAAATACCAATGGCCTTCTTCAAAGATCTAGAACGAACTCTCCAAAAATTCATCTGGAATAAAAAAAGACCCCGAGTAGCTGCAGCAATCCTGAGAAAGAACAAAGTAGGTGGGATCTCAATGCCAGATATCAAGCTGTATTACAAAGCCACTGTTCTCAAAACTGCCTGGTACTGGCACAAGAACAGACATATAGATCAGTGGAATAGAATAGAGAGTCCAGAAATTAGCCCGAACCAATATGCTCAATTTATTTTTGACAAAGGAGGCATGAACATACAATGGAGCCAAGATAGTCTCTTCAATAAATGTTGTTGGGAAAATTGGACAGATATATGCAAAAAAATGAAACTAGACCACCAACTTACACCATACACAAGAATAAACTCAAAATGGATAAAGGACTTAAATGTACGACAGGAAACCATAAAAATTCTAGAAGAATACAAAGGCAACAAAATCTCAGACATATGCCAAAACAATTTCTTCACTGATACAGCTCCAAGGGCAGTTGAAACTAAAGAGAAACTGAACAAATGGGACTACATCAAAATAAAAAGCTTCTGCACAGCAAAAGAAACCATCAACAAAACAACAAGAAAACCCACTGCGTGGGAAAACATATTTGCCAACGTCATATCTGATAAGGGCTTAATCTCCAAAATTTATAGGGAACTCACACAACTTAACAAAAAGAAGATAAACAATCCAATCAAAAAATGGGCAAAGGATCTAAATAGACACCTTTCAAAAGAGGACATTCAGAAAGCCAAGAGACATATGAAAACATGCTCAAAGTCACTAATCATCCGAGAGATGCAAATCAAAACAACAATGAGGTACCATCTCACACCTGTCAGAATGGCCATCATCAACAAATCAACAAACGACAAGTGCTGGAGAGGTTGTGGAGAAAAAGGAACACTTGTGCACTGCTGGTGGGAATGCAGACTGGTGCAGCCACTATGGAAGGCAGTATGGAGGTTCCTCAAAAAATTGGAAATGGAACTCCCATTTGACCCTGTGATCCCACTTCTAGGAATATATCCCAAGAAACCAGAAACACCAATCAGAAAGGATATATGCACCTATATGTTCATAGCAGCACAATTCACCATAGCTAAGATCTGGAAACAGCCTAAGTGCCCATCAGTAGATGAATGGATTAGAAAACTGTGGTACATCTACACGATGGAATACTATGCTGCTGTTAAAAAGAAGGAGCTCTTACCATTTGCAACAGCATGGATGGAACTGGAGAACATTATGCTAAGTGAAACAAGCCAGTCAATGAAGGAAAAATACCACATGATCTCACTCTTTCATGGATAATTAAGACCATTACAAACTTTTGAACAATAATAGATACAGAGGCAGAGCTGCCTCAAACTGATTGTCGGACTGCAGTGGGAAGACCAGGGAGGGTTGGGGGACTGGAGGGAGGGGAGTAAGAGATCAACTGAAGGACTTGTATGCATCCCTATAACCATAACTAATGGACATAAGACACTGGGGGGTAAGAGAGGGCAGGGGCTTGTTAAGGGCGGGGGGGGGGGGGGGGAAGGACACTTATGTAATACCCTTTGTAATACTTTTAGCGAAAAATAAAAATTAAAAAAAAAACCAAAAACCAAAAAACAAATGCACCTGTGGCCATCACCGCCCCCCCTGGATCACTGCAGCGCCCACCAGGGGGCGGTAGCGCCCACTTTGGGAATCACTGCACTAGATTCTTGGATTGAGGGCAGGAGATGAGCTCCCCTGAGCCCACGTGGCTCATGGCCATGTGAGGCTCCACACAGGGATTAATAGGCTTTCATCATCTGGGATGCTGAACCACTCCCGCCTGTAGCATGGAAAGGAGCTCTGGACACTGGCCTGCTCCTGGGGCCCCAGCTGCACCTTTTCCAGGGCTGGCTTCTCTCGCACTCTGGTTCCATTAATCGTTTTTCTGTTTTGTTTTGTTTTTTTTTGTCCACCACTTCATTCTTTGATTTCAGGAGACAATGAACTCAGACTCAAACACCCCACATTTCAGTTTGGTTTCAATATTGAAGTTATAGTGTTAAAATGATGTCATGGCTTTTAGGCAAGTGCATAACTGAAAGTAATTTCAATATGTTTATTCTCTTATATCTACTTGCAGACCAACAGTAAAAAGACCCTGAATCATTCTGTAAGAGGGATAGCATGATTTATTATATGGAGTTATAAAGCAATTTCTTTTGCAAAGTTAGATAAAAACACTCTTGAAATAGAGCATGTCTTAGTGTGTTAAGATGTTTTGTTTGGACTCCTCATTTGTCTGTGTCTGGAAGATTGACTCTGATCCTAGATCTTGCATACTTGGAAATTTTATTTTATCAGTTTGCTTAGGGATTATTAGGGTGAGTGAATGAGGCTAACCAAATTCCACAGGATAATTTATTAATCTTAATTCAGGAAATCACATTTTATACATAATATCTTTTGGTTTTTTAATGAATTGTGCATGAAAAGGGGATTGAGTTGCTTGGAATCAGAACAACAGATTTGAATAGTTTTATTCCTTCTTAAACAGAATACAGGGGATCATTCCTGTTCTACCGTGTGAGTGTTGGACACAACTGGCTCTGATTATTAGCAGAATGCTGATAAGCACATTAATTCTTATTCTATAACTTTTCTACTTTATAACCTATGTGGCTCAGTACCCCTCTATTGTATTACCAGCTTTATGTAGTTTAAATTTCTAATACAATGTTATTTTAAATGGAATGTAGTTTAGGGTGGCCACTTTCTACTACATCAAGTGAGGCATTTAACTATCAATAATAAATGATATCCAAATATAGTATAGGGCCAATTACTAGAGAGCACTTATTGCATAGATCTCTTCTGGGTTGATATTTTGCAACTTCCATTTATGCACAGTAGCAGTTCCTAAACTTGCCCATGATTCTTTTTGGTACACCTCAATTTGAAAATTTCAACTATCTCTTTTCTCATTAAATCCATAAAATCAATTAGTACTTTCCAGGCAGTGATTAAAAAACATTGGTTTACCCGTAACCAGTTTGACTCAATGGATAAAGCGTCGGCCTAAGGACAAAAGAAGGGTCTCAGGTTTGATTCTGGTCAAGGGTATGTGACTTGGTTGTGGGCACATCCCCAATAGGGGTGTGCAGGAGGCAGCTGATTGATGTTTCTCTCTAATCAATGTTTCTAACTCTCTATCCCTCTCCTTTTCTCTCTGTAAAAAAATCAATAAAATATATATAAAAAACATTTGTTTATAACAACATTTCAATAATTTTTAGCATAATGAGGCAAATTATTTTTTCTTAAGGCTAAATATATTTAACCAATTTTTGGCATTACAACTCCTTTACTTTATTAAAAAGATGTGTATCATGGATGCAAATTATAATAGATATAGTTACTTTTTATAAGTGGGAAATATAAAATGCTGGCAATTTTATATAGTAGAACACCACATTCTTTCATCTCCTCTCCCTCTTCCTTCAGGAACCACAATTGGACTGATAAAACTCTTCTGGTGTTTTAAAGATTGGTCATTGTAAATAGAGCTGCCCTAAGGTTTAGGGGATGGAAGGAAAGGGCTCACAAAGACAGACCAACACTATTGATTATGTTAGAATGATTCCCTGGACTAGGAAATTTATCAAAATGCCAAAAAAGTTTAGCCATATGTTTTTTTCATAAGAGGTTTGTGAAAATAAGGAGATAACTTGGCAAGAAGTTTTTTGTGTTTTTTTTTTTTAACTTTGGGGGAAAGAAAAATAGCAGGGGCCTCAGTTTAGTCTAAGAGAGAGGTCAATACAGGAGTGAAATTTGTCTAGTGGCCTGGTGCTCCAAGATCTCCAAAAGTATAATTGCTTGGGAACCAGAAGCCTCTTGAGAGAACAATTCATACTCTATTTGCTGCTCAGGGCAGGATTTGCTGAAACACTTGACATAATTTAAGTATAAATTTAAAAAGAAATATATATTTTTATTGATTTCAGAGAGAAAGGGAAGGGGAGAGAGATAGAAACTTCAATGATGAGAGAGAATTGCTGATCAGCTTCCTACTGCACACCCCCTACTGAGGATTGAGCCTGAAACCCAGGCATGTTCCTTGACTGAGAATCGAACCGTGACCTCCTGGTTCATGGGTTAATACCCAACCACTGAGCCATACCAGCCAGACTTAAGAAATTTTTAAAGAACATTTTCCAAATGGTTCATATTTACTATAAGTTTATATTACTACTTTTTATATTGTCTTTAGTTTTGTGAAAAAAAAAAAAACACATACACAAATTTGCACAATCTTCTGCTCTTTTAATTTGCCAAAGTTTTCTGTGGTGGTACGTAGACTTTAATTTTCTTCAACATTAAACTGGAAAATTTAGTGTATTCTTTCTTGCATACAAGGCTTAGTATATTTCTTCAATTCATCTTTCAATCATACATATATGTAGTCCTCTTCAAAAATTGACTCTCAATCTTCAATCTTAGCTCTGCCATGTACATGCTGTGTGATTGAGGGCAAGTCACAGACTCCTGTATTTTTATTTTCTTTTGTGCAAATCCAGTTTTAATAGTAAATACTACATAGCATTTCAATTGGGATTCTGTGAGATCATCCACATAGTTCTTACTTCACTGTGTGGCACATGGAAGAGAGTCAATCCAAGTTAGTTACTTTTACTAATAGTTCTGGCATTTTGCATTGTGGAAAAATCTGAGCTTACCTTGAGTTTTGTACTTGGGAGAGTAAACTGTCTGTTTCTGCTAGTATGTTTATTAAACCTTCATTTCATTCAGCAATATTCTCAAGATGTCTCTCTCTCTCTCTCTCTCTCTCTCTCTCTCTCTCTCCTTTCGGTCAATCTTCATCTGAGGATATTTTAACATTGATTTTCAGAGACGGGGAAGGGAGTAAGAGAGACAGAGAAAGAGAGAGAGACACACACACTGATTGGATGCCTCCCACATGGGGATCGAGCCTGCAACCAAGGTACGTGCCCTTGACTGGAATTGAACCTGGGCCTCTTCAGTCCATACTCTATCCGCTACAGCATGTTTTTCTTTTTACTATTGTTTCCTTTGGTACTATACTTTATTTCCAATTGTAAGCTCAAGTTGCTTTCAACTTAGGAAAGTTTACTTATCAAGTCTTTGCACATTATTTCTGTTCTAAGGCTTTATCAACATATCTATCATGTATCATCTACATTCTACTTTTCCAAATGTGTTGTCCTTAATATTTTTGTTTCCTTTCTTCAGTTCTTCAGTAGAGTTTATATACCTCCAATATGTGATAAGTATGCTTTTTTCACCCCACTCCACATTTCTTCCCCAACTTTTTAAATAAATAATCTGTGTTTTTCCCCCAAACAGCTTTTCAGCCATTATTACATCAAGTTAACAATGGCCTTTAGAGATAAATATTTTTAGGAAAGGAGAAATGTATGACATAGAGAGACTTCCTATCAGACAAGGATATAAAGGCCATCCTGTAAAAAGAAAACTATCTGGGGTTGAAAGGGAATGTTTTGGCTTATAGTCTCTGAATTCACATTTTTAGACAAACTATGAGATTTAACTCCCAAATATAATGGGATAACATATTTGATCCCCTACATGAACTTTATCTCTCCTCATGCATATGCTTTCCTCCCTTGGTCATCTGTGTCCATTTCATTCAGTTCTTTTCCCATTATTGCATCAGATATCAAAGAGCCAAGGTCATCTACCGAAGGAGAAGTACTTAAGATAGGAGGAGTTCCTGTCAGAAGGAAGCAGGAGATTTTCAAGTAATGGAAAGAATTGTCAAGAAATGATAATGGGATATCAAAAGTTGAGAAGGACTCCTTTTGAGTTCCAAACCCCAAAGACAGTGAGACCAGGGGCAGTCAGTGCTTTGAAAGGGAAATGAACAGGCCGAGGATTCTTGTGTTTTGGCCCAACGGAGGAGCAAAGATGGGATGGTACATGTAGACAGGAGTAGGTCCTTGGTTTCCCACAGCCTGCGTGTGGCAAGAAGAGGATACAGGCATATCCTCAATGCCTCACATGCCCACTAGTCCAGATGCAGTGGAGGATGACTGGCGAACTCACCTGGAGGCTTCTTGTGTTGAGGGTAACCTTTCGCATACACAGAGTGCTGCAAGGCTGGCTGCTCACATGACCATTAGGGTTTGAATAGATATTGCAGTACAATCTCCAGTTGTTTGATTAAAATGAATTTTACTTTAAATAAATAGGTGATTGTAGTCCCCATACTCAGAACTTTAAATAGGACACTTAAAAATTCATTCACTTATTGGCAGCAAAAGAATGACAATTGGATAATTTATTACTTTACTGGTATCAGTAGTCTTTTCCCCTGTTCACCATTGCAATGGGCTCTTACATTATGTGAAGATAAAAGCTCTCAGTAAAATGAACAAATCACAAGACCATCATAGTAGCATCGTTTCTTTCCTTTGTTTTTGTTCCACTTATCTGAAAGTTCTAAACTACCTTAAACTGCATTCCACCTGTAAGTTCCTAACAATGATAGGACCTCTAAGTAGAGGTGGAAGAAGACTCTTCAGATCCTTTGAAGTACAGATACAAATTTTATGTAAATTTTTTTAAAATTAATTTTCATTTAAAACTTTTGAAGTTTTCCAAAAAAACTTTGTGTTTAAAAGGAGTGAAAAATCTTATTCCTTCATGGAGAGGTTCCTGTGGGATGAGTTGCAATTTCCAGTTTAATTTTGACTGGAATATCACAGTAATGTGACTTTTTTTTTTTTTTTAGTTTGACCTTTAAAGTTTCAACTAGAAACTGGGGCAGAGGGTAGCATAATCCAAAGAAATGAAAGTTAACCTAAAACTGTCACTTAAAAAAAATATTTAGCTTAGGATCAAGTTTGGGTGAGGATTTTTTTTGAAATCAGATAATTTTTTTTTCTGAAGTACAATCATCTAGCCACAGCAGGGAGACACCAAGGAGCTATCTATCTTCCCTCCTCTATCCCTTGCTCTCCTTTCTGGAAGCACAGCAGATAATGCCGCAATTATGGAATGAAAGAAAGTGAGGCCTCTGACACCAGTATCCTCCCCACTGCTTTCCTGTGTATTATAGTCCAGCCATTTCCATGGCAGGGCAGGCTCTCTTAAAAAAGATTAAATGCTAGGTAGTACAGCAACTTTCAACTTCCACATAATCAGGTGCCGTAAATCACACACAAAGAAGCTCTTACTTTCTGCTTTTCATTCTTACCAAAATTCCTTCTGTTTTACTTTCTGTCACATATGGCTAGTTAAGCATCATTCTTAAGTCATTTTCATCAGCACCACTATCAATAATCAATAATGATTAAAGTTCAATAGATAGTTAATCCTGTGCTGAGTGATAGATTATGTAATGAAGGGGGCAAGGCACAATCACAGAGTTCAAGGAGGACACATTTTTAAACTTAAAGTAGAATGCTAAGTGCGAATAATTACAAAATAATGTGTGTTCACTGTATCTGCTATATTTTTCCCAAAATAATGATGGGATTTATTCCACTATACTATATAAGTGATCATTAATGGTTACTACTTTTCAGAGTAATTGGAATTCAACTCTTTTATCAGTAAAAGCTACTAGTGTGTGGCCATTTCTTTAGGTTATTCTGCTCATGCATTTTATAATAAACTAGAGGCCTGATGCATGAAATTTGTGCATAGGTCGGGGTGGGGGAGCGTCCTTCAGCCCAGCCTGTGCCCTCTCGCAATCTAGAACCTCTTGCTCCTAACTGCCCACCTGCTCTCTCCTTACTGCCTGCAGGCTTGCCCCTTACCATCCGCCTGCTCGCTTCTTACCACTTGGCTCACTGTTCCTTACCACCTGCCTGCTAGCTCCATAGTACTTGGCTTGGCACTCCTTAGAGCTGCTGTGGAGGTGGGAGAGGCTCCTGCCACCACTGCTGCGCTCACCAGCCATGAGCCCAGCTTCTGGCTGAGCGGCACTCCGCTGTGGGAGCACACTGACCACCAGGGGGCAGCTCCTGCATTGAGCATCTGGTGGTCAGTGCATGTCATAGCAACCAGTCGTTCTGGTTGTTCTGGTCATGCAGTCATTCCACTGTGAGGGTCGCTAGGCTTTTATATGTATAGATGCCAATACAAAAAAATTAGTTGTACCAATATCTCCATTTATTTTTATAAAATATATATTATTTAGATACTTTAGATATTTAGTACAACAATCCTTTGAAGTCACTATTATTTTCTCTCCATTTCATAGATGAATAAAACTAAAGTTCAGGGGGTTGACGGAAGATGGCAGTGTGGGTACCCACTGCCTCCCACAACCACATCAAAATTACAACTAAAATACAGAACAAACATCATCCAGAAGTGCCAGAAAGTTGGCTGAATGGAAGTCCTACAACTAGAAAAGTAAAGACGAAAACACTGGTAGGAGGTGCAGAGGTGCAGAATGGGCTGGTTCAGCACCCACATGGGCCTCTTTTTTTAATCAGGAGGGAGATAATTTCTGCAGAGGCCACCTGGAGAGACAAGCGGTCCTAGCCATACACCAGATCCCCAGCCCAGGGTCCCAGAGCTGGGAAAAGAAGTCAGTATTTGCACTAAGAACTATGGGCTGTAAAAACCAGTGTGGATTGGGGCTCAGTGGCACAGAGGCTGGTGGAGACCCGGCTGTTCCTCTTAAAATGCCGGCACCATGAACTGAACTTACAAGGTCCCACTTCCTTTGAGCTCTAACACCAAGGCAAGACTCTGGGGGACACAGGCACATACGAGGAGGAACTGGATTGTCTGGCATCAGGGCAGGAACTTGGGGGTGGCTTTCTCCCAGACTGACATGCTCTCAGGGATCATTGTTCCTATGCTGGGATCCCCAGGTAGCAGGGCTGACTGGCAGCCATTTCTATTTGCTCTGCCCTGGTTATTAACTAAGGTACTGCCTCATTCAATTTATAACTCCACCCAAGCTGTGTGCAGCAGCTTTTGCATATGAATAGCTGGTCCTTGTTCAGGCTAAAATCTCTCAAACATGCTGCAGTTGGGTCAGGAAGCTCCAGACCTATCAATAAAAGGTCCAAGACCCAGCACCCAGCAACAGCCTGCCTTGCTTCATAGTTGGGCCTCATCTGGACACTTCCAAACCCAATACAAAGAGGAGGAGTCTGTAGATCTATCTGTAGCTCCTGCTAGGTGGTTCCACGGAGTGGCAAACTTTTCACCTCCCTGGAGGCCCAAGAAGCAGTGTACCCAGTGGTCAGTTTCAGACCATACTAGATTACAACTCTTCACATCCATAAGCAACATAGTCAAGGAGCAGACTCAGTAAGCACCAAAGCCCCACTGAAGTAAGGACTACTCATAGGGATGTCACCTGCACAGCAGCTCTCCCACTGTAGTTGCACCTGGTCCTCACAGCCAGTTGGCCTGGTGGTCAATTCCTCCCCATAGCACCAACAGTAATCAAGACTCAACTACAATAAGACTGTGCTCACAGCCCACAGAGGGGTGCACCTAGAGCTCCCAGCTCAGAAGACTGGAGAGGCTGAGTCACTGGGCCCCATAGAACACCTACTGCACTCAACCAACTCAAGGAGACATAGCAGCTCTACCCAATACATAGAAACAAACACAGGGAAGCAGCCAAAATGTGGAGACAAAAAAACATGTCACAAATGAAAGAAATGAAAGAAAGCAAACTACTGGATATAGAGAACCACAGTTATAATGTTACTCAAGAATCTTCTAGAAACCTCCAAAAAATGGAAAAGGACTAGTCAGAAATAAAACATGCACTGACTGAAATAAAGAATAATATACAGGGATTCAACTGTAGAGTAGATGATTCTGAGAATCAAATTAATGACTTGAAATATGAGGAAGCAAAAAACACCCAACCAGAAGATCAAAAAGAAAAAAGAATCTCAAAATATGAAGATAGTGTAAGGAGCCTCTGGGACAACTTCAAGCATACCAACATTTGCATTATGGGAGGTGCCAGAAGAAGAGAGAGAGCAAGATATTAAAAACCTATTTGCAGAAATAATGACAGAAAACTCCCCTTACCTGGTGAAAAAAATAGACTTACAAATCCAGGAAGTACAGAGAGTCCCAAACAAGAGGAACCCAAAGCGGACTACACCAAGACACATCATAATTAAAATGCCAAGGGCTAAAGACAAAGAGAGAATCTTAAAAGCAACAAGAGAAAAATAGTTACCCACAAGGGAGCACCCATATGAGTGTCAGCAGATTTCTCAACAGAAACTATGCAGGATAGAAGAGAGTGGCAAGACATATTCAAAGTGATGAATAGCAAGGACCTACAACCAATATTACTCTACTCAGCAAAGCTATCATTTAGAATTGAAGGAGGAGATAAAGAGCTTCACATCAAGAAAAAGCTAAAGGAGTCCATCACCACCAAACCAGTATTATATGAAATGTTGAAGGGTATTATTTAAGAAGAGGAAGGAGAAGAAAAAGATAAAAAATATGAACAACAAAATGGCAACAAATACATTCTTATCAACAATTGAGTCTAAAAATCAAAATAAATGAATAGGAAATCTAATGAACAGGATAAACTGGTGAATAAAATAGAATCAGAAACATGGAAATGGGACAAACTGATGACTCTCAGAGGGAAGGGAGTCGGGGAGGTAAAAAATTAAACAAAGATCTTATATGCATATATGCATTACCTATGGACACAGATAATAGGGTGGCGGAGGCCTTGGGTGGGGCAGGAACTGGGTGGAGGGGGGCAATGTATACAATGTATGTGTGTGTGTGTGTGTGTGTGTGTATACATATACATATATATATATGTATACACACACACACACACACACACATACATACATACATATACACATTGAAGCCTAGATATATTAAGTAACTTTCTCAAGATTGGAATATTAACCATGTCACCTGAACTAAGACTGAAACAGAGGTCTTAGAAAACTTCTAGTTCATTACTATTTGCACTATCGTGGAGTGCATTGTAAATACTTTCTATAAAGAAGACTAAGGAAGTTTTACAAATGAAGTTTACAATGATCAGAGTTTGTACTTTTATTATCTTCTCTTCTCCTTTTTCCCCTCATCCCTTTCTGTTCCCTTTCTTTTTCTCTCACCTGCCTCCTTTTCCTCTTCTTCCTGTTTTTCTACTCTCTCTCTCTCTCTCTCTCTCTCTCTCTCTCTCTCTCTCAAAATAATCTTCACCTGAGGATATGTTTAGTGAAAGGAAGGGAGAGAGAGAAACATCAATGTGAGAAACATCAAACCTGAAATCTAAGTATGTGCCCTGACCAGGAATCGAACACACAACTTTTTGGTGTATGGCATGATGCTCCAACCAACTAAGCCACCCAAACAGGTCTCTTTCTCATCTTAATATTTGTCTTTTTTTCTACTAACTTAAATGTAGTTGTGGCATAGGAAAATATTAATGAGTAGAGAAACCCACTGCCCCGAAATAAACTGTCCAATGCAACCATCTCAATAGTCTGTTACATATTATGACATAAAAACATTCAGAGTTTTATTATTTACAAACAGAAATATTTCTAAAAATTATTGTTAGATTGTTAGGAGTTATCAATTAAAGTTTGAAGAGCAACACAAAACTTTAAAAAAGAAAGCTTCTGAGAGATGTCTTCCAACTCTAACCATATTTAAAATGGACTCATTCTGTAGAAACATCAATGAGGGGTCATGGACTATAGTTCATATTGATGAAGGGACCGGTAGTGATTATATTGTCATGTGAAATTTCTCTTTTATGCACTGAGTCTTTTTTTACACATGAGCCCTGTTTGCCTATATATGTATGTTAGGAAAATATGTGTTTATCACACTGCTTCTCTACATAATTGTAGAGATGGTATAGGGCAAGAACATGTTTACCATTAACATTGCATTTAATAATATGTCATTTTATTTTATAAAACCATGCTCCTACACTTAAATTAATGCATATTTGGGACTTTTCATTCATTAAGGAGAATTTTGTTTTGTTACTTTGTTCTTTACAGTTATAGTTTTTCTTGGATTAATTCACCGTTGTAAAATTTGATCAGTTCCTCTTAGAAATTAATCTTCCTGATTCTGTCTGATTGGAGTAGAGTTTACAAGGTTAGGCTCAAGATCTTTAGAAAACAGTTCTCACATCCTAACTCATATGTCTCAAGCACAAACATAAGGGATTCTATCAATTCCTCACTTCCAACTTAATAGCTTCCAATTACCAAAGCACTTGGTGCATAGCTACTGGGTAGTAGGAAAAGATTAACTCATCTTATTCCTATACAGAGAGTAACACAAATAGCTATAACTTTAGTTGAGTCACTAATAATTTTTTTTCAAAGAATTATCCCTTTCAAGATTGTTTTTTATCTTAGAAAAGTAAGCTAAAATTATATGGTTGCTTTGATTATCTTGGATTTGTATTTTATGGAGAGAACAATACTTGGGATGTAAAATTTTATTTAACTTTTCTTTAATAAGTACATAATCTTCTCTTCCAACATTATGAACTTTTAAATATACATTCAGTAAGGAATTTGTTGTAGTTTAGATGAGTCTCTGAGGTATGGAATTTATAAAAATCAAGCTTGACTTTCAAATGGCTTTAGTTTACTTCAGTTAAATAATATGGGATTACCTTATCGTTGTGAAATTTTTCTTTGTTCCTATACAAACATATAAGCATAATTTATTAAATTAATCATTTCATTTATCTAAACCAAAACCTGCTAAGGCAAGAAAATAATAGGATAAAATCTCAATTAGATTTGAAAAGCAAAGTCTATCATTTAATTAATTGCATTTAAAAGGTATTTTTATCTTCACCAATATAGGAATATACTTTCAATGCTTTAATTATATACTTAATATCTTTTGAAGCTTTTCATTTAAATATGAAAATACTGCCTCAGTTATGATAAACCTGAAATTGGTTTAATCCTTGAAGTAGGATGTTATTTATATGTTCAAATTTATTTTTATATCTGTAATATTTAAGCAAGTCAACTTTGTCTGTCTCTTACAAAAAAAGTTAAAATTTAAATAATGGTTACATTTTCTTTAAGTAAAATAATGCATGCTCATTGATTGAGTGGAGAGATTATTGGGGGATAAGTTCTGTTACTATAGACAGTAGAGAAATATATGCATAATCAGTGAAAGCTTCTCTGTTTTAAGAACCCATTCCCCTTGGGTAATCACTATTAGTAGTTTGCTGTGTGTCTTTCTAGACATGTATCTTTCAAAATTAAATATATACATATGTGCATTTAACCAATGAAGACATGCTAGTATTTTTGTTCCGAAGCATATGTATTTCCTTTCCTTGTTATGATAGTAGTCTCCTTCAATATATGTTCCAAGTTTGAATTTCTACTAACATATTTCATGCAGTATGTTACTTATGTAAGTTCCCCTGTCTCTCTAAACTGATATCCTAATTTTTAAATGGTGAAATAATTGCAGACAAAGAATAAATTATTCTGGGGAAAGTTAACCATGAAAACTTTCACCCTATAGGTTCAGTTACTGATCATCCTGGTTTTTGCTTATTGTCCTAAATTAATTATTACTGGTGCTCCATTTTACTCTCACAAGTGCCCTGGTTTGAATGTTAAATGATATGACCACACTTATAAGATTGTTGGGAGGATTAAATGAGATAGCGCCTGGTGTTGAGTTTTATATATTTAACCTGTGAGTATGATATATGGAAAGAGCTAAATCTTTATATACATTAATTACTTTAGTATTTTCTTCATTTACATGTTTGTTTGTTTTTTGCTATTGAACAATGATAATAAGATATATGTAGATATACACAAAGTCAGGATTATTACAGATACAATTAGATTTTAAATTTAGAACAAACATTTCAGCATCAAAACCAGCTCAGTGGTATAATTAAAATAGACTTCTCAATGCCAATTGTACAAGTTTTGTCATCTAGCTAAAATATGACAAAAATTTAACAGAAGTTGACATGCAATAATTGAACTGTTCATGTTGTGTATTTACCTCATGTAGAAAAAGAGATTATTTTTATTGATTTACTAGAGGCCCAGTGCATGAAATTTGTGTGTGTGGGGGGGTGTTCCTCAGCCCAGCCTGCTCCCTTTCCAATCTGGGACCCCTCAGGGGATGTCCGACTGTGGGATTGAGCTTAAACGGGCAGTCAAACTTCACTCTCACAATCTGAGACTGCTATCTCCTAACCACTCGCCTGCCTGCTGGCCAAATTGCCCCTAACCACTCCCCTGCCAGCCTGTTTGCCACCAAATGCCCTCCCCTGCTGGCCATCTTGTGATGGCCATCTTGTGACAATGTGGGGGCGGTCATCTTGTGTTGTCATGAGGGTACAAGGGCCACCTAGGCTTTTATTAGTATAGATAGCTCTTCATAAGAAGAAATTTGGCCTTCCAGAAATTTAAGATGTCCTTATTTAAGTGAAAACAAACAAAAAATCAAGCAATGCCAGTGAAAGAGGAATTAAAGAAGGCAATAAACTATCTTAAATGAAAGCCACAAAGCAGGGAAGAATATAATCAAAGGTTACCACCTTCTCAATTCTTTACCAGCACTTCTTAAAGGAAACACTTATTTCATGGACGATGTTTGTGTACCCTGAATACCCTGAAAGATCATATGTTGAAATCAATGTGATGGCATTAGGTGCTCGGGCCTTTGGGAGGTTATTAGTGTCCTTATAAGAGTCATGAGAGGCTTTCTTTCCCTCTCTCTGCCCTCTGCAATGTGAGGTTATAATGAGAAGTTGGTAGTCTATAAACTGAAAGAGGGTGCTTACCAGAACTTGACCTTGTTGTTACCCAGACCTGGGTCTTCCAACCTCTAGAACTGTGAAAAATAAATTTATGTTGTTCATATGCCAACCAGCCTATGATTTTTTTATTATATTTACTCTAAATGATTATGACAACTTGAATTAAAGCACATTTTTCTCTATCAAATAGGCAAAAACTGTTTTAGCTTTTCAACATATCTAAATGTTTATTTCATTTTCCATTTTTTAGTTCAAATTGTTTAATAGTATCTTGAAATATATATTTAGCTTTTGTAGGTTATGATATTTTGTTAAATTATATTTTAAATAATAATTATAAATACATCTGGAGACACTTTTGTAACATTAGAAGTGATAATCATGTAAAACTTGACATACTATAAATAAATCTTTAAATTAGTAAATAATAAGCTATATAAAGGACTAAAGAAATTGTCCTAGCAAGTA
This sequence comes from Myotis yumanensis, assembly GCF_028538775.1. Lineage (NCBI taxonomy): Eukaryota > Metazoa > Chordata > Mammalia > Chiroptera > Vespertilionidae > Myotis > Myotis yumanensis. The sequence goes on from NW_027223752.1 coordinate 178,674,720, forward strand.
CATGTCCCTTGCTTCAAATTTGTTTAATAAAAATAACAATAAAGCCCTAACTGGTTTGGCTCAGTGGATAGAGTGATGGCCTGCGACTGAAGGGTCCCAGGTTCGATTCCGGTCAAGGGCATGTACCTTGGTTGAGGGCACATTCCCAGTAGGGGGTGTGCAGGAGACAGCTAGCTGATCAATGTTTTTCTCTCATCGATGTTTCTAACTCTCTATCCCTCTTCCTTCCTCTCTGTAAAAAATTAATAAAATATATAAAAAAGAACAATAAAAATAATGAATAATCAATATCACCTATTTTAAGTACCAAATGAAATGTATTATCAAGAATTGAATATGATTTGTGGCTTTTAGAGAATGGAGAGATTATTCTGAGCTGATTTTTTCACTAATAACTTTCTAATAAAATGGAAAAAGATTGCAGCAAGGAAAGAGTGAAGTTAAAATAACAAAAATAAAGACAATAAATGATTCAGTTTAAACTGGAAGATTGAACATATAAAAATGAGAAAAACAAAGTAATAATTTTGCTCTGTTGGGCATAGTAGAAGTAAGCAATATTTTATGACAGTTAAACACTTAAACATTAACCAATAATTTAACCAGAATTTGATAAACCTCTATCAGGAAGGTGAGGAGTAGAAGAAAGCTGAAGGTAGAGATGTAAGAGAGTTAAATCAACTGTTGAATCATGAGGTCAATAGATACTAATGTACTAATAAGATCAAGAAATCAAAGCATAGTAGTGTAATATATGGTGGTAAATATCAGAAGAAAGTATTTCAGATACTCTAAGTCAGCAGTTAACCTATGGGTCGCGACCCCTTTGGGGGTCAAATGACCCTTTCACAGGGGTCGCCTAAGACCATCGGAAAACACATATATAATTACATATTGTTTTTGTGATTAATCACTATGCTTTAATTATGTTAAATTTGTAACAATGAAATTGGGGGTCACCACAACATGAGGAACTATATTAAAGAGTTGCGCATTAGGAAGGTTGAGAACCACTGCTCTAAGTATAGTCTACTCTATTTGCACTGTAGGAAAATAGGGAAGACACTGCTGTATTTCTTTTTAAGGATATTACCTCTCTTGGATTATTAATTTATTCATATATTAATTTATAAATGTATTGTGTGATAAAAAAGGAAAGCCAAGTGGAATTCTGAGAAATAATTAGTACTTAGATTTTTCTGCTGTAGACTTTTGTCAAAGAAACTCAGCTGAAGTTGAACCTGGAAAAATAATGGCCACAGACTCTTCATACAGTTTAAGTATCAGAACTGAGACTTTATTTCACAGATAAAAAGTAGTGATAAAAATAATATTTGTATTTGTTAATATATTTTTTAAAAGAAGTTCTTCAAAATCACAACATAATTTAAGATCATTAGTCTCATTTCATAATATAATCCATTACTTTAATTCTAGGGAACACATTAGTTTTCAGGTTTTTATAAAAATAACTTATTAAATCTGTAGGTTACAGGTTTAAGTATCTAGAGCTTTGGAATTTATCCTATATAATGCTTCCTTGCTTCTTTAAGAGTTCTTATATTCAAAGTTAAAGTTTTATAAGATCAAAATATTTATAGGTCACAGTAATAAGTAGAATAAAACACATCTGGTACAGGACAGTTTTTCTCAGTGTAGCTATCAGAGCCTGGCACGCTGCAACCTTGTCTGCCCAAAGAGAGATTTAGGCACTTAGAGGAGCTGAAGGGGTGAACTGCATCAAATCAATCTTTATGTCAGATCCTTTCCATCACAGTAATGAAACATTAAAGTAATATACTGCAAGTTACTGTATGTGACTTCTAACCTTTGCATTATTATCCAGGATTAAACTGTAATTATCATTATCCTCCTACTTATTTTTAAGTCTGTCTTCTAATGACACCTTATGCCCTCTTACCCTTTGCTGCCAAATAATTTTCAAATTTGTTGTTTAGTCAGCTTGTTTATAACTTTGAGTGTTACATTTCCTGTTAGGGATGGGCCTACCAAGTGAACATGAAAAGTATTAAAGAAAAGGACACTTTGGTGACTTCCCATTAATATTCTACACAGAGAATTTGAGGATATCGATAGTCACCCAAACATTTTTGCTACTTAATTTTGTTTATGATTGATAGCCCATATTCTGAACCTCTTCTCCATAACTTTTGAATCACTATCCTATTTTTCCAATGTGAATGGAAAAAATCATTTTATTATTAATTATAGTGATTTAACTTTTAAAATGCTGCTATTTAATATAGTTGGTTGGGTAGACTCTGTTCTTTGTCCTCAATTTTCCTATTCCAGTTTAGATAATCATGGCATCATTTAAACTAGATAAAACTGCCATGGAAATTCAGTTCCTGAACAAAAAAAAAAAGAGAAAAATATTATTTTTTATATGAACTGTTTAATTACATTTTGAAGATATCAAAACATTTAGTTCTTAAATCCTTACTATGTTACTGGAGCTAGAAGAAAAAATTTATTAAAATTCAGTCACAGAGTCACAGAAAAAGTGAGATGTTCAAGGTTGTGATGCTCCAAGCAGTATTTAGGCATGACTTTATGTATTGAGTGAATCAATAAATTGCCATCTAATTATTAGCTTATTAAAGACAATTATTATAGTTCATAATTCTAAATTATTATTGAGAGTTTCTGAAAGTGAGCAGCATTACACATTCTTAGTGAGCTTCTTTTTTAAATTGAATTTTATTGATTTTAGAGAGAAAGAGCAAAGGAGAGAGAGAAAAACATTGATGTGTTGCTCCACCCATTCATGCACTCATTGGTTGATTCCTGCATGTGCCCCCAGCATGATCAAACCTTGGTGCATAACCTCAACACTCCAATCAACTGAGCTACCTAGCTAGGGCCTGAAATTTACTTAAAAAATAAAATTGAATTGATTCTCAATTTCTGCCCCCAGATATGGAGAGCTGGAAAACGCCATTCTCAATTATTACAACAATAACAACAACAACAACAACAACAAAAGCCAAGCAAACAGAAAATTCACAACTTTTTTTTTTTTTTAACCTATCAGAGCACAGAAGGTGCAGGTCCCCAAATCTAAGGTAGACAGTTTATTTGAAGGTGTGAGACAAAACCAAAACACTTGCTTACTTGTGCAAGATGCTCCTGAATACCTATGTTTAAAAGGTAGGGTAATTGACTAATTACTGGAGGCCAGGTGTGCACACACTCCACCCAGTACTCACAAAAATGATTGTTAGAGACCAGAAAAGCTCTGCAGTATGGGGAAGAACAGAGGATGAGGAGAGCAGGGTGACAGAAACCAATGCCAGAATAGTAAGAAACTCTGAGAATCCTCCTCCTTGTTTTCCCGAAGGAAATAAATCCTTTGATCTGTAGGATAAGGACAAGTTGTCCCATTAGTACTGGTGAAAACTCATTGCAGCTGGGAAAGGAACCCTCTACCCTTGGGAAATAAGTGGGAGGCTCAAAACTGCACTGTGCCCCTGGCTGGGTAGCTGTGTTGGTTAGAGCATCATCCCCATATGGCAAGGCTGTGGATTCCAGTTCCGGTCATGGCATGTGTCGGAGCCAGCAGCAAGAGCACCGCACAGCTCCGCTGGTCTGACTGGCTCTGAGTCCATATATTCTTCTAAATTCTCCCATTCCACTACTCCAGGGCTGGTTCCTGCTTGAACCCTGCCCACTGAACTGTTGGGAACATAGTCCAAGTTCCTCCTTTGTCCTCTGCTCACTATTCACAGGTGTTGTGTCTGAGCCCCCCTGCCTGAGGCTGGACCTCCTAGGACTCTGGGACTTAGAGTAGCCATGAGAGGCTGTGGGTGTATAATAATGAGTCTTTGTGCTAAAGCCAGTGGCCATATAGCAGCCATCAGACAAGAACAGCCCTCACAGCAAAGTCCATACAGGTAGGCAGCTGGACACCGGCTGGTGAACATATATCTTTCCATAAAGCAGCATCAGTCTCTGTACCCACAGCTATTATCTGAGCAGCCACGTGCTGCCTCCTAGACTCACCACCTCACATCATAGTGGTAGCTGAGCTCTCTGACTCTGCAGCTTCTCTGGTCTCTCCTGCCCAGCTGCTCTCTCTAGCAGACTTCACACACTCCATCCTAGCCGCTCTCTCTCCATACTCCAGCAGACTTCTTTTCATTCCAGCCTCAGCTCACTAGCCCACTTTTATATTATTTAGACAACGAAGGTTTCTTGCCAATAGCTACTGAAGGGCACAGTGTACCGTGTATCTTTGCACCCGCTCGTGGTATCTTGGCCTGATTAGGATTCCCAGGCTCAGAGTCCTTGTGTTCATTTAGGCACATGCCCAGAGTGGCCTTTGGTCACTCTGGTATATTGATAACAAGGCCTCTGTGCTGCCACCAGCCTTGACTATCAGGGGACCTGGCATGGCTCCCACAGTATGGAATATACACATACAAGAATCAACAAATGAATGTATAAATAAGTGGAACAACAAATGGATGTTTCTCTCTCACTTTCCCTCTCTCTCTAAAAAAAAAATCAATTTTAAAAATTGCATTAAGGAAGTCATATCCTGAAGAACCATAGATACCCTGCCTACTTAATATTTAAACTTAATCAGAACAGCATAGACCGTCCACACCTCTGCTACAAAGTTAACGAATGTTGAATGAATGAAGAGTTACTTGCAGGAAACAGACCATTTCCGAAGTGCAGCCGCAGGAAAGGAAAGGCCTAAAGCTCACAGTGAAGCATATATTGAGGTAGAAAAACCTGTCAAATCAACTATCACACTGAACAAAATATTTCCTAAAGAAATTTAAAGCCTATTGTATCCAGCAACTATAGCAGCAAGAAACCTAAAACTTTGTTCAATTCCTATGTAGATTAATTCAATTCCACTTAAAGATTGCCTAGAAGAAGAAAAGGCATGTTCATTACAAGGTGTGGAGAGCCAGCACGGCCATGGCATACTCAGCCCCATGTTGGGCGCCTTATGCGCTGCACCAGCTCAGCCAGGTTCGGTGATCCTGAGAGGGGTCGATGAAGGATTAAGAAAAGACAGACAAAAGAAGAAAGCTGGGTCTAGGTGGGACACTGTCCTCTCTGATGGAGAGCTAAGGACAGCGCCACAGACCACAAGCCGTGTCTTTATTTTATAGCCAGATTCCACGAGGCAAAGTAAGGGCGTGGTCAAGATGTTTACAGCATTCTCATGGATTTTGATCCTACTCAATTACATGCACCTGAACTCTATCAAGCCCACATCACTCAGACACTTGGGGCCATGTGTTCGGACTATAAGGTCAAGCTTACAACTATAGCTGTTGGCTATAATTGTGCTGTGAGGGTTCTGCCCTTCAAGCTGGGACTTGCACGTGGCAATGAGAGGACTGTGCCCTCTCATTAGTCCGAGGCTTGAATCTGTCCAAACACTGTAGCTGCTCTCCACAACAAGGCATAAAATTATTTGTGGTAAAATATACTATGAATGGTTTGAGTTTTTATCCTACTTGCAGACTAACAAGGTAGCCTGTCAACATTCATGATTGCTGGCAGAAGACATAAGATTTCTGGATCAGAGACAAGGGGAGTCTTTCAACAAATGGTGATAATGTAGTTGATAATGATATGCAAAAACAGAACCAAACAAAAAATTTAAATATGCTTTATGAGCTTTATAAAATTAACTTCAAATGAATATCTGTGTGATCTAGGGTTTGGCAAATCATTTTAGACATAATAGTCAAAGGAAAATTCAAAACAGAAAAAAAGATAAATTACACTATATTCAAATAAAATAAAACACCACCAATATTTACTCTATGACAGACATCTTTATGAGAATAAAAAGACAAGCCAAGAGGGAAGAAATTACTTGAAAATCACATTCCCAGTAAATAATTTTTATCCAGAATATATAAGTATCTCTTAAAGCTCTACAATGAAAAAATAAACAGCACAATAAAAATTTGCCCAAGAATCAAAAAGACTCTTGACTAAAGAAACTATAAAGGTGACAGAGGAGTATTTGAAAAGATGCACAATATTATTAGTCATCCAAAAATGCAAATTAAAACCACAATTAATTATTACTACAAAGTTATTAGAATAACAACAATCACAAAACAATTTTTAAACCCCCCTAAATCTGAAAATGCCAAGAGCTAGTGAATATGCAAAGCAACTGGAATTTTCAAACATTGATAGTGGGAAAGTACAACCACTTTGAGAAAATAGCTTGTCTGTTTCTTATAAAGTTAACCATATGCCTACCATATGACCCAGCGATCATGCATTCAATGCCCATATGAATTCAAAACTTATCTTCAATCAAAAACTTGTACATTTGTGTGACAATGAAAAAAATAAGTAAAGGATCTGTTGAAAGAACATAGGAACCAATCTGACAAGATGAGATCCGGAGTGTTCAGGTTGGTATGGCCATAGACTGGGAGTCAGTCTGAAAAAGCCCCAATGTCCAAAGCTGGAATAATTTGAGCAGCAAAATATAACAATGTTGAATTATAACACAAAGAATAAAATACTGATATGTCCAAGCTGATATAAACAAGTAATTAAATTGTGGAGAAGAGACAACTCTTCCTTACAAAAGATTTCCAATTAATGAATTTAGAAGGAATGAAGGGAATAGGAAAGCATCATTAGAACACTGGTGATAAGCACTATAGATATGAACCACTGAGCCTTGTAAACATTAAGGAGAAATAGGATATGTTTGAGAACAGGATAATTTCCCTAATAAATATTATTTAAAGGATTAAATTGTAACTTTTACTATGAAGACACCTGGCAGACACCACCTTGACCACATAATTAAGGTTAACATCATGAGGAATAAGACGGATTGTCATCATACACACTAGATATGATGCAGGGAGCACCTTGCCACTGTGGCGCTCTTTCCTCAAATCCACAACCTCAATCTAATCGTAAGAAAACATTAGGAAAAAAACCAAAAACCCCAAAACAAATTGAGAAGCATTCTATAAAATACATGACCAGAGCTCTTAAAAAACAAACAAGGATAGACTTAGGAACACACACATATTGGAGTCAGAAGACATCATAAGAAGATGTATGTCAAGTTATAAAACAACCACAACTACAAAAACAAACAAACAAAAAATACACTCAAATAAACAAACAAAGGTTTTGAATGGATTTTCATTGAATTTATGTATTAATTTGGAATGAATTAACATCTTTATAGTATTCAGTTTTTTCCTTCAAGGATGTGACATCCATTTCATTTACTCAACGCTTCTTTTATGTTGTCATGGAATTTTTCATCTGATTTGGTACTCAGCTCACGCATAGATGAAAAATAGAATGGAATATTTGATTCTAGGAAGAGTTTGTGTCAGGATGACCTAGACGGTGGCAGTCGTTTTCTGTTGAAATGTGCAAATTTGAATATTGTATAAACTGTTGTCATCCCTAAAGTGTAATCCTTTTGCAGTTGTTTTTTTGTTTGTTTTATGTATATTTTGCACAATAGTTTTTGTATCAACAACATTTTGGAATTTTTCAAATAGAGAGCATTCACTAACAGTTTTAAATAAGCTCAGAACATCATCATAGTTAATCTGAGTCCAAGATTTATTTCCTTTGACTTTTTCTTAGATTTGTTAAATTTATAAAAGAGATTCTTTAACTTTTACACAAAAAAATCTCTTGCTTTTAGATTTTAGTTGTAGATGTCTTTCCCAAGGTAAAGTTTAATAATTATTTCTATTTACTTCTAGTAAATTATATTTTTATTCTTATATTAAATTGTTTAATATATTTTATAATTATATTACCAATATGCTGTTGTGAACAACAACAACAAAATAACAGTGGCATAATTAGCAGAATCTGAATAAAGTCCATAGTTTAGTTAATAGTATTGTACCAATGATAAGTTCTTGATAAATTTTGATAATTGTTATGTAGCATATTAATGTAGGGGAACTGGGAGAAGGGACTATGAGAAATATCTTTGCAAAATTTTCAACACTTAAGTCTAAAATTAGTTTAAAATATAAAGTTAAATATTATGTTTCTCAGTGCTAGCATTTACTTTTAAATTGGAATCTTTCAGATAATGCTGTATGCTATTACACTGCACAAGATACTCTAGATTAAACATGATCAGACAATAATGTTTTATTGGCAAAGGACCAAAGAAGTATATTTAAATCTATGTTAACTTTTAAGTCTTATAGCATTATTTCATGCAATTCAGGCCATGTCTATGTTGATTATACCATTATGAGTTCATATTATGACTTCTTAAGACTATATCATAATGTATAATTTTTAAGAAAAAATCAAAGAATATTGGATTTGAAGCCAACGAGTTAAGTTTGATTCCTAACTTTGCTGCTGATATTAGTTATGTGAAGTGGGGCATGATTTTGCTTAATAAGTATCAAATTCATACCGAGTTTTAAATTCTTTAAAATTATAGGTGTGTATCTGTCTTGGTCAACATTTAAAGATTTAAAAAATAATAGTTGGAAAAAAGTATTTTTTTCAATTATATGAAATGTTTGATAATATGAAAAATTTATAAATATAGAAAAAATTGCCATATATGTATTTCTTGTCTTTATTCCTATGTTTGTGTTTAGGTAATAAGAATCACCCTACATAAATTATTTTTTATTTACTTTTTTCAATTAACATTGTGACCAAAATTTCCTGTGTTATCACAAATTATTTATAAGCAAATATTAATTGTTATAGAGTAGATACAATAGATATGGTACAATAGCATATGTGTATGTGTGTATATACATATATGTATAATATAGAATGTATACAGAACCCTATATAAAAAAGCCCAGCAACCAAAACGGCAGAACGACCAGAGACCAGAACGACCACAGCCCCTCACCCCGGCCAGGCCTGCCCCCCAGCAGGGACCCCCACCCTGATCAAGGGCATGGCCAGCCTGCAAACCACCTACCGGCCCCTCACCCCAGCCAGCCCCGCCCTCCAGTGGGGACCTCACCCTGATCTGGGGCCCCCATCAGGTCAGGCCAGCTGGCCCCTACCCATGCACCAGGCCCCTAGACTATATAAGAAAAGGATAATATGAAAATTGACCCTAACAGCAGAACAAACAGAACGACCGCTTGACCAGTCACTATGAGGCACACTGACCACCTGTCAGTCTCTTTCCCCAGCCGGCAGGCTCCAATCACCCAATGGCAAACAGGAAACCGGGGGTGGGTGGTGGCGGGATGTGGGGCCACCTGCGGGCAGCTGGGGAAGATGGCCCTGATTGCAGGCCAGGCCTAGGGATCGTACCCGCGCACTTATTTTGTGCGCAGGGCCTCTAGTATAACATAAAACCTCTTAGACTAAGTGTTTTCAAGTATTTGTTATTGTAAGCAAACCCTCAGTGAACCTGTATAGGTTTCCTGTAGCTGGTTTATTTATTTCTATTTGGAATTAATGAATCAAAGAGTGTTGCACATCAGTTTTCCCAGAAAGCTGACTTTGAGGTATTGCTGTCCAGAAAACTTGCCTGTGGGGGCAGGAAAGGAAGCTGGACTAGGTAAAGGGTGAAGTTGGGCTGTGACAACTTCATGTAACTTCTGAAACTGACATGGCTCTTCAGAGTTGTTCTGAGTCAGGGTGAGGAACCAGTCCTTTATATCAAAGCATTGACTGGTTATTAGATGTAAGATACCCAAGGGAAAAGAGCAAGACTTTGGGTAAGAAGGTTTCTTTGACAGTCCTTCCCACAAGGCTGTCTGTAGCAGCACTCAGAAAAGCCGAATTTTAAGCTCTTTCCTGAGGGGCAGCACACAATAGCCTTCAGTATATAGTTTTCAAGGTTTTTTTTTTTTCTTCACATTCTAGTAAGTAGCACTGCAAAATTATTGTACAATCGCAATTAGTACTACTGTACTAATTAACAGCTCAAAATTGCTTTAAAATATTCACACGATGAGTTCTTAGTCTATTTTGCTTATGGAGTCTTAAACAACATAAACAGTTAAAAATATGACTTAGTTCTATTTATATTTCACTTTGATTTGGATTTTATGAAATGTTTAAATACGTTTTCTTATCTCAAAATTAAAAAAATATTCTCCTATGGTTAGCACTTTATAGTTGACTTCCATACATAAAGTCACTGACATTTATTTTTGTATGTAATGCAGTATAGAAAACATAATTTTTCTTTGTTTCCAAACAGGTAGCCATTTTATGAATAATCAAACCTTTCCTCATTGATTTGAAATGTCACCTTTATGACACAATAAATTCTCATATGCACATATTCAAATGCTTTCCATTGATCTACTAGTATTTGCCTATTCCTCCATCAGTACCATGCATTCCATTAATAAAGATTTATGGTGCAAGTCTCTTTCCATTCTTCTTTTTTATCATCATTTTCTTGGCTATTTCATACATTTAAGTTTTGAGATGAAATTTAGAATCAGTATATCAAGTTATAAAACAACCACAATCACAAAAAAGCAAACAAACAAAAAAAAAGGTTTTGGATAGATTTTCATTGAATTTATGTATGAATCTGGAAAGAATTGGTATGTTTACAGCACTGAGTTTTTTCCTCCAAGGACGTAACATCCATTTCATTTACTCAGGGCTTCTTCTATGTTGTCATGGAATTTTTCATCTGATTTGGTACTCAGCTCACGCATAGATGAAAAATAGAATGGAAGATTTGTATAAACTGATTCTAAGAAGAGTTTGTGTCAGGATGACCTAGAATGTTAGCAATTGGTTTCTGTCTAAATGTCCAAATTATAATATCTCTACCTTTGAATGTTGTGCAAACTAGTGTCATCCCAAAGTGTAATCCTTCTTCAGTTTCTTTTTTGTTTTATCTATATTTTGTATAATAGTTTTTGTATGCAACATCATTTTGTAATCTTTCAAATAGACAATATTCATAAGAGTTTTAAATAAGCTCAGAACATCATAATAGTTAATCTGAGCCCAAGATTTGTTTTCTTTGACTTTTTTCTAGCTTTTAATTTATAAAAGTGATTTTTAACTTTTACTCAAAATATCTCTTGCTTTCAATTTTAGTGTATATGTCTTCTCCAATGTAAAGTTTAATAATTATTTCTACCTACTTCTAATAATTTATATTTTGACTCTTGTATCAAATTGTTTAGTATCCTATCCAATAATAGACAAACATGGTAATTGACCGTACCTTTGCTATGCCTCCAATTGGCTAATCAATGCAATATGCAAATTAACCGCCAACAAAGATGTCGGCTAATTTGCATACTGCAGGCAAGGCGCAAGGTGGGACAGCCCAGCCGCCAGTGCGAGAGCCGCCATCCAGGCCCCCGTGTGCAACCCCAGAAGCTGCCTGCCTGCCGCTGATCCCGGGCCAAAGGCCAGCCCCAGAAGCCTCAGAAGCCTCCCAGAAGCTGCCCAGAAGCCTGTGATTGGGGGTAGATGGGGGTCCCCTGCCCAGGCCTGACGCCTCTGGCAGAGGCGTCAGGCCTGGGCAAGGGGCCCATCTGGTGATAGGAGGGTGATGGAGGTCGACGCCTCTGGCCGAGGCCTCAGGCTTGGGAGGGGGGAAGAGCTGGCAATCGGAGGGGTCTGGGGGCCTCCTGCCCAGGCTTGATGTCTGGGCCAGAGGCATCAGGCCTGGGTTGGGGGGCTGAGCCAGCGATCAGAGGGAGATGAGGGTCCCCTGCCCAGGTCTGACGCCTCTGGCAGTGGCGTCAGTCCTGGGCAAGAGGCCAATCCGGCGATTGGAGGGAGATGGGGGTCCCCTGCCCAGGCCTGACCCCTCTGGCTGAGGCGTCAGGCCTGGGTTAGGGGCCAATCCAGTGATCAAAGGGTGATGGGGGTCGACGCCTCTGGCCGAGGCATCAGGCCTGGGCCAGGGTGGAGCCAGTGATGGGAGGGAGATGGGGGTCCCCTGCCCAGGCCTGAAGCCTGCGCCAGGGGTGTCAGGCCTGGGCTGGGGGGACGAAGCCAGAGATCGGTGTGAACTATAGAGGAAACACCTTTTCTGACTGCTCATTGGTTAAGCTCCCTGTATGCCACTGGTAATATTCTTAGTAACTTGGGTAATAAGAATCCAAAAAGGTAATCTAGGGTTTTTCACCACATCCTGGTGAAAAAAACGAAGGTCCACTGCTGGAGGGCTAAGAAATGTCATATCCAGCCCTAGCCGGTTTGGCTCAGTGGATAATGCCTTGGCCTGCCGATGGCAGGGTCTAGGTTAAATTCTGACCAAGGGCATGTACCTAGGTTGCAGGCTCCTCCCTGGCTGGGGCCCAGGTCAGGGCTCATGTAGGCGGCAACCAATCAAAGTGTTCCTCTCACTTTGATGTTTCTCTCTGTCTTTCCCTTTCTCTTCCACATTCTCTAAAAATCAATGGAAACATATCCTCAGGTGAGGATAAAAAAAAATAATAAAGAAATTATTATTATATGAAAGACACATTTTGAAAATGCCTAAAGAAAGTTGTCATTTTTTCATGGTGAAGGGACTGGAGTCTGTGTTGATGAAAAAACCTTGCTGGCTGCGGTGACTGGCAGTGGCTGCAGCAGCGGGCTGATGGGGCTGGTGCCTTCCCCTGATCAGCCCAGTCACCTCCCACAATGGGAGGCCAGACTGTGGCTTAGGCCCTCTTCCCAAGGGGAGCATGGAGCAGGCCTAAGCCATCACTAGGACATCCCCTGAGGGCTCCCAGTATGTGAGAGGGGGCAGGCTGGGCTGAGGAATCCCCCCTCCCCCCAGTGCATGAATTTTGTGCCCTGGGCCCCTAGTATTTTATAATTATACTAGGGGCCCAGTGCACGAATTTGTGCACCTTGAAAGGAACTGTGGGCCACAAGGCTGCGGTGGGCAAAGGGGCATGTCTCGGCCCATCCACTGTGCCCCCGCCTGGTTCCTCCCACCATGGCTCCTGGTCCCCTGTCTGCCAGCAGCCCAGCTCCCACTGCCACCACTCCCATGCGCTGATGGTGCTAGCCCTACTTGCACCTGCTGATGGCATGGAGCGATTGGGGCCAGCGCCAGCAGTGGGTTTGAGTGGGGCCAGAGCTGTCAGTGGGTGTGAGTGGCAGCTGCTGCCCCAATTGCCCCTCAGGAGCAGTGGGAGGTCGAGAAACCCTCAGGGGTGATGGGGGCCTGCAGCTGCCATTGCTTGCACCCGCTGATAGTGCTGAGCAATCAAGACTGGTGCTGGTGTGTCAGGAGTGGTTGCAAGCTGTGGCTCTGGTGCTGCCTGTGGGTGCGAGCAAGGCCATCTCCAACAGCAGATGTGAGAGGCAGCTTCTGGCCCTGATCACCCCTCAGGAGCAGGGGGAGGTGGAGAAGCCCTGAGAGGCTATTGGGGCCGGCAACCACTGCTCACGCCCGTTGATGGCGCTGAGCAATAGAAGCCGGTGCAGGATGCTGGCAGCGGGTGGGAGTGGCAGCTCTGGCACTGGCAGCAGGTGTGAGCACCAGGCAGGACCGCAGCATGAAGGAGCAAAGAATTTTCAGCAACCACCAGAGGTGGTGCCCTGCCTTGGTCTGGCACCCGTGCTCACCTGCTCCACCATCCTGCCACAGCTGACACCTGCCATGTTCCGCACACGCCCCCTGGTGGTCAGCACATGTCATAGTGACCAGTTGTTTGGTTGTTCTGCCGTTCAGTCTATTTGCATATTAACATTTTATTATATAGGATTATTATATAGGATGGGCAATATGTTTTTGTAAAATTTTTGTGAAAATTTTGGAAGATATAATAAGAGGTTAAAAATATGTCCCAATCCGTAACCGGTTTGGCTTAGTGGATAGAGTGTCAGCCTGTGGACTGAAAGGTCCCAGGTTCGATTCCAGTCAAGGGCATGTACCTTGGTTGCGGGCACATCTCCAGTAGGGAGTGTGCAGGAGGCAGCTGATTGATGTTTCTCTCTCATCGATGTTTCTAACTCTCTCTCTCCCTTCCTCTCTGTAAAAAAATCAATTATATATATATATATATTTTTTAAAAAATATGTCCCAAAATAAATTTTTCAAACCTGAGAAAATAACCTGTAGAAAATAGAGTATTTCTCTATCTGCCCCATCCCAGGTGTTCACCACACTATTAGCACTGCTCTCTTTCTCCTCTTTGGAATCCTGAAGCCAGCATGTGAAAAATGGTGGGCTGACCTAGTGGAGGATAAAAAGCCACATGGAATAGAGTCTCAGCAGTGTCTTCCCTAATGAGACACATGCTAGACCAATGAGCCTACCAAGTACTTGACAAGTGAATCAGGCCAGTCTAGGTTATCCTGCAGTCAGTTGACTGCTTACTGACCACAGAAGCATAAAAGAACCTAGGCTGTCAGCTGAGCCAGGCCACAATCAGGCTGATACAAAGAAACTTGAGCCTAATAAAGTCGTTTTAGTCAACCACTAAAATTTGAGGTTGTCTATTACACACCAAAATCTAAGAGGTGCACAGATAGAAGTAAAAAAAAATCAGGAAAGGAAGAAAAACCCCGGAAAAGGTAAATATATTAGTAAATATAAATTATTTCTGCAGTTTAAAACAAAACTAATAACATTTTGAGAGGTTGAAAATATGTCAGAGTAAAATGTGAGATAGCCTCAAATTGTCACTATTGTAAGTAAAGGTAAAGTGTAATAAAGTACTTGCCATGAAGAATTATGCACTGTGTATTTAAAAAGCTTTCCCACACTGTTATAAATATTTTTTTGCTTTGCTGTTAATTTATGTAATTATGAAGAAAAAATATTCTCTGATATTTTCTTCTAATATATCTCCTTTATGTATTTGTTTTTTCATTTAAAATTACCTTCAGCTCTAATCGGTTTGGCTCTGTGGATAGAGCGTCGGCCTGTGGACTGAAGAGTCCCAGGTTCAATTCCGGTCAAGGGCATGTACCTTGGTTGCGGGCACATCCCCAGTAGGAGGTGTGCAAGAGGCAGCTGATCAATGTTTCTCTCTCATCGATGTTTCTAACTTTCTATCCCTCTTCCTTCCTCTCTGTAAAAAAATCAATTAAATATATTTTTAAAATAAAATAACCTTCAACTTATTTGGGGAAATGATATAAAATATAGTCCTATGTTAATTTTTAAAATGTTTTTATTGATTTCAGAAAGGGGAAGGGAGAGGGAGAGAAGGATAGAAACATCAATGCTGAGAGAGAATCATCGATCAGCTGCCTCCTGCCTCATCTTCTGGAGATCAAGCCTGCAACCTGGGTATGTGCCCACCTGGGAATCAAACTGTGATCTCCTGGTTCATGCATCCATGCTCAACCACTGAACAACACCAGCCAGGTTATATTAATTTTTTAAAATTAAATATATTGGGGTAACATTGGATAAATAATTATATGTTTCAAGTACACAATTCTATAATATATCATCAGTATATTGAAGTGTGTGCTCACCACCCTTTAGTCTCTTTTCATCACCATGTATTTGTCACCCTTTACCCCATTCAACCTATTGTCAACCCCCTTCCCCTCTGGTAACCAACATACCTATCTATGTAAATTTTTTTTCAAGTAGCTAACCAATTGCCCTAATACCTTTAAAATATTATTATTTGCAAATGTACTTAATATGCCTATTTTTAATATATTACATTTTATATGTAAGGATGATATCATTTAAGAATATTACTTTTCTTTAATTTCCCACAATAAGTCATTGTGTTCTATTAGTAATACTGCACAATTACCATTGAATTTTCCAATGAATTTTAATTCTAACTGACATCATTTAAGTACAGACCCTCATCATTTCACATTTTATATTTTCTAAATGATTTTCCTACTAGCATGATTCTAAGATAAAATATTCTTCCTCTCTTTATGCAAGCCTAAAATCTTATTTGTTCTAGGTCATTAATTAGCCCTACCTTTCAAAACCCTTGAAGTGCCTGCAGACATTTTTTTGTAGCATGCCTGCTGGAAACAATTCTTCATGGGTTTCTCAGGTTTCTTTTTCTTTTCTTCTTCTTTTTTTTAAAAAAATATATTTTATTGATTTTTTTACAGAGAAGAAGGGAGAGGGATAGAGAGTTAGAAACATCGATGAGCTCGATCAGCTGCCTCCTGTACACCCCCTACTGGGGATGTGCCTGCAACCAAGGTACATGCTCTTGACCGGAATCGAACCTGGGACCCTTCAGTCCACAGGCCGATGCTCTATCCACTGAGCCAAACTGGTTAGGGCAGTGGTTGGCAAACTGCGGCCCCTTGCGTGTGGCTCTTCCACAAAATACCACGTGCGGGCACGCACGTACAGTGCGATTGAAACTTAGTGGCCACACTCAAGGGGCCAAAGAGCCGCATGTGGCTCGCGAGCCGCAGTTTGCCGACTACTGGGTTAGGGCATTTTCTCAGGTTCCTATCTGTCTTCTGTACAAAGACATTGGCAGCTTTTGTCCTAGACCATCTTTCAAGAACATTTGTATAGCAAACAGCCTGGAAAGAGATTGAATCTCCTTCTGAGGCAAAGGTAGATTTGTTTGTTGTCCAGGAGACTAAAGATAAACTCTCCTCTGGGACAAAGTTTGGGCAGATTTTCCGACAGCCCTCTTTAAAAGATTAGGGTTTCCTAGGTTCAGGGTTCTTCAGCTGGGACATAAACCCCTTGCATCCACTTGGGCAGCTCCACATCATATCTGTGAGACTTGAGGACACGCAAAGTCAAAGCAAACAAGAAGTTCAAAATGCCTGCTATATCATGAGTGAAAAGCTCCTTTATCTCTGAATCAAGAGCCTTGTGTCTTGTGCCAGCAGCCATAAAACTATAGCAGGCTAACTCATTAGCTTGAAAGGAGGATATACGCCCAGGCTATTTTAATTTTTGATATGATTCAGCCAAATACAGATTTTTACTGGAGTGCTTTATGCAGGCTGGTTTCCTTAGGCTACTCAAACCAAATAATACTACTCTTATCTGTGAAATTGGTTTTGTAGTTTACTATTGGATTTCTACAATAATGTGTTAAAAGTCATCTGGTTCCATTGCTATCTGACACTGCAACCATTTTTATAATTTCTTTTTATTGAGATATAATGGACATATAACTATAAATTTAAGGTGTCAAATTGTTGATTTAACACATTTCTATATTTCAATATGTTTACCATTGCAGCATTATTTAACACCTTTATCACATCACATAATTGTCATTTCTCTGTGTGTGTGTGTGTGTTGAGAACATTTAAAATCTAGTCTCTTAGCAACTTTGAAATGTATAAACAGTGACAAATAGGCTCATATTGCCTTCTCTAAGTGGCCAAAGTGGCCAAGCATATTCTAGTATTTTAATCCAGGTAACTCAAGCATGCAACAGGTAGACTATTAAAATGACCCATTTTGAAGATAATTGTGTAAGGTCTTCTCTCTAGCCTTAGGTTTTCTATTCATTGCCTGTTTCAGCATTATTAAGCTCCTGATCTTTTTGGTTTTTATTTCCTTCTCTGTTGTTCTTTTTCTTGATATTACCTCATATATTTGATAGGAGAATGTCTTAATATTTTTGAAGACATAGTCTGCATTTATCCACGAGTGCTTTATATTTTCCTATGGAGGGAAGCCATTCACCTTGTTCAAGTCCTCCTCGGACTATACTTTAGCATTGACTGCATGGCTGTGTCCTTTACTCTTGGGCACTGCTATATATGTTAATAGTGTATATATATATGATCTTTAATATAATATTTAAGGAGGACTTTTCATGTTATTTTATTGTTTAATTAATATACTACCAGTATAAGGTTTTATACTCCCTTTTTTAAAAGGGAAGAAAATGAAGGCTGAGGATAATTATGTTTATGTAGTTATTAAGTGGTCGAGCCTTCAATTCAGGACCTGAAATTCCAAATATCATAGTAAAATGTAATCAAGATTTACATTAATAATTTTTTAATAGGCATTATACTAATAGCTGAGAATATAAGGATGAATAAAGTTAACCTCTTCATCCTAAAGAGATGTTGGAAAATGTGTCCTTACTCTGTACTTGTCCATTTATTCCATGACAAACTTTTCTTCACAAATCCCCAACAGATAGGCCTTTCTATTAGAAGGAACCATCTTCATTGCCTTTTCTGATCCTGCAGCATTTAAGGTTGATTATGGGTGAAGCCTTTGTGACTTAAGAGTAACCAGTCACCAATCTTAGCTCTGGTTCTAGGTGTCTTATTGACAAACTAGAGGCCCGGTGCATGAAATTTGTGCACTCAGGGGGGTCCCTCAGCCTGGCCTGTGCCCTCTCGCAGTCTGGGAGCGCTTGGGGGATGTCTGACTGCCACAGAGGTGGGAAAGGCTCCCACCACCACTATAAGCCCGGCTTCTGGCTGAGTGGCACTCCCCCTGTGGGAGCGCACTGACCATTAGGGAGCAGCTCCTGCATTGAGCGTTTGCACCCTGGTGGTCAGTGAGCATCATAGCAACCAGTCGTTCTGCTGTTTGGTCAATTTGCATATTAGCCTTTTAGTATATAGGATTATATGGTTATGAGCCAGATCATAAAATTTCTTTGAGTCTCACTTTCATTCTTGTTAAAAATACAAACAACTATTAAGATAGTAAATGGTCCCTAAATAGGCAGAGATAGTTCCTGCCTCAGAGCCTTGGCATTAACCTTATTGTTAACTAGAATTCTTTATTCCCAAACCCTCACAAGGCTCACTTCTTTGTTTTTCCCAGGTGTTGTCTCAAATATGTTCCTTTTAATGCAGTATTCCTTGATTATGTCATTAAAAATAGCCCCTCCTGCTATACTTTTTTATTCTAAATCTACATTCTAAATAGGCTAAACCTATTTAATGCCAGAGACTGCATTGTATATGTTTACCATGTTTTTTCTCTCTTTGTGTTTTCTAGAATTTAAGCAATATGAGGGCTAGTACTTTGTAGAACTGTACTGTCTTATGTCTCAGGCCTGGTGAACACTTAATATAAATTTGTTGAGGGAATGAATGAATAAGTATCTGTGAAAATTAAATAAATTAATATATAGGAGACAGGAAATAAAACACTTTAATGGTATTTTATTATAATTATATTCTTATTCTATTATTATTGTAATTATCTTTTCACAGATGAAAGATTCTTTTTTTTAAATATATTTTTTATTGATTTTAGAGAGGAAAGGAGAGGGAGAGAGAGATAGAAACATCAATGATAAGAGAGAATCACTGATCAGCTGCCTCCTCAACGACCCTCACTGGGAATCAAGCCTGCAACCCAGGCATGTGCTCTTGTCTGGAATTGAACCCAGGACCCTTCAGTCTGCAGGCCTATGCTTTATCCACTGAGCCAAACCAGTGGACAGAAAATTTTAATTTTCCATGTATAATATCTAGATATAATATTTTAAATTATTGCTATTGGTTAAAATATTTCTGAACTTTTTATATTCTTTTATTTTGATTCTTTCTAGAGATTATCTCAGAAATATCTCAGCAAATAGCACTATGTACAAAGCCTATTCCATCTTTTCTCTGGAACCAGGCAAATGTCAGCTACTTGTGTAATCAAGAACTCTGCATTATCAGTTTGAGTCTGGAACTAAGCTTTGATTTTGTGGGCTTTAAAGTTTTGGGGACTCATATAACCTTTTAAGAATTGTTTAAATGATAACTACTGATTTTGGCTCAGGAAATGCACACACTTACACACATATAATTCTTGACATGCAACTTCAGAAAGACTGGAATTCCCTAACGCCCATCCATAAATGTAGGGAAGGTTTCATAATTTTAGCTTCTTCTATGTGGAAGTCCATACTGCTTTTGTTGTCACTAAATGTCTATTTGAAGAGGTGTTTTCTCCCAACTGGTAGGGCTTGAGTTTCTCTAGAACACTGGCACTTGCACATCAATTGATTGACTTGGGTTGATGTCTTTCGTCACTTGTCAGCCCTAAGTGCCAAATAGCTCAGACTCAATAGATTCTCTACGTCAAACATTTCTGGTCTATAACTCTATGGCCCTTCCTTGCTTAATACTTTTGATCTGACCATACTTGGGGCAGAAAAGGGTTTGTTACATTACTTTTTGACTTCATGGTCAGTTTTGCTCTATCCCTGGGCTGTAATTTCTGTGCCTCTAAGAGCTGATGCTAGTAAGTAGAGTATGTACTAAATTTTTCTTGAAAGCTAGGTGAAATATGATATCTGGTGAAGCAGGACGCCCCAAAATATTTCAGCTGCTGTATCAGTAAATAATTGTGCAATCTAACACTGTATCTGCATATGTTACAGTGTATATGTTATCAACTGTCTAATATGGTCGAGCAGGGTGTTTAGCATATAGAGTGAATCCATATTCATGACTATGTAATACAGATTACTGTAAAGTGTTTTCTGATAAATCATGTAAATACATTTTGTATATTCAGCCAGCTTTATACACTTTAAGGCTATTATTTTCAAACTATACTCATACCAATGAGAAAATGAATATTATATTTAACTAGAGGCCCAGTGCACGAATTTAGGCATGGGTGGGGTCCCTCAGGGTGGCTACCGGAGATCGGGACTCAGCTCGCACCCCCAGCCTCGTAGCCCTGCAGCCCCGTCTGGCACCCCACCTTGGTCTGGTGCTGCACCCTCACCTGCTCCACCATCCCGCCTGCGGGGTGATCAGTCTGGGCCAGGCACCCTGCCCAGCTCCCTCAGCACCTGGGAGCCGGGCGGTAGCCCTGCCCGCCACCGCCGCTGTTGGTTGCCCTCTGTGGGGTGATTGGCAGGGTGATGGAACCCCTGCTTGCACCAGCCTTGGCCTGTCGCCACCCACTCACCTGCTCCACCATCCTGCCGTGGTCCTGCTTTCCTCAGGATCCATCAGGGCCAGCAGTGCCTCCACTGCATTGCTGACACTTGACATGTTCCACACCACCCCCTGGTGGTCAGCACACGTCATAGTGAGTGGTCAAACTCCCAGTCAAACAACCACCCAATGGGACAATTTGCATATTAGGCTTTTATTATATGGGATTAATGCTTCCTCATTAATTGAAATATAATACTGTTCAGTTAACATAACCAAGCAAACTTCACTTAATTCCAACAAATGTTTTCAGAGAATTAAAACAGAAACAAAAACTATTAGCAAAACTCTGATTACTATATTTGGCTTGGTATTTATTTTCCCTTTAGGGACTAAGGTTGATCTTGAAAATATCATATAGTTCATATTATCTTGGATCTATTCATATTGTTAATTTATTATTTTTGAATATTATGTGCTTTTAAGTGGCATAAAATATAAACCACACTTTGTTTTTATTGTGAAATGTCTCCCTGACCTGAGGAAAACATTTTTATTGGAAGTGTGTACCTGCTTCTAATTCAGTTTACAATAATTAGATTTATTTAGTCTGCATAAAAGCTACTTATCATGGACAATTGTAACAGTATAAGGAAGATAGTACAGAGAGGTGGATTTGAATGCTAATTTTGTCTCTCAACTAATGAAGACTCTGAATTGTCATTTACAGAAAATCCAACACAAAATGACTCAAGCAAAGTATAAATATAAAAATAGATGTAGTCTGTTTTGCTCATTGGATAGAATGTCAACCTGAAGACTGAAGGGTCCTGGGTTTGATTCTGGTCAAGGACACATACCTTGGTTATAGGCTCCTCCCAGGCCCAGGCCCTGGTCGGGGCTCATGCAGGAGGCAAACAATCGATGTGTTTCTCTCACATCCATGTTTCTCTCTGTCTTTCCCTCTCTCTTCCACTCTCCCTCAAAATCAATGGAAAAATATCCTTAAGTGAGGATTAATAAAATAAATAAAATTAAAAAAAATAAAATGGCCCTGGCCAGTAAGGCTCAGTTGGTTGAGTGACCGCCCATGCACTGAGAGGTTGCAGGTTCCATTCCTGGTCAGGGCACATGCCTGATAGGGGCTTGATTCCCAGTAGGCGCTTTCCAGAGGCAGCGAATGAGGCACCTGATCAATGTTTCTCTCCCTCTCTCTTCCTCTCTCTCTCTCTCTCAAATAAAATAAAATAAATAATAAAATAAAATAAAAATGAAGTGAAGATCTACTAATAGTCAAACTTTAGATATGAGTTCAAATGCTATACTTAAATATTGGTTCTCTCCCTGTGGTAACTTAATTCTCATCCATTGGATTCAATTCGCTGGCAAGCTCCATTTTCATTAGGCAGTAACTAATAGCTCCTGATTTATTTTCAAGTTCACCAGGATTAGGAAGACTATATTTTTTTGGTAACTCAAATAAAAGTTAGACCAAGTATGTCAAATTCAAAGGTTAACACAGGCCAAATAAACAAGGTTTAAGTTTATGTGGGCCACAAAAAAACAAAAGCTTCAATTTTCATGGAAACATAGGTTTATTTCAATAGAGACATGCTGAATACAAAGGTCTAAAATAAATGAGTAATTGTTAACATAAAATAATAGAACATTTGAATAAAAATTAATATTTTTTCTTATACATTAACTTACCAGACACTGAATAACTGCACAGATTAATAAGCATAATGCAATTAAACCTATTTTTCTTGTTCTCCGAAACCAAAATATTTCCTGTTGCACACACCACACAGGTTAGTACAAGACTAATAACTTGGCAATCGGCTGCTAAAATATTCGCTGCTGGTATTAGTGGAGAGAACTGGTGCACCTGTGTGTACGGTGCGTAAGGGAAATGAATGCAACACCATTATAGCAATCAGACAGTAGTGAATGTTATAGTTCGTTATTAACAATTATGTATAACAGGATATTGTAAAAATTGTTATGAAATTTTTATTAAAAAGTTTCTAACATACCATTATATTGGCTGGGCCACAGAAATATTCGTTGTGGGCTGCATGCAGTCCATGGGCCATGAGTTTGACATGCTTGAGTTAGACTAATTCATTTGACTTAGTTCATGAGCCCATATCTGAACCAATAACTTTGGTGTGGGGGTTGTAATGTTCTGATTGGCCAAGCCCAGTTCATATGTCCACCTCCAAAACAGACAGGGCTGGGAGTCAGTTCTACTTAAAGCCCACAGATCCAATTCATTGAAACTTGGTAGCTATAGTCCATAGAAGAAAACTGGTTTATTGTTGTCAAAAGAAAGCAGGAAAGATGCAGGACTGGCAAAATAACATAAACACACAACAACACAATTACTGTCTGATCTTGGGCAAGTTATCTAACTCTTTGGGTTTCATTTTTTTAAACTATTACCTAGAAATAATAATATATATTTTGAAGACTTTTTATGACCATTAAATGAAATGGGAAATATATGTAAATTTGGCATAATGATGAACATCTATTAGATTCTTAATAAATATTAGCTTTTTCTTTTCATCCATACCTTTACAGAATGCCTGCTTTCCTACCCCAATGCTAAATGCAAAGAGTAGTTATATTATATCTAAAATATAAAAACATATTAAAAATAGATAATCTGTTAGAATCTCTCTCTGTCTCTATCGCCCCTTCTTTCCTTCCTCTCTCCCTTCTTCCTTCCCTCCCTCCCTCCCTTCCTTCCTTCCTTTGTCCCTCCTCCATATCTGCAATCACTATATTAATTGATAAGAGCAAGCAGGATGAATTGCAAGTGCTAACCTCAGAGACTGCACACTTAAAGCAGTCTGAATACAGAGTTTAGTGGTAGTAAATTATGAACAAGCACATTTAGCATCATTTTCATAATTCAAAAAACTATAATATCAATGTTTTCCAAATGAATGATTTCCTAGTTTAATATATTATTTGTGCTTATCCTATGTCATTTCATGGTAGTTTCTATTATACTTGGCTCAAAATGTTCCCTGAGAAATAACCTAAATTAAATCAGTAATTCTTTCTGTGCCACTGGTATTAGGCTCAATTACTTGAGGACAGAGAATTAATATTAGAGCTAACAATAGTTACTTATATAACATTATATCCTAATGAGGTTGAAGTGTTAATATTGACTAGAGTTATGCCATGAAACTAGTACACATTAATTGAAAAATTACGTTATAATTATACCCCAAATCAAATAGCCCAGACTCCTTGGCAAGGGCATAATTCAAAAGTGAAACCCCATGGCATCCACAGAGAGCACCACAATGAACTCTGACGGTTTTCAGAGACTCATTAATTCCTTAACATAATTATGTGCAAATTAGTTTGAACTTTCAAACAGATTTTAACAAAGCATTGTCCAGGCCATATAAGGTTTACTATTTAGAGAAAGCTAGAAAGACACAAACCATAAAAATAATTAAATTTTTAAAATGTTAAACTTTGCTTACTACAGTTAGCCTGATAAAAGTTCATTTGTATAAAATCTAATAATTTGAATTTGAGCAGTGTTTAACTAATTGAGTATGTTTTCTTTTCTGGACATTTTAAATGTATACTTTAATAACTTCTTTTTTTTCTTGCTATCTAAATATCTTAAGAGAACAGTTTAATGCATTACCAGAAAAATAGTTTCTAAAAGAAGCAAAATCTCATTTGTTAAAATGTAAAACTTGAAAACCATGAAATGTTTAAATGCTTTTCATTATATATAACTTAATTTCACATTGAGTACCATTTTGTTATATATCATCTGCCTTAAATCTTGAGAAAATACGCTATCACTTTTATTTTTAAAAATAATTGCAGTTTCAGGTATTTAGAAGAGCAATTCTGAGCAAAAGTTTTGCTGATATTTAATGATAGCATAGGTGGGAGTGGGGTTTGAGAAATATGCCATTAAGTGTTCTAAAAAATTTATCTATGATTGCTAAGTCCATTTGCCCCCTTCCCTTCCCTTTCCTTCCCTTCCCTTCCCTTCCCTTCCCTTCCCTTCCCTTCCCTCTCCTTTCTCCTTCCCTTCCTCTCTCTCTCTCTCTCTCTCTCTCTCTCTCTCTCTCTCTCTCTCATTTTTCAAGGAACTTCTATTTTGGAAAATTTGTTGCACCAGATTTGATATCCTTTATCTGTTCTTTTTCTCATTTTTTTGTCTTCATTTTTAAATTCTACATTCTAACATATTTCCTTGCTTTTGTCTTTCAAGTCTCCTACTCATTTATAAAGCTATTCTGGAAATTTTGTTTGAAAATAGTAAAATCAGAAGAGCCAAGTCAATCTTGAAGGAGTCAAACCTGGCATATTGATGCTATAAGATATTAATACCTACTACAAAGCTACAGTTATGAATGTAGTGTGATAACAGCACAAGTATAGACCAATAAATCAGAGCTAAGAGTCCCCAAACAGACTCACATATATATGGTCATTTGATTTATGACAAAGGTAGCAGTGGAGTGTGATGGAAAAGGATATGTTTTTATTTACCAATAACTGTTGTTGCTGAAAATATTGAATATTCATGGGAAAAGAAATCTTGATTCTACTTGGTGCTATATTGTAGATTAAACATGTGATAAAATTGTAAAGTTTCTACAAGGAAAAAGAGAAAAATTTCTTAATTACATTAGGATATAGAAAGATATTTTTTAAAGCATGCAAAAATACAAATAACAGAAAATTGGTAAATTGATTAACATTAAACATCAAGAGCTTTTGTTCCTCTGAAAACACTGAAAGAGTGAAAACTTAAGCCACACATTGTGAGAAGATATTTGCAATACGTACACTTGACAAAACAAGACAAAACAAGCCTCATAACTGGTATATTTACAGATAAAACAACTACAAATTGCCCAGCTGATTTGTCTCAGTGATTGAGCATTGACCTTTGAACCAGGAGGTCAAAGTTCAATTCCTGGTCAGGGCACATGCCTGGGTTGTGGGCTCAATCCCCAGTGAGGGGTGTGCAGGAGGCAGCTGATCAATGATTCTCTCTCATCATTGATGTTTCTGTCTCTCTCTCCCTCTCCCTTCTTCTCTGAAATCAATAAAAATATATTTTAAATAAAACAACAACTAAAAATTACCACGAAAAAGAGAAGCTCAAAAGTAAACTGGCAACTATTAATGCAAAATTTATTAGTTATTACAGAGATGTAAATTAAAATCCCAGTGTGATACTACTATATACCCATTAAAATCGCAAAAATGAAAAGACTGACACCAAGTGTTGACAAGGATGTGGAGCAACTGCTGGTAAGATGTAAATTATTACAATTGCTTTGGGAAACAATTTGGCAGTATCTACTAAAGTTGAACAATTGCATACACTTTGAAGCAGCAAATTTTCTCCAAGGTATAAATGCAAAAGAAATGTGTGTATACACTGAAAGACAAGTTCAATTGATACCCACAGAAACATTATTGACAATAGCCCAAACAAATCAAACATGAATAGAATTAAAGACTTGTGGTATTTTCATACAATAGATTATTCAACATTGAAAGTAAACTAAATGATCATTGAGCAACATAACATAATTATAAAAACGTGTTGAGCAAAAGAATCCATTCTCAAGAGTTTATACTGTATAAATACTTGTGGAATAAAAAAAATTAATAGGCAGAATTAATAAGCAAAGTAGTTGTATTTTCTGGTAAGAGAGAGACTGGAAATCAGGATGACAGGAGCTTCTGCAAGGCTGATAATATTTTATCTCTGGATATGTAACTCTCTAAAGGGTTGAGCACTATTTTACATGTATATTATATTTAAATATTTGTTTAAAATATTATATGAATTTCTAACAGGACTTTTTAATTCTTTGTTTTTATTTTTCATTTGAGCCTCTTCTTTTGTAATTATACTCTCTTCTTGATGCTCTGCCCAGAGTGGAATTTTTAGGCATTTTAATTCTTGTATGTTTCTAGGATTTTGTTTTCTTTATTTTTTTTCTATTTGTTTATCTTTCTCATTCTTTCCCCATCCCTGAAGATTATATCAAATACATGTTGATTCATGGTTCCTATTTCTATTTAAAATGAATCAGTGGAAAGAATTATAATGCATTTAATGTTCATAGAAAAGTTTACTTACCTGCAAAATTGAAATAGGGCAAGTGAACAATTAGCAAATCATTACGTTGGTGTTTCCCAAAGAAACCAATTAGGAAAGCTTTTCTTTCAAACACACTCATGTAGACTTCTCTATTTCTCCTCAGCTCATTCACTAACTTTATTTTAAAAATAACTATGTTTTTGCATTTGTTTGTGTAAGTGAATCCTTAGACACTGGCTGTTTCCTTCAACTGGAGATAGTGGGCATTGTTTGTGGGCCAGGGTAAAGGGAGTGTATGCAAGAGATGCTTGGATACTGTTGCAATTAATTCCTCAATTGTAGTCCAAGAGCTTATGCTTTCATTAATAATTCACTGCATGAAAATACCACAAGTCTTTAATTGTAGTCCAAGATCTTAGCTTGTCCCAGAATCTTTCCAGAATTCTTATTGGGAAAAAGGTTCTCCCCATGGTTACAACCTCCCTGTACTCATTTTAATTTGGAAAACTTCCATGTTACTTCTTTAGTCATTGCACCTCCATCCATGCTCACTTTGCAGAAAATACCTGGAATATTTCATTTTTTGATGATCTTTCATTGTTGTGAGTTTTTGCAGCATTTTACTGTGAGTTTTATAGTATCTTTGGAAAGAGAGTATAAATGTATGGATTTCATTTATAATCTTGAATCACAAGATATATAAATGTATGTTTAAACATATGTGCATGCATATGTTATAGTTAAAAGAGCATTGCAATTTGAGCCAAAAATTAAACCTAGCCCAGCTGATGTGGCTCAGTGTTTGAGCATCTACCTATGAACCAGAAGGTCATGGTTAGATTCCAGGTCAGGGCACATGCCCAGGTTGTGGGCTCAATCTCCAGTAGGGGCTGTGCAAGAGGCAGCCAATTGATCATTCTCTCTCATCATTCATGTTTCTATCTCTCTCTCTCCCTCTCCCTTCCTCTCTGAAATCAATAAAAATATTAAAAAGAAAAAAAAGATAAACCTAAATGTAAGTTTCCCTACAGTCATTTATCAAGTAGTTGACCTTGACCAAGTACCTAATAGCTCTGAGCTTAATTTATTAATCTAAAATATGGGGATCTATAGTATGTTAATCTAAAATATAAAATATCACATAAACTTTGAAATGTTGTGTAGTTGTGAAGAATTTATCATTTTTGTCTTTATTGAAAACAATGAGTATCATTATCTCATTAAGCAAAAATATAAAAAGGATCATACTGTATAATTAAAAAAAAAATCTTGGTTCACTTTCAGTATAGTCATAATTGATGATTCATGAAGAGTTTATTCTTGCCAATATTATTAATTATAATAATGATGTGATTTTATCTACACTGAAATATTTTCCTAAAGTAATTAATAAAATATAATAAACTATAATTTCCCTATTCCTATTCAGTTTATTCAATTATCTTTACGTCTTGCATAGCTCCTAAGATTAAAATGAATGCATTATTTTTTAAAGCGAAAGATTGTAAGTATGAGAACAAAAAGTATGCCGCATTTAATTCATAAATAATGTGCTGATTTTGTGCTATGTCAATCTAGCTAAACTGGCACTATGTGTCCAAAATCCTGTTCCCTCAGTGATTCTAGGTTAGGATTGTCCACACGTGAAATATTTGCAACGTTTGGAAGGCGGAGGGAAAGCAGCAATACATGTAGGTTTCACAGGTTAGTGTTGAATTAGGCTCTGAAAACCTGAGTTGTCACTATTTTGCTTAAAATACTTCAGTGGCTTCTCGTGCTTTTTAGCTATTGTACAGTCTTTTATAAGGATTACAAGACTGGATAAATGGAATCTATTGCCTACAACTAAAATCTTGTTTTGAGTTTCTCTTCCAATCAATCATTATATGCTAGACAACCTGTACTTAATTTAGTTCGCTGTTCAAGCCAAGCATTTTGTCATCCCATGTGCTACAGACACATACCTGCTGGTCTTTCCGCCTGGAATTATCTTATCCTCAGTTTCTGTCAGTCTCAGTGCTGTAAATCATTCAGGACTGAGCTCAGGGAAGATTTTTCTGGCCTCAACTCATTAAACCAGGTTCACACAGGTACTAGTTTTCCTTTATGGCACTTAACGCAATTGTAATAAAAAAAGACCTGTAATATTTAATTACTTAATTTTTTATCTCTTTCCTCATTAGAAGCTTAAACTGAACAGGAACTTGTGCTCCATAGCAACATTTCAATTTCCATGATATTTGTTAAAGTTTCAGGTCTACTCATGATACTCATAATTTTTAAAAGTAGAAAGATAATAGCATTTACCATAGTGTTGCATTATATAAAAACAGTGAAAATGCCTAAAAAAGGAAACACAAAATTAACTGTTAAAACTGTGTGTTTTAACACACACACATTTTCTAAAGTTCTGATACAATTACAATGTAAAAAATATCCTATATAGTAGGTCCTCAGGTTACGTCAGAGATCCGTTCCTATGGTGCGACATAATGCGATTTTTGCTGTAAGTCGGAACCCACCTACATAAGCACCTATGTCACTCACATGGAGCACATACAGAGAAGTAATGAAATGAAACAGTAAAAGAAATTTAAAAGAAAGGTAACAATTCCTGACCTTCACTTGTGGTAAATAAATAATAAAAAACATGAAGCACATTTGTACATACATTGAAATGACAGAACTTTTTTTTTTTATAAATAAACTAGTAGCCCGGTGCAAAAAAATTTGTGCACTCGGGGGTGAGGGTGAGGGGTGGGGCCAGACCCCTCAGCCCGACCTGCACCCTCTGTCATGTTCTGGGACCCCAGCCACTCCTGGCCTAGGCACAGGCCTACAGGCTTGGGGCGGCCTGGCTCCCGAGGCCCCATTTTATCAAGAGAACAAAGTCAGCATTAGTTAGAGCCCTCACAGAACCCAGTACACTGCATCTGTGCATACAACTGCCTCGTTCATGTGCCTGCTTCACCCTACTGAATTACTAACATCTTGGGGACATAGCTCTGTCTTATCCTGCTTCACCTTCAGTGCCTGGCCTGGTGCCAGGGACCTGAGAGTGTTTGCTGAGTGAGTGAATGAATGAGCGAGTGAATGAGTGAATGGATGAGCAAGTAAGTGAATGAGCAAGCAGCTACCGGTCGGGATAGTTTGCACTCTGCTCTGGGCTGACTGACACAAACCCCAGGAAGTTCCTGCCCTGCTCCCAGCCGCTCCACTCCCCTCTTCCAGCTGCATAGTTTGCACAGGGCAAAGGCCGCCCAGGTGTGCGTGTTGGCAGATCTGTGCATTAGCACCCACCAACCCGGGATTCCCGCAGGAGGGACGTTTGTGGGCGTGGCCGGTGGAGGATCCATGCATTAGCACCTACCAGCCTCGGATCCCCTTGGGAGGGCCGTTTGTGGGCGTGGCCAGTGGTAGATCGTTGTGGTCCTTAACACCAGCCCTGGGTCAGGTCCCATATGGGCCGCCTGATGCCCAGGGTGCAGATAGCAGGCCCGGATGGCAGTGGGGCAGGTGGGGTGGCGCTGTCCCACCTTGCCTGCAGTATGCAAATTAGCCGCCATCTTTGTTGGCAGTTAACCACCATCTTGGTTGGCAGTTAATTTGCATATCGTCCTGATTAGCCAATGGGAAGCATATCAGAGGTATGGTTAATTACCCTATTTGTCTTTTATTAGATAGGATGGAATATGGCAATGTAACCACGAAACTACATATGTCGAGTCCAATGTAACCCGAGGACTGCCTGTATAATAAAAGCTTAATAAGCAAATTTCCCCCTCGGATGGCCATTCGACCAGGAGACCAGGAGTTCAACCACTCACTATGATGTGTGTTGACCACCAGGGGGCGGCACAGAACATGGCCAGTGTCGGCAACCCACTGTGACCTCTCACCGGCTATTTGGGGGTGGGGGTGATGGGGACAGAGGTGTGGTGAGAATGCGGGGTGTCTGCTGAGCTTGCTTTCACTCTCCCTGCTACCCTCCCCCTGGATGCCAGGGCTCATGAGCCTGGGAAGCTCCCATTCTCAGGTGCTGGGCGCCCACGAGGAGCCTCCCCCACACCTGTGCAGCCTCTTCTGAGTGAGCTGGGCCACAGCCACCATGACCGCACAGGAGCTGGTCTGCAAGGCAGGTGGGAGAGAGTGCACTGCCCACCTGGCTTCTGTGTGGTATTGCTGGGTGGCCCAGAGGCCCATGCTGCACCCCGGTTTGTGGTGTCCAGCCACGCTCACAGCATCTTTGTGTGGGGACTCGGGCACCGTGACTCAGGAGGAGGAGGGTGCGTGGGGCCTGGGGGCCCAGGTGCTGCCAAAGGCCCAGAGGTCATCTGGGACCTGCCCTTCCAGGTGAGACGATCGCTGGCCCAGCCTAGGGACTGCACCTGTGAACGAAATTCTTGCACCAGGCCTCTAGTTCTTATATAAGAAATAATCTATATTTCTTTAACACAAACTTAAAATACACAAGTCATAATGAGAAGGAAAAGCTATTTAAAAATAAATATGCAGTATATCCAAAGGAAAATAAATAATACAACAGCAAAAACTCATGCCATAATAGGTTTTCTAATTCAAATTTCATACTATTTTTATAGTACCTTGAATGAACTTCACAGCACTGACATGATAATTAACTTCAGGACGTGTGTGTGTGTGTGTGTGTGTGTGTATGTGAGTGGCCTGATTATTATGACCACCTGAGGTTTGTAGGCAAATTAGCTATAATTTTGCCCTGAAGTTGCTAGAGGGCCAGATCATTATAAACATCTGAATAGCAAAACATACCTAAGTGTCATTGCTGATCAAGTTTATCCTATCATGGTGATGGCGTATCCCAATGGAGATGCTTCTTCCAACAAGACAATGCGCCATGCCACGGTGCTCGTATTGTGCAGGAGTGCTTTCAAGAACATGAGGGAGACTTTACCTTGCTTAGGTGGCCCCCACAATCACCAGATCTCAATCCAATTGAGCATTTGTGGGACAAAGTTAAAAGAGCCATCAGGCAGCTGGTTCCACAACCATCAAATCTCACAGAACTGAACAGTGCTATTCATCAGGCATGGTGTCAGATTCCCCCCATCAGCTTTCAATATCTTGTGGAGTCAGTGCCAAGAAGAATCGCTATAGTATTGAAGGCAAGAGGTGGCCCAACGAAGTACTGATGGGGTGGTCATAATAATCTGGCCGGTCATAGTAATCTGGCCACTCAGTGTATATATATATAGTCATTTAGGTAAATGTAGCTCTGTAGCCCATCAACTAAAATTAATTAAATGTAGGTTATTCCCAAATATCAATCATGAAAAAAAAATATAAAAATGCCTATCAGGCACACAAACTTTGTTTTCAAGTACAGTACTTATCTTCAAATATCTATGATGCCCCCCAAATGTATACACATACTTTGAATAATTACAAAGGTAGTGTTTATAAAAATATATTTCATTTTTATTTAACAGCTATCAGTTATTAAAGTGTGTATACATTTTTTGGGGGGACATCCTCAATTTTCATTTTTCAAGTTCAATAATCCAATGCTCTTCAGTAATTTTTGTTGATAAATCTTAAACCAATTTCTTGTGGAAAACACGTTATAAGCACTTCCATTATAATCACTTTTTCTACATGACTCAAACTTCATAGAGAAAGAATATAATATGCTTCCTGATTCCCAAGAATTTATATTAAAATTAAAAATACTATGACTACCATACTGAAGAAACTAATATATTGTCATTGGCAATGGGATAATTTATACTTCCCAGTTGATAGTTAACAGTTCAGGACTAAGAAACATGGAACTATTTTGAAAAGCACTACTCAATAATAAGACAAAATTGTCTTGATTTTCAATGAAAATATACCTAAAAGTTCTTAAAATCAAATGAAAATTTTTTATAAATAAGTACTATATTTTTGTGTCTTACATAAACAGTGTAGTGTCTCTAAAAGTCTAATGTAGTACAATCCACTTGATTATTTTTTCTATAATTACCTCCTCCTTACTAGTTAGGATCTTTGTTAAGGCACTGATTCAGTGCAATAAGTTTCAATGACTGAACAATAGAGTATGCAACCTTTAATTATGACCCACTTGTAGGAAATAGTGCATGAACGTCATTATTTTTCTGACAGTGAAGACAGTTTGAGGATATCTAATTGATGGGAGTGTTTATTCAGTGGATGGCTGTGATAAATATTTTTATTGATCAAGAATGTTGTGATATAGTAACTGTCTTAACAAGAGTAACTCTACCATAATTTACTAATAACTGTTGTTATTCTAGAAATGTCATTGGTAAAATGTGGCTCCACATATACACTTGCAATTCAGTCACTCATTTAATAAACACACTTTGTGTACCTATAGTTTATTAGATACCATTCTAAGCCCTGGAAGTATAATCATGAACAAGATTAAGAAGTTCGCTTTCACAAAATGCTTCCAATCTAATAACATATGGGAAGAAAGTTTAAAGAATATTATAAGAAAAGTGAAAGAACTAAATATAGATAAGAGAAAATATAATCTTTTTTTGAGAGTGGTTCTAAAAGTGGTCTCCTGGCAGATTCAAAGTGAAATTTCTACGTACCTCAATTTTTTCTTTAATTTTGAAACATTATATGATTTTAAAAGAGATTCTATTTTGCTGGCATTTTGTATATTGCCATATATGTTAAAATATAATCTTGGATGAACCATATCATATACATTATCTATCCCTGATACTCCTTTGAATACAGAAAGTATTAGTAAAATTTATTAATTTGAATTTAAATGCATATAGTTCTTGGGGAAAGGTATAAAAATCAGAAAACTGCTTGTAAAATTACTTATATAGCTAAATACTAGAGCCATAGGTAGATGATATATTTTTAGATCTAGAGCCATAAGTAGATGATATATTATTAGTATCAATCTTTTCTTTAAAGGAGAGTAAAGAAGAGTAGGCATGGAAGTGACCAAAAAATACCATGGCTGGAGTTAGATTGTGGAGAATCCTATATAACAGGGGCCCTCAAACTACGGCCCGTGGGCCACATGCAAATACAAATATTGTATTTGTTCCCATTTTGTTTTTTTACTTCAAAATAAGATATGTGCAGTGTGCATAGGAATTTGTTCATAGTTTTTTTTTAAAACTATAGTCCTGCCCTCCAACGGTCTGAGGGACAGTGAACTGGCCTCCTGTTTAAAAAGTTTGAGGACCCCTGCTATATAATATGCAAATCGACTGAATGGCAGAATGACCGGTCGCTATGATGCATACTGACCACCAGGGGGCAGACGCTCAAAGCAGGAGCTTCCCCCTGGTGGTCAGTGTGCTCCTACAAGGGGAGCGTTGCTCAGCCAGAAGCCAGGCTCATGGCTGGTGAGCACAGTGGTGGTGGCGGGAACCTCTCCCACCTCTGCAGCAGCACTAGGGAGGTCTGACTGCTGGCTTAGGCCCGCTCCGCCAAGGGCTCTTGGACTGCGAGAGGCTGCAGGCCAGGTGGAGGGACCCACACTGAGTGCACAAATTTTGTGCACTGGGCCTCTAGTTGGAATATAAAAGACTCACTCAAGATAAGGAGAGATACTGAGCTTGTAGGATGGTGCTGATTCAGAAATGATAATGAAGAGGCCAGATCAGAAAACTGTAGGATCTAGCAGGGGCCTGAGGAATATTGATGCAAGATTTCAAGGGAAGGGATCTAGTGAAAAAATATCAGGAACATTATTGTGAGATCTAAGCTTTGGATAATAGCTAGTTTTAAATTTTATTTTTTTGAGTTAATAGAGAAGATAAATTAAAGGTCCAGGTAGAGGGAAAGCAGAATTTCGATATTTGGACACACTATAATTGACCTATGAGTAGTAGTCATGGTATTACACTATTTAGAAAGGTGATTTCTGAAACACTTAGGAAAGGAGATTTCCTGGATGCTCCTTTTCCAGATTTTAGTGTTTAAACTTTTATGTGATGGAGTTCTAAATATTTTTCTTTATAATACCTTGTACATTATCGTGTCCTTAAAGAGAGTGAGTCTGGAATATTGGGTAGTGCATGGTCTTTGTAGTCTACAGAATTGGCTTTGAGTCTTTATTTAGTTCTAGGGTCTTTGGCAACTCTAACTTCAGTTTTCTTAATCATTTATAATGCTATGCCTGAAATTTTATTTTTTTATTTTTTGTTTATTATATTTTTATTGATTTCAGAGAGGACAATAGAGAGAGAGATAGATAGAGATAATGACAGAGAATCATTGATTGGCTGCCTTCTATACACCCCACACTGGGGATTTAGCCCTCAACCCAGACATGTGCCTTGACCGGGAATCAAACTGTGACCTCCTGGTTCATAGGTCGACGTTAAATCACTGAGCCATGCCAGCTAGGCTAAAATTTTATTTTTTGGAATGTTACTGGATGCAAGTACTCCTGCAGTACCTTATATAAAAATACTATGTGAGGTACTACAGAGTTGGGAAAAAGTAGGTTTACAGTTGTTTGTATGAAAACAATACAATTAATAAAAAATGATACAAGAATAAACTATTTCACATTCTCACACTGTAAATCTACTTTTGCCCCACCCTATATATTTAAATCAGTTAAAGAAATATTTATTGAACATTTTCTATGTTGCAGGACTTATTTTACTAAAAGTTTCTCAATGAATACCTATTAAGCTTATTTATTTTTTATTAGTTATACGTGCAGCTCTTATGAATAATATTCATTATGAGCTCAGCATACATTTTGAACCCTGAATTATTCACAATACATACTGTTTACCATTCATATTCCTCATCCTCTCAGGACATACAAACTTATAGGGATTTCTTTTTAAAAGATATGTAGGAATTTAACGATTATATAATTTTGAACATTTGTACATCAGATAAAACACATAGGAAAGAACATGAACAAATGAAATGAAGCAGAAGAACGTTTTTGCCCATCCAGTGTTGCTCAGTGGTTGAGCATGGAACTAGGAACTGGGAGGTTACGGTTCGATTCCTAGTCAGAGCACATGCTTGGATAGGGGGCATGCAGGAGGCAGACAATTGATGATTTTCTCTCATCATTGATGTTTCTCTTTCCTCCTCTCCACTCCTCTCTTTGAAATCAATAAAAAATATATTTAAAAAAGAACATTTTCTAAGAAGAGCTGAAAACATGATTTTATTTGATGACTCATAAAATATTTGCTTACACTAAAGAAGCTATTTTCTATGTTATCTATTAACAGCTTTTGGTTTTATTTTCCAGGTTTAGATCTACAATCCAATCGGCATTGGCGTTTGTGTATGTTGAAGTAAAGGGTCAAGATATATTATATTTCATATATGACTATCCCATTTATCCAACACCATTATTTGCAAATACCATTCTTTTTCTACTGCTCTGTCATTAATCCTTTATCAAGTGCTCACATACATGTTCTGTAAACTTGATTCTGATTTACTGATTAATTTGATTTTCTTTGTGCCTAAATCCACAGTTTTACTAATTAGAGCAGTAGAAAAAAGTATAATTTCTGAGAGTATAGGTTCTTCAATTTTGATTTATTAAAGATTCTCTTGGTAGCTCTTGCCCCTTTTCATTTTAAAATATACATTAGAATAATATGTCAATTTCATCTTTTTTGGGTTTTTGTGATTGCACTAAGGGGAGATAGCTTATTCCCAATGTTTTGTAAACATAGATATTTCAACTTCTGGTTTCTCGTTCTGCATGTAAGAAGCTTAGGGTCACCATTCTGTCCTAACAAAAAATAAAAAGACCAACACTTTGAAAAACGAACAACTCTACTTAGATCTGTAAGAAAACTGAGGTCATAGGGCAAACCTCTGGCCATAAAGTTGAAGAGACTTACCAACAAATACAGAAAAACTACGATTTATCAGAGCATAAAGTCATTAGCTGAAACCTCTGTGGGAACCAGAGCCAAGGTAGAAAAACCAGAACTGTAATTCCTGAATTGCTGGAGGTTCAGGGTGGACAAGTCTGAGAATTAGAAACTCCAAGGGTTGGGGAGCAGTCACAGGGAGGCCGCCACTTATTTCTGCGTTTTATCTCCAGGAGGTTGACAGTAACTATCAAAGAAAAATCTTTTGAGCTCTTTGGGGACTAGGGTGGGGAGGGGAAAAGAAAGAAACCATTTCTGCCCCCAGGAGAAATGAGTTCACCAGATCTTAACTGGTGGGAGTTTATCAGAATCTAACTGATCTGAAGGAAGGGAAAGTAGCTCACTCCAGTTAAGTTCTAGCCTTCCATGTAAGAGAAGAAAAATATCCCAAAGAGCCCAGTCTAATCATCCTGTTCCACCGAAGGTGAGGGGAAAAGATCTGAAAAGCACGTGTGGATTTCACAATCCAGAGGCACAGGCGCCCTGGAAGGCTGAGGCTCACTTATCCGACTTCATGGAACACTTCTCCTCCCGCAACCTCACCACCGTGACAGTGAGGCCCATTTACAACTGTTCCTTTCCCTGGTGCATTGTGTCTGGGTATGAACATTTATGAGACATAACAAAATGCAAAGCGGACAATTTGAAAGGCAGAGCAAGCGTCAGAACCTAACGTAGCAAGGATATTGGAATCATCAGTCCCAGAATTTAAAACAAGTATGATAAAAATGCCAAGGGCTCATAAAGTAGACACCATGCAAGAACAGATGGGCAGTGTAAGCATAGAAATGAAAATATTAAGAAAGAACCAAAACGTAATGATAGACATGTGAAAAGGAAACGTTGACGGGAGTGAACAGTGCTTTCAATAGTCTTCCTAGTAGACTGACATTCTGAGGAAAGCTTCCCTGGGCTTGAGGACAAGTCCATAGAAACCTTTAATATTGTGAAGCAAAGCAAACAAAGGAAAAAAAAAACCAGTATAGAATATACAAGGAATGTGGGGCAACTACAACAGGTATAACATGTATAATGTGAATATCAGAAAGAGAAGGGAAACAGAAACAGAATATTTAAAATAATAATAACTGAGAATTTGCCCAAATTAATGTTGGACATCAAGCCACAAATGTAGAAAGCTCAGAGAACACCAGCAAAGATAAATGTCTAAAAGGAAAAAAAAAAATCCCCAAACTACAACTTGGCATACCATTTTTAAACTATAGAAAATCAAATAAAAATATCCAAAAAGAAGATAGAGAATAAAAAAAAAATACCTATAGATTTTTTTTACACAGAGTAAGAGAGAAGGATAGAGAGTTAGAGAGAAACATCGATCAGCTGCCTCCTGCACACCCCCCATTGGGGATGTGCCCGCAACCGAGGTACATGCCCTTGACCAGAATTGAACCTGGGAAGATAAGAATGATATCCAATGTCTCCTCAGAAACCATGTAAGCAGAGGAGGGTGGAGTAAATACTAAAGTATTGAGAGAAAAACACACCAACATAGAATCCTCTTCCCTGTGAATTTTTCCTTCAAAAGTAAAGGGGAATTAAAACTCTCAGACCAGCAAAAATTGAGGGAATTCGTTGCCAGCAGTTCTGCCTTGAAAGACACGGGGAAATACAAGTTATTGTCTGATAAAGAATCTAAGGGGTAATTGTTGTTTTGTTAATATATTAAAATGATAAATACAGAATAAAGATTAGAATTGAATACTACCAACATGATCTGACCTGTTTTTAAAATTATGCTCTGCATATTGTATACACACACACACACACACACACACACACACACATTTTAACACTATGTAGAATATTGCACACCCAGAGGTCCCTAAGAGCGTTAAGCTGACAGAAGGCAGTTCTTTATCTTATTCTCCATACTCAAACTTTAGTTTTTGTTTTCCAAGGAAAATCCAGTCGGCACTTTTGGAGTTTATGGGTGTTTATAGGATTCTTTCAGCTTATAAGATATTTCGAGTGGTTTTATTGCAGTCTTATCACTTCAAGTTTACACTACAATTCAAACAGCTCAGATCTTAAATAAAAACAAGGGATCAAAAAATGATTGCCTACACTTCAGTGTAAACAAAACCCAAAACCTTCACTACTCTTTTCCACACTTCTCAGATGCCTCACAAACCAGTACAGAAAGTCCGACTCTGAACAGGAACTTATCTAAGACGAGTTAAAATTCTTTGTTTTAATGCAAATTAACGAATACATATTTCGCAAATGTTTTATAAATAAATTTGTAAGAATTACTGAATTAGCATACTTTATAAATTACTGATAAGTAATACAGAAAATCATACCGCTTTCACAAATAAGGGATTGATGTTCTCCTAGCAGGTTTGTACAGGACCTTGGGCCACGACAACTAAAGATGATTTTTCAAGTGGGTACCGTAAGTAGTGGTGATTTAGTCATTGTGGAATCATCACCCCCATTTGAGGCTGTGGGGGAGGTGGTAACTCAGGCCTAGAGAGATAAGTGTATCCAAACATGCTCTTGTTATTTTACACTCTGTATTGATTGCCTACATGGCCTGAATTACAATGGAGGGAAAGAACAAACAGGCATAGTTGCCTGGATGCTTGAATGATTCAGATTAGGCTCTTCAACAGGAATGCTCTGACAGGGGGGCGTGCTAGGTCAACAGCCTTAAACTCAAACACAAGGACTACCTTTGATTGGGAGAAGCCTTAAGAAAAAACAAAAAAGATCATATTTCTTAAACACATTGCACCTCACTGCTAGAGGTTGGTATACTCAAGGGTGTACATAGCACTTTAATTGTCAGTGTAACTCCAGTGACCATATCAGTTGGTGAAGTCAGACTCTCACTGCTGGAAGTGTAGAGGTCCCTTCAAATATAATATTCCCTGCAGTGCATTTCTGTGGCAATTATTTTTACTGAAAAAAAGAAAGACATAATGTCAGCCTCCTTATCAACTGGCCTCTCCCTCATTTTGACCCCATAATACACATAATGGCTGGTTTAAGAGCTATTACAAAAAACATCCAGGGTACTTATTTGGAGAGGGGAGACGTCAATGACATTTTCATTAATCTGTTTTTTCACTATGCAGACTTATGTAACTAAAGTGACTGTGGGGATAAAGCCTCATGAGGACTGACAGGGCAATCACCTCCATATACTTGCGGGAGGAGTGATGCTTGGGAGTTGGGCTGGCGGTGTGTTCACACTCTGATGGAGCTAACCTAAGGCTATGATGTAAACAGGATTCAGTGGGTCCGGTCCACTTCATCACATACCTGAGGGTATTTACCAGGTGATCCCTAAGGTCACTGCCAGCCCTAACACTGTATGGCTAATATCGCTCAGGATATTTATTTGGTTGATCAGATTGACTTTTGCTCACCATCATAGAAGTTTAACACAGGCCACCAATCAGATAGACACTCTCAGTTGCTTCATTTTCCTCATTGTTGTTGTCATCACAAGTAGATGAGATCAACCTCTTAGGAATCCAGTTTGATGTGTACGGCCCTGTATATAGTTATGCAGATCGAACATCATGGTACTACCTTGGTCAGATGCTATCTACACTAATAAAAGAGAAACATGGTAATTAGCATACAACCACTACCCTTCCCATTGGCTAATCAGCATATCCTTATGCAAATTAACTGTCAGCCAAGATGGCGGCCGGCAGCCATGCACTGAAGCGAACAGGGAGGCTTGCTTGCTCCAGTGATGGCAAACTCCAACCGGCCTCTCAGCTGCAACTCTAACTATGTTGCAAATATAGAAGCTAAACAAAACCCTAGAAACCGGCTTTCAGTCAGCCGGGCTCCAGCCAGCCGGACCGCAACATTGTATCAAATACAGAAGGTAAAGGCCAGAAACCTGCTTTCAGCAGCGAGGCCTCAGAGCTAAAGCTGGCCTAGAATAGAAAAAAGAAAAAGAAAAAAAGGAGCAGTTGGGAGCTTCAGTCACCCGCCAGCCTGAAAATGGCCCTCAGCCCCTCAGCCAGCCTGGCCAGGCACCCCAGAGGGGACCCCCACCCTGATCCAGGACACCCTTCAGGGCAAACCAGCCAGCCCCCACCCGTGCACCAGGCCGCTATTCAATATAGTAAAAGGGTAATATGCCTCCCGGCACCGGGATCAGCATGACAGAGGGCAGCGCCCAAACCCCCTGATCGCCCTGCAGCTCTGTGGGTGACAGGGGGCGGGGCCACAACCCCCCTATCCGCCCTGCTTTGTTCGTGACAGGGGAAGGCACCCCAACCCCTATCAGCCCTGCTCTGTGCCTGATAGGGGGGAGCTCCCCAATCCCCTGATCGCCCTGTGGCTCTGTGTGTGACAGGGGGGAGCTCCCTAACCCCCTGATCGCTCTGTGGCTCTGTGTGTGACAGGGGACTGGGCCACAACCTCCCTATCTGCCCTGCTCTGTTCCTGACAGGGGAAGGCGCCCCAACCCCTTAATCAGCCCTGCTCTGTGCCTGATAGGGGGGAGCTCCCCAATCCCCTGATCTCCCTGTGACTCTGTGTTTGACAGGGTACGTAGCACCAACCCCCTGATCGGCCCTGCTCTGTGTGTGACAGGGTGCGGGGCCCCAAACCCCCCCCCCCACGGGCCCTGCTCTGTGTGTGACAGGGGGGAGCTCCCCAACCCCCTTGATGGGCCCTGCTCTGTGAGTGACAGGGGGCAGCGCCCCAATCCCCTGATCGGCCCTGCTTTGTGCGTGACAGGGGGTAGTGCCGCAACCTCCCCATCAACCCTGCCTTGAGTGTGACAGGGGGCGGTGTCCCAACCCCCCAATTGGCCCTACCCTGAGTGTGACTGAGGGTGGCATCGCAACCTCCCGATCTGCCCTGCTCTGTACATGACGGGGCGGCGCTCCAACTCTCCAATCGGCCCTCCTCTGAGCCTGACCAGGGGCTGCGCCTAGGGATTGGGCGTGCCCTCTGCCACCTGGGAGCAGGCCTAAGCCAGCAGCTTGTTATCTCCCGAGGGGTCCCAGACTGCGAGAGGGCACAGGCCAGGCTGGGGAACCCCCCCCCCCCCCCCCAGTGCACAAATTTTTGTGCACCGGGCCTCTAGTATACTATATTACAATAATTCCCTTCCTGGTTCATGATAAGCACATTTCCCTGGTGGCCTATAGAAGATTTGGATGAAATAAGGTTTTGAAAAATACATCTGGATGACATTCAAGTTAAAAAAATATTTCCTTAAGCTGCAAATGGTCACTAAGTTTAATGAAATGTAACATGCCACACCTGCTCATCTAACATTAGCAAATATTATAGTAAATCCTTTGTAAATTTCAGCAGCATATAAAGCAAACAAGAACAAAATTTGTTCCTTAAATCATATGAT
Source organism: Myotis yumanensis (assembly GCF_028538775.1). Lineage (NCBI taxonomy): Eukaryota > Metazoa > Chordata > Mammalia > Chiroptera > Vespertilionidae > Myotis > Myotis yumanensis. The sequence continues at coordinate 178,716,859 of NW_027223752.1, forward strand.
TGGACATTGCCTTGAAATATATCATTAGTTTTGAAAATATTCTTTCAAAAGATTTAATTCCTTAGTGTAATGTTTAAAATAAGTCAATTTAATACAAATCATTTTCAACAATAAATTGAATCTAATCCCAGTAAATTTATCCAAAAATAGTCAAACAACATATATAAGGGGAAAACAAAAATGTTCTTTTTAAAATATTTATAGGAATGTGCTATATAGTTTAGTTGTTTATTTAAGGTTTTTTGGAAATGATATGAATTGGTTTATCTAATGCAGCTCATATAGGGAGAACTGGTCTTTATAAAGCAAGATCATCTCAAAGCCCTTGAGTATAGCTGTTTCAATATAGTCACAAAAGGCTCATCTAAGTATAAAGCCAGTTCCAATATCTTCCAATAAATCTTGTATCATATTGCATTTTTTTAAAAAGACTGAAATTACATATTTTTAAATTTTCTTCGTGATTTCATTCAATTCAGTTCATCTAATCTATTTGCTTACCTATTCTATCCATGATACTGGGCAAGGTGTTTCAATATATTAAGTAAAAATAAAAAAAAAAACAACTCTCTGAGAGAAATAGTGACAAAGCAAATATAGAGTAACTGGAAAAGCAGCTACTTTTTAGCAACATGCTCTCAGAAAAATTAATTAAATATTCTAAAGCTGGATTTTCCATTCATCAGATAGTCAATAACAGTTTTAAAATCATATGTTTGATGTGAGTATTATGTGATAAATGAATAAAATATTTGAACAGTGCTTGAATATAATGTTACATTGCAATATGCATATTATAAGAAGTTAGTTGTTGGTATATTTGGGAAATATAATGAGCTTACATTTATATATGTCTAATGGCTACAGTATCCAGAATTTCATTTCCACTCTCATCCTTCTTTTCCCATTGAGTTTTCTATTTTAGCTCCCAGAATTTCAGTTAAGAAAACAAGAACTTATTTAATCCTTCTTTGGCCACAGTTGATGTAGGCACTTGATCCAAGCTTGATTAACTCAATGCTTTCTCCCAGAAATTTGCAATTAAATAATTTCAAGTGAACTTTGGCACTGGAGCTAGAATGCATAAAAAACTAGAGATAGAAAGAACCAGAAAAAGGCAGTTTGGCAGAGAGAATTAATAATGAAGCTAGTGCGTGGAAGAGAGATGGACAACCATAGGGTATTACAGAAACAGAGTAATCTTGGTTTCTCAATTCGTAGTTTTAAATCCAGGACCTTAGCAAGGGCCAATGTTCCTTCTACTACTCTCTGAGTTCTTCCATATATTTCATCTTTTCTTTAGGTTTATGAAGATAATTTTGCCTATTTATATTTAAATAATTCAGTACATTCAGCACAATGTATGATAGAACCATGGTTTAGGCTAACTTCACAGTGGACACGCTGTCTCCACAGAGGGTGCAATGCACACATCCAGGGTATGATATTCCCAAGATCACAGTGTGAAGAGCAGCCTCTGGAGTTGTGCACCAAAGCAGCTACCAGAAAAGGCCTTGCTTCTTACAACTGAAATCTTTGTCCCACTAGAACTTATGTAACGTTCTTTTGTTTCTGAGAGTAGGGAATTTAAGATGCAAAAGAATCAGGTCCTTATCAATAAGTATTTATTAATGACCTAATATATGCAAGGCATGTCAGGTCCTAGGTGAAAAGTAGTGAATAGCGTTTTGCCTCAAATTACTTTGTGAACATTTTTTTTCCCAAAGTGATAATCCTGAAAAAAATGGGAATGAGCAAGAAGAGTGCTATGAAAGTGACTTTTAATGTTTATCATGAAATTTAGAAATAGAGGATCCAATGAGTCATCACACTAAAGAGCTTAAAACATCTTGGGGATATGCTAATTCAGTGAACTTGAGAGGAAATGCCCAATGAGATAGGGTAGCACATACAGAATTCACTAATACGGATTTACACCAACAGCTGTATCTTCTGTCTCTGTCTTGTAAGAATGCTTATTTCAAAGCATTCTATTCCAAAATATGTGACATAATCTTTGCTTTGTAAACCACTCTTAAGAACAGATTTTGAATTACCATAAGCCTAAACAATAACAAGAAGTCATTATTAACTAAATGTAGTTTGGTTAAAAAATAAACATTGACCTTAAATATTAGCTCAAATACTCATAAAGCACATTATAAAGAAAAGAGTACTTCTTCCCAAGTCATTATGGGAAATTTTCTGATCATGGTACTTGTGAATGGGCCATGCTGGCAGTCCTTGAGCAGGCTAGACAAGACTACCTGCCTTTGGAGCTCATCTTTCTGGAGTTAGCTCAGATTTCTCTCAACTCTTTAGTCAGGTATCACCATATTTTTAAAAAGAATCCAAAATGCTAAAGTCTCTAAGATTTTCAGATTATTATCAGACTACATAGCATTCAATGAAGGGAAGTTTGGCAGTAAAGATTGGCTAAAAGCTGCTACACATTAGTAAGGGTTTTCAAAAGGAGCCTGAATCTGACTTCTATGACTTAAACATTAGACAGGTGGCTATTTTGCTTTTAATAATTCCATACTTTATTGTTTTTATCTCTAAAACTCAAAGGTATAACCAGACCTAGAAATAGCATATGCCCCTGTTAACATAAACCTCTTAAGAATACTAATATTATACCTTGATTTTTAGTAATTCCACAGCAGAAAATAGAGATGTGAGAATGAAACTTGTGAAAAGATCAGTTTTGAAGATATGGATGGCATAAGAGCAAAGGTTTATCTTTTGGGGCTCAACCTTGGGGAGTAGTACCAGCAGGGAACCCAAAGGGGTCCTTACATTGTGATAATTTGGCATGAAATCAGTTGGTGCCTTTGTAATAAATTAAAGAAGGACTAGAAAGAGGGTGCTCAACCTATCTTTGCATGCTATATAATTTTGGATTAGTCAAAATATTAAGGATTATAGTGTAGAATTTGCTTCAGTTCTGTGTGTTGGCTTATCATTTTCCTATGGTGCATCTCAGAAATGACTAACCAGCTGCCCTACCTGGTTTGGCTCAGTGGACAAAGTGTCAGCCTGCGGACTGAAGTGGCACGGGTTTGATTCAGGTCAAGGGCACATGCCCGGGTTGGGGGCTTGATCCCCAGTACAGGGAGTGCAGGAGGCAGCCAACCAATAACTCTCTCTCATCACTGATTTTCTATTTCTCTATCCCTCTCCTTTCCTCTCTGAAAACAATAAAAATATGTTAAAAAAAAATGACTAACCACCTCTATTGAAAAATCGTTGAATATTATGACAGCAAGAAAACAAATCACACTGCATTTAGATCTGTTTGGCATTGTTGTGTTCTTGATTAATCTTCCCTCCTGCCCTTGTGTATGTCACCTTCTCCCCTGAAACTAACAGCTGTGGCCACACACATGGCAACTGACAGGCTAACCCCCAGAGGTCAGCCCTGGAGCAGATTTTCTATGAGTGAGTCAGGCTCTGGGAAAGCTGGCCACACTCTCCCCACGAGCTGGTTTCTTGGCCAGTTCTTTGATTCATTTTATTTTTGGCAGAGCAACTTCGCTGCTGACTATGAGTCTGTCAAATGCTTCAGTCAGGCTGAATGTTGGACCGCCTCTTTCTATCATAGCTAAATATTAAAGTTTTCAAAGATATATGTTTAATGTCACACACAGCCAAAGGAAGAAGGGTTCTTCACTGTTGAGTTGTATTGATATGAAGGATGAGAGTAATCCTTAGCTCTAGGGCCAAACCCTCATTGATTCTAGCCTCTTTTCAATGAGAGGTTTGTAACATAACACTGTGACCATTTCTTGGCAGAGACGATATTTCCCACCTTATGGAGCGGCAAGTTACCAACAGTCTCAAAGCGAATGGTTGGCCCACATACAAGACACTCTTTTTCTCTCACTCAATGGTGAAGATATGGTCCATTATGTTCCTTTAACTACTCTCCTTTATGGGTAAGGTTGCTGAAAAGATTCTGGAAACGTCTGCTTTAGGTAGTAATTGGAATTGGCTTTCCATCACTCATTGGCTTGGGTTCTGATGTGGCTAAAAGGCTCAGCAGCGTCTCAGCTGATTTATTCCCTGTCATTGTGCATGCGTTTAAAAATAACACAAGTGGACATTACTCATTTTACAGGTGTGTAACAGGAGTGTTACTCAGGTGAAATTGGGAAGATTTGTATTTCCTAGAGAAAGTCCCCCTTTTTAAAATTATTTATAGTTTAAAATATTAAATATAGTATTACATATGTCTCCTTTCCCCCCCTTGACTTTCCCCTGCCATCCCCACCCCCCAGCACATGCCCTCACCCCGCTAGTGTCTGTGTCCATTGGTTATACTTATATGCATGCATTCAAGTCCTTTGGTTGATCTCGTACCCAGCCCCCCTCTCCTGCCTTCCTTCTGAAGTTTGACAATTTGTTCAATGCTTCTCTGCCTCTGGATCTATTTTTATTCATTGGTTTGTTTTCATTATATTTCACAAATGAGCGAAATTATGTGATATTTATCTTTCTCCCACTGGCTTATTTAGCTTAGCATAATGTTCTCCATGTCTATACATGCTGATGAGAATGGTAAGAGTTCTTTCTTTCTTACAGTAGCATAATATTCCATTGTGTAGAAGTACCACCATTTTATAATTCACTCATCTGCTAATGGGCACTTAGGCTGATTCCAAATCTTAGCTATTGTAAATTGTGCTGCTATAAACATAGGGGTGCATATATCCTTTCTGATTGGTATAACCAATTTCTTGGGATATATTCCTAGAAGTGGGGTTATTGGGTCTAATGGGAGTTCCACTTTTAATTTTTTGAGGAAACTCCATACTGGTTTCCACAGTGGTTGCACCAGTCTGCATCCCCACCAACAGAGCATGAGGGTTCCTTTTTCTCCAAATCCTTGCCAGCACTTGTTTGTTGATTTGTTGATGATAGCCATTCTGACAGGTGTGAGATGGTACCTCATTGTCATTTTGATTTTTGATTTGCATCTCTCAGATGATTAGTGACTTTGAGCATGTTCTCATATGTCTTTCGGCCTTCTTTATGTCCTTTTTAAAAAAGGTTCTATTGAGGTCCTTTGCCCATTTTTGATTGGATTGTTTATCTTCCTTTTGTTAAGATGTATGAGTTCCCTGTAAATTTTGGAGATTAGTCCCTTATCAGAGATAAAATTGGCAAATATGTTCTCCCATGCAGTGGGCTTTCTTGTTGTTTCATTGATGGTTTCTTTTGCTGTGAAGAAGCTTTGTATTTTGATGTAGTTCCATGTGTTAATTTTCTCCTTAGTTTCCATTGTCCTATGAGCTGTATTGGTATCTGTCCAATTTTCCCAAAGCCATTTATTGAAGAGACTGTCTTGACTACATTGTATGCCTCCTTTGTCAAATATTAATTGAGTATAATGGCTTGGGTTGAACTCTGGGTTCTCTGTTCTGTTCCATTGGTCTATATGTCTGTTCTTGTGCCAGTACCAGACAGTTTTGATAACAGTGGCTTTGTAGTATAGCTTGATATCTGGTATTGTGATCCCTCCAACTTTGTTCTTCTTTCTCAAGATTTCTGCAACTATTCGGGGTCTTTTTTATTCCATATGAATTTTTGGAGAGTTTGTGCTAGCTCTGTGAAATATGCCATTGGTATTTTAATGGGGATTGCATTGAATTTGTAGATTGCTTTGGGTAGTATGGACATTCTAATGATGTTGATTCTACCAATCCATGAACATGGTATATTCTTCCATTTGTTTATGTCTCCTTCTCTCTGTTTTTTCAGTGCCCTGAAATTTTCTGAGTATAGGTTCTTTACCTCCTTGGCTAAGTTTATTCCTATATATCTTAATTTTTTTGATGCAATGGTAAATGGGATTGTTTTTGTTGTTTCTCTTTCTGTGAGTTCATTATTGGTGTATAAAAAAGGCGTAGATTTCTGGGTGCTAATTTTGAATCCTGCTACATTGCTGAATTCATTTATTAGTTCTAGTAGTTTTTGATTGAGTCTTTAGGGTTTTTGTATGTATAATATCATGTCATCTGCAAATAAGGACAGTTTTACTTCCTCTTTTCCAATTTGGATGCCTTTTATTTCTTCTTTCTGGGTTGCAAGTTGATGCCTGCTCTGTTTGGGGTATGTGTGGGAGGCAACCAAATCAATGTGTCTCTCTCACATCATTATTTCTCTCTCTCCCTCTGTTTCACTCCCTCTAAGAAAAATAATGGAAAAAATATCCAGGGGTGAGGATTAGCAACAACAACAAAAAAGTATACATATTCTAAGAGCTTAGCTTAAATCTTCAAAAGCACATTTTAAAAGAAGAGAATAGTGCCTTTTCTCTCTCTATAGGATACTATATTATTAAATACTGTGTTAGTTAATAAAATATAAAATATATTGTTATCTCTTTTTGATACATATAGATGAAGTATTTCTGACTTGCATTACCAGACTGATTGGAAAAAGTTGGCTGTAAATAAAGTTAACTGTCAACATACTTTTTAGTCTCACTCAGAGCTGTCATGTGTAAGACTTAACTAAAATTATACCTGTAACATACCTGTATGTTAGTGCCTAAAAAGTATGCGTGTGCATACTTTGAATAATAGGAAACCCATAGAATAAAATACATGGTATTATGAGGTGTGAAAATATTGCTTCAGGGCTTATACTTTGCAGTGATTCATTTCTAGGGGGTGGTGGTAGAAATGGGTTGTCTAAGTCATCAGTAGAAAGGGAGGGCTATGTAATAGGGATAAATTTATTTTTAGATATTTTTGGACAAATTACATATTTAGAAGAGTAAACATTTTTATCAGTTATATTGTACATTGGACAAGGTCTTGAAAACTTTCATCTTTAAAGGACTAAAACTACTAAATCAAAACTTGGCTAGAATTGGCTGAGAAGATGAGATAGAGCTTATTTTTCTAATGTTTCATATTGAAAAGAGACAGATGGAATGATGGACTTATAATTCTGTGTATGCAGTATAAAGCACACATTGCTACAGTTTGTGAGTAAGTAGAAACTGATAGAGCAGATCTATATTATAATCAGTTGTTTGACTCCAAAATGGAGTCCATATATTCCAAGTAAACATACCAGAGCCAAGTGATACCACTACTATGACTAGTACATAAAATTGCCCTCATGAAGAGTATTGGTTACTTGAGGTGAGTGAGAACCATTATAGCTTTGTGTGAGAACTTTCATTTTAAAAAAGTGACTTGTAAGTTTTTAACATGAAGCCAAATGAAATAGGGCATCAAACTCTCATTATGGTATGGAGATATTATTAGACACTTAATAAAAAAATTTCCATTTTTGAGGTGACTTAACTTTTTCCACATTGCTTCCCATTGCAGAAATGTAAATTTGTATCTTCTTTTGGATGCAAAGGCTCTATCTTGGTAAAGAGAGCAGAGGCAGAGGGTGTATGGCATCTTTGAATCTCTTGCCCAGCATTCGCAGTTATTGCTTTCAATTCAGCAGCCAAGTCACTTAAGCAGACAAAATTATTTCTCCATTCGCACTCCATTGCTATAAGAGGCAGCGACTTTGGGGAAAATTTTCCATACACTGCTTGCTTTTCTATGCCCATCCATCAAGCAAATGAGCAATTTATTTCTGCCTTGGTACACTGCTACCTCAATGAATCCCCAAAAGACATCCGCCACTGTCAATTGGAGTATCAGCAAACACAACCACAAATAGGTCCAATTTGTTCAATTTTGCAGGTGATTTATATACCTGTTTAACTGGCTGTGGAGAAGGGTCTTAGTTCTAGAAGAACTTTAGAAATAAGTAATTGAGTGCCTAGGATACCTGCAAAGGGTATCCTAGAACAACTCAACTGGTTTGCATAATCACAACCCCAGTGTGCTGTAATTCAGTTAGGAGAAAAAGATAAAGTTATAAGTAGTGGAAGAGAAAGTATGCTTAATCTGAAACTTACCTTATCTATGTAGTAGTCTATGGAGGCATTTTATAAATAAAAATGTGTTCATAGCCCTAACCGGTTTGGTTCAGTGGATAGAGTGTCGGCTTGTGGACTGAAGGGTCCCAGCCTCGATTCCAGTCAAGGGCATGTATCTTGGTTGCCGGCATATCCCCAGTAGGAGGTGTACAGGAGGCAGCTGATCAATGTTTCTCTCTCATCGATGTTTCTAACTCTTTATCCCTCTCCCTTCCTCTCTGTAAAAAAAAAAAATCAATAAAATATATTTTTTAAAATGTGTTCATAGAAGGAAAAATAAGACTCACAGCTTCATGTAATATATTTATATATTATAATCTACTGACTAAGTTGACATATTAGCCAATACAAAAAAATTCAATTGGGAAAATATAGAAATAAGTAATTAAGTTAAAAAATCATTTTACATATCGTCACCCTGTAATTTTAGTGATATATCTAATAAAGTATTCGATTAATTCTTAAACTTAAATAGCATTTATACAGGTTTCAACCAGTATGCCTAGGGTTAAAGGGATACTTTTAAAAGTATATAAGAAAAGCTTTTCAAAGTTCTATAATTTTAATATTTTAATATATTTTCTGAAATGATCAATGAAGTTACAAATACACAATAAAATAGAAGTATATATATTAAATATTTTAAATTTAAACTACCTAAATTATTATATAATGTAAAACTACTATCTTAGCTGAATTTAGGCAAAAGCATTTTTTAGACATAAAATATTTTTATTTTCATTTTGTCAACCGCATCAAAGAAGCTGCTCTACCATGATGTGATATATTTTTTTAATGTAGTTAATTTGAGGGGGAAAGATAAGAAAAAGTAAAAAGGAATCTTTTTCATATAATAATGAAAGCTTAGCTGTACTTTGCAATGTGTGTAAGAATGTCTATAGACAATACCAACAGTGTTAAAAAATTATTAGAGTACTTCTTAGGGTTAACTCTCAGCAATTTTTAAAGGAAAGATACCTTTCAATGATATAGAAAAAAGGAGAAAACCTGGATTCAAAAAGTCTTTGAAACAAGGAAGCATTTGTTTCACCAATCCAAGCCTAATGTAAAGGCATTTTGTATGTTGTGTTTTTCATCAGTTACCTATGTCAAGCTGTGGAGTGTTTATACACAAGGGAAACTGTTTTGATGCATACAGTGTTTAAAATATGCGGTTCTCGTCTATAACTCAGGAGAAATATTTGGAAGAATTCTGAAGAGCACAGAAATACATTCAGTTTTAATGAATTTGCATCGAATGGATTTAAAATACAAAACAAGGGGACTATAAGCAATGAATATTAATGACCTATTCCTTAATAGCGATGAGGGCTAGACTTAGTATTGCAGGAAAACCAATGTTTTGCAAGAAATGCCATCTACCAATACCTGCTTTTTGGACCTTCTTTGTAAAGAGAAATATCAATTTCTACTTACCTATTTAAAAATATGTAATAGAAGAAATAATAACACTTTCTTCAGTAAGGACATCAAAGTGTAACCATATACAGGCATCCCATGCTTTTTGAAAGCTCGCTTCACGCCCCTTCGCTTTTATGAAAGACCTACATTAGTACCTGTTAAGCCCAGAAGAAATCCAAAGAGGATTTTCGCTTTTAGGACAAAAGGTGAAATGGGAAAACAGGGTTCAGCATTAGCTTTGCAGCAGCTGTTACAGAGGCAGCCCGCACCACACAAGCACCCCAGACAGCAGGAGTGTGCCTCACCAGGCTCCTTCCCGGGAAACTGAGCAACTCAGCGACAAGCCCCCAGAGCTCTGAACTGTGTGAGCATCTGTGCTATATCTTCATTTATTTTGTCCCTTAGCAAGACGTGTTCTAAGGCAATTGCTCCTTCGCTTTATGCCATGTCGGCTTAGGAAAGATTTCATAGGAAGGCTTCCTCTCACATGGTGGGGAAATCTGTACTTCATTTTCTTAAGGTTTCAATTAAGGAAGAGTAGAAGGAAAAGGAGAGGTGGAAGACAAACAATATTGAGAGTGAAGAAGAGAGAGTATAGACAAAAAGATATAATGAGTTAGATAACCATTATTTAGAACTGGAAGTCAGCTTGAGAGTGCCAATGTGTTTAAAAGCACTTTAACATTTCATTAGTTGATTAACTACTATTTATAACTTTCCAATGGCTCAAAATATTAAATCAAAAAATCATAAAAACATTAAATCATATAATATTAATTATAGTGATTTTTTTTTCGAAGACCACCAACAGGAAAGCTATTATTTGAGGAAAGCAGAAGCACTCTTGAGGAGCTGTTAAAATCAGGTGGAGGGCTGGTTTCTTCATCCCAGGATTTATAACTTTAGACTTATATGTGTTTAAAGTAATAAAAAATTTATCATGAAAAATAATTACTAAAATTAGTCAGTCTGGATATCAACAGTATTTTCTTGTGTGAGCTTATCTATTTGAAATTTTGGAAGAAACAGAATATAGAATGAGCAGCAACTGTGTATAAATCTGAGTTTTCAGACCCACAGTCACAGTATTTCAATATTTGTGTTCAAGTAACCCTTATTTTACTCAATAATGCCCTCAAAGAGTGAGAGTAGTGATGCTGGCAATTCAGATATGAAGAAGAGAACTCATAAAGTGTTTTCTGTATATGAAAGGTGATTCCAATATAAGAAGATATGTTGAGAGAGAGACCATGCTCACATAACTTTTATTCTACTACTAGAAGCCCAGTGCATGACATTCTTGTACTGGGGGGATAGAGGAGTCCTTTGGCCCAGCCTGTGCCCTGTTGCAGTCCAGGACCCCTCAGGGGATGTCCAACTGCTGGCTTAGGTCCGCTCCCTTAGCGCTGCCTTGGAAGCGAGAGAGGCTCCCACCACCGCTGCTGCACTTGCCAGCCATAAGCCCAGCTTCTGGCTGAGCAGTGATCCCCTTGTGGGAGCCCACTGACCACCAGGGGACAGCCCTTGGTGGTCAGTGTGCATCATAGCAACCGGTCTTTCTGCTGTTTGGTCGATTTGCATAGTAACCTTTTATTATTAGTTATTGTGCTTGATTTATAAATTAAACTTTGTCATATGTGTGTATGTATGTACAGAAAAACTTTAGCATAATAGGGTTCATTACTATTTGCAGTTTCAGGCATCACTGGGGTTCTTGGAACATATCTCTTGTGGATAAGGGTGGGACTACTGTACATATAAGTTTAGGAACCCACTTAATTTTGTACACCAAAATAAATCCTGAGTAGATGAAATATTTTAAAAATGGAATCTTGCTATAAGTAGAAGAATTATATTTATGATATTTATATCATGAAGACAATATTTCCAATATTCTAAGGTTAAAAATGAAATATTGATAGAGCTGAATAAAAATATTTTCAACTTCAGTACATCAGTTAAAACAGATCACAAAACAGGAAAAGCAAAGTAAACCAAAAAGAAAAAGGACAAACTGAAATAAATATATATATATTTGACACATATATTAAATGAGGTAGGCATCCTTGATAAAAGAGGACTTTCTCAATTACCAAGAAATATGCTTAAATATGTATAAAAACTTAGCTTCAGAGATGTTTACTACAATGTCATTTGTGATAGAAAATAGGAAAAAAAATATAATAAGATGGTCTTAGTTATATACTTCATACATAAGTAGCCATTAAAAATGTTGATAGAAACTATTCTACAACCCTCCCAAATGTTTATTATGTTTTTCCATGAAAAAAATTCTTCTAAAAGGCAGCTACAACTCTAACCTCACAGAAGGAACTAGAAAAAAAGTTTCCTTTATGACCAGGGAAACCAGTAGAACATCAAAGCATTTATATGAGAGATGGATTTTCCTTTAAAAGATTATATGACCTAAAATGTGGATTAATAGAGGGATGAATACTCCAAAAGTGCCCCATTCAGAGTGAATCCAGGGCACAGACAAAAAGGGAATATGAGCAAAATTCATACTACAAAGGAGCAAAAGGAATGTAGAAGTTATACTTTCAAAATAAAAAGAACAGAAAAATATATGTTGAATTTAGACCACAGAAACAGTAGCAGCAATTCAGGATAAAATGTAGAAATTTCTCTGATAGTAAAGTTCTTGAAATAGAATGAACATCCTCTGTCTCTTCTTGAGTTCTTATAAAAATATAATGAGTAGACAGAGAGAAAATCTATAACCTCTGCAGTGTAATCATGAAAAGAAAAGAAGTAGATAAAATAGACAAAAAGCAGAAAGCAGGAATGGACCGAAACTGATATTTGATCATTTACCTGGCACAGTATTTTAAGTATGAAAGATCATTAATTCTCACACATTGTAATCTGTATGGAATTTTAAATATGTTAAAGATGAGGAAACTGAGGTTCAAAGGAAACAATGTCAGAAAAACTCAGTGGCTGACTCAGGGGACACACAAGTAGTAAATGAAGGAGCTGACTTTGAATCCATCTGACTAAATAGCTCAGGATCTTTCCTCCACACACCCGTGCACCCAGAAGTGCCTAGACTGTTGTAGTAATTAATAAATATTAGCTGTGTCACTATCATCTTATACCAATAAACAACTTCCCAGTCATGTATAGTAATAACGATTTAGCACAAAATAGGACTGGTTTTAAAAAAATGGATGCCATAATTTCGTATTTGTATCTATGCTTTGGCTTTTATTAGGCAGACTATACATATTCCCAGAATATGTATAGGGAGGGGGATAGTGGATTTTGGCTGAAATAAATGAAGAGGAATTTGAAAATATTTTCTGAAAGAGGATTGAAAGACAACAAAAACAAGACCAAATTTATAACCAAATTTGCTCATGAGATCTTAGAATCCAAAATGTAATAATGTTTCCTACTCAGATAATTGGAAAATAAGGTTTTGAAGGTGACACTCTTTTCTCTTTAAAGGCTTATAACAAGTTTTTTTGTTATCCTTCACTTTAAAAAATGTTTTGTTTTTAAAAATATAAAGCATCTAAAATCTATTTGTGAGACATTGGTCAAACAAATATCCAACATTGCTTTATTTTCATGCTTCATTGGAACTCAAATCATACACATTACTCATTCTGCACATCTTAATTGATTCCATTTACACCCTTTAAAAAATTGCACCTCAGCAAGAGTTACTTAGGCTATTAAAAATGATAACTTTATTTTCTAAAGTGCTCTTCCAAAATATGTGATCAGAAAATCTGAAGACTTGTGCAGGATGAAGTGATTATTAAGTAACTGTTGTAATTGTTAATGCCTGGATTACAAATATCTCTGTTAATATGAAGTGCTAATCTTAATGACTAAAAAACTTGAAAATTATATCACTGGAAGAAATGTTAACTGTTGTTACAGTAGATACAAAGCAAGTGTTAGCCAAATTGTTGATATAAATTCTTGTTTCTTATCTGTTGGAATATTCTAGCTTTTTTCACAGTGGTAAGAGCAAAAGTATACTAGGTGTACCAGTTAATAATGTGGATTTTTGTCAATAGATGGAGTTACACATATGTTGATATATATGCGATTTGATATGTATGCAATTTTGTTGTATTGACAACAAGCTTCAAATTTTCATATGTCAAAATTTCTGAAGGTGTTAACATCATAGATATTTTTATGCTTAAAAATGTCAAATTTCATGCCAAAAAAAGAGCACTTGTGGGAAGTTTTAATTCATTACTTTATTTTGAAGAAAAGTGCTGCTGGGTAGCTTATGGTGAACATGCTCCATCTCAAGATACTTATGAACGCTGGTTTAAATGCTTTAAAAGTGATGACTTCAATCTGAAAGACAAAGAATGTCCAGGTCAACCGAAAAAGTTTGAAGACCAACAATTACAAACATTACTGGATGAAGATGCCTGTCAAACTCAAAAACAACTTGTGGAAAGATTAAATGTTGCTCAGCTTACAATTTCCAATTGTTTACAAGCAATGGGAAAGATTTTAAAGGAAGGAAAATGCGTGTCACATCAACTGAACGAAAACCAAATGGAAAACCGTAAAGTCATCAGTAAAATGTTGCTTCAACGGCACGAAAGAAAGTCTTTTTTGCATCGAATTGTGACTGGCGATGAAAAGTGGATTTATTTTGAAAATCCCAAATGCACAAAATTATGGATTGATCCAGGTCAACTATCAAAATGGACTGCAAGTCCAAATTGCTTCGGAAAGAAGACAATGCTCTGTGTTTTGTGGGATCAGGAAGGTGTGGTGTATTATGAGCTTCTAAAACCAAATAAAACCATTAATACTGATCTCTACTGACAACAAATAATCAATTTGAACCACGCTTTGATTGTAAAAAGACCAGAATGTGCCAGAAGACACGGCAAAGTAATTTTGCTTCATGATGATGCACCATCACATACTTCAAAACCAGTTAAAGACACATTAAAAGATCTTGCCTGGGAAGTATTAACCCACCCACCATATTCACCAGACCTTGCTCCTTCAGATTACCACTTGTTCAGATCGATGGCACACGCACTTTCTGAGCAGCACTTCAAAATGTACAAAGTAGAAAATTGGGTCTCTGAATGGTTTGACTCAAAACAAGAAAAGTTCTATTGGGACAGTATCCACAAATTACCTGAAAGATGGGAGAAATGTGTAGCTAGCGATGAACATTACTTTGAATAAGCACTTGTGATGTTTCTCTTGAAATTACCGTGTTTTCTTTGATTACAAAATCCGCATTATTAACCAGTACAATAGCAAAACATAGTGTTACCATCAATTAATCATGTTCTCTCCCTTTTCCTTCCTTCCTTCCTCCCTCCTTCTCTTCCTTCCTTCCATCTTTTTGTAATCTGGAATTCATCTAAATACTTTCTGAAGAAACTATTTTGGCATGTGTACTGAGCATAATTTTATATCCAAATTCATAGGGTATTAACTGGATTTATGATTGTAATTGGAGAATTATTTTGAGTGTGTTACATTTGAAACCACTGGTAACATTTTTATTACTGTGAAAAATACTCTCTTTCTCTTCTTAGCTAACTATCAAGGATAGTCAAGCCATTTCAGATTTTCAATCAATAGTAAAAGAATTGGAGTGAGATTTTCTGTTTTCCAGCATAATACCACAGGAGACTTGTATGAACTCAGAAGGACATTCAGAAAGTTTCTGTTTGTGGCCATTGAATAGTCCAACGCCTTTTCAGCTGTGTTTCACTGTGAGGTGACAGATATTGGCAAGAATGTTCAATGACTATAAATGTTCACATGTAACTCTGAGAAAAAAGATTGCAATGAAAAAATGTATTGACCTCAGTAAAACACTTAAACTGAAAACCTATTCTTAATTATGCTTTTCATACATACACTTGAATTCATGTGTAAATTACTTATAAAAGATATCTGTGTATATGTATAGACTTGGTTACTTTAACAAGCTCTTCTATAAAAGCTAAGTTAAATTATATTACACATTATAAGGATTTCAGCAGGCTTCCCTGAATTAAATATAGAAAAGTTAAAGCTCAAATTTCAGAGTTCTGAGTTCTTTTATGCCAAGGGATTGGCAATAGAGCTATGGAAGCACTCCATAGAGGTGCAGCAAAAGATAAATGAGTTCTTTTTGAGTTCAAGTTCTCTTTATATTTTGACTAATTTAAAAAATGAGAGGTACTTTGTTTCTCACATCTAGCACATACAGTGAATGGAACATTTCATTATGATGAGGAATTACAAGAAGAGTGACGAAATCTCAAGGACAATCTTAAGAATATTTTAACATGTGCTTCTGCAAGCAAAGCCAAGTCCAATTTAATTCAGATAAGCAGAATCACAGTAGTTCAGGAGCCTGGTACCAGACCTCCATTAGGCAACTTTTCCCAACATTAACCTTCATTATAATGATCACCCACCCAAAGCTCTCATTTAGAAAGTGCAATATATATATATATATATATATATATATATATATATATATATATATTTGAGTGCAGATAAAACTATCATATAGGTGCCTCAAAAATCCCTTTTCCTCAGATCAGTTAGAAATTACATTTTTAAAGAATGCATTTCCTAGACAGGTGTACACTTACACTTTATTAAAATGTCTCAAACACCTTCTCAATCATTCTGGTTTGGTGAATGCTAAAGACATATGGTCCAGAATCTTGCCAAGTCTCATTCTTGTAGACTTGGAAATGTATTAAATGAAATGGTTTTCCTTGAGGAGCACAGCAAGTTGAAATCTTGTTTATACTTGGCACATTTGATATATTCTTTTACAAAAAGGTGTGTGTGTGTGGGATTCTCTTCTTTGCCTCCCTATATTGGCAATTTTATCCTCATTGATAAGATGACCACGTTTTTACCCAAATTAGGTCACTTTTGAGAGGGAGAGGAAATGCAATTAATAATATTTCTGAGAAAATAGGCATAACCTAGGTAGTGCTAGGGAAACTAGAAGGTGCGGTTACCCAATCATATAGGATAACATCCAATATGATTATATTTTCTCATAAAACGTCCTATAATGTTATTGTACAGAAGAGTGACATCTGAGATTCCTTTCTGCCCAGAAAAATTTATATTCTCTTTTTCTTGGACACACAGATAAACTTTACAATTCTAGCAATGGAATATGAGCAGGTGTTAAAAGTATTATTTCCACATCTGGCTTATTCCCTCTTGTTCCGCTATGTCCTATATCCCCTCTGCATGTCTGACTTGGCCACACCTCTAGTCTAGGAAGTCCTTGGAAACCATGTTTCAAATATGGTGGAGCTGTTCTCAATCTGAATCTTGAATGCAAGATGACCCTTCCAATCTGTTTATCCATTCAGCATTTTACCTTGTCAAGACATAAACTTCTTAGTGTTTATTGTGAGTTGAATTGTGTCCCCGACAAAATATGTTAAAATTCTAGCCCCTAGTCGCTCAGAATGTGACCTGCTTGGAAAAAGGGTTATTGCAGATTTAGTTAGTTAAGATGAAGTTACACTGGAGTATGGTGGGTCCTTAATCCAACATGACTGGTATCTTCATAAGAAGTGGGAAATTTGGGCACAGGCACACAGACAAGAAGTCATGTGAAGTCTGACACCGGCAAACACAGAGAGAAGAAGGCCATGTGAAAGTGAAGACAGAGACTAGACTGATGCTGCCACAAACTAAGGAATATCTGGGGCTACCAGTGCTGCAAGAGTCCAGAAAGGATTCTCTCCCAGAGCATGGTCCTGCCAACACATTGACTTTGAAATCCTAGTATCCAGAACTGTGAGAGAATGTTTCTTTTTTTTTTTTTTTTTCCAAAAAACTACCCAGTGTGTGGCACTGTTACAGCAGCCTGAAAAACTCATAAAATATTTAAGTTCATTATGAACTTGTGTTTCTTTGTTTGTTTGTTTGCTTTGTATGTAGTGGTTACTATCACCTAATATGAAAGGAAGGGCTATGGTTCTGACGCAGTGGGATTTTAAAAATTATTATTATCGATCTGATACAATGGACAAGCCTTGAAACTGAAACAAGGGTCACAGTGGGGCTAGATCAATTCCCCAGTTTCACAGTTGAAGTGGTTCTTCTTCCCTCTAGTAGTTTTAGGTATTTTCAAGGGATGGATAATTTGGTATTAGCTGTTTTCTTTCAGAATCAAACAATTTTGCCAAGAAGGAGTTATGTGTTAAACAATGTGCATGAGTGGATAGCAAATTTCCCTCTAGGTGTGTGAAAGGTCTTGTTCAGTAACCATTTCATGATTAAATACAAAAATTAAATCCAATTACTTTGAAATCGCTTTGCTCTCCCAAACATAAGAAACAAAGGGTTTAAGCACACTTCAAAATTGGTCAATAACTTTTCCCTGTGCAAACTTTTATTGCATTCATAAATGGATTCCTCCAACACCTTAATCAGCACCTTAGCCAAATAAACTTAGAAAGGAAGACCCATATATTAAGAGTACTTTAGCTCAGCCAGTGTTGCTCAGTGGTTGAGTGTTGACCTATGAACCAGGAAGTCATGGTTTGATTCCCAGTAAAGGCATATGCCCTGTTTGTGGGCTTGATTCCCAGGGTGGGGAGTGCAGGAGGCAGCAGATCAGTGATTCTCTCTCATCATTGATATTTCTATCTCCTGCTCCTTCTTCTCTGAAATCAATAAAAATATATTTTTGAAAAGGAATATTTTTAAAATCCTACTAATTATAAAATAGTTTTAAAAGTCCATTCATTTACAAGGAAATTTAAATTTATCTCAAACACATGTGAATGCCAATCCATGAATGACAAACATGTATATAAACAATAGACTGTGAACTACATATGAAATGTTTGTGGCTGGAATGGGTTTGCATTAATATGTGAGAAAGACCCACATACAGGATGAATGTTAGAAAGGATAGAGAGCAAAAGCTGTGTGATCACATTTAGCACTCAAATAGGGGCAAAGCATTAACTGTAACTAAACATCTGACATAGGTGACCAGAATTAGTAAGACTTGTATTTATTTACTATCAGGAAATTAACAGAAGCATCTGTGATATACTAAGTAAATAAAAAACAGCAACAACAACATACCCCTGCAGTAAAGATCTAAGCGGATTACCACATAGGGAATGTACACAGAACAGTGATATCTGATGCAGAAGACAGAGCACCCCTGAACTGCATTCAGGAATTGCTAACACATGGCAGCCAACAGCAAATGTTTAGCCAGCTCCCAGCCAGAGAAACATGCCTTATCCACAGGTTATAGAATAAACACAGATGCAGCAAAATGAGTCACCGGAGGACAACAAAAATCTAAATTGAAGGTAAATGACGCTTTGTGCACATGCATGACAAGAAATCCATTGAGCAAAACTAATTTTATATCTGTGCCAGAATGGCTGTTTTATGTGTTGGAAACAGGGAACAGGAGGGATAGAAAATTGTCACATAATAGCAGGCCTTGGAGTGTACTAAAACAGAGAATGCCTTGTGCATTGGTAAAAAAAGGAAAATATATATGTTCTAAGAAGTAAAACTCATTCACAGTGTTATCAAAATAGAATAAAGAGATATTGATACAGAAAATAGGAAAAGAGGAAAATACTGAGAATAAGAAAAATGTTCAATGAAAAATGCAAGAAAAAATAGGCAAGATCCCAGAAAAGTGGCTTCCTTTGTAATACACATAAAATGATGACATGGAAATCAATCATTTCCAGAATGTATTTTATAAAATTACTATATAGTTCTTTCTATGTATCAAAAGCTATACCATCAAACTGTGTTATTTTATTTGAATCAATTATTAGTACAGAAGGAAATTAATTTCTGAATTGTGTACTCATACACGTTTTTCTATTCCTGAAATTCCCCTGTTATTTTAGGCTCTATAGTGTGTCTGTGCATTTGCGGTATCTGGGTAACAGTGGCAACAGTTTCTTCAGGTAGAGGCTTCAGATTAGTCCCTTGGTAAAGTTTTCAGTGTTTGCCTAAAATCAAAGACCAGCATGAGAGGCAACAAGTGTTTATTTGAGATCACATAGATTAGATATTGGGGGAGCACTGATTCAGGCAGAAATCCAAATAGTTTTCTGATTATGGGTTGAATTTAGGGATTTCTTTGCAAAGAAAAGAGAAATAATCAGATAAATAGAGGGTTTAAATTGGATCTATGATAATTTTCATTTAATATTAATAACAGACTTTTTTCGGCTAAAATTGCTTATTAGAAAAAGGAGGTTGGATTTTCCCGTCTCATTATGAGTAAAGTTTAGTTGATAACCTTGGTGTGAATTCACATTTGCTGCCTTGTCTTTTTCATGAGAGGGTAGATCAAACAAAGTCCTTCTTCCAGATCTCTTTCCCAAGTGTGGCAGTAGCACACAGTGACCTTGGAAAGGATCTCAGTCACCCGTCACAGTGCCTGCTAGAAAGCCACTTGGCCCTAATGGGAGCAGAGGGTCAGCTCCTCCTGCCCATTTGGCACAGCCTGCTCTCTGGAGAGCTTGCTGTTCAGCTCAACCATCCTCATTTTGCCCCGAATGCTGGCTGCTATATCCACAGCGAGAAGGAAACAAACAAAAACAATCACTCAGTCCCTGGCTGAGTCTCTCCAAGGCAAACCTATCTTTGTTTCATTTCTTTGAATACAGGCTAAAGACGCAAGTTCAATCAGGGAAGCATCTAAACTGAAGTTTTGCTAAAGTAGAAGAAGACTTGCAGAGGATACCTTACTGTACAGTGGGAAGGGATTAGAATGCATTAGCTAAAAGTTGTTGGTCTCCTTAGGAAGAGAGATACATTTGGATACTGTAGTGTGAGACTTGACAGTTGCCTATTATTATTATTATTATTATTATTATTATTACTAGAGGCCCAGTGCACGAAATTCATAGACATTAAAAGGGGATTAATTAGGGGAAACATTTTAATATTGCTATTTGCCCTTGATAATAGAAATGTCAGAGATGAAAGAAAATTAGTAAAATGTATATGAAAATCTTCCTCCTGTCAGAGTCTGGGGTACACCATGGAACCCAGAGTCAAGTCCCCGACCATCCACATGGGCCTCAAAATCATGCGAGACCCAGACCCGGCTCCCCCCCCCCCCATTGGGCTAGATCCAGACCTGACCAGTCACACCCATGTCAAGTCCTTTTGGACAGGGTGCACAGCCTCAGGTCTCCTGGCCCTGCACTGGGACGGGGGGCGCGGCCTGAGGTCCCCCAGCCCAGGCCAGGGCGGGGAGGCGTGCCTTGAGGACCCCCATAAAGCTCCACCGGGTGGGGGATGCTGCCTGAGATCCCCTGTCAAGCCCCACCAGGTGGAGGGGCACGGCCTGAGGTCCCCCATCAAGCCCCGCTGGGTAGGGGGCAGGCCTTGAGGTCCTCCGTCAAGCCCTGTCGGGCAGGGGTCGCAGCCTCAGGTCCCCTGTCAGGCCCCACCGGGAGGGGGACACAGCCTCAGGACCCCATCAAACTCCACTGGGCGGGGGGTGCAGTCTGAGGTCCCCTGCCCTGGGGAGAGGGGAGCTGCCTGAGGTCCCCCAGCCCAGCACTGGGGCAGGGGGGTGCACATTGAGGTCCCCTGTCAAGCTCCGTCAGGCAGGGGGCATGGCTTCAGGTCTCCCGGCCTGGTGCCGGGGTGGGGGGGCATGACCTGAGGTTCCCCGTCAAGCCCTGCCGGGCAGGGGCGGGGGGCACAGCCTAAGTTCCCCTGGCCTGGCACTGGGGTGGGGGGGCACCGCCTGAGGTCCTCCAGCTTGGCACTGGGGTAGGGGGCATGGTCTGAGGTCCCCCATCAAGCCCCATGGGGCGGGAGGGAGCCCAGCCTCAGGTCCCTGCTGATTGCTCATTAAGGATCATTATGGGAACTCAGCCTCAGCTGTATATGCAGCCATGTTGTGCTATGGAAACCGCCCCCCCCCCCCCCCCCCCCCACACACACACCTCCGCTGTGGGTGCTGCCATCTTTGTGACAGAGTGATGGTCAATTTGCATATTCATCTATTATATAGGATTATTATTATTATTATTATTATTATTTTGTAATACAGGTGTGTGACTTAGTTTGACTGCTGTGGCATGCACTTCAAAGGGGCTTCCATTTCAAGGAAGTCTATCTCAAAACAAACTATCATGATATATTTTACAATTGCACTGCTAAAGTTTTCCTAATAAGATCACTGCTACTTAAGATCTTTAGATGCTTCATTAAGAAGACTAAAAATTGTTTGTACAATGAATAATTCAGTAGTGCTGTCACCACCTAACAATGATCTACATATTTTTTCAAATTAAACTCAGTTATCCATTGTTTCATCTTCATCAAGAATAAATGAGACATCAGAATTATCTTATATACACTTTTTCCACTCAGAGAAGTTGGCACTTTTTAATATTTGTTCATTTTTTTAAAAAAAAAAATTAGGGCAATGTCTTATAATATGTGAGATTATAATTAACACTCTTCATTAGGAAATGACACACAAACTACAACAAATTTCTGCCATTTAACATATTTACAGGTTAATAACATACAACATCTTTGACTTAGTCTAAGGTGACTATTCATTCTTTTTTTTGTTGTTAATCCTCACCCACAGATATTTTCTCCTTTTTTTTTTTTAGAGAGAGAGAGAGCTGAAGGAAGGGAGAGAAACAGAAAGAAACATAGATACATGAGAGACACTTCGATTGGTTGCCTCCTGCACACGCTGTGACTAGGGCCTGGGATGGAACCTACAAATGAGGTACTTGCCCTTGACCAGAATTGAACCTGGGACCCTTCAGTCCACAGGCCAACGCTCTATCCACTGAGCCAAAGTGGGTAGGGCTCATTCCCTTTTAAACCCCCAAGCCAGTTCTTGTTTTAAACTCTTGAATCAAATTAATGATAGCACTCCCTAAATTATATAAAACACAATAGAACTCTGATACTTAACTTTAAAAAAAATACCTCCCACGTTCAGTCTCAAAATTTCCTGGTTTACATGTAACCAGAATGAAATAACATGGTATGTTTGAGGAGTTGTAGATACTTTCCTATCTCAATGCCCCAATTCCAGTTTTACTTAGCTGTTTATAGAGATTACAGAGGGTGCTTGAACAATCTAAGCAGTTTTTCAAGGTAATAACTATGCTGTTTCACAGGGAATTAGACAGTTTGTCATATTTATGAATTTCAAATGGAAGAAAAATGCAAGCAACCACTCAACCATAACCAGTGTGTGATTTATGGACAATGGTCGTAAAAACAAAACTACCAGTATTAAATGCTTTATCTTCATTTTCCAGTCAGAGGATGTGAACAGATGACAATCTGTATTTGTTGGAAATTAAATATCACTGAATAAGGTTAAAGAACAAAAGCAAAAAACACCTGTAGGCATGGTGGGATTATTTTTTTAGCACACACTGTTTAATGTGGAGGTCCTGGACCTATAATGATCCCAGCTGGTTTCTCATATGTTAGCGATGTTTACAAGTACATTAGAGGTGTCCTGGCTTGTGTGGCTCAATTTGGTTGGATACTGTCCTGTGCACCAGGAGGTTGCCAGCTAGGGCACATGCCTGGGTTGCTGGGCTTGATTCCTGGTAGGGGGAGTGAAGGAGGCAGCTGATCGATGTTTCTCTCTCACATCAGTGTTTCTCTCTCTCTCCCGTTCTCTCTCTCAAAATCTCCCTCTCTCAAAATCTCTCTCTCTTTCCATATATAGCATAACAGAAGGTATATATATAGTTAAAATCTAATCTCTTAATTGCAATAGTACATACAAATGGCTTTTTTGGCTGCCCAAATGCTAGGTGTATTTGCTTTCTTTATATGTTTTTTCTGTGTATGAATGCTTATAGAAATATAGATGGATACATATCTGAGAATGTTTATATTTTTTTATGAATGTACACTTAGATTATGTGATTGAGACAAAAAGATATTTTATAAAATGTGACATAGCATTTACTTAATCTTTATTCATCATTCTGAATACGAGGATTTTTAAATTCCTAGATAGAATTAGTCACTCTTAGAAAAATACCTGTCATGATGGAAAGCAGCAGTGCCAGCAGTGATCATTGCTTTTCAAAGAAATAGTTGAATGAAATATTTCCTCTCTACTATATGCCATTATGGATTTTTATGGAATACCTATTAGAAAGGTTAAAGGCTGACTCCTCCATAACTACAAATTTGACAGTGCAGGCTTGTGACCTTCAAAATATGAATATTAATGACCTTTAAATCTCTCTTAGATAAATTAAAATATATCTATAGCATGAGAAGCAAGGATGAAATAAAGATCCCAATGAGCTAAATAAAATAGAGAAGAAAGCAGGTAATTTTAGCACAACAACCTCTTTAGTCTTTTGTTTTGTCTGGGAGGTGGTTTGATGCCAGCTAACCACATAGGCATAACAGAAGGTACTGTGGGCAGGAATATCAATGAGCTTGATTTCCCTCACTTTAGGGAAGGGGAGCAGGATCCTATGACCTTCCTCTTCACCTTCTTGGGAAGAAAGGGGTCCACCGTTGCCCTGCTCCCTCCCCCTAGAGTCCCAGATAAGCAAGAGTTGACTCACTCGCCTGTGCAGATCCTCCGCTCACAGTGGGACACTCCGCCACCAGCGGAGCCAACTGCTGCCACACTCCCTGGGAAGCATGTTTGGCCAAGCAGAACAAATCCTTCTTATGTCACTACACCCCCTGGCATATACGATGGTGTCGGTACTGCTCCAGCTCTGTTGAAAGAAGTTTGATTTGGCAGACAGATCATAGGGATTCTTGGCCTCGACATAAACCCCAACATTTCCCATGGTTTTCCCTTTGCTGTCTCAACAGCAGAACCATGTCCTCCTTAGCTAGATGGATGGTCAGGCAAATGTCTCATAAAACAGCTGAGTTTTGCAATTGAACTCCAGCACAGCAGCAGCAGCAGCAGCAGCAGCAGCACAATCTATGTAAAACAGAAGTCCCAGAAATGCTAAGAGACCAGACAGGCTACCACAGGACATCTCAACCCTTCTGTGCTCCAGGAACCTTGTCCAATGCATAATTTTATTTTTTTTTAAAAAAAGAGAAGTTTTAGGACAATGTTAAAGGGGATGGCATAAGAGACCCTTCAGAATTAGCATGTTGGAGGTTAGTAAATAAAAGAACACTAAAGGGAGAGATAACCCCAGACACTGGTGTTTGCTCTTCTCTGCACTATTCCTTTCTTTATCTGATAATTCGTTGTAGGTCTCTGCCAAAATATTGAGGACTCTATTCCTTTGAGTGTGCTGGGGATTGGCCAGGAAGAAGAGGGGTTGAGTGTTTGTGTGATATGCAAAAGATAAATAATTCACCTGTGGAATTAAAGCTAAGGTTGGTCTTCGGGGGGAGATCACTGGTTTAAGTAGCCTCATATTTTCTTGCACATGGCAGTTCAAGTCATTAAAACAAAACAAATAAATAGACTGTGTCCTTCCTATGAATGAATATGGAGCTCATAGCATTTGAGATTGGGGCTAGTTTTTCCGCAGACTAAAGTATCTACTCATTTACTAAATATTGATGGAGACTTCACACTGTGCCAGATACCAATCTAGGCACTGTTCTGTCCTGAACAAATCTAAGTCCCTGCCCTCAATGGAGCTTCCATTGCAGTGTGTACAGGGCAAGGAGCACAGAAAATAAACTCATTAAAAATGGTTTGTCAAATGGTGATGCATGCTGCGGGGCAAAGTAAGGGAAGGATGAGCAGAACAGGGGTGGATAAAATGGGTTGTGCCTTTAATATATTTCTCAAGAAAGGCCTTGCTGAGAAAGTGACATCAGAACAAAGATTTGAAGGAGTTGCGTATGGCTATATCTTGGGTATTCAGGTGGAGAGAACAGTGAGTCCAGAAGTACAGGGCTTAAGGGTAGGAGTGTGCTCAGAGTGACTGGGAAACAGGAAAGAGGCACATCACTGGAGTGAGCAGTGATAGGTAAAGATAAGAAGATGGGTCACAAGTAACCACCATGATTGCACTGAGATAGGAAGTTATTTAAGCAGAGTTATGTGATCAGAAGAAAAATATGGTTTGTTTTGCCTTTTGAAAGGGGTTGCTGTATTATTCTATTGAAAACAGCCTGTCAGGAACAGAGACAGAAATAGGTAGAACCATTAGAAAGAAAATAAATTCTTAATTTATGTGAAAGATGATATAGTTTTAACCAGGGTGGTGGCAATGAGGTGATGAGTGATGGTATTTTGTTCATTTTTGAAAGATTAAGCCAAGATGTTTCTGATGTATTAGATGTGAGGTAAAAGGAGAGACATTAAAGACAACCTCGATATCTATTTATTTGAGTGCTTGGACAAAGAGAGTTGCATTTACAGACTTAGAGATGACTTTAGGAAAACATGTTGGAGACAGATAATTTTGTATATGTGAAATTTGAAATGGCAATGAGACAGTGGTAGATGCTGAGGGGGGACTAGGACACACGAGTCAGGAATTTAGAGGTGACTATGTTGGAGGTACAGATTGAGCATCTTATAGATAATATTTAAAGTTATGAGACTTAATGAAGCAAAAACTGACACTTTACCCTTTTTGCATGATAATGAAGCACTTCATATACAATAGTTAGAAAGACAAACAGAAATATTTTACACTGTGAGATTAAGCCAATACCAAGATTACCTTCATTGCTTCTGGTCCTTAACATAATAAAACCTTCAATATTGCTCAGAAACCTGGACTTCATAACCAAAAGAAATCATCCCTGCATTATGATATACTGATATCTGAAGATATGCATGATGTTCATAAATGTAATAATTTGTGACAGTTGTTATCTTCCTGCCAGGAGCAGACTAATGTAAACTTAGTACTTTTGATAATTTTGTGAGTTTTTTTCCTATTTAAAATATGTGTTGTGTTTTTTATTTGGTAAATCAGTATTCCGGATGTCTGACTCTCTTGTACACATGGATAGAAAAGTTTTTCCTCTTTGCAAAACAACATCACCTATGGGTGAGTCTGGATGAAGAAGTGGTTCAAACTGAGACTGGACAGTGGTTCTCAATCCTTTATGCCTGTTAAAAATGCATGGGATATGCCCTAGCCAGTTTGGCCCAGTGGATAGAGTATTGGCCTGGAGACTGAGGGGTCCCAGGTTCAATTCCAGTCAAGGGCACATGCCTGGGTTATGGGCTCGATCCCCAGTAAGGGACATGCAGGAGGCAGCCAATCAATGATTCTCTCTCATCATTGATGTTTCTATTTCTCTCTCATTCTTCCTTCCTCTCTGAAATCAATAAAAATATATTTTTTAAAAATGCATGAAAAACCCACCATTGGCCCTGGCCAGATAGCTCAGTTGGTTAGAGTGTTGTCCTGATACTCCAAGGTTGTGGATTCAATTCCTGGTCAGGGAACTTACAAGAATCAGTCAATGAATGCATAAATAAGTGAAACAACAAATTGATTATATATATATATAATCTTTTTTTATCTCTTTCTCAAATTAATATATTAAAATAAAACACCATTGCCCTGCCTGGTCTCATGCCTTGTATATGAATTATATTTGATTCCTTAGAGATAAAGTTCAAGTATTTGTTAAAAACAAATCCTTAGGTAATTCTAGTCTGTGGCCAATGTTGAGAATCATTGATTTGTAGGTTACAGAGGTGGGAAGGAACCAAAAATAACACCAAGGAAGAGAGAGAGAGAGAGAGAGAGAGAGAGAGAGACAGGAATGTTGTTTCCAGAAGCGAAGTGAAGTGAAGAAATTAAAGACAGGGAGGGGGAGTTAATTACATTACATGGTACTGACAGGCCAAGTAAAATAAATACTAAAATTGGTCAGTGGATTAGCAATGTGACTGTACAATATAAATGTATAAAGGATGGTTTGTTTGGTGGGTTCAAGAAAAAAGGGAGGCAGGAGAATTTGAAAAAGAGTATATAGACAAACTTTCAAGGAGTTTTTCTCTAAAAGGGAGAGCAGGGGAATGTGTAGTCACTGCTGAGGCTGTGGAATGAAGAAATAGACTTTTTTTCCCCCTAAATGAGATAAACTACCTCATATAATATGCGTTTGAGAATGAAGAATGAGGATACAGGAATATAATTGAGGATACAGAGATAAAAGAGGTGAATTACTGAAGGACCTGTGTGCATGAAAAGGAATTGGATCCCGAGAAAAATAATGGAGTTGGTATAAAAAATAGTAGTCTTGAGCTTAATTCCCAAAGAAGGAAAGTAGACTATGTTAGTACAGATATAAATGGGTTGGTAATTTTAGAGAAATAAGTTTTCAAAAGTTCTGCCTGATTCTCATTGAAATATGAATGAGTCATCAAGTTAAAGAAAAAAAGGAGAGAGGTGTTAATGCTTTGAAATAGAGACTCTGTCCTGGAAGTTTTCTCAAGACAGGAGCCCCAGATTGGCAGTATATTCATTACCTACTGTACGAAATTTCAGGTCCGATCTAGACCTACTGAATCCAAGTCTGTGTTAGCAAGATCCTCAGGTGATTTATATGCACATTCAAGTTTGAGAGGCACTGATTTAGAAAAAACAGTGGGAGAGTTAAAGGATTGAGGCGATATGGGAGATATGGTAGAATTGCTGGTAGTACTAAGGCCCCCTTTGATGTTATTGAACATGAATTGAAAAAGACACCACTTAGCATGGTTTTGAGTTTTTATCCGGACAGTTCACCATGTGGGTGCAAGTAAAAGAGTAGAGAGAGTTGCTTTAACCAGAATTTATTTTACCAGGAGCAGATAGAATGACAAATAAGCAAGAGAGTTGATGGTAATTTCAAGGGAGTGGTGATTATGCTGATCAGGAAGTGAGAATGAGACACTTGTGAGGAACAGTGAGAAGGGAAGGTCAAGCCATTGCTGTTCCCAACCCTGGGAGTTAAACTACTGTTGGAGTTGGGGTACAAAGGGATTGAATTACAAGCTTTTTATTCATCTCTTGGTAATTATCATTGATTGCTAAGAACAGCACTTTACATCATTGCTTACTTTTCTCTTTGTCTTTTAAAATTATTCCTTCCATATTGGACACTATTCATTTTCTTATTATATTGACCACCCCCCTCACCCCCCTTCTTTGTATCAGGGTTATATTCAAAAGTGTCATCTGTTTGCAGTTCCCATGGCTTTTTCATTTGTATCCCATGGAAGTATTTTATCTCCAATTTTACTCCAATGGGATGATCCAGTCTCTTGAAAAGCAGTAGAGAAAAACAAAGTTACTTACCAAGCAGCCAGAAATAAGACTGAGATGCCTACCTGGGAAGATTATAGTTAATATGAAGCTAGACTAGATTTTGGTTGGGGACAAAAGAAGAAAAGGCTGAGTGTCCTCTCAGAATGGAGAAGTTTTGAAAGAAACTTTAGTTAACAAAATAGGCAACTGTGTGGAGAATGGTTGAGACTATTGCAACAGGGTAGAGAGATTGAACTCAACTCTGCTGAAACAAAACACAGGAGAATTGTAAGCACTGAAATGAGCTGGTGGAAAGGTGCTGGAGAACAGTAGCGGGGAGGGAGGTCAGTGTATTGGTACTTATTGAAGACACTGGGACATAGTGATCCTATGTTTCCTGATGATCATATTTCAAACTAGAGGCCCAGTGCATGAAATTTGTGTACTTGGGGGAAGAGGGGTCCCTCAGCCAGGCCTGCACCCTCTAGCAGTCTGAGAGCCCTTGGGGGTTGTCTGACTGATGGCTTAGGCCATCCTTAGTGCTGCAGCAGAGGTGGGAGAGGCTCCCACCACCACCGCTGCACTCTACAACCCTGAGTCCGGCTTCTGGCTGAGCAGCTCTCACCTGTGGGAGCATACTGACCACTAGGAGGCAGCTTCTATGTTGATCGTCTGCCCCCTGGTGGCCAGAGTGCATCATAGAGACTGATCATTCTGCTGTTCGGTCAACTTGCAATATTAGCCTTTTGTTATATAGGATGGCTTCAAGGTCCTTGCATAAGACTCTGTGTTGTAAAACTTGCAAGTGGCTGGGAGAAAAATTTATGTCTCAATAGGGAAGAGAAAACATTTACAAGTGCAAGTTTTCTAAGAAAAAGAAGGTCTGGAAGAAACAGTCTAAAGTTTATGCCATCTTTGTACTACTCGGTGTAGTACAACCTGCTCCTCCTTAACCACAGAGAAGGAACAGGGGTGTCTCGTGCAATATGACTTCAAAGTTCATGAACCTAGTACTATTTCCTGATAACTCACATAGCCCAAAATTATAGACATAAATATTTAGATTCAGATAGAACTAGAAAATATGGGCATATCTCTGGAAAATGAATAATACCAGCACATAATAAGAAAGTAAGGGAGAGGGAGAAAGAGAGAGAAACATCAATGTGAGAATAAAACATCTACTGGCTGCCTCCTGCACCCCCTTTTCAGGGATCAAGCCCACAGCCTGGGTATGTACCTTGACTGGGAATGGAACTGGCAACCTTTCAGTATAAAGGAGGATGCCCAACAAACTGAGCCACACTGGCCAGGGCAACAAAATTTGTTTTTGATGTTTGCTATACAATTGTTATAATTGTTTTCACTGAAAATATTATTAGGTGCTAATATCAAATTGTAATGAAATGGGTCCAGGAAAATGTTGAAGAAAATATAGTCAATAATATTATAATAACTATGTTTAGTGCCAGTTGGCTACCGGAAATATCAGGAGGATCAGTTTGAAAAGTAAATTATTGGCTAACCTACATGCTGAATATCTGAAGCTAATTCAAAATAATATTGAATGTAAACTGTAATTTAAAATTTTTAAAAATAAAAAATAAAAGTTTCTTAAAAAAAAAGTGCTAGAAATAAAAATATGTACCCTTTTTTGGGAAGGGGGAGTTAAAAGCCTATTTTTTTTAAAAAAAATCTAGTACTCTCCAATTTTTTCCTTAACTTCAGAAGTTCCCTTTTTAACTATCATCATTTTTGGTATGGTTCATTAAATCAGTTTAGATTGCTTCTAATGCTAAGGTATAAAGAAGATGGAAAAAGGGAAATTAAGAGAAAGAAAGAAAATAATAGAATTGCCAAAAAGAAAGTCATTATATACTATTAAACTCCTGTGATAAAAATTAACCATTTGAAATATCAACAGACAAAAATAGTTTCTGAGGAAAAACTCCTTTTATCTAATATTGTAAAGCACCTCTAATCTTAATCTTAAAAGATAAAACTGCCCAGCAAGTGTTGCTCAGTGGTTCAATGTCGACCCATGCACCAGGAGGTGGAGGTGGCTGGTTCAATTACTGGTCAGGGCACATGCCTGGAGTACAGGCTTGATCCCCAGGAGGGGGTGTTCAGGAGGCAGATGATCCATGCTTCTTTCTCATCAATGTTTCCATCTCTCCCTCTCCCTCTCCCTTCCTCTCTGTGAAATCAATAAAAACATAAAAGAAGATGAAACCTAATTTAAAATGAGGGTTAATTTAAACAAAAACTACCAGGTAAGTTTTCAGTAGCTTGAAAGCCTGGCTGAGATGAATGTATTAGGAAGACAAAATATAGGCCAGAAGAAGCTTGAAAGCCAAAACCAAAGTAACATCCAAGTTCAATCACAAAGGAAACTGTTTCTGAGCCTGTGCCAAAATTAATGCCAGTCAAAGAACATACTGTACCGTAGCGAATTTAAAGATGCCACTTTAAAAGGAAAACTTGGATATATGTTGGCATGATGCAAATTGCTATGACTCTTTAAGTGCTTGAGGTTCTAACATAGACTAAAACTTCATTAGTAAATACAAATGAACCAGATATTGAAAAGCTGCTTGGAATCAAAAACATGCACAGAAGCAGAAGGAAAACAGACAATAAAATGTAGACACCTCATTTGTCAGAGGGAGAGCACTTCCATCTCAGTGAGATGTTCAGATAACTGATATGCGCCCCGCTAAGCACTGCCATTATTGTGTTTTAACTTTTTTGATGGATATCATTATAACATGAATTGCTTATTCCTGTGCCTTGTTAAATAAGAGGTACTGAGTATAATCTACCTGTTCTTTGATAACCTGGGTCGGGCACACACATGGAATGGATAAAGTACAGGCCTGATGTTCATAGTTAACAACAGGCTCCTCCAGTTACTGACTTCATGACCTTGGGCAAATTACTCTCTGGCTTCTCACTTGTTTCTATACCTTGATATATACCTTGGAAAGAAATTGTGAGGATTAAAATATTAAGGTATTTGTAGTTCACTGGCACATGGCAGACATTCAAAAGCGTTAGTAATCATTTTACCATGACATGATATGCAATTGATGCTTTAACAAGTTATTGAAATTATTGCAGAGACTACAAAAAGAGAATGAATAGAAAAATCTCTAAAGTAAGTGGCCCATGTTTAAAGGAACACACTATTTGAAGAGGAATCTGGGGTGGGGGGCAAAAAAGAGCTAAACTTAGTAAGGAAACAACTAATAAAATTAGGGAAAAGCAGAGAGGGAGCATGAAGCTATAAATAAATTTAAAAAATCTTTCATCCAGGAATATATTTAAAAAAAACATAAATATATTTGTATTTCAAAACATAAATCTTCTCTCTGTATATATGCATCAGTAAAATTTGTCATAAACATAACATCATGCACGTATTATAAGGTATGATTGTTTTGCATGGTATGTTGTGAAAACACCTAGTATGTCCCCAGATGTTGATCTTGTCACTCTAGGTTTTAAAAAATTACAACACTTGTTTTAGAAAAGCATTCGTTTCAACAATTGCATGAGAAGAATTTGCTTTTTCTCAGCAGGTCCTTTGTTTTTTGTTCATATTTGAATTATTTGGCAGTAATATCAGATTCTGGTTTATGTGTTATTACCACTTACCAGTTTCTTTTTTTTAAAAATATATTTTATTGATTTTTTACAGAGAGGAAGGGAGAGAGATATAGAGTTAGAAACATCAATGAGAGAGAAACATCGATCAGCTGCCTCCTGCACATCTCCTACTGGGGATGCGCCCGCAACCCAGGTACATGCCCTTGACCGGAATCGAACCTGGGACCCTTCAGTCCGCAGGCCGACGCTCTATCCACTGAGCCAAACCGGTTTCGGCACCAGTTTCAACAGAGTTTTATTCCTCTTTCTATTTTTCTTATTTGGGGCCAGTTTTGGTGACTTTGAAGAATAGCAAAATAACATGTCTTTAGTACCCATCATTAAATTGCAGCCTGATACGATTAATTTCCACAAACTAAAACAGAAAAGAAAAACTGTCTTATTTTTCTTTAAAGTTGCATAGTTAATTTCATTCAATATTCTTTCCTTTCCATAAGATGTGAATATGTTAAAGTTGAGATAAAAAAAATCAAGGAAATTCAAAACTTAAAATCAGATTCAATAGACTAAAACTTCAAGTTTTTTTAAATCAATGATCTAATTTTTCTACCAATGCTAACAGATTCTATTTTCTCAGTTCAGTAATTCCACAGCAACTTCTGCTATGTATATGTATATCAAATAAATATACGAATATAGTGACAATTACCTATACATAGCAAACTTGAGAAATGTAAAGAAAAAAATCCAGTCAAATGTCCAATGGAATGCTAATAAATTTTTTTAAAAAAACTGGAGATCACAAAAACTTTAAAAGTGACAAACCATATAAGATACTTTTGGGGAAATGATTTAAGAGATGAACAAGTGCTACTGATTGTGTGTATATGTTTTCTTTTATATGTTGGCTGATTTTAAAGGGAAGTTCTAAAATTTAGATGAGTCTTATTAAGCTGTTAAATCCATGGAGGACAAAGTTAATGATATTTTAAGTTCTCATAATTGCTTTATAATTATGTTTTCAATAAAGCACAAATTAACCAAGATGGATGCTAATTGGATAGAAAGGAAGGACTGCAATTGTTTCTAAATGATCAATATATTAATCAAACTGCTTAAAATGTGTATTGTATGATGTTCCTTTTATCATTTTATTTACCACACATTTGTATATATTATAATGAAGTGCTCACTTCATTTGACTGAAAGAGGTTAAGTTGCTTTTACTAAGAATGATATAGAAATTCAACAAGTTGCTTTTTAGAAATCCTCTGTTAATTGTGACATGCTAAAGAGTGTACACTCTATCCAAATGGTTATTTGTTGTTTGAAGAGAGTCACATTTGCAAAAGTACACTGTGAAAGATGTAATTATAATGAAAACATCAGAATGTTTGGGGATGAAGCTAATGAAATAATGCTTTCAAAATCAATCTGAAGCAAATTATAAATTTATATTAACCAATCAAGTCAAGAAAATATCTTCCCATTGTTGCCATTTTATTTGATTTTTTTTCTTTATTGATTAAGGTATTACATATGTGTCCTTATCCCCCATTACCTTCCCACCCCCCCACCCCCACTCATGCCCTCAACCCCCTGGTGTCTGTGTCCATTGGTTAGGCTTATATGCATGCATACAAGTCCTTTGGTTGATCTCTCTCCCTTACCCATTGTTGCCATTTTAGGGATACCAGTAGGTAGTCACAGAATTTAGGTCATAGTTAAAAAGTCTCTCTGTTAATGAAGTGTTTACATATGCTATAAAAATAATACAATGTACTGTCATTGCCTTAAGTAGTCAGCTACCTTTTAGAGCAATTTAAATAGAAGAAAAAAGATTGTTTTATATTCATTCCTTCAAGGATAGGTTCACTGGCAATAAACTATATCAGCTTCCCACCCCTCCACCCCCGCCCCCTGGAAACTTTTTATTTCTTCTTCATCCTTAAGTGTATTTTTTTCTGAATAGAGAATTCTGGGTTGAAAGTCCTTTTTTTTAATTTAAAAACTTTAAAGATCTCATTCCATTATTTACTTTCTTTCATGGTTTCCAGCGATCAGTCTCCTGAAATTCTTATCTTTTTCCTTTGCATTTAAGGACACCCTTTCACCCACCCTTCTCCTGTTTGCCTTCACAATTTTCTTTCTCTCTTTTGTTTTCTGTTTGAATATGATATGCCTAGTTTGTTTGCTGTGTTGCTATTTATTCTCCTTGGTGTTCTATGCGGTTTGGTGTCTGTCACTAATTTAAAAAATTTTAAAGCCATTATTTCTCAAATATTTCTTCTGCTCTGTTTGCACTTCCTTTTTCTTCTGGTATTCCAATTACATACATGTTATATTCAATTTGGTATTATATCAAATGTCATTTATGCTCTGTTGTTTTTGGTGTATTTTTATTTTATTTATTTTTTTCTCTTTGCATCTCAAATTGTGTAAATTCTATTGCCTTATTTTCAAATTAACTCATACTTTCCTTGGCTTTTTGAGCCTATTGATGAGATAATGAGATAATCGAAGTCATTTTTTAAAAATTTCTGTTACTGTTTTTAATTTCTAGTATTTCTATTTGATTATTCCTGATGGATTCCATCATTACCTACCTGATCTAGCATGTATGACTATCTTTTCCATTAGTGCCTTCAACATATAGTTATTTTAAAATCTTATAATATCAATATCTGTACCATATCTGAGTCTGGTTGTGATCATTGCTTTGTATTTTCAGACATTTTTCCCTGCCTTTTGGCATCCTTTATAGCTGTGTGTTGGAAGCTGAGCATGTTAAATAGGGAAAAAGATACAGAGTTAATGGGCTTGTAAAGTGAGGATTTGTGTTAATCCGGCCTGAAGTAATCCTTGCATTTGAAGTATGTTGTTGCTCTGGGCTCTATAAGGCTTGGATTCCCCTAGTGACATTTTTTTTTTATCCACTCTTGGCTTTGGGTCTTTTTTTCCTAAGATGCTCCTCAGAGATAACCTCTGTCTTGCAGGTCCCCCAGCTGTAAGCCACTGCATTGTTGCTAGAGACTGTCAGTGTGGTGGTAGAGTGTAGAGCACGGGAGCATGTGCTAATGTACTGAGCTAGTCTTAGTCTTTGGAGTGCATAGTCAGCCCGTGACTCCTGAGTGGGTCCTTTGCAAATGTGGATGTCTTTCCTCCACAGGTATAGTTTTTTTATTCTCCCCATTTATTTTCTTAGTTGCAGTAGGTGATCTCTAGTGTTCTCATTCTATTTCTTGAGGTACTCTTCTTTGCAGAGTAAGACGTTACTTCTTTTTTTTTTTAGTTCAGTGTTATGAGCTACATTGTGCCCCGATCACATTCAAAATTCATATGTGTGGCCCTAAGCTCCCATATCTCAGAACATGACTGGGGATAGGGTTGTTCAAGAAGTAGTAAAGTTAAAATGAGGCTGTTAGGATGGGCCTTAATCTGATCTGACAGGTATCTTTATGTGAAAAGGAATTTTGGACACACAAAGAGACACGATGGATACATGTGCACAGAGAAAAAACACATGAGGACAAGGTAGCCATGCAAGGAGAGGGGTCTCAGAAGGAACTACTCATCCTGACACCTTGATCTTGGAATTCTAGGCTCCCCAGGTGTGAGAAAATAAACTTACTTTATTTTGCTTAAGCCTTTCGGTCTATGGTATTTTGTTATGGTAGCTCTAGCAAGCCTGGGAGACTGGGGCTGGGCGGGGTTCCTTTCCTCCTCCTGTGATGGAATTTTGCCTGTGTCTTCAATCTCTATTTTACTCCCTGTGGATTGAGCCTTGCTTGGGTAGGGAGAAGAGCTTCAATCTCCACCCTCACTTGGTGAGCTTTATCAGGATTCTTATTTTACTTTAATTTTCCCATCACCATTTATCCCCTCTATGCCCTCTTCCACCCCTACCCCTCAGCCCCAGAAATCCTCCACATGAGAGCCTGGTGGAGTTCCTGTAGGAAAAAGCCTTGAAAAGAATGGAATCCCCCTATTATTGCATCTCCCAAGAGATTTTTACTCTCTCACTAGCTTACACTCATCCTGTAGAAATTTGTCAAAATTTCTAGTTTAACATTTCTATCAAATCTTATGTTGTCCAGTGGTATCTTCCCCAGGTAGCAAATGCTGAGCTCCTGTCTCTCCCTGCAGGTGTCTCTTTCTTAAAACGGCCATCTGTTACTTGATGAATTAATATAAGTCATTGATTTGCTGCATGTCCAGCTTTTCCTTTTATAGTTCATGACATCTTTTAAGCTTAAACTGGAAGTCATGTTAAGATATTTTAAAACTTTATAAATATTACATAAGTAATTAAGCATTGCTTATTTTCACAGTGAAGTAGGAATATATATATATATATATATGGCAAATATTTAATATATTTTCAATGTCTAGAATTCACTTTTCCTTACCACACCCAATTTCATTTAGAGAAATATCCTTTTCCCTCTACATCCTCTAACCAAATGCATGTTTCCTATGTTAGACTAACATCTTACTTCCCCAAAATGCATCATGAGCAGAAGGACAATGAGACTGAAAATGGTGGGTTTTTAACTCATCCCAGAATATGACACTGATTATTATAATCACTTTACTATGGGAATGTTATTTTATTTCTACTTTCTGGACTCTAGATATATCTTAGTTTCTATAATTTTAATTCTGATTTTTCAGTATCCTTTTGATTCTGTGTTTCAAATATCTTTTCAATAGAAGCTATTTTACTTGATTTGGATAGGATGATTTTCTACTGCTTGCAATCAAATAATCCCAACTGATGATAATAGAAGATACTGATTTCTTGTTTATTTGGTTATAAATGAAAGTTTAGTTTTTCAATGCATTTGTTTATATATATTTACTTACCTCACTATAACATTTGAATCTGTGTATGTTTCCTGTATCCTTAAAGCTTCTTTTGGAGATGAAACAATAAGGAATTGCAATAATTAATCTGTGAAGTGATTCAAGCATAGACATACTCAGCAGGAGTGACAGAAACTGGGACAGGTGTTGAGCAGTTCAGCCAAATGTACAGTTGGTTGGAGCACAACAATCATCTGAATTGATTGTGAGGGTTAGGTACACATAAGCTGTTAACTTTCCCTGTAGGAGTCCTCCTACTTTCTTAATATGTCCTAAATAGTTGACTCTATGAGTCACTGTTTTTTCAAGGGTAGCAATGGTGACACACAATAGAAGATGGCTGCAATAACTCACACATGCAGTTCATGAATATTTAAACAAGAGCCACAGATACATTTTATGCTAGGGTAATAAATAGTTTCTACTTTCTACAGACATTATTTTCATAGAAAGAAGATAAATCCTCTATAGGAAATATTTAAACAACTGTGAATATCAAAAATTATATACAGCTTACTGAAAACAAAGATTCAAAATGAAAAGAAAGCCCAGCCAGCGTGGCTCAGTGGTTGAGCATCACCTTTGGACCAGGAGGTCATGGTTCGATTTCCTGTCAGGGCACATGCCGGGTTGTGGGCTCAATCCACAGTAGGGGGCATGCAGGAGGCAGCCAATCAATGATTCTCTCTCATCATTGATGTTTCTATCTCTCTATCCCTCTTCCTTCCTCTCTGAAATCAATAAAAATATTTTTTTAAAAATGAAAAGAAACAAAAATATGATTAATAGGCTAACAATTGACTTTTTTATACTTATAGTATTAACTAGAGGCCCGCTGCACGAAGAGATTCATGCAATAGGCCTTCCCTTCCCCTGCCTGCCAGCACCGGTTTTCCACCGGCACCCAGGACACAAGCCTTCGCTCCTCTGGCCGGAGGCTTCATTCTTCGCTCGGCCACTTTGCGCCTACTTATACGAATTAACCGCCATCTTTGTTGGCTTAATTTGCATACCCTCCTGATTGGCTGGTGTGGATAGCGGATGGATGGTGAATTTACATGTTTGTCTATTATTAGGTAAGATTATACTACAACATAACTTTGATCTATAGAACTACATTCTTCACTTGAGCATGTGTGTCTTGAATGTAATAATATATCTGCTACAGTTGCATTCTCAGCCCTGTAACTTCACAGTATTGTTTAAGGAATAAACAAATGAATAATTCTACAAACTACAAACTAAACAAATGAATAAACAAATGAATAATTCTACAAACTAAAGACAAGGTACTCAAGCAATTACCTCCTTTATTTTTATAAGAGTGAGGTTGTTGGTACAAAAAGCTAAGAATGAGAAATAGTAAGGCATTGTATCATTGGATCTTCCTGTCATGTCTGGTCTGGGTCTGTAGGTATCAGCCTCTAAAAATTATAGAGGTAGGAAGAAAGAAGAATATCTAGACAATTTAGAGTAAGTAGAATTTTACTTAAATTAGCTAACTTAAATGTAGATAAAAATTAAATATGGTAGGCTGAATAAGGCTCCCTTCCCAAGGCGTCCAAGTCCTAATCCCAGCCTCTGAAAATGCTGCTTTACATGGCAAAAGGAATTTTATAGATGTAATTAAATTAAGGATCTTAAAGTAGGAAGATATCCTGAATTATTTAGGTGGGCCCAGTGAAATTACAAAAGTCTTTATAAAAGGGAGGCAGGAAGGTTAGAAAAAGCAAAATGGAGTGATAAATTAAGCAGAGTTCAAAGTGATGTACTTTACAGGTGGCAGAAGGAACCATGAGTCAAGGAATTCTAAAATCCAGAAAAAGCAAGAAAACAGATATTTCCTTTGTACCTCCAAACAAAATGCAGTCCTTCTGACACTTTGATTTTAGCTCCAAAAGGTTAGGTTGGACATCTGAGCTCTGTAACTGTAAGACAATAAATATCACTAAGTCTGTGGTAATTTGTTATAGCAGCATTAAGAAACTAATCTATAATATTAATACTAAGTGTTTTTTAATAGTTCTTATTTAATACTCTGGACTGTGCAATACAGTACCATTATTTACTGTAGAATATTGAAATGAGACTAATTTTTAATTGTAATTTTTTTCAATAGTAGCCATGTCAATCTTGATAACAGTTTTGATCACTGGAATAAAAACGATCTTAGAAGTCTCTCAAGGAAAATATTGCTTATGCTATTCAAATAAGTTACATATTAAATCACCTATAATAAATTAGATTTTTCTTATTCTTTTGTTCAATTCATGATTGTAAGGGACAACTCAAACATGATGTTTTTGGAAACTCAGACAAAAATAACAAAAACTACAGAAAATAAGATTCTACTGTCATGAGAAATTCTAAATTTAATGATTTCTAAACAACAATTA
Organism: Myotis yumanensis; assembly: GCF_028538775.1. NCBI lineage: Eukaryota > Metazoa > Chordata > Mammalia > Chiroptera > Vespertilionidae > Myotis > Myotis yumanensis. The sequence continues at coordinate 178,756,320 of NW_027223752.1, forward strand.
TATCATATAATGTCTCTACTAATAAACATGTAAATAAATGGGAGAAGAGAAAATATTTATCTCTACTTATAGAAACCCAAAATGATTTCCTGAAGAAGTTGATATTCTATAATGAGACTTAATTGGGTATCTCTAGCTCATATTTTCTCTCCCTATTTTCATTCAACTTTGGGACATATGCATTTGGATGTTCCAATGGGCCTCAAATTCACCTGCTCTGTTGAAATAAACCTGCTTCTTCAACTGTAGTCTCTTTTTGAATGACACCCACATTCACCCATTCTTCCAGGCACTAAAGCTTCTGAATCACATTTGATTTCCAAGGCATGATATATCATATATATATATATATATATATATGTTTATATATATATATATAGTGTAAGATATATATATATATATATATCTATATATAGATATATATAGATATATATAGATATATAGATATATATTCTGTTTGAGCTGCTATAACAGAACAAAACAAAAGCCAGAGACTGAGTTGTTCATAAACAACAGAAATGTATTTCTCACAATTCTAGAGGTTGGGGAGTCTGACTTGACAGGTTTGGTGTCTGGTGAGAGTTCACTTCCTGGTTCATAAACTGCTGCTGTTTCCTATTGTGCCTTCACAGGGCTGTAGAGACAAAGAAGCTCTCCGTGGTCTCTTTATAATGGCACTAATCCAATTCATAAGGGATCCACCTTCATAATCTAATCAACCCAAAGGCCTCAACTCCATATATCATCCCATTAGGATTTAACATATGAATTATGGGGAGACACAAACATTCAGCCTATAGCAATGTATCATCTATGTTTATGCACCTTGATCTGCATTCAGATACAGAGTTTTTGAGCTTTAGTACATATATCATGTATCCTTTAATAGCACTAGATAACAACCATGCGCCTTCCACGATGAAGCTGTAAATCTGCAAAACATTGTTTTTTAAAATTTTTTATTGTGGTTTACTAGGTGTTATTAGGAAATATTTTAATAACTTTAGGATAATAGAGTCAGAGGCTGAGAGTGTTCCTAGAAATTAGTCCTGCCAGTTTCCCCTTTGTAGGAAATTATAGAAAAAGAACACAAGCAGGATTCAAAATAAAGACCTGCATTATTTATTAAGCTGTTTTCAGTAATATGCATTGTGTAACCTAAATTAGGGAATGTGACTTACACAGCAGACCTCAACAGGATTCTTTCCCGGCTCTCTGCAGCTCTATTTCTCTCCCTTTCCTTCAGACTAGAACAGGTAGAACAAAATGTTCTCCAAAATTGCTCCATCAAGTCAAGCCCTACCAGAACAAATTGCTCATCAAGTTAAGTCCTGCCAGAACTATGGCAGTTATCAATAGATAGCTATAAAGTAATAGTCCAGGAACTACCCTGACTTCTCTGGAGTTTGTTTTTCAGAGCTAAAGCCAAACCACAAACCCCAGACACAAACTCAATACCTGGTTGGCAAAGTCCCTTCCTGTATCCCATAAATAGTCTTGCACAATCTGAGAATGCCTCACTTTACTGATGTGTACCTGGGCTTCAGTGGGACCCAGCATTCCTAAAAGGAGAAAAGTCAGACAACCTAAACCCTGATTGCGTAACACCAGCAACTTCCGTGTTCTCAAGGAACAAGGATCCCTAAGACCCATATTTGGTGCACACAACCTAAGGCCTTATCTCAGTGTTCTCATCCTCTGCAGAGCCTCAATACATCTGCCTTTGCTTTTATCAGTATCCCTGGTCTAAATTATTTTATATCAGGAGACAAGAACCCATACTCATTGATAACAAGACTCCTTAACTTATTAAGAGTGAATGTTACCTGCCACAATCCTACACGCAGTACTTGATAGTAGGCTTTATTGGCCAGCCAAGGACCACCAGCTATTTAAAGAAACATCAAAGCTACCTGTGAGAAAACAAAATATATCTCGAAAAGAAGGTATTTTGAAGGAAACAATTAACACAGAGGGAAGAAATATACTTAAAATATACAATTAATGAGTCCAAATGTTGCAGATAAGCTGCCAGGTGGTGTGGGAGAATAATCAACTGGGCACTCCGAGGATTCAGAAAAGGACGCCTTTATTGCAGAATTGCAGATGCACTAGTGTGGTGACTCAGGGGAGTCAGTCTCCAGAGCCTGAGCGTTGAATGTGGGGGGAGCTTTCCCTTTTATTCCCTTAGTTTCTTTGTCTCCCAAATATTGACCAGGTTTCCGGACTTTTCGTGGGCTTTGCAAACCACATGGGTTGGAATGGGGGAAGTGATATTACACCCAAAGGCCTGGCCTGGCTGGCACCAGTGCTGCCAACCCCCTCTGGGGGTTGTGTATGGTACATGGTTTACGGCCTCTGTAAATGGCAGTATTCCAGGAAACAGATTCTGCAAGGTTGGACAAGCATTAATGATAAGAATGGGGCCTAATTATACTAACTCTGTTCTCAGCAATTGAAATACATCAGTGAACAAAATAAAGGTGTCTAATTTCATGGAACTTATATTTTGGCAAGGAAATTCAGAGTATGAAAGCACATTTAAAGAAATATTCAAGTAAGCATAACTACAGCAACAAAGTCCATTGGAATATGGGAAAGAAATAATAAAAAAATTAGAGGCTCAGTCTAGGAGTTTCAATATCTCTCTAAAAAAATTCCAGTAAAAAGCAAACATATTATAGGGATGTATAAAAATATTACCACCTTTGAGTTTTACTACATTTTCTTCCCACCAGTTGCTCCTGCTCCCCACCTTACTCTGGCAGGTTATGTGTTGCTTGTCCAGTGACTGCAGACCAAGACAAGCCTGGCAAAATTCACAAACTTCTTGGCTATCTGGTGTGTTGAACTACATATTCTCTAGGGAGGTCTAAAACCCTTTCCACATGTGTCCTTCTTAGGGACTCTCATTCCTATGCTACCATATAGTTTATTGTATCTTATAGTTACTCTTCATATGGGTACATGTTTTCTGTATTTAACTTCTCCTATTTAATTTACATGTAGTTTCTCTCCTGATTAAATCTAGATTGCTATACCAGCTTACAGTAAAAGCATATTTAGCCACTGAAAGTCTCCAAGTTCCTGGAGCTCCTAGAGCATGTAAATAAGAGAATGAACCAACAGAAAGGAAAACTTGAGCTTCAGGAAGTAACAGCTCTAATGCAAGGGCAAAACAAAGAGAATTTCCAGGGTGTTAGTAAACAAATGTCCTAAAATAGACGTATTTTAGCATGCCTAGAAAATAACAATCTAGAAAAGAATAGCAGGACAAATGGTTCCAGGAGGGACAGTTGAACAACAACAACAAAAACAAAACCTGTTATATTGGCTTGGATTGTGAAAGCCAAAGTATTACGGAAACATTTGTTAATGAGGAATGTCTCAAATGAAAGGAAGGGGATCTGGGGTTTTATAAAAGGCAGTAAACAAGCAAGTCATTTGTGATCTTCATGGGGATCCTGATAAAATTCAATCCTCCCTTTTGTTTAACACAAATGTTCATCGATAAACAACTCTGAGTTGATAATAAAGCTCTTAAGTGATGTAAGAAATAGTCTCAGGAGGATACTTACTGGTGTGTTTTTGTGTTTTTTTTTTTTTTTTTTTTTTTTTTTTTTTTTTTTTTCTGTAAAACTGGTTTAGTTATCTGGCAAGTGTTTAAAGTTGAGTACTTTTATGGTGATAAATGTTTGCTGTCCTGGAGATCAATCATCTCACAAAAGGGATGTCTAAAATGAAAAAGAAAAAATTTTCTCAGGCTGGGCTTATGCAATGCAGCCATATCTGTGCAAAATGCCAGTGTGGGCTGCCTGGACTGACCCCTGTAGGCATTCTGGAGGATAACCTCTGGGTGCAAATGCAAGCGCACACTGAGAGCCAAGGACTCCACAGACTTGCAGGATTCCTGTCACTGGCCTGCACTGCTGTGCAGACTTGCTGCTAGCCCCTGCAGCCAGCCATCCCAGCCAAGTGTGTATTCACAAGCCCAGCTCTGGCCACCACTGGGGCCTGCCCCGATGTCAAACTACTGGACATGAAAAGACAGCTTAGGACCCCACTATCCCTTGTATCCACTGCCCTGCCTGTGATGCTCTTGTCAAAGATCACTCAGTTGTCCCTATTGTGGCCTCCAGCTGCCTGAGCCAATAAGACACCATGTGCCCCCCCTGAAACTGTAGCTGTCACAACCCCTGTCCTTGGTACCCTGCATCCCTGGACTTGGGGTCACAACATGCTCCAGCGTGCCCCGCCTATAGGTGAAGGTCTTTCCTTACCAAAATCAGATGTCTCCAAAGAGCAGACATCTATGCAAGGCTGCAGGGCTCACAAAGAAACAGGGAAACATGATACCACAAAGGATCACAGTAAACTTTCAGTAAGTGACCGCAAAAAAATGGAGATCCTTGAATTTCCTGACAAAGAATTCAAAATATTGTTCTCAGGATGCTGGGAAGCTACATGAAAGCACAGGTAAACAATATATGGAACCGTAAAAAATAATACAAGAACAATTAAGAGCCTAGAGTAACACAGTGAAGCAAAAAACAGAGCCAGTGCACAGAAAAGAGTCCTGGGAGACTGGCTCAGTTGAGATGTCTGGAGACAGTGAGGAGCGATGAGGAAGGGCAGGGACTCTCAGTATCAGCCAAGCCTTGGATGCCACCATGGTTTCCAGGGGCCTGCTCTGCAGACGAGTCTGTCCCTGAGAACTTGTGTACACACCACAAAGACACACTCACAGCATACACCAGAAGTACACACACACACACACACACACACAGCACACAAGGGAACATTGTTCAGCCTTGAGAGCAAAGGAAACTCTACCATTTGCTACAACATGAATGCACACCAAGTCAAATAAGCCAGACAGAGAAAGAAAAATACTGTCTGATCCCGTTTATATGTGGAATCTAACAAAGTCAATCTCAGAAACTGGGTAGAATATTGGTTGCCAGGGGCCAGGGTAGTGGAGGAAAAGAGGGGATTTTGGTCAAAGGGTACACACATCCAGTTATGAGTCTGGCAACCTAAGGCACTACTACAGTGATTATAGATCACAATACTACAGTGCATACTTGAATGATGCTTTGAGACTAGAGCTTTAATATTTCATCATCACAACAACAAAATGATATGTGAGGTGAAGGATGTGTTAAGTAACCTTATTTTAGTAAACACTTTGCAATACAGCTTTCAGATGTAAGAACAGTAAGTTCTGAGGATCTGATGAACAGCATGCTGACCATAGTTAATACTGTACTGGACACTTTAAATTTGCTAAGAGAGTAGATCTTAAGCATTCCCACTTTACAGACACACAAAAAGATAGTAACTATGTGAGGTGATGGACATGATCATTAACTTGTTTGTGGTAAACACTTTATAATGTATATGCATATCATATTATCACAGTGCACACTATACAATTTTATTTGTCAATTATATCTCAATAAACCTGGGAAAAAAGTAAAACAAAAATTCCCCAAAGCCATGAATGATAAGAAACTTGTTGAAAGCAATAGAAAAACTTTGAATACAAATATATTGTTATAATTCTAAGAGGAAAGCATACTTATAATAGTTTTTATACCCTTTTTGCTTTAAAAGTATATATTGTTCTGGATACTGGTTGTACAATAATGTGAACATACTTAAGACTACTGAAATGTACACTAAAATGATAATTGATAAAGTTTATGTTATGTGTATAGCAATTTGCAGAGTAATACCAGATGATGCTTAATAACTATGAGCTTTCCAAAACTGAACATGCAGGCCCATGGATTCCCAAGGGTCTGCAAATAGGATTCAGGGGCCCATACACAGAGTTCTATGTACTATGAGAGGAAATATAAGTATTACAGCATATATTATAATATATTACAGCAGTATCAGTAGTACATGTGAATTTGATACTATTACAGATCAGATATTTTGTATATCATTAAAAAACTTATTGCAGATATTTTCAAATATATCTTACCTTTATTAACATTTCAAAATTATTATAGTTATTAGGCATACTACTGGAACTTATGGTAGGCATAATAAAGAAACAATAAATTTGTTTTTTTATATTTTAAAATCTATATTTAAATATAATTGTTTTTATTCAGTTTTTTAGTTTATTCATTTAAAAATTATTGGACTACCAGTGATCCATGTATTAATGTGGTTAAGAATCTCTGGTTAAATTTACAGGTAAAAATGTCCTGCTGTGAATTTGAGGATGTTTCAGGACTGAGTACTCAGAAAGTTAGATGTTGTTTGTGTATGGCTTTGAGAATATATTTTCTTCTTTTTTGACAGAATGGAGGACTGCTGGATTATTTTAGAAGTCTTCTAGAGCATGTACAGGCTTAATGAAGGAATAAGGGCCATAACATTCTTATAGTTCTTTACACATTTAAAAATACTGTCTTGTATGACTAAGTCAGTGGGGAGGAAGAGAATTCCCTGGAGAGATGGAGATAATGGATGGGGATTCCAAGTGTTGTTTGGGGACATTCTGAAATGGCCAGAGTGTGATTTAGCGGTCCATTTTCACTTCATTGATTTTTCACTGGTGATTGAATTGAACTTGTTTGTTCATCAGAAATTGCCCCTGGCACCTGATTTTTGCTCCTCTTCTTTTCTTTTTAAATCTAACTCATGCCATATTAATCCTCGTTACCATCTAGCAACAGAATATGACACTCCTGAGAGAAAAAAAGGATTTGGGTACTCAAGGTCTTCTTCAGCCTTAGCTGCTCAGACTACTTAGTAACAGTCAATGAGAAATCAGTGCTTCCTATTTTTGTTTTAGTTAATTTAGTTTTTAAAACTTTCTTTTTAACAATGCAAAAGTTGAAAGTTAAAAATATCAGTTACAAAAACGTTAAGAACCATATGATGTCATTCATATGTGGGACATAAAGCTGAAAGCTACAAATGAACAACCAAGAAAAACAAACCAACAAAAACTCAGAGACACAGACAACACTATGGTGGTTACCAGAGGGATGAGGGTTGGGGTGGTAAAGGTTAAAGAGGGTCAAATATGTGGTGACTAAAGATAATTTGACTTTGGGTGGTGGGCACACAATGCAATATGCAGATCATGTATCATACAAGTGTACACTTGAAACTTATATAATCTGATTAACCAACTAGAGGCCCAGTGCACAGATTCGTGCACCAGTGGGGTCCCTTGGCCTGGCCTGCAGGGATTGGGCCAAAACCATCTCTCTGACATCCCCTGAAAGGTCCCGGCTTGCGAGAGGGCACAGGCAAGGTGTATAAAATCCTTGGTTAATCTCTCCCCGCCCTCTTCCCTCCCTGCTTCCCTCTGAGACTCATCAGTCTGTTCCATGTTTCCATGCCTGTGCATTGAGTGTCTGCATCCTGGTGGTAAGTCCTCCAGTTATGTCAAACTCGACCTACATTGTTTTGTGGTTATGTCGCCATCTCCCATTTATTTATAAAAAAAAAAATTCCATCATTTTAACGTATGTACATATGTGCTTTATGTTTTTTATTATTTATTTACCACAAGTAAAGGTCAGGGATTGTTATCTTTCTTTTAAATTTCTTTTACTGTTTCACTTCATTATTGCTATGTATGTATGTGCTCCATGTGAGTGATGTAGGTGCTTATGTAGGTGGGTTCCAACTTATGGTGAAAATCGCATTACGTCGCACCATAGGAAAGGATTTCCGACATAACCCGAGGACCTACTATAAACAATTAAATATATTGGATGTCACCCCAATATATTTAATTGTTTATAAAGCTACTAGTAAAAAAATAAATTCAAGACAGAGGCATGTTAAATATTAAAGAAATATATATTAGATACAAGTTGGGGGTTATTCTTTTTTTTTTTCCATTCTCAATTTGGTACTTAAACATACACAAAGATGTTTTCAAACTATATTTTATTATTGGGGAAAAGCAATCTAGAAGGTATCCCCAGTCCTATCAATAGTAACAATTCTTCAGAAATTCTTTATGAGTATATATCAGTGATGCTCTTACTCACTTGAAACATTTGTGACATTTGTAAGTTTGAGCGCTTTTCCCATTGTAATTTTTAAACAAATAGAAACAGACTATATATCATGTATTTTATGTAAACCCATGCATAAACTAAATACAGCCAAGTGCACTGTTATTGGTCAACAAATTTTAATTCATTAATATTGGAAAACTTTCCATAGAAGAGAGAGATGGTAGCATATTATGGAGGATTGTGCCCCCCCCCCCCCCCCCCCCCCAGCATTTGTATTTGTGCTGCTCATCATGAGGATTCTGCAACACAGAGATATTAGTTTGCATCCTGTTTAAGGTCATCACATATATAGCCACTACATCTGAACAAGATGGTAAGTGATGATTTCATAATAATGTGTCTTTAAAAAATCATCACTTTAAGAGTAATTCTCTGAATAAAATTCTCTGAATGGTAGTCATTTCTTAGAAATGTACATTTTTTCTTTTATTCTTAATTTTTCTATTTACCACACTCCCAATAAACAAAATAACAACAACAATAAAAACCCCTTTGTTTTATTGTATTCACTGACTCTCAAATTTTGTGAACAATAATTACATTATTCTTTCCCTGTCCTCCTTTACTTCCAGTTTTGTATAATCAATTTCCCCTAGTAGTTTCTCAGTAGTATTTAATGACTTATAATCTAGTTCAAACCATTTGGTTATCTTGTGCTAACTCCTCATTTTTATCAATTTGATTACCAGCATTGGAATCCATTTACACTATTCAAAATTTCTTACCATAGAGAATAGTAGCAATCTACACTAATAAAAGAAAAACATGCAAATTGGTGTCACTCCACTACTCCCACCAGCCAATCAGATGAGTATGCAAATTAACCCAACAAAGATGGCAGTTAATTTGCATCCACAGTCGCAGAGTGAAGACTGAAGGCTTCGGCCTGAGTGAAGACTGAAGACTGAAGAGGCTTGGCTTCTCCGCTGAGGCTGCAGCTGAGAAGCCAAGTGGCCACAGAGCTGGAAGCTTGGGTTGCCCCTGGAGATGGAGGAAGCCAAGCTTCCCACCCGCCCTGGCCACTGCTCAAGGGAGAGAACAACACACAGTATTGGCCAGGAGCCTGAGAGATAAACACAGAGGGGCACCTGCTCCAAGCCTCTGTGGTGCACCAGTTCACACACACACACACACACACACACACACACACGGGGCGCCTGCTCTGAGCCTCTGTGGCATGGCTGGGGGCAGCCACCAGTGGACACACACACATACACACACACATACACCCACCCACCCACACACACACACACACACACACACAGTGCCTGCTCCAAGCCTCTGCTGCCAGACTGTGGCTTAGGCCCTCTGGGGAGCAGGCCTAAGCCATCAGTAGGACATCCACTGAGGGCTCCCAGACTGTGAGAAGGGGCAGGGTGGGTTGCGGGACCCCACCCCCCAGTGCATGAATTTCATGCACTGGGCCTCTAGTCCAATCATTAAAAGCTTTTAAAAATCTTATCCTTACCTAGTGGTGGTAATGATATTTAAACAACTTTGAATTAGACTTGAAAAATGGCACACTGTTCTTCCTTCACTGAAACTTTCTTTCTTTTCTATTTCTTATTAGAAAACTCTATCATCTAGTTTGGGTGTTTTCTATGCTGATTCAATCCTTTAATGTCAATCTGGTATATTTCTTTAGAACATGAGCTTTGGGTCTATACTGCCAGGGGTTAAATTCTGGCTCTACTCCTTACTTGTCATGCAACCTTGAGCAAGTTACTTAAAACTCTTCACTTCCTCATCCCTAAAATGGGAATATTCTATTGGTCAAAGCAAGTGATGAAGGCATTCTACATGGGAGGTTTTAGAGGAATCGACTCTAGGGGAAGAGTAGTGACATCACATTACAAAGGAATCATTATATATGGGCTGTAATTCATTGGAGGCCATTAACATCATGATACACCACTTAATGACTAATTACATGCAACATTTATCTTTTTATAGGATAACCAATTCAGGCGAATAGTGGGAATATCCTTGGCCTATAACATTCCAATTTTCTACCCACTAGGTTAACTTTGGACTCTCTGAAGGGCATAGTGAATGTTTCCAATTACCATGTTCTTCCTAAGGTCTTTATTTAGTTCAAGAGAAAACCTTAGATTTGTAAGGAAAAGTGCTTTTTACCATCAGAGATTTAAGATAATTTTTTAAAAGTGAAATACATTGATCAGAAGCACCTACATAATTTATTTAAAACAAACATATTCCCGAATCCAACCTGACAGTCTTTGGCAGGAGAGAAAAAGTCATCTGTCCTTCTCTCTGTCTTTTTTCAGCTTTATTCAGACATAACTGACATATAACATTATATAAGTTTAAACAGTACAATGTGATGATTTGATACATATATATATATATATATATATATATATATATTGCAAAATTATTATCACAATAAGATTAGTTAACATACTTTCACCTATGTGATTATCTTTTTATTTTGTTATTGTGGTGAGAATATTTAAGATATATTCTCAGAAACATTCAGGTTTACAATATCATATCATTAGCGATAGTCACATGTTATACATTATACCCCAAGAACGTATTCCATCTTACAACTGGAAGTATGTACTTTTTGGATTAACATCTTACTATTTTCCCCAGCCCCTGGCAACCACCAATCTATTCTTTGTTTCTGTGAGTTCAGCTGTTTTAGATTTCACATAAATACAAGATCATTCAATATTTGTCTTCCACTGTCTCACTTATTTTACTTAGCATGATGTCACAAATGGCAGGATTTCCTCTTTTTATTGGATGAGTAATATTCCATGTGTGTGTATATATACCACATTTTCTTTATTTGTTCATTCATTGATGGACACTTGGGTTATTTATATAGGTTGGCTATTGTAAATATTGCTGTGGTGAACCTGGGGGTACAGCTATCCCTACATGATGGAAATTTCATTTCCTCGCATTGACACCTGTGCTTTTGAAGTAGCAATCTCCTCTTCCAGCCTTTCTCAGTGGTTTGGAAGGATGCTGACTTGCTTCTGCCCTGGTAGACCATAGGATGTTCTCTGAAGTTATCTAGCATCTTTGGCCAGGCTTCCTGGTTGGGTGAGCTGGTGACTTACTTCCTTGTCCAATCAGGAATCTAGAATGAGCTCCACAGATGGACTGGCTGGCAGGCTGGTGACTGAAGCTGAGCATAACTGCTGACAGGGCTCACTGGCCAGGTGGGGTGACCAGCTTAGTTCTGCAGATGAGGACAGCCATTGGTTGGGACCTCTGTTTGGGCACCACAGCCAGTAGGAATGCACTCTTTCAAGATCTATGCACTTGTTGCTGTGATCCCTGGCCTCCTTCTATGATTCCTGTGATGCAACACTTAAGTAGACCTTCTGAAAGCATCCTGTAATCCTGGGGAAGCTGGATGTCCACCTTGGGCTCTCCTTTTCCCATTGGAGACACTCTAGGTCCTCAGTGTGATGCTGCACCAGCCTGGGAAAGTGGTGATGCAAAGTGATACCACTCCTTCCACCCTTCTACTGCAGTTTTTCATAACTTTTATGGTCCAAGGGGGTTCTTTAGCTCCAACTCCAGGTTCTGGGATTTTCACAAAGTGTCTTATCTGTAGATAGTTGCTAGAAGCTCTTCCTGTGAATCTTCCATGTCACCATCTTGATGATGTCACTCCATCTTTATTTCTAATACAAGTTTTGGTGATTCTTATGCCTAGTGATAATACTGGAGAACCATTGTCTTTTAGATATTGTACTCTGCACCAACTGCATGAAGAAATGCATATGTTCTCCTACAGCACTCAGAAGCCTTTGCTTTTTTCTATAGGATGGCAGAATTTGTACTAGTTATGTACCATTGTGACCAAGATACTATGCCTTCTGTACTCTAACTCAGAAGGCCGGGTATAGACTTTCCCACCCCTGCCCTGAGCTTAGAGAATTTTCAGGCACAATGATAAGAATAGCTTCTGTGCCTGAGAATAAAGTTTCTAATCATCACATTTGGGGAGAAACTCTTGGAATACAGTATATTACGCTCCCAAAGGACACCCATAAGTACTAGTAAACGCAGTGGACTTGAAATGGGGATGAAGTCTTGCATACCTGTATGTATGTGTATAAGTTAAGAGTCACCAGGATTTAGACAGGTAGTTAACCTTCATTTTATTAACAGGCTAAATGTGGGTCAAAGTCTTGCCAGGGAAATATTTCAGGCATGAAGGAGTTTAATTTGCTGATTTTAGTGCCCTTGGAAGTGTAGGGTAACAATGTCAGAAAAAGCTCATAATGATCTCAGAATTTTTTTAAGTTGCAGAAATTATATGAAACCAGCATTGTTAATTCCACTTACCTGCAGTAGCTAATTAATCAACTCATAGGAAAATATCTGGAAGACAGTATAACCTTGCTTTCAGCCCAAATCATTGTGCCTGGGGTGGGGAAAAATGAATTCTAGTGGGAGAAAAATGAATTATATTTCCCATCTATCTCTAAAGTCTATGAAAGTGACTTTTTGGCAGAATATAAGCTAGAACTCAGCTAGGAAATCGGTATGCAGTTTTCTATGCTTCTTGCCTCAGAGATACAGGAAACAAGTTAGATAGTTGGGTTTATTTCTTAATACAAATGGACTCTATATTGCCTAAACCATAAAGATATATGATATTCTTCTTCCCTTTTTCTCAATTAAAGGAGACTGGGGATATTGGTAGACTGCAGATTCCTAGTATATCCCAAACAGAACCAAGAATTTGTACTGTTGAGAGGCACAAATCTATCCTTATTCATACTAGATGTTAATAATCAATATCCTTGGAGAATCAAGTTATATATCTCATAAAATGTGTCTTCAGTTCTGAATGAAAATCTAAATGTAGAATGGGTTTAAAAGCAGAAGCCTAGCCATGTATTCACCAATACATACACATTAGTATATATTTAATACTAGAGGCCTGGTGCACAAAAATTTGTGCACTCCGGGGGGGGGGGGGGAGAGGGGGTCCTTCAGCCCGGCCTGTGCCCTCTCGCAGTCTGGGACCCCTCAGGAGATAACGACCTGCTGGCTTAGGCCTGCTCCCGGGTGGCAGAGGGCAGGCCCAATCCCTAGGTGCAGCCCCTGGTCAGGCTCAGAGCAGGGCCGATTGGGGAGTTGGGGCGCCACCCCCTGTCATGCACAGAGCAGGGCGGATGGGGAGGTTGCGATGCCACCCCTAGTCACGCTCAGGGTAGGGCCGATTGGGGGGTTGGGGCACTGCCCCCTGTCACACTCAAGGCTGGGTCGATAGGGAAGTTGCGGCGCCACCCCCTGCCACGCACAGAGCAGGGCCGATCAGGGGTTTGAGGAGCTCCCCCTTGTCACACACAGAGCAGGGCCAATCAGGGGGTTGAGGAGCTCACCCCTGTCACGCACAGAGTAGGGCCAATAGGGGAGTTGGGGCACCGCCCCCTGTCACACACAGAGCAGGGCCCGTGGGGCGGGGGGGAGTTGGAGCGCCACACCCTGTCACACACAGAGCAGGGCTGATCAGGGGGTTGGGGCGCCGCCACTGTCACACTCAGGGCAGGGCCGATGGGGAGGTTATGGCTCTACCCCGTCTCACACAGAGCAGGGCCAATCAGGGGGTTGGGGCGCCGCCCTCTATCACCCACAGAGCAGGGCCGATCGGGGGTTTGGGCGCTGCCCCCTGTCACGCTGATCCCGGTGCCGGGAGGCTTTGCAGTTCTGCTGATCCCGCCCAGCAGGGTCACAGATCCGGGTCCCAGACCGCAGACAGCCTTGCCTGCTGCCACCTGCCTTCAGTATGCAAATTAGCTGCCATCTTGTTGCTTCAGGGTGGGGGTCCCCACTGGGGTGCCTGGCCAGTCTGGGTGAGGGGCTGAGGGCCATTTTCAGGCTGGCGGGAGACTGAAGCTCCAAACCTCTCCTTTTTTTCTTTTTTTTTTTTTTATTCTGGCATTTATTTACCTTCTATGGCTGTCACTGGAGCTGAGAGCCGGCTTTCTCTCTGAGGCTCGGCTGAAAGCAGGTTTCTGGCCTTTGTTTTCTGTATTTGAAACAATGTTGCGACTCCACCTCTGACTGACAGGAGGTTTCTGGGGTTTTGTTTATCTTCTATAAATGTTACAATGTTTCCAACTGAAGCTCAGAGGCCGGCAAGGCAGGCGGGGAATGTTGGAGTCCTCTGTCACTGAAGGAAGCAAGCCTCCCTGTTCGCATCAGCTGCCTGGCTGCCGGCCGCCATCTTGGCTGACAGTTAATTTGCATATACTCACTGATTAGCCAATGAAAAGGGTAGCGGTCGTACGCTAATTACCATGTTTCTCTTTTATTAGTGTAGATTATCTGAATATTTAATATTAATATTTTTATTTTTTGAAATCCTCACTGAAGGATAATTTTCCATTGACTTTTTCAAGAGAGAGTGAAAGGAATGGAGGGAGGGACAGAGAGAGAGAGAAACATTGATGTTAGAGATTCATCTATCAGTTGCCTCCTCCATGTGCCCCGACAGGGCCAGGGATCAAAACTATAACCCAGGTATGTGTCCTTGACCTGGAATAGAACCCACAACGCTTTGGTGCAAAAGCCAATGCTCTAAACACTGCTCAACACCAGCCAGGGCTAGATTATTCTTAAGAAGCTATTGTTCTCTTCATGTTTTTATAATAAGGAAGCAATTAAGCATTTCTCCTACAGCGATTTTAATCATTTTAAATATGAATGGTTGCAAAATTTTAAAGAAAAGTACCTTTTATTTTTAAGATAGGTTAAATTATAGTTTAACCATTATGTCATTTACAATGTAAAGTATATTCATCATATAACTATCTTCACAAAGTAAATGTCTCAGTGGAAACAATGTCTAGAATATGAAGGCACCACTCATTAGTCGCCAAAGTCCTTTTCTCGTCTAAAATTTGTTAACCTCTAATACTTTTGGTTGACTTAGGAGAAAGAAGCAGACAACATTCAGTTACATTTTCTTAACACTCAGGTGATTCCACACCAAGTTAGATCTGTCCTGAAAGGAGTTTGCTTCCCTTACTGTCAGAGGCTTCTCATGATTTTATAGCAACTGGTGGGAAATTTAACAAAAACATGTGAAGTTCATTTCTTTTTAGTTCAAATTTTCCAGTACAGGGTGAACTTTTTCTGAAGTTACTTTTCTCCTTGTAATCCCTTTCCCCACCGCATCAACACCAGTGAGCTGATTATTTCTTACTCTGCCTGCACTAGCCTGTGATCGGAAGGGTTCTTCCCGGGTCTGTGTGTTAGGTGTTCAGCCCGCCTTGGGGCAGTGCCACCTTAGCTGGTAGACACTTGGTCCTCCACAATCTTCTATACCTGCAAGCAGCAGGAAAAAACCTCTCCTTTTCAGTGCAGAGCTATGAGACTGATAACCTGACAAAGCAATTACAGTAAAACTCTATTACAAAGCACTTCCCTATTTCACAGATTTGATTATACTCGGGTCAAACTATGACCACTGCATACACTGTGCATTTTTCTTAAAATCACATGGGAGGAGCCTACAGCACAGGTGCTATCTCGTCCGCCAACATCGGCATTATTCCAGTGTGGTCACTTTTATTGCATTGATTCATTTTGCTAGATAAAAAAAATTACTTTCTCTGTAGTTTTTAAAGACTAGTAGATAAGCAATGTCAAAAAATAATACTGGGCATCATTTTGTCTTGTAATATAACCTATCTCATTACATATCATCCTGGTTGTAAGATATAGTTGATTTAGAAGAGTAGGCCAAATATTTTGGAAATGACTTTCTATGAAAGATGTTTTAAGAAGATATGCTATTTGACTTAAGTAATATTCATGTGACAGATGATAGCAGACGCCCCTGATGTCTGCCTGTCACATCCCTTCATCCCAGGGCGCTGTGCCAGAGACTCACTCTGTGCAGGGACTCCCACTCCATGCACTGATCTCACATCTCCAGCCCCGACTTATCCATTAGGCAGAGTGCCTAGGCCCAGATTACCTATAGGAGTCCACAAAAATGCTTTAATTTCTTTTAAAATCAGGAGAAAAAATAAACTTTTAGGTTAATGTCTTAAGGTTTAATAGTAAAATATCTGTCTTTATACAAATGCAGTCATAAAGTGAAAATGTTAACTTTTTCTATGGTAGAAGGGCCCATCACAGTCATAATGTGGGCTTCACGTCTTTTCACTTTCTCTCTGGTTGCCTGCTTGACAATGTATGAGCGTAGCCAGGAAAGACAGGGGAGTTAATGCGCCTGGGGTAACAAGGTGAGAGTGGAAGCCAGGTGAATGATTTTGAGGGAAAAAGTTATGATTTTCCTAGAAGAATCAAAGCCCTGTTGCTGCTCTATTGCATCTTCACTTACTATATCTCTCTCATTCATAGACACACAGAGACATGGGCACACGCACACAGACACAGGCACACATGCGTGGACACACACACACTATTCTGCATCACTCCCTTGAAGTAGAGTTAATTTCCTACTTTCAAGGCAACACAGGCTAAGACTTTGACTCTTTACTTTACCACTAATTCCAATCTTTCAAAATGTTCATGTAGATTTCTTATGGCTAATTATATTTTCTTTATAACAGATTTATTAAGGTACTAGAGGCCCGGTGCATGAAAATTCATGCACTGGAGGGGGGTCCCTCAGCCCTGCCTGCCCCCTCTCACAGTCCGGGAGGCGTCAAGGGCGGGAGGTGACCTGGTGATCAGGGGAAGGCGACGCCCCCATCACACATCTGCTGCTGCTACTGCCGGCAACGCAAGCCTCGGCCAGCCCTGGTTTCCTGAGCCTCTGGTGGCCCTGAGTGGCTGGGGGGCTGAGGCGACTGGGGGACTCCAGAGGCAGGTGCGTGGCAAGGCCGGGCTGGCCTACAGGCGAGCCCGGCCTTGCTGTGCCCCTGCCACCACGGCAGGGCTGAGGGGACTGGGCGCCACCATCTTGTGGCTTGGGGTGCCGCCATCTTTGAGAGCAGGGCAGTCAATTAGCATATTCCCTCCTTATTGGCTGTGGGTGCCGCCATCTTTGCAACAGCGTGAGGGTCAATTAGCATATTCCCTCTTTATTAAATAGGATAATCCACATACCACAAAAAAACCCACCATTTTAAAGTATACAATTTAGTGGATTTTAGTACATTCACGAAGTTGTACAATTATCACCATTACCTAATTTTAGAACATTTTCATTACCCGCAAAAGAAACCTTGTATCCATTAGTAGTCATTCCCTCTTTCTTCTATCTGCCAGCTCCTAGATGTCACTTATCTTCCTGTCTATATGGATTTGCCTATTCTGGATACTTCATCTAAAAGGGATCATATAATATGCAGTTTTTGTAACTGGTTTCTAACACCAGCATAGTATCCTCAAGGTTCAGTCATGTTGTAACATGTATCAGCACTTTGTGTTTTCTTATGGCCAAAAAATATTCCTTTGTATCAGTACATTACTATTGTTTATCCATTCATCACTTGATAGACATTTGTATGGTTTCTAGTGTTGGGAATAATGTTGCTCAGACATTTGTGTACAAGATTTTGTAGGGACATATTTTTTTAATTCTCTTGAGATTTTACCTATGATTGAAATTTTTTATTCATATAGTAACTCTATGTTTAATACTCGGGGAACTTCCAAATTATTTTCTAACATGCTTCACTTTTTCATTAGAAATTTTGAGTGTTTTATTTCTCCACATCCTCACCAACACTTGTTATTGCCTATTTTTTTTATTTTAGCCATTTATGTATGTGTGAAGAGGTATCACATTGTGGTTTTGATTGGAATTTCCCTAATGGCTACATAGCTACTTGTGCTGAGCATCATTTCATGTGTTTATTGGAGATATATATAATATATATAATCTTTAGAGAAATTGCTATTCAAATATTTTGCCCATTTTAATTGGGTAATTTGTCCTTTTATCTTTGAGTTCTAAGAATTCTTTTTTTGTATTGTGTATGCAATACTATTATCAAATAAATGATTGCAAATATTTTCTCCCATACTGTGAGTTATATTTTTAGATGGTAATCTTCAAATCACAAATATATTTTCAGTTTAATGAAGTTTATTTTAACTAATTTTTTTCATTTATTGCTTGCTCTTTTGGTGTAAAACATGCATATCTAAGAAACCATTGCCTAACCCAAGTTCACAAAGATTTACTCCTATACTTGCTTCTGAGTTTTATCTTTTTAGTTCTTATATTTAAGTCTATGGTCCATTTTGAGTTTATTTTCATACATGGTGTGAAATATGACTCCAGCTTCATTCTTCTGCATGGAGATATTCAGTTGACCCAGCATAATTTGTTGAAACAGCTATTAGTTCAACATTGAATCGTCTTATAACTTTCAAAAATCAATTGACCACAATGTAAGAGTTTATTTCTGTACTCTCAATTATAATCCATTAATCAATATGTATATTATTGTGCCAGTAACACATGTCTTGATTAATGTACATTTTTAGTAGGTTTTGAAATCAAAGTGTGAATCTTTCAACTTTGTTCTTTTTCTGGTAGTTGGTTATTTGTGTCATTTGTTTTTTCACATGAATTTTAGCATCAGCTTCTCAGTTTCTGATGAGATTTTGATAGGAATTGTGCTGAATCTGCAGGTCACTTGGGCTAATATTTCCTCAATGTACAAATCTTCAGTCCATGTTTTATAGTTTTAACTGTACAAGCCTTGCACTTCTTTGTTAAATTTATTTCTATTTTATTGTTGTTGGTGCTATTATAAATGAATTCTTTTCTTAATTTTATTTTTAGATTCCTTGTTGCTAGTGTATTGAAATACAATTGATTTTTATTTATTGATCTTGCATCCAACGACTTTCTTGAAATCATTTATTAGCAATACAGTTTTTTAAATTATTTATTTATGATTTTCTATATACAAAGCCACGTCACCTGCAAATAAAGATAGTTTTACTTTTTCTTTTCCAATCTTTATGGTTTCTGTGTCTTTTTATTGCCTAGGTGGTCAGGTTAGGACACCTATTAAAATGTTCAATCAAAGTGGAAAGAGCACTTATTCTTGTCATGTTCCTGATCTTCAGTGAAAACCTTTCACTATTAAGTATAATATTATCTGGAGATTTTTCATAGATATTCTGTATCATATAAGGAACTTCCTTTCTGCTACTAGTTTGTTGGGTGCTTTGATAATGAAAGAATATTTAATTTTGTCAAATGTTTCTTCAACATCTATGGTGATGATCATGTTTTGGTCTTCTAAATAATATGGTGTATACATTGATTATTTCATGTATTTTGAACTAACCTTGCTTTACTGAGATAAATTCAACTTGGACATGGTGTATAATTTTTTTTAAATTGTTGCTGGATTCAATTTGTTAGTTTTTGGTTTGACAGTTTTGCATTTATATGTATGTCTTTGCCTGGTTTTGATAGTAGGATGATGTTGGTCTCATTGAATGCTTTGGGAAATTATTCACTCCTCTATTTTTTAGAAGAGTTGCTGAGGATTTTGATGGTAAATCTACTTTGAACAGCGGTTAGAATACAACAGTAAAGTGATCTGGGCTTCGGCTTTTCTTTAAATTACCAGTTTTTAATTTATTACTTTTATAAGTCTTTTCAGATTTAAAAAATTTTTATTTTAGTCAATTGAAGTGGAATATTAAAATTTCTAGTGACTATTGTTTGTTATTTTCCCTTAAATCCTGTCAGTTTTTGCTTTATGTATTTTAGGGTACTATTTTAAGCATACATATGATTATAATTGTATCTTCAGATAAGTTGACTCTTTTATCATTATTCAATGCCCTTATTTATCTCTAATTACAATTTGGGTCTTTGAGTCTATTTTTTCTAATAATAATGTATCACCAAGTCCATTGATTTCCCTCCAATCAAAACTACACAACATTTCGTTATGTTGGATTTCTATTAATACACAGTTAAATTATTTTCTGTTTTCCCTATGATTTATAAATATAAAACCTAATATTCAAACATTTGGCAATTTCCCATTAACTTTTTTGTTGTTGTTGTTGTTGTTCTTGTGTGTGTGTGTATGTGTGTGTGTGTGTGTGTGTGTGTTTTAATCCTCACCCAAGGATATTTTTTCATTTATTTTTAGAGAGAGTGGAAAGGAAGGAAAGACAGAGAGTAATACCAATGTAAGAGAAACACATCGATTGGTTGCCTCCTGCATGAGCCCTGACCAAGGCCTGGGCCGGGCAGGAACCTGCAACCAAGGTACTTGGCCTTGACCTGAATCGGACCCTGAACCCTTTGCTCCGCAAGCCGAGGCTCTATTGACTGAGCCTAGCCTAAGTTCTAGGATCTTGGTATACTAACTCCACTGACTTTCTTTTTTTCTGTTATGTTATGTTACCATAAATTTTAAATTTACACATATTCTAGTGATTCCTAGTATTTAATAAATTGTTTCAGACAGTTTTTAGACATATCTATATTTTTCTTTTTCATTGTTGTTATTTATGACACATTTGGTTTTCTATCTGTGGCAGTTTTCTTTCTATTTGAGAAATACCTTTTAGCATTACAATAGGTACAGATTTACTGGTATCACATTCTCTCACCTTTTGTTTGCTTAGTAATGTTTTTGTTTCACATTACTTTTTCAAAAATATTTTTTATTGATTTCATAGAGGAAGGAAGAGGGGAAGAGAGATAGAAACATCAATGATGAGAGAGAATTATCGATAGGCTGCCTCCTGCACACTCCACACTGGGGATCAAGTCTGCAACCTGGGCATGTGCCCTGATTAGGAATCAAACAGTGACCTTCTGTCTTATAGGTTGATGCTCAACCACTGAGCCATGCCTGCTGGGCTCACATTGCTTTTGAAGTTAATTGATCTATCTATATATATTTTTAAATATATTTTATTGATTTTTTTACAGAGAGGAAGGAAGAGGGATAGAGAGTTAGAAACATCGATGAGAGAGAAACATCGATCAGCTGCCTCTTGCACACCTCCTACTGGGGATGTGCCCACAACCAAGGTACATGCCTTGACCAGAATCGAACCTGGGACCCTTCAGTCTGCAGGCCAACACTCTATCCACTGAGCCAAACCGGTTAGGGCTATATTTCTAGGCTATATTGGACTAACCCTCTGAGAGATATTAATTATAAACTCTCAACAACATAATTTTTAAAAGTATTTGAGAGTACTGGAGGGTCAACAAAATTATTTTTAAAAAATGGAAAGTCAATCACTAAAAGGCAAAAGCTGGAGATTTGAATTTATCTATCAATTTTATATTGTTTCATTTATATAGCCTGAGATATACCCTACTTCTTGTGGAGCAAGGCATCTAAAGTTGAAGTATAAAGATGTAGTTTTTCTGGCTTGAAAAGTCAGAGGATTTAGAACAATAGAAGTATGAGGAGACATACCCTTTAAATAGAGACCCATAGTGGGAGAATATAAAAAAATATGTGTGACAATTACAGGCAGGCTCTTGGATGACCCCAGAATTACACATTATGAAGGAAATTCTTAGTTGGTCAAAATCAGGGACAAATGGAAGTTTGAGTTAACTGAACAGAGATTTCCGTTGCTGCTTACATAGCAAAAACAAGGTTTAGACATTGTTCCAACCAAGTTAACTCCTCCTAGAATATGTCACCCACAATGTCTAGTATGCAATGAAAAATCTCTTGACCCAGAGTCAAGATAAAAAAGGAATCAATAGAAACCAACCCTGAGATAATCTAGATGTTTAGAATCAGCAGGCATGAATTTTAAAGCAGCTATTATAAATATGTTTTTATACTTAATAGAACATAGGTCAATTTATTAGAAGCATGTGCAATCTGAGCAGAGACATGAAAACTAAGAAAAAAACAGCAAAATCTAGAATTTGAAAGCACAAAAGTTGAAAAAGGAATTTAATAGATGGAATAAAAATTACATTGTAGACTGCAAAGGATGTGGTCAGTGAAGCTGACAATAGAAATTGTTCAATCAGGATATCAGAGAAAATAAATTTTAAAAAAGAAAACATACATCAGTGACAACTGGGAAAATATCAAGTAGTACTTGAAATTTCAAAAGATAGGAAAAAATAATATTTTCAATGGAGTAAATAATGACAACAATTTCCCAATATGGTGATAAATATAAACTCATAGATTCAGGAAACTAAAAAATCTTGAAGTAATATAAAGAAAACCACACCTAAAAATATCATAGTCAAATTATCAAAAACCAAAGATAAGAACAAATTCTTAAAAGCAGCATAGAAAAATGATGCACTGCATACATGAAAATCATGACATTACTGGCCTTTCTGATCAGAAACGCCAGAGGCCAGGTGATAGCAGTCAAGTATTGTTAGACAGTTAAAACAAAAACAGTCAATGCAGAAACCAATATACAGTAAAAAAATCTTATTCAACAATTAAGGTGAAATGAAAGTATCCTCCAGTGAATCAAAAGGTGAGAAAATTTTTCTTAGCACAATTGCACTCTTGAAATGCTAAAGGAAAAATCATTAGACTGGAATGAATAGTAGCATACTGGGTTTGGTAAATGAAATTATACCGCTGCAACTTCCTACGTTTTATTTGATATGGTACAATGCAAATCTTAATTCAACTGTGATATGTTAAAATATAGACAGTAATCACCAGAGCAAACATTTAAAATAAATCAAAGGGGCATAGCCAAAAAGACAATACAGAAAATAAAATGCAATATCACACCAATTTTATTCACATAAAAAGAGTAGGAAAGAAGTAATAAAGGAAAAATAGATGGGCTTTATAGAAAATACAACAAAATGGTAGACTTAAATAAAATCATTTAAATATTACATTGAGAATAAATGAGCTGACACACTCCAATTAAATGCATGATTTGTCAGACTGGATCAAAATGCAAAATATATTCTGCCAACAAGACATGAGTTTTAAATGAAAAGGCACATATTTAAAATAATTAAATGAAAATAAAATGTTAGGTAAATACTAACCATAAGAAGGTTAGTTTGCTTCTATGAATATCAGACAAAATAGTCTTCAAGGCTAGAAATATATTATTAAAGAAAAAGAAGCAGATACCATAAAAGTAAAAGGAAGACAAAACAGTTAAAGTTGTATGCACCAAATAAAAAAATTTCAAAATATATGAATAGCTGACAATATAGAGGAGGAAGGCACAAATGCACAATAATATTTAACCCTCTTTTCTTAGTAATTGATAGAATAAATAGAAAAAAAAATTATTCAGGTTGTGGAGTATCTGAATAATACTATAAACCACATTTGTCTGATTGAGATTATAGAAGACTATGTGCAATTACTGTAGAATATGCATTTTCCTGTAGTGCCCAATGATAATTAACCATGATAGAGCTTATGCTGGGTCATAAAAATAATAAATAAATGTTAAAATTCAAAAATATAAATATATACAGAATATATTCAGATTTTCCTTCATTTTTACCTAATATCTTTTTTCTGTTCCAGGATCCCATTATTAAATTTAATTGTCTTGTCTCCTGAAGCCTATATTGGCTGTAACAGTTTCTCAGATTTTTCTTGTTTTTGATGGTCTTGACAGTTTTGAGGAGCCCTAGTGAGATATTTTGTAAATTGTCTCTCAACAGGAATTTTCATGACACTTTCCTCATAGAATTTACATATATTTGGAAGGGAGATCACAAAGGGAAACTGCTATTTTCATTACATCATATCAATGTATATGTTATCAATGTGATATGTAACTGTTAAAGTTAACCTTGATAACATGGCTGAGGTAGTGCTTGAGAGGTTTCTGCACTGTAAACTTAGCCCTTAGCCTTATTGGAATACTTTATTCTTTGGAAGGAAAACACTATACACATTTCTTACTTAGGGAGTGGGAAGATAAACTCCATCTTCTGAAAGGTGGGCTATCTACATCAATTATTTGAATTACTTTGCATGGGAGGTTTGCCTCTTCTTCGTCATTTATTTATTCAATACTACATTTACGTCTATCACTATGATCTTGTGTACATGTATTTTATACTTTGGTTTATGATTATTTTGTTGTAACTATTGTTGCAATAAGTCAGTAGCTCTTTCCCTTGACCCCGTGTCTCTTTGCCATACTACCATCATTGTGGGGTTTTTTTTTTCATAATTTACTTATTTTCATGCAAAACAAGATACTCTAAGATCACATTTTGTATTTATACTTCTTGTCCCAGCCCTGGAATCAACCAATTCTCCAACCAGCCCTGGCTCCTGTTATTGGAGAATGGTTTTAGTAACCAAGGTATGTCCTCTAGATGTGCAATTGCTACTGAGGTGCCTTTGCTTCTAGGCCCTCCAGGCTAACTGAACAACGGAACATATGTGTATAAACCAGAGTACAAATACATATCCAAAGATATGTCTCTATGTGTCTCTATCATATTAAGCTAAAGTTGAGTTTATTCTGATGTCTCTGACTCTGATGAATTATCACAGGAATCATTCCAGCCTTTTCCCCTCAGAAAGTGCATTTTGAAAGGTTTATAGTCCGTTCTAGCAGACAGCATAAATCCTTTCCCCAGAACCATACAAACCTGTGCTCCAATTCTTTCCAGATGTTTTACATGGCATTTTGGCATGTTTTTCTCTACAAACACACCACATCCCTGGTAGATGTGGTCTGCCAGGCCTGTTGTCCTAGTATCGGTGCTGCTTGTCCACAGCCTGGACTTGCTATAGAAAGAAAGCTTTTGTTTTTGCCCCCTTGGGATCCAGTGGAAACTAGTATATTAGCGTTGGTGCAGTATTCCAATGTGTGGAATATGCCAACTTCAAAATCTGAAGATAACTACCAAGTTCTGTGCTTCTTTTAAGTGGTAAGTGGTACAAGGTGCACGATCTTTTTCTTTTCATTGGATGAGATGCCCTGATAAGCCCCAGAACACTAGATCCCCTGAGATTTCCCTTATTTGACTGGCCTCTCAATAAATTTTATGGTTCATCTCTCACTCCTTGGTGCCCATATGAGCTTAATAAATGACCTAGAGCATCTGCCAATTTTTGCCATTTGGGTCCAATTAATATGATATCACCAACACTGAGGGCTAATGGGATATTCTGTAGATTGTTCAGAAAGAACAGGAGAACGAACAGTTTTATGCCATGACAGCAAGTGTACAGTCTTGCTCATTCTTTGTGAATACGATCTATTTCTGTTTCTACTTTTTGGTTGTTAATCTTGACCTGAGGATATTTTTCCCATTGATTTTTAGAAAGAATGGAATGCAGGAAGGAGAGAGAGAAATAGAGAGAGAGAAACATTGATGTGAGATACACACATTGACCAGTTGCCTCCTGCATGTGCCCTGACCGAGACTGTGGATTGAAACTGCAACCCAGGTACATGCCCTTGACAGGGAATCAAACTCATGACCCTTCTGTGTTCAGGTCAATGATCTAACCACTGAGAAACACTGGCCATGGCTGTTTCTACTTTTTTAAGCCAATGGGGGACAAGGAGACATGTGCCAAAGTAATTGCTGAGGTCAGGGGGTGCCACTGCATGGGTGACATATTTGCTGGGCCTGCTGGCTGTGCTCTGTATTCATGCAGGTCTCCCTGATTAGATTGGGCTGCTGCCTGTGCTCCTTGGTTAGGTAGGGCCACTAGCTTAGTCTCTGCAGTCACCTCTGGCCAGGCAAATTCACGGGCTCTGTTCCCTTGCAAGATGGTACCACAATATTGGGCAGGACTATCAGCTGGGCTCCACAATTGCTCCAGGTCAGGTGGGGTCTCAGGCTATGCTGTTGATTGGACTCTGTGTTCATGTGGGGATACAGACGGGAGGTCCTAGGTTGGACAAGGCCTCGAGCTGTGCTCTGTGATCAGAAGAGGATGCAGACTATTCCCTAACATTGAGTGGGGCTGCAGGAGAACTCTGGTTAGGCTTTCTCCACTGGAGATTATACTCACCAGTTGAGCAGGGCTTTAAATTTGCTTCCCTGCCTGGGTGGGAAGTAGATTGGGCTCCAGATCCAGTAAGATTTATTGAGTGAGGACCCAAACCAAGCCAACAGAGCTGCCTACTGAGCTCTGCGGCTAGATGGGGGCGCTGGCTTTGCTCTGGAGATGGGCAGAGTTGCTTGCTAGGATCTCTGCTCAAGCATCGCTGCAAGGAGGGATGCAGTAGGAGCTCTGAGCACTGTTTGCTGTAAACCCAGGCCCCCTTCTTCATCTCTTTCTCATCTTTGCTGGTTAAGCCTCCAGGGAAGCGTCCCATAATGGGGAAGCTGGATGTCAACCTTGGGTTCTCTTTTTCCCACTGGAGAAACTGTAGGACAAGGAGGCCCTTTCGGTGTGGTGCAGCCCAGGGAGGGAGATAAGGTGAGAATGCAGCCTTGCCTCTTACCCCTTGAATGTGTTCCCTGGATTCTGGGATTTTCTCAATGGTGTTTTGGCTATTGATAGTTGCTAGTTGTTCTTTTGAGGAGGGCTGAAGTGAGGAATGACCTATGTTGCCATCCAATGATGTCATCCAGAAACATTTTATGATAATAAACTGTATTACCATTGTGAAGAAGATTGCTTATTGTTTATATGTCAGGGAGATCACCTCAATATAGAAATGAAAACTGTAGCCCCTATCCATTGGAGGCTCAGAGGCTAATTTGTGTTTAGCATCCTGGTCAGCGAGCTTAGGTTATTATCCTATCCTATATAATAAAGAGATAATATGCTAACTAGACCAGACAGCAGATCGACCTTCCAGAGCGACCTTCCAGACAACATTCTGGAATGAATGACCAGTGGGTGGGAATGACCAGTGAGCGAGAGGCAGCTGGGATTTCGATTGGCTGAGGCAGCTGGGGCTGCCATGGGCCAAGCCCCTTACACAAATTTTGTGCATTGGGCCTCTAGTATTCATATATCAGATAACCATGTGTCAAGCAATGTGTTGGTTAGTTAGGAAATTCACTACCATTTCCGCTGAAAGATTTTCATTATTTAATGCATACAATTGTATTAAATATGAGAGTTTACATAGGTGACTACATTCAGTCTGTCACACAAAAGTATTGAAATAATCATGCAAAATTAAGTTAGTATATATGTCCTTGAAACTTGTTTCTTTTTATTATTTATATAGTATTAGCTAGTCATGCGATTTTGAATAACTACCTCTCTGAATTTGCTATCTTTTAAAAATGTACGCCACATGCAGGATGATATGTATAAAGTACCCATTTTCCAAAGTTATGAATCAGATTTAATCTTCTAAATGAACCTCATTCTCCCCCAAACTTTCTGTGTGTTTGCAGCCTGTTTGAACATTTATATTTAAAATTCCCAAACATGCCCAGGGAGTAAGAAATACACAACAGAAACATCTGTTCCTCTTGGCAAACTATTTCATGCTTTTTTACTTTTGCAAGGTCAAGAAAAATACCTAGGGATTGTTTTCATATCTGAGGGGTTTAACATTTCTTCTTCTTTGTAATGTTAGCCTTATTGCAATGATTTCACACACACACACACACACACACACACACACACACACACACACACACACAGATACACACTCACACGTACTCAAGAGACAGAAAACTGTACATAATGGTGAGATCAGATCAATAGAAACAATTGTTTTTCTTTTTTTGATATGTGAGTTTCCCTTAGCAGTTTACTAGCTTAATGAGAGAAAAGAAACCACCCTTTACCTTCCCAGTCGACCTTTCTGTTACAGCAACTCCACCCTCACTCAGCCCACCTTTAGATCTGACAAGCATGAAAGAAATGTTCTTAAAAGCAAATGGTTTTTTATGTCAGCTTTTCTGGCTGCTCCACCGTTAGCTAAGGTCAAAACTGTAACCCTTATTTATCCCTTTTGGCAAGGCTGGAGGCCGAATTTACTTTTTAGAAATATACCGTAAAGGTCACAGCTGAATGTGGTATGGTTCCTGTTAGTTCTTGCTGGGCAAGACCTCAAGAACATTCCTTGTTTGGAGTGAGGTTTGAGGGGGTGCCTTAGGAAAAGAAAATATTATTTTAGTACTCTCCTCTCTGTCTAATTACCTCTTCAAAAATATAAAACTCATCTAAGCCTATGGGGCCAATGAACTATTTTGAAGGCTAAGGATAGCCCAAAGATAGGATAAAGCCTTTAAAATTATTATTTATTTTACAGTTAATATTTCTAACATATTATTGTCTTTTGCTTGATAGAAATAATATCATTGCCAACTGTGCTGGGAAGTCATAAAGGTCTTGCTAATGGGAAGTGGCTTTAAAAGACAGGGGATGTGAATACTAAGTTAATTATGATCTGAATAGGACCCTCAAACTGTTAGATCTGAACCTGGCAGATATAAGAATTATTAATCCAACATTTGTTGAAGGTGTATGCTGTTAAGAACTATAACAGGGTATACCAGTACCGACTTTCATTATCAGAGTGAAATGAGTCTGTCATTAAAAACATTTGCTGAAGGGGGAACGTTTTTAGGCTATGCCTAACTATTAGCAACCTTGAGATAACCTATGTGAAGCAGCTAATTTAATACGTGCCACCATGTAAGCACTCAGTGAATAGTAGTGATTTTTATTGATTTAATGGCTATAATTCTCAGCACATAACTCTTGCCTAAAATTTATGATTTTTTTGTGTCATTCAATAGAATTTACATTTTGGGGGCCTCAATTCTACCAGGTTCCAAATATTAAATGTAAACAATTGCTCTTTAATTCATGGGGTTATATTTGTGGGGATTTAATCAAGGCCAAGGTCTATTTTTTTGAAGACAAGATATGTCTAACAAAGGTCATGGCCATGTATTTTTGATGGTTTCTACTATGAAGTCCTCATTCATTTCTGCTCATTGATGGTGGCTCCACAAAAGTCATCATTTCATTTTGACACATTGCTTCAACTTGCTTCAGTAGCCTTCCAGGGCTCCTGGATTGAGGTGCCATGTTTGTGTGCTCCTAGCTGCAGAGGAAAACATATCATGGTGGGTGCAAACAGGGATTCTGTCAAGTTGTCTCAGAGCTGACTCCCTGTAGAGCTCATGCCTGATGCTCTCACACCAGCTGGGAACAGGAGGATTCTGATTCTTGATGATGCCTGAGTCCTAAACTAAAAATAGGTGGTTCAGGCTTCCATCTGCTCTTGAGTTTCCCAAACTAAAATCTATCAGTAGCTGTCATACTCACTTCAGGATTTAACCAGGAAAGACAAGTCCCTCTCTAGGGAATCACAAGATTTAAACTCTTATTTTACTTCTCTTTAACTTTTCTAGACAAACTTTATCCAGTTACAGGGATGTTGGTTGAAAGTGAGGCAGTAAAAGGTACTGAAAATTTTTTTTTTAAATTCTGAATGCTTAGTTTTCTAAATTACTTATGGCATAAATTTTAACTTCTAAATCATTATTTAGGATTTAAAAACTAAAATGTTTTGACTTTTGACATGAAACCATTTATTTGCCTTCTTTTGTTGTGTGACTAAATGAATAAATAAAGCTTCAGGGTGAATGGGAAAAGGTGAAAGCCAAATCAACACTTCAGAATATTATCAGCTACTGATAATATTCATACTGAATGATGGCTACCTTTTATTGGTTGCCAATCACCTGATAATCAATGAACCAGTATTTTAAAAACCAATATTCCCAACGTCAAACAAAAGTAAAGGTAGTCTTTTTAATCTTTTTTTTTTCTGATAAAGTAATGTCAGACAGGTTACAGAACAAATAAAAATCAAATGAGCATCTTTGTAAATGTAAATGTTGCCTTCTCCCCTTAACGTTTTAGGTACTCAAACTAATTTAGAAGAGGACATGGGGTTTTGAGCTGATTACATGTCTTCCAGTGAACTAGTAAGATATCTACCATGGAAATTCTTAGGATTTTAAATAATAGGCATAGATATAAGAAAGTAATATGTTCTTCTTTTGATGAAGTAAAAAAGCTACATCAAGACCAAAATCAGCTGTAGCCAGTAAAAAAATAAAAAATAAAAAAGTAAGTTTTTTTGTAGAGAATTTTAATTCTTGAGGGTTATATATAAGTTCTATTTTAAACTAACCAATGTGGAATGAGGTATATTTGATAAGTTCAGCCTCTAATAGAGGTTTTAATAATATTTCAATAATGCTAAGAAATAAATCCAAATATCTAAATGTAATTTATAAGATTGTCTGTGATCTTCTCTAGACTCATTTGCCACTTCTCTTACTTCTACCCTAGATACTAAGTTTCTTCAGTTTCCTTCACTTGCCATCTTATCACTCCTGAATACTACTAGAACCTGGTGTTTTCCCTACCTGGAATATATATATGTTTTTCCCTTATTTTGCCTTTCTACAAAAGTCTATCCTTGTCCTATCCTCAACCATTTATTCTAACCCAATATTTATGTTACCACTTAGACGTCCTTTCCTCTAGGGAGCTGTCTAATTATCTAGTGTCTATATAATACCACCTATTTCCCACACTTTAGAATATGTGTCATTCTATAGCACTCATTGTAAATATATATATATATATATATATATATTAACAGCTTCTATTGAGATATGTTTACATGTCATACAATCCACACATTTAAAGTGTACAATTCATTGATTTTAATATATTTACAGTCATGCAACCATCACCATCATCAATTTTAAAACATTTTCATTACCATAAAAAGAAACCCTGTACCCTTTAGTTATTACCCTAACCCCCTAATCCCTGATAAATCTTGGCAGTCACTAATTTATTTTCAGTTCCATAGACTTGCCTTTTTTGAAAATTTTATATACATTTAATTACATAAAATGTAGCTTTTTGTGACTGGCTATTTAACTTAGGAATGTTTTCAATGTTCAGTCACATTACAGCATGTTACAGTACTCCATTCTGTTCTATGATTGAATAATATTCCATTGTAGAAATAATACAATTGCTGGACATTTAGGCTCCCTAATTTTGGTTATTATGAATTAGTCAACTGTGAACATTCATATACAAGGTTGTTTTTTAAAAAACAAACAAACAAAAAAAAAAACACGTGCCGAAACCGGTTTGGCTCAGTGGATGGAGCGTCAGCCTGCGGACTGAGAGGTCCCGGGTTCGATTCCAGTCAAGGGCATGTACCTGGGTTGCGGGCATATCCCTGGTGGGGGATGTGCAAGAGGCAGCTGATTGATGTTTCTCACTTATCGATGTTTCTAACTCTCTCTATCTCTCTCCCTTCCTCTCTGTGAAAAATCAATAAAATATATAAAAAACAAAACAAAACAAAACAAAACACGTTTTTATTTCTCTTTCTTAGCTATTTACCTAGGAGTGGAATTGTTAGATTATGTGGTAGCTCAATATTTAACATTTTGAGGAACTGCTAAACTGTTTTCCAAATTGGTTGCATCGTTTTACAATAGCATTACTAGTGATATTGTAAAATTTTCCTACATCTTCATCAACACTTGTTACTGTCTATTTTGTTTAGCCATGTTAGTGGGTATGAAGAGGTATCTAATTTTGATTTTGACCTGCGTTTCTTGATAGTTATTGATGTAAAGCATCTTTTCATATCTTATTGGCTATTGGGACATCTTTTTTGGAGATGTTCTAATCCTTTGTCCGTATTTTAATTAGATTATCTCTCTTTTTATTTTTGATTTGTAAGGGTTCTTAATATGTTCTGGATATATGGCCCTTATCAGATGTCTGATTTGTATTGAACACAACTATACTATGTTTATGCAATTATCAGATAGACATTTGAGTTATTTATATATTTTGGCTATTGGGAATAATGCTTCTATCAACATTCATCTGTAAGTTATTGTGTAGAATATATTTTTATTTCTCTTGGGTATATACATTGCAGTAGAATTGCTGAGTCATATGGTGACTCTACATTTAACATTTGAGGAACTGCGTGGCTTTTTCAAGTGGCTGTGGCATTTTACATTTTCACCAGGAGTGAGTGTATGACTTTTCCATATCCTTGCAAACACTTGCTATTGTCTTTTCAAATACAAATATCCTGTGAGTGTGAAGTGATATTTCACTGTGGTTTTGATTAGCACTTCTCAGATGGCAAATGATGTTGAGCATATTTTCATGTGTTTATTGTCTATTAGTATATCTTCTTTGGAAAAATGTCTATTCATATAACATTCACTTTTAAAATAGACTATTTCTTCAAAATGAATTCAACCCCTCATTACTGGTTTAGATTTATCACCTCAGACTACAAACGGGCATTCAACAATGTTTCATAAATTCAACAAAATAATCATCAAAATTCTTTAAACAATTTTTATAGAAATTGACAAGATAATTCTAAAATTCACATGGAAACACAAAGGACCCAAATAGCCAAAACAATTTTGAAATAGAACTAATGTGGCAGACTAAAAGTACCTGACTTCAATACTTATTACAATGCTAACAGTTATTAAGAAGTTGTGTTATTTGCTAAATTATACACAAATAAATCAATGAAAAACAGCAGAGTGTCTAGAAATAGGCCTATGTATATATGGATTACTGATTTTTGACAAAAGTGCCTAGACAACTTAGTTGAGAAAGGATAGACTTTTTTAACAAGCAGTGCTAGAGTAATTGGGATTCCACTCCTTCCCCAAATATTTGTATTTTGTAAAAAATACAAAAATTAACTAGAAATATATCATTGATTTAAATATAAAACCAAAAACCTATCAGACATCTAACAAAAACACCATAGGAGAAAACTTGAGTTAGGCAAAAATTTCTTAGCTGTGATACCAAGAGCATGATTCAAAGAGAAAAATTGTTAGATTTGACTTCACCAAAATTAAGAAGATTCTGCTCTTTGAAACATCTTACTAAAGGAGTGACAAGATAAGCCATAAATGGGGAACAAATATTTAGAAGTCATAAAAAACTTGAATCCTATATAATAAAAGGGTAATATGCAAATCAACCAAACGGTGGAATGACCGGTCACTATGACGTGCATTGACCACCAGGGGGCATACGCTCAACACAGGAGTTGCCCCCTGGTGGTCAGTGCACTCCCGCAGAGGGAGTGCCATTCAACCACAAGCTGGGCTGATGGATGGCGAGTGCAGTGGCCCGCTTCTGTGGCAGCGCTAAGGATGTCCAACTGCAGCTTAGGCCTGTTCCCCGCGGGAGCGGACCTAAGCCATCAGTTGGACATCCCCCGAGGGCTCCCAGACTGCTAAAAGGCACAGGCTGGGATGAGGAACAACCCTCTCTTCCCCAAGTGCACAAATGTTGTGCACTGGGCCTCTAGTCATTTATAAACGTTAAGACTCTCAAACATAATATGAAAACAGGACGTAAATTTTTAAATGGTGAAATAATTTGAATGACACTTTACCCAAGAAGCCCACAAAATTATATTCTACGTCATTAGTCATTAGAGAACTGCAAATTGAAACCACACTGATATTTAACCTATTCAAATGGCTAAATTTAAGAAGATTGACTATGTCAAGTATTGGTGAGAACATAAAGCATTTAGAGATTTCATACACTCCTTATGGAACTGTAAAGTGGTATCATCAATTTGGAAAACAGATGGCGGTTAACTTTTAAAAAGTTAAAAAGGGGTTAACTTTTTCTAATGTTAAACCTACCACTACCCTATTAGTCTGTCTTTCCAATACTTGAGTGACAGGAAAGTATATGTCCATACGCAGACATGTATATGCACATTAATAGCAGCTTTATTTGTAATGGCTCAAAACTGGAAAAAGTCCAAATGTCCATCAACAAGTGACATATTAATGCAATTTATTTCTCATCAGCAATAGAGACAAAATATTGATACACAAAAATGAATGCATAATCTCAAAATAATTATACTGGGGGACAGAAGCCAAGCCCCTGTAAGATTCCATTTATATAAATTAATCTTGAGAAAGAGGATGACATAATATTTGCTCAAAAGTGGGCATCTATTTAGTGTCTCCCTTCCCTCCAAAATTGTAAATATATAACCACATGAATTTGAATGACTATGAATGCAATTAAGCCTTAGGAATTTATTTAGCCAATATCATCAACACCTACATGTCATTATCTGACAAAATACTTTTTTTTTTTTCAAAAAATATGTTCCACCCTATAGTTCTTGGATGGTATCATCCCAGAACATTTCAGAGTTTTTACAGCACTTTGACACCACTTCTCAAGTTATTGGCAAGTTCTTCTGAGTAGTATATAAATGAAAAAGGATAATAAAGGAGACCATATTGAAGCATTAAACTGATGGAGCAGGGGTTTGAGCTCTTTGAAGATTTAAAACAGGTGGAGAAAAGAATGAAAATGCTCTCATAAATATATTCCCCAGTCCAAAGCAGTCAGTCAGCCCAGAAGAATGCATGAAAGCCTATGTGATTTCTCGTTCTCTTAGCATCTGCTGTATCGACTGGATGAAATAGGCAAACATTGTTATTTCCATAATGATGACTATTGAATGTGGGTATGACCATAAGGAAAGGCATTGGATCAATGAACAGGTACACACACGAGACAGATTTGAAAGATTACTCCTTTGTAACGTACAACCAATTTATCGGCTTTGAACTGCAAAAGGACTTGTCCAGTAATACTCAGCCTGTAAAAAATAAAAACCAACATACGGTTGATAAAATCAGCCCTTTAAAATAGCAGGAAGTGAGTGAGTGAGAGTTAATGTTAGCTTTCTATGAATATGGTAATATTTATACATTGGTCATATTTTTCACTGAATTTAATGCTGCCTACTTAGACCTTAGTCCTTTTGTATTTTGTGCCATGAGTGTTCGAAGCACATTTTTTGGAAGCACATTCTTAACGATGCTTTCGAGAAATAGAAAATAGAAAGGACAAAAATTAAGAAACTACCAAAGAGAGCATGACCATCAAAAGGTTCTTACAATAAGAAAAACAACAATATACAAAGGTGAAAATGTACCAATGTAGTAAATAATAAATATTAAAGAACTCTTAGAGTTTTCTATCTCAATAACAATGATCCTTTTTTTCTGGGAATTTTGTATAAAGGAGATAAGAAAAACATCTTACATGCATTAAAAGTAATATCAGGAAATTATGCACTTGATATTAGGAAATGTAAGCATTTTTTAAGCCAACAAGATGTTTTCACATCGCCAGTTAAGCATGATATGTTCTCACTACAGATTCATGCTATACTTTTTATGAGGCTGATTGTGTACCTGGAACTCTATAATCATTCTACCTCTTTCTCCATCCTTCTAATCTTACTCCATGATTCACAATATGGCCTTGGTTTCATAATCAGAGTGGTTGCTTTATTCCGTTTTCTCTCAGAGCCTCTGCCTTCTCCCTCTCTGCTGTGAATTCTTATTTCATTTACCTGTATTAGACATTTTAATAGATTATTTTGATCCCCTCAATTTTATATACATGTTTTCTTCTCTAAAAGCATGAACATCATGAGGACACAGGCTATGGATATATTCATTCTTGTTTTTCCCCACAGTAACTTGTTTAACAGCTGAACCTGAGGTGTCAGTTAAGTACAGATAAAAGGGGATAGGAAATGGCCTTTGTTCTTGAACGATAATGTGGAAGGGGATAAGTAAGGCTTCCAATTTCATCTTTTAAAAAAGACCTTAAAACCCATTTCTGGGCCATAGTCTTAAAAGCATGATTCTTTATTAGAGGATGGCTAAAACTGGTATCTCAAATTTGAGATAAGACCTAAAAAAGTCCCTAAGATTTAGAGGTGTTTATGAAAAATAATGAGGATAAAAACACTGAAATTTCGAAGTCATAGGGAGGTTTTCTGTGCAATAACATATAAGCTTATATGTAATTAAAAGCACATGCTTTCTTTGTTCTAGCCTCACCAAAAATCTGAACACTTGGTATTATAAACATGAAGTTGAATCATAACCCCAAACAAGTAATTAATAGGTTTTTACATAAACTGTCAAACTGTGGAAGCTAATTTTTGTGAAATAATGTGAAATACTTCTTGTGTTATAAGTGGAATTTTACTCCTACAGAGTTCTTCTTTAGAACTTCAGCTTTCAATATTGTGTGTGTCTATAAACATATATGTATTTATGACTAAATATACATTTATTACTAAACATATATGTATATATTACCTCATGACCCAGGTCACTAACAATTATTCATGAGTTCATTTCTTTATATGAATAAAACAAAAGTTTTTCAAAACAATGTTATATCTAATTACATGAATTGAACACTGATATTTTATTTACTTTCTTAGTCTATACTGCTTATAATGTGGTGACTAAAGAATGTCTGTTTATTTCATGTGAAGTGCAATGAAAATGAGATTTTATGGAAAAAATATTTCTTCCTTTGAAATATACCACAAGTGAAAACATACATTTAGCCTCCAGTGCTTAAAACACCATATTCTTTACAGGAAATTAGGGAAAAGATAAAAATTTGAGAAAGTAAATTCACTCAATAAAGAAATTGTGTGTTAGAAACCTAGGATTATATCAATCTAAAATTAGAAAATTGTGTTTTTCATTATGTAATCCCCACAGAATAAATTTCTTATCAGTGTACTAAGTGTACCAATACACTCAAACATTTAGGGTGGTAATATAAAATATTATAAAATAGCTTTTGCAAACAAAATGTACAATAAGTGTTTATATCTAACTAGAGGCCCAGTGCAAGAAATTTGTGCACTGGTAGGGTCCCGAGCGGCTGCTGGCTGCCAGCCAGATACTCCCTCCCTCCCCCCAGCCACCTGCATGCTGCTGGGGCCTCGCTCCCTTCCCCTGGCCCCTTGCCTGCCAACAGGGCCTCCCTCCATTCCCCCGGCAGGTCCCACCCCCTGGTCAAACTCCAAGACAACCTCTCGGTCTAGGGGACAATTTGAATACTAGGCTTTTATTATATAGGATGGTTGTCTACTTTAAATGCTGTATGTTTCCAAAAAATAAAAGAATTTTTTCATCTTTTGATTGCATTTTGAATGCAACAGCTATAAATAAATACTGATATAGTTGTGTTGCACTGGCCATATGAATTCCATGAAATGTGTTGATATTAATGATGCAATTCCCTGAAATATTAAAAAAAGTAAT
This sequence comes from Myotis yumanensis, assembly GCF_028538775.1. NCBI lineage: Eukaryota > Metazoa > Chordata > Mammalia > Chiroptera > Vespertilionidae > Myotis > Myotis yumanensis. The sequence goes on from NW_027223752.1 coordinate 178,793,454, forward strand.
ACTTTCTAAGCAAAATTCAATCTTCCTTGACTTACATAATATTTTCATTCCTGAATTGTAAAACTACAGTTTATAAATCCATCAAAATTGTATAAAACACACATGGTATTGAGCACAGGAAATTATAAAGTGATTAGCAACTACAGCATGCATATCTTCTAGGATGTTACAGTGCTAAAGATGCCCAGAAACATTTTTGTTGTTGCTAGGGACTGTCCTACATATTGCTTAACCTATAGCATCTCTGGCCCCCATCAATTAAATGACCATACCCTCCTCATTAATATTAAATTATTAAAAAAATCAGGAAATTTCCCAAAATGTCCTTTGCAACATAGTGATGCCAGAGAACTACAATTCTTAGACTACATTTATTAGCATTATCTTATATCCGCAACTTCTACCCACAACTATAACAGTCACAAAGGTTATAGGACAATATCAACAAGAAGAGTCGTAGATTAAAAATTCTTCATGAAATTGGAAGGACTTGTTACTTATAAATTGCATGAGCTTTAGATAGTCAAGGAAAATAATTATAGATATAGCAAAAATATGAGTAAAGGCACAAGTGAATATGAAAATTAGAACCAAAGACAGACAAAGGGAAACTCTATAAAATATAAAATAAAAATAAGGATTAAAATAAGACAGGACCTGATTATCTGTGGCCTTACATTGATATTGGGTAAAGGATTTCTGCTCATAAACAGAAGTTTAAATGTGTCAATTTACTCTTACTGTGAAGTCTACATAAATATGGCAATAAATAATTTAAGCTTGTGTGTATGTGTGTGTGTGTGTGTGTACACATACACACATGCGAACAAATACCAGAACAAAAGAGAAAACAACTAATGATTTAATTGAAACACAGTTTAAAAGGATATCAAATTATTAGAAGTGTGGTTATTAATATAACAAAGGCAAGGAATCTACAACTTAGGTATGTGTAGAAGTTAAAAATAACTCAAATCATAAATGTTATGTTCCCTGACAAAGAAATGAATGAGAATAACATTAACAACAACACATCTAGAAAATTTCCAAATAAAAATATTGCTATAAAATCTTCTAAATAAATTTTATATGATTCATTGATTGAAACAAAGGAAATTAGACAGCATTTTGAATCAAGTGAAAATAACACAATATAACAACATTTGTGGGATCCTGCTAAGGCAGTTCTTAGAGGGACTTTTTAGCACTGAAACAATTTATATATCTGGAAAAAGATTGGTCTCAAATAGATAGCCTCAGTTTATACCTTAAGAAACAATTTAATCCTGATAAAATCTCCCAGAAAAATGAGGAATAAGAGGCAATTTCCTTAATGCCATAAAGTGCATAATAACTCAATGTTATTAAGATGTCAAGTCTTAATGAAAAACCTACAGCTAACATCAATTTAGTGCGGAAAGACTGCTGTTTTTCCTCTGAGATCAAGAATATGGAAAAATGATGCCTGCTGTCATGACTTCTTACTCACCGTTCTATTTGGTGTTCTTGCCAGTACAATAAGATATGAAAAAGTACAAAGCCCTCAGATTGGAAAAGAAGTAAATCTGTTTTTATTTGTAGATGAAACAAATGTCTGTATAGAATATCCAATGGAGTACACACACACACACACACACACACACACACAATCTACCAGAACTAGTAAGTAATCTTAGCAAGGTTGTAGAACACCAGATCAATATAAAATAATCAAGTGTATCTAGGTAAATAACAAAAACTACTGGACATTTAAATTAAATAAATAATATGAAAAACACAAAATACTTAGAAATAAGTGTTACAAAATTTTACAAGATCTCTACATTGGAAACTATAAAACATTGCTGAAAAAACATTTAGACCTAAATACACAGAGTGGGATACTGTATGCAAGTGACAGAAAACTCAAGGTTATTAAGATGTCAAGTTTGCAAATCAATTTATAGATTTAATGCAAATCCAGTCAAATCCTAGCAGGATTTCTTTTTGTAGACATTGCCGAGCTGATTCTAAAATTCACATAGAAATACAAAGGGAATGGGGACAGGAAGAGATTAACCAAAGAATGTATGCATATATGCATAACCCATGGACTCAGGTAATAGTGAGGTGAAGTCCTGGAGGGGGAACTAGGGCTTGAAGGGAGGGAGGGGGTCAAAGGGGAAAACAAGGGGACATCTGTAATACTTTCAACAATAACGATAATTTTTTTAAAATACCCAAAACAACTTTAAAAGGAATATATTTGAAGGACTAATATTTCTTCATTTCAAGACTTATTATGAAGCTACCATAGTCATACCAGTGTTGAATTGGTATAAAAGATAGGCAAATAACCCTGACAGGTGTGGCTGAATGGATGGATTGTTGGCCCATACACCTAAGGGTCATAGGTTTGATTCCAGGTCAAGTGCAGGTACCAGGGTTCCCTCCCTGCCCCCAGGTTAGGGCATGGCCAGAGACCATAACTTGATGTGTCTGTTTCTCTCCATCTCTCTCTCTCTCTCTCTCTCTCTCTCTCTCTCTCTCTCTCTCTCTCTCTTCTCCTCTCCTTCATCCCTCCCTTCTTCTATCTCTGAAAAGCAATGGAAAAATACCCTTATGTGAGGTTTAAAAAAAAAAAGCAAATAGATCAATGGAAGAAAAGAGGATCAAAAGTCGATTCACTAATATAGAACTGATTTTTCCCCAAAGCGTTAGACATTATTTACAGGAGAAAGGTTAGTTTTCAATAAATGATGTTTAAATCATTGTATTTATACATGTAAAGCAAAACAAAAGAGAGGGAACTGCAATTCACACTTCCCACTGTATAAAAAACTTACTTAACCATTATCATAGACCTAAATATAAAACCTAAAATTATAGAATTACTAGAACACATAACTTCTGCTCTTTAGAAACACAATAATTAAAAGATAAATCACATGACAGAAGGTAGTTGCAATTTTTAAAATTTATTGTTTGGGGGGATGATTGGTAATGACTTTTTTATTAAATTTATTAGGGTGACATTGTTTCACAAAACCATACAGATTTTAAGTGTACAACTCTAAACATTATATGCATGCTGCATTGTGCACCCATTACTCAAAACAAAGTCTCTTTCCACCCCCATTTTTCTCCCCTTTGCCCACCTCAACCTATCCCCATCCAATTACTTCCAACCCCCTTTCCCTCTGGCTAGTACCATACTGTTGTCTGTGCCTATCTGTTATATATGTTTTTACGTAGTTGCAAATTGTATACCTGGTTAAAACTTTTATCTGGAATATATAAAGAGCTCTCAGGACTCAAGAATAAGTAAACAATTTAATTCTGATAATATATTTGAATATAGACTTCATAAAAGATACATGAATGGCAAATATACATATGAAAAGATGTTCAAAATACTCATTAGAGAAATGCAAATTAAAACCACAATATGATACAACTATAAATATACTAGAGGCCTGGTACACGGATCCTGCTCCGGTGGGGTCCCTCAGCCTGACCTGTGCCCTCTCGCAATCCAGGACCCCTCGGGGGATGTCAGACTGCCAGTTTTGGCCCAATCCCCTAAGCAACTGGTTGCTTAGACTTTTATATATATACTAGAGGCCCGGTGCACAAAAATTTGTGCACTCGAGGAATGGGAGGGGGACCCCCCAACCCCGGCCTGTGCCCTCTCGCAGTCTGGGACACCTCGGGAGATAACAACCTGCTGGCATAGGCCTGCTCCCGGGTGGCAGAGGGCAGGCCCAATCCCTAGGTGCAGCCCCTGGTCAGGCTCAGAGAAGGGCCGATTGGGGAGTTGGGGCGCCGCCCCGTCATGCTCAGAGCAGGGTGTATCTGGAGGTTGCGATGCCACACTCAGTCACGCTCAGGGTAGGGCCGATTGGGGGGTTGGGGCACCCCCCCGTCACGCACAGAGGATGGCCAATCAGGGGGTTGGGGTGCTGCCCCCTGTCACTCACAGAGCAGAGCCGATTAGGGGGTTGGGGCGCTGCCCCCTGTCACTCACAGAGCAGGGCCGATCAGGGGGGTTGGGGCTCCGTACCCTGTCACACACAGAGCAGGGTCGATCAGGGGGATGGGGAGCTCCCCCCTGTCACGCACAGAGCAGGACCAATCAGGGGGTTGAGGAACTCCCCCCTGTCACTCACAGAGTAGGCCAATAGGGGAGTTGGGGCACCGCCCCCTGTCACACACAGAGCAGGGCGGATCAGGGGGTTGGGGCGCTGCACCCTGTCACACTCAGGGCAGGGCCAATGGGGAGGTTACGGCTCTACCCTGTCACACACAGAGCAAGGCCCGTGGAAGAGGGTTGGGGCGCCACCTTCTATCACCTACAGAGCAGGGCCGATCAGGGTCTTGGGGCACTGCACCCTGTCAAACACAGAGCTGCAGGGCAATCAGGGGATTGAGCAGCTCCCCCCTATCAGGCACAGAGCAAGGCTGATCAGGGGGTTGGGGCACCTTCCCCTGTCACAAACAGAGCAGGGCAGATAGGGAGGTTGTGGCCCTGCCCCCTGTCACACACAGAGCCGCAGGGCGATCAGGGGGTTGGGGAGCTCCCCCCTGTCAAACACAGAACTGCAGGGAAATCAGGGGATTGGGGAGCTCCCCCCTATCAGGCACAGAGCAGGGCTGATCAGGGGGTTGGGGCACCTTCCCCTGTCACAAACAGAGCAGGGCAGATAGGGAGGTTGTGGCCCCGCCCCCTGTCACTCACAGAGCCACAGGGCGATCAGGGGGTTTGGGCACTGCCCCCTGTCATGCTGATCCCTGTGCTGGGAGCCTCGCTGCTCTGCTGATCCCAGTGCCCGGAGGCATATTACCCTTTTACTATATAGAATAGAGGCCTGGTGCACGGGTGGGGGCTGGCTGGTTTGCCCTGAAGGGTGTCCTAGATCAGGGTGGGGGTCCCCACTGAGGTGCCTGGCCAATCTGGGTGAGGGGCTGAGGGCTGTTTTCCGGCTGGCGAGTGACTGAAGCTTCTAACCGCTCCTTGTTTTCTTTTTTTCTTTTTTTTTTTTTATTCTGGGCCAGCTTTAGCTCTGAGGCCTCGCTGCTGAAAACATCGATACAATGTTGCGGTCCGGCTGGCTTTCAGTCTGGCTGGTTTCTGGGGTTTTGTTTAGCTTCTTATTTGCAACATAGTACATAGTTGCTTAGAGTTGCAGCTGAGAGGCCGGCAATTTAGGCGGGAACGTTGGAGTCCACAGTCACTGGAGCAAGCAAGCCTCCCTGCTCACTTCAGTGCATGGCTGCTGGCCGCCATCTTGGCTGACAGTTAATTTGCATAAGGATATGCTGATTAGCCAATGGGAAGGGTAGTGGTCGTATGCTAGTTACCATGTTTCTCTTTTATTAGTGTAGATATAGACTAGTGGCCCGGTGCACGAAATTTGTTCACATTAAAAGGAAATTAATTAGAGGAAATATTTTAATATTGCTATTTTCCCTTTCTCTATAATAGAAGTGTCAGAGATGAAAGAAAATTAGTAAAATGTAAATGAAAATCTTCCTCCTTTCAGAGTCTGGGGTGCGCTGTGGGACCCAGAGTCAAGTCCCTGCCCACCTGTGGTGACTCAAAATCTCATGAGAGCCAGACCCAGCTGGCCCCACTCCCGTTGGGTAAAATCCAGACCTGGCCAACCCCACCCTTGTCTAGCCCCTCTGAGCAGGGGTGCAGCTTCAGGTCCCTTGGCCCAGAGCTGGGTGGGAGGCACAGCCTCACATCCCCTGTCAAGCCCCACCAGGTGGGGGATGCAGCCTCAGGTCCCCTGGTGCTGTGGTGAGGGCATGGCCTGAGGTCCCCTGGCCTGGGGCAGGGGGAGCAGCCTGAGATCCCCTGGCCCGGCACCTGGGCGGAGGGCACACCTTGAGGTCCCCCATCAAGCCCTGCCAGGCTGGAGGTGCAGCTTCAGGTCCCCCGGCCTGTAATCCTTATCTTGATTGTGGTGATTATTTTCTATGTATGCATGTATAAATGTATATATTTTAGTTGTACATTTAAATATGGAGTTTATTGAATATTAAAATACCTCAATAAAATATATATGTATATATATTTTTTGCTGTGTTAATTTGGGCAGCACCATAGGGCAATCATTTGCCCTAATCAGGAATTTATGCCTCAGGGGTGGTCAGCTAGTATTCTAATCAGAAAACCCACACTCCAGAGGTAGCTAATACAAATGTTTTGGTTATTCCAATCTCAAACAATAAAAGTGATTTAACAAATATTCAAAATGGATTTTCATTAGTGGCTTGCTAATTAGCTTAATGAATATTAGAAATAGGCTCTTATTAATGAATTCAGAAGTATTCAAGACATGTGGCTTGTCAAAAATATTTTATAGACACACCCATCCATTGCATGTACAGGTGTATTAATATAACAAGTCATCTAGCCTCAGAGATGGCAACAGAATCTTGTTCTCAAACCCATGCTGTGTTTGGGTCTGAAGATTCTGGTTGCCTGTTACCAACTATAAGGTTAAATGAATATTGACACTGGAATGTATCTGCATGTAGTATAGCATGTTCAAGTAAGGTGTGATGAAAGCACCCAAAACAGAGATGAGACTTAATATGCCCTGTTAATAATAAATGTTTAATAATTTCTGCATGTGTGGGAGAATCTGCCATGAGATTTGCTGTTATTAAAATCTGGCCTTGAGGTTATGGAGAGTGCATTGTTTTTCTAGGGCTGCCATAATAAAATACCAGACAGTGGGCTGCTACCTCAATAAACTATTTAAAAATAGAATTAATTGTTGAAGACATAATTACTGATAATTTTCCAAAACTTGTGATTCTATATCTTTGTGCCACAAATTTAATAAATATCATGATCCTAAGCAGGTCACACACCAAAAAAAATCAAAAACAAAAAATAACACAGAACTGACTTATCATGGTAATATTTTTAAGTGGGAAAAAAAAAGAGGAAATTTTAAAAGAAGTTAAAAAAAATAGACACATTATCTTTAAAGAAGCAACAATAGATGGTAGATTGCTGACAAAAGTAATGAAGCAGTAGTCAATGAAATATGTAATGTTCATAATGTTGAAAAAAATATAAAACTGCTACCTTATATTTCTATACCCAACAAAGTCTCTTAATTTTTTTCAAACAAACACATTGAAGATAAAAAACATCAGCATGATTCATCAGCATACCCTTAACAAATTTCCTTATGACCATTTATAATCTTTCCCTCTCACCCTTATCCCTGAACCATCCGCAAATAACCACTGATCTGCTTTTTATTTTTATAGATTAGTTTGTACTTTATGAAACTTTATAAACTGGAATAACTGAGTATGCATTCTTTTTTAATAATCAACTTCTGCTGAGAATATTGAGTGATGCAATCACTGCATTTTTATGTACAGGCCAAAATAATAAAATCCATCCTTAGCTAAGAAATGATAATGTTTTTGTAAACTTCTCCAAAGAATAAATTAAATTGGTAAGAAAACACCCACACATATAGCTAGAGTTAAACTACTCATGACACTAAGTTATGACAAAAATATGAAGAAAATAGAATTTTTACATCCTTCCAGTAGAAGTAAAAATTAAGGATAATCACATTGGAAAACTCCTTAACAGTATTTATTATGGTTTATCCTATAATTACCCAGTAATTTTACTCTTGGATATATATGTAAAATAAATGCATACATATGTCCATTAAGGGCCATCTACTTATATAAAAACCCTGGGTGGTGTTCATCACGACCATCAGAACTGTGACCAAGCGGAAGGAAGTCAGTCTTGCAGGGGTTGTCTTGGCAACAGCTGCGCCCTCCCCCAAGCTGTTTCCTGAAGCTGTTTCCTGTAAGGGCGGGGTATGAGACAGGAACCCGCCCTGGGAGCGTGGAGGCATCTCTTTCTAAAGTGTGCCTTGCCAGCACAGCCAAGGGTTAACCTGAGTGGGGGCGGCTGAAAGGCTTAGAAAAGACAGACAAGAGAATAAAAGCCGGGTCTCGGTGGGACGCTGCTTCTCTGAGAGACAGCGACCATGCCCACAGCCATGCCTTTATTTTATAACAGATGCTACGAGGCAAAGTAAGGGTGTAACCAAGATGTTTACAATATTCTCCTGGGTTTCAATCCTACTCAACTATATGCACCTGAACTCTATCAAGCCTACATCACTCAGGCACCTGGGGCCACGTGTTTGGACCATAGGTTCAAGCTTACAACTACAGCTGTTGGCTATAATTGTGCTGGGAGGGCCCTGCCCTCCAAGCTGGGACTTGCATGTGGCAATGAGAGGACTGTGCCCTCTTATCAGTCCAAGGCTTGAACCTATCCATAACACTGTAGTGGCTCCCCACAATAAAGTTTTAATTCTGTTTCTTTGTTACTAATGTTGTGGCCCCACCCCATAACAAAGAAACAATTTCCGGAGGATGAGGCCCAGGAATCAGGATTTTAAAAAGATTCCCAGGTGATTCTAATGTGCAGCCAAGGTTGAGAACCACTGCTATAGATAATATTAAATATATATCTAAACATGCAATTCTTTGTCCAAAAAATGCATGTTCAAAAATCAAATGAAGAAAATTTGGATATACTCGATGGAGATTTTCACACATATTTGAGTGATGAGTCCATTGATTCCACAGATGATGCTGAAAAGGAAAATTTTCCCATCGAATTTCTTAATAGTATTACTCCTTCGGGAATGCTGTGTCATAAATTAAAATTGAAAGTGGGTGCAATCATCATGCTATTGAGAAATTTCAATAGTAAATGGGGTCTTTGTAATGGCACCAAATTTATTATCAAAACATTATGACCTAACATTATCAAAGCTGAAGTATTAACAGGATCTGCAGAGGGAGAGGCTGTTCTGATTCCAAGAATTAATTTGTCCCCATCTAACACTGGCCTCCCATTTAAATTGATTAGAGGACGGTTTCCCGTGATGCCAGCATTTGTGATGACTATTAATAAATCACAAGGACAAACTCTAGACAAAGTAGGCATATTCCTACCTGAACCTGTTTTTGCACATGGTCAGATATATGTTGCTTTCTCTTGAGTTTGAAGAGCATGTGATGTTACAGTTAAAGTTCTAAGTACTTCATCACAAGGGAAATTAGTCAAGCAGTCTGAAAGTGTTTTCACTCTTAATGTGGTGTACAGGGAGATATATTAGAATAAGTTTAATCACTTTATCAGTCATTGTTTGCATCACTGTTGTTTTTATATCATGTTTTTATTGTTTCATATCATGTTTTTGTTGTTTTTATATCATGCCTCTGTTGTTGTTATATCCTTTTGTTACTGTTTATTTATTAATACATTTACATATTATTTTCATATACATTTTATTAATTTCCTTTCATCTCTCACATTTCTATTATGGAGAAAGGGCAAATAGCAATATTAAAATATCTCTGCTAATTAATTCCCTTTTTTTAAAAAAATATATTTTATTGATTTTTTACAGAGAGGAAGGGAGAGGGATAGAGAGTTAGAAACATCGATGAGAGAGAAACATTGATCATCTGCCTCCTGCACACTCCCCACTGGGGATGTGCCCTCAACCAAGGTACATGCCCTTGACTAGAATCGAACCCGGGACCGTTGAGTCTGCAGGCCGATGCTCTATCCACTTAACCAAACCAGTTAGGGCAATTAATTCCCTTTTAATGTGCACAAATTTTGTGCACTGAGCTACTAGTGTATAATACTTTTCATTGCACCATTATTTCAAGTAGCTTGAAAATAAATAAACAAGTGCCCATTAATATTAAGATGGATAAACAAACTGTGGTACATTTAGGTAGTAAATAACAACAGTAGTAATGCATTAATTATAGCTACACAACAACAAATATATGTCATAATACTAGAGTAAAATAAGACAAACAGAAAGAGTGCATAAATAAGATTCTGCTTTTGTAAACTTCAGAAAGAGCTGAAGGTAATCTTGTTTCTTAGAAGTCAAGATGGTGTTTCCATTGAGGCAGCAGGATGGGGGTTAGTGACTAGGTGCTGTGTGTGTGGGAGGCGAGAGGGCTTTGCAGTGCTAGTGATCCTTTACTCCTTAATGTATGTGGTGGTTATACACACATGCGCAAACTGTGAATATTTACTGAACTGTACTCTTATATTTGTGTATTTTTCTTTATGCATGTTATACTTTAATTTTTAAAGTTTTTTTAAAAAATTACATCCTATTATAAAATAAGATCTATTTAATAATAAAAAGTTCTTGGGACATGAACATATAAATAGCAAATTAAATTACTAGAATATTTTAATGATAAAGCTAACACTGAGGTATAACACAATTAAATGTTATTGAAAATAGAAAGTAAATTTTAAGAAAATCAGAGCATTACAGCAAGAACAAATATCTAATAATAGGACACCAGAAAAGGAGGAGAAAAATTTAAGTGGAAAATCATCAAATAAATAATGTTAGAAAAAAATTAGAATTTAGGAGCATGTGTCTCTACTCCAGATTAAAAAGCTTCTTTGAGTCTCTAGCACTCTTAATAAAAAGGGACCATCAACGCCCTAACTGGTTTGGCTCAGTGGATAGAGCGTCAGCCTGCAGACTGAAGGGTCCCAGGTTTGATTCCAGTCAAGGGCACGTGCCTGGGTTGCGGGCTTGATCCCCAATAGGGGGCATGCAGGAGGCAGCCGATCAGTGATTCTCTCTCATCATTGATGCTTATAACTCTCTCTCCCTCTCCTTTCCTCTCTGAAATCAATAAAAATATTTTTTTAAAAAGGGACCATCAAGTCCCAAAAGAATAAAAGTCATCTACAAAGTATCCAGATTTAGAATGGCATTGTTAGTAATAGTGTAATGTAGAAAAGAGCAGCAAAAAGCCTTCAAAATCCTGTGCAATGTGTTTGTTTTTTTTAAATCTAAATGTATTTATACAAGTTGAGGGTCAAAAAATAATTTTCAGACATTAAATTTATCAAAATAACTAATTCTCATGAAAACTTTCTCAGGTGATACAATGAAACAAGAGAATAAACCAAGTAAGAAGAATATAGGGAAATTAAGAAAAAAATCCACTATGGGAGAAATGATGAAAAATATCAAAATGATAGCTGGGCAGCATAAATAGCAATTCTAATGGGGAAAAAGAGGGCTTAGAAGTGGAGTTTCAGGAGTGAAACGGAATTAATGTGATCAAATATATGACTTACAATGTCTATATATAAAAGCCTAAGCAACTGGCTGACCAGCAGACCAACTGACCAGTGGACTATCCAGTAGCTATGATGTGCACTGGCCACCAGGAGGCAGACACTCAATTCAGGAGCAGAAACCACAGGCATGGAGACATGGAACAGACTGATGAATCTCAGAGGGAAAGGGGGAGGGAAGAAGGTGGGGAGAGATTAACCAAAGATCTTATATGCATACTAGAGGCCTGGTGCATGAATTCGTGCACTGGTGGGGTCCCTCAGCCTGGCTTGTGGGGATCAGGCTGAACTGGCTCTCTGACATCCCCCAAGAGGTCCCAGATTGCGAGAGGATGCAGGCCAGGCCGAGGGACCCCACTGGTGCACAAATCCATGCACCAGGCCTCTAGTATTAAATAAAAGACAGAGTTACTGAAACACTTAATACAAAATAAACAATGCTGTGAAAAGTTAGCCAGCTTATTTTTAGTGTCCTTTCTGATTTTTCTTTGTATTTAAATGTTAGAGTGCTCACAACCCCATACTTTAACCCCTTTCTTAATGGATATCATGAAATTTTAAATATCACACTATATCACAGACCTATCACTTTCACTCCAGCTGCATATATCTACTGCTCACTGTACATATCTACTTGGATGACTAATAGACCTGTGAACTATATCTTAATAAAATGGAAATTCAGATATTTTGTCCCCAAACCTGCTTCTTCTGCTACCTCCCTTAACTCACTCTATGGAAATTTTATTCTTCCAATTTTTTTAGTCAAAAACCTAGAGTAACAATTGATCTGGTCTTTTATATTATATCCCAAATCCAACCTTTTAGCATATATATTCTGATAGCTACTTTAAAAATTTAACCCAGAATCTGACCATTGCTTAATGGATCATCTCCTGCTACTATTGGACTATATATACAACTGAAATAATTTCTAATTGATATTATTTTTGAAAGTATATGTTATTGATTTCAGAGAGGAAGGGATAGTAGAAAGACAGAGAAACATCAATGATGAGAGAGAATCATTGACTGGCTGCATCCTGCACTCCACTCTGGGGATCGAGCCCACAACAGGGGTATATGCCCAGACTCAAGTCGAACCATGACCTCCTGGTTCATAGGTTGACCCTCAAACACTGAGCCACACTGGCCAAACCCGATTTATATTTTTGCTTTAACTCTTGACTTCCCTTTATTCTCTACTCTACATAGGAGACCAAATGCAACTTTTTAAACATAATTGTGATCATAACATTTGTCTGCTCAAAACCACAGCTATCCAAATAAATTATAAAATACTTACCATGTTCCACTAAAGAAACATAAATGACCAGGTCCAAGGCTCTAACTCATGCCCCATTTCTATTGCCTTTCTCCCATTTAGTTACTGACCTTCAATGCCACTGGCTATATGCTGTTTCTAGAATATATAAAATATCCCCTGAGGTCTATGCCTGTTATTCCTTTCCTAGCCTATCTAAAATACCAATACCTTCCATTATCCTCATAATATTTATCCTTTCTCACATTTAGTTATATATTGGGATTTATGTTTTGTTTTTTTCAGATCCTCTTTCTTCTCAATTCAAATTCAAGATCATTAAAGAGAGGGATTTGATTTCTTAATTGTTATGTCCCTGGGTTCAGAACATAGAGTAGACATTCCACAAGTATTTGTTGAAATCTCAGCTTATTTTCTCTTATGGTGATACAACATGTAATTATGGCTATTCCTTTGTTACCTGTGGTAAAAGCTAGATAGAAGCAAATAGGCTCAAAATTTTGCCTTATAAAATTGAAACAGAGTATCTATAAAATTGTTTTAGAATCTCCACATTATTTATTCCAGGGGTCCTCAAACTTTTTAAACAAGGGGCCAGTTCACTGTCCCTCAGACTGTTGGAGGGCCGTACTATAGTTTAAAAAAAAACTCTGAACAAATTCCTATGCACACTGCACATATCTTATTTTGAAGTAATAAAACAAAACAAGAATAAATACAATATTTGTATTTGCATGTAGCCCGTGGGCCGTAGTTTGAGGACCCCTGATTATTCTGTTCAGTAAGATTCTCCCATGGTTGTATTTAACTATAGGAAAGAGATGGTTGTATCAGTCACTTTGAAAGGGAGATTTTGTAGAATGTTGCACAGGCAAACCAATATTCATCCTATTTGCTAATGTACTCAACCAGAGTACTTTTGTTACTGCTTTGGAAGATAGGCCTTATGGGTTTTTTCCTTGCCTTCCAGAGACTGAGTCTTGAGTACAAATGGGCCCAAGTGTGAGAGAGAATCACTGAGAACAAGGCTGACAGAGCCTTTCCATTAAATAACTTCATTCCTAAACTATTCATGTATCTGCATCATCACTAAAACCTGAGCTAGGTATTAAGGATACAAATAGTAATGAACAATGGATTTCTATTAATTGATATACAACAAATCCAAAGATGTGTTTCAAATAGATATCACATGCTATTAATCTAATATTTTTCTTAATGTACAAAGAATCACTCCCCATTTGAAATATTAGGATATTAAAACAATCTATAAAACAACACTTTAAACCCAGCATCCAAAATACTAGAATTTTTTCTTCTTTTGCTTAACTATACTAAAAATATTATTGATGATTTTCTCTGTGGTAAATTTAAAAATAGAGATGAGGAGAAATGGAAATAGTTCACTATTATTTAGGAGTAGACTAAAACTAATTGTACAAATGGACAAGTATTATTTGGTTTGATTTTCCCCCTGTTGTGATGTGTATGTGTTATATCAGTAGCAATATCAAAAGGAAATTGTCCTATAGGTATTATTTCTCCCTAGTGTTAAAACTGTTTTTTGATCTAATATTATTTTTTTTCTTTTTCTAGATTCTTTTAATATATATATTTTTTAAATCCAGTGAAGCAGCTACAGATGCAATTAAAAAATAGACAAGTTCAAAAAAAGAGACAAGCCTGGCCGGAGTGGCTCAGTTGGTCGAGCATCATTGTGTGCACTGAAAGGTTGCCAGTTCAATACCTGACCAGGGCACATAACTGGGTTACAGGTTTGATCCCCAGTGGGGTGGATATTGACCTATTGATGTTTCTCTCTCCCATCGATGTTTCTCTCTCTTCCTCTCTTTCTCTCTCTCCCTTCCACTTTCTGACCATGCCCTAGGGCAGTGATGGCGAACTTTTTGAGCTCGGCGTGTCAGCATTTTGAAAAACCCTAACTTAACTCTGGTGCCGTGTCACATATAGAAATTTTTTTATATTTGCAACCATAGTAAAACAAAAACTTATATTTTTGATATTTATTTTATATATTTAAATGCCATTTAACAAAGAAAAATCAACCAAAAAAATGAGTTCGCATGTCAGAGGTTCGCCATCACTTCCCTAGGGTGAGGATTAAAAAAAATAACCAAAGAGACAAGAAACAGCAAAGAAAACCCTTCACTCTACAGAGCTGAGCTCTACTGGTGCCTTCCCCCTCTCACTACCACCACCCGCCCCCCCCCCCCCCATTGGAGACCTAGCTTTCCAGTGGTCAGGTGTTTTCTCCTTTATTGTGTGGGGACAGCAGACAGCATTCAGGCACTGCTGAGATCAAAGTCTACAGTTTGGGTCCTAGACCCGAGTAGGGGTTCATCACTCTTAACCTCTTTCATACTGTGCTTGATTTCATAGACAGCAAACTTGATCACCTACCAGACCCCGGGCCCAAGTACCAGCTTTCAGTTGCCTCATAAGATAAACATTCACAATGATGCTCATTAGTGGGAGGAGAGGCAAAGCAGGGAGCCTTAAAGTGAAGGGACGTGGAGCTCTGTGTCTGTCTCCGGATGACCCAGTGACCCCAGTAACCAGCATCAGGAGTAGCACAACCCCTGCAGTCCACACTGGATCTCCAGAAAGCAGTGGCATTGACCACTGGGCCAGCACCAGGCAAAGGACACTCTGGAGCAGAGCAAGCAGTGAGGAGCCAACATAAGCACCTGGGCCAGAGAGTGGGGTGGGGGTGGAGTTGTGTGGATAAATGGTGCCTGTGAGGTCAGCTTTTCTGTTTCGGGCATCCTCTCCTTCTGCAACTCCTGTTCACCCTCCTCAGTCTTTCTCTCCTGGCCAGGCCAATACCTGAATATGAGCACACACATAGGATCGGCAATCAAGGTCCCAACTGACATGAGGTCCACAAGATCTGTGAGTTCCAAGAAGAATGCCATTAATGCTGCAATAAAACCAGAGACCACAGTTCCTGTGATGGGTGTGTGCGCGCCATTGTGGATCCGGGCTAGGACACGTAACAGCAAGGCCATCCTTCACCATTGCATAGATCACCTAAGGCATGAGGAACATAGAGCCCAAGAGGCTAGTAGGAAGAGCGCAGAGGGATCCAATAGCCATAACATAGAGGGAAGGGGCCCATCCAACACAGAGAAATGCCTCAGGCAAGGTACGCTCAGTGTGAAGCTGGTAGTAAGGTATCATTAGCATGAGTGCCGAAGAAATACCCAAATACTCCAAAAAGCAGACAAACAGTGAAATCACAGTGCCCATGGGGATGGGACACTGGGGATTCTGAGCCTCCTCTGCAGTGGTAGCAATATAGTCAAAACCAACAAATGCATAGAAACAGGTACCTCTCAAGCTGAAAGGCCCAAATCCTCCAGAGATCAGAGAGCCCAAGCTAAAGGTATGGAGTCTTTCCTTGACCAGTTTGCAGTCCTCTTCTGTGAGCTTCTGGCTGTGCAGGTCCCCTAAATGAAGTCGGAGACAATGACAAAACCCAGAATCAAGAGGTTCAACACTGTGAACACTTTGGTAACCAAGATGGACTCAGGCCCCAAAAG
Source organism: Myotis yumanensis (assembly GCF_028538775.1). Classification (NCBI taxonomy): domain Eukaryota; kingdom Metazoa; phylum Chordata; class Mammalia; order Chiroptera; family Vespertilionidae; genus Myotis; species Myotis yumanensis. Next base: position 178,809,487 of record NW_027223752.1, read on the forward strand.
CAGCATTCCAGTGAGCAACAACACCAGGCCCAAAGCAAAGGGGTCTGGATATTGTGCCAGGACATGGGGATCATGCAATGAGAGGCTACCGGCGGGGTCTGAGACATGTGGTTTCCCATCAGGCTGTCAAAAGCTGAGTTCCAGGCCCGGGCCACACTGGCTTCATCAATGACAGAAGGGAAGATGAGGTTCCAGGCAGTGGTGAAGGCCCAAAGTTCTCCCACAGTGACATAGATGTAAAGACATGCAGAACCAGATCGGGAACCCAGGCACCAAACTCTGCAGAGCATAGCCCAGCCAACACAGAGGCGAGAGCGACCACCACAAAGCAGATCACAGAGGAGGGTCCTGCTTTATTGTTGGCCACCTTCCCAGCCAGGACATCCACACCTGCACCTGGTGTGCTGCCCACTAAATGCAGAGTGCTCAGGCATCTGGCAAGGTGAGTCTTCGCCACGCCTGGCTCTCCTGTACGTCTGCATGCCAGCTTGTGACCAAATCTGTGAAGTTTTCTGCAAGGTCATCTAGCCGGAGATGAAGAGAATGCTAGGATCCAGGAGTGGTGAGTCTTGAGTTGGCTTCAGCGAAGTTGAGTGAAGCCAAGTTGGTTCAGAGGTGCAGGGTGCACTTGCTCAGGTTTCAAAGCTGCTGTTTCTGATCTAATATTCTTGTCACCTGGTTTACCAATGTATAGGAAGGTCCTCCAATATTGCCAAGGTAGTAACATACAAATGCTTTTCTCCTAAAGAAGAAACAGATGTACCTTGTCTTAGTGAAATTCCTACACTTTAAGGAACTCAAACTCTATTGCACTGATGGAAAAACAAAGATGAATATTCCCCAACCTCCATTTTGACCCTTACAACAGCAGTCTTTCTTGTTCTTTTTCTATTTTTAAATTTAAAATGATTACTTCACGTTTATTAAAGAAATTGTCTTGATTGTTTTAAAATTCATCTAAGCAAACAACTAATTTAAATTGTAATATATTACTTAAAGATATTTTGCCATCATTTTCTTGGTATCCTAGATATAATGTTGATAGGAAACAATTTGAAAAAGTTGATGAAACCATATGGATTAATTTGTCACATAACACTGACATGTAACTGAGTGACAGTAGTTGACAATAAGATATTTAAATACTTTTGTCTCTTCTCTCCTTTTGAAACAAGAAAAGCATGGTCATAATGTATGTGTATGTTATTTGTTCTGCTCTGTGGTTCATTTTTATGAGGAAATATTTATCAAGAACATGTAAATAGACCTGCTCACATATCTGTTTTAAACTGTGTTGTTTTTTTAGAAGTGAGTTCTGGGTTATGGATGCTAGTGCATAAATCTCTCAATATAGTCATTTATACCTCCTGACCCTTCCTGCCAGTGACCTATATAAGTTAGGAAAGGGGACATCATTTTAAGAATTGAATTTTCCTGGAAAGAGGGGAAAATAAAACCATAGATGTACGTGGCGTCTCAGAAGATAATGTGAAAATGGAAGGAAAGCAGCACACACTTCTCTCTCTGGGGCAGCCCAGTAAAGTGGGAAGTCAGGTTCAGTTATGGGGTGTGACTTGCTGCTTGGGACAATGTTGTTTGATACTTTCTGTCTTGTAATAATTTTTGATAATTGGAGGTAGGAAAAAAACTACTAATACCATGTTTGATACATCATTGACCCCACAGATTACTTATTAAACTATTGCTGAAACTGGCTCTTTATCTGTCATCTGTTAAGAAAGTAACAAGCTTACCTCATCTCCTATTTGTAGAGGATTTAATTTCTTCTAACAACTATACAATGCAAAACTTCTACAATTGCTATCTGGGGAATTCTGATCAATTTTATGTAAGAATGTCTCAGTCTGCAGGATGCTCTAAAGACAAATGAAGATGCCACATTCAGAATAGCTATATCAATAAAAAATTACGCATTTTAATTTTACTGGTTAATTTCTCCAAATGGAGAATACAAAGTAATGTTCTAAAATCGGGCCTGTGATGAAGGTTATACTATTTTATGCACTTGAATAAGTAGTAAAACATATATAATAATTTGGGAACAATGGCTCCAACAGCGTAGGCCACAGAGTTAATAACTAAAAATCACAATATAAACATTCTATGATCAAATAAATTTGGACGATGCTGGGTAAATAAAGTTAAATAGCTTGTTTTAAAATATGACCTCTTAAAGCTGTTAACATGTTAATATACATTTGAATGTACATGAGAGTGTTATAAGCAGTAAGCAGAAATTTTAAAAAATATTGATCAAGAATTTATTTTTAAATCAAAATCTATACTATTGGTGTTTTAATTTCTTTTTTTAAAAAAGGACTTTATCTCCCTCTTCTGAAACTTCTCCTTTCAATCTTCAGCCAGGTGAAGTACTCCCTATAGCATGATGCTATCCAGTTGATGTAGGTGTGACTATGTGCCCATTTTAGAGAGTCAGCATGCCATTTACAGGCAGTTCTGAGACTTGCAGCTAGGATTTCCTGACAGTGAACACTATCTTGAGATTGTCAATATATAATTTTATCCATTTATCCATAAGTAAGTCAATCTACAAATGACACTGTAAAATTTAACAGGTTCAACTCTGCTTACTCTTATTATATGAAAATACATTTTTACTTATATCTCTAAGGTGTTGAAAACTTTCCACTCATCTTGATAATTTAAGAAAAGGATGTGTGTGTGTTCTCTATTCCATATATTGCACCATTTACCGAAAATAGAAACAAAACCAGAACTTATCTCTAAAGAGCTTTACCATATGATATCCACCAGACTTGCAATAAATAATGTATCTATTTTTGAAACATGTCCAGGTTCTTCTTACCAGATGGCTAGCTATCACAAGATAAACCCATACTGTTTTTCCCAATTTCTTTGTGAGTTGGCATATATGGGGGAGGGTGGCAAAAGTAGGTTTACCATTGTGGAAACATGAAACAGAAAGTTTGTTCTTGTATTTTATTTATTCATGCTTGTATTATTTTCCATATGAACAACTGTGAACCTAATTTTGCCCCACCCTGTATATGCAAGAAGAGTTTGAAATGGCTGGTACATGTGGCTTTGAATCTCAAGAGTTATCCTCGCACCTTTAAAAAATATATATTTTTGTTCTGACAGAATTCATTCCTCACAAAGCCACATTGCATTACATTTTCCTCAATGCTTGATTTCCAAGGATCTGTTAAATTTACACATGGAAAAATGAGACTGATAGGAATTGCTATGCTTTTCTACTTTATAAAAGACTAGAGGCCCAATGCACAAAATTTGTGCAAGAGTAGGCCTTCACAGCCATGGTGGCTGCCTGGATCCCTCCCTTGCAGCCGCGGTGGCTTCCTCGATCCCACAGCTACAGCTCCGGCTTGGTCTGGAAGGTCATCCTGTCTAATTAGCATATTATGCTTTTATTATTATTATAGGTAATATAGGATGCATTCAGTTTCTGATCCAACATGTAAAGAACTTGGAAGTTATCTATCCTATCCACAGAACAAGAAAAAAAAAAACTGAGTAAACTGAAAAAATCAACTCTTTTTAGATACATCACAAAATTGAAGACACAGGGTAGACCACACTACCAAAACCTGGAGTGAAAAGTAAACACAGAGAATTACAGTTAAGTGTAGGAGCAGAAACCACTGCTGAAGGCTGGCAGCAACACTTAAAAGGTAATTAACCAATTGCTAGAGATTAAGCGTGGACCAGCTTGAGAAATAAAAATTCCTGAAGTCCATCTCTTTCATTAAATTTTATTTCTGGAAGCCCCACAAGTTTCTTAGGGTGAAGAGAGGAAAAAAATTCCCTCATGTTTCTGATAAAGGAGGGATGGTGGAATTAGCCCTTTCAAATATGTAAAGAATACTCTGTTTTCCTTAGCAAATGCTTGCCCTCAAGTGAGTGAATCTATTTTAACAGAGCCTGTCCAATCTGGGGGAAGGGAAAGGGCCAACTCCAGGCCTCTCTAGCTTTTGATGTGGGGGAAGGAATATACTGAACTCCAGTCTCACTCTCCAACTCTTTCTGTCTTACCTAGTAGGTAAAATAGTTCAGAACCCTTGTGGAGATCACAGCACAGGGATGACACTGGCATAAGAATAGACATATAGATTAGTGGGACAGAACAGAAAACCCAGAAGTCAAACCACCTCTCTATAGTCAGCTAATAATGAACAAAGAAGGCAAGAGCATACAGTGGAGAAAAAGCAATCTTTTCAATAAATGGTGTTGGTAAAATTGGACAAGTGCATGCAAAAAAAAAATGAAACTAGACCACCAACTTACACCATACACATGAATAAACTCAAAACAGATAAAGGACTTAAATGTAAGTTGCAAAACCATAAAAATCCTAGAAGAAAATATAGGCAGTAAAATCTCAGACATCTCTTGCAGCAATATTTTTTGCAAATGTATTTCCTAGGGCAAGGGAAACAAAGAAAAAAAAACAAAGCAAAACAAATGGGAGTACATCAAACTAAAAAGCTTCTGCACAGCAAAAGAAAACATCAACAACAAAGAAAGGGAACACACTGAATAGGAGAACATAGTATCCAATGATATGGCCAAGGCATCAGGCTCTTGGAACCCCCAAGGCTGATGGAGGGCAGTAATGAACCAATGGGTTTATTCAGAATCTTGTGAGATGAATTGATCCCTTCAACTCTACTTTCACATCTCCATGAGCAGTACACATGGGGCTTTTTTCTTAGCCAGCATCTGAGCATGAGGCTAAGAAAAAAGTCTCTAAAGAAATTGAAAAAAACAACCTTAGAGAAATAGGCCAGTTTGTGAGTTGGCACTTCATGGTGAGCTCCATATTTTCACATCTCCCAACATAATGATTACACATCCCGACCACCGCCCACCATAGCTGTGAGGACTACTAATTAACAAAGCTCTGTCCCACATACTCATAGACTCCGATCATATTTTTCTTACTATGATTTTTTACTATATAAAAAAGTAAGGATAGCCACACATTTGAAGTATGCTACCCATATGAGAGACAAAAGCAGAAAAAAAAAATAACCATGAATAAAACATATCAAATTTAGAGAAGAAAGCTTTACCTACAAATACAAAGGCACTCTAGTTACTATCCCTAGGGAGATAAAAAAAGATATTATCAATATACAACATGAAAAGGATACTGTTAAAAGTAACCCTTCAGAGAACAAATGCTTTTGAAGAATAAAATTGTAAGTGTTGAAATTTTATCTATATATAATGGAGGCACAGGGAATAAAGTTAAGGGACTCTGAAAAAGTGAGATAAAAAACAAAAAGTAAGAGAAAAGATGAGAAAGAACAAATCAATCTACAAATTTAAATATCCTATTAATAAAAGTATCATTAAAAAGGGAATAGAATAATGACAGGGAAGACATTACAAAGCATGTAATCCAAGATATTTAACAGGAAAGAGTTACACAAATATTCAAAACAGTCATCAGATATACAACCCAATTAATAAAAAAATAACACATATCAGGTACAGAGCTATGAAAATTTACAAAACCAAAAACATAAAGATGACTCTAATGCTTTCAAAAGATTATTCAAGAAGGTCACTTATGAAACCCTGATAACAGTCTAATATTAGACTTTTTATCAACAAACTCGATGATAGACACCACTGGACAAATCATTATAAAATAATGAGGAATAATATTGACTTTTTGTCATGAAAATAAAAACTCTATAACCTATCTTAGGAAGATGCTCTAGGCCAGCAGTTCTCAACCTGTGGGTCGTGACCCCTTTCACAGGGGTCACCTAAGACCATCCTGCATATCAGATATTTACATTACAATTCATAACAGTAGCAACATTACAGTTATGAAGTAGCAATGAAAATAATTTTACGGTTGGGATACAACATGAGGAACTGTATTTAAAGGGCCAGAAGGTTGAGAACCACTGCCTAGGCTGTGTTCCCTCAAAATAAATGACTTAAACCAACAAAGAAGTGACTAAACCAAGTTCTCCCTCCAGATTTCTTATACACTTGCAGTTGGATGGTTGTTAGCACTGGGCCATTTAAAGGCTTTTGCACTCACACGTCTGGCACTTGTGTTGGGACATCCAGACACCAAAAAACGGATCAGTCATCTGTTTCTCCATCTTAACATCACTAGTTTGGGCTTCCTCACAGTATGGAGTTATAGGATAGACAGAGCAAACATTTTCAAAGACCCAAAGAGAATCCAACAATGCTTCTTACAGCTAAGACTTAAAGGTCTCAGAAGGCATATATGCCCATTCTATTGATCAAGGAAGTCACTCAGTGCAGCCACAAGGGGAGGTAAGTCAGACTTCACCACACAGTGAGAGGAGTGTCACAGCCATCTTTACTCCAATGTAGCCTATTTATCCCCAGCTATTTCCTTTTTGCTCTTCTTCTCGCTCCACACATAACTCCAAATTAACATATACTGTTAGTCAAGGCTGATATTTAACTGGCACAAAGTGATTTTGTTGCTAAAATTTGAAATAGTTCCACACTGATTGGTAAATAACCTACCTGAGACCCAGATGGTCCTCCTAATGCCCCAGTTACCAAAATCCATTTCCCAGATCACCCCAAACAATCTCAGGATCAAGCAACTAAAATGCTTGGCTTGTTACAGGATACTAGGACATGCTCCATATGACCTTCAATTGTGGTTCAGTACCTATAACAAAAGGCATGTTCCAAAGGCACTGGGATTCCAGGGACCTCAGAAGTTTGGACCATGATCCACTTAGATGCCAATCTTGCCCTGAAAAGTGCCAGGAAGGCACCATGTATTTGTTTTTGTGACAATCAGCCCCCTGGCCTTCCAACCAATTTCATGTCAGCTCCCATACATGCACCAATAACATTCAGCCCTTCACATGATAGTTTGCATCTTGATGAAAGTTCTGGCATCTAGGAAACAAACCGTTGGTGCCTCTCCAGCCCTCATACAGTATGGCTGCCATTTCAGGCTAACACTCCTACATAACTGCTTAAGGAAATGAAGACATCCAGGTAGAGGGAGGGAGAGGAGGTGGAATGACAGTAACAAGGCTACCGCAGGCGCTGGCCTCCTGGAAGCCTGTCAACAGAGAAGCACCTCCGTTAGAGAAGAGAGGACTCAAAGCAAGGGACTGCTCCCAGGTGTGTGTCCAGGCTCCGGAGTAGTCTCAGGTTATGATTTCTCCTTTTCATTATTCCTATTGAATTTGGTTCCCATTTAAATGTGGTTTGGCAAGAACCATCAAAATTCCCATCCTTCATAGCCATTATTAGATTTTCACTTTATGAATAAAAGAAATAGCTAATTTTTACAGAGCATTTGATCCATGCAAGATGATTCTACAAATTTACATTAGATCAAAAGAGTACTATAATTTTAGCTCATCCCCATTTACAGATGAAGTAATTGAGACACAAAGAGATGACTTAAAAGATAAGTGGGAGAGCTGGAATTTAAATGTAAACATCCTGTTAAGAAGCCAGTCTCTTAAATGCCACGAGTTTCATGGGATTAAGTTTCATTTAATTAAATATGACATGGTAATAAACTACTTTTAGGACTTTTTTTTAATAATAGATATATTAAAAAAAAACATCCCAGACTGGATTGAACATTTTGAATATAATTGCTGTTAAATTAAGTAGAGGGAAAAATGCCTCAGCACCATGAACATTATTGTTGATATTAAGAAAAATTATCTACCTTTTGAGGCAACAAATAATCTAATCACTTTCAATTTAATGAATAAATTATTGGAAAAATTTCATATGGTTCCTTATGTCAAATTGCACAAAGTCACTAGGTAGCTACCATGAACCCATGAGCCCTGACACACACATACACACACACACACACACACACATACATACACACACACAGCACACACACATACACACACCACACACATACACACACACCACACACACATACACACACACACCACACACACACACTCCAAATAAGTTTATAAGAGCTATTTTTAAAAATTGATCAATTTCACTAACAATTTGTTTTATAATTTTGTTACTTGTAAAATATCTATAATTTTTCATGCTAAAAACAAGTTTATTAACTGTTATATATACATATATATGTATCATAGATGTTTATTTAGAAATTAAAATGTTTCTTTAGAAATTGTGATATATAATAATACTATTATTGTAATATATTATTAATATTGTTAATAGTAATATTATTACTCAATATTACTGTATTGATTGCTAAAAATATATTAATTTGGATGGGGTGTTTTTACTTGATATCTAGACAGAACCAAGAATGATGAAACATTTAAGAAAAAAAGCAAAAAAAGAGTCATTAATCTTATAAAGCAGAAAAATTTTAAACTCCAAGAACTTCAGGAATAGAAAAGAGTTAATACAAGTTTATGTGTACCAAGAGATGAAAAAGATTGAAAATCGTGGCCTAGACTCTTAATCCTGAAGTTGCAACATTGTTTTAAGTGATGGGTTGTTTGCATCAACTCTATTTAAAATGCACATCAACTTATCTAGACTCTAGAAAAAAATATATTGAAACTAAGCATATGACCTAACATTTATTTTGTTTTTTTAAAAATTTTTAATAGTATAATTCTTAAATTTTAACTGTAATTATCTATCAAAAATAAATACACACTTTCCAGGCACATTTGATTGCCCAGAGTAGCCTTATGATTGAGTTCCGACAAATAGAACATGAGGTGCATTGCAACTTTCAAAGTGTACACCTAAGGAAATGGTGTACTATTGACCTTTCCCACTTCTGGGTGCTGGAAGATTCTGCTAAGGAATCTCCTTGAGCATGTAAACAAGGCACCACCCTGGTGATAACAGAACAAAAACATAGAAGACTGGGTTCCTATCTCTGGAGTATTTTTATTTGTGCCATTGTGAGGGAAATAAATAAACATATGAATTTAACATCTATTTTTAGCTTTACATGATTATATCAATTGTAAGTATATACAGTATTATAAAGAATTTGGTTCCAGCCCTAACCAATTTGGCTCAGTGGATAGAGCATCAGCCTGCGGACTGAAAGGTCCCAGGTTCGATTCCGGCCAAGGGCATGTACCTGGGTTGCGGGCACATCCCCAGTAGGAGTGTGCAAGAGGCAGCTGATCGATGTTTCTCTCTCATCAATGTTTCTAACTCTCTATCCCTCCCTCTTCCTCTCTGTAAAAAATCAATAAAATATATTAAATAATAAAAAAAAAGAATTTGGTTCCAGAAGAAGGGCTGCTGTTACAAGGTGTCTATGTGGCAGGTCTCAAGGACACAGGTGCTGCTGGCCAGAGGTCAGTTACCTTTGTTGTGCAAAGCAGAATGTGAGTAACCAGCCTTCTCCACCAGACCTTTCTGTGATAATGGAAATTTCAGAAGTCAGAACACAGGCCAAAAGAGTCTGTAGCTTGAGTGGATACTATAGTAATAAAAAAATCAGAATATTAGGAAGTGTTGGTTTCTTATTAACATTTGTAGCAAGGTCCAGTTACAGAGACAGAAAATTTCCAGGGGGAGATATTAGATAACGCAGTTTTGATTACAGAGATTGTTTTAGTCTCAACCTATAATCTATTTTGAACAAAATTCTGATCATCTCAACCCTAGTGAGGTTAATAAAGCAAACTCTTTGTGTAAACCAAACCAAAGTAATAATAAGTGACCGAAGAAGCAACATTAGAAGCGAGTAAGTCTGTGGCCTCACACTTTTAAGCAACATCAATAAGAGCTCTTTTTTCTTTTTTTCTTTTTTGATTTTGTTAATCCTCACTCCAGGATACTTTTTCCATTGATTTTTTTTTTTTTTTTTAGAGAAAGTGGAAGAGAGGGAAAGAGGAAGGGGGAGAGAGAGAGAGAAAGAAGCATCAATGTGAGAGAGACACATTGCAGGCACCCTGACCCGGGCCTGGATAAACCTGCAACCCAGGTATGGGTCCTTGACCAGAATCGAACCCACCACCTCTTGGTCTATAGACCGACATTCTAACCATTGAGCACACTGGCCAGGACTAAATATGAGTTCTTTTGCAGGCAATGAAAAGCAGCTAAACTTCAAAATTCAGACAGAGCAATTCAGATTTCTATCCTACCTAAGCCTTTATTTCAGACAGCTTCAAGGTAGCCTCCATGAAGGAATGGGGGATAAGAAATGCACAGAACAGGAGTAAGGTAACTGTTCAGGATTAGACATAACCTTGCCCGTGTCTCTTCATTTATGGTACTGTACCGAAGTAAATAGACACAAAACCTACTATGTTTTCAAGGGACTACATTATCAACCAAAATTATACGTCTAGCCTGCAAAAACCTAAACTTGTTTGACTGTCAAAATCACTCCTAGGTCCCAGAGATTGTACCAACATGAAGTAAGTTGTGAAATAATTTAAACCCTTAAGGAGAGAGCATATACTGTCCATTGGCCAACTCAACTATGGAGGTAGGAAGTAATAGGTAAGGAAGAAACTCCTCACAATGAAGATGATGGATAGGGGAGTACGTGACAGATAATTGACCCCAAGGCTATGACATGGACCAACCCAGGAATCTTCTCTATTGTTGCTCAGGGGTTTGCAGGTCTCTCAGCAGGATGTGATAGGTGCTTTGGATGACTGAGTGCTATGTGTTTTCTATTATTCCTTATTCCATGTGGGAGTTTTTCTTGTAGTTATACTATTTCTATTTTGTCACTGTATATTTAATAAAGGTAGGGAGAGAGAGAGAAAAAGAGCTTAGTTTTTAGGTTGCCAGACCATGTACAGTTTTGTCCATACATCTAGTTGCTGAAATCAAAATCCTTAGTCACTCATGACATCCTATTACCTCTATGTTCTAAACACAGAGTCCTCGCTTATCTTCACATACACTGATCCAACACTAGCCCAAACCATATTTATCTTTTAATTCAACTATTATACTAACCTTATTACTAATCCCTTCTAAATGCTCTCTATACTCTATTTTCAATGAATCACCCAGAGAAATCATTTTAAATATTCGTAAGATAATGCCATTCTGCTCAAATCTCCTCAGTGGCTTCCTAACCATTTCAATCTCATTAAAAGTCATTTGTGACAACATGGATGGACCTTGAGAATAGCATGCTAAGCTAAATAAGGCAGTCAGAAAAAGTTAAGAACTATCTAATTTCACTCATATATAGATATAAAACTGAGAGCAACAAGCTAACAAACAAGAAAAACAAACAAAAACTCATAGACAGACAACAGCATGGTCATTACCAGAGGGAAGAGAGATGAGGGGGTAGTGAAGGGGGCCAAATAAATGGAGATGAAAGATGATGTGTCTTTGGGTAATAGGCACTCAGTGCAGTATATAGACCATGTATCATAGGAATGTACACTTGAAACCTATAAATCTTAATAACCAATGTCACCCTAATAAATTTAATTTAAAAAAGAAAGAAAATTATAAGTCCACTGGAGGAAGAAGAAGAAGAAGAAGAAGAAGAAGAAGAAGAAGAAGAAGAAGAAGAAGAAGAAGAAGGAGGAGGAGGAGGAGGAGGAGGAGGAGAAGGAGAAGAAGCTCTCCATAATCTGGCCTCAGTTTACTCTTTAACTTCATCTTCCTATGTCGCTCCCCTTAATTTACATGGCACAAGCCATGCTGTTCTGTTTATTATACCTCAATGACAACTCTTTAACTTTTAGCTATTTCCTTCCCGGAGACACTTGTCTCTCTCATATCCAGATGTAATTGTGTGTTTTTATCTTTTCCTGTTCACAAAATCTCAAATTTCAGGAACATGCGGGAGCCTACTTTTGCAAGCTTATGATAAGTAATCAACATTTTGGAAAATTTTCAAGTAGGTTGACATCACATTGGTAGCTTAAAATTGGTGAGAGTATTTACAACATGGAAATTGGACAACACTATAAATCAGGATTTTTTCCCCCCAGAACTGATTTGTAAACATTTACCAGCATACTACTACTGATTGCCTTTACTTCCTCTATCCTTTTATAGTACTAATAATCTTCTAGAAAACACCTTAACATACCTATTTTTAATGTTTAGTATTTACTGTCTGTCTTCCCTATTAGAATGAAGAACTAAGTGTAGACTTTTTAATTTTGTTCACTGATGTAGGTCTCTAATGTATCTCTACTCAGAAAAGCACTGATACCTAGAAGTCACTCAATAATACCTGTGGGATAAATGAGCCATTATCAATACAAACCCTTTGATTGCAGCTAGGAACAAGTATGCCCAAAAGAAAGAGTACACTTCCCAGATTCCTTTGAAGTTAATCATGCTCAGTGGCCATTTTATGGCCAATATGATATGACTGTAAGTGATGTGTTCAACTCTTGCACTATACCTATACAGGGTAGGGATAAGCCTTCAATTTGCAGTACAGATATAGATAGCCATGTGCCATCTCAGACCATTTGTCTGAGGCAGTGCTTATATAGATGTCAGTGTGAGATTATTAAATGGTCATGGATCCTGGATGTTGAGGTGCTACAGTAACAGCCCGGGAGTGATAATGCTTAGATTGTTATTTAAGAGGTAAATAAAACTCCATCTTGTATAAGCCAGTGCTTCACACCATTTTTCACCTTGTGGCACTGTGAATGTTCCCCCACATCCCGCGTGGTTCAGGGTTCAGGATCTGGAAGAGAGGCCGCACGCAAATGAAAGAGATGAGACAAGAAATAATTTGGAAATATTGGGGGCCAGGTGGGCAAGCCCAACTCAAGGGGAAGGACTTCCACTGGTGCCCATGCCTCGCCAACCTTTTATTCAACTTTGGATACACATCTAGTTCTTAGTCAGGCAGGCCATTGCAGTAACAGACAGACTATCTTAAAGGTCAGTAAATATTAGAAGGATTTACTCAGGAAATAGCTTGAGCCCCCATTATTTGGACTAGGCAATTGGTGCATAACTCTGGCCCTTGCCATGGGTTCAAGGTTCACCAGCATTTCCGGGATCCTTGTTTGCACTTCTCTGCTAGTGAAGACAATGGGCGGCTTCCTGCATGGCACAGTTAGAAATGCTATCTGCATAGCACGCTGGGCAAGTAGCTGAGGTACCAAGTCCATCATCTCCTGGCACACAAGTGTCCTATGGCACAACTATTGCAATACTTCACTTTCTGCCAGTGTTATTTGATCTTTCTTGCAGTAGCCAGACAAATAGTCTAATTAACATAGAAAACCATCCACTTTGTTGACTAATTTGTTCATTTACTCAAAATAAATGGATTGCAACCACTCCCTTTGTTACTGTATAAGATTGCATTATGTTAGAAATGTTAGAAGGGTTAGGTTCTCAGCTCTATTCCTTGGCTAGGCTGATTCCTTTTTCTGTAATACAGAATCATTTCAGTGTCTCTTTCCCAGTTAATTTCTACCAATCCTTCGGGTTTAAGTTAAAAAATCACTTTCTTAGAAAGGCATCCCTAAACTCTCAGACAAAATCATTTCCCCTGATTATATATTTTTCTGTGCTTTTTATTGGTCATACTGTCTAAAACAACTTGGTTTATCTGTGTCACTGGTTAATGTTTTTCTATCATAGAGAATAAAAGGTAACATGTCTGTTTTGCTCACCATGGTACCTGGTAAGCATTCAATTAGCATTTTATTACAAAACTAGAGGCCCTGTGCACAAAAATTTGTGCACTGGGTGGGGGGGTGGGGGTCCCCCAGCCCGGCCTGTGCCCTCTCACAGTCTGGGACCCCTTGGGAGATACCGACCTGCTGGCTTAGGCCTGCTCCCGGGTGGCAGAGGGCAGGCCCAATCCCTAAGTGCAGCCCCTGGTCGGGCTCAGAGCAGGGCTGATTGTGGAGTTGGGGCGCTGCCCCGTCATGCACAGAGCAGGGTGGATTGGGAGGTTGCAATGCCACCCTCAGTCACTCTCAGGGTAGACTGATTGGGGGGGTTGGGGCACTGCCCCCTGTTACACTAAAGGCAGGGTCAATGGGGAGGTTGTGGCGCCACCCCCTGTCACGCACAGAGCAGGGCCAATCAAGGGGTTGGGGCCCTGCTCCCTGTCACTCACAGAGCAGGGCCCATCAGGGGGTTGGGGCACTGCCCCCTGTCACTCACAGAGCAGGGCTGATAGGGGAGCTGGGGCACCGCCCCCTGTCACACACAGAGCAGGGCGGATCAGGGGTTGGGGCGCTGCACCCTGTCACACTCAGGGTAGAGCCAAAGGGGAGGTTATGGCTCTACCCTGTCACACACAGAGCAAGGCCCGTGGAGGAGGGTTGGGGCGCCACCCTCTATTACCCACAGAGCAGGGCCGATCAGGGGGTTGGGGCACCACCACTGTCACACTCAGGGCAGGGCTGATGGAGAGGTTATGGTTCTACCCTGTCACACACAGAGCAGGGCCGATCAGGGGGTTGATGTGCTGCACCCTGTCACACACAGAGCCGCAGGGCAATCGGGGGATTGGGGAGCTCCCCCCTTATCAGGCACAGAGCAGGGCTGATCAGGGGGTTTGGGCGCTGCCCCCTGTCACGCTGATCCCAGTGCCGGGAGGCATATTACCCTTTTACTATATAGGATAGAGGCCTGGTGCACGGGTGGGGGCCGGCTGGTTTGCCCTGAAGGGTGTCCTGGATCAGGGTGGGGGTCCCCACTGGGGTGCCTGGCCAGGCTGGCTGAGGGGCTGAGGGCTGTTTTCCCGCTGGCAGTTGACTAAAAGCTTCCAACTGCTCCTTGTTTTCTTTTTTTTTTTTTTTTTTATTCTGGGCCAGCTTTAGCTCTGAGGCCTCGCTGCTGAAAACAGGGATACAATGTTGCGGTCCGGGGCTGACTGAAAGCCTGTTTTGTTTAGCTTCTTATTTGCAACATAGTAATAGTTGCTTAGAGTTGCAGTTGAGAGGCCGGCAAGTGAGGCGGGGAACGTTGGAGTTGCAGTTCCTGGAGGAAGCAAGCCTCCCTGCTCGCTTCAGTGCATGGCTGCCGGCCACCATCTTGGCTGACAGTTAATTTGCATAAGGATATGCTGATTAGCCAATGGGAAGGGTAGCGGTCGTACGCCAATTACCATGTTTCTCTTTTATTAGTGTAGATGACCCAATAAGATGGCACTTGCCATGTCAAGTTTTAGGTGTTCATGTGAGCATTAACTGAATTATGACACTTTAATAATAGTACTATAGAAATATAAGTATATATAACTAAGTGGCTTAACTATGAATTTTGCAGCACGATACATTATTATGTAGAAATAGGCCTTGTTTGTTTTTATTTCATTAAATGATATAATTTTGCTTACTTGTATACTCAGAGGTGTTTAACAATAAAACAATATTTTTTTTCATTATTTCATTCTCATTTATTAAAATCAGTGCAGTTATATTTTTAATTTATGCAGAATTTTGTTAGAGTCAAAGCAAGATTTGGGGTTTGATACAATCCTGAATTAAAGATGAGGTGGAGCTATTGACATTTTATAAGTCTCCATAGACAACTTTTAATATTTGGTAAACAAGATGAGCAATTTTGAGAATTAGTGAAAAGCTTTGGAATATCATAATTCCCCCTAAACCAGAGTTTTGGAACTAAGTACGTGTGGATCTCATACCAGAAGGTGACCTTTAATTTAAAACTTCCTGGTTTTATGCAATTTGAGCTCCTGAGAATTGCTGTCTACCAGCTGGTAGCAAAGCACCGTTACAGAGTTAAAAACAATCTAACTTCATTTATCACAGTTCCTAGGACTGATTTACACTCTTTCATTTACTCTGTCCATCGCTAAGTATTTCATGAATACTTATTTTGTTCCAAGCACTGGATACACAGTCCCTGTGTTGTCACATTGCCTAAAATCTATTGTGGAGAAAATACAATAAATACAAAAAATAAATAAATAAAACAAATGCATAACATAAATATGACAAGTTCAGAAAACAGTTCTATGAACAAAATTAAAGGGGACAGAGCGTGATATTGGAGTCATATTTCTGCAAAGACAATGCGAAGGAGGTTGCTTCAGGTTCTCAGTAAAGTGCATTTTAGCATTTTATTGAATAGTCATTAAATAATTGCTAACTATGTAAAAGGATGTATGCATATAAAATATGTAAGGCAATTATTGTGTAAAGATATGAATATGCAGAAATTAACAAGTTATGTTTGTTAGGATATTGTGAATTTTAAAGTCAGAAAGTGATTCAAATAACATTGGAATCTCTGCTTCTTTGGTAAAGTAGGAAAAATAGCTAAATTCATAATATTATTATGATCCTTTAAGGGTTTTATGTATATAAAACAGATAACAAAATAACTTGCATATGCTAGTATCTGCTTTTAAATAAAATTGCTTTTTCTTTATTGGGTTTACTATAATATAATATCTCACATGGTACAAATATTAAGTATTTTCCCAAAGGGAAAAAATGTAAAGAATATAAATTGAATCTCCTGACTCCCTGTTTTTAATATCTTAAACATTATAAATAAATTAGTGAAAAGTTATTTCTAAAACTTTGTAAAAAAGAATATTGGTGGGAATGATGGTTGGTTTTGTTTATTCAGTTTTCCTATGTTTTCCCTCTGGATTCCAAATTTTTGAGTAGCACACTTAAACAGTGATACATTGCCTTATTCAATCCATGAGAAGAGGGCTGTATAGTTTTAAATTGGTCCCAATGGAAGTAATAATAGAGTCCTTGGGGAATGTGGTAACAAAAAAGAGAACAGTTATTCTTTGGCCATACCTATGATTCTAAGCAACTTGTTTGTGTCTAGCATGCTTAGTAAGAATATTAATACACACATATATGCATATACATATATGTGCATATTGAAATATATATGCAAAGGAAAAATTTTTAAATAATGATTAATAATAACATCTAGAAATAGTTTCAAAGTATAATTGAGTGCCTTCTCATTTATATCTAGTAATTTCATTATAGACATAGAAAGGAATACTGGGAGTATGTGCGTGTGTGTCTATGTGTTGTATGTACACACACACAAATATGGATATAGGTAGTCAGGTAGATAAAGATATGCTGTAAGGATAGAGATACGTAAGGTCATACATTTGCACATAAACTAACATACGCACACTGAACAGCACTAATTTAGATTTACAAATAGGCATTTGTGATTTTAGTAGACCATTAGTCAATATTCTGTTATTCTTCAGTGTGAGTGAAATATAGCCAAATGAGAACTTCAGTTTATGAGAAAGTCTCTCTGGTTGACATAATTTAAAATTAAAGTGATGAGTGTGAAGATATTTTAACAGAAGCTGGAAAAGCAAGACCAAATATAACTATTCTGATAGTGTAGGCATCTATATTCATGTTGAGATTTGCGCTCCATATTTTAAAAATTTACAATGTGTAATCATGCTTTTCTATAGTAATAGCTTTTTCTTTCCTCTCCAAAGAAAGTAATGATTTTTAAAAATCAGAATGAAAAGAAACTTAAAAAACAAAGGCTTTCAGATTTAGTACTGCAACAATGCCTTGCTTTGCCAGATGTTTACTTGTTAAGGGTTAAAGCAATCAAATAAGCAATCCAGAAGACTGATGCCTCCCTGTGGAAAAATGTCTTGTCTGTTTCTATGATCAAAGAGAGAAATAAATATCATGTGAACTATAGTGAGAGTTAAGTATTGTAAAGAAATTGATATATTATTTATAAAGAAGAGTAATCGACAATGAATTTGAAATAAGCATCTTTTCAATGGTAATATTACATGTGTTTATCACTGCTCAGGAAAGGGGCAGGTATTAGAAAGTGCCAGGCATAAAAACTTATACTAGTGCCCACCAGAATCATGCAGAGTTGTTGACCTTATTACGCAGAAATTGTGTCCATCAGATCTTTGATATTTCTAATACCTACAGTGATTAAAGGAAAACATTTAATTTTTCAAAAAAAAAAAATTGGATGTGAGCCCATCTGGCTGCGACTCTGGCACTCCAATGATCACCAGGGTTGATTCAGCTGAACTAGGTGCTAGATCAGTGTCCCTTTCCTCCCTCACTGCTCCATGTGCAGCTCCCCCGAAGCTGTGATCTAGGTCAATGGCAATGACCTTCTGGATAGAGGAAAAAATAGTACTACTGAAGATTTCAAGTGGAAAATTTGAAAATTGATGCAATTCTTTAGGCCTAATTTTTTTATTTGTGAATTCAAGAAAATACATTGGTTTTAGTGCTCCAAACAAAGATATAGAAGCATAATTTTCCTCTTTTTAAAGAGCAAAAATTAAATTCTCATTAGAAATAAGAAAAGGATTTTTATGAAGTCCAAGTGAGTCATTGCATCTATCTTTATAGTGAATACAGGAGTTTAATTTAATTCCGCTGTTCAACTATAAATGGAAGAGAATGAATAAAAATTATTAAGAATATGAAATAGCAAAAAATGAATTATAGAAAAATAGAAGAAAGTATGTTTAAAATGACAGCATTATCACATTCACATTATGATATTAATGTCAGGAGTAGTTGCCTTCATTATCCTTTATATATTCACTCTTTGCTATTTTTCATATCATAGTCTCAACCCCTCATATTGTAAGTTTTAATCAAAGTAACTAACTTGTCTTTAAGGAAAATAACTAACAACTTTAAGCTGATTTTTGGGAACTATTTGTCATGCGTAAACATTTTAGCAAAACTGCAAGGACCATGAACCCACATAATAAAACCCTCTATAGTCACACACTTCCTTTTATACTTTCTAAAACAGGCAAAAATGGATAATTGCAACATTATTGTTTTTAACATAACCTAAATGCATAATTACAATATTAAACAGAATTAAGAAGCAAGTGGCTGGGACAAATGTGGCTTGGTATCTCCCTCTCAAGCAGGGTAATTTGAGTTTTTAAATGTTGAACTATAGCATCAAGAGAGAAAAAGTGGATGCTGTCAAACATCACACCAGGTTGGCCCAGAACAGGTGTGTTATATCTTCCACATGCTATTGATTAAAGCAAGTCACAAGGCCAGATTCAAAAGATGGTAAAGGATTCCACTTCTTGAACAAAGAAGTAATAGGAGGATATAGTGATGGGAGAATTGTTAATGGACATCTTGGAGTTGATCTATTGCAAAAGATGATCAGAAAAAAATTAACAAAAGAAGTCCTCAGTCATCTCTCACCTGACAGGTCATTTTTTTTACTCAACAGAAATCACCAATGATCATAAAAACAACATCTAATTCCCAAATACTGCTGCCACCAATGATGAAGCCAAATTCAGACTAGAATAAAAACTAAACTTGGCCAACTGCCCCCGCCCCCCCCAAAAAAAACCACAAACAAAAAAAACACTGAATCTGAAGAAAATACAGAATGAGAGAAGCAGCAGAAGTAAAATTCTTTTGCTCTTTGTGATTTATTCTGGGAATCAAGAAAATACTCTCCTGGACTTAAACAGTCCATGAGATGTAATTATGGGGCTATATAGTTTAATTGGCTATAGAAGATGAGTCCATACAGACATCCTACTGTTAAAGGATAATTTTTTTAAAATCTAAAAACTCTTACAAAAATAAGTAGAGTGAACTTGTGTCAAAGATTTATTTAATTCATAAATAAGAAACCAATAAAATAAGAAGACTGGTTTTAGCCATATAGGTTTTTTATTATATAAATAAAGACACTGTATTTAGAGAAGTTATTTGCTGAAAATCACGTGGATAGTTAATGTTAGACATGGGAATAAGATCTAGAACAAAGTCTCATTTTACTGCACTTTCCCCCACGTGAGATAATTCCATTAAAAACAATGTATTAAATAGTCTATATGGTATTTAGCTGAAATCATCAGCTCTGTAACTTCTAATCTCTGATCCTGGATGGGTTGTTAGAGCTAGTACATCTTTCTTGTGTATCATGTTTATTAACATAGCTTATATTTTCACCAATCTTTCGGTCAGATACATTATATTTTTTCTTTGCATTAATTCTTGGATCAGCTAAAAGCATTAGATCTTACTGTATGTAAGCTACTATATTAAAGCTATGTGAAATTTTTGCTTATAGTAGAAAAATCTATACATGTATTTTTATTATTTTTACCACAATTATGTATCAGTCAGATTTCTTTTTTTCTTTCTTTTTTTTTTTTTTTATCCTGACCAGGAATCAAACCGTGACCTCCTGGTTCATAGGTCAACACAATCACTGAGCCATGCTGGCCGGGCCATGGTTATATTCTTTTTTAAAAAAATAAATCTTTATTGTTCAGATTATTACAGTTGTTCTTTCCCCCCCACATAGCTCCCCTCTTCCCACCCCACCCCATGCCATTAACCCTCCCCCCACTGTCCTCATCCATAGATGTATGATTTTTGTCCAGTCTCTTCCCACACCCCTTTCGCCCTGAGAATTGTCAGTCCACTTCCTTTCTATGCCTCTGATGCTATTCTATTCACCAGTTTATTTTGTTCATCAGATTTTTTATTCACTTGATTTTTTAGATTCACTTGTTGATAGATATGTATTTGTTGTCACTTTGTTGTTCATAATTTTTATCTTTACCTTTTTCTTCTTCTTCCTCTTCTTAAAGAATACCCTTCAGCATTTCATATAATACTGGTTTGGCAGTGATGAATTCTTTTAGCTTTTTCTTGTCTGTGAAGCTTGTTATCGGACCTTCAATTCTGAATGATAGCTTTGCTGGGTAAAGTAATCTTGGTTGTAGGTTCTTACTATTCATCACTTTGTATATTTCTTGCCACTCCCTTCTGGCCTGCATAGTTTCAGTTGAGAAATCAACTGACAGTCGTATGGGTACTCCCTTGTAGATAACTTTTTCTCTTGTTGCTTTTAATCGTTTCCCGCAATCCAAGTGTTAAGATTCTCTATTTGTCTTTTGCCCTTGGTATTTTAATTATGACGTGCCTTGGTGTGGTCCTCTTTGGATTCCTTTTGTTTGGAGTTCTTTGTGAATCCTGGACTTGTAAGTCTATTTCTTTCACAAGGTAGGGGAAGTTTTCTGTCATTATTTCTTCAAATAGGTTTTCAATATCTTGCTCCCTCTCTTCTTCTGGCACCCCTATAATTCAGATGTTGGTACACTTGAAGTTGTCCCAGAGGCTCCTTGCATTATCTTCATATTTTTGGATTCTTTTTTCCTTTTGCTTTTCCAGTTGGGTGTTTTTTGCTTCTTCGTATTTCAAATCTTTGATTTGATTCTTGGGATCCTCTAGTCTCCTGTTGGATCTCTGTATATTATTCTTTATTTCAGTCAGTGTATGCTTAATTTCTAATTGGTCCTTTTTCATATCCTTGAGGGTCTCACTATATTTCTCAGAGGTTTCTAGAAGATTCTTAAGTAACCTTATAACTGTGGTTTTGAACTCTATATCCAGTAGTTTGCTTTCCTCCATTTCTGTCATTCGTGACCTGTTTCTTTGTCTCCACATTTTGTCTGCTTCCCTGTATTGATAGAGTGGCTTTGTGTGCTAGGTGTCCTATAGGGCCCAGTGGCTCAGCCTCCTCAATTACCTGAGGTGGACACTCTTGGTGCACTCCTTTGTGGGCTGTGTGCACAGTCTTGTTGTAGTTAAGCCTTGATTGCTGTTGGTATCCCTGGGAGGAATTGACCTCCAGGCCAATTGGCTGTGAGGACCAGTTGTGTCTATGGTGGGAGAACTTCTGTGCTGGAGACACCCTTATGGGGCAGGGCTTGCTTCAGTGGGGCTTTGGTGCTCACTGAGTCTGACCCCTGAGTGTGTCTCTTATGGATGCGAAGACTTGTCATCTGGATGGTCTCACTCTGACCACTGGGTACACTGGCTCTTGGATCTCCAAGGAGATACAAAGTCATCCACTGCCTGAGGCCACCCAGCAGGAGCTACAGAGAGATCTGCAGATTCCTCCTCTTTGGAATTTGGAGGTGCCCAGATGAGGCGCCTCTGTGAAACAATGCAGACTGCTGAGAAGCGTTAGACCTTCTTTTGGAAGTTCTGTAGCTCTCTGGCCCAGCTACAGTTTCACAGGTTTTTAGGCAGAGAAAGGCAAAGCCATTAATATGCAAAAGCCTCTGCTCACAGCTTGGGTGGGGTTGTAAATTGGGTGGGGCAGGGTTTCAGGGAATCACCAGGGCAGAGCAAACCACAATGGCTGCCAGTCTGCTCTGCCTCAGAGCGGTCCCAGGGTCTTTGTCCCGCGGCCCCGTGCAGAAACAATGAACACTGTAAGCACCTCTGCAAGAAAGCTACCCTCACGTTCCAGCCTGATGCCAGACAGTCTAGTTTCTCTCCATATGAGTCTGGGTCCCCAAATTCTCACCCGGAACCGGAGTTCAGAGCAGTCGGGAGCTTGTATCTCCCTCCTGATTGAAAAAGACAACAGCGTGACCAGCTGCCAGCCCCTTTCACGCGTGCACCTCCATACCTCCATATTTCCACACTTCTGCACCACCTACTGGACTCACTGCGCTTTTCTCTTTCCTTCTATTTATAGAATTTCCACTCAGCAAGCCTTCCCGTGGTTCTGGATGATATTAGTTTTGTCTTTTAGTTGTAGTTTTAATGTGGTTGTGCGTGGCAGCAAGTTCATGTGTTTACCTATGCCACCATCTTGGTTGTCTCCCCCAGTCAGATTTCTTAATTGTAAAGAAAAAGTAATCGGCTCTAGCTAATCCAAGAAAAGAGGAGATTTATTGAAAGACCATCTGACCATTCAAAGATTCCATGGGAAGCTGCAATGGGAGCAGGAGCAACAGCCAAGATCAGGCCATGGCAATACCCTGGTTGGAATGAGAATTTGCTATTGTTGCTACCAGTGAGTACTCCGGTTCTGTATACTGCTGCTTGGGAGTTTATTACACTTTAAAATAAATATCCATTTGTTCTTACATGATTGCATAGTTTGTTTGAAATATTCACTACACTGAGTTGGAGCAACTATTGCCAAGCTAGATCAGGTGCCTGCTCTTTAAGGACCAAGGAATACATAACCCATTTCAACTTTCATACAGGGAGGCAGGAGTCTCAATAGATGCCCCATCCCCAATACAAAGTGGGAATGCATGTATTTCAAATAAAAAAAAAATGTCCATTTTCTGGAGAACTAACATGCATATGTATTTAGTCTCTCACAAGTACATCTGAAAATAACAACACTGAAAACAAGGCCCCTGTCAACAAAATGCAAACATCCTTTCTAAGGAGAACGAAAGGAATTCACTTCTGTATCGATCTCCAATCTCAGGGAATCAGCATCTCCTCTACTTCTGTTAAAGTTATTTCCAAATATTATGCACTTCATGAACTAATTTGTAAAGATATCCAGCATTGGACATTGTTTTTATATAATATTGACAGAAAACCTATTAGTTAAAACATTACTATTCATGATATAGCAATATGAAAGATTGACAAAGGTTTGACAAAAGAGTTCTTGTTCTTGCTACTGGTCACAAAGCAATAGTTCTGATGCATAACTCCCTTTTTACTGTCCATTGCATGTACTCTTTACTGGTTAGTTGTATCTTGTTGGTCAGGGTTCCTTTTTTGGTAAGACAAATCTAATTTTCATTCTGAGGGATGAGAGCCTTTATATAGCCCATTGTCACCTGTATAAGTTGACAGTAGTCTTCCACTATAACCTAGCACTCTCTATAGCAATATAAAATGTTCTCACCTGGATGCATCTAAACATGTGTTTATTAGATAGAGTACCACATAATTTGCCATTAAAAATCACCATCTTTACTGGTGAGAGGACACTATTGATAATTACTCAACAGCTAACTGCAGTGATTATTCTGAGCAATCTAGGATGAATTTTAATTCAATAAATAAGTCATTACATTACTCTTTACTGGATCTCAGAGTGATACACAAGATTCAAACTCTAAAGGCATCAGTTCACTGATTTATATCTTTTGTTCTAAAAAATTAGAAATGTTTTGTTAGTATCTGAAGGTTGTGGTGCTAGCATAGGTATAAAAAACAGGGGCAAGAGTCATTCAGAAATACAGTCCCATACCTCTTTCTAAAATCTCCTTGTTACTAAATGTCCAGTCTTGTACTTCACAAGTCCCTGATAATTTGCATCATCCTTATGCTTAGACACCAAGCATAAGCCATAATATATCCTTATGTGAAGCCACCCTCTCTTCTATGGTAAGTGGACGTGGTAGCCTTATGAAAGATTGACTCTCCACTCTCCTCAAAGGACAATCCTGAATGGGACAGGCACGCAGCAGTCCACTTAGAGCTGGTGGCAGCATATCATGCAGAGCCAGTGGTAAACCAAGCTTAAAATCACTCCTTCTCTTTGAGAGGGTTACAGGAAACTCTGCAGGAGGTCATATTTATGGCCTGAAATTGTGGCTGCAATGTGGCAGGATCCAGACCTACATGGAGCGAGAGAAGGGCAATTTTACTTTGTGCCTTTGTTATCTGTTTGGACTCATTTTTGTCCCTACATAATTATGAAGGCCTAATAGGCAAGCCTACCTTAGGCAAGATGTACTATATACATCTTATTCAAAGGAGGCAGTTTAGGTCCTATGGCCGAATGGTGGCCCCTTCTCCACTGGGCCCTGTAGCAAATCAAAAGTTATTTCTCAAACATCAAGCTTTTAGAACTATCCTTTATTTCATCAGCCAATCCAGAGAAAAATGTGTTTTGACATAGAAATGACCATTTCTGCATCTTTCAATATTTTTACAGTGACGGTAATATTTAATTTGCCTATGATTGTGTTATTGCTTTTAGTTTACCATTTTTGTAGTTTCCATAGTGGTAGGTAGGCCTCAAGTAAGGTCAGGGATTGGAGGAGACCCAGAAAATGAAAGGGAGGTAGACCCTTGCTTTGAAGAAAACATCAGTTTTAGAAATTTATCTCTTTGTACCTCATTTTGAACTTAGGTTAACAATTTGAAATAAAGCTTAAATAAGGTAACACATTTCATACTTTGGCACAGTTCAAGGCAAATAATATTAGGTAAATCTTGGCTCTAAATAATCCTATATAATAAAGAGCTCATATGCTAATTAGACCAAACAACCTATCAACCTTCTGGATGTCCTTCCGGACAACCTTCTGGACGAAGCCAGGGCTGTGAGGGCCAAGCCCCTTGCAAGAATTTTGTGCATCAGGCCTCTGGTATTATAATAATAGACAATGATCTTGAGAAGTTATGTGCTCTATTACTAGTCATTAAAGATACATTTTAAACTTATTTTATACATGTTTATTTTATTATATTTTCAGTTTGAATGGGAATTATTCTTCCCAGATAGAACCTTATATTTTGTCTAGCATAGGGTGTGTGCACAATAAAAAACAAATATATAAATGAATAAAACAAATGATAATCCATTGAATGGCAGAAAATATCAGTGGCCTTCTACTTTCTCCTGTTTCATCATCAACATTTTACCATTGATCCCAAGGGATCAGAGCAGTCCTTTTTAATGCTTTATCTTCTAACCATTTCCTATCTTTCTGTTTTCACCTCTTGTTTTACCTATAGCTTTCCTGACATCATTATTAGATGTTGTATATTATTTTAAAATTTATCTTTTATATTGATTTCCTCTTCCTACACTTTGCACATGCCATTTTTTATACCTGAGCTTTGCAAAAAGCTCATGGTGTAGTCCTATTCATTTCTTTACATGACTCATTCTTTTGGCTCTCATATGTATTTTGTGACAATACTATCAAAATGTTATTTGTATGTGGTTTCCCATTTCTTATTGATCATCTTCCATTTTCAAAGTCTCTGCCCATGGCTTATATTTATTTTTATGGATTTATTTAGACTTAAATTCTAAAATTCAAAGGGGCATTTGCCTGACAAAACTTAGCAATTCCCTTTCTTTGCAAGGAGAACATAATTCCGGGTTGGGGAAATATTCTTTCATCTCACCGTTGTAACATCTCACTATCTACCCTTGCCTCACATGTTTTTCAGAGTAATTATTTTTTAGTTGGAGGAGAGATGAAAACACTCATATGAATCTAAAGCTTTTAATTTCCTACATTGAACTTCAAACTCACTACTCTATGCCAGGATCTTTCTGGTAGAGTTGAAAAGTACATTTATTGTCTATCAGTACAATTTGCATAAAAATATGTTGGAACTTTACATATTTATGGCACACACTTACTGAATCGCCTCAACTGCCAAACACCATAGAATTCGGTACATGTGCATTCTGCTCAAAAAATTACAGGAGAATTAACAACATAAAAATAATAAGAAATAGAAATATTCAAAGGATGCAGAGCTGTATATTGCCTATGTGAAAGCCCATACTGTGCAGTAAAGCTGTTGGTTTTCATGTTGCATAAAATGACAAAATCTGTGTACGGTTTGCTTGCCTTGGCTCATGCTGTAGAATGTAAAAAGGTATATATTGTATTACTGAAAGGAGGAATTTGGAAATTTGGTAAGGTCTGTAGCACCTGTTCTGTAAAGAGAGACTTCCCCATTGATGTTCAATGTGCTGAAATATTTCAAACCCCTTGGAGACTCATTGATGTTCCTGCAGTCGGAGGCATCAGCAGTAATCATGAGTGTCTCCTTTCATTTGTAAAGTGCTCTAGCCAGAAAATTAAGCTGCAAGATGAAGATCTTGCTTCAGTGATCCATACTCTTGACATATTCAGCCTTTCAACCTGGTGTATTTCAAACTTCTTTATTTGAATCTCTCCAGGGAAGCCAGTCAAAGAATAAAAATGGCTCATAAAATAGCAGACTGCTTTTTGAATTGAACAAACAGCATTCTGCAGTGATTTTCTTTACCCTTTGCTCATTGCCAGGACACTTCCAAATATAGGAAAGCCCTTTCTTCTCATTTTCAAAGCATCACACAAGATGAACCCCAGCTTCTTCAAACAGCACGAAACCTCGCATCATCATATCTGAATCTAGATGAGCATTGAACCAAAATGACACAAAATTCCTAGAGTCCCGAGTATTGGAAGTTTCTATTAAAAGGGCATAGGAAAAAAAGAGAAAAAAGAAAGTCATTCCTTACTCACTAAAACAAGTACCACAGTGCAGTAGTCACTTTAAACTACTGGTGTACTACATATAAATTACTTATGTAAGAAATAATTTTAAGGCTAATATTATATATATATATAAATATATATATATAAATTTTAACTGTATGTTAGTGTTATATATATACATGTAAAATATTAAAAATAACGAATAAAAATAGATATGTTATTATATGCTTTTATATGAGAGGTTCAATTGTGTCACATCTGTATATATATAGAAGTCTATCTACTATCTACACTATTGACAAAAAATGATCAATTATCTTAGGTTATAAGCAATTAATATGGAAGCATTTCTGAACATATTCTCTACATCAAAACTATGCTAGGCCTTAGTAGGTTTGGCTCAGTGGATAGAGTGTTGGCCCTTGGACTGAAGGGTTGAATTCCGGGCGAGGGCACATACCTGGGTTGTGGGTTTGATCCCTGACGCCTGTGGGGATGCATGCAGTAGGCAACCAATTGATGTGTCTTTCTCACATCGATGTTTTTCTATCTCTGTCTCTCCCTCTCCCTTCTACTCTCTCTAAAAAATCAATGGAAAATATCCTCAGGTGAGGATTAATAAACAAACAAACAAAAAAAACTATGCTAGGCACAGTGATTTGTATTAATACAAAGGGCTGAGTTGTTAAGCTGATTTGTGCAAAGTATGCATTTTACCCACATCAAGCTTTATAATGATTTTAAGGATACAGGATAGAACCAAGTAAACGTGCAGCCTTTCTTTCACGCAAAAATGCAATGGCTTTCCAAGTGTTTCTTTACGAGTACTCTGGCATTTCACTCAGTTCTAGGACATGGGAGCTGCTGGGTTTCACAGGAAGACTTTCCAAGATGTAAGGGGAAGCTGCCCCTAATTTATACCTTTGGCAACAAGCTCCAGCAACATTCATTTTGGGTCTTCAGATTATGAGAGGCAAGCCTGAGAATCAAACTCAACACGTTCAGATTATAAAGCATAAAGAAGGAAGAGCTTAGGCTTTTGATAACATGTTTGAACTGCTTTATCAGCACTGAAACTGCTCTGGCTCTGAGCTCCTTTATCTGCTAGGTAATACTTATCTACATTATTTATGTCAGCTTTAATATGGTATTAAATTCTTTTACACTCTAATGATACAGAAGCAAAGGCAGGGAACTTGGGAAAACAAAATAGAAGAGAAATACAAGTTTGAAAGAGATCAGTACCAAAATGATAAGTCATCATTATATGTAATTTATTATCTTTCTTTTTAATTAAATTTATTGAGGGAACATTGGTTAATAAGATTATATAGGTTTCCAGTGTACAATTCTATGACACATCACCTGTGTATTGCATCATGTGCCCACCACCCAAAGTCAATTCTTCTTCCATCACCATATATTTACCCCCTTTACTCTTTACTACCCCTACCCACCTCCCTCTGGTAACCACCATACTCCTGTCTGTGTCTATGAGTTTTTGTTTGTTTTTCTTTTCTTTCCCTTTTCTTTTTATTAAATTTATTGGGTTTACACTGATTAACAAAATTATACAATTTCAGGTGTATAATCCCACACATATCATCTGTACACTGTATTGTGTGTTCTCCACCCCATGTCAAGTCTCCTTCCATCATCATTTATCCTCCCTAAACTCTCCTTTACTAACCCTACCACTCCCTCTTCCCCCAGGAATCGCCACACTGTTGTCCATGTCCATGAGTTTTTTCTCTCTTTTTTTTTGGCCTTTTTTTTTTTTTTTTTTTTTGCTCAATCCCCCCCTTCCCCACTGGACACTGTCAGCCCACTCTCTCTGAGTCTGTTTCTACAGGGTGTTCCCCCCAAAATGTATACACACTTTAATAGCTGATAGCTCAGTTGATGTCTCTTTCTTTTTATATTTAACCCATTGGAGTTAATAATTATTCAAAGTGTGTATACATTTTGGGAGCATCCTTTATTTTGTTTGTTAGTTCATTTTGTTCATTAGATTCCACATATGAATGAAATTATATGGTACTTGTCTTCCTCTGACTGGCTTATCTCAGTTAGCACAATGCTCTCCGTATTCATCCATGCTATCGAAAAGGGTAAGAGTTTCTTCTTTTTTTACAGCTGAGTTGTATTCCATTATGTAAATGTACCACAGCTTTTTTATCCATTCATCTACTGATGGACACTTGGGCTGCTTCCTAATGTTGACTATCATAAATAATGTTGCAATGAACATGGTGGTACATATATCCTTTTGAATTATTATTTTCAGTTTCTTTGGATAAATTCCAAGATCATAAGGCAATTTGTTTTCCTTGTTTGTTCATTTGTTGCTTTCAGTTTTATATCCCATACTAGAGGCCCAGTGCACAAAATTAATGCACGGGTAGTGTCCCTAGGCCTGGCTGGCAATCAAGGCCGATCAGGTTCTCCACCTCCCCATCTCCTCCTTTTCTCACTCCCTCAGTGACCAGCCACCACAGCTGGCCACCTACCATGTTCCTTGCCGCCCCCTGGTGGTCAGTGTACATCACAGCAAGCGATCAAACTCCGGTTCTCCTGGTCGAACTCCCAAGGGGACACTTTGCCCATTAGCCTTTTATATACACTGAGTGGCCAGATTATTATGACCACCTGACGTTTGTAGGCAAATTAGCTATAATTTTGCGCTGAAGTTGCTAGAGGGTCAGACCATTATAAATAGGGAAGCAGGTTGTTTACCACAATAGTAGAAGTGATTTTTTCCTGAAGATATGGGTAAACAATGAGATTTAATAGCCTTTGAATGTGGGATATATATTACATATATAGCTATGAGTTAAATCATATTGTTCTTGACTATTTTTATCTGAGTTATTTTGCTTAGCATGGTATTCTCAAAATCTATCCAGATTGTTGCTAATGACAGTGCATCATGTTTTCTTATGGCTGAGTAGTATTCCTATATATATATATATATATATATATATATATATATATATATATATATAATTTTCTTTATTCAATCATCTGCCTATCGAAGGACACTGCAATTGTTTTCCAGAAGAGGGGCTGCTGGATCATATCCTTTATTCTTAATTTTGGAGGGAAACCCAAAACTAAGGAAAGTAAAGGCAAATTAAATGAACGGGACTATAATTCATTATTAATAACATAGAATGTGTGTCCCATGTCATCCATTCAACATCCATTTCACCCTTCTCTAGTTTTTCTTCCTAGAAAACAGAGGCAGGAAAGATAAAAACTACATTTTCCAAGCTTATTTGGATTCAGGTTTGTAGATGTGACAGATTTGGCTGATCACATGCACATACGAGGCACTGAAAGACAGGCATGAGATAGAGGCCATAGAGCAGCTTCTTTTGCTATTTCACCTGGCAAATGTGGATATTGAGGCATTTGCTGTTTCACACAACACATCAATAGCTGTACTATAGCTCAGTAACTGGTTTCAGGAAAGCAGAGAGATGGTACAAACATCCATTTTACTGGTCCTGATTGCAAAAGATACAATGTAGTTCTGGAGACAAGAGCAAAAACTCTTTTTTTTTCATCATAGTGGTGTCCTAAATGTCTCTAGGTGTATATGTTTGTGCTTTCCTGATAGGGGATTATTTTTGTTGTTGTTTATCCTCACCTGAGGATATTTTTTTCTATTGATTTTTATTTATTTTTTTAGAGAGAGTGAGAGAGAGAAAGAAACCTCTCACATTGATTGGTTGCCTCCTGCACATACCTTGACTAGGGCGGGGGGTCAAACTTGCAACCCAGGTACCTGCCCTTGACTGAGAATCTATTTCAGTGTGCAGGCTGCTGCTCTAACCACTGAGCAACCGACCAGAGCTTGATACTGAATTTTGATTTTAGTAGTTCCTGGTTGTGACGATGTAAATGTGGTTTTAGGGCTTAAAAGTTTATGATCTTAAAAGAAAGTTCCTTAGCAGGAAGGTCCCAGGAGTGATTTGGTTAGTTGCTCCAGAAATTCAACTAGCATCTTCTTCAGCTATCTCACTGATTTCCTAAAACTTTAAATATCCTACAATAATATCCAATCAATATCTCTTAATATCCTTAAACAAGTTTTCTATTTCTTAAATAGATCCAGAGACATAGAAGCATGGAACAGACTGTGGAATCTCAGAGGGAAGGCGTGGTAGATGGGTGGGAAGAGATCAACCAAAGAACTTGTTTGCATATATGCATAACCCATAGACACAGACAATAGGTTGGTGAAGGCCTGGGGTGGGGGTGGGGGTGAGACTATAAGGAGTCAATAGGGAAAAAAGGGGACGTATGTAATACTTTCAACAATAAAGATTATAATCCTATATAATAAAAACCTAATATGCAAATTGTCCCCTCATCCAGGAGTTTGACCACTTGCTATGACCTCTTGCTATGATGTGCACTGACCACCAGGGGGTGGCGTGGAGTATGGTGGGCATTGGCTATGCAGTGCTGGCAGCAGGTGGCAGTAGAGGTGCTTGCCGGCCATGATTGGGTCCTGATGAGAGTGGGGCCGCAGCAGGATGGTGGAACAGATGAGCAGGGGACACCAGGCCAAGGTTGGTGCAAGCGGGGGCAATCGCCCTGCTGATTGCCCCACAGACTGCGACCAGCAGTGGTGGCAGGGGGTAGGGCCACCACCCGGCTCCCAGATGCTGAGGGAGCTGGGTGAGGGGTCTGGCCCTGATCAATCACCCGACAGACGGGATGGTGGAGCAGGTCAGGGGGTGGTGGCAGGCCACCCTGAGGGACCCCACCCATGTATGAATTCATACACCAAGCCTCTAGTAAATAAATAAACTACCTAGAGTGGAATTTTGTTCCACTTAACTCTAACAAATATCAAAAACATAATTACCTTATTATTTCACACATTTATGCATTAAATATGTTCCTGTGACTATGTCTTTTTTTTCAAGTACCTAACAAGGTGCTAGGTAATGCAATTCATAACTTTATGTAGATATACAAATAGAAATAAATTTGTATGCAATCTAATATATTTGTGTAAATAGTTTTCATTTCAAAATATTCCTTTCTACTAGAGTATGAAAATAGCAACAGAAAGTACATTAAACATTTATTATTAAAGTTTTATGAGGATTATATGAAAGATAAACAGGCATTTAAAGCATCAAATGTAGCCTGGCTGGCATGGTTCAATGGATGAGTGTCAACCTATGAACCATTGATTCCTGGTCAGGTCACATGCCCGGGTTGCAGGCTCAATCTCCAGTGTGGGATGTGCAGGAGGCAGTTTATCAATGATTCTCTCTCAACATTGATGTTTCTATCTCCCTCTCTCTCTCTCCCTCTCCTTCCCTCTCTGAAATCAATCAAAATACATTAAAAAAAATAAAGTATCAAATGTATACACACATTCCTTTGAAGAAGGCAAGCTGCTATACAGCATATGCATTGTTTAATGACAGGTTTACATAACATCAAAATAACCTCTCACAGTGGATACACTTGTGAATATAGGCATGAGTACCCAAGCTGATCTTACTCTGTTTATTTACTTTTTATAAATATATTTTCCTATCAACTTGTAAAGAGTTTCTAACCACCAATTTTCCTATGGAATGTTTCTGGTTTAGTTTAAAAGGTATTTAACTTCGTGTAGACAATCATTGGAATGAAAGGAAGAACCCATAAAGACAAAATTTGAAATGTTATCCACAGGTAACTATTTGAACATTATTTAATTTCTGCTTAACTCTATCAGTCTATTAGCCATCAGGAAGCAAGGCTGTTTCTATACTTAGGCAGCTTAAGTAGCTTTCAACACAGTTTAACTTGATTGAAAGTGATTAAGTACTTTATCTTTGCACACTGAGTACACAGGTTGAAATCCCAAAACTATCATTCACTAACAAGTGACCCTGAGTGATTTAATTAACTTCTCTGAGGCTGAATTTCT
Organism: Myotis yumanensis; assembly: GCF_028538775.1. Taxonomy (NCBI): domain Eukaryota; kingdom Metazoa; phylum Chordata; class Mammalia; order Chiroptera; family Vespertilionidae; genus Myotis; species Myotis yumanensis. The sequence continues at coordinate 178,842,405 of NW_027223752.1, forward strand.
GCACTTATTAATTCTATATCTATCATCCCCTATCTGTTTGTGTGTGTATATATATATATATATATAGTATATATATGAAAAGCAGTAATATGCAAATGAGGTCGAGACTCCGTAACGGTCACAACCAGCTCAGGAGGAGGGGCTGGACACAGCTCTGAGCCTGAGAGAACAACACGCAGGCACGTCCTGGAGCCTGAGGGATCAACACAGAGAGGCACCTATTCCCAGCCTCAGACACAGCTGGGGGCAGGCCACACACACACACACGCACACGCACGAGGCACCTGCTCTGAGCCTACATGGCTGCGGTCACCTGTCGGCTGGGAGGGGAGAGGGAAGCCTAGCCTGCCACGTGTACCAGTGCCCAGGAGGTGCTTGGGCCCCTTGGTCTGAGGGGTTTTCTCTGGGGCAGTCTCCTGGTTGCTTCTCTGGTCCCAGTCAAGGGAAGGAGCCAGGGGTGGGGGAAACGAGGCCAGGCTAATCTGGATTTTCCAACTGTTCCCGCTGTGTGTTCGCTCCAGGGGCTGGCGGGAGGAAGTTCTCTGCACAAAGGCAGGAAGGCAGAGGTGCTCTGTGGCAAAGGCGAAGGCACAGCGGCCCTGGGACAGCCCGAGGGCCTGCAGCACAGAGCGCGGGGCAGGGCAGCCACTGCAGGGGCCGTCCCTGGCACCTCTCACCCCTCTGAGGGCATCAACTCGGGATGACATGGAGGGGGAAACAGACGCAGACAGAGCTTAGACCTGCCCAGGTCACGTAAAGGCTTCCAATTCAGCACCCTGTCCGTGCTTCTTCAAGTTCACAACCATTGACTGAACACTTTCTATCAAGTTCCTAGAAGGTGGTAATCCCTCCCCAACTGTGGTTTTAAGAGGGTTCCCTTTTAGATGTACGCCTTTACACAGCTTTTTCAAAGAGGCACTTACATGCCATACAACTCACCCACAACAGGCATATTGTTTGATGTGTGAATTTCCACAGCAGCTCAACCACCGACACAAACTGTTTTCAAGCTTCCATCACGCTATTTTCCCATCTGCAGTCAACCCCACCCCAGCCCCAGCCCCAAGCAACCACAGGTCTGCTTTCTGTCTCTGTAATTTTGTCTTTTCTAGAAATCTCCACCTTCTTAAAAAAAAAAAACAAAAAAAAAACCAAAACAAAACAAAAAAAAAAACAAGAACGCTGCTGTCCTCAGGCCTGGAAAGGGAAAGAGGACTGAGGGCAAAAAAGATGTCTCTGTGAAGGGCCTAGAGTGCAGGGCCTGGCCCTTCCTGCTTCAACTCCCAGATGAACAAACTCAGGCTCAGAGAGGCCTGGGGTGTGGTTCAGTCTTTTCAATCCATGCCTGCATCCCAGACGCTAATGACAGTGGCAGCAGTGACGGTACTACTCAGGGCCTGGCCTGGCCACACCAGCCCTCTCCCAGCGGACACACACACACACACACACACACACACACGGGGCACCTGCTCTGAGCCTCCAATGTGACTGGGGGCAGGCCTCCAGCGGACACACACACACATACACACACACACACACATACACACACACACATGGGGCACCTGCTCTGAGCCTCCAATGTGACTGGGGGCAGGCCTCCAGCGGACACACACACACATACACACACACACACACATATACACATACACACGGGGTGCCTGCTCTGAGTCTCTGCAGCCAGACCGGCCATGGGGAGCAGGCCTAAGCTGTCAATAGGACATCCCCTGAGGGCTCCCAGACTGTGAGAGGGGGCAGGCTGGGCTGAGGGACCCCAGCATGAATTTCATGCACCAGGCCTCTAGTTTATTAATAGTAGGATAAATCCTATAAGTGTTACATGAAGAATAATTGACTTTTTCTTCTTCTAAAGCACTTAGCCTAGGGCTTGTCACATCAGGATAGATTTAATAAAGGCTAGTGTGTTTTGGGGGGAGGAGGGTTTGGTGTTTGTTTGTTTATTTGTTTTTTATTGAGGAAGATGTTGGGGCCTTCGTATTTGAAACATCTCTTTCACAGACCTAACAGTTATTCCAATCAACAATTTTAGCATTAGTCTATAAGTGTTATCTAAAAAAAGATATGTATTTAAATTTCATTTAGGCATTAAGTTATAACAAATGTAGTAACTAGACTGCTTAAGTACTGTACGCATGTCAAAGGATGCAATATCAACCTTTCAGAAAACCATAATATGATGCAAGCATACATATTTTAATGGAACAAAGAAAGGTGAGAACATATGATGATAACTATGGGGGGTATAAGAGAGAAAGGATTTCAGAAAAGTGAAAAATGATAGGTCACTGTAAAAGAATTTCACCTAATTCAAACTTTTTAATATAGACAATAATAGTAATAGAATATTTTATGTATAAACAAAGTTAACTGAAAAATATATCAAGAAAATGTAATTTAAAGTACTCAGAAAACTAGGATTTAATGCATATTCCACGTATCTTTTTGATAACAGTTGATGTCTTATTTGATATTATAAAGAATTATTGACCTGATAATTAATCAGTTTACAAGTTGTTCTCCTTAGCCAATCATATGTATATTTAGACAAGAAGGTTATAATGATTTCAATTAGTCTTCTATTTGACTTTTTTGCATTCTTTTGGCAAGATAATTAATTTTCAATAAATTGCCAAGGAGCACTTGTTAAGGTATAATAAGTATTGTAGAGGCACTGAATATATTAATTTCTTTCGATGAGCTATTAATATATTGTTCCAGCAAGGTTTTTAGACAGTTAATTAAAAATGTTTAACAAGGCAGCACATTGCAAAGTACTTAAGATAATCACCAAAGTAAGATACATTAGCAAAAACCACAATGGAAAAAAGAAAACGTACCTTGATCATGGCAACAAAACAAATATCCTTGTTACACCAGATAAATATGCATTTTAAAAAAAAGTCACCTTGTTTCTAATATGGTTGGCACTATCAGTCACACTGGATTTCATCATAAATGGTGCACTGGTATTGCTGTAAATGTGCTGTGTTCTGATAATACAGTCTGTAACTGCCTCCACACGACGGAATGTGTTAGAGATATGACTTAATTACTCTGCACCTCCATTTATACTTTCCCTATGTGTTCATAATTTTTAGATATCAGCCTCAAATCACATGAATTTATTGCTTGAAACAAAATATTTGTAATCTGTCTTCTGGGGGCAATTGTCATTAATATCTTTGAAAGCTGGGAATATGTTCTGGAGAGAGAAATTACCGTAAATAAATGCTTGTAGATATGTATCCCTGTTTACATTGATTTAGAACATATTTATTATGATTAATATCAAAAAGTATGATTTATTTCTTCATTGAACATTATAATTTAGAGTTAGAAAACATTTTGAAAATTTGTGCCTATATTTATTGAGTGAGCAAAAACCCTTCATTTTATAGAGGATATATGTAGTGATTTTTTGTTTGTTTTTTGTTGCATATTAATTATAAAGCTGGTAAAAATAGGATTAGTCTAAGATAAAAAACAAAACAAACACACAAAAAACACTAGTCTACAGGCATAGCTAGCACTGAAACAAGTTTTCTTATTTACTCCATTTATCTTTTCAATATAATTTGCAGTTTTAAATTATACAGTCCACATACATAGCAAAAGATAATAAAGCTTATATATGTCCAAAATGTAATGTTAGAATCATTTTATAAAAAATTAAGGCAAAAGCCAGTCAATGAAAGAGAAATACCACATGATCTCACTCATTTATGGATAATTAAGACCATTATAAACTGATGAACAAAAATAGATACAGAGGCAGAGGAACACTGAACAGACTGTCAAACTACAGTGGGAAGTCCGAGGAGGGTTGGGGCAAGGGGGTAAGAGATCAACCGAAGGACTAGTATGCATGCATATAAGTCCTTAACCAATGGACACAAGACACTGGGGGGGGGGGGGGGTAGGGGAGGCCAGGGGAAGGTCAAGGAGAGAAAAAAAAAGAGACATATGTAATACTCTTTGTAATACTTTAAGCAATAAAACAAAAAAATTTTAAATAGCAATATATATATATATATATATATATATATATATATATATATATATATATATTGTATGTGGGAATTAAAAAAATTAAGGCAAGAACATTATTGTCCCTTCATTGAAAATAATTTGATAAGCTTCTAGATTCAGGTTTCTATCAGTTTAAGCAGGTACATTATGCTAAAAATTCCTCTTGTAATTTCTTTGAAATAAACAAATAGATGTTAATAATGTATTTTAAGGTTTTTTTGAAGTCACAAAGGTCTGTGTAAACTTTCTTGTAAGAGATGATTGTATATATTGTAGAAAATTTCTCTTTCTACTTACATTCTTCCAACTGGAAAAATGTCTAAAGTTACTAAAGTATTTTTTAACAATAAGTACACACAGATTTTAAAAACCCACATTATTTTCAAAGAAAATATCTAAAACATAAATTGAGCCATACTTACATATAGTGCAAATTGTATGAATTCTAGAACAAAGCTACAAATTGCAAAAATTTTTATCATTTTTGAGAGGCATAATACAAGCTATTTTTCAATATAAGGGCTAAGATGATAAAACTTTTATTTGTTCATTTGATTATTGTGCAAAGACAGTAATTTCTGCCTAATGTTCATTAGTTGAACTTGCTGTTAAAATAGGTCAGACAGCAAATATCACAAATATAGAGGTCATGTTCCTTTTTGGAGATAGCCAATACATGTGGATATGTCACAAAGATTAACCCCCAAACACTGTGATATTATATAGACATTGAAGATAAGGAGATTTCCAAAAAAAACAAAAACAAAACAAAAACCTACAAAATTATTTTCTTGATTCCAGCAATACTTGAGGATGATTAACAAATTACTTGAGACCCATAGCATTTATTTAATTAATCCAGTCCTCACTCATGGAGGTAGTTAATGGTGATAAAATGACCAAAAGCATAGCCCTTTTTCTGAGATTGTGGACTAGGGATAAGTAAATGAGCAATTTAAACACACTGCTCCCAGAACTAAGAGGCCCCCACAAATGTCACCAACCACACACACAGCTAAAATACCACTTGAGATCTTTACAGCAATATTTCAAGAAAGTTACCTTTATAAAGGTCAGACAGGCTAAGTGCCCTGACTTACCTGAGATTGCAAGAGGTGAAGCTTGACTGCAATCCCACCTTTAACGATAAATGATTTACACTTGGCGTGACATGGTTCATGTATTTGTATCCCATATTCATCTTGTCATATATATTTGGTTTCCCCTCACAATTCTAGTGTTATCAGTTCAGGAAGCCAGGTTAGGAATATTTTTATTTATGATTAAAATAATTAAATAGTATTTTCTGATTATGAATATTTTACACATTTTCCTTTGCTACACATTGTTTTCATTTAATGTAGTTTATAGGAATTAGGATGTAATATTATGTGACATTAAAATAAAATTGTATAAAAATTCATCAAAACTACTGAAATACTAAACACAGCTGAGGACTTTTTCCATGAAACCTTTTCTTACTACTGTCCCCATTACTTTATATTCCAATAAATAAGTGAGTAAATAAATGGCTCTTAGTCATCTAGTGGACTTATATAAGTGCCCAACTGTGAAGTACTACATTGAATGGTTAATATGGGCTACTCTTGACTCATCCTAGAGTGTATTATGATGTACCTAATAAAAATTATACAATCTCATATTATTATTCTTAAAACACACAGAGAAGTAGGACAAGAGGTTGAGAACTAATAAAATAAATGAAGAAGACTTGTGCTTTCAGGAATATGGAGTATACATACTTTTTCCTCTTCCTCCCAGTAAGTATACCTAAAAGTCCTGAACATTGTATATAAAACAAATATTAGAAAACTCTTAAAGGTGTAGGGAAGAAGGCAGACTGGTAGGGACCTCAGGACCCAAAGTATGACACAGTTATAAGTTCCTGGATTCTCTTTTTGCCTTATATATCCAAGATAGGTGATGGAGATGTTGGTAACCCAGAATTTTCAATAGGCACAATAAAAAAAATAAGACCTAACTAGTCAAGGATTTCTCTAGTCAAAAGGTCAAAAAAGGGGAAGCCTAGGAAGACATAGAACTTTGAGAAAATACCCACTCTACTGCAACCAAACAAAACAGCAAAATCTACGGCCCCACCCATATCGATGGCAGCAAAATCTGAACAGGGAGTCAAGAATTCTAACTTCACCAAGATGCCTCAAACTGTGCTACAGGGGAGTCAGAGAAGGACAAGTAGGGAGCCAGAACTTTCATCCCTCTAGATCAGTGATGGCGAACCTATGACACGCGTGTCAGAGGTGACACGTGAACTCATTTTTTTGGTTGATTTTTCTTTGTTAAATGGCATTTAAATATATAAAATAAATATCAGAAATACAAGTCTTTGTTTTACTATGGTTGCAAATATCAAAAAATTTCCATATGTGACACGGCACCAGAGTTAAGTTAGGGTTTTTCAAAATGCTGACACGCCGAGCTCAAAAGGTTCGTCATCACTGCTCTAGATGGTAATGAGACTACAGTTGTGGTGACAGTAAAGATAACAGCATGAAAGCCTCGGCCTTCCCACCAGCAGTTATGGATGGGGATACTAGCCCAAGCTCTCCTGAGGGCTTTTCCCTCCTTGCGGTGCTGGTATCAGAGGCCAAGTAGAGAGAACTTTCACCACCAGCCAGTAGGTGTCAGTAGAGGCCATAGGCAGCAGCAGTGAGGCAATCCTATTGCTCTCAACCAGGGCCAAGTCAGTGGAATCCTAGAGATTGTGGGACTCTCACCCTGACCTGAGAGTATTTAAGAACCTTTCTTCTCGGGCTCATTGGAAGCCAAGTGGAAAATTTGGGCTTTTATCTGATCCTAGTCATGACCAAGGAGTGCTTCCCACCCCAGTGCAGAACAATGTCAGAGAAGCCAGCGGAAGCAGAAAGTTTAAATTAGATCTAAACTATTTTAACATTATGCCCCAAATTTTCAGGTTTCAATCAAAAGAAACTCATCATAACAAGAACCAGGGTGATCTCGTATTTAATTAAGAAAATGAGTAAAAAAAAAAAAGTCAATAAATGCCCACACGGAGATGACAGAGATGTTAGAATTATCTGACTAACACTTTAACGTAGACATCATAGAAATGACTCAAGGAACAATTACAAAAATGTTTGTTGAAGTGAACATGATTATATAAAACATTCCACTAAAATTGGTATTCCCCTAACATGTAAAAGAATGTGTGTGAAACTAATTAATTTAATAATCCTATCTAATAAAAGACAAAAAGGGTAATTAACCGTACCTCCGCTACGCTTCCCATTGGCTAATTAGGGCAATATGCAAATTAACTGCCAACAAAGATGGCAGTTAATTTGCATACGTAAGCCCAGGTTGCGGGCTTGATCCCAGTAGGGGGCATGCAATAGGCAGCCAATTAATGATTCTCATCATTGATGTTTGTCTCTTTCTCCCTCTCCCTTCTCTGAAATTAATAATATATATATATATAAATTTTAAAGAATATTTAGTCTATGGATTGCTTTCTTTGTAGTCTTACAAAGTTATATGCACATGGGATCTCTGAACTTGATTTTGTGATTGATGAGTTAATTCCTAATTGTACCTTCTTTGATAAAAGGAAAATATGTTCATGATATAAAATCTCATTAATGCTTCTGGTTGCTTTCCCACACTTCCACTTGACTCTTTTAATGAAATGGAAATTTTCTGTTTGGAGTTTTAAAATGAACAAGGATACTTTATAAGAACTTGGCTATGCTTTCAACGTTGTTGAATTAAAGGTTTTGTTTTTAGTTTTCTTCTTCCAATAGAGACCAAAGAGCAGGAGATATCTGTTAGACATTGGAACTGAGAGATGGCAGAGACATTTATCTTGTGATCCTTATGGCAGAACTGCCTAAGAACTGATAGCCCAAGGTCAAGTTTCAGTCTTCTCTGGAAAGTAAACAATGAATCTTTCTGAAGCATTTTGACAGGAAAACAATTGTTTCCAGCTGAAAGGACATAAATGTAAGATGTGTACATTATAGAGCACATGTCAAAATTCAAAAACGATAGTGGCTTTTGCCTCTAACCTAAGTAGCCCTGCACTGATGGTTCAGGGCATTTTAACTGAAGTAGAAAACAAAGTACCCACTCTTCTCCTTTACTCTTACAGGAAGTCTTGTGGCCACAAGAAGCCTTTTTGCTCAATCTGTCCTGAAGAAAGAAGCACTCTCCTAAAGATTTATTAAGACACAATTAATTATGTAAAATTTACAACTTTATATTTCCTACAAAATGCAAACTACCTTTTCCCACTAAACCACTGACTTTTTTTTAAATGTTTCTTTCAGAGAGAAGGATGGAGAAAGAGAGAGAGAGAGAGAGAAACATCAATGATGAGAGAGAATCATTGATCAGCTGCCTCCTGCATGCCCCCTACTGGGGTTGGAGCCTACAACCTAGGCATGTCCCCTGACCAGGAATCGAATCATGATCTCCTGGTTCATAGGTCGACACTCAACCACTGAGCAACACCAGCCTGGCTAAACCATTGACTTTTAAAAACATCACAGAATGTTTACTACCCAGAACCTAATACAATTCTTTACCCAGGGTAGATCCTCCATAAACACTCATTGATTTGCAATAAATTTATGTAACTGCTTTATTTAACAATAATTATATTATCCTGTTTATAAGTTTCAAAAAGGACATTAAATTTATGTGATCAAATATAAACTAGAAAAACTACAATATATGTGATATGTCTTGTGTGATGTTTATTAATTCTAGTATGTGGAACTTGAGAACGAAATACAGAAAGGTTCTAATAGATGCTTTTCCTAGTGCAGAAGAAGAAAGTGAAAAGTGAAGAGAAGCACTAATCATAGAAATAGGAAGTAATTAACAGCCATCACTAAATACACAGAAAAAAAAACAAAAGTTAAAGGAGATCAACAAAAACTTAGGACACTATTTTTCTTGGCCCCAAAACTTATTATTTCTTTTTTCTTTTTTACTGTAACAGATGTCCCTTCTATCAAGATCCCCTTAAATACATTGGCTTAAGTTCCTATGAATTGAATAATTCTACAGAATGCAAATGGCTCAAATGTCCAATTTTTTCATTAAATTGTATATTTTGTGGCACAAATAAATGTCATCTAAATTATTTGCAAATATTCACAAAATTAACATAGTAAAAGACATCTTTTGGATGGCTAAAGCATTCACGTTTATAAAAATTTACTTTTTAAATAGTCACATGTACATAAAAGGTGACCTTTATATTTATAGATATGATAGTCTTTCCATGAATAAGCACATTAATTTGTGCATTTCAATGAAAGCTTATAAAGTTAGACCAAGGAATATTTCATGAATATTAACTAATGATTCATAAGAATTTCACATGGTTATCAACTTTTTGAGAATTATGTATTGGAAATATTTTAGAATAGATATAGTAATGCTGCAATTATTTGGATGAAGTCTTCATTCTAATTACACTATACTAGTTTATCTAAAATAATAATTTCTTCCATAAACTGTTTTAAAATTTTAGTTAGAGTAAAAACACTCAGTATGAAAACCTGCTAATCTTATTATGTATGCCGTAATAATCGACAGGCCCATAAAATCCAAAATTTTTGATATTTTTCTCTTCCTGCATATTTATAAGGCAATACCCTGATGCTATTAGTTTGGAATGCCTTGCCATTTATTTTATTGTCATCTACTTCCTTATTTTTTAATCTGTATCTGCTCCTTTCAACTACATCCTCACCTCCCACCTTAAACAGAGTAGGCTAGACTAAATGTTGGCTCTCAGATGGAGATGGGAAGCTTTAGGAAATATATTATACTATTAAGGTGGAAATACAGTAGTCCCCCTTATCTGCAGTTTTACTCTCCTCAGTTTCAGTTATGTGCCGTCAACTGCAGTCTGAAAATATTAAATAGAAAATTTCAGAAATAAACAGTTCCTAAATTTTAAATTGCATGCCATTCTGAGTAACATGATGAAATTTTGTGCAGCCCTGCTCTGTTCAGCTGGACATGAATCATCCTTGTGTACAGTGTATCCAGACTGTATACACTACCCGCTTGATAGTCACTCAGTAGTCATCTGGGTTATCAGATGGACTGTCATGGTTTCACATTGCTCATGTTCAAGTAACCTTTACTTTAATTACTAATAACCCCAAAGCACAAGATAATGATGCTGGCAATTCAGATATGCCAAAGAGGAGCTGTAAAGTGTTTCCTTTAAGTGAAAAGGTGAAAGTCCTTGACTTAATGAGGAAAGAAAAAAAACATATGCTCAGTTTGCTAAGATCTACGGTAAGAACAAATCTTCTATCCATGAAATTGCCTACTTTATAAATTCAACTGTATCAGAAGCATGTATGTACAGGAGAAAAATACATAGTATATATGTACATATGTTAGCAGTATCCATGGTTTCATGCATCTACTGGGGTCTTGGAACATATCCCTCAAGATAAAGGGGACTACTGTATAGCAGAATGTATATATTTTTTAATATTAGAAAACTGACAGGGCACATTAATTCATTGAGCAATCTTTTTTAGAGCATCAATGATTATGATTCCTGTGTCAGATGCTTAGGATAAAAAGATTAACAGGAAACAGATCTGATCCTCAAGAAAGTCACAGTGAAAAAATAAATAAAAAGAACAAACATAAGCCCTAACTGGTTTGGCTCAGTGTATGGAGCGTCGGCCTGTGGACTGAAGGGTCCCAGGTTCTATTCTGGTCAAGGGCATGTACCTTGGTTGTGGGCACATCCCCAGCAGGAGGTGTGCAGGAGGCAGCTGATCGATGTTTCTCTCTCATTGATGTTTCTAACTCTCTATCCCTCTCCCTTCCTCTCTGTAAAAAATCAATAAAAATATATTTTAAAAAAGTACAAACATTAACTGAATCATCTAATCTAATAAAAGAGAAACATGCAAATTGACTGCACCTTTGCTATGCCCAAGCCACACCCACCAACCAGTGAGAGGAAATATATGCAAATTAACCCAACCAAGATGGCGGCTGACAGCCATGGAGCTGGAGCAAGCAGGAGGCTTGGTTGCCCCGACGATGGAGGAAGCCAAGCTTCCCACCTGCCCTAGCAAGCTATGGCCTCTGCGCAAGGAAACAAAGTATCAATTATAGAAGATAAATAAATCCCAGATACCTGCTTCAAGCCAGCCTCCACTGGGAGCTTGGGTGGCTGGGGGCCATGGCCAGCCTGCAAACAGCCATCAGCCCTCACTCAGACTGGCCAGGCACCCCAGCAAGACCGCCCACCCTGAAGAGGGTGGGGCCAGCCTGAAAATGGCCCTCAGCCTGTCATCAGGCTGGCCAGGCACCCCAGTGGGGACCCCTACCTTGAAGGGGCTGTGGCCAGCCTGAAAACAGCCATCAGCCCCTCACCCATGCTGGCCAGGCACCCCAGTGGGGACTTCCACCCTGAAGGGGCTATGGCCAGCCTGCAAACAGCCATCAGCCACTCACCCAGCCTGAAAACAGCCCTTTGCCCCTCACCCAGGCTGGCCAGGCACACCAGCGGGACCCCCACCCTGACCTGGGACACCCTTTAGGACAAACCAGCCAGCCCCTACCTGTGCACCAGGCCTCTATACTATATAATAAAAGGGTAATATGCAAATTGAGCCTAACAACAGAGCAACTGGGAATGACTGGTCACTATGACACACACTGACCACAAGGGGGTAGATGCTCAATGCAGGAGCTGCCCCTGGTGGTCAGTGCACTCCCACAGGGGGAGCTCTGCTCAGCCACAAGCCAGGCTGATGGCTGCCAGTACAGCGGTGGTGGTGGGAGCCTCTCCCGCCTCCTCAGCAGCTCTAAGAAAGTCCAACTGCAGCTTAGGTCTACTCCCCGCTGGCAAGTGGACATTCCCCGAGGGCTCCTGGGCTGCCAGAGGGATGTCTTTCTGCCAGCTTAGGCCCAATCCCCCGGGGAGCATGCCTAAGCCAGCAGGTGGTCATCCCCTGAGGGGTCCCAGATTGCGAGGGGGCACAGGCCCAGCTGAGGGACCCTTCCCCGAGTGCACAAATTTTTGTGCACCGGGCCTCTAGTTGCATTATAATGCTGTAAGTATATAACAGGTGTGTCTGCAAGATACTGTGAGAGTACCGAAGGAAAATGAGGCATGTGAAATTTTAAGACAAGTAATAAAACACTTGATTACATGGATATGAGTCTATTTCTATTTTGTGTTAGTTTCTTTTGGTCATTAGATTCCACATATGAGTGAAATCATATGGTACTTGTCTTTCTCTGACTGGCTTATTTCACTTAGCGTAATGCTCTCCAGGTCTATCCATGCTGTTGAATTTTTAAATTAATTAATATATTTCCTCTATAGCTATTTTACAGATGATATAGTGTGATTGTGTTTTAAGAATAGATTGTCAAAGATATATGAAAGAAGAGTTGGGGAAAAGTGCAATTTTGTCCATTGGATTTTTACTTAAAACAATGACAACTTTATTGAGGTATAATTGACATTCAAAATTGTACATATTTAATATATACAATTTGATGATGTCAAAAATATACATATACCTGTGTTACTATTACTACTATCAAGGTATTAGCCATATCCATTATTCTGAAAGTATCCTTGTGGGTTTTTTGCTTGTTTGTTTGTTTGTTTTGTTTTTTTGTGGTAGGTCTACTTAATATGACATTTACCGTCTTAACAATACAGTATTGTTAACTATAGTGATGCTATATGTAAATTTCTAGAACTAATTCATTTTGAAAAACTGAATCAGATCAATTGAATGGCAACTTCCCATTTCACCTTACTCTAGCTCCTGACAACCACCATTCTGTTCTCTATTCTATGAGTTTGATACATTTAGGTACTCACCAAAGTGTACTCATGCAGAATTTGTCCTTCTGTGACTGCCTTATTTCACTTAGCTTAATGTCATCTACGTTCTTCCATGTTGTCACACATAGCAGGATTTCCTTCTTTTTAAAGTCTGAATAATATTCCACTGTAAGTATATATTATATTTTCTTTATCTATTTATTGGTCAATAAACAATTGGGTTGTTTCCATATTTGACTATTGTGAATAGTGCTACAATGCACCGACCCCTTTGAAAGACTGTTTTAAATTCTCTTGAATATATATCCCGAAGTGGGATTAAGGGATCATCTGGGTAGATATAAATATTAAGCATCATTAATGTATTGCATTATTTTATTACTAGAGGCCTGGTGCACAAATTCATACATGGGTGGGGTCCGGCCAGCCTATCCAGATGGGAGCTGATCAGGCCGGGCTGGTGGGGGAGAGGGGATGCAAGAGGTCGGCCAACCCTGCCCCCAATCAGGATGGATGGCCAATCATGGGCAGGGCCAATCATGGCCCTATTCGGGCCAGTTGGCCACCACAGTGCGTGTCATAGCAACTGGTTGTTGTAGTTGTTCTAGTCATTCACTTAATCCGGTCATTTCGTCGTTCTGCCATTCCATTATTCCAGTTGCTATGCTTTAATATATATAGAGGCCCTGTGCACAAAAATTTGTGCACTCGGGGGGCTCCCTCAGCCCAGCCTGTACCCTCTCGCAGTCTGGGACCCTTCGGGGAATGTCCACCTGCTGGCTGAGGCCCGCTTCCCAGAGGAACAGGCCTAAGCTGGCAGTCAGGCATCCCTTTGGCAGCCCGGGAGCCTCGGGGGATGTCCACTTGCCAGCGGGGAGCAGGCCTAAGCTGCAGTCAGACATACTTAGCGCTGCTGAGGAGGCAGGAGAGGCTCCCACCACCACCGCTGTACTGGCAGCCATCAGCCTGGCTTGTGGCTGAGCAGAGCTCCCCCTCTGGGAGAGCACTGACCACCAGGGGTCAGCTCCTGCATTGAGTGTCTGCCCCCTGGTGATCAGTGTGTGTCATAGTGACCAGTCATTGCCAGTCATTCTGCTGTTAGGGTCAGTTTGCATATTACCCTTTTATTATATAGGATAGAGCCTTGGTGCACAGGTGGGGGCCAGCTGGTTTGTCCTGAAGGGTGTCCCAGGTCAGGGTGGGGGTATCCACTGGGGTGCCTGGCCACCCTGGGTGAGGGGCTGATGGCCGTTTTCAGGCTGGCCACGGCTGGGGGCTAGAAGCAGGTACTGGGATTTATTTATCTTCTATAATTGAAACTTTGTAGCCTTGTGCAGAGCTCAGGGCCAGCAGGGCAGGCAGGAAGCTTGGCTTCCTCCATTGCTGGGGGTAACCCAAGCCTGCTTGCTCCAGCTCCATGGCTGCCGCCATCTTAGTTGGGTTAATTTGCATATTCTCTCCTGATTGGCTTGTAGGCATGGCTTGTGGGTATAGCAGAGGTATGGTCAGTTTGCATGTTTCTCTTTTATTAGATTAGAGACTGACCATTAATGTCTATTAAAAACAACATTTCAAAATTTCCTCCTGGCTTCCATAATTCTAAGCAAAAATGAATAAATAGATAAATAAAGAAATAAAGAAATGCTTTAAGCCTTAGATTCTTCTATTTATTGGCCAACATTTGCTTTGGCACTATGAAAACAGGCCCAATGAGTAAAAGTTTTTTATGACTCACCATACAAACTATATCGTATTCGTTATCTTTAACTGCATAACAAACCACTCCAAAATCCAATTTCTTAAACAACCACCATTTGTCATTTCCCATGAATATCTTTTTTGACTGGATTGTTCTGCTGATGCAAGCCAGGCTCTTCCGACCTCAGTGAGAGTTGTCCAGACATCTGTGGTTAGTACAGGTCATCTAGGGCTAGTTGATCTAGGATGGTCTCATTCTTGTGCCTGGGAATTGGAGCTATATATTAGTTGGGGTTATAGGGCTTATATGATCATTATTTTTCATCAAGGAACAGTCTACCTGAGACTTTGTTTCTACAACTAGCATGGAATATTCCAATAGCACCAAGAATTGGCAAATCTAGTGCAGAAGCAATTTTCAAGTTTCTGCTTGTGTTATATTTGCCATTTTTCTATTAACCAAAGCAATTTGTATGGCTAAGGTCAGAGTCAGTATCAGAGGCAGCTATCTGAGGCCATAGATATAGGGAGAACTGAATAAATTGTAACAATCTATGAGAGATTTTATATTTTTAAATAGTTTTTATTTCTCCAACAAAAACACATGATATGAAAGACATTTTTGCCAAGACTAGACTGGTATGCAAATGGGGGCTGCATGAGGAGTTGGCATCAACTACAAAGAGAGTGAAA
The DNA here is from genome assembly GCF_028538775.1 of Myotis yumanensis. Classification (NCBI taxonomy): domain Eukaryota; kingdom Metazoa; phylum Chordata; class Mammalia; order Chiroptera; family Vespertilionidae; genus Myotis; species Myotis yumanensis. Next base: position 178,857,700 of record NW_027223752.1, read on the forward strand.
CTAATAAAAATGAAGCCAACATTACTGGGTATTGTCCAGGACTGGAATACAAACTGATGTTTTCCTTCAAAAATTATTTTCTTCTCCATGTTGGTCCCAGTGTAAACATTTATAAGCTATTAAGTGCCTGAGTGATTTGAAATACAAACTGATCCAAGTTATCAGTGCCAACAGGCTAAGAAATAATAGCTAGCTGACCAAATATGTTATATAGATAAAAATAAATGTTTTTTGAAGCTCCTAAAAAATTAATTTCACAGTGAAATAGGGCATTCATCCAGATAACATTTAGATAATAATGTCATAAATCATTACTTTTTTATGTGAGGAAAGGTTTACTCTAATCCAACATCGTTTTGTAGTAAACAGTGAAACTTTAGAATAGTGGACCACAGACTAAACATTACAATCATTCATTTTGTTTAATTATTTATATTTTTTTCAATTTATGTTATTCAATATCTTTATGCATCATTTGAATACTTGTATTTTTATTGCTCACTTAGCATAATTGCAAGAAATAGTTAATGAATATTTTATAACATTTTAAAACTGAAAAATGCTATATGCCTTTAATTCATTTCAATTAAATAAGTGCATTCTTTACTTATAACTTTATTTTTTATTGTTGACACTATTAAATATGTCCCCCCCCTTCCCCTTTGCCAATCTCCACCAAGCCCCTGACCCCTTTCCCTCTGGCAATCACCACACTGCTGTCTGAGTCCATGGGTTATGCATATATGTTCTTTGGATAATCTCTTCACTTTTTTTTTTTTTTTTCATCTGGTCTCTGCCATCTTTCAGTCTGTTTCATATATCCATGACTCTGGTTTTATTTTGTTAATCAGTTTATTTTATTCATTAGATTCCACATATAAATGAGACCACATGGTATTTGTCTTTCTCTGACTGGCTTTTTTCACTTAACAAAAAATCTCCAAGTCCATCTATATTGTCCTATAAGGTAAGACTTCCTTGTTTTTATGGCTGCATAGTATTCCATTGTGTAAATGTACCACAGCTTTTTAATCTACTCATTTACTGATGGGTACTTTGTCTGTTTCCAGATATTGGCTATCCTATCTAATAAAAGACAAAAAGGGTAATTGACTGTACCTTCGCTAAGCTTCCCATTGGCTAATCAGGGTGATATGCAAATTAACAGCCAACAAAGATGGTGGTTAATTTGCATACATAAGCTCCAAGTGGTGGAGCGATGCCAAATGTACCCAAAGCCGGCCGAGCAGCAAGGCCTCACGGCCAGGTTCAGAGGAACCGGGAGGCCTCACCGCCCCTGGATCAGCGGAGCCAGGAGGCCTCATGGCCCTGGGATCAGCGGAGCCGCGAAGCCTGACGGCTGCAGGGGGCTCTGGCTGGAGCCCAGCCAGAGTAAAGGCCTGGGTCCCGTGTGCCAGAGGAAAACTGGTGCCAACAGCCAAGGGAAGGGAAGGCCTATTGCACGAATCTCTTCGTGCAACAGGCATCTAGTTGTAAATATTCTTGCTATGAACATAGGGGTTCATATATATTTTCTGACTGATGTTTCAGGATTCTTAGGATATATTTCTAGAAGAGGGATCACTGGGTCAAATGGGAGTTGCATTTTTAATTTCTTGAGAAAACTCCATACTTTTTCCACAGTGGCTGCACCAGTCTGCATTCCCACCAGCAGTGCACTAGCTTCCCTTTTCTCCACATCCTTGCCAGCATTTGTCATTATGATTTATTGATGGTAGCCATTCTGGAAGGTGTAAGGTTTAAATTGTGGTTTAAATTTGCCTCTCTTTGATGATTAGTGATGTTGAGTAATTTTTCATATGTCTATTAGACTTCTGTAGTCCTATTTGGAGAAGTGTATATGCAGGTGATTTGCCCATTTTTTAAAAATTCTTTATTGTTGAAACTATTACATATGTCCCCTTTCCCCCCTTGTCCTTTCCCAGCCTGCCCCTGCCCCCCAGTCCTGGCCTTCACTCTCCCATTGTCTGTGTCCATTGGTTGTGCATACAAGTTCTTTGGTTAATTTCTTGTCGGCCCAACACTACCACCTCTGCCACCTCCCCTCCCCTCCCCTCTTTTCCCTCTGAAGTTTGATGATCTGTTCAATGATTCTGTGTCTCTGGATCCATTTTTGCTCATCAGTTTATGTTGTTTATTATATTCCACAAATAAATGAGATAATGTGATACTTATCTTTCTCTGACTGGCTTATTTCACTTAGCATAATGTTCTCCAGGTCCATCCATGCTGTTGCAAATGGGAAGAGTTCTTTCTTTTTTACAGCAGCGTAGTATTCCATTGTGTAGATGTACCATAGTTTTTTATCCACTCATCTGTTGATGGACACTTAGACTATTTTTAAATCTTAGCAATTGTAAATTGTGCTGCTATGATCATAGGAATGCATATGTTCTTTCTTATTGGTGTTTCTGATTTTTTGGGATGTATTCCTAGGAGTGGGATTGCTGGGTCAAATGGGAGTTTCATTTTTAATTTTTGAGGAAACTCCATAGTGTTTTTCACAGAGGCTGCACCAGTTTGCATTCCGACCAGAAATGTATGAGGGTTCCCTTTTCTCCAGGTCCTCGCCACTTGTTGTTTATTGATTTGTTGATGATAGCCATTCTGACAGGTGTGAGATGGTACCTCATTGTCATTTTGATTTGCATATCTCGGATAATTAGTGACTTTGAGCATTTTTTCATATGTCTCTTGGCTTTCTGTATGTCCACTTTAGAAAAGTGTCTATTTAGGTTCTTTGCCCATTTTTTAATTGGACTGCTTGTCTTCCTGGTTTGGAATTGTATAAGTTCTTTATATATTTTGGAAATTAATCTCTTATCATATGTATCATTGGTAAATATGTTCTCCCATACAGTGATTTCCCTTTTCAATTTGCTGATGGTTCCTTTTGGCTGTCCAGAAGGTTTTTAGTTTGATGTAGTCCCATTTGTTTATTTTTCCTTTGTTTACTTTGCTCCATGAGATATATCAGTAAAAATATTGCTATCACAGATGTCTGAGATTTTACTGCCTGTTTTCCTCTAGTATTTTTATGGTTTCATGATTTATATTTAAGTCTTTTATCCATTTTGAGTTTATTCTTATATATGCTGTAAGTTGGAGATATAGTTTCATTTTTTGGCGTGTACCTGTCCAATTTTCCCAACACCAACTATTGAAGAGATTTTTCTTCATTGTATGTTCTTGCCTCCTTTGTCAAATATTAATTGGCCATAAAGACATAGGTTGATTTCTGGACTCTGTGTTCTATTCCATTGATCTATATGCCAGTTCTTATTTCAGTACCAGGCTGTTTTGATTACAATGGCCTTGTAGTACAGTTTAATATCATGTACTGTGATCCCTCCAACTTTTTGTTTTTCAAGAGAGCTTAGGTTATTTGGGGTTTGTTTGTTTGTTTTTGGTTCCATATAAATTTTTGGAATAGAGCTGTGAAATATGCCATGATATTTTAACAGGCATTACTTTGAATCTATAGATTGCTTTGGGTTGTATGGATATTTTATGATGTTAATTCTTCCAATCCTTAATGTGGTATATGATTCCAGTTATTTGTATCTTCCTCAATTTCTTTCTTCAATGTCCTTTAGTTTTCCAAGTACAGATCTTTTACCTCTTTGGTCAAATTTATTCCTAGGTACCTTCTTTTGTTGTTGTTGTTGCAATAGTAAATGAGGTTGTTTTCTTAGTTTCTCTTTCTGATAGTTGGTATATAAATATGCCACCAATTTCTGAATATTAATTTTGTATCCTACTACCTTGCCAAATTCCATCCATTTTCAAGGCAATATTATAATAAACTATTTCAGTAGGAAAAAGACAATTTAGTTTTATAGAATTTTTTCACCTATTGCTTTGGTAAAGAATATGCAAAGCCAATCTAACATAAAATACCTATTAGTAAGGCACAACATTTTTTTTCCAAGTTAGAGTAGGATTTCCATAAGATCCTAGTTCGAAACTGAGAAACAACAATAGAGTTTGGATAATCAAGTCTTATTCCATAATTAATTGATTACAAATAAATTAATAAGAAACCACTTGAAATGTTTGTTGTTAATGGCATACCGCTAACTAAAATTATTGATGCACTACCTGCTTCATTCTATTTTAAAATATATAATTGTCTTTAAATATATACCACAGACTATTGTGACTCTGTCTATATTTTGTACTTTTTACCCAAGAATAAGTATTGATGAAATTTTCTGGGAGAACCTCAAAAGTCATTTGAGATAAATTTTTGTTTGAAAATAATGACAACTTTAAATAAAACAGTGTCTTATGTTGTATGTGAGTTTTATTTCTTTTTTATTGAATTTGTGGTGAAATACCTAGGCTTTTAGTCTCTGGAGTGAGTTTAACAGGAGGGAAGAAGGCTTATATGTTGTCAGCATTTTCAACAACAGATGCTGTCTATATAACCATGTGATCTTAGAATATGTAGCAATTTGTTTTAAAATTGGGGAAACGTAGAAGGTTCATGTTCAAGGTGATGATATAGGAAGATCCTGAACTTACCTCTTCCCATGGACATATCAAATCAACTACTATAATCAAATCCTCTGGAGGGAAAATAAAAACACACTAAAAACTGATGGAGCAACCCATCACATCAGGCAAATGCGAAGGAAACACACAAAAGAGAGTAGGAAAGGCTGAGACACAATCTCACCATAAACCCCACCCCCAGAACGATGACCCACAATTGGGGAGGAACTCAAGTCCTGAAGCTTCTCCCTGAGAAGCACAAGGTTTGCACCCACTTTTAAGACTTGCATATGAGAGAATTAGGAATATGCAGAGCACCAATCCAAATAAAAATAAAGTAAGTAATTTAAAAAATCTTACCATTACTTTCAAGAAATAATGTTAAAATTTCAGAGCACTGAAGTACAGCCAGTCTGAATTGCTTTATTCCCAAATATAATTTGTCTAAAGCTTTATGGTTCTGTTTGATCTGAGTAAAATACTAGTAATGTATTAACCCAGTACTGATAGCACTTTGTTTTATCTGGATTTTATAAAGCCAAAGCGAAAAATGATCTTGTGAGTTTGAGCAAGTAAAACATAAAACAACATTAAATCACATTTTTGGTGATGTACAACTCAGTTTATTCAGGGTTAAAAATAATGTAAAAATAAAAGTGATGACAATAGCTTTTCACAGAGTGACAGGAATTAAGCTTTTATCACCACAACTTTCAGTACTTAACCCAGAACCTTGAAGAGGGGGTTACAGCTGACAAGGAAAAGTGTTTTTTAAGGGCTTGTACCAAAAATATATATTGCTGAGGAACAGGTTTTGAGTGAGAAGTTTATATAGTATCCCTTTATAACCCATAGTAAAATTCTTGACTGTGGCTATCATACTTCTGGAGAGTTGAAATATTGCAGACTAGAATTTGATTAATAGTACACTTCAGGAAGGATAAAGTGTGCAACATCAATATTTTCACTACCATTACTTTCTCACAATGCATTGCCTAGTATGTGTAGTAATTATAGAAGAAAATATAACAATATACAGGCTGCAGAAAGGTATATAAAATATAATAAAATGATGCTAAAGTATTTCTAATTATGTTTGTTCTTTTCCAGATTTTGTGTTTTTATTATATTAACCACAAAATTGCATACTGGAAGTACAGCTCACAACACAAATAATGCACATTTTCTGTAATTGTTTTTAAATACCTTCTTTCGAACTGATTTCCATAAGCTTAAAATAAAAAGAATGATTATAAAGAATGGCAAGATTCTTTCATTAGGTTACTTTAATTATAAGCATCTAGGAGGTTTTGATTTCAAAGAGGAAGGGAGAGGGAGGGAGATAGAGAGAGAGACATCAATGATGAGAAAGAATTATTGATTGGCTGCCTCCTGCATGCCTCTTACTGGGGATTGAGCCTACAACCCTGGCATGTGCCCTGACAAGGAATCGAACCGTGACCTCCTGGTTCATAGGTCGGTCGATACTCAACCACTTTGCCATGGCGGCTGGTCTAGGAGGGTTTTATTTCTGTTCTATGGAAAGCTCTTCCCTAGTAGGGGTAGTAGTCTGAATTTCAGAAAGGACTAGTTTCCTTTTTTAAAAAAAATTATAAATAATTTCTCTAAGAAGAGTTTATTTTTATGGACTTCTGATGAAGTGGACAAACAATTTCAGAGAACACTACTGGATCAACATTCCTTAAAAAGTTACTGGGAAAGACCATGTCAGTTCATAAGGGATTCATCAAAATCAAAGACCTAAGTATATGACTCCCGCATTATATAAAGACAATCGTAATAAAGATGATGAAGTTAATAATTAACATTTTATATTAGATGTCATATACTATATATTATAAATCATATATCATGCATTAATTATATGTTGCAGTTGACCCTTGAAAAACAAAATACCATTGGAAGTCATGGATCCACTTAAATGAGTATTTTTTTTCAATTGATTGACATGTGCAGTTTGAACCCTCATTGTTCGAGATTAACTCTGCCATTGGGAACATGCACATGTGGAGTTATACTTTCACTATATGTGGCTTTTTGACTGGGCGGGAGGTCAGAGCCCCTTACCCTTAGGTTGTTTAAGGGTCCACTGTTTTTTTATAATAAGTGCTGTTATATGTAATACATTATAAATAGCATAGTATATACTATACATACTAGAGGCCCAGTGCACAAAATTTGTGCACTGTGGGGGGGTGTCCCTCAGCCCAGACTGCACCCTCTCCAATCTGGGACCCCTAGGGGGATTTCTGACTGCTGGAAACTGGCAGTCGGACATCCCTCTCACAATCCAGGCTGCTGGCTCCCAACTGCCTGCCTGCCTCATTGTCCCTAACCACTCCCCTGCCAGCCTGATCAATGCCTAACTGCCCTCCCCTGCCAGCCTGATCTTGCCCCCAAGTGCCCTCCTCTGCTGGCTTGGTAACCCCCAACTGCCCTCCCCTGCTGGCCTGATCTCACCCCCTCTCCTGCCAGCCTGATTACCCCTAAGTACCTCTACCTGCCTCATCGTCCCTAACTGCCCTCCCCTGCCAGCCTGATCTTGTCCCTAACTGCCCTCCCCTGCCAGCCTGATCGCCCCTAACAGCCTCTGTCTCGGCCTCCACCACCATGGCTTTGTCCAGAAGGAAGTCAGACGTCTGGAAGATGGCCAGTCAATCTGGTCTAATTAGCATATTACCCTTTTATTAGTATAGATATATTATATAGGATAAGATTGCTTAAATCAGGAGGAAAAGCCTTTTTCAGCAAGAGATGCTTTTGGCAGACAAAAACACATAATCCCTATATCTGGACTGATAGCCAGCCATATGCACTATACTGCCAAAGTGGTCATTAAAAAATTGAACCACTTTCTTACACCTTACACAAAACAGCTGTTGCCCTTAAAACCCCTCCTCAGCCCCCAACTTAGTTCTGCCTTTGCACTTCACCCAGATTAGGTTCTGATTGGTTGCTTTCTATGCCAGTCAGTGTCAAAAGCTCCACCTCCTAGGCAGCCATTGGCTCCTGGCACTTCACCCAGATTAGGTTCTGATTAGTCGGTTTCTATGCCAATCAGCATCTCCAGGCCTATCTCTGGGCCTGATCAAAGAGGTGGAGCTGATTAGCACCCCTGTGGAGGCCTGGAGAGAAACAGAGGCTCGGCTGTTGGGGAAGCCCAAAGAGAAAGAGAGAGGCAACAGCTGATCAAAAGCTGCCACAGAGGCTGCAGATCAGACCCTGCCTCTCTCTCTGCAGGCCTCTCTCCAGGCCTCATCTGTAGACCCCTCAGCAGTCAGTGCTGGGTCGCTGCGCCAGCACTGACTGCCATCACCACGGCAACCCAGCACTGACTTCAGGTGTTTAGTCGAGCCTTCGGTCATTACGGACCCTGGCTCTTTATATATAGAGATAATTAACATTTTAGTGTATCCTATGCAGCAAGATCTATACTAAGAATTTCACAAGTCTTTTCTTATTTAGTAATCTCAAAAACTCTTTATGAGTTTTATTATTAGTATTCTATTTTCTAAATAAAGACAATAAAACTCAGAGACATTAAATAATTTACACAAAATTATAAAGGGGTAGAGCCGATTCCTTATGTATGATCCAATTTAAAAATAGCTATGTATCTATATAGCTGCAACATCAAAACTATTTTCTCATGGGAAGGAAAACATGTACTGTTTAAAGTTCTGTAATAATGAATGATACCATAAAACCATTATTAACTTTGTTTAGCAAATAGGAGCAAAAACCACAGGAACAGTTATAATACTTTCATTATAGTATTCAGCACATGAGTAAACTAATCATAAAGAAAATTCCCCTTCATAACCACAAACAGAAATCTCCCCCAAATGTGCTCCAGGTACAAACATTCCTTGGCTCATATTTTAGAAGGGAGGGCTTGTTTTCTGCTTCCATGCTAGAGTTTGCATCATTGTAAGTGGACTAGAGAACATTAAGGATACTGCTACAAAAAAATAATATAAATAAATACAAAATATCACAACCCACTGCATTTTTACCTCTCCTTTTACCTAATTTTCTACTTAAATCTTCATTTTTCTTTGGAGTGTATTAAAAATGCAGTCAGCCAACAATGGGGGGAGGGGGACATATGTGATACTTTAAACAGTAAAGAATTTAAATTAAAAATAAATGTAGTCAGTCAAAAACAAGAAGAAATAAAGTGCTTAGAACATAAAATACAGCAAGCAATAGTCATGAAATGAATATTAATGAGAATGTATATTTATGTGAAATGTAGAAAGTAAGAGAGATATAATAATGAGAACTCCTATAAATTCCCAGAAATGGCACAATTAAAAAAAAAACTCCTTACACTTATTGGTGAATTTTAAAAGAGCTAATTCTTTAGAGAATATGAACACCAAAAAATCATTAGAAATATACTTTTTAGAACCATATAATTGTACTCATCCATTAAATGCAACTTAACTGCACTTTAATTGCATGTGTTTGTATAAATTTCAGTATCAAATTACTCTACAACACATAAAACATTAATTTTAAAAAATTTTAAAATTTGTGGGAAATATGTTCAAAATCAAATTAATCTCACTACTGCTTCCCTTAAATTTTAATTTTTCTTCTTTTTATTAATTTTCTGTTTTCAGAAATTTGTCCCAGCTTATTGCCTTAGTCTTTTGGGGTCTCAAGGTATTCAAAAGTCACAAATGATTTTAAAAGCAACTAAGTAAACATAATATGAAAATATTTAATAAACATAATTATCAACTAAATTGTTATTGACATCAATAATCTTCACATGCAGTTCTATTTCCACAATAAACACTATAGTTTTTTTATAATAGTTCAAATAAATTATTTGTAAACAGGTGAAATAAATAGAAACCATATATAGCATTGGAAAAATGATCAAGATATAATAGCCCTGGAGTGGCTCAGCTGCTTGAGCACCCTCATATACACTGAAAGGTTGCTGGTTCAATTCTGGTCAGGGCACATGCCTGGGTTGTGGGTTCAATCCCCAGTCGGGAAGGCAACTAATCTCTCTCTCTCTCTCTCTCTCTCTCTCTCTCTCTCTCTTCCTCTCCCCCTTGCTCTCTTTGTGTCCTCAGGTGAGGATTTAAAAAACAAAGTTAATATAACACTTGTAGAACAATCTCTGTAAAGTCATGAATCTTGCATGTTCATATATAATATGTAGTATTTAATACCAAAAGTAACATCTGCTATTAGGAATCTTTTTCTAAGAAGACACTGTTTACAAAAAAAAAAAAAAAAAAAAGAGTAAGCATCACCACAAATTATAATATTTTAGATATTGGAAAATATTGTGATTTGTTACATTAAATAAAGTTAGTAAAATTTTCAATGTGCTATTGGAGTAAAATATAATCTTACAAGATTTTTAAATGATAGGAAAAATTATCTATTTCTATATCTATCTATTAATTGACTGATCATTCTATCATCTATTTATGTTATCTATTTATGTACCTACCTATCTGTATTCAGAAATTTTAAAGATAGAAAAAATTTCCATAGACTTCTGTAGCTAATTAATGAACACATACACATACTCACACACATGTACACACATTGGTGTGGGCTATGAATGCATATAAATATGTAGTGCTGAAATACATACAGATAGAAAGATGTTAGATATAAAATATAAAATTAGAGTTAACAGAGTGGTTGAAAATAACATCTATTGAGTATATATTTTGTACCATGCCTTGAGATAATCATTTTAGATTTTCATCTCATATAATCCTCATAAGGAGGCAATGACTTTGCCACTAGACCATATTTTATAGAAAAGGAATGTGAGGATGGGATGATTTATAAGATAAAAAGTAAGCACATTATTTGTTCCCAAATTTCTCTGCCATCTATGCCAATATTTCCTTTTATCACATTGCTTTTCTCCTTGTTCCTGAAGAAAATGTGGCATTAGATGCTTAGAAGATATTGTAGATATATAGAATATACAGCTTAGAAAATAGTGTGTGTGTGTATCTATATATATATATATATATATATATATATATATATATATATATATATATAACATTTATACATATACTATTTTACAGAGATTTCACACATATAGTATCTATATACATATGCATATACCTACATGGATATATAAAACATAAAATATATATTTACATTACTGCTATTAAGTATAAATTAGCAAATGTATGTTGAATTTATGAAAAACTAGTAAAACCAATAAGCATTACTATGTATCAGGAATTTGTCTAAGCACTATTCTATTAATTAATTTATTTATCCTAAAAAGAACTTTATAGTTTCAAAATTCCCCATTATAAACATAAGAAAACTGAAGCTTAGAGAGATGTTTAATATTTAGAACATGATCTCATAGTTAGAACATATCGAAATTTAGTTATAAAACCAGACATTTAATTCTAGATCCTGAACCAACCTACCCTCATGTGTTGCCCCTTCCTTGTCTACTGTCCCTAGTGTCAGAGCAGTCATTGACAGGGTGATTCCTTTAGAGAACAAGGCTTTAGTCCAGCTTAGAATTTCTTAAAAGTATTGTGATGGTTTTGGTTAAAAGTAGACATAGATTTTTCTGACAATATAAATGTTCTAGACCTGTTACTACAATCTTGGTATGGTGACCTGGTTTTGGAGAAGGTGATTAAGAGGATGTGACCTCCTGTTGACCTTGGAACTGAGACTGAGCTATCTGCAGGTCCTCAGGCCATCCCCTAACCTTGGAATGTGTGTTCTGCCCACTGCTCCCAGGAGGGACCATTTTCAAGGACACTTTGAGAAAGCAATGTGTTGCTGAGACCATCTGGATGGTATCAACTGAAACCAGTTAAAGCTTCTTTATAAGTTTATAAGATTATGTCAGGAAGGTATAAAGATACTAGAGACCCAGTGCACGAAATTCTTGCACTTGGGTGGGGGCGCATCCCTCAGCCTGACCTACACCCTCTTGCAGTCTGGGAGCCCTTGGGGGGATGTCCAACTGCTGTGGAGGCAGGAGAGGCTCCTGCCACCACCACTGCGCTTGTCAGCTGTGAGCCTGGCTCAAGGCTTCTGGCTGAGTGGCGCTCCTCCTGTGGGAGTGCACTGACCATCAGGGGGCAGCTCCTGAATTAAGCGTCTGACCCCTGGTGGTCAGTGCACATCATAGTGACTCCTCATTCTACTGTTTAGTCGATTTGCATATTAGCTTTTTATTATAGAGACTAGTAGCCCGGTGCATGAAATTCATGCACATTGAAAGGGAATTAATTAGAGGAACATAATTTGGACTCACTATCTAATATCAATAATATGTGAGCATGAGGCAGTCCGTGTTTCTGAAATTCAATGACATGAATTTTAGCTATTACTTTGCCAAAGAAATGGAATTTACAGATATCATTTAAAAGAGCATTCAGCTTAATATTAAAAACTCTGGATACCAAGTCAGGTCTGTTTTCAACTTTTTGCCAGCGTTGTAAATTGTTTGCAATATCTGCCCATTTGGGGTTGCAAGTCATGGTTACGAATAAATCGAGCTTGCCATACCTTGTTACAATTGCCACAACATCCTGATATCGCTGCTGCATATTTCTGGGACTACCCTCAGAAGATGATGGAAGTATTATCATTTTACCAATTGGCACATTGTCCTTTTCAGATCTAGATTTGAGATAATCCATCAATCCACTATATTTTTCAACTCTCAACTTAGATTGGTTTGCTTTGATGAAATTTATCCGATTGGCCTCCATTTTTAATATGAATCCACGATAAACTGTTGAGTTAATTTTCCTGCATTTCAAATAGGATTGAACGTGTCCAGCACAGAGAGATGAAATCCATAATACTGCATTTGTATGACTCGTGTCCTTACATTTTGTCTAGTATTATTGTCGATTTACACTGTTGTCTCTGAGTCTTAATGCAATATCTGTTCCCAAGCCTTTTTCACCATGTGGGAAAAGAATAGGATATGTCATTGCATCTAATGTAGGAAACAGGATATTGATTTGTTTCATTTTAGTGGCATTTGGGTTATTGGGATCTGGTTTACAATGAATGAGCAAGTCCCTTTCAAAAGGAGGTTCTCCATCTTTGTTTCTGAATATGACAGCAACCTGGGTTACACGGGGAGAATTATATCTACCTGGATCACTGTTATGATCGTATTTAATTGCCATTGTTACCTCTGTGGGAGCAGTACCTTTTGCTGCTGCTTCAGATTGGGCTTCCTATTCTACATCATGTCGCATCTTTTACGATTTTGTTAATTCATTGATTTCATGCATGAGGTTGTTGATGTTGATCATGAGTGCTTCTGAGCAGCCCTGGTTTTCTGGCATTGCTAATCTTTTACTTGTAGCTTTGGCTGTATCCAAAATATAGAGTTGAGCAAACTTCTGAGAAACACCATCCGAAGGATGTAAAGTTCCAGTACGGTGATAAACTTGTCTGTATATTCTAAAACAGTACGGCCCAATCCTGATGGTGATGCAATATTTGCACCCATGGAAGCAAAAGCAAAAGAACTCTTTATGGAATGAATATTTTCCATGACATTTTTACTGTGAGAATCTTTGTTTATCATTAATCTTTTTAATTATGCCGGGTAATCTGGAAAATGTATATCATTTGGACAGACTTTCCCTTTGCTACAACATCAAGTAAATTTCCCATCGGATGATTTTTCATCCAAGAAATTTAGGGATAGGCAAAATTCACATCGAACAGTCATTCCACCACAACTATGTTCGAGGATTGCATCCTCATGTACTCCATTTTTGCTGAGAAGGCAGTTCCTACAGGTATTGGTAGTACTTGTTGATGACTGTTCTCTAGACATATTCTGTCGTCACCACTGCCTTCTTTCAACTTCAAAGGCATGTTGGTCTTTAGACATTTTCTGTCGATGACGCCAGTGTTTTTTGGCATCAGAGTGACGTTTTTCCAGTAGCTCATGTTCAGATACATTCTGTTGCAGGCACCGTCTTCTTTCAAGATCAGACGCACGCTGCTCCGCAGACACTTTCTGTCGATAACGCCGGCATCTTTCGGCTGCAGAGCTACGTTGTATCAATTGTTGTTCTTTAGACATAGTCCCACCTCTCTACTGTCAAGGTCTGAGATGCAGGTGAATGAGAGTCCTGACTATCAGGCCGCTGAGAGCTGTCTGACCAATGGCTGATTCTGGCTGATTCTGTGGGGGTGAGACTTCCTCCTCCCTGCTGTCAGTTTCCACAGCTGTGATGAGAAAGCTGGGGTGACAGAGGGAGCCGCACCCTCCAAGCCACCCTCTCTTGCTCTGCTGTATGTCCAGCAGTCTCCTGCTCTGCCAAGTCCTCCAAACCTCCCACTCTCCACAGGCAAGGTCCCAGGAGTCTGTGGACATGGCTAGGCACAGGCAGCTGAGCCTCCTCGACCGACGAAAGTCCCGGGAGCCCAAGGGCGTGGCTACGGCCTTGCCTTCCAGGGCCAGGGAAGGTTCTGAGAGCCCATGGGCGTGGCTAGGTGCAGGTAACTGCACCTCCCTGACCTGAGAAAGTCCTGGGAGCCCGCGGGCCTGGCTTGGGGCACCTCCTGGGGCTGGAGAAGGTCCCGGGAGCCCGTGGCCATGGCCTCTGTCACCTCCTGGGGCGCTTGACACCTGCATTAATATAATTACATACTTGCTCCTATATAACCACCATCTTTGTAGGATAATTTGCATAGTCACTCAGAGTGGCTAGTGGGCGTGGCTTGAGCATAGCGGAGGGATGGCTAATTTGCATGTTTCTCTTTTATTATATAGGATATATTCATCTTGCAGCTGCCCAAAACAAGCCTCACGTATAAGTTCTCTTGCTTGTTAAACTGCCACATTCCAATCTGGAGCGGCATGCCTCTCTCTTCAGTCTCTCCTTCTCCTTCCTGTAAGAGAACCAGTTTCAGATTTCACCCCAGAAGCTCCTGGGGTTTGGAACCAATATTAGTGCAGTGGGATAGTTCCAATTTCTTGTCTTAGTCTCCTAAATAGTACTTCCAACTTCTCTGTGAATAATTAAGAAAATGTATTTATTCCCTCCACATCATATTTGCTCCACCCTTTCTAGACTAAGATGTGCCATATGACATCTCTGCCTGTGCCTGGGTTGCGTGAGTTCAATGCAGGCATAAGTAGAAGAAAATGCAGATTTCAGTTCAAATACTATTTTACCAGTTGGTACTGTGGTTGAGCACTTTGATCAAGTAAAATTCAATAACTAAAGTAATGTGCTGCTTATAATTGTGACATCACCCATTTTTCCTTCTTTCTATTTTTTTACTTATTAGAATAATTCATGTATTAAATAATCAAGAAGCATTAAAAGAATAAATGTGTCAGCTTTTAAGAATGACTTTACTGATGAGTTATGGCATTAATATAATTATATACTTGCTTCTATATAAATACATATGAATTTGCAGAGCTGACTTGACATATAGATCAGTTGATGTTTAGAATGTAACTATAGTAATCCCTTTATCTATCTATCTATCTATCTATCTATCTATCTATCTATATCTAGCTAGATAGCTAGCTCATCAATCATCTATTCAAAAAAAGTTCATTATTTCATATTGAGAAAAAGCCTTTTGATAGAAGTAGTATTAGAAAGAACAACATACTGGCCATGGCAAAGGAATGAATTATTAGGTTAATACCTATAATCCTATTTCAGTCTATTTTTACTGAAGTGATGAAATTTAAAAATATATATATTCCCTTGTTATTATTTTTCACTTATCTTTTTATATGTTTTATTATAAATATATTATGTACTGTATAAATCCTTTAAAGTTTGGGGACAGTTAGGATAATTTGAAGAAATTAAAACTATCAGCAAGCCTCTGAACTGGGCAATTTATTATGTTCCATTTTCCAACTTGGTATAGCTTAAACCTATATTTACCCAAGAAAATCAAGCTCAGGTTTCATACCTGTAAAATAACTATCAGAGTGGGGTTTCCAAAGTCACTTTTTAAATATCTCATATTTATTAAGTGTATTGAAAAAACTTCAAAGCAAATTTATAGTGATGAAATGAATGTTGGCAATTCCCTGAACAAATACATCTCCTTATCTAAGCTGTGCAACTTTCAAAGGAGTACAGGATATATACATTTCTAATCCATTAAAAATAATTTCATTTAATTATCTGTTTATGGTTCATATAAGATTTATAATCAAATGTGATTAATAAGATATTGGATCTTAGATTCCATGAAACAATTGTTTGCTCATTTCTGGGAAAGCCATTTTATTTTTAAATGAAATATTTCTAAAGAGAAGGTAGAACTCATTTCTACTTTTCACTCAATTGATGAAAAATGAAATAAAAAATTTTCCTGTCACAATTCTTGCTTTTATTTCCAAGTGTTAATTGACTGAACCACAAATTGGTATATAGTTCAAATATTTTGGAATTTTAAAGGATATAACAAAGTAATCCACTTAATTCTTTCTCTGCAAAAGGAATTTTCATTATCACTATGATTTTACATGCTTGAAAACTTATCCTATATAATAAAAGGGTAATATGCAAATCAACCAAATGGCAGAAGGACCAGTCACTATGACACACACTGACCACCAGGGAGCAGACGTTCAACAACACAGGAGCTGCCCCCTGGTGGTCAGTGCACTCCCACAGGGGGAGTGCTGCTCAGCCAGAAGCCAGACTCACAGCTGGCGAAAGCAGTGGCAGTGGTGGGAGCCTCTCCCACTTCCGCTGCAATGCTACGGATGTCTGACTGATGGCTTAGGCCCACTCCCTGCTCTTTTGGAAGCTCAACCTGAACTGCGCTGAACTCAGGTAAAACCAAACCAAAATTGAAGTAAATCTAATTATAGTCTTTAAATAGCCCATTACATGGGGATATGCTTATATTTTGCTGGTGTAATATGAATGTTTCCTCAAAAACTTAAAAATGGAACTGCCTTATGACCCAAGGATCTCACTTCTGGGAATATATACTAAGAATCCTGAAACACCAATCAGAAAAATATATGCACCCCTATTTTCATAGCAGCATTATTTACAATAGTCAAAATCTGGAAATTGCCCAACTGCCCTTCAGTAGATGAATAGATAAAATAGATATGGTATGTTTACAGAATGGAATACTATATGGCTGTAAAAAAAGAAAGAACTCTTACTCTTTGCAACAGCATGGATGCACCTGGAGATTAGTCAGTCAGAAAGAGACAAATGCAATATGATCTCACTTATATGTGTAATCTTTGGAAAATAATAAAATGATGAACAAAATAGGACCAGAGGCATGGATCCATGGAATAGACTAACAGCTTTCAGAGGGGAGAGGGTGAGGAGGACTGGAAGAGATTAGCCAAAAAACATGTATGTGTATATGCACAGCCCATGGACACAGACAACAATGTGGTGAAGAACAAAGGATGGGGATGGGGGGATGGGTGGAGGGGGCAAAGTGGAAGGAATGGGGGGCATCTATAATAGTGTCAAGAACAACAAATGCATTTGGTTTTTAAAAAATCTGAAAAAATTTGAAATTTAGAGCACTTCTGGCCCCATGAGTTTCTGATAAAGTATAAATCTGTCATAGTACCATAGGGTTCTAATTGTTGAAAAGAAACAGTGAAAATTACTATGATCAACATTTTACTCACACCTTAGAAGTGTGCCCTTCAACTGTACCCAGTCTCTCTCATCTGCATGTTATTTACATTGTTTTCTTCCTTTCAATCTACTTTCTATTTCAACAGACTTTATATACCTGCTTTACTAACAGCCTTTGCTAAAAAAAAACAAAAAAACAAAACAGCTCTCTTATAGGGCATATTATATTCAACCAGTTAATCTTGTCTCTCATCTGGGCTTTCAGACTGTTATCTTCTTAGCTCAGACATACTTCTGTAATCTTCTAAAATCTTGCTATTGTGTGAAATAACAAAACATTACAGAAGTTAATCAAATAGGATATGAGTTAAATAAAGTATAATTTCTATAGAAGTTGACTGAAAGAAAATAAATTGTTAAATAGAGAAAAAAATTGTAGTTGTTTTGTGGTAGATGCCAGTTGATTACTCAACATATCTTATCCATGCTCCCTTGGATAAAAATGCTTCCTTATATCTGAAAAACAAAAAGTTTAAGAATCAGCAATACTTTCAAATGTCATGGAATCTTGTTCTTTCTGCAAAATACAATATTCCAGAATAACAATTAGAGATATAAATGAAAGCACAATATGGTTATTATTTGACAAAGCTTCCCATGTACCTTAAACAGAAAACTTTTCTTTATGAGAGAGAAAACAAATACTTGAGGCATTTCAAAAGCCTTGGAATGATCTAAAGCCAATTCTGGGTCAAGAAGAAGTTTTTAACTTCATTTGTCCTTGGGTGTGGTCAGCAAATGACACTAATTGAATTTCTGCTATCAGTCTCCCTGAGTACATTGATATAGGCTATTTACCATCTGGTTATACCCTCTGGTTAGGAAGGCAAAATACAAATCATTTACTCTTAAGTGTCCTTGGTTTAGGGCAGATAGGATTTACGAGATGGCTCCAAAATGCTGTTTAACCTTCTCAATTTCCCTATTCCACTTGTCCTGGCTTACTGGCCTGTGTCATTTATACAATTTCTTTTCAACATTTCTCTTCACAAAATTCTACAACTGTCACAAACTTTCCACAACTTTCACAAATCTTTCTTCAGAAACCTTATAACTTTCAGAAATAACCAGCTTTATAATCCACTTTCCTTTTTCTTCAAAATGCATCTCCATGACTCATGCTTTATTACATCAAAACCATAATTTCTTTTTAATTAGTTAGAATTCTTAACCCTTAAGAACCTAAATTTTAAGTGGCATGTAAGTAATTAACATTCCTCAGATTAGCAATACATTCACATTTTAAGAGATATTTCAAATAAAATACAAGACTTATTCATTAACAGACTTAAATCCATCCTCTAGATTCTCCATATGACACAAATTCAGATTAATATTTCAGTATCCTGTTATTTCAAAATACGTAGATAGTTAATACCTGTTACTATTTAATCTACCAAAATCCAACGTTTTAAGTTACCAAAGACTTTGGAAAACTATGTTTAGGCATATATAATTACCAATGAAAAAGCTTTATCATATGCCCTTTATTTTAGTTATTTATTTTGCCTTGACAACTTTGAGATTTTAAAGCCAATTATTATTATGCAAAGCATTTTCTTGGAAAATTTTGTAACAGAAATAATTCACTGGCTTCCAGTGGCTTTAATGTTAAAGTACTTTAAAAAAAATGGGAGTGGCCCCCACACTGCTATTTCTGCAGCCTGCTGGAGGGCATTTCTACAGGTCTAATCATCCTAGGAAAAAGACTTGGGGGTTTAAATGATTATTTCCATATTTTTTCTTTCTGAGTAGACTGACAATGTGAAATCTTGCATAACACACAGATAAGACTTAATAAGTCAGAGTTCTTTTCATGGATTTTTTCATAAGATGTCTTACATTGCCTGGGACTAACAGCCAGATGCAGCCCAGAGGGTTCCCAGGTGGGGTCCCCAGTTAACACCCACAAACAGCCTGTTGTTCACATGCACAGACTCTTTTTGGAAAGGTGAAGGAATAATTAAGGGCACCACTTCGACATTCCCCTAAGTCTCCCCTAAGTCAGAATTCCCATAAACAGTGCAGGTGGCCTTCCACACACTTCCCTTTTCTCAGAATGTCCTCCTTACAATTTTCCAACCAAGTTTCTTGTGCTCCCCAACAATTATTGTCTTTGCCCCTTTGTCAAAGATCAACTGACTGTATTCATGTGAGTCTATTTCTGGGCTCCTTATCTGTTCCAGTAATCTTTGTGTCCATGCTTTTGCCAATACTATACTGTCTTGACTACTGTAGCTTTACATTAGGTCTTGAAGTCAGTAGTATTGAAAAAAGTTAGCTTGAAACGTAGGCAGATAGGGCAGGGGTCTAGTGGGAAACAAAGGCAGGTAGAACATAGACAGGGGCAGACATGGCAATTGAAGCAAGCATAATCATAGAAACCAACCATCCTTAAAAAAAATAAAATGTTTTTGGATACAGAGCAGGAGGCATGGGAAACCAAGGGAGGGCCTGCAGTAACAAGGAGTACATACACATGGAAACAGAGAAAGTTCAGGTCTGTTGCTGGGCAAGAACAATGAGGGAATCAATCAGGTGGTGACATAGATAGATATAGAGCAGGCTTGTAGCGCATATATACTGCTAGAGCAACTTGCTTTATTGGCAACCCATTCTTTGGCCCCTTCCTGTTGGGGAGTCTGAATCTGCTTGTAATAAATTTTCCACACTTTTGCTTAAACTTAAAGCTTCTGGTTCATGGAGCTCATTTTTCGGCGTCTCAAGACACAACCCCAGGAAAACACCTTGGCCCACTGTTCCAGTCATCAGTATCAGTCCTCCAACTTTGTTCTTCTTCAATATTGCATTGCCTATCTTGTGTTGTAGCTTTCTTTTTTTAACATTAAGTATTATGGCTTTGTTGTATCCCACAAGATTTCATGTGTTGTGTTTTCATACTCTTAGTTCTATGTGTTTAAAAGCCTATTATATTTTCTTTTCTGTTCTTGATTTACTTAGATGTGTACTTAAATTTCAATAAATATTCTTATCTTTCAATAAGATCATTCTAAATCTTATATAAAAAGAATAGCCACAATCCTTTTGAAGAATAAGAAGGTTAAAGGTCTATTATGTTAAATGTCAAGATGTATTGTGAAATGATAGTAATGATAACAACGTGGTACTGATATAGAACTATATAAAAAGGCCAGAGAAATAGAAAGCATTTTCCAG
Organism: Myotis yumanensis; assembly: GCF_028538775.1. NCBI lineage: Eukaryota > Metazoa > Chordata > Mammalia > Chiroptera > Vespertilionidae > Myotis > Myotis yumanensis. The sequence continues at coordinate 178,878,084 of NW_027223752.1, forward strand.
AAAAAGGCCCTCATGTATACTGAATTGAAATATGTAACAGAGGTAAGATAGCAGATAGGTGAGAATAAACTGTTCAAATTAGAGGATTAGGAATTAAAATATTTAAATGTATATTTTCAAAAATTTAGTAAAATGCCTAGTGAATACCCTTCTGTTTGGGACAATTTTAAAATAAGACCTAAAACTTTTGATTTTATAATATTAAAATTGATGACAGCAATTCATTAAGATATACATCATGGTAAGTGCAAATAAAGTTATAAACTGGAGAATAGACTTGGAATAATCAACAAATGATTGGTATTAATCATATATAAAAATGTGTAAATAATATGTAGGTTTTCTCTTTCAGGGAAGAGGAAAAACACATGGCATATAAACATACAGACACTCTTCGAAATCAAAGCAATGAAAAATAGAACCAGAGGTATAGCTACATGAAACAGACTGACAGCTGTCAGAGGGATACGGGAGGGGAGACAGGATGAAAGAAGGAGAAGGGATTAGCCAAAGAATATATAAGCCTAACCCATAGACACAGACAACAAGTGTGGTGATGGCCAGAGGGAAGGAGGGGCCAGGGTGGGAGGGAGGTAGCACAGAGTGGGGGAGGGGGAACGGTTCATCTGTAATAGTATACACAATAAAAATAAAGTAAAAAAACACACAAAGAAATTAAGTCAATGCAGATTAATAGTGTAAGTACAATACCATTTTCAACATAGTTTATCACAAAATTCAGGAAGTCTGAAAATATTAAATGTTAGCAAGAATGTGGAGTAACAGAATCTCTTCCAAACTAATATTTGCAAATGTAACTTAATATAATTACAGTAATATATATATAGTTAGAGGGGCAGGCTACACTCATCATTGTTGCACTTGTTTCTGGACTATAATTGGTGTGTATACTCTCTGTCCTCTATCATCCATTCTAGACTCCACTAATCTTTGGTCATTTAGGTTGATTTCCCAATGAAATAACCTGGTTGAGGTGTCTGAGCCCCTCTAACACTGTGCTCTTCTCTGGCTATGATTGTTGCAATTGCTCATTGGTGCTTCTATCACTAGACTGGAAGTATAAAGAAAAACCCCAATGAATTTCTTAAGTTTGCATCATACTTTTCCCTGTTTCCATTACTTAGCAGCAACCTTATCACCTCATGATAATCAGGGTCAATTAATCATGCCAGCATAGTAAATTCTTTCTTAGTTTGTCACTCTACCATCATGAAAACCTCACACTGACCAGGTATGAGCCAAAGATTTCTGCTTATAAAAGCCCTTATTTGCCTTGTAGAAGTACTGAGAACACAACTTCAAATCCTTAAAAGCTTAAAGTTGTAAAGCTTGAAAACATAAATTTCCCAAATGCTTAACTAGCAATGATGGTAAGAGGGGCCACTTCTATTTCCACAGACCCATGTACTCACAAACACAGCACTATATAATAATTAATGATTCAAAGTCTAAACTGCAAGGTATTACACCCATTCTTGCACATTAGCTGTGCCTTTTAAGGGTCATTCCAGGTTTCAAACAGGCTAGCAGTTTCTGGTAATATTTCTAGCTATGGTAGAATCAATATCTTCATAGTAATTGCTACCATTTGTTTATTATATCTGATTAATAACATATTACCAATATATTTGACATTGTATTTTTCTACAGAATCAATATATCTGGGTTATACTGAGACGGAAACCAAGAGTTCACATAACCCTGGGGTAAGACTGTGAATGTGTGCTGCTGTTCTTAGGGAGTTTGAAACAGCTTTTGATTCTTTCCTGATACAGATAGGGGAAGCAGAGTTTGCCACCCTGAAATATGTCTTTTAGAATATTGATTATCTTATGCTTGTTATTTTTAAGAAAATAAAGACTCAGAAGGAAACTTTGATCTTCCCCCTAACTTGCTAAAGTGAGTTATCACCATAGATAACTAGAGTTTACTATGAACTAATAGGGAGGAACTAGAGTTTACTATGAACTAATAGGGAGGAACTAGATTTTACTATGAACTAACAGGGAGGAACTAGAGTTTACTATGAATTAATAGGGAGGAACTAGAGTTTCCTATGAACTAATAGGGAAGAACTTGGCAAGAGCCATTTGATCAAATTCCTCTCTGTGTCCAGTTGTTAAAGATGGCTCAGCACACACTTACTTACCAAACGTTCACCTCCTCTATCTCCACTGAAGGGCCTTCCTTTCCTTGGATGTCCCAAACCATAATAACCACTTCTCAGATCCAAAATGGCTTACAAGCCTCAGCTGCCCAAAGTGTCCAGAGTTTCATATTTTTATGGAACATCTATGCGTACATATGTGTGAAGTTTGGTCATTTTTCTCTTGTTAATCTATGTCATGTTAATTTGATTACTAGTCCTGCCAGCGAACTTAGAAAAGTAAGAAGAAAGTCCTTCTCCACACAGATTTATAGTAAAAATCACTGTCTTATGGATAGTGATTTTCCTTCACTGGTGACTATCATTAGCTTTCTGCTTTTTTTTCACTATTCTCAGTTATATAAGCCAAGCAATATCATCATCGGTTGTCCATATATTTTGCCACTAGGAATACCGTGGTGTGCTGCCCATTGCTCAAATTCCTGGGGATCAAGGTGACCCTCTTGCCACTCTATCATTTCTGCCATACAGCCATTACCTAGACCTTGTTTATGATGTTCAAATGCTGCCACCTGGCCTCTGCTATTTCAGATCTCATCATCCACATTGTCACTAGAAAGCCCAGTATGATAGCAGCACCTCTTAACATTAACCTTGGCTTTTAAAAGACACTCATCACTTCATGCACCAATGATGCTAGAGCCCCACACTTCAACATTTCTTATCACCAGCCAGCTGGTGTATTCTTTGTTCTTACATAACAGGTCCATTTGAGCACGCCCTACATCTAAACTATTTGACCTCTTCCTCCATATGCTACCTAGTAACAGTTCTCCACTTAATTTACTGTAAATCCGTGTTTCCAATTTTCATGGCTCATGCTTCTAGTATATTAGGACAGCTCCAGAAATCTTTGCCGGTATGTTACACAGTGAGTCATAAAAGAGTAACTCTGCATAATTAAACTTTTGCATATCTAGTTATGTTTCCCGCCCTTCTGTCTCAGTCCCTTTAATGTCTATAGCCACATTTGTTCTCTTGCAGGTACACATTAGTCCAGTTCTAGATCTCTTTGGGGAATAATTTATGTCTTCTCTTGAAAGGACCATATTGATAATTGATCATAGCTATTGGTCTAGAACAGCCGTTCTCAACCTGTGGGTCTCGACCCCTTTGGGGGTCGAAAGACCCTTTCACAGGGGTCGCCTAAGACCATCCTGTATATCAGATATTTACATTACGATTCGTAACAGTAGCAACATTACAGTTATGAAGTAGCAACGAAAATAATTTTACGGTTGGGTCACAACATGAGGAACTGTATTTAAAGGGCCAGAAGGTTGAGAACCACTGGTCTAGAAGCAGAGAGAGGAGGAAGTGGCAGATCTTGAGGAGAACAAGCATCATTGTATGAGGAAATCACTTCTGTTTAGACTATTTCACAGTTTTCCGGCAATTGAGAATGGGGTGTTCTCTTACATGGGTGAGGGGACTGCTTTTTCTGGCCCAGATTCCCTATAGAATCTAGATATTCAAGATTGTCAATTGTTTGCATCCTATTGTCCCATTCCCAGGCTCAAGATATTATTCCTTCTCTTCTAGAGCCTGGACTTGAGCATAGTGGACTTTAGGGCTGTGAATTTAGTTTCTTTTTAACTCTACCACTGTTACAATCAAATCTTGGTTCTGATTTTCAGCACAGTCTGTCCTTGCACTACAGGGGGAAAAAATTGTTGTAAATGCTATCATGGAGGCTTTCCCATGTCACCCAGACCTTACTGGGCATGAGTCTAAATTGCAGCTTCCTTTTTTGTTTTTTAAAATATGTTTTTATTGATTTCCTATAGGAGATGGGGAAGGGAGAGAAAGATAAAACATCAATGAGGAGAGAGAATGAAGATCTGCTGCCCCCTAACCCCCTACTGGGGATCGAGCCCACAACCCTGGCAGGTATCCTGACTGGGAATCAAACCGTGGCCTCCTGGTTCATGGGTGGACACTCAACCACTGAGCACACACTAATTGCAGCTTCCTGGTATGAATGGTATGCCCATATTGTCTGGCCTTCCCTATACTCCTCTGTTAATTAATTAACCAGTTTATTACAATGGTATCACTATATCCTGGAACCCTACTTCCAGTACCAACCTTCTTAGCTGTATGTCCCTTTCAGCTAGAGAAAGCTATCGTACAGATAGTAACTCATGATTGCAGAGAGAAGTCATGAACAAGAACTGGAATGGCAGGTGTGGAGAGGATATGGGTGAGGTGTCCATAGTGATTGCTACACATAGATTCTGGATGAAATTGTGCGAATTAATGAAGGACTGTGTAATCCAATTCCATAAAGTTGAAGTCCAAAATAAAAATAGTCTGGAGAACTGTATTCAGAAATTTGGTGACATTTTGATGACCCTTGAGATTTAATCAGGGACCAGAACTAATTATATTTCTAGCCACTTGGAAAAGATACCAATATTCACTTCCAAAGGCTGCTCCTTTTACAATGCAAATGTCAAGGTTTATTCAAATTGAATTAATAGCCACTCTGAAACTTCCATTTTTTGAAGTTTCATGGCTTCTATTTAAGCATTTTATAAAGAAATCAATAGTAACATTAAACATCCTTGTAAGAAATCCCTTTCTTGGTTTACTTAGCCAGCTTAAATGGATTTAAGGCTTCACTTTAAAAAATAACAGAAATGTAAGTAAATTGTACTTTCCCAGATTCCTGCATAATCAGTGCTGCAGTTCCTTCAGCAGCTGAGAAGTGCATTGTGTCCAGGCTTGCTGCCATACCCCTCCAAGGGGAAAATACTACTTCAAGTCACAGAAATCAGGGAAAAAATTCTCCTCTAAGGACCCATGATTCTTCTCAGCAAGGCAAATATTCTGTTAATAATAATTTCACAGTGCAATCAAGACAACATTGTTTTCAAATAGTGAGAAGGATCAGGTAGAATTTCAAAGTATTATTTTCCATGTGCTTTGGAAGGGGAAAGGAGGGAGAGAAAGATAGAACCAGTCCGTGTGACTCATGTATTTAGAAAATTTTTGTCACCGATCCTACATATCAGTCCCCTTCTCCTGACCTCAGTTTCAATGTCTGCTTCCTACTTCTCCACTTACCTCAGTTATTTCCATGGTATTGCATAGTGATTTAATTGATTTAATATTTATCCTAAAATTAGTCTACTTATTCTCTTTGTGACTTGACTATTCTCATAACTACAAATATTTTTTATTTAGGTAAGATCATATTAATGCCAGGAATTCTGAGCTCTCACTGTTATAGTGTACTAGAGGCCCGGTGCACGAAATTTGTGCCTGTGGTGGTGGTGGTAGGGTCCTTCAGCCTGGCCTGCACGCTCTCCAATCCAGGACTTGAGGAATGTTTGACTTGCAATCCAGGACTGCTGCCTCCTAACCGCTCGCCTGTCTGCCTGCCTGCCTGATCGCCCCTAACTGTCTCTGCCTGCTGGCCTGATTGCCCCTTAACTGCCTCTGCTTCAGCCCCCACCACTGTGGCTTTGTCCAGAAGGACGTCTGGAAGATGTCCAGTCTAATTAGCATATTACCCTTTTATTAGTATAAATTCTCACTTATTTTATCACCTAAGGCACAAGTATGTTAAATGTTCAATTTTTAAGATTTTTTTTGCATTGAATTTCTGAACAAAAATATACCTTAACAATTTTAGAGTTAAATAATACTCAAACTGACAGACTTGCTAGGTGCTATGTTATTTTCTGAAATGACCTTTTTAAATAAATAAAGGATTTAAATCAATTTTCAAAGAAAGACTTCTTAAAAGAGAAAGGTAGATCCTTAGACATTTATAAGAGATGAAAGACAATTTAAAAGTATGTACTGAGCTTTTAAAATATTTACTGAGTCTTATTATCTATTATTTTTCTTCAAAAGTAACAAAGTTAAAATTTATATATTCAGTTGCAACTTTTCTAGGAACAAGAATTTGAATTTTGTTTTATTTAGATTGTAGCATTTCCATTTGGTAAATTTTACCTGTTTATTTTCTATGTTATGAGTGGGAAATTTGCTTTCCGTACTTTGTTAGTCTGCATAACAGTAAAGTAAAATTCTGGATATTGTATTATAATGCATTTTACTCTTCTTTATATCTATGTCAATTAAGGAATTTGGAGGTTCCTCTACCAATAAATAAACATGTAAAGCATAAAGTGTTACTGATGCATTATTTCACCTAGAAGAAATACATTTGGTTATTTTCAATCACTGAGAAATGGTACAGTATATTAAAGAAAGAACTTGCTAAAGCAATTAAACATCCTTTAAAACTATAATGTTAAATCTCATAATAGAGAATTAGAGGTTCTAGTTTTAATGAGTCTGAGTAATAAGACTACATATAAAGCATACTCTCATCTGTTAAAATAATTATTTCTAGACAGCTGTCTCATCTGCTGACCATGCAGTATAAGAGTAGACATGATCTATCACTCTAGATTATTTCCTTCATGTAGATGTTAAATGTCCCTTACAGATCTGTCTGGCAACTAGACTATCATTAAAGATATTATTAGTTTTTTTGTGGGGTTTTTTTTTTTTCTTAACTGAAAGAAAAAAATGTTAGCAAAGTCAAGATTTCTATGTGGGATAATAATCATTATTTATCAGTTTCTCAATGAAAGCAATGATAATCTTTTGCATGACCAGGCAGCTAGCATTTAAAACAAGTTGTGCTGAATATATATATCCATACGTGTACATCTGTAACTTCAACTGTACTACCACTACCACCATTACAAAAGCAAACCTATTGGGGCTCACCCCCTCCCACATATGGTCCTTGATAAAAACAGGATCTAGCCAAGGTGATAAACAGTGTTATTTGGTGGGAATTGAAATTTTAAATGAAGAGGCCTAGGTCCTATACCCTCTTATGCATAGTCTTGGGTAGCATTCTCAGTCTTGGTTATGTTCTTAAATACTAGCACCCTGTGGAAATCTTTTAACTGAGAATTTTCAGCAGGAATCTCTTTAGTAGGTCAGAAGAAGAATGACATCGTTTGTGATTCTCAAAATAAATAAATTATTTAAAAATGAGCAGTATAATTATTTATAGATACTATAAAAAAGGACATCTTAAAAAGAAACAACTGTCTGCTCTTAACTAGCTTTCCTCAGACAATTTATTGTCAATGCAGTTCCTCTAGTTAAAAGTAATTATGCTTTGGTTTTACTATAAGTTACTTAGAAGTCCACCCCCACAGTTTCTATCCACACTTGAAGTGCTAATGAAATATGGTTTCCTGAGTCTTTTTTAGCAAGTTGAATTGAAATTCCAGGAGAGAATTTAACAATCTCTGTTTTTAACAAGGTCAGTTGACATACCTTCTTATGGGGTAAATTTGCAGGATACTGCATTAGATTATAGGCATCGGGTAACCAGAGGTCATTGCCTGCCCATAATAAGTGCTTAATTTAGATATACAGAGTGGGGCAAAAGTAGGTTTACAGTTATTCACATGGAAAACACTTAACTCATATATGGAAGAGACAGAGCAAGATCAGCTCCATATATGAGTTAAGTGTTGTTCCATTGAGTGCTTGGCCACATTGTGTTTTCCTTGGAAACTCCAATACCAACGCAGTGGGCAGAAGTGTTTGGAGTCCTCATAACTTTTGAACTTCCAAGAGTATTCATCCATTAATTGCTTTCTTAAGGGAAGATCTTTACCAATTCTTTCATCTGCTAAGTGGCATAACCCTCATCAAATTTATTGGATCTGAGCCATTTTTTTCACACCATTGTTTTAGAAAATGTAACTTTTTAAAACACACAAAACGTAACAAAACCATTGTGAACAGTTAACAGTGTAGTTTCCTCCGGAGAATGTTAACTTGAACAAATTCCAACCCATCCTAAAATAATTTTCATGACAGAACAAAATGGTGAATACCTGTCTGGCTTCAAAAAGTTGGCTAGCCTGGCTCTTAAATCTTCAATATCAACATAGATTACTGCGATAAACCTAGTCTTGGTACAGCCCAGCATTTGCTTAGCCATCTGTTATATTTACATAACCAGAGTCCAGGCTGCTCCCTGGAGCTCAGCAACTTAATCAAGTACTCTATTTCCACAGTCACGCATTCCCAGAGAGCTGTCTCTAGTGATGAAGTTTGCACTGCTAAATCTATCAATTAGTTCCAGCTACTAGCTAATCAGTTAATAAAACTGGAAAGCTAGGTCAGTCAGAAAAATCTTAGTTAAAATTCCTGTACTGTCTCCAGATTATTTTAAAATGATGAAATCCAACATTTATTTATTCATTATTTATTTGGTCAGTCTAAGAACAATTTGAAGCTATTTTAGAGATTTAACGAAAACAATGGGATATGGACTACAGAAGGAAGGGACTGTGTTGTCTGTAGAGGATTTAAAAACAAGAGGTACAAAGTCCAGTAATAAAATAAATACATCATGGGCATGTAATGTACAGCATAGGGACTTCAGTCAATAATAGTGTAATAACTTTGTATGGTGACAGATGGTTACTAGACTGAACATGGTGAGCGTTTTGTAAGGTATTTAACTGGTGAGCCACTGTGCTGTGCACCTGAAACTAATGTAATGTATGTCAACTAAACCTCAATAAAAATAAAAGGAAGCCTACTAAAAGTTGGCCAGCCTTTTCTTAGTACCAGTGATTCTAAATGTTTTCCATGATAACTCATTCACACAAAAAAAACAAAAATCATTTGTGAGGTAAATTCCAATGAAAACAAGTTCTGCATTTACTGTTGTTTCATGTATGCATATTTACATCTTGATACATATATACATGTGTATGCATTGTATTTTTATATGTATGAGTATGCCATAAATATATTTGTGTGCGTATATATCTTAAACTAGCACAACTTTATTTTTGATAAACATTGTATTCTACATGAATTGCTCTAAGGAGACAGTCACATAATTCTCTCTTTCCCCTCTAGACTGAGATTTGGGTGTGTTTTAAGTTGCAAATTTAAAATAAATAATTATTATAAAAAGAAGGAACAGAAATAGAGTTACTTCAAGTATGTCATTTTTTGTGACCACTTGGAAAATTTCTTTTGCTTAATAAATATAATTTAGCACAATTTTAGGTTTATAGAAAAATTGAGCATGTAGTTTCCATATGCCCTCCTCCCCTGCAGTTTCCCTTGTTATTAATATTTCACATTAGTACGGTACATTTGTTGCAATTAATGAACCAGTATTTATCCATGCTTGTTAACTAAAATTTATAATATTTGTTTAGGCTTACTCTGTGTTGTCAAGTTCCATGGATTTTGACAAATGCATAATGTAATGTATCTACCATTATAGTATTGAACAGAATATTTTCGCTGCCCTGAAAACCTCTGTGTTCCATCTACTCATCCCACCCTGAGCCCCTAAAATCTCTGGCAAAAACTCATCTTTTTACTCTCTCCATAGTCTTGCCTTTTTCCAGGATGTCATATGGTTTGGAAAATGAAGTAGTAGCCTTTTCAGGCTGGCTTCCTTCATCCAGCAATCAGCATTTGAGGTTCCCCAATGTCCTCCTTATCTTTTTGTGGCTTGGGGCTCATTTCTTTTTATTACTGAGTGGTGCTGTACTGTATAGGTGTACCACAATTTGTTTCTCCATTATCTGTTGAAGGAAAACTTGGTTGCTTGCAGTTTGGAGCAATTATAAATAAAGTTGCCTTAAACATTCATGCACAGGGTTTTCTTTTTGTGTGTGTGTGTTTATAAGTTTTCAGCTCATTTGGGGAAATATTTAGGAGCACAATGTTGGATTACATAATAAGACTATGCTTACCTTTGTAAGAAACTGCAAATTGTCTCCCAACATGGCTGAAATATTTTTCATTCTCAGCAGCTGCTAATGAGAGTTCCCAGTTGTGCCACATCCTCACAAACATTTGGCATTGCTAGTTTTTAAACTTAAAAAAAATTAGCCAATTAGCCATTCTAGTATATGTGTTTTGGTTTCTTGTTGTTTGATTTGTAATTGGCTAATAACATATCTGTTGAGCATAATTTCAGATACTTATTTGCCACCTGCAAGTCTTCTTTGGTGATGTGTCTATTAGGACCTTTGCTCATTTTTTAATTCAAATGTTTATTTTCCTTTTTTTTTTGTTTTAAGCATCCTTTGTACATTTTGAACACAAGTTCTTTATCAGATTTGTGTTTAACAAGTATTTTAATTATGTGTCTTGTGTTTTTACTTCTTGATAGTTCATTTTTCATAACAGGAGTTTTCATTTTAATAAATTCCAACTTACCAATTTTTTCTTTGATAAATCATGTCATATTGCCCTACTCTATACCATCTCTCTCCTTTAACTCTTCCTTTAAGATTTAGGATTTCCAATGAGACTATCTCCAAACTTACGATATAGGTCATGCATTAATGTCCTAGGGCTTCTTTAAAAAATGACCACCAAAGACATACAGCAATTTATTCTTTCACAGTTTTGGAGGCTAGAAGTCCAAATCATGGTGCTGGCAGGGTTATTTCCTCCCAGAAGCTCTGAGAAGAAGAAACCAGGATGCATCTTCCACCCTTTACTTGGAAATCTCAGGTAAACTGCTTACAAGTTCTACTTTCCACTTAACAGTAGAAAACGGTTTAGCCAATTTCTGCTGTGTTTATAACAAGAATCACCTTTTCTCTAGTGTCTGATAACATACTTTTCATATCCATCTGAGACATCACAAAAAACACTTTTCATATTTTCAGCACCATTTTGTTCATAGTGATATACTAAGATGATAGAAGCTTTCTCTATACTCTCCACACTTCTTTCTGAGTCTTCACCAGAATCAACTTAATGTACATATTTTTTACCAACAATCCTTCCAAGGCAATCTAGATTGTTTTTGTCTTTACGTACCTCAAAGTCTTCCAGCCTCTACCTATTACCCAATTCCAAAGCCACTTCCACATTTGAAGGTATTTGTTACAGCAGCATACCACTCCCCAGTACCAAAACATGTATTAGTCAGGGTTCCCCAGAGAGGCAGAACAAATAGAAGGTAGGTATATATATATATCCTATATAATAAAAGAGAAACATGTAAATTGACCATCCCTTTGCTATGTTCACCAGCCAATCAGGGTGAATATGCATATTAACCCTACAAAGATAGTGGGTTAATTTGCATACACAGGTGCCGGGCAGAGAGCAGAAGTGGGAGAGCCAGCAGCTTGGGGGGATGTGGCTCCCTCAGTTGCTCCCTCCCGGGGGGGACGTGGCTCCCTCGGTCTCCGGGCAGAGAGCAGAGCAGGAGAGCCGGGGGCTTAGGGGGCTGTGGCTCCCTTGGTCGCTCCCATTGCGGGGAGCACCAGGAATTCTGGGAATAGTAGTTCTGATGGCAGGCCCAGGACTGGAAGTGGAAGCCCAGAGCACAGGGAGCACCAGGAATGCTGGGAATCATAGTTCTGGTGGCAGACGGATCTCCTAGACACTGGAGCAAAGTGAGACTGGAGCAAGTTACTATTGCAGTGGGGGATGGAGGAAAAGCAAAGATGAGAGACATAAGTAAAATCAGAGTGTCTAGGAAAAAATAAAGGAAGATATCCTAAAATTTCCAGGAAATCATCTCCACCAATCAAGCAAAGAAAAAAAAATGCCTCTATTATTCTGTGAGCAACAAACCAAACTGGGTTGGGGGTCTCAGACAATTCATTCATATGATTGCAAAGATAGACAGAAACTTCTGGATTGGAAAGGGCTCCCCTAAGGGCTCCCAGATTGGAGAGGGTGCAGGTCGGGCTGAGGGACCCCCCTGCCCCCTTGCACAAATCTTCATGCACCAGGCCCCTAATATATATATATATATATATATATATATATATATATATATATATATATATATATATAACTATATTTATCTGTCTGTCTCTGTGTCTATGTCTATATATCATCTATCTGTCATCTATCTATCATCTATCTATCTATCCACCCATCTATATATCTATGAAGAGATTTGTTTTAAGCAATTGTTTTAGGAGTTGGCAAGTTTGAAATCTCTAGAACAGGTAGACAGACTGGAAACTTGGGCAGGAGTTGATACTTCAGTCTCAAGGCAGAATTTCTTTTTCTCATAAGGATGTCAGTTCTTAGATAAGAGGCCATTCTTTTCCAATATCACCTCATTTTAACTTGTTTACATATATCTACAAAGTCCTTATTTTAAAATAAGGTCACATTCGCAAGTACCAATCATTAGGACTTAAATCTTGTGGGGGGACACAATTCAACCTATAACATGACATAAAAATTAAATCATGGGCATAAAAATATCTGTCACCAATGAAAAATGCATTATCTTCTAGTCATCCTGATAATAAATACCATAAAATATTTTACATTGGTTTGATTTCTTAAAATCAGAGTGATTGCTAGATGAATTTTGTGGTATGTAAATGTCACCTGTCAACATCTTAAAAGATCACTTAACAACAACAACAAAAACTTGTTAAGTAAGCAGAGCTAACTTTATTAAACTAACTGCATGAAGGACAGATACAGATTTGATGTTCTTACCAGAGTCTCAAAAAGAAGAAATTCGAGAAAGGTACTCATAAAGTTTTTGGACCTGGGCTGGGTGGTTTGAAAGTGAGTCTTAAATGCCAGGGGACTGCATTTTCTGACACTATCAATTTGGATTGATTTGTATCATGTGAAATTTGATGAGCAAGGGGGGTTAGATACTTTAAAATCTACTCTTTCAGAGATAAATCTATACTAATAAAAGGGTAATATGCTAATTAAACAGGGTCAATCAGCCATCTTCCGGTCATCTGGTCCTCCTTCTGGAAAAAGCCATGGTGGCGGGGGCCAAGGCAGAGGCGTTTAGGGGCAATCAGGCCAGAAGGGGAGCAGTTAGGGTTGATCAGGCAGGCAGGGGATTGCAGTTAGGAGTGATCAGTATGGCAGGGGAGGGTGGTTAGAGGTGATTAGGCCAGCAGAGGAGGGAAGTTAGGAGAGATCAGGCCGGCAGGCAGTGGGGTTAGGGGAGATCAGGCAGGCAGTCAGGTGAGTCATTAGGAGCCAGCAGTCCCGGATTGCGAGGGGGATGTCTGATTGGAGAGGGTGCAGGCCAGGTTGAGGGGACCACCCACCCCTGTGCACAAATTTCATGCACCCGAGCCTCTAGAATTTTATATTAGGGAATACATGCATATTGATTTTAGTGCACATAATATATTTTTAAGCTTTTATATTTGGAAACTTCTCAAAAGTGTTTGAAATCCATTGAAATTTTTGAGAGAATCACAAAACTTTTCAAGCAAAATATTTTCCAATTAATAATTTGTTTCAAATACGAAGGACTCTTAAATTTATTAAGATCTATATACAACACAAAAGGAATCCTTTGACAAATAGAAAATGGAATCAAGAGAGAGTTGCCACAAAGGAAGATAGAAATTCTTTGTGACATCCCTCATACTATCTTCCTTGCTTTCTTATCATTATTTAAAGAAAAGTAGCAGTATAGATGTAGACAGTGCAAAGAGACAATAAATAAAATAAGAGTTTAATGCCATAAACTAAAACATTACCTGATTGGTAAATGAACAATGGCTTTGGGAATCTATGCATATAAAATGTAGTGACCTTCCCTCAAGTCAGCAAATCTGGGCTTTTCCCCCTTCACCAGTGAGCTCTTTGCATGCCCTACAGTACTGCTTTCTCTAGAATAGAGTTGTCTCAATTTTCACAAACTGTCAGGCAATGAGATATGCCCTTTTCTTTTTATATTTATGGGTAGCTAAAATTCCTGAGGGGATGAATTACTCAAGATAGTTAAAGATGGTAAGACAAGAAGTAATGGCCCAAAACATGAAAAGAGAATGCTTAAGCTAGATAAGATGAAGAAATTCTTAGTCATGAGGTCAATGAGGCAATCTAATAAGATACCCAGGGAGGTCATCAAGATACCATCACTAAACACTATTCATACTCAAGGGAAAATCACAAGGCAAGCTCTCGATGGGAGAATGAGAAATCATATTTTAAGACAAGAAATAAATATCATAGGTAACCCAGGATGCAACTTTTAATTGGCCAATGTAAAACTGTTAATTCTTAAGGGATTAAAGTATCACAATTTAAAATTAATTATAGATTTTAAAGTTATTTTAAAGACTTCAAGCAGTACTTATTCAGCAAATATTTACTGAGTAGTTTTCTAGAGCTGTTTAATCTATACTCAGAGCATTATTTAGGTGGATGAAATAATGGTTTCTAATAAAGTACATTGATGAACTCAGTAGGTAACCTTAAACTTCATACATACTTAAAATACACTAATGATCCACTCAGGTAGCAGCGCACAATAGTATATATTAGTACTTGATATACGTGATGCTCTGAAAATGGCATGCTATTTCTTAAGTGGCTTAAGTCCTGTCAATCAATAATGCCTAATTTTTTCCCTATGGTTTCATTATGCTATTTAATAGAGATAATTAATGGTTTATTATTTATTTATTTGAATTAATTTCTTTATCCTATAGTAATTAAATATAAACCTATATTAAAAATATGTTATATAAGTAACATAAGTTACATTTTATTCATACATTACTTTATTATGTAAAGTTAAAGAAAAATTTAAGGTGTAATTGCTCTAAAAACACTGTAAATATTTAAATTATAAAATATGATTAGTTTTGATATATGTATATGCATTGAAACCATCACCACAATTAAGATAGTGAGTATAACTAAAACATCCAAAAGTGCTCTTTGGTAATCTCTTTCTCTCATTTTTCCCCACATTCGTTACCAGATAATCATTAATCTGCTTTCTCTTATTGATTAGTTTGCATATTCTATAATTTTATAAATGGAATCTTAAAGTACATATTCTTTCTTGTATGACTACTTTCACCCAGAATAACTATTTTGAAATTTATGCTTTTAAATGTATCAATAGTCCACTCTTTTTTATTGCTGAGTAGTATTCCATTGCATGGATGAATCATCAACTGCTTGTCAATTCACCTGTTTACGGATATTTTGGTTATTGTAGCAGTTTGGAGCTATTAAAAATAAAACTGTTATAAATATGCATGTAAGAGCCTTTCTATGGACATATGCTTTCACTTATTTTGGTAAATACCCTGTGTTAGGGTCGCTGAAGGAGGAACCCACAAGGCCCAAAGGGGTTAAGAATTCTGAACTTATGAGGAGGTGAGTTCCAGGGACGTAGAGGGGAATGGAGAATCAAGTTCTTGGAAGGGTCAACAAGAAGGTGTGAAGGACCTGACAGGTCAGAGAAGGACATATCAGAAGCCTCAGGGTACAAAGGTCTGGGGTTGGCAGGAGGCAGCTTTGAGTGGAGAAGTAGGATTTGATAGATAGAGCAAGTGTGACAGAGAGAAGGATAGTTACAGAGTGTAAATAAGGCCTGGATGTAGGGGATCTCTGACCATCTTCCATTGTGGTGACAGAAATTGTCTAAGTACCAGAGAATGTTAAAATCAAAAGTTCGATGCTCGGGCCAGTGTGACTCATTGTCTAATTTATATTGTGGATAAGGCTCTTTGGCCGGACCTCCCTGGAAAGGCCGAGTGTGTTAAGATTACAGAGGAGCGTTGTTTTTGGTTGTTTTTTGTTTTTGTGTTGTTGTTTTTTGGGGGGTGGGGGGTGGAAAACATTCCCTGTGGTGTAAATCAGAAGGAGGAGGTAAGCAACAAAGGGAGACCCAGGAAGCAAGACCAGAGGGAGGGCGTCCCCACCGTCTAGTCTAGTCAGGCTTCTGGAGGAAGACAGGCTACTCAGTGTGGCGGGCGTCCCCTGCAGTGAGGACTGTGGGACCTGGTCCCGTGGCCAGGCCAGACTGGAGAGGATTTGTGGCTTAGCCCTAGGTCTTTTGTCTGCGACGGTGGATCAGAAATCTGGAAGGATGATCCAATTGTTACTTACCGGAGATGAAATGAGTCCGTGTTGAGTACAGGTCAGCAATGGGAAGGAGAGGTTTCTGACCTGGCGTCCTCCTTGGCTGGCTTGGGCTGGGGGTGGTGCAAGAGAGGGGGCCTAATCGAGGCCGGCAACCATGTCACAAGAGTAGGATTCGGAGGTAAGCACAGGTCCGGCTGCTACTGCCTACTTCTCTCCGAGTAGCAAACTCAGGGTGACCGAAGCCTGGGTGATGGCTACCCTTCCCCTTGGAACCCTCTTGGGTTTTGGCACCACATGCCCCCAAAATGGCACCAGCCCATCCAGTTTTCCAGATGACCTAATAAATTCATAATTCTTTACCTCTTTCAGATTCATGTGTTCCTCCTTCTGTGACCTTAACATTTGGTGCTGAAACCTGGGACAGGGAGTCAGAGGTTTTAAAGGACTCTAGGTGGGCTTTTTTTCTGGGCGACCGACACCCCCCACTTCTTCTAACGCCACTTCTTCAAAATGGACTCGCCCAGGCCGAAAACCGACTTCTGTGCATGGGCCACGAAGTTTCAATTGCACTGTACATGCACGCCTGCACGTGGTATTTTGTGGAAGAGCCACACTCAAGGGACCAAAGAGCCACATGTGGCTTGCAAGCTGCGGTTTGCCAACCACTGTACTGGGTGTATAGTGGTATCTCGCTGTGGATTTCAATGAAATTTTCCTAATGAGTACTGGTGTTGAACATATTTTATATGCTTACTAGAGGCTCGGTGCATGAAATTTGTGAACAGTTGGGGGGGGGTTCCTTCAGCCCAGCTTGCACCCACCCCAATCGAGACCCCTTGGGGGATGTCCGACAAACCAGCAGTTGGACATCCCTCCCATAATCTGGGACCACTGGCTCCTAACCACTCACCTGCCTACCTGACTGATTGCCACAATCAACTCTGCCTGCCTGCCTGATTGCCTGCCTATGTGATCGCCCCTAACTGCCTCTGCCTGCCTGCCTGATTAACCCTAACCACCTCTGTCTGCCTGCCTGATCACCCCTAACTGCTCCCCTGCTGGCCTGTTTGCCTCCAACTGCTCTCCCCTGCTGGCCTGACTGCCCCTAACTGCTTTCCCCTGCCAGCCTGATCTCCCCTAACTGCCCTCCCCTGCCAGCCTGGTCGCCCCCAACGGTCCTCCCCTGCAGGCCTGATCTCACCCCCAACTACCCTTTCTGCTGGCCTGATTGCCCTTAACTGCCTCTGCCTTGGCCCCCACCACCATGGCTTTGTCCAGAAGGAAGATGGACATCTGGAAGATGGCTGGTTGACCCAATCTAATTAGCATATTACCCTTTTATTAGTATATATAGATTATATTGGATAGGATTGCTTAAATGGGGTTTGGAGCCTTTTTCAGCAAAAGGAGATGCTCTTGGTAGACAAAAATACATAATCCCTATATCTGAACTGATAGCCAGCCATATGCACTATATTGCCAAACCAGTTATTAAAAAATTGAACCTCTTTCTTACACCTTACAACAAACAGCTGTTGCCCTTAAAACCCCTCCTCAGCCCCCACCTTAGATTCTGCCTTCACAGTTCAACCAGATTAGGCTCTGATTGGTCAGTTTCTATGCAAGTCAGTGTCAAAAGCTCTGCCTCTTAGT
Organism: Myotis yumanensis; assembly: GCF_028538775.1. Taxonomy (NCBI): domain Eukaryota; kingdom Metazoa; phylum Chordata; class Mammalia; order Chiroptera; family Vespertilionidae; genus Myotis; species Myotis yumanensis. The sequence goes on from NW_027223752.1 coordinate 178,895,806, forward strand.
TAGCCATTGGCTCCTCGCAGTTCTCCCAGATTTGGTTCTGATTGGTCGGTTTCTATGCCAATCAGTGTCAGAAGCTCTGCCTTCTAGGCAGCCATTGTCTCCTCGTAGTTTACCCAGATTTGATTCTGATTGGTGGGTTTCTATGCCAGTCTGGGCCTATCTCTGGGCATGATCCGCAGCCACCAATGCAGCTGTGGATCAGGCCCTGCTTCTCTCTCCAGGCCTCTCTCTGGGCCTGATCTACAGCCTCTGCAGCAGCTGCGGATCAGGCCCCGCCTCTCTCTCTCTCCAGGCCTTGACAGCAGCTGTGGCAGTCGAGGATCAGGCCCTGCCTCTCCCCTCTATCCAGGCCTCTTTCCAGGCCTGATCCACAGCCATTGTGGCAGTGGCGAGGTAGTTAGGCCTCTGACCCAGGGGCTGTGCCTGCCTTGCCCCATCAACCACCACCCCCCCCCCCCCCCCCACCCGGGCTGTCCTGTGCACCCACCAACCACCAGCCTAGAGGTGCTCCATGCACTTCCTGGTGACCAGTCATCCATCTGGTCATGTAGGTCATGATGGCCCCTGGCCTTTTATAATGTAGACTAGAGGCCCGGTGCACAAAAATTTGTGCACTCAGGGGCGGGGAGGGGGGTCCCCCAGCCAGGCCTGTGCCCTCTCGCAGTCTGGGACCACTTGGGAGATAACGACCTGCTGGCTTAGGCCTGCTCCCTGGTGGCAGAGGGCAGGCCCAATACCTAGGTGCAGCCCCTGGTCAGGCTCAGAGCAGGGCCGATTGGGGAGTTGGGGCGCCGCCCCTGTCATGGACAGAGCAGGGCGGATCGGGAGGTTGCAATGCCACCCTTAGTCACGTTCAGGGTAGGGCCGATTGGGGGGTTGGGGCACCGCCCCCTGTCACACTCAAGGCAGGGTCGATGGGGAGGTTGCGGCGCCACCCCCTGTCACGCACAGAGCAGGGCCAATCAGGGGGTTGGGGCGCCGCCCCCTGTCACTCACAGAGCCGCAGGGTGATCAGGGGTTGGGGAGCTCCCCCCTATCAGGCACAGAGCAGGGCTTATCAGGGGTTTGGGGCGCCTTCCCCTCTCACGAACAGAGCAGGGCAGACAGGGAGGTTGTGGCCCCGCCCCCTGTCACACACAGAGTCGCAGGGCGATCAGGGGGTTTGGGCGCTGCTCTCTGTCACGCTGATCCAGGTGCCGGGAGGCATATTACCCTTTTACTATATAGAATAGAGGCCTGGTGCATGGATGGGGGCCGGCTGGTTTGCCCTGAAGGGTGTCCTGGATCAGGGTGGGGGTTCCCACTGGGGTGCCTGGCCAGTCTGGGTGAGGGGCTGAGGGCCATTTTCAGGCTGGCGGGTGATTGAAGCTCCCAACTGCTCCTTTTTTTCTTTTCTTTTTTTTTTTTTCTATTCTGGGCCAGCTTTAGCTCTGAGGCCTCGCTGCTGAAAGCAGGTTTCTGGCCTTTACCTTCTGTATTTGATACAATGTTGCGGTCCGGCTAGCTGAAGCCCAGCTGACTGAAAGCCGCTTTCTGGGGTTTTGTTTAGCTTCTATATTTGCAACATAGTTGCTTAGAGTTGCAGCTGAGAGGCCGGCAAGTCAGGCAGGGAATGTTGGAGTCCACAGTCTCTGGAGCAAGCAAGCCTCCCTGTTCACTTCAGTGCATGGCTGCCGGCCGCCATCTTGGCTGACAGTTAATTTGCATAAGGATATGCTGATTAGCCAATGGGAAGGGTAGCGGTCATACGCTAATTATCATGTTTCTCTTTTATTAGTGTAGATTTGCAATCCATTTACCTTTCATTAAGTGTCTTTTCAAATTTTTTGCACATGTTTGATGGCTTATGGGTTATCAAGTATGTGATTTGAACTTTAAGAAAATTTATCTCAGTGTTTTTCTAAGAGTTTAATTATGATGAAATTTATTTATCACTTCTTTATTTTATAAATGATACTTTTGGTGTCTAAAAAATTGAGTAGGTCAAGCTCATAAAGATTTTGCTCTTATGTATTTTTCTTGACATTTTATGTCTTCGGTTTTACACGTAGGTCTATGATCCAGTTTGAGTTAAGATATGTATATGATCAAAATGTGTTTGTATATAGATGATTAGATAGATAAATAGAGAGATAGTTTATAAGATAACATAATTTATATTTACTGAAAGGACAAAATTTATCCAAAGAATCACCTTTTCACTTTGTTAAAAATAAATTAGCCACCTATATAGGTTCATTTGTTAATTCACTATTTTTCTATTGATCTGTTTACCATCTTTATCACAATATCCGCTGTCTTGATTACTGCTGCCTGGTGAGGATTCACTTTGTCTGGATCTACAAAAGGCCTACTGGGATTTTAACTAGGATTACACTAAATCTATAAGTCAATATGAGTAAAATTGATTGTTTAACGTTGATATATTAATGCCACCTATTTCTCCATGTAGTTAAATCTTCTTTATTTAATTCCTTCAGCAATGATTTATAGATTTTAGTGCATAGGATGTTCAGAATATTTGTCATATTAATCCTTAATTATTTTTAAATTGTCATGCTATTTTAAAAATTATTGTTTTCCATTTTTAACTTTTGACTTTCTGTTAGCCTATAGAAACTTGCTATAATTGTTTTTGTATATTAATCATGTATCTTGAAAACTTGCTAAATGCAATTATTATTTCTAATAGTTTTTGGTAGAGTCCATATAACTCTCTCTAAAGATGATCATGACATTTCCAAATAAAAAGGGTTTACTTCTTCTTTTCCAAAATTGATGTGCTATATTTCTCTTTCTTGTTTATTGTACTACATAGTGCAAATACAACGTTGAGGAGAAGTCATTCTTTCTTTATTATTAAACTTAGCAGGAAAACCATTCACTTTTTTCCAATTAAGATTGTCAAAGAAAGAAAGGCTATAGATAGTCCCTAGCTTTCCTTTATCAGGTTGAGGAAGTGCCCATATATCTGACAATTTTTAATGAAATGAATCTTATGTTTTGTTAAGTGAACTATCTATTAATATTGAAATGGGTATGTTCTACAAATAACCAAGACGCTTTTAATGTCACAAGTCATGCTCCCAGAATAAGCTACTTGGAGACTCTATTGAGTCACATGAACAATGTTTGTAAGACTTTGAATGAAATGATGTCTCGAGCATAAGCATTAACATTTTTCTCTTTATGTGCCTCAAATATTACCAGAGATTCATAGAAGAAAAAATGGCAACATAAATGACAAAGAAAACTTTGAAAATAAGATGTGGTCCATTTTGGGAATATCTATCAAAACATATTACAAAGATAATAAAGGTAAATACTATTATTTGCCTATTAAATTTATAAATAATTTCACTTGCAATGCACATTATTGATGTTGTTATAGCAAAATGAAGCAGTTTTAGAAAATTAGTTTAAATTTGGGGAGTTGATCACAATATATTATTAAGTAAAGATACAGGTGATTGTATTTTTGTGGAATAGGTTACTATAAAAACATCACAGAAAAATTGTAAGATATATATGATTTAACTTATTATCTGAATAATGAATTATACAAATTATTTTCCTTCCTTTTCTACAACTGTATGTTGTTGAAAATTTTATACAACAGCCATTCCAGAATGTGTTTCTCAGGAGCAGACAGTGAAGAGAGATTAGTGTGAAAGATATTTACTGAAGATTGCTCTAGGGGTTAATGCTTTTAAAGGAAGGGAAGCACATATATGCTTGTACTTTTACCTTTAGTCATGGAAATGTACAACTACTGAAGAGCGATGGTTATAATAGGGATAAGAAGCTTTTAGTGAAAAGCCTTGTTTGACAGTTCTCAGTGTTACTTTGTTAGTAAATTAACATAATATAGATGCTGTGTTCTAAATATTTTATTGCAAGCACACTGAAATATCTGTTTCCACCCTGTCTCCACTTCTGCAAGGTCAAGGAGGAAAGTATCTTGATAAATTGAAGCCAAGTAGTTTGTTATTTTCCTAGAAGCTGGTATTACTCCAGAAACAGTCATGTGATGATTTGGCACAATAAACTTTATTTTATTCTCTCTTTTTTCTCTCCTTCATTCCCATTAGGTGTAAAAAGAAAAACAAAACCCTTTCACAGGCAGTCATCTTGCTACAAAGAGGGTAACCAGAATTGGGATAACAGAGGGAACAGGACAGCAAAGCAAGGAAAGAAACACAGGTCTTCAATGACATCATTGGCTAAGGCCTAGATATCCAGTTAGTTGAGATAAGAAACATTTTTTTTTTTCATTTTGGTTAAGCCATTTGAGATGGTTTTAATATTTGAGATAATGTCATTGTTTACATTCAACTATGCAGACTTATAAATAACACTAGAGGCCCAATGCACAAAAATTTGTGCACTTGGGGGTGGGGAGGGGGGACCCCAGTCAGGCCTGTGCCCTCTCGCAGTCTGGGACCCATCGGGAGATGACCACCTGCTGGCTTAGGCCTGCTCCCTGGGGGGTTGGGCCTAAGCTGGCAATCAGACATCCCTCTGGCAGCCCGGCAGCCCTCAGGAGATGTCTACTTGCCAGCGGGGAGCAGACCTAAGCTGCAGTCAGACATCCTTAGCGCTGCTGAGGAGGCAGGAGAAACTCCCACCACCACCACTGTACTGGCAGCCATAAGCCTGGCTTGTGGCTGAGCAGAGCTCCCCCATGTGGGAGTGCACTGAACACCAGAGGGCAACTCCTGCATTGAGCATCTGCCCCCTGGTGGTCAGTGTGTGTCATAGTGACCAGTCATTCCCAGTCTTTCTGCTGTTAGGGTCAGTTTGCATATTACCCTTTTACTATATAGGATAGAGGCCTGGTGCACGGGTGGAGGTCTGCTGGTTTGCCCTGAAGGGTGTCCCGGATCAGGGTGGGGGTCCCACTTGGGTGCCTGGCCAGCCTGGGTGAGGGGCTGAGGGCTGTTTGCAGCTGGTCACACACCCTTCATGGTGGGGGTCCCCATTGGGGTGCCTGGACAGCCTGGATGAGGGGATGATGGCTGTTTTCAGGCTGGCCACACCCCCTTTAGGGTGGGGATCCCCACTGGGGTGCCTGGCCAGTCTGGGTGAGGGGCTTTGGGCCATTTTCAGGCTGGCGGGCGACTGAAGCTCCCAGCCTCTCCTTTTTTTTTTTTATTCTGGGATTTATTTACCTTCTATAATTGAAACTTTGTTGCCGTCACTGGAGCTGAGAGCCGGCTCTTGCTTGCTCCAGCTCTGAGGCCATGGCCTGCTGAAAGCAAGTATCTGGGGTTTGTTTAGCTTCTATAATTGAAACTTTGTTGCTTTCGGAGCTCAGAGCCTGGCCGTGGCAGACGGGGAACCTTGGCTTCCTCCTTCACTGGAGCAAGCAAGCCTCCTGCTCGCTTCAGCTGTGTGGCTGCCAGCCGCCATCTTGGTTGGTTTAATTTGCATATTGTGCTGATTAGCCAATGGGAGGTGTAGCGAAGGTATGGTCAATTACCATGTTTGTCTATTATTAGATAGGATATATGCATTAGAATCATTTTTCTACTATTTAGAAAATGTTATTTCCATTAAATATCTCAAGAAAAAAATCAATATTTGTTTAATCTTCTCTCAGTGCTTACTTAATCAACATTGCATCTAAGTTTATGAAAATATCACTTTCTTAATGTAATCATATTTATGGTAGGTTGATAAGACTTTGGAGATATCAATTCATGGTAGATTACTATTAATACATTCAATAATGCTTAAGAGTATTAAAATAAAATTGTATATGTTTCCTATGTAAGTATTAATTTGTTAAGATACTAGAGGCCTGATGCACGAAGATTCATCCAAGCATAGGCCTTCCTTCTCCTGGCTGCCGGCACCGGTTTCCCTCCGGCACTCAGGACTGGGCTGCTTTGCTCCAACTGCCGCCAGGCATCTGGCACCATGTGCTCTGGATGCTTGTTGCAGACATGTTCAGCACACAGAGTGTTAGCAAAAGCAAATAGAATTAATGTGCTGACATTAAAAGAGTAGGAGGTCTGATATAAAAATTCTGATGACATATATTTCCAAAATATCATGAAATCTGGTAATATCAGACTGGCATTCCTGATGAAAAAAATTGCTCTACATTAGAAGAGAAATTAGCTTTTTAAGTTACCAGATTCAACACTGGATGGCTACTTTGTTAATATTGCCTTCCACATTTAAGAAAATAGAGACTTGTAGACAACAAGTTAGCAGGAATTTTTTTTTTTTAATTTAAGATGCCGTCCATAGCCTAAGGATTTATTTACTTTCTCCCTCACCAAGCACCACTTAATAGCAAACAGTTTTAAAAGAAATGGAACCTCACATTTTTTTAAGAGAAAAAGAAGATTAAGGAAGTTGCAGAATAAAAAATATATATATTTCAAGGAATTTCTGAAAAGCCGAGGAACATCAGGGAATGGTAACTGTTCTAAAAAGGGCAGAAAATAAGGACAGTAAAACTATACAGGAAAGGTCCTGGGAGGTGTGGCTCATGCCTGAGCCACCAAAGGGTCATGGGTTTGATGCCTGGTCAAGGGCATGTACCTGGGTTGCAGGTTCCATCCTGAGCCCTGTCGGAATGCTTGTGGGAGGCAACCATTGCTGGTGACAATTCTTTTTTTTTTTTTTTTGCCTGCCCAGCTTTTTATTAAATGATCTGCATTATAACAATGACAAAGTAAGTTTATTAAAGTCAAAGAGATTACCTCATCTCCTTTTTTATAATCCCAGTTCAGTGATTACTGCTAAAAATTTCATGGTTTTTTTTTAGCTTTTTTTAAAATAATTTTTTTCTTTTCTTTATTGATTAAGGTATTACATATGTGTCCTTATCCCCCGATTGTCCCCCTCACCCACTCATGCCCTTACCCCCCTGGTGTCTGTGTCCATAAGTCCTTTGGTTGATCTCTCCCCCTTGGTGACAATTCTTAATACCATAAAGTTGAAGACTTTCTTAAAATGAAGTCATAGATGTCTTTTAATTGTTTTTAACTTGTTTAGTAATTACAAGTACAATCATTCTCTACAGTATGAAGAATTAAATATATATGTATTTGAAGTCTATCATTGGACTAATAAATCACAAAACTTGATTTATTGAGAAAATGATTGATTTAGTAATATTTGTAAAGTTATGTGCAATAGATTTATATTTCACCTTGCAGATATGTTCTCTGTGATGATTTTACTTATAGTTGAAATAAATTTTGGGACATGATACTTTTGACTAAGGACCAAGCAATATTAAAGATGTTAACTCTTGCTTTTTGATTAGCTGAATTTTGATAAGCTTCTTTAGATATAAGCTTATTTAGATTAGAAAAATAAAAAAGAGTGTTGGTTGAAAAATATACAAGGAAATGAGGAGAAATCAATTTTCCTTGTTATAACTAGGCCTTGTGGGAATTCAGGAATAGTAGGTAGACCAGGCCATACCAATAGAATTTAGAAATGCAGTACAGCTGTGCCTCTTTTAACCTAGATCAGTGGTCGGCAAACTGCGGCCCCTTGAGTATGGCTCTTCCACAAAATACCACGTGCAGGTGCGCAAGTACAGTGCGATTGAAACTTCATGGCCACACTCAAGGGGCCAAAGAGCCGCATGTGGCTCGCGAGCCGCAATTTGCCAACCACTGACCTAGATGATAGGAACCAGGAGGTAATTTAGGATCCACTGTTGCTCTAGGAACCAGGACACCCTGTGGTATTGTCCTGCTAAGGAATCCACAGTAAGAATTTCTTCTTCATTTTAGCCCCACATCCTTTGCATGATTCACTCGCTCCCTCTACACTCCTGTTGCTATTCACTAGTTATTATATGTTATTATTAGTAGTAGTAGTGCTAGTAGTATATGTAGTATTAATTTGTTCTTTCTTTCTCCATGCAGTATCTATTACCCTTTTTCTCCTGTGTCAGTTTCGGCAGCTGCTAGTAAAAACTGGCTCTTCATTACATAACATTTTCAAGTTTCTCATTGAAGAATCTTACAGTTTTAATTTAGTCACCTCCCCTCTGTCAGCTAAAACATTTATTACTAAGAAATTCCTTCCTTTGAGACTACTACTCTCCCTTATTCCAAATGGCTGGGGTCACAGTGTCAAAGTCACCTTCAATATATAAAGAAATGCATGGAGCCCCGAGGAACAAAGGGACAGAACACCTTAGAACGGGTTTTAAAAATGGGAGCCACTAAGAAGCTTGTTCTATTCACTCTCTCTAATCCAGATTCACAACATTAGACTCTGCAGGGTAGATTATCTGGCTTGACATTTAATAGTTTTGAAAACACTAATGATTTTCCCAAAAAACCTCAAACGTTAAATGAGGCTTCCAGAGAATTCTGACCCATTGCAAATAAAACGGAAAGAATTTTAGACATGCTAGCAATTCCAAAATACATTTTTGCCTGGCTGGTGTGGCTCTGTGGTTGAGCGTCAACCCATGAACCATTCCTGGACAGCGGATATGCCTGGGTTTTGAGCTTGATCCCTAGTAGGGGGTGTGCAGGAGGCAGCCAATTAATGATTCTCTCTCATTGATGTTTCTATCTCTCTATCCCTCTCCCTCCCCCCTCTCTAAAAATCAATAAAAACATATATTTAAAAAAATACAAAGATACCTTTGAAAATAATTATTTTTTTTACTTATTTTATAAAGCCAGTCTGATAAATTTCTAGAGAAGACTTTTTTATTATTATTCTCCATGTTGTTCTATACATATTACATATTCTTGATTGAGTTTATATAATATTGAATCTCAATAATTCAGTGTAAATGATTTAATAAAAATATATATTTAAACCATTTAACAGTGGGTATCATTTACACATTGAGATGATATCTATAATAATAAAAGTGTAATATGCTAATTAGACTGGATGACCTTCCTTCCGGATGAAGCTGTGGCGGCGGGTGCTGAGGCAGAGGCAGCCACCACTGCCGTGGGGACTGAGCCCCTTGCACGAATTTAGTGCATCGGGCCTCTAGTCATTATAAAAATCTAAACCAACAAATCTGCATGTCTACCAAGTCCGTGAAAATATGTAATTACTATGCAGTACTGTCTTGTGTTGAACTTTTTGGACTGATACTAGCAAAATATTTTGATTAATGAAAAAAGGCAGTGTATAAAGTAACTTGAATATTTCAAAGAAAGTAGATGTGAATAAATTAAGTTTCCAAGCCTCTACTAGTTGGAAAAGAAATACAAGAATGGGGAGGAGTATAGAAATAAGTTCAAGTTATATTTTCTAAAGATTGGTGTTTTGCTGCAAAAATATTATTAAGAGGTACAGGATTAGACCAAAGTAATATTCCTAGACAATAAAAAGATGCTTTTTACAAATTATTTATTTAATTCTAATCTGATAACATTTTGTTCCAAATACAGATATCCTATACAATAAAGAGCTAATATGCTAATTAGACCAAAGAGCTGAATGACCTTCTGGACGACCTTCCGGATGAAGCTGTGGCTGCAAGGGGCTGCGAGGGGCTGAGAGGGCACCCTTGCTGCCACCCACCCACCCCAGTTCCCTGTTCGCCCTCAGGTGACTGGAACCTGCCGGCCGGGGGGAGGGACTGAGAGGTTGGCTGTTCCCGTCCACTCACCCCCCCCTGCTGTGTGTTGCCCTCTGTGTGGGGGGTAACCAGCGGGGCGGGGGCCTTCACCTGGCACAACCTGCATCCCCTGCCACCCACCTCCAGTTGCCCATTTGCCATCAGACAATGAGAGCCTGCTGGCTGGGAAAAGGATCCAGAGGTGGTCAATGCACTTCATAGTGACTGGTAGAGTGGTTGTTCTTGTTGTTCCGCCATTAGGGTCAATTTGCATATTACCCTTTTATTATATAGGAAAAGAGGCCCAGTGCACAAAAATTTGTGCACTCGGGTTGGGGGGGGGGGGTCCCTCAGCCCGGCCTGTGGCCTCTCACAATCTGGGACCCCTCAGGGGATGACCATCTGCTGGCTGAGGCCTGCTCCCCAGGGGATTAGGCCTAAGCTGGCAATCAGACATTCCTCTGGCAGCCCAGGAGCCCTCGGGGGATGTCCACTTGCCAGCGGGGAGCAGACCTAAGCTGCAGTCGGACATCCTTAGTGCTGCTGAGGAGGCAGGAGAAGCTCCCACCATCACTGCTGTACTGGCAGCCATCAGCCTGGCTTGTGACTGAGCAGAGCTCCCCCATGTGGGAGCGCACTGACCACCAGGGGACAGCTCCTGCATTGAGCGTCTCTGCCCCCTGGTGGTCAGTGTGTGTCATAGTGACCAGTCATTCCCAGTCTTTCTGCTGTTAGGGTCAGTTTGCATATTACCCTTTTACTATATAGGATAGAGGCCTGGTGCACGGGTGGAGGCCGGCTGGTTTGCCCTGAATGGTGTCCTGGATCAGGGTGGGGGTCCCGCTTGTGTGCCTGGCCAGCCTGGGTGAGGGGCTGATGGCTGTTTGCAGCTGGTCACACCCCCTTCAGGGTGGGAGTCCCTACTGGGGTGCCTGGTCAGCCTGGATGAGGGGCTGAGGGCAGTTTTCTGGCTGCCTGCACCCCCTTCAGCATGGGGGTCCCCACTGGGGTGCCCGGCCAGCCTGGATAAGGGGCTGATGGCTGTTTGCAGCTGGTCACACCCCCTTCAGGGTGGGGGTCCCCACTGGGGTGCCTGACCAGCCTGGATGAGGGACTGAGGGTTGTTCTCAGGCTGCCCACACCCCCTTCAGGGTGGGGGTCCCCACTGGGGTGCCTGACCAGCCTGGATGAGGGGCTGAGGGCTGTTTTCAGGCTAGCCAACCCTGCAACTGAAGCTCCCAGTCTCTCCTTTTTTTCTTTTTTTTATTCTGTGATTTATTTACCTCTGTAATTGAAACTTTGTTGCAGCTCCAGCTCCGATGCCGGCTGTCTGAATGCAGGTATCTGGGGTTTGTTTAGCTTCTATATTTGAAACATAGTTGAATTTTGGAGCTGTTGCTTTCAGGCTCAGAGCTGGGCACAGCAGATGGGGAACCTTGGCTTCCTCCATCGCTGGGACAACCAAGCCTCATTTTCGCTTCAGCTCCGTGGCTGCCGGCCGCCATCTTGGTTGGCAGTTAATTTGCATATCACCCTGATTAGCCAATGGGAAGTGTAGCGGAGATATGGTTAATTACCATGTTTGTCTATTATTAGATAGGATAAGAGTTATAATTCCTTTTCAATTGAAGAACTTCAAAATTACAACAGATCTGATAATCATTTTCATCTCAGAAAACAGTGTAGCCTGATGTAAAACCACAGGGGAGGAAGAAAAACAAAGATGTAGAGAATAAAATAATCGCAAGAGTTCTTTGGAGAAGTCAACAATACATAGAGTGGGGCAAAAGTAGGTTTACAGTTGTGAGAGTGCATAACACGGTTTATTCATGTATCATTATTTATTTTAATTATTGTAAAATTTGCCATATGAACCACTGTAAACCTACTTTTGCCCCATTCTATATTGTGGCTAGTGTGGCAATTTCATACTATTCTTCATAAATAAACTAGCATTGTTGATTCTAAAAGTACATGATATTGTCAAAACAATAGTAATTTTATTCAATAAAAGGGAAAATAGTGTTAGAATATTTTTCATGCCTGTTAGCAATGACAAAGAAAAATGAACTTTGTAAAATCTGCTTATGACATTGAAAAGAAGCCAAAACTGACTTTCTGGCTATGAGTAGCTGAAATGCAATAGAAAACCAGGAAATAAAAGCATCCTTTATAAATAGAAGCAAAGGAAAAAATGTTTGAAGATGGGATTTGGTGACATATATGAGAGTTAAAATTATAAATATTATTTATGGACCAAGAGGTGCCCATGTTAGATCTAGTCAGTTCTTCATATTCAAATGTGCATATGCATCCTTTGATCAAACATATAACTATGTAAAGGTAAGACATTTCTTTAGCACTCTTAAATATTGTTACCCAGATACTGTACAAGTGAAAACTAGTGAAAAATATCACTAGTAAACTGACCACTTTAGCAAACCATGTTTCTATTTTCCATACTGCATTCCAGTTTTCGGCCATATACATACTTTTTGCATGGTAGCTAGCAATCATTGGAGAGATAAGTACTACGTTTTTAGATTTCTCTTTATCAAAAGCATTTTTCAAGAGGATGCCGAGAGTTTTATAACTATTAATTTTAGTGGCTGTACAATAGTTCATTAAGTTGATGTAACATCATATAATTACCGTCCCCCACTGTTTCACATTTAATTTGTTTAACAGTGCAGTGAAATTCATGTTGCACATGCTTTTATATTTCTCTTGTATTATCTCCTGAGGACACAAAACATTCTGGAAATGGAATTTTGGCTTTGGTACTGGGAATACAGAGGAAGAAAAAATGGGGTAATGAATTTTTTAAAATCTGATCGTCTATTTTAAATCAAGCCCATTATTCACTCCATACTTTAATTAACGTGGATGGGTTTTTAGCTGAACCATAAGTTCAAAGTAGAAAACATTTCAGATTAAATATTGCACAAATGATTAAAAGCTAAGTGTCTTAATTTGATTCTAAAATTATTTATCAAGCACTCAATCTGCACTTTAAAGTGCTGTAGGATTGGTGGTAAAATAAAAACATCAAAATATATGAGACATGGACTTTACCAGTAAGAAGTCATTGGAAGGGAAAAAAATATATAACTAAAAAGCAGGCATATAATCAACACAGGAACATATATGCCGTAAAAATAAAATAACCCATTTAATCTAAGCTGAAGCCTGATGTAAGGTGAAGCACTATTGCTTATTAAGATCAGGTTGGAATGCCTGTTCACCTCCTGCCTCATTTGTCTAAATAATTCCTATTCATCTGTCCCTATCAGCCACTTGACAGCTTCCTGCTTCCTCAGCTAAACCAGTTGTTATTTTATGGTGTCCGTTTCCTTCTGAGCCCTTAGTTTGTAATGACACACTCATTAGTGAGTGAAGTCTGACCCCCCAGCATTTGGCACAGTGCCAGAAACCTAGTTGGTTCTCATTAACTATGTGTCAGCCAACTAATTTCCTGATGGAAGGAGAGAGCTCTTCACCTGAAGTGACAGAGAAAGCTTCATGAAAAGGTAAAACACGGAATAGGCCTTAAGAAATTAATATGTTGAATGGAAGGAAAAGGCTTTCAAGCAGGGACATGACAATAATAAATTGACAAGGATGGTACTAGGTGTTTGTGATAGCTGAGTCTAGAGTTTGTATCAAGGTATCATTTTATGATGCGAAGGAATGTTGACAATTTTGGTGAATTTAAGGAACATATTATCAGGGTTGATTCTGATGACTTAGTCTAAAAGCTGTAATAAGAACTTTTACGGGGAGAGAGGTTGGAACAGATTCACAGTCTTAGAGGTGAGATATGCTTTGTGTTGCTAGGATTTCGATTATGGCCAGAATGTAATACCACACAAATATCAGTGGAGTAAAATGAGTTAGGAATCTTTGATGTTTCACTATTGAATAGGTGATTTAAATGATTGTGGTAGTGACCAATACTGGCAGCAGATAATGTAGTAAAAGAAATATATAACCTGAGACTTAAGTGATCTAGAAAGTAGAACAAGTAGATTTCTCAGTGAATAGATTATGGCATTGATTATATGGATACAAAATAAAATGGAAATGTTGGTCCTTTTTCACCCTTGCCACCCCATCCCAACCCCAGGGTTTTCTGTTCTCAACATAGCAAACAAAGTGATGCTTCCGAATGTAATTCAGATCTTAAACTGTTCTGCTCAAAACCCTCCAGTAACTCTCCTTTCCTCTTTGTGAAAGCAACATAGAATATGTCCTTCATGGCCGCTGAGCTTACATAAGATCTAGCAACTGTTATGTCTCTAACCTCCCCTCCAACTACCCACTGTATTCTAGATGCAATAGCTGCCTTGATGTTTATCAAAAACTCCTAGCTTTTAGACCTGGCCGGTGTGCTGGTGTTGCTAAGTGATTAGAGCTTTGACAGGTCATGGGTTTGATTCCTGATCAAGGGCATGTACCTGTCTTGCAGGTTCTTTCCTGACTCTGGTCAAGGCACATGCAGGAGGCAGGCAACCAATCAGTGTGTCTCTCTCACATTTCTCTCTCTCTCTCTCTCCTTTCTTCCTCTCTCTTTCCTTTCCACTCTCTAAAACTAAATGGAGAAAAAAAAATCCTTGGATGAGGTTTATAAAAAAAAAAACCAAACCTATAAAAAACAAACAAAAAAAAAACCTCCTAGCTTTTAAACTGGCTTCCTCTTTTGCATAAAATGTTTTCCACCTAAAAATCCAGGAGGTTAATGCCTTTATGTTCTTCAACCTCCCTTTGCTCAATGAGCCCTGCCCTGATCATTCTATTTCAAATTGAAACCTCCCTCCCTGTCTCTTTCAGTTTGGGCTGCTATAACAAAATACCACAGACTGATTGACTTATAAACAACAGATTTTTTTCTTACATTCTGAATGCTAATTCAGGTCAAGGTGTATGATGGGACTTGATGAGAGACCTATTCTCAACTGTAGGCTTCTTAATGCACCCTCTCATGGTACAAAAAGGATGAGAGCTCTCTGGGGCCCCTTTTAGAAAGATAGTCAAGAACAAGAATAAAAGTGAGGTTGCTGATAGTAAAGCATAGTGCACAAGGCATTAAGAAAAAGGGAAAAAAGGGGATTAGTATGGGCTAGTGGGGGTGGTTGATTAAGTGGATATGAGTGTTCGGATAGGGGAATATATGTGTGCTAGATGTTGCAGCAGCCCACTCAAAAACTCACTAAAGATGAGAAAATCTGAATTATTTATTTACCTCAAATATATGATTTTGTGTCTTAAAAGAGTAAATTTTATTAAATAATTATTTATATTTGTAGTAGTATCCTTATTGAGTTTCTGTATCCTTATTGAGTTTCTACTAAGTGCCAGATACATTACCAACCACTTTTCAGACTTTACCTCATTTAATCCTCACAACAGCCCAACATAAATTTAAGAGATAATTCACTATATTTTCAGATTTGATTATCTTTAATTCTACTTTCACAAACTGAAATCCCACCATGTTCACTGAGTATACAAAATACAATCTGGGTTTAGTCTCAAGTGTTCAGTGTTTGAAATTACTTGCTTGTATTATTGAACAATTTCTAAAAGCCAATTAAAAGGGAAAGCAAGCAATTAAGAAAACATGTTTTTGCCACATGTCAGTCTCATTATTGGGACAACACATTTCTTCCTAATTAAAGTGGTACCTAGAGGACTCTGTAAATTGCCATTTATTTCTTAGCTAAATTCATATCTCTTATTCTCTTCTTTGGAAATTTACATTTTAAAGTATCTGTGTTCAGATCTCATTTTTAATTATTATTTGCATATTTATAACACTATTGGCATCACTTCTCTGAAACATACACATGAGACACTATGTGTTTTTACCTTATTTGTAAAAGAATATGATTCATTCATATAAAATAAGTGTAAAACATTCCCTAGGTAAAAAGTTCATTCTAAAATGAATAACTAAAGGCCATACAGTGTAAAATATCTGTCAAGGCATTGTGTATTTTTTTTAAATAAAGTAATTTAGTATCAAGCAGTGATAGCAACTGAAGGTCAAATTATTTCACATTTCAATAAAAGATACTTATGAAACTCAAGCTGAATAGACAACATCATATAGCTAATACATTTAAAGGTTTCAATATTTGACCTTCAAATGGTACATTGATAAAAAAAAAAAATAGGTTAATTACACTTTGTTTTTTTTCCACAAAATACATAGGAAGAAATATGAATATTTTATAAAAATAAGCACTGACAAAGTAGTAACATTTTAATTATTAAAAATATCTTACATTTTAAAATATAACAT
Source organism: Myotis yumanensis (assembly GCF_028538775.1). NCBI lineage: Eukaryota > Metazoa > Chordata > Mammalia > Chiroptera > Vespertilionidae > Myotis > Myotis yumanensis. The sequence goes on from NW_027223752.1 coordinate 178,911,681, forward strand.
TTTAAACTTTATAATTGCCATAAAGAATGATTTCACTGTTATATTTTCTGATTTTGAATTATCATGAATTTGAGTCATTAATTGATTGTTCTGATCTCCAACCACTTTTTTTTGTTTCTTTTTGCTGAAGAAGCTTGAGGTTTATTTTTTTACTATGATTATCTATGATAAATTATTTTTCTGATGACATATAGCAACCAAATACAATTATCTATTAAAATAAATTGTTTTATTTAGGGAAGTAGCACAAAACTTTCCCTGAAATTTTCTGTTTTAATATTTGTATCTGCCATTCTGTCCCTTTCCTTAGAGAGAGACAGACAGACAGACAGACAAAATGGAACTAGCATTTTGCAACTAGTTATCTTTTGTAATGAAGGCTGAATTCCCATTATTGACCATTTTAAACTGCATCTTATATAACATTTCTAAGCCATATACATTGCCTCTTCATTCTCTAATTTTTCATTTTCTTAGTGCTCTTTGTAAGAACTAATATTTCTCTTCTTTTCAAAGTCCATTAGTTTCTTGAAAACTAGAAACGATCATATAGTATTAAGAATGTTTTCTTGGTACAGCTATTGTAAAAACAGTATGAATGTTTGACTTTGAGTAGTGGGCACACAGTGAAATATACAAATCTTGTAACATAGAAACCCACACCTAAAGCTATGATCATATTAACCAATGTCACCCCAATAAATTGAATTTAAAAAATTTAAGGAAAATTGAAAAAGACTTAAAAATTAAAATTAGAACTACCACATGACCTAGTAACTTCAGTTCTGGGTATTTATCTGAAGAAAACAAAACACCAATTCAAACTGATATATGTACTTCTATGCCCCAATGAAAAGACATACAGTGGCTGAATGGAGAAGAAGACAAAGCCCATACTTATGCTGCCAATCAATGACCCATTTTAGACCTAAAGACACCCAGGCTGAAAGTAAAGGGATGGAGAAAGATAGTTCATGCAAAATGAAATTTTACAAAAGCTGAGGGAGCAATACTTATGTCAGAAGAAAATACTTTAAAACAAAGGTTATCAAGAGACAAAGAAGGACACGTCATATACAATATCCAAGATACAGATGCAACCTAAGTGTCCATTGACAATTGGATAAAGAAGAGTGGTACATATATACAATGAAATGTTGCTCAGCCATTAATATAAAAAATGAAATCCTGTCATGTTGTGACAACATGGATGGACCTAGAGGGCATTAAGCTAAGTGAAATAAGTCAGAGAAATACAAATACCATATTATTTTACTTAACATGTGAAATCTAAAAACAAAACAAACAAACAAAACAAAACAAAAACAGACTCAGATACAGGAATTAATCTGGTAATTAACAGAATGGGGAGGAGTTAGAGAATGGAGAAATAGGTAAAGAGGATTAATAAGTATACACTTCTAGTTATAAAACAAATAAATCATGAGGATGTAAAGTACAGCATAAGGAATATAGCTAATAACATTGTAATAACTTTGTATGATGACATGGTAACTAGAATATTGTGGTGATGATGTTATAATGTATATAAATATTGAATCATCTGACACTAATAGGATATTGTATGCTAATTATACTTAAACTAGAGGCCCTGCACGAAATTCATGCACGAGTGTGTGTGTGTGTGTGTGTGTGTGTGTGCGTGAGTGTGTGTCCCTTAGCCCAGCCTGCATCCTCTCCAATCTGGGACCCCTCGAGGAATGTCCAACTGCCCGTTTAGGCCCGATCCCAGGCTGGCCTGCCTGCCTGATTGCCCCCTAACCACTCCCCTGCCAGCCTGATCGACGCCTAACTGCTCCCCTGCTGGCCCAGTCACCCCTAACTTCCTTCCCCTGCCAGCCCAGTCACTCCTAACTGCCTTCCCCTGCTGGTCTGGTCCCCCTCCCCCCCAACAGCCCTCCCCTGCAGGCCATCTTATGACCACGTCGGGGTGGCCATCTTGTGTGTTGGAGTGGTGGTCAATTTGCATATTACCTCTTTATTATATAGGATAAAATATTTTCTTAAAGATCAGAAGTAATGTCACATAGTATTAGGTTAGAAATAAACATAAATTATTATCAGCCCTGCAATTCTCCTCCATAATCCCTCCAACAACTCATCATCCAGCCCTCTACTCAAATGCCTTCTTTGAAACAGACCCCTTCCTTTATACTTTGTTCTAAGTATTTACAATATCTGTCTAATCTAGAACCAAAGTAAGTGTTTTTAGAATTTCCCATATTATTTCTTGACCTGATCTTTCAGAGTAAAACTCAGGATTTATATCCCTTTCACATACCATTGGTTTAACAAATATTTATTGAGTTATATTATGTACCACACAGAGTTAGGTACTGAGGATACAGATTTTTAAAAGTACACTTCCTCAATTGTGTACAACCCAGTGGTTACGGCTATAGTAGATGATTACAATGTGCTTTGATAAGTGCTCTCCTAAAAATCAATGCAGGTAAGTCTGTTATCACATAGTACATTACTTAGTTAAGGCTGGGAAGAAAAGGAAACTAAGTATTTCCATGTCTTTGTCCTTTGCTTCTACTTGGATCCCCACTGTAGGTGTGCTATGTCCCTGTAAACTCTCCTCATCTCCAGCAGCAGTGAGCTGCTCTCTGTGATGGCCATCTCCTTTCTAGATAGCTTGCAACAGGGAGGATCAAATCACTATAGCAAGAGCAAAAACATCTGTTATTCTTTGACACTGAAACAGATTTTCTTTATTTTGGGAATATTTTTAGATCCCCTCTGTTTCTTGGATATTGCTACCTTATCAGTAGAGTTGTTTACCCCTCATTTACATTTCTGCTTCAGGTTCTTCTTTAATTAATTTTTCCTCATTTACAGCATTTTTTTATAGCCCTGTGACACTTAATGACAGGGATACGCTCTAAGAAATGTGTCACTGGCGATTTCATCATTGTGGGAGCATCATAGAGTGCACTTACACAAACCTTGAGAGTATAGCCCAGTGATCATTGGCAAACTGAGGCTTGTCAAACTGCGGCTCATGAGCCACATGCGGCTGTTTGGCCCCTTGAGTGTGGCTCTTCCACAAAATACCGACTTCTGCGCATGGGCCACAAAGTTTCAATCGCGCTGTACGTGTGTGCCCGCACGTGGTATTTTGTGGAAGAGCCACACTCAAGGGGCCAAAGAGCTGCATGTGGCTCGTGAGCCATGGTTTGCCGACCACTGGTATAGCCTATTACACACCTAGGCTCCCTGGTATAGCCTATTGTTCCTAGGCCACAAACTTGTGCAGCGTGTTACTGTACTGCATACTATAGGAAATGGTTACACAATAGTATTTGTGAATCTAACCTGATTTAGACATAGAAGAGGTACAGTAGAAACATGTTGTAAAAGATGTTTAAAATGGAACACCTATGTATGGCACTTACCATGAATGGAGCTTGCAGGACTGGAAGTTGCTCTGGTGAATCAATGGTGAGTGAATGTGGAGGCCTAAGACATTACTGTGCTCTACTGAAGACTTTAAGGACTGTCTTCACTCTAACAGCATGAGAAATAGAGCACTGAAGTTGTCAGTGTTGCTCCATGAGCAGAGAGATGGGTTGGATTGATTAACAATATATCAAGGAGAAACTGGCTGGGTAGATCACAATAATAGTGACAGTTAGGTAGGAGGAATGGTGGTCTGAGGATCATAGGAATAAAAAACCAAGATGTAGATAAAGGAGCATAGGGAATTACCAGTATAATAGCAATGTGATCTTGGCTATTGCATGTTGGAGTCAGGGTCAAATTAAGTAATTCTGTGGTGTTCATTAAAAAAAAAAAGATGTTTGCCTGGCCGGTGTGGCTCAGTGATTGAGTGTGGACTACGAACCAGGAGGTCACAGTTTGATTCCCGGTCAGGGCATATGCCAGGGTTGCAGGTTCGATCCCCAGTGTGGGGTATACAGGAGGTAGCCAATCAATGATTTTTTCTCATCATTGATGTTTCTCTCTCTCTCTCTCCCTCACCCTTCCTAACTGAAATATATATATACTAGAGGCCTTGTGCACAAAAATTTGTGCACTGGGGTGGGGGGAGAGGGCCCCTCAGCTTGTCCTGTGCCCTCTCGCAGTCTGGGACCCCTCGGGAGATGATGACCTGCTGGCTTAGGCCTGCTCCCGGGTGGCAGAGGGCAGGCCCAATCCCTAGGTGCAGCCCCTGGTCGGGCTCAGAGCAGGGCCGATTGGGGAGTTGGGGCGCCGCCCCCTGTCATGCACAGAGCAGGGCGGATTGGGAGGTTGCGATGCCAACCCTAGTCACGCTCCAGGTACAGCTGATTGGGGGGTTGGGGCACCGCCCCCTGTCACACTCAAGGCAGGGTCGATGGGGAGGTTGCGGCGCCACCCCCTGTCATGCACAGAGCAGGGCCCATCAGGGGGGTTGGGGCTCTGTACCCTGTCACACATAGAGCAGGGCCAATCAGGGGGTTGTGGAGCTCCCCCGTGTCACGCACAGAGTAGGGCCTATAGGGGAGTTGGGGCACCGCCCCCTGTCACACACAGAGCAGGCCGATCAGGGGGTTGGGGCGCTGCACCCTGTCACACGCAGGGCAGGACCGATGGGGAGGTTATGGCTCTACCCTGTCACACACAGAGCAGGGCCTGTGGGGGGTGGGGGGGTTGGGGCACCGACCTCTATCACCCATAAAGCTGGGCCGATCAGGGTCTTGGGGCGCTGCACCCTGTCACACACAGAGCCACAGGGCAATCAGGGGGTTGGGGAGCTCCCCCCTATCAGGCACAGAGCAGGGCAGATCAGGGGGTTGGGGCGCCTTCCCTTGTCACGAACAGAGCAGGGCGGATGGGGAGGTTGTGGCCCTGCCCCCTGTCACACACAGAGCCGAAGGGTGATCAGGGGGTTTGGGCGCTGCCCCCTGCCACGCTGATCCCGGTGCTGGGAGGCATATTACCCTTTTACTATATAGAATAGAGGCCTGGTGCATGGGTGGGGGCTGGCTGGTTTGCCCTGAAGGGTGTCCTGGATTAGGGTGTTGGTCCCCACTGGGGTGCCTGGCCAGTCTGGGTGAGGGGCTGAAGCTCCCAACCGCTCCTTTTTTTCTTTTTTTTTTTTTATTCTGGGCCAGCTTTAGCTCTGAGGCCTTGGCTGCTGAAAGCAGGTTTCTGGCCTTTGTTTTTCCTTCTGTATTTGATACAATGTTGCGGTCAGGCTGGCTGAAGCCCGGCTGACTGAAAGCTGGTTTCTGGGGTTTTGTTTAGCTTCTATATTTGCAACATAGTTGCAGCTGAGAGGCCGGCAGCGGCAGACGGGGAACATTGGAGTCCGCAGTCACTGGAGCAAGCAAGCCTCCCTATTCGCCTCAGTGCATGGCTGCCGGCCGCCATCTTGGCTGACAGTTAATTTGCATAAGGATATGCTGATTAGCCAATGGGAAGGGTAGCGGTCGTACGCTAATTACCATGTTTCTCTTTTATTAGTGTAGATATTTTTTTTGTTGTTTTGTTTGTTTTTTTTGTTTTTCTTTTTGTTTTTGTTTTTTTTCAAACTGTAAGAGAACATTTATTGGGTAAATCACAGAGGTAGAAGAAGTAATTCCTAGAAGAAATGGGCTTAGGAGACAAGTTATGGAGGCAAATGAAGAGCCATAGGAGCTTAGGAGTGAGGAAGCTAATGGTAATGTGCCCTACAGAGGGGGAGGGGATGGTAAGGGGAGGAGGAGGGAAAGGCTCCAGTGTGCTCCCTGGAGGGAAGGAGTGCTAATAATGTAGATATTTTTAAAAGAGGATGTTTAACATGGAGAGGACTCAATATTTTAACTTTGGAACTTTGTTTTTTGTTCCATTGACCTTATTCGGCACAAAGGGCTGTTTCTGGCATTGAATTGATAGAAGAAATAAAACTTACCTATGTTTTACATTATTATAACCTGAAAATATTTACAAATTCCAGAGACAGAACTGGCTTTTCCTAAAGTGGCAGAGGCACTTCAAACCTGAGGTAGTTCCTGTGGACCTATGGACAGGTAGGTTCTTAAAAAAAGATTTGCTGCAATGTATCCTGAAGCCCATCAACTAGCTCTGGGTGGGCTGTAGTGGCCTCTGAATATGTAGCCTTGGGGACAGGCTCCTTTGTGTTGAAGCAAAACAAAAAAAGAGGTCAGTGGCTGTCTGGGATGGAATCTGTGCAACCAAAATTGAGGTGCTGTGAGGTGCTATTCCAAGCCCCACTACATTGCTCCCATCAGAGAAATATAACAATTTCTTTTGAATCACATACCCTTCTATTTCTTAAAACAAAATCAACCGAATTATAATCTTACTATAGGCCTGGTGCACCAATTCGTACATGGGTGGGGTCAGGCCGGCCCCGCCCCCTGGTCAAACTCCCAGTTGAACTCCCGGTCGAGGAGACAATTTGCATATTAGGCTTTTGTTATATAGGATGGGGCCACCATCATGTATGCAGTTCATTCCTGACTGAACTGTCATTCAAACTATAACTCTATTTCATAGTGACACTTTGCTCTTCTGATTTCCCTCTTATCTTTTAAACATATTCTTTTAAATCTTCTTTACTCTTTCTCCTTAGTGATATCAAATTGCCTCAGGGCTATGTCTTCTACATTCTTCCTTTTTCTCACCACAAATTATTTTTAGGTTATTCTATCTATTATTAAAGATTTCTTTAAAAAGTGAATTCTGAACTAGAACAATTCTAATGTTTTACCTTCAGGCTAAGCTACCCTTGTGAATTTGCATACCCAATTACATAGCTGATATTCCATGTAGCTGTCCCACAGGCATCTAAAATTCATAACTCCCAAATTTGAAATCTGAAACTTTTTTTCCCCTGCTTCTACATCTAATCCTGGTGATTCTGAATTATTACAATAGCTTCCTAACTCATTTCCTCATTTATCATTCTTTAAACAGTCTAAAATTTATTTTAATATGACTAGTTGCTCTCTTTCTTAAAATCCTTCAATTAATTTGTATTATTTATTTATTTATTTTAATTTAAATCATTTTGTATTTTCTAATTACAGTTGATATATAATATATTAGCTTTAGGTGTACATCCAAGTGTAGACGTTATATAATGTGCTCAGTGATTGTACCAATAAATCTTATTTTCAACACCATACATAGTTATTAGAATACTAGAGGCTCAGTGCACAAAAATTTGTGCACTCGGGGGTGGGGGGGGCAGTTCCTCAGCCCGGCCTGTGCCCTCTCACAGTCTGGGACCCCTCGGGGGATGACCATCTGCTGGCTTAGGCCTGCTCCCTGGGGGATTGGGCCTAAGCTGGCAATCAGACATCCCTCTCTCTAGCAGCCCGGCAGCCCTCGGGGGGTGTCCACTCGCCAGCAGGGAACAGACCTAAGCTGCAGTCGGACATCCTTAGCGCTGCTGAGGAGGCAGGAGAGGCTCCCACCACCACCACTGTACTGGCAGCCATCAGCCTGGCTTGTGGCTGAGCAGAGCTCCCCCATGTGTGAGCGCACTGACCACCAGAGGGCAGCTTCTGCATTGAGTGTCTGCCCCCTGGTGGTCAGTGTGTGTCATAGTGACCAGCCATTCCCAGTCTTTCTGCTGTTAGGGTCAGTTTGCATATTACCCTTTTACTATATAGGATAGAGGCCTGGTGCATGGGTGGGGGCCAGTTGGTTTGCCTTGAAGGGTGTCCCAGATCAGGGTGGGGGTCCTGCTTGGGTGCCTGGCCAGCCTGGGTGAGGGGCTGATGGCTGTTTGAAGCTGGTCACACACCCTTTAGGGTTGGGGTCCCCACTGTGGTGTCTGGCCAGCATGGATGAGGGGCTGATGGCTGTTTTCAGGCTGGCCACACCTTCTTTAGGGTGGGGGTCCCCACTGGGGTGCCTGGCCAGTCTGGGTGAGGGGCTGAGGGCCGTTTTCAGACTGGCGGGCGACTGAAGCTCCCAGCCTCTCCTTTTTTTCTTTTTTTTTTTTTTATTCTGGGATTTATTTACCTTCTATAATTGAAACATTGTTGCCATCACTGGTGCTCCCAGCTCTGAGGCTGCAGCCGGCTGAAAGCAGGTATCTGAGGTTTGTTTAGCTTCTATAATTGAAACATTGTTGCTTCCGGAGCTCAGAGCAGGCCGTGGCAGGCGGGGAACCTTGGCTTCCTCCATCACTGGAGCAAGGAAGCCTCCTGCTTGCTTCAGCTGAGTGGCTGCCGCTGGCCATCTTTGTTGGCAGTTAATTTGCATATCACCTTGATTAGCCAATGCGAAGTGTAGCGGAGGTATGGTATATTACCCTTTTTTTCTTTCACTAGATAGGATTATTGAGACTATATTCTATATGCTGTACTTTAAATCCCAAGACTATTCTGTAACAAGCAAATTGTACTTCTTAATCCCTTTACTTTTTCCATTAATTCCCCCTAAACCTGAAGCAGGGGGTCCCTCAGGGGTGAGGACGACGGAGCCCCAACGCGCTAGGGCATCTGCATGCACGACTCCGGAGACCAGGTTCAGTGACGCAGATCCATTTTTTTGTGGAACTACAGGGGTATATATAGCATGAGGGGACCAATCAGAGGGAGACACGTTGCTACAGGCGACCAATGGCTGAAAGGCTGGGGTACTGTGCACGTGGCTCTAGGAGTTCGTTCAGACGGGCGTTGCTACTTCCTGGTGTGCTGAGGAAGCATGTCATGGTGGAGTGTGCTCACACCATTGCATCAGCCGCAGTGCTGAGACATACTTCCCGAGCTCTACATACATAAACCCCTTTCATTTGGCAACTGTCAAAATGTTCCTTGTATCCATAAGTCTGTTTTTGTTCTGCTTGTTCGTTTTTTAGATTCCATTATTGATAGATATATATTTGTTGCCATTTTTTATTCATATTTTTAAATCTGTTTTCCTTCTTATTCTTAAAGAAAACCCTTTAACATTTCATGGAATACTGGTTTGGTGTTGATGAACTCCTTTAGTTCTTATATTTGTTTGGTTTTTTGCATTGGTGTGTGTGTGTGTGTGTGTGTGTGTGTGTGTGTGTGTATGTGAGAAGCTCTTTATTTGTCCTTTGATTCTAAGTGATAGCTTGGCTGGATAGAATAATTTCAGTTGTTGGTTATTACTTTTCATCTCTTTGAATATTTCTTGCTAATCACTTCTTCCCTGAAAATTTCTGTTGAGAAATCAGCTGACAGTCTTATTGTGAAAGTTCCCTTAAGAGTTTCCTTGTAGGTAACTAAACTGCTTTTCTCTTGCTGCTTGTAAGATTCTCTCTTCGTCTTTAACTTTTGGCAACTTAATTATGATGTATCTTAGTGTGAGCTTCTTTGGGTTCATCTTGTTTGGGACTCTCTGTACTTCCTGGAATGGTATGTCTATTTCTTCAAATAGGTTTTCAATCCCTTGCTCTCTCTTTTCTCCTTCTTATATACCTATTATACTAATGCTGTTACACTTAATGCTGTTCCAGAGTTTCCTTAAACTATCCTTGCTTTTTATTATTTTATTTTATTTTATTTTATTTTGCTGTTTTGATTGGGTGTTTTCTGCTACTTCATCTTCCAGATGGCTGATCTGATGCTCTGTTTCATGTAATGTGCTCTTGATTCCATCTAATGTATTCTCCATTTCAGTTACTGTTTTCTTCATTTCCGACTGGTTCTTTTTTATAGTTTCTATCATTTTGTGTAATATCCTACTGATTTCATCTATTCTTTCCTTAGTGCATTGAGCATCTTTATAACCAGTGTTTTGAACTTCTCATTTAGTAGATTGCTTACCTCCAATTTGTTTAATTCTTTTTCTTAAGTTTTGTCATGTTCTTTCATTTGGGACATGTTTCTTTGTTTCCTTATTTTGGCTGCATCCCTGTATTTGATATATCTGTTGTGTCTCTCAGATTTGGCAGGATGTCCTAATAAGTGTCCTGTGGGGCCCCTTGGTACAACAGACTCCCTGGTCAACTGAGCCAGGTGTCCAGGGGTGTCACTCGTGTGGGTTGTGTGAGCCCTCCTGTTGTAGTTGATCCTTGATTGCGGTTGGCATGTCAGTAGGCGGGATTGACCCTAAGGCTGACGGCCTGAGAAGACTGGCCATGACTACATTGGACAATCAGTTGTGCAGGGACTACCTCCATAGAGTGGGACGTGCTTGAGCAGGGCTCTGGTGCTCACCAAGGGCACACTTTGGGTGGGTCATTTGTGGGACTAAAGGGTGGTGCTCTCTTATGGTCTGAAGCTGACCACCAGGTTTGTTGGTTCTGGAGCCTTTTGTGAGGAGATCCAATGCAGGGTCAGGTCAGCCGCTATCTATAATCAGCACAAGCCGCCTGGTGTAAGTTACAAAGTCGTGGCTTGGTAGCTGCCTGTGCTGGACTTCCCGGCACCTGGGAGTGGTTATGCTGCTGACCGAGGCTCACAACCACTGGTGCTGCTCTGTGCTGCTTAGCGAGAGGCACCAGACAGACCAAGTCCAGCTGCTGTTCATTTGCAGTTATGGACCTTTGAGAGGTTTTAGGAAAGTCCACAGCATGGGCTGAGGCTGCTGCACGTGAGAAACAGCCTCTGGAAGAGGTTTGGGATTGTGTGTCGGCTGGAATCTCAGAGAATTACCAGGGTGGGACAAGCAGTTTTAACCAGGTTGATGAAAACTCTTCTATTGAACTCACCTTCATCTCTCAGCTCTGTGAGGGGAGCAACCAACAAAGGAATAATGGTGCCTGCCAGCAATTTAGCCCTGAGATAGCTATCCCTCCACCCTTGCACTAAAGTCAGACAATTCAGTTCCAACCTATATGTTCCTGGTGTTTTGTTTTTGAATTGCTATCCCAATACTAGAGCTCAGGGCAAGTGAGTCTGTGTGCAGGCCCTTTTAGAGGATACCTGGGTCTCCACCAGCCCTCCCTCTCACCTGGATGGAATCCCCACTGATTTTCACAGCCTGGTGTTGTGGGGGTTCTCTTTCCAGGACTGGTGCTCCAGGCTGGGAGTCCTATGTGGGGCTGGACCCCTCACTCCTCAGGGGCATCTCCAACAGCTGAGACATCCCTGCTGATTGTTAACCACAACACATGAGTGTGGGACCAGCTTATTTCATGTCTCCGCCCCTGGTACCAGTCTTGGCATGGCTTCTCTATATCTTTAATTATAGAAGTTCCATTCAGCTAGTCTTCAGGTGGTTTTAGAAGGCAGTTATTCTATAATTTAATTGTAATTTTGATGTGGTTATGGGAGGAGGTGAGCACAGCATTCACCTACTCTGCCCTCTTGACTGGAAGATAATATTTGCATATTTTAAATGTTCATTTCTGCTAAGGTAAATTTTATAAATTAAAAAATTTATTCTTACTAATCCTGTTTAATAATCCTGAAATTCCCAGCCAAAATAATAAAAACAAAAATAACTCAAACATAGGTGTTAGCTGTTATTAGTATTTATTTATTTACTTATTTATTTATTTTATTACCTTAGCTATTTCACTTCTGGAACAGAACCTATTCCAAAAACATACTTCCTTTGTTGTCATCTTAAATCAATTTATTGTGTTGTATGCTTTTAACAATACGTGAATAAAGAAAAACTATTTAAAAATATGAACATTAATGTTTTTATTAGAATATAACATTAGTGGAGAATTAAGCAAAACATGCTATTTGCTCCTTTGCAGTTTTGAGTTCTTAGAACAAGAATATTTTCCTGGTAAGTTGGAGACAAATTCACTGTATAAAATGATTGAGAATACAAGAGCATTCTACTTCTTGGAATTGTAATCTCTCTTACACTTCATCCAAAATTTATGAACACATAATTTATAAACAAAGTATTTTATAAAAACATGAATTTCATTTTATGTATTTCTACATTTTTAAATTCTCTATATTCATTTCCATTAATGTAAAATAGTAGCATATTGCCATTTTATATTTGCAACTTTTCACTTTAGCTCTAAATCAAGATAAGAGTCAGAGAAACATTACAACAACTATGCTGTTTTCTTCTAACATAAATGAGATTATTTGAGCTATTTTGTGAAATTCTTCATTATTTAGTTTATTAGATGAATCTGTTACTGTACAATATATTAGTTAAAGCACTTAGTTATAAATCTAAATATAGTGTATCCCCAAAAATGTGTACACACTTTACCAGCTGATAGCTCAATTGATTTTTTTTTCTTTTCAGATTTAACCCATTGGGATTCATCATTATTCAAAGTGTATATACATTTTTTTGATGCCTTGAATTGCAGGATATAGGGAAATAACTTAAGAATTGTGAGCTTTAAGTTTTAATGTGTAAAAACTAAGATAGTACACTCTATCTTTGTTACAAATTTGATACTGAAATAGGAATTTTAGGGGGGAGATAGGCAGATTTAGGGAACTTTTAGAATTGGGAGTCCATGGAAAAAAACATAGGGCTACAGAGTTGCAAAAGGATACATTTCCATAAAACAAGGGAGTTGGGGGAGTCAGCAATTACATTTCCATAAGACAAGGGAAAGGCAGAAATTACATTTCCATAAAATAAGGAAACTGGGAGTAGCCAAAGGTCTATATTTACAAAATAAAGAAGGAGGGCTTCAGATGTCCCATGTGAGGTTTGACCTTTGAGTTCAGGAGCTGCTATAGTGACCAAATCAAAGGGAATATTGACCAATCAGAGGGGATATCAGGACACAGGGACTTGCAGTCTTTATAAACCATGGAAGGAGGAACTGGGTGGGACCCTTTCCCCCTCCCCACATGGGAGTTGGAGCTGTGAGATTCTTTCCCTTTCCCCATGTGGGAGTCTGTATTTGGTCTTCAATATATTTCTACCTTTGCTATACCATCTTCTGTCCATGGATTCATTCTCCGACTCCCAAGGACAAAGAATCCAGGAAGCCATTCTGCCGAGGGGAACACCGGGTGTTCCAGTCCAAAAAAATCCCGTATCAATGGGTCCTGAGCAAGCTGAACTAGTCCGGAAGGCCCATCCACAAAGTTTAATGTAAAACTTGAAAGATAGTGATGACCAGGATATAAACTGTGACATAAATTTTGTCAGTTCAGTGATAATATCATCTAAATATGCCAGGAGGAAAAGAACCTGTGCAATCTTTCTACCAAGCAACAATGATTACTATTTTAGTTTAAAGAATGACATATTTGAGAGGTAAAAGCATAGCTAATTACAATAACCAAAGGTAGTTTTTTGACACTGTCAAAATTCAACCAAATAAATTTGAAGATCTAATTGGCTTTATTAAGCAATTCATGAATCAAGTAACATTCCATCTAGCAATCAAAAAGACACTCCAAGGTCTTGGTAAACAATGGAAGGTTTTTATAAGAAGAAGGGTGGGGCAAGGGAGCCATTAGCAAAAGAAAAGAAAGGATTACTTTTTGGTGGGGGCATCTTATTTTGGGGGGAAGGGAACCAGCAAGATTTTTATCATGCAGATTCCCTCCTCTTCCTCTGGGGACACAGTGGGCCAAAGGGGCCGATGACCTCATTGGTGCTGACCAGAAATTCCAGACTGGTTGATTAAGATTATATTTCTGGGAGAGGTTGCAACAGCAATTAAATCAGATATTAAGTCTAGGCTTGACATCATGCACTTTTTGCCATTTTTTGTCTGTGGCTTTCTTTTTACCAAGTTTTCAACTCTTTCTTTTTTTTCATCTTCACTCAAGGATATGTTTGATGTTATTGAGGGAGGCAGGGAGGGAGAGAGAGAGAAACATTGATACGGGAAACATCCATAGGTTTCCTCTAGTACAAGCCCCAACTGGGGATCGACCCCAACATAGGTATGTACCTGAATGGGGATTCAAGTCCACAAACTTTTTGGTATATGGGATGACACTCCAACCAACAGAGCCCTGGACCCAGGGGCCAAGTTTTCAACTTTTTATTATCATTCAAACCTTGTTGTGGCAGAATGCACAGAACAATCAGCCAGCACTCTGAGGGAGGAAAGTTTAACCTTTGTTTCGCAGATCTGCTAGTCCAGGGGAATTTCAGATCCAAAACCTGAACTGAACTCGTGGGGAGGCTCTGACCTATATATCTCCTCCTGTGGCGGCCCCTGAGGGTCCCTGCAGCTTCGCCCAAGTAAGTCTTGGTGGGGCCTTGGGGGCATGCTCTGCAGCTCCACTCAAGTCAGCTGTGGTGGGGCCCTGGGGTTAGGCTCTGCAGCTCTGCCCAAGTCAGTCAGAGTGGGGCAGTAAGACTACAGTTTTAACCAGATACTGAACTAGGCTGCAAGCCCCTCCCCCCCCCCCCCCCCCAATTTTCCTTCTCACAGAAAAAGCCAAATAAATACCAAAATAAAAATCAAAGAATGAAGAATGATATGTTTAAGAGTTATGCAAAAGAAGATCTTGATTTTAGAGCTTTCTGAAGGGGCATATATTTTGAAAATTAAGAGTGATTAATAATAATATATAACAAAAGAACCTCTTAGAACAGTGGTTCTCAACCTTGGCTGCACATTAGAATCACCTGGGAATCTTTTTAAAATCCTGATTTCTGGTCCTCATGGCCCCACCCCATAACAAAGAAACAGAATTTCCGGAGGATGAGGTCCAGAAATCAGGATTTTAAAAAGATTCCCAGGTGATTCTAATGTGCAGCCAAGGTTGAGAGCCACTGTCTTAGAAGGTTCATAATACTAAAGGTTCATTCTCTTTCTTCAATTATAGTATCATTTAATTGTGATAAGAATCTCCTATTACTGGTCAAATCAGATAGTTCACTCTCTATCTGTATATGTATCATTTCTGCAGGTGTCTAGCCAAGGCAAATTTGAAGAAAAAATTGAGGGTCTTGCTCTATTACATAAAACTATAGTAAAAGGAATTGATGTTGATCCCTTTATAGATAAGTGGACCATTGGGCAGATTTCAGAGCTAAGAGAGAAATCTATATATTTATTAAAACTTAATATATGACACACTACGCAGTAATGACGATAATGATGGTAACAAAATGGTTACTCATATGGGCACAGAACAAAGAAGTTTGATTGTCTTCTGACACCACAACTAAAAACATTCTACTTAAATACGATATTAGGATAGAAAAGGACTATTCACAAGACAGTGCTCTAACCCTTGAGCAAGAAACTGGGAAAGGACTTTTTAGATGAGGAAAAAAAGAGGACAAATGATATTGAAAGCATATATCCAAGCAAGGGTTTGTACATGAGTGTTCATAGCAGCTTTGCTTGTAATAGTAATAACAACCTAGAAACAACTTTTTGTTATTGAAACTTCAAAAGAACAAATGGAAGTGTCTGCATACATCAGAGTAGTGATTATTTTTTTCAGGCAGTATTACTTGCTATTTTCTTCAAAAGTGGCTTTCAGTTTCAGACTTTCTTTTATGGTATGATAGCTTAGATAAAATACTATTTTGATGTCACTGGTGACATGCTTAATGGCAAGTGTACCTCATGGGCATGGATCAGAATGGGTTAAATTGTAATCTTTTATCTCTACTTATGCAGGCTTGGATGAATGACTTAAACAAGTCACTTGTCTCTTTTGGCCTCAGTTTTTCTCCATTATGAAATTAGAGAAAAACAATCTAAAGCAGGGAGCAAATAGAATATATCTGGAGGTTCTACCTGCTATCTTGGATTCATCTTTTATTTTCATTTGCTTAATTATCCTCTTTGGGTTCAGAAAAGAAGTGGCTTGAAACTTTTTACCAATTAATGAGAGAGGGTTGTATTATTACTACCTTCTTATATTTACAGTTTGATTGAAGTGTTATAGTACAATGGAAAGAAAATACTTAAAGTTTATAATTTGAAAAGTTTACATGTATACATTTATCACCATTATAGTGAGCATTCCCACCCCAAGTTAAAGTTCTTTTGTGACACATCCCTTAATTCACCACCTCCCTCCCAGGCAATCACTGGTCTACTTTCTATCACTAGATTAGTTTGCATTTTCTAAAATTATGTATAAATAGAATCTGACGATATGTACTATATTTTGGTTGGCTTTTTTCATATAGTATAATTATTTTTATATGTGTACATGTTGTTTCATGTTTAACTTTTTTTTAATTTCTCAGTAGTATTCCATAATGTGAATATGTCAAATTTACTTATCAGTTCACCTATTGACAGACCTTCAGGTTGTTTCCAGCTTTTTTTATTACTATTACAAACAAAGCTGCAATGCACACTCACGTACAAACCCTTGCATGGATATATATTTTCATTTCTCGTGGGGAAATACCTAGGAGTGGAATGGCTGGGTCACATCTTCAATGTATGTTTAACTTTTTAAGAAACTGCCAAACATTATTCAAAAGTGGTGTAAGATTTTACATTCATTCCAGGAGAGATGAGAGTAGCAGATACTCCACATATTTGCCAAAACTTTTTAGTTCAGCCATTCAAGTGGGTATAAAATAACATTTAATTAGCATGTCCCTAATGACTAATGCTAGTATTATCTAAGCTACTCCACAGTATTGCTGCTTTAGCATCCATTTTGTTTGGCCAAGTGACCTATTGGGGTCTTAAACTGACACTAGCCCACTCCTGCAAACTCATCCTATATAATAAAAACCTAATATGCTAAGTGTCTGGTCGTCGGTCATCCGTTCAACCAATCAAAGCATAATATGCTAATGATATGCTAAGGCCGTTCAACCACTCGCTATGACGTGCACTGGCCACCAGGGGGCAGACACTCTGACAGGTAGGTTAGCTTGCTGCTGGGGGCTGGCTTATCAGGACTGATTGAGATGAGCTGGAATTATCTGGAGCCCTCCTGCAGTCCCTCCCTGGCTTGCCAACCTCCCATGTCCTTAACCAGCCCTGATCGTGCACTGTTGGGGTCCCTCAGCCTGGCCTGTGCCCTCTTGCAATCTGAGACCCCTCTGGGGATGTCAGAGAGCTGGTTTCAGCCCAATCCCGTAGGCCAGGCCAAGGGACCCCACTAATGCACAAATTTGTGCACTGGACCTCTAGTGCATAGATAACAGCCCAGAGTCACAAGTAAATATAAGTTCCTGACATTTCCCCAACAGCCCTTCTGATAATTTCCCCTAGGGCTTCCCTTGTGTACTCCTTACATAAGACCCCCTGAATCTAGTCAAACCCAGCCCTTTTTGGTTTTAATTGATCAATCCAGACTTAGCACAGCAGGCCAAAAACACTCTGCCCATGAACCCTAGTAAAGGCATGTATCCCAGGTCCTGCTGCTCTCTCTGTCTGCACTCTCCTTGCCTCCGTGTTATAAAATTGGGATTATAATATTTTACTTATTGTGGCCTCTTAAAGCTTACTGTGTACTTCCTTCAGGACTTGAGTAATAAACTGTTTTATTAATTTAATTCTTTGGATCTTTTGTTAAACCAGAGCTCACCATCAGACACGGGAGCTGTGGGAGAAGGCAAGATCTACTTGGTAAATGTTAATTCAACAAAATCACAATAACCAATGATGCTGAGCTGCTTTTCATATCCTTATTGTCATCAATACCTCTTCTTTGGCGAAGTATCTATTGAAATCACATATTATTTCAGATTATAAAAACTGTTTATATATTATATAGACAAATCCTTTGTTGGTATAACATAATATTTCACCCAGTCAGGTTTGTCTTTTTGTGTTCTAAACAGAAGCTTAGAAATGAAAGTTTTAAATTGTGTGAAGTTCAATTTAGCTTTTTTTTTATAAAGTATATTTTATTGATTTTTTTACAGGGAGGAAGGGAGAGGGATAGAGAGTTAGAAACATCGATGAGAGAGAAACATGGATCAGCTGCCTCCTGCACACCCCCTACAGGGGATGTACCCGCAACCAAGGTACATTCCCCTGACCGGAATCCAACCTGGGACCCTTCAGTCTGCAGGCCGACGCTCTATCCACTGAGCCAAGCCGGTCAGGGCAGTATTTTTTTTCTTTTTTCTACTTTTTGTGTGCTGTTGAAAATAGTTCTTTTTTAAAAAAATACATATTTTATTGATTTTCCACTGACAGGAAGGGAGAGGGACAGAGAGTTAGAAACATCGATGAGAGAGAAACATCGATCAGCTGCCTCCTGCACACCTCCCACTGGGGATGTGCCCGAAACCAAGGTACATGCCCTTGACTGGAATCGAACCTGGGACCCTTCAGTCCGCAGGCCGACGCTCTATCCACTGAGCCAAACCGGTCAGGGCTTGAAAATAGTTCTTGAGTAACATTTTTCCTCAAGAA
This sequence comes from Myotis yumanensis, assembly GCF_028538775.1. Taxonomy (NCBI): domain Eukaryota; kingdom Metazoa; phylum Chordata; class Mammalia; order Chiroptera; family Vespertilionidae; genus Myotis; species Myotis yumanensis. The sequence goes on from NW_027223752.1 coordinate 178,929,877, forward strand.
GTTTTAAAGTTTTAGCTCTATCATTTAGGTCAATGATACATATTTATTAACTTTTGTGAATAATGCGAATAAAGGATTCATTGTCTCTTATATATGTAAGCATTTATGTGTTTATTGATTTATGCTATTCATTTGTGCATATGGCTAGCCAATTGTTTCAGCATTTCCAAAAATAATTCATTTTTGGAAATACGACTCTTTCCCAGTGATTTGTATGGAATCTTTATCAGAAGTCAATTGACTATATACAGGTTATCCCCCCAAAATCTATATAGACTTTAACAGCTGATAGCTCAATTTTGAAAATGAAATGTATTTTAATAAACACTGCCTTTATAATTATACATACATTTTTGGTGAGCTCCTATATGTATAACATATTTCTCAGACACTCTATACTGTTAATCTCTATGTCATTTTAAACCAATATAATATAATTTTCATTGATGAAGTTTTATATTTTGATATCAAAAAGCATAAGTCCTTCATGTTTGTTCTTTGTCAAAACTGTCTTGGCTATCTTAGGTTCTTCCCTTTCCATGTACACTGTAGGATACAATATCTACAATGTTTCAGACTGAGAATTTTACAGGGATTGTGTTGAATCTATAGAGATATGGGCAAACTGGTATTTAAATAATATTGATTATTTTAAACCATGGACATATTTATTTACATATTATTTAATTTTTCCTGGAATCTATTATAGTGTTTACTGTGCTGGACTTACACTGTTATCAAATATATACCTAATTTATTTTAAATTTTTAAAGTTACTATAAATAATATTAATTAAAATATTATTTCCAGCTGATTATTGCTAGTGTCACCACATAGCATCAATCATTGTATGTTGATTTTGTACCCTATAAACTTTCTACGCTCAACCTAGAATCTAATTTGTAGGTTCATTAGAAATTTCCACATAGATAATCATGTTTCTATGGGTAAAGACACTGTTTTTTCCTCCTTTGACATCTGATACCATTTTGTTTATTTTTCCTTCTTATTGAAGTGATTAGGACAATAATACATTCAAATATTTTTTAATATGGTGAATTATATTGACATTCAAATGTCACATTGACTTTGCATTTCTAAGGGGGAAATACACCACATGGTCTTAATATCTTATTCTTTCCTTATATTGGTAGGTTCAACTTATTAAAATTTTGTTAAGAATTTTTGGTTTATGTTTATAAGAGATACTAGTGGCCCCTTGCATGAAGATTCGCGCAATAGGCCTTCCTTCCCCTGGCTGCTGGCACCGGTTTTCCTCCAGCACCCAGGACCCAGGCCTTTGGTCCAGCCCCAGCAGCAAGGCTTGGCTTCTCTGCTCCGAGTGCTCCCAGACCCTCCTTTTTTTTTTCCCAGCTCCTTGAGCTGAGGCCAGGGCTGTGTGTGTGTGTGTTTGTGTGAGTGTGTGTGTGTGTGTGTGTGTGCTCACTCACACAACTCTCTCTTCTCCAGTACTCTCCCCTATAAATTTTACCTGACTTTGTCTTCCTAATTCTGAACTCGTTTTTCAGTAGGGATATTACCAAAATCTGTTTGGGTCCCCCCCTCCCTATACTGATGCTTTGAAACTCTCTAGACAGCAAGGTATCAGTCACATCATTTGTGTTTGTTCTCTTAGTGATCGTTGCCAAAATTTGAAAAGTATCACTTCATGTATTTTGTTCATGTTTTATTTTAGATATTAAGATTAATCTGGTTCCTGTTAGCCTATCATGCCCAATAACAGAAGTGATTATTAGCTTTTTGGAGATAGACACATAGTCTGACATTAAGAATTTATCTTTTCTAGCTTTAATTAGTGGGATGCCAAACTCCATAAGAAAGATATCACTGCCTTAATTATCCCATTCTTGGCATCACAACTGTTGATAGTAGAACATAGCATCTATGTTCAAATCCATAGAAATAACACAAAAGATAATAGACTTTTCAGCTAACTGTCTTTGTTAACAACTCAGACCAAGATCAAAATATGTATTTAATATATTAATCCAGTGATTCACATGGTGGATTGATTAGACCAATTTTTTTCATTCACTTTGTAGTATTGAATAAAATTCCTCGTTTGCCTATGACCATTTAAAAAATGATCTGCATTTAAACTTGGCTGTTCATAGAATATGGATTATATTTACTTTGCTTTTATAAAATAAACATAACTTAACTCCTTTTGCAACTTCATGTTCTCTGTTCTCATAGTTGTACACATCCTCCTAACAAACTATGATACCCACCTTTTATCATACAGTCAGGTCTTTTGACATTGAAGCCATATCAATTCCCCAGGACTCCTGGTAGCACCCAAAGCCTGAATCGAGAACTTTTGCATAAGTGATCAGAAGTATGATAATGATTATTGTACCTTAAAAAGGACCCACATAACACCCCACCCTGACATACTTACATTTGTTCCAAAAGTTATAGGAAGAAAGGAGAATTCATTGGTTAAAGAAAGAAATCTAAACCAAAAACTAATTATAAAAAAATAAGTTAGACCTATGAATTTTGTAATATAAGTATTAATTATGTTTTGTAATATAAATATTAATTATGTTTATGAAAGGCTGCATAAAAAGGGTAAATGTCTCTGCATTAAAAATAATATTTTATTAGTGTCATTTTATGGAGAAACCTACTGCAACCAATGCCATAATAATCTATGCTCTCCAAACTTTTATTCTCTTTCTAATCTACTTTTATTCATGTACTCACGTTTGGCTCACATATATATGCATACAAAACTTTTTTTTTAGCCACTTTGGTGAAGAATGCAATAAAAATAATATTTTAAAATGTATGAACTAGCCCTGACCGGTTTGGCTCAGTGGACAGAGTGTTGGCCTGTGTACTGAAGGGTCCCAGGCTCAATTCCAGTCAAGGGCATGTACCTTGGTTGCGGGCACATCTCCAGTAGGAGTTGTGCAGGAGGCAGCTGATCGATGTTTCTCTCTCATCGATGTTTCTAACTCTCTATCCCTCTCCCTTCCTCTCTCTAACAAACCAATAAAATATATTTTTAAAAATGTGTGAACTATAAATGCTCTAATATCCACTTATAATACTTAGATATATATTTATCGAAAATGTAATTTAAAAAATAAATATTTTATCAAAAATATTTTGGTCCAATTCACTGATGAATAAATGATCAGTAAGTGCATATTCAGTCTTAGAATTATTTGATACTTAAACAGCAATGATATGCAGTTTAAATTCAGAACCTATGTTATGATTTTCATGAGGTTGTAGAAATCATTCACATTTTGGGTATGACTGGATAATAGTGGAGATGAAATTTCCAACATAACAGAAGTGCTAAAAGATGTGTCCAACTTCCCTCTCTCTAATCATTTGGATTGGGCTATTTATAGATTAGAGAAAGCTTGACAAAAGTTCACCAGCATCAAGAAATTGAAATTCTCTTTAAATTCACACATGCTGCCCAGAATTTTTGGAGCTTCCTAGAAATTGTACTAATTCCAGATAGCATAGCAATAATTTTCACTCACTGCAAATTCTGCTAACAACTCTTGACAGCAAAAGGAGGAAATAGATTTGATCTATTTATTCACTAAAATTGTACTACCTGGAAAGCATTTCTGAGATACTTATAATTCCTCATAGAAAATCTAGTCATTCTGGTTAAAATATGAATCAAGGGGAAAGAATAAACCATTTTCTGCCTGATTCTGAATTTACAAGTAAATTCAGAATTTACTGAATTTAGTAAAGGAGATCAAATATTTAATTGTGACCTTTCCTGGACATGTGTTAAAATGTTCCTAGAGGTTAAAACAAACCTCTAGAACCAGAGTCTATAAGATGATCAAATGCCCCTTTCTATATGGACACTGTATAGACCCTTTTCTTCTACTAGGTGTTAAGCAGCCTTCATTTTCATTCATTCTATGAATATAGAGTGTGCTATATAAAAGGGTTGTTTTTCAAAACATTCAAGAGCCACTCACAAACAAAATAATTTAAAAACTCAAGGAACTTTAGATCTGACAGGAACCATGGAAAACATTTAGTTCAGTACCTCCAGTTTTATAGATGATGAAACTGAACTCATTGAAGAGATTTCTTTGATTGACCTATTTTTTTTTACCTCTTTCCCTAGCCTAATCACATCTTACTTTGAAATGACTATGTGTATTACTATTAGTTTAAGAAAGATATTCATAGTCTCAATTTTGATCAGTTATGCTTTGAATTTCAGCACTAGTGCTTATCATCCTGCTTTGAAACAACTAATTGGCATTGGTTACTTAGGGTGTAACATTCCTCTCTGCAGAGGGAGCCCAGACTGTGGCTGAGGTTCCTCCCAGAGGGAGCGAGCCTAAGCCATCAATAGGATATTCCCTGAGGGCTTGTGAGAAGGGGCAGGCTGGACTGAGGAACCAACCCAGTGCACGAATTTTTGTGCACTGGGCCTCTAGTTGATAATATAAGAGAACTGGGAAACACCATACACCATAGGAATTTTCAACATCATTAATATATTCACTATTACTATTTAATCAATGATCATCATCTCTAATTTTATTTGATCTATGATCAGACTTTGATGTGGTTCATCAACCTTCCTCCTTAAAACACTTTCTTCATCTGACTTCCAGATGACCACATTCTCCTCATTTTCCTTCTTCCAATCTAATGGTCTCTTTTTCATCTCCTTTGCTCTTTCTGCCTCATCTCTCTGACTTCTTAAAACATCTGATTTCTGGTGCTCAGTCCTGACTATCTTTTCTTCTTATAAAGTTAACTCCCTTGGTGTCCTGTGGCTTTAAATATTACTATATGCAGACAACCCCCTAAAATGCATCTCTAGCACAGACATCTCTCCCAGGACTTGGCATGAATTTAGACATCATATCATAAAACATTATTAATATAGTTAAATGATTGTCTTTTTAAAGTTAGTGTTTAATATTTGCTTACTAATTTTTTCTTCTTTTTCTTGACGTGGCTTTTTTCTTTCTATTTGATATTTCTGTATGCATGCATTTTGATTCAAACTTTATAATGAGAGTCCCATTAATAAATAGCAGCCAGAGTTTTCTTTTAGCTGTATATATGGCAATCACTGACATATTTGAATTTATTATTTTACAGTCTGAACTTTAATGTTCTATGGCAGTATATTTCTAAGCCCTACCATCATTTCAATGACATACTTTTGATGATCAGAGTAAGTTTTTTCAATCTATTGTTTTTCTACTACATATTATATTTATAATTATTGTTGTTATTTTAGTTATTTTAGCATTAATTCTTAGGTCATCAAAGTCTAAATTTAGTTCATATGTTTACTATTCTTCCTTAATGCGTGAACCTGAGAATAATTTAATGTCAAACATATCACTTGACATATATATGCTAGTTTTATTATGTTTATTATTTCTTTCTTTATGAAAACCACGGAGGAGTTAATTATTGTGGTTTTCACAAATTTTCTTAGATTTGTGCACTTATTTATAGCTATTTTTTGTTTTGCATCTTGGAATTTTCCTTCCGCATTATTTTCTTCTGCATACACTGTCTACTTAAGAATGCGTTTTAGTAACATTTCATTTGTAACAAAACCTTTGTTTACTACTATTGTTGGTAATGTATTTTTTTTCTTTTTCCTACCTCATACTTTCAAGATGTTTGTGAAGAAACAAGTGAGTATGAAGTAAAATATCGTTCCACTACTTTCTGAGGTCCATTTTTTCTTAGAAAGTCAGTGTCAGTATAAATTTTATTCCATTGAAAGTAATTTAATTGTTTTTGATAATCAACTTAGGGTTATATGATTAGTTATATATTTTTAAATTATATTCACTGGTAGTCAGGGGTGTTGGCCTACCAAACTTCCAGAAATTCTAGTGTGTGTGTGTTTAATATTACTATGGCTAAGAAAAATATTTTAAACTATGGGTGGTCTGTCCCTAACCAAAACTAAAATTTTCAGTTAATAAAATGCATTTAGCTAATTGCAGATTTATTTTACAAAAGAAAAAAAATTCTATCACCTAATTTTTCCATGTAATTGCCATTTTGCAATCCCTCAAAATATCTTTAAAAGTTCAAAAGCTTAGATTGTATTGTGTGTGTGTGTGTGTGTGTGTATGTGTGTGTGTGTATCCTAATATATGAAAACTCAGGGTCCATAAGCACCGACCGAATGCTCGACTGAACCGTGGAAGTCAGTCCTGCAGTCAGTGCTGGGTTGCCATGGCGACCCAGCACTGATTGCCACGCTGTGCGGGAGCAGTGACCCAGCACTGACTGCCTAAGAGGCTGCAGATCAGGCCCAGAAAGAGGCCAGGAGAGAGAGGCAGGGTCTAATCCACAGCCTCTGTGGCAGCTGTTGATCAGCCTTTGCCTCCCTCTTTCTCTCCCGGCTTTACCAGCAGCCACACCTCTCTTTCTCTCTGGCCTCTGTGGGGGCTGCTAATCAGCCCTGCCTCTCTGATCAGGTCCAGAGATAGGCCTAGAGACGCTGACTGGCATAGAAATGGACCAATCAGAACCAAATTGCCCAGCAGGGCAGGGAAGTTAGGGGCAAAATCAGGCCTGCAGGGGAGGGCAGTTGGGGGCTATCAGGCAGGCAGGAAGAGAGGCTAGGGGCGATCAGGCTGGCAGGCAGAGGCAGTTAGGGGCTATCAGGCAGGCAGGAAGAGGGGTTAGGGGCAATCAGGCAGGCAGAAAGAGGCAGTTAGGGGTGATCAGGCAGGCAGGCAGGTGAGCAGTTAGGAGCCAGTGGTCCCAGATTATGAGAGGGATATCCCTGATTGGAGAGAGTACAGGCTGGGCTGAGGGAACCACCCCCTCCATGTATTAATTTTATGCAGTGGGCCACTAGTATATATATAATTGCAAATAGTAAAATCTCATTTAAGTCCTCAGACCCAATTAGTTATTCCTTGTGTTTATCAAAAACAATGTTATTTTCAGTATATATAAAACAATTTAGTTATTTTTCTTTATATATAAAAAGCTCTGGTTTTAATGGTTCATTTCAGAGCCTTCCCTATCAATTGTTTTCAGAGATGGTTTTTATAATATAGTTTCACAGCAATAAATGTGCAGCGACCATTTCCTTTTTGATGGTAGTTGAAAGAATTTCTGAAACTGTTCATAAAGATGTGACAGCTGCATTTAAATGACCAATCTTAAATGGATTATAAAGCCTCCTCATTAAGAATGGTGCCATTGTTCAGACTGATGTTGTGTGGGTGTGTCTTTTATTACCTACTAGAGGCTTGGTGCACGGATTCATGCACATTAAAAGGAAATTAATTAGAAGGTGGCCAGCAGGCAGGACTGGATGAGACAGGCCAGAAACACCCTGAAGCCAATATCCTGTGGTCCATCCCTGTCCGGCACATCTGGGGCGGCGCCAGGGCTCGAAGGGTGTTTGCAGGGTGAGGGGGATCCCTCTGGCAGGTGGGGTCCTTCGGCCTGACCTGTGATGATCGGGCTGAAAATAGCAGTCCAACATCCCCTGAGGGGTCCCAGATTGCAAGAGGGCACTCTGCAAAGTTTGTGTCTACCCCCTGGTGGTTAGTGAGCATCATACCTACTGGCTGGTCAGCTGGTTGGCCTGGTTGCTTAGACTTTTATATATATACTAGAGGCCCGGTGCACAAAAATTTGTGCACTTGGGGGGGGAGAGTCCCTCAGCCTGACCTGTGCCCTCTCGCAGTCTGGAACCCCTCGGGGGATGACCAAAGGCTGGCTTAGGCCTGCTCCTTGGGGGATTGGGCCTAAGATGAAAATCAGACATCCCTCTGGCAGTCCGGCAGCCCTCAGGGGATGTCCACTTGCCAGCGGGGAGCAGACCTAAACTTCAGTCAGACATCTTTAGCGCTGCTGAGGAGCCAGGAGAGGCTCCCACCACCATCCCTGTACTGGCAGCCATCAGCCTGGCTTGTGGCTGAGCAGAGCTCCCCCATGTGGGAGCACACTGGCCACCAGAGGGAAGCTCCTGCATTGAGCGTCTGCCCCTTGGTGGTCAGTGTATGTCATAGTGACCAGTCATTCCCAGTCTTTCTGCTGTTAGGGTCAGTTTGCATATTACCCTTTTATTATATAGGATAGAGGCCTGGTGCACGGGTGGGGGCCGGCTGGTTTTCCCTGAAGGGTGTCCTGGATCAGGCTGGGGGTCCTGCTTGGGTGCCTGGCCAGCCTGGGTGAGGGGCTGATGGCTGTTTGCAGATGGTCACACACCTTTTAGGGTGGGGGTCCCCACTGGGGTGCCTGGCCAGTCTGGGTGAGGCGCTGAGGGCCGTTTTCAGGCTGGCCAGCGACTGAAGCTCCCAGCCTCTCCTTTTTTTCTTTTTCTTTTTTTTATTCTGGGATTTATTTACCTTCTATAATTGAAACTTTGTTGCCGTCACTGGAACTGAGAGCTGGCTCCAGCTCTGAGGCTATGGCCTGCTGAATGCAGGTATCTGGGGTTTGTTTAGCTTCTATAATTGAAACTTTGTTGCTTTCAGAGCTCAGAGCCAGGCCGTGGCAGGCGGGGAACCTTGGCTTCCTCCATCACTGGAGCAAGAAAGCCTCCTGCTCGCTCCAGCTGCGTGGCTGCCAGCTGCCATCTTTGTTGGCGCTTAATTTGCATATCGCCCTGATTAGCCCATGGGAAGCATAGCAAAGGTACGGTCAATTACCTTTTTTGTCTTTTATTAGATAGGATATATATAGATGCTTAAAGCCAGATGATTAAAAAGGTAAAAAATAAAGATTATTTTAATGATTGACGCAATCAATTTTAACTTTTACTTAAATATACTTTAATAGACTTTATAGAATATTTTTCTTCTATCTTTAAATCATTTGATATAACATGTTATAAGTGTTTGACATATTACCATTCCTTTGCTATTTTCCTGTCATAACAACAAACTGATAAGCTCAGTTTCCCCTATGACCATGATCTAGAGCTACTACCTATAGAGATAATTTAAACCTTTGACATTAAAGTCATGTTTAATTCAATGTTTATTATTAAATAATAATGTTGTTTCAGAATCTTATATCTGTAACAAGGGAAGAAAAATTATCTAACAGTGTTTTTTTCTCAATCTGGAAAGAATGCTTTATAGTATAAGCTTTAAATTGCTAATCTTTTCACTTAAATAAATATTAATACATTTTCAATATGCGGTGTCATTATATTTAAACATTCTGTTAGCACTTCAGGGAAGGCAGCATAAACTAATTCTCATCAACTCTTGAAATGCTTAAATTCAGAACACTGTCATAATGAAGGTACCGGATGCAAGGCATGTTGCACACTACATTCTACTCCCCAATTATCTGTGCTACTTTTATATAGTAGATACTTCTGTCAATTGTAATTTCATCTTGGCTGAAACACAAAATGGCATGAAGGCTAAGCAGATGGTTGTCTCAAATAGGGGAACACAAATAAAATTTACGGGAAATTTTCCAGTCTAGTAGCAGAAAAGGGAATTAGTCACCAACTCATTTTATTGTTCATGAGTATTATGTGCCAAATCCTCCATATTATGTGTGGAAAATAATCCTATTTGAACCCAAACAATTTACAAAACATTAAACTGAATTGCAAGTATGACTGGTTATAAGAAACTAGTAATTGTCAATTTACTATAATGATTTTCTTATTACTAATTAATAAATAAAAAGAAAAAATATATAATGAAATAATAAATTAGGAAATAAACAGTTTGTGCTTATCTTTTGTATTATTTAGGCAGCCTTTGCCTTGAACTGAATTGTAGTCCATTAAAATAAATTTTAGGAGGAAAGTGTCTATTTTGGGGGTGTGGTGGGATGAGTTGGGGGAGCTTTAGAGTGTTCCTGTCGCTTTTTTTCTTAGGATAAGGTTCCTAATGTAAAACGGATTGCAGCAGATGAGTGGGTTAAAAAACTGTGGTACATCTACACAATGGAATTCTATGTGCTATGGTAAAAAATAAGGAATTCTTACCATTTGCAACAGCATGGATGGAACTTTAAGAGCATTATGCTAAGCAAAATAAGGCAGTCGGAGAAAAATAAATAATATCACATGATCTCACTCATTTATGGAATATAATGAACAACATAAACAGATGAACAAAAACAGATCCAGAGACAGAGAAGCATCGATCAGACTATTGAACCTCAGAGGGAAGGTAGGGGAGGGTGGGGGTAAGGGGAAGAGATCAACCAAAGGACTTGTATGCATGCATATAAGCTTAACCAATGGACACAGACACCAGGGGGTGAGGACATTAGAGGGGGTGTAGGGGGCAATGGAGGATAAGGACACATATGTAATACCTTAATCAATAAAGAAAAAAATTCAAAAAAATCAATGGAAAAATATCCTTGGATTAGGATTAACAATACAAAACAAAAAAACAAAACAAAACTAAAGGAATGAAGTATTGATATACACTATAAGTGAGCCATAAACTATTATGCTAAGTGAAAGAATCCCATAATAAAAAATATATATATCTATAATAATAAAAGGGTAATATGCTAATTAGACCAGATGTCATTCTGGATGTTCTTCCTGACAAAGCCAGGGCCAGAGGGAAGCCAGCTCTCCGGTGCCTGCTGGCAGCCTGAGGGAAGCCATCCCAGGTCCCTGGTGACTGCCGGTGGCCAGAGGAGGGAAGCAGCCCAGATCCCGGGTGCTGGAGGGAAGCTGGTGCCAGCAGCCTGGGGAAGGAAGGCCTACTGTTGCATGAATTTTTGTGCATCGGGCCTCTAGTATGATATAATTCAATTTATATGAAATATCCAGAATTGGCAAATCTAAAGAGACAAAAAGTAAATTAGTAGATGCCTAAGGCTGTGGTTGGGGTGGGATGGTAATGGAGAGTGACTGCTAATAGGTACAAGGTTTCTTTTTGGGATAATAAAAATATCTATATCTATATCTATATCTATATCTATATCTATATCTATATCTATATAATCACAAATTGATCCTTGAATTGAAACTTTGTATTAAACAGAGGAGATGAGGGAGACATCCTACATTTTTTAAGCCTGGAAACAAGTGAGAGAAGTCAATAGTTGGTTTTATATTTTTGAGTTCAAAGAAATATAATATGAAACTCAAACACAGAATCTAGGGCCACTTTAAAGAGAAACAGATCATTAGGCTCACCTGGATGTTAATAAGGACACCAAGACTCCTATCTCTCTTCTCCTTTAAGTGAATCTAAATGCAAAAAACCTGAGAAATAGTTTGATTTAATTACTCTAAGGAGAGTCATGGTTTGAGATAGTAATTCTTGAGATACAGGACTAAGAAGTAAATTCACCTGAAAAGGAGGAAACAACACATGTTTATAAACTGTGTAGCTGAATATTTATTTAAATCTTTTTTTAGGATATAGTATCAAATATAGCATTTATCTATTTTAAAATTTTAATGTTTTTATTGACTTTTAGAGAGGAAGGGAGAGAGACAGAGAGATAGAAACATCCATGAGAGAAACATCATCAATCCACTGCCTCTTGCACCTCCCTACTGGGGATCAAGCCACAATCAGGGTATGTGTCTTGACTTGGAATCAAACTGGTGACCTCTTGGTTCCCAGGTCAAAGCTCAATCACTGAGCCACATGGCCAGGCTAGTATTTATCTTTTTGTTTTTGCATTGAATTGATTAATTTTAGCAAAGTCTACAAAAAATGTACAGATCATACTTAATATTGAATGCTTTCTCCCAAAATACGGAAAGCCATATATATATATATATATATATATATATATATATATATATATATATGAAGAGAGAGGGAGAGAGAACGGCTGTCTTAGATTTATTTTGGAATATATCTTATTAGTTCAAGCATAAGGCAATGTTAACTTCCACTTTTGAGTATAGAGTAGTTTAGGGTACACAAATAGCTTCATCATGAATAATTTAAAAAGTTGGGTGTATGACAATAAAGATTGAATTTTTAAAATGCAATCAATTTTTGTTTAGAAAGAGAGAGATAAATTTGTTGTTCCACTTATTTATGGCTTCATTGGTTGCTTCTTATATGTGTCCTTGTCAGCGGTGGTTGGGGTGGTTTCTGGCCAGAGGTAGCTTCTGGCCAGAGACAGTACTCTGCATCCCCAGTTCTTGTCTTGCTTGTAGGAATGAATTCAAACAAGAGACAGCAAATAACAGCAAAAGCAGGTGAGGACTTATTTGTAGGAAAGAAATACACTCTGTTAGAACCTGAGTAGGCAACTCAGCCAGCTGAAACCAACCAGTGCACCAATATTTGGGAGTTTAGAGGATTTATACCTCTAGGCTAGTCAAGGAGCAAGTCATCCCCTTCTTCCTCTCTCTCTCTCTCTCTCTCTCTCTCTCTATATATATATATATATATATATCTTTAAGCTATAAGTCTCCTGGGTCTTATGACATCAGTTGACTACATCCAGAGGGCTCAGAATCTTTTCTCCTCACATAGGGTCTTGCCACCTCTACGGTCTATTTTCAGTTTGTCACATCTCATATGTACTCCCTTCAAGCCCCAGCTGCCTCTCCTAGCTCATCTATTTCTATCTGCCTACTCTAAGCCCCTTATCGGAGATGGAACTCACAAGGGGATGATGCTCCAATCCACTTAGCTACCTGACCATGTCTAAAAAAGGTTGGATATTTTGCCCAGCCAGTGTGGTTCAGTAGTTGAGCATTGACCTATGAATCAGGAGGTCACAGATTCCTGTTAGGACACATGCCCGGGTTGTGGGCTCAATCCCCAATAGAGGGCATACAGGAGGCATGATCAATGATTCTGTCTCATCATTGATGTTTCTATCTCTCCCTTCCTCTCTGAAATCAATAAAAAAATATATTTTAAAAAGATTGGATTTTTTTAAAATCACCTTTTTCAAGGCATCAGAGAGCTACTCAAGCAGCCACGATGAGTAAGACCAATATTACCAAGAGGGGAGGGCCAAATTCTGCATTTGGTTTTTCTGTCAGAGGCACTTGTCAATTCTGGGCTCAGAGCAAGAGACTGAGAATCCAGCCTTTTCCAGGAAGAGATTCTGATACAGGAGAAAGAAACCATAAGAACTTCTGGCAGAAAAACAGTTGAAAATATATAATAGAGACATTAGGAGACCAAGCCACATGGAAATTCTTTCTCTTAGAAGCTTTTCAAAGAAGAAGAGATTATAGGACTCAAATGACATTTTAGTGGTCCTCTTGCACTCACCAAAAAGCTAGACTCTTTCTCAGATGGATTCTCTAAGCATTTCATAACAAGTTGCTGCCAATTTAATATCTGGTTCTGTATTAGTTTGCTGGGACTGCCATACAAAGTATCTAAAACTCTGTGTCTTGTCAATAGTTCTGGAGGTTGGAAGTTCAAGATCATGGTGTTGGCGGGGACAGTTTCTGAGGGAGAAACTGTTCCATACCTCTCTCTAGTTTCTAATACTTTGCTGAAAAGTTCCTGGTGTGTACTTTGTAGATACATCATCTTGATCCTTGCTTTCAAGTTCACATGGCATTCTCCCTATGTGATGGAATTTTGTGTTCAAATTTCCTCTTTTTATAAGGATACCGGTTATAATGGATTACAGTTTACCAAAAGGTTCTCATTCTAACTTGACTTCATATATGGAAAGCCACATACATGTGTACATATTAATATCCTCCTAATATATAAAAGCCCAGGGTTGTAAGGATTGATCATGACCGAAGGCTGATCAACCCAAAGTCCTTCAGTCAGCGCTGGGTTGCCGTGGTGACCCAGCACTGACTGCCCAGGGGGCTGAGACCAAGAGAGAGAGGCGGGGTCTGATCAGCAGCCTCAGTGGCAGCTGTTGATCAGTACTTTCCTCTCTCTTTCTCTTCCTCTTTCTTTCTGAGTTTCGCCAGCAGCTGGGCTTTTCTTTCTCTCCTGGCCTGGGGCGCGGGGGGGGGGGGGGGGGGGGTGGGGGGGGTGGACAGCAACTGTTCAGCCCCACATCTCTGATCAGGCCCAGAGATAGGCCCAGAGATGCTGACTGGCATAGGAACTGACCAATCAGAACCAAATGTGGATGCTGTGAAGAATCAATGGCTGTTTAGGAGGCAGAGCTTTTGATGCTGACTGGCATAGAAACCGACCAATCAGAACCAAATTTCCCAGCAGGGGAGGGCAGTTGGGGGCAACCAGGCTGGCAGGATGCAGGCTGGGCTAAGGGAACCTTCCTCCATGCACAAATTTTATGCACTGGGCTTCTAGTCTATATATATAAAAGCCTAAGTGACTGAACAACCAAACGACCAGTTGACCAGTTGTTATGATGCACTGACCACCAGGGGGCAGATGCTCAATGCAGAAGCTGCCCCCTGGTGGTCAGTGCACTCCAACAGTGGGAGTGGTACTCAGCTGACTCACCTGTCCCAGCAGCCCACTAGCCCGGTGGCCGCCATTCACTTCCTCAGTAGTCCTGCAGGTCCAATCTCTGGAGAATGGGCCAGGCACTGATGGACCGGCACTGATGGCATGATCCCGACAGCACCACCAGCATAATTGGAAGTCAGCTTTGGGCACCACAGCCGCTTCCCCTCCCTAGACATTCAGCAAGGAAAAATGATATATAAGCGGCTTCCAGGTGGCTCCCGATAACCAGTGCGAACATCTGCAGGATGGATCCAGATCCTGGGCCGACAAGGGCATCCCTGCCTGTCCGGAGGGCTGATTGTGTACTGGCCAGCCCCCCACTCCCCTCAGGATGGGCACCAGATGCAGGGCTCACAGCTGGCAAGCGTCTCTGTGGCAGCGCGAGCCTCTCCCAATCAGGACTGATTGGGCACGAGCCTGTGGCAGATGCAGAGGGGCTGGGATGAGCAGGAGCTGCAGGCAGGAGTGGCAGGCTGCATTGGACTGCCAGCTTTGGCCCAATCCCCGCAGGTCACACAGAGGGACCCCACCTATGCACAAATTTGTGCATTGGGCCTCTAGTGTGTGTGTGTGTGTGTAGTTTTTTTTTTTTGTACAGGTCACATTCTGAGGTACTGGTGAGTAGAGAAGTAGAGCCTTAACATATGTTTTGGGGGCACAAAATTCAACCCATAACTGAAAGTTTAGTTTTCTGGGGTGTCATAAGGCCCTCTGACATCTCTCCATTTATTTCTACAAAATTGCTGACACTATCAATACATTGCTGATGTAGGTGATTTGATACTACCCACTCCGATTTAGGTGTTGGTTATTTTACCATTTAGTTTATTTGCAGAGATTTATTATGCCTATATGCTCTATATATTATTGTAGCAAAGGTCTTGAGATTTAATGACTATAATAACGCCATTATGTGTTTAGCCTCCTAAGTTGCTTTGTAAGCTCAACATTTTGATTTTTTTAAGATTTAAGAATCATATTCTTTAGTTACAGAACAATTTAAGTTGTTTTCTTCTTCTTTCTTTTTTTCCCCCTCCTTCATTCTCTCTATTATTTCCTTTGGGAAATCTTTATAATCATCAGTGTAGGGGCACTTGGATTATAATCTCTTTCCAATATTTTCTTTTTCATTTCTCCACTTTGCCTGCAGATAGATTTTATATTTTCTCTCTTAAGTCAACATTTCCACTTTAGTTTGTGAAAACCATCATTTATTTCATCTTTCCAGTTAACACATTTATTTATCAGATGATCCTTTTAAAAACCTTCCTACTTCATAATTCAAAACCTCTAACAGATGTCACTTCCACCTATAATTACAGATTTTTTTTCTTCCCAAAGGTTTATTGTTTCCATTTGGTCCAATGCATGGGAGAGGGCTCCAGGTGGTTAAAAGAATGGCTAGTAGCTTTGGAAAGAGGCTCAGGCAAAAGCCAGACACCAGGGGAAGGCAGAGGGACCCCTCAAAGGCCTCTGGGCTCCAACAGTTCCTAGTCAGGCTTGAGGATGAGCATTTCAAAGAGATACTTGCCCAGCCCAGCCTGGGGGCCGGCCAGCCTGCGGAGGTGAGTCACGTGGTCGCCCATCTACTTGTTGAGTTTCACCTCCTCACCCCGGGATGTGGTTCTCCAGGAAGTCACAGAGATGAGGGTCTGTGTGGGTAGAGCCAGGGCCTGCAGCTCCAAAAGGCCTGGTTCAGTTTTTCTACAAGGCCAGGGCAGCTTCAATGGCGTCCTGAGTTTCACCCCACTCACCTTGGGAAGGCTTCAGCAGGTCCTGGGAGAGAACAGGGCCACCGTTTTGCATCTTTACTTGCGTTCTTCCCCGCCAACTCCCAGAAGTGGCCCACGAACCCCAGAGTCACATAGTCAAAATAGAAGTCCAGCAGGAGGTAGGTGTTGGAGGTCTGCAGATGCCAGTTGGCCAGGCGGTGGACGGCAGCCTTCACCTTGGTGAAAAAATTCTTACGAATTTGGGAGCTGATGGTTGTTCCTGAAATAAGGAGTTAAGGTAAAAACAAACAAACAAACAAAAAAACCCAACAGTGTTGGCTGGTCTCAGAGGCTGAGGATGGCTGAGGTAGTTCTGAGTCCGAAGGTGGTGACTGGGAAAGAGGCCGGAGAGTGGTGGGAGGCTGGAAGAAGAGGAGTCCCTGGGTCTGTTCCATCCAAACACTGTTGAAGGAAGAGACTGATCTGGGAGACTCCCCAGGGCACTGCCTATAATTTGAGAATTTTAATCACACTCAATGTAACATCTTATTCAGCTGTTGTATTCTATTTTCTTGAATTACTTGTTTCTTGTTTTGGAATCTTGGGTTCCCATTTCATGGTATAGAATTTTTTAGTGAATTTTGTAATTTTTGTTTGAGATGCAAACTTGAGTGAATGATTTTCTGTTCTTTGTTGAATAGATTATCAATTACTTCATTCCAAGTTCTTTAGAGTTTCCAAATCAAGTCTTTTACTAACACCTACAGGTCAGAGGCTGGCTCTGATTCTAAACTTTAACGTGTGCCTTTGATTCTTCTTCTGGATATAAGCAACCATTCATTTTCTGCTGAATCCTAGGAAAATTGGTGGAGACATTTTCTCTTCTATTTGTAATTCAAAAGCATAGCCCCACTCTACACTTCAAACATGAAGCTCAGAATCATTTTTCTGACATTGACAGTTACATATTTGACCCTAGAACTCACTTACTCACTGAAACTAGCCCTTGGAGCCTGTCTCTTAACCAAATTTTTATAGGACCTTTTAACCTCAGTGCTGACTTAGAAGCTTGGCAGCCTTTTAATACATGTTTATGGAAAATTTCATCTCATTTTTACAAATCAACCCTTATTTTGATAGTTAAAAATATTTTATGTCTTAGAAATTTGAAGTAGATTGTGAAGTTTTAAAATGTATTAATGCTACCATCATGTGTACAAAAAAAAAAAGCATATTTAGGGGATTATAAAGACACTAGTTAGTAACCATGCAGAGAGATCTTCCATTAAATTTTGGCCCAATAAACTGCAGCTCTACTATTGATCCAATATGTGACAGCTAACCAAGCCAGTTAATCTTCTTATACATAATTCTGGTCCTATGTCTGATTATTTCTCTGCCTTATCAAAGTTCAGAATGGCCATGGTATTCTTTCAGTTCATCTAAAAATGAAGTAGGCCATTTCTTTCTTCCAGGAAGATAGTGAGTTTGTGAAGACGGAGATAAAACACCTACTTCCCAAGTGGACACTGTGGAGATGAGCAAATTTCTTTTTCCTCCAGGTCACTTGCCAGATGGATCACCACATGCCTCCTGCATATTCATCCTATGATTAATGAGTTACTTGGCACAATCAAACCTGTCTTACTCATAGTTTCAGGAATGAAACACCTAAGAATCTGTTCTTATGTTTGGGTGGCTAAAAGGTCACAGCTCAGAAATCTGACTCCACATGAATTTCACTAAAAATGTCATAAATTTGATAACATTACTAAGTTTATGAGAGTATTAATTTGTCTTAAGAGCCTGAATTATAACTCATAAAATAGTTTCATAATTTTAAATAGTATGGTCTTGAAAAAATTAAGAAGCATATTATTAGCTAGTAGGTATGTTATCATACAAATACATTGTTTCATGTAATAATAATTTAAAATTTTGAAACTAAATTTTACATAAAAAATAAGTAGTCTAAAGTCATTTATCCTAAAATTGCATCATGGTAAATCAGTGGCAGTATCTGCCAAGGTAATCAGAAATGTCAGGTTTAATTTTAACATGCTCGAAGCATTTATTTAACCATCTGCCTACCTCTCATAGAAGTATAGAAAAAAAATCATGTGGATATCACTGAAACACACAAGGTAAGAACAGATATTCAACAAAATATTATTTTATTGCTGCAAAAGTACACTCTAGGCTAACCTCACTCTAAATCATGGATGTACAGAACTGTAGAAACTCATAAGCAACAAACATACCAATATTGAACCAAAGCCTGTTGCAAATATATCACAATCATTGGCTAGAAAGTTTGTATTTTAGCCTTATAAAACCACTGTAGCTAATCACATACTCCTGAAAAAGTATACTGAAAATTCACATCAGTCATAAAGCAAACCAAATTTCTCCAGTTAATATAAAAGTAGTCATTGTGGCAAATCTGACTGCTGTTCTTACACTAGTGTTCCTCAAATATATTTAGTGGAAACTGGTTTTGCAGCATGTTGGTAGGCATTACAGAAGTTCCCATTACCTCAGCTAACTTAGTAGCAGAAAAGTCCAATTTAATTGTATACACTTAGAAAGGGAATTTAATCGCATAGTAAATAATTTTAATATTTTAACTGCTCCTGTATCTTACAAAATAAAATTAAAAACAATGAAAATCAGTCAGGAGCATTATCTATTTAAGAAAATTTTGGTTAGTATTAAAATGTACTAATTTTTAAAATAAATGACAACATTTTAATTTTTTTCATAAGTTTTCTACTAATACCACAAAGTAGTATGAGATCACATCCTGAACGTCACATTTGCTTTTATAAAAACCTGTGAAGGGGATCATTTTTGCAGAAATATCTGAAAACTAAATCAGCTTTCTTATATGCTTCTTAATCTTTTGATATTCAGTCAGTCATTGCATCATTTTCATTTTGTTTGCAAGGATTGCACTGTGTTTGTTTTGTTTAACTGTACAGCACAATCAGTCGGCCATAGATTGTGCCACTACTGTGTCTGTCAACCTCAAACTGCTGGGCTGGGAGTCTCAAACTTTAATTCCCAGTCTGGCTTGCTGAAGGCTTCCTCTAGGCACCTCCAATAGGAAATAGTGGTAGGAAATCACAAGGCAGAAAGAGGAGAGAACCCTCTGTCTTTTCTCTTTGTAGGTGGTTGCTGGAGGTTGCCCTGTGGCAGCAGGAGGTTGGGTCCGTTTGGATTCCTGCAACCTGAGTAGAGGTAGCACACTCTCTGGTTGCATTTGGGGGAGGTGTGGGAGAGGGTGGGGTTGGAGTGGACCCCAAAGCAATTATAACAAAGTCTACAAAATGTAGCAGCAATTGCAGGTTTGTGGGTTGCAGAACAGGAGTGGGGCAGCTTCTCACTGATACCTTTCTTTCATTTGCTCCTCCAATTACCCTGGATTTGCCTTTGCTCTTGCAGTACTTTCAACAATTTGGAAATGTTTCTCTGGTTTGAATTCCACCTGTTTGAAATGATCGGCGTGATTTCTGTTTTCCTGACTGTGCTAGGGGACTGACCTGTTGATCATGATGGGTAGGCATAAATTCTCCTGTTAAGTATGGCATCCTATTGGAGTAGACGGTGACTTTTAAGTGACTGGTTTATTAGAGAAAATTTTAGTGTAAGGATTACTTTTGTTTTCCCCAAACCAAAGATACTTTGGGAACCAATTTGATGAATTCTTAGACATCAGAAATGCCCTTTCATCTGAGTACAAGTTACCATAGTCAAATCATTTTAGAAAAAGTGGGTATTATGGACTGAATTGTGGCCCCCTCAGGAGATAAGGATGTTTACAAAGGTAATTAAGATTAAATGAGGTCATGGGGTTAGGCTCTAATCCAATATGCCCAGTGTCCCAATAAGAAAAGGATATTAGGCCATACTTGAAGAGACACCAGGGAATGAGAGCCCACAGAGAAAAGGCCACGTGAGTGCACAATGAGAAGGCAGTCATCTGCAGACCAATGAGAGGGGCATCAGTTAGCAACCAAGCCCACCAACACCTTGATCTTGAACTTTTAGACTCCAGAAGTATGAGAAAATACATTTCTATTGTTTAAGCCACCCACTTTATGGAGTAGCAAGAGGGAGAGAGTAAGATAAATAGGTTTCTTTACTGTGTAAATCTCCACTGTGATTTTTTTTCAATGAGATTATGCCACATATTTTCCAAAATTGCTCACTCACCTCTTTCTCATGATAAAGTGTCTCGTGAACCTGGTGTTGGCAGAACAGGCTTCCAAATCTACTCTACTACTTGTTCTGCAATTTGTCTCATTTCTTCTCTCTAGCCCCAGTTTTTCAATTCTTTAATAAGACAGTAGAACTATAATTATTCAGTCTAAGCAGCACTGTCCCTCTCTTTGTCTTTTCATAATTGTATTGAAGATCTTAATATAGACAATTGCTCCATCCATCCCTCCTCGAAGGTACGTTTTCATCTGTGAGCCTGGCTTCTTTGCTCCCTTATCTCCCCTTCATGATACACCATAACAAAAACAGGAATTAACCGAAAGTCTCAAGAGAAATAAAATGACATATTTGACATAATTTCAGTAGACTTTAATCTCAAAAAAGTCATTATTTTCTTTAAGTTAGTCCAGAATATGACAATTTACCTAAAAACTTTGTGTTTATTGTCTCACAGCCTCTTTAAGCTAGAAATTTGGAAGCAGCTTAGCTGGTAATTGGGGCTCAGGTTTTCTCATGGGGTCTTGGTCTAGATGTTGGCCACAGCGGTAGTCATCTGAAGCCTGTTGAAGGCCGGAGGATTTGCTTCCTAGTTCAATCACCTGGTTATTGGCAGGATGCCTTAGTTTCTGACTAGCTCCAGACACTGGTTTCTTACTGGGGTGGACGTCTTACTGCCTGACAATTCATTTTTCCAGAAATACGGCTTCACGAAAGAGAAAGAGCCACAATACCTTTAATGACCTCCTCTCAGAAGTGGCATGACATCCCTCCTAGCATATTCTATTGGTAACAGAAACCAACCCTGAGGCATTGTTGGAGGGGACTGTTTACATAAGCTTATGGATGTTAGGAGGTCAGAATCATTGGGACTATCTGTGCTAGGCTGGCTAGACAGAGAAAGGTAAAATATATTGTCAAATTAACTTTTGACATTAATAACTAATGTCTTCCTTAGATTTCTGACTTAATGTAATTT
This sequence comes from Myotis yumanensis, assembly GCF_028538775.1. Classification (NCBI taxonomy): domain Eukaryota; kingdom Metazoa; phylum Chordata; class Mammalia; order Chiroptera; family Vespertilionidae; genus Myotis; species Myotis yumanensis. The sequence continues at coordinate 178,951,182 of NW_027223752.1, forward strand.
CAATCATCTATTTCTCAGGATTTGTAACTCAGCGATTCTTGATATTTTGAGGTTTTATAAGCTGTTCCAATAATTTTATGTTAATTACAACACAACAAATATCAAAAAGGTTTTGCTCAGACTTGAAGAAAAAGTAGAGTGAGAAATAGGTGTGAGGCAGCTATGAATTTTTCATGCCTCCTTCATATCTCACATATTTATTTTATATGAAACGTCTCATGTTTCAAAAGAAACTAGTTCATAATAGGCTAGAAAATGAACAATAAAAGTATCTGTCAGATAATATATAGTAGACTACTTGTCATGATCTAAATAGTGAAAAGCTGACCCCCAAAAGAAAATATTTTCCCTAAGACTATCCTTGGAATTTTTCATTGTCAGGTTACGTCAATGTATCAACTTTAACTATTATAAAACTTGATAGCATTTTTCTCAATGTTGATGAATTCCTCATCATACATGCCATAGCTTCCGCCTGGAATCTGAGCCATTTTTGATTTCTGACTTTGTCTCATCATCCACATTCAATTTATGAGCAAATTCTTTTAATTCAACCTCCAAATTATATGAAAAATTCATACCCTCAGCTTTTCTTACCTGGTGTATTCAACAACCTCTTGTCTCCTTTCTTAATATTTTTCTTCAATCCACTTTAGTCTTCACTGAGGAACCAGAGTCATCATTTGATATGGAAACACAAAGGTGAACATTGTCAATGGCTTCCCATTGCATATAGATTAATATCCAAACTCCTTATAATAACCTTCAAGGCTCTACATTATACTTGCACTCTGATCTCATCTTTCCAGGCCCACTAGTCTTCCATTTCCACAAAACAACACTTTTTCATGACTTACACTCTTTACACACACACTGTTTTCTTTTAAAAAGTTTTTTAAGAGTTTTTTCCCCCCTACTCTTCCTATAACTAACTATTCTCATACTTCAAGTTTCAACTTAAATACCAATCATTTCCTCACAGAGGGTTTACCTGAACAACTCTAGAAAAAGGTGCTTTCTCTTTCTAGAAATGTTTTTTTCAACTAGTAATCCCTCAAACTTGTTTTTTTTTATTATAGCAAAACACACCTCATTGCTTTCTTTATTTATGTGTCTCTTTTCCCATTGCCACCTAGCATATAGAAGAAGTTCTTCATTCTCTCTGAAGCAGAAATGCTTACCACATAGCCTTGCATATTTTTGAATAAATAAATGGCCAAAGATTCACTACAAATTATTACCCAAATTGAATAATTAGAGCACTTCCTGTTCAGTAGCTCAATTCAGGGTTTGGCCATTTGACGTGTTAGCCTGCCTCACTGTCTCTCTGCCCTCCGCTGTGGAGAGCTTTAGCAAGCAGAGAGATTTTCACATCTCAGAAAGATTCTTCCCAATTTCTACCATCACAGCAGACTCCATTTTTCTGCATATGTCAAGTAGCTTTGATATCTGAAAATTATTTCAAAGAATCAAACTGTTTTATTATAAGTCAAATATTTTAAGTCAAAAAAATCTAAAGTTAACTGCCTGGCTAGAAGAAATTAACTATAACATTAACTTATAAAAAAAATGTTAGAACCTTGGCTGGTGTGGCTCAGTTGGTTGGGTGTCTTCTCTTACACTGAAGGGTTGCAGGCTCAATTCCTGATCTGGGCACATGCCTGGATTGAGGGCTCTATCCCCAGTTGGGGGGCTGTGAAGGAAGTAGCCAAAAGATGTTTCACTCTCACATTAATGTTTCTCATTCCCTTTCCTTTTCTCTCTCTCTAAAAATCAATAGAAATATTTTTTAAAGGAAAAAAAATCAGTTAGATATGAAACCATTTCTCTACCGTCTGAAAGTCAGTCAATCACCTTAAAAGGTTTTTAGCTTCTGTTACTAATATGACATTTGAGCCACTAAAAGCATTTGCAGACCTCAGGGAATCTAACAAATGGAAACTAATAAAAGGTCTTACCACAATCCACCATTTATAAGCTCTCTAAAAAATCTTTGGATCATTAATGCTTCCTTGCAGGCCAAAAATCATTTATGTTTCAGCATCAGACACAACAGGATAAAGAAATATGTGCTTCATTGGTACTTTCAGCTATGCTGTTGGATTATCTTTGCCAGACAAATGTTGCCATATTTCAATAAAATGCCTATGTCACCACTAACAGATAAGAAATGATGTAGGCCGACAAAAATTTAAGCCAGAGAAATTCCAAATCAGAAAACACTTTGCTCATTCAACTACTTAAGACAGCTTTATAAGTTTTGAACATCATAAATATCACAAAAAAATAATGAATTTATGTACCAACACAAGCAATGTTCACTTTTTCTTGTTCTAAAAATCACAGTAAAATTTTTACATTATTTATTTATTATTTGAAATTCTAGTGAAATATGTGTTTTTAATTTTTTTAAAATAGTAATTCAAGTAAAGAAGGTTTACACCTCTCATCCCTCAGAAGTAATTTTATTCCTAATGATGCCCAGTATGTCCTTCCTTAGCACTTTCCATTGTTGAATGTGGGAATATAACTATTATATATTACCTTAGTCTAGTCAGTTGAAAGATGACCTGATTCTCAACCAATTCCTAATATTAAGTGTATATTTAATATATGCCTTCCAGTCTGTTAAAGGCCTGTGTGGGATTCAATTTGGTTTAAGTCCCTTTCTCTGCCTCCTGAAGATGAATGAGGCAAGGGATAAATCTGAGTACATCCAGCCTCATATTCTTTGCCGTTTTGGCCCCTGAAAACTCTCTAGTTTCCCTGAGAAGTAATGCTGCCTCCTGAGTTTGCTTCAGATATATCTTGGATCAAACACATAGACTCCACCTCCATTGTTTGAAAGGTTTCCAGAGCTGCCACAGAAGGGCCCATGATGTTTCTGCTACATGCAACAGGCATTTTCTCAGCACAGTTCACCTTTAGATCCTTTCAGATGCACATGGCTGAGAGTTTCCACTGTGTGTTTTTTTTATTATAAGGAGAATTCAACCTGGATACTAGAAAAATTATAGCTATAAAAGTGTGGTATCAAATTGAGCCCAACTAAAATTTTGAATCAATCTGACTAATATATGCTTTGTTATGAACATTCTCCTTGAAATTATTATTCATATTGTATTAAGATATGACTAGCCTGCTGTTAGAAACACTAACAGCATGTAATACATTGGTTTAAAAGATGCATTTTGGATTAGTTTAGATAGCCTTCTTCACCCTGCTTCATCCATAGAAATGATCTCTCTATTATCACATCTTTTCACCACCACTATTTCTACCATATTAGCTCTGAGGTTTTTGTTAGATACTTTTTTCCAGGTTAATGAAGCATCTAAATGTCAGAAAAAAGATACTACTTCTATTGATGTAAGAACATCATCCAAACCTGTAAAAAATAAGAATTTATTAGAGTTTATTTGAACCAAACAGAGGACAAGATCTCAAGCGACTGAATAAAATGCTTATCAGAATGAGAGTTTGCAGTTTCTCTTAGGCATTTGGAATGAAGAAGGAAATGTAAAAAAGATTAAATGAAGGAGGGAGAAAGCAAGGTGGGAGAGGGGATGTAGGGGTGCTGGGGGAGGGCCCAGTTGGATAATTAAGATTATGTGCTCCCTTGAGGGTGGTTACTCCTCCAAGGGGTCTGAAAAAGAGAATTGCTCTGAAATTTCAAAGATGTGTTAGCCTAGATACACAAGAAGAAAGAACAGGGTTTGCTTAAGGCACAGATAAAATCATTTATTAAAGAAGTTCAATGCCTGTGGCATGACTACCATGACCTGCCCAGTTAGAAATTTATGAACAGATCCCTCTGTGAGGTTATTTTCACTTAGATTTATCTTTTCTTCACACCCCTTTTCTTTCCCCAGTTTGGTCATAAATCAATCTGAAGGATGTATCGATGACCAAGTTTTTGGTTGGATAATGTGGTCTCACGGTGCTAGAAAGACTGATTCCTAGGAAGTTTCAGTATTTATGTCTGGTTGAAATGGTGGCCAATTGGGAATGGAGCAATACTATAACCATGGTATGTGAGTTAAAGTTAAATTTTTTCAAAAAAGGAAGGGCAGGTAAATGGAAGGAAGCCAGTCAGTTTTCATTGTGAAAAAACTCTGGATCATTTCTATCCTGTGAACAATAATGATTTGAGCTTTCCCTTCTATCTCATTTCTTTTGTATTGTACATCTAGTATATGTACAGAAACCATAAAAAGAGTATTAAAAGTTGTCTTATACATCTTCACCAATCATAAGCAGCTGGACTATATAGAAAAATCCAAAGAACAAGTATAACTATTATTTTGACTAATATTAGAAGATAGGTAAAGACAATCAAATAAAATGGTTACTAAGTTTAACCCCTAGAGTGCCGGGAGCGCGATCGCGCTCCTCCTGCAGTGTCCAGTTCTAAGTCTGCTTTTATTAGTGATGATGATATTGCTAAATATGTCAATGCTTGCTGTGAAGATGATGATTTTGTGGAAGATATCGAATATGTAACTTCATTTACTTGCGATTCATAATTTTTTTCCTAAACTGCTGTAAAATCAGCAAAAATGCCTTGGCAATTTTAGCATAGTTCCTAGGATATTGGTTGGCACTCAAAGGGTTAACATCAAGCCATCCATATGCAGGCCTTGTTGATGTCAGCAGCTTCTTGTTCTCAGCGTCTTTGATATCCTTTGTAAGCAGAGGCAAATGTCAGAGATGGGGGTAGATATCAATTTATGGTTAGGTTGCTTTTTTGGATAAGAAGTGTGAATCCATGAGTTAACCACTTTATGTTTAGCTGCACATGGATTAGTTAGTAATGTCAGATGGGGTCCATTCCAACAGGTTGGAGAGAGTCCTTTATTTGATGTGTCCTCCAGTAGACAAAAATCTGATTGAAGGCCGTGGTAGGTGAAATCTTTGTCTCCCAGTTGTTCACTATGGATTAAATCAGTTATAATTTATCAATTTATTTTAGCTGATTGGTTAATAAGTGCTTGACAGTAATGCAGAATATCTCCTTTCTATAAGGTTAGTTCAAAGGCCCCTTTAACCAGATCCATAGGGTAAGCTGCCCAGTTAGGAATTTATGATCAGATCACCTTGTAAGGTTACTTGCAGTCAATATGTTAATGGAGGGGAGAAGCCCTGGTCCCCAGCTGTTGCTAGTGGGGGTAGATTTCTTGTGATATCCCTAGAAAAAGAATTTTCTGAGACTCACAAGGGAGCATGAGATATATTAGAGAGCTTGATTTCTGTGGAATCAAATCCCTGACTTTCCAAGGTCCCGTTTCCCTATCCAGTCATAGAAAAAGTGTAGCTGGAGCTTCAGTAGAGCCAAAATCAGAGCCAGTGTCCAGAATGTCCTTTCCATGTTGGAGCCAAGTCCAGCCCAGCATCAGGCTGGCTTAGTTTGTGTTCCAAACTGCAGTCCATTAGTCAATTGTATGTGTGTGTGGGGGTGTGTGTGGGAGGTCTACATGGCCCCATGAGTTTGGAAAAAACACAGGCAAATGCAAGGGAGCACATATAAAAGAGCCCCATGAGCCAAGAAACAAGAGAGAGAAGAGAGAACTCCTTTGTTTAGGAGATTATGTATTCCCAAATTTTAATGGACCAATGATCTCTGTTCCCAGGTGTGACTGACAAACAAGTACCTTCCCTATGACACAACAACTTTATGAGCATGCATTTATCCTTCCTTTGTTGGATCCCTTCCCCCAGTGTTTTGTGGAGAATGGGAAATGGTTCCCTGGGAAGTGCCAAGTTGCAGCTTCCTGGTCTCCCTTTTGCTCCACTCCTATTATTAATAACTAGAGGCCCGATGCATGAAATTCATGCAAGGGGCTTGGTCCTTGCAGCCCTGGTGGCTTGCCTAGGCCCTCGAAGCTTGCCTCAGCCCTCGCAGCCCAGGCTTTGTCCGGAAGGTCATCTGGAAGGACGTTCAGCTGTCCAGTCTAATTAGCATATTACACTCTTATTATTATAGATAACTAGCTAATTATGATGGTATCAAATGTCAGGTATCCACACTGTCTCCATTAAAATAAGTATGAAGTTCCCACAAAGACTTAACCCATTAAAAAAATAAGTAAAACTATCCAGACTTAGCTATCACGTCTCATAGAGACTTATTAAAATAACAACACTAAGTGTTTGTTTACAGCTGAATTGCTGGAAACATAATCCAATTCACTCCTATGGATACAATCTGTCAGGAAACATCTTGCATAACAAATCTCTTTGGAAAGATCTGACACTGTTGTGGGCCCCTTGATGTCTCTGATGCTTACAAACAGAGCATTGTGTGTGTTTTGGAGGTATTCCCTAATTTAAATGGGAATGATGATTTTAGTTTTCTGACTCAAGGATTTCCTCATTATTGCTTCCATACGTTATCTCCGTTATGTGTATCGGCTTCAAACCCATGAGCTATTGACTTACTAGGATATTCTTTAGAAGTTATTCTCTTGACAGGACAAATAATCTGAAAATTAGTTTTTAAAAACTGACAATTGAATCTAAAGATAAATATTTGTTCAGTTTAAAAGCAAAATTTATAGAAATTATGTATTATATTGGTGGACATCAAAAATTGTTTTACTCCCTAAATGAAAGTGGTAGACAGAACTCTAAAAATGCCCCCCCCCCCCAAATTACCCACCCAATACTTGAAACTGAATCTGATGGTATTTCATAGCTGTGAATATGTAACATCCTATGGAAAAAAGGAGTTTGCATATATAATTAAGATGACTGACCCATTTACTTTAAAGTATATTCGTTTGGATTATCAGGTGGGCCTAATATAAATATTTCAGCCCTTTAAAAGCAGACTTTTCTTCAGCTAATTGAAAAAAGGGTGGTCTGAGCAATTGGAAGCTGTGATTGGCATACTATTGTTGGTTTAAAGATGGAGGGCATCATGTGTAAGGACTAGAGAATGGTCTCAAGGGGGTAAGAGTGGCCCTTGGTTGATAGTCAGTAAGCAAAGGGGGATCCTCCAAGTAATATGACTAAATTCAGCTTAGCAATATAAATGAACCTGAAAGAAGGTTCTCCTGCAGAGCCTGCAGGGAAGAGCTCATTCCTACAAGCACCTTGATTTCAGCATTGAGAGACCAGGAGAGGTAGACCATTGAGTGTACCATGACTTCTGTCCTACAGTGTTTTGAGGTAAAAATGAGTGTTGTCACAAGCCATGAAATTGTTAAGCAGCAAAAAAATAGCCAATACAGCAATATTCTGAATTGAGCATTTGATTCATTCCTAGAAATCATTTTAAGATTTCATGTATTTATCCAAAATATCAGAATTTTCATTAATTTTCTTTGGAGTAAATTTAATGAAGATTTTCTCTATTCTGTCCAATTAGATAATATCTTTCACTAGGGTTTTCCTATATAATGAAAGGGTAATATGCAAATTGACCCTAACAGCAGAACAACTGAGAATGACTGGTCACTATGACACACACTGACCACCAGGGGGCAGATGCTCAATGCAGGAGCTTCCCCCTGGTGGTCAGTGTGCTCCCACAGGGGGAGCTTTGTTCAGCCACAAGTCAGGCTGCTGGCTGCCAGCACAGCAGTGGTGGCGGGAGCCTCTCCTGCATCCTCAGCAATGCTAAGGATGTCCAACTGCAGCTTAGGCCTGCTCCCTGCTGGCAAGTGGACATCCCCCAAGGGCTCCCTGGCTGCCATAGGGATGTCTGACTGCCAGCTTAGGCCCGATCCCTCTGGGATCAGGTGGACATCCCCCGAAGGGTCCCAGACTGCCAGAAGGCACAGGCCGGACTGAGGGACCCGCCCCCCCGAGTGCACAAATTTTTGTGCACCGGGCCTCTAGTTTAGGATAATTAAGTTTACAGAATTTAATAATTATGTTAAGGTATATAAGTCAAGCATAAAAGTAACAAAAATACTATGTGAATGGTAGCTATAAAACATTAGGCTTAAATTTTAATGAGTTTTGTTACTCCTGGTCTGAATCTTATATCTAAGCTCTAAGAGAACTGGTCCTTATAAAATAAAATTTAATTAGGTGTGTCATTTTTAATTTTATTATAAAATAGAATTTTACATGAAAAAAATCTCTGCAGTGTATTGTGTATATTTACTGGAATTTTTCTTAAACAAATCAGTTTCAGAGTCAGGTATATCAAGTAGCACTGTTTATAATGTGATAACTCTATTCTAATATTATCTCTGTGCTTCTATTAAACTCTTTTGAAAATCAGTGCAAATTATAAATTAAGTGAAGTGAAAAGAATTTACTTTGAAAGATATTATCCATTTCATCACAAGAGGGTTAATCTATTTCCTATCCCTTCATTTTGTTCCTCAAAGTTCCCTTATTCTTAGTTTTGCAGATCCAAGTCCCTTTAATACTAAGAGAATTAATGAAATGATGGCTCAGTGAGATACATATCACCTTTTTAATTATTATTATAAATTTCTGGGTCCATAAGGCACCATTTGAGGCTTTGTATCCCATTGGATTAGTATTATTTAAAGTGGTTTGAATCATTCAGTCAAATAATTAATTCCGTGCTTTTATAATTAGTATATAAATTGTTTCTTTTTCTATACTGTCTTTTCAACTAGTATAAGATTTATGAGTAAACTGAGAAAGTACCTACCTGTAAAGCAATTTGAAGGCTATCTTATTACCCCTAAATATTTCCCTCCACAGTCTCTACACAGATTATAGCTAATGAAATTAAAGCAGTAATCACAAAACTTCCAACAAATAAAATTTTAGACTGGATGGCTTCACTGGTAAATTTTACCAAACATACAAAGAAGAACTAACATGTCCTTCTCAAACTACTCCAAAAAAATTCAGGAGGTAGGAAGACCTGAAAGCTCATTCTTTGAGGCCAGCATTACATATTTGCCAAACCAGATAAAGACATCACAAAGAGAAAATTATAGGCCCTTATCCTTGATGAACATAGACACAAAAATTCTCAACAAAATATTAGCAAAACAAAGCTTACATACCAAAAAGTTTACATACCATGATTAAGTGGGATTTATTTCTGGGATGCAAGGTTGGTACAATATCTCAAATCAATTAACATCTACACTAATAAAAGAGAAACATGGTAATTGGCGTAGGACCACTACCCTTCCCATTGGCTAATCAGCATATCCTTATGCAAATTAACTGTCAGCCAAGATGGCAGCCGGCAGCCATGCACTGAAGCGAGCAGAGAGGTTTGCTTCCTCCAGGAACTGCAGACTCCAATGTTCCCTGTCTCACTTGCCGGCCTCTCAACTGCAACTCTAAGCAACTATTACTATGTTGCAAATAAGAAGCTAAACAAAACCGGCTTTCAGTCAGCCCCGGACCGCAACAATGTATCCATGTTTTCAGCAGCTAGGCCTCAGAGCTAAAGCTGGCCCAGAATAAAAAAAAAAAAAAAAAAGGAAAACAAGGAGCGGTTGGGAGCTTTTAGTCAACTGCCAGCGGGAAAACAGCCCTCAGCCCCTCAGCCAGCCTGGCCAGGCACCCCAGTGGGGACCCCCAGCCTGATCCAGGACACCCTTCAGGGCAAACCAGCCAGCCCTGACCCGTGCACCAGGCCTCTATTCTATATAGTAAAAGGGTAATATGCCTCCCGGCACCGGGATCAGCGGAGCAGCGAGGCTCCCGGCACCGGGATCAGCGTGACAGGGGGCAGCGCCCAAACCTCCTGATCAGCCCTGCTCTGTGCCTGATAGGGGGGAGCTCCCCAACCCCCCGATTGCCCTGCGGCTCTGTGTGTGACAGGGTGCAGCGCCCAAACCTCCTGATCAGCCCTGCTCTGTGTGTGACAGGGTGCAGCGCACCAACCCCCTGATCAGCACTGCTCTGTGTGTGACAGGGTGCAGCGCCCCAACCCCCCGCCCCCACGGGCCCTGCTCTGTGTGTGACAGGGTGAGGCGCCCCAACCCCCCGCCCCCACAGGCCCTGCTCTGTGTGTGACAGGGTAGAACCATAACCTCTCCATCGGCCCTGCCCTGAGTGTGACAGTGGTGGCTCCCCAACCCCCTGATCGGCCCTGTTCTGTGGGTAATAGAGGGTGGCACCCCAATCCCCCTCCACGGGCCTTGCTCTGTGTGTGACAGGGTAGAGCCATAACATCCCCATTGGCCCTGCCCTGAGTGTGACAGGGTGCAGCGCCCCAACCCCTTGATCTGCCCTGCTCTGTGTGTGACAGGTGGCGGTGTCCCAGCTCCCCTATCGGCCCTACTCAGTGAGTGATAGTGGGGAGCTCCTCAACCCCCTGATGGACCCTGCTCTGTTAGTGACAGGGGGCAGCGCCCCAACCCCCTGATCGGCCCTGCTCTATGTGTGACAAGTGGTGGCGCCGCGAGCTCCCTATCGACCCTGCCTTGAGTGTAACAGGGGCGGTGCCCCAACCCCCCAATCAGTCTATCCTGAGCGTGACTGAGGGTGGCATTGCAACCTCCCAATCCGCCCTGCTCTGTGCATGATGGGGTGGCGCCCCAACTCCCCAATCGGCCCTGCACTGAGCCTGACCAGGGGCTGCAACTAGGGATAGGGCCTGCCCTCTGCCACCCGGGAGCAGGCCTAAGTAGGCAGGTCGTTATCTCCCGAGGGATCCCAGACTCTGAGAGGGCACAGGCCGGGCTGGGGGACCCCCCCTCCCCCCCCCAGTGCACAAATTTTTGTGCACCGGGCCTCTAGTTATCTATAATAATAATCTATAATCTAATATGCTAATAGACCGGACAGCCTAACGACCTTCCAGACATCCTTCTGGACGAAGCTGTGGTAGCAAGAGCTGAGGCAGAGGTGGTTAGGGGCAATCAGGCAGGCACACGAGCAGTTAAGGGTGATCAGGCAGTCAGAGGTGGTCAGGGGCAATGAGGCAGGCAGGCAAGTGGTTAGGGGTCGTCAGGTAGGCAGGCAGAGTGGTTAGGGGTGATCAGGCAGGCAGGCAGGTGAGCAGTTAGGAGCCAGCGGTCCCAGATTGCGAGAGGAATATCTGACTGCCAGCAGTTGGACATACCCCGAGGGTTCCCAGATTGCAAGAGGGTGTAGGACAGGGTGAGAATCCCCCCCCCCCCCCACTCCCCTGTGCACAAATTTGGTGCACCTGGCCTCTAGCATACTACATAAATAAAATGATGTAGGAAAAGCTTTTTACAAAATCCAGCACCCATTTATGATAAAAACTCTCAGAAAAATGGGAATAGAGGGACTATAACTCAACATAATAAAGGCCATATAAGGCAAATTCACAGTTAGCATTATATTCAATGCAGAAAATTTAAAAGCATTTTTCTTAAGATCAGGAACAAGACAGGGATGTCCACTTTCATGACTCTTATTCAACACTAGAGGCTCAGTGCACAAAATCATGCATGCGTGGGGTCCGCTGGCCCACCTCGATGGGGGCCATCAGGCAGGCCGGCAGTGGGGAGGCGATGCGGGAGGTCAGCCAGGCCTGCACCTGATTGGGGTGGGGGGTGATCTTGGGCAGGGATGGCTCGGGGGAGGAGCCATAGGCAGTTGGTGTACATCCCACCCGGTCCCACAACACCAGGAACTGCGCAGGTGCCCCCCAGAGCACCAGCATGTTTTTGTGCACTTCCTCAATCTCCTTTGAGAGTTTCAAGGCTGCAGGCAGTGGGGTGCTTCCTGAGAGTTATAGTGTGCTTCCTCCACAAAGGGCCCTCCTGTAGACTGGGCTCTGGGTTTCCGAGAACTACGTCTCCCAGCGTAATCTATGTGAGGGCACCAGGCATTTACCCAGGTCGGCCTTATCCTTCAGCCCAGAGTGGAGGACCTGAGAAGCCAGCTGCGGTGGGAGGAAGGAATATGCTTGTGAGCTGGTCCAGCCTGTCCTGTTTGTCCCAATCATTATAAACAGGCAGAGGCAGGGTGAGGCAAGAATGGGGTACCCGAGGCCAACCAGGGCCACAGTGCAGGAGGAGGCTTTGGTGGCTGCGGCAGCAGTGTGAGCACAAGGAGGCGGTGGCTGTGGCACAGGTGGGTGGTCATGCAGTGGTGGGCCCAGGTTAGTAAGGAGAAGCAGTGGTGTGCAGGGGTCACAGTGCACCCCCCTCACATTCCCAGGGAGCCCTCTCTGCAGATGCTCTTGCAGTAGCATCTGTCAGACAGACTGCAGGGTTGGGCTAGAGTTGGTGGTGGGGGGAGTGGCTGCCCCTAATGCGGGTTCTTCCAGGAAGGCTTTTCTTCAGTTCTCACCCTCTTTCCTGTGAGTTCCTCCCACTTCCCGGCCAGGCCACCTTCATGGCAGCCACATTTGTAATTTGGTGCTCTCGAGGTATGGAGGAGCACAGCCAGGAACCGAGCCCCACCCCCCTGGGGCTCCAGGCCTCAGGGAAGCTCTTGGACACCTCAGAATGGGAGAGAGCAGTGGGGGTGCTGATTGGGGCCATGGCCTGCCGGGGGGAGGGACCATGGAAGTTTGGGGGGGAAGCTGTTTGGGTCCCGATCGGGCTGGTAGGCCGTCACGGCGCATGTCAGAGTGACTGGTTGCTACGGTCATTCTGGTCATTTCGCTGGTTGGTCACTGGGCTTTTATATATATAGACTAGAGGTGCGGTGCACAAAAATTTGTGCATTCGGGGGGGGGGTCCCTCAGCTCGGCCTGTGCCCTCTCGCAGTCTGGGACCCCTCAGGGGATGACCACTTGCTGGCTTAGGCCTGCTCCCCGGGGATTGGGCCTAAGCTGGCAATCAGACATCCCTCTGGCAGCCCAGGAGCCCTCAGGACATGTCCACTTGCCAGCAGGAAGCAGACCTAAGCTGCAGTTGGACATCCTTAGTGCTGCTGAGGAGGCGGGAGAGGCTCCCACCACCACCCCTGTACTGGCAGCCATCAGCCTGGCTTGTGGCTGAGCAGAGCTCCCTCCTGCATTGAGCGTCTTCCCCCTGGTCGTCAGTGTGTGTCATAGTGACCAGTCATTCCCAGTCTTTCTGCTGTTAGGGTCATTTTGCATATTACCCTTTTACTATAAAGGATAGAGGCCTGGTGCACGGGTGGGGACTGGCTGGTTTGCCCTGAAGGGTGTCCCGGATCAGGGTGGGTGTCCTGTTTGGGTGCCTGGCCAGCCTGGGTGAGGGGCTGATGGCTGTTTTCAGGCTACCTGTACCCCCTTTATAATGGGGGTCCCCACTGGGGTGCCTGGCCAGCCTGGATGAGGGGCTGATGGCTGTCTTCAGGCTGCCCGTACCCCCTTTAGGGGGGGTGTCCCCACTGGGGTGCCTTGCCAGCCTGGATGAGGGGCTGATGGCTGTTTTCAGTCTGCCTGCACCCCCTTTAGGGTGGGGGTCCTCACTGGGGTGCCTGGCCAGCCTGGATGTGGGGCTGATGACTATTTTCAGGCTGCCCATACCCCCTTCAGGGTGGGGGTCCCCACTGGGGTGCCTGGCAAGCCTGGATGAGGGGCTGAGGGCTGTTTTCAGGTGGGCCAAGCCTGCAACTGAAGCTCCCAGTCTCTCCTTTTTTTTTTTTTTTTTTATTCTGGGATTTATTCACCTTCTGTAATTGAAACTTTGTTGCGGCTCCAGCTCTGAGGCTGGCTGGCTGAAAGCAGGTATCTGGGTTTGTTTAGCTTCTATAATTGCAACATTGTTTCTTAGAGTGCAGCTCAAAGCTGGGCTGCAGCAGTCGGGGAACCTTGGCTTCCTCTATCACTGGAGCAAGCAAGCCTCCTGTTCGCTTCAGCTGCCTGGCTGCCAGCCGCCATTTTGGTTGGAAGTTAATTTGCATATTGCCTTGATTAGCCAATGGGAAGCATAGCGGAGGTATGGTTAATTACCATGTTTGTCTATTATTAGATAGGATATATATATATATATATATATATATATATATATGCACTGGAGGGGGAATAAACAGGCAGAACTAAAGGAGAACTAAATCTAAGAAGAGACTATTTGTACAATGTACGATTTGCATTTATGTAGCTTTTTGCATAAGGAGAACTTAAGTCCCTCAGGATGCTGAAACTCAAGAAAAAAGCCTGATGATTGATTTGGTGAATCAGCAGATTGAGGTTGGGATTGTCTGGATTGCTGAAATGTCAGGGGGAATATATTACAAAGGACAGAGCTACAGAAAAGGTGGCCTCACATATCTGGGAATACATTCCATTCAAATATTTGGCTGATTTCACTGAGGGCTTTTTGTTAACTTTAGCTCAATTGTTGAAAAAATTCAGTGGAGATTTCAGATGTTGCTCATCAAATGGATTTAGTTTAGATTGTGAGCCCACTGAAGTTAACTACCTTTACAACATAAATCAATACTTTATAGGGGTAGATAAGAATATCCACAGTCTCTGTAATATCTTCACATTGTCCAGTGTACAATACAAAATTACCAATTATGTAAAGACACTTTAAACTGGGACCCATAGCAGAGAGAATACGCTGTTAATAAAAACTGATCTTTGTAAGTATTGAGTATCAAGGAGAGAATCTTTAAATTGTATTAGGAGGTGTAGGTGCTAATTCAGCTAATATTGATATGTTCAAGAACTTACCCCAGATAACCTTACCTAATCAATGTGTTACCAAATGGTATTTATCATATATGTCCATATAAACCAAATGGTATTATTTGGTACAAATGCATTTTAATTATGTAAATGAAATTGCTCATGCATCTCATTGCTTTTTGCGTCTTTGGTTGAATAGAATGTTTTAAAGATTAACACATTGAGCTATGTATATACCTATTCAGGACAATTTTTCTCCATCCCTCACATTTTACCTCACATCTCTTCCAGGGATGGCTGCATTGATTGATTGTATTCCCACCACAATGATAAGATGAATATTCTGGCCTGTGCCATGTATGGTCCCATGTGATAACTTCTTGAGTATATGCCCAAGAGTATAATTCTTGAGTGTAAGGTATGTGAATATTTAATTTGTTTGAGTAACTTTACATAGCTCTCCATAATGATTGTACCAATCTACTTTCCTGCTAGAAGCACATAGAATTTCTATATCCCCACATCTTCACCAAAACTTGTCATTATCCAATTCTCTAATTTGTATCCATCTAATACATCCAAAGTAAAATCTCCATATAGATTTAGTTTGCCAATGAATTTGATCATCTCTTCAAATGTATTAGACTTCAGGATTTCCATTTATCTAGATTAACTATTCATAGCATTTACCATTTTTTTTGACACACTTTTATTTTTATAGTTGATTGAGAGAAGCATTCTATTGGTTAATAATTCCACATATTCACTCATTATCAGTTTTGGACATTGAAGATTCCATCCCCCAGTTGATCATTTGCCCAATAAATTCATTCAAGGTACACTGTGTTTAGCACAAAACCTTAATTTTTATGTAAACTTATGTTTATATTTCCTTATAATTTGCTTCTGAAATTTAATTTTTTAAGTTCTTCTCCACCCTAATCACAAAGATATTCTTCTACATTTCTTCTAATAGCCCTTTCCTTTCATCTTTTTCTTTAATCCATCAGAAGTCCACGTTTGCGTGCCTGTTTCTCTCTGAATAAATACTAAAGAATACTGAAGACAATTTGTTCTATCTAGGTTTAATTACCAACTTGTATTGTTAGTCATGAATGAACACACTGCTGTCCAAGAGCCTGTATCAGTTATCCTTCCTTCTAAAGTTTTCAGAGTGACTGCCCAATGTGAATCAATCGTCCACAACCTTGTGTTCTGTTGGATAAATTACATCTACAGAAAGGTATTTCTATGCATATAGACAGTAGCGTGTTAGGTGTTTTGATTACCTCTTGGTTTCTGACTGCAAGCAGGATATCTGATGGTAAATATTTCATGATAAGGCAGATACACATTAAAAACAAACAAAACAAGAAACCAAACCCCAAGCCTCATTATAAGGGATCATGGTACAATGATCTCTCTCACTTTACCTTTCCTTCCCTGTCTTAAACTCCTCTCCTGTATAAACATAATTTATTATATATGTGCTAACGAACTAGGAACAACATTTATATATAACAGTTTTAAGGGTTTCCAATTAAAAAGGATTCAACTAGAGCCTGAAATTTATGATATTTATTGTATTCAAATTCTATCTACCATATAGTAGTTATAATATTTTAAGATTTTATCTTTAATCTGATATATTTTGTTCCATCATAATATGAAAACAATACTTTCTTTTTTAATATATGATTATAGATTCTATGACAAATATTACACTTAAAATTTTGCCTTAGATAAAGATTGAAAAAGTAAATGCAACAGTTTAAACAGAAAATATTCCGTGACAATGCTTTTCTCATTCAATCTTCTGTAAGCTCTTCCTTAAAGATGTATAAATACAAAAGAACCAGAAATAGTTTCACATGTACATTATCTGCTCTTGCAATTTCCTCTGTCATTTTCATATTATTTGTACTTTTCATATTAATGTAACTTTGCCTGAAATGCTTGATTTAATATTACATTGTTCTCTGTTTTCTGTTTCTCTTATGCCTCACTCTCCTCTTTTCTCATTTTCTCTGAGTTTAAAGTGAATTTTAATAGATAAAGTTTAGAGAAAGGAATATGGATGCATTATAATATTATTAAGAGAGTCCCCTGAACCATCTTACAGGAAAATATTTTAAAATTAATACCAAGTCTATATTGCACTTGTAATTTCAATTGGCAAGAACACCATAAAATGGCAAAACATAATTGTAAGCCTTTCTTGAATATTCAAATACAGCAAAAGAGAGGGGTCAATAGCTAAATAACTAAAACTAAAGATTCAATTTATGATAACACATGGCTTAGTGAGGACACTAATTCATCCAGGTTTCTAACTGGAAACCTTATGTAGAAAGAAAAATGGGAGGGCAAAGGGCCTTCAGTATTTTGAGAGTGTACAGGGTTTATCCTCAGTCACCCTGGAAATATGAAGAGATTTTCATTGTTAAGCACACACACAGGCACACACACACACACACACCCACCCACACACACACACCCCAAAAACACAAGACACATTTAAAATGCATCAACAGGAGAATGATAAAACTGCATGTTTTAATGAAGCTTAAACCATTTTATCCTGATGCCACTGAATTTCAGTGGCTCTTATTATCTATGTGAGAAAATATAGCTGTTCAAATTATCCCTGTTTCATCTTAAACTAATAATAATCAAAATGATAATAAATGATTTAGATTGCATGACATAAAATGGTGGTGATAAAATATGAAGTTAATGCATTGTACAGATCAAAATTTTTGGAGTTATGTGTACAAAAGCAGATTAATAAAAAATAAGGATAATGCATTTGGATTTAGACTTTCATAAATCAATTTTTTCTGAACAATAGTAGGAATTTACAGGAGATGCATTTTACCTGTAGACAGTGTTCCAAAGATAATAAGGGCTTAGAAATATGATTATAGAATAGTGTTCACACTTCTATGTTGAGATGGATACCCGGGATAGGATTTAATATATTCAAATGGATATGATCATATCAAAAAAGCAAAACTCTTATGTGCTACCCACTAAAAAATCTTGCATCTTCTAAATGTAAAGCTGCCTTTTAATATATGTAATATCTGTAACTCATGTTGATCTTCAGTTTTAGATTCTCACTGAGCATGGCAATCTTGTCTTGAACTTTGAATCAGTAAAATTTCTTTTATCAAAACCAGTCTTTTGTTTTGTTAAAAAAAATGGAAAACAAATGCAAAATTTGTGCTTTTCCTGTTTGGTGGTGGGTAAGATCCTTTCCAATCTCCTTAAAGTTGGGATTCTGTAACCCTCCTACCAATTTGGAACTGAGCTATATGAGAAGAGAGGAAGGGTGCAAGATAGTTATTTTACTGGGTTTGATCATAGTAGTGATGAATAGTTTTGAAGCTAAGACCATCCTAATTCTGCAGCTTACAACGTAATTTTTCTATATCACAACCCTGGTTGCAGTGTCGATAGCAGCAGCCTCCTTCATAGATAGTTCTTGAAGTGGCAGTGGTAGCTTTCCCTCATATGGCCGAGGCAGAGAGGAATTGCCTGGACTTGGATTCAGTGTGTTCAGGCTAGAGCTTGCTCCTCTAGCTCTCCCTGCACCCCGATGGTTTTGTATGCACCGATGAAAACACACATTCATATGTGATAACTTGATTTATTTATGGGACAAGGTTAAGGTAGGAATTGCTTATCAGTAGGGAATATAATGCACATTAAAATAAATAGTGCTATAAGAATTTATACTTACATACCCTCCCAAAACAAACAAACAAGTCAGCTAAAGATGGAAAATAGACCTAAATTTGAAAAATAATATATGTTTTCCTATCTAACTTCAAGGTATAGGTATATATTGTTCAATTTTAATGTTGAATAGAGAAATTATCATTTCAGTATCTTTAAATGTTAATTCAGTTAGCTATTGTATAACAAACTATTTTAAAATTAATGACTTTAAATAACAATGATTTATTTTTGCACATAGTATACATGTAGAATGGGAAATACTGTGAGTCTGGGTAGTCTTGTTTGATTTTGGTTGGGCTTGTTCATGCATCTGTTGTGCACTGGAGGGTTTGCTAGGGCCTCGCCTGTTAAGAAGGCCCCAGTGCAAATGACTGGAGTCAGCTCCAAGTGAATGATAGCATCCTCCTACAGACTCACATGAGCTTGTTGTATTCATGGCAGAGGTAGGGCTCCAATCGCTTTGGAGGCCTATTATTGTAACAGGCGCAGTGTTATTTCCTTCATATATTATTGGCCAAAGGAAGCCACAAAGACAGATAAGTTTCAAGGAATAGACTCTAACTCATTGTGTGTGAACCAGAAATGTAAGTATGTCCAAGAGGGTAGTTTCAGAGAAGGGTACAGACTGGTTCAATTTTTTAAATCAATCTAACCACAGGTAGTATAATTTCCTTTTCTCTAATAATTTATTTTAATTGAAAGTAACTAAAAATGACAGTATAAAGGTTTTTTAAAAGTAAGACATGTTTTATCTTTCCAATATTAGGTTGTAATGTCATTTCCTTCATCACTGATATATACTAATAATATAGTCAAAGAAAAATAAGACAACTTTCTCATCTAGAAACATTCACTATATTATCATGCTTTCTTACTCAAATTACCTCTTTGCTTTTATAGAATTTAATACGGCCCCAAATATGTCTGGTTATACACTATCAAATATTTGCTGGATATACAATATGAGGTACAGATAAATCACAATCTATGTTCATAAAAATTATTTTGGTTGTATTATAGGTTTTTAAAATATATGTATACACAATTCAGGAAAATACATTAATGCTTCTGTTTGGAAGATGTATTTCGATAAGCATGTACTTGCTGCCAATAGAAAAAATTGAATAAATTTAACTTTTAGGAAATATATTTCATGATATTGCCAATACAACAAATTTTAAAATGAAAGAAGTAAATTTTTTAAAAATCTAGAGAAAATAATATTTTTCCAATAGATATTCTCTTAAGAATGTGTTTCATTGAATTGCATTACATTTTACTAGAAATAATTTATGTGAGTAAAAACATGGTTTAACCTCTGGTAGAGAGACTTATAAATTTTGCATTTTACTATGTCCTTAAGTAACAAGTAGAATTAACTTAGGTAGGTAACAATATTCAGTGGAAGAGGAGAGAAGGAAAAAAATTGAGATATTGTTCACAGACAGGGCTCAATAAATGTTTCCAATTATTTACTTCAAAATAGAACAGATATTTTATTCTATATTGGTTCTCAAATTTTGTAAAAAATTAAAAGTAAAAGTATATAAAATTCAATCTCTCCTAATAATTTGTAGTTATTATTACTAAAAATATACATTAAAAAATTCCCAAACGTACTTTTAGAACATAAGTATAATAATGGCTTTTGAAAATAATGATCACTTTAAAAGTACTGATTATTGTCTAAGAAAAAATAAAGAATTGTGGAATTTTCACTAACATATATGCTAAGGCCAGAATATAGAATTATTAAAGTTACACTACATAAGTAGTTATATGCTTAAAGAACAGGAAAAGATGTTTTCATAATATAAACATTTGTAGTTGGAAAAAGTCTGAAATTATGTGTCAAATGTATCAGTAATGCAAATCCATTATAAAATTTGATTACGTTGGTAAAACATGCCAATAAGGTAAAATGCTAACCAACTTTTAATATTATAATTTAAATGGAACTTTTATTAACATTATTGCATTTTTTACAATGCTTGAATTCAGAATTTGAAAAATTAGTAAACAAAAATGCAAATTTTTGGTAGTTTTTGTTTATCATTTATTTTACATTTTAGTTGAGGTGAAATTTATATGGGTAAAAATGCACATCCTTAATCTACAATTTAATTAATTAAAACAAATACTCTCATAAAACCACCACATTGATCAAAATATGGACTATTTCTATCACAACAGAGAGGCCCTTTATGTACCTTTCAGTCAATTTCCATCTTCTAAGGCAAACATTGTTTTGATTTTTAAAAGTTAAATTTATTGGGATGGCATTGGTTAATAAGATTATATGTTTCAAGTGTACATGTCTATGTTACATGATCTGTATATTGCATCGTTTGTCTACCATCCAAAATCAATCATCTTCTGTTACCATATATTTGATCCTTAACCTTTACTACCCCCTCACCCCACTTTCCTCTGGTAACCACTATATTGTTATCTATGTATATAAGTTTTTGTTTGTTTTTCTTGTTTATTTATTTGTTACTTTCAGTTTTATATCCCACATATTAGTAAAATTATATAATTTATCAAAAATTATTTGCCTCACATATGTAGATTTATTTCTGGACTCTCAATTATGTTCCATTGGTCTGTGTGTCTGTTTTTCTGCTAATACTATGTTGTTTTTATTATTGTCACTTTGTAATAAAATTTGAATTCAGGGAGTTTCATAATGTGATATCTCCAGTTTTGTTCATTATTTCTCAGAATTTCTTTGGCTCTATAGGGTCTTCTATGGTTCCATACAAATCTGATTATTTTTTGTCCTATTTCTTTTAAAAATGTTATTAGGATTTTGATAGAAATTATATGAAATCTGTACATTGCTTTGGGTAATATGTATATTTTAACTATGCTGATTCCCATTAACAGCTACAGATTCATTATTTATAATAATAAAAAGGTAATATGCTAATTAGACCGATGTCCTTCTGGACATCATTCCAGACATCCTTCTGGGCGAAGCCGGGGCCTGAGCAAAGCTGCCCAGGTCCTGGGTGTCAGAGGGAAGCCAGTGTTGGCAGCTGGGGAAGGCCTACTCTTGCACGAATTTTCGTGCATTGGGCCTCTAGTACAAACATAAAAGAAAGAAAGAAACATCAGCCTTAAATGACACATTGGAACAAATAGCCATACTTGATATTTACAGAGCCTTTCATCCCAGAATATCAGATTATACTTTCTTCTCCAGCACACATGGAACATCCTGAAGATAGACCTTATGTTGTATCATAAAACTAGCCTCAGCAAATTTAAGAAGATTGAAATAACACTAAGCATATTATCAAAACACAAGTCTTTGAAATTAGATATTAACTGCAAAAATGAAATTAAAAGAACCCACAAATATGTGGAGCTTAAACAACATACTAATAAGAATGACTGGATTAAAGAAGAAATAAAAGGTGAGACCAAAAGATATATAGAAACAAATGAGAATGACAATATGATATGCCAAAACATTTGGAATGCAGCCAAAAAATAATGAGGCAAATTTATATCATTACAATCCTATCTGAAGAAATGAGAATAATATCTGTAAAACAATCTGACATTACATCTTAAAGAAGTAGAAAAGGAAGGACAAAAGCAACCCAAAGTCAGCAGAAGAAAGGAAATGATTAGAGTGAGAGCAAAATTGAATGAAATAGAGAACAAAAAGACTATACAAAATGTTAAGGCAACAAACAAAAAGCCAGTTCTTTGAAAAGATTAATAAAATTGGCAACCCCCTGGCTAGACTCACCCAGAAAAAAAAGACAAAAGACTTAAATAAACAAAATCATAAATGAAAGAGGAAAAGTTACCACAGACATTACAGAAATACAAAGCATCATACTAGAAAACTATGAAAGACTATATGCCAGCAAATTCAATAACCTAGAAGAAATGGATAAGTTTCTAGAAATATATAACCTTCCTAGACTGCATCATAAGGAATTGGAAATCTAAATACACCAATCAACACAGAAATTGAAACAACCTTCAAAGACCCCCCAAATAGTAAAGCTTCAGAACCAGATGGCTTCACTGGTAAATTTTAAGAAGCATCTCAACATTCGATATGTATCCTTCTTAAACTCTTCCAAAAAATTGAGGAGAGCCAATACTTGATAACATATATTATGAGGCCAATCCTGATACCAAAATCTGGCAATTATAATACTAAAAAAGAAAAATACATACCAGTATCTCTGATGAATACAGATACAAAAATCCTAAACAAAATACTAGCAAACTGAATACAACAATACACTTAAAAAATGCATCACAATAAAGTGGAGTTTGTTCCAGGGGCACAAGGATGGTTCAACATATGCAACTCAATCAATGTGATATACCACTTTAACAAAAAAATGATAAATACCATATGATCACATCAAGAGATGCAGGAAAAACATTTGACAAGATACAATGTCTACTTATGATTAAAACACTCAATAAAATGAATAGAGAAGGAAATTACTGCAACATAATAAAAGCCATATATCACAAACCCTCAGCTAATATCACAATGGTGAAAACTGAAAGCTTATCTCTGAGATCAGAAACAAGACAAGGATGTCCATTCTCACCACTCATATTCAACATCGTCCTGGAAGTACTTGTCAGAGCAATCAAGCCTCCCTCTTTGGGGTGATCAATCACAGAGCCCCCCTATCTATTGCCCCACAGAGGGTGTCCTGGGCCTCCCTCTGTAGGGTGATCGTGGGGCAATGGTGGGGCCCCCCTGACCAATTTCATTGCACCCACCTTGGAAAGCCTGGCACTAGTGAGTGTCATAGTGTGGTCATCTGAAAGGTCAGCCAAACAGTCGTTCTGCTGTTCAGTCATTTGGTTGATTTGCATATTACGCTTTTATTATTATAGACTAGAGGCCTGGTGCACAAAATTCATGCATGAGGGGGGTATGTGTCCCTCAGCCCAGCCTGCACCCTTTCCAATCTGGAACCCCTTGAGAGATGTCCGACTGCCTGTTTAGGCCTGATCCTAAACGGACAGTCGGACATCCCTCTCACAATCCAGGACTGCTGGCTCCCAACTGCTTGCCTGCCTGCCTGCCTGATTGCCCCTAACCACTCCCCTGCCAGCCTGATTGATGCCTAACTGCTCCCCTGCCAGCCCAATTGCCTCTAACTGCCCTCCCCTGCTGGCCTGGTCACCCCTAACTTCCCTCCCTTGCCAGCCTGGTTGCCCCTAACTGCCCTCCCTTGCCAGCCCAATTGCCCCTAACTGCCCTCCCCTGCTGGCCTAGTCACCCCTAACTGCCCTCCTCTGCCAGCCCGGTCACCCCTAACTGCCCTCCCCTGCTGGCCATCTTGTGGCAGCCATCTTTGACCACATGGGGGTGGCCATCTTGTGTGTTGGAGTGATGGTCAATTTGCAATTACCTCTTTATTATATAGGATATTGCTGGATTTAATTTTCTGATATTTTGCATAGAATTTTTGTCTGCATTCCAGAGTAATTGTAATTTTATTTTTTTGTAATGTCCTTGTCAGGTATCAGGGTCTTTCTGTGCTGATAAAACAAGTTTGGACATGTTCTTTCTATTTTCTGATAGCTTTTTAAGATGCATCCTTTCATCCATTATATTTGATAAAATTCACCAGACTAGTCATCTGAATGTAGAATTTTTTTGTAAGAAAGTGTTTAATAACAGATTTAATTGCTTAGATATAGATCTAATTACATTTTCAATTTTTTTTTAGTTTAAGTAAGTATGCTTTTCAAGAAATTTATATATTTCATTTAAATTTATGAATTTGTTGTTAAAATGTTGTTATTAATATTTATTATTATCTATAGGATTTTAATGATATCATTCATTGCATCACACACATAGACACACACATGCACATGCACACTCAGCAATAATTATTCAGTTATTGAGGAACTAAAGCCAAAACTTAGAAGCAACAAAGGCATCTGATACTGAACATTCCTCAAGTCTTTGAGCCATTATAATATCTGTTAATTTTTAAAGAAAAAATATGTAGTAGATAGAAAAATATACCCCCCTAAAGTAGAGCAATAAGCTTAGAGTTTGTATGAGAATTGAAAATGAAGAATCCTTAGTTTCTATTTATATCATCTATATCTATATCTATATCTATATCTATATCTATATCTATATCTATATCTATATCTATATCTATTTCTATACATATATATATATATTTGTATGTATATATATATATATACATATACATAAAACCCTTAGCAACTGTTATGACCAGGTGACCGGATGACCATCTGGTAGCTATGATGTGCACTGACCACCAGGGGGCCAATGCTCAATGCAGGAGCTTCCCCCTGGTGGTCAGTGCACTCCCACAGTCAACCTCCTGTGGCCAGCCAATGATCAGGACTGGGCGAGATGGCCCCTATAGGCCCTGATATGCTGGCCAGGCCAAGGGACCCCACCTGTGCACGAATTTGTGCACCGGGCCTCTAGTTTTTTCATAGAAAATTTCAAATTGAAACTTCAAATTTGTTCTTATTGAAACTATCCTTTTAAAGTAAGATTTGAATACTGTTTACTAAAGACTTATACATGAGTGGAAATATATATCCTTTCCTTAAAATAATCTATGGGAGTTTTCATAATTTAATACCACAAGTAAGTTACCTCCAATAATTTGTTGACAAATGAAAGAAACACATTACCTCTCTAGTGATTATTTATTTTTTGCAAAGATAACACATTGTAGGCTTTTTCCCTCTCTCTCTTCTAACTCGTAGTAATTCTTATGCCTATAATGAAAGAGAATAACATTTTAAAGGAAATTAATTATAATAATAAGCAGAGGAATGTGACCTTTTTGCCTCATCAAGAAACTAGCTTGTATCTGATATTGTAGAATTTAAAATATGTAATATTTGCTTTCTATTAAATATCTAGCACTGATTGAAGAAGATATTTAATGAGGAATTAATGGTCCTATATTCCTTAATAGGGCTAAATTTGACAAATGCTTTTCAGAATAGTTTAGTTAGAATAAAACATTTCTTCTCTGTAGAAGAGGGGTCACTGAAGACAATGAAGAGCTGAAAATAGAAGTACAGACTTTATTTTAAACTACATTCCACCTCTAACTTTTTATGTGATGAAGGGCAATCAAAATAGATCTGATCAATTTTTCTAAAAATATATTCTACAGAATAAGTTATTCGACAACAATGAAAATAGTGTTTGTTTAATTGTAAAATAGTTCATAAAAATCTTCTCACTGACATTTTTGAGTGCACAGGAGAGATAGGTCACTGTTTTCATGGAATGCATATCTTACAGGGAAAACACACTTTAGACAGTTAAATCACAGTGTAGTGAGTGCTAAGGAGAAATATAGGGAACCATTATCATAATCTATATTTTGTCCTCTCCAGTCTCAGCACTACCCCATATCTGATCACTCTAATGGGCTGTTTTTCCTGTTCATATGGCTACTCAATTTTCCATTATCAGTTTAATTGTTATATTATTTAAGACAACTTTCTCTGGTTTCTATTTTTTTTAAGGGAGACTTCCAAGTCCGGATTAGAAGCCCCATTTTGGGGACGTTTTAGTACTTATATTTCCAATTTCAGAGCTATTCACATAGTCAATTATTATTACCTATTTGCAATTTGTAACTCCTGCCAGGTCTTATTCCATTGTTTTCACCTCAACTATAGCCTATTCCTCACAAAATTTCTGTTTCATTGGTATAACCACTCCCATAATATAGATGAGCAAATTGAGATAGAAAAGGCTTATGTAATTTGGCAAAATCTCATAAATTTAGTAATTAGTATAGTCGGGAGCAAACCCAAGTAAATACAGATTCACCATGTGAGTAACCACAAATAAGTCACCCCCAACAAATTCACTGCTGGCTACTTTGAAGAGATAGTCATCCAGCAATGAAATATTCCAGAAGTAGTAACTTAGAAACCGTTATTTCTAATTTTCCTTTTCTTTCAAGATGTCTAACATTTTCCAATTAATAAACCACAAAGTTTCCTTTTGCATATTCTTTTATGCCAGATTTAAGATAATTATTTTTATATTAGTTTAGAGCCAGAAGATATAAGAAAGTGCTTTGTTAAATCAAAGACTCAGGCTTCCAAGGGTCTTTTGCTATCCCCAACATACATTTCATAGAACTTATAGATTTCCCTTGTGGTTTATTTTAATCAAAAGATGTAATTTTAGTGCTCCATTAGGAATCACACACACATAGTATTGAAACTTCAAGAGATAGAAGTTACCCTTATTATTTCTCTTTTCTAACTACTGATCATGATGGTTGAAAGGAATTTGGCTGTAGAGGATGAATGATAAAACATACAGTATGTTGGTTTGTATTTAAAACAAGGAATACTTTCAAAAGAATATTTCTGCATAAAACATCTAGTTATACCATGAGGTGATGCATTCTTTTTTCCCTCTCCCTCTATTTTTCTCTGTCAAGGTCATGAGTAGTGCCTTTAATACCCCTCTCCAAATGGCAACGATGTCAGACCTTATGTATAAAACAACTGATTGCAGCCCTCTATCCTCTATATGAGATGTAAGCTATATAATACTGAAAGTAAACTATGTCCCATGAGTAGCCTCTATTTTTCTTCTAAGCGAGCATCAGCCCTTCACAGAATCTCTTTAAAATAACTCACCCTACAAGCAATAGTGACTAACATTGATTGGACAAGAGATTTTAAAAAGGAAGAGCAGGGAGGCTGATACTACACGCTCTGAGCTATAAGTGTCCTTAATTCTCTCTTGACCTGATTCTATCCCAAGCACCTCTCTAACTGCTCACAAGCAAGTCATTCTCCACCTGGCCCTGTGTATGTAGGAGCTGGTGTTGCTTATTCACCCTTCCTGCTCTTCAATCTCTCTGAGCCTTTTGCTGTGCCTCGTTCTTTTTTAATAAAATGAATTGTAATGCTCTATTTCTACCAAAGGCACACATTCAGAAACATTGCCCACTCATTAAATAAAGAACCTTCTAGATTTCTGGGACCCACCCACCTTAGAAGGCAGCAGAGAATTATAACACCTTTTTTCTTCTTAACCAGCACTCTACTAATTCAGAGAGACTACTCCTTTGACAAGTAAGTCACATGGCCTTCTGGTACCCTGAAATACCATTATATTAACATAACACTTATCTCAAGGATATTGGTTCCTATATTTTGGGGAAAAAGATATCAACGTCCATTCTTAAGTAATACATGCAAATACAGGAAACTTAACTCAGTAGCAGTGCCCATCAAGATGAACAACTCTATAAAGACATCAGTGGAAAAATAAGCTATGAACACTCTCAGCGGTTCTCAACCTGTGGGTCGCGAACAATGAAAATACATCCTGCATATCAGATATTTACATGATGATTCATAACAGTAGCAAAATTACAGTTATGAAGTAGCAACGAAAATAATTTTATGGTTGGGGGTCACCACAACATGAGGAACTGTATTAAAGGGTCACGGCATTAGGAAGGTTGAGAACCACTGCTAGGGGGTCGAATGGTGACCACCTGAATGTTATGTCTACTGAGAACATGTGAATCTAACTCTATTTGAGAAAAGCATCTTTGAGATATAATTGCATTAATGATCTTGAGATGAGTTCATCCTGAACTAATCAGAAGGCCCCTAAGCCTTTATAAGAGATGCAAGAGAAGACAACAGAAACACGTACAGAGTGGGAGGTGGTGGGAAGACTAAGGCAGAGATTGGGGTGCTGTATCTACTAACCAAGTAATGCCAAGGCTTGCTTGCAGCCATGATAAGCTAGGAGAGAGGCATGGGATGGATTCTTCCTGAGCTTCTGGAAGAAACCAATCATTCCAAACCCTTAATTTTGGCTTTCTGGCTTCTGGAACTGTGAGAAAACGAATTCCAATTTATGACCATTTGTTACAGCAGCCCCAGGAAGCTAATACAGACACCTGGTCTGAAACTAACAGTATTACATAATAATAGATATTATTGTTGTTGTTATTTTGGGAGTATGGTGTAGAAAATCAATGATTGACTTTGGAACCATATGACCAAGTTTTAAAGTTGCTCCCCAACTTTACTTTTTCTGAGCTTTGTGAATAAATTATATCCTTACTTTTTCATAAAAAGCATTGGACAATAATAATGTACTACATATAGTGAGGGGTACATAATCTAAGTTTCCTACATTTTTATTTCTTTTATTTATAAAACGACATAACTACACATTTAAAAAATGAACTGGTACTATAAGGTTCATATTACTGTGGAGCAGTTCTCTGCTTTCTCCCTTCAGTATTCCTAGTCTTAACTTCCTGGAAGGTATTATTTTCTGCTTCCTTTGTGTCAATATAAGAAACCTTCAAACCTGTGGAGAGTTTTTGTGACTTTTATTTGAACCAGACTGTTGACAATTGCCAGGAAGCAAAATCTCAACTGATTGAGAAAATGCTCCAGAGAATGGCAGTTCTGCATCTTGTTTTATACATTACAATTAAAAGAGAAGACTTAAATGGGTTCCATGAAATCCACTGGGGATAGATTAGGGAGGTGGGAGAAAGCAAAGTGGGGAAATCTCTGGGATTCTATAAAAAAGTAAAATTAGATAGATACATGTTCCTTTTACATAGGTGGGTGTACAGGATAGCTAGCAGTCAACAATTAACTTAAAAATAATAACAAAGAGAGGATTTGTGATTGCACACTGGTTCATTGGTTGTGTCCTGAGGGGATGAGGAAAAGGGAAGTTACCCTGACATTTCAAAGTATGTT
Source organism: Myotis yumanensis (assembly GCF_028538775.1). Classification (NCBI taxonomy): domain Eukaryota; kingdom Metazoa; phylum Chordata; class Mammalia; order Chiroptera; family Vespertilionidae; genus Myotis; species Myotis yumanensis. The sequence goes on from NW_027223752.1 coordinate 178,980,187, forward strand.
ATAGTAGGTGCAAAAAGACAATAGACAGGCTCAATTAAGGTGAAAGTTGACCTTTGTCAGGGAAGAGTCTAGCCTAGGACATGGCTATACACCATAACCTGCTTTTAGTTAAAAAGTTTTCATTTCAGACCATCCTTTTTGATACTGTTATAATTAACCCGCTTATTAATTAATTGACAGGAAAGGAGCAAAGGGAAGGCCAAGTAATATAGGCATGCCATTTCTACAGCTTTCCCATGAAGCTGCAGGTCTGTTCTCCACAGGTGGGTGAGGGAAGAAACTGGACAATAGATGCATGCCCGGTAAGGTCTGGGAGACCTGGGGAAGTACTTTCCTGTCAATTATACTTGGAAGCCAGTCATAGGTCAGAATAAGCATGGCCACTGCAAAAGGCATGAAATGTGAGCTACATAAACCCGGGAACAAAGAGAGTTTGCTGTCTTGGCGATCTTGCACTCCTGGCTCTCTTGTTGCAGGGGGCATGTTCCCCTGCGTTCACCCATATGGCACACGGCCAGGTGGACCATACACAATGGACTCATGGACTGTGATTAGCCTGCTGCTATGCAGGACTTAACTCCAACATGGAATGGAAACTCTGGACCCTGGCTCTGCTTCTAGCTCTGCTAAAGCCCCAGATGCACCTGTTCAGGACTGCTTTAAGGGAAATGGGACTTTGGAAACCAAGGGATCAAGAATCCTACTCCCACTAGCAATGGAGCAATTCTCTGATAACACTTTGTTGTTATTTTAGTGCTCTGAGTTTGTAAGATCTTCCCTGAGCGTGTCAGGTTCAGTATATGACCCCTTCTCATCCACACTTGCTTCTTAAAGCTGGTTCAAGTAATAATTTTATAAGCATAGATAATATGACTCCATAATTAAATTTTTATTTATCAATTTTAGGTATCTATTTGTTTTCTGTTATATTAGTTTAAGATTTATCACACTTATTCTCCTCACCTTCTTCTTTCCATCCCCCATATAATGCTGTTTTATCACAATTTTGGTTGAGTTAATAGCATACATATTTGTGTTAGATTCTTTAGAGAATCAAAAATGATAGGGGATATATGTACAGATTTATTCTAGGAATTGGCTCAGGAGGTTATGGAGGCTGAGAAGTTGCATGATCTACTATCTGCAGGCCAGAGAACAGAGAACCAGGAAAGCCAGTGGTATAATTCAGTCAGATCTGAAAGCCTGAGAACCAAGGGAGTAATGATAAATGTCCCAGGCCAAGACTAAAGACCTAAGAACTAGGAGTGCTGGTGTCTAAGGACAGGAGAAGACAGGTGTCCCAGCTCAAGCAGAGGGACCATTTGCCTTTCCTTCACCTTTTTGTTCTATTCAGGTCCTGGACTGATTAGATGATGACCAGTGGCACTGGTGCTGAGAACTTTCTTTATTCAGGCTAGCTGCTAATCTCTTCTGGAAACACCTTCACAGGCACACCCAGAAACAACGCGTCACCAGCTATGTTGGAATTGCTTAGCCCAGTCATCTTGACACATGAAATTAGCCATCATCTTATTCATATTGTTTTGACTGTGTAAACACTGAACATTGTTGATCCAAGTAATTTACTTTGATTGTATTTCATTTTTAAATAACTTTTACACATCTTTATATCTTTAATTTTCAATGTGTATATTATAATTTTCCCAAATATTTAACAGCTCTGTAACATTTTTTTCTTATGTTCTACCTTTATTTTCTAGGAAGTTTATAAAAGGATATATGAGCAGTATATTTTAAAAACTTGTATGTCAGAAAATGTCCTCATTCTGCCCTTACAATTAATTTAAGTTCAGGATGGCGTCAATATAAGATAACTATAAGAATGTCTAAACCTATAATTTTTATAAAATTTTATTTAAACCAAAGAAGATACACCTGGAAGCAAGAGCTCAACAGACTGAGATAAATGTTGAGAATAAAGTTTGTATTTTCTTTTATGCATTTGAAATTAATGATGCAATGTATGTAAGAAGTATTACAAGAAGGTGAGAGGAAGCAATACAGATGGGATTACAAAATAGTTAAGATTATGTGCTTTCTTGGGGAGTCTGAAAGGGCTTCTTTTTAAAACGTTTCAACCTATATGCACAAAAACAATGGACAGGGCTTGCTTAAGGAAAAATAAGCCTTTTAGTAAAGATGTTGTATGCATGGAGCATGATTACCCAGCATGACCTGCCCAGTTAAGAATTTATGATCAGATCATCTTGTGGGGTTACCGCCCATGGAATCTTTTGTTGTTCACTATGAATATAGAATTCTACTTTAGAAAAATCATTTAAAAATAATTTTGAAGCATTACAGTCTTCTATATCTAGTGTCATTATTGAGTTTGAGTATTATTTTTCCTGCTTGTTCTGAGGCCCTATTTCTTTAATTCTGACTGTTCTTGGTCTCGCATGAATAATAGAGAGCAAAGCCCTGAAAAGATTGTCAAAAATTCTGAGGACATTGTAGAAATTATTAAGAGACAACTACATTGACAGAGAGACAGAAAAATGGTCCGTTTTTTGGGGGGAAGATCTCCAAATAACAGTCCATCAAAGTCCTTTCTTTGGGACTGAGAAGTTTCTGTAAAGAATATTCCTCCACTTACCTGGCTCTGAGTATACCTCTGTGGCAGGGAGAAGGTGTTTTACCATCCCAAGTTGTAGTCTTGAAACTCATCTCATCTTCTACTGGTGGTGGGAGAACAGCACCAGGTGTTAGATCTGTGGGGTCAGACCAGACCTTGGCTCAGCAACCTCAGTGCTTGAGTTCTGGTTAAGAAATAATTCAGAGGCAAGACTCAAATTGTTAGACAAAGTTTATTGAGAAAGTCACAGAGGTAGAAGAAGTGATCCTTAGAAGAAATGGAATTAGAGAACAAGTTACAGCAGCAAAATAAGGATCTTGGAGTGTAGGAGAAAAAGAAAGGCAAGAAAAATGCACCTGAGAGGAAGAAGAGGGGAATGGGAAAGTTGAGGGCATCCTCCCAAGAGAGAGAGCATGCTGAGTCATCTGTCCTAAAGGTTTTTTGTGTGTGTTTTTAAATGTTGTTTAAATTAATTTCTGAGAGGAAGGAAGAGGGAGAGATAGAAACATCAATGATGAGAAAGAATCATTGATTGGCTGCCTCCTGCAGGCTCCCCACTGGGGATCGAGTGCACAACCTGGGCATGTTTCCTTGACCGGAATTGAACCTGCGACCCTGTAGTCCGCAGGTCGACACTCTATCCACTGAGCCAAACCTGCTAGGGCTGTCCAAAAGGTTTTAAAGGTGGGGATTTTAGGGGAGGTCCCAGGGAGGATCCCAATAGAATATTCATCAGCTTTCCAGGTGTGTCCTTTCAGGGTCATGGTCTTCACTGATTGGTTGGTGTGAGGACAGGGGTATTAGTCAATGCAGCTGGTCCAGAGGTCAGCTGTGGTGTTGCTTGTCTGGTTTGCTGCTTTTCTCGACCTGAAGCTGAAATACAACTTAGGCCTAGATGTATTTGATGCAGGAGAGAACTTTCATGTCCTGGGGGCTTAAGGGCTATTCTCTGGCCTCCTTGTTCATTCCCCGCTCTAAGGGAGTCTAACCCTCCTGACTAGCAACATGCCAAGGGAGGAAAGGTCAGGAGAGGGTCCAAACTGTATGTCCAGCGATATGAAAGATCAGGGTTATGACCCAGCGGTAGCCAACCTTTTGGACCTCACCTCGCAGATCACCGCTTGGCAACCGCTGGACTCTAAACTACATGACCAGCTAATGAAAGATTACTCTATGGGCAAGGTCCTTGTTTTCCCGCTTTGTCTGTAGGCACTCAAGGCTTTCCACCCTGGTGGCCTTCTGTACCTGGCCTATCTATCATGTACCTTGCTCTTCTCATATCTAACTGGCTACCACACGTCTGTGCCTAATATTCTAAGTATAGAGACCCTCTGGTCTTTTGTGGAGATGGCAAGGGGGAAAGTAGAACTCTTTAATCAATCTCTTTTTGAACCTATCACTCCCACATACTTTACTTTTCTTTCTAGTACTCTGTGAGATAAATATGCTTTAACCTTTTAATCATTACCTACTTTTGTTGATACACAGAATTTATTTTCTTTTGTCCTTAGATATAAGTATTTGGATTGCTTTAGCCTTCCAAAAATATTGCTATCTCTCATTTATTAGTATTTCCTTCTCTTCTCCTTTGTCTCTCATAAGTGGATCTATTACTTCATAACAAATAACTATAAATTTAATATCATAAAATAATACATAATACAGTATCTCTCTGGTTTTTTGTTGTTTTGTGGGTTTTTTTTTTTTTTTTTTTTTTTTTTTTTTTTGCAAGATTCTGGACATGACTTAGCTAAGTCTTTTGCTCAGGGTTTCACAGGCTAAAATCAAAATGCTGGCTGGGGCTGTAATATAATCTGGGATCCTAAATTTTTGAAATTGTTGAAAAATTTAGTGCCTAGCATAGGTAGGGCTGATGACCCAGTGTTCCTCCTGTTAATGAGGTAATGCTATTGGCTTTTATAAGTCACCCTAAAGTCCTTGCTACATGAATCCACCATAAACAGCTCACAGTAAGTTTATTTGCTTCTTCAATGCCAGCAGGAGACTCTCTCTTACCTCAAGTATTTCTGAATGTTTTAAGAGCCCTCACCTTATTGAGCCAGACCCACTCAGAATGTCTCCTTTTTAATGAATGAAAATTTAAATAATCATGGATCTTAAATTCATCTGCAAAATCTCTCTCACCGTGTAATGTAACAATTACAGGAGTGATATGCCATCATATCCACTACATTGTGGGGTGGGGATTTTAAGGGGTGTGTACACTGGCAGGTAGGAATCTCTGATGCCATCTTGGAATCTTGCCTTCCACTATATATATCCTTTACTAGAAAAAATGGGTAAAACTATCTTTTAAAATATCCTTTATTGAAAAAATATATAATTATATCACACACACAGACGGACAGACACACACACACACACACACACCACCACCACCACCACACGCACACACTCATATTTTTATTGGCATTTCCCTAAAACTTTAGTGGTGTTTTGGATGGATCATAGATAAAAGTGTGAGGGATATTTGCAGAAATCTAAATCCATCAGTAGTTGAATTTCTTTTGTATGATCTTACATGAGATTAAGTAGAATCTAGGATTCTAATTTTGGATAATCTTTCTGTTCTATAGAGAAATGGCTCTACCCATACTATCATATCATCAAAATGATGAGGCCATTAGCAAATCCTCATCATGGTTTTGCAAGAATATTTGTCTCTAATTATTATAATGACCCAAAAGAATACAGGGTAGATTATACATCATTTTTTAAAATCACCTCAGCTCTCCAGATTAGTAATTTGTTTAAATAGAACAAGGTCATTTCTGAACTTACATGCCAAGCAATTCTTACACACATTGTCACCTCAGAGATAAAAGCTGTCACTAAATTATGTTATCTTGTGATTTAAAATGGTGAATCAATATGCAGGAATTAGAAATTCATATGAAGAGAGCCAATATGTCTTTCTGGTAGACCAATAGTCTGATGATAACGTGCCTTTGGTTTCAGAATAAGTTCACAAAGCTTAATTGGGCCAATACATCTACTATTTGCTTCAAAGAACAGATCAGTGATAAAATATTAAACATAGTACATATGAGAAATTCTTTCAGAAGTTATAAATTCCCCAAAAAGTTTTAATAACTATTTCTATTCGGGTTGCCACGTTTTTATTCAGATTGCTAAATTGTAAAAATAAATTGGAGGATAGTTTTATCACACTGATTATTTTATCTATAAAGCTGATTAAACTAAAGACATCCTCAGAGCATCTTAAATCCATATAGAAATACCCCAATAAATTTAATTTTTTAAAAAACGATAAAGAAATTAAAATATTGGATGGAAATTTAAAAAGCATCTAGTTCTTTAATCCACAAAATGTGATTGTCAAACCAGCAGACTGGCATCATCTGGAAAGTTGTTAGAATTGCAAAACTAGAGCCTCATCTCAGACTTATTTAAGGAAAATCGAATTTTAACAAGATTCCTTAGTTGATTCAAAGGCACATTAAAGCTCAAGAACCACTACTATGTCTGTAACTCTCATTATATGGGTGAAGGAACTGTTTATCAAAATGGTGCATCTTGTCTGAGACCCCATAGCTGGTTAGGGGCACATCTGAAACTAGGACCCAAATCTCTGGAGTCCTAACCCTCCACTGTCCCAACAAACTTCATTTCTCATGTCAAAATAAGCTTTGAAGTTTGGAGAACAGTGGCATCAAACATGAACTGACAATATAAGTATTGGGCTTCTTTATGCAATGTGAGATTATTTTAAAATCCTCCTTAAGTTCTGCATGGAAGACTGAAGGGAATGCAAGAGAACTGAAAGTTCTCTCAGGCTGCTGATTTCCGAAAGCAAAGAGATCAATTTCAGAGAGGCGGGCAAAGGAATAGGCTAATTACTATGAAACAAGCAATAGCAAAACCCAACATGTACATAAATGAGCAAAATCACTTAGCATTTATGTAGTCAGTGACAAAGCTTCACTTTTTCTCACTGTTTCTCTCAGATCCTAATATCTAAGTAGTCACATAGTAAGGAATCGATAAACTTATTGTGACAGTAATAACAATCTCATCCATGATTGTCTAAGCCTAGGGAAGAGTAATTCTACAATCAAGGTGAAACAGTTTAGAATTTATTGTTAGCATGCACAATTTATAATAATATTCTTCTTTTTAAAGTGTGAAATTATAAAAGCAGTATTGCGTACTTTGAATTTCTTACTTGCCACATGAAGTAAAATTTGGGCGGAAAATCCCAGTGTTCCCAAGGGAACCAGGCTGCAAGACTTCAACTTTATTAAATCGCTGGTTACAAAAGAGCAGAATCAATGTGAACATTTTCCACTGGCATTGTGTATGTGTCCTTTTCTCTCCTAGAAATGCTGTATGAGATCAACATTTCACCTTTTGCAAGCCTTAAAGGAGAGTGACTGTAGGTGCTTTATCATTTGATCATAGAAAACTAAGTAAAAACAGGTAGACCTTGCTGAATTTTTAGTTAATGGGAGACAAAAAAGAAGGATCTCTGTTTTTTTATCAGTTAAAGGATATTTTAATTGTTTCGGGCTTTGAATTATTTTACTGTGGTGCCCATTAATATAAGGGGTTAAATATTTTATTTTAACCATTCTCGCATCTTAAATCCTAATTGCTTGGCATCTATAGTAGGCAGTGACTGTGTATGTGTATTTGTGTGTATGCACAATGATAATTATAAAATTGAGACAGTACAATGATACTTCTGCCTCAATAAATTATTTACTAACTTCTAACTTTAAAAGGAGCTTACCTTTCAAAGTTTACCGGAAATGATTTTATATACTATACAGAAACTCCCAAGTCATTTAACACTGACTCTCCCCATAGTCCAATATAGGTAACAAATAATGCTGAAGAACAGATTTTTCCTGAAAATAATTTCAGTTTTTTATAATGCCCTCATTCCAAATGGGCTTACTGGCTGACTGGCATGAATCATATTTTCCCAGTTTCTGAAATGCTTTTGTTATTATTTGCAACTATATCCAGCTGAATACCAAAAAGGAGTCAAAAGAAGTGTCACACGTAGGTTTTATTGTAGACTCTTTCGTTAGTCTAATAGTGTTCTGTTTCTTTTCTAATCCCATTTCTCTTTCTCTTAAAATGGGTTTGGGATATTGATTTTGATGGTACTCTACCTCACCTTTCACTTGATTTTTACTTCTATTGGTTCTGTTTCCTTCTCTCTCTCCCCCTCTCTCTCTTTCTCTGTTGCTTTCTGTAAGTTTGAAGAAAACAGAAAACACTTTTTAGTTTGTTTAAAAGGAAAGATTTACGCTGTTATTTTGGAAGGGATGCTTTATCTTTTCTTTGATGTCTTCAGGTTCTGAGTTTCTGTGTCATTACACATATAAAATGTTCAATTTTGTCATTTTTTCAGAGAAAGATATAAGAACATATTTACATTAAAATTTGTATATGCTATTTTAAATTCTTTAAAAATTTTTTGCTCATAGGAGAGAACTGATATTAGATTTTTGTGTTAATTCTATTAGATCAAAAGTTAGACACGGTTAGACACAGCTTAGTAAGGATTTTGAGGAACATGACATATATACGATGATATTATGATATAGCTGAAATATCATTCAGAGGGCAAACAAGTCGATTAGGACAGGGTTCCTCAAACGTGGCACTGATGGCATTTCCCAAGTAATTCTTTGTTGAAGGATGCGGTATTGTGCCTTGTAGGATGTTTAGGATCACCTCGGCCTCTCCCCACTAGACACCAGAAGTACATTCTTTCCACGACCCCTCATGGCAATAAAAAGCGTTTCAGTCATTTACCTTGTTTCCAAAGGGCAAAATTACCCTTGGATGAGAAGCACTGGTTCAGGAAAAGGTGACTGTCTAAAACTAAGAAAATCTGGAAGGCACAGTGAAAGGCTTTAATAGGGTAATTACAAAATGCTCATTTCAAGATGATTAAAGTTCAAGTTGTAATTGGTCAAAATGGAATCTTAATTAATATCATGTCAAGGCAAGTTACCTGCTTGGTAGAGATAAGTGATGCGTGAAAACAGATACTTTTTCTGATTAATTATAAAATAATATGTAATTTTATGGCATACTAAGAGGCATAAAGTTGAGATTATGGAAGCAAAATAGGCAAGACTCATAGTGAACAGATTCACTTTTGGAATGATGTGTGAAAAGTTTTGTGGACTTTCTGACCAGCGAAGCACCTATAGTGGGTGAAAATTATTTGAAAACACAAACACATATTTAATGTCCCTGGAAATTTTCCTGAGAGCCTATAGGAGATGAAGTGGCAGTTATTTAAGAAATTCTACTACATCTCTGAGATCATCAATAACCTTGGATAATTAACCTCACCCCACTCTCTACCTCTCCACCCCTGCCAGCTCAGCCTGATGGATGCTCCGCTGAATTGTGTGCCCCCCTCCCCGAAAATGTCATTCCTTACCCCCCGATCCCTGTCAAAGGCTACATACAGCATCTGCCTGAAATGGCAAGCTTCACATTGTGGAAGAAATAGACGTCACTAAAATTCTCTACCCATGTCACTAAACAGATAAATAAGAAAGAAACAAGCCCCTGACAGGTATAGGGCTTAGTATCCAGAATTGCTGTGAATAGAATTACCTCTATTCACAGATGAGAAAATGTGTATTCATAGGAATCCAATTTTTTAAATTAGAACTAATAAACAAAATCACCAAAAATACATAACATATCATTAAGACAATGTGACTTTTATTACCTATAATAATACAATGCAATCTTATTTTTAATTACTTTTGTCAAGACTATCACCAAAAAGACTAACATATCATTCATAATGAAATGAAAAGGTAAGTGGAAAAGATACTATTTTTAAAAATCTTATTACTAAAATATATATCTTTAACACATATAACTTACTAATTAATAAAGAAACCGCAAGTAAATCAATTAACCAAAGGAGTTAAAGAAGTAATTCACTGAAGGAGAAACTCAGATGGCCAGTGACATTTAGAATCTCAAGCATAAGTGAGCCTTTCATCAATCCTATCTGCAACAATTAAAAGCCTGATAATTATCAGCATTAATAAATGTCTCAGGCTGGCTTCTCTGAGAGCAAAACTTGAGATTCTGCTATCTCCGTGCTCGTGATTTCTTGAGTGAGGGCTCTCAGGAGATGAGAGAGGAAAGCAGGACGGGGCTGAGAAGACAGCTAAGAGAGGATGCAGTCACCTGGGGACTAGCCGCAACCCAGCTCTATGAGCAGCTGAGAGCACTACTTGCCGCAGAGACCGGTTGTCAGTTATCGGTTTAGGCGCCGCCCCTCCCCCCCCCTGCCCCCCATTGGAATGTATAACCTGTAAAAGGTAAACTGGGTAGAATACCAATCTATCCACTACAGCAAGTGTTTAGAGAACAGTTGTTTTCAGATTCTAGTAATTAGGATATATTGAAATGTGCTTTGGCAACACTTATTTAAAATGCTTATGTACTTTAACCCAGTGATTCTACTTCTGTAAATATAACTTACATAAGTACAGTATTTGACCCATTGCAGGGAAAAAAATGCCCATATGTCAAGATTTATTGCAGGATCTATTAGCGAGAATAATAGGGCCCCTACTTCTAATCCTCAGAGCCTGTGGATATGTTACCTTGCAAGGCAAAATGAATTAAAGTAGCAGATGGAATTAAGATTGCTCATCAACTGACCTTAAAATAGAAAGGGTGCCCCAATGTAATCACAGGGCCCTATTAATATGGGAGAGGATGCTGAAGAGTTAGAGTATTCATCGTATGAAGTATGAGAAAGGTTCTATCAGCCATTGTTAGCCGGAAAAATTAAATGTGTGCCAGAGCCAAATAATGTGGACCGTTTCCAGAAGCTGGAAAAGACAAGAAAACTGAGTCTCCCTTAGAGCCTCCCAAAAGGTATGTAGTCCTGCCAACACCTTCATGTTCACCGAGCGGGACCCAGTTCATACTTGTGATCTCCAAACTATAAGGTAAGAAATGTGTGCTGCTTTGTGGTCACCAGTTACTCAGTAATAAGAAACTAGTACACAGGAGTATTGAAATTATAAGAATCATGTCACTGATAATGAGGACAAATGGAGCAGAAGGATAAATCAATGCTGTATCTAATAGTTGAGCCTAATCACTTGGAGAATAAATGTTAATGTTACCGTATTGGAGAAAAACAAATAAACACTGAAACATAAAGGGAAATGATAGCTTCTGGGGTTTGTTTGTTGGGAAGGTACTAGGTTCCACCCTGACAGTTTGATGGACAGGCTGCTGAGAGGTGAGAATGAAGCATCAGTTTCAAAACTGGTATGAAAACTACATTTGAAAGGGTTGAGCAGTGAATAAATGAAAGGAAATAAAAGCTGCATATAATTATATCTAGAAGGTTTGCTGTGAGAAAAGAAAGGTAGGGCAGAGAATTTGGTGTAGAAAGAACATGATATGGTACTAGGATAAAGAGAAGAAACCAGTACAGAGCTAGAATTTGAAGTTTAAAGAAAGGATAGGTAATTAATCAAGTTCTCAAAGAAAGCATGCAACAATAATATCTGGGGTCTAGAAAAGATTATTATTACTGACTTAATTTCATTTGCTTTTATTAAAGTCATTTGTAAGTAAATGAAAATTTTGTAAAAATTATCGGGGCAATATTGGTAACTGCTTTACTATCCATGTTGAAACATTTGAGGAGTTTCTAATTTAAGTTGTTCCAATTTATGTAATAAACTATGTTTATTCACCTTCCCCTTGAATACCCATGAAGACTTAGATCAAACAGGAACTCTGTTCTGAATGTTTACATGGTTTTGTCTCTACTTTCTCAGTCTCTTGCAATGCTAAACAATGTTAAACACTCTGGTTAAAAACCTTGTAAATCTCTTTTAGGATTAAATACATTGTGATTAAGATTATGGTCATTACAATGATTAAGATTAGGACTAATACAATGTCTTATTAATATCCAAATTAGGCTTCTAATGTTTTAGGTATTATAAGAAGAATTAGAAACTTTCTAACAGAAAATGTATATATAATGTAAATATAGGTAAAACAGTATATATGAATATATATAAATACTTTGATACATGTATATACACATATGGGGGATATATATATATATATATATATATATATATATATATAAACATGATATGGATAATATATATATCCATTTATCTTCAATTATAATAAGAACTAGATGCCCAGTGCATGAAATTCGTGTGTGGGGGGGCCTCCCCTCAACCCAGCCGGCACCCTCTCCAATCCGGGACCCCTCAGGGAATGTCCGACTGCCAATCCCAGGGATGGAGCCAAAACCAGCAGTTGGACATCCCTCTCACAATCCTGGACCACTGGCTCCTTATTGCTCACCTACCTGCCTGCCTGGTCACTCCTAACTGCCCCCCTCTGCCAGCCTGATCGTCCCTCACTGCCTCTGTGTGCCAGCCTGATCGCCCTTAACTGCCCCTCCTGCCAGCCTGGTCACTCCTAACTGCCCCCCCCCCCCCACTGGCCTGGTCGCCCCCAACTGACCCCCCTGCTGGCCTGGTTGCCCCCAACTTCCCACCCCTGCTGGCCTGGTCACTCCACATAGCCTGCTTGTTCAGGCGTTTGGTTGTCCCTCACTAACCCACCTGATGGCCTGGTTGTAGGCAGCCATCTTGTGAAGGTGTGAGGGTTAATTTGCATATTACCTCATTATATAGGATTTGCAGAGGACTTATAGAAGACTTTATACATTTTTTTTAGGCTAGCAATTGTGGTTAAGCATAGTTGAGGAATATGGTCGACTTCTAGATCATTGACTTCACTGGGAGATGTAACTAAATCCTTATAAGGATGCCAAGTAAATCAATAAATTTATAAAACATGATAGAGATAATGAGAGATGGTGATTTAAAGTATTTGTGAGAAAATTATCTACAAAAGAATTCTGATATAATGCAGAGGTAAAGGGAGCTATCTTTACATGATTGTAGCTTAAATGTCCCAAAGTTCATCCCCCCACCCAAGATAATGAAATATGAGAAACACTGTTTCCAAGATATATAGACAGCAAAGCAGTGTGTCCATAGATCATATAAGACTGTAGACTGAAACAGTATTGACTATTGTGATTGACTAAGAAAAACAATAATATAAGGTCAGGACTAACCATGAGACAAGATTGGTAAGAACATAGCAGCAGGAAGTAAGTCATTTTATTCAGTTTTTGTAAGATAAGAGAGAAGTTTTGTCAAAACCCCAACCATTTCATAATAGAGTCCCTGTAGAAAAGAAAACTCGGTGTGTGTATGAGCATTCCATCCTCCTAGCGGAAGTAAAAATGATACAATGCATCAACACTTAATAGAATATTAGTCAAAACAACAGCAATGATAGATGGGCAGCCAAAAAGGGCACCGATCCATTCAGTAACCTCAAAAGAAACCAAGGATGAGCAACCATGGGTCAATGGAGTTGCCTAAATAAAAAAGTCCCAATCCTTTGCAGTTTCTAGACTGGAGTCAGTTTAGAACCCATTGGATAGGCTGGGTCCTAAGGAGAAAGGACCCTGCAACACCATAGTAAGTATACACACTATTTCAGGTCCTTCCCAAAGAAACATATGGCCATTTGCTTTGGTCACTATCATCTGGCAAAAGATATTGTGAGGATGTTGGAAACAGAGTTTAAATTAGCACTGACTCCCAGAAACTCAAAGTATTCTCATGGCTCCCTCCTTGATTGGAGTCATATGGAGGCCAGGTAATTAAATGACTGTGGGTCCATAGACCTACTTGAGGGTTACTACCTTGGTCCTTGAATGTAAATTGGTCTAGACATTAATAGTATTTAGTAAAACCCCACATGAGGTTCTTAGCGTGTGGGTTAAGAATAATCATTATGAGAAAAACCAACTGGAAGCCACTAAAACTGCCCCCTACCTCAGCTGAGATTTCCCACATTTATAAGCATACTAGTGGCCCAGTGCATGAATTCATGCACATTGAAAGGAAATTATTAGAAGAAATATTTTAATATTGCTATTCGCCCTTTCTCTATAATAAAAATGTCAACCAAATTCACGATTGACAATGACAGATTGAAACACACGCATGTGATTGGCACCAGCGAGAGCTTTATATATATAGACTAGAGGCCTGGTGCATGAAAATCGTGCACTCAGGCGTGTCCCTTAGCCCGGCCTGAGTCCTCTCACAGTTCAGGAGCCCTTGGGGGATGTCCGCCTGCCATGGAGGCGGTAGAGGCTCCTGTCGCTTCCGCTGCACTTGCCAGCCATGAACCCGGCTTGTGGCTGAGTGGAGCTTGTGGGAGCGCACTGACCACCAGGGGGCAGCTCCTGCATTGAGTGTTTGCCGTTTGCCCCCTGGTGGTCAGTGCACATCATAGCTACCAGTCGGATGGACACTTAGCCTTTTACATATAGACTAGGGGCCCGGTGCAAAAAGATTTGTGCATGGCGGGGGGGGCGGGGCATCCCTCAGCTCGACCTGCACCCTCTCCAATCTTGGAGCCCTCAGGGGAGCCCTTTCCAATCCAGGAGTTTCTGTCTGTCTTTGCAATCATATGAACGAATTTTCTGAGACCCCTAACCCAGTTTGGTTTGTTGCTCACAGAATAATAGAGGCATTTTTTTTTCTTTGCTTCATTGGTAGAGACTTCCTGGAAGTTTTAGGATATCTTCCCTTTAATTTTTCCTAGACACTCTGATTTTACTTATGTCTAGAGACTTCCTGGAAGTTTTAGGATATCTTCCCTTTAATTTTTCCTAGACACTCTGATTTTACTTATGTCTCTCACCTTTGCTTTCTCTCCATCCCCCACTGCAACAGTAACTTGCTCCAGGCTCACTTTGCTCTAGTGCAGTGGTTCTCAAACTTCTGGCCCTTTAAATACAGTTCCTGCCGAAACCGGTTTGGCTCAGTGGATAGAGTGTCGACCTGCGGACTGAAAGGTCCCAGGTTCGATTCTGGTCAAGGGCATGTACCTGGGTTGCGGGCACATCCCCAGTAGGAGATGTGCAGGAGGCAGCTGATTGATGTTTCTCTCTCATTGATGTTTCTAACTCTCTATCTCTCTCCCTTCCTCTCTGTAAAAAATCAATAAAATATATTTTAAAAAATAAATAAATAAATAAATACAGTTCCTCATGTTGTGACCCAATCATAAAATTATTTTCGTTGCTACTTCATAACTGTAATATTGCTACTGTTATGAATCATAATGTAAATATCTGATATGCAGGATGGTCTTAAGTGACCCCTGTGAAAGGGTCGTTCAACCGCCAAAGGGGTCGCGACCCACAGGTTGAGAACCACTGCTCTAGTGTTTAGACAGTGATGGTGAATCTATGACACGCGTGTCAGAGGTGACACACGAACTCATTTTTTGGTTGAATTTTCTTTGTTAGATGGCATTTAAATGTATAAAATAAATATCAAAAATATAAATCTTTGTTTTACTATGGTTGCAAATATCAAAAAATGTCTATATGTGACATGGCACCAGAGTTAAGTTAAGGTTTTTCAAAATGCTGACACGCCGAGCTCAAAATGTTCACCATCACTGGTCTAGGAGATCCGTCTGCCACCAGAACTACGATTCCCAGCATTCCTGGTGCTCCCCGTGCTCTGGGCTTCCACTTCCAGTCCTTGGGCTGCCATCAGAACTACTATTCCCAGAATTCCTGGTACTCCCCACACTGGGAGCGACCAAGGGAGCCATGGCCCCCCAAGTCTCCAGCTCTCCTGCTCTGCTCTCTGCCCGGTGAACAAGGGAGCCGTCCCCTCAAGGGAGCCACCGAGGGAGCTATGGAGGGAGCCACATCCCCCCAGGCTGCTGGCTCTCACACTTCTGCTCTCCGCCCGGTGCCTGTTTATGCAAATCAACCCACCATCTTTGTCAGGTTAATTTGCATATGCAATCCTGATTGGCTGGTGAGCATAGAGAAAGGATGGTCAATTTACATCTTTCTCCTTTATTATAGTGGATTCTAATAAAAACAAAAGGAATATCACAGAGAAGCTTGAAAGTTGGTGACACTTTTAAATATATATTTTTATTTTTTATGGTTTTACTTGCTGCTTTATTTTTAAGTTAAAAATGTGATTGGTTAAATTGATTTCATGAAAATATCTATAGTACATATGAACAAAGCATGCATTATAAAAAGTTGTCTTGAAGTCTCATGCTAAAATATTTCAAGTAAAAGAACTTACTAAAAATGATAAAATGCAAAATACAAAAGTCCTGATATTCTGATAAAATAGAGAAGGACAGATGAGAAATGTCTGGTTTGAAAAGCCTTTGGAGAAGTTTATGTTTGACTGTATATTATAATTGTTCACCTAGTTACATTGAGAAGGCTTGCCAGCTATCCCACCAATACTTGTCCCCCCTTAGTGGGGAAAAAAGGGACTGCGGTAGTGGTTTTCTAGCAGAATCAAGTGGTCTTTAATTTCTAAAGTGAGAAACTGAAGTCTGCTAGATATTGTCTCAAGGGAGAGTCAATCTTTATATTTGAGAAGTTAGACAATAGAAAAAAATACAGGTAAATTAGATTTTCTGTGTTACTAGTACCTGACAAAACACACTTCAGTTTCCCCACTTCCAAGAACCTTGAGAAAGTAATTTCTGTCATATCCAATATTTATAAGCATACTCTAATGAAAGGTGTAATAAGGGTCCAGATCATAGTCTCCAGGGTCCAATAACCAAACCCTGGTGTAAATACCAGCTCTACTATTAAGTAGTTGTGTCTTTTTCTCTGAGCCTTAGTTTCCTCATGTGGCAAATAAGATAGACAGTACATAGTAGGTTTGTTGTGAAGATTAAATGAAATGTATTAAAGTGCTTAGCAAGGTGCCTGGTATTAGAAAGTGTTCATAAATATAGATTACTAGAGACCCAGTGCACAAAATTTGTGCACAGGTAGGGTCCCTAGGCCTGGCTGGTAATCAGGGCCGACCTGTGGGGTGACCGGCGGGGCGATCGGGACCCCCGCTCACACCCAATTTGGCCTGGTGCCGCCTGCTCACCTGCTCTACCATCCCGCCACTGTCCCACTCTCTTCAGAGCCCATCAGGGCTGGCAGCACCTCCACTGCCGCCCGCTGCCAGTGCAGCATTACCGATGCCCATCATGTTCTGCGCTGCCCCCTAGTGGTCAGTGCACGTCTAACTCCTGGTTAGTCAACTCCTGACGTTGGGGACAATTTGCATATTAGCCTTTTATTATATAGGGTTGTTATTTCAGAATATAGATGTAAAAGACAAATAATTTCCTAATCATATCATGTCATATTGTGATATCTACACTAATAAAAGAGAAACATGCAAATTGTTGTCACTCCGCTACCCTTCCCTTGGCTAATCAGGGCAATATGCAAATTAACTGCCAGCCAAGATGGCGGCCGGCAGCCAGGCAGCTTGAAGTGAACAGGAGGCTTGCTTGCTTCAGTGACGGAGGACTCCAGCGTTCCCCGCCTGCCGCTGCCTGCCTCTGAGCTTGCAGTTTGAAACATTGTTACAAATATAGAAGCTAAACAAAACCCCAGAAACCTGCTTTCAGCCAGTCAGGATCTCAGAGCTGGAGTTGAAACAGTGTTTCGATTATAGAACCCAAACAAACCAGATACCTGTTTTCAGCAGCCGAGGCCTAAGAGCTGGAGCCAAGCCTCAGAGCTAAAGCTGGCCCAGAATAAAAAACAAAAAAAGGAGCGGTTGGGAGCTTCAGTCACCCGCCAGCCTGAAAACAGCCATCATTCCCTCATCCAGGCTGGCCAGGCACCCCAGTGGGGACCCCGACCCTGATCCAGGACACCCTTCAGGGCAAACCAGCCGGCCCCCAGGCCTCTATCCTATATAGTAAAAGGGCAATATGCCTCCCGACACCGGGATCAGTGTGACAGAGGGCAGCACCCAAATCCCCGGATCACCCTGCAGCTCTGTGTGTGACAGGGGTCGGGGCCACAACCTCCCTATCCGCCCTGCTCTGTGTGTGACAGGGGAAGGCGCCCCAACCCCCTGAAAGGCCCTGCTCTGTGGGTGATAGAGGGCGGCTCCCCAACCCCCTGATCCGCCCTGCTCTGTGTGTGATGGAGTATAGCCATAACCTCCCCATCGGCCCTGCCCTGAGTGTGACAGTGGCGGCGCCCCAAACCCCTGATCCGCCCTGCTCTGTGTGTGATGGAGGGCAGTGCCCCAACTCCCCTATCAGCTCTACTCTGTGAGTGACAGGGGGGAGCTCCTCAAACCCCTGATCAGCCATGCTTTGTGTGTGACGGGGGCGGTGCCCCAATTCCCCTATCAGCCCTACTCTGTGTGTGACAGGGGGGAGTTCCCCAACCCCCTGATCGGCCCTGCTCTGTGCATGACAGGGGGGAGCTCCCCAACCCCCTGATGGACCCTGCTCTGTGCGTGACGGGGGGAGCTCCCCAACCCCCTCATCGACCCTGCTCTGTGAGTGACAGGGGGCAGCGCCCCAACCCCCTGATCGGCCCTGCTATGTGCGTGACGGGGTGGCACCACAACCTCCCCATCGACCCTGCCTTGAGTGTGATAGGGGGTGGTGCCCCAACCCCCCAATCGGCCCTACCCTGAGCGTGACTAGGGGTGGCATCACAACCTCCCAATCCACCCTGCTCTGTGCATGACAGGGGGAGGCACCCCAACTCCTCAATCAGCCCTGCTCTGAGCCCGACCAGGGGCTGCACCTAGGGATTGGGCCTGCCCTCTGCCACCCGGGAGCAGGCCTAAGCCAGCAGGTCGTTATCTCCCGAGGGGTCCCAGACTGCGAGAGGGCACAGGCTGGGCTGAGGGCCACCCCGCAGCCGAGTGCACAAATTTTTGTGCACCGGGCCTCTAGTTTATAATAATAATGAGTATCCTAAAAGTTTGGTGGTAATTACAGTAGATTAAAGTCCAGGGATGAAGGCTCTTCCCAGTTTCAGCATGTGGCCCAACAGTGTGCTGTTTCAGTTGCCCTGTGCTGGGGAAGGGACCAATTCCTGGAGTCAGTTTTCTTCCAGACCCTTAGAGGTGACCACAGCTATATGAATATTTTTTTAATCAATAACTGGGGTTCCTGGGTACTCGCTCCTTGTTGTGGTTAGTAACCAGATATGCATTGAATCACAAGGCATTAAAGGTGTTTTTCCTCCTGAGGCTGTCAATCAACTAGAAATTCCCAGAGCCTAAGAGTGGAAATGTTGCTCTAAACCAGTGGTTCTCAACCTTGGCTGCACATTAGAATCATCTGGGAATCTTTCTAAAATCCTGATTTCTGGGCCTCATCCTCCAGAAATTCTGTTTCTTTGTTACTAATGTTGTGGCCCCACCCCATAACAAAGAAACAGAATTTCTGGAGGATGAGGCCCAGAAATCAGGATTTTAAAAAGATTCCCAGGTGATTCTAATGTGCAGCCAAGATTGAGAACCACTGCTCTAAACTCTTACATAATAGCGCCTTCTTTGAGGCTTTGAATGAATGAATAACTAACTTCCAACTCAAGACATGCAAACATTTTCCTGCACCTCGTGAGGATAAATATATCCCTTTTTACAGGAGGGGTGAGCGTGTTAATATTTCTTGTCTTAGGGGCTCCCCAGCAGTTGCTCAGGGGCTACCAAAGTGCCCAGTTATTTCCTGACTTATTTTAAGCTCAGGGAAGACCAAATAGCCTACTTAGGAAAAAAACAAACAGTCTTTCTCATCTTCTCTCAGGTCAGACTGGTGGTTGGGTACACTCTGTAGGGCTCTGATCTGACTTCCTGAAGGGGAAACTATAGAGGTTGAGTTCATTCTACTCAATTGGAGCTAAAAAACTTCATCCTAAAAATCCTGCTATTCTGGTTTTAAGTTTGGGTTCTTCTTCCCAACACAATACTATCTGACATATTCATACCTTTCATTGGTACTTGGTTATATATCTAAAAATTAATCTAACCCAAACTGAAGTTTCCTTTTTTACTTCATGATATTTAAATATATATAATATATAATATATAATATATAATATATAATATATAATATATAATATATAATATATTATATATTATATATTATATATTATATATTATATATTATATATTATATATATAAATATATATATATTTATATATATATTTCTTTTCTGACACACCTTACCCTGGAAGTCTTTCTTTGCTGTGAACGTTCATCTCTAGCAGGTCTCTGTGATAACACACTCTATTGCATTCTTCTCTGTTGCAGACTAAGATGTGGCTATTAGGTGCAGCTTCTTATTTCTTGTTTCAGATTTTTTTCATGTAAAGACTGTTGAATGTTCTTCAGGGGCTCTTAAATTCTCACCATCAGGGGTTGCTCTTCATTTGGTCTTGATTTTGGAATCTTGTGGTCTTTAACTGTATATCACTCCTTGGCAGCTATTTAAACTACAAGTCCCCAAACAGCAAGGATAAAAGAAAACTTTAATGAGGATGACCTATTGTTATTGAGAGTTCACAACACATTAAATCATAATACCTATATCTTTTAATATGGAGTCCGTATAGCCCACAACAACTCTTCCCACAACAGAATGTTCTGTCTTGAGATGTTGCTAACAGTGAAACTGAGGAATAGGTTTTGATCATATATAGGAATTTATCCAAATCAACTTGCTATATTCTGAATTTATTGAGGCTGCAACTTTGTTAGGAAAAAAATCTCTTTCATTCCCTACATTGTTGTTGCTTGGATATGTACCAATAAATGAACATAACAATGCATTTACATTATATCTCCCATTTGAATTATTGCACTCTTTCCAAATGATTTCTCAAAATTTACCAATAATTAGAGAGGAATGCTTCCTCTGTATTCCTTACCTCAGTGATCTACAAGCCTAAAGTGCTGTCTGAATGCTTGTTATGTTGATGAAAGGCTCTACACCCAGTTTTCAAATGCAATGTCAGAACTTCCTTTTTGTCCCGCTTTTCCTTTTATTATAACACTAGAGGCACAGTGCATGGATTCGTGCACTGGTGGGGTCCCTCAGCCTGGCCTTCACCCTCTCGCAATCCAGGGCCTCTGGGGGATGTCAGACTGTCGGTTTCAGCCTGATACCTGCAGGCCAGGCTGAGGGACCCCATTGGTGCATGAACCCATACACCAGGCCTCTAGTATGCATATAAGATCTTTGGTTAATCTCTTCCCGCCTTCCCCATTCCCCCTTCCCTCTAAGATTGATCAGTCTGTTCCATGTTTCCAAACCTATGCTTTGAGCGTCTGCCCCCTGGTGGTCAGTGTGCATCATAGCTACCAGTCCAATGGTCTAACGGTCACTTAGGCTTTTATATATATAGATAGATAAATTTAACACATATCATGAAATAGTTCACAATTTGAGAATAAAAGACAATGCCCAATACATTTTTGTGTGTGTGATTATAGTGAATTTAAAATAACACAGTAGGAGAGAAAATATTTCATTGATACATTAAGAGAGAAAATATTTATTATTACAACACCACTTATAATGAAACCAACAAATACTGTAATATCAGGAGACTTAGGTACATCTCTCTATATAAAAGCTTAATATGCAAACTGTCCCCTCGGGAGTTCGACCAGGAGCTCAATCGCTCATTATGACATGTGCTGACCACCAGGGGGAGGCACGGAAAGAAGGGAGGCCCTGGCTGGCAGCTGGAAGGCCCTGATTGGACCTGATTGCCGGGAATGTCTAGGGACCCTACCCATGCACGGATTTTGTGCACCAGGCCTCTAGTCAAAGATAAATGAGAAAAGGCAAATATACAGTAAGAGAAGGAAAAGCACAGAGCTTAAAATTTTTAAAAAAAAATACTAAATTGTCATAATTTTCACAACAGTGTCTACGAATTGTTTTACAAAACCAGAGGAAAGTGGAAGCCTTATGCTTTCATAAGATCATTTCAGGTTTACATTTTTCCTTACTTTTGACTCACAATTCATTGCAAAGAGAAATACTCTTTATTTTTTTATTTTTTTAAAATATATTTTATTGATTTTTTACAGAGAGGAAGGAAGAGAGATAGAGAGTTAGAAACATCAATGAGAGAGAAACATCGATCAGCTGCCTCCTGCACATCTCCCACTGGGGATGTGCCCACAACCCAGGTACATGCCCTTGACCGGAATCGAACCCGGGACCCTTCAGTCCGCAGGTCGATGCTCTATCCACTGAGCCAAACTGGTTTCGGCAAGAAATACTCTTTAAAGAATATTTTATCTTTCACAGATTATGGCAATCCTATCAATCTTCCTTCTCTTTTAAACTTTGTTCCATATAATGCATTAGTATCATTCCAAAAAACATTTAAATATCAAATTAATCCACTCTGTGCTACTGGTTTGTGTTTTTTTTGTTGTTTGTTTGTTTTTGTGTTTTTTTGGGGGGGGCATTTAATAAACTGTCAGAAGTTTCTGTGTTAGCATGAGATAGAATAGTGTCACAAACCTTTGTTACATACATTTTTAAATATGACTACAGCATCTTAATTTTGCCTTATTACAAAATGTTCTTTTGCATTTAAAGTTCTACAAATCTTGTAGTTTCCAAGAACATATATACAAGACTGATAGCAAAAATAATATGCCATGATCGTTATTTAGGCTGGGTCCCATGGTCTTGAACAGTGGAGATACCAATGTCAAAGGAAGTCAAATGCTTTCTCTCCTGGAAATGATTTACAAATGGCCCCATAAATGTATTAGGAATAGGATGACGATTGTTGCATGAGTCATGGAATGTCTCCTTGATCAATTGCTGTTACAGAAATGATGTACATAGAGAAAGTCTAGATTAGTCGCATATGAGTGAGACTTAATCATCATGGGTTTCCAGAGTGATAGAAAAATTTCCCAGCTTAGATTAAAAATGACCTTAATTTTAGCCCATTTGGTAGTTACAAATAGATACAACTGATTCCTCCTGAGATAAAAATAAAGAGTAATTATAATGCAAGATTCTCCTTAATAAATGTGTACTTGTAATAAATAGGTACCTGGTGCTCTGTATTAAACAAGCATGTGAATTGTAACCCTACATCTAAATAGTAATAGAATAATTTTGAAATTATTATTTCCTTCAACTCAGAGATTTATAGAATCTCTTTTTTTCTCCCCCGAAAGGTGAATTTTTTTTTTTTTTTTAGGGTCTGTTGGAATTTCTGGGTAGGCTTATAGCTGTTGGGATGTCATAGTAAATAGAAAACATCCTGTACCGTATGGTGATTTTAGAGATATTTACTTTATTCTTAAACTAACTGCTTCGTCCCAAAACTGCAATTTAGGCCCTGGCTGGGTAGCTCAGTTGGTTAGAGGCTACTTCTGATTCGCCAAGGTTGTGAGTTTGATAACAGGTCAGGGAACATATAAGAATCAACCAATGAATTCATGAATAAGTGGAACAACAAATCAATCTCTCTCTCTAAAATCAATTAAAATTTTTAAAAAACTGTGCAATTTAGAATTAATTCATTTTATTTTCTATTCATGTTTTTTTTTTTGCTAGATGATTAAACAACTATTTATTTAAAAGATGCAAAAGTGTTCTCTTCTTTGTAAACCTGTTGACAGGTAAAGACCAGCTATCTGTTCACTGAACTCTGCGTTTTTGCTGTTGAGTACATGACATAGCTAGTCTATTTCCTAGCCTTACAGTTAAGTGTAGGCATGTGGCTGAGTCCTGGCCTTTGGAATGTGGGCAGCAGTGATAGGCACTGCATCCCTGCCTGGCCCACTATAATTTTCCTGGGGGTCTGGGGGGGGGGGGGGGTGAGGTTGATGTTCCCTACATAGTTCTTGTCCTTTTTTTTTTTTGTAAACTTGCAAATGTCCTTTTGAAGAAGATGGAACAATGATGTAAAAGGAACCAGAGTCACTGAATCACTTTTTGCTGGAGAATTGCCTGCCAAACAGAAACATCCGTTTTGTCTTTTATGCAAACAAGAAATACATTTCTGTTGTGTGAGGCCATTGAGACTTTGGAGTTTGTCACAGCCGCTAATATTACTTTAACTAATTTATATTATAAAATCCAATGCCCTTATGATAGGTAGAATAATGCTTCCAGCACCCAAAGCTGCCCATATCCTTATCCCAGAAAATTTTGAATATGTAACTTTCCATAGGAAAAGAAATTTTTCTGTTGTGAATAGTTAAGGATCTTAAAATGGGAGATTATTCTGGATTATACAGATGGGACACATGTAATCTCAAAGGTCCTTATAAGAGGGAGGAAGGAGTGCCATAATCAGAGGAAGAGATGTGACCATGGAAACAAACTTGCAGTGATATAGGGTCACAAGTCAAGAAACGTGGACAAATTCTAGAAGCTGGAAAAGGTAAGGGAACAGAATATTCTATAGAGCTTCCAGAGTAATATAGCTGGGCCAACCCATTTCAGATTTTTGATGTCCAGAACTTCAAGA
This sequence comes from Myotis yumanensis, assembly GCF_028538775.1. Lineage (NCBI taxonomy): Eukaryota > Metazoa > Chordata > Mammalia > Chiroptera > Vespertilionidae > Myotis > Myotis yumanensis. The sequence goes on from NW_027223752.1 coordinate 179,004,238, forward strand.
TAGTAAATTTGTTTTGTTTTAAACCATTAAGTTTGTGATACAATAGTCCCGCCTTATCCACAGTTTAACTTTCTGCCATTTCGGTTATCTATGACCAACTGTGGTCTGAAAATAGTAAGTGAAAAATTCCAAAATAAACAATTCAAAAGTTTTAAATTGTGCACAATTCTGAGTAGTAGAATGGAATCTTGCGCCGTCTTGCTCTGTCAGGCCCAGGATATGAATCGTCCTGTGTACAGTGGAAACCATACATTATTTTTCTTTCTCTACCTGACTGTGTCACCTAGCATAATACCTTCTAGAGCTATCTATTTCGCAAGTGTTCATTCTTTTTTTATGACTCATTTCTAAAGAATAGAATTTTAGAGGGGAAAAAAAATAAATTTCCAGTGGAGAAACCTTGCAGATACCACTTTACCAAGTAATCAAGATTAACATCATCAATAATAAGTCATATTGACAACGTGTATACCTGATATGATGCTATGAAAAGACATTTTACCTCTGTGATATTCTTCCCTCAAGTCCATGGAATTGATCCAATCATGAGACCTCAGACAAGCCCATATTGAGCAATATATTATCAGGGTCTTCAAAAGTGTCAATGTCATCCAAGATAAAGACTGAGGAACTGTCACAAATTGGAAGTGACTAAGGAGATATGACAACTAAAGTAGAATAGGCATCTCCGATTGGAGCCTTGGGGGGAAAAGATAGTGGACAAACAAAAAAAACTGAATAAAGTTATTAGTATAGCTAATGATATTATGCCAATACTAACATCTTAATTTTAAGTAACTAATTATATAAGACTAGAGGCCCAATGCACAAAATTTGTGCAAGAGTAGGCCTTCCTTCCCTCAGCTGCCAGCACCAGCTTCCCTCTGAAACCCGGGACCTGGTTTCCCTCACAGCCATGGCTTCATCTAGAAGGTCGTCTGGTCTAATTAGCATATTATGCATTTATATTATAGATGTTGCATAAAATGTTAATTTTGGAAGTTGGTTGAAAGTTATTCAGAAACTTTATGTTCTATTTTTGCATCTCTGCTGGAAGTCTAAAATTATTTCAAAATAAAGAGGTACAGATATCCTATAAAAACTACTGTATGCACATTTTAATTTTAAAATATATTTTGTATTAGAAGAAATTCTTTTCAGATGCCCTGTTCCCTTCTTTTTCATGTTTCTACTAGATGTATCGAGGTCCTTTTCAGTTTCTATATACATTATTAACCTTGACTCAAATGGCCTCTGTCTCTTACCTTGTGCTCCCTTACTCTCTATTATATACTCCTAATGCAAACAACATTTTTAACACACAAAGATAATCACAAAACATTTGCATAAGATTTCACAGTGTCCCATGATTTTCATTACCTGCCATATTTTTATATTTTAATTTCCCTCTGCTCTCATGTCTATGGCATATTTAATTGATAATCATTCCAGAGGTTCTTTCTGCCAAAAATATTTGCTTCTCAATTTTTTTTAGTAGATAATTTCTCCCTCCCCCTCCCCCCATACACACATTTTTTACTGCAGAATAACAGTTCCTAGAAGTTTTTCTTGACATTCCTGGTGCAAATTATGACTTTTCTCTGGAATCTAGCCTACAAATCTATTAGTGTCAAAGATTATCTTATCCACAACTCCCTCCCTATAGCCTGGCAATAAATGTGTTTAGCCAAATTTTATTTAGAATGATCAAATAAATGTTAAGTATAAATTAAAATTGGAATACAAATGGATATCTATAATCCTATATAATAAAATTGTAGTATGCAAATTGTCCCCTCAACCAGGAGTTCATCTGGAGTTTGACCAGGGGCTGGGGCCGGCCAGGGGAAGGGAGGGAGGCCCTGGCCAGCAGCCTCTAAGGACCCTGTCAGTGCACAATTTTGTGCACTGGGCCTCTAGTAAGTAATAAGAACATGTGGAAATTTTTTTAATCAAATAGTATGATTCTATAAAAAACATGCTCATTCAAAACTTTTAAGTGTTATCAAGGGTCTGAACTAAGATGCCAGAAACCCTTTAAGAATACTATCTGCTAAAACACACAGAGCAGAAAAACACCCTATGAAGAAACTGACCGCAGACAGCATTGTGTTGTAGAACTATTGGCGTTGCCGTTACAGAGAACTCAGATGTGTTTGTGTGTGCACATCAGAGCTCTGACATCTGAGAATTGAGTGCCAAGTGTCACAGCATCACCTTCTCTCTTTCAGAACCACAAGGACTCGGCAATTCAAAGTGCATCTTATTGTCAAAGATTAGAGTCCCAGAGGGTCCATTCTGAAGGCTTTTATGACTTCTATTGACTCCATCGGGACAACCTGGACAAGTTATTCATCTTCAGTGACTCAGGGTCAACAAAGAAATTTCAGGGGAATAGTATGAAAGACATTTTATCTGAGGAGCAGATGGGACAGAACCAGCCTGCGTAAATTTCTTTTAAACTGGCAATTTATGGACTCATGCATTTCAGTCAATAGAAGAGTTCATGATTTTTAAAGTTGACTTTAAAAAAGGATCTTTTGCCACATTTACTATATACTGCCCTGCGTTAAACTTTATGAACATCTTTATATGTAGTGTCAAAATTCTGCCTTGTATATGTATTTGGTTGCTTTCCACATTGGTTTGAAGAGTCATGCTAAAAATGTCATTGTCCAAGGAGACCAAGGCAAAACCTGAATTTTTTTAATGCACTTTTTTTTTTTTTTTTTAGTCTTATACATTAAGGTTACTATGGAAACTGGTAAAGGAACTAAATTACTTGTTGATTCTGAATGTGCCTTATCTTCTATTCTCTTATTCTGATGCTTAAGTGAGAAACTGAAAAGATGCGATTTTACATTTTGAACTCGCTTTAAATGGAGAATATTTCCTCGTGATTCTAAAGTTAGAATTGCAGTTTTTTTTATTTAAAATGCATTTTATATTAGAACACATTCTTTTCAGTGACCCAAGTCCATGATTTCATTTTCATCACACAATTGCCAAATTTGAGGGAGCACAGAGTAGAGCTGAGTTCCTCATATTCTCCGAAATGTGCTGGCTGCTGAGGTAATACAAGTGTAGTGTACCTGCATTTAAAGCTAGATGCACATAATGGATGGACATGGGATAGCAGCCAGTAATGACTCCCACTATCTGATCTTAAGCAGAATATTCTAAAGAAAATGATTTATTTTTCTCAGACGGAATGACTGTCATTAGAAAAGGCACAAAAATGAGTGCTACTAATTATTTGCAGTGGCAAGCTTCCTTGAAATGCAACAATGGAATATCAGCAAGGGCTATGGACATAAAGCAAAATGTTAACCAGTCTCTTAAGGAAAAACATACAATTAAATTGAGCTGATTCAGTGGCATAAGGGTTATTTATTTAATTTATTTTTATTGACTCTGTTGGGGTGACATTGATTAATAAAATTATATGTGTTTCAGGTGTACAATTTTATAATACAACATCTGTATATTGTATTGTGTGTTCACCTTCCCAAGTCAAGTCTCCTTCCATATTAGGGTTGTTCTGGCAGTATAATTGAAAGTACACCTGAAACCTATAAAAATATATTATCCAATGTCACCCCAATAAGTCAATAAAAAAGTTTTTTTTTTAAGAAAGTACCAGAAATGGACAATACTAAGATGGATTTAAGAGTCTATTATTTGAGATTTAGTGTCCAGTGTTGAAAATTTTAAAAGTTGAATCAAAAATGCCTCCTGAGCCAGGCCGGCATGGCTCAATGCTTGAGCATTGACCTATGAACCAGGAGGTCACAGTTCAATTCCAGGTCAGAGCACATGCCTGGGTTGCAAGCTCCATCCCTGGTGTGGGGTGTGTAGGAGGCAGCTGATCAATGATTCTCTTTCATCATTGATGTTTCTGTCTCTCTATCTCTTTCTCATTTCCTCTCTGAAATAAATAAAAGTATATTTTTAAAAAATGGCTCTTGAGAACAGGGATCTTAGGTGGGAACAGTATTATGGATTATGCATGTTTCAATCTTTCTTATGCATACCTCCCCTAAGGTATGTCTGTTTAGATGTGATTCTCAGTTTGGGAAATGATACTTCTAGAGTGAGAAAACTAACCATGCTAAGAAAGACCATTCCAGGAGAGGGCATACTATAAATAAATGAAAACCACAGGGAATTATCTAAGTCCACAGGGTAGAATCACAGAAAATCCAATACTGAAGAAAAAAAATGTAATTCAATCTATATATATAAAAGCCTAAGCGGCCAACTGACTGAACGACCAAACAACCGGTTGACCAGTCGCTATGAAGTGCACTGACCACCAGGAGCAGATGTTCAAGGAAGGAGCTGCTCCCTGGTGGTCAGTGCGCTCTCACAACCTCTTGCAGTCCCTTCCCCCTGGCTGCCCCCAATCACTCAGATCTGGACTGGCCAGCCAACCTCTCGCGGTCCCTCCCCCCTCTGCTGGCCAGCCAGATAGCTCCAGTTAGGACTGGGCAAGATGGCCCCCATCAGCCCTGATTGCCAGCCAGGCTGAGGGACCCCACAAATTCGTGCACTGGGCCTCTAGATCATATATATATATGTAATTTAATTTATATATTACATATGTAATTTAATTTATATATGTAATTTAATCTATATATACTTCACATATGTAGATTAAATTATATATACATTGTTTCTACATCACTTAAAAAATAATGAAGTAAATTCACATATACTCACATTGGGCTCAAAAACATGTTGAATACAAAAGTAAGAAAAAATAAGATTTATAGCATAAAAATAGAAATATGTTTTTCAGGTCTACAAGTATTTAAATAAAATTATGGTGATTGAATGGGAGAAAATAATAATGGAGTATAAAGTGGGAAAATAAATTATATAACTGCATGGAAATAATACTCTGCCAGTAAATGGTGAGATACTCACCTTTGTCCTTAAAAATAAATGCATTGATTTAAAAGGTATTTTTGGGAAGATTAAAGGTTTATCACAAACAAAATGTTCTGTACCACTCTACTATGGAGGATAAAAATGGATGGGAGGGAACATAAATTGAAATGGGGTTCAGGGTTGCTGGATTTAATCTTTTTTTTTTTTTTTTTTTTTAAATATATTTTATTGATTTTTCACAGAGAGGAAGGGAGAGAGACAGAGAGTTAGAAACATCGATGAGAGAGAAACATCGATCAGCTGCCTCCTGCACACCTCCCACCGGGGATGTGCCCGCAACCCAGGTACATGCCCTTGACCGGAATCGAACCCGGGACTCCTCAGTCCCCAGGCCGACGCTCCATCCACTGAACCAAACCGGCCTCGGCTGGATTTAATCTTTAGCACAAAATATCATGGACACTAGTCTCCTTTTGAGGAGTCTCCAGAAAAGTTGAGAATTTAGAAGAAAGATCTCAGATTTTTAATGCATCCCTCTCTTCCTCCTCTACTATTTTTCTAACAATATGTTTTAATTATCTTCTACTTGCCATCAAAGACTGTCAGTCTTGTCATACTTAATTTGAGGCAGATGGTAGCAACAGCTTTGCCTTAAGCAGTGCCCAGCATAGGTTGGAGCAGGCTCACTACTCTAGTGCATCTGGCCGAGGAGGCTGGTATGAGCAGAAATCCAGCTAAGCTCTAGTGTCTGTGCTTTGTGTTTGAGGTGGGGCTGCCCTGGTCCTGAGGTAGAGACTTACTCTGTTGTGCAGATATGCTGGGAGTTTGCCAAGGTGCCTACCTATAGAGCTGTATCATCCAGAGGGGACAGATCTTTTTTCTAATTGGTACAAAAGTGGTAGGGAGTTTGTAAGTGATCCTGAATTTAGCCTTACCAAAAGGAAAAAAAAAAAGTATGATGTATAAATTTAACTTAGCAAGATATTGCTTCATATTATTATTAGGGATTAAAGAGGAAAATTAATTCCCTGAAATGGAAGTTCAAGGGAAATTGTTTGACCTACAAGAGGGCTTTGGTATTGCATATTTTTGAGTTTCATTCTTAGGATTGTCTTGTTGGAAGCAAAGGAAAAGTGGTTCTTTTTGGTAATTTTAGTAAAGATTCTTTCATAGTTTTTCCCACATGAGTTCCAGATACTTTATAGTGCTGCCAAAAAGGATTGGGAAGAAAGTGAATTAGAAGCTCACCTTTGAAGTCTAAATCTTTCTGCCTTTCTTTATCATAAAAATACTACATTTTAAATGCGTTAAGGAGAAGAGTTATAGATAGTATACTTTAGTAGGAATTTTAAAAGAATCTTGGGATGGAGAAAGCCATCCCTAGCAACATAGGAATCTTCAGAAGCTATAAAGGAAAAGAATGATAGAACAAAATGCATAAAAATTTATCTTTTATACAATGAAAAGTACTATAATAATAACATTTATAAACAAGTACACACTGAAAAAAATTTATCACATATATAACAGAAAGGAGTGAATTACCATGATGCATGAATATAGTTTTTAAGTTGATAAAAGAAAACAGCCAAAAGTAGAAAATGGTGTCTTAACCCTGAATCTGCTGGAAAACAGAGCCTGAGGCCAGGCTTAGTTCTCAAGGTGTTATTTTAACGTGTAATCTCAGGTCAGAAAGATTGAGGAAAATAAGAAATAAGGCAAAGAGAGGAGAGGAAATTCAAGGCCAGGCAATTAAAAATTGTGTCTATCTGACCAAGGAATGTGACTACCTGCTTTATTCTAGTGCTTCCTTTTTTAAAAAAAATCCTTATCCAAGTATATATTACAGATTTCTTTCTTTTTGCCTTTCTTTCTTTTTACCTTTCTTTCTTTTTTCCCTTCCTTCCTTCTTTCCTTCCTTCCTTCCTTCCTTCCTTCCTTCCTTCCTTCCTTCCATTATTTTTTGAGAGAAGACAAGAGAGAGACATTGATGTGAGAGAAACATCAATCAGTTGCCTCCCATACATGCCCTGACTGGGACTGAGCTCCCAACCTAGTAATTTGCCCTTAATGGAATCAAACCCACAATCTTTTTGGTGTATAGGAAGATGCTGCAATCACCTGAGCCACCCAGCTAGCTCCATTCTACTTCTTTTCTCCCATTTTCCCAAGGTTCCTCCAATGGGAGTTAGTTCCTTGCCCTTTTAGGTTGCATGTTTTGGCTTGTAAGGGAAGTCAGCTCAATCTTTGTGTGTGGTGACTCTTTCAAGTCAAAAACTGATGTGAGGTGTAGAGAGCACCTGGGAAGGCACATGGGCATTTCTTTAATTATTGTCAGCTGAAGCCAGTGACTTTGGCAAAGCCAAGTTCTGGAAACAGGCTTTGCCAAAAGGCAGGAGTGTTGTCAGCTTCACCTTCAGCCCAGGTGCCAGGGGGTGGGTTTTGTCATTTAAATTTAGCCAAGCACCAGGAATGAATAGGACTAGGGCCCACCCAAGAATGCACATAATCTCCTTTGTCTTGACTTTTAGTAAAACTTCCTGTTTTTTGCTGTATAAAATAAACATGCTGAATCAGCTCTGGATCTCTGTCCCTGTCGCATCATCAGAGGACAGTGGTCCCACCGGGCCCCAGCTTTTTTCTTTCATCTCTGTGTCTGTCTCTTTCTTTCATTTTCTCAATCCCCAGCTGCCCCTACTCAGGAACCGGACCACTCTCTAGCTGCGCTGGACGCAGAGAAGAGAGACATATTTATAGGGAGGAACCAGAAACTCTGAGCAAGTGGCAGGTGTGCACACACAACAGAGCCAGGGAGAGGGGTGTAGCTTTGTTTGCTGCTGAAGTTGTTGACAATTGAGCAAGTTGGAGGCAAGTGAGGCTGGGAGAATCTAATAAGGAAAATATGACACAAATGGTCAAAGAAAAGAAAAATATTAACAAGTCATTATATTAATTAGAAACAATTATATGAAAATATGAATATTTACTCAAATTAGGAAAATGCTATGTAAGTAACAAAATATATATGCATATCAGATTGACAATTTAAGAATGACGTCTGTTCTTAAAAACACTCGTGGGGGGCGGGGGAGGATATATGCTAGGTGCTGGGGCTGCTGGGGAGAGGTCAATGAGGGCAAAAGGAGACTATGTAATACTTTAAACAATAAAGAATTTAAATTTAAAAAAGTGTGTAGAAAAGAGTTTTCCTTGTAGAATATTGGAAATAGTATAATTGGTGCAGCTGCCTTGGAAGGTAATATATATTATATCAAATATTAGCTATATCATCATGGTTAATAGAAGATGTTAACATTAAGGCAGCTAGGGGGAGGGTTATATAGGAACTCGATCATTATTGTAGGCCTTCTGTATATCCAAAATTATTTCAAAATAAAAAATTTAAAGTTAACAGCATGCCATACCTCAAACCAATCAATGCTTTATTCTATTATAAAATAATTAAACAAATATACAAATTCAAAGTTATGCAGCAAGTATCAAAAAAAATCTATATTTATAAAAGGCTAATATGTTAAGTGTCCATTGGACTGGTAGCTGTGATGTGCACTGACCACCAGGGGGCAAACACTCAACATAGGAGTTGCCGAGCTGCAGTGACTTGGCAGAAGTGGTTCTTGCGTGACGCACCCTGAAACCAGAGAGGAGGGAGCCTGATTCCTTGCGGGGCCGTGCTAGTCCACTGTCAGCCATAGGTTATGTTGTTGCTGGGGCACTGTCACCCCAAATCTGGTTTACTGCACATTTGCATTTGTGTTCCACACCCTGTACAACAGCAACTTTGCAGAGTGCCGTCTCGCACTCCGGGACCCCTCGGGGGATGTCAGAGTGTGGGTTTTGTCCCGATCCCCACAGGCTAGGCCAAGGGACTCCACCTGCTGGAGGGACCCCGCCCACTCCAACGATGCCCTTTGAGTCACGGCACTACCCCAGGTACGGCCAGCCTGGGAGGAACCATGGGAGGTTGGCTCTAGGGCATGTCTGGCCCATCTCGCCCAGTCCCACCCTGCTGGCCACCTTCTAATTAATTTACTTTAAATGTGCATGAATCTGTGTACTGGGTCACTAGTAAATAAAATAAAAGAGAAAAACAACTAATATTCATTAACAGTGGGATGTTTAAATAAAGTGCATTATTGTTCTATGGTATACTATATCATAGTTTTAAAAAATACAGTTGTCAGCCTGGTCAGTATGGCTCAGTGGTTGAGTGTTGACTCATGAACCAGGAGTTCACAGTTTGATTCCAGGTCAGGGCACGTGCTTGAGTGAGGGCTTGATACCCAGTAGGGTGTGTGCAGGAGATGGCTGATTAATGATTCTCTCTCATCGTTGATGTTTCTATCTTTCTCCCTTCCTCTCTCTGAAATCAATTTAAGAAAACCACACGCATTAAAAAATACAGTTGTCTGTGTGTACTGACATAGAATTGTCTATAATATAGATTTTTAGTTGACAATAAAAGTTGGATAAACATATGTATTATGCTATTTATATAAAATGCACACAAAGACCTAGATAGACCACAAATACATATTCCTAAGTGAAAGAACCCTCTCTGAAATGACTATATACTATATGATTATATGACACATTAGAAAAGGCAAAAGTATAAACAGAACAATGGTTACCAGGAGTGTTTTGGAGGGATCTAATAAATGAAAACATGGGAAATTTGAGGGTAATAAAGCTGTTATTTATAATACTATTATGATGTATAGATGACACTATGCATTTAAGACCCATAGAACTTCACAGCACTGAGTGAATTTTAATATATGCAAATTAAAAAGTCATTTAGGAGGTTAGGGAATCCCAGAATGGAAAGTGACCTGTAAATAATGATCTAACTCTAAACTGTAAAAGAAATTTATGCAACAACTTCACTGAACTGAGTCTGAGAAAGATGCTGACTTTGGAGATGAATGGAGATTAGAAAAATATGGGCAAAATAAACTACTCTAATTGATAAAGCTATTTTTCACGATACAGGATAACAATTCTGAAACCACTATACATGTATACTGGAATTGATTAACTAAATGAATGTCAGTTTCTCAAAGTTGGGAATGGGAGGTTACAGATAAGCAATGGGAGAAGGGTAGAATAATCCATATCATTAGATAAAAATTCATCAGTATAAAGTTATGTTTATGTTAATATAGATACAGATGAATATATATAGAAGTATTTTTAAATATGTGTATAGTGGTATGTACAGCTACCTATATACATATGTATATAGGCATGAGCATGCATAGAGCCAAGACCTTGGTTTCTAATACTATTCTCCAATAAAAGGAAACCAGGCTTTTTGGAAAAATTACTGATGTTAGGATGAGGGTAAGAATATACAGGTTGTTTCTAGAGCATCTTGTAGTGCCAGAAAGTAAGGAAGTGATAAAAAATAAAGGAGGAAAGGAAACCAGAGTCAGTGATGGGGGTATATCAAAGGGATAAAGAGCTTCAATTGTCCCAAGCTAGGACAATTTCAGCAAAAAAAATAATAACATCTATAATAAAAGCATAATATGCTAATTAGACCGGACAGCTGAATGACCTTCTGGATGTCATTTTGGATGTCTTTCCAGACAAAGCCGCTGTGGCAGAAGTAGTTAGGGGTGATCAGGCAGGCAGAGGTGGTTAGGGGAGATCAGGCAGGCAGGCGAGCTGTTAGGGGCTATCAGGCAGGAAGGCAAGCAGTTAGGGGAGATGAGGCAGGCAGGCAAGTGGTTAGGGGCAATGAGGCAGGCAGGCAGGCCAGCGGTTAGAAGCCAGCAGTCCTGGATTGCAAGAGGGATGTCCAACTGACAATTTAGGCCTCTGCAGGATCACCTCTAAACTAGTAGTTGGACATCCCCTGAGGCAACCCAGATTGCTAGAGGGTGCAAGCTGGGCTAAGGAAACCCCTTCCCCCATGCACTAATTTCGTGCACTGGGCCTCTAGTATTATTATATTCAAAAATATTCATCTAGACATAACTACTTAAATAAATGAGAGAGAAGAGACAAATCTCTTCAAATTCCAAGTAATTTATATAGATACACTGTCCTGAAAGATGTGAAGTTTAATTACATATTTTTAAGCTGGGCTACACATAGTAACTTCCAAAGAGTAGGCATGTCATGGGGGAAAATGAACAATTTTACCAAGGAGAAACTTTACTAACAAGTGCTATAGGCTAACATCAAAAGTGAAAAGTTGTGTTGATAGTAAATACCCCTGATATGATGTGATGAGAACAATACTTTTTTCTGTGGTCTTCTCACAGAAACTGATAGCCCTAGTTTATTTATCAGAAAAAAAGAACAGTAAATCCCATTTGAGAGGTCTTCTAAAAACCTGACCTATACCCCTCAAAATGTTAAAGTCATCAAAGACAAGGGAATGCTGAGAAACTGACATGACCTAAGGAAACATAATTACTATAATATGGTATCCTGGAACAGAAAAGGATATTAGGCAAAAACTAAGAAAATGAGACTTAAGGATGAACTTTATTTCATAATAATGCATCCATTGATTGTGACAACCATAGCACACTAATATAACAAATTAATAATAAATAGTTTGTAATGTGTACGGAACTTTCTGTAGTACTTTCCTACTTTTTAAATATAAAAATGTTCTAAAATAAAAAAGTTTATTTAAAAACTATCCTATCTAATAAAAGACAAAGATTGAAATCAACCATACCTCCGCTACGCTTCCCATTGGTTAATCAGCAAGATATGAAAATTAATCACCAACAGAGATGGTAGCCGGCAGCCACCCAGCTGAAGTGAGCAGGAGGCTTGCTTGCTCCAGTAATGGAAGAAGCCAAGCTTCTTCCCTGCTGGGGTCCTGCTCTGAGCTCCACTCTAAGCAACAAAGTTGCAATTATAGAAGCTAAACAAATCCCAAATACCTGCTTTCAGCAGGCCGTGGCCTTGGAGCTGGAGTGGCAACAAAGTTTCAATTATAGAAGGTAAATAAATCCCAGAATCAAAAAAAAAAAGAAAAAGAGGAGAGGCTGGGAGCTTCAGTCACCAGCGGGCTTGGCCAGCCTGAAAACCCTCAGCCCCTCATCCAGACTTGCCAGGCACCCCAGTGGGGACCCCCACCCTGAAGCGGGTGCAGGCAGCCTGAAAACAGCCATCGGCCCCTCATCCAGGCTGGCCAGGCACCCCAGTGGGGACCCCAACCCTGAAGGGGGTGTGACCAGCTACAAACAGCCCTCACCCAGGCTGGCCAGGCACTCCAGCGCAACCCCCACCCTGATCCGCGACACCCTTCAGGGCAAACCAGCCAGCCCCCACCCGTGCACCAGGCCTCTATCCTATATAGTAAAAGGGTAATCTGCAAACTGACCCTAACAGCAGAAAGACTGGGAATGACTGGTCACTATGACACACACTGACCACCAGGGGGCAGACACTCAATGCAGGAGCTGTCCCCTGGTGGCCAGTGAGCTCCCACATCGGGGAGCTCTGCTCAGCCACAAGCCAGGCTGATGGCTGCCAGTACAGCAGTGGTGGTGGGAGCCTCTCCTGCCTCCTCAGCAGCGCTAAGGATGTCTGACTGCAGCTTAGGTCTGCTCCCCACTGGCAAGTGGACATCCCGAGGGCTGCCGGGCTGCCAGAGGAATGTCTGATTGCCATCTTAGGCCCAATCCCCCGGGGAGCAGGCCTAAGCCAGCAGGTGGTCATCCCCCGAGGGGTCCCAGACTGTGAGAGGGCACAGGCTGAGCTGAGGGACCTCCCGTCCCCCGCCGAGTGCACAAATTTTTGTGCACCAGGCCTCTAGTGTGTTAATATAAATTCTAGAGATTTATATAGGACCATATGAGACAGGCTCCCCTCTTATTCTATTAGCTGCTTCAATATGTTTTTTTGTGCCTTTATATATTTAAGGTTTTGAATATGTTCCATTTATTGTTATTCTGAGAAATATCTTTAATATATGAGTGCACTAATTTTTGGAACACACATGAGTCCTTAAATATTACTTTATTTTATTACATAAAGCTTTTAAAAATATTTTTATGGATTTTAGAGAAGAAAGAAGAGGGAGGGAGAGAAACATCAATGATGAGACAAAATCATTGATCAGCTGTATTGAGCCCACAACCTGGGCATGTGCCCTTGAATCGAACCCGGCACACTTCTGTCACCGGGGCCAATGCTCTATCCACTAAGTCAAACTGGTGAGGGCTATATAAAGTTTTTTATTCACACAGATATTTCTACCATGATAAAGATTTTATAACTACAAAATTAAGATAAGAGATTAAAATTTATCTTTTGTTTTGTTTGTTCTACTCACTCATCCAATCCCTTTAAAATGGAGCAACATATGCGTAAATATAACCAACATCATGTTTCATCAAACCACTTTTCATTATTCCATTTTTTGAGTTTCACTATTTTGATAGTGATTTATATCCAGAAAATAAAATAAAAATAAAAATTGCAAAATACATGCCTTCTCTAAGATCAAATAGAGTGCAATGGTATAAATTGCTTGATAATTTCCTTATATATAGTTCATTGACAAATATAAAAGGTTAATTAAATATCGAGACTCAGAAATATGATAAAAGTATAAACTTTAAACGTTTCATGTTAATTTAAAAACATACAGGTGTATTCATTTCTCAATCTTTGTATAGGTTCAAGATCTTTTATTGTAAACTAGACGCCTAGTGCATGTATTCATGTATGGGACGGGGAGAGTCCCTCAGCCTGGCCTGCACCCTCTCGCAATCCAGGACCCTTTGGGAGATGTAGCAGTGTGCCAAGTGGCAAGTGGCCATCTTTGAGGGCAGGGCAGTCAATTAGCATATTCCCTCCTTATTAGATAGGATGGGTCCACTGAGTAAAATTCTGCTTTGGTATTTTCCATTTGTTTGTTTTGCTTTTATATCAACTACTAGAGGACCAGTGCACAAAATTCATGCATGGGTGGGGTCCTAGGCCTGGCCGGCGATCAGGGCCAACTGGGGCCTGAAGGCCCCTGCAGGGTCAGGAGAGGAGGCAATGGTTGCCAGGCCAGACCAGGCACAGAAGGAACTGACGCTGAATGCTGACCCACTACTGCACAGTTCCTCACCTCCCCTACTCCTCCTTCCTTTGCTGCTGCCTCGCCACCATGGCAGGCGGGTGGCAGGCTGATCAGGGCCTGCTGGCCAGGGGGAGGGACAGGGCATGGGAGTTTGGCCTCTGGCCCCAAAGAGGGAGGTGGTCCTTGGCCCCCCTGGGAAATGGGCCATGTCTGCCACCACCCACCCACAGTTTCCCATTCCAGCCCAGGGCTTGCCCCTGATCAGGCGATCGGGGCCTGCCAGCTGGGGAGAGAGACCATGCGAGGTTGGCCAGCCACGGGAGGTTGGCTATGAGAGCACACTGACCACCAGAATCGTTTGGTCATATCAGTTGCTCAGGCTTTTATATATAGAGATAATTTCAACTTTTTTTCTTATAGAAAATTGTTTAGAAACTTCCAAAGTAAATTGAGTTTAGAATCCTCTTTCAATTTTACATGGTTCTCTCCAGTCTTTTATATTGTCTTGTCCATACCTAATTCATCTTCATCTTTTAGTAATTAGCTTTTATCAAGTATTTCCAAAGTATTCAGCTTAGATTTCAAGAAATCAAGTTTTGAATTTATTTTTATGTGTTAATTTAACATTTAATTAAATTGAGTGATTATCGTGTAACTGACAAAACTGATTTTTGGCAGCCACAACTGACTTTGGATAAGATGCAATTAAGTGGTGAAAGCTTTTCGTGAATCGCCAGACAGGAGAGTAGTCTCTTAGTGCAAGTGTTCAGTGTGCAGACCGCACGAGATGGAACTCTTCCTATATTGCTGGTGGAATGGTAAAATGGTGCAAAGTCTCTTTGCAAAAGAGTTTCGCAGTTCCTCAAATTTAACATCCTCACTATATCACCCAACAATTGCACTCCTATGTGTTGTTCTCAAGAGAAATGAAAACATGTGTTCACACAAAAACTTGCACATAAATGTTTGTATTCGTATTATTTGTAATAGCCCAAAGTGGAATGAACTCAAATGTTCATTAACTGACACATGGATAAACATGTAATATAGCCATACAATGTAGTATTATCCACCCATAAAAAGGAATTAAGTACCATTACATGCTATGTCAAGGACAAATATTAAAAATATTATGCTAATTACTTTAGGCAAGACACAAACACCACATATTATAGAATTCTATTTTTTATGAAATGTAAAAAAAAAATAAGCACATTTGTAGATTCAGAAAGTAGATTACTGGTTGCCAGGAGGTGGTGGGAGTAGGGAATGGAGAGTGGCTGCTAATTGGTACAAAGTTTCTTTACTGGGTGGTTAAAATGTTCTGGAATTCAGTAGTCATGATAATTACACATCTTTGGAAATCTATGAAAAACTACTGAATGATACACTTTAAAATAATGAGTTTTATTTTTTAGACTTATATTTTAATAAAGACATTATTTTAAAAATAGTATAATTTACCATATTAGTAGAATGGGGGAGGAGAGCCTGTGCTCATCACAATAGTTACAGAAAAAGCTTTTGGCAAAATTCAATACTCCTTTAAAATAAAAACTGTCAGCTCACTAAAACAGGAGGGAATTTCCTCAGTCTGATTAAAGTAATCTTCAATAACACTTTCAACTAACATCATCATTAATGGTGAAACTCTGAGTGCTTTTTCAGTGTGATCATGGACAAAACAGGACTGGCCATCCTCACCATTTGTATTCATAACTGTCCTGAAAGTTCTTGGATATGAAATAAGGTAAGAAAGAAAGAATAATTCATATAGATTCTAAAGGGAGGGGTAAATTTTTCTATCAACACGATTTTATCCATATAAAATACTGAGGAATCCACAAGAAAAGCTATCACAACTACTAAGTGCATTTAGTAAGGTTGTATTATAACATGATTAATATGTAAATTCAAGTGCATTTCTGTAATTAGGCTTTAACAACTAGATATTGAAAATTTTAAAATACCACTTATAATAGTGTCAACACATACAAATTACTAAGATATAAATTTAGCCACATGTGCAAGTTTCAGTCACCAACATCTAGAAAACATTACTGAGAGAAACTAAACAGGACCTAAGCAAATGGAGATATCATTTTAGTATATCAGAAGACTCAATATAGTAGCATATCAATCATCTCTTAATTTATTATTATGATGGACATTCAGGCAGGAATCCGAAGTAATCAACAGCATGTACAAATTATATTATTGATCTTAAACATATAGTATTAAACAATGTTTAAATGAGATTTTTAGCACAATAAAATTTATGTAAATTAAAAAGGAATGCATATTCACACACAATATTTTTTCAAACATCTCTTAATAACCAAAAGACTATATTATTTATGTTATAGTCTACTTCAGAAAATATTAAACTATATCCATAAGCCAAATATGACCAGCTACTTTTTAAAAAGAAATGAAGCTTTATTAGAACATCACCATGTGTATCCATTTATGTATTGTCTACGCCTCCTCATACTAACAGGGCCGACTTGGGACAGAGAGTATAATTACAAACAAAAACAGAAACAACAAAAAAAACTGTATGGCCTGCGAAGCTGAAAATATTTACTCTCTGGCTTTTTATAGAAAGTTTGCCAATCTATTGGCTCTATTATTGGGATATTTTGAAAAGACTTCAAAATATAGTGGCTCAAAACAAGAAAGAAGTGTTTTTCTTGTTTTGTTTTTAATTTTATTGTGTGAAGGTAGATAGGCAGTGCAGAGTCAAACAACATTTCTGTGGCAGCTACCAAGATTTCTGCAGGTTATGCTTTGCTATCCATAGGGTAGATTAAGTTACTGTCAGCATCATGATTGAAACTGACTGACAAGCACCACATACATATTTAAGCCCATACATAGGTGGAAAGAGGAGAACAAAGGGTAAGCAGCCTTCTTTTAAGTAAATTCTGTAAAAGTTGCACACAATTCTTTTGTTTTTTTTTCTTAATTCTTTTAAATTGATTTTAGAGAGGAAAGGAGAGGGAGAGAGAGAGATAGAAACATCAATGACTAGTGGCCCGGTGCACAAATTTATGCACTTTGAAAGGAAATTAATTAGAAGGTGACTGGCGGGATGGGACTGGGTGAGACAGGCAGGACATGCCCTGGAGCCAACCTCCCATGGTCTCTCCCCAGCCGGCTGCAGCTGGGGTGGCGCTGGAGCTCCAAGGGCATCTGCTGAGTGAGGGAGTGAGTGGGGTCCCTCCGGCAGGTGGGGTTCCTCGGCCTGGCCTGTGGGAATTGGGCCAAAACCAGCTCTCTGACATCCCCTGAGGGGTCCCAGACTGTGAGAGGGCACTCTGCAAAGTTGCTATTGTACAGGGTGTGGAACACAAATGCAAGCGTACAGTAAACCAGATTTGGGACGACAGTGCCCCAGAAACAACATAACCCATGGCTGAAGGTGGAATTGTGCAGCCCTGAGAGGAATTGGACTCCCTCTTCTCAGGTTTCAGGGTGCATCACCCAAGAACCACCACTGCCAAGTCACTGCAGCTTGGCAGCTCCTGTGTTGAGCATCTGCCCCCTGGTAGTCAGTGCATGTCATAGCGACCAATTGGATGGGCAGAGGGACGCTTAGCATATTAGCCTTTTATGTATATAGATGAAAGAGAATCATTGATCAGCTGTCTCCTGTACAACCCCTACTGGGGATGGAGCCTGCAACCCGGGCACGTGCTGTGACCAGGAATCTAACCATGACCTCCTAGTTCAGTGATGGTGAACCTATGACATGTGTGTCAGAGATGACACACGAACTCATTTTTTGGGTTGATTTTTCTTTGTTAAATGGCATTTAAATATATAAAATAAATATCAAAATTTAAGTCTTTGTTTTACTATGGTTGCAAATATCAAAACATTTCTATATGTGACACGGCATCAGGGTTCAGTTAGGGTTTTTCAAAATGCTGACACGCCGAGCTCAAAAGGTTCGTCATCACTGTCCTAGTTCATAGGTTGATGCTCAACCACTGAACCACACAGGCCGGGCTGCACACATTTTTTTTACTCACATTTCATTAACAAGAACTTAATCATATGGCCATACCTACCTGAAAAAATGCTGGTAAGTACAGACCATGATACATTTTTGGAAGCATTATTTTGTTAATTAAAAGAAAAATATGTGAGCAAATAGATATGGGGGAAAGTTACCTGTCACTACTATGAACATATACAACACTATTTTGGTTGCCCAAACAGGGAAAGGGAAGAGAATAAAAATCAAGATTGAAAAGGAAAAATAATAAGATAAAATAAACAGTAATGAGGAAAACTGAGAAATTCTTGGCCCAGTTATATAATCAAGACATGACTCAGGAATGCAATGACACCTGGGTTGTATTGCTTACTGGGAGGCCATGTAGCCAGGCCGAAATCTCTGGAAGAGTTTGGCATGCTGAGCTGAAGGTCAGGGAGCTAGGATAGGAAAGCTGCCTTCATTGTGGCAAAGGAAGCCTCTCTGTTAGGATATTTTCTTCCTCATGAGCGCTTGTATATCTCAAGGGAACTTTGAAAACACTAGTAAGCTTTTACCTCTGCGTGTGACCATGCTGTGTTGCGTTCTATTAAAGTAATTATCTTTCTAAGTTTCCATTTCTTTTCCCATTAAAGAAACATTACTTCCTTAACTATGTCTGTTTTACTGCCAAGCATAGAACCATCCCATTGTGATAACCAAACACATACTAAATTAAAGAAAAAGCTTTTGCTTAGAAACAACTAACATAGTAGATCAATCCCAGGAAAACAAAATTAAGAAAAAAAGAGCAAGCAAAATGTTACAGTTCTAGGATTGACCAGGATATATAACTATATATATGGATGATATAACGGGAATTATTTTTAAGATATAAAATAATTTTCTGGATAAAACAAAAACAATTAAATGGATAATGGGAAAGATCAGGTAATCCACAGAGGAGCAAAACCAAAAGATCATTAACTTATTATATGGTGCTAGTCCTGATTGTTATTCAGGGAAGTGCAAATTATAGCAACAATATATCTTTCGGATTAGAAAACATTAAAAAAAAAAAACCAACTTAACATTATCCCACACTGATAAATATAAGGTAAATAAATAGTTTTATTAATTGTTACTGGGAGTGTAAAATATTCATTACTTTTTAAAATACACATACTTTTTGACTCTAAAGTCTATTCTTGAGAAACTATCCAATTGAAACAAAAAATAGTATATCATGATATTTGAAGAAGAATATTGTTGCAGTAACATCTATAGAGACAATAAATTGGACATAACTGAATGTCTATCAGTTTAGAAAACATTAATTCAATCATGGCTAAGGCATATTAATGCAAATGCAACTATTAAAACTAATAAATCTATATTTTTCTATCATAGTAATTAATACCAATTGTTGTCAATGTAAAAAAACTGACCCTTCAATTAATATAATTTTACATTTTTAAATTTGTTAGCATGTGGCATGGTGTGAAATTATTGTTTTACTAATTCAACCAACAAAACTTCTTTTGTAATTGGATCACAAAGAAAAAATAATGGCTGATAATCTATACTAATAAAAGGGTAGCCATGACTGATTTGGTCAGTGGATAGAGTGTCAGCCTGCAGACTGAAAGGTCCCAGGTTCAATTCCAGTCAAGGGCATGTACCTTGGTTGCGGGCACATCCCCAGTAGGAGGTGTGCAGGAGGCAGCTGAGCGATGTTTCTAACTCTCTATTTTACAGGGAGTATGCTAATTCTCCCAGACAGTGGGCTCCCTTTACATTTTGTTAATGGTTTCTTTTGCTATGCAAAGCTTTTTATTTTGATGTAGTCCCTCTCCCTTCCTCTCTGTAAAAAATCAATAATATATATATATATATATATATATATATATATATATATATATAAAGGGTAATATGCTAATTAGACCGGATAGACCAGACATCTTCCAGACATCCTTTCGGACAAAGCCATGGTGGTGGGGCCTAGGCAGGGGGTGGTTAGGGGTGATCAGGCAAGCAGGCAGAGTGGTTAGGGGCGATCAGGCAGGCAGGCAGGCGAGCAGTTAGGAGCCAGCAGTCCCAGATTGTGAGAGGAATGTCTGACTGCTGGTTAGTCAGACATCTCCTGAGGGGTCCTGGATTGGAGATGATGCAGGCCGGGCTGAGGGACCCTCCCACCCCCTTGCACAAATTTCATGCACCAGGCCTCTAGTCATATATAAAAGAAGTTAGAATTGAAGATGGATAGGCAGAAGGTAAAGAGGGCAGGAAGAGGTTCACAGAGTCACTTCTTAGAAATGCTCTTGCTGAAGTCATCTATAATGTCAATGCTACCCAATGGTCAATTTATTTCTCACCATACTTGACCTATAAGCAGCATTTGACACAGATGGCCACTCCTTTTATATGATAGACTTTGCTTAGCTTCAGATGTCATATTTATTACCAAAGTAATCTGCTATGGATTGACTGTTTGTGCTCCTGTCTCCCAATTCACATATTGAAGCCCTAATCTTTAAAGTGAAGGTATTTGGAGATGAAGGCTTTGGGAGACCATTAAGTTTAGATAAGGTTATGAAGGTAGAGCCCATATGATGAAACTAGTGCTCTTCTAACAAGAGGAGGAGACACTGGAGCTTCAACTTTCAGCCATGTGAGAATGTAGCATGAAGGTAGATGCCGATAGGCCAAGAAGCAGGCTCTCACCAACCAGATACTGAATATGCTAACACCTTTATGTTGGGCTTTCCAGCCTCCAGAGCAGTGAGAAATAAATGTTTGTTATGTAAGCCACCTATTCCATGGTATTTTGTTCTAGCAGCTTGAACCAATATGTAATCTTTTTAAAATATAAGTACAGTCATGCACTCCTTAGTGATGGGAATTTGTTCTGAAAGATGTTTCATTAGGTGATTTTATCATTGTGCAAAAAATCAGAGTGTACTAATACAAATCTAGATTGGGTAGCCTCCTACAAATCTAGGCTGTGTGGTATAACCTATTGTTTCTAGGCTACACACCTGTATAGGATGTTATAGTACTGAAGACTATAGACAAGTGTAACACAATAATAAGTATTTGTGTACAAAACATATGTAAAGATGGAAGAATCGCAGTGAATATATAGTATTAAAGAAAAAAATGTTACACCTGTATAGGGCACTTACCACAAATGGAACTTACTGGATGTGAAGTTGTTCTGGGTGAGTCAGTGAGTGAGTGTTGAGTGAGCGTGAAGGTCTTAAACATTACTACATACTACTGTAGACTTTATAAACACTGTACTCCTGGCCGGTGTTGCTCAGTTGGTTGGGCATTGTCCTGTGCACCAAAAAGTTGCAAATTTGATTCCTGTCAGGGCACATGTCCAGGTTGTTGGCTTGATCCCCAGTAGGGGGCATGCAGGAGACAGCTGATCAATGTTTTGCTCTCACATCGGTTTCTCTCTCCCATTCTCTCTCTCTAAAAGTTAATAACAAACCTTTATAAACACTGTATACTTAGGCTACACCAAATTTATAAAGCAATGCAAGATTAAGTCAAGCACAGGAGAAAATGATGCTATCAAGAAATGTGCTAAACATACGATGAGGCTGCTACTAGCATAACCAGGCATACTGTTTCACAGGGAAAATTTTTTTATTGAATTTACTGGGGTGATACTAGTTAACAAAATTATACAGGCTTCAGGTGCACATTCTACAACACATCATCTGTACACCGAATTGTGTGTTCACCAACCCAAGTCAAGTCTCCATCCATCACCATTTATCCCCCCTATACGGTCCTCTACATTCCTTCACCCCTCTCTCCCCAGCAGTCTCCTCTCTGTTGTTCTTCTTCATGTTTCTTTCTCTATTTTTTTTCTCAATCTCTCCACCCCTCCCTAACCCCCCCCCCCGACACACACATACAGCTGTCAGCATGCTCTCTATCTATGAGTCTGTCTCTATTTTTACATGTTAGGTAATTTTGTTCATTATATTACACATATGAGTGAAATCATATGGGACTTGTCTTTCTCTGTCTGGCTTATTTCACTTAGCATAATGCTCCCCAGGTCCATCAATATACAGCATTTTTTTTATTATAAGAAGAAAGAGTACACACTTAACAATAAAAAGTATAATAATATGTGAACCAGTAACAGTCATTTATTATCAATATGAAGTATTATGTACTGTACTTAAGTATATGTGCTATAGTTTTATAAGACTGGCAACAGTAGGTTTGTTTACATCGACATTACAACACGCTTGAATAATGCACTGTGCTGTCACATGGTGATGACTATGATGCAAGTAGGTGGAAGGTAGAAATTTTTCAATTCCATTATAATCATATGGACTACCATCCTATGTCATTCATTGTTGACCAAAACATTGTTATGCAGGGAATGTCCTCACAGTAGAATCCAAAGTCCTTAAAATGTCCTCTAGGTATTTAAGTGACTGAGCTAACAACATTACCTCTCTAATTTCCCCTCCTACTTATCTTTCCCTGGTTCTCAACACTGCATTAATACTGCCTCCAAGAACTTCCTGAAATTACCCAAGTAAACTCCCTTCTTAAGGGCTGTGCTCTAGCTGTCTGCAGTGCTTAGATGTTCTTGCCCCCAAAAGCAATTTAGCCAACTCCCACTTTAAAAATATTCTGCCACTCCTTTCAGATCTGTAAAGTTTGTGTTAACAAATCAGCTGATGGTCTTATGGTGTTGCCCTTGTATGTCACTAGTTGTTTTCCTCTTGCTGCCTTCAAGATTGTCTCTTTAATTTTGTCACATTAATTGCAATATGTCTTGGGGTGGGTCTCTTTGGGCTCATCTTATTTGGAACTCTCCATCCTTCAAGGACCTGGATGTCTGTTTCCTTTCCTATGATAGGAAAGTTTTAATCAATTATTTCTTCAAATAAACTTTCTGCTCCTTTTTTGTTTTCCTTCTTCTCCTTCTGGGATCTCTAAAATATGGATATTTGCACACTTTATGTTGTCCCAGAGGTCCTTCAAAATGATCTTTATTTTTTAAAAATAATTTTTTTTCTTCTTGCTTTTCTGATTGATTTATTTCCACAATTGTCTTTCAGATTACTGATCCATTCTTCTGTATTAGCTAATGTGCTGTTGATTTATTCCAGTGTAGTTGTTTCAGTTATTGTATTCTTCAGGTATTGTATTTTGCTTCGTTCTTTATTATATATACATTCTAAATCTTTCTTGAAGTTCTCTTTAAGTTACTCTATCTCACCCACCCTCAAGTTTGGTGAGCATCTTTTCTTTTATTAATTATTTAAAAAAATTTTAAATTTATTTTATTATTTAAGGTAAAAAAGTTATTGTTGAAAGTATTGCATATGTCCCCCTATTCCCCCATTGACCGCTTCTAGAACACTCCAGGCATTCACCACCCTATTGTCTGTGTCTATTGGTTAGGCATATATGCATACAAGTTTTTTGGTTGACCTATTTGTACCCACTCCCGCCTTTCCTCTGACATTTGACTATCTGTTCTATACTTCCATGTCTCTGGATCCACTCTGTTCATCAGTTTATTTTGTTAATTTGATTCTACATATGAGTGAGATCATATGATACTTGTCTTTATCTGACTAACTTACTTCACTTAGCATAATACTCTCTAGGCCCCCCATGCTGTCTCACATGTTAAGAGATTCTTCATTTTTACTGCTGCATAGTATTCCATGGTGTAAATGAACCAGAGCTTTCCTATCCAATCATCTACTGATGGGCACTTTGGCTGTTTCCAGATCTTACCTATTGTAAACAGTGCTGCTATGAAGATAGTGGTGCATACATACTTTCAGATTGGTGTTTTGGGTTTCTTAGGATATATTCCTAGAAGTTGGATCACTGGGTCAAATGACAGTTCCATATTTAATTTTTTTGAGGAAAATCTGTACTTTTTTCCATAATGACTGTAACAGTCTTCATTCCCACCAATAGTGTATTAGGTTCCCTTTTCTCTACATCCTTGCCAGCACTTGTCATTTGTTGATTTGTTGATGATAGCCATTCTGACAGGTATGAGGTGATACCTCATTGCAGTTTAACTTGTATCTTTCTGATGATCAGTGATTTTGAGCATTTTTTCATATGTGTCCTGGCCTTCAGTATGTCCAGTTTGGAGAAGTGTCTATTTAGGACCTTTGCCCATTTTTAAATTTGATTGTTGGTCTTCCTATGTACCACTGCCAGATATATTCTCCCAGACAGTGGGCTCCCTTTACATTTTGTTAATGGTTTCTTTTGCTATGCAAAGCTTTTTATTTTGATGTAGTCCCATTTGTTTATTTTCTTCTCAGAATCTTTTGCCATAGGAGATATATTGGAAAACACATCGTTACAAGAAATGTCTGAGATTTTGCTGCCTACGGTGTCTCCAAGGATTTTTATGGTTTCATGACTTACATTGAAATCTTGTATCCATTTTGAGTTTATTATTTTGTATTGTGTAAGTTGGTGGTCTAGTTTCATTTTTTTTGCTAGTATGCCTCCAATTTTCCCAGCACCATTTATTGAAGAGACTGTCTTGACTCCATTGAATGTTCTTGCATCCTCTGTCAAATATTAATTGAGCATAATGGCTTGGGTTGATTTCTGGGGTCTCTGTTCTGTTCCAATGGTCTATATGCCTGTTCTTGTGCTAGTACCAGGCTGTTTTGAGTACAGTGGCTTTGTAGTATACCTTGATATCTTGTATTGTGATCCCTCTAACTTTGTTCTTCTTTCTCAAGATTGCTGTGGCTATTTGGGGTCTTTTTTAGTTCTCTATAAATGTTTGAAGTATTTGTTCTAGATCTGTGACATATGCCATTGGTATTATAATAAGGTTGCATTCATTCTGTAGATTGCTTTAGATAGTATGAGCATTTTAATGATGTTAATTCTACCAATCCATGAACACTGTATATTTTTCCACTTGTGTATATTTTCCTTTACCTCTTTTTTCAACATCCTGTAGTTTTTTGAGTACAGGTCTTTTACCTCCTTGATTAAGTTTATCCTAGTGAGCATCTGATGAACATTTCACTGAATTCCTTATCAGAATATTTACTTACCTCAGTTTCATTAGGGTTTTTTTGGGGGGGGGGGATTTTCTTATTCCTTCATTTGAGAGATACTCCTCTAGAATTTCATTGTTTAATTTTTACGGTTGTTCATAGGAATTTAAAAAGATAGCCATTCTTCCCAGTCTTGTAAAAGTGGCCTTATGTAGAAGTGATCTTCATATAGGCATATACCAGGTGGCTTGGTTTTGATTGGCTGGTTGGAGCTGGGTAGCGCTTATTGCATCTAGGGTACCAGCCTATAGCCTAGAGCAGTGGTTGGCAAACTCATTAGTCAACAGAGCCAAATATCAACAGTACAATGATTGAAATTTCTTTTGAGAGCCAAATTTTTTAAACTTAAACTATATAGGTAGGTACATTGTTATTAACTTAGTTAGGGTACTCCTAAGGCTTAGGAAGAGCCACACTCAAGGGGCCAAAGAGTCGCATGTGGCTCGCGAGCCGCAGTTTGCCGACCACAGGAGAGCAACTCTGGGAAGGAAGGCCGGGTGCATGTGGTAATGCCCTGATCCTGCTTGCTCTCTTTGTTCAGAGCCTAAATGGGCTCTGCATAGTGTGGCTTGGAACATGCTGCAGTGATCTTGCATATAGGCCACAGCACTGGACAGAGCTTCTGTCCACCCTAAGTTGCAGGGGGATGTAAAGCCTGGCACTCACTGACACCTTCCCTCCCAGAAAGCTCACTCAGATGCCAGAGAGCTCCTGCAGTTTCTAATTCTTCTCTTTATGGTATATCTCTCTCTCTTGTTTGTTATACAGAATCTGTTCAGTCCTTAGTTGTCTCTCAGGAGGAGTTTCTATTATATAAGTATATACTTCAGTGAGCTTGTGGCAAGGAGTGAGTTCAGCATACTCCTGTGCCACCACTATCTTGGACCTTTCCCTTAGTTTTTTAAAAATTTCCCATTAGCTAGAATGTAAGCTCCCCAGAGCAGAGATCTTTGTTGTTACCCTAAACAACAGTGCCTGGCACATAGGAGATACTGAGTAAATGTTTGGTAGAAGGATGGATGACTGAATATATGGATGGATTAATGAATGGGTGATGGATAGATGGATGGATGGATGGGAGGAAGTTCTCATTTACAATGATAAGTGCTGACTATCCCTGAATATATAGGTTCCAGCCATTTATTAAATGTGAGTTTTATAAAAAAGATAATGTGAACTTAGAAAAATGTGTAAATTGCTAGACTTGTACTATAAGGATTGCAAAGAATAAAAATGTATTTCTCAAGGTATGACTTAAGTATTGTTTGCATCCAAGGCTGGAAAAAAACACCTCTGCAAAATTTTGCTTAGACACGAAAAATGCAAATTTAGTGCATATTTATATTGCATATTTATGTATGCAAATTTATGTCTCTAGTTCTTTGAAAAAGCACAAATTTAAAAAATATGTGTTGGAGTAACATACATTTATAAAATCAAAACAATATTTGCCTTCTAGTGCATGTCTCTTCATGTTTTTTAATATGAAAAATGAAAAACAAATGGCCTACTTAACTTGTTTTTAGGATTGGCTAATAGAGTGTTAGTCATTTTAAGATTATTTTTCTATTGGAAAGTTTTATATTAAGAGCTACATCTAATTCCTTATATATGTAGGATCATTCAATGACAACTGGCAGGCAGTTTTCTTAGGATGTAATAAAGTATAAATATAATATGAAAAAAGTTTTATATTTGACAAAACCTTATATTTGTATTTTGATTTATTCATCCAACTTTTTAAAAAGTCAACTGTGACCTCCAGTACACTTAATCTGCAAAATATATATTAAATATATAAATTTTATTGTCAGGCCCAAAAACATAATTTAATGTATTTAATTTGAGTGCATAGTATGTTATCCTCATATTTCAATACTTACTGATAAACCAGAGTGTAGAGGAAGGAATGGAAATCATGTGAGGAAATTATTCCCAGCAGATGATCGTATCGGACACCCAGGAGACTCTGGAACAGATGTAGCCTTGGGAATAATTTTCCTCTTTGTGGAGTACTTATTAACCACACTTAATACCTTTTGAAATATTCTACTACCAGGAAATGGGTCATTAGTTCCTCTTCAAAGGATTTATTCAGTAGAACCTGTGTGTGTGTGTGTGTGTGTGTGTGTGTGTGTGTGTTTTCAGCATGGGTGTTTTACAGTGTTTGTGAATGATTTTGAACATCTACACCAAAAATTTATTCACAAATGAAAATTACTCTATAGACTAGTGTGCTTGGCTCTAGCAGTCAGCCAGTGAAAATTCATCTAGTTATTGAGCAACTACATTTCAATGCTTATTTGTTCTCCTTAATTACTATATGATCTTGTTTCCTTCTTACAACAGCCTTTAGAGTTAGGTATTTTATCTCTGTTTTAATTAAGAAATTTAAAAGTATACTATTACATGCAAATTTGAGCATTTTTTGAACAAATATTTCTCCCGAGTGTAACAGAGACAATTCTATGTTGCTTTTACACTCTTCAAGCCTCCAAACACAAGGAGCACCTGAATTTAAAATCTATATAAGCTTGTGAGAGGTAGGGAGGCAAGATGACAAATATATTCCTGGATTAGATAATTAGGATAACAGCTTCACTTTTTTTGAAGGAAATAATATTATAGACATGGGCAACTAGTTCATAGATTGTTTTGTTTCCTGGATTAATACAACTAGCCTGATGCCTCAGTGAAGAAATAATATCATTAATCTTATAGGCAAGACTGAAGAATTATGTGGCTGAACAAAAGCCAGTGAAGTAGAGTGATATGAGAGAAGGGAGCATAAGACACATTTAAAAGGAGATCAAGACATAGAGACTTATGGAGCATCATTGGTGTTTATTCTTTTAAGTGCAATAAGAAGCCAAACAGTAAAATTAATGAAAGTTTTATTTATTGAGTACATTGGCAGATATTACTAGAAAATTTGAGGCAAATTTGAGGTAGAAACTTGGAATTAAATGCATGGATTTTAGGTTCCTTTTTCATGCTAAAAACAGAAATTCATTCTCAATGGCCAATTCTAGGAATTCTAATGTAGTTAATTTGAAAAGTTTTATAGTAACAAGTACATTAATACTAGGGATTATACATTATAACTAAGAATTATATATTATAGCTAAGGATTAGCCTCTTGTATTTAATTATCTTTTTTAGGCTTTAAAATCCACAGTGAATTATAAATCTGGTTTTTATCTCAAAAGATTTATTAGCATTATATATTCATGATATATAACTAATCATTGTGTATGGGGAAATGGAAAATACATGAAGCAGGAATTTGTCTCATATCGATTAAAAGAGGAAAAAAGCAAATAGCCTAAAACATTGCATATTAACAAAATTTCTTTATTAAGATTTTATTGTTATGCTCTTTTCTTGTATTTCCTTTTCTGAAAATGTCGATTTTGTTTTCATCAATTTATCAGATAGTCTTTATTGATATAATCCACACATCATAAAATTCATTCTTCTGAAGTATTTGATTCAATCTTTTATAGTTTATTAACAAAATTGTAAAATTGCAACCGCTGTTTAATTCCAGAACATTTTTATAATTATCATTCCATTAGCAGTCATGCTCTATTCCCGAGCTCCCTAGCCCCTTCAAACTAAACACTTTCTGTCACTATGGATTTTTATATTCTGGACATTTTATGTAAATGGAATTCTATAATATGTACTTTTTTGTATCTGGCTTCTTTCACCTAGAAAAATGTTTTTAAACATTATTAATGATATTGCATGTATTAGTACTTCATTCCTTTTTATGGGCAAACTAGAGGCCCAGTGCACGAAATTCATGCAAGGGAGTGTGTGTCTGTGTGTGTCCCTCAGCCCAGCCTGTACCCTCTCCAATCTGGGACCCCTCAAGGAATGTCTGACTGCCCAGGTGGGATCGGGCCTAAACGGGCAGTCAGACATCCCTCTCTCAATCCAGGACTGCTGGCTCCAAACCACTCACCTGCCTGCCTGCCTGATTGCCCCTAACCACTCCCCTGCCAGCCTGATCAATGCCTAACTGCTCCCCTGCCAGCCTGATTGCCCCTAACTGTCCTCCCCTGCAGGTCTGGTTGTCCCCAGTTGCCCTCCCTTGCAAGGCTGGTGTGTCCCAACTGTTCTCCCCTGCGGGGCTGGTGCCCCCCAACTGCCCTCCCCTGTTGGCCATTTTTGACCACATGGGGTGCCATCTTGTGTGTTAAAATGATGGTCAATTTGCATATAACTTTTTTATTAGACAGGATAATATTCCAATGTAGAGATATACCACATTTGTTTATCCATTTGTCACTTGACAAATATTAGGGCCTATCATTATGGTTGTTAAAAATAATGCTTCTATGAAGAGTAAAATACTTTTTGTGTGTTGGACATACGTTCATAATTCTCTTGGTTACATATCTAAGAGTGGAAATGCTAGGCCATATGCTAAGTCAATGTTAAACTCTTTGAAACTGCCCCACTGTTTGAGGGTTCCAGTTTCTCCACATCCTCTTTAACACTATTTATTCTTTGCCTTTTGTATTACAGCCATACTGGTGGGTGAAAATGGTTTCTCATTGAGCTTTTGAATTGCATTTCCCTAATGACTAATGATGTTGAACATATGTTCATGTATTTATTGACCATTTTTTATAATTTCCTTGGAAATTATTCAAATCCTTTTCCTATTAAAAATTGGTTATTTTTTTTTTTATATATTTGAGTTGTTAGAGTTCTTTATATATTCTCCCATACTGTGGGTTGTCTTTTTAATTTCTTAAGCTGTTCATTGAAGCACAAAAGTTTTAAATTTTGATGGAGTCTAATTTGTGTGCTTTTTCTTTGGTTTCTTAGGTTTTTGGTGTCATTAACAGTCATGTGAAGCTTAATTATGTTTCAGTCAATGACAAACAGCGTATATAACAGTGGTCCTATAAGGCTGTAATGAAAAATTCCTATTGCTTAGTGACATTGTACCTGTTGTAACAGCACATGTTGTGGTGGTGCTGATATTAATAAACCTACTGTGCTACCAGTCATGTAAAAGGACAGCACATACAATCATGTATAGTACATATAGTACATATAATGATAATAAACACGTTACTGGTTTTTATATTTAATATTACTTAACATTTTTTGTTATTTTAGAGTGTGCCCTTTCTACTTATAAACAAAAGTTTACTTCAAAACAGTGTGCCATGTTGCGCTTGCTCACAGGAGCCTCATACATTTCATATCCACTGTCTCTTAATTGCTTATTTTATCTTGTGCTTGATTTAATCTCATGATGTTTTGTTCATCATGGCCCCTAAGGATACAAAATCCATTGCTAATGTTGCCAGCAAGAAGCCACTTTGAGTGATGGACCTGGATACAAAATGCTGCAGGGTAGAAATTCAGAGATGGTAATACTGTTGCTAGTTGGGCATGTCCTATTCCACCAGAGCTACGGTCTGGAAGAACGAGAACAGAGACAGAAGCTGTTAGAGGATCTTACTCATTGAAGGCAACAGGACTAACCAAACATTAAGAAGGGGCTAAATGAGACATGGAGAAACTTCTAATGGCCTGGCATCTAGTAGGTAGAGTATAGGAATATAGCTGAATACCCTTTAATGCTAGGACAGTCACCAATAAAAAAGAATTCCGTACCAAATGTTCTGAGTGCCAAGTTGAGAAATTCTTATATCTTAAGTCCTAGTGTGCTTAATTTGAATGTTCTTTCTTATTTGCTTCATATCTTATCTATTCTTTAGAATATAATACAAGTTCTTTATGAGATTGTCTTTGAAAATATCAACCCAATGATATCATTCTATCTTTGGCATCTTGTAAGCACACATGTTTTTGGTGTTTTTTTTTTTTTTTTTGGCTTTTTTGGCACTGATCATATACTATGTTGTTATGTAAAACTCAAAATTTCTGTGTGATAGGTATCTTTTAATATGTTTCAAACATTTTTATTAAAGTCACATATCGGAAAACAAAAATCTTAATGTAGCACCTTAAGTACCGCTCAGGAGTTTTCTCGTGTTTCGCACGCCATCTGTTAAGGACAACTCACGAGTTTTCTCGTTTTTCACGCGCCATCTGTTTTGGACCTTAGATATCAACACACTGTCTTGTCCACTGTGGGGCGCGGTTACAGTGTTTTGGCCAGGTTCAAGCCTCAGACTAGTGAAAGGACAGGGTCCTCTCACTGCCACGTGCAAGTCCCAGCTGGAGGGCAGGGCCCTCCCAGCACAATCATAGCCAACGGCTGTGGTTGTAAGCTTGAACCTATGGTCTGAACACGTAGCCCTACGTGCCTTGTGATAGAGTTTAGGTGCATGTAGTTGAGTAGGGTTGAGACTCACGAGAATGCTGTAAACAACATGATCTCGCCCCTACTTTGCCTCATGGCATCTGCTATAAAATAAAGACACGGCTTGTGGGCGCTGGCGTTGTCTCCTCTTCAGGGATCAGCGTCCCACCGAGACCCAGCTATTATTCTCTTGTCTGTCTTTCCTTAATCCTTTCACCCTCCCACTCAGAGACACCCTTGGCCGTGCTGGCGCGGCACAGTCCACATCGAATGAAGCGATCTCATTGGTGGAAACCGTGCAGGTCAATCTACCAAAAACTATAATTGCATGAACCCATAAAGCATTGCAGTTACATTGTATTTTGGTCATTCGAATAGTCTTCGTCTTCAAGTTCCTGGCGCTTTTAGAAATGCCTTCTCTCAGAAAAACGAAGGAAACCAAGGAAACTGATACACTTCCGGAAGTATTTAACGATAATTTATCAGATATTCCTAGTGAGATCGAAGATGCGGATGACTGTTTTGATGATTCCAGAGACGATTCTACTGATTCTACTGACAGTGAAATTATTAGACCTGTAAGGAAGCGCAAGGTGGCGGTGCTTTCAAGTGATTCCGACACTGACGAAGCTACTGATAATTGTTGGTCTGAAATTGACACACCACCATGCTTACAAATGTTTGAAGGTCATGCTGGGGTCACTACATTTCCATCTCAGTGTGACTCTGTACCCTCTGTGACCAATCTCTTTTTTGGTGATGAATTGTTTGAGATGTTGGGCAAAGAGCTGTCCAACTATCATGATCAAACCGCAATGAAACACAAAACACCATCTAGAACACTAAAGTGGTCTCCGGTTACCAAGAAGGACATCAAGAAATTCCTTGGCCTAATTATTCTGATGGGTCAAACAAGAAAAGATAGCTTTGAAAGACTATTGGTCAACAGATCCTTTGATATGTACCCCTATATTTCCACAGACAATGAGTCGCCATAGATTTGAGCAAATATGGACATTCTGGCATTTCAATGATAACGCCAAAATGGACAGTTGCTCAGGGAGACTTTTCAAGATCCAACCTGTGCTGGATTATTTCCTGCATAAATTTTGAACAATATACAAACCAAAGCAACAGTTGTCTTTGGATGAGGGAATGATTCCATGGAGAGGACGTTTCAAATTTCGCACATATAACCCAGCGAAAATAACAAAATATGGTTTACTTGTTTGGATGGTGTGCGAGAGTGACACCGGCTATATCTGCAATATGGAGATATACACTGCTGAAGGAAGGAAATTGCAAGAAACTGTTCTTTCAGTCCTTGGACCCTATCTTGGCATATGGCACCATATTTACCAGGATAATTATTACAATGCTACATCTACTGCTGAATTGCTGCTACAGAAAAAAACTAGAGTCTGTGGGACTATTAGGGAGAGAAGAGGTTTACCGCCAAATTTGAAAATGAAAACATCAAGAATGAAGAAAGGTGACATAATATTTTCCAGAAAAGGCGATATTCTTCTCCTAGTATGGAAAGACAAGCGGGTTGTCCGAATGATATCAACGATCCATGACACTTCTGTCTCGACAACAGGAAAAAAAATAGAAAAACGGGAGAGAATATTGTAAAACCTACCTGCATCAAGGAATACAATGCCCACATGAAAGGCGTTGACTGTGCAGATCAATTCCTTTCGTGTTGTTCCATTCTAAGGAAAATGATGAAATGGACAAAAAAAGTAGTGCTGTACCTTATAAACTGTGGAATTTTCAATTCATTTAGAGTGTACAACATCCTCAATCCACAAGCAAAAATGAAGTATAAACAGTTTCTGCTATCAAGACTGGATAACGGATGACAATAATGAAGGCTCTCTGGAACCAGAGACAAATCTGTCCAGCCCTTCCCCTGGGGGTACAAGGAGAGCACCTCGTAAAGATCC
This sequence comes from Myotis yumanensis, assembly GCF_028538775.1. NCBI lineage: Eukaryota > Metazoa > Chordata > Mammalia > Chiroptera > Vespertilionidae > Myotis > Myotis yumanensis. The sequence continues at coordinate 179,037,518 of NW_027223752.1, forward strand.
ACCCAAAATGTTGTCAGGTGATATGAAGCAGATTGAACCTACGTGTATTCCAGCGAGTGGAAAGAAAAAATTTCCTACGAGAGCCTGCAGAGTTTGTGCCGCCCATGGAAAAAGGAGCGAATCTAGATACTTATGTAAATTTTGTTTGGTCCCTCTTCATAGAGGAAAATGTTTTACGCAGTACCATATGTTAAAAAAGTACTAGGAACTTTAATTGTTTAATTGTTTTTGTAAATAAAAATGTTATAATTATTGAAAAACAACACCTAAAGTGCATTATGATCTATAGTTATGATGATTTAAATAACGTGCAGTTTGCCCAAAAACATGCGGTCCTTGACGTATGTCTTAGAGATTTCTATGCAGTACGCAAGGTGTTAATTACAGGTATTCTGTAATTTCATCCTGCTAGAAAATCCTTAATAATTAAAGGGTAATATGCAAATTGACCCTAATGGCAGAACAACTAAGAACAACTGGTTGCTATGATGTGCACTGCCCACCAGAGGAAAGAAACTCAACACAGGAGTTTCCCACTGGTGGTCAGTGCTCTTCCACAGGGGGAGCGCTACTCAGCCAGAAGCTGGTTCATGACTGGCCAGCACAGTGGTGGTGGCAGGAGCCTCTCCTCCCTCCTCAGCAGCGCTAAGGATGTCCAACTAATGGCTTGGAACCGCTTTCCTCGCAAGTTATTAGTTGGACCTTCCCCAAGGGCTCCGGGGCTGCCAGAGGGATATCTGACTGCCAGCTTAGGCCTGATCCTCTGAGGAGCAGGCCTAAGCAAGCAGGTGAACATCCCCCAAGGGCTCCCAAGTTGTGAGAGGGTGCAGGCCGGGCTGAGGGACCCCCTGAGTGCACAAATGTTCATGTACCAGGCCTCTAGTGGAAGTCTAAAAGTCTAACATTCTTTTAAAAATCAGATTGGTTCTCATACTACTATTAATGGCACTAATGATAGAAATGAAATAACCTAGAATAGTAATTAAAGTTGATAATAAATGCAAAAAAAGTACTTTAGTTAAAATATATGACAATTGGCTTTCTTTTATTTTTTGGTATAATGCAGATTACTTCTATTTATTACTTCTAAGAAAAGTATTTTCTATCATGAAGTTTTACTTGATTTGGATGTTTAACTTTTTCATGGGTTGAGGATGCCCCAGCCTTTTTATATGTAGTTCTTTGTTTGTAGGGAGAAGTATTTGTCTCTATTCATTTCTTTTAATGAATGCAGAGTCTATTTTCAAATTATATTTGCTTCCTGTAGTCTTGCTCTAAATCTTACTCTTGCAGCACATAAAATTACCTGCAGTGGTGCCCGGTGACTTTTCCCTAAAAAAAAATGTTTTCCTGGCTTTTCTTGTTCTTTAAGTGTTTGCTTCTGACAAAGAAAGTCTTAGAAAGAGGAAAGTGTATATGATGGCAATTTTCATTTCTATTTTAAAGAGAGGGTGACTTTTCATGTAAATATATTCAGTAAAAATTTACATGATGAAAAATAAGGAATAAACTGTTTTTCTGCATCGTGAAATCCATGTAATGTTTTATGCAGCTGGAAAATAGATGAATGCTTTACATAGTACACATGGATGCCAAGCAAATATAAATAGTACCCTATTCGCTCCCAAGCGCTAGGACACCCACATGAATAGGCATTGGAAGAGGAAACTAATCTAAAGGGATTTATTCTGTAAAGACATATCTGCCCTCTGCTCTAGAGGAACCCTACCTTGGGAATGAAATGTATCTGTGTGTCCCCAATAATGAAGAGGCATGCTGATTTTGTTAAAACTATTTCTTTTCCTTCTTACTTAATTCAAAACAGATTATTTCAAAGTCCGGCAATCTTTGCACAAATAGCTTCAGGAAAAAAGTCTGTATCATCGAAATAGGAAAATAACTGTCAATTATACTTTTTGGGAATAGATATTTGCAAAGTTTTCTCCCCCGAGGTGTAATCAGATGCATACAAGTCGAGGTGGTTTGTTTATTAAAACACATGGGGTTTCAAACCTGTGCACTGATCATTTTGTAGCATTGGCATTGGAAAGCTTTCAGATGCTATTTTCTTTACTTGAGATAAAGAGAGTCTGAGCACATGGAGGTAAGCACCAGTGCATGACCTAGAAAACCTAGGTATCCTGGCCTTACGGTTTGTGTTATCAAGGTAATCTCACCAGCATATGTTAGTGATTCTCTAGAGCACAAACCATAAAAAGCTTCAGCACCTCTTTGGCTCTCCCAATGCCTTTCTCAAACTCCATCACAGGTGATGAGATTAGGTCCATGCAGATTTCATGAATCAAAGAAAAAATCAAATATTGAATTACAAACCTTTTTACTCTCAGTGCTTTCCTGACTAGTCTTAATTTTCAATAACCCCACTCATTATTTTTCTAATAATTTACATATTATTAGGTAAATTTTAATTAAAAACATCATTGTATATCAATATTGAAGTATTACTAAAATATTGCATTGCTTTGACTATGGCTATACCATATCCACTTCAAAAATGTTTTCTTTGAAGAACTTTTATATGAGATTTTTAAGAGACATCATAATTAGGGTTTTTTTTAAAGATCTATATACAAATCAGCAGTGTTAAAATGAATGAAAACAATAGAAATAACAACCTGGCAACATGATTTGAATGGCTAGTATTTGAGAAAAATTACGTTAGCATCATACTTCTAATAATTAAGGTATTTTATTGTGAATAAGTAAGCCCATTTGGGAGCTATGGAAGCACTGGGAAAATTGGTTTTCTAATAAGTTAAGCAATTACAGTTCAAATATTTAACCTATGACTTATACAGACATACCATTTTGTTGACATTTGGTAAATAGGTTAGTGAAGTGTCTCATTGTTGAGAACTGGATTTTTAAAATATTTTATAAAAGATAATCTGTTTACTATATCTCCCGCATATAAGCCATTAATTTGTTCAACCTGGAACAACTTATGCCCTTCTTAATGTCAAAATGCAATCTCTTTAATCTTTAAACTTCTGTTTTATATTCCCTTTTTTCTAATATATATTCCCAGGTTAATACTACCAAGCTTCAATCAAAATAAATACAAACTTTAACAATCATTCTATATAATAGAAACCTAATATGCTAAGTGTCTGACTGTTCATTTGACCATTCAACCAGTTGCTATGATGTGCACTGACCAGCATGGGGCAGATGCTCCAACTGGTAGTTAGCTTGCTGCTGGGGTCCAGCTGATTGGAACTGGGTGAGACAGGCTGGAAATGCCCTGGAGCCCTTCCACGGTCCCTCCCCTGCCCCTAGGCCTGGCCTGTGCCCTCTCGCAATCCAGGACCCCAGCAGGCCAGACCGAGGGACCCCACCGGTGCACGAATCCATGCACTGGGCCTCTAGTCTGTATATAAAATGGAAAGACTCAAGATTCAATTGATGTTGTCAAATGTCATATAACATGTTCTGTGATCTATTTTTATCAATAGACTCTAAACTCCTTTAAAATATGAATCTAGGCTCCTGTTTCCTTTACCAATTAACCCAAGACCTGGTATAACACTTTATATACAACAATTATGCATAGAAGACAAAAGGTAGAATCTAGATGATGAGCTGAAAATTGAGGAAACACTCTTCATGTCCTGTGGACGAAAGGGGCCACATGCTGACCTGACAAGCTCAGGGGAGGCCTGCATGGCAGTCTTGCAAACTCAGAGACCTAAAGTAACCACAAGGAATGGTCTGAAATTAAACTTTAACTAAAAGCTTATGGTGGGCAGTTACATCCTAAGTCAGTATCTTCACTGACAAGGTCAACCTTTACCTTAACTGAGCTTATCTGTCTTTTTGCATCTATGATAACATACCCTTGAAATGTCTGGGTAACTTGTAACTTTCCTTTTTCTGGAGCCCCTGGGCACAACCTAATGTGCTGGACACCAGGACAGTTACCACAAATTCCTTCATTGTTATCATGTTAATTGTTCCTCCACCCACCTAAGTATGTGTCCATCATTTTACTTTTCATCTAATCCCAGGGGTTTCCCTGCTTTGCTTTCTCCCGCCTCTCTAGTCTATGGATTTCATGTAACCCACCTACATCCCTTCCTTTGATTGCAATGTATAAATACAGATGTAACCCGCCATTCTCTGGAGCATTATCTCAATTCGTTGAGGTTCTGCTTCTGGGCATCTGTCGATAGTTTGGCTCAAATAAACTCACAAAATTCTTTACAGGTTTCAATGGTGTTTTATGTTAACAGTCCTTTCATACTTCCTAGCTCTATTATCTCATTCAGTATAAGCATTAACATTCACAAGTAAAACACAATATTCTTTCTCACCTGGATATTGATCTTGCATTTTTAAAAATAGAATTGGAAGGTACATTATTAAATGTGTTCCAACTACTAGTAAACTGAGTTCCAGCCCAAAATATCACATGCACAAAATATTTGAACAGTGTGGTCATTGAAATAAACTAATTTAAGCTGATGTTAATTTTTACACACATTTCAATTTTAGAGAAATTAAAATATGAAAATAGTGTGTCTTAGAATCAAAGAAACCTATTAGCTGTGTTTCTGTGTATTAGTATATCTTGCAAGCCTGTTTTCTACATATGTATATTCTAGTACATATGTCTCAGTTGAACGTTTATCTACATGTACATTATCCATCATGTTATGTGTACTATCAATTTACATTGAAAATACATGTTAATATATGTATGTTTTATTATTTTATTATTTTTTAAAAATATATTTTATTGATTTTTTACAGAGAGGAAGGGAGAGGGATAGAGAGCTAGAAACATTGATGAGAGAGAAACATTGATCAGCTACCTCTTGCACAACTCCCACTGGGGATGTGCCCGCAACCAAGGTACATACCCTTGACCGGAATTGAACCTGGGACCCTTCAGTCCGCAGGCCGACGCTCTATCCACTGAGCCAAACCGGTCAGGGGGCATGTTTTATTTTTATTAACCCCAACTTAAAAGTAAATTCACATATAGTAAATGTTATTAAGAAAAAAAGTAAAGGAAGAGGATATAGTGGGATAAACAGTGATGGGGATAAAATAAAATAAAGGAAGTAAAAACATCAATTACATTGTATGTAAAATCTAAAAATAAGTTTTTTTCCTCCTAGAAACCTAACTATAAAATTATAAAATCTATTAATTTTCTTAAGAAACAATTACATTTAATCAACAAAAATTATATATTTAGTCAGTCATAATGAGCTAATTTTGTATTTTTCTAATTAATTATTTCAGGCTATAGAAGATATACAGCAATAAATAATAGGTAAATATTTTTAGTTTCTGAAATCTCATGTGTATTTCAACATAAGATATGAACGTTTCATTGTGCACTTCATACATTTGAATAATATTGTTCAGCTTTATGAAAATATATTTTCTTGACTGAGAAAAAGTTTTGTTTTCTTTATTTGAAACAAAATTGTCCTTAACCAGTTAACTGCCATGCATCCAAAACAGAAACCATCCCCACAGGCCACAATATTTTGAATTTAATTTAAAAAATCAATTTGCAATGAATATTATAAAAATAAACATATTACTCAGAATTCGGGTGTTCTTCAATATTTTCAGCTGAAAATTCTCATGAAAAATGATTTTAAAGTTGGTCAGGGCTGCCACTTAGGGAAAACAATTTTTTTTTTTTATAGATGCGCGTGGTGTGTGGGGAAGGAAGGTCTGCCACTTGTGTCTACAGATGCTTATGGTGTACAACGGGTTAATATAATGGGAAATGTATTCAGTTCTAGGACGTCCTCCATAAATAAATTATAGTTTTTGCCCAAATGCCATCTTTCTTTTTAAAAAAATTAATAGTTTTTATTTTTAAGCAATTATAGATTTATAGAAAAGTTGGGGGGAAAGTACAAAGAATTCCCTTATACCCCTTATCCTCCTTTCCATTTCCCCAATTGTTTACATCTTAAGTTAGTGTACAATCGATGAGTCTGATGAGTCAATGTTTAATGTTGTTATTAACTAAAATTAATGTTTACATGGGGCTTTTCTCTTTTTGTTGTGCATTCTCTGGGTTTTGAAAAATGTACCCACCCTCACATTATCACAGAGAGTAATTTACTGCCTCAGACATCCCTGTGCTCTACCTGTTTGTCCGCCTTTGCTTCCCTGGAATCTGTGATCTTTTTACTGTCTCCATAGTTTCCTCTTTTCCAGAATGTCATGAAGTTGAATGTAAGCAGTGTTTGGCTTTTAGGGGTTGGCTTCTTTCATTTAGCAATATGTGCTTAAGGTTTCTCAGTGCCTTTTGAACTTGATAGATCATTTCCTTTTATCCCTGAATAATATTCTTTTGTATGAATATATCATATTTTGTTGACCTATTCACGTATTGAAAGACATGTTGATTGCTTTCAAGTTTTGGTCATTATGAATAAAGCTTGCTATAAAAAGTCATGTGCAGGTTTTGGAGTGAATGTAATTTTACAACGTATTTGTATAAATATCAAAGAGCCCAATGGATGGATCATTTGGTTAGAGTGTATCTTGTTTTACGAAAAAAACTACCAAGCTGTCTTCCAAATTGGCTATGCTATTTTGCATTTCTTCCAGGAAGGATTAAGAGTTCCTGTTGCTCCACATCCTCACCAATGTGTGGTATTGTCACTGTTTTAGATTTTTGTCATTCTAGTAGGTGTGTTGTGGTATCTTATTTTAATTTGCAATTCCCTAATGACAAATGTTGGTGGGAATCTTTTCAAGTACTTATTTGTCCTCTGTATATCTTTGGTGATGTTTATGTTCTGATCTTTTACCCACATTTTTACTGGGTCATTTGCCTTCCTTGGTTTGACTTTTAGAGTTCTTTGAATATTTTGGCTATAAGTCTTTTATCTAATATATTTTACAAAGCTTTTATCCCTGTTTATTGGCTTGTCTTTTTATTTTTAAAGAAACTATTACTTTTAATAATAATCTTTAAATATTTCCTATAGCATTTGCAGAGTTATTTTTTAACACTGTCAATTTGTGTTACAACTAAGGTTAGCACTATTCATTTTATTTACTTGAAAACATTTACATTAGATCTTCCCCAAGTTCACATTGCCTTAGAGACCATGGCTTTAGGTAAATGCGTTTTTAACATTAAAATGTTGGCAGTTATAATAGTTGGAAACCTGGCCACCCACAAAATAAAAGTGAAGAATCATCCAATCAGTTTGCCATTGCAGAGTACTTATGGCCTTTATATTCTCTGCTAGTTAGGGAATACACTAATTAAACCAAAAATACCCCTCTAGCAGGGATGTCATAAGACAGGAGCTTTAAGCCTGAAGCATAACAACATTAATCATGTTTTTTTGTGTGTGTGTTGTTGTTGTTTTTAAGAAGACAGACCACAGTAACTTTTCTTTAACTCCACTTCAATATTTATGCATGCTCTTCCAATGCTTTCAGAATATAGCTTAAGTACAATAAGAAGCAAATGTGGAAATTTATGATGCATTTCATGGGGGGAAAAAAGAGACGATTCAACCAATTTCAAAGAAGGCATGATAAATTTGGGAGTAATTTTGAACACCTTTTCCTGCCAACACTGTGATCTCGATTTAGAGGGATTCTGAACTCTTTGCTTAGAAGTGACTGTCAGCCCAGGCTATAGATTCCCCAAGAGTTTTTCTTTGTTGTGCAATGTTTCAGATGTTATTGAATGTGTCGAAACAAAAACTAGGAGATTTCACATTAACATCAACTCTTCTAGAACCCATCTTAAAATAGTCACTTATGGCAAAGGCCAGCTATACTCTTTAGACAAGTGGTCCTAAAATTTGTCATTGAAACTCCATTGCTATTCTATTCCTTACCCATCCCTTCACTTATTTTGTTATCTCCAGGCACCTGTAGATAGATAATTTGTGACTCTATTTTTTATAATACATTTACTAATGGCCTCTTGAATTTTGTAAATGAGACAGGTTTTTTAAAACTTGAAATTTGGCCTTACGGTATTATTTTTCTAGAAAATAATTAATAGGGAGCAAAGTCAGCTTGAGCATTTAATGACTGAATAATGGTATCAACATATGAAAATCTACCACTTTCAGATGCAAATGGTAAATAAACACATATAATCTTATCAGCTGTACATAAAGGTATGAATTTTACTACTAAAGATTACTTTTTAAAAAAAAATACCATCATAACAAATATGTTTATTTAGTAGTGCACATAAAGTTTAGAATTTACAAAATGGAAACGGATGTAATTTGTTTATGCAATAATCATTTATTGAACACATTAAATGTCAATCACGATGCAAGGTGCTAGCATAAACAAATGTAAACATGGTAAAAAATTACCTTATCTGGAAAACTGTGGTAAAATTTGTAATTTTCTTGGAACTCCTGTATGAAATCTTTTAAAAAATGTAAAATATTAGTTGATATTGTCATACCAACCACAGAGAGATTCTCTTTATTGAGGCATTTTTCTCCTCAAACTGCATTTTAAAGTGTGCATTTATTACCTAGCAACCAAATCATAAAAAAACCTAATGTTAGATCTTAGATTGATATGGTTTTTTGCTAGCTGTGGTATAAAATATTTATTATAATGAAACCCATAGAAATTTCCTCCACAACAACAAAGGATTTAAGAATTATTGTAGCAGCTTGCTCACTTCAGGAAAGACATTTTAGCTTTCAGGAATTCATGATTGATATTCTTTGAAGTTCTGAAAATACCATGCTAGTAAATGACACCCCACAGACTAAAATCATCTTTTCATCTGTAGAACCATAGGCCAACATAGTGTAAAAGTTCTGTAACAGACTGAATATACCCTACTTGGCATTGAAGGACAGCATCATTTGAGATCGTGGTGCCAGTAAGAGACACTTGGCTTGGGCAGTTCTTGCTAATTGGCTTTCCTTAAATATGTGTATAATGTTGTGAAACCCATTTACTTACTTCTACACATGAGTCCCTTGAGAGGCAGAGTGCTCAGTGGTCAAGTCCTTATTCTCTGAAGCCAAATTGGTTAAATTTGAATCTTAATTCTTTATGTCTTAGCTGTGTGATCTTTGATGGTTACCATATAAACACTGTGCCTCAGTATCCTCATTCATAAAATGGGGTAATAATATCTATTTCATAGCGTTGTTTTGAGATCAAAATGAGGTCACTCAGGTAAAGCACTTAGAATAAGGCAGAGTACTCAATAGGTGGCAGCTATGATTACAAAATTTATCTTCTGTTGAGTCAAAAACCCAAGTGTGACCTTGATTATGCTTGATGGCCTTTTCATTTAATGTATAACGACTTCCTGTACCATTTCCAAGAGTGGTCCTTTGAAAAGCATTTTGCTGTCTTCAGATCTGCAACTCCACCTTTCACTTTCATTAGTTGGCTTTTTGGCCTACTCACTGAAGTGATCCATGGGGGCCTTCTACAGGAAGTCCCTCAATGCCCTGTTTTCCATTTCTAAATGCCTCTGAGCCATTGTGTTCCTGCTCTAAATTTGCTATTATGTTTAGGAAGAAGAGTGCCCCTTTCTTATCAAAGCTAACTACTCTGCGTGTGCTCTTGATTTAATTCTCTCTTCCCTTCTCTGAATCCACAGTGTTCACTCTCCTGTTAGCAACTATATAGTATGCAATTGTCTCTCAACTCACTCTTCTTATCCATAGTGACTGTAGGCCCAGCATTCTGGGGAAAATCCTACTTTATAGCTTTATGGTACGGTTATTATTTGGTAACTTCTTTCAATAGTGTCCCAATTTAGGCAATAAGTTACAAGGTCATCCTATTGTTTTTAATCCTCACCTGAGCTGAGGATATGTTGCTAATGATGAGAGAGAGAGAGAGAGAGAGCGAGAGACAGAGAGAGACAGAGAGACAGGGAAAGGGGAAATATTGATTGGTTGCCTCCTCTATATGACACTCACCACCACCCAGGATCAAACCCACAACCTAGGTATAACCTAGGTATGTGCCCTGACCGGGAATCAAATACTTTTCCCTTCAGTGCACTGGCCAACGCTCCAACCAACTGTGCAACACTGGCCAGGGCTAAATATTTGTTTATTCTTTATCATTAATATCTAATCTTCTTATCATGATTCCTACTTTCATTCTTCTTAGTCTTTTAAAAACACTGCTTTCTCCTCTAACCTCTTTTATCCTTTTTTTCTTCTTCTCTTCTCTCCTTTCTTTTTACTGTGTTCAATATTTCAACCACTTTTTCTGCCCGAGAGTCTCCAATATATTTCTATATTTTCAAACAACCTACTGAATCAGAGTTCTACAATCTTACCTGTTGCTGCACATCTTCCTTTATATATCATGCCTTCTCTTCAAACCCAAATTAGGTTTTTCAGTTTTTAAAATCTAGAATAATCAAAGAGTCTGCTATCTTGTCTTTAATGTCTTCTATTTTCAACTCACTCTTTTATGGTCAGAATAATTTACCTGAAGCTCAGATTGCATAGAAAACAAGCATTTCTAAAACCTCATCCTGAAATTCAAAGCCCTTAATAATATTATACAAAGAAATTTTAAAATGTTTCATTGTAGAATCACATCTGGTTGGATTCATTTTTATTCTGTTGTATTTGAATATACACACTTTTTTAACATAAATGTGTTTTGGGAAGGGGCCAACTAGGCTGAGTTTTATAGATGCTTGTAATAAAACACTTATGAAATTTAAGAATTTTGGACCTCGGAGGTGGATGAAATCAGGGAGTCTGAACAATGAAAATATTTTAGTAATACCCAGAGCTTTGAGGAAGTGAGCACTGTGGGATATTATAGTTGTAGTGATGACAGACAGAGTCCTCTGTAATGTCAAACAATGTACACATGCTGAATCGTGCATGGATATTTCCTGACCAGCATATTAGGAGCAATGTAGCCAGAAAAGTTAATCATATTTCTTGATATTTCTGTAGGATTTTACAAAGTGAGTACTCTCTCATTTCCCCATTGGCTTTCAAGATGTCATACTCTTCTCATTTTTCTCTGAACTCATTGGCTTCATTATTTGTGTTTTCTCCCACAGCATTCAGTCTTTCCCCAAATTGCCACTCTAGATAATCTCATTATGTCCCATGGTTTAAATGGAATCCACATGGTATGGATTCCAAAATTAGTAGTTAGGGTCCTCACTTCTCTTCTGAAATCCAGAATAATAGAACATTTCCACTTGGATGTCTAACAAGCTTCTCAAAATTAATAGATATAAAAGATAAATCTCAGTTATGCTACACTTGCTAAATCAACAAAAAAAAACTTTCTTCATGTGGTCTTTCCATTCAGTAAGTATTGCCACCATTGTCCACTTTATAGACCAAAAATCTAGGATTAGTTTATGATTCTTCTTTCTACAGTTCCATAGCCTACACAGAAAAAAAAATGCTGAAAGAGAAACCTTCACAATAAAAACCAAATATTAAGCACTGCTACCACCCCAGTTTAAGCCAAATTCATCATATGTGAAATAGTGAAGACTTCTGTTTCTTCACTTGCACACTTTTCTCCTAGAGTCTATTCCTCACATAGCAGCCACATTATTTATTATTTTAAATATGTTATTCCCTGGAAGTGCTTCTTTGTGGTAGGTAGTATTTTAAACCTTGGCATATCAGACTATGTTATTTTTCTGCTCAAACTCTTCAAAGACTTCCCTACACAAATAGATTAAAATCCAAACGACTTACCATGCTCTTTAAGGCCCTACATAATCTTTTCCTACCTCCTCTTTGAATTTCTTTTCCATAACTCTTTCCCTAAATCGTTCTGCTCCTCCAACAATGGTATCATTAGTGCTTTTAAAACACATAAAGTTGTTTGTTTCTTCAGGGCCTATATATTATCTCTTCGTTCTGCCTGGAGGGCTTTTCCTTTACATCTTTTCTTGATTTGTTCCATTGCATCATTCAGATCTTTGCTCAGATACCTTCTTCCTTAAAACATTCTTTCACTCTATCAAAAGTCATCAATATATTTCATTATTTTGTATCTCTCTCTATGCTTTTTATAAGTAGAACTCATTATAACTTGGCATGTTTATATGTATTTGTTTATTAATTGTTTGAATCTTTTAATAAAATACAGTTTCTATGTGGAATTTTATTAAACTTAGTTCAAAAAATATCATCTGTGCTGATAATCAATAACTGGCACATAACAGGTACCTGATAAGTATTTTTAAACAAATGTCAAATGAACTATGGGTGGGAGAGTTTCTTCAATATATATCTTGGCATTACCACAAAATATATGTTTTATAAAGGGCTCTCTGCCTTACTCAGTATGGAATCTCATGAAATGCTTGTTACAAATTTGAGTTGAGGTTATAGTTATTATAATTTTTACTAGTAAATCTGGCTTTTAGAAGAATCCTTAAATAACAACATTGGAATTCTTTCTACAACATCTTCTAAGCTTATGTTTGAATAACTTCTTTTTGAGATCCACTATTTAATAGTCTTAACTATTAGAAACTATTTTGTATTTTCAGTTATTCATCTATTAAATACATACTGAATTACCAAGATTCTGGATCCAAGTGATTTTAACATATTGGTATTAGTTTATCTTTAAGCATCCCTTCCTATTAGAGACAATTCATTAAAAGAGCATAGAATAGTTACATTCAAGACACAAGAAAAGGGACATTGGAAATATAATGATTTTTTCCATTGACATTGAATAGAATGGGATAGCTAATGAAAGGAATGCAAACAGAGTAAATCCCTGTTGTCTGCTATAGGAAAGAAATGAAAACATGGAGATCCGTATTTTGGGTCTAAGAAAGACAATCCTATATAATAAAAGCCTAATATGCTAAGTGTCCGGTTGTCCAGTTGCCTGTTCAACCAATCAAAGTGTAATATGCTAATGATATGCTAAGGCCGCTCAACCACTTGGTATTATGTGCACTGACCACCAGGGGGCATATGCTTAGACTGGTAGGTTAGCTTGCTGCTGGGGTCTGGACGATCGTGACTGAGCAAGACGGGTGGGACATGCCCTGAAGCCCTCCTGCATCCCTCACCAGTCCCTATCATACACCGGTGGGGTCCCTTGGCCTAGCCTGTGCCCTCTTGCAATCTGGGACCCCTCGGGGGATGTCAGAGAGCCAGTTTCAGCCTGATCCAGAGACCAGGCTGAGGGACCCCACTGGTGCATGAATTTGTATACCGGGCCTCTAGTTCTCAATAAAGGAAAGTACAATGTGGCTTTTCCTATATTTCTGAAATGAAAACTATAAGGGAGAAGGGAGTCTGAGAGTGGGTTTCCATTCATTTTGTATATATGGAAAGGCTTAAAATATTGCCTGCCACAAATAGGCATTCCATAAAAATCTATTAAGTGAATGAGTGAGTTTTTAATACTTAACATATCTCATCCTAATATGACAATTGATTATAGAATTGTTCTCCCATTTCCAGTGAATAACTTTTTTAAACATTTACAATTATCTTAATGTAACTAATCATTAAGAATTCTTAAGGATCACACCAGGTCCAGCATTTGTTCCTTATCTCAACTGTTTAAGCAATTATTTTAGGCTTTTTCATAGGACTGGAGGATGGAGGAAACAAATTTTCCAGTGAATTGACAGTGGCAGAAGAAGGAGAGAGTGAGCTTAGAAAATCCTTCACAAAAAGAGGACAGCAAAGAACACCCTTTACATGTGTAAAGAGATCCAGCAAAGAACATCTTTCTATTTCTCCATTTCCATGCCACTCAACTGAGATTCCATGAAACCTGAGTTCTATGAGATGTTAGTAAGGGTTCTTGAAGAGATAGTGCATGACATATTGTGTAATGCGAACACTTGCATTGATGGCAGTAAACAAGAATTTCTAATAACTGTTTATTTAGCATTTCTTGGGTATTGTGTTTTGTTTTTATTCACTTTTATTTTCTCCTTGAATTTCAGTTTGAGAAGTTTCCATTGACTTATTGTCAAGCTCATTAATTCTCTACTCAACTATGTCCAGTTTACTGATGAGCTCATCACAGGCATTCTTTGTTCATGTATCAATGTTTTAATTTTATTCTAGTTTAATTGAGATATAATTGACAGACATTACTGTTTACATTTAAGGTGTACAGTGTAGTGGCTTGATTTATATTGTGAAAATGATTATTACAATAAGTTTAGTTAACAATTATCATCTTACATAAATACAACAAATGCAAAAAAACACACACAACAACCTGTTTGATTAGAACAATTAGGATGGACTGCCTTAACAACTTTCATATATATCATACAGCAATGTTAACTACAGTTATTACACTGTACATTATATCCTTAGTACTTACCTTGTAATTGGAAGTTTGTACTGTTTGACCACCTTTCTTCAATCACCCTCCCCCTTCCCCCTGCTTCCAACCTCTGGTAAACATGGTAAAACAAATCTGATCTCTTTTTCTATATGTTTTTTTTAGATTCCACTTATAAGTGAGGTCACACAGTATTTATCTCTCTGTGTCAGATTTATTTCACTTAGCATAATGCCCTCCTCTCATCCACATCTCAAATGAAAAGATTTTTTCTTTTTTATGGTTGAAAATTTGATTGTATGTCTATATACCACAACTGGAGGATGCATCCATCAATGGACACTGAAGTTATTTTCATCTTGGTTATTGTAAATAATGCTGCTATGAACATGGGTGTGCAGACAACCTTTTTAAGTTAGTGTTTTTGTATTATTTGTATAAATCCTCAGAACTGAAATTGCTGGATCATATGGTGGTTATATTTTTAATTTTTGGAGAATCCCCCATTGTTTTCCCTAGTGGTTGTACCTGTTTATAATCCTTCCAACAGAGCACAAGATTCCCTTTTCTTCACATTCTCACAAGCATTTCTTTTTTTAAAAATATATTTTATTGATTTTTTTACAGAGAGGAAGGGAGAGGGATAGAGAGTTAGAAACATCGATGAGAGAGAAACATCAATCAGCTGCCTCCTGTACATCCTCAACTGGGGATGTGCCTGCAACCAAGGTACATGCCCTTGGCCGGAATCGAACCTGGGACCCTTCAGTCCACAGGCAGATGCTCTATCCACTGAGCCAAACCAGTTAGGGCACAAGCATTTCTTATTGCTTGTCTTTTTTATGATGACAATCCTAAAAAAAGGCTATATATATATATATATATATATATATATATATTCAGATATTTTGCCCATTATATTCTAAGAGCTTGACTGTTTCCTCTCCCCCACCCCAGTTCTATTGAGAAATAATTGACATATATCACTGTATACGTTTAAGGAATTTATCTATTTATTTATTTATTTATTTATTTTAATATATTTTATTGATTTTTTACAGAGAGAAAGGGAGAAGGATAGAGAGTTAGAAACATCGATGAGAGAGAAACATCGATCAGCTGCCTCCTGCACACTCCCTACTGGGGATGTGCCCGCAACCAAGGTACATGCCCTTGACCAGAATCGAACCTGGGACCCTTGAGTCTGCAGGCCGACGCTCTATCCAGTGAGCCAAACCGGCTAGGGCTACGTTTAAGGAATTTAGTATGATTGTTTGATTTATATGCACAGTGAATCGATTAGGTTCAGTTAGCATACTTATATAGATAAAATAAAAAAAATAAAAAAATCGTTCTCCTTGTGATAGGAACTCTTAGTATTTTCTCTGTTTACAACTTTCCTATATCATACATCAGTGTTAGCTATTGTCATCATCTTGTACATTACATCCCTAGTGCTTGTTTATCGTATAACTGGAAGTTTCTACCTCTTGACAACCTTCCTCCAATTCCCCTTTTCTCCACCCTCCATCACTGTTAACAAAAGTCTGATCTCTTTCTCTGAGTTTGTTTTTGTTTAGATTCCACATACATGCTGTATAAGACAGTATTGGTCTTTCTGTGTCTATTTCATTTAGCATAATGACCTATAGGTACATTCATGTTGTTGCAATTGGCAAGATTTTATTTCTTTTATGGCTGAGTACTAGTCCATTATGTACATCTTCTTTATCCATTCAACTATGGATGGACACTTAGGTTATTTCCATATATTGGCTATTGCAAATAATACTGCAATAAATATAGGGGGTGCACATATGTTTTTAAATTAGTGTTTTTGTTTTCTTTGAATAAATATCCAGAAGTAGAATTTCAGAATTATATGGTAGTTCTCTGTTTAAAATTTCAGGAAAGTCCACATTTTTCACAGTGGCTGTACCAATTTACATTCCCATTAAAAGTACACAAATTTTCTTTTTTCTCAAAATCTTCACCAAAAATAGTTATTTGTTGTCATTTGACAATAGCCATTCTGACAGATATGAAGTGGTATTTCATTGTAATTTTGATTTGCATTTCACTGACGATTAGTGATGTTAAGCATTTTTTTCATGAGTCTGTTGGCCATCTGTATGTCTTCTTTGGAAAAAATTTCTCTTCAGGTTCTCTGCCCAGTTTTTTAATTAAATTGTGTATTTATTTAATACTGAGTTGTATGTGTCCTTTATATATTTTGGATATTAACCCCTTATCAGGCATTTTACTTACAGATGTTTCTCCCATTCATTAGGTTGCTTTTTGTTTTGTTGATGGTTTCCTTCATTGTGCAGCAGCTTTTAAGTTACAGGTCGTCCCATTTCTTATTTTTGCTGTGTTGTCCATGCAGAAAACTATTGCTAAGAGCAATGTCGAAGAGTTTACTGCCTGTCTTTTCTCTAGGATTGTTATGGTTTTAGATCTTATATAAGTCTTCAGTCAATTTTGGGTTTATTTTTGTGTACAGTGTAAGAAAGTTGAAAAGTTTCATTCTTTTGAATGTAGTTGTCCAGTTTTCCCACCGTTTGTTGAAGAGACTGTCATATCAAAAAA
Organism: Myotis yumanensis; assembly: GCF_028538775.1. Lineage (NCBI taxonomy): Eukaryota > Metazoa > Chordata > Mammalia > Chiroptera > Vespertilionidae > Myotis > Myotis yumanensis. The sequence goes on from NW_027223752.1 coordinate 179,054,402, forward strand.
AATATTTCCATGACTCAGCACAAGCTTTTTTCCCTTTTTCTTTTAGAACTTTATAGTTTTAGTTCTTATGTTTATGACTTTAATTTATTCTGAGCTATTTTTTTTGTCTATGATGTAAGAAGGGTCTATTTTTATCCCTTACATGTGAATATCTGATTTTTCAGCACCATTTATTGAAGAGACTGTCTTTTCTTCATTGAGTATTCTTAGCTGCCTTGCCGAACATTATTTGATCATATGTGTTTGGGTTATTTCTGGGGTCTCTATTCTGTTTCATTGATTTGTTTGTTTTATTCCATTACCATACTGTTTTGATTAATATAGCTTTATAGTGTAGCTTGAAATCAGGAAGTATAATGACTCCTGCTTTGTTTTACTTTCTTAGGATTGCTTTGGCTATTCAGGGTCTTTCTTGGCTCCATATAAATTTTAGGATTATTTTTTCTACTCTGTAAAAATGCCATTAAAGCTTTGATAGGGATTGCATTAAATCTATATTTGGTTTTTGGCAGTATGGACATTTTAACAATACTAGTTCTTTCAATTGATGCCTTTATTTGTGTCTTTGTTGATTTATTTCATCAATGTCTTGTAGTTTTTAGCGAGCTTTTACTTCCTTGGTTAAGTTTATTCCTACATATTTATTGTTTTTGATGCTATTGTAAATCTTTTGTTTTCAGTTAATTCTTTTTTTAGTGTATAGAAGTAGTACTGATTTTCAATGTTAATTTCATATCCAGCAACTTTACTGAATTAATTGATTAGACCTAACATTATTTGGTGAGTGTTTAGATTTTCCTATATATAGAATCATGTCATCTGCAAATAGACATAATTTTATGCTGGTGCTGACCAGCAGACCCTGAGCGACGGAAGAATGATTACTCTGACATATATTTTTGTGAAAGAGAGTGCTAAGGGACTGCTTGGCTTGAGAAACCAAACAGCCCTGTTCACTTGCCTCCTTAGGTTTTTTTTTTTTATTTCTTTTAAATTTTATTTTTTATTGCTTAAAGCATTACAAAGGGTATTACATATGTGTCCTTTTTTTTCCCCGCCCTTGATAATACCCCGGCTTCCCCTACCCCCCAGTGTCTTATGTCCATTGGTTATGCTCATATGCCTGCATACAAGTCCTTTGGTTGATCTCTTACCCCCCTCCCTCTGCCCCCCAACCCTCCCCGGCCTTCCCGCTTTAGTTTGACAATCTGTGTGAGGCAGCTCTGCCTCTGTATCTATTATTGTTCAAAAGTTTATAATGGTCTCTATTATCCATGAATGAGTGAGATCATGTGGTATTTTTCCTTCATTGACTGGCTTATTTCACTTAGTATAATGCTCTCCAGCTCCATCCATGCTGTTGCAAATTGAAAGATTTCCTTCTTTTTTACAGCAGCATAGTATTCCATCGTGTAGATGTACCACAATTTTTTAATCCATTCATCTACTGATGGACACTTAGGCTGTTTCCAGATCTTAGCTATGGTGAATTGTGCTGCTATGAACATATGGGTACATATATCCTTTCTGATTGGTGTTTCTGGTTTCTTGGGATATATTCCTAGAAGTGGGATCAATGGGTCAAATGGGAGTTCCATTTCCAATTTTTTGAGGAAACTCCATACTGTCTTCCATAGTGGCTGCACCAGTCGGCATTCCCACCAGCAGTGCACAAGTGTTCCTTTTTCTCCACATCCTCTCCAGCACTTGTCGTTTGTTGATTTGTTGATGATAGCCAGTATGACAGGTGTGAGATGGTACCTCATTGTTGTTTTGATTGGCATCTCTCAGATGATTAGTGACTTTGAGCATGTTTTCATATGTCTCCTGGCTTTCTGAATGTCCTCTTTTGAAAGGTGTCTATTTATATCCTTTGCCCATTTTTTGATTGGATTGTTTATCTTCTTTTTGTTAAGTTGTATGAGTTCCCTATAAATTTTGCAGATTAGGCCCTTATCAGATATGACGTTGGCAAATATGTTTTCCCATGCAGTGGGTTTTCTTGTTGTTTTGTTGATGGTTTCTTTTGCTGTGCAGAAGCTTTTTATTTTGATGTAGTCCCATTTGTTCATTTTCTCTTTAGTTTCAACTGCCCTAGGAGCTGTATCAGTGAAGAAATTGCTTTGGCATATGTCTGAGATTTTGTTGCCTTTGGATTCTTCTAGAATTTTTATGGTTTCCTGTCGTACATTTAAGTTCTTTATCCATTTTGAGTTTATTTTTGTGTATGGTGTAAGTTGGTGGTCTAGTTTTATTTTCTTGCATATATCTTTCCAATTTTCCCAACACCATTTATTGAAGAGACTATCTTGGCTCCATTGTATGTTCTTGCCTCCTTTGTCAAATATGAATTGAGCATATTGGTTTGGGCCGATTTCTGGGGTCTCTATTCTATTCCATTGATCTATATGTCTGTTCTTGTGCCAGTACCAGGCAGTTTTGAGAACAGTGGCTTTGTAATACAGCTTGATATCTGGTATTGAGATCCCACCTACTTTGTTCTTTCTCAGGATCGCTGCAGCTATTCGGGGTCTTTTTTTATTCCAGATGAATTTTTGGAGAGTTCGTTCTAGATCTGTGAAGTATGCCCTTGGTATTTTAATGGGAAGTGCGTTGAATTTATAGATTGCTTTGGGTAGTATGGACATTTTAATGATGTTGATTCTACCAATCCATGAACACGGTATGTTCTTCCATCTGTTTATGTCTTCCTCTATCTCTTTTTTCAACGTCCTGTAGTTTTCTGAGTAGAGGTCTTTTACCTCTTTAGTTAAGCTTATTCGTAGGTAGCTTAATTTTTTTGGTGCGATGGTAAATGGGATTGTTTTTATAATCTCTCTTTCTGAAAGTTCACTATTGGTGTATAGAAATGCCTCAGATTTCTTGGCATTAATTTTGTAGCCTGCTACTTTGCCAAATTCATGTATTAAGTCTAGTAGTTTTTTGACAGAGTCTCTAGGGTTTTGTATGTATAATATCATGTCATCTGCAAATAAGGACAGTTTTACTTCCTCTTTTCCAATTTGGATGCCTTTTATTTCTTCTTCTTGTCTAATTGCAATGGCTAATACTTCCAGGACTATGTTGAACAGAAGTGGTGAGAGTGGGCATCCTTGTCTTGTTCCTGTTCTTAGGGGAAAGGGTGTTAGTTTTTGTCCATTGAGTATGATGTTGGCTGTGGGCCTGTCATATATGGCTTTTATTATGTTGAGGTATGATCATTCTACTCCCACCATGCTGAGAGTTTTTATCAAAAATGGGTGTTGGATTTTGTCAAATGCTTTTTCTGCATCAATTGATATGACCATGTGTTTTTTTTCTTTCAATTTGTTTATGTGATGTATCAAGTTTATTGATTTATGGATGTTGTATCATCCTTGCATCCCTGGGATAAATCCTACTTGGTCATGGTGTATGATCTTTCTGATATACTGCTGGATCCGATTTGCTAAGATTTTGTTGAGGATTTTGGCATCTATGTTCATGAGGGATATTGGCCTGTAATTCTCTTTCATTGTGTTGTCTTTACCTGGTTTTGGTATTAGGGTGATGCTGGCTTCATAGAATGAGCTTGGAAGTGTTCCTTCCTCTTGAATTTTTTGTAGTAGTCTGAGGAGGGTAGGTTTTAGTTCTTCCTTGAATGTTTGGTAAAACTCCCCTGTGAAGCCGTCTGGTCCTGGGCTTTTGTTTGCTGGAAGCTTTTTGATGACTGCTTCAATTTCTTCCATAGTTATTGACCTATTGATATTTTTAGATTCTTCCCAATTAAGTTTTGGAATGTTGTATTTTTCTAGGAATTTGTCCATTTCCTCCAGGTTCTCTAGTTTGTTGGAGTAGAGCTGTCCATAGTATTTTTTAACAATCATTTGTATTTCTGTGGGGTCTGTTGTTATTTCGCCTTTATCGTTTCTGATTTTGTTTATTTGGGTCCTCTCTCTTTGCTTCTTGGTGAGCCTGGCTAGAGGTTTGTCAATCTTGTTTATCCTTTCAAAGAACCAGCTCTCGGTTTCATTGATTTTCCGTATTATCTTTTTGGTCTCTATGTCATTTATTTCTGCTCTAATCTTTATTATCTCCTTCCTTCTCCTCACTCTGGGGTTTTCTTGTTGCTCTCTTTCTAATTCTTTAAGTTGTAGAGTTAGATGATTTACTACCATTTTTTCTTGCTTTTTGAGATAGGCCTGTAGAGCTATAAACTTCCCTCTCAGGACTGCTTTCATTGCGTCCCATAGGTTTTGGATTGTTGTGTTTTCATTGTCATTAGTGTCCAGGATGTTTTTAATTTCTTCTTTGATCTCATTGGTAACCCAATCAATATTTAATAACATGCTATTCAGCTTCCAAGTGTTTGAGTATTTTGGGTTGTTTTTTTTTGTAGTTCATTTCTAATATTATGCCATCGTGATCTGAGAAGATGCTTGGTATGATTTCAATCTTCTTGAATTTGGGGAGACTTTGTTTGTGACCCAATATGTGGTCTATTTTTGAATGTGTCTTATGAGCCCTTGAGTAGAATGTACATTCCATGGCTTTGGGGTGAAGTGTTCTGAAGATGTCAATTATGTCCATCTGATCAAGTGAATCATTTAGGGTTGCTGTTTCTTTGCTGATTGTTTGTCTAGAGGATTTATCCAGAGATGTCAGTGGTGTATTAAAGTCCCCTACTATGATTGTATTGTTGTCGATCTCTCCTTTGATATCTTCCAGGAGTTTTTTTATGTATTTGGGTGCTCCTGCATTGGGTGCATAAATGTTTACCAGGGTTATATCTTCTTGTTGTATTGATCCCTTTAGTATTATGAAGTGGCCTTCCTTATCTCTGGTTATGGCCTTCACTTTGAGGTCTATTTTGTCCAATATAAGTATTGCTACCCCAGCTTTCTTTTCCTTTCCATTTGCCTGGAAAATATTTTTTCATCCCTTCTCTTTCAGTCTGTGTGAGTCCCCTCTAATGAGGTGGGTCTCTTGTAGACAGCAAATGTATGGGTCATGTTTTTTTATCCATTCAGCCACTCGATATCTTTTGGTTGGAGCATTTATTCCATTTACGTTTAAAGTTATTATTGAAAGGTACTTGTTTGTAGCCATTTCTTTTTTTTGTGTGTGGCTGTTTTCTTTCTGAGATTTTTATTTCTTCTTTTTACACCAGTCCCTTTAGCATTTCTTGCATTGCTGGCTTGGTGGTGATAAACTCCCTTAGACTTTTTTTGTCTGTGAAGCTTCTTATTTCCCCTTTAAATTTGAATGATAGCCTTGCTGGATAGAGTATTCTTGGATTCAGTCCTCTGCTTTGCATCACTTTGTAAATTACCATCCATTCTTTTCTGGCCTAATGTGTTTCTGTTGAGAAATCATTTGATAATCTAATGGGAGATCCCTTGTATGTAACTTTCCGTCTCTCTCTTGCAGCCTTTAAGATTCTCTCTTTGTCCTGAACACTTACCATGGTAATTTTGATGTGTCTTGGTGTGGGTCTTTTCGGATTCACCTTGTTTGGGACTCTCTGGGCTTGTGTTACTTTTTTCTTCCCCACCTCAGGGAAGTTTTCTGATATTATTTCTTGGAATAGGTTTTCTAATCCTTGTTCCTCTTTTTGTTGTTCTGGCACCCCAATTATTCGTATGTTGTTTCGCTTCATGTTGTCCCAAAGCTCCCTGTCTTTTAATTTTTTTCTTCAATTGCAGTACAGTTTGGGTGTGTTTTGCTTCCTTGTCTTCTAATTCACTAATTCGTTCCTCCGCTTCTCCTAGTCTACTGTTGATGCTTTCAATGGTGTTTTTTATTGCAGCTATATCACTCTTCATTTCTTGTTGTGTCTTACATAAGTTATTGATTTTTTCATCTGTTTCTTCTTGCTTCTTGCATAAGTAGTTGATTTTTTCATCTGTTTCTTCTTGCTTCTTGCATAAGCTGTTGATTTTTTCACCTGTTTCTTTTTGCTTCTTGAATAAGTTGTTGACTTTTTCCTCAGTCCGGTGTATGTACTCTAGGACCCTTATTCTGAATTCTTTTTCTGTCATGTTGCATGCCTCTGTATCACTTAGCTGCTTTTCTGGTGAGTCCTCCTTTTCTTTCCTTTGGGGGTTTCTTTGCCTACCCATGTTTGATCTCGCTGACATATGTAGATGTTGAGTCGTTCAGTGGCTGCTCCCTGGGTGGCAGGGGTTCCTTGGGTTGTGGTTGCTGCTCGGATGGTTGTGGTAGCAGCTGCTTCCCAGTTGGCAGCAGCTCCTCTGGTGGGTGCTGTTCACAGCTGTGGTGGCTCTTCTGGCTGGTGGGGGGAGGCTTCATGTACAGCTGCTGTTCCTCAGACAGAGGGTGTGGTGATCAGGAGGCTGCGGTGATCAGGGGGCTGCTGTTGCTTGGATCCGCAGCACTGCATGATCTGGGAAACGCTCCTCTCTACGGGCACTGCATGATCTGGTCAGTTCCTCAGGATGCCCCCTTTAGTCTCAGTTTTCCGCAATCACAAAATCCAAATCTCAAAATCTCCCGGCGCCAGCAAACCTGCGGAACTCCTTTCCCCAGTCAGGGGCTGTGTCTGTCCCAAGAGACGCGGCTGTCTGCCACGTGGTCTCCCTCCGACCCTCTGGGCTCAGATCTGGCCTCCTTAGGTTTTTATTGTAAGGACAGCTTGCACTAAAATTAACTTCTAGATACTATCAGCAGGGTAAGAATCCTTGAGAGACACATGCATCTGCAGTGTCCTTTAAGAAAGGAGGTCTAAAGACTAAACATAAAGATTCCAGTAAAACTCCCAGGGGCTCAGACTTGTTTGGAAAAGTCAATGCAGGGGTAGCCACCTTTGGCTAGTTCCCCCTAGAGGCCCTTGACCTTTCAGAGATTCCTCCTTAAAGACTTTCCAACCAAGTCCCATGCTTCCCCACAATTTTACTTCTTCCTTTCCAATTCTTATACCCTTTCTCTTTATTTTTTCTTTTTATTTTATCTATTTATTTTAAAAGTTTTGAATTTATTGAAGTGATATTGGTTAATAAAATTGATGCTGTTTCAAATGTACTGTTCTATAACACATCATTTGTTTACTGCATTGTGTGTTTGCCACCCAAAGTCATCTCCTTCCATCACCATTTATCTCCTTTTTACCCACTTCTACCTCTTCCTACCACCTTTTCCCTCTGATAATCAACATACTGTTGTCTGTGTCTATGAGTTTTTCTCTGTGTTTTTTTTTAACTTTGTCCTTTTACTTTTTTAACCCAGCTCCTCAACCCACCTCCCCTCTGACAGCTGTCAGTCTGTTCTCTGTGTTTATGAGTCTGTTTCTATTTTGTTTGTTAGTTTATTTTATTCATTAGATTCCATATATAAGTGAGATCATATGGTACTTGTCTTTCTATGACTGGCTTATTCCACTAGCATAACACTCTCCAGGTCCCCCCATGCTGTCACGAAAGGTAAGATTTCCTTCTTTATAGCCAAGTAATATTCCATTGTGAAAACTCACCACAGCTTTTTAAAAAGATTTTCATCTATTTACTCTTTTTTATTTTTTAAAAAAATATATTTGTATTGATTTCAGAGAGGAAGGGAGAGAGGGAGAAAGAGATAGAAACATCAATGATGAAAGAGAGTCATTGATCAGCTGCTTCCTGCACACCCCAAACTGGGGATCAAGCCTGCAACCCAAGCATTTGCCTCACCTGGAAATCATAGTGACCTCCTGGTTCATAGGTCATTGCTCAACAACTGAGCCACACTATTACAGATGTTCCCCATTCTTCTCCTCCACTTTCACCTTGCCCACCCTGGCCTTCATCACACTGTTGTCTATGTCCATGGGCTGTGCATATGTGCTCTTTGGCTAATCTCTCCACCTTCTTTTATCCAGTCCCCCCAACCCCCTCCCCTCGGGGACTGTCAGTATGTTCCATGTACTATCCTTGCCTCTGGTTCCATTTTGTTCATTAGTTTATTCTGCTTGATCTGGCAGAGATTTTCAGTGCTGTGTTGAATAGGTGTGCGAGAGTGGACACTCTTGTCTTATTCCTGGTCTGAGATAGAAAACTTTCAACTTTTCAACATTTAGTATAATATTAGCTGTGGGCTTATCTTATGTTTTTTATTATGCTGAGGTACATTGTTATACCTAATTTGTTCAGAGTTTTTATAATATACAAAAGTTGAATTTTGTCACATTTTTTAAAATTTATATGATATTTTCATTTTATTAATATGATGTATCATATTGACTAATTTGCATATGTTGAGCCATCCTTGCATCTCAAGTATAAATCCCACTTGATCATGGTGAAGGATCCTTTTAATATGTTGCCATATTGGATTTACCAGTGATTTACTGAGAATTCTTACATTTATATTTATCAGCAGTATTGATCTGTAGTCTTATTATGTGGTAGTGTCTTTTTTGGCTTTGGTATCAGGATAATTTTGGTCTATTATTACAATAACTAAGAATCATTTTCAGGCCATTAGACGGAGCTCTTAACACTATTTTTATGTGAATAAATGAAACATATCTAGCTACTTTGAGTATAGGCAAATTATCATTTTGTCTTTACATACTAACTGCAGAGCACCCAATTTGGCAGATGGCAGAAAAGCAACATATAGTTGAGTTGCATATGTGAAAACAAAACTGGTTATATATGTAATAAAGTTAACAGAATGGTTTTATGCAGGAATACTAACATTATCCTTAATAAAAAAAAGGGCAGTTCTTGTGTAGATAATTCTCCTAAATGATTTCAACCCTATCCATTTTAAATCTTATATTTAGTTGTTTTTCCTGCCCCAAGCATGGGGGAGATCTTTCACCATCAGAACTTTCAGTGGAAAATTGAAAATCTATTATTACTAATCTAAGCTTTAAGGCTTTCATGTACATGTGGAGAGAAAGGTTAATGGGAAGTAATTTATAAGATTGCTGCCTCATTAAGGAATTATTGGAGAAATAGAATTGGAACACTGACTCTTCATATGATCATAAAATAAAGACAAAATAGTAAACATTAGCTATTTGTATTTATTCCAGTCCTTTAGATGATATATTTCTCATGGTAAGCATCTGACATTTTTCTGCCACCTCTGTTTGTGAGCTAAGCATATTATCAGTACTCTTACCAATACTGGTACGAGGCAGTAGTTTCTATACTGGTATTGAAAGTCAATGCATTTTTTACCTTTCAGCAGGGGTTCCAGTGAATTTTGTTTTTAATAGATAATTAAGTGGCACAACACAGGAAGCATAGTGTGTGTGTATCTCTGTGTGTGAAACAAAAGATAGTAAAACTAAATAGCTCTGTGAATGCTTGAAATACTTGTTTTTAAATATGAGGTGAACTCACCATGTTTGGATATGATCTTATCTTCAGCAAGATACAATCAGTAAAACTTGATATAGTAGCTTAAGAATGTAACATTAAAGATAAAGTTTTCTGCCCTGGCTGGTGTGGCTCAGTTGGTCGGAGTGTTGTCCAGTACACCAAAAGGATGCAGGTTCAATTCCCAGTCAGAGCACATTCATTTCAGCCTCTCGTTGAGGATCCTACAAAAGCCAACTGATAGATGTTTCTCTCTCACATCAATGTCTTATTAAGGAATTACTGGAGAAATAGAATTGGAACACTCTGACTCCCTATCCCTCCCCTTCTCTCCTCTCCTCTCTTTTAAAAACATAAAAAAAGAGAAAGTTTTCTTTCAAAAAAAAATTTTAAGGATCCAAGAATTTCAAAGTTATTGTATAAATTCATCCATTGCCAAAATAATGTTTAAGTCATGTAATCAATGTTTAAGTCATGTAATCATAAAAAATGGCAATGAAAAATCTGAAAATTCCAGACTGGGTGGGTCATTGGTTAGAGCATGGTTCCATACACCAAAAAGGTTGTGGTTAGTTTCCCGGTCAGGACACATATCAAGTTTCCAAGTTTGTGGGTTTGATCACAGGTTGGGGAGCATATGGGAGGAACCAATTGGTGTTCCTCTCTCACATCGATGTTTTCTTCTCTCTCTCTCTCTCTCTCAAATAAATAAAAACATATCCTCGTTCAGGAAACATTAAAAAAAATCTGAAAAGTACAGAGATTATAGAATTTCTGATATTTTGCGAGGAATTTCTCTCAAAGAGGAACAGATGGATTCTTTCTCCATCATTATCACCATCATCATCATTGCTCATGGTGGACAGACTTGGACAAAGCCAATTATTACAAGAAATTTCCTCTTAATAGGAAGGCCAAATGATTGATTAATTACTTGATTGATGGAACCCTATGTAACACTTTTTTTTTCTGTGCCCAGCACTATTTTTCAGTATTCTATAAATATTAACTTACTTAATCCTCATCAAAACTGTATGAGGTGATCCATATTATTATCCCCTTGTACAGATAGAAAATTGAGGTATAAATTGACCTACAGTGTGGGGTTTGCACTCAGACATTACACTGCTTTCAAGTGCTTTATTCAAAGAAGACTTTCAGTCTCATTTGTCCAACATGATTTAGAACTAACAGAGATAGATATATTAAGAGCACATTGTTTGATTACATATTAATTCTTTCATTTACTTCCTTGCTATTAAGTACAATGCTATGAATTCCTTTTTTTATCATTTCCCCAAATGTCTTACATTTTATCAAATATCTTAAGAAAGTATTTGGTCATCTCCTACAGTTGAGCAGTTAAAAAAGTATAAATATTTAAATCTATATTCCCATTAATGTGAATAATTCTATTCCAAGAAGTGCAGGTAACAAGAAAGACCTTCCCATGGGAGAAATACTTCATTCCTGTGCTATTAAAATATAAGAAAAATAACTTTAAAAGGCACTGTAAGATTCACAATTTGTTATAATTTTAGTAACTTTATTGCTACTGTAGAAAAAAATAGTACTAAATTAGAAATGAAAAGATTTGTTTCTGGTAAAATAAAAGATGAGTTTGAGCATCTTTGGGATGTAATCATTTTTAATGATTCCAATTTTACATTTAACGTAATAGCATGCTTATCCTCATTTATGTAATAAGCTATCATGTGAATAAAGTGGTGTGAATGGTTGTAGTTCCCAGTCTTCATTAAGAAAGATTCTTCTGGAAACCTTTGAATTCAGCCCTTGTTTGGGAAAGTAGTGGTTGATGGAACCCTTGTCAAATAATTGGATGTTGGTTTGCCTCATGTCTTCATTTTAGTGTCCACACTCTAAGCAATTCTTCAATATACAGTTTAAAATCTTTAAATTTGCAGTTGTTAGCAAATTGAAATGTCCTGCATTTAACTATATTTTCTTTATCAATAAATATTCTCATGTTAGAACTTTAATATAAAACATTACTTATGGTTAGTGAGATGGTGCTATAGTTTTATCAAATTTACTCATAGCAAGACTGTCAGGGCATATTTGTGAGCCATTTGTTCTGTTTGTTTGAGGATAAAACTCTTATCAGCCTCTGACCTAATGTATCCAGTATATACTCTTTAAAATCAGCCTTTTGGTGGGAGGATGGCACCAGCTCCCATATCTGGGATATGGTCAGATTTCATTGTTCAGCAGAATTCAAAACTGGGATTTTATGTACATTCCTTTTTCTGTTCATCTTTCCTTTAAAGTAAAATATAAAATATAGATTCCAAACTGTTGTATGAGATAAAATATATTCAACATGGTTTCCAGGTGAAAGTTAACCTTAAATATTACCCTTTTCCTGTATAAGAACCCATTAACGGAAAAATAAATAAAATGAACCCAAACCCTAGCAGTGAATCACACCATGCAAAAGCATTTTCTAACATCATTTTGTTTTGTGTATTTATTTTAGTCATATGAGTACCAGTGTAATAAATAATGCTTTAAAATGAAACAGTACTCTCTCTTATTGTGAAACTAGAGGCCCGGTGCACAAAAATTTGTGCACTCAGGGGGCGGAGGCGGTCCCTCAGCCTGGTCTGTGCCCTCTTGCAGTCTGGGACCCCTCGGGGATGACCACCTGCTGGTGTAGGCCTGCTCCCCGGGGGATTGCGCCTAAGATGGCAATCAGACATCCCTCTGGCAGCCCGGCAGCCCTCGGGGGATGTCCACTTGCCAGTGGGTAGCAGACCTAAGCTGCAGTCAGACATCCTTAGTGCTGCTGAGGAGGCAGGAGAGGCTCCCACCACCACTGCTGTACTGGCAGCCATCAGCCTGGTTTGTGGTTGAGCAGAGCTCCCCCATGTGGGAGCGCACTGACCACCAGAGGGCAGCTCCTGCATCGAGCATCTGCCCCCTGGTGGTCAGTGTGTGTCATAGTGACCAGTCAGTCCCAGTCTCTGCTGTTAGGGTCAGTTTGCATATTACCCTTTTACTATATAGGATAGAGGCCTGGTGCATGGGTGGGGACCGGCTGGTTTGCCTTGAAGGGTATCCTGGATCAGGGTTGGGGTCCCGCTTGTGTGCCTGGCCAGCCTGGATGAGGGGCTAATGGCTATTTGCAGCTGGTCACACCTCCTTCAGAGTGGGGGTCCCCACTGGGGTGCCTGGCCAGTCTGGGGGATGGCTGAGGGCCGTTTTCAGGCTGGCCAGCGACTGAAGCTCCCAGCCTCTCCTTTTTTTCTTTTTTTTTTATTCTGGGATTTATTTACCTTCTATAATTGAAACTTTGTTGCCGCTCCAGCTCCAAGGCCAGGACCTGCTGAAAGCAGGTATCTGGGATTTGTTTACCTTCTATAATTGTAACTTTGTTGCTTAGAGTGGAGCTCAGAGCCCGGCCGCGACAGGCGGGGAACCTTGGCTTCCTCCATCACTGGAGCAAGCAAGCCTCATGTTCGCTTCAGCTGCGTGGCTGCCGGCCGCCATCTTTGTTGGCAGTTAATTTGCATATCGCCCTGATTAGCCAATGGGAAGCATAGCGGAAGTATGGTTAATTACCCTTTTTGTCTTTTATTAAATAGGATTCTGGGTGGAGACCAAAAATGAGACTAGCAAACACTACTCTTGGATTTATTGCTATCACAAATTAACTTTCTGTATCAAGGTTGGGTCTACTTCATATAGTCATCTTCTGAAATGTGATTTGATTTTAAAATCTTCCTTAAGCTATGATATTCATTTTTTTCACTTCTGTACATTTAATGCTTATTCCACTGATATCTCTACAAATGTCAAAGTGTGTGTTATATTAGAGAAATATGAAGCATAAACTGGAATGAGATGTATGAGATCCATTTAAAATAAAATGAGGTTCTCTCCCTCCAGGGAGCAGGCCAGCACCTTTCCCTTTCTCTTTCCCTTCCCCCTCCCTGCCTCAGGCATATTACCATCAGCTTCCTCACTCCCAGGCTTCAAGGGTCCTTCTTTATCTCCATAACTTCCTTCCTAAGCCCATTTCTTTTAGGAATTACCTTTTCTACTTCTATGATTTACCAAATAAATGTTCTTTTACAGAAAAAAAGAAATAAGATTAATAATGAGACTATTTGAAGAATGTATAAGTAATAAGCAGTATATTCATCAGTATTTCATTTCAAATATGTTTAAATTATTATTTTAGAATTGAAATTTTAAAGCACTGATTCATTATAATCATAACCAAAGGTTTGTAAACAATTACCAATGGAATTCTGAAGTTGAGTTTATGAATCCTCATAAAGCTTTTAAAATAACCTGCTAAATTTATTACCTTAAGTAATTAATAAAAAATCAATACAGTGCTTCTTGACATTGTTTATAGAAAACTGAGTTCAAAATAGAATAGAACTCTGTGGTCAGGAAAATAAATTGAGTTTTAAACCATAGGTCATATTACATATAAATTATAAAATGTATCATCATGTTGTTCATTTTAGTTTTTTGAAATCACATTATATAGAAGTATACAACAGATGAGCACCCTTTACTCTGAAGTTGTGAGACTATAGAGAACACCTGATGGTTTTAAAGATATAATGTTGATTATGCTTTCAAGGCATTGCAACAGCATTTTAAGTGTGTCATCTTCCCTATTAGCTGGTCTGGATTCCAAATGGATATACATTCAGGCACCTTTTCAAACACTTTATAGCTGTTTTCAAGCATCCATCTTCCAGGCATCTTAGAAAACTCTGTGTGTGCATGTGAATGAGCTTGCAAGTGAGAGAGAGAAACAGAGGATTTAGAATTTTGTATATTTTGTGTTGTTACAAAACACATAGAATCAATAAACAGGGTTTTGTCAACTATAAAGCCCAAACATTGTAAGATACATTTTGAGTTGTGACCAGTTGTAAACATGGAGATAAAGCGTATAGCTGAGAAAGAAGAGATTCCACACATGTATTGAAATGAAATGATAGCATCATATTCCTGTAATGGTCCCTGGGATATTGCACTTTATTATTGCATATTAGAAATTAGGAGAAGCCTGGTGGCAAAGAAAGTGAAGACACAAGTCATGTCAACCGGCTGATGAAAACATCATCACAATTTCCAAGAACCTGAAAGTAAATCACATTGCTTGACGCCCAGTTTGAATGCATCTGTAAACCAATCTATTACCAAGACAGCCTTAGAGCAAATTGTCATAATCAAAGCACTTAGGTAGCATACAACATATTTATGGTTTTAAAATTTATTATGCAGAGAAATTATGCATATTTTTCTAATTGTCATGCTTAAGTGTATCAATCTTTTCTCAGAATGTTAATCAAATGGTGGCATTTCTTTTCATTGAATAAAATCACAGTTTTTATTGAGAAATCAAGACCACATAAGAAATTATACTATGGCATTCAATATTACTTAAAAGTGGTAATTTCCAGAGTACTTAACTATTATTTTTTCCACTAAATTTGTAGTTTTAGAGAATAGAAAACATTATTATAAATGTTAATAATCTCAGACCCCTATGTATTAATATACATCAAATAGTTTTGTGGTTTTTTTCCCCCTCTTAAAAAGCAGGGTACAGCTAACTTAATACTCAAATCTCTTGCATTCTTAAAAACAGGATTTTGGAAAAGACAGTCCATAGTAGGGTTACATCTTATTCAGAGATTACTTAGGTATAAATGATTAACTACAAAATAAAATACATTTTATTTTAAAAAATTAGGACAAATAAATTTGCATGTGCCATTTAATTTTAACACCCAAATAAGAAAATTTAAATAAGCTGTAATTTTTGTCCCTAGATAGAAATATTTAAACTAACTTTGTAAATATCTTGTTTTTTTAAATGCATATAAGGCAAGACAAGCGTATGGAATTCAATGATGTCTATGTCAGTATCAGAAAATAAGAAAAAGAAATAATAAGAATTTGACAACTAGATTATTTTTCACGGACTGTATGTTTTCCTTGTGTTAGACATTTTATTGGATCTCTTCTTAAAACAAATAGCATGAATTTTTTTCTCAATATTTTTCCCAATTGCCTTTAAGAAAAGAAAATTAGGATGTTAGGTTTCTTTGGGAGGTAAACTTGATATCAGATAAATGCCTTCCTCTTAGGGTTCTATACTTATTGATCTAAACATCAATAATTGATCTAAAATGATTTTGAATCCATAGTGTTTTGATTTGCTAACATAGATCGTTGCTCAGATTTTTCCGCTAGCAATATTAATGGCATTTTTAAAAGTAAAGGACATTGAGGCAGCAAATATTTTCTTGAATCATTCTGCCTCCTTGGTGGAGAGACTACTTTGGAGGTAAACATAGTATAAATGGAAAGAGCAAAAGTTATAGAATCTGGTTTAGTGAAACATACATGCTCTGTACCTTGGGAAAATTACCTAATCTTGGGAAAATTACCTAACCTTTCTGATCTCATTAATTAAATGAGTAAACCAATAGTAAACTTACTAGTTGGTTGTAAGATGAAAATGAGTGCTATGGACTGGAGTTTGTGTTCCCCCCACATTAATATGTTGATGCCTTAACCCCAGTGTGATGGTATTTGGAGATGAAACCTTTGGGAAGTAATTAGGATTAGATGAGGTCATGACGGTGGGGCCCTTGATGGAATGGGATTAGTCATCATAAAAGAAGACAAACAAACCACACCTGTTTCACTCCCTTTCATGTACGAACACAGTGAGAAGGACACAGCTCTCTGTGATCTTAAATACCCAGCTTCCAGAACCATAGGAAATAAAAGTCCATTGTTTAAACCATCCAGCCTATAGTATTCTTTTATAACAACCTGAGCTTACTAAAGCAAGGAGGTAATGTTAAGAAATGATAAGCTGTAGAGAGCTCCTTATCTTGAATTTTATGTTCAAAATGAAAAAGTATGTTTGTTAAAGTGATGAAGTTAATAAGCCTACACTGAAATTTCTCTAGTAAGAACCATGATATCTCACATCCTAACTCACTTACTCAGGTGTAAGAAAGTCACTCTGCATTAATTAGGAGTTTTTATTGTGTCACAAATTTTGTGAGAAATTCTCCAAATCTAAAATAGAATGAATTGCCTTTATTCTTTTCCATACCCAGAAAGTAATATCTTTAACTTTTGTGTGTTTTTTTTTGTTACATAGAACTACAACTGGGTTGTGAGCAAGATCAGGTTTATTATAAATACACTAGAGGCCTGGTGCACAAAATTCATGCACAGGAGGGGAAGGGGTTCCCCTCAGCCCAGCCTGCACTCTCTCCAATCCGGGACCCCTCGGGTGATTTCGAACTGCCAGTTTAGGCCTGATCTCGGGGATCAGGCCTAAACCGTCAGGTGGACATCCCTCCTACAATCCTGGACCACTGGCTCTTAACCACTCGCCTGTCTGCCTGCCTGGTTGCCCCTAACTGCCCCCACCTGCCGGCCTGATTGCCCCTAACTACCCCCCCCACCCCCGCCAAACAGGTCACCCCCAACTGCCCCCTCCTTGCCGGCCTGGTTGCTCCTAACTGCCAACTCCTCACCAGCCTGGTCACCCCTCACTGCCCCCCCTGCCAGCCTAATCGCCCTCAACTGCCCCCCCCACTAGCCTGGTCACTCCCAACTTCACCCTCCCCCGCCAGCCTGGTTGCCTCTTACTGCCCCCCCTGCTGGCCTGGTCACCTCCAACTGTCCCCCTCTGCCAGCCTGGTGGCCCCACGCAGCCTGCTGTTCAGTAGTTCGGTCATCCCTCACTAACCCCGCTGCTGGCCTGGTCGTAGGCAGTCATCTTGTGAGGTTGTGAGGGTTAATTTGCATATTACCTCTTTATTATATAGGATAGTTCATGCATATGTTGTGATTCTGCCTATTGGTGAAAAAAATTGGCACAGATTAAGACTTGAAAAGTAAAAATTTGGCAATGATAATGTATTTTGTTAAGAGAAGTGGGCTTCTTTGTTTGGTTGGCTGATAGCTGGCTATTTACTTTTATACTACAGTGCAATTCAACTTTTTATAAGAGCCCAAACTTGCTTATATTTTCTGTCATCCCTGCCATGTGTTTATATATATAGCCTAGAGTTGGCATGACAAAGTAAGAACATGGGGGCAGGGAGTGAACAAGAAAAAAATTTAAGTTCCAAGAGGATTAAGTTCCTCAAAAATATCATGTATGGTTAAAGTATTTTGTACAAAAAAGAAAATAAAAATATACAAAAATACCTGATAATAAATAATGCCTTAAGAGTTAAGCCCCAGAATGCAATAAACATCTTAGTAAAAATGAATCAGTGCTGCATTTAAACAGATATATCAGCAAGGGCAAAGCTTCTGGCCAGGGGGAGTGTGATTCAGTCAAGTGGGTGGCGCTCACACACAGGACCTTTGTAGTCACCTCTCTTTCTTTCTCCGTTTTGAGCTACACCTGGCTCAGTGGAGTTGTAAGGGCTGTTTTTAAGCACTTCATACTTCTAAAGATATTTGGAATGTAAAATTCTGAAAGTGAAAAAGTGGAGCAAAATTGAGATTAGAAGTGTTAGATTATACCCAGTATTCCAAGTTACACACTGTAATGGGATACTACTTCTTGAAAATGAGAAAGGTGATAATGAATGTGGATAATAAATATGGAGAAATAATACTTGTTATTCAATCAATTGCTCCTATTGTTCCATTGATAACTAAGTTACTCAGAAAGTTCTAGAAGAGTGTGATAATTTATCATGTGGATGTAGTCCTTAAATACATGACAATTTAAAAAAAAATAACTCTTTTGAGGGGAGGTATTATATGTATTAAACACACACAAGGCAAAGAAAACAAAATGTGAAATTTTTTTTGAATTCAGTAACACTCAGGTAATAGTGGCCATGGGCTAGGACTAAATCTTGGCATAGATAGGGTAAAATGAAGGTCATAACACAGATTAATCATGAAAGTCTTTGTAAACATTTTAAATTAGATAAGTGTGGGCATGCCTACACATGTTTAATATTGACTAGTGGCTTGCTAGTTCTTTATACCTCACTCCATAAATAACAGAAAAATGTGGACAATGTGTGGCTCTAGGTTCTTCCCCTGAGCATACTGATACTTGTAGGTTTACCTTTAGCATTGCAGCTACAGTTTCCTGTTGCCATTTGCACAGACCACGGTGCTCCAAAGAAGCAAAAATAGTTTGAGAGAGAATTCAAAATTTCACTGTGACTGTTAGCATATAAAAAAATCAGTTGAAAAAAATCACTGAGTTCCATAGAAATACAGTTTCATGTTACAAGAGAATTACAAAAATGGGCACAGTTTATTTCAGGTAGAAACAGCTTTTCCTCGAGGACTATCTCTTCTTAGGTGTCCTTCAAAACACATTCTAAATTCAGAAGAGACAATTTGCAGCAGAACTTTTACAGGATTACATAGGCTTAGCTACACATATACATGCACAGAAGAAAGAGGAAGGGAAAGAAACACAACTGCTTCTGTCAGAAAAACAAGCACTTTTTCCCCCTGGTGTCCTGTCTTTGGATATGTACTGCCTTGGAGAAAATGTATAAATCATTTTTACACATGGAACTGTCTTAGAAAACTAGAGATTTTAGTACAAAGAAATCAATCCGCTGAAAGAATGCCCATATGCTCTTGTTTTGAGTTTCTATATATACACCAGAGGAACTTGACCCCTGTTTTACAGTTACTGATGGACGTTGGCATGGTGGGCTTACACCTTCTCCAGGCCTGAGTTACACTTAGTATTACAAATAATATTATAACAATGCTGAAAATACTGGTACAAAACAGCTTTAAGATGATATTTCCAAAAAATATCCCTCCATTTAAAATTGAACTGCTTAATCCAGGTTTTCTTTTTGAATGTTTCAGCTTTAAAAAAGGTTTTTCAAGAAAATACTAGTGTTTAAAATGTCTCTTAAAATGTCTATTAAATGACAGATTTTCTTAAATAGATTATTTTTTTTTTACAAAGCATAATTCAAAAGTCTATCTTCCAGGAAAACAAAACTATAAACTCCAAAAGTCCAGATCAAAAACATTATTTGTGATACACAGTTCTTCCATATCCTGGGAAAAAATCCTTGATCATTTTATCATGCTAACTTATTTACAGAATTCAAATACTCTAGCAATACACAGCAACTTTCTGGACAAATAAAACTGAATTACACAATTAATAATCATCATTTTTCTGGTTTTCTAGCATGTCTTAAATATTGCCTGGTCCAAAATGTATATCTGCATAAGTATTATAGCTTCTAAACTATAGCCGGAAATTTTAGATAGCAGTCTAATTAAGCCAAGCAAATCATAGTGCATATTGTTCTCTTCTGGCAGCATTACAAACGCACAAAGAATAAAAACATTTGGCAAACATTTGTCTTAATGCACATGTGTCTTCCTTTAGAATTGCAAGTATAGCATATGCACTAGACTCTTTACTCTTATCAATTCTAATCAAAGTTTGAGAATTGCTCCAAAGTTTAATAGTTAAAGCTAAGGTAGAAATCTAATGGCCTTTCCCCAAAGCCTAGAGCATTTTTGTATTAGGAGATGCATTTCACACACAGCTTTAATTTACGCAGGTTAGTTAGATGCCATGCTAAAAAACTGCTATCTCAATTTCCCTTTATTCATTACATTTGCACATGCAGATGGATTCTGTCTGTTAGAGAATGCCAGGAAAACAGATCATGCAGTAGGTATGACAAATTTTGATTTGCATGAACTATGCCTAATATGGATACTGTGATTAGCTTTTATCTTTGTATAAGAAAACTGCAGACCTGTTTCCTACTGGTTTCTGTTTCTTATTTATTTTTATAGCTGCATATAGTCTGGTATTAATTAGCCATAAAGAAATTATCTTGATTTATTGATCAATCTCATGTGCGTTAAGTAAAACACAACAGGCCTTATTTGTTAAAGAGAAATATTTGCCATCAAATGAGTGTTAAATACTAAGATCAAATCACCAAAGTTCACGTTTTTAACTTTTCCTTCCAAAGCTAGATGACTAAACAGTCAAAACAGTTTTACTGAGCTACCAAGAAACTGACTTTCTGTTCCTCAAGTCATCTTGTATGGGTTGGTGCATACAGGGTGAAACTGAATATACAGAAAAAATAGTCGAAGATTTTAAAAAATACAAGGAAAGTGAAGTAAAATAACTTTCTTAGAATGTTCCATCTGTAAAACTTGGAAAAATATGCTGACATGGCCATGATTAAAAGAGCAAGCATATCATGCTTTTTGCATCATTTGACAGAATTTAGCCAACTTTACCACCTCCCTGTGTCCTGTCCTAGTACTTCAACATCACTAGCAAAAACTATAAGACATTTTTGTAAGATCAGACCTGTCATTCTCTATTTGGCTAGCAATTACTCAGTCTAAAGTCCTTTTGAACTAGTGTGAACTAAACATTTAGAGGCAAAAGAAATAGAACCCCCCCTCCCCTTTTAATGTGACAAGATAAGCTTGAATGTAAGTAATAGAGAGACAAACGTATCTCTAGGTTACATGCAAGCAAACTCCATTCTTCAAATAAATACACCACCAAATATAAGATTTAAAAATCCATCTTCTCTTTTCCTTCTATTAACTATGTAAGTTAAAATTCTTTACAATTCCTTCATCTACTTATTTCTCACATCTATTTTCACAGTTACGTCATTCAATGAATAGAGTACTATCTGATATTACTTTCAGGAACTTCAATAGATATCAGTAACTGATAAAGATAAAAAATAAATAAATTATGGACTATATAAA
Organism: Myotis yumanensis; assembly: GCF_028538775.1. Lineage (NCBI taxonomy): Eukaryota > Metazoa > Chordata > Mammalia > Chiroptera > Vespertilionidae > Myotis > Myotis yumanensis. The sequence continues at coordinate 179,075,497 of NW_027223752.1, forward strand.
CCAGCAAGATGGTCCCATTTATTATACATATTTATATAATAAAACCTTCAAGGCTATTGAACCTAATTCAATTAACATGCTTGAACCCTCATTCTAAAAAAAAAAAAAAAAAAAAAAAAATACACAATTCATTGTTTATAACCAAAAATAAAAAGAATAAAAAGTACATGACAATTGAAATGTGAGCTATGAACGAGAAACACTAACCATCTTTACTCAGAGACAGAATCGGGTGATGTAATTACCCATCCTGTTGGCCTAGAGTCTGCAGCTCAGTGGTGTGTAAATTGTGATGGAGAAAAACATTCTTTTTGCTGTATGTGTGTAAAGAGATTGGCCCTCTCGGTGGCTGTCCGAATCTGCCTGTAAAGGTTGAATGCTGTCGGGCCACAGCAGCTTGGTCCTTTGGTTTCTCTGAGGACGTGGGGAGCCCTTCAGTCTTAGCTGTTGGCTTCAGAGAGTTCTGCCCAACAGTGGCCCTTAAGTTCTGGGTGACCTCTGAAGTGAGGCTTTCACAAGTTCCTCTTGAGTGTTTGATAACTTCCACTAGTTCCTTGTCCTTCAAGAAATTATTTAAACACAGACTTGATAGTTGACAGGTCTTGCTTTTGTAGGGGCTTGTCTGGTCAGCTGACGAGTATCTAAAACGGTCCTCGGTGGGAGTATGTATTGCTTTTCTGTCCCTTGTGCTGAGACTTTGGCTCACAACTCGGTTTCGATATGTAGCCTATGGTAAGGACACAGAAAGAAAATTATGTTTTAAAAAAAACATTCATTGAAGACAGAGGGATACTTTCACATTTTGTGTGCAAGCCCCTACATTTTCAACAAGTCTTTAAAAAAATCTGTAGAATTCTTCATGAGATTAAATTTCTCAGTGCAATATCACTACCAATAGTCAATAAATGATTAACTTATTCTAAAAACCATTGTTTTAAAAGCTTTATATATTATTATTTTTAAAAATCCTCACCCAAGGATATGTTTGGTTTTTTAATTGAGTTTTAGAAAGAGGGAGAGAAAAAACATCCACCAGCCAACACTCCCCCCCCCCCCCCCCACCACACACACACCAGCACACACCCTGACTGGGAATTGAACCTACAATTCAGGCATATGCCCCACCACCAGCCCCAGGAATCGAACCTGCAACCCTTGGGTAAAAGGGATAACACTCCAAGCAGCCAACTGAGCCACTCGGCCAGGGCTGAAGGCTTTATGCTTTTAGAGCTGTTTTAGGTTTAGAGAAAATTGAAAGGGAGGTACAGAAATTTCTAAAGCACATAGGCATAACTTCCCCCCAATCAACATCACTCACCAAAGTGGCACATTTTTTACCAAGGATAAACCCACATTGACACATCATAATCACCCAAATCCAGTCTACATTAGGATTCACTGTGCATTCTATGGGTTTGGACAAAATTACAATGGCATTTGTTCATTATTATAATAGAGTATTTTTACTGCCCTAAACATATCCTCTGGTCTTCCTATTCATCTCTCCACTACGCCTCCTACCCCCAGTAACTGCTGAATTTTATCATCTCCATAATTTTATCTTTTCCAGAATGTTGTATACAGGCAGTCCTCGGGTTACATCAGACTCCACGTACATTGTTTCGTGGTTACATCGCCATCTCCCATTTATTTATATATATATATATATATATATATATATATATATATATATATATATATAAAAGTTCCGTCATTTCAACGTATGTGCATATGTGCTTTATGTTTTTTATTATTTATTTACCACAAGTAAAGGTCAGGAATTGTTATCTTTTAAATTTTTTTACTTCATTACTGCTGTGTATGTATGTGCTCCATGTGAGTGATGTAGGTGGGTTCCGACTTACGGTGAAAATCGTGTTATGTCCCGTAGGAACGGATCTCCCATGTAACCTGAGGACCTACTGTAGTTGGAATTGTACAGTATGGAGTCTTTTCAGATTGGCTTATTTCACTTAGTAATATGCATTTAAGGTTCCTCCATGTCTGTTCATGGCTTGATAGCTCATTTCTTTTTGTCCTTGAACTAAAAGGCATTTTAAAATGTGTTTATCTAATTTCCTAAATTTGAATTCTATAGGTTTACCTGAGAATATAGATAATTTGAATAAGTAATGAACATCAATGTATGAGCCTATTCATTTTTTGCTGGATTTTATACATTATATTTACTTAAATAAATGTGCAGAGAATTTTAGAATGATCAATATCATAATTTGTATCAGCAAAGTGATAACATAAAAATTTAAGGAACTAAAACAATGTCTCAACATTGACCTAAGGAGGACAATAGAGTACCTAAAATAAATTTCAACATGTATTTCATTTAGAATTTTTGGATGCACTTTATTAATCAAAATCAGGTACACAGTATATGTCATCTTCTTTCTTACAATGTTTATATTCTAACTAGAGGCCCAGTGCACGAGATTTGTGCACTCAGGAGGGGGTTCCCTCAGGCTGGCCTGCACCTTCTCATAGTCTGGGAGCCCTCGGGGGATGTCTGACTGATGGCTTAGGCCCGCTCCCCACGGGTTTAAGCCGTAGTCGGACATCCTTAGTGCTGCTGCGAAGGTGGGCCCCTGCACTTGCCAGCCATCAGCCCGGCTTGTGGCTGAGTGGCGCTCCCCCTATGGGAGCACACTGACCACCAGGGGGCAGCTCCTGCATTGAGCATATGCCCCCTGGTGGTCAGTGTATGTCATAGCGACCGGTTGTTCAGCTGTTTGGTCAATTTGCATATTACCCTTTTATTTTATAGGATTATAGAAACAAAACATAGCTCATTAAGTCATGCTGTGGGAAGCAAAGATTGCAAGCTGGTACCAGAACTCCTCTTGAAGAGAAAGAACACTGTCTTGTTTGGAAAAACACATTGAGCTAGAAATTGACTACCTGTCCTACTGCTCTGGTGGTAAAAGGGTAGGGTTTATTGTTGACATGAAGAATGAAGAGAAAGAGAGAAGAGAGTAGAGCAGATGGCAGTAGGTTGGTATAAAACATTCTGAAGGAGCCAGAAAATTTCTGGATACTCGACATCTAAATGGAATAGTTTTAAATGGTTATCTTTTCATTGTTCCCTAAAAAGCCATTTTTGCAAACCTGATCTCTACTTTGAACCCCAATTCCCTTATCCAGCCACCATCACTTTGATTAATATCACTAATTTGACATAAAACCAAATAAAAACAAACAAACATGATTTTGACTCTGAAACCTATCCTTCCCCAGATAGCTTCCTCCATAATAAATATCATCCCTATCAGGCTATCACGTGGAGATTACTTTTGCTTTCTCTCTTTTCTTCACACCCCTTCAAATCATGTTCTTGCTAATGTACTGACAAAAAATGCAACCTCAAGTCATCTGTCCACTTCTCTTATATACACTCTATCCTCCTGATTCAATTTTCAGACACATATTAAACATTTAAAAATAAGCATATGCTGAATAATGTTTATCTGCTGAGCTATAAATATCTATTTATGAGCATATATTATATGCCAAGCATTCTTCTAATGCCTTAACATATTCAATCCATGTTTGAAGTAGTTCCCCTCATCCTCATTATACAGACTAGAAAACTGAGGCTCAGTGAGTTTGTACCCTACACTGGTGCACGGTAGACAGTCTGCTTGGTGAACCACAAGTTCATTCTGCCTTCCAGCGGAGCCCCTTGAATATTTCTGAAAGGTATCACATTTTTCTAAAATAAATTACATGCAGAAGAATATTGTAATTTAAACGGATGTTTCAAGATTACCATCACTGAGATGAATCTCCTGCTCTTCTGCAAAACTAAGGTGTATTGGGGGATAACTGGGGTGTCCATATGCCTTTTCAGGTTGAAGTAGTTTACCAAGCATGCCTTTCTTTTATAAAAAAAATTAATTGTTAAATGTTCATTCTGGTTTTTATGTGCTCACTTATAGCAGACCTTCTCTATGACTTCTAATTTGCCACTTTAACTCGTCCATAGATGAGGAATAGAGGAAGTCAGGTTGGTTAACTCTTGCACAAAAGAAACATTGCCTGATTTACAGCAGAAGTTTCAGAGACTTTCTTGGGAATAAAAGGAATAAACTATTTCTATTCAATTTTTATTCTCTAGAAATGTTTCTATATTACTGCTTCTTGACTCTTTTCCAACACTTCTAGGTATTTGGATTTCCTTAGAAGAGTGAGCTTTGATAATCTCTTCATCTCTCTAACTTTACTGCTATGAGAACTTTACTTAACTATTGAATCAGTTACTGACAGGCTCCAAATCAATGCTGTGCTTAATATCTGCATCCAAATGTTAGACACATCCTGGATGCTATTTGTAAAATATCTTGATAAAAACTTTCGTTTCAGGACAAAAAGGACACAAGAGGCATTAGTAAATTCATTGTGATAATTATCAATGGAAATGTTTCTTTTTCATTTCTATTTTTATAGCTGCTGCCTAGGAAAGTAGAGAAGGTGGGTGGAGATCATCTCCATTACATTACATTGGGGGAAATAGCCATTATTTTCTTTATGTGGTCATTTTAGCCCTCCTAGAATATTATATTAAATTAAATATATACTTTTAATAAAGATATATTAAAATAATCGAACAACTCAACCCACAGGCAGCCTCACTACTCTTTCTCTGATAAGGTATCTGATACCTACAAGGAACATGAGTATCTACCATAAAAAGAAACAAAGAAACAAAATCAAGGCTCTCCCTCTCAATTTTTAAAGAAAATGCATATTTAAATTACCCATTCCTGTGTGCTTCACATAGATTGCTTTTGACATCTTAGACTTCAAATCCCCCCTCCTTTTTTAGTTCTTTATGATATTCACCATTACTCCAGGGCTCATCAAATACGTAGGAGACTGTATAGCACAGGGGTTAATGGCAGGGATTTGTGGTCAGACATATGGATTAATTTATTCATTTGATAAATGTTTATTGACTGTCATTGAGGGCAAGACACTGCATTACATGAAGGGAAACAGTGCTGTTCATAAAGGAAGTGGCTCCTGCCTTCAAGCAGCTAAAAGTCTGATGGGAGAATCAACCAGAATTAGACACTGTCTAGCTGGGTAAGTTTCTTACCGTCCCTAAGCCACCAATTTCCTCACCTGTGAAAGGAAGATTCACATTCATACCTGTGTTGACATACATAGTTATCTAATGACAGCAACAACACTAATTACATGAATAAAATAAAGTGACCAGTAAACCTAGAAATTACCTTGGTAGATGCACATTTCATCCTGTGGCAGCTAAGCCCCTTTGAACACTTCTATTTAGACTGAATAAAAGCAAAGTAACTTAGTCCAGAATATTTAAGTAATTTTACATTAATTGTTGTAGTTTGGTTCCCCAGAACAGACTCTGAGACAAATATGTGAGACAATAAACAAAACATTTATTCGAGTGTATTCTCAAGCCAACACCTGTGCAGGAGTGAAGGAAGCAGGGTCTGGCAAAGGGGGGATTAAAGTGCTCTGCAATTACACTATCTCAGATAATCACACAGAATCTAAAGTTTGTGTGACTTTTCCTAGTTGTCTCCCATTTAGACAAGGGGTTGGGAGCCTTATACCCTTATTGGACATGGGCAGCCTCTGGGAAAGGGGTGTGACCTCGAGTAAGCAGGCTTTTCCTTATTATTTTTCCGCAGGGAGAAATTCTTGGAGAGGAACTTAACTTGTATGCTATCAGCTGCCAACATTTTCAGCAACTGGGAAAATGAAAGCTTTAGTTGTGAAAGGGTGTGTTTGTGGGTGGGGAGTGTGTGTTTTGGGCAGGGGGAGGGAGAACGGAAGCACAACCACAGCATCCACTACACTCATTATCCAGTTGGTATGTTTAATATATTATGAGACAATTTGGCATAATGGTAAGAATAATGAACTTTTAGCCAAATACTCTAATCTTGACTCTGCTGCTATCAAATGGTGTGACCTTGGATGAATAAATTAATTTTTGTGGGCTTCTTTTTCTGAGCCTATTGAAAGAAATGAGGAAAATATCTTAGAGAAATACTAATATTCATTTAAATCCTTTTCCAGTTCTAAAATTCTACATTTAAAATTCTACATGTTTGGAACATGTTTAGACAAACATAGGAAAGATCCCCTTAATTCAAAATATAAAAATATATTTTGGCACATAAATATTTGTATTTGGTTACTGTATCCCAGAGGGAAATAAATAATACCAATTAGTAGCATGATAAAGAAATTAATTCTTTCTGCAGCTCCTGGGATCACATCCCTAAAGGAAATTTTCAGTGCATATGCTTAGCTACATCTTTCTCAAAACTGGAAGTAAATTTCCCAAAACTCATATGTTAGTTTTTAGGCAATTTAGTTGTCAAAAAGCTATTTTATTACCTATCCTTAGAGTTCCTAGTAGAGGATGAATAGATGGCAAATACAGTGTGAAGATTATAACAAAATCAATTCTTTATTTCCCTATTATATTTTCTCTCTAATTTCTTCTGAAAGCAGATAGTCTGCATTTCATTGAATCCAAGATCACTGACTTTATTTCACATATGACTAAGAAAGGAAAAACAAACTAAAACCATGCTAATTAAAAACAAACAAAAACTATATTCCATTTACTTATTAAAATCAGTGTGACCCAATAATTGGTCACACCAACCTCTCATGCAATTTCTTCTTTCTTCAGTTTCTTATGTTTGATAGACAGTTCAGTCACATTTATCTCAGTGGCTATATACATGTGGGTATATTTCCTCTTTAGATTTCATAAAGCATTTGGTTTTCATTTTAGAAGAGGGTATGAAACTGAGGCAATCAAATTACAAATGTATATATTTTTTACTCATATCAATACTACACCCTTTTTCGTTCTTTGCTGGGTTTCCATATACAAAATTGCTGGTTATAATACCAGATCATAGTAAACACTCCTTGGATGATATTCTTAAATGAAAACTCAACAAACGTAGTACCAATATTGCATTGAACTCGAAAAAAAAAAAAAAGAGAGACAATATAAAGCTTTAAAATCTATACACACAGCAATGCAAACTCTGTTACAACCGTGACCTGGTTGAAAGCACTGATTTTAAGATTCATCTAATTTTAGGGATCTTATTATCTTTAAAAAATTGTCTCACAACTGATGCAAAATATAAATGCAGTAATCATGCCAATATATATAGTCCCATTTTTATTAAAGTAGGGTAATAAAATTAAAGGGGGAATGTAGCAATATTTCTAACACTGATTAATGAATTTTATGTACTTTTTCTGAAGTTTTTCCTTTTTGTGAACTATACTGACAATTGCCAAAAAATGTTATCAGTTGTTACTACTTCCTGTGATTCTTTCTTGCATTGATTAGAACTTAATATATGATTATTTTTTATTTTCAAATATATTTTTTTCAGCAAATGTTCTTCACTTAACAGAAAATAGTATTGTTTCACATCTAGAATTGTTCTTAAAGGGATAGAAACACATGAAACAATTCATGATCGCTAGGTAGAAAAAAAATGGTTTACATTAGAAAAATGGCTAATGTTAAATAGTATTTTAAAAAGTCATAAAGTTTACTAAAAATATCAACATTATAATTTGCATTCAAATAAAAGAAGAAATAGTATTAAATTACGTTAAAGTGAGCCAGTATCATTGGTCAGAGTTCTTATAGTAGAAGCTAAGTAGTAACTCTTAGATGATAATTCACATTGAGAAATACACTTCCTGAGTAAGTTCATGGTTTCCTACCAATGAGTCCTCTAGATCAAATAAGATAGGAAATGCGGAATACTGTATATTTTAATTTTAAGAATATAAATTTTGGAGACCCTATGCATTTCTACACCCAAACCAACTAAAATACACATTTCATATGGGCAGGCACTTTGCTTGTTTTGTTTAATGCTGAATCCACTGCACATAACAGTGCCTGTTATTTAGTAGTATTTCCTTAATATTTATACAATCCAGAAAAGATTCTATTACCATGATTCCTTTCCTCACTGACAGTTTATATAATACTAGGGGCCCAGTGCACGAATTTGTGCACCTTGAAAGGAACTGTGGGCTGAGAGGCTATGGTGGGCACAGGGGTGGGTCTCGGCCCATCCTCCGTGCCCCCACCTGACCCCTCCCACCATGGCCCCTGGTTCCCTGTCTGCCGGCAGCCCTACTCCTGCCGCCTCCACTCCCACGCACTGATGGTGCAGAGCGATTGAGGCTGATGCCAGCAGTGGGTGCTAGCGGGGCTGGCGCCATCAGCAGGTGCGAGTACCAGGCGGAAGCACAGCACGTGGGAGCAAAGAATTTTCGTAACCACCAGAGGCTCACTCTGATGACAGCCACGGGTGTCCCGCCTTGGTCTGGCACCCCTGCTCACCTCCACTATCCTGCCGTGGCCAACGCCCACCATGTGCCATGCTCTGCTGCCTGCTGCCGATCCCGCCAATGTTCCGTGCATGCCCCCTGGTGGTCAGCACACGTCATAGCAACTGGTTGTTCAGTTCTGCCATTTGGTCTATTTGCATATTAGCCTTTTATTATATAGGATGGAGTGTTCTTTTCCTTGATATATTTTTTTCTCTCATTGCTGAATGAGTTGATTACTTTGATGTATACAGATTGACATTTCATCTGGATCTTAAACTACCAAGCACTGGTCATGTCTATTTTGCTTCCTTTCCTTCCTCCCTCCCTTCCTTCCTTTCTTGGGAATGACTTTTCCCAAGGGATAGGTTACTCTTCAGGGATGTTTTTATAGTTTCAACTCCCCCTTAGTTGTACCTTACCCAATAAGGAAAGACTTATTATGTAACTACAAGATATACTTCAGAGAAAAGAAACCTTTTATAACCACCAAAGCAATATGATGTTATGTCTATAGCATTAAATATCAAAGCAACTGAAAAAAATCTCTTTAAGCCAAAACCGGTTTGGCTCAGTGGATAGAGCGTCGGCCTGCGGACTGAAAGGTCCCAGGTTCGATTCCGGTCAAGGGCATGTACCTGGGTTGCGGGCACATCCCCAGTGGGAGATGTGCAGGAGGCAGCTGATCGATGTTTCTCTCTCATCGATGTTCCTAACTCTCTATCTCTCTCCCTTCCTCTCTGTAAAAAATCAATAAAATATATTAAAAAAAAAAAATCTCTTTAAGTACATTGCATCAAAACTATGGAAAATGAATTGAAAGGGAATTATGGTGAAGCAGCAGTTCTTAATCTCTTTTTTTTCTTAATCTCATTTTCTCTTTTCTTCCCATGTATCAACATGACATAGAAATAAACTTCTTTGGCCAAAACCAGGGATAGGAAAATAGTCCCATTAAAATATCTTTAACTCAACTCATATATTTCATTTATGTAAACATTTTGAATTCAGAAATACAAACAGAAAAATCAGCATCTTCTCTAATTATAAAAAGTATAATTTCTGGTGTCTTAGTAATTGTAGCAACATATTATTTAATATACAGACTCAACAGATGACTGTGACCCATTTGATACTGCCCAGACTTGAAGATTAACTGGGTTGGTCACTTCTTTAGTGCAGAAAATAAATGTTGACAGCACCAGCTGAGGCAGTGTAATAAGTGAATGACAGAGCAAACTCTATAATAAAGGCCGAATAATAAAAAACTTTCAATATTGTGAAGTCAATAAGCCATCTCTAGGTTAAATATGATTATGTATATGAAAAGTGCTTTGAATAAAGGTATGTACAAATAATATTACTCAGTAACATATTGAAATCTATAAATAAGTCTTCAATATATTTTCTTTTTTTATTGAGGTAAAATTATATATATTTCATGTGTACAATATTATAATTAGACATCTGTGTACACTACCAAAAGTGATCACTACAAGAATTCTAGTTTCTATCCATCACTATAGAATGGATCCCCTGTACTCATTTTACCCATCCCCCATTTCCTTCTGATGGCCACAACATTTTCTCTAACCATGAGTTGGTTTTTGTTTATTCAGTATTATTTTGTGTGTGTTTTTTTAGATTCTGCATATGAGTGAAATCATAAGGCATTTGTCTTTCTCCATCTGACTTATTTCACTTAGCATAACAATTTCCAGGTTCACCCCAGCTGTCTATACATATATATCATACCTGTTTTCATTCATCCATCAGTGGATACTTACTTTGTTTCCAAAGTTTGGCTATTGTAAATAATGCTGTTATGAACATAGGAATGCATATGTCTTTTGAAATTACCGTTCTCATATTCTTCAGATAAATACCCAGAACTGGAAGAGCTGGATCATATGGTATTTCTATTTTTAATTTTTTCAGGAATTGCCACCTTATTTTCTATTCATGGCTGCACTAATTTACATTCCCAGCTATGACGTACAAAGGTTCCTTTTGCTCTACATCCTTTTCAACACTTGTTATTTATTGTCTTTTTTTTTTTTATAATAGTCATTCTAACAGGAGTGAGGTGATATTTCCTTGTGGCTTTGATATGCATTTCTCTAGAATTAATGGTGTTAAACAGTTTTTCATGTGCCTGTTGGCCATCTGTGTTCATTCTATTAAAAATATTTATTGATTTTAGATAGAGAAATGAAGGAAGAGAGAGAAAAATAAATGTGTTTTTCCACCCATTTAAACATTAATTGGTTGATTGTTGTATGTGCCCAAACCAAGGATTGAACCCACAACCTTGGCTTATTGGGACAACACTCTAACCAACTGAACTAATGGCCAAGGCCTCAGCCCATTTTTTAATCATGTTTTCCAGTAGTTGAGTTGTATGAGTTCTTTAATATTAACTTCTTAACAAATATATGATTTGCAAATATCTTCTTTCCATTTTTATATGGTTTCCTTTGCTATGCAATCACTTTTTAGTTAGACATAATTCCATTTATTTATTTTTGTTCATTGCCCATGACTTTGGAATCAAATTCTCAAAAATATTGATGAAAAGCATGTCAGATTACCAACTATGTTTTCTTCTAGGAATTTTATGATGTCAAGTCTTAAATGATATCAAGTCTTACATTTAAGTCCTTTATTAACATTGAGTTAATTTTTGTGTATGGTGTAAGATAGAGGTCTACTTTTATTCTTTTTCATGTGGCTGTCCAGTTTTCCCAAGACCATTTATTAAAGAGACTATCTGCTTCCCATTTTATGTTCTTGGCTGCTTTATCATAAATTAATTGTCCATATGAGGGTGGGTTTATTTCTGGGCTCTCAATTCTGTTACATTGACTTGTGTGTCTGTTTTTATGCCAATGCCAGAGCATAAAATTTTTAATTATTATAGCTTTGTAATATAGTTTGAGACCAGAGAGAATGATACCTCCAACTTTGTTCTCCTTTCTCAACACTTCTTTGGCTATTTGGGATTTTTTGTGGTTCCATTCAAATTTTATAATTATTTGTTTTGGTTCTGTGAAAAAAAATGCCATTAGAATTTTGATAGAGGTTGCATTGAATCTGTGGATTGCTTTGGATAGTAAGTGCATTTTAATAATAGTAATCATTCCAATTACTATTACAGAATGGAATATCTTTCCATTCATTCACAATTATTTTCTTTCTATGTAGTTATCTTGGATACTATTATAAGGGTCTCTTTAATATTTTTTTCTCTAATGATCTTTGTAAATTCTCTTAAAGAAAGGTTACATTAGCATTGTGACACGTGTTAAAGAAGAATTAAATGGAAGTGCTCTGTATGTAGTTCCCTTCCCTTTGCAGCACACACCTTAAAGAAACCCCGTTGTCCTACTCTTAGAGGATGGGTTCTATAGCGTTCCAAGAAAATGCTTTATTGACAATGGAGTCTACTATCAGAAGAGACATAAATATCTTTTCTTGTAAAACTTTACCACACTAGTTTCTATCCTAGTTTTAATGAGATCGATAATTTACGCAGTGTGGTGATGAGTGCTTTCAAAACCCGATTATTTATCTGATACCTAATGTTGAAAAGATCTATAGAGAAGCAATTCTTACATTTGCTAAATTCAAGAGAACATATGTTATATAATTTTAGAAAAATTATTAAAAGGCTTATAAGTCATTTTAGTTCAGATTTTATTTATAACAATCACTAAGATTTGGGAAATATTTATAATGTGTCAAGATATGTGCTTTGTTTTACCAGAATTTCAGGGTTAGCAGGCAGCAGAATATGAACTGGATTTCAAACATTTGGATTTCAAAACCCAAGCTCTAAGCCAAGAGTTCTTTAACCTCAGGACTATTTACATTGGGATTACATGATCTCTTGTAGGGGACTGTCCAGGACACTGCAGTATGCTTAGCAGCATCCCTTGCCTCCACCTCTAGGTGCCAGCAGCACCTGAATCCAACTACAACAACCCAAAGTGTCTCTAGACCAGTGGTTCTCAACCTTGGCTGCACATTAGAATCACCTGGGAATCTTTTTAAAATCCTGATTTCTGGACCTCATCCTCCGGAAATTCTCTTTCTTTGTTATGGGGTGGGGCCACAACTAGTAACAAAGAAAGAATTTCCGGAGGATAAGGCCCAGAAATCAGGATATTAAAAAGATTCCCAGGTGATTCTAATGTGCAGCCAAGGTTGAGAACCATTTCCAAATATCCCCTTGAGAGCAAAGCTGTCCCTAGTTGAGCATCACTGGCCTAAACTATAATGCTTCCCCAAGTCAGACAGTAAAAGTAACCAATGCAGCACCTCTAGAAAGAAAAAGGCCACATACAGAAACGGCTATCCTTTAAAAAAATCATTTACAGTCCTGGCTGGGTGGCTCAGTTGGTCAGAGCATCATCCCATGCACACAAGGGTTGCGGGTTAGATTCCCAGTTGGGGCACTTACATGGGTGTGGGTTTGATCCTCAGTCAAGGGCATGTACAGGAGGTGACCAATCAATCTCTCTCTCCCTTCCTCTCTCTCTCTCAAATAAAAAACACCCTCAGGTGAGGATAAAAAGTAAAAATATCAAAAATCATTTATAACCAGTAGGAAAGCAAATTTAGGCTTTTATACTTTTTGTTCTTTAAAAACAGATAATGCTCTTTATAGGCTAGACACTTTTGCGGGCCCTTACAGTGATTAATTAAAAATATTAGCTCATTTACGAAGTCAATGCAATGTGCTGATAAACATTGGAAGCATTTATAAACGTAAATCTTGATCAACAAGACAAATAAGCACCACATCCAGTATGGTACATACAATCTAAGGGTTTCTTCATTCTGAATAACCCAGGAAGCTTTAGGGTTCTGATGTGTTTAATTAGGCAGCACTTCATTCAGTACTCTAACAGAGGTCTTAAAAAATCACTGGTCCAGTACAGACAGGAAATGGAGGAATATTAACAGTGTCATGAACTGCTTAAAAAAACAAATGTTCCTTTTGCTTTTTCGCAACATAATCTATTGGTGTGAAGTAAATGGGTAGACCGGAAATGTCCCTCTTTCTCAATGACAGCCATTGAAGTGTCAGTGTAAACTCAAACTACATTTATTAAAAATTACAGACTGTCCTTTTCCTGTCATCACTGACGAATAGGACTTCTAAAGCAGTTATAAATACCAGGCCTCGTCTCTGCGGATTTTGGCACATTGCTGCATCTTTTTATATCCCTAGATGGTGAATCTGTTTTCAGTGATAAAGAAGAATTTGTTGAAGGTCTAAGAAATGCTCTACCACAGAGAGATTGTATAGAGAAGTAGTAAGTGCTTTGCAAGCAGGAAGCCTTTTAATAAGTTCAAGTAATAAGCAAAAAGAAACATTCAAAGTTTCAGGCAGGCAAAGCCTATTTTTTTCAGAATGCACAACTTATCAAGAGGAAATTGTCTGGAGTGAAATTATTTCTTCTGACTCAACCTCACTCCTAAATTCTTTAGGGTATACTACATCCTCTTGGTGGGCATTTAGGATTCAACTAGGGTTAGAGAACTTGACTAAGATAAGCAAGGTAAATGTTAGGAAGGTCAGCTTTTAAAGGGCAGAGTTCCCAAGAGAGAAAAGTATGTACCTCTTCCCACAAGAAAAATTAAAATATGCAACAGTTGTGTGTGTGTTTTTCTCCCATAAACCACTTGGCTTATCCTTTACTGTTCTGAATATAACTAGAGTAAATGAAGTCTGTACAAGATTAATCCTGAAGAATAATAATAAGGTGTGTGTGTGTGTGTGTGTGTATGTGTGTTTTGTAACCCAGTCTCTGTGAATAATTCTCAGTTAAAAGGTGACTTAAATGAGAATTTTAGACAATTACTGCTTATAATAGCAATGTGGGCATATAATTAAGAACTCGATTCAGAAGAAACCTAAGAAAGCATGATTTTATACAAGTGATATTCCAGAGAAATGTGATTTCTAAATGAAAAGAATAAGTGAGGGCTTAAGCTAAATTTATATTCCTAAGGGAAATGAAGAGGAAATAATTCTTATGTGTTTGCACAACAAATCACAATAATGGACAATTGCAGTGGTTTACTACAGCAACAACATGAAAAATGAGTCTCCTGTCTAGACACTGCTTCCCAATATCTAGCACATATTAGATGGTGCAATGTTTCTTGAATAAAAGCAGCATTAAAAAATAATCACAAAAATTCTTATATTCACATGATGTCTTTTGTGTGAATAATTCAGTCTTTATAGCCAATTGTTGCGGCTTTATAAGATAGAAATATTTGTTGTATCCAATACATGAGAAAATATACCTATAAAATTAAGAATCTAGACTACTGTTTATTCCTCTTCATTTTAGTAGTTATTAGCCTGATTAAATAATGCGAATCCTAACCTCTTTGCTTAAATGATTCCATCTAAAGAGTAATTTTACCCAATAAACTCTGCTAGGAGACTTCAAAAACTATGACATTATTTACCTCATGTACAAAATAACCTGGCAAAAGAAATGAAATACAAATACAGCAATTTTACATGGCTCATTGTTGTTTTATATCAGTACTAAAGGCCCAGTGCACGAATATCTGCACAGGGTGGGGGAGAGGGGGTTGTCCCTCAGCCCGGCCTGCACCCTCTTGCAATCCAGAACCCCTCGGGTAGGGTCCCTAGGCCTGGCCTGCGATCAGGGCCTATCTGGGCTTTCCTTCCCTCAGCTGCCAAAAGCTGGCCCCGCCCCCTCCACTGCCACTGCTTGCCATCTGTGTGGCACTGCTCCCTCTGCCCCCACCACCGGTTGCTTCCCTCTGCGGGTGATAGGCATGGGGCACGATTGCTTGGCTGGCCTGGGTTTCCCTCTGTGGGGAGATTGATCATACAACAGAAGGAGGCCCCACCCACCCACCACAGCGCTGCCAGCCAGATTATTCCTGAAAAAAATGGTTTGTAAGAATGACATTGAAAAAAGGGGAGATAAATAGTATAGCTCAATTCCCCCCACCATTAGAATAACTGTCAATGTAGTTAACATGAAGGAACTACTGCCCAAGGATACCAGATCACTTGAGCATCTCCCTAGATTCACTGATCCATTTCTTTTCACAATATTCTTTCATTATTTGAAATTTTAAAGTAAACCAAATTTCATTTAAGAAAATTCAGGGTGCCGAAACCGGTTTGGCTCAGTGGATAGAGCGTCGGCCTGCGGACTGAAGGGTCCCGGGTTCGATTCCGGTCAAGGGCATGTACCTGGGTTGCGGGCACATCCCCAGTGGGAGATGTGCAGGAAGCAGCTGATCGATGTTTCTCTCTCATCGATGTTTCTAACTCTCTCTCTCCCTTCCTCTCTGTAAAAAAATCAATAAAATATATTTTTTAAAAAAAGAAAATTCAGGGGACATATATAGCACAGTAACATGAAAAATAACAAAACTTATGACTTATGCTTGATGATTTGGTGACACAATACTCTTTAAAAGTCCTTAAAATTTATAATATCAAAATAATATTACACACATGTATGGAAATAAGAAGTATGCAGAATGTGTTGGGATTTTTTATGAAGACTCATTTTTACCTACCATCTGATTTTCTGAAATGATTTTATATAGTATAAATAAAAAATAAGACACAGCAGGGAACAAATTCTAGAGTAAAAAGCTATGGACCCAATATCATTTTTAAAGTTTAATTCTTTATTGTTTAAAGTATTACATATGTCTCCTTTTTCCCCCATTGACCTCTCCCGGGTTGTTTCCGCTCCCCAGCACATGCCCTCACCCACCTACTGTCTGTATCGATGGGTTATGCTTATATGAATACATACCCACAAGTCCTTTGGTTGATCTCTCACACACACACCCGGCCATTCCTTTGAGATTGGATGGTCTGTTCAATGCTTATATGCCTCTGGATCCATTTTAAGTTGTACAGTAAATCCCACAAATGAGTGAGATCATGTGATATTTATCTATCTCTGACTGGCTTATTTGGCTTAGCACATTGGTTCTCAACCTTGGCTGCACATTAGAATCACCTGGGAATCTTTTTAAAATCCTGATTTCTGGGCCCCATCCTCCAGAAATTCTGTTTCTTTGTTACTAATGTTGTGGCCCCACACCATAACAAAGAGTTTATTTAGATCCTTTGCCCATTTTTTATTGGGTTGCTTATCTTCCTTTTGTTAAGTTGTATGAGTTCCCTATAAATTTTGGAGATTAAACCCTTATTGGAGATAACATTGGCAAATATGTTCTCCCATGCAATGGGCTTTCTTGTTGTTTTGTGGATGGTTTCTTTTGTGTCTAGAAGCTTTTTATTTTGATGTAGTCCCATTTGTTTATTTTCTCCTTAGTTTCCATTATCCAGGGAGCTGTATCTATAAAAATATTGCTATGACATATGTCTGATATTTTGCTACTTATGGATTCTTCTAAGATTTTTATGGTTTCCTGTCTTATGTTTAAGTCCTTTATCCATTTTGAGTTTATTTTTGTGGATGGTGCAAGATGGTGGTCTAGTTTCATTTTTTTGCATGTATCTGTCCAATTTTCCCAACACCATTTATTGAAGAGACTTTCTTAACTACATTGTATGCTCTTACTTCCTTAGACAAATATTAATTGAGCATATGGCTTGGGTTGATTTCTTGGTTCTCTGTTCTGTTGCATTGGTCTATATGTCTGTTCTTGTGCCAGTACCAGGCAGTTTTGAGAACAGTGAGAGAACAGGTTTTGTAATATAATTTGATATCTGCTATTGTGATCCCTCCAACTTTCTTCTTCTTTCTTGGGATTGCTGTGGCTACTTGGGGTCTTTTTTTATTCCATATGAATATTTAGAAGGTTTGTTCTAGGTCTGTGAAATATGCTGTTGGTATTTTAATGGGGATTGCATTGAATCTATAGATTGTTTTAGGTAGTATGGACATTTTAATGATGTTGATTCCATTGGTGTGGTATATCCTTCCATTTGTTTATGTCTTCCTCTATTTCTTTTTTCAGTGTCCTATAGTTTTCTGAGTACAGATCTTTTACCTCCTTAGTTAAGTTTATTCCTAGCTATCTTAATTTTTTCATTGCAATGGTATATGTTATGTATTTTTTAGTTTCTATATCTGTGAGTTCATTGTTGGTGTATAAAAAAGCCATAAATTTCTGGTTGTTAATTTTATATCCTGCCACATTGCCAAATGCATTTGTTAAATCTAGTAGTGTTTTGATGGAGTCTTTAGGGTTTTCCATGTACAATATCATGTCCAATATCAAATAATGCAATTTTACTTCTTCTTTTCCAATGTGGATGCCTTTTATTTCTTCTTCTTGTCTAATCGCTATGGTTAGCACTTCCAGTATTATGTCAAATAGGAGTGGTGAAAGAGGCCATCCCTGTCTTATTCCTGCTCTTAGGGGAGATGGTTTTAGTTTTTGCCCATTAAGTATGATGTTGGCTGTAGGTTTGTCATATAGGGCTTTTATTATGTTGAGGTATGATCCCTCTATTCCCACTTTGTTGAGAGTTTTTTTTTTTTTTTTATCAAGAAAGGGTATTGGATTTTGTCAAATGCTTTTTCTTCATCAATTGATATAATTATGTGATTTTTGTCTCTCAATTTGTTTATGTGATGTATCACATTTATTGATTTGTGGATATTGTACCACCCTTGCATCCCCGGAATAAATCCCACTTGGTCATGGTGTATGATATTTCTAATGTAATGCTGGATTCAACTTGCTAGAATTTCATTGAGGATTTTAGCATCTATGTTCATCAGAGATATTGGCTTGTAATTCTCTTTCTTTGTAGTGTCTTTATCTGGTTTTGGTATTAGGGTAATGCTGAATTCATGGAAAGAGCTTGGAAGTGTACCTTCCTCTTGAATTTTTTGGAGTAGTCTGAGAAGGATAGGTTTTAGTTTTTCTTTGAATGTTTGCTAGAACTCCCTGTGAAGCTGTCTGGCTCAGGGCTTTTGTTTGCTGGAAGTTTTATGATTACTACTCCAATTTCATCAGTAGTTATAGGCCTATTCAGGTTTTTTTTATTCTTCCTGATTGAGTTTTGGAAGACTGTATTTTTCTAGGAATATGTCCATTTCATCTAGATTATCCAGTTTGTTGGAGTAGAGTTGTTTGTAGTATTTTATTTTATTTTATTTTTTTACAATCTTTTGTATTTCTGTGGGGTCGCTTGTTACTTCACCTCTTTCATTTCTTATTTTGTTTATTTGGTTCCTCTCTCTTTGTTTCTTGGCGATCCTGGATAGAGGTTCAACAATCTTGTTAATCCTGTCAAAGAAACAGCTCTTGGATTTATTGATCTTTTGTATTTTTTTTTTTTTTTTTGGTCTCTATGTTGTTTATTTCCACTCTGATCCATATTATTTCCTTCCTTCTGCTTACTCTGGGCTTTTCTTGTTGCTCTCTTTCTAATTTTTTAAGTTACAGGGTTAGATAATTCATTATGATTTTTTCTTGTTTTTTGAGGCAGGCCTGTAGAACTACGAACTTCCCACTCAGGACTGTTTTCACTGTGTCCCATCGATTTTGGATTGTTGTGTTTTCATTGTCATTTGTTTCCAGGATGCTTTTTATTTCTTCTTTGATCTCATTGGTAACCCAATCATTGTTTAATAGCATGCTATTTAGCCTCCTAGTGTTTGGATTTTTTGGATTGTTTTTATTATTGTTGATTTCTAATATTATGCCATTGTGATCTGAGAAGATGCTTGATATGATTTCCATGTTCTTGAATTTGAAGAGACTTTGTCTGTGTCCTAATATATGGTCTATCTTTGAAAATGTCCTGTGTATACTTAAGAAGAATGTATAATCTGTTGCTTTGGAATGAAATGTTCTGAAGATGTCAATTAATTCCATCTGATCTAGTGAGTCATTTAGCATTGCTGTGTCTTTGCTGAATTTTTTAGAAGATTTATCCAGTGTTGTCAGTGGGGTATTAAGGTCCCCTACTATGACTGTATTGCTGTCAATCTCTCCCTTCATATCTTCTAGAAGTTGTTGTTTTGTTTTGTTTTGTTTTGTTTTTTGTTTTTTTTGTATTTGTGTGCTCCTGCATTGGGTGCATATATGTTTACCAGAGTTATAATATCTTGTTGAATTACTCCCTTTAGTATTATGATGTGGCCTTCCTTATCTCTTTTTATGGCCTTCATTTTAAGGTCTATTTTGTCAGATATAAGTATTGCTACCCAGCTTATTTATTTATTTATTTAAATTTGCATGAAAAAATTTTTTCCATCCCTTCACTATTAGTCTGTGTGAGTCCTTTGATCTGAGGTGGGTCTCTTGTAGACAGTAAATATATGGGTCATGTTTTCTTATCCATTTAGCTACCCTAAGTCTTTTGATTGGAGCATTTAGTCTATTTACATTTAGAATTATTGATAGGTATTTGTTTTTCACCATTTTTATTCTTTATGCCTGTGTTCCTTCTTACCTTCCTATTTCTTCTTTATACGGCAGTCCTTTTAGCATTTCTTGCATTGCTGGCTAGGTGGTAATAAACTCCCTCAGCTTTTTTTTTGGTCTGTGAAGCTCCTGATTTCACCCTCAATTTTGAATGATAGCCTTGTTGGGTATAATATTCTTAGATTCAGTCCCTTGCTTTGCATCACTTTGTATATTTCATTCCACTCCCTTCTGGCTTGATGTGCTTCTGTTGAGAAATCAGTTGATAGTCTAATGGGAGATCCCTTGTAGGTAACTTTCTGTCTCTCTCTAGCAACCTTTAAGAATC
Source organism: Myotis yumanensis (assembly GCF_028538775.1). Classification (NCBI taxonomy): domain Eukaryota; kingdom Metazoa; phylum Chordata; class Mammalia; order Chiroptera; family Vespertilionidae; genus Myotis; species Myotis yumanensis. The sequence continues at coordinate 179,095,640 of NW_027223752.1, forward strand.
TTAGTTTGTCATTGATGTTTGCCTGTATAATTATGATATATCTTGGTGTCAGTCTTTTTGGGTTCATCTTGTTTGGGACTCTGTGCTTCCTGGACTTGAGTGACTTTTTTCTTCCCCAAATCAGGGAAGTTTTCTGTCATCCTTTCTTCAAACAGGTTTTATATTTCTTGCTCAGCTTCCTCTCTTTGGCACCCCTACTATGTGGAGGTTGTTTTGTTTCGTGTTGTCCTCAAGCTCCATTAGGCTCTCCTCCTGTTTTTTAAGGTTTTTTTTTTTCCAGTTGCTGCTGCTCTTGGGTTTTTTTTTTTCTACATTGTCTTTTAACTTGCTGATGAGGTCCTCGGCTTCTTCTAGTCTACTGTTGAAGCCTTCCATTGTGTTCTTTATTGCAGCTATGTTATTCTTCATGTCCTCTTGATTCCTTTTCATGTTGGTAAAATTCTCATTCAGCTCCTTATAATTCTCATTGAGTTGTGTGTATTTGTTATCTAGACATTTGAGCATCCCTATAACCATATCTCTGAGTTCTTTCTCTGGCAAATTACTTGCCTCAATTTCATTTAATTCCTTTTCTGGTAATTCTAATTTTTCTTTCCTTGTCCTCAATATCATTAAATACAACTTAGAACCAATTTTTAAAAGAAGCATGGAATTTCAAAGATATATATTTTCATCTTGTGAAGAGTTAAACCTTGAAGAGAAGAGGTTTATTTAATAATAAAAAATTTTAAAATAACCATTTTTTCTATATAGGATGAGTTTATGGATATTAGAGACACTCTGGAGTGTCAGAAGTAATTCTAAGGCTATTTTTTTTTTCTGAAAAGATGCTTCATCAAAGCAAATAGTGCTTTTAAAAACTTACAGCCATCTCAAAAAAGACTGCCAACAAAGAGAAAACAGATGGGCCATCAGCTTTAAAGTTAGTCATCCTTTAAAAATTATAAAATTAATTTTTAAATAGAAAAAAATCAACAAAGCACAAAGTATAATGAGAGTGAGATGAAACACACAAATTTCTAAGATCTAAATAATTATCAATTATTTTTTTTTTCTTTTTTTTTTTTTTTTTTTTCAGTTGATCAGCAGCCTAGCCAGGATCTCCAGCCAAGTTCTATCCAGGATCTCCAGCCAGGTTATGTGTTTTATTGCTTTGTTACATCTGTATTTATACCAGTTGTTTTTAATCCTATCAATTTCTATTCCAAAGGTTAGGGCGTTTCTTTTTCTTTTTTTTTCTTTTTTTTTGCTAAAAGTATTACAAAGGGTATTACATATGTGTCCTTTCCGCCCCCCCCCCCCCCCCCCCCCGCCCTTGACAATCCCCTGCCCTCCCTTACTCCCCAGTGTCTTATGTCCATTAGTTATGCTTATATGCCTGCATACAAGTCCTTTGGTTGATCTCTTACCCTCCTCCCTCCTGCCCCCCAACCCTCCCTGGCCTTCCCACTGCAATTTGACAATCAGTTTGAGGCAGCTCTGCCTCTGTATCTATTATTGTTCAAAAGTTATTATCAATTATTTTCATTTTGTGAATGTGTTTTGTCATTTTACTAATTTCAAATATAACATACTCATTAATAATATGAATATTTTCATTTTTATTTAATCATAACCATTTCAAATGAAGTAGAAACATAAAGTTAATGTGGTTCAACCACCTCAATTTTATAAGGAAACTATGGTTAGAGTTGATAAGTGACTTACTTGATCAAATTTATAAAGATATTAGTGGCAATTAATAGCCAATTACAGACTTACCAAAGCATTGTTTATTGTTTCCAGACAAAATCCATCAACTTTCATTTTAATGCAGAGATACAAGACATGCATTTGGCATTAGAATAACAAGGTTAAAAGTATTTGTATTAAAATATTGAATTATATGTTCCAGCAATTATTCTGTATTTGAGCAACATTCATGAACTGTGGCTATATAGCTACAGTTATATTTGTTAAGTTTGTGGGATAAAAAAGATGGATATGTAGATAGATTCTTGGAGTAATACAAGGAAGGCATTTTGTGTTGTTTTATGATAAATGGAGGTCAAGGAGTAAGCATGTGATGATAGATTATACATGTATGCACTGATCTTTGCTAGCAGTGTTCAAAGAGAAGACATGATAACAAGACATTGGCTTAGGGTACATCTCTCTGCATTCCTCAGACTGAAGTCACCTAGAGGCAGAGGATTAATTCTTTCATGGCTACAGATGTGCTGTCTCCTGCATTTCAATAGAGTCTGTGTTGGAAGGCCCATATGCTAGAATTATAAGGCTGAGGTGAGTCCATATCCTGATCATAACAAGGGTGGTTTTCAATATAATATCAAGACAGATTGGCAGATTCTAGTGTAGATAGCACATTAATTCTCCAAAAAGACACACACAAAAAAAAAAAAACCCCACAAAAAATACACAACTATTTGATATATCATGTGTGTGATGTTCTGAATATACTGGGTAATACCCTACAATCACTATGGGGAGACCTCAAAAATGCTTAAATCTAAATCTAGTCCTAAAAAAAGAGACAGCGACTCTCCCATACCAGCTCTGTTAATATTGCTCATTCTCCATGTTTTTTTCTGTCTTCACTATTTATTATTTCATCTATCCATTCATTCTTATGGAGAACCCACACAATGAGAGAGTCAAAGAAACAAATATACAATTCTGTGATTAGGCATTTCTTTTACTTAAGAACTTAACTAGTATCCTATATAATAAAAGGCTAATATGCAAATAAACTGAATGGCGGAACAACTGAACAACCAAACAACTGGTTGCTATGACCTGCGCTGACCACCAGGGGGCGTGTGCGGAACTTGGCAGGCATTGGTCGTGGCAGGATGGTGGAGCATGTGAGCAGGGGCACCAGACCAAGGTGGGACACTGGTTGTTGTTATTGGGGAGAGCCTCTGGTGTTTACTGAAAATTCTTTGCTCCCATGCACCGCGGTCCCTCCTGGTGCTCGCACCCATTGAGAATGCCAGAGATGCTGTTCACACCCACTGCTAGCGCCACCCTACTTGCACCTGCAGCTGGCGCCAGAGCCACCACTCGCACCTGTTGCTCGTCCCCGGCACCAGTCCAGATCACTCGGCGCCATCAGCAGGTATGAGTGGCAGCTGCCAGCCCTGATCACCCTTGAGGGCTTCTCCACCTCCCTCTGCTCCTGAGGGGCGATGGTGGCAGCAGCCGCTGCTTACACCCACTGCCAGCACCAGCCCCGCTCGCACCTGCTACCAGCGCCAGAGCCTCTGCTCTCACCCGCTGCCAGTGCCTGGCACCGGTCCTGATCACTCAGCATTGTCAGCTCATGGGAGTGGTGGCGGTGGGAGTGGGGCTGCCAGGAGACAGGAGCTGGGGTGGGAGGGGTCAGGTGGGTACACAGAGGCTGGGCCGAGACTGCCCCTGTGCCAACCGCAGCCTTGCAGCCCACAGTTCCTTTCAAGGTGGACAGATTCATGCACTGGGCCCCTAGTTTAAAATAAAAAGCAAGATTAAATAAATCACTAAAGCAGTAATACAAAAATGTCTCAAGTAAAAAAAGAGATTTAGTGAAAAATAAGTGTTATAACATCAGAATTTCTAAGTGTGAAACAGTTTTCCAAGGAATTGCTTTCTTTGATTGTTTCAACTTCTCACTTGCCCCCTTATTTATCAACTCACTCCAGTTTAGCTTTTGCTCTTCTCGAAGGCCTCTAAGTTGTTAACGGAAATGTATACTTATCAGTTCACATATTCTTTACTATTAAGAAACATTAATGGGTTAACTACTCCCACCGTGAGTTCCATCATGTTTTGGTATTTGTGCCATTTCATGTTCCTGACTGTTCTGCTGCTTCTCTGTTCATGACAACTCAGTCTTCTCTGAAGACAATTTTCTGTCAGAATGTTTGAGTCCAGATTCATTTCACTCTCCCTAGGAGATCTCATCCATTCCCATGACTTTATATGAATAACTTTTTTAAAAAATATATTTTTTATTGATTTTTTTTACAGAGAGGAAGAGAGAGGGATAGAGAGCTAGAAACATTGATGAGAGGGAAACATCGATCAGCTGCCTCCTGCACACCTGCCACTGGAGAAACGCCTGCAACCAAGGCATATGCCCCCGACCAGAATTGAACCTGGGACCCTTCAGTTTTCAGGTTGACACTCCATCCACTGAGCCAAACTGGTCAGGGCTATATGAATAACTTTTAAACTTATCCTGCAATCGGAACTTTTTCTCAGTATATATATATATATATATATATATATATATATATATATATATATGTTGGAAGCCCAATGTGTGAAATTGCATGGGCCCACCCACCCACAAGTGCCCTGCCATGCTCACAGCCCCACCCACCCACAGAAATATTTGGTCATTATGGCATTAGGGCCACTGGGTTTTTATAATATAGACTAGAGGGCCGGTGCACAAAAATTTGTGCACTCGGGGGGAAGGGGGGGCCCCTCAGCCCATCCTGTGCCCTCTCCCAGTCTGGGACCCCTCAGGAGATAATGACCTGCTGGCTTAGGCCTGCTCCGGGTGGCAGAGGTCAGGCCCAATCCCTAGGTGCAGCCCCTGGTCGGGCTCAGAGCAGGGCCAATGGGGGAGTTGGGGCGCTGCCCCCTGTCATGCACAGAGCAGGGCAGATCAGGAGGTTGCGATGCCACCCCTAGTCATGCTCAGGGTACGGCCGATTGGGGTTGGGGCACCGCCCCCTGTCACACTCAAGGCAGAGTCGATGGGGAGGTTGCGGCGCCACCCCCTGTCACGCACAGAGCAGGGCCGATCAGGGGGTTGAGGAGCTTCCCCCTGTCACTCACAGAGTAGGGCTGATAGGGGAGGTGGAGCACCGCCCCATGTCACACACAGAACAGGGCAGATCAGGGGGTTGGGGCACCGCCCTCTATCACCCACAGAGCAGGGCCGATCAGGGGGTTGGGGTGGCCACTGTCACACTCAGGGCAGGGCCGATGGGGAGGTTATGGCTCTACCCCATCACACACAGAACAGGGCCCGTGGGGGGGGTGGGGCGTTGGGGCACCTCACCCTGTCACACACAGAGCCACAGGGCGATCAGGGGGTTGGGGAGCTCCCCCTATCAGGCACAGAGCAGGGCTGATTAGGGGGTTGGGGCACCTTCCCCTGTCACGAATAGAGCAGGGCAGATAGGGAGGTTGTGGGCCCGCCCTGTCACACGCAGGGCGATCAGGGGGTTTGGTTGCTGCCCCCTGTCACGCTGATCCCGGTGCCGGGAGGCCTCCCGGCTCCGCTGATCCCAGTGCCGGGAGGCATATTACCCTTTTACTATATAGAATAGAGGCCTGGTGCATGGGTGGGGGCTGGCTGGTTTGCCCTGAAGGGTGTCCTGGATCAGGGTGGGGGTCCCCACTGGGGTGCCTGGCCAGTCTGGCTGAGGGGCTGAGGGCCGTTTTCAGGCTGGCAGGTGACTGAAGCTCCCAACCGCTCCTTTTTTTCTTTTTTTTAATTCTGGGCCAGCTTTAGCTCTGAGGCCTCGGCTGCTGGCTGCTAAAAGCAGGTTTCTGGCCTTTGTTTACCTTCTGTATTTGATACAATGTTGCGGTCCGGCTGGCTGAAGCCTGGCTGAATAAAGCAGGTTTCTGGGGTTTTGTTTAGCTTCTATATTTGTTACAATGTTTCTTAGAGAGCAGCTGAGAGGCCAGCAGTGCAGGCGGGGAACGTTGGAGTCCGCCGTCACTGGAGCAAGCAAGCCTCCCTGTTTGCTTCAGTGCATGGCTGCCGGCCACCATCTTGGCTGGCAATTAATTTGCATATTGCCCTGATTAGCCAATGGGAAGGGTAGCGGCCGTATGGCTAATTACCATGCTTCTCTTTTATTAGACAGGATATCTATCCCTGTGACTATATTACAGGCATCTCAATATTATTTATTTCTAACTATCTGTTAGAAATTGCATCATTCTGGGTTTTAATTACTCAACAATTTCAGTAATATTTGTTGAACAAATAACTGAATGGAGACAATACAGAATATTTGGAATTGTTCTTGAGACTTTCCCCTGTCTCACTTCCTAACATTCAACCTATCACTATTTCATGGTTCTACCACCCTTATGCTCAATTCTTTCCACCTCCATCCCTCTAGTTAAACTCACCATTATCTCCTGCCAGGGTTACTATACCTATTCTTTTATACCTTCACACATTCCAGCAAAAGTCATATAAATCCTTTTTTAAATGCACATCTATTCATGTCATTGATCTCCTTATTTTCCTTCAATATCTTACTTCTTAATTTCAAGAAGATACAAATTGTTGTAATGGTCTACATGATCCTGAAGTATCTAGCCATGCTGAACTTTCTAATTTCTTCCTGAACAATTAATCATTGAGTTTCCAGTGACAGTAGTAATTTTGAGTTTCTTAAATATGAGCAACTCTCCCCTTCCTCAGATCTTTTAAGTTATTCATCTTTTATCCTCTGCCTAGAATGTTCTCCCTTTCATTTTTGCCTGATAACTATAACTCAGTCCCCAGAATGTTCTTAAGACTTTGTCACACCCCACAATTTAAATCAAGATATAATTTGTTTATAAGGTCAACACAAACACTCCCTATATTTTTTCTTTACAGCAGTTGTCTTAGGTATTAAATAAATGCACAATACATTATCACCCATTTATTTTAGACTAAGTTCTATGGGAGCAATAATTGCTCAAATTCTTCATAGTTTTTTCCCTAGAACCTAGACTACTTACTTTCTGATAATAAATTAACTTTCATAAAAATTTCCTTAAGATAAATGGAAAAAGAAAGGGATTGAGTGAAATGATTAAAAAAGGGAGAGATCAAATATAGGAATATATTCTCAGCTAAATACTCCAGGATAAATATAATTTGAATCACTATAAAGTCAGGATGGCATCCCTAGCATTATAATGAGGAGTAGGTATAGGTTATTTTGGGAACAGGATGTTCACAGAGAACAAAAGATTATCATACATGTAAGTTGTCTATCTTCTGTGTTTGCCTGCTAATTTAAGGAATTTAGAATTTTAAATCAAATGAAGATGGATTGAAAGTTGATTAAGAGGTAAATGACATGACAAAGTAGTATTTTAGGTAGGTTAATTAGGTAATTAAAAATTAATCAGTCCAATGTAAAAGTTAAATAAGGCAAGTCAGAATGCATATACTTGTTTGGGACAAAAGAAGGCATGGGTCACAAATAGTGGTTATATTTAAAGTTATCAGAATTTTGAATGTCTCATATAGTAGGCAAAGAATAAAATGTTTAAAGGCTCTGAAAAAAATGTGATACCTGAAACAAGACTTATAACTAACTTGATTATTCTTTATACAGAAAGTTAAAATACAGATAAAACATGAAAAAAATATATAAGTTTCAGTTCTATGTGGTAAGAAAGAGTTACACATGTTGAATTTGTAACCTACATATTTCAGGACCAAAGGTAATATTTTATTTGCCAGACTATATGTAACATAACTTTCGCTGGTTTTCTCCAGTAATATGAACAGATTATGAAACATTTTGAAGTAAATATTGGGTCTACTATATACCATCGAATATTTTATTCAAGAAAAGTTTACTGACAGAAAAATTGTGTACTGTACAACATTAGGGTATTTTTGACTAGATCATGCTGCTCAAGGCCTTGTCAATATAAAATAAGCTCCTCCAAATTTATATTTACAGCCCCTTAGTGAGGGTGATTTTCCTGCAGTGATTATCATGCCTCTTCACAGACATATCTAATCCATCTAGAATCCAAAGACTCTTACAGTCTTACACTTTATCTCTCAAAGTGTATTTTTTTTCTCTGAAAGCTGAGAATACACTGATCACTGAGATAAGTCGTAGAGAATTATATATTTAGCCCCTCAACTGGAACTCTGTTAAGTAAAGGGAACTCTGATTCTGGCATTCCCTATTGTTGAATTTGTGTGTGTTGAATGATGAATGGATAAGGAGGTCACCAGATTTCCTAGACCTACTGCTGTGCAGTGATCTCATTTCACTCTACAACAGCTCAGGCAATTTTAAAAGAAGGTGGTGTTGCTAACCAAGCATGCTTGTGAGCATTTTGTTAAATAAACAAATGAAATTCGGAGCATTCCAATATCCAGAATGTTTCAAAACATGCTATTGTAGAGTCACTCTTACTCCTCTCATCACCTGGACGAGGAAATGTTCTCTCAAGGTCACACCTAGAGCTGAAGATCTTTATAGAGTTTCAGCATTCCTTTCTGCATCTTTTTTTTCTGTTTGCCTCACAAGAGAGAACTGTGGTCTATCAACATAGTATGATTTTTAAACTATGTATAGCTCCTGTACAAAACCCTACATAATATTTGTACTACTTAGTGTAGCCCAGAAGTAGCCAATACATTGTGAAATAGCAAAACTTGTGTCTCAACAAGGTAACAAGGTACTTACAAGTGAATCAGAATTATCTCAATATTCAAGATATTTTCTCTTTTATTTTTAAAAGCCAAAGGACAGTGTAAAGCCTTTTTATGTCCTCACACAAAGTAGACTAACAGATGTCCCAAATAACTACAGCCCAGAAAGTATAACTACAGAATATACTAATAGGTATGATGTGATTAAACAGTAAGTTCTGCTCATTTCATCCAAGGAATCATTGCCAATGATTAGAGATGAGGTTAAAACATGGATTCCAAATATTAGCTCAAGGGTATAACTGATTTTAATTCAGTAAACATCAATAATGTGAACTACCTAGCCAAAGTAGAAGGAAAGAACCCTTCCATAGAGGTAGCTCAGGTATAGCTCATGCAGAACCCTGAGGAAGCAAATACAGCTTATGAAAGCTGGACAAGAAGGGTTCTCATACTAGAAACAGTGCCATTTAAGGGGAGTGAAGTCATTTCTAGATAATATGTACTTAGAATCAAGCATTTGTGTGTGTGTGTGTGTGTGTGTGTGTGTGTGTGTGTGCAGTGTTTTAGAAGGAAACAAAGAATCTCAACTAACAATTCAGTCAAGGTTTGAGTGCCCAGAAGGGTAGATTAGAGATATAGAGATCTTTCACCTTCCCCTTTTAAAGAGTAGTTTCTATGGCATTTTCCAAAAAGAACAAGACCACCAATTACTGCCATTCAATAAACAAATGAAACTAACATATCTACTCAAAATACAACCAAGGAAAAAGGAACCCCAAGGATTTTGAGACTTACTCTCAAGTTAGATACGATTCTGAGCAATACTTAACTTTACTCCTTCATATACGTGCACAGAGAACTTTTATTTCTATCTCAGAATCATATCAGGGGGAAAAGAATGTATGTACATGTTACAAGTCAGGTAAAAAAAGATTTTATCTGATAAGTAGAGGTTCTCAGATGGTACATTTTTGCCTCTTAGGTGACATATTTTATGTTCACAATGGGGTGGGGAGTACTATTAGTGTGTGAGGAGTATAGGTCAGTCCCTCATAAGAAAAAATATTTAGTCCAAACTGTCAATAATGCCAAGGTTGACATTATTATGACAAATTAAAATTGCAATTTCTTCCAGTGTTTTCTTGAGTTTACTCAAGATTGAAACATTTCCTGACTCTGACAGCTCACAGAACTAGAGATGTAATTTACCAATTCAGGTTAAATCGTCTCCTTGGTGTATGGCATTTGTAACCATGTCAAATGCCGATCTCACTGGCCCTCAGCTGGGTGCCCATCAGCCCCTGTATCGACACTGACCCAACACAGAATGCCATTTAGCTGCAGTAAAGTAATTGCTCTTCATTTCACTCTGTTAAGAAGCACTCCTCCTTATTGATTTCTGGGCTGTACCTGAAGCATCTCTACTATTTTTTCCAAACCTGAATCTGCTCTTATTGATCAACTAATGCTGCCCTTCTGGCTTAATATGCTACTTCAAAGACACAGAGAAAGGAAAGAGGGCATATAAAATAGAAGGCGGCTATCGGAAAGAATCAGCAACCAGTGTTTGCTTATCTAATGCCACTAGAGAGGAAAGCTATTGAAGAACAAATTAGAAAAACTTGACATTCTAAATTTCCTTTTGTTTCCTACTTATTAATTAACTTCAATATAATTATGTGGCTAAAGTATTTAAGTAGAACTCTTTATTAGCTTCCACACATTTATCTAGGAGGTCTGTTGGTGAAATCCTTACTGGTGGAAAATTTCCCTTTGGCTAACAAATACGTTTTAGTGATAAAATATACTAGTTAAGAATCTATGCTCCAACATAAAATGTTCTTAGACTCTATTCTATCTTAACCACTTAAAGGCTATATAATATGAGTAAATTCTTTAACATCTCTAAACATTGTTTCCCCCATTTGTAAGGTGAGGATGTATGGTTGTCATGAAAGGAGGATGGTGGGATAGATGAAAGATGTGAACAAGCGAAAAATAAAGCATCTATAATGACTAGGATGTGAAACTCAACCTAGTTCATGTGACAATTATTCAAAGTGAGAATCAACACTATAGCCTACCAGAAGTGCACACTTCCCAGTCCCCACAGGCCTCAGGTAAGGCACTAGAATATCGGTTTTGCCATTCTCACATGGATATAGTTCCTTATTCAGGGTATGTGCTAGTCAAGTACAAATAGTTGATGCAAGACGATGCAAGACACTTTAGGCTATTTCCGTTTTGTCTTGTTTTTTTTTGCATAAGAGTATCTGAATCACAGGTCAATTTTCCCAGCCACAACATCTCTCATCACACTTAGACTTCAGGCTGTTGTTAAGCACATGTCTAAAAATATAAAGGGGCATAATAAAATATGATGAATAATAAGAATAATAAAGAATAAGTAAGAATAATAAAAATATTCTTTTTATTAGAGAAAATTAAAGAATTTAATGAGATATATGTAATAGGCTTAGTATAATGCTTGACACATAGAAAATATTAGCATGATAGTTATTGTATAGTAAACAGAAAAAATATGTCTACAACCAGAATAAGGATATCTAATATTTCATCAGAATAAAAATTTCATAGATATGTTAATCATATTACCAATAAACTATAACTGTCAAAAATATGAAAGATTACATATGCAGCATTATAAAAGAAATCATGGAATTTTTCTTTACCTTGCCTTGAAGTAATTTGCAGTAAATCACTACTATCCTCAAACTGATAACTGTCTTCCTGTAATAAGAAGCTTTTTCCATTATTCCCAATGTGCAAATATATCCAGCAAATTTGGCCAAAGTTATTACTTCTATCCCTCATCACTGTGTCAATATGAAGGTTGGAACTCATCACATTACTTTGAAGCTAAGATAAAGTGTCATTTCTGTATTAAAATGAAAAATTTAAGAACTCTGATTTGTTCTTTCCATTTATTATGGGTTTAGATGCATTACCTACTGGTGCAATTTACAAAGAAAAAGTAAAAATAGCTTTGAAATTCAGCTCGTCATGCACATGATGTTCACTTGCCATGGTTAAGCCTGTATACACTACATTCCTTCATCTTTTGTGTTTGAGTATTAGCACTTGAAGAAAAGGTATGCCAGTTGTTCTATCATTTAAAACAGTAAAAACTGTTTAGGTTCAGGAAAATGGAAACTATTTCATTTTATTATTAGCCTTATTGCACAGCAAGGTTTTCTAATCCCTTCTTTTCAGAAGCCACTCTGGTTTATTCTAACACATTCTTTGAGAAACCCATTTCCAAGGAAATATACCCTCTCTTTCCAGTTATCATCCTAATAAATAAAAACCCAGGGTCCATAACGACCGACAGCTTGACCGACCAGAAGTCAGCCCTGCAGTCAGTGCTGGGTTGCTGTGACGACCCAGCACTGACTGCTGCCAGTGTGGACGCAGCCACCCAGCATTGACTGCTGATGGGGCTGCTTCGGATCAGCCCAGAGACAGGCCCAAAGAGAGAGGCAAGGTCTGATCCACAGCCTCTGTGGCAGCTGTTGGTCAGCCGTTGCCTCTCTCTTTCTCTCCAGTTTCCGCCAGCAGCCACGCCTCTGTTTCTCTTGGGGCCTCCATGGGAGCTGCTGATCTGCCCTGCCTCTCTGATCAGGCACAGAGATAGGCCCAGAGACGCTGACTGGCATAGAAACTGACCAATCAGAACCTAATCTGGGTGAACTGCAAGGCAGAACCCAAAATGGGGGCTGAGGAAGGGTTTTAAGGGCAACATCTATTTGGTGTAAGTTGTAAGAAAACAGTTCAATTTTTTAATGACCGTTTTGGCGGTATAGTGCATATGGCTGGCTATCAGTCCAGATATAGGGATTATGTAGTTTTTTCTGCCGACAGCATCTCTTCCTGATGAAAAAGGCTCCCCTCCCCATTTAAGCAATCCTATCCTATATAACCTATCTATACTAATAAAAGGGTAATATGTTAATTAGATTGGTCAATAGGCCATCTTCTGGACATCCAACTTCCTTCCAAACAAAGCCATGGTGGTGGGGGCTGAGGCAGAGGCAGTTAGGGGCAATCAGGCCAGCAGGGGAGGGCAGTTGGGGGCAAGATCAGGCTGGCAGAGGAGGTCAATTGGGGGTGAGATCAGGCTGGTAGGGGAGGGCAGTTAGGGGTGATGAGGCAGGCAGAGGCAGTTTGGGCAAGGTCAGGCCGGCAGGGGAGAGCAGTAGGAGGCAATATCAGGCTGGCAGGGGAAGGCAGTTAGGGGTGATCAGGCAGGCAGGTAGGTTAGCGGTTAGGAGCCAGCAGTCCCAGATTGCAAGAGGGATGTCCCCCGAGGGATCTCCAATTGGAGAGGGTGCAGGCTGGGCTGAGGGAACCCCCCCACCCCCGTACACGAATTTCGTGCACTGGGCCACTAGTTTATTCATAATGTGACAGTTACATTTTGCTTGTTGCTTAATGTTTTCATGTTATAGTTGCTATTTCATATCATGACTTAACTGAGGGAAAAGATCATGTTTCTTTTTTAATGTATATAATAGAGATCCGGTGCATGAAATTCATGCATGGTGGGGGGGTGTCCCTCAGCCCAGCCTGTACCCTCTTACAATCCGGAACCCCTGTGGGATCGGGCCTACACTGGCAGTCGGACATCCCTCTCAATCCAGGACCGCTGTTCGCCTTCCTGCCTGCCTGATTGCCCCTAAGCACTCTGCCTTGCCTGCCTGATCGCCCCTAACCACCTCTGCCTCGGCCCCTGCTGCTTCAGCTTTGTCTAGAAAGATGTCCAGAAGGTTGTTTGGCTGTCCAGTCTAATTAGCATATTATGCTTTTATTATTATATTTCCAAACCATCTCTATGTACTTAGAAGAAAAGGGCAGAAAAGAAGGATGCACTGAAGAAAGCATATATTAAGATGGGTAACTAGGCTACAGGAACCTTTTAGATATCTATAATTATAAAAGTATAATATGATAATTAGACCAGACTTCCTTCCGGACAAAGGCGGGGCTGCAAGGAAAGTCCAATCCTGGGTGCCAGAAGGAAGCCAGTGCCAGCAGCCGGGGGAAGGAAGACCTACTCTTGCACAAATTTTGTGCATGGGGCCTCTAGTGTCTTTATAACTTAGTTATTAACCAACCATGAAGCATTTAATAATTTATCTAATGAATATTCAAATCATATAGATAGATACAGATATTGATCAATGAATAGATAAATAGGTATACACAGACACACACACACACACACACACACACACACACACACACACACACAATCACCAGTGGGTATTTCTAAATATATACCCCACTTATTTTCAGTATATCTTCAGGTTTCTTTTAAGCACTGCCAGATGCTCAATAACCAGTTTCATTAACATAATGGGGGGGGGGGTGCTGTCCCAGAGTATGAAGAAATAAGAACTATTCCTTAAAATTGTGGGAAATGATATTCTAGAGTATATTAATCAAATTTTAACTATCAGGATACAGTGTTTCTCATAAAACTAGAGCTATCTTATAACTCAGTTAACTAATAAAAAGTATTTAGTTTATGTGACAAGAAGCAAGCTAGTCATCTATTTACTGATCTCAGTGTTTTTTTTAAACTTCTGTGGGGTCTAGTTAAATGAGACACTTTCACCTTAAGAAAATTTGAATCATTAAACTTGCTGCATGGGAAACTAGATTCTGCCTTTTTAACATAATTTCCAGCAATCTGATATATTTATTAAGTAAATACTCTCTGAGTATTTATTACACTTAATAAAATAGTTTTTTTAAAAAATTTTCCTCCAAAAGTCATATTGAAAATATTAATACATGTTAAGACCTGGGAAGGATTTGAGATTTTATTCTTCTGAAAGCTGAGTTGATCTACCACCATTCAATCAGGAACTCTGACTCAGGGAGCAGAAGCTTTATGTGCACATCAGTTCCCACAACTTCCAAGTCCCTGAGTGGGTCGTGCAAAACAACCAAGTTCAGGCTGCACAGAGTAGATAGATTTGCATCATAGTTGAGGAAGCCAATATTTTAAAGGGAAGCTATTCTCAAACTGGACCCACTTGGAATTTTTACTATCAGTGGCATTTTAAACCTTAATGCAAAATGTCCAATAGTTGTTGTTGTTTTTTTTATCAGAGCCATCTATAATTTCACCTTAGACAAACAAATGTGTTTTAAAAAAGGGGTAAAATGAATATATACAATAAGACATAAAATACTAATTAATGCCTAATTCACTTAAAGTTTTATTTTATGACACAGTGACAGAGAGTAATATATTCCTAAAAATGAAAGGCAGAAAAATCTGCTGGTTCAATTGCTTATGGACTCTTTCAGCATTATGAATGAAGTGCAATATTCAGATATTCCCAAGTGTCATTTAAAGAAGTGTTAGATCAGAATACATGGAAGATGTATTTTGCAGGACTTTTAGCAAGTTCTTAAACATGGCTAGACATGGTATCTTTTTTTGATATTTAATTCAATTAGATAATATAATTCATTGGTATTAGTTTTATTCTTTCAGATGATAAAAGATAGTATGCTAGAATAAATTGTGACTTCTGTGGTATTTTTTCTCTTCCTTGTTGGAAATATTAAAGCCACAGGAAGACTCTTCAAAAAGTAATTTTAGTGTGATTTATATTTCTTGGCCATATTCCTATTATCTCTGAAAACAACGATATTCCCTTTTCTTCTTATTTTGGACATTTTCAAACACCACATATCTTACTCTGTGCCCCTCAAGCTCTAACTTGTAGCTTAGCATGAACACAGTAACTAGAGCCTTGCCAATGTGATACCCATAAACCAACTGAAACTTCAGCTGTCTTACAGCTAAAAATGCAAACGGGTGATCTTGGTTGATAATTAGATTTTTTAAAAAGATATGAGGGCCTGGGGTAACTATCAGATTTCTATAGATCATTTAAACATGGTTTTCTAAGTCTCTTGAAGTGTGTTAAAGAAGCTATCCAGTTAAATTGTCTGGAAGCTTCCAATTTAATTAGCAAAATTATGACTTTTCTTATACCCATTTACATTGAGATTGACTTCAGTAAGGCTATTTTTGAAACCTCATTTCTGTTCTACAACTTGCTCTTAAATATATGTAGATTATCTCATAACCTTGTTGATAACATTATTTCATATCCTAAAAATTCATATTTTTTCAAATTTTCCTTTTTGAAATATTCAAATTAAAACTTGTAATTAGAAATGGCATTGTAAATAAAAGTATTTGCTATTTAAAAGCTATTTTATTATTAGCTATCACTGTAAGCATAATCTAAAATTTCTCTGCATGGAACATCCTACCATGAAAATGCTTCAATAAATAATGCACACACTCATTCAATTCCTTTGTGCCCCTCAGCATATGGGGTCTACATCAGCCTAGAATTCATAGCTCTGAAATAGGGGTGCTTAGATGTGGAGCAAAAGGTCACCACCTTCCTCCTGCATTACTGGCTTTATCAAGTGAACAGCAACATCATCCTCCCCATTGCCAAAGTCACACATTGAGAGTCGTCATTGACTTCTCATTTCTTATCTGAGACATCTATTCAAT
Source organism: Myotis yumanensis (assembly GCF_028538775.1). Classification (NCBI taxonomy): domain Eukaryota; kingdom Metazoa; phylum Chordata; class Mammalia; order Chiroptera; family Vespertilionidae; genus Myotis; species Myotis yumanensis. Next base: position 179,111,626 of record NW_027223752.1, read on the forward strand.
TATTATATACTAACTCAAGCACATTCCATCTACCTCCTTGGCCGCTTTCACTACTCAGACGAAGAGCACTGAAAACTACAAATGTTCTTTCTACCTCGTCCTTGTCCCCCCTGCAGCCTAAGTGATTTTGGGAAAATAATTAATTAGAATTATGCCATTCCCTTGAGGGCTCCAATGTTTCCCATCGACCTCAGATTAAGGTTCAAACTTTTAAAATGGTTTTAATGCCCCTCAACATCTTTCTGGCCTCCTTTGTCATTTCTTCTATTTTTGTATAGTACATTGCAGTCATGCTGATATCTTTTATTTCCTAACCACAGCCGGTGCTCTCATCTCTGTTTCCTCTAGAGTATCGGTTCTCAACCTGTGGGTCGCGACCCCTTTGGGGGTCGAATGACCCTTTCACAGGGGTCGCCTAAGACCATTGGAAAACACATATATAATTATATATTGTTTTTGTGATTAATCACTATGCTTTAATTATGTTCAATTTGTAACAATGAAAATACATCCTGCATATCAGATATTTACATTATGATTCATAACAGTAGCAAAATTACAGTTATCAAGTAGCAACGAAAATAATTTTATGGTTGGGAGTCACCACAACATGAGGAACTATATTAAAGGGTCGCGGCATTAGGAAGGTTGAGAACCACTGCTCTAGAGCCATAGACACTCCTCGCTTGGCTAACTGCTACCTACCCTTTACGTTACAGCATAAACATCAGTTATTCCAAAAAGCCTTCCCTAACCCTGTAAAGGAAGGTTAAGTGTCCCAGCTAAGTGCTCTTGTGACACCCCATAAATAAACCTAACAGAAATCTCATTATGTTGTATTTTTTTGCCTGTTCTTTATCCAACCAGATCACAGAAACTAGGAAAAGAGTAACTGCATTTGTATTGTGCAGTTATATTCTCACTGCCCAGAATATGTCTGATACAGAATAGATATTCTGTCAACATTTAATGAATGAGATATGTCAGGAAAATTATGGTAAATTTATTTATACAAATATAGATACATTTAATATAATTTAGAAAATGGATATGACCTTAGGCATTCTTATAATGAAGTTATATTTTTAATAGTTTGAATATGAAAATAGTTGTCATAATGTAAGGTGACAAACTTGGCAAAATACACCAAGAATGAGGTCAACGATGCAGGTCTTCATACAAATCACTCCAATTGGCAGACACTCAGGTGACTTTACTATTTTGCCATTAGAGGTCCCAGATGTTCAGTATTTGGCCACGTATTCAAAAGGCAGTGTTTTACTTGCTTTGTGATATTAGATTTAAAATAACACAGTTTTAAGTAATTAAAATAATTTAAATAACCTTGGCTTTTTGAGGAAAACTATTTAAATTAAGTAATTTTTGAGAAGTTACAATATTCTACAACATTCTAAGGGCTGAAAGAATATAAAAATGACTAAGGCAAAGTCTCTGTCTTAAGCAGCCCACAGTTTAGAAGTGAGGCAAGTAATTATATCAGAAATTATAGTATAAGAGAGACTATTAGTAACTATAATAATAATACAAAGTATCATGAGTATATAGGGGTGGGAAACATGGTTTTTAACAGATTCAAAGAGTGAAATCTGAAAAAAATATGGAAGATATCACATGAGGACTTGATGATGGTTAAAATTTGGGTGAATGGATAAAGAATGAAAATTTACATGGAGACGTAGTAGCATTGTTATCAAAGGCTTAGAATAAAATAAGGGAGTGCAAGGCCTATTAGGGGAACAAGTCACCATATATGTGCAGTACATTCTGAATTGGAAAGATAGGGGTGTGGTAAAGGAGTGTTGATGGAATTGGAAAGTAGGACATGAATGTCATCATAATAGGACTTTGGTCAGTAGAAAGCAAGGATCCACTTAAGGTTTCTAACCAATATAGTCATTCTTTAGGAAGGAACAAAAGAAGAAAAGATAAACTGTTTAGGTTGACTCTATTTTGACATTTTTGTTAATTTCTATGAATTTTGTAGAGAGTGTCAATCCCATATAATTTGATGCTATCCCTCCTGAAAGAAAGAGAGATTAAAGTGACTTGAATAGTTCAATAAAAATATACCACAATTGAAATGCTACATACATAGAGATAGCTTTTGCTGAAGTGAATTTTTTATTGTGGGACATGTAGATTTCAGTAACAGGAGATTTCAATTTTTGAGAAATATATTCAAGACCATAACTATTATGATATCTTTAATAAAGCATTTCTTGTGTCTATTTTTCCCATTCTTCTTATGCCATCTTCACATAGAAGAATCAGCAATTGTTCTTTAATTACATATATGCAGTAAGAAGAGAGAAGAAAATAATCTGCAATTCTTCCACACTTTCATTTTGCTTGCCTACTAATCAGTTCATGATCTCAAATAAATTATGTGAAATATCTTTGTCATACTAAGACCATCATTGGAATCTAAGTAAGTTGGCAAAATAATATGTAATCTATTTTCTTAGATTGAGTAATTTTCAGTATTCTACTTTTGTAAAACAGCTGAAGATAAAGGACAGAAAGGACACAGCATATAAACTGATTATGTCGTGAAGTATAATTGAATATGTGCACTGCAATATTTGAATAAATGGCAAGCACATATTGTCAGTTATTTCCTTAAATTAGGCATATGGATAACAGGAAATACATTTGAAATAATCTTTATGTGGAAGCAAAATTACTTCCTCTTTTGTACTCATGTCTTAACAGAGTACATAACGTTTTCTGTATTTGGATATAAAGAATCTTTTGGAAGTGCAGTAGTGATTTGTGGATTGGATTAAACTCAGCACATTTTTAGTCCTCAATCTGTATATATTATACAATAAAATATATTTAATTTAAAATATGCTCTAGACCAGCACTTTTATTTCATAAAAAGGTAGCATCACTTTCAACTCTATAAATTGGATTTTAAAAAAAGGCTCAGGAGCACAGTATAGCTAGCTACTAAATGTCATTGCCATCATGAGGCTCTTCCATTGTTAGTTCATTTCATAATTCATAATGTGCTTCTGAAAGTTCTTATTATATAGAATTTTAATTATATAGAATTTTAATTATATTTTGCTATAAGAATCAGGTCCTAAACTTTTCTTTCAAAACTTTTTTTGAAGTTTTACATCCTTACATACTGTGTACGGTTTTGATATAGGATTTATTTTGTAAATTATGTTGTTCTTTCATATATTATATACTAGAGGCCTGTTGCACGAAAAGATTTGTGCAATAGGCCTTCCCTTCCCCTGGCTGCCGGCACCGGTTTTCTTCTGGCACCCGGGACCCAGGCCTTTGCTCCAGCCGGAGCTGCCTTCAAGCCTTCGCTGCTCCAGCCGGAGCCGCCTTCAAAGCCTTCGCTGCTCCAGCCAGAGCTGCCTTCAAGCCCTTGCTGCTCCAGCCAGAGCCGCCTTCAGTCTTCACTGATTAGCCAATGGGAGGCGTAGGGAAGGTACGGTCAATTACCATGTTTGTCTATTATTAGATAAGATACTACATGGGTAACTAAATAATCAGGGCCATATTTGAAAAAAATAACCATTTATTACATTAAATAAGATCTTATGGTTTACTGAAAACTGTCATTGTAAAAATATTGATAGATTCAAGGCTCCTACTAGGGGATAAGAAACTGTAATTTATGTATCCTATTGCAAGTCAAATGCATAATCATTTATTGACAGTCAATTTAGCATAGTAGACATAGCATACATTGAGCATTAAGCAATCCTAAACTAAACATTTGGATGTAGAGTATTTTGTACTATACAACTTTGGATGAGTTATTTAAAGTTTCCAAGATTCTATTTTCTTACCTATTAATTAGGGCTAGTCTTTACATTTCAAAATGTTATCGATCTTAAATGACCTATATAAGTGCATGGAACAATGCCTATTATCAGGATGTTTACTACTTGTGTTAGCTTTATACATAGGCAAAACCATGACCATATTTGTATTATCAAGAAATCTATATTCTACTCAGGTGTTTGAAATGTAACTGAATAGCAGAGAGAGCGAGAGTTCCATAAATGTAAAAGAAACACCTGCTTGCATCAATTATATATACACCCTATAATTACAGGGAAAGATATATTTTTGATTACAGTGGAGAGAAGCAGATGGAAGCCTGAGAGCATTGTAAGTTGTGCCCCTACACTTACTATATCAGGATAACTCTAAATCCTGGTCTCCCCAAGACCTCTAAATCAAACCTTTCTGTGTGACTATATATGAAAGGCAGCGCAATTAACTAAGAGTTCCAGTTACTATATCTGTGGTTCTGGACAAATAGTTAATAACCTATCCAAGTAGGACAAATTTGATGTAAGATTCTTGTACCCTTAAAATTAGCTATGTCTTTTCTATCCCAGCTTAGGTATAGAATTCTAGAATTGAGAACCTTCAGGAGAGCCTGTCCTGCCTGCAGGTGTTTGGAGTGTAAATCTGGCAGTCTTTTACAGGACAACAGCTGCTCTCTTCGCAAGAGGTGGAGCATGGAAAGAAGATAACCCCTTATGCAATATGGGGATTAAGAATAGCTGGAAGCAGAATACTTTAAAAAGAAAAAAGATGCTTCATACAGACTACAGGGAAAAAAGACACCATGTTCTTTTTTTTATTTAATAATTAAATCTTTATTGTTCAGATTATTACATTTGTTCCTCTTTTTTCCCCCCATAACTCCCCTCCTCCCAGTTCCCACCCCACCCTCTGCCCTAACTCCCCACCCACTGTCCTCATCCATAGGTGCATGCTTTTTGTCCAGTCTCTTCCCGCATTTCCCACACCCCTTCCCCACCCCCCAAGCATAGTCAGTCCATTCCCTTTCTATGTCCCTGATTCTATTATAATCACCAGTTCATTCTGTTCATCAGATTATTTATTCACTTGATTCTTAGATTCACTTGTTGATAGATCCATGTTTGTTGTTCATAATTTGTATCTTTACCTTTTTCTTCTTCTTCCTCTTCTTAAAGGATACCTTTCAGCATTTCATATAATACTGGTTTGGTGGTGATGAACTCCTTTAGCTTTTCCTTATCTGTGAAGCTCTTTATCTGACCTTCAATTCTGAATGACAGCTTTGCTGGATAAAGTACTCTTGGTTGTAGGTTCTTGGTATTCATCACCTTGAGTATTTCTTGCCACTCCCTTCTGGCCTGCAAAGTTTCTGTTGAGAAATCAGCTGACAGTCGTATGGGTATTCCCTTGTAGGTAACTGAGTTTCTTTCTCTTGCTGCTTTTAAGATTCTCTCTTTGTCTTTTGCTCTTGTCATTTTAATTATGATGTGTCTTGGTGTGGTCCTCTTTGGATTCCTTTTGTTTGGGGTTCTCTGTGCTTCCTGGACTTGTAAATCTATTTCTTTCACCAAGTAGGGGAAGTTTTCTGCCATTATTTCTTCAAATAGGTTTTCAATATCTTGCTGTCTCTCATCTTCTGGCACCCCTATTATTCTGATGTTGGTACGCTTATAGCTGTCCCAGAGGCTCCTTACACTATCTTCACACTTTCGGATTCTTTTTTCATTTTGCTTTTCCAGTTGGGTGTTTTTTGCTTCCTCGCATTTCAAATCTTTGACTTGATTCTTGTGCTCCTGTGGTCTGCTATTGGGAGTCTGTATAATATTCTTTATTTCAGTCAGTGTATGCTTACTTTCTAGATGGTCCTTTATCACAGCATCGAGGGTCTCATTAGATTTCCTGTACATCTCATCAAGTTTATCGACAGCCTCTAGAAGCCTCTTGAGAGACCTCAAAAGTGTGGTTTTGAATTCTATATCCAGTAGCCTGCTTTCCTCCGGTTCTGTCCTTTGTGGCCTGTTTCTTTGTCTTGGCATTTTTTTATGCTTCGCTGTGTCGATAGAGTGGCTTTCCGTGTTAAGTGTCCCAATTACCTGAGGTAGACACTCTTGGTGCACCCCCTTGTGGTCTCTGTGAGCAGTCTTGTAGTCAAGCCTTGATTGTTGTAGGTAATTACTACTTGACCTCCAGGCCAACTGGCTGTGAGAATCAGCTGTGTTTGCAGTGGGAGAACTTCTGTCCTCTAGGGAGGTGCTAATCTAGCCTTTGCCTGAGGCTATCCAGCAAATGGCTCTGTGCAGGGCTTGGGCGGGACGGGTCCCACAGGATCAACAGGGCGGAGGAGGGAGCAGTTATGGCTGCTCTCAGTCTGTCCCCAGGGGCTTTGCCTCTCTGTCCCAGAAACTGCTGCAAACCTCGGAGGGACCGAAGCCGGACAGTCCAGCTTCTCCCGTTTGAGTCTGGGTCCCTAGAGACTCGCCTGGATCTGGAGCTCAGAGTCTTAGGCTCCCTCCGGATTGAAACAGTCAACCGTGCCCTCAGCCACCAACCCGCACTGTGCGCACTCTGCACCTTAGTATTTTACTTCAGCACTGCTCATCCTCTGATTCTCGGTTCCTCCTAGTTGTAGAACTTCCACTCAGCCAGCCTTCCTGTGGTTCTGGATGATGTCCGTTCTGTCTTTTAGTTGTATTTTTGAAGTGGTTGTTCGAGGCAGCAAACTCCCGCATTAACCTATGCCGCCATCTTGGTTCCCCTAGATGTTAATTCTCAACCATGTTCTGTTTGAAGAATTTTAAGGACAACATTACAATAATGCAATTTTAAAGATGGAAAAGAGTTCCCAATTTTGAAAATCACAATATTTCAGAGAAAATATCTCAGACAAATAATGGTATCTTAAGTTTTTAGTATCTTAAAAATTTTCTAAAAGCAAGAGTTGAATCAAAATTCTGAACTTCAGTGACAAAGAGCAGAAAACAAATTTGCTAAAACCTGATTGGAGTAACATTAACCCTATTTTGTAGATGTTTTCAAACATCTTCAGCATAGTAGTTCTCACTAAAACACCAGTTCCCTTATATACATGAGATCTAGTTCTGCCAAATCCTGAACAAACAGTAAAGCTACTCTAGTAAGATAAAATAAAGTGAGATACAGAATGTTATAATAAGACATAAATAAATATCAACCTAAAATACTTTTACTCAATATATAGTTGAATTACATCCATGATACATCCCACGGAAAAAACGACAAGGATTATACATTTATCAGAATGCTTCTTTTTTTTTTTCTTTTTTTCAGCACAGGAGTAGCAACAGGTAGTTTCTAAAGCTTATACAACAGTATGGTGGGTGGTTACCAGAGGGAAGGGGATAGCAGGGTGGTAGGAAAAAAAAAGAACTAGCTTCTTTTGTATTTGTGTAGTCTTCCAATGAATAAATATGCCATCGTTCATGTGCCCTTTCTCCTATTGATGGACATCAATGATTTCTTTTGAGAATTTTATAAGTAGATGTGAGCAGATATTAAGAAACTGAAAAATAACTAAACAGAAATAATAATTTTTATCCTGTGTCTAGAATTTAAAACTCATTCATTCTTTTAGACAAAAATTATTGTATTCCTACTAAATTTCAGGCATTATTTGAGCTATTGTGGTACGAATGTGAACAAGACCAAACTTTTGCCTCTCACACTCTATGTAGTAGAAACTGAGAATAACCTATAAATAAATGTATTCCCATATTGCCAGAGGCCATAAAGAATATTAGTAAATGAAATGAGCTAGAGAATGATTAAAAGATGGGATAAGTACAAATTTATTTGAGTAGTCAGAAAAATCCTCTCAAAAGAATTAAATGTTTACTTGAATTCTAAATTATAAGTAGAGGCACCCATATAAAGATCTAAGGATAGAGAACCCCAGGAAAAACAAATATTAATGAGCCAGAACAAAACATGAACAATTAATATGATAAATTAATATAGTTGATTAATTTATGACAAAGAAGGCAAAAATATACAATGGGGAAATGACAGTCTCCTCAATCAGTGATACTGGGAAAACTGGACAGATACATGCAATAAGTGAAATTAGATCCACCCAATCAACTCAAAATGAAATTAGGACTTAAATGTAGGTTCTAAAACCATAAAAACTCCTAGAAGAAAACATAGGCCATAAACTGTTTGGCATTAGGATTAGCAATATATATATATATATATATATATATATATATATATATATATATATCTCCTTGAGCAAGGGCAACAACAACAAAAATAAACAAATTCAACTACATAAACTAAAAAACTTCTTTACAGTGAAGGAAACCAACAATAAAATGAAGGGAGAACATATATGCAAATGACATCTTATCAAGGATTAGATCCAATAAGGAATTCATATAACTCAACATAAAAAAAAATCCCAAACAATCTGATTTTAAAATGGGCAGAGGATCTGAATAGACATAGTCCAAAGAAAACATACATATGGCCAACACACATATTAAAAGATGCACATCACCACTAATTATCAGGGAAATGCAAATCAAAACCACAGTGAGATATCACCTCACAGAATGGCTATTATCAAAAAGTTAACACATAAGTGTTGGCCAGGATATGGAAAAAAGGAAAACCTCTGTGCATTCTTGGTGAGATTTTAAGTTGGTACAGCCATGATGAAAACCATTTATGAGGTCCCACAAAAATCAAAAATAGAATGACCATATGTCCCAGCACTTCCACTTTGGGGTATTTATATGGAAAAATGCCCAAATAAGGCAATTAGTTATTTAAATTAGGGGTAGTATTTAGTCTACTTCAGTTTCCCAATTTTAGCATGGTATCTGCTACATAGAAAATATTCAATAAAGTTTTGATGAATTTAAAAAATCTAAAAATTTATTTAAAAATTTATTACAATTCTATTATACATAATCTGTATACTGCATTGTGTGCTCACCACCCAAAGTCAAATCTCTTTCCATCACCATACACTCGACCCTCTCTACTTTTCACTATCCCAGAATTGAACACTTGAATCCTATATAATTTATTAACCAAAGTCACCTACATAAATGAAAAAAAAAATAAAGACATGACAATAAATTTACTTTTGCTAAAATATGTTTAGGGTAAGAACTCTGTGGACTGTTTTATAACTTTAAATGAATAGGCACAAAGTGTTCAATCCAGGCAGCTCCTGATCCCTGTGATATGACAGAGGCAGCTATTGGCTTGTGAAGGCAGCTATTGAAGGGAAAATAAGAACTTCTGAAGATAGCCCAAGCATTCAGGGACTCTGAGGTAGACTGGACCAATACTGCACAGTTTCTATATTCTGGTTACATTCAGCAGCAAGAAGATTTTTCTGAGTGTAACTTTTCCCTACATCAAGCTAAAAAATTTAGGCAAAATGTCATAGAAGAAATATTTATTTTCTTGCCAGTTAATACAACCAGTAGAAATAGAAAATGCTATTTAGAAATGTTGAAAATATTCATAAGAAGACTCATCAGAAGTGATAAGATTGAGGATGCGTCTCTGATAAAAGGCGGTTAATTTGCTATTTTGACATATTCATGAGAAAAGGACATTGTAATCACTTTATACAAATCTTATATCCAAAAAACCATGAGTTTTCCTTAAAGAACCTTTTTATGTAAGGCATTTATGCCAATTATCAGAATTATTTATGCCAACTGGCTGGGCATTTTTCTTTTTAAAAATAAATGAAAGTTGGTGCAATATTTTGAGAGTATTCTCAAATTAAAAGTAGGAAAGCTGGTGCATCCATAACTCCCTTAGGATCATGAAGTCAGCAGAATTGCTTTTGGTATAGCATATTTCATCAAGTAATTATTAATGTATAATCTCTCTAGGTATTTTTGAATACTCACTTACTTTGCTTTTAATGAAATTTTATTCTAGTATAACTCTGAGTGCCTATGAGTGCCTGGACAAGAATTTTCACTATGCTCTGTGTGTTTACTAATAAACCCTGCCTCCTAAAAGAAAAGTAGATATTTCTTATTACAGAAGCATATTTAATTACTTATTACCTTTGTATTTCACCAACATTGTTTTAGTTGAAGGTATCTATTTTAAATCTCGCTTCTCCCCAAATCATATTCATATGACTTGCACTTTTGCACCTGCAATGGATTCACTGAAGGTTTGGCTACTTCATTTCAATGTGACAGGGTAAAATTGTTTACATATCTCAGCTTTAAATTTCTTCATCTGTATAATGTATTACACACCCTTGGGGATGCTGTAAGAATTAATGAGTTTGCAAAGCACATTGACCTTTCTGATGAAACATGCTCTGTGAGTACAAAATGCTGTTCTACTGTGCCCCAAGTAAGATATAATGCCAAAAATAAAACTATAAATATAAAAATAAGTGACAAATTGAGGCATATTGACAATATGGACACATTAAAAACAGAAATTATTGTCTACAATAAGGTTTTGCTCTAGCTTAAAAAAAATTGTTCTTGTCCCAATTATCTCTTCTTTTGGTTAGCCTTGTGAGCAAAATTTTAAATTGGTTGTCATTTATTAAAAAAAAAAAAAATTACGGCCCTAACGGTTTGGCTCAGCGGATAGAGCATCGGCCTGTGGACTGAAGGGTCCCAGGTTTGATTCCGGCCAAGGGCACATGCCTAGGTTTCAGGCTCGTTCCCCAGTGGGGGGTGTGCAGGAGGCGGCCAATCAATGATCCTCTCTCATCATTGATGTTTTTATCTCTCTCTTCCTCTCCCTTACTCTTTGAAAATCAAGAAAAAAATATTTTTAAAAAATTACAAAGAATTATTATACCCATATAAACCAATAGATACACTTATAATATATCATTAATGAAAATACTAAAATATTAAATATAATATTGTAATTTTTCAGTGTCTCAAAATAAAAGAATTGTAAATCATTAAAAATTCTGACAATGATCACTTATCTTGATTAATGTATTTTATCAGATTGAAGGGATGATAGGTTTGCAGTTAAAAGCAAGATGCCAAGTAAAAGAATTCTATTGTCATCATTTTTTGTGCTAGACATTTGACCAGTTATTTTAATTAATTTTAAGACTCCATTTTTCTACCAGTAAAATGGACTTGATAACTAAAGTAAATCTTGAAAAAATCTGAGCATAATGTCTGATTTACAGTACTGAATTAATGTTCTATTTTGATATTATATTATTAATTATATATATTTAGCAAAAATTATAATATATATCATATTTTATAATAATTTAATATGCAATATATAAATATATTATAATACTAGAGGCCCAGTGCATGGATTCTTGCACTGGTGGGCTCCCTCCACCTGGCCTGTGACCTCTCGCAATCTGGGACCCTTTGGGGGATGTCGGACTGCCGGTTTCAGCCCCTATGAGGATGGGGTTGAAACTGGCAGTCCAACATCCCCCGAGGGATGTAGTAGTGCATGAAGCAGCAGGTGGCTGGGGAGGAGCCCGAGGCCCATCTGGGCACTGCACCACTCCTGCTCATCCTGACCCCGCTGGGCCTGCTGCTGCAGCTGTGTTTGCCAGCTGTGAGCCTGGCGTCTGGCACCAATCAGTCAGATGAGCGGTGCTCCCACTATGGGAGTGCACTAATCACCAGGGGGCAGCTCCTGTGTTGAGTTTCTGCCCCCTGGTGGTCAGTGTGCATCATAGTGACCAGTCAACCAGCCGTTCGGTCATTTGGTTGTTTGGTCGCTTAGGCCTTTATATATCCTATATAATAAAAGGCTAATATGCAAATTGACCAAACAGCGAAACAAACGACGGGTAGCTATGGCACACACTGACCACCAGGGGGCAGATGCTCAACACAGGAGCTGCCCCCTGGTTGTCAGTGCACTCCCACAGGGGCTCCTGGTGAGTGCAGTGACGGAGGTGGGAGCCTCTCTCACCTCCATAGTAGCGCTAAGGATGTCTGACTGCCAGCTTAGGCCCACTCCCCTAAGTGGCAGTCAGACATTCCTCAAGGACTCCCAGATTGTAAGAGGGCACAGACCGGGCTGAGGAACACCCCTCCACCCCCGAGTGCACGAATTTTGTGCACCGGGCCTCTAGTATAGATGTAATTCTATTTTAGAACCAGATTAAAATTATTTTATAAGCAACTTTTTAAAACTGAGGATCTGTAATGTGATTCCACATATTTTTTATTTTGATTTATCTTTATTATTGAAAGTTATACAGATGTACCTTTTCTTCACCACTGACCTCTTCCAGTCCACCTCCTAGCCCCCATCCCGGGCCTTTACCACACTATTGTCTGTGTCCATGGGTTATACATATATGCATGTAAGTTATTTGGTTAATTATTTTATAAATAACTTTTATTATACTTATTTAAGGAATCACTATATGGTATTTACTCTAGGTTGTCTGAATGTTCTAAGGCTACATGAAAACAAATGTTTAGTTATAATTAGAGAATATTTTTCTTAAAACTTCTAGAAATGATTGAGCCTAATGGAAAAGAGGACGTTCATCATCTGAGACAGATTTTATATTTATTCTACATTTGTCAAAATATAACTATTTCTGTAGCACATTTCACACATGTGACCTCCTTTCTTTTGTTCTAAAATGCCAAGCTAAATCCACAGTAAGCCTTTTACTTGCTGTTTACACTGTCTTACCCCATCACAGATCTCCAGTTGAAAAAATAGTTTCTTTTTGTCATACAGGTCTCAGTACAATTGAGCTTCCTTATCAAAACTTGCTCTGAGCTATAAATCAAAAACAAACAAACCACCTCCCCTTTTATTTTCTTATCATGCCACTACAAATGATCACTCTATATAATGTTCTTGCTAACTACTTCATACCTATTTCCACCCACAAGAATGTAAGCCCAAGGTCAGTGTCTGTCTTGTTCTTTTCTCTGTCCCCAGGGCTTAGAATAGTGCCTGGTAAATAATATATGTTTGCAAAGGTTTGTTAATTAAATAATTCAACCTGGATGAAATGGACCAATTCCCTAAAAGACACAACCTTCCACTACTCACACAAAGGAGAAATAGACAGTCTGAATAGGCCTATATGTGTAATATAAATTGAATAAAAATTAATAACCTTTTAAAAAAGAAAGCACCAGTCCTAGTTAAGTTCACTGATGAATTCTAAACATGTAAAGTAGAAATTATACAAGTTCTCTCCAATATGTTTCAGAGGATAGAAATAGAGGAAATGTTTCCTAAATCATTTGATGAGGCCAGCATTACCCTAATAATCAAAACCAACAAAAAAAGGCATTAAAGAAAAAGAAAACTATACACCAATATTTCTTATAAACATAGATGCCAAAATCTTTAACAAATAATTATGAAATTGAATCCAACAATATGTAACAAGAATCGTACAATGGTCAAGTCAGATTTATCTCAGGCATACAAGGCAGTTTCAATAGATTTAATGTAATTCATCATATCAACAGGCTAAAGAAAAATCTCATAACATATCAACAGATGCAGAAAAACATTTGATAAACTCCAACACTCCTTCATGATAATAAGCCTTACTTAGCATACTAAAAATAGGAAAATCCTCAATTTGATTTTTTAAAAAATCTACACAACCACTATAGCAACCATCATACTTATTTGTCAGAAAATTAAAGCTTTCCAACTAAGATCAGGAATAAGGAAGGATGTCCCTCACACGACTACTTTTCAACATTGTATTAAAAGTCATAGTTAATGAAATAACACACAAAAAGGGAAGGTATACAGATTTGCAATAAATAAGTAAAACTGTCTTTATGCATAGAAGCCATGATTATTTATATAGAAAAGCCAAAAGGATAGACAAAAACAAGCAAACAATAAAAAACACTCCTGGAAATAATAATAAAAAAATTATAGCAAAATTCCAAGATCTAAGGCTAAAGTACAAAAGTCAACCACTGTCCATTGCAGCAATAAAAACTGGAACTTGAAATTTAAAACACATTATCATTTACATTAACATTCAAAAAAATAAAATACTTAGGTACAAATCTAACGAAATAGTTTCAAGATCTATAACAGGAATGCAACACAAATTTGATAAAAGATAGCAAAAAAACACACACAACTAAACAAATGGACAGATATTCCCTGTTATTGGATAGGAATACTCAATATTGTCAAGATGTCAGCTATAAGTTCAATGCAATCCTAGTCAAAACTCTAAGAAGTTATTTTATGGATATCAACAAACTGATTTGGAGGTCCATATGAAGAGGAAAAAGACCAAAATATCAAATTCAATCTAAAAATAGAAGACAAAGCCAGACATCTGACACTACCCAGATTCAAGATTTTTACTATAAAGACAGTCATCGAGGCAGTGTGGTATTGGCTTAAGAACAGACAAATGGCTTTAAGGAAACAATAGCGAGCCCAGGTGTAGACCCATCTGAACACAGTCAATTGACCTTTGACAAAGAGCAAAGATAACCTTTTCAAAAAATGGTGCTGGAAAACTGGACTTCCACACGCAAAATACTTGACACCCTACACAAAAGTTAATTAAAAATGGACCACAGATCTAAATGTAAAATGCAAAACTACTAGAAGATATCATGGAAGAAAACCTTGGATATTGGAATGGCTTTTTAGATTCAACCCTATCGCACAATCCATGAAAGAAACAATTGATAAACTGAACTTCATTAAAATTAAAACAACTTCTCTGAAAAAGTCCATTCCAAGAAAATGAGAAGACAAGCTACACACTAGGAGAACATATTTGCAAATATACATCTAATTAAGTACTGTTATCCAAAATATACAAAGAACTCTTAAAACTCAATAATAGGAAGACAACATTATATCGTGTTGGGAAAATTAGGCACATGCAAAAAAAAAATGAAACTAGACCACCAAATTACACCATACACAAGATGGAACTCAAAATGTATAAAAGACTTAAATGTAAGTTATGAAAGTAAAAAATCCTAGAAGAAAACATAGGCAGTAAAATCCCAGACATCTTTCACAGCAGTGTGTTAGCTGATATGTCTCTGAGGGCAAGGGAAACTAAGGAAAATATAAACAAATGGGCATACATCAAACTAAAAAGCTTCTGCACAGCAAAAGAAACCATCAACAAAATAAAAATAGAACCCATTGTATGGGAGAGCATATTTGCCAATGATACATCTGATATATAATGAACTTACACAACTCAACACCAGGAAGACAACCCATTTTAAAAATGGGCAAAGGACCTGAATAGACACTTCTCCAAAGTGATTCCAATTATATGACATCTGGAAATGGAAAAATCTATGGATATAACAAAAAGGGTCAGTGGTTGCCAGGGTTTAAGGGAAGGGAGTGATAAATAGGCAAAATGCAGAGAATTTTGGGGGCAGTGAAACTATTCTGTGTGATACAATAATGAATACACATTATTATACATTTACATAAACTCCTGGAATGTTTACCACCAAGAGTAAACTCTAATGTAAACTAACAATTTTGGGTGATAATGATATGTCAATATATATTCATTGATTGTGTCACAAATGTACCAACCAGTGTGAAGCTAATATTCAAAGTGGGGGAGGTTGTGCAAGTGTGGAGACAGGAGTACATGGAATTCTTTTTACTTTCTGTGCAATTTTGTTGTGAACATAAAGCTGCTCTAAGAAATAAAGTTTAATCATTTAAAATTTGTAAAGTAGAAAAACATCTAGAACTTTGTGTTATTAAAATAAAGACAACTCATATGAATGTTTCAGCATATGTAGATAAAATATGAGATGATTTTTATATCTAATCACAGCCAAAATGATTTAGTAAACGGTGCACTAAACTAATCCCAATGATAAAATGAATGATTTAGTAAAGTGAGGGAAGTGTAGTAAGTAGAGAGAAGGCAATGCAGAGGTAGATGATAGGAAGAGATATGTAGAGAGATCAATGCGAACGACTGATTTATATAATTCGGTAGACATATATCTGAGAATAAGAAGATAAGATGACAGATATTCACTTCTGCCACAATTTCCTGGTGAGTCTGAATCATTCTTATAAGCTTTGCATATGTGGTCATCCAGAAAATCACTAACAATACCATGAATGATCAAATTCAACAAATATTTATTGAGCCCTATTATATATAGGATGTTTGAGATAAATTACATTACCAATCCAGGCACAGACCAGCACTTTAAAAACTTTTTTAAGATAATAGAGTATATATGAGAAAAAAATAACTAGAATATTTTAAAGGGTATTAATTTTGAGATATTTGAAATAAACAGGCAAAAATAACCCCCAAAACCCAGAAGTATAAGGTCCTTGAGTAAAAAAAATATTTCCTTCTACACTATAGAGAAAGATTAGTATTAAAGTATTTCAGAAAAGCCTTGGTTTGGATAGCAAGCTAATCTGGAAGCACAAAGTATTACAGAACACAAGTTAAAGAACTCATTTCATATATAAGGAAAAGTAAGCATCGCACCCAAACTCAGAATTCTGGATGTCATCCAAACAATACAAATATAAACAAGATAAAGAGTGTCAACTAAATATAAAGAGGTAAAAATACCAAAGGAAAAAATAACTGGCACAATTGGATTGCTCATTCTGGAAAAGGCAAAAGTGCAAACAATTCAATTCTACACTAAACTGAAAGGACCTTTAGGCAGAAAATGATCAGCCATCTTTCAGCTGTGCTGACAATACAAGCGACAATAAGCTTAAGTTCCACTATGAAGAGTTTAGAAGAGACTGTCATGGCAGTAAAGGTTATTTAAGCATTAGAATAGACTATCCTAGAATTCATAGACTAGTGCTAGAGAGTTTGAAGTAGGATAAGTGCTTATTAACCTTCCAGGCTCAATTGCTGTTGTTTAGAACAGAAGAATATAGGCACTTTTAACTTCTTATTTTATCTCCATGGCAGAGGGAACAAAGATGGAATCCATGATTCAGATGGCATTGTCTTATATTTACTCAGCTAAATGTGTGTAGGGAAGTGTGTGCAGTGTGTGTGTGTGGTGGGGGGGGGGGGGAAGAGTGCGGGAGGGGGACGGTCAGGGAGGGAAGGTAGGAGCTGTCCTGCTGTTTGCAGCACGTGTGCCCCTCTATGTCCCTTGAACTTTTGATAGCATTCCCAGTTTTTCCTAACCCTGTACAACAGTCAGGTCTCCCCAACC
Organism: Myotis yumanensis; assembly: GCF_028538775.1. Taxonomy (NCBI): domain Eukaryota; kingdom Metazoa; phylum Chordata; class Mammalia; order Chiroptera; family Vespertilionidae; genus Myotis; species Myotis yumanensis. The sequence goes on from NW_027223752.1 coordinate 179,128,641, forward strand.
ACTTCCAGTGTTAAGGGGGCTTTATTATTATTTTTTATTGTTGTTGTTGTTGGTTTGTTTTTAAGTTTTTCCTTAAACAAAATATTTTATTTTTAACTTTCAGAATGAACTTATTCATAACTAATATTCAAAAACATTTTCATGAAGCACTTTTGCTCAATCATCTGAAAAGTTGAAAAGAGCATGACTTTCTTTCATGATGCTAAGCCTGAAATTAAGATTCAAAATTATTTAGTTTGGACGGCTGAAGTTCATCTCCTTTACTTCCTGCTCATTCCTCATGCAAACAAATGCTGTTTTCAAAGGTAGAATTTCCCCTGTGAGGACAAGCAAAACAATTTAAACATTTGGTTTAGACTTACACTTTCTGCTTGATTAAATAGTGGCTGTACCAGTTAATGTGTCCAATGTAAATACTATTGTACCCCTTTAAGAATAGCTATTTGTATACCTATTCAGTGTCTATCTGAATATAATCAGTTAAGCTGAACATAATAGTTTTTGGAATTAATCCTTCCTCTTAGACCTAAATTCAACAGAAAAAAATAATAAAGATTAGACCCAGAGGAAACCCTAATTTTAGAATATGGGGCACATATCAATACACTAAAATTTTGCCTATGAATTTCTTAATTTGATAGGATTAGTACAAAGAGAGAAAAAACAACTGTGGAACTTTTGAAGAAAATATATACCCTGTACTCTCATATTGTTTTACTGCTTATTTCTGTAAGAGTTAAAGTTTTATGATTTTTTCCTTTTAAGTGATTTTTAGCAAAATAAATTTACTTTCCACACTTTATATGACAGCATATCATCAAGTAGAGAAAATTCTGTACACAATTCTGATGTGTTATTCAGTTTTGCTATGGGCCCTAAATAAACAGAATTAAATGGCTTCTAAAAATATAGATAGAATATTTTTTAAGTGTTGGGTACAGTTCTTTAAGTTTTAAAAGTTTCATGCTGTTTATGTGTTACATTACTGCATGATACACTGTCTCACGTTTCTTTTAAAAATTGTTCAAAGTGCTACTCTCTTTTTAACTATTGCTACAGTTCAAATCACATGAAAATGTTCATCATTTATGTGACATCTACAATAGGCAACTACATTGTGCTAAATACTTCTTTTTTCCTAATTAATTTTATTCTGTGTGTTGTCATACTTATCCAGTAAAATACATTAATACTACTTGGTACTATATATTGGTTCAAGCATGGAGTCATACTGCCTTGGTTTAAATCTCACTTACATTACTACTGACCAGTTGTGTTTACTACTGACCAGTTGTGTTTACTATTGACCAGTTGTGTGACCTTGAAAATGTACTTGACCTCTGCAAGTCTCAACTTCCTTCATCTTTATAGGAGAATAATTATATTATCTACTTCATAGGTCTGCTGTAAACTAATGTGCTCAAGCCTTCTAATGCAATGCCTGACAGCTATAAATACACAATGACTACTAACTATTCCTAGTGCTATACTTATTAACATATGCAATAATAAATTAAAAGATAAATGCATTAAAAATTTGAAAACATCATCAGGTATAGACATAATGGGAATTTTAAAATATAAGCCCACTAACACCACAGATTCCAATGATTAAGAACTCTCTATCAATCTACTCATCTAGTGTACTTAGATTCCAGCAGAAAATAGATGGAACATTAAAACTAGTGTACTTTGAAAAAAACTGTCAAAGGGACTATTTACAATACATGGGCAAAACATGGAACTATAAGGGAAAGCATAGAACTCCAGGTATAGTTACAAAGGGGCCCCTTTAACACTTTTTGCTGAGAATGGAATGAGCAATCACTTGAATCTGATGACAATGGAGATTTTGATGATAGGGCTACATGACAGGACTTGAGACCTTTGGTCAAGAGACATAGGCAGCCTGCTGAGTCTCTGCAGATTGGGTTCCAAGGAAATAAATAATCCCAAATCACTTTTCTTGCCCCACTCCAATCTCTTGCCCTTGATCCTCTTAGAGAAAATTACGAGGGCAAAGGAGCCCACTAATGAGTCAATATAGGTCTAAGTCCTAGTGCACAAAGCAGATCGGACAAATGTAGAGAATGGATTGGACCTCCAATCTATCTAATGTTAAATGTTTGGCAGGTGAATACAACATAATACAGATTCAATGTCTGGTGGTTATGACTGCACGTACTCTCACATGGTAAAACTATGTTAAGACAATAAATACTTCATTGTCACAGAAGTTGCTAGAATGTTTGCTAAGTCAACTGCTGATAATTCCACTGAGCAGAGTATGGATCCTGCCCAGTGGAAAGAATACTACTATTCTTGTTGGTACTTTTAAATTTTCATTTTGTGAAATTGTGTTTTATTCTCTTCACCTCTTCTTTCCCAACCTCCATCACAACCCTAGCTCTTTCAGCACATCTAGCACTATGGCTGCCGGTGTGGTAATACAAGTGACCTGTAGAAATCTTCAACATGACCTTGCAGGTTAATCTTTTTGTTAACTTGGTATAAATTTAGAAAAACATGAGGTTTATTAATTTCATAAGTTGGTTAAATCCATATTCAGAGCTTTAATGACTATAAATAAAGTTTCTACCTAAGCCACATAATATAAAACTGGGGGCCCGGTGCACGAAATTCATGCACTGGGAGGCGGGATGTCCCTCAGCCCAGCCTGCCCCCTCTCACATACTGGGAGCCCTCAGGGGATGTCCTACTGATGGCTAAGGCCCACTCCCTGCTTCCCTTGGGGAGTGGGCCTAAGCCACAGTCTGGCCTCCCTTTGTGGGAGGTGACTGGGCTGATCAGGAGAAGGTGCCAGCCACTGCCAGTCACCGCAGCACCAAGGTGTTTTCATCAACATGGACTCCAGTCCCTTCACCATGGAAAACTGACAACTTTCTTTAGGTATTTTCAAGATGTATCTTTCATAGGATATGACATTTCTTTATTATTTTCTTTTTTTATCCTCACCTGAGGATATGTTTCCATTGATTTTTAGAGAATGTGGAAGAGAAAGGGAAAGACAAAGAGAAACATCAAAGTGAGAGGAGCACTTTGATTGGTTGCCTCCTGCATGAGCCCTGACCTGGGCCCTGGCCAGGGAGGATCCTGCAACCTAGGTACATGCCCTTAGTCAGAATTGAACCCAGACCCTGCAGTAGGCAGGCCGAGGCATTATCTATTGAGCCAAACTGGCGAGGGCAGTATATGACATTTCTTAACCCTCCAGCAGCAGACCTTCATTTTTTTCTCCAGGAATGAGGTGGAAAAACCCTACATCACCTTCTTGGATTCTTATTACCCAAGTTACTAAGAATATTACCAGTGGCATACAGGGAGCTTAGCCAATGAGCGGTCAGAAAAGGTGTTTCCTCTGTAGTTCACACCAATCCCCGGCTTGGACCCTGCCCAGGCCTAAAGCCTTAGGTGGGGAGTTAGGCCTGGGAAGTGGACCCCCAGCCTCGTATGATCCCCAGCTCCACACCGGCCCAGGCCAGAGGAGCAGTAGGCCTGGGCAGGGGACCCACAGTCTGCTCCTATTGCCTGCCCAGACTAAGACCTCTGGCCGGGGCCTTAGGCCTGGGCAGAGGACCTGAAGCATGCTCTGATCACAAGCTCTGCCCCTGCCCAGGCCTCAGGCTTCTGGCCAGGGCATTAGGCCTGGACAGGGGACCCCCAGCCCACTCTGATCACCTACCCAGGCCTCAGGCCTCTAGCTGGGGCGTTAGGCCTGGGCAGGGGACCCCCAGCCCACTCCGATGGCAGGCTCTGCCCCTGCCCAGGCCTCAGGCCTCTGGCCGGGGCCTGAGGCCTGGGCAAGGGACCCCCAGCCTGCTCCGATAGCAGGCTCTGCCCCTGCCCAGGCCTCAGGCCTCTGGCTGGGGAATTAAGCCTGGGCAGGGGATCCCCAGCGTACTCCAATTGCAGGCTCCGCCCCTTCCCAGGCCAGAGGGGTGTTAGGCCTGGAAGAGGACCCCCAGGCCACTCCAATCACCTGCTCAGGCCGAAGGCCTCTGGCTGGGTCCTTAGGCCTGGGCAAGGGACCCCCAGCCCGCTCTGATAGCAGGCTCTGCCCCTGCCCAGGCCTAAGGCCTCAGGCCAGGGCACTAGGCCATGGCAGGGGACCCCCAGCCCCGTGCGATCGCCAGCTCCTCCTCTGCCCAGGCCTCAGGCTTCTGGCTGGGGCAATCGCTGGCTCCACCTCCCCGGGTGGTGTCTGGTGCTGCCCGCCCCGCCTCCCTGGTCCCTGATCTGGGGCCTGGATCCCACGGGTGGCTTCTGGCGCTGCCCGCCCCATCTGTAGTAAGCAAATTTAATGGCCATCTTTGTTGGGTTAATTTGCATACTCTTCTGATTGGCTGGTGGGCGTAGCAAAGGTATGGTCAATTAGCATCTTTGTCTTTTATTAGTGTAGATAACTACATTTTTCTTGCTCCAGGTATACACTATTTTAATAAGTTAAGTGTTAAATTTGTGGTTTAAAATTTATCTAATAATGTTGTTAATATCCTCTAGTTCATAATACATAAGAAATATTTACTATTCATTTACATTCATATAGGTGACATAAAGGAAAATCATTTGCAGTACATTGTATAACAATAAACAAAATTCATAAAAAATAAAATTTTTATAAAATACATATCTGAAGAAAAGTGAGTGAAGAGAATAGGATTAATCCATGTGGACAAGAATGTTTATTTCTTTGTTTGGTCTTTCATTCATAATTACACTTGTTGATTGAGGAAATTTTTTTGGACTCCTACTATGTGACATGCAAAGCAATTTAGAATATCAAAGATTTATTTCATATATTTTATTTAGCCTTAAGTAGCTTAAAATGTAGTAGAGAAATATGTCACTCACATATATAAGTGATTAAATTATTATAGCTAAGAAATAATATCAGGTAATAGTATGTTGACACATTCTATCTAATAAAGAGGGAATATGCTAATTGACCCTCACACTGTCACAAAAGATGGTGGCACCCACAGCCAATAAGGAGGGAATATGCTAATTGACCGCCCACCCTCAAAGATGGCGGCACCCAGTCCCCTCAGCCCTTCTGGGGAAGCAGGTGTGCAGCAAGGCTGGGCCCACCCCTACTGCACACCTGCCTCCGGAGTCCCCCAGTCCCCTCAGCCCCCCAGCCACCCAGGGCCGGCCCAAGGCTCAGGCAAGCCTCTGATGGCGGCTGCCCAGCTGCCTGGGGCTGCCCGAGGCTCAGGTAACCAGGGCCGGCCAAGGCTTGTGCTGCTGGCAGTGGCAGCAGCAGAGTTGTGACGGGGCATCGCCTTCCTCTGATCGCTGGGTTGCCTCCTGCCCCTGAGGGCTCTCGGACTGTGAGAGGGGGCAGGCCAGGCTGAAGGACCCCCCTTCCAGTGCATGAATTTTCATGCACCGGGCCTCTAGTAGGCTATAAATAACATTAATAACAGCAGCAACAGAATCAACACTTGTAACATGTTTATATTTTGCAGGCATTAGTTAATTTAATCTTCACAACAACCACATGGGATATTACTGCTACTATCTCCAGTTATACTGAATAAATATAAAATATAGAGATTTTCCATGAATTGACACTGACATAATGCTAGTAAATGTTACAGTGGTGACATCGAGATAAACTGACTCTGAAGGACTGTGCAAAAGAGAATGGCAGGACTAGTCTAAGAAGGTAAAATTTAAATAGATCTTGAAAACAAATTTAGACAAGGAAGGAAGAGAACAGATGGATTCAATTAGAGGAATCAATGTGAGCAAAATAATGGAGCCTGAAATGCATGCAGCAAATTTAAGACACCATGCATACACCTGAATATTTGGAAATAGTATGAATAGGATAACAGTAGTAGCTAATGAGAATGTATTTCAAATTTAAATAGGTTTTAAAAAAGTGACTGGGTGTACGCTGTAGTTACATTTAGTGGAATATCAGCTCACTAAACTTGGTCTTAATCCTGAAGTTAACATACAGTCACTGTAGATTTTCAAGGAAGTCATTCTTTATATGGAGCCGTGTCTCCAGGAGTAAATGATTCACAAGATATATATTTGTAATTATTTTTTTGGCTTGGTTAGGCATATTTCTTGCAACAAGCAGATAAATAAACTACATATCTTACTGAGAACCTTTCTAATATTTTAACACTACAATAAAAGCAATCATGATATAATTGAAAACCGTATGAATATTTTTATTAACTCATCGTTTTTTTGTCACCTAAAATTACTAATGGGGGAGTGTAGAAATAATAATAAGCTTACAAAAGCGCTTGCAGTGGTTTAGTTCATCTTCTTTAATATACAGGCAGAACTCAACTACATTAAATCAAACAGAAGAGCTTTCAAATTCAAGTGCCCAGCAATTTATTCTAGAGTCACTGCAATTTTTATATTTGATTATTTGACTTATCTTAGCTTCTACCAATAATCACAGCCAGCCTTCAGCAAAACTGAAAGGAAAAGCCATTTGTCTTCTAAACCAATTCTCATTCACTTTTCTTGCCCTTCTGTCATCCATATTTCAAATACCCAAATCAACCTTCCTAGTTCATCCCTATCCCCAAAGGGGAGGTTATAGAAGAAACACCAACATATCTTACAAGGTTGGATAAAATACACTCCAAAGCTTTATCTAGAATGTCTGGAATTCAATAATCATATGAAAAATGATGGCTTATTTTACACAGCAGAGCCTGAGACTCTACTTTCAAATGGGGATAAATTTGTTTAACTCATCCATATTAAAGTATTCATATTTTAAAACTCCAGTCAGTAAAATTATGTGAAAAGTTGAAATAATTCTGTAATAAATGATCTAAAGTAATTCCTATGAAAAAATAGAACTGAGGTGGAATTAATTATTCAGGTTTCTGGTATGTATTGATTAAATTATATGAATAATAACTCATTGTCCCTACATTTATCTGAATATATTTAAATGTATTAGTCTTTGTGTTCCCAGTACCTCAATTACAGCCTATAATAGTTAGATGATAATGTCTCCTAAATGAATGAATGATGAAAATCAGCGGTGCAAAGATTAGCTTGAAAATGGAGAAATTAAGATAATGATCTAATCTGAATTTCAACACGGTGGAAAAAATCTGAATTTTAAAGCATCTTTCTTGTTAATAATTTCCAAATCTTTGATATTTTATCAATGATATTTTTGTGAGCTAATTCCACTGTGAAGATATAAATAGAATTATATTAACCCTCTTGGAAATAGTAACTTTTAATGGGAGTATGTTAACCAGAATATATCCACTGATTATAAAGAATTTTGCTTTGCAAATTACTTTGTGTTTTTTTGAAATTTACTAACTTGTAATAACTTTCATGCTATTATGAACTCATCTGCCACAATGTTTTTAACTTATGGGATTTGTGTTAGCCATCTGGCTAATTATTATCTAATAAATAACTGTTCTCAGAGTTCTATCAGCATCTAATAATCTCTATGATAACATGTATCTATCTTATTAGATATTATTGATATGGAATTACCACTTACTGTCACACTTTTGACATCAGTAAGGTAGTTTAAATCCTTTTCCTTTTACTGACTGATTACTTTTTAAAGCTTTAGTAAGTTTTGCTATTTTATTTTGGCATTTTACATTATTCTCTTTTCCTTAACCCTTTGAACTCTAAAAACAAATAAATGAAACAAGACAGGCTACTTCCAGATGGCTAATAAAAACTCCAACTACTACGCTAATATGTAAAAACCCAGCGTCCATAACGTCCAAAATGACTGAAGGCTCGACCAACCAGAAGTCAGCACTGACTGCCGAGGGGCTGTGGATCAGGCCCAGAGAGAGGCCTGGAGAGAGAAGCAGGGTCTGATCTGTAGCCTCCGAAGCAGCTGTTGATCAGCACTTGCCTCTCTCTTTCTCTGGGGCCTGGCCAGCAGCCACGCCTCTTTTTCTCTTGGGGCTTCCACTGGGGCTGCTGATCAGCCCTGCCTCTCTGATCAGGCATGGACATAGGCCCGGAGATGCTGACTGGCATAAAAATCAACCAATCAGAACCAAATCTGGGTGAACTGCAAGGAGCCAAAGGCTGCCTAGGAGGCAGAGCTTTTGATGCTGACTGGTATAGAAACCAGCCAATCAGAACCAAATCTGGATGAAATGTGAAGGCAGAACCTAAGGTGGGGGCTGAGGAGTGGTTTTAAGGGCAACAGATGTTTGGTGTAAGGTGTAAGAAAGTGGTTCAATTTTTTAATGACCTGTTTGGCAGTATAGTGCATATGGCTGGCTATCAGTCCAGATATAGGGGTTATGTATTTTTGTCTGCCAAGAGCATCTCCTCCTGCTGAAAAAGGCTCCCCCCCCCCCCATTTAAGCAATCCTATCCTATATAATCCATCTATACTAATAAAAGGGTAATATGCTAATTAGACCAGGTTGACCGGCCATTTCCTGGATGTCTGACTTCCTTCTAGACAAAGTAATGGTGGTGGGGGCTGAGGCAGAGACAGTTAGGGGCAGTCAGGCTGGCAGGAGAAGGCAGTTTGGGGGAGATCAGGTTGGCAGGGGAGAGCAGTTAGGGGCAAGATCAGGCTGGAAGGGGAGGGCCATTGGGGGTGAGATCAGGCCGGCAGGGAGGGCAGTTGGGAAGGAGATCAGGGCTGGCAATGGAGGACAGTTAGGGGTGATCATGCAGGCAGAGGCAGTTGGGGGTGAGATCAGGCCGACAAGGGAGGGCAGTTAGGAGTGATCAGGCAGACAGGCAGAGACAGTTAGGGGCGATCAAGCAGGCAGGCAGACAGGTTAGGGGCGATCAGGCAGGCAGACAGAGGCAGTTAGGGGCAATCAGGCAGGCAGGCAGGTGAGTGGTTAGGAGCTAGTGGGATTGGGCTTAAACCAGCAGTCGGACATCCCCCAACGAGTCCCCGATTGGAGAAGGTGCAGGCTGGGCTGAAGGAACCACCCCCCACTGCATGAATTTTGTGCACCGGGTCACTAGTATTCCTATAACATAGTTTAGATAATAGAAAAAAGTAATTTATTAACTTTTAAAAAGTATGTTATAGTTCTATAACAAACTTTATATAATAGAAAAAATAGCTTATTATCTTCTTTGAATTTTCAATACCTCTTATTAGAAATGATAATATCAATATCTTAACCTAATTATTATTTGTATACATTAAGTAGAACCTACCATAGTCATTTTTTTTTTTAACATTTGCATGGTCTCAAAGGTAATCACTTTATCTTAAATAAATAGTTATGTGGCTCAGTGGTTGAGTGTTGACCTATGATCCAGGAGGTCCTATTAGATTCCTGGTCAGGGCACATGCCAAGGTTGTGGGCTCAATCTCCCTTGGGGGGCATGTAGGAGGCAGCCAATCAGTGATTATCTCTCATCATTGATTTTTCTATCTCTCTCTCCCTCTCCCTTCCTCGCTGAAATCAATAAAAATATATTTAAAAAATAAATGAATACAGGATTTTAAACAAAAATATAAGTTCTTTACAGCAGGCAACTTTTCTTTGTTTGTTTTTCCTGCATAGTACATAATTGTAAAAATCAATAATATAGAAATGAGGAAAGAATCTGTAATGCCTTAACATTTAAAAATTAGCTTGTTTGGAAAAAGTTAAGAACCACATTATCTCGCTCATAGTGGAATATAAAACTGAAAGTAACAAATGAACAAGAAAAACAAATAAAAACTCATAGACACAGAAAACAGTGTGGGGGCTGGAAGGGGTCTGGGAGTTCGTTAAGGATAAAGGGAGTAGAATATAGAATGACAGAAGATGATTTAAATTTGGGTAGTGGGCATACAATGCAATATCCAGATGATGTATCATAGAATTGTACACTTGAAACCTATATAATCTTATTAACCAATGTCATGCCAATAAATTTAATTATAAAATAATACATGACTCAAGGGGGAGAATTTAGCTTCCTAGGAAGTTAATGATGTACTTTTTGTAATTTTTGTAATCCTATAATATTGAAACTCTGATATGGAAAATATTAAACTCAAATTAATTACAAGAGACAGGTAAATTACATTGAATAACCTCTAAGCTGATTTTATTTCATTTTAATTAAAGAACTAGAGGCCCAGTGCAAATAAGCCTAACCAATGGACACAGACAACAGGGGGGTGAGGGCATGAATGAGGGGTGGTGAGGGGGTAATGGAGGGATAAGGACACATGTGTAATATCTTAATCAATAAAGAAAAAAAAGAAAAAATACACTACTCAATATTGTAATTTAAACATATTAACTGTCTAATAGCCATGGGCTGACACATATTAGTGTTTGTATATACAGTAATTGAATATAGACTTTTAATAAAAGAACATGCCCTTTTTGTGAGGCTGAAGGTACTTTTATTGATCCTTTTCCTTCTTCATTACCATTGTGAGAAAAATTGATTCAGTGATTCATTTGGGTTAAAAATAATATTCAAATATGGTCATTGAATAAGTTTTTAAAGGCATTTGCTTCTTCAGATGCTTTTCATTTCTGACTAAACTACAGTATTCAACAGATATGGAAATAATTCTTAATGAGAAGAAACACTCCCAGGACATGAAATTGCTTCAGGGAAGAAATGTTACATGCCATCAGAAAGCAAATAAATTCCCTGGGTCGGCCCTCTCATGTGAATTTTAGTAAATTACTACAACCTGTTCTGTCAATACTAATGATCTGAGCATTTATCAGAGATGCAATAAAGGAGAGAACATATGCAAACAAAAACCTGTTAACTTTTCTTAGTTGGTCAAAAGAAATCAAAGGAAGTTTTCCAGGCTAGGTGAAGAGAATAACTTAGATTTCTGGTAACTATTCAGCAAGCTACTTTGTAGCTTACCACAAAAGATGGACTCAGCTACACACACACACACACACACACACACACACACCCCACACACACAAAACATAAACACAAAACACAAACACATTTACACAATGGCAACTTGATTTTTCTATATCAAACAGTGATCATGTTTTTTTTTTATTGCTTCTACATGATTCCAAAGCTGTCATAACAAATAAATTGAAGATAGTATAAGAAAAACAATATGCATGTAATAAAAAAAACAATATAAACATATGAAAGCAAGCCAGTTAAAAAATTCAAACCATCAAAATATGGTTAAGAATACTACATACAACTGATTACTTAAAAACAGCATTTAATCTAGAATTCTTTTTGCCCTGCATGGGTCTTACTGGAATCAATATTACTCCCAAGGCTATAAAAGGTAGTAAAACAAATTAAGATGTTTGTTTTGGTTTGTAAAAGGACATATATCAATAACACCCTTTCTAAAATTTGCTAATTTAAAAAAAAATTAGTCTACAGTAATTTCACTGCTATTTAAGCTCTACATTAAGAATTTATCTTCATGCACCTGAAATTAGTTTAACCTAAATGTATGTCAATGTAGTTAAAGAGAACTCACTACCAAGAGTAAGAGGGTAATTTGTTCAAAATCAGATATTAGTAAAACTTGGAGAAACAAAGTAATATAATAACAATATCTTCATTTTAGAATTATTTTTTTTCTCATTTTGAATTGACCCTCCTCGTTAGATCTATTAATCAACGGCTTCAGTTCTGATATAGTTTTCCTCTGTGCCTTCCAGAAGTCCTGCAAATATATGTAGTGTTTTATACCCAGATGTTTTGTCCACTCCTGGTAACTTTCTATGAATAGTATGTTATTTACATTGTATCAATTTTTACAGTATTTTCCTAATTCTTAGTATAGTAGATAACACTGAAGAAAAAGCAGAACTTAGAAGCAGATGTTCCGGAAGCAAGAGGTAGAAGATATTGCACAAGAAAACACTGACCTTTCACATCTAACATCCATTATTTAACTTCTTCACTCAACAAAATGACATTGTATCTTATATGTGCTAATTATGCAATTCCTGTTTTCAAGAGAACCAACTTAACCTAGCATATGGTCCTGAGGAAATGGACATAAAGAACATAAAATATGATTTTATGGGGAAGTGAAGCTAAGAATAAGACCTACTAAATTAAATATATGTCACTCTGAAGGATGCTGGACAACCACTGGGAATTAGAAGAGGATTGCATACCAAAAGTAAGACTAAGAGATTTCTAAAGATAACCCTTTTTCTCCTTCACAATTTTATGAAGGTCGACACTGGCAATATGTTTAAAGCAATCAAAGGGTACTGAATAGAGTTGACCATGGGGGGCATTCTTTGTACTTGAGTGATCTTTTTCAATATAATGAATAAAGAATTTCCTTGAAAGAAGAAATGAAATTTAGAGTAAAGCAGTGACTGTATTCCACAATGAATGTGGGGCTACTTATCCAATCCCGTCTTCCAAACCCTGTTTCACTCAGGATTTACATTGCTAAGAGTGGATACAAAGTGATGAATTTAGAAAGTGTTCAAGTGGGATACTAATAACTACTATAAGCATATAAAATTATCAACATTCAGCTAATAAGCTTTAACAAAAAATAAAGTGTAATATTTGAAAAGGTAAATGATTAGCTTCTCTTTTCCAAAGACAAATATGTATATTAGCTAAAAATAAGAACGTCGATATATATTTTTCTACCTCAATGTTTACTAAAGACATATTTATAATTACAACTGGTAACAAGTTAAAAAAGGAATCTTTTTCTTTTGAATGATACTTAATAAAATGAAGTTAATTTTTCACCTTGATCAACCTAGAAAAAATATTAACAGAGATTATATATTTAAAAAATATATCAATATCAAAACTGCACCTGACTCTTTGTACTTCATTACCTTCTTAATTATTATTGCTTGATAATTTAGACATTGAGACAACTACTGTAGATAAATGCATTATGAGAAAATATTACACTTATATAATAAAGTGATTAAAGATGGAAACAAAGATCTCCCTATACTGTATATGTCCATCTGAATAACTCTGGGCATGTGCTGATAACCTCAGTCCTATATTAGCTTCAGAAATGAATTTCCATCTGTCTTTAGATACTTACATATGCTAATTACCCTTGTATCTTTAACTGAATATACAAAAATAATTTTTAATCCTATCCCCACAAACATTTCAGTTTTTTAAAGTTCCATCTCAAGAGAAAATATATAACTTATTTATTCAATATAGAAACCTATGTCACTATTACCCTCTTTTCCCACCCAAATCCAAAACCACATCTTGTTAATACTATTTCCAAAATATCCCATCGTTTTCTCCTTTCTCTTTTCCACTGTCATATCATAGCTCAAGATATTTCAATTCATCTCTTTTTTTGGTTGTCACAATGGCCTCTATTGATTCTTTTCCTTTACTATGCCCTGCATTGCTATCAAGCTTGTTTTGCCCAAATAAGGATGTCTTCATATTCATCGTGCTCAATCACCTTTACAGACTTCTATTGTTGATTGTAAACTCTTTTTAGTTTAGTATTTAATGCACTTCAAATTTTAACACCAATCTGTGTTTTCAACTGGATCTCAGGGCGTTCTGCTTGGTACATGTACACTCGTCTTACAAAAGTTGATTCATTGTTCCTAAAATGCTATGCACTTCAAGACTCAGAGGTTATTTAAACAAGTCAATCTCCCTAAAGTGTCATTTTTCTTTTTTTTGTTGTTGTTAATCCTAGCCCAAGGATATTTTTCCATTAACTTTTAGAGCATGGAAAGGAGGGGGAGAGACAAAGAGAGAGAAACATTGATGGGGGAAAGGCATATCAATGGGTTGCCTCCCGGACAACCCTGACCAGGGCTGGGATAGAGCCTGCAACTGAGGTACTCTCCCCTGACAGGAATTGAACCCAGAACCCTTTCATCTGAGGGCCGAAGCTTGGTCCACTAGCCAAACTAACCAGGGCGAGTGTCATATTCCTTTATTCATCTGTCAAAATCCTACAAATCCTATAAAGATCAGCTCACACATTACTACTGGTCCTCCTAAAATTAATCAATTGCTTCCTTCTGCTGTTCACTTTAACTATTTTGTATAGTACTTCTATTGAGAGATTAGGATTGGGACTGGCTAGTCTCAATGACTTTTTTTCTTGAAATTGGAAAGAGAATAGGATGTCTTCTATTCAAGAGAGTATCTGATCTCAAGAGAAGAATTAGTACAAACTTCTATAAGTTGAGGCTGCACATAAACAAGAAAGCACTAGGGTAAAAGGTTATATTATATTCAGAGTTAGTGTTATTTTTCCATGAAAAGAATTCATGTATTCTATCAAGAATCATCATGCTCTCTGATCGGTAGGACAAGAGCTCTGCAGACCCTGTAATTGTATGTGATAACAACACAGCTCTTTCTCATCCTTGGTAGGAAGACAGCATAACCACACACTTCGTTTAAGAGCCTGTATTACCTTGCTATTTTTTCATAGATTCTAGTTAGTGATAGAACTCAAGTTGGAGTACTCATTTCCTGAAGTAATCACTCTTGGCTAATTGTCGTAGCAAACTATTCATTTCCTCCTGAGATCTGTTCATTCATAGGCTCTAAGAGCAGCTATTACATGGTTCTTTTCACTCGTTCTCTCTTGATATCTTCCTCCACTAAGTATAATCACTTGGTTAATATCAGCAAATTGCCACCAATTAATATCAAATTGAGATAGCTACCAGATTTTCACTCACTGGGGACAAGAAATCTTCAAGAGTTTGGCACATGTTCAGTAAATGCTTAGAGTTAGCTACATCATTTTGTAAAAATATCTAATTTAATCAGAATTGAATTTTTATCTTTTCAAACTAAATAAATCTGTTTTCCTTATTTTTATCAACATTTTAGCCAGAGATCAGTTGCATTCAGGGTGAGATGGCCAGCCACAGACACTTGAATGTAACAGTAATTGAAAATAAAAAAATAAACTTTCAGCTACAGTGACCACAAAAGATAGTCTCAAATTACTAACTTTAAAATAATCTTAACAATAAAAAAATCATCAGCAATTTTACAGAAATAAATATGATTAAAGGGGGATATTATGAACAACTGTATGTCAAAAACTAGCTTATCTAAAAGACAAGACAAATTTCTCAAAAGACACAAACTACCAAAATTGACTGAAGAAGAAATTGAAAATCTGAATGGGCTAAACAAGTTAAAAAACTAAATTAACAACAATCTAAAAAAGACACACAAAACCTCTCATAAGAAGCCCAGATCACAATGGCTTCATTGGTAAAATTCCATGACCTATTTTAAGAAAAATTAATACCAATTTTCACAAATTCTTCCACAAAAAAAGATTTAATACTTCCACAAAGATTCTATAAGGCACTGATACCAAATTAGGCAAAGACTTTGCAGGAAAATTACAGAGCAACAGCCTTTATAAGCATAGATGCAAAACTTCACCCAAGTACTAGGAGAAAAAAAGCAATCAACATATAAAAAATTATATATCATGAGAAAGTATGATTTCCATATAAAATTAATACAAAATTCAATTAATATAATAGATTATATTAATACAATAAAAGAGAAAACCCACACAATTGTCTCAATAGATACAGAAAAAGTACTTGATGAATTCCGACATTTTTATGCTAGAAGTACTCAAGTGGTAGGATTAGAAGAAAACTTCCTCAGCTTTCATACATAAAGGACAACTATGAAAAACAGCTAAATAGCATACTTCATGGTGAAAGACTGTATGCTCCCACCTAAAATTAAAAAGAAAAGAAGTACATCTGTTCTCACTACTTCTGTTCAACACTGTACAGGAGTTCTAGCCATGGAAACTCAGAGAAAGAGAAACAAACCATCCAGATTATAATAGAAAAAGTAAAACTATCTCTATTGACAGATGCCATAATCTTATATAGAGAAAATCCTAAGCAATTTACTTGAGAACTATTGGGACTAATAAACCAATTCAGATATGCTGCAGGACACAAGATCAATATACAAAAATAAATTGGATGTCTGTACACTAGCAACAAACAATGTAAAAATGAAATTAAGGAAACAATTTCTCTACAGATTCAATGTAATTCCTGTAAATATCCAAGTTGCTTTTCTTTATTTACAGAAACTGACAAGATGATACTAAAAATGACACTGAAAGGCAAGGAACTGGCCCTGATCAAGTAGCTCACTCAGTTGGTTGGAGCTTCATCCCAATATGTCAAGGTTGTGGCTTCAATCCCTAGTCAGGGCACAAACAAGAATTAACCAATGAATGCATGAATAGGTGGAACAACAAATTGAATTCTCTCTCCTCCCCCTTCTTCTCTCTTTCTAAAAATCAAAACTAATTTTTTTTTTTTTTAAAAAAAAGTAAGGAACTCAGAATAGCCAAAATAATCTTGGGAGAGTAGAGAAGGGGATTAAAAATGGGGCATTGAAAATATCCTAAATTAAACAGTGATGATGATTGCGCAACCCTGTAAATATACTGAAAACCACTGAATAGAACATTTTAAAAGGGTGGTTTATGGTATGTGAATTAGATCTCAATAAAGGATATAAAAGATTTTATGAAGGACACTGATTTTATTTCATTTTCATTAAATTCTCTAAGTATGATAAGCATTTTTAAAATTTAAGAATAAAATAATCAAGAGGATTTAGGGAGACTTTAAGTAAATAAGGAAAATTATACAGCTTGTTAATAATTTCTTCATTTGGTTCACTGCTCTGTTCACCTGACTCCTAGTCATCATGATAACTTTAAACTTTAAATAATTTTAAAATATATTCATATTTAGTCATGTTCTGTTTAATTTACATGCATAATGATCCATTGGGTAAATGATGATTATAATAGATAATAGCCAGGAAACATAAAAAACGTTGATATTAAAATTAAAATTGGTGAATAAAAATAAAATGGTAATAGCTTTGTAATTATTCTTTTTTTAAAAATATATTTTATTGATTTTTTACAGAGAGGAAGGGAGAGAGATAGAGAGTTAGAAACATCGATGAGAGAGAAACATTGATCAGCCGCCTCCTGCACATCTCCCACCGGGGATGTGCCCGCAACCCAGGTACATGCCCTTGACCGGAATCAAACCTGGGACCCTTCAGTCCGCAGGCCGACGCTCTATCCACTGAGCCAAACCGGTTTCGGCTGTAATTATTCTTTAAAATTATTTCGATAAAAATAAGATAAAATTATTATTCATTATTATTTAATAAAACAATACAGGGTTAAGTGACAATATAATGAAACTTCTATAAAGTTGTTTACCTACAAATGCTTTTGTTTTGTTTGTTTTTTTAATAAAGGCTAGCATTACAATTAAGACACATTCAAATGCTATTAGTGGGTAATATAAGACTATTTTGGGGGGCAATAAGACCTATACTTCCTATATGCTTTTATTTCATCCTGTAAATTTAAAAAAAAATAGATTTTTTTTGGACAACCATAAATAGATAGAAAGAGATAAGATTAGGAGAAACAATACTTGGTGCTTCCACATTTTACAACAGTTAATAAAATTTCCATTAGAAACAGTTTTCTTAACTCTTAAAAATATATCTCTTTTTCCTAAAGATAAAGTATGAATCATTCTAGTCTGAATGTTTAACAATTATCTCCCTTGCTGAGTGGCATGTAATACTTTAATATTTATTAAAAACTAGTGGCCCAGTACATAGACTCATGCACATTGAAAGGAAATTAATTAGAAGAAAGATTTGTGTGTCACTCGAGAACTGCCACTGCCAAGTCACCGCAGCTTGGCAGTAAACCAAATTTGGGGCCAAGAGTGCCCCAGCAACAATATAACCCATGGCCAAAGGTGGAATTGCATGGCCCCATGAGGAATCGGGCTCCCTCCTCTCTGGTTCTGGGGTGCATCATCTGAAAACCACCGCTGCCAAGTCACCACAGCTCAGCAGCTCCCGTGTTAGGAGTCTGCCCTCTGGTGGTCAGTGCATATCATATATACCGGCCAGTCTGCCAGTTGGATGGTCGGATGGTCACTTAGCCTTTTATATATATAGATGTTTATAGTCTTTCTGAGAAATGTAGCCATTCAGCTTTGATCCTGTGAATTTATAATATAAAACCTCAGTGTGATTAAATTTAATTCAGCTCAATAAGTACTAATATATCAAAAAGGCTTTTTTATTCAAGGTGGACAGTAATATAAGAATCCTGTCTGAGATAAATCTAATACACTCATTCAATCTAATGGTACTTCTCATTAAAATCTCATTATATCCTGCCACTGACAAGGATTCAGGAAACTTTTGAAAATAGTCAATATAATCATATATTTTATCCTAGGGGGATAGAGAAAAACTAATATTTTCCTTATAACAACCTTTATTGTGACTACTGAGTCTTTGAATGACAGCTCTTCTCGGTTCTAGAATACATTTTACATTTTTCCAAAAGTTCCTTGCACATATTTTAACGTATGGAATCCTTAATTATATCTTAATAGTAAACATGAAAAGAGGCAATGACATGTAACAATATCTTATAGTATTTTATCTACTGTAATCATGACAACATATTGCTGCATTTTAAACAGGGCATGTTGTAGTTTCCTATTGTAGTATCAATCATTTGGTTTTTATTTTATTCCTATACATATTGAATTTAATACCTTTCCTAAAATGATTTGTCTAATCCTTTCTTTGTATGTTTTTATTATTTTAATCCAGAGGAAACCTCCAAAGTATATCCTCAGAGCACTTGTAATTGTCACAATTCATCAAAACATGAAACACTACATTTCTAACATTTCGGCTATTTCAAAAAAGCATTTAGATAATGCTATATTTTATATTAAATACCAAGAATAATGTTCATTTTCTTTTCTACCATGTGCTTAAATTAATTCTAAACAGTTGTGTAGTCATTTAAAAAACTAGGCTAAATATCTTGTTAGCTATCTATATTATAAAAACTCAGTGGCCCTAACTCTGTAATGACCAAAGACCGGTCACCAGGAGGCTGCGTGCACAGCGAGATGCATGCGGGTGGTTGGGGCTGCGTGCACATGCTGGTGAATGGCGCTTTGTGCGCGGCAAAGCGCACGCCGGTGGGCGGGGACTTGACTCTGGGTCTCGCGGCACCCGCGGGACTCGGGGCAGTCCCGCGGCATGACAGGGTCTGGGGTCCCAGGTCTTGTGCGATTTCGTGTGCTGGGTCACTAGTAAATTATAATAGCCATATGAAAAAAAGAATACCACCAAGATATTTGTCAAGTCCAAACTTTCTCTTTTTCTCTTACAGATTTGCAACTTATCTCAGAAAAAATATCACTTAGTTTAATTTATGTTAAAGTCTAATATGACATATAAAATAATGTAAAGAGCCCACTTCAACACTTAATTGACATTCATGTTTGTCCTGAGAGCAAAATAATTTTTAGGTAATCTTTTCTTCTAAGATAGAATAGTGGTGGAATGAATTCATTTAAATTATGCAGTCTTTCAGAGACTAATAAACAGACTCTATTACTCTTAATATGTTATAGTAGAGGCCCTGTGCATGAATTCGTGCACAGGTGGGGTCCCTTGGGGTGGCCTGCAGGGATAGGGCCCCAGCTCACAGCCCCGAAGCCTTGCTTGGCACATCACCATAGCCTGGCGCCACCCGCTCACCTGCTCCACCGTGCCACTGCGGTCCTGCTCTCATTGGGGCCCATCGGGGCAGGCAGTGCCTCCATTGCTGCCTGCTGCCAGTGCTGCATCACCGACGCCCGCCATGTTCTGCGCTGCCCCCTGGTGGTCAGCAGACATCATAGCAAGCGGTCGAACTCCCGGTCGAACAATTTGCATATTAGGCTTTTATTATGTAAGAAATCTGCCCTCATGTCCTGTGTAATGCTTACAAAAGCTACTGTTTTGGGTATCTATATATATAAAACCCTAATATGCAAGTAGACCAAACTGTGGAACAACTAAACAACCAAACAACTGGTCACTATAACGTGCGCTGACCACCAGAGGGTACAAGCGAAACATGGTGGGCACTGGCAGCAGGCGGCAGAGTGTGGAGCATGGCGGACATTGGTCGCAGCGGGATGGAGGAGCAGATGAGCGGGAGTGCCAGACCAAGGCGGGATGCCGGTCGCTGTTACCTGGGTGAGCCTCTGGTTGTTACTGAAAATTCTTTGCTCCCACGTGCCACAGTCCTACCCAGCGCTCACACCTGCTGCCAGCACTGGCCCCACTCGCACCAGCTGCTGGCACCAGAGCTGCTTCTTGCACCTGCTGCTGGCGCCTGGCACCAGCCCCGATTGCTCAGCACTGTCAGTGGGTTTGAGCAGCAGCTGCCAGCCCTGATCACCACTCAGGGCTTCTCCACCTTCTCCCGCTCCTGAGGCGCGATCAGGGCGGCAGCAGCCACAGCTTGCACCTGCTGCTGGTGCCGGCCCCAATCGCTCTGCGCCGTCAGCATGTGCGAGTGGGGCTGGCACCATCAGCACATGGGAGCCTGGGAGCAGTAGCGGGGCTGCCGGCACACAGGGGACCGGGGGTGCGGAGGATGGGCCAAGACCCGCCTCTGTGCCCACCACAGCCTTGTGGCCCACAGTTCATTTCAAGATGCACGCACTGGGCCCCTAGTAAGAATTATAACAGCCATATGATTCCACTGTCACAGTCAAATAACAGTAAAGGGTCTACAGATGATGAGTAGGTAAGAAGTACTACAAAGCAGTGAGTAAGCAGTCTCTAATGCATATAAAACTTACTCCATTCTAATATGATGAGAGAGGTAGTAGCAGTTTAGAGCTTATCATGGGCATACATTTATTTTTATTTTAATCTTTATTTTTAAAAGTATTACATATGTCCCCTCTTTCCCCCCATTGACCCCTTCTAGTCCACTCCTCCCCCGACCCAGGCCTTCACCACACTGTTGTCTGTGTCCATGGGTTATGCATATATGCTTACAAGTTCTTTGGTTGATCTCTTTCCACCCACCCCCACCTTCCCTCTGAAATACGACAGTCTGTTCCATGCTTCTAAGTCTCTAGTTCTATTTTGTTCAGCAGTTTATTTTGTTCATTGGATTTATGCTAAGGGAAATAAACCAGTCAGAGAAAGACAAGTATCACATGATCTTACTCATAGGTGGAATCTAATACATTTATTTTTAAAGAACATAAAATTTTCACTACAAGTTTTTAGTATTTATTTATTTATTTATTTATGAAAATATACTTTACTGATTTTTTACAGAGAGGAAGGGAGAGGGATAGAGAGTGAGAAACATCAATCAGCAACCAAGGTACATGCCCTTGACTGGAATCTAACCCGGGACCCTTGAGTCTGCAGGCCGCACTCTATTCACTGAGCCAAACCGGTCAGGGCGGTTTTTAGTATTTAGTTGTTGTTTCAGCATCTCTTAATTATCACAATTTTATCTGTACTTTTGATATTTTAGCTAGCACCATAAAAATTAGTCATCTATTCTAATTTTGTATGTAATACATTTAGTATAACATGTTAGTCATTACTATTACATCATTGAAATGAATTTATATGTAAAAATTATACTCTTCCACCTCACCTTCCTCTCATGAAGTCCATTGTAGCTGCACACACAGGATGGACAGTGGCAGTTAGGAACATTTGGTTGAAAGTAGGCTCTTTTAAGCCTGATAGCCTGGATCAATATATTGGTTTAATTAACGGCTGTGTGATTACTGAATTGATTAACCTCTTTTTTTATTTCATTATCATTAAAGAGGTGATACTAATGGTAGGTGCTTCTTATGACTGTGGTAAGATTAAATGAGTTAATAAGTTGGCATATGGAAATACTCAATTCATGTTTATAATATATGTTATATTATTATCAAATTTTTAAAAATGTTTTAGAGCACTAACTAGTTTGGCTCAGTGGATAGAGCGTCGGCCTGCGGACTGAAAGGTCCCAGGTTCAATTCTGGTCAAGGGCATGTACCTTGGTTGCAGGCAAATTCCCAGTGGGGAGTGTGCAGGAGGCAGCTGATCAATGTTTCTCTCTCATCGATGTTTCTAACTCTCTATCCCTCTCCCTTCCTCTCTGTAAAAAAACAATAAAATATAAAAAAAAGTGTTTTAGAAATTTCAGTCAATATTTTAGTAAGATTAACACAAACTCTCAATACCCACCAATTCTACTTTGCCTTTATAGCAGTTACCATTTTTAACATCTTTATTTATCTTTATTGAAATACAAATTAAATGTCATAAAATTTACCCTTTGTGAGTATACAATTCAATTCCAACTTCATAAATATTAATCATGAGATAATTTAATACATTACCAGGTACTGTGTAAGTACCTAACCTAATTAATTCATTTAATCATCAGTCTAAATCTATGGAGTGTGTTCTTTTGGGACACACTCAATTTTTCATATGGAAAAACGAAGAATAGAGTGTTTAAATAATTTTCTCAAGGTTGCTCAGAAAGAAGTGGCTAAACAGGGTTTCAAAATCAGTTATTCAAAATTCTAGAGCCTAAGCTATTAAACAGCACATTATGTTGATCTTTACATGTCCTATTCAAAGCAATACATATTTTGCAGCATTCATAAAACATTCACAAAGGATGACCATGGATGCGGCTAAAAAATGGAGCTCCATTCAATTTTAAAAGGGACATATCACTCACTAGTTCTAGGTTATAATAAATAAAATTAGGGAAAAAATAGATTAAAAGACTCCACACCAAGAGATTCAGAAGACAAGCCACAGATTGGGAGAAAGTATTAGCAAAAGACACATCTGTTATGACTGTTATCCAAAATATAGGGTAGGGTAAAAGTAGGTTTAAAGTTGTTCAGATGGAAAGTAATTCAATAATTAATAAATAATAATAAAAGAATAAACTGTGTGTTTTGCATACTCAAAACTGTAAACCTACATTTGCCCCATCCTCTATGCAAAAACATCTTAAAACCCAACAAATATGGGCAAAAGACTTGAAAAGATGTCTCACCAAAGCAGATATACAGAGGCTAGTAAGCATTTGAATATGTGTCCAACAATGTATATTGTTAAGGAAATGCAAATTAAAACAACAATGAGATACCACTACATATCTACTAAAATGGCAAAATTCCAAAACACTGACATACCAAATACTGGGCAAGGATATGGAACAATGAGAACACTCATTCAATGCTATGGGGAATGCAAAATGGTACAGTCACTTGAAAGACAATTTGGCAGTTTCTTGCAAAACTAAACATATTTAAACCATTCAACCCAGGAATCACATTCCTTGGTATTTACCCAAATGAACTGAAAATTTATGTCCAATAGCAGTTTTATTCATACCTGCCCAAACTTGGAAGCAATCAAAATGACCTTCAATAGGTGAATGGATAAACAAACTGGTACATCCAGACAATGAAATATTATCCAGGACTAAAAATAAATGAGCTACCAAGCCCTGAGCTACCGTGTAAAGACATGGTGGAAAGTTAAATGCATATTACTAAGTTAAATTAGCCAATCTGAAAGGGTACATACTGTATTGTTCCAATTATAGGACACCTAGGAAAAGCAAAACTATGGAGACAATGAAAAGATCAATAGCTGCCCAACAGGAGGGATGAGGGAGGCATGAATAGACACAGCACAGTAGACTTTTAAGGCAGTGAAACTATTTTGTATAGTACTAAAATGATGGATATATATCATTATACATTTTTTTAAAAACCCTTGGAATTTACATTAGGAGTGAACCCTAATGTAAAACTATGAACTTGGGGTGGTAATGACGTTATCAAATAATGGTTCATCAAATGTAATAAATGTAGAACTGTGGCAAGGGATGTTGTTGTTAAGGGAGCCTGTATGTGTGTGGGGAGAGGTAGTATACAGAAAATCTTATTATTTTCTACTCAATCTTACTGTGAACCTAAAATTGCTCTATACATAAAATTTACTAATTAAATAAAAGCTTCATATATCTGGAAACTTAAAATATAGTAAATACACAATACAATCAACAAAAATAGTAATTCCCAAAATTTGTGGAATACAAACATCTCTATATACAATATACACACACAATTTAATCAGATTAGATCAGATTAAATAAATTATATTAAACATTTCATTTGACCCAGCCAGTCCAGTCATGATTTTAAGCTTTTGAAAAATTCCTGCACATGTACGGAAAGGTACATAAAGTAGAAAGCTTTATTGCAACATTGTTTGCAGTTACAGAGACTTAGAGGCAATCTAAGGTAACTGGAGGCAACATTAGCATAATAAATAAGTAAACTCTAATGAATTTGAACAATAAAATCCTATGCAGTATTTAGAAGCATTGAATTAGAATCCATAGGTATTTTAAACATAAGATTGATTGAAAAAAGAAACAGAGTTATAGCTATGTAAATTAAGCATGCACCATGGGATATATTGCATATGAAACAAGGTCATACAAGTCCACATTTAAAAAGTGCATAAAAGGAAAAGAAGGGAGTAGGGAAAATACATAAGAAAAAGGGTGAGGTATGAGGACAGGGTGCCATAAACTGAAGAATATCATTAGGTGATCCCTCTGTACCTGAAGCCCCCACAAAAGAGAAAGATTAAAAAAAATACGATGACTATAAGGTTTACCTACCTAAATATATCTACTGACCAATTAACAAACTTTTTATCCTCCAGAAAAAAATGAATATATATTACACTTTTTTTAAAATGTAGAAAGAGAAGTTTAGAAAAAACACTTCCTCAAGGTCACCCAAGCATTAATAAAAGTATGAAAAGCACAAAGACCATGGAAAATTTCTAGAGTAATATTCTATCACTGACATACCATTTTCTTTCATTAGATTACATACAAGGGGGGTCAGGGAGAATGTTAGGAAATAGAAGTGTAGTTATCCAGGGGGGGGGAAATATACAGTGTAAATAAGTCTCCCTTTTCTCTGTAGTGGCAAAATTCACTGAAATATTTTCCAGCTAAAGTAGAGAGAAGGGGGGGTAAAGTATCTAAATTTTATCTTACTGATTTTCTTTAACTCTTATTTTTTTTTAAATATATTTTATTGATTTTTTACAGAGAGGAAGGGAGAGAGACAGAGAGTTAGAAACATCGATGAGAGAGAAACATCGATCAGCTGCCTCCTGCACATCTCCCACTGGGGATGTGCGCGCAGCCAAGGCACATGCCCTTGACCGGAATCGAACCTGGGACCCTTCAGTCCGCAGGCCGACGCTCTAGCCACTGAGCCAAACCGGTTTCGGCTAGCTCTTATTTTAACTTTACTGTGCAATAGAAATGAATTACTCATTTTGAAACCAACAAAGGATGTCATTTTGTTTTTCTCACTCTGACCTTGAGTGGATTTTCCATTTGCATATTCCTCTCAACTGCTGTATTTGCTCATAATTGTTTTTGTATAATAGCTATATGTTGCTTGGAGATGTACAGTTAATTGCAGTAATCCACACTGTACACTGTAATGCTGGATACTTAAATACCCTCTTTCACACACCAGAGTGGGGAGTGGAATTGTGGGGGAAAGGCAATTCCAGAGATTAAAGGAAAATTATAGTTTTCCAACAACAAATACATTATAAATTATTAAATATCTGGTCCTTTCATTAAGAATTTTAAAAATGTTGATGTAAAAAAGAATCCTATATAACTGTTTTTATTTTTTTAAACAAAGACAAACTGAGGAAAATCTATCCTATACGCATTTCAATTTTAATGTACATGTTATCCTAAAGGTTAATGTTGATTATTGACTATGGAACCTCCCCCACCCCGCCCTTGTAAAAAAATCATTCATTACAGCCATCCTTCAAAACTTTTGTAAGCCGTAGTTGGTAATATGGTCAGAATCAGAAGAAACAGATTTAGCTATTTTATACAAAGTGCTAAACATTATAGAGAAAACAATTTCTGCTTCAGCACAAGAATTTTTGTTTCATTAAACTTCATACAATTATTTTCAGTCTTTGCCATCATTAGATATTTATTTCTCTTCCCTAATAATAAATTTGTGGATATCTTACAGCAGTTTTTAAAATATAAACTAAAAAATATTAGGAGTACAGTAAGGCATATTATTATTAGCACATAAACTTAGCATCTAATTCAGGCAGTGTTCCAAAACTTTTATTATTTAATTTAGTTTTCAAAAGCACAACATGACAAAAGTATTCTTACTTAAATCATAACTCACAGAAGAAACCCAATGCTAAAAATCAGTTAAGAAACCTGACAAGGATCATTAATGAGTAAGTGGGAATCTGGGATTTGAACCCAATCTTTTAACTACAGAGCTTGTGGATTTTTTTAATCTTTCTTGTTGAGATCATTACAGAGGTCCCCCATTGTTCCCCATTTCCTCCATCCAGCCAATTTTATTAGTATATTAATACTGTCACTAAGACCATCCATGAGGAGATCAAGTTTGATTTTAAGTATAGAAAGAGGAATAGCAGTAAGGATGGTCAGGTTGGAGAGGGACATAGATAAGTCTGTGCAACTTCTTATTCTCTACCTTCACAGCCAAAGTAGATGAGCTTTTTATATAATTTAGTTAAATATATAATGTTGGA
Source organism: Myotis yumanensis (assembly GCF_028538775.1). Taxonomy (NCBI): domain Eukaryota; kingdom Metazoa; phylum Chordata; class Mammalia; order Chiroptera; family Vespertilionidae; genus Myotis; species Myotis yumanensis. Next base: position 179,155,167 of record NW_027223752.1, read on the forward strand.
ATTTGTTTGCCAACTTTAACCTCCATGTTCATGTTTGCTGTAGGGAATGTTTACACAAGGGCAACACACATAGTAAAGCACAGTGTATCATGAAAAAAAATCATTTTAAGACAAAATATAATTAAACCATAATTTTAGTGTGCCACACAAAAAAGTATATTGGATATTTTGGTAACAGTTTTAATATAACATTTTATGCCATAAGGTTCTTGAAAATGTGTTTGTTTAACTTTATGCTTTTCTGATCTACTAGACTGATGATACAGAGACAATAAAGACAAATCCTTGCCCTCAGTGACCAGGCTGCATTGCACATTTCAAAAATAGTTCAGTGAATCTGTCCTTATTTCATGTAATCTATTCCTTTATTCCCAGATCTGAACCATTAAGAAAACATCTCAAGCATTTCATTTTGGACTTCCAAAGAAAAATCAAATTATTATCTGCTGCCAATTATACTTGGGATTTTTCAGGAACTCTGCTAGTTTTTGTCTAATGATGAGAGACTCTCACATTATCTAAGTAGTATAAGTTACAACTTAATGCACTGTTTTTAAAATAAAGGTGTCATACAAATTTACTAGCAATTATGCTAAGGTGTAACAGGATTTAAATTCTCATGCTTTTATTCAAAACTTTATCATGCATAAGTCTATGGCATTTTGAATTAATTTTACTCAGTACTTATTAAAATTAAATAAAGAAGAAAATATATGCCCCCTAATTAGAATTCATAGCAATTTTTATTTTTAAAATAACTATAAAAAAAAAGAGTGGATTAGGATAGACCAATATTGATACATTTTATATTTTACTTTAACATTAAAATTTTCACTTAGTGAAACTAATTATGACATTTAGATAATATATTTTGGGAGAAAATATTTCTTTTTATTTTAAATGTGTTAATTGATTTCTGAGAAGAAAGGAGAGGAAGAGATAGAAACATCAATGATGAGAGAGAATCACTGATCAGCTGCCTCCTGCTGGGGATCAAGCCTGCAACCCGGGTATGTGCCCTCACTAGGAATCCAACCGGTGACCTCTTGGTGCATGGAACAACTCTCAATTCACTGAGCCACACTGGCTTGGGGGGAGAAAATATAATTTCTATATATTTCTATTCATAACCCAAAATAACAGGGTTGATAACTGTAGGATAACTGAATAGAATACTCACAAGACTGAAAAAAATATATGTACCAGAAAAAAGATGTATTGAAACAACTATTTCAGATATTTTACTGACTCATCATATTATTGTATGCATTATAAATAAGTTATGATATGAATGAATCTTATATCAACCAAGATATATAACTGATTCAGTGGACTTCACAATCATTAATATAATAAATAAAAATTTAATCACTCATTTCATTATGGCAACAATCTCTACCACAACTTATAAAAAGTAAAAGGGAAAACTATAGAAATCATTCACCAACTGCTAGTGAATATAAATCCCTCCCATTTCTCCTCAGTTCTTATTTCTTTTTTAATAAATGACACTATATTTTTTGTCTTACTCAGACCTCTCTTACCTGGCCCCAATAAGTCATTCTTGAAATTGTCCAAAAATACTTGTTAAAACTATAATTATTCTCAAAGCACTGTCCAGTTTAATATTTTTGTATAATTCCCCATCAAATGAGAGATAAAGTCCTACACAGTAGTTTAACATAAAATCTTTCATGACCTAAAGTTTGACTCTATTGTATTATCTTTGTGTTATATTCATGCTTTCCTGAATATATCATACAGATGTTTTAAAATGTTGCTTAGGCTTTATCCCTACTGGAAAATTTTACGAACATATTACTACCTGGCACACTATCTTCAAGACAATTTAACTATTATATTTTGCCCGTTAAAAGGACTATTTAAAACTTTTGATTTTTATGGACTCATCATCTTTCTCAGTATGCTAATAGTATATCTATGGAAGTAAATGTTAATGACATTTTTATTCTTAAAAGCACAAAATTCCAAAAGAAGATTAAGGTGCATTGTTATGCTATTGACTTTAAATAGATTATAACTAAAGTTAAAATTTAGTTTATCCCATTAGACAGATAAAAGATGGTATCAGTTAGGGCTGCTATAACAAAGTACCACAGACTGGGTAGCTTATAACAATAGAAGTTTATTTCTCACAGTTGTGGAGGCTGGAAGTCTGAGATTAAGGTGCCATTATGGTTGATTGATTTTTTGTAAGTATTCTTTTCTGGGCTAGAAACTGCTCACTTCTCCTTGTATCTTCACATGGCAGAAAGAGAGCTAGCTAGCTCTCTGCCCTCTTATAAGGACACCAATCCCATTCATGAGGGTTCCATCCTATGAACTAATTCCCTCCCAAAGGCCCCACCTCAAAATACCACATTTTGGGATTATGGTTTGAACATATGGATTTTGGGGGGGGCACAAAAATTCACTCTGTTGCAAAAGAATAGATAGATAGATTGATAGATAGATGATAGATGATAAATAGATAGAATGAGACTTATGTAAAGAGCTGTCTTGAGTGTTAAAGTTAATTTGTTTTTCTTTATACTTATTTTTGACATTATTATAGATATCCCTATTTTAGTTACTTCTTACCTAAAAGTCCCTAATGAAGCCTTTATTCTTAATATTTTTATAACTCATATACTATTTTAGAATTGAATTAATAAATTCATTTAATCATGTTTAAAAAGGAAAATGTTACTACATTTAAAACTTTCATTTAAAATCTACTTTTATATAAATGTAGGAATTTATTCCCTTAGAATTTAGCTAAATTTTCTTCAAATAAAATATTTAAGAAAATAACTTAAAAAGTATTTTATCTCTATACTAGTGACCAGGTCACAAATTTGTGAACATTGAAAGGAAATTAATTAGAAGAAATATTTTAATATCACTATTTGCCCTTTCTCTATGATAGATGTGTCAACCAAATTCATGATCGACAATGACAGGTGGAAACACAAGAGTGATTGGCACCAGAGAGTGCTTTATTTTTTTAATTTTTAAAAATATATGGGAGAAACCAAGATGGCGGCATAGGTAAACACCGGAAATTGCTGCCTCCCACAACAACTTCAAATATACAACGAAAAGACAAAACGGACATCATCCAGAACTACAGGAAGGCTGACTGAGTGGAAATTCTACAGCTAGAAGGAAAGAGAAAAGCACACTGAGACTCAGAGGAGCTGCGGAAGTAAAGTGCAGAGGTACAGAGGCTCCAGCATGCGTGGAAAGGGGCTGATACCTGAGGACACAGCTTTCTTTTTGAATCGGGAGGGAGTCACAAGCTCCCGACTGCTCTGAACTCCGGTTCCGGGAAGTTTCTGGGGACCCAGGGCTCATACAGGGAGAAACTGGACTGTCTGGCAGCAGGCAGAACTCAGAGCTTGAGGGCGGCTTTCCCTCAGAGGTGCTTGCAGCAATTACCAGGACACTGAGACGCATGGCCCCTTAGGGCAGGGCTGAGGATCAGCCATAGCTGCTTGTTCCGCCTTGTTGATTCCAAGACCCCGCCCCACCCAGGCTGCGGCAGAGGCTTTTGCATATGAATGCCGTGGCCCTTTGCAACCTGAAAATTACCTAACAAATTGCAGCTGGGCCAGACAGACCCAGAACTTCCAAGAGAAGGCCCAAGGCCCCACAGCAGCTTGCATTGCTTCACAGCTGGGCCTCATCTGGGCACCTCCAAACCCCCAAAAAGGAAGGGGAATCTGCAGATCTCTTCTTAGCTCCTGCTAGGTAACCTCAGGCAGAGGCTAAATTAGCATCTCCTTAGATCCAAGAGCCGGTGTACCCAGTGGTCAGAGTGGGACCATCCAGATTACAACTCCTCAGATCCATAAGGGACACACTCAGGGGGCAGACTCAGTGAGCACCAAAGCCCCACTGAAGCAAGTCTTGCCCCAGAAGGGTGTCTTCAGCACAGAAGTTCTCCCACTGCAGACACAGCTGATTCTCACTGCCAATTGGCCTGGAGGTCAATTCCTCTCAGTGATACCTACAACAATCAAGGCATAACTACAACAAGACTGTGCACAAAGCCCACAAGGGGGTGCACCAAGAGTGTCCACCTCAGGTAACTGGGGAGGCTGAGCCACTGGGCCCTATAGGACACCTAGCACACAAAACCACTCTACCAACACAGGGAAGCATAAAAAATATGGAGACAAAGAAACAGGTCACAAATGACAGAAATGGAGGAAAGCAAATGACTGAATATAGAGTTCAAAAACACATTTATAAGGTTTTTCAAGAATTTTCTGGAAACCGCTGATAAATTTAGTGAGACCTTGGAGGATATGAAAAAAGACCAACTAGAAATTAAGCATACACTGACTGAAATAAAGAATAATATACAGAGATCCAACAGCAGACAAGAGGATCCCAAGAATCAAGTCAAAGATTTGAAATACAAAGAAACAAAAAATACCCAACCGAAAAAGCAAAAAGAAAAAAGAATCCAAAAATATGAAGATAGTGTAAGGAGCCTCTGGGACAACTTCAAGCGTACCAACATCAGAATTATAGGGGTGCCAGAAGAAGAGAGAGGGCAAGATATTGAAAACCTATTTGAAGAAATAATGACAGAAAACTTCCCCTACCTGGTGAAAGAAATAGACTTACAAGTCCAGGAAGCGCAGAGAACCCCAAACAAAAGGAATCCAAAGAGGACCACACCAAGACACATCATAATTAAAATGCCAAGAGCAAAAGACAAAGAGAGAATCTTAAAAGCAGCAAGAGAAAAAAAGTCAGTTACCTACAAGGGAGTACCCATACAACTGTCAGCTGATTTCTCAACAGAAACCATGCAGGCCAGAAGAGAGTGGCAAGAAATATTCAAAGTGATGAATGCCAAGAACCTACAATCAAGATTACTTTATCCAGCAAAGCTATCATTCAGAATTGAAGGTCAGATAAAGAGCTTCACAGATAAGAAAAAGCTAAAGGAGTTCATCACTACCAAACCAGCATTATATGAAATGCTGAAAGGTATTCTTTAAGAAGAGGAAGAAGAAAAAGGAACTCTTACCATTTGCCATAGCATGGATGGAACTAGAGAGCATTATGCTAAGTGAAATAAGCCAGTCAGAGAAGGATAAATACCACATGATCTCACTCATTTGTGGAATATAATGAACAACATAAACTGATGAACAAGGACTGATCCAGAGACGGAGAGGCATGGATTGGACTGTCGGGCCTTGGAGGGAAGGTAGGGGAGGGTGGGGGTAAGGGGGAAAGATCAACCAAAGGATTTACATGCAAGCATATAGGTCTAACCAATGGACACGGACAATGGGGGGGTGAGGGCATGAGCGGGGGGGAGGGGTAGGAGGTAACGTGGGGATAAGGACACATATGTAATATCTTAATCAATAAAAAATATATTTAAAAAATATATATATTTTATTGATTTTTTTTACAGAGAGGAAGGGAGAGGGATAGAGAGTTAGAAACATCGATGAGAGAGAAACATTGATCAGCTGCCTCCTGCACACCTCCTACTGGGGAAGTGCCTGCAACCAAAGTATATGCCCTTGACCAGAATCAAACCTGGGACCCTTCAGTCTGTAGGCTGACACTCTATCCACTGAGCAAAACTGGTTAGGGCCAGCTAGTGCTTTATATGTATCATGCATGTGCAAGTCAACTTAGCCTTTTATAGATATAGAATAAACTTGCTTAATTAGACCTGCTTTCTGATTTAGCTAAACTTTTTCCAGCCCAGTGAAGCACCCCAACTTCTCTTTCAGTTAATTGTCAGCAACACAGCAGTAAATATCAACACGAAGCAGATTATTACTGTAGATCACTCAGGGAGAACAAAGGGTAAAATATTTTACTGCACCAGTGTTTGACTATATTTTGTGCATTGAGAAAACCTGAGGTCATTTTCAAGGTCCACCGTATCTTACTTCTTTTCAGTCAGGTCAAGTTTCTAAGCTTTCTAAATCTCCATTTCCAGCTAATGAAAAAAAAAAAAATAGGATTCCACCAAGTCTCCTATCTACCTACTCCAGGACTTCTGTGAGGATCAAGTGAGATGAGGCACGTGAAAACGCTTCACAGACATTTGGAAAATGCTTCACAGACATTTGGTTACAGTGTGAAATGTTTCCACCTGGCTATAAAGCAAGTTGTGTTCTTGGGCTGAAGAAACTGCAAGGAGGAGGAAGCCGGGCGTTGCTAAGTGATGTCATTATCCGGTGCCCATAGCAATCATTTCAGGGCTGGGCTAGGCTGTGGGCCACATTTTGCACCATGGGGTCCGGGCTGCGATTTGGCAGGCTGTCACTCCGGGGTGGTGTCAGGGCCTGTGTCCCACTTGGGGAAAGCCGAGTGTTGCTTTGTTGGCACCAGGTCCACGCTGCCATTTATCTGTAAATGGTCAGTGCATGTCAAGGCAGCTCCTGCATTGAGCATCTGACCCCTGCATCATAGCAACTGGTCGGACAAGCAGAGGAATACTTAGCATATTAGCCTTTTATATATGTAGATAGCTGAAATGACTGCCTTGACTATAAATGGTTAATAAAATATATTATATTTTTTACTCTTTACTTTAATATCTTGAAAAGTTACAGTTTCCACTATAGATAAACACACACAAATATAGTATTCTGTCAACATCCTATCTAATAATAGACAAACATGGTAATTGACTGCACCTTCGCTACGCCTCCCATGGGCTAATCAGCATGATATGCAAATCAACTGCCAACAAAGATGGCGGTTAATTTGCATACATAGGCTCCAAGCGGTGGAGCAAAGCCTGGTGTTTCCGGGGCCAGCGGAACAGCGAAGCCTGACATTTCCGGGGCTGGCTTCAGCCAGAACTTGGCCAGAGCAAAGGCCTGGGCCCTGGGTACCGGAGGCAAACCGGTGCCAACAGCCAGGGGAAAGGAAGGCCTATTGCACATATCTCTTCGTGCAACAGGCCTCTAGTATATACATAATAATCAGATGTTTTATATATGTATATAATGATCAGATATTACATATATAGTATTTAGTCAGCTCTGACAGCAATAATTCATACAAATGTCAATGTTTCTTTGTCAGTGCTAATCTGTCAAGTATCAATGAGATAAAGGTCTGCTGAAAGAGCTATGAAACAACATATGTCTGTTTATCAGAAAATACAAATACAGGAAGATTAGGCAGAATCCTTGGAAAGCTATCCATTTAAAACCCAAGACAAGTACCAGTCTAGCAAGAATACTGGTCATCAGTTGTGGCTTTCAGAACTTCCAAAATCTAGATTTGGAATGAAAGAAAACTTTCCTTTTTCTTCTTCTTTTTTCTGTTTCTTTGTTACTTTCCTTCTATCTTTCCCTTTCTTTCCTTCATTGTTTGAAGGTAGGGGGCATTTGTTTGGGTCAAATAAACTTTCTGTTAGATATTTTATAGATACCAGAACCTGCACCTTAAATTCATGTATAACATTCAATTAGGAAGTTACTCTTTCAACAAAATGAAGAGGACATAATTATAGTGTGAGAACTAATACAGGAACAGAAAATCACATAGGAAGGAAGGTCAGAGAGAACTCAGATTAGACAAAGAAAAATTGTATTAATTGCATGATGGTGAAAACACCGAAACAAGATGTCCAGCAGAGTATAAGAACTTAGTGACAGACATTTGCAGAGCACAATGAAAGAACGCAAAACCTTGGCAATAGAGTTGAAAATGAGGTGGTTTATTTTTTTCTTTTTGTATTAAATTTTGATCAAGAAGTAAAACAATAATTTTTCAGAGGCAATACAGTTATTAGAACCAGAAACATCAAAGAAACAATATCTGGACCAAAACGGAGCTAATTCTTTCAGGATGATGGTTTTCTCCAGTTCCTAATCTTAATATGTGTATGTATCAACAATACACTAAAGAAAAAACATATAGTTTGTATTTCATAGCTTACCTTGCTAACTTTCAACATTTCTGAGATTTACTTTTTTAGTTCAAACACTTTTATAAAAATAGATATTTTTGGTATTGAAAAAACAAGTTCATTCATAAGGAAGCAAGCTATGTCTATTTCTTTGGAAAACTTATCTTGCAGATCAATGTTATGCTCCTCAGGGGCAATATTTATGAATATTTTGTTTTCAGAGATTTTCAATCATTATGAGTTTGTTCCTCAAAAGCGTTTAAGGAACATGCAAATGACATCTACACTATGTGAAATGAAAATGTATATATCTAGCATTACTTCTTAAAATGCTACTGCACACATCTAATACCACTAGCATAACAAATTACCTATTGTTCCCTCAACTCACCATGCACTTTCCCAAATCTATAAATTTCTCTCTTCTGAAATGATCTTATAAAATAAAAGGGCTGAGTTCAAAGATCACTACCTCTATGAAGATTGTCCTCTATTCCCTCAATCAGAAAATTATTCAGGAAAAGCCCAAGATCAGAGAGAAAGTGCTCCTGAGGATTCATAGTTGTAAATCAATAAACATCTTCAATAACATCATTACTGTAGGTTTAATAATGGATGACTTCTCAGATCGTGTCCTTTAGTACAGGCCATGCTATCATCTTAAAGCATAGATTTACAATGAGCTAATAATTCACAGTAAAAAAGCATCTCTCTCTCTGACAGGTCGGCTTCTCTGGGGTAGTCAGCAGAGTACAGAAAAGGCTCCTCAGAGACGTGAGGTTGTCCTGAAGCAGCCCTGGGAAAACCAAACATGGCCAATTTACCCATGGCTCCCAGAGAAGTTATACATTTTTTGATTTTGTAAATTTAGTTCCTCACATGATTTTATTTGAAGGATTCAGCAACTAATAATTAGTTTGAAAACTATTGATCCAAAAGCATGGATGGGCTGGCTTTCTACTGAGTTTTTCAGAGATTTGGGGCAGCAGGAAAGTTGAGACTATACTTCTAGCCAAGAAGATTGTTGCCAGTAACATTGGCTTTATCTTTCTACAGACAGTGAAGTAGGGATGGTGTTGACAAGCTTTTGTAAAAATCTATCCATTATAATGCATTCCTAAAATAAAAGCCATCTTATTCCCATAGGAGATAAGCCAAGAACAGGCCCACAAAGAGGACTGAAATTATGCTAATTAATAATGGTACACATCAGGAGTATATTAAAAACCTACCCAAACAACACTATTTTCAAACTTCAGAAATACCATTTATTTTTCCTAATAGAAGCTGCCACCATCAGACATATTACTACATTGGAAAAAAACAACACTATTAGCAATGACATATTCTACTCTTCAGTCAGTTAAATTTTTAGAATAAGTAAAACATTTGAATAACATGAAAAGTTGTAAATTATTACAATAACTTAGCATTCATCACTGTCACTGTAACTACTCTCCATCTGCTGATCTGTCTGATAGCCAGCATATGCAAAAGTCTTATTCTTTAATGGTAAAAAAAAAAAAAAAAATTATTCTTCAGGAGAAACTGGCCAAAGAAGAAAATTTGCAACTTTATTTAGATGTTTAAAAAATTATAATTAACAAGAAAATAGATACATTTAAAAATAGTGTGAAGATTCCAAACGGTCACTAATCCTGTTCCCTTTAATTTCAGGAGTTGGAAAATTCAGATCCGAAATATCCCACCCCAGATGCGATGGGAAGTCCTGGACAGCCTGCTTGCTCAGTATGGAACAGTAGAGAACTGTGAACAAGAGCCATCATGAAACTGAATGGCCACCAGCTGGAGAACCATGCCTTGAAGGTCTCCTCTATTCCCGACGAGCAGATAGCACAGGTTCCTGAGAACAGGCGCCGAGGGGGCTTTGGCTCTCAGCCTCTCCAGGGCTCGCCTGTGGCAGCCGGGGCCCCTGCCAAGCAGCAGCCAGCGGACATCCCCCTGCGGCTCCTGCTGCCCACCCAGTATGTGGGCGCCATCATTGGCAAGGAGGGCGCCGCCATCCGACATATCACAAAACAGACCCAGTCCAAGGCTGACAAGGTTCCCCTGAAGATCCTGGCCCATAATAACTTCGTGGGGCATCTCATTGGCAAGGAGGGACGCAACCAAAAGAAGGTGGAGCAGGACACGGAGACGAAAATCACCATCTCCTTGCTGCAGGCCCTCACCCTCTCTAACCCCGAGAGGACCATCGCCGTGAAGGGGGCCATCGAGAACGGCTGCAGGGCCGAGCAGGAGATCATGGAGAAAAGTTCGGGAGGCCTATGAGAATGCCGGGGCTGCCATGAGTCTGCAGTCTCATCTCATCCCCGGCCTGAACTTGGCTGCTGTGGGTCTTTTCCCAGCCTCGTCCAGTGCAGTCCCGCCGCCTCCCAGCAGTGTCAAGGCAGCTGCTCCCTATAGCTCCTTTATGCAGGCTCCAGAGCAGGAGATGGTGCCGGTCTTCATCCCTGCCCAGCGGAGGGCGCCATCATCGGCAAGAAGGGGCAGCACATCAAATAGCTCTTCCGTTTCGCCAGCGCCTCCATCAAGATTGCTTCTCCGGAAACTCACTCCTGACTCCAAAGTCCGTATGGTCGTCATCACTGGACCCCCAGAGGCCCAATTCAAGGCTCAGGGAAGAATTTATGGAAAACTCAAGGAGGAGAATTTCTTTGGTCCCAAGGAGGGAGTAAAGCTGGAAACCCATATCCGGGTGCCAGCGTCGGCAGCTGGCCGAGTTATTGGCCAAGGTGGCAAAACGGTGAATGAGTTGCAGAATTTGACAGCAGCTGAAGTGGTGGTGCCAAGAGACCAGAGCCCTGATGAGAACGACCAGGTCATCATTAAGATCAGCGGGCATTGCCCTAACCAGTTTAGCTCAGCGGATAGAGCATCGGCCTGCGGACTCAAGGGTCCCAGGTTCGATTCCGGTCAAGGGCATGTACCTTGGGTTGCGGGCACATCCCCAGTGGGGAGTGTGCGGGGGGCAGCTGATCAGTGTTTCTCTCTCATTGATGTTTCTGGCTCTCTATCCTTCTCCCTTCCTCTCTGTAAAAAAAATCAATAAAATATATTTAAAAAAAAAGAAAAAAAGATCAGCGGGCATAGAATGCCAGCCATCGGCTCAGAGGAAGATCCCAGACATCCTGGCCCAAGTTAAACAGCTGCACCAAAAGGGACAGAGTAACCAGGCCCAGGCCAGGCCCAGGCGCGGAGGAAGTGACCCGCCCCTTCCCCAGCACCAACTCCAGGACAAGCGGCTGAAATCCAGAGCGCCTTCTCCCCAGCAGGCCTGAGAATGAGCAGGAATCAGGGACACTTGGGCCGGGATGTCGATCAGGTTTGCCCGCTTGTTTGAGAGAGATGTTCCAGTGAGGAACCCTGATCTCTCTGCCCCAAACACCCAACCAATTGGCCCAACACTGCCCACCCCTCAGGGTGTCACCATGGAAATTCTAGCTCAGGATGCTTTTAAACGTGGATTGTTTAAGTTCTTCAGGTTCCACTGAGAGGATGGGCCAGATCCCAGTGGGAAGAGAAATAAAATTTCCTTCAGGTTTTTAAAACATGGAAAAAAAAAATAGTGTGAATAATTTTTTGTTTTTAAATGCTCACAGATGTTATTGGTACATTGATAATATTAGTAAGGCATAGTTTTACCTAGGTTGTGATCAAACAGTACCCCGAGTGTAGTACTATAATAATTAAAATATTTAAATTTCTATGGAAATATCCCTTTATGTTCTGATGCATTATTTAATGGACATGTTAATATTAAGGTAATGATGACAACTAATAATTGTTAAGTGTACATGATATAGTAAGATCTATGTAAAGTGCTTTGTGTGCATTCTCACATTTTAATTTTGAGGACAGTGTTATTATGATTATCATTCTACATATAAGTTCACTGAGTCAAAGGTTAGGTACCTTGCCTCAGACCCAAAAGAGAAGGGAAGGGAATTGAAGAGAGGATAAAAAAGGTAACTGAAGTCAAATATATGGTGATGGAAAGAGACTTGGCGTTGAGTGGTGAGCGCAAAATGCAATATACAGATGGTGTATTATAAAATTGTACAGCTGAAACTTCTGTAATGTTACCCCAATAAATTTCATTTTAAAAATGGATAATGGATGCAACACTATAAATTATGCCTATCATTACTGTTTTTGTTTTTATTAAGTTTTGATGAGAGAATAACATAATCAAAGAAGTTATTTATGGAGCTTAAGTTTATAGAGAAAGAGAAAGTGGGGATTGGGAAGATACTGAAGTCAAAGAAATCTAACTGTTCCAGAGGCTGTAATGTAATGAATAGGCAAGATGGAAAGGGAATAATGCAGGCAGGGGGCTCAAGAGAGGAAAGGAACATTATGAGAAACCAAAAAAAAAAAAAAAACAACAACAAAAACCCCCAAAACCAAAAACAAACAAAAAAAACCCCTTTCTAATAACTTTCCCTATCACCCGGAATAAAACTGGAAATTCTTATGAGAGCCTGCATGAATTGGCATGAGCTGCCTATCAATCAATCTACCTTTTTGACTTCACCTTCTAACCTTTCTCTCCCTCTACCAGCTCTTGCTTGATCACTTAATTCTAGTCAGAATCCTTCACTCATTTTCTTACAAAAGGATGTTCATGTTTCTGCCTCAAGGTGTTTGCATTTGCTATTTCTTCAGCCTTATACATTACTGTCCCACGTGTCCATTTGGCTGGCTCAATCACCTTTTTCAGGACGCATGTAAATGTTACCTGAAAAAAATCATCCCTGGTTACAAGAGAGCGCTTTCTTCCAATTCATGTCATTCTCTTTCCCTTTATCCTTTTTTATGCTTAGAACTCATCACTTCCTAACAGATGTTATGCTTATTTGTTTAATTTTGTTTGCTACCTTCCCTTCACCCTTACAAGAATGTAAGTCTTCTAATACTGCAAGAACTTTATTTTACTGCTGAATCCCCAGGGCTTCATATTTTGGAATCTATGGTTGGATAATGAATTGCATTTTTCAAAATCATGTGAAAATAATTGTTATACATGATGAAAAGAATAGAGCTGGAAATTAAATGTTTTCATTATATGTAATCAATAATTATAAGTATTAGAAACTACTAGAAGTGTTGATCTAAATTAAATTTGGCAAATTAATGGCTAACATATATAACTGATAGCAAAACAGCCATTACCTGACTGAGACCTGTTTCATTATAACTTATTCTTACAATATTTTTATTTTAAAAAAATCAGATAACTAACTTTTCTCTTTTGTTCTGCAACTTAATATTTGAGTATATTTGTTTCCATACATAGAATCTTTCCCACAATGAAACAGCAGTAAGTATGATGCAAACTAGTTTCCTTTGGGCTCACAGCATGCCTTGTAAACAGATTTATGTACATCCTCCCTGCTGCCTCTTGACTCATATTTCCCAAGATTTGAGGTATTTTAAACATAAAACAGCGAAAAAAGAAAGAAAAAATGCAAAAACCTCAATTTCTAATTTAAACTTCAATGTCATCTTGGTCTGCCACAATGTAAACAAATCCTAAATTTTCTTTTTTTTAAATTTATCTTTATTGTTTAAAGTATTACAGATGGCCCCCATTATCTATTGACCCTCTCTACCCCACACCCACCTCCCCATCCCTAGGACTTCAGCCACTATTTTCTGTGTCCATGGATTATGCATATATGCATATACATTATTTTGTTAATATCTTCCTGGACCCCACCTCCCTTTCCCTCTGAGATTCATCTGTTTGTTCCTTGTTTCTATATCTCTGGATCTATTTTGTTCATCAGTTTATTTTGTTCTTTAGATTTCTCATATGAGTAAGGTCATGTAATACATGTCTTTTTCTAACTGGCTTATTTCGTTTAGCATAATACTCTCCAGGTCCCCTGTGCTGTCTCAAAGGGTAAGAGATCCTTCTTTAGCACAGTATTCCACTGAGTAAATGTATCACATCTTCTTTACCCATTCATCTACTGATGGGCACTTGGGCTGTTTCCAGATCTAAGCTATTGTAAATAGTGCTGCTATGAAGTAGGAGTACATATATTGTTTTCTGATTTGTGTTTCAGAATTCATGGGATATATTCCTAGAACTGGGATTGCTGGATCAAATGGCAATTCCATTTTTATTTTTTTGGAGGAAACTCCATACTGATTTCCATAATGGCTGCAATAATCTGCATTCCCACCAGCAGAGTACAGGGTTCCCTTTTCTCAACAACCTTGCAAGCACTTGTCATCTGTTGATTTGTTGATGGTAGCCATTCTGACAGATGTGAGGTGATAGCTCATTGTCCTTTTAATTTGCATCTCTCTGACCAATGACTTTGAGAATTTTTTCATAGCTCTCTTGGACATCTGAATGCCCTCCTTGGAGAAGTATCTACTTAGGTTCTTCACCCATTTTTAAATTGGATTGTTTGTCTCCCTTTTGTTGAGTTGTATTAGTTCTTTGTAAATTAACCCTTTTATCAGCTGTTTCATTGCCAAATATGTTCTATCATACAGTGGGCTCCCTTTTCATTTTTTTGATGGTTTCTTTTGCTTACAGAGCTTTTCATTTTGATGAAGTCCCATTTATTTTCTCGCTTGTTTCCCTTCCCCTAGGAGATGTATCAGCAAATATATTGCTATGAGAAATGTCTAAAAGTTGGCTGCCTATGATTTCTTCTAGGATATTTAGGATTTCACTACTTACATTTAAGTCTTTTATCCATTTTAAATTTATTCTTGTCTATAGTGCATGTTGGTGGGCTAGTTATTTATTTTTTATTTTTGCATGTACCTTTCCAATTACCCAACAGAATTTATTGAAGAGACTGTCTTGATTTAATTTTATGTTCTTGCCTCCTTTTTTTAAATATTAATTGAGCATAATGGCTTGGGTCGATTTCTGGGTTCTCTGTTCTGTTCCATTGATCTATGTGCCTGTTCTTGTGCCAGTACCAGGCTGTTTTGGTTACAGTGGTTTTGTAGTATAATTTGATATCAGCTATTGTGATCCCTCCTACTTTGTTCCTCTTTCTCAAGATTGCTGTGGATATCTGGGTTTTTTTTTTGGTTCCATGTTAATTTTTGGAGTATTTGTTCTAGATCTGTGAGCTATGCTGTCAGTATTTTAATAAGGATTGCTTCAATCTATAGATTGTTTTGGGCTGGTTCTTTGAAAAGATAAACAAGATTGATGAATCGCTAGCCAGACTTATCAAGAAACAAAGAAGAGAGAATATAAACAAATAAAATCAGAAATGAAAAAGGTGAAGTAACAGCTGATACCACAGAAATACAAAAGATCATAAGAAAATATTACAAACAACTATATGCCAACAAATTGGACAATATGGGTGAAATGGACAAATTCCCAAAAACATAAAATCTGGCAAAACTGACTCCAGAAGAATCAGAAACTCTGATTAGACCAATAACAACAAATGAAATTGAATCAGTGATCAAAAAACTCCCAGAAATTAAAAGTCCCATACCCGAATGGTTTCACAGGGGAGTGTTACTATTCCAAAAAATTCAAGAGGAATGAAGACTCCCAAGCTCTTTTTATGAGTCAAGCATTATCCTAATCCCCAAACCAGATAAAGACGCTACAACATGTTAAAATTATAGGCTAATATCTCTGATAAACATAGATGTCAAAATCCTCAACAAAATATTAGCAAATTAAATCCAGCAATATATTAAAAAGATTATTCACCATGAACAAATGGGATTTATCCCAGCGAAGCAAGATTGGTACAATATTTGTAAATCACTAAATGTGATATATCACTTAAACAAAATGAAAGATAAAATTCACATGATCATCTATATATATAAAAGCCTAAGCAACCATTAGGATGGAATGACTGGACCAACTGGAACAACCGGTTGCTATATACACACTGACCACCAGGGGGCAGATGCTCAACGCAGGGAGCTGCCCCCATCCCTCAGGCCCAGATCATTGATGGGGCCTCCTGGCCAACCTCCCAGTTCCTCACCCCGGCCAGCAGGCCCAGATCACCTGATTGGGGCCGGGCGCCCTGGCTGGGTCAGGGAACACAGCCCCTTTCCCAGGGGGTTTGAGGGCCAGCTCCCTCCTCGTGGCCAGTGGCCAACCTCCCGGGTCCCCCCTAACCCCCAATTGGTAGGTCCCGAACGCCCAATCTGGGCCGGGCCCTGGGCTGGGATGGGGAACCAGGGGTCGGTGGCGGTAGACAGAGGAGTTGAGGGAAGGAGGAGGGGGGAGTTGGGAAGGTGGGGGACCACACGGTGGCAGTGCATGGGCGGCGAGGAAAGGAGGAGGCAGGAAGGCGGGGAGGCGGGGAACCTGATCAGCCCTGATCGCCGGCCAGGCCTAGGGACCCCACTTGTGCATGAATTTCATGCACCGTGTCTCTAATATCAATATATACAGAAAAAGCATTTGACAAAATCCAGCATCCATTTTTGATAAAAACTCTTAGCAAAGTGGGAATAAAGGGATTACACCTCACCATAACAAATGCCATATATGACAAACTTATAGTCAACATCATACTTGATGGGCAAAAACTAAAAACCATTTCACTTTGGAATAGGAACAAGACAGGGATGTCTGCTTTCACCACTCTTATTCACCCTAGTACTGGAAATCCTAACCACCACAATCAGACAAGATGAAAAAAAATAAAAGGCATCCAAACTGGAAAAGAGGAAATAAGGCTGTCATTACTTGCAGATGACATGATATTGTAAACAGAAAACCCTAAAGACTCCAACAAAAAACTACTTAGATTTAATAAATGAATTTGACAAAGTAGCAGGATACAAAGTTAACATCCAGAAATGGATGGCATTTTTATACACCAATAATGAACTCAGAAATAGAAACTAAAAAAAGAAAAAAAAGCAACCCAAAACAATCCTATTTACTATTGCAACAAAAAACAATAGATACCTAGAACAAACTTAGCCAAGGCAGTAAAAGATCCGTACTCAGAATACTACAGGACAGCCCTAACTGGTTTGCCTCAGTGGGTAGAGTATAAGTCTGCGGACCTAAGGATCCCGGGTTTGATTCTGGTCAAGGGCACATACTTGGTGGCAGGCTCCTCCCAGGCCCTGGCCCTGGTTGGGGCTTGTGCAAGAGGCAACCAATCAATGTGTTTCTCACATCGATGTCTCTCTCTGTCTTTCCTTCTCTCTTCCACTACCCCTAAAAATCAATGGAAAAATATCCTTGGGTGAGGATTAACAGAAAAAATGAAAGAAAGAAAGAAAGAAAGAAAGAAAGAAAGAAAGAAAGAAAGAAAGAAAGGAAGGAAGGAAGGAAGGAAGGAAGGAAGGAAGGAAGGAAGGAAGGAAGGAAGGAAGGAAGAAAGAAAGAAAGAAAGAAAGAAAGAAAGAAAGAAAGAAAGAAAGAAAGAAAGAAAGAAAATAAAGAAAGAAAGGGAGGGGGAAAGAAAGAGGGAAAGAAAGAGGGAAAGAGAGAAAGAGAGAGGGAGGGAGGGAGGGAGGGTGGGAGGGAGGGAGGAAGGAGGAAGGAAGGAAGGAAGGAAGGAAGGAAGGAAGGAAGGAAGGAGGAAAGGAAGGAAGGAAGGAAACTACAGGACATTGAAAAAAGAAAAAGTAAAACACAAACAAATGGAAGAATATACTGTGTTCATGGATTGGAAGAATTAACATAAATAAAATCTCTATAGTATCTGAATTTTCTATTTATATATCCCTGGCATAAATATATTTCATATTTATTTTATAAGAACAGTTACTGTTCCTCCCCACCCCCAATCTTTATTGTTTGAAGTATTACATAGGTCCTCCTTTTCCCTCCATTAACCTCTTCTAGCTTGTTGCCATTCCCCTCAGGCCCTCACCACCCCATTTTCTGTGTCCACAGGTTATGCATATATGCATACAAGTTCATTGGTTGATCTTTCCCCACTCACCCTCCCCTCCCTTCCTGTTTTTGTTTTAAATTAACAAGGCTTTTGTATTCATTGCTCATAAGGCATTAAAAGTATTTATTACCTTGCCCAGCCAGCATTCCTCAGTGTTTGAGCGTCAACTTATGAACCAGGAGGTCAGAGTTCGATTCCCGGTCAGGATGGTCAGGATACATGCCAGGGTTGTGGGCTCTATCCCCAGAGGGGGGGGGAGGGATGCTGGAGGCAGCTGATCAATGATTCTCTCTCATCATTGATTTTTCTATCTCTCTCTCCTTCCGCCTTCCTCTCTGAAATCATTAAAAACTAGAGGCCCGGTGGACAAAAATTTGTGCACTCAGGGGAGTGGGGGAGAGGGGGTCCCCCAGCCCGGCCTGTGCCCTCTCGCAGTCTGGGACCCCTTGGGAGATAACGACCTGCTGGCTTAGGCCTGCTCCTGGGTGGCAGAGGGCAGGCCCAATCCCTAGGTACAGCCCCTGGTTGGGCTCAGAGCAGGGCCGATTGGGGAGTTGGGGTGCCGCCCTCTGTCACGCACAGAGCAGGGCGGATCAGGGGGTTGGGGCGCTGCATCCTGTCCCTCACAGAGCAGAGCCAATCAGGGGGTTGGGGCGCTGCCCCCTGTCACTCACAGAGCAGGGCCGATCAGGGGGTTGGGGCGCTGCCCCCTGTCACTCACAGAGCAGGGCCCATCAGGAGGGTTGGGGATCTGTACCCTGTCACACACAGAGCAGGGCCGATCAGGGGGTTGGGGAGCTCCCCCCTGTCACACACAGAACAGGACCCATTAGGAGGTTGAAGAGCTCCCTCCTGTCATGAACAGAGCAGGGCCGATCAGGGGGTTGAGGAGCTCCCCCCTGTCATGAACAGAGTAGGGCTGATAGGGGAGTTGGGGCACTGCCCCCTGTCACACACAGAGCAGGGCAGATCAGGAGGTTGGGGCACCGCACCCTGTCACACACAGAGCTGCAGGGCGATCGGGGGTTTGGGTGCTGCCCCCTGTCATGCTGATCCCGGTGCCGAGAGGCATATTACCCTTTTACTATATAAGATAGAGGCCTGGTGCACAGGTGGTTTGCCCTGAAGGGTGTCCTGGATCAGGGTGGGGGTCCCCACTGGGGTGCCTGGCCAGGCTGGCTGAGGGGCTGAGGGCTGTTTTCCAGCTGGCAGGTGACTGAAGCTCCCAACCTGTCCTTTTTTTCTTTTTTTTTTTCTATTCTGGGCAGGCTTTAGCTCTGAGGCCTTGCTGCTGAAAACATTGATACAATGTTGCAGTCAGGCTGGCTGAAGCCCAGCTGACTGAAAGCGGGTTTCTGGGGTTTTGTTTAGCTTCTATATTTGCAACATAGTTGCTTAGAGTTGCAGCTGAGAGGCCGGCAAGTGCGGGGAACGTTGGAGTCTGCCATCACTGGAGCAAGCAAGCCTCCCTGTTCACTTCAGTGCATGGCTGCTGGCCGCCATCTTGGCTGGCAGATAATTTGCATAAGGATATGCTGATTAGCCAATGGGAAGGGTAGCGGTCGAATGCTAATTACCATGTTTCTCTTTTATTAGTGTAGATATTAAAAAAAATTAAAAATGTATTACCTCTTTAAACACGTGTACTAGTATATTGTTTATGTTTCTCTTCCTGATACCTTCATATTTTAGTTATATGTATTTGAGAAGTTATTGAAAACTGAATCAGATTTTTATACTAGCTAACATTATACAATTATATGGAGGAAAATCTGAATTGAGTGTGGAACTATCTATAATGGCCAGGAAATAGTGATCACAAAATTGTTTTTTCTTTTGAGTATTCTTCAAATCTGAGCACTTAAAAATAGTGAAAAATGCAATTCTCAATAATTATAGTTAAGTGAATTGGGGTATACACAAAGTGGTCTCAAAGAATATTTACATTCTAATTTTTTAAAAAACTTATTTTAAATTTCATTTTTGTCATAAATTCGGTTTCCCTACCATATTTGGGCCTTAGTTTCATTATTTTAAGAGTATTATATATTTATGTGTACCTACAGTCAACATATATACTAGTATGTGTGTGCGTATATATAAATTTACATAATGAAGTTATTCGTAATTATTTTTATATTTATGTACATGCTCCTCAACTTCATTCCCAAGTGATTTCAATCACAGACATTTTAATTTTTACTCATTTAGATTAAGATATAGTAAAAAAATAATGAAAACAAGAAAAGAATCATCTGTACTGAAGAGCCAAGAACATCTGCCTGAACTAGAAAGAGGTACTTCAATGTATCAGTAACTATCTTCTTTAAGCCTAGTATGTTCCTGAAAAGAAATGTTTTGATGATACAGGCAGCTTGCAAAGGTTAGGTAGTAATTGCATTGGAGATTGCAGTTCTGTTTGTAGGGCAAGAAGAGTACAAGTGAGTTCACCACAGGTGGAGATAAAAGGCAGGAGGGTAATCATTGTCTCCTGCTTCTTCAGTGATACATGCGACTGCTTTTCCCTTTTCAAAACAGACCCATATTTTTTTTGTCAAAGTGTAAAAACAATGAAGTTCCTCTCTTATAATTCTGTTATCTTTATGCCATAAAAAATAGTGACATATATTATCTGAATTTCAAATATTTATTCATGGCATAAAGATGTCATGATTCGGAAAGAAACTATGTTCCCTGACATTAGACAGCCTTTTTTTATTTTGGAGCTTACCAAATCATCCCTTTGTCCTCTACCAAAGCTCTGAAATCACATATTTGTGAAAATGATATTTAAGAAATGACAGCAAGGTTGATTAATTGGTGCTGGGTTATTGTCATTTCCTGTTCATTTTTTTCCCTGTCCTATACCAAAGAAATGTAATGGGAAATAGCTTTTCATCCATGAATTAGGAAATGAACCCAAGTCTACATTGACTTTTAGCTGAGAAATTAGGTATAGGGCACGTGGATAATTTTGAGATGCCAAGCCTGTGGGTGGAATTATAAATCAGAGTGAAATAAGATTGATTTTCTATGGTTATATCAGTAGGTTCTAAAATGATTGAAGAAGCCCAAGTATATTCAAATAGCAATGCTACTATTTTAATTCAAATAGCTATAAGTATTGATTTAGACATTTGATTAGGTAGCTCACAAATGAGTCACTGAAAGGTTCTGTTAAAATACAGATGACTGGATTGCACCACCAGAGTTTCTGATTTAGTTGTTCTGGGGTGGGTCCAAAATTTGCATTTTTAATAATTTTTCTTGATGACCACTCTAGGAGAATCACTGAAGTAAACTGTTTACAGGTGGATCTCTTGGAAGCTAAGAATCAATCATTCTCAAATGGAAGACAGAGTGAACTCATACATATCATAGGAATGCAGATAGATATTATATACTAGAGGCCTGGTGCATGGATTCATGCACCAGTGGGGTCCCTTGACCTGGCCTTTGCCCTCTTGCAATCCCAGACCCCTTGGGTGATGTCGGACTGCCAGTTTCAAACTGATCCCCCCAAGGCCAGACCAAGGGATCCCACCGGTGCACGAATCTGTGCACCGGGCCTCTCGTATGCATATAAGATCTTTAGTTAATCTCTTCCTGCCCTCCTCCCTTCCCCCTTCCCTCTGAGATTCATCAGTCTGTTCTATGTTCCCATGCCTGTGCATTGAGCGTCTCCCCTCTGGTGGTCAGTGTGTATCATAGCTACCAGTTGAACGGTCACTTAGCCTTTTATATAGAGAGATAATTTTTAGTAAATGTTTACTTAAAACCTGAAAATGTATGGATACGTGTTAACTTAAAAATCTGTATTGTCACTTTCATTCTTCAAATATTCTGCAGGACCCAAAAATTGATTCACTGACTCCTTGATCTTGTTTAGGAAAGACATATTCACTGGCCCTAAGTACTGTCAGCCTTTTTTCTATATAGTAGTGACCGAGGCTGGTGGTGAGAGGTCATTTTAGCAAGGTTAGTCAGAGAAGGCCTCTGAGGTGTTGTTATTTGATCTGAAAAGTGTAAAAAAAAAGTTATGAAACGATCTAAAATAGATCTTAAGTTCCTGAAGTAAGGACAAGTTTGACTAGGCTGAATATAGTGTTTTTCAGTTTGAGAAAAAAAAAAGTCACATAAAGAGCTATTCAATTAAAGATAAAGATTGGACAAGATGTTTCAAAGAAAAATACATTACAAAGAGCTTAGGGGAATTTCTGAATGTAATGACTAATGATGTAAATTTTTTCACTGAGTAGGAATAAAAAGACTACAGTATTTATGAAATAGCATGCTGAAGTTAATTTAAAGTCACAACCACACTGGGGAAGTTTCCAGAGAGATGGGCAGCCAGCTTAAGCAGGACTGTCTGGGAGCTCATGTTAGATTGCTGAACAAACCAGAAAGCCTGTCTATTCATTTACAACTGGGGACACTCTTTCCCTGGAACTGGAATATTTATGTTTGCTGTCCGTGAGATTCTCATTGTTGCAGCATGGGAGAAGTTGAATTTCAGAATGAATCACTCTTGACAAAAGTGGAATCGGAGTAAAGGAAAACAATGACATTGCAATCCAACTGGCTTCAGTCAGACCCACAGAGAAAATATCTTGGTAGCATCTAGAGCATCGGTTCTCAACCTGTGGGTTGCGACCCCTTTGGTGGTCGAACGACCCTTTCACAGGGGTCGCCTAAGACCATCCTGCATATCAGATATTTACATTACGATTCATAACAGTAGCAACATTACAGTTATGAAGTAGCAACGAAAATAATTTTATGGTTGGGGTTCACAACATGAGGAACTGTTTTAAAGGGCCAGAAGGTTGAGAACCACTGATCTAGAGTGTTTGAGGATCTTCCCACCCTGATCTCAGCACAAGGCATTGCTGGGAATTTTAACATGGAGGCCTTACCCTTTTGACTGCTTTTCTCTAGCTCCTGTGAAAACCATCTTCTGCCAAGACATTTTTTTTTTTTAATCAGATGGGGTACAATATCATTTACTATGCTACAGATTTACATTTGCTAATAGAGTGACACTCTCCTGGGATTCTACCTGATACACTTTTAAATATCCTCAAATTCTTACCTCCTTATTTAGGGTTTGCATTGTGGCTGCTTGTAGCAATAGCTAAACTCTCCCAGTATAACTATAAACAATGTTAAGTTTTAGAAGGTTTCCTAAACTTACTTTGGGAAATAGCTTGCAAACCCCATGTTATAGGCTAAATTGTGTCTCCCCAAAATGCATATGTTGAATCCCTACGCCCAGTACCTCGACCTGTGACAGTCTGTGAAGATAAAGCCTTTAAAGAGGTAATTAATTTAACATGAGGCTGTTAGGGTGAACACTAATTTAATATGACTAGGGTTTCTGTAAGAAGAAAGTTGGACATCAAAAGAGAGAGCAAGGATGTGAGCACACAGAGGCTGTGGAAGGACACAGAGAGAAGAAGGCTATCTATAAGCCAAGCAGAGATGCTTCAGGAGAAACCACACCTGCCTGTCTTAATCTTGGACTTATAGCCTTCAAAACTGTGAGAAAACAAATGTATGCTGTTTTAGTCACCGAGTCTGGTATGTTGTTATGGCAGTCCTAGCAAACCAAAACACCCCATGACTTCTGACTATGAAAGCATTTGAATGCTGCATGTCAAAATGTTTGATATAACCTTTGGAACATTCGTAGTAGAGAGGGGAGAGGAGAGAAAGAGAGGGGAGAAAAAGCCAATAAATGGATTTCCTTTTTGTGATAAAACAGAAAATAAATCATATATTAAAGCTAAGCTCCCCTCTCCTCTCTCTCTCTCTCTCTCTCTCACACACACACACTAAGAGAACAAATATCATCTGATAAAAATGTACTCCCTGAAGAACCATGATCTATAGATCGAGTACTTGCTCCAATTCAGTAATGATTGAGAAGACACTTGTAACATATTAACAGTTGCCTTAGAAGTAAGAAGTGTCAGATTCTCTCATCTAGAATAAGAATGACATTTTAAAACAGTTGTGCTCTAGACTGCAGTTTCCAAAATGCCAAAAAAAAATCTCCTGAACTTATGTGACATTTAAAAAAAAAAAAGATATGACTGTATTCTTCTTCGACTCAGTAATCCTTTAGAACTGGGTGGGGATGTGTGAAGTGTTCTCACAAAACAGGGAACACAAACATGAGCCACTTCTGTCACAGCCCAGAGGACAGGGAGAAACAATGGCATGCAGGTTTGTTATCATGTTAGAAAATATTCAACGTTTTTATCTTGCCGATGCCAATTTCAACATTTAACAATATGTCCTTATATTGAAGTGAATTATAATTTTACTTATTCCTCTAAAAACTAGTTAAATGTTCTATTTGGAGTTGTGCTACTACATTAAAACTACCTGAATTTGCTTAGCCATTAAAAAAGAAGTCACAAGCACGTATTTCCAAGTGTGTGGGAGCTAATACTAACAAAAACAGTAAATATATGAAACTATATAGTTTATAAAGTACAAGTGAAAAAGCTACAAAGCTTAATGTAGAGGAATTAATTATAACATGTCTTTTAATCTTTCATATTTTTTTAAATTTGACTTAAGCAGATTCCTTTTGGTATAAACAAAGAAGGAAAGGATTATAAGCTCAGTATGCCATATATATATGGTCAAGTCAAAGTGTCTTAAAAATTTCCCATAGTTAAATTGTTTCAAACTCAGATTAATAAAAATGACAGAAACTATAATTTCTGACATATATTCCATGCACATAATTAATTGTATCTGATATCTGGTTTTGGCTTCATTAAAGTAGAGCTACAATTTAAGAAGTTTGCATAGAAATCCAAAGGCAGAATCTTTTCAGATTTTCAGATTTCTTCCTCAACTTTTTTACTGACTGATCTTTATTGAGACTGTCTAAAATATTCAACTTAGCTTTTTATAAAAATAATTGTCTTTTTATTTATACTTTTGAAACATTTTAATATAATATTTAATTAAATAATACGTTTTTCTATAGTAGCACAATTGGATTACTTATATTTAAGAATAAAAAGTGATTCTTTTTCCCTATATTTATTGAGATATAATTGACATAATATTGTGTGAGTTTGAGGTATATGTGTTAATCTGATACCTTAATATATTGCAAAATGTATACCACCATAGCATTAGCCAACACCTTGATTACATCACAGAATTATCATCCCCTTTTTGTGGTGAGAGCATTTAAGATCTACTCACATAGCAACTTTTGAGTATATAATGAATGCAGTATTATTAACTGTAATCACTATGATGTACATTAGATCCAGAACTTATCTTATAACTAGAATGTATATGTTTTGACCCATATCTTCCCATTTCCCTTACACCCCAATGCCTGGTAACCACCATTCTAGTCTCTGGTTCTATGACTTCAGCTTTTTAGATTCCACATATAAGTAATATCACATAGTCTTTGTCTTCTCTGTCTGGGTTAGTTCATGTAGCATAACTCCCTCAAGGTCCATCCATGTTGTCATGAATGGCAGGATCTTTCTCTTTCTGATGATTGAATGATATTTCATTTTGTATATATACCACATCTTCTTTTTATCTATTCAATTATTGATGTCTGTCAACATTTTATGCTGCAATGAACATGGTGGTACAGATATCTCTTCAAGACCTTGATTTCATTTCCTTTGGATATATATCCAAAAGTGGGATTGCTGGATGATATGGTAGTTCTATTTTTTTCAGGAACCTTAATAATGTTTTCCATAGTGGCTGCACCAATTACATTTTTACTAAAAGGTTCCCTTTTCTCTACCTCCTCGCCAACACCTCTTACCTCTGGTCTTCTTTGTAAGAGCCATTCCAATGGGTGAAGTGATTCCTCATTGTGATTTGCATTTGCACTACCCTGATAACTAGTGATGCTGAGCACTTTTTCATGTATCTGTTGACTGAGTGTATGCCTTCTTTGTAAAAAATGTCTATTTAGTTTCTCTGGTTATTTTTTTTAATTCAGTTATTTCTGTGTTGTTGTTTTTTTCTGAATTTTATTAGTTCTTTATATATTTTGGATATTAACCCATTGTCGGACCTATGACTTGCAAATATCTTCTCCCATTTGTAGGTTCTCTTTTCATTTTGTTAATGGTTCCTTTTACTGTGCAGAAGCTTTTTATTTTTATGTGGTGCCACTTCTTTATTTTTCTTTTGTTACCTTTGCTTTTGGTGTCAAATCCATTGCCACGACTGATGTCAAGGAACAAAACTGGCCCTTGATAAGCAAGTTATTTCACTGGTAGAAACATTAAATTGTCCCATAGCTAAAATATAGCTGAGTAGTTCTGAGCTTACAGTCTGAAAAGATAGTCAGTATCTATATATATAAAACCCTAATATGCAAATAGACCAAACAGTGGAACAACCGAACAACCAAACAACCAGTCACTATGACGTGCACTGACCACCAGGTGGGACACACGGAACATGGAGGGCATCAGCTATGGTGGGATGGTGGAGCAGGTGAGCAGGGGTGCCAGACCAAGGTGAGGGACCGGTCACTGTCATTGGGGTGAGCCTCTGGTAATTACTGAAAATTCTTTGCTCCCACACGCTGGGCGCCGGCCCTGATCACCCCTGAGGTCTTTTCCACCTTCTCTTGCTCCTGTGGGGTGATTGGGGCAGCAGCCGCTGCTCGCACCCACTGATGGCACTGGCCGCAATTGCTCTGCGCCATCACCAAGTGTGAGTGGCTGTGGCAGGAGAAGGACTGCTGGCAGACAGGGAACCAGGGGCCGTGGCAGGAGGGGCTGGGCGGAGGCAAGGAGAATGGGCCAAGACCTCCCCCTGTGCCCACTGCAGCCTTTCGGCCCACAGTTTCTTTCAACATGCATGGATTCGTGCACTGGGCCCCTAGTATTTTACATAAGTAACCAATGTTGGTTAATCCATCACCTTGGTTAAGTGGAAAGTGATTAAGGTATTAGTTCTAGAAAGAGATAGGAGCTGCAAGATTTTGTGAAACAATTTTTAGAAAGCAATGCATAATGACTTTTAGATTTCCTTTTTTGATCATAAATAATAGCTAAGAGCTTCAAAATCATAATCCAATCAATATCACTTAGATGTTTGCAACCTAATTAATTAAGATCATTGTTCTAATTGTCAAGAAAACTGGAAGGTAGTTATAATTATTCACACTTTGACCTTAAATGTGTAATTTTATTATTGGAGGTGTGATTTTTCTTAAATTTGTAAAATAAATGATTGGGATACATTAGCCCTCTAGCACAAAAAATAATTACATAGTCATCAAAATGGAAAATTTGATACATAAATACTACCAAAGTTACTATTGACTTGGGGTAAGTGATCTTATTAATGATGTTGATAGTTTCATTTTGTTTCTTGTATGCCTTGTCAGCAATCTCAGGTTAAAGATACAGAATAAAACTAGATAAAATTAAATAATCAATCCATTCACTCCTTAAATTGACTCCCAAAACTATGTTGTTTACACTTTTAATATGTTCCCTCTAAAACAGTACCATGACTAAGACATCCCAGTCTAAATGAAGACCAAACCCACAATTTCTGGCTAATGAGACCAGTACTAGGTATTTGCTCTTTTGTGATTTCTACTGAAAAATGCTTAAAAGAGAATGCTGTATGAGAAATGGTGTCAATTGTGCAAGGCACTAAGATTTGTGGTAATTTTAAACCATTGGGTTTTTTTCTCCTCTTTGTATACCTTATTCAGAAGCTTCCATAATAAAAATTACTTTTCCAAGGCAAATGCCTGTTTAAGTTATCTTTTTATACTCATTAAAAATGTTTATAATGAAAAATAACTCTCCTCACATTCCAGATGTTTGCTCATCTCAAGGAGAAGCTCTGTAGATTTTGTCTGGAGGTGGTTGAAGCAAAGAATTGTGTTTCCCCTAACACCACATAATATAGGCATTGGCAGAACACAGGAATATAAAATATCATGACACAGAGTCTTGGGAGTAAGCAATACAACTTAACTTGGATAGCATAGATCACAGACTATTATTGAAGGAAATAAAATTTCAAAAAAGGCATTAACCAGTAATTTACTCAGCTACCCCTTTCATTGATGGTTCAGGCCAACAATTATAACATAATATGAATAAATATGTGATGATGTTATGCTCTATGTTATGATGATGGATAAAAAAATCAGAATAGTTTCCAAAGGAAATAATACACAGGCAAAATGCCCATTTATGATTTTTTTTTAAAGTTTCCTTCTCCAGTTACGGCCTGTTGTGGGGTGTGACCTGCCTCTGTGATACTGCTAAGAAAATACCAAGAGTAAGTGGTCAATAAAATCTCTTAAGATTCTGTCAACTAAACCTGTCTCTTTCTCTGTTATGCCAGGGACTTCAAAAAGCAACAGCAGGGCCAGTTTGGCAAACAGTGTCCTTGAAAGTGTCTTAGTACTGGTAATAAATAATATACCAAGATGTCAGTGGGTATGATAGCAAAATATTTTCATTCAAATACAAAATCTGTCCTTTTTCCTATTTACTTTTGTATTTTGTTTTTTCTTGTTGTTGTTAATCCTCACCTAACAATATTTTCCCATTGCTTTTCAGAGAGAGTGGAAGGGAAGGAGGGAGCAGGAAAGGGGTGGGAAGAGAGAGAGAGAAAGAAAGAAAAACATCCTTGTGAGAGAGACACATTGACTGGTTGCCTCCTGCACCCTGATGGGGGTGGGAGGTGGGGGGCAGGGAGTGAACGACAACCCAGGTATATGCCCTTGACCAGGAATCGAATCCATGATCCTTTGGTGCAAGGGTTGACCCTCTAACCACTGAGCGGCACTGGCCAGGGCAAAATCTGCTGTTTTTTTAATTATGAGGAAAAATTTTGGGGGGTTAATCCTCACCCAAGGATTTTTTTCCATTGATTTTTTTTTAAGATAGAGTAGAAGAGGTGGGGGGGAGAGGGAGAAATTTCGATGTGAGAGAGACACATTGTCTGGCTGCCTCTGCATGTGCTCCCCTACCAGGGCCAGGGATGGAGCCTGCAACCTTGACCAGAATCAAACTGGGACCCTTCAGTCTGCGGACCGATGCTCTATCCAATGAGCCAAACCAGCTAGAGCTTGGAAAAATCTATTCAAGTTGTTTTTGACATGTACAAATAGGGTTTGGAAATTGCCTATAGCACAAAAAAGTTTGTATACTTTTAATAAAAAAAAAAAAAGGAAGAAAAACAGGGTTCTCATTAATTGATCTGGGTGAGGAAAAAAATCTTTAGCCAAATAACACCACAGGCTCAAGTGAGAACATTTCAGATTCTTGAGTTTCCTTTGTTCATTTTAATACCAATCCATCCAGGACATTTCAGTGGCAATTATAATTGTTTTACAACTGCCTTGGAAGCCTGTCATATCGCAGCACTTAAGGAGAGGCTGTCATAACAGCCTGTCTCGAGAAAGCTCCAGTGAAGCCCCAAAGTAAAAGCTCACCCGTTGGCAAAGTCACAAATTGATAAAGCACAGCGAACTGGAAACTCACTAGGTAAACAAAAGCTCCAAGTCATTTAAAAACAATGAAAAATAGCTCACCGCTTTTATGTGTGCCGATCCCACCAGGACTCTAAAATGAAACCTAGTAATTTCTTACCAAGGACGTAGTTAAATAAACTATTTACCTGTTTGTTTGTTTTTAAGGCAACAGGACAAAAATATATCATCCTGCCAGGCACAAAAATATGATATTACGTTAACACACGGAAGCTTCTTAATGATGAGATACCTTCAAATGCCTCCTAAACCTCCTAAACCAGTTCAGAGGGGAAAGACAGAATATCACCTCGTGCTGCCAGGTCTGGTGAGAGAGTTGTTTACCGCACGCAGCAAAACAAGCAGACCGGGGCCCGGGAGCGCGTCATCAGAGCTTTTTTAGGGGCCTATCCATTACCTCATGACAGCTGTGAGCCCGGCACCTTCCAATCAATGCGGCTGGCTGGGTCACTGTGAACCTGAATGATCTCATCTCCTAGGTAGAGGGCTGGCAGTCGCAGCAGCCTGTGCACAGAGCAGCTCATTTGGGTGGATTGCACTGGTAGTAAAGATATCAGAGAGCTTTTTCCATAATTTAGGCTTTTCTCTTCATGGTGTTATTATCCTTCAAGTTCAGTAATGAGGCTGCTGAGAGTTTTCTTGTGGTGCTTTACTTCTTACATTCATGTTTAATATCTCGCCCACTCATCACCTTGTCGGGAGGTTACAAGGAGGTGCACTAGGCAGTATTCCCGGTTTCTGATAGGAGAAAGAGGGTTTTATTTTTCCTCATTTGAAAGATCTTGGCCAAGTTAGAAGCATGATTTAACTTTTAAACAAATACTGTTGAATTAAAATATTAAAATACAGTCTTTACCTGTGGCATTGCAGAAGTCCTAAAAGTAGAGTTTCTTTGCATGCACAGATTGAACAGTTGTATTTTCAACCTGAACATCCATGAGTTCATCTGTAGTTTTCCTGAGACCCACACTTGGATCATTTGCATTACAATGTGCAAGAGTAAATTTAATAGCTGATGAATGAGCAAAACAAATGAACTGATATTTATATCTCAATACCAATAATTATTTATTTGTCAACATACTTTTGTGTAGAAGGGAGAATTATATGTTCTAATTTTAAGTGAAAATTCAGAGGTCCTATGAATATGTCTTACAAAAGTCAAGGACCCAATGGCAAATATCAAAAGCTCATTGAAGATTTATCTTAATAATCATTTTCCCTTCTGAAATCTCAACATATGCTTCCTTCTTACGCAGCCTTCCAGGCAACCAATACCAATCCATCAGAATAGGCATGAGAGATAAAAACTAATTGCCATCCTTGGTCAACTAAGTATGAAGCAGCACTGTCAGGGTCTCCTCTATTTTGACATTTTCCTTACCATTTAGTTTTCTACAATCTAAAAGCTGTTAACAAAATAAAAGAAGTTAATTGCATTAGAAGAGAGCTGGAATACTTAGTTATTCCAACTATAAATGATTTTGAATCCCTCTATATTAGCATATTATTTTAAAAATGTTTAAGAAAGCTTTAATATGAAATAAGGTGCTGAATAGCTATAATCTATAGAATACCTTATGAACATAAATATCTGTTACCTCGAATACAACATTAAATTTAACACATGGCCTTACTTGCTAAACTTCTTCCAAGATTGTACCTTTAGTAAAATTTATACTGGGGTATAAATCCAGTCATTGCACCTGGATTCATATTAGCTCTCTTCAAAAGCATGCAAAATTAACTTATTTCCTCTTTTAATGTGATTTGTAGATATTTACATTTAATAAATATCATAGATTTGACGTAGATTGGTTAAGACTGCACCCAATACATGTAAGTAGAATCATAGATACTTAAGAATGTATAGAGATTGCTGAATAGTTGATTTTGGTCACTTTAGGAAGTTCTCTAAGGCCCTGACCTATAGTAACATGGCTATTTTTGACCCTAACTTTTTAAGCACACCTTTTAAGTTGATGTGAAGAACAAGAAAGAGACAAATAATTGCCTTTTTCAAGATATAAAATGAAAGATGGTGGCAGAGTAGGTTTAAACTACACTCTGCCAAAACCGGTTTGGCTCAGTGGATAGAGCATCAGCCTGCGGACTGAAGGGTCCCAGGTTCGATTCCAGTCAAGGGCATGTACCTGAGTTGCGGGCACATCCCCAGTAGGAGATGTGCAGCAGGCAGCTAATCGATGTTTCTCTCTCGTCGATATTTCTAACTCTCTGTCTCTCTCCCTTCCTCTCTGTAAAAAATCAATAAAATATATAAAAAAAAATAAACTACACCCATCTCCTCTCAGGACCAAAATGGAACACAACTAAAATATAGAGCAATCAATCTGAAAAACGAATTGAAGAAAAGCCGAAAATCTTATAACCAAGGATTTACGGAAGAAGCTACATGAAGAATGGTAGGAAGAGTAGACATGCACAAAGGGCTGAGCCTGCTCCAACAAGAAGAGGCTGAAATTCCAGAGGGATATCTCAGTTGCAAAGGTTCCTCCTGAGGAGCATGGGGTTTCAACCCCACACCAGGCTCTCTACCCCAGAGCAAGAGAGTCATGAAGATGCACCCACATAACCTCTGGCTGTGAAATCAGTGGGTATTCTGTCTGCCAGGGAGAGATAGGAGTCTGCTAGGGACACAGGAACCATATGAAAGGGCCAACACACAAAATGTTGTTCGCAGCCATTCACCCTGGGCTCTGGTGGTGGGAGGGTAGAGCAGACAAGAGTCGTGTGAGGACAGTTTGGCAGTTTGTGGCTCTGGGAAGAATGCTGAGGGGATAGCTGCCAGGATCCCCTATGCTGAGTGAATCTACTGCACCACAGATGCCAAATATTTTAAAGCTTTTTTCTTTTAATTGTTTTTTAAGATAGAGGAAAGGGAGGGAGAGAGGGAGAGAGAGAGAGAGAGAGAGAGAGAGAGAGAGAGATGAGAGAGAAACATCCATTGGTTTTCTCCTGTATGTAGCCCAACTTGGGATTCAACCCACAAGCTAGGTATATGCCCTGACTGTGAATTGAACTCATCACCTTTCAGTGTAGGAGATGATGCTCCAGCCGACTGAGCCACCCAGCCAGATCGACACCAACGTTTCTGGGCTGAGCTTGCTGCTCCTTACAGGATAAGTCTTGGGGAAAGAAATAGCAACACACTCCAGACTCCCTGTCACCCAATCCTATGCGGCTCATGCGCTGCTGAGGAATCAGCTGCCTGGACTTAGGTGTACAGGTCTGGGCAGTCTCAGGGGGTGTCAAAGACTGAGTTGGGTGGCTTTGCCCCCACTTTCCTGTGAACCTGACTGGTGACACCCTTTTCATGAGAGATCCACTAGCCTCACCTCTGGGTCCTGGTGGCCTCACCCTCTCTACTCATAGTGGCTCCATCCTGCTGAGATGTGTGCAGAACTAGGACAGACTAAATTGTATGGCTCTGGAGTGGGGACAGCAGCCTCCACCTTTCTCCAAGCCTGACCAGCAACTTCCTGTCTCCTGACTCCTAACAGCCCCACCCTGTTGAGAGCAGGCTCCTGACAGACCTTGGCACAGACTGAGTTGTGTGGTTCTAGGATGGGAGAAATTTTTCCTTCGCACACCTGACCAGTGCAGAGCTTTTCTTGCACATGGCCAAATATTTGTCTGTCAGGACCTAGTAAACACTGCTGGCCTCAACCTGACAACTCCTTGAGACCCTGTTCTACCACAAAGGTCTGTGAGCAACTAGAAGGTGACAGTTAGATGTTGTATATTCTGGGACATTTGCTGAGTAGTCTCAGACCCAGCTGGAGCACCAAGTTTGAACCTGTATCAATCTGGTGAATACCACTCATTCTCACCTGATAACTCAATGAGAATC
Source organism: Myotis yumanensis (assembly GCF_028538775.1). NCBI lineage: Eukaryota > Metazoa > Chordata > Mammalia > Chiroptera > Vespertilionidae > Myotis > Myotis yumanensis. The sequence goes on from NW_027223752.1 coordinate 179,188,388, forward strand.
TATCTCATGCAACTCGAGTATCACCAGAGACTCTTTCGGTGACTGAGCCTAATAGGCAGGCGGAATGTGGAGGCAAGCAGAGGCAGATCTTGGAATTCCTTGGTACTTTTGCTGACCTGCCCACCAGGCTTGCTGCTGGCAAAAGCCTAACTTGGTGTGCAGCATGATCCTTCCTGCACACACCCAACCAACAGAGGCAGCCACTCACTATAGATTGCATTGAAGCTCCAAACAGGTTACCCAGGGGCAGACACAGGCAGTGTCTGATATTGACCGCACCAGAGTCCCTCCAAGAGGCCCTGGAACCAACACACCCAGTGGCCAACTTCAGATAACATCAGAGCAGGACCTAGTTAGCATCAAAAGTGGCATACCCAAAGGGAGATCTTGACAGGCAACAGACCCTGCTGAGACAAATTCCATTCTGTGTGTCAATGCCTGCACAACAGTTCACACACTGTGGCTGGGGTTGATTCTCACAGTCAGCCAGCCTGAGGGTTGACCCCAAACACAAATGGACCAATTGTAATCAAGACTCAATTACAACAATAGGTCCCAATAACCTACACAAGGGTCATTCTTGGAGCACCCACTACAGGTGATCAAATAATGTGTCACTGGTCCCACAGGACACCTACTACAAAAGGCCACCCTATCAAGCAGATCTACCTAATACATAGAAACAAACACAAAGAGACAGTTAAAATGGGGAGACAAAGAAGCATGCCCCAAATGAAAGAACAGGAGAAATCCCCAGAGAAAAGAGTAAATAATATAGAGGCAGGCAATTTACCAGATACAGAGTTCAAAAGAATGGTCATAAAGATGCTCATCGAACTTAGTGAGAACTACAACTTGAAGATGGACCTAGAAACCATAAAAAAGAACCAGTCAGAATAAAGGATACAATATCTGAACTGAAGAGTACACTAGAAGGAATTAGAAGTAGGTTGAATGAAGCAGAGGATGGAATAAGCATGTTGAAAGAGAAGGTAGAAAAAAAAATACCCAATCAGAGCAGAAAAAAAATTTAAAAATAAAAAAATAATTTGTATAGTTTAAGGAATATTTGGGACAACATGAAGTGAATGAACTCTGCATCATGGGGTACCAGAAGGAGGAGAGAGCAAGCAAGGGATTGAGAAGCTATTTGAAGAAATAATGACTGAAAACTTCCCTACTTCCCTAACCTGGTGAAGGAAAATGACACACAAGTCTAAGAAATGCAGAAAATCCCAAACAAGATGAAACCAAAGAGGCCCACACCAAGACACATCATAATTAAAATGCCAATGTTTAAAGAGAAAGAGAGAATCCTAAAAACAGCAAGAGAAAGATAGCTAATTACCTACAAGAGCACTCCCATAGGACTATCAGCTGATTTCTCAATAGAAACATTTCAGGCCTGAAGGGATTGGCATGAAATATTCAAAGTGATAAAAAGCATGACTTATAACCAAGACACTTTACCAAGCAAGGTTTTCATTTAAAATTGAAGAAGAAATAAAGAGCCTCTCAGACAAAAAAACAAAAACAAAAACAAAAAAAGGGTCCATTACCACCAAATCAGTATTATAAGAAATGTTAATAGCTCTTTAAGAAGAATAAATAAAAAACAACAGAGGAACATAGTTAAAAGACTAAAATGGCAATAAATATGTACTGGTCAATAATCACTTTAAACAGAAATGGCTTAAATGATCCAATCAAAAGACATACGGTAACTGAATAGATAAGAAAATAAGACTCATTTATATATTGTCTACAAGAAACCCACCTCAGAATGAAAGACACACACAGATTAAAAGTAAAGGGATAAGAACACAATATTTCATACAAATGGAAATGAAAACAACAGCAGCAACTGACATAGCAATACTTATATCTCACAAAACAAGGCTATCATAAGAAACAAAGAAAAACACACAATATAATATACAAATTATGTATTATAGAATTGTACCTCTGAAACCTAAATAATTTTATTAACCAATGCCACCCCAATAAATTTAATTATAAATAAGCAAAAAATGCATAAATAAATAAATGCTGAAAAATGAACATGCATATGTTTATAAAACCCTACTTAAACTGAAACAGAGGTCTTCCATAACACCATTATATAGGAAAAAGTATTATATGAAGTCATATTTTCCTAGTGTCATAACATTTTTTAAAGCCGTGCTCTACTGAAGAGATTTTTTTCAAGTACTTCATGTTTTTGTTACCTTATCTAATAGTGAGCCAGTGAGATTTTTCAGCTGAAATGTCAGGTTTATAATTAGGATTCCTATAGTCTAAAGTTTATCTTGCCTCAAGACATGGGTATCTTTTCAAAGATTTGAAATCTGTATTACAACAATTAGATAAATCTTCTTTGAACCTTTCACATAGTAAATTAATTTTATATTACTTCCTTTTCCTTTTGACCTTTCTAATAAAAATGAGAAATGTAAATTTGAGATTGAACAATTATTTAGATGAGATTAAATTTTGCCTAGTTCCAATTAAGATTGAGAGAAATATTATAATAGTCTGAAATATCACAGATAAGAGTCAATTATTTACATTTTGAGATGTAAAACTTTATTTGTGTTTTTTTTTTTTTAGCACCTAGCACATTGTTGGATCCCCCTCAATTAAATTGATTCATTCTATTTTCAGTTATAGAATTAAGTCTATCATTTAAAGTAATGAGTTTTAATAATTTTTTCTATTAAGGTTAACTCTAAATAGAACCTTTAAATATTATAAGAATATAATAATGAAATAAAATGAAATAAAAATCATACTGACTTATTGGATTACAAATAAAATTTACTACTGTTATTGTTTCATCAAATAAACTGTTCTTATGGTCATAAACATTATTTTAATGCTTTCATATTTTATTTTATTTTATAGAAATGCTTAGCAAAAAGAAAATGTAATTTCAGAAAATTATTTTAATATACACAGAATATAATGACTTATATTTGAATAAAATAGGATTTTAACTCTCTGATAAAGAGGAAACTAGGTCAGTTAAAATTTTTATCTTTCAATTACAGGGTGAAAAATCTCATTTATTCAGGATTTTTATTACTCCAGAATTCATGGCAATAAGAACAATGATTAGATTGAAGTTTTTAGCTATATTATCTCCAAAGAAAGTTTTTACTCTTTAACACAGTCTACTTTCCCTTATATCTTTTTTTATCCCTTATTATGAGAAAACTTTAAGTATGCATAATAGGATACTGAATTTATAATTTATAATTAACCAAATTAAATAAATGATTTTAAAAATCCTTCAGTTGGTCCATAATTCCTGTATTCTCACCATTTACGTACTTCTCCCTTGGTTTACTCCACAAATAAACTGTGGTCTCCAAGAGGGAAAAGTGATAAATTTTTATTTATGAGGGATCTATTCTTAATCATTTGTTCAAATTAGCTTTTGAGAGCAAGTCCTTTGCATAGTACTGTGCTGGACTTTAGGTGACCCAATAATAAACAAGATAACATATCTGGCTCAACAGTACTTCTATTCTAATTTTGAATCAACCCAATATTATGTTTACATTATCTGGTCATAAGAAGCTCCACAAAAATCAGTACAAGTGCAGCTAATCCAATTGTTAGGTGGAGGTCAGGACTCTGAATGCATGTGTGATAAAAAGACGCCTTAGAGAGTTTAACAATGCAAAAATTATTTGTTGTTCCACTACTGTACATTTTATCTTAATAAAGTATATATTAGTTTATACACTAGGATCAAACAGTTTATTTTCAAACCCACCTGTACCACTTTCTACCTGATCTTAGGTACTTTACTAAATTTTTTGTGTGTCAGTTTTCTAATTTGTAAAATGGGATTTAAGTAGTGGTAAACCTCCCTCCCTTGTAGAGATTAATGAGCTACTACAGTTTCTAAGTAAAACACTGAAATAGTTTTTGACACATGGCGAGTGCTCAATAGATGTTAGCTATTATCATTGTCATTGTCATTGTGGGCTGTTGAGAAAATATTTTAGTAAACCAGCAGCACACTACTTGCTCTTTCAATACATTATGCTGAAAACTTGATGTCCTGGGCTAAGAGAAGGCTTGGGAAGTGAATTTTCAATGTATGGGTAGTCTGAGAACTCAAGAGAGAGATTTACCAAACTCAGGAAGTGTGTTTACATTTCAAGATACTGAGGCCCAGGATCTTAGAGAAATCACTAGGTCACATAAGCAAGGCGATGGGGTTTATGTGCCCATTGGAGAGATTTACATTTAAAAAGGTTAGAATGAGAGCCCCTTATCTTTTCTTCCTATCTCCAAAGAAAAAATTTTTTCTTCCTAATTTTTGGTATATGTGGGGAAGGTAGCTGCTTTTTCTAGGGTATATAGGTATATGACATCCACTTGCTTTTATCCCCTCACCTATGAAGTTTGAGGCCACTCACTTGGGAGATTTTACCGTCTGTCTTTCATTGTGTGTTCCAGGAATAACCACTGGAGAAAAGGGGATCAACACAGCTATTAATGACTAAGTTGTCTCTGATCTAGAATATCTGGAATGCACATTTAGGATAAAATCAATAATGAGGATTATTCTAAATCCAACGAATATCATCCTCCATCATTCTCTTCCACATCAACATCATGGCAGAGAATAGCTATAATCCACCTGCTAGATACGTTGAAAACCCATTTCTTTCTGGGCACAGAAAATACAGACTAGACTGTATTTTTAACCCTTTGTTTTACATCAGTACAGCCATGTGACTAAGTTTTGTTCAATAAAGCTGGATAGAGGGAGTGCCACCTCCAGGGACTTATAGTCTACTCTTAAATCCTCTACATACTAGTATTTTCTCCTCCTTTACCTGCCTGGGTGAATGCAGAAAATGTAAGGAAAAACTTTGAAATTTTAGATGACAATTGAGCCCTACAGAGAAAGAGGTTGGGAACAGGCAAGGCTATATGAAAGAAGCGTCCTCTAACCCAGCCCTACCAATCTTCATTATTCTTAGATGTTGTGATAAGACTCTAAGATTTTCATGAGCAAGAAGGATGTTATAGTAATTAGCTATGCTGATACAGACACTGAGTCTTCTTAATCATTATGAAAGACTCCCAGATGTGGTGGGCTCTTTGTATCCTCTTCTTTCCAAAGGAACTCAGCCATGACTCTAGACCAGGGGTGGGCAAACTTTTTGTGAGTGCCTGCCAAAACCAGCAAAATCTCTGACTCAAAATTCTGCGAGCCAACCCTAATTGTTTGAGAACATGTTACGCCTACCTGATATCTCTTAAGGTGTACATATGTGAAGAACCTTGAAGAAATAATAAAATTCATTCGAGCGACAAAAACACAGTATATGATGATGAAAAATACATTTATTTTTTAATGTATACATGTACACTGATAGTCCAACAGAAAACTTTATGACTCTGTTTGATATTATCAGTGGGACTTTTGCTGCTGCATCACTGATGACAGAGATTTTGCATCAGGTTTATATTTCGTGACCTTCAGAGATATGCACGAGCTACTACTTTCATCCGTCAGGCTACTCTTATTACGAGACTTAACAAAATTCATCACTGATGAAAACATGGAGAGGAATGCTGTTGCAAAGTTTTTTAAACAGAAAAAATTTTCTGGAATGGCATTCCAAGTCCTCAATAGTTCGTTTTTGACACTATTGAAATTGCTCTTCCCCTCTCTCGTCAATCCATGTCTATGGTCTTTAAGATAACTTGTTATGTAAAATCATTTATTTATCTAAGATGCTCCTACACTGAATTTATCTGAAAAATAAAAAAGTCGATATTAAGAAAAAAATTGTAAATAGAAGATTATAAGAGAGGGTTTCGTGTGCCAGCAAAAGTTACTGGTGTGCCATGTTTGGCACGCGTGCCAGAGGTTGCCCACCCCTGCTCTAGACCCAAAGCAAAGGACAGATAGGGTGTATAGGTATTTGTAGGTAATGCATATGTGAAAGAGAATGGCCTATAAAGAGAGGAATAAAATTGTGTAATTTACAAAACACAGTTGTGCAATTTCTGTTACCTTTGTAGCTCCTCTGTTTCTATCATATGAATATTCATTATAATCTTTAAGCATTGTAATCCATTTTTTAGAGTTCAATCCAATTAAACATAGTTCATGTACCAGGCTGTATTTTTCAATTATTGAAAAATAATAATTGAAAATTAGACTAATTTCAAATCAGACTAATTTTCTAATTTGCTTTTCTTAAAGAGAAAAGTAAAAAACATTGATAGTATATTCTATGAAACAGGCACTTTAGATGTGTGATTATCTTATTTAGTCTTCACAATAAATGTTTAAGGTAAATGTGTTAAGAAGCATCACTTTTTCTATCATCTTATCATAAAAAAACATTTTAAAAACATCAAAAAACAAAATTAAAGCTTTTGACCTTTTTTACAATGACAAAATAACCTGAGAAAGAGAACATCTAATTTTCTCATTCAAGTATCCATTTCTTTCGTGGATTAGAGATCCAGGAAGAAGTAGGCTTAGGGAGAAAAAGAGTGTTAAACACCATATGGCAGACAAAGTACATAAAAATAAGAAAAGCCTTGATTTCATAAATGAAGTGTATGTTCAACCTAATTATAAGAATTCATTTTAAATTCAATGGTCTGCCTCTTGAATATTCTGATTTCTTCTTTAAACTCACAATGGTCATCTTTTATTTCCTTGGATCAATTAGAAATAACAAAATATACAATGTTTTTTTATTGCAAATCTAAAAGACAGATCTATGGATTATGCTCACACCTCCCCATACAGGCTGACCTTAATTTCTACTGTTTAGCCAAGTGCTCCTGCAATGTGCTCTTCTATCCCTTGATGCTTACCCTGCCCCTTGAGATTATGCACAGAAGGGCTACACACCTTCCCTTCAAATGCTCTGTATGCCACTGACAATGGTGAGTCACTGTGGCATTTCTAGTCCTCTGGCACTTCAGTCATTCAATAACAATGATAACTAACAGCAAGGTAAAGAGCTGTTTATCACCAAAGGATGGTTATCAAGCGCAGGTATACTATAATCCAGTAGGCAAATGGACAAGAAATGGTATAAACTGAAAAGAAAAGAAAAGAAAAGAAAAGAAAGAAAAGAAAAGAAAAGAAAAGAAAAGAAAAGAAAAGAAAAGAAAAGGAAAGGAAAGGAAAGGAAAGGAAAGAAAAGAAAAAGTTATGATTATTGATGTCAGAAGAAAAGTTAGGACTTGAAATAAAATCTGATTTTAAGACTACAGATATTGAAAGAACATTTACTCTCTGCTATAGAGATATTAACAATTGCACATGGATCTTAAATACCTCTAAGGTAGCAGAAAGAAGACACATTTCTTTTCCAGGAACTTTTGACTATAAATTGTTTCTGGGGCCAAGCAGCCAAGGACCTATATCAATAGTCCCCAAATAGTCATCCCTGTAGTTTTTATCCCATCTTCCTAATAATTCCAGGAAATACATAAGAAGCATGTATTTTACAGCCCCAGGGTCCTCATATCCCATGTTTTTTTGTTTTGTTTTTTAACTACTCACATAATCTGAAATTATTTTCTCTTTCCCTTTATTAGGTGCTCTGGTGTTGCCTTATGAGTCAGATAATCATATTTGTATCCATCCTTCCCCCAGACACACTCATTCAAACAGAAACACACATGCATTCCTATTAAAAATATCCATAATTTTAAAGTAATTATTGTTCTTCTACAACCCCTTGAGCCTCTGTTACACACAACACTCATCAACTAACTAACTAAATAATAACTATAACTTCAACTCTAACAGTTGTATATCCCCAATGCTTTCCTTTTACTAAAGTATTTCTATTAAACACACACACACACACACACACACACACACACACACACACCCCTTGTAAATGAATGGGACTTTGCAAACAAACTACTGCAAATCAATTTGTTATACAAAATTTTTCATTTAATAAAGTCTATTGTTTTAAACTTCAAGAAACATTATATATTGTGGTGTCTCATAAAGAACACTTGCTAAAAACAGATTTGATTATGTTAATATTTTGTTCTTATATTTAGTCAACAAATACTTATGATAATTAATGGAAGTAATTGAAGGTAGGGTAAAATCATCCCTTATTTCAAGAATGTCACTATCATTTCCAAAATGATCTCAATAACATCCTGAGAAAAATCACTACATAAAGTTATTATTGTATTTTGTACTTTGTTTTCATTGAAAGTAACAGATTGATTTATAGTCAGACATCATATACCATCTGCTTATGTCTAATACAGATTTTCTATATCACATTTTAATTTTTTCCTAATACACACAAAAATTATGAATTAATGTCACAAATTTTTAATATTTGGGATGATGAAATATGCTTATAGAAGAAACAACATTTTTTGTTGTTGTTAATCTTCACCTGAGGATATTTTTCCATTGATTTTTAGAGAGAGAGTGGAAGGGAGAGGAGAGACAGAGGAGAGAAACATCAATGTGAAAGAGACACATTGATTGGTTGCCTCCCACATACACCCCAAACAGACCAGGATCGAGCATGCACTTGAGGTACATGCCCTTCACCAGAATGGAATCCATAACCCTTCAGTTTGTGGGCCGCCATTCAATCCACTGAGCCAAACCGGCTAGGCCAAGAAACTACACTTTTAGTTGAAAACAGGTGATAAAAAATTATCAATAACTTTAAAATTGACATATCATATATATTATAACATTTACAAATATCTACAAATGAATTTTTTTAAGTAAATGTCCTTTAGATTGAAATAAAAGAAAAATAGAAGTTGAAGATATTCCTGAACTGGAATAACAGTGTAGAAATAAATTGTACAGTCATATAAGATATATTTTCTGTCAAAATAAATTAGGGATTTGATTAAATATACTTGTACAGTTTAGTGAAGTAATGCCATTATAGTAGACTGAAAAAATAATCAATAGGAATATTTAGGTATGTCAGTACAGATGTAGGAGACATAGAGTCATTCTTATATTCCTGAAACAACAATTAGAAATAATGTTAGAGCTACAATTTATTATACAGACAGTATGATTGAATGGTGACTTGTATCTGGTAACTTGGAATTGCTGGACTTGGAATAAATGAAATAATAGAAATTGCATGAAATGGTAAAATATGATTTTTAAAATCCAGTTTTCTGAATAAATACTTCAAAACCTGGGAAAATTTTGAAAAGTAAAGAGAACAAAATTATGAATGTTGCTTTCAAGCTGAATAAAAAATAGTTTAAGAATGCATAACAAGCTTACATGAAAGTACATTAAAAGATCCAGTTGGCAGTATCTAGCCATTCTTAAAATTTCCCCCCTTTTTTTTCCATCCACCTGGCTTTGCTTTCTTTACATTCATTGATTTGACCATGAATCAGGCTCATATCATAGGACAGAATTACAAACTCTGACTCTGAATTGCCCTTTACTGTCCAATCTTAATATGGGTTGTAGATCAAATTTTTCTTCTAGGTTTTAAGGAATCTCAATAATGTGATCCATTCCTATTCTTATATGCCTCCCCCTATTCTTCTACTTACATGCATTTATGCTCTGACCTAATTCATTATTTATATCCTATTATATAATCCAATCCTATTGGATTCAATTATTTGTTCTGAAATTACATTATAAACATAACATTGAAAATGGAAACTGCCAAGAAAAGCCTGTGGGGATAGGGTCAAAACTGGCTCTCTGACATCCCCCGAGGGGTCCCTGATTGCAAGAGGGCTCAGGTCAGGCCGAGGGACCCCACCAGTGCATGATTGGGGCTGGGGAGGGACCACAGGAGGGCTCCAGGGCATGTCCGGTCCATCTCGCCCAGTCCTGATCGGATTGGCCAGACCCCAGCAGCAAGCTAATCTACCCGTTGGAGCGTATGCTCCTGGGTGGTCAGTGCGTATCATAGCAACTGATCGAACAGTCGAATGAACGGTTGGACACTTAGCATCTTAGGCTTTTATTATATAGGATAATTAAAATTTCAAAATAAATAAAATCCTGAGATAACTTCAGACTCTGGGATAGGTTAGATTACAACCTCCAACAATGTCTTCTAGGTCCTGTGATTGTAAATTTTTTTTTGGTAAATGGGATTTCCCAGATGTGCTGAAATTAAGGATTTGGGGATTATCCTGAGTTATCTAGGTGGGCCCTAAATGTAGTAAAGTGAGTTAGAAGAGAGGGGCAGAAGGAAACTTGACTACAGAGACAGAAGACAATGTGACTTACAGAAACAAGGTAAGATTCTGCCGGTTTCAGAGATGGAAGAGGGGACACCAGTCAAGGATGACAAGGAATGCTGCTCAAGTGTCTGGGGAAACAAGTAAGCAGACTTTCCCCTTAGAGTCCTGCCAACATTTTGATTTTGGCTCAGTTAAACTTATTTTGGTCTTCTGACCTCCAGAACTGTAAGAGAATAAATGTGTGTTCTAAGCCAGCATATTTGTGGTATTCTGTTACCGCAGCCATAAGAAACCATTATAAATATTTTTAAAAATAGTTCCTTGCCCTAGCCAGTTTGGCTCAGTGGATAGAGCATTGGCCCTGGGACTGAAGGGTCCCAGGTTTGATTCTGGTCAAGGTTCCCCGGCCTAGGACAGGGTGCGTGCAGGAGGTAACCAAACAATGAGTCTCTCTCACATAGATGTTTCTCTCTGTTCCTCCCCCTCCCTTCCACTGTCTCTAAAAAAAAGAAAATAGTTCCTCATTCACAATGATCTTGTAGTTATAGGGCCCGTGTGTTAGATTAAAAATCATCAAAGCAGTTTGCTGTTTTAGTGACACTTATTCCTATTTGCATCTGTGAAAAATTACAAATATACCTCATTAAAATTCTAGATGTATGTCCATTAATTGTTAGATTCTTTTATTTATCCATTTGTGTAACTATAATTTATTGCTTTCATTAATTACCAACTTTAAAACTAAAATATATGGTATAGTGATAAAGCCACATATACTTTTCCATATAATTTTTCTTTCCAATTTTTTTCCAACCCTATTATAAACTCATGTCCCTTTGCTAGAAAATCAGTGTAGATTTAGCCGAGATATATAACACCTGAAAATTTGCTTGGGTTCTTTGAAAGATAGTATTGAGTAGGTAGGTAAAGGCGCAGAAGTGGATGGGATTTGTCTAAAATAGATGGAAAGCTGAGCACACATCATTGAATTTGTATGCTCCAAATGCTTAGGCTTAAAGTAAGTCTGGCAAAGGAAAGGCGGCAACATTTAAATGGATGTAAAAAATGTGTAGGTGGAAAGATGTGTTCTAGAAAAAGTAAACAGTGTAACAGAGGAATAAAAAGGGGCCACTCACTTTCACAAGAAGAAGTCTTAAGAGACTTTCTGTGGTCAGACATACGAATGACCTGGAAAAAATGTACAATTCAAAATAAAACGGAGCAAAAGAAATAGCCTACAAATGCGCGATCACCTTCTCAAGTAGCCAGTGTTCCTAGGTAGTTTGGAGATCTGTTTGCAGATATCCTAATATGCAGAACACTAATTTTACCAGAAAAAGGCATAAAACTCCAAATGCTGAGAAGTATAAAGATACTTGGTTTTTGATTTTGCAAAATTGCCATAAAATATTATCACACACAATTATAAATGCTCAAATGACCTTGTATAAATCATACTCTGCAGTGGGCTCAAATCTCTTGCTCTTAAACAAATTTTCTTTAGTTCAATAAATTATGAATTATGTAACCCTGTTAGGTGACAGATAATGGAATGAGATAACTTCACGTAAAGGAGAATAACCCAGTGGTTGCTCAAATTCAAAGTGTAAAGGACATTTTACATGTGAAGGCTGGAGGATTATTTGAACAATTAAATCTTTACAGCATTCGGCAACAGTTGCCTGAGGTTACTGATCCTGTTTTCCATAACTAAGGACAAGGTAAGGCAGAGTCCTTATTTGCAAGAAAATGAGCTAGAAAAAAATCTTATCAGGAGCTCTCTTCAGTTTGAGCTGCAACCAAAGAGCTAAAGAGTGCTTGTCAAGAAGAAAGTGAGGTCTCCAGTCTTTATTAGCTTTACAGGGCAAACACTGAACCTGCTGTGACTAAAAAATGAAAGGATGAAAGAAATCATTCAGCTGTTTTAAGAATGAATTTTATCCACTAGGTTTACCTTTAATAGTCCCACAGCGCATTTAGGAAGACAGTGTGAAGTCATTTACCATTTTTGCTATCATTGGAGTCGCATCATTTCTGGAAATATTTTCAAAGGAGAGACAAAGACATATATTTAGATATGCTTGACATATGTGCCTTGCCTGTGAACAGCTATATAAATTTTTTTAGCATATCTGGTACTCTACAAGCAATGTATAATGTGCCCAATACAAGCTACCCTTATTAGGGAAAATTTACACAAAAGGAAATGTTTACTTGCCTTTGCTTTTGTCTCTTATAGGCAAAGGGAGCTTAGGCAATTCAGGAAACCTTGTAAAACAGCTTCACGAAACTGGAGTCACAAGTTCAAATTCTTTCAGTCAGTCACCAGTGACTGACACTATACTTTCTGTCCAGAAGACAAAACAGGCTGGGCACTTAACGTGTTAGATGCTGGGGATTATGGACTCTATGGCAACAAGAAGAAGACATGCTCTACCTGAAGGCATTTAAATTCAACTATATTTTAATTGTACTGGCAAAATGAGAATATTCTATATATTTAAAAATGTAGTAAGCAAATCGAATGGACTGTGGAACGACTGGTTGCTATGAAGTGCACTGACCACCAGGGGAAAGATGCTCAACACAGGAGCTGCCCCCAGCCCACAGGTTGCCTGATGGGGCCTGCTGGCCAACCTTTCAGTCCCTCCCCCAGCCAGCAGGCTCTGATTGCCCGATGGGGGACGGGTACTCGTGGTGGGTGGTGGCGGACGGAGGTAGCATCAGGCCAAGGTGGGTGTGAGTGAGTGGGGCCCAACGATCACCCCACACACAGAGAGTGACCAGCGTGGGTGGCAGGGGGCGGGGCCGGCTGCTGGCAGCTGGGGAAGATCAGCCCAGATGGCAGGCCAGGCCTAGGAAACCTACCCATGCATGAATTTCATGCGCCAGGCCTCTAGTATCTACATATCGGTTTGCCTTCTGCATATTGATCACCATTTTGAGACCTCTGCCCTAGAAGTTATTTTCCAGATTTGTTGAGAACATGAACTCCATAGTAAGATCTAAATACTAATTATGCATATGTCATAGCATATAGAAAGTATTCTGGTGCAAATTGTTATTAACCAAGTGGTGAGTAAAGACTTAAGGAACTCAACTAAGTAATAGGTTTGATCTAGGCCAAAGTATCTCTTTGGAACCACACTGGGTCACCCCACCAAGGCCAAATTGAAAATGTCCACTTCTTGTCAATCCTAGTATTTATTACCAGTAATTAACACTAAACTGGGACTCTGCTTTTTACTTTAAGTGAAGACTTTATTGCTGAAGTTTTGTCTTCAAGTTCTATAATCTTTTTCTCTGGTGTCTAACCTGATGTTAATCCTGGCCAATGTATTTTTCATTCCAAACATTGCTATTTTCATTACTGAAAGTTCAAATTGAGTCTAGTTATATGCTGTACATTTCTCAGGATAATTTTTTTCCACCTTCTTGATTATTTGGAGAACATAATGGCTCTTTTAATACCCAGTGTATGTATTGTATTATCTGTGTTATTTATGGATATGTTTATGTTGATTTATTTATTTTTTTCCTTATTGTGGATCCTGGTTTCCTTTTTTGTATGCCTGGTAATTTTTTTTGAAATGTTTCTAGGTATTGGCTTTTTTTGGGGGGGGGGGGGGGCGGGGGATAATCCTCTACATATTTTTCAAAATGTATTATGATTTACAACTAAGTTACCTAAAAACAGTGTGATAATCTCTTCATTGTTTTTGAGTTTTGTTATGCAGAATCATAGCAGCCTTTAATGGATCTAATTTGACCCTACTACTGAATCAGTATCCCTCTGCCTGTTGCCCTAGGTATTGTACGTTGGCTTTTGGAAATTTGAATTATTCCTAGACCAGTAGGAACCCTGAGAATTGTTCTCCTTATTTCTGTCCAGTGGTTCTTTCCCTAGCTTTGAGCAGTTTCCTCACAGCAATGCTATGATCAGTACTGAGCTGAAGACGTGGGGGAACCTTCTGCTGACCTCTGACCTCTGCCCTGTAGTTTTGTCCTCACAGGTGCATTGACCTCTCGATTCCAGCCATCTTAACCTCTCCCAACACTCTGTCTCCTCCATGCATAGCAGCACCGAGCTCTGTTTGGGTTCCTCCTCTCTGCACTTCAGCCTGAAACTGAAGACAGAAAACTGGGGCAGTTGTAGGACCCACTTCATTTGTTTCCTCTCACTCAGAGATCGCTATCCTACGCAGCCAGTTGCATGACATTTGAAAACTGATGATTTACAGATTTTATCCACATTTTTAGTTGGCTAAGGTAACAGAGTAAATTTGATTCTTGTTACTCCACCATGGCTGATAAATGGAAATCCTTTCTAAGGTTTATCAGCAGATCTCTGATTAGATAATTTCTTATGTGATCTGATTTTTTTTTTTTTTTTTTTTTGCTATGAATAAGTGCTACTTCAGTTCTGTGTTTTTTTAAGCAAAGCTTTCAGAGAAATTCATGTTTTCCTATGTATGGTAAGAAAAAAAAATAATTCTTTGGTAGAAACATTTTCTCCCTAGTAGGACAAGGAAGTAAGAAAAGTCATCCTTGGACATCAAGGTGAACCATCCTATATAAAAAGACTGTATTAAACATCTTCAGTTACTGAGACGCTGTTGTATAGCATATGATGGGCCCTTTACAGTACTCAGTTCCAACATAGTTATGTGGAAACAAAATAAATCACATCTCCACACTAGGACTTGGTTGCTCAGAGAGAAAATAAAATAAAACAAAAATAGTTATGCCCTGCCAGAGTGGCTCAGTTGGCTGAGCATCGTCCTGCTCACCAAAGGGCTGCCAGTTCGATTTCCAATCAGGGCATGTACCTGAGTTCTGGTTTTGATCCCTGGTCCAGAACGCATAGAGGGCAACTGATCGATGCTTCTCTCTCCCCGTCTCCCTCTCCCTCTCTCTCTCTCTCCCTCTCCCTCTCTTCGTCTCTTTCCCTTTCTCCTCCACCCCCCACCCTGGGCATGTCTTCAGGTGAGGATTTAAAAAAATCAACAGTGAACTCATGCTTTCTAAATGTAACCCTGAATTGTTGGAACTTCCTTTATTAAAACTCTTCAAAATGAGGAAGATCTCAGAGCACTCAAGTTATAGTTTGTTTGTTTGTTTGTTTATTTATTTATTTATTTATTTCCACTTTCACAGTGAATGGCCAACTCTCTCTCATTCCAAAAAGGTAGAATAATGCTTATAACAGTCCATAAAATTCCAACTATGGTAAAATGTTAATCACTTTTTAGTCTCTAATATACTTATAAACAGATAAGTATGTATTGGAATTTCATTTTACTGGGGATAGAGAAAGGTGATCACTGAAAAAGTGACATATTTTATTTAATCTTTTAAAAATATGATTTTGATTTTTTTAGACAGAGAGGAAGGGAGGGGGAGAGAGAGATAGAAACATTGATGAGAAAGAAACATGGATCAGTTGCCTCCTGCACACCCCCTACTGAGGATCCAGCCCGCAAACTGGGCATGTGACCTGACCAGGAATTGAACCTGTGACTTTTTGGTGCATGGGATGATGCTCCATCTACTGAACCACACTGGCTGGGAAAAAAGTGACACACTTTAGATTAAATGCCTGGTGATACCTAACAACTTGGATCCATTTGGGTTTCATATTTGAAATTTCAAATTTCCAAATAAGGTGTCAAACTGGGATTCTCAATTGCTATCACTTTCCCCATTTTTCCTCAATATAAACTTTGTCATAGACCAACACTCATTCGCTGACCTTAGCTTTGAAAAATATTACTATATCTGCTCCGGGCATAGAGGAGGGAGTAACTCACTGTGCTGGGAGCAGCTTCAGAAGAGGGTGGCATTTAAACCTTAAGTAAATGTACTAACCATATAGATTCAATATTAGAAAATGCAAAAACATATAATGTACTTTAGCCTTGGAACTAATAAGACCGGAAAATGAATCCCTGCTGAGTGCGTGACTCTCTCTGAGCATCAGGAGTAAGGTATATATATCAGAGTATGCTATCTTCTCAAGGATTTTGTATTTTTTCTTCTTTTCTTCTTTTCTTGGAACACTCTTTCCCCAGAAATCCTCATGGCCCACTCCCTCCCATCCAAGTTTCTACATATATGCACTCTAGTAGTGAGCCTTGCCCTAATATAAAATAGTAAATCTTCTCTACTACCTAACCCACCCATCACTACTCTATTCCCTTTATGTCTTTTCATTTTATTGTTTTCATAGTTCCTATTACTGCCTGGAGTTTCTATATATTCACTTTTAATTTATTTGCTGTCTGTCTTTTCCCACTAGAATGCAAACTCCCAAAGGCAGTTATTTCATCCAATTTTTCCCATTATTGTATTCTCATCTACAATGGTGTTTGTTACATAGCAGGCACCCCATAAACACTTGTTGAATGAGCGAATACAGTACTTAATATAGTGCCAGATATATAATAATTGTTCAGTCAAGTTACTGTCAACTTTGTATCATCAAAATTATCAATGATCTAATAATCTAAAATACAAAATATTTTCAAGCATCTCAATTTCCTGAAAGAATATATATGAAAATAGAGAAAACTTTCTTGACATTCGAAATAAGGAACTCTAACTACCCAAGACCACACAGTGAGTGAGTTGGGATTAATTCAGAACAACACCTATAGGTAAAAATAAATCATTCTAAATAAGTAGTTAGTTGGTTCTTATCAATAAATGTGTTTTAAGACATTTTAGCTATCATTTTATTTAATTTCAGTAATCTGATGGTTTGTTGGGCTCAGTGATTTGATATTTTATTGAATGAAATTCCCTGGCGTAACAGAATAAAAATTGGTATATTTAGAAATAAAGAGTCTAGAGAGACTATAACATTTGAAATTCATGAAAGACAAAAATAAGTTGCTAATACTAAAAAGGAAGTTACAGCATTAATAAGAAAGGAGACAAATTAATTTGGTCCAAAGTGTGAAAAATGCTCAATTTCAATTCATGTTTTTATCTTCATATAAATAATTGAAATATAAAATATCATCTCATTTCTCCAAATCTTTACTAACTTACATTACTCATCTTACACAAAAGGAATTTAATAAGCACATGAACACATAAAATAAATCTAATAAAACATAATAAACACTTACTGAACACTTTTTTATGGATCTATCTTTATTAGGCAATTGAGTAAAAAATAATCAAGACAGTTATACTCTCAAAAGACTCAAAATATGGTGGACACGCATGTAAACAAATAAGTTTAATTCATTGTAAGTGCTACATTATTGTAATTTTTAGACTTTAAATTTCATGGAGCAGTACAATTTTAATTAAAAGAATAATTTAATAAAAAGCAGTGTTGTTAACTTGCCTTCTAACTGCATTAATACTGTTAGGAAAACCAAATCTTTAAGTGAAATATTTTAACATTTAATAGATTGATCCTCATGAAAAACTTATTTCTCTGTCCTTATTTGTTCAATAAATTCAAATTCCAGTACAGACTACACATCACTGTTTTCAGCAGCATTGTTGTAACAGTGCTACAGGCACATGGTAGGGGAAGTGATCTGCTCAGTGCTGGGAGCAGCTGCACAGGAGAAAGACATCTGAAGCATCAATAAGATAAGGAATAAAGGTGAAGTAGCCGGTTTGGGGGTAAGATAGTAAGTGACAGAGACAACACTATGAAGGGTGACAGGGCAAAGAGCAAAAGGCAAGGATGACTAGTACCTGACAGAAGGAAAGCCAGAGTCAATTAAAAAGAGCAAAAGGAGCCCTGGCTGGTTTGGCTCAGTGGATAAAGCACCAGCCTGTGGACAGAAGGGTCCCAGGTTCAATTCAGGTCAAGGGCACATGCCTGGGTTGTGGGCTTGATCCCCATTAGGGGACATGCAGGAGGCAGCCAGTCAATGATTCTCTCTCATCATTGATGTTTCTATCTCTCTTTCCCTCTCCCTTCCTCTCTGAAATAAATATATATATTTTTTTAAAAAAAGAGTAAAAGGAGAAAACACTATGTTCTGTGATATGAAACAAACAACCTCTAGCACAGCAATGTTATGTGTAGTCTTAAAAATCAGTGGACTCCTCAATACTGTAATTCTCTGTTTGCAATCTCAAGAGATCTTGCTAGAAGGCTGGAGACATCTGAACTCAGGAAGATGAATGGCAGATAGGAAGCTTGGGAAGTCCCTGATGCCACAAGTCAAACATTGGTTGAAAGAACACAGCCATGCCAAAGGCACTGCAACCAATTTGGTCTACTTGTTTTTGACACAGGGGAAGGAGCCATTCACTCTATGGTATAGTCCATTTCCATGTGCTGTTTTAATCAAATTAAGTCAAAAAGAAAGTAGACCTGAATTCAAGGAGAAATTCTGTACATTTCAAAAATATTTAACAGCAAATACCTGCTTCAGGTATAATAACTCAAAATTTAAAGTAGCTAACAATAAGAAAGTATTTTATATAAATACTAGAGGCCTGGTGCATGAAATTTGTGCACGAGTAGGGTCCCTAGGCCTGGCCTGCAATCAGGGCTGTTCTTCCCCAGCTTCCACCACCCATCCCCGGTTCTCAGTTCCCCATTGGGTGATCAGAGCCTGCTGGACAAAGGGAGGAAGTGAGAGGTTGCTCATTCCCCCCCACTTGCTGGCCCTGCCTCCTGCTGCTGCCTCCACTGATCGCCCTCTGTGTGTGGGGTGACCAGAGGGGCGATTGGGGCCCTGTCACCATCCTCCTCCGCCACCACCCACCCCCAGTTCCCCATTCCTCATCGGGCGATCAGAGCCTGCCAGCCAGGGGGAAGGACCAAGAGGTTGGTCGGCAGGCCCTGATTGGGCGGTTGGGGCCTGTGGGCTGGGGGCAGCTCCTGCATTAAGCATCTGCCCCCTGGTGGTCAGTGTGTGTCATAGCTTACTGGTTGTTCTGCTGTCGGATCAATTTGCATATTACACTTTTATATGTATAGGTAGATAATAAATTATGTTGTCAAATACGTTCAGAATACAAAAAAATATTTAAAATGTGATGTCAACTTCAAAGGATGCATAACTATTTTATGCATCATATATTCATTATATACATTATATATATTCATGGTTATACATGAGGACATAGAAATACACACACACTACACAAAGGATTGTAAGGAAAATATCAGAATCTTATTAACTGCTATATCTTTTTTATTGGGTCTATGGGGTTTTCTAAAGTTTCCATAATGAATATGTAGAACTTTTATAATATGAAGGCAACATAGTATTTATGAAACACACCCCGACAATATGTAAATCTTCTGACATATAAATGGCTAATTCTCACTACCTAGAAAACCTAGTTGTTCAAAATGTCTAGAGAGATGAGTTTTTGCTTAATTACAATCAATATGTTCTCAACAATGGTTTTGCTTTTGGCCACTGTTTAATGTGACTTAGTCCACTAAAATTCTAGTCTTATTATCTGGAAAAAAATCTGAGGAAAGAAGAGTCATTAAAATAATCTTTTCCCTAAAAAAGTAAAACAAAACCATAAACAAAGAAAGCGGGACCTGTACTGCTGTCACTAAGGATTAAAACAATACGAACCCAACGCAAAAGAATAATAAAGTCAAAATGAACTATTTTTACTTATTAAAAGTGCACATCAGTTATGCATTTGTTGTTTCTAATTTATTATATACATTTTGCCCACTTCAAAAAGAAAAGTAAAAGTAAATTCTTACCTATAATTATCAGTACTAAGGATCAATTCTGTTCTCTTTTATTGGAATGTGGAGTGGTAGCTGTATTAGTTATACATATCACGTAAAGTCAAGCAAAAAAAAAAAAAAAAAAACACCCACAATTTTTGAAGAGGCATGCAAAGATAGTGAAGTGTTATACTACCACTATGCTTTGTTATTCTCCAATTTAAGCTAATATTTTATTAAAAGAAGGTGCCCTTAAAAATTTTAGGGTAGTATGTGTTAAACAGGAGGTAGATTGGAAGGTGATAGGTGATAGATACATAGATGTAAATAGATAAGATGTGAAATTAGAAAGAACATGTGTGTACATGAGAGACAGAGAATGAATACACCAATATTTGGCCTGCATACTTTCATAAAATTCAAAATATGTAACTTTATTTCTATCATTTTCATGAATCCCATACCAGTCCAGTCTGTTTTTAAGAAAGAAAATGCCTTTGCTATTGAATAAAAGGAAAGAGGTAACCACAAGATAGAAAAAAAAAGTGAATTACTATAACTCACCACTTTGAACAATACTCTCACTTTCCTTTTTTATCCCAATACAAAACCTGTTGCAAAAGACAAGTGAAAACTCATAGCAAAACTGAATGTAATAAAATTATAGAAATAGATAAAATTTCTTAAAATCTCAATTCTAAAATCTATCTTGAAAGGTCAGGCATCGCACAGTAAAAGGGAAGGAAAGAGCTAGTGGAATTACTTTGTGTTGAAGCATAAGGGAGATTATCTTTCTCTAGAAGTGATATAGGGGGCAGAAAAGTGGTCTCAAATATAAAGCATATTGGGGAAAAAGTTTTTTTAAAGAATTCATACTCATTTTCACAGTATAAAGTGAGACACATTTGTTATTGCTCTTTGCTTTTAGCAGCACACCTTCTTGTCTATAGTACCGAGGCTGGTGCCAAGGCACATCCTGGTACACAACACACTAAACTGTAATGAATGCTTCAGCTCGGTATGAATAAGGCCACTGACTTTTAGTAAATGGCCTCATAGCTGGATTAATAGAGAACTACTACTAATGAGAACAAGCAAGGACAACAAATATGAACAAATAAGATTTCTCTACCAGTGCCCTAGCTGGTTTGGCTCAGCGGATAGAGCGTCAGCCTGCGGACTCAAGGGTCCTGGGTTCGAGTCCAGTCAAGGGCATGTACCTGGGTTGCGGGCACATCCCTAGTGGGGGGTGTGCAAGAGGCAGCTGAATCGATGTTTCTCTCTCATCTATGTTTCTAACTTGCTATCCCTCTCCCTTCCTCTCTGTAAAAAAATCAATAAAATATATTAAAAAAAAAAAAAAGATTTCTCTACCAGTTTAGCATTTTACTCCCAGTGGTCAATTAGTTTAAAAACATAAGTGAATCAGCACTTTAAACATTTGTCCTTAGTTTGCTCATAAATGTTGCATTGCTCTGCTATACTACTATTTATGATTGCATCATTAGCTTTGATATATTCTAGAACACATAAAATATACAGTGATAGGTTTATATTGAATAATCTGTTCTACTGAACAATTAAATAATTTAGCTTATGCTACTTGTTTTAGGGGGCTACCCAGCTTACGGCATACTCAGATTCTCATATTTTCTCCACTTTTCATATTTAATTAGTAATAGAACAGATGCCACTCAAAGACTAGCAGAAATATTTAAGGATAAGTAATCACATCCCATCAATAAAGCTAACCCTTACATAATGTGCCTGTATTTTCAATATATGCAGCTCTCATCTTTGTTTTTTCCCCCCCTGAGAAACCCATTCCAATTCCAGGACACAGCATCAGTAAGGAGATCTCAGGCTCAATGAGGCCAATATTATATTTATAACTATTAATTATTGGGAGAATTTCAGTCTGTACATCTTTATATATTTGAAGAAACAAATTATTCTAATTATTAAATGTCTATATAATCGGATGGTTAACTAAACAGTTGTGATTAAAAAGCCAACAATTCTGTGCTTACAATTTTTCATCTAAAATGAATTACAGCCCTAACCACTTTGGCTCAGTGGATAGAGCGTCGGCCTGTGGACTGAAGGGTCCCAGGTTTGATTCCAGTCAAGGGCATGTACCTTGGTTGCAGGCACATCCCCAGTAGAGGGTGTGCAGGAGGCAGCTGATTGATGCTTCTCTCTTATCGATGTTTCTAACTCTCTATCCCTTTCCCTTCTTCTCTGTAAAAAAATCAATAAAATATATTTAAAAAAATAAAATGAATTACATATGTGCTTCTTAAATTTTCTGATTGCTAGTATTAATAATTTATGTATCAATTCTGAAATCATGATGCTCTATGAGTCTATTATTACATGTTTGGACCTAGAATTAAGTAGCTAAAAATCACAGGATACCTCCCTCAATATTTTTCTTGTTTTATGACATCATTGCCTCTCCATAGTATTTAGTTTTGCATGCTTTCAATCTACAACAATTTAAATACCTTCTTGCTCAAATTAACTATATTCAAAATAGACATACTTCTCCCAGAGTGTGAGATGCACTTAATTCCTGTTCAATGATCCATTATTTTGTTATCTTTATAAATGGCCCAAGAATGCAAATTTCATTCATGGACCAGTTAATATAACCAGACATTAATTTGACATTCTTTTCTTTCTCTACCAAAATCTGAATCATAATTTGAAAGCAAAGCTGAGAACACTAAGTATTGCCTCTTCAGTGTTTTTGGCTCCTGACACATAGTGTCAGAGCGAATGAAGATGATATGCAGGCCTTGATCATACATGTGTAGCCAGCCTGACTCAGTAGGCTTTCATTCACATCCCAAGTGCAAATGCCAGGAAGACAGCTCACACGTGAATGGGCCCCCATAGCCGTCCGTAGGAAGCCACTAGGCATCAAAGATGTTTCACATCCAGATTTAACACAGTGGCCTTTTGTTACTGCCACACACACAGCATTAGAATTTCGTGTCTGGATGTTTATGACATTGCACTTTTCCCACTTGTCCTGTTGTGCCTTAGGCTAGGCCTTCTCTGGGGCTTTGAGTTTTTTTTTTCCTGATTTAGGTTCACCTGTGCCCATCTGCCTATTTTCCTAATTGAGTTCCACTCATGGTATAATTACTGGGAGACTCTCAGCTTGTGCTGAGCAGGTTGTCAAAGCAAAATTGCAATCTTCTTTGTCACTAATCATATGATCTTAAATAAAAATGTTACCTTTTTTATTATTATTTTCTCACTGACTGCCCCACAGAATTATTAACAGTGACCTCACTATGCAGTTGGTAATTTTATGTAGCTGCCTAAACGGCATCTCCTTTTATATGTCTTAACTTAGCAGAACCTAAAAAAATAAAAAAATCCAAATCTAAAGTCATCACCAACTTTCCCCTACATTCTGTTCTACTACCTCCTTGCTCCTAACTCCAAAAAGTTAACTCTCATTGACACTAAAGGTGACAAGAGATTTCTGGAGAAGATGGGACTTGGTCTTAGTGTTTATGTTATTCTTCCTAAATGATAG
Source organism: Myotis yumanensis (assembly GCF_028538775.1). Classification (NCBI taxonomy): domain Eukaryota; kingdom Metazoa; phylum Chordata; class Mammalia; order Chiroptera; family Vespertilionidae; genus Myotis; species Myotis yumanensis. Next base: position 179,211,847 of record NW_027223752.1, read on the forward strand.
TATATTTATTGGAAACTTGTTATATGTCATGCAGTGTGACAGGTACTTTACATATATTATCTCAATTAATTTAAGTCCTACCAAATGAGAGTAGCATTTTGAGGAACAGAAATATAAGCATGTGCCTAGAGTACAGAAAGCAGAAGGAAAGTGACACTGAGGCAGGATAGTATGAAGCTAGGGAAATTCCTTGGCAAGTGGAATAAGGGAAACTGAGACAAAATAATTAAACAAGGCAAAACAATTTGAATCACAAGGTTTCACCTTCCCTAATCAAGGACACTTAAGAGGAGCACATGGTTTGCACATTCCAGACTGTCCTAGTTCAGAGCAGCCTCAGTCCTGTCCCTCTTCAATAATGTTCTTTGGAAATAAAGCTAACCAGAAAATAACCCTGACCCCTCCATACATTTTGGTGAATCAACATATGGAAAGACAGCTGGACAGCTACTGTTAAGACCCTCCCTGAGACCTCCCCTAGGATTGCTGCAGGCCAAAGAAAGATAAAAAGCCTTAAGACAAAGAAGCACTAGCAGGCTCTAGTTAGAGCATGCCATGCCTTGCATCTCTGCTCCCTTTCTTTAACCATTAAGGGTCCCCATAATACTTGCAACCAGGAGAGCAGCAGGCAGCATCAGCTTGTCCCAGGTTTAGCACCTGAACTTTTCTCCAGGTCCCCTTTCCTCTGACTTTTCCAGTGAGCTAACAAAAGCCCTGCCTTGGCTCTGTAAGGTTTCTAGAGAGTCATAGCAGCCCTGCCCAGGATCTCCTGTTGCTTCTCCCACCTCAAGCCCTTCCTTTTTCTCACTGTCCCCTGCTTTAATAAACATACTCTTGAAATCACTAGGACTCTTGTTGTGTAACTTTCCTGCATGAAGTCAAGAACCCACACACTGAGGCAGACCCACTCTGGGCCCCAGCCCCATCTGGTAACAACATGAAAAAAGACCAATGAACTAAGTAGGGGTTCAGAACATTCTGGATCTTTTAGATAATGTTAAAGATGTGCTTCTTTATCTTCAGAGAAACAGGAAGCCTTGATATCATTTAAGTGGAGTGCTAGCATAATTACTTTGCCTTCAGTGATGAAAACTGACTGCAGGGGCCAAATATGAATGTGGAGAAGCAGAAATAATATTATGGCACAAATACACCTAATCCATGGAACTTCCTCCTGCTACTCTAGCATGTTGCTCTCCCTTCAGGCATGGACTGTATTTCAATTATAATAACATGAGCAGATGGTTGTTGTTGTTTTTTTTTTTATATTATAGTGGTTTGACTCAAGTGAAAATAAGACAAAATTAAATTATAGGTTGTAGTTGAATCTATTACTTCCAACTAAAAGTTGAGTCTTGTTATATAAATCAATAATTAAAGATGAATTTGAAATTAGATACTTCAAATAGGCTTTAGATAGTGTGTGATTGCTGTGCTATTCTTCCTTGAATTTAATTAAAATTACTTGTTCAATAATTTTTTAAATATGTGGAAGGAACCATATAGAAAGCCATATATTTTAATATCACTAATGCATTAATAAGCATGTGATGGTACTAAAATCTTTTCCAACAATCTTCTTCTAACTCTCAGAAAATGAAAAATAAAAGAAGCAATTTACTTTTGATTATGTATAGAAAGTTTAACTTTGTATTTTTCAAATGGTTAGACACTTTCATCCTGCAAATGAAATAGCATGAGGAGTATTGGATGAGAGCTGTCACACTAACAGCAAAATGCTCAGCTTCTGCCACCAAATACCAGCTATTCTTCCCAGGTAGGCCAGCAGGTGAATCCACTGAAATCATATAACATAGATAAAAAAAAACTTTCATTTTCCCATTAGGAAGAAACTTTTTGTTATGGAAAATTCCCTAAATAAATATCTAGTTAAAAATAAAGGATATAAACTTGCAGAAATACCTGATAGTGTCATCATTGCACTATGCCTTTCACTAGGACCCTATCTATGGAGAATCGTGGAGTGGACCTTGATTTAAGAGAACAGGTTATAAAGAAAGCCCTTCAGTCATTCTTTAATTTATTTTTATTTTATTTATTGATGAGAGAAAGGCAGAGACAGAGACATCAATTTGTTGTTTCACTTATTTATGCATTCATTGGTTGAATTTTGGATGTGCCCTGACGGGATCAAACCTACAACCTTGACATATCTGGATAATGGTCTAACTAACTGAGCTACCCAGGTCATTCTTTCCACAGGAAAGTTCTGTGGCAAGTTCAGATTCAGGTCAATCTACTACGTTTCCATTAAATCTGGTAAAATAACTGCTATTGAGAATTCATATTTAAAACATGAATAAAATGTATAAAACAGAGAAGTCCCCCATCAATCTCTATGACAATAATGGAAACTTATGGATTTTTATTGCTCACAATTATATTCAAATAGAAAAGAACTTAAAAAAAAACACCACTTCTTCTTTGACAAGAGATCGAATTGGTAAACTTAGACTCTTGATTTTTAAGGCTAAGATCACACTCTAACTATCCTGTTTTTAACCCTGTTTTTTCAGTTATGCTCCAGCCACAATAAATGGTATTTGTTTCCTAAAAATCATTAAGTAATTTTATAGCCCCTCTGTAACTTTGAACAGATTGTTCTTTTAACCTGAATCGCTTTCATTGTTTTCTGCCCACTGAGATACTAAGCGATTTTTCCATATATCTTGATTAGAAACCTAACCTATCCCACACCCTCAAAGTTATTCATCAGAATTAAATATTCCTGCCTCAACATTCTCCTACTGCCTAAAATACTAGCCATTCAAAAAACAAAAGCAAAAATCCTTTAGCTGTCTAAACACACTGTTACTATTCATAGCTTCCCTTCTTCTGTTTTGATTTTTAGTCCTTCTATATATTATATATAACTGGAAAATCACAATTCAAGATTTTGTACTCCGTTAATAACTTTTCTCCAGAGATCATCCTCTGACCAGACAGAGTGAAGAACGTTTTTACTCAACAAAATCAATGCCTTGTTCCTTTTAGGTTACTGCTCAGAAACTATGGCATTGATTACTTGTGTATACATGCCTGTCATGGTCAACTTTGAGTTTACAGTTTAGGCACTGTGATGAACATTCATTCATTATTCATTAAGCAAATGTTTAAATGTCTAGGGCACTAGGCTCTGGGCTGGACTCTAGGGATAATATGGCAAACAAGACAGACATAATTTCTACATTTCATGAAGCTGATAGAGATGTAGTAACCAAACATTCATTCCTATAACTTAAAATTGTTAGTTCATATAATAATTTTAATTAATAAAGTAGTAAATAAAGTAATGTGGCATATGTTTACCATATCACTTGCTTTTATTCAGTGTAGTACTTCTCAGTAATTTGCACATTGATTACGTTTTCTTGAATAATCTGTGGTCAGGGACTTAATTGCACTGATAATAGCAACTAGCATACTGTGCTGTACATAGTAGAGCCATGATTCATATTTCTTTACCTTCACAGCCACTGAGTATGAAAAGCCTTCCCAAAATCAAGAATGAATAAAAGGAAATACTAATTTGATAACATAAAAATAAAAATATGACCATAATCAACAGTTTTGAATTTGAGAAAATGTAATTTACATTACAAAAAATGGCTAATTTCCCTAATATTTAAGTCTCCTAAAATCAACAATACAATACCAAACACAACAGAAAAAAAAGAAAAGGACAGTTTACAAAAAAGAAAAGTGTAAGTTTAAGATTATAAAATCAGCTCAATTTAATATTTCGGAAGTAAAAACAAATCTACATAGAGGTTACTTTTTCACTTAAAAGATTGTAAAAGTTCAAAAGTTTGATGCTTTGTTGATGAGGAAATGGAAAACAAACACTTCATATATTGCTAGTAAAGAGTAAACTGTTGCAAACCTTATAGAGAAAGATTTGTCTAAATTGATTTAAATGGAAAGTTTATATATCTATTGCACATGCAATTCTCCTTTATGAAATTTCCCCTACAGAAAATTCATGGACATATATAAAATCATTCATTACATTAGTATTTGTAATTTAAACTATGTTTAAATATCCATCAATAGGCATCTACTTAAATTAATTATGGTGCATATATACAATGGAATAGTATGTAGTAGTGTAACAAGAATAAAGAACTTCTTTATGTATTCATTTAGAAAATCTCAAATATAAGATACATTTTAACTAATATGACAAGCTACTAGATTATATAGAAAGAGTGGTAAAATTTAAAAACAGAGGAAAAGACAATGTTCTGTATATGTGTGTGTACAAACAATCCCTGTAAGTATACATAGAAAATTGAAAACACTGGCTTCTAAAACGTCAGGAACTGAGTGGTTGGGGAAAATGGTGGAAAAAGTAATTTCAGTTATACCTTGATGTTTTTACATTTCAGCTCTGTGGATGTATGAGCAGGAAAAAATTTTAATTTAAAAGGTTTCTATACACTAAAGACAGATTGCTGAAATAAATTAATCAATCAAAACAAAAATATTTCTATCATTAAAATATTTGAACTTGTGATTCTAGACTCTTGGTATGTGCAGGCAAAAAACATACCCATATATGTATACACAAGAATCACAGTTTGTATTAGTTTGAGAGCTGAAGAATAGGAAAATATATGTAGGTCTAATACATATTAACGTTTTCTACAATGATTTTCACCTTAGCCAAATGATAATTTTTCTGTTTTGTGATGTGTCCATTCTATATTTTCTTAAAAAAATATATTTCAAAGCTGAGTCAATTGAGAGCTAATAGCATATTTACTTAAATAATATTGAGTAATTAACTGGCCCTATAATTATTTTCTTTAAATTATGTAATAGCAAAGACAAAATAAAAATTTAAGACTGTGTGTGTATGTGTGTGTGTGTGTGCTTTCCAAGGCAAAATACTCAATAGTGTATATGGACAGGCAGTAAAGCAAAGGACAAAGTCAATATATACATTTCATATAGTCTAAAAGTAAAATTTAAATATAGTGGTTTTCAAATAATGCACATATCCTATATAATAATAACAACTGTATTTATAATCTTTTCTAGGAGAAAAATCCACTATATTTCACACATGAATACAAGCAATGCCTAAAATATCATGGTATGTTATTGTAAAAGCTTTTCTTTTTCTTTTTCATATGTTTCATGAGTATTGAATACTGCAAAAAATGCATTCTGTTTATATGTATGCCAGGTGTAACAACCAAGAAATTTTAAGAGGTTGAGAATGATAAATAATGTCAATAATGGGAAAAAAGAAAGTCTCTTCAAAATATGGTGTGGGGGAATTGGACAGATACATGTAAAAAGTGAAACTGGACCACTTTCTTACACTATTTACAAGATAAACAACATTAATTAGACTTAAATGTAAGACCTGACACCGTGAAACTCCTAGAAGAAAACATAAGCAGTAAACTCTTTGACATAAATATTTCTTTGATATGTCTCTTCAGACAAGGAAAACAGAAGCAAAAATAAGCAAATGGGTCTACATCAAACTGGAAAGCTTTTGCATAGCGAAAGAAACCATCAACAGAGAGAAAAGATAGCCTACTGAATGACTAAACTACAATAATACCTTTGTATATGACCTCATGAACAGTGGACAAAATAGGGATTCAGTTACCACTGCTTGGTTGATTTGTATACATGTTCTTTTGTTTTTCTTAGAATATGTATATATATTTTAATTTTTATTGATTTCAGAGAGGGAGGGAGGGGGGGCAAGAGAGAAAGAGAGGGAGATCAATGATGAGAGAGAATCATTGATCAGCTACCTCCTGCACACCCCACACTGAGGATCGAGCCCACAACCCAGGCATAATGCCCTGATTGAAATCGAACCATGAACTCCTGGTTCATAGATCGATGCTCAACCACTGAGCCATGCTGGCCGAGCTCTTAGAATATATTTTGAAACAGATGGCAAGCACTTTTTATAGGCTAGCATTTATATTTTAAAATGCTGGTAAGGTAAGCAAATAGGTAAAAACTATTCAGAAGTATAAGTAATTGTTTCCATTCTAGGAACTGACTGTATTATTTCTGGCTTTACCTATGAAATAAGTTCCTTGGACTTATAAGCCTAGTCTTTAGATAAGAAGAAATATTATGGGTCACTTCCACATATTTTTGCTAAATGAGCCCTGATGATGCCTACATTCTTTCTCCATCATCAGCCAGACCTACTTTGGTATATTTTTAAGAGAAACAGTAAGGTACTTCAGCATGTTTTTTTCCAATGGAATGACAAAGAGCATATTCATTATTACTCCATCTAAACTGTTTATTTTCTAGTAGTACTTTTATATTGAAAAAAGTACCAATTTTCAGTGAATTTTCAGTAGTTAAAATCACAAACATCTTTTTATTAATTTAAAATTTATATCTTTAAAAGCTGAAATTGACATCACTTCCAAAAATCTTTAGTCTTTCCAACTGCCCCTCAGTCCTTTGTAAATTATTTACCCATTGCTAACACCAGCTGCTTTACTGTCACAGCACTGGAACTAGACCCGCTACTGTTAAAAGCTTGTGTGTGTGTTGGTTTTATAGCTTGGCTTCTTTTTGGCGGTATACTGGATGACCTAAAGGGAATGTGCAGAATCCTTCTGTCTTAATGGAGCTATTTTTTTTCCTGGAAAATGAAGGCCAGAAAGTATTTCAAAATATTGGATTTTTTTAAAAAAGCATTTAAATTAACAATCATCATTGACTTTGAAATTAAAAATACTTTGAAAATAAAAAAATCAATCCATGAATATTTCAGAAGCACCACTATCCTCCTAAAGCTATGCTTGCAAATCCTGTGTGGAAACAAAAAATATGTACACACAAAAGTATTACTCCATGGGACATAATCATATGATTAAGTTATGATTTACAATTAGGCAATAAGACAACATCAAATACTGTATTAGTATGGTACTGCATTAGAATTGTCAAAAGAGGAAATGACCAGTTCAAGCTGGACGCACTAGAGATTTCTGGGTGTAGTGTGACTAAGATGAGCCTACGAGGATAGGTATGGACATGTGAAGGGCAAGAAATCAGGGCCAATGCAAAGGCAAAGGCAGCAGCAAAGACATTCAACCATATAAACATTAATTCATTCCATTAGTTTTCTGTGGCGGCTGTAACAAATTGCCACACACTTAGACTTTAAAACAACACAAATTTATTATGTCACAATTCTGAATGTCATAAATTCAACTAAGTCCCCCAAGCTAAAATTAATGTGAAGCAGGGTTAATTTCCTCACTGGAGACTCTGGGGAAGAATCGACTTCCAGGCACATGTGGATTAGCAAACTTCAGGGAGGTACAGCTAGGATTTAGGTGCTGTTTCCTTGCTGGACTCTGTCAAGAATAGTTCTCAGCTTCTTGTCTGCTTACATTCGCTGGATCCTGGCCCCTTTATCTTCAAAGCCAGTTAAGAGGTGAGGGGTAAGGGGAAGTAAGTGCTTCTCAAGTCTGAATTCACCAGTCTTCCCATGTGAATTCCTGCTCTCTGACTATTTTGTCTATTTCATTTGCTTTTATGGGCCTGCCCAAGAGATTACATCTGATCCACTGGATAATATACAATTATCTCCCTATTTTAATGCGCAGTGTTTAGCAACCTAATTCCACCTACAAATCCTTTTTGTTAAGTAACAACATCTCTACTGGTATAACACATGGAGCAAAGGCAATAAAGGTCAGAATCCTGGCTACCACACTCATTCAAAACATTGTGTGTGTGTGTGTGTGTGTGTGTGTGTGTGTGTGTGTATGCCAGTAGCTCTAATTTTAATCATGGAAGGATACAAAAAATAAAGGAAAACTCTCCTTTTCAAACTCTCAAAAGACAACCTTAAAATTGATCAGAATTAATAAATTGGTACTTTATTGATCACATCTAGGTAGGGGTGGGAAACAACATAAATTACATGAAAGCAGCAATAAAACTATACATCCCTTCTGCCTTTGTTGCCTCTACTTCTTTCCTATATTTCATGTCGTAATAAAATAAGTCAGAGAATATGTAAGTTTGCTAAAGAAACTCTAGTTATTATCATTGACACGGTTGGATACTTGCTGCCTGAGACACTTCTTTACAGAAATAGTTTCTGCTTGCAAAAGACTCAACCAAAACATAAAAGCACACATGCCTAGTATATATTTTAGGAAGTTCATTCAAGTGTTTCGAAACAGGGAACCTAATAAAGGTCTTTAATTTTTTTTTCTTGGCAGATCAAACAATGAAGTGAATACATTTCATTCCCTATTCATTGTCAGCTCATAGCACCCTTCAAGTTATTACATGCATGGTGAAAATAGTAGAAAGTACTGAGTGTTTTAAATGTGGAAAAAATTTATGTTTGAATAAAACATGAGAGGTAAAACTTAAAATGTGTTCCTCTTTCAAACTTTAATCCAATTATCCAGCAGGATTGACAGTAAGATTTCCTGCAAAGTGTTTGACTAGGTAACTGTTTGGAAATAAAAGATGCTGATAAGTTACAAGCTTAAAAAAATGGGAAAAAATTTGACTAAAATGAGACATTTGATATATTTTCTTCTTCCCAAATCATATTAGTTTATTAATTCTAGTAAGGCTAAAGAAATTGTTCAAAGAAAAGGATTTTACTGTTATTGTGTTCATAATATTGGGATATCTATAGAATCCTATATAATAAAGAGGTAATGTGCAAATTAACCCTCACACCCCTACAAGATGGCTGCCTACAACCAGGCTGGCAGGGGGGTTAGTGAGGACTACCAAACGACTGAACAGCAGGCTACATGCTACATGGAGCAACCAGGCTGGCGGGGGGGGGGGGGGGGGGTGCAGTGGGGGCGACCAAACCAGTAGAGGGGGGCAGTTGGGCATGATCAGGCTGGCAGGGGGAGCAGTAAGGGGTGACCAGGCTGGCAGGGGGGGGGCAGTTAGGAGTGACCAGGCCAGCACACAGAGGCAGTAAAGGTCGATCAGGCTAGCAGGGGGCAGTTAGGGGTGACCAGGCAGACAGGCAGGTGAGCAATTAGTAGCCAGCAGTCCAGGGATTGGGCCTAAACCAGCAGTCGGACATCCCCAAAGGAGTCCCGGATTGGAGAGGGTGCAGGTTGGGCTGAGGGACATCCCCCCCCACCACCATGCACGAATTTCATGCACTGGGCCTCTAGTATGTAATAAAAATCAGTTATATTTACATGAGCATTAAAGGATAAATTACTAAATCTTTTACTTTGAATACTCATTGATCACACCATACTTCAGGTTGTTATAAAATTTTGAAAGCAAAATACTGTTATGTGGAAGCATAACATGCTGCAGTTGTAACTAAAATAAAGTTTTTATAAATGACTTTTAAAAGTCTTTCTAAATAGAACATATGGAGATGGGAAGAAAACTTTATTGGCTTAAAAAATTTGGAAAGCTAAAGAGCATCTCAATCTGGAAAAATAATATAAAAGTAGGTTTCATCAGAAATGGCAGTGTAAATTAAATCTCATTAATGAACTGCAGTGAATGGAGGTAAATAGAACAGCAAAAATTATGTAAATTAAGGTTAAAAGGTACTAAGATGAATAAATTGGACAACGTAAGGGCATGTTAAATGAAAATTAAAATCATTAAAATAAATATCTGCATCAAAGATGAACCATTTAACTGTTCCTAATGAAGAGTTCATTAGGATGACTCTCTAATCTTTATTGAGGTTGGAAAAAGTTTTACTGAGATTCACTGTCATAGATGATTTTATTTTTGTCTTAGTCAACATATTTGAATGTTTTTACACAAATTCAGAGCAGGCCAAATGAAGAGCATTTGTTAAGTTTCAGGTGACTGCTTTGCCACAATGGAGAATGATGTACATCGAGAGAAATTGTTCTGCTCAAAGTAAGTAAGGGGCCAGGAATATCTAGCTCCGATCTGAGGGCACCCATTATTACTACTTTTGTAAGTAAAACACAGGTTTATTCCTCTGAAAGTCATCATTTCTCATCAGACTTCAAGCAATAACTTCAAAAAATCAGACCCCCGATTGTGGTATCATCCTGCCATCTATCTATATATATAAAAGGCTAAGTGACCGTCCAACTGTTTGAACAGCCAACACCTATGACGTGCACTGACCACCAGGGGGCAGACGCTCAACGCAGGAGCTGCCGAGCTCTGGTGACTTGGCAGCGGGGGTTCTTGAGTGCCACACCCTGCAACCAGAGAGGAGGGAGCCCGATTCCTCGCAGGGCCAGCACACGCTTCTACCTTCAGCGCTTCCACCTTCAGCCATAGGTTATGTTGTTCCTGGGGCACTGTCAGCCCTGAATCTGGTTTACTGCACACTTGATTTGCGTTCCACACCATGTACGACAGCAAGTTTGCAGAGTTCCCTCTTGCATTCCAGGACCCCTTGGGGGATGTCGGAGACCCGGTTTCAGCCCAATTCCTGTAGGTCAGGCTCAGGGACCCCACCTGCTGGAGGGACCCTGCTTACTCCACAGTCGCCATGAGCTGTGGCAGGTGCAGCCCGCTGGGGAGGGACCATGGGAGGTTGGCTCCAGGGCATGTCTGGCCAGACACGCCCCATCTTAACCAACCCCCCTCACCCCCGCTGCTGGCCTCCACCCAGGACCGCCTGCATTAGTCCCTGCACCAGAGCCAGTGCAGCAAGCCAGAAGATCTGAGCATGAGTTTTCTTTCTTTTTCTTTTTTTTCCCATTCACTCCCCAGAGGCCCTTCAAGTGGCACTTCCCCAGGAATTCTAATTAATTTTCTTCCAATGTGCACGAATCCATGCACTGGGCCACTAGTATATATATAATGGAGGAATATGCAAATTTGTCTGGGACGCTGTCATTTCATAACTATTCACAGGGTGGGTGTGGCTGCAGGACCCTCTGGGTCTAAATGTGATTTCGTCCTGCCCAGGCAGACTCCCCCGCAGCCAAGCAGAATCCCAACGCCAACCTGGGGTTTACTAAACTTTACTGGAGCTGCTCCCCACACCCTCATGCCCTGCCCCAGGACCACGCTGCCCGCAGCAGGGTGCCACAGCAGTGTCCTGACGGGCAGGTGGCCTGGGAGAGCCAAGTGGAGAGGGGGCTGCAGGGAGTCACAAAGGGGCGGGGCCACCTGGGCCAAGCTCTGGGGGTCTGAGGAGAGTGCCTGAAGGAAGAGGAAAATACTGTCATCAATAAATCTAATACATTGGGAGAGAATGTATTTTCTCATTGAAATCCAAATGGAATCATAGCTTAAAGTAGAGCAAATTAAAATTTGACATACATGTTTGTTGGAAGGTGTGAATGACCTCCTTCATATTAAAATCCCTTCATATTTCAATGAAAAGAACACATTTTCTTATCAATATAAAACATTTTCAGATTTGATTCTCAACTCTTTGAAGTAAGTGAAGGATGAATAGTCTTCTTATCATAGGAACCAGAAATATTGAAGTTCTTGACTTCTTACCTATACTGCCATTTCACTAGAATTCTTTGTTCATGCTGATCAGATTTGACATTCATTGTTTTGTTGTCTTTCTCTCCGTGTGTATATGACAATATAAGACACAAAGTGGCAGTGCATCCTTGAACTCTTAGGGTTTTATTTGTCAAGAGTGCTTTACAAGTCTGGGTACAACATGCCTATAAACACATCACTCTCCTCAGACTGCATGTTAACAAGATTTTCCCCTTCAATTATATTTGCATGTAGCCTGGTTCTGAAGTCTTGCTTTCATGTCTTAATTTTTAAAACCCTTGGGAGCTTTAATGGTTTGAATATCCAGTTAATAAAGCAATTTGTATACATATTTTATTCCTCCTGGTTATTTATTTTTCTTTTGTGTCACTAGAAAAGGCCAAGCATGAAATTGGAGCTGCAAAGCAAGAACACATTTTTGATATGAAACTGCTCTGAAAACTCAATAGGTGTGCAGCAAAGCAGGAAGGGTAAAGGGGCTGAATAATTCATTGAACCTTAAGCATCAATAAATTACACTTAGAGTGAGGAACGTCTGCTTTGCAACATTAGGTATAAAATGTGAGTGTAAAATAAGACATTTAAAGCACCACTTTGTGAAAATATTCAAATAAAAAGGTTGTTTTTTTTCATTAATAATCCTATAGATGATAACACTATGAATAAAAAAATCCAGGATGGAAAATTCATATTATTATGTATAGTACCTCATTTTATCTATGTAGGTCAAATAAGTTAAATCCTGAATGAAAACATAATACATACAGAATTTTCATTTATACAGAATGATATGCAATGATGAAGATAAAATTATAACTATAAATTCAAAGTCATTTATTTATGTACCAGGAAAAACTTATGAATATATTATAAGCTATTTAAAACCATGCAAGCAGCACATCTTTGCATAATACACTATAACTACTACTACTACCATTACTATCAACTATGTTACTACTAGAATATATTTATGAAATTGCTTACTTACGAAAAAATTTCTTCCTTTACAGTCCTTCCTCCTCTTATACCACAGTTACTTTTCTAAAATGCAATTATTATGTTACTCAATTGCTTTACGATTTTCCCATGGCTCTCAAATACTTATTACTAATGAAAATAAAAAGCCTGATAGTAAAACTACATAGCTTACCTCTGCATCGTGCTAAGCATTTATAGACATACATTTACTCATCAAAATAATCCTGATTATCACAGTTTTACAGATGAGGGAGCTGAGCCCTAAATGTTTAAATAAGTTATCCCACTTTCCACAGATGGTAAGTGAAAACAAACTCAGACATTCTACTTCTTGAACTTTCAGAACATCAAGTAAAGTTTGTACTTCCCTTTTCCTGGCCTTATGTGTATGTCCATCCTAATCCCCCATATCTCCTTCCCTAAACACTATGCCCTAGCCACTCCAAACTACTAACCTCATGTATCATATCATTTCATTCATTGTTCCATGTCATCACATTTGCTTTTACTTTGCCACTGCCACCCTCCATTCTGTGTGAAAAATTTATAATTTTTTAAAAGTCAACTCAAGTTTATTTCCTCAGTGAAGCCTTTTTATCGATGCCCTGGAGAGGTGTACTGCTTCATTCAAACATTATTTTCTCAGCACCTGGGAATTCAGTAAATAATCCAATCACAGTACCTTGTCTTCTAGGAACTTGCGATTGAACAGGAATTAGAGATAAGGACCTCATTAATCTAGTGCTACATTGCAGATTTGTAATGCAAAGAAAAGTGAAGAAGCTATGAAAACATATAGAATGGGTGGGTTGCCCAGACATCTATATATATAAAAGGCTAATATGCTAAGTGTCTGATGGTCTGACCATTTGCTGTGATGCGTGCTGACCACCAGGGGCAGACACTCAATGCAGGAGCTGCCAAGATGGGCACTGGCCATTTACAGAGAAATGGCAGTGCAGACCTGGCATTCACAAAGCAACACTTGGCTTCCCCCAAGTGGGACACAGGTCCTGCCACTACGCCAGAGCCACAGCCCATCAAATTGCCCACAGCCCAACCCAGGCTGGAAATGGTCCCTGTGGGCACCAGGTAATGACATCACGTAGCAATGCCCGGCTTCCTCTCCCTAGAGACTACCCTCCTTGGAGTTTCTTCAGCCCAGCAACGTGACTTGCTTTATAGCCAGGTGCAAACATTTTACACTGTAACCAAAAGTCTGTGAAGTGTTTTCCCATGCCTCATCTCATTTGATCCTCACAGAAGTCCTGGAGAAGGTAAATAGGAGACTCGGTAGAATCCTATTTTCTTTTCATTAGCTGGAAAATGGAGATTTAGGAAGTTTAAAAAGTTGACCCGACTGAAAAGAAGTAAGAAATGGTGGACCTTGAAAATGACTTCAGGTTTTCTCACTGTGCAGAATACAGTCAAACAAAAATAGTTGATACATGCATGCACAATACATTTATGATAAAGTGCTCACTGGTGCCAATTGCACGCGTGTGTTTCAATCTGTCATTGTCAATCATGAATTTGGTTGACACTTCTGTTATAGAGAAAGGATGAATAGCAATATTAAAATATTATTCTAATTAATTTCCTTTCAATGTGCACGAAGCCATGCACCAGGACACTTGTAGAGAATAATGAGAGGTTCACAGAGACTGGCATGTAAGTGAAGCATAAAATAAATGAAAGCAAAAGAAAAAGAGGATGAAAGGTTCAGTGTGAAGTATCTATTAGGTATATCTTATTATGTATTTCATCTATTATGTAATTTATCCCTATATATAATTATCTTTTTACTAGAGGCCTGATGGATGGAAATTCATGCAAGAGTAGGCCTTCCTTCCCCCAGCTGCTGGCACAGGCTTCCCTCTGGCACCCGGGACCCGGGCAGCTTCCTCCAGAAGGACATCCAGAAGAACGTCTGGTCTAATTAGCATATTACCCTTTTATTATTATAGATATGTATCTATTGCTCCCAAGACCACATCCTCTACCTTCATACAACTAGCTCAGAAAGGATACACAGTAGTACCCAGTCTACATGTAGAAATAAATCACTTAATAAGGGCCTAACATTAAATCACTGACAGATGGAAAGTAAAGAAGAGTGCAATTTTCAAGAAATACTTAGCAATTCCCAATGATAGGGCTGGTAGAGAGATTTAACATAGAGGACAAGAAAGGGAGAGGCAGATATCAGGGATGCTCCTTTCTGGCATGGTGCCTGGCTTGGTGGAAATAAAAAGATAGAAAAAAAAAACACATTTGGGGTTAGAGTTTGAGGTTCCTATGAGGCTTTCATAGTCTTCATAGCCCCTCACTTTACCACAGTTCTTGATTCCTAATGGACTTAAAAATATTTGATTTATGTAATATCAAATCTAATGGTTAGGTGTCAAAGTAAAACCTCTAATATTTTGATTTCCCTTGGAGCACTTGAAGAAGCCTATTTTCTCAAATAAAAATATCAGGATCAGCAAATGATAGTTTAAAATTTTTATGTGGGTATGTGTCCTCAGGGAAATTACATATGTTTGGGTAAGTTAATTTATGACAACACAATACAACTGTCTGAATCATTATTGCTTAGAGATGAATTATACATTGCCAAACCAAATGCTTTCCTAATTTGACCAGCTTACTAAGATTCTTGGTGCATTCTAATATGAATTGCCAAAAAGAGAAACTTCAGCTAAACATGATTTGCATTTAAAATGTTATTATCACAGCATGTCTCATAAATATATGACTAATAGCTTTCCAACTTTCAGAGTCTAAAGCTTAACGTTTTAGACACTGCCATCAGGCTTAAAATTTCCCACCCAGATAATTTCAGAATTTAACCCACAGGTAAAACACATTTGTTACATTTTGCCTGCACAATATTTTCTTCATTTCATAAATATATTTAAGAACCACATTTGCTCACATAATAGTCACCTTCACATAATAATCACGAATTTATTTTGAAGTAAGGAAAAACAGGTCAATGATGCCTGTATGAAGTTCACACAACCCAGTTAGTTGCCTCAAGCAACGTGTTAAAAAGCAGCAGCTTCCGTATTTGTATTTATTTATTTAATTTGTATTTATTTCAAGTGACAGGTTTCAGTCTCAATGGCTGAATTACACGAGAAACCAAGACATGAATATCGGGAGCATAAAGCAGCAGGGACAGGCATAATGGCAGGGTGAGGAACCAAGCCAACATTTATTCTGTGTATTTTATCCTGTGCCAAAATGACTAGCTACATTCATTCCATAGCTTTTTATGATATTTGGAAAATCTTAGGATCTGTGAAACTGGAGTAAGTTGAGTTTTACAAAAGTAAAAAACGTAAGAGAAAATCTTGAATCCCATGAAACCAAGTTACTTTGGAGAAGAGTAACCAATCAAGCAGAAAATGCCTCTCTCCCCATCATTTACCCATAACTTACTTGGCATTCCTTAAAGCATCCAGCATCTTTTCATGACTTTAAAAGTAAAAATATCCCTGTGACTCACAATGAACACTCAATTTTCACTCCCCCCCACCCCGCAGAGGCCTGGGTAAACTTATAAATATCAGAGATGCAGGACAAATTTGGTAGACCAGCTTGTTGTATATAATCCATCCTATGCACTCCCCAGATCCCTCATATGTCCCTACCCTCATCAGAACTACCCAGACCCACCTCAGTCCACAAACCCGTCCTATATCTATGATAAGGCCCAGCTGGTACAGCAGTTCTGCATGCTCCACTAAGCACTACTATTTGGAAAGTAGTTAAACCTACGTCCAACTTTACCAGCAAATAACTTCAGAGTTTGCCCTCTCATAATGGCTGCATTTTTTTCAATACAGTCAGCAGATGAATAAAGGTGTAATAAAAAGTCGGCCACTAACCCACTGTTTTATCCTGTGTTCATATAGGTTCTGGGAAATGAAATGTTTTTTTGGTATAACTGATCAGCACAGTTAGAAGCTCAATCAAACTGAGAATTCCTGACAGCAAGTCGTATTCCAGAACCTTCCCTGGTAAGTCAATGGGCAAAGAAAAATAGTTGAATAATTTGATCAAAACGCATGGTCCATATCATTTTGAAAATTTTCTTTACAAAAAGGGGAAATTCCTACTTCATCACAGATTAAAAATAAAGAAATATCTGGTCATACTTGCCTTTATTCTTTTACAACCCTATTTTTAAATATCTCCATTGAATTTAAAAATAGTTCTTCATCTGTTAATAGATACAACATACTTAATTTATCACAGAAATTGTGAAAAATATAGGTCACTCATCAGAGTTTAATTTGCAAGGGAAAAAAATAAGTAGGGTAAACTCCATTTCTCATTTTTTTATATTATAGATTTAAAGTAACTGCAATAAGTCTAGATGCTTTTTAGTAAATGTGTTAAAAATGACTTTACTGATTAAATACTTCAGCAAATCTTTTACACTTTATTATTTTTAACTGGTGTTTCTTATTTTCTTTTTTGTCATGCAAAATAGATTTAAAACAGCAATTCAATCCTATAAAATTTACAAACATGTTTGAAATAAAAAGAAATACTTTTCTACATATGATTCTAATGTTGGTTTGGTGCTATGAAGACCACTCTATTACCACTTACCAATAATTCCCAAATGACCTTTACTGGTACATATCCAACACTTAATTGCTGAACTAATTTACAGCTAAGTGTTTAGGATGTTGGTTCAATAGAATAATACAGAGCTACACTGCATCTTTCAGATATTAAGATTAAAACTTTAAACCTAAAGAAATTGCTAAACTGATCTATTTATTTTTAAAGATTATTTGAAATAGATCATTGTTATTAACTATACTTAGGCACTTAGTCTCATGATGATGTTGAGATATTTAAAAAAGAATTTTTTCTCAATACATTCTACCATCATTTTCTTTGCTGGCAGTATTTATAGTATTTAGTGATTTACTAAACTTTCCATTTTAATGCTTTCTCTCTTCTGAAAACCCTCATATCATTGTAGGACGATCCTCTCAAAATATAACTATGATATTAAATGTTCCAGAATTACTGGAAATAAGTAGCCAGCTGGTATATGAGGTTAGGATCACCTTATTCTGAAGTACCTCCATTCTATAAACTTCAAATAGAGGTACACTTTTCCTGAGGTCATTTCCATCAAGTATCAACTACTCTACTCTCATGGATCATAAGCACCCCATTCAATTTGCCTTCAAAACATTTCTGATCCAAGCATCTTACTAATGTATTCAAAGAAAAAGGAATTCAAAATGAAAAACAGTAACATGCAATGTCAAGTTTCTAGTCAGTCTGGAAACCGTCCTTTAGTTGACTCTCTCTCAGCACCAGCTGTAACCCAATTAAATTCAACAGTGCACAGGTGTTCACAGGAATGACTAACACAAAAGCATACTTCCCTTTAGGGCTCTTAAAAATTAGAGTTCTTTAATTTCCATACACCATCAAAACCAAACAATAAAATATTGGGGGAAAAAGAAATTAGATACAGCAGGGGAAAAACACAATCAGCATGAGCTGTAACCCAATTAAACCGAATAGCACTCAGGTGTTTGCAAGAGCACACTCACTCAAAATTTTACCCACACCAATCAACTTTCTCTACGACCTCTTAAGGTCGATGATGAATATCCATTTGTCTTAATGTTGCTTTGAGATGAGAGTTTTCTGAATCTGGGTTCTTAAAAGTGGATTTCATTGTAAATATAATGTAGTGAAAATAAAACATTTTTTAATCTAAATATTCCATCAAGGCAAATTCACATTTTAAAATTTTATTTTTCTATTGAATTTATTGGGGTGACATTGGTTAATAAAATTACATAGGATTACAATCATATTGTATGGTGTGTTCGCCACCCCAAGTCAATTCCATCATGGGCCCTTCACATTTAAAAATACTACCTGATTTAGTTCTGCAAGAGGCACTAATAGAGGTGTTAGTTGTTACTGACACTCTTTGAATTTCATGCCTGATGCAGAAAGTAATTATTTTGTTTATGAAAAGATCCAACTACATGGAATACCTCCCTAACTGTGATAAATTATTTTAAAGTCAATTTTTAACATATTAGAAAGACCCAGTTAAATAGATAGGTTCCTATGAGGTGTTATTCAACCCTTTGTACACCATAAGCCTCTATAGATGCTTTAAAACATCATTTTTTCATGAAACTTTTTAACGGAAGATATTCAAGAACACCTGAATTGTGAGTAATATATTTATTGTTATAGTACTCATTGCAAATTGATTTTTAAAATTAAATTCAAAATGTTGTGGTATGTGGGGATGGTTTCCATTTTGGATGCATGGCAGTTAACTAGTCTATGTATATTTAGAATATTGATCATATCAGTACCAAGTTACAATGTTAATTTATTTTAACGTGAAAAATTCAAGGCCATCAGACCTACCCATGATTTAAATACACTAGACAGAAATAACTTTGTACTCATTTTAATAAAACATTATATGTTGTTTTACTCTGTCGGTTTTCAAAGTATGATTGCAAACCAGCAACATTAGTGACACCTGAGAAATTCTTAGACTTGCACAATCTCACACCCGATCTCAGACCATCTGAATCAAATACTCTGGGCTTGAGGTTTAGCAATCTCCTTATTGCTTTAAATGAGCCCTCAGAGGAACTGAATTTAAAAACCACTGGTCTATTGATTCTACTTCTGCTTCTTAATATACCACAAAACTGTGGCAGACTCCCATTTATACTATTGTGATCTATGATAAATCAGAATGTATCCGTTTATTCCAATTTTTCTACCTTCTCATACAAATGACTGAATAAAAACACATTTCCAATATTCTAAAATTTTAACTAAAAGCAAAAAATGTGCTTGCCTCCCATATAACTGTGCAATGATGCAACTGAACTAATACAGCTTTAAATGAAAAAAAAAAATCAGAGATTATTCAATTATAATTTGAAACATCGCTTTTATAAACAGAAATATGAAATGGATTCAACTGATAGAAATCATAAAATTAATTGTATGATTTAATATAATTTGAAGTTAAACCTCTGTCCAAGTTTATATAGAAAATTGCCAAAACTGGTTTGGCTCAGTGGATAGAGCGTCGGCCTGCGGACTGAAAGGTCCCGGGTTCGATTCCGGTCAAGGGCATGTACCTGGGTTGCGGGCACATCCCCTCTGGGAGATGTGCAGGAGGCAGCTGGTCGATGTTTCTCTCCCATCGATGTTTCTAACTATCTATCTCTCTCCCCTCCTCTCTGTAAAAAATCAATAAAATATATTTAAAAAAAAAAAAAAGAAAATAAATACTACAAAGAAACAAAAGAAAATACATTTAATTTGTATAGTGTATTTGTGTATTGTGTATATTGTAGCATTGCTAATAAGTTTATATTCATTTTATCTTTGCATTCTAATCTTTGAACTGAACATCTTTAATAGCAACAAATCATTACATAATCTTTGCATCCTTTTACAAAGCTCTACCATAACGTAAACAATTAGCAAGGAAATGATTTTGTGAATGTTAGAATGTAGCTATTTGTACTAAAATAACAAACATATTTCTGAGACCAAGTAAGGAATTAAGAGTGAGAAAAGATTATGTATACATAAATCTAAACAGAATTATACACATATGTAAAAGCATACATGTATAAAGAAAAATTAATTCTAATTCTTTTTCAGAAAGTCAAGTATATCCCATTTCAGATTTCCTCTTCTTATTCATTCATGAGACAAATATACGCAGTTTATTTTGCACGCTATTTTGTGAAATAATACCAGAAATTTATATAGAAAATATGTCAATAAAAATATACTCTTATTTATTAATTTTAAATATTGTATAGACATATATAAAATAATTATATAAGTATTATATATTTTTATGATATATATATATTATTGATTGCAGAGAGAAAATAAAGAGAGATAGAAACATCAATGATGAGAGAGAATCATTGATTGGCTGCCCCTTTCATGCCCCCTACTGGGCATGAAACCCACAACCCTAGGCATGCACTCTGGACAGGAATCCAACCATGACCTCCTTGTTCATAGGTTGATGCTCAACCACTGAACCACACCGGCCAGGTTAAAATAATTTTTATTTATAATGTAATGTAGACAAGAAGTGTCAAATGAAACAAGTATCATGCTCACTTAGCTAGCATAATATGGTGATGCTAGAAAATTTTAGAAAATTTTTATGATAAACTGATGAATTTGTTTTTAGGGCTAGGAAAAGTTACTGATTCTAAAAATCAGCTCTTGAAAACAAGTTAAACAGCACTAGTCTTTCTTTCCTCATCGATTTCTCTTTCTGGTTTGCAGCTTTCTATAGTAAGTTTCCTTCTAGAAAGTGCAAACAACCCATCAACATACAAGTACTTAAGATAACTAATGGACATAAGACACTGGGGGGTAGGGGAGGCCAGGGGATTGTCAAGGGCGGGGAAAAGAAGGGACACATACGTAATACCCTTTGTAATACTTTAAGCAATAAAAAAATTAAAATAAATAAATAAATAAATAAAAAGAGAAAAAAAAATAAAAAAAAATAAAGACAAGCAAAGGTTATAAAGACCAACACAACTTTTAATCTAACTTTTCGAGGGTTGTTTTGAAACAAGGAATATTTAAAAGACATTTGGGATCTTTTGATAGGTCAAGAATACATCGTTTTAAATAATAATTTTGACTATATAATAATAGCTAAATGCATTACAATTGTTTTTTTAAAAAAAAGCATGCCCAGCCGGTGTGGCTCAGTGGTTGAGCGTCACAGTTTGATTCCCGGTCAGAGTACATGCCCGGGTCCTGGGCTCGATCCCCACCCAGTGTGGGGCATGCAGGAGGCAGCTGATCAATGATTCTCTGTCATCTTTGATGTTTCTATCTCTCTCTCCCTCTCCCTTCCTCTCTGAAATCAATATATATATATATTTTTTAATTTTAGAAACTCTTAACTTTTGAATATTTATGATATCCTGACGGCATAAACTCACTGTTAATCTTAATTGGATAATAAAATGAAAGCTGTAGGTGTAACTTGCAAGGAAAATAAAAAGAGTACTATAAGCACTGAAAAGACCCATTGAAATGACTCTCATCAATGTGTACATGCTGATTTAATATAACACATATGAATGAAGTTATATATAATGTATATACACATACTAGCACGAAGCACAACCATATGTATATATGCAACCACTTAACATATGTCATCACCAATATGCGAAAAGAGAAAGCTACTAACCGACACCATTCTTGGTGCTGGGAATACATGAATGCACCAGACAAATCTGGCTCTTGACTTCCTGAAGCTTAGCATAGGGTGAGCATCAGGCATGTACCAAGATCAGTCAGTTAGCAGATCATTCAAGCCGTTTGATAGACCAATATTGTTTGAAAAAAGCCTATAGTAAGTGTATGTAAATGATTTCTGCTTTAAAAATAGCAGAGTGCGTTAACTGATAAACCCAACGAAAGAAACTGTGAGACGTGCTTTGACAGCTAAAGATAATAGTTGTAACATGGGCAAGTATTTGTTTACTCTTAAACTCCCGCAAGAGACAGTGCTTTCAGAAACTTTAAATAAATTCCAGATGATCAGTGAAGACTGAAGGCTTATATTAGCAGAAAATTGTGGATGGAATTTAGAAAGTACACATGATGATATCAAAATACATAAATACACTTTTAATTGATAAAATCATAGTTTGAGCAGATGTCATAAATTTTAATTAGTACTTTATTTTCCAAATATTAATTAGTAAGATGATCCTAACTTTACTTGCCAAAATGAAATTAGTAGGCATTTTTCATGTTAATTGGCAAATAAATTTTATATAAATAACTAATTCTTAGTAATGTCATTTTTAAGGTAATGGTTTTGTCATTGAAAATGAACACACTGAAATACTGTTTATTATCAATAAAAATGTAGGTGACTTAACATCTACTTTTAGGTCCATCTTTAAATCACTGTTATCTTATAAATTAATTTCTTGTCTTTTTGTTTTCACAGTATAATATCAGACACATAATAGATATAAAATGATTAACATCATAATATTAGCTATCATAGTTAACATCTAAAGTATGTTACTTGTCCTAGTATTAATACTTCCATGGATACATACACAAGTAAATTTTTTAAAAATAGATAAATCCAAATATGTCAATTACTGAGAAAACACAGCTGTAATTTTTGGTAAACGGATTATGCAAGGAATAATTGTTTTTTAAAAAGGAATATCTGAAAAATTCTTCACAACCTTTCTTTCAGTATGCTGATATAGAGAAAGTTAAAAAGGTGATCATGTACTTCTCCACATTCATTCCTGATAGCTCCAAATATATGATAATATGAGTTTATGTATACTGTGCTAAAAAAAGGTGTAGACTACTGATATTTGATTTGAAATACTTATAAAAATCATGGTGATCAGGTAGGGAAGAACTTAATGGAGTTGAAGAAGCCTCATAAAACAGTAATAAGATCCAGGTATACTACATAAGATCAGAAGATATATGTTTTAAAAATATAAACAGTACAAAATTATTAAGCATGGCTTGATCACTATATTTCTTCTAACTAAAAGAAGGCTATTTCTACTAGTTGGAGGTGTATTTTTTTAAGTAAAGTTAATGCAAATGAATGAAATTATTTTACACTGTGGATAATTCACTTATGTGTTTGGTAAATAAATTTATGTGTTAAGTTTTTTTTTCTCTTACTTAAATCAAAATACATATGTTACTGAGTAATGATCGAGGATTTAAGGACATAAATTACACCACCTTAATTCCTCATCATATAATCATACAGCAATTTATCACCTATCCTATATAATTAAAGCCTAATATGCAAATCGACCAAACAACTGAAAGACAAGTCGCTATGATGTGCATTGACCACCAAGGGGCAGATGCTCAATGCAGGAGCTGCCCCCAGCCTGCAGGCCCCAGGCCAGACAACATGGGTACCAGTGGGGGCCCCCACCAACCACCCTGCCAGTTGCCTTCCACAGAGGGCAATGGAGATTTAAAAAAAAAAAAAAGGGATATATGTAATACTTTCCACAATAAAGATTTACTAAAAATAAATAAATAAATAAATAAAAACTGTCAGCTCACTAAAAATAAATTTAACATTAATAAAATGTTTTCATTTTATCTATTATCCATATTTACAGTTAGTAAATACTCCTAATATTGTCTTTTATGATATTTTTTTTTTCTATTAAGAATCCAGTCCAGGATTATGTATTCCATTTAGTCTCTTACTTCTCCTTTAATCTGGTATATGTCCTCAGGCTTTCTTTTTCTTTCATGATATTAACCCTTTTTGAAGACAGCAGGGCTTTGCTCCTTTTGTTTTGTTTCTTTAATAGAAGGTTCTACACTTGAAGTTTGTTTCCTCATGATTAAATACAGGTCACATATCCGGGGCAGATGACCACATAGGTGATGCTGTGTGCTTTTTAGGGTGTCATATGCAGACGCAGACAAAGCTGCTGGTCCTCACCTGGTCAGGGTGTTGTTCAGCTTACTCAGTCTAAAGTTATTACTTTTTCTCTTGCAAACATATTAGTAAATCTGTAGGAAGGCAGTTTAATATAATGTTTCTCATCAAAATGTCTCCCTAGATTTAGCATCCGTGGATGATGCCTGCCCCAGACCAATCTTTATTATGATGGTTGCAAAATGATGATTTTTCAACTCTAATATCCTCTCGACATTTATCAATTGATATTCTGTTTCAAGAAAAGGCCTTCCCTTTTCCTCATATATGTATTTATTTTTTTATATATAAAAATTTATTTTTTAAAATATATAAACATCAACCTCCATCTAATGTCAAGGAAAAGCACTCAGAGAAGTGCCACCCCTCCCCTATTCCTCCTACT
The DNA here is from genome assembly GCF_028538775.1 of Myotis yumanensis. NCBI lineage: Eukaryota > Metazoa > Chordata > Mammalia > Chiroptera > Vespertilionidae > Myotis > Myotis yumanensis. Next base: position 179,236,254 of record NW_027223752.1, read on the forward strand.
CCCTCTGCCATCCACTTGTACAAGCTCAGCACGCATATTTCTTCTTGTTCAAGCAAGCAGACATGGGCCCATTTTTTACTTCCTCTTTTTTATTTAAAAGCTAACATAATATATAGTCTGTTTGGCACTTTTGCTTTTTTACTTAACATTATCTCCTGGAAAATAACCACATATGAGTTCTCAAATATCTTCTTTATTCTTTGTACAGATGCATAAAGCTCCGTTGTATATTTCTACCATAATTTATCCAACTAATCACTTACATTTGGGTATTTGAGTAATGTCCAAAAGTTTAAAACTACAAATAATCTTTCAATAAATAACTTTGTATGCAGGATTTTTGTACTATTGTACATGCATCTTCAGGATAAATTCCTAGAATTGGAATTGCTGGGTTGAAAGATAAAGGTCCATTACTTTTCTTAGATATGGCCAAATTCCCTTCTATAGGATTTTACTACTTTTCATTCCTACCTGCAGTGTATGAGACTGCTATTTCCCCACAATTTTGCCAACTATTTTTAAATTTTTGAAAATTTTCCAATACTATGTCAAATCTCAGTGTAGTTTTACTTTTTATTTCTCTTATTATGGGTAAAGTTGAATCTCTTTTCACGTATTTAAGAGCAACTTTGAAATCATTTTTAAGAAATCATCTATTTATATATTTTGTAAATATTTTCTCCCAATTCCTTATTTGTGTTTTGACTTTACTTAGAGTGCATTTTGTCATGAAAATGTTTTTATATCTAGTGTAATTTAGTCTTCTTTAATCTTATTGCATCTATATATTGAGTCAATTTAGAAAGCACTTCCCTACATTCAAGTTATAAGAAATACACCTGTTTTCTTCTCAAACTTATTGTTTCATTGTTTACATTTAGTTCTCTGATCTATTTTTAGTTTATTCTTGTGCATGGTGTGAGGAATGTATCTAATTTTATTTTACTCCAAATGATAAACTTTTATCCTAGCATTTATTCAAAACAATATATTTTTCTTTTATCTTTATTGTTGAACATATTACAGATGTCCCTTTCCCCTCCCCCCCATTGACCCTCTCTCCACCCCCCTCCCATTCCTCGGACCCCCCCCGCCTGGCCTTCACTGCACTCTTTATTGTCTGTGTCCATGGGTTATGCATATATGCATATGTTATTTGGGTTAATCTATAGTTATCTTTGTTTAAAATATTTTTTTGTTGAAAGTATTACACAGGTCCCCCCTTGTACTCCCAATTAACCTCTTCCAGCTCACTCCCATCCCCCCTCCCACCCCACTCCCCACCCTCACCACTCCATTGTCTGTGTCCATGCCTTATACATATGCATACAAGTTCACTGGTTGATCTCTTCCCATCCACCTTCCCCTGCCTCCTCTCTGAGGTTCAACAGTCTGTTCATGCTATTTTTGATTATTTCAAAACTTTTAAGAAATGCATTTGAAAAATATAACTTGATATCATATTGCTTTAATCTCATGATATAAATAATGAAAACATTTAGTTATTGTGTTTATTTAAATATTCTAATCGTTTCCTTTAACAGTTTTCCAAATGTATGATGACTTATCTGCAATACATTTCCACCAAACATGACCTCACTCAGCAAGACTACAAATACTTTATAGACCTAGGTGTTATGTTTTCCATCTATCAGCAGACCCAATTTAATATCATTTATTTACAATGACTCATTAGGTTCCTCTCCCATAAAAGAATAAATTAACCAATAATATTTAGGGCAAACATCCATTATGTAGCAGTTGGAAAGTTGAACAAAAATTTTACTTTAGCTACAGCAACTATATCATGAATAGGTTCCCACCATGAGCCAAACCTGGTTGTTTAACAAAAACTGCGTGTTTCTTCATGCACCCTCCACACCCTTTCTGTAGCAGCCTTCGTATTTTAATTTGAGTCTAATACTGAGATCCATTACAGGGAGGAAAACATTCTGTTTGGTACCTAATAGTTTTCCTCAAGATGGCAATGATTTCCTAAAATGCAACTAAAAGAAATACTCAGGCTTTACTTGTTTATCTTCTCTTTATGTGTTTTAATGATGTTCTCCATCTCCAAATAGGAACACATAAAGTATAAACAAGTTGGTAAATATTCTAGGTGTTGTCAGACACATGTTTTTTGTTGTGACTCCTTAACTCTGCAGCTGAAGCATACCAGCAGCTGCTGTTTGTCCTAAAAGATAAGATGTAACTATTTCTCCTCAGACCTTTTAAAGTCTCACTATTATGTATATCGTAAGGTAGCTCCAATGAAATTTAATTCATTGAAATAGAATAATAAATTTAAGAATCTACTCTGATGTTCAGGTGCTTAAAGGAGTAGTAATGTCTGGGTAGGTACAAATACATATCTCCTATTTGGTATCACACTGTTTTAATTTACTAACATTAACCTTTAGCTCTCCCTACAAAAAAACCTGAGATGACATTAAGAGCAATGGTTAGAGAAGCTTGAAAGTTAACCAGTGGAATACTGTCTTTAAGAAACTCAACATACAATTACCATCTTACTGGCTTTTGCACTCATCCATAATAATTGAATATCCTATATCATTTGCAATTGATTAGTTCTATATCAATTGAACTAAATGTTTGAGCTCTGGCTTATGACATTATCTTTCTTATTTGTCAAAAGAAATCAAAATCAACTATATTTTTTCCAATATGAATTTGTATGAAGTTCCAAACAAGAAGCAATAAAGATATTGAGGCAAAGTCCAAAAGACTGCAATTCTGAGCCTGCAGGCCAGCTGGGCAAACCGATATTTCCCCCGGTTGTCTTTCTGAAGCTATAATGTAATTATTCTCACTTTTCTGAGGATCTAAATCCTGATGCAGGCCGCTTCATCACTAGACTAAAACTCCACGCTGTAGGAAGATTTCCTGGAAGCTGACTCAGCTTCCACAACTTCATATTAACAAATGACCTTCCTGTTGTACTTTACAGTTACTCTTGCAGTGGTTTTTCTTATTCAGAGTGGAATAGGTTCAAATTACAATATTGCTATTCATGAGAATCATTGTCCTCTATGCAGAAGACTTAATAAATTACCTCTTTTATCTTTTTTATTAGGTTTCATGAACCTGTTACAGGAAGGTAATTAAGTGAATTTAAATACAGTTTTGGAATGTTGTTAGCCATATCAGAGATAACTCCTATAAGCTTTTACACAATCACATGATTCTGTTTATACCACAGTATATCTAATTTTTAATTAAAATACTAATATACTTAATACATGTTTTTAAAAGCAATGGATTTGATAAAGAAAAAAAGGTTATGTGGTATCTGAAGAAAAACTATATTTGCAGTGTATTATTAGACATGGTAAAATAAGCTAAATCAAGATGTATCTGTATTTTGAAACTGACTCTATTTTTGTCTATAATGACAGAAGGCTATATGATACAGGTATTTGGGGGAGGGGACCCAATCAAAGCGTTCTGCTGATGTGCTGTGGTGTGAGGTTGTCCTAGTTATGGTTAAAATGTTATACATTACGAATTTAGAAGTTAGAGGAATAAACCTGTAGTACACATTGATTATGGTTTTTTTTTTTCAAGTTTTAGTAATGGAATCAGAAAGGATGTTCAAACTTGTTTTATAGAAACACAGAGGTCTTGACACATATAGAGACATAATTATACTTTTAATCATTGGCTCAAGAAATTAAATACCATAGAAGTAGATATAAAAATATGTCAAAGGTACCACAGGATTTTTGCCCATACATCTATGGATGGGCACTTGGGCTGCTTCCAATTCTTGGCTATTGTAAATAATGCTGCAGTGAACATAGGATACATATATTTTTTCAAATTAGTGCTTCAGGTTTCTTAGGATATATTCCCAAAAGTCGAATCACTGGATCATAAGGCAGCTCCATTTTTTTAAATATATTTTATTGATTTTTTACAGAGAGGAAGGGAGAGGGATAGAGAGTTAGAAACATCGATGAGAGAGAAACATCAATCAGCTGCCTCCTACACACCCGCTACTGGGGATGTGCCCGCAACCAAGGTACATGCCCTTGACCAGAATCGAACCTGGGACCCTTGAGTCCACAGGCTGATGCTCTATCCACTGAGCCAAACCGGTTAGGGCTAGGCAGTTCCATTTTTATTTTTTGAGGTAACTCCGTATTGCTTTCCACGGTGACTTCACAAATCTACATTTCCACCAACAGTGTACTAGGATTCTCTTTTTTCCCTATAATTGCTAGTATGTATTGTTTATTGATTTATTGATAATATCCATTCTGATATTGTGGTTTTAATTTTCATTTCTCTGATGATTAGTGACTTTGAGGATCTTTTTATATGTCTATTGGCCTTCTCTATGTCCTCTTTAGAGAGATGTGTTCATTCAGGTCCTTTGTCCATTTTAAAATTGAATGTTTTTTTTCTGGTGTTGAGTTTTACATTTATACAATGAAATAGAACTTGGCCATAAAAAAGAAGGACATCTTACCTGTTGTGACAGATGGACCTGGAGAGCATTATACTAAGTGAAATAAGCCAGTCAGAGAAAGATAAATATCATATGATTTGACTCATATGTGGAATCTAATGAATAAAATAAACTAACAAGCAAAATAAAATGACTCATAGATAAAGATAATAGACTGACAGCTGTCAGATGGGAGGGGTTTTGTGTGGCTGGGTGAAAATGGTGAAGAGATTAAGCAGAAAAAACATACACACAAAAACCCTCATAGACACAGACAACAGTATGATAACTAGCAGAGAGAAGGGGGTGAAAGTGGTAGAAGAGGGTATAGGGGGGATAAATAGTGATAGAAGGAGACTTGACTTGGCATTGGTACACATAATACAATATATAAACTATGTATTATAGAATTGTACATCTGAAACCTGTATAATTTTATTAACAAATATCACCCCCAAAATACAATAAAAATGTAACAAAAAGGAAATATATCAAAGGTAATTTTATCGCATTTTTAATTAGAGATGTCAATGATCATTTTAAATGTTCTCTTTTTGCAGGTTTATTCTAGAAAACTTAGTGGATATAAATAAGCCTTCACCTCCTTGGGGAAAAAGTACAACTAGTCCTCATAATCAGATTTTCTGAATGTTTTTGACATTTTCCCGGGCCTTTTTATGTCCCTGATTGGTCCACATTTACAATGAGGACTCCAAATTCTTGAAATTTGATTGGTCCAAAAGGCACTGTCCTGATTGGACACAATAGAGCCTCTTTGTTTGTTTGAGGCTTCACAGCTCCAATTGGATGGGGAAATCCTCAGTCCTATTAGTTGAAAAGGGTTCCAGGTGCTCCTTTATAAGGGCTGGCTCAGATGGCAGAGACAGTGAAGGCAGGCAGTTCAGTACAGGCTACTTCCTGACGTGCAGTTTGGGTGAGAGGGCCCCTCTCTGCAGAAAGGGCTGCTAGGCTCTGTTTTGTTTTTGTTTTGTTTTTTAATTTGAGCCACCCAGTTAGCCACCAGGAGCCCTTCTTAGTAGGTGTCTTTTGTACTCAGGGTTCACAAGACAAATACAACAAAGAATGAATTTCTAAAAATGTTTTACATATTGCGAAAATGAGGAATTAGATTATTCAGCTTTGCTGCAGTAACAAATAACTCCCAGATCCTGGTGGCTTACAATAGCAAATTTCTATGTCTCACATTACATGTCTGCTCCATCTCTGATCTACCTGCTGTCTTGTTCTATTGCCCAGCCTGAGAGAACAGTCTCTTTGGGATTTGCCAGTTTTGTGACAGAGGGCAAAGAGCAAAAGAACTGGCAGAACGAATATAATGGTGCCTGTTCCCCTTTCTGTTGAGATGTGACATAAATCAGATCCACTCATATTCCACTGGCTAAAATGGGTTACAAAGCCAAATCAAAATCAGAGAGACAGGGATAAAAACTCTGCCTACAGGACACAGAGAAGGTCACATGGCAATGAGTGGGGATTTAGAACCCTCTTAAAAGAGGATTGCTGGAAACAGAAAGCAACCTATCACGGAAGAATTCTGTATTTTCCCACCATGCCAGGGTTTATGAGTCATCTCCTTACCAGTAGTACCTCTTCATGCTGCCTTTTTATTTTTAGAATTAGTTGATTCCATGTTTGTATTTTTATTTTATTTTATTTTTTAATGTCTTTATTAAGTTATTACATATGTGTCCTTATCCCCACGTTACCCCTTATCCCCCCCACTCATGCCCTCACCCCCTGTTGTCCATGTCCATTGGTTAGGCCAATATGCTTGCATATAAGTCCTTTGGTTGATCTCTCCCCCTTACCCCCACCCTCCGCTACCTTCCCTCCGAGGCCTGACAGTCCGATTGATGTCTCTCCGTCTCTGGATCTGTCCTTGTTCATCAGTTTATGTTTTTACTGCAGCGTAGTATTCCATTGTGTAGATGTACCATAGTTTTCTAATCCACTCATCTACTGATGGGCACTTAGGCTGTTTCCAAATCTTAGCTATGGTGAATTGTGCTTCTATGAACATAGGGGTGCATATATCCTTTCTAATTGGTGTTTCTAGTTTCTCAGGGTATATTCCTAGAAGTGGGATCACTGGGTCAAATGGGAGTTCCATTTTTGTTTTATTCAGGAAACTCCATACTGTTCTCCACAGTGGCTGCACCAGTCTGCATTCCCACCAACAGTGGAACATATTTGCCAATGTTATCACCGATAAGGGTTTAATCTCCAACATTTACAGGGAACTCATACAACTAAACAAAAGGAAGATAAACATCCCAATAAAAAAATGGGCAACAGACCTAAATAGAAACTTTTCAAAAGAAGACAGAAGGAAGGCCAAGAGACATACGAAAACATGATAAAAATCACTAATCATCTGAGAGATGCAAATCAAAATGACAATGCAGTACCATCTCACACCTGTCAGACTGGCTATCACAACAAATCAACAAACGACAAGTGCTGGCAAGGATGTGGAGAAAAAGGAACCCTCGTGCACCGTTGGTGGGAATCCATGTTTGTATTATATTGACAAGTTGGCTGAAGCACCAACAGAGTAAACTTTAATTCTGAAAGAATAGGGACAAATTTTACACTCTATACAGGGACATTTTTTCGTGGAGTTTACAGACATCCTCTTTTTTCTCTTCAATATAAGAATGATTGAAGTAAATGAAAGCACTACCAAGTGAAAATATTTAGTTATAATGCTTGATCAGAAAAGATATGGCAATTCTGAAGCCTGGAGACAATAGAAGAGGTGCATTAAATGCCCCCCCCCCCCCTAAAAATAATGAAGCATGATGAAAGCTTGAGTATATACATATATCTTATGTGTTTAAAAAGAGAAACAACTAAAATACATGCTTTTAAACAGTAGAGAAATGTGTGACTCTGCCAAGGATTCTAGAAGCCACAGTAAACTGGTAAAGGCAACACAGGAAAGAAAAAAAATACATTACACATTTAACAAGTCTGTTGTTTTGAACATTATGGTTTTCCTGCTGTTATATTTGCTAAAGGGCATAGAACTATTATTAAGTAGGAGCCAAAAATCACAGCACAGACCAAATGGAGCATATTACTCTGAGTAAATATTTGAGAACATTGAATTTAATATTAGCTGCTGCTGAACAAGAAAAAAATCTCCGTGTAAGTTATGGATCAGACCACATGCTTGTCATAAGAGTTCTAGTTATATCACCTGACATCCTAGGGAGAAGATCGAAAGGCATGGCAACAAGGAAACAATATTATTTCATGCAAGCTAAGAAATTATTTCCTTAAAATTCACCCACCCATACAAAAAGTATTATCATTTTTATCAAATATCCACATGAGAAAATTGCACATATTGCATTTGTTCCATATAATTTATAACAGAGGCTAAGAATAAAAGCCACCTAAGCCACCTAAAAAAGCAAGACACATTTGCTATTCAAAAAATTTCCTGAAATCATGCTAGACTTGCCAGATCTTGCTTTAGAATGCCTGCCATACACAGAGATCTTAACAAAATATTCATAATAAATGCTACTTAAGGACCAGTTACAGGTAATGTCCCACAGGATAATTGATGAGCTTGATGATGGACATAATAACTAAAGAGATGCTACACATGAGGAAATATAACAACCAAAAAATGATGACAGAAATTTTGAGAGAGAAAAGCCATTGAGAGTGGAAGGTGAAGATGAAAACTATGACATAATAGCATGTGAGAGTGACCATGTTGTTCTATGTATAAGACAAAATTATAAGGGAACAGAAACTATAAATAGGTAAAAAAAAAAGCCTACCGGTAAAGACAGAAAATAACAAACATGAAAAGAGTAGCAGAGATTCTAGGAAAAAGACTGGAGAATGAATGTAAAATCCCAAGTATTGCTTAGGTTCCAGTTCTATTTCCAAGGCACTTGTATCTTACAGAGGAAAAAAAAATATCACCCTTTACCAGGAAATTTTAATAAGTCTCATTCTTATAATCTAAAGTCTCTAATGAGTGGGATTTATATTTTTTCTAAATTATGATTACTCAAATTAACCTGTTAAAGTAAAGCATGATCTTCAATTATAAAATAAACTAGAGGCCCAGTGTACGAAATTTGGGCACTGGTAGTGTCCCTGGTGGCTGCGGGCTGCTGGCCGGGTACTCCCTCCCTTCCCCCAGCTAGCGCCACCCCCTGGTTGAACTCCTGGATGAACTCCTGGTCAAGGGGACAATTTGCATACTACACTTTTATTATATAGGATACAAAAGCAAACCAAATACAATCATTTATTTTGGTATTGATCATGAATACTGAAATGATATTTTATATAGTACTAGTAAGCCGGTGCATGAAATTCGTGCACAGGCGGGGGGGTTCCCTCAGCCCAGCCTACACTCTCTCCAATTGGGGACCCCTTGGGGGATGTCCAACTGCTGGCAGTTGGACATCTCTCTCGCAATCTGGGACCACTGGCTCCTAACTGCTCACCTGCCTGCCTGCCTGATCGGCCCTAACTCCCTTGCCTGCCTGCCTGATCTTGCCCCTAACAGCCCTCCCCTGCCGGCCTGATCTCGCCCCCAACTGCCCTCCCCTGCTGGCCTGATCTCGCCTCTAACTGCCCTCCCCTGATGGCCTGATCTTGCCCCAAATGGCCCTCCCCTGCCAGCCTGACCTCACCCCCAACGGCCCTTCCCTGCTGGCCTGATCTTGCCCCCAACTGCCCTCTCCTGCCAGCCTGATCACTCCTAACTGCCTTTTCCTTGGCCCCCACCACCATGGCTTTGTCCTGAAGGAAGTCAGACATCTGGAAGATGGCCAGTCGACCCAGTCTAATTAACATATTACCTTTTTATTAGTATAGATAGGTTATATGGATAAGATTGCTTAAATGGAGGGGGTGGAGCCTTTTCTAGCAGGAGGAAATGCTCTTGGCCTACAAAAATACATAATCCTTATATCTGGACTGATAGCCAGCCATATGCACTATACTGCCAAACCGGTCATTAAAAAGTTGAACCGCTTTCTTACACCTTACACCAAACAGCTGTTGCCCTTAAAACCCCTCCTCAGCCCCCACCTTAGGTTTTGACTTAGCAGTTCACCCAGACTAGGTTCTGATTGGTCGGTTTCTATGCCAGTCAGCATCAGAAGCTCCGCCTCCTAGGCAGCCATTGGCTTCCTGCAGTTCACCCATATTTGGTTCTGATTGGTCAGTTTCTATGCTAGTCAGCATCTCTGGGACTATTCCCAGGCCTGATCAGAGAGGTGGGGCTTATCAACAGCCACCCTAGGCTGCTGGTGAGCTGGCTGAACTGCTGATCTTTCAGAGAAAGAGAATCACGGCTGCTGGAGAGGCCCAGAGAGAGAGAGGCTGTGGATCAGAGCCTGCTTCTCTCTCTCTCCAGGCCTCGCCAGCAGCTGCGGTAGCCGCTGATCAGCCCCACCTCTCTCTCTCCCTGAGAGGTCAGCAGTTCAGCCCGCTTGCCAGTCCCTGCCCACCAGAGGCTGCTGCGTGCGCAGCCTGGCCTTTGGGCGAGCATCCGGTCGTTTTGGACATTACGAACCCTGGGTTTTTATATATCAGGATGGGATAAAGCAAATGGTGTTATTAAGAACCATGATACGAAGAATGAGAGAAAGGAGATACAAAGGTACTTCAATAAGATTATATAAATCCCCTGTAATTCAAATTTGAATTGAATGAATTAGTATGAACTTATGGTTCAGTACATATGCATATTTAACCACAAATATATATCTGCTAGTTCTATTCATTCAAAAGGCCAAGAATTAGGAGATATCAAAAATCTATTAAAAGAGATTTAATATACATACCAACCAATTTTAATAAGATCTATTTGGATACTAGTTCAACACACTCTTAAAAGAATAAGACTTTTTGAGAAATGTGGATCTTGATGAAATATTTGGTAATAATAAAAATGATGGCTAAATATTCTTTATGATGATAGTATTGTGAGTTTTAAAAGAATCTTACTCTTTTAGAGACATATTCTAAAATATTTATAGATACATGATATAATGTCAGGATTTATTTCAAAAGGCTTAGGAGATAGAATAGATGGGAGTTTAGAAGAAATATTACTTGATGAATGAATAACTGTTGAAGGTAGGTGATACATTGGAATTTATTATACTAGCCTTTCTAACTTCTGTATTGATTTAAACATTTTATGTAAAATATTGCTAAAATAATCAATTGCCAGGAAATGATAGGAATAGAACATATTTAAAGCCTTTTCCAAAATATTCACTATCCTATGGATGGAACCACACCAAATTAATTGAAAATATCCACATCTGCCCATACTAATAGAGAAATAAATAATTCACAAAAAGAAAACAGTGATGGCACATTATGGTCATATGTATTCGTATCTCTATATAAACCAGTTATACCAGTTGTACATCCATTGGGAACCTGCCATGGGCTAGTCTGTGGTACACATAGTCATCTCTAAAACATGGATCTGCCTTCAGAACATTAATTCTTGATGTTGATTGGATTCTTAGGTTTATGGAGTTCCCCCTCCCTCATCACAAAATGGCCTTATGCAAAATGACTGACATACCTGGTATAGTAGGCACTCTAAAATGCTCTTTGAATGAATTAAGGAAAAAATGCTTAAAATAAATACATTACCAAACTAATATTCCTTTATGAATTACTAAATCTGAGATTTTTTAAATAAATGTATGCTTTAAAAATCAGCTATAAGTAGTTGGATTCTACTTAACTGAACCAAAACACATTGATTATCTAATTTGTCATTATTCTCTCAAAATTTTTCTTTAAATTAAAAAGAAAATCATGCAGTGAGTACAGCATTCTATGTAAGAGACAAGATTTCCTATACTGTTAAAAATAAGACTTCAAATTTGAATTCTAGATAGGGATGCAAAAATGTCCAAAGCAGTTCATGATAATATTTTTTAGTAGCTCCATACTCTGCTAAGAGATTTCTGAGGGTAAACAAACAAAAAGAATGCAATGAGACAACAATATCAAAGACCAGATCTTAACTATCTGATTTCTAATCTCATGGTCAGTTTACAGTATATCTTCCTTAACCTACCCTACTCATTAACAATTTAACAAAGATTTAGGCATTCAAATGAGTTTTTGATTGTATATAGGGTATGGAAAAAGTAGGTTTATAGTTGTTTATATGGAAAATGATACAATACTGAAAAAATAATAATATAGTAACAAATTCTGAGTTTCATGTACTCACAACTGTAAACCTACTTTTCCCCTGTGCTGCAAAATCCTCTCTCTCTTGGAACTTACCTACTAGAATGATTCAGAAAATGCACAAGTGTGTTTGTATGGATGGATGTATATTTACTGCTTACCTCAGGTTGGTCTATTTATAAGCTACAGTGGTGTACCCCCAATGGCCCAAGAATATATATGTGGAAAACACTGAAAGTCTCTCCCAAACAACTAATATGCTAATATACTTGAAAGTCTATCTATTAGAAATAAAAATGCAGTGTTACCATAGTTTGCCTCAAGCAAGAAACTACTAATATGCAGTAAACAAACACAAAACTACAAATATAATTTGATGGAAGTAGACTGTACTATTTAACATCTTTCCTTAAAGATTTCATCTACTATTTTCTTCTATATTCACCAAGTTAAATTTATAGTAGCTGGAAGGTTATTTTTGTGAGATTAAATTATACTAATAGTCTTTTTGTATCTTTAATACAGTTATGATTCTTAAGGAAGACCCAGGGAGACACAAAGGAGGAAAAAACTGAGAGTTAATAGGGATAGTTGGCTATCCCTATTTTCACAACTTTATGATAAATATTGGGAAATTTGTGGAAAGTATAACAAATAATAGAAAATAATTTTTCCTCTGATAAAGGACAGGACACTGACTTATGAATCTTCCGTACAAGAAGGAGAAAGGCCTGATAAAATATTTAAAGATATTAACGCAACAATTTCTGATAAAAAATCTTTCCAACTAGATACGAGAATTCTTCATATATCAGCATATAGTTTGGAACATATTAAATGGAATCATTAATGCCCTTTTCTTTTTGGGTAACCAATAACATTTATTTGGAGGAATTCCTAAATGCTGCCAATCCTGGAAACACTCCCTTTCCAATAAAGTGAACAATAGCTAAGCAGTGGAAGAATATATTTAGTTACTAAATTATGATATAATAATATCATGACAATATTTTAGTTAAAGTATTAAACTTTTAAAATCTAAAAATACAATTTATATAATTTCAAATATTTATAGAATAATTTTTATATCTCAAATAAAGATGAGTCTAACTTTATATTTCAAAATAAAGAAAATGTGCTACTGAACTATGCTATTTAAAACAAAATTAAATAAACCAAGGTATAACTATTTAAAGACTTATAGAATAGCTCTTTTACAGTTGACTACAGTATTCAACATCTCTACATGAAAATTATTCAGTTTTTATAAGTTCTTACTATAATGTATACTTTCTGAAAATGTGATGTATATTCTGGAATTCATGGAGTTTAAGTTAAAATATATTAATTTTTAGTGTTTTGAGGAATTGCCATATGTTCTACCAATTGTTCTGAGACATCAAGGACACTTTCAAATATGATCAATACAATAGAGACCCAAATCCATGAATTATAGTAGGAATCTCATTTGTGACATCCTTGTCTTCATCCAGAGTCATATGGTCCCCAAACTAAAAAGTCATTTCTTCCTAAATTAAAGAGGGGGAAAAATATTCTTTCTGACCTGAAAAAATACTTCTTCCATTCAAACTGAATATAGAAATAAGATTTTGATTAAAGAATACACATGTGCATATATATATATAAATTAATCTATTTAATGGATTCATTGACTTCTTTAATCAGTGAAAATGATGTAAATATCTGTTAAAGGTTCTTTTCCAAAAACTAACTCTAAATTTAGATAATTTTTTAGCTCTGAGGATCTGTCAGATACTGCCACATGCTATGTTTATATAGCTTTACTTAATTAGAGATAGTCAGAAGGAAAAGGGAAGGAAATAGAGGACACCATAACCGAAGCAGCAGCCTTCTCCTTATATTTGATTTATTCCTTTTCAAGTCAATTTAGTTACTGAATCAGCTGTTTCACCAGTCTTTTCCTTAGTTATTTTGGCACCTTTATATTTTATGTCAACACTTGCTCATATTTATTGTCATTTTCTCACCTACATACATCCTATGTTTCAGTCAACCTAGATTACATCTATTTCTACTTCAATTCAACACAGTTTTATGGACAGTAAGTCACTCTGCTAGAGGCAAACAATAGGTCCTCTTCAAGGATTTTGTAGACTCTAACCTCCATAGCATTATGCCGGAGAGATATTTGGGGTATAAAAGAAAATATACTGACTACCTTGGCTTCTTGGAGAAAATGACTCCCGAATGAAAACTTGTTGGAAAAACAGAAGAGTATCTTATGGACACAAAAGAGAGAGCATATCAGGCAAATAAAGATCTCTTGAGAGCCAAAGGCAACAATCCAGGATTGATATGATGGTCTGAAACCAACCTTAGATTTTTTAAACTGTTAATAACAAGGTCTTTCAAGAATTTACACTGTAGTCAAGGACATAACTAAACATTATATAATTCCTGAAATTTTCTTGCCCCAGATATCCTTATGCCCACTCCCTCATTTTTTATTTATTTTTTGATCTTTGCTCAGTGACTTCCCTAACGAAGATTATAAAATAACAACCACAACATCTCCTGACCATGCTTTTTTCTTTATATAGATTTTCACCACTTCATATAGTATATATTTACTCATTTAATTGTTTATTTTCTGCATCCTGCCACTAGAATATAAAGTCAATGAGAGCAGACATTTTGTCTAGAGAAATACTTGGCTCATAATTAGTGTTCAATTATCATTTTGTTGAAATGATCCAGGAATAAATGCTGGTCTTCACAGCAAAAACATTTCTGGTCCCTCAAACGCATGTTCCCAAACTGCATTATGCATTCATCGATTGATGGACATCTAGGTTGTTTCCATACCTGAGCTATTATAAATAATGCTGCAATGAATATAGGGGTGCATATATATATCCCAGTTAGAGTTTACATTTTCTCCAGATAAATATCCAGAAATGGAATTGCTTGCTGGGTTGTATGGTATAACAATTTTTAGTGTTTTGAGGAATTGCCATAATGTTTTCCATAGTGTTTGCAATGCAATGAGTAGACTTTAAAAATTATATCTATCATCTATCTATCATCTATCTATCTATCTATCTATCTATCTATCTATCTATCTATCTATCTATCTAATATGGCTATAAAATGCAGCAACAAAGAATGAAATCTTGCCTTTGTGACAATATGGGTGGATCTAGGTATTTATGCTAAGAAAAATAGGGCAGGCAGAGAAAGACAAATATTCAATAGTCTCACTTATGTTTGGAATCTAAAAATCAAAACAAACAAATAAATAAAAGAAAACAGACTCATAGAAACAGAGATCAAAGAGATGGTTAGAGAAGGCAGGAAGTGAGGGATGAGTGAAAAAGTGAAGGGGAATATAGTCAATAATATTGTGATAAGTTTGCATCATGACAGATGATTATTAGCATTAGTGAGGTGATCACCTTTGTAAGGCATAAAGATCTAAAATAACTATATTGCACACCTGAAACTATTACAACTAATATAACATTGTATATCAAGTATACTTAAATAAATAAAATAAAGGTTACACATTTTACAAAAATCTAAATTGGTGTTCTCATAGATCTTCCTCTAACCTGCTGATATATTACTCATTCTGTATTTGTTGCCACTGTCAATAAACTCTCCACTCTCATAAGTATCTATGGAAACACAGCCCATCTCTATCACACCTTACATCTTTTTAGTTCTCCAGTCCTGTTGGTTCTTTCTCCACAATGTCTCCTAGATCTCTCTTACCTTTATTCATTCCCATGACTACTATGTGACTGAAGACTCTACTCATTGCTCACCTCAGCAACATCCTGTCTCTGTAAAAAATTAATTAACTAAATTAAAAAGTTTCTGCCAATGTAGTTTGTTCTGATCTCTCATGCCTCCAGTCCATTCATTTCTGAACTAGGAAGTTTCTTCTTTGAGTAAAATTCTCATCACTTCACCTTTCCAAATTATTTGTGCTAGACCACAAAATTCAGGGTGGGGCAAATGTAGGTTTTCAGTTGTTTATATAGAAAATAATACAATAATTAATTTTTTGAAAAATTAACTTCACCATTTATCCTTATATGGGATAAATACTGTGTTTTGTGTACTCAAAACTGTAAACCTACTTTTGCCCAACCTTATATACCAAAGCTCCTAAACTTTTAGGATTTAATGAATGTCTTAATGTATATTTTGGTGAAGTTAATAATAAGTAATTTCCTCATTAATGTAATAAAATGTATGTGTAAAATATTAATTTCCTGCCTACTATCTGCTAATGTCTCAATAAAGGCCATTTGCCCCTCTCTCCCTTATCCATGATAAGATTTGATGTTACCTGTCTGGATTTTGCTTTTCAAGACCTTGTTTAAATACCAATCACCTTGAAAAAAATTAAAACATCTCAACTCTGAGCTTAGCTTTTAAATCTTTTTATCTTAAATTAATCCTCATAGTCACCCTGTCTAAGTCAGTCTTCCTTGCATATTAAAAAGACAACAACCCCAGAACGTATATAACCTCCTTCATCTTGTTAGATAGGATTCTCAACTACAGGTAATAGAAAATCAGCTCAACCTAGCTTTCAACAGACAGAAATATGTTGGCTTATATAAATGAGTTGGCTTATATAAATGAGATGTCCAATGGGCAGGTAAAGCTGAAAACAGTGTATTGAGTATTAAAATTTTCTCTCCCCCTCTTCCTCTTTCTGTCTCCCACTCTCCCCCTTTCTCCCATCTCTCTCTTCACCAAGGCTTGTGTAAAGATCCTTCTTCTAAATCACTGCAAGTTTTGGCAGTTCTGAATAATGATATAAACATCTGTGTGCAGATGGTTTGTGGACATGAGTTTCAACTCATTTGGGTGAATACCTAGGAGTGCTATTTTTAGATCATAGGGGAACAGAATGCTTTGGGTAAACACACACACCCACCCACACACACACACACACACACGAGCAACAAAACCTGCCAGTTTTTAATTTTTCATTGTAATAAAAAAACTGAACATTTAGCAAAATTTATATGACCTGATAACAGCTATATAACAATTTATATACTTGATTAGTTTAGCTTTTTCCTAGAAAGATTAACAATACTTTTAAATTAACAATGTTCCTAATTGTATAATAGGCTTAGAAAGGTTTTTTATAAGAGAAATACAGCATAATGGCCATATAATTTCCCAAACAAAGATCAGTACTGGTTTCTTAGACCAAATAACTGAGCATTAATAGTAATAGATGTAATTGTTGAACTATGAGAATTATAATGTAGAAAGAAGAGTTAACCCCTCAAGATAGAATTCACCTAAACTAACAGTTTATTGAGACTCTACCAGGTGCCAAGCACTCTTCTGGACACTGGAGATGCAGAAATAAATAAGGCATAAGGTGCCCCTGTACTCTTGGAACTGATGTCTAGGGTGAGGATGGCAGGGTGTACTACAAACAAACATAATACAATAATGTACAATTGGGTAATATTAAGTGATATGTTGAAAAATTAAGCAGTATATCAGAAGAGGATGAAAGAAAGTTATATACAGTAATCAGAAAATTCCAACAGAGACAAGAATGAAGGGAGAGAGGGAGCTAATGTGAAGATCTGGGGGAGCAGCATTCCAAACAGAAGCAACAGCAGATGCAAAGGGGACACGCAGCACCTAATGTGAAACAATGCCTGACATGTGTGATGGAAAAGCCTGCTACCTATTGAAATGGTGTGCACATTGTATTGTTTTAGAATACCTTTTGTTGTTTCTTTTAAATGTAAATTTAAAGTAGCTTGTAAGGCATTGCATGTTATTAATAATACTAGAGGCCTGGTGTACAAAAATTTGTGCATTCGGGGAGGGGGGTCCTTCAGCTCGGCCTGTGCCCTCTCACAGTCTGGGACCCCTCAGGGGATGTCCACCTGCCGGCTTAGGCCCACTCCCTGGGGGATCAGGCCTAAGCTGGCAGTGAGACATCCCTCTGGCAGTCCAGGAGCCCTTGGGGGATGTCCACTTACCAGCAGGGACCAGGCCTAAGATGCAGTTGGACATCCTTAGCGCTGCTGAGGAGGCAAGAGAGGCTCCTGCCACCACCACTGTGCTGAAAGCCGTCAGCCTGGCTTGTGGCTGAGCAGAGCTCCTCCTGTGGGAGTGCATTGACCACCAGGGGGCAGCTCCTGCATTGAGTGTCTGCCCCCTGGTGGTCAGTGTGTGTCATAGTGACCAGTCATTCCCAGTTGTTCTGCTGTTAGGGTAAATTTGCATATTACCCTTTTATTATATAGGATAGATGCGTGGTGCATGGATGGGGACAGCTGGTTTGCCCTGAAGGAGTCCCGGATCAGGGTGGGGGTCCTGCTAGGGTGCCTGGTCAGCCTGCGTGAGGGGCCGAGGACCATTTTCAGGCTGGCCACACCCCCTTCAGGGTGGGGGTCCCCACTTGAGTGCCTGGCCAGCCTGGGTGAGGGGCTGAGGGCCATTTTCAGGCTGGCCATGCCCCTTGGCAACCCAAGCTCCCAGCCTCTTTTTTTTCTTTTTTTATCTTCTATAATTGAAACTTTTTAGCCTTGAGTGGAGCCCAGGGCCAGCCAGGGCAGGTGGGAACCTTGGCTTCCTCCATCGCCGGGGGCAACCCACGCCTTCTTCTTGCTCCAGCTCCGTGGCTGCCACCATCTTTGTGATGGAGTGATGGAGTGATGATTAATTTGCATATTACTCTTTTATTAGATAGGTTACTAGAGGCCTGGTGCATGAAAATTAATGCACTGGAGGGAGGGTTCCTCAGCCCAACCTGCCCCCCTCTCACAGTCCGGGAGCCCTCAGGGGCGGGCAGCGACCTGGCAATCAGGGGAAGGTGATGCCCCATCACACTTCTGCTGCTGCCATTGCCGGCAGCACAAACCTCAGCCAACCCTGGTTACCTGAGCCTTGGGTGGCCCTGGGAGGCTGGGCAGCCGCCATCCAATGCTTACTGTGGCTGGGGGACTGAGGGGACTGAGGGGACTCTGGAGGCAACCACATGGCAAGGCCCTGGCTGGGCTGAGGGAACTGGGCACAGCCATCTTTGCAGGCATGTCAATTAACATATTCCCTTCTTATAGGCTGTGGGTGCCACCATCTTTTAGGGTGGGGCAGTCAATTAGCATATTCCCTCCTTATTGGCTGCGGGCACTGCCATCTTTTGTGATGGCGTGAGGGTAAATTAGCATATTCCCTCTTTATTAGATAGGATAACACAACCTGAGACAGTCAGGATCTCAGACCTTATAATTGGGGTGAAGAGGGGTGACAAAAGTCCAATTCATTGCACTACTTCCATCTTGATCACTAATTGTTCCTTGAAAATAACTTGCATTTTAAGATAATTATATTGCCAATAAATATTTTCAACAATCTCAGGGAATAATCAGGAAAATAATAGCTTCCAGGGAGGAATGTAGCATTTATAGAGTTTTAACAGCTTCAGTTGATCTCAATGCTCAGAGAGGCTACATTGTTAATTAATATTTCCTATATAAGTCTGGCACATACTTATTTCCCATAAACATTTAAGAAGTCTGTTTAATTACATGAGACCTCTTCCCATTGAATAATCATATCAAATATTTGATTTATTGATCTTTATAATTCATTATTGATCTTTATAATTCATTTTTGACTACACTAGTTTCAATCCTCAATAATTTGATTCAATCATTTAAAAATAATTAAATATTTAAATATTTTCCCTTTCCCCAGTATTCTTTTTTTCCTAGTACTAGTATTTCTGTGATTACATTTACTTTAAAGTACTTTTCTCCAGGAAGCAATTTTACTGTTATTCAAGAAACTCTAAATCCCAATGAGTATCTCTTTAATGGAACTTCTCTTTTCCTCTTGTTTTCTTTAATGGACTCTGAAATTTTTGGTTAAAGGCAAACAAAATTCAGAAAATTAAAAAAAAATCGAAAAATACCTAAATTATCTCTTTTTTCCCTAGTAAATGAGTTTTATATTCAACAGCATGATGAATTTTTCAATATCCTACACTACTTATAAGCCATGCCCATTACCACATATATGCCACTACCTTATCATTATTTTTCCTGTCCCCATTAGTAATTGGAGAAACCATTATTATTATGTTCTAAAATGTGGAGTTTAGCTATTTATGTGTCAGCTATTATACTGAAGAGTCTAATAACATTTGGCAAAGTTTCCCAAACTTCAACCTTTCACATGTCACCTTTAAATACCATAACATTGTATTACCTATTATTTACTTTTACATTTCTCAAAATAAACTGGAAAACAAAATATATCCAGAGACATTGAAGCATGCAACAGATTGATAAATTTCAGAGGGAAGGCAGGGTGGTGGAAAGAGTTCAAATAAAGAATTTATATGCATATATTCATAACCCATGGACAGACAATAGTTCAGTGAAAACCTGGGGAGAGGGTGAGAAGAAGGTAAGAAGCCTGGGGAGGGGGTTAATGGGGGAAAAAGGAGGACATAAGTAATACTTTCAACAATAAAGAAAAATTTTAAAAAATAAACTGCATTTTAACTTATATGTATTTGAAGAGGACATCTCGTTTTACTACCATAAGTGGAAAAATTAGAGCAGCTTGCAATAAATAGACTATAATCATAAAATAAAAATACCATGAAAAGCAGTATTATTAACTTTTAGGTAGAATCTGTTGCCTGGTAAATGTCTTAGGCTAGTGTCTACCTTTTCTCTGTCCAAATAGAAGATTGAATGTGTTAAGGTGTTAAAAAACAATCATCTCCAAATGAAGAGTTTGTCAGCAGAAATGACAGATCAGAAGAAATGTTAGATATTGTAAACAACATTATACTCTCCCTCTGTAAATCAATGTGCTTTAAGTGCAAAGTAGCCACAATCATCTCTGCTTTAAACCACGATACTGATTCCCCACTTAGTACATAATGGCATAGAGATTAGTGTGGAAGAGATTTACTTTATCTTCAGAAAATGTGCTTTATAAAATGGTAAATCACTGCCTATTTGGTGTATTTTCACTGTTTTGCTCACAGGCTTTTCTGACACAAAATCAATTTTTATTAATTTTCTGAGCAAAGTGAAGAAACTTAGCTAACTGAGAAAAAGCTGTGAAGCAGATAAAGTGGAATTTTATTTCAATTAATGAGGAAAAGTTTTTACATCATCGAGTTAAATACAATTTAAGGATTTTTTATTTTTGTTTTTTTAATGTTTATTGGGCACATACTATGTTCTAAGCATTGCTCTAGGTGCTGAAATGGAGGGCAAGATAATTTTTATAATAAATTTTCAAGAGAGAAATGGTTAATCTTCATTATTTGTGGTCATATTTTTCTTTTTCAAATAAATATTTATTGTTGAAAGTATTACATATGTCCCTTTTTTCCCATTGCCCTCTTCCCCACCTTCACCCCAAGCCTTCACCACCCACTGTCTGTGTCCTTTGGTTATGCATATACATATATGAGTTTATTTGTTAATCTCTTCCCTCCTCCACCCTCCCCTATCTTCCCTCTAAGGTTTGACAGACTGTTTGATGTTTCTATGTCTCTGGGTCTATTTTTGTTCATCAGTTTATATATATATTAAGAGTTCCCACTCCATAGGAGAATGTATTTGCTGATACGTCTGATAAGGGTTAACCTTCAAAACCTACAGAGAATTTATACAACTTAACACAAGGAAGATAAACAATCCAATTAAAAAATGGGCAAAGGACCTCAATAGACTCTTCTCCAAAATGGATATACAGATGGCCAAAAGGCATATAGAAACATGCTCAAAATCACAGATCATCCAAGAGATGCAAATCAAAACAACAATGAGCTACTACCTCACACCTGTAAGAATGGCTATCATCAACAAACAACAAGTGATAGAGAGGATGTGGAGAAAAGGGAACTCTTGTGCACTGCTGGTGGGAATGGAGACTGGTGCAGCCACTGTGGAGAATAGTTTGGAGCTTCCTCAAAACACGAAAAATGGAACTACCATTTGATCCAGTAATCCCACTTCTAGGAGTATATCCCAAGAACTCAGAAACACCAGTCAGAAAGGATATATGCACCCCTATGTTCACAGCAGCACAATTTACCATAGCTAAGATTTGGAAACAGTCTAAGTGCCCATCAGCAGTTGAGTGGATTAAAAACTATGGTACATCTACACGATGGAATACTACACTTCTTTTTTTAAAAAAAGAACTCTTGCCAGCACCGGTTTGGCTCAGTGGATAGAGTGTCAGCCTGCGGACTGAAGGGTCCCAGGTTCTATTCCGGTCATGGGCATGTACCTTGGTTGCGGGCACATCCCCAGTAGGACATGTGCAGGAGGCAGCTGATCGATGTTTCTCTTTCATTGATATTTCTAACTCTCTATCCCTCTCCCTTCCTCTCTGTAAAAAATCAATAAAATATATATATAAATAAAATAAAATAAATAAAAGGAACTCTTGCCATTTCAACAGCATGGATGGATCTAGAGAGCATTATGCTAAGCAAAAATAAGCCAGTCAGAAAAAGATAATACCTACAAATATTAAGTTTATATATTTTAGTTAATGTTTCTCCTTCACAAAGAAGTTACTTACATAGGGATTTAAATTTTGAAGACACAGATATGAGAGAGACACATGGACTGGTTGCCTTCCCCCAATACCGTGACGGGGGCCAGGATCAAACCTGCAACCCAGGTATGTGCCTTTGACTGAGCCACATCAGCCAGGGCACATGCAAGTTGTTTATTTGATAGATGATCCCAGGAAACAATGCAAAGAGAATGGGGAAATGAGGTAAGAAAGGAAAGGAGGCCAGTAAGCATTTATTTTCTTATTAAAAACTGCCTTAGTGAGATATAACTTACTTAAACACAAAATTCACCATTTAAGTGTTTGATTCAATGGATTTTTAGTATATTTACAAAGTTGTGCTAACATCCCTATAATGTGAGGTCATTTTCATCATGCCCAAAGGAAGCTTGATTCCCATTGGCAGTCATTCCCTGAGCCACATTGGCCAGGGCCCTACATTTATATATGATAGTGATCAATGCAGATGCACAAAAAATATTAAAAATAACTTGAAAAAGACATACAATATCAAAGCCCACGTAAAAAGCTTTATAATTTCCCCAAGTTAAAAAAAATGCACTCAGTAACTACCACTTTATTCTAAATGCACACTCTAAATATTAAATTGTACTTTCAATTGTATTTTTTTCCTCTACCAGAAAACATTAAAGCTAGTTTTAAAATGAATTGAAGTAAGTTATATTCTGAAACCAATAATTAGAACTTTTTATAAAAACCAAAGCTATTTTAATTCCAAGCACATCACCTTTTATTGCTTTATTCAATCCATAGTTCAGAAAAGCAAAACCATATAATTAATCAGTGCAATTTTGTTTTCCATTCTCTATGGTGCCCTTTTGTAGCTTTCAATTATAAAGAGAAAATTATGAAAATAAAATAAAACCCAAGTCACCCTAGAAAGCAATGATCTGAAAACAAAGTCAAAGGACTGAAATCGTTTTAACAAACTTTGTAAATGTTGAGAATAAAATGGGAGAAGACAACAAATGAAATTGAAGCCCAGCCCTCTGAGATCTGGGCAGCAAATTTACCATGCTACTCCACAAGTCATTTAATATTTTCATTAAAGTGGAAAAACTTACAGGAGTTTCAATTATGTCCATTATGCTCAGGAGACCGACTTTTGAAAGTAGGCCAACAGATCCTGACTAACTGATAAAATCTAAATGGTTTTTTATCTTAATTGTACATTATCAAAGCCAGACGGAAATACTTAAAGAAATTTAAACTGATTGAGTTCTATTTCACTGAGTTTCCACCAGTGCATATTCTTGTACCCACTGTGAATTAATATAGAAATTCCTGTGTACAAAATAAAAAAAATAAAGTCAGAATCACAAGATGTGCAGAACTAACAATGAACAGATGCATACACTGTACATGCTTCATTAAATGAGAACATCAAAATAAGTTATGAGTCTTTATGATACCTTATCAAAGGATGGTAGAAATAGCACGTATAATTTGGTGATTTACCAAATTAATGGCATTTTAAGATGGAAATTTTCTCTTTCAGATGAACAAAATTGTCTGGCCCTAATAAGAATTGGGAATTTAAAAAATTAAAAATCCTAATCCCCAAACTAATATAGTGATACATATTCTTTTTGATTCTGTTATCTTTGTCAACGAGCATCTAACCATCTTTCATGAAACTATATTCCAATTTCCCTCTGAGGGAAAAGATCCTTCCTCACATTTCATTCAATGTTTGGTGGGATTCACTTGTACTTGGTTGAGGTTTTAACCACAGAGATTGATTTCTTGGTACATATTTGTCCTATCATCACCAGATGTACACCACGAGTCTTTTGCTGCAGATTCTGGAGAAGAAAGTAGTATTTTCCTTTGGACTGAAATCTGAGAGCACGCTGGATGTTATAACCACTGCTGCCATGTTGTTACTATACAAAGACAGAGACTAGAGTCAAACACACAAAAAATAGAGCCAAGACATGAAGAGATGCCAAACACTGAGAGTTCTCTTTCTTTCTAAATTTAGCTCCCTTTCCCCACCTTCACTGATAAGCAACTATGAGTTGGCTTTTCTTTCTCTTACCAAAAAAAGAATATTTAAAAACAAAGATTCATAAATCATCAAAAATAAAAAGAGGCTCTATACCAGAATCTTTTAAAGTAATTCATTAATGTATCCATTTATTTAATATTTATTATATGTCTGGAAACATGGCAGATGTTAAAAGCTGATTTGGAATCCATTTTTAATTATCTTATCTTTCATTTAGTATTTTTTCCTTCTTAAGATATCAAGCCTTCTTAAAGTAAAGATGTATTTAACTGATATATTTTTCAGTCTTCTATACCAAAACACTTTTAGCATTGAGATAGAATTCTAAGGTTAGTCCATTTATAGGAAACATATAGATAAATATTGCTCATTAATTGTTTGATACACTGACAGCACAGAAAAGGTCACTTACCTAAAATGTGCCATCACATGGAAACTTCTTAAAAACACAACATTAAAGCCATTATCTTAATAATGAGTTAATATAATAATCCCAGAAATGGTCAATTAGAATCCTTAAAAAATTAAAAATAGTGTCTTATGGTACAGTAATCAAGTTATTTGATAGGTAAAACATGGACTCTGGAATAGTACTTTGGTTTAATACATAACCTATGGACACAGACGATGGGGTGGTGAGGGCCACGGGTGGGGGAGGAGGGGAGCAAGCTGGAAGAGGTTAATGGGGGAAAAGGAGGACCTATGTAATACTTTCAACAATAAATATTAAAAGAAAAAATATCCAAAGAATCTGAGAATTAAAAAAAATTGAATTTATTAAGGTGACATTGGTTAGTACAATTATATAGGTTTTAATTCTACAATATATCATCTGTATACTGTATTGTGTGTTCACTATCCAAAGTTGTTTCCTTCCATCACCATATATCCAATTTCTAGCTCTTACAGTTATGTTATATAACTTCATTGTTTCTTAACCTTTTAAGATATAATTACCTCATTTGTAAAGTGAAGGAAATCATACAGAACTCTATGTGTGGATTTTATAAGGAATATAAAACATGTAGTACATGATCTATTACATATAATCATTGAGTAATTAATGGTTTTAAAATTATTATCCTTGCACAGCAAAAGAAACCATCAACAGAACAACAAGAAAGCCATTTGATCCCACTTCTAGGGATATATTCTAAGAATCCCAAAACATCAATGAGAAAGAATAGATGCACCTCAATGTTCATAACAGTTCTATTTATAATAGTTAAATTCTGAAAACAGCCCAAGCGCCCATCAGTAAATAAGTGGATACAAAAGCTGTACATTTATACCATAGGATACTATGCAGCTGTCAAAAAAGAGGATCTCTTAAATTTACAGACAGCATGGAGGGACCTGGAGAGTAATATGCTAAGAAAAATGATCCTTTAGTGGAAGACAAATATCACATGATCTCACTTATATGTGAAATCTAATGAACAAAATAAACTGATGAACAAAATAGATCCAGAGACACAGTAGCATGGAACAGACTGCGGAATTTCAGGGAGGTCGGAGTGGGAGGGTTGATAGGGTGGGTGGGTGGGGAGAGATTAACAGAAGAATTTATATGCATAACCCATGGACACAGACAATAGTGTGGTGAAGGCCTGGCAAGGGGGAAATGGAGGGGGTCAATGGGAAAAAAAAAGAAACATCTGTAATATTTTCAACAATAAAGATATATTTTTTTAAAAGATAGTTTTCATACTCATTATGTGATATGATGAGAAAAGCACAAGAAAAACTGAATGGTAAACACACAAGGTGTCTTCAAATAAGTACAATATTTTTGGTCAAGCTGCCTAACTACCTGTTTTTCAATATACTGTTAATTGGTATTTAAAAAATGTGCTTTCTTTAGAATATATATATATATATAAATACAGTAGCAAGTGAACATTACAGGGGACTTTTATGGATTTCAGTTTTCTGGCCTTTACTTTTGAGAATATGCTATTAACCTTTAACCAGAGAGATAGTGAATAACCACATTAGTGGGGTCCACATCTAAGTGAAGTCTTTTAAATTATTTAATGTGTAAAATTTGTTCTAATTCTTACCTGTAAACTAATCACTAGGTATAATGATTAGATTTTAAATGCATTTAATTTCATTTGGCATAATTATTTTATTTTGTTTTGTTGCTTTTTTTTCTTTTGGGGGCATAATTATATTTTGATATTTTTTTTACCATAAAGCATTTTAAGAGACTTAACAATCTGTCCTTTCTTCTCAGTGCCCTCACCTAATCTCTATATATAAAAGCCTAAGCGGCCATCCTACGGTCCAACCATCCAACTGTCCGACTGGTAGCTATGACATGCACTGACCACCAGGGGCCAGACGCTCAACACAGGAGCTGCTGAACTGCAGTGAATTGGCAGCTGTGGTTCTCGGGTGACGCAGCCAGAACTAGAGAGGAGGTGCATCACCCCAGAACTGCCCTCTCACAATCCAGGACCTCTCAGTGGATGTTGGAGAGCCAGTTTTGGCCAAATCCCTGCAGGCTAGGCCAAGGGACCCCACCAGTCCATGAATCAGTGCACTGGGCCTCTAGTTTCTAAATAATTTCATATAATGACACTGGAACTTTGATTCTTCCAGAATTACAGTTGTTTCTTTAACTCCCAAAGTAAGGCCCAAAGGGACAATATTTTGAACTTTTAGGATATGCCTTGAAGAATCTGAAATAGAAAATTTTTTCATTGCATAGTACTTCCCTTCTAATTAACCTAGTGCATTCCTTACTCAATATTTACCCTATATTTTACAGGGTTACCTACACGAATAAAAGAGTAATATGCTAATTAGACTGGAAGACCTTCCAGGAGACCTTCTGGACAAAGCCATGGTGGTGAGGTCGAGGCAGAGGCAGTTAGGAGGAATAAGGCCAGGAGGGGAGGGAAGTTGGGGGGATCAGGCCAGCAAGGGGGGCAGTTGGGGGCAAGCAGGCTGGCTGGGGGCAGTTGGGGGTGAGCAGGCCAGCAGGCAGAGTGGTGAGGGGCGATCAGGCAGGTAAGCAGATGAACAGTTAGAAGCCAGCCATCCTGGATTGTGAGAGGGATGTCCGACTGCCAGTTTAGGCCCGATCCTTGTGGGGTCCCAGATTGGAGAGGGTGCAGGCCGGGCTGAGGGATACCCCCCATGCATGAATTTTGTGCACCGGGCCACTAGTCATTAATAAAACGCTTATATTCTGATATTGCTTTTATAATAACTGTTATAATAGCAGGAAGCACAGCCATGGCTGTGAGGCTATTGCAGAAGTTTAGGCTAGGAGAAAGAAGTACAGCAACAATCTGGAAAGATTTATAAAGCTAATTTGGATACTTGGATTATCCACCTACAGGAAGGAGCCAGAGTTCAAATCCAAAGGGACTAAATACTTTTAAATCTCATTACGTCTATTCTCAAGGGGTTTTATTGGAAGAGACGAGCAATGGCATTAGGTATGGTTAGGTGCCTACAAGACTGTATCTAAAATACTGAAAACACTGTTTTTCCCCATTTCCACTGCCACACACACCTCTCTCCTATGCAATGTAAAATTTAAACAATAATGGAATTTGAATAAAATATGATCTTTAAAAAGTCTTAATTTTCTCATGATTACTAGTTTAATTTTTTTAAAAAATAAATAAATCTCAAACCCTCATGCATTGTATCTGTATGAAATGTTTAATTTTATCCCAAAGAATGTCCAGAAAAATACCCCTAATTATTGAGAGTATCCATGTAACAGCTACCATAATTGAGGAGGAAGTGCCTTTAGGAACAAGAAAGGAAGGATTTTGACACAGCTCAAATGGCTAGAGATTGGAGTCCAAATTCAGGCCCAGAAATAATCAGAGTAGGAATGGGAACAGGGTGACTTCAAAAGGCCAGCAGGTAAACCAGTCACAGACATTAGGGGTTGGATGAAGTTACAATAGAAAATTCACAGATGTTAAAGGGACTCGACACCAAAACAGAAAGATCCAGACTACTTTCAGACACACTTCTTAACGGGCAAGGCCATCGAATATAATTCTAATTCAGATTAGGAACTGGACAGGGCTGATTCCACCAGACACAGTCTTTAGTGTCAGAAGGTAGAGCAGCAAAACTCGACACAGTGAAGAAAAATATGCTTCCTTTATGTATTATGTGGGTATAATGTGCCTGTGGTAAATTAGGAAAGTCTACAGTGCATTAAAATAAGTTTTATCATTCAAACATTTATTCAGCTCAAATAAAATCCTTTAAAATCATTTGTCTAAATTTGTCACCCTAATACATTTAATTAAAAATAAATAAATAAATGGGACTACATCAAAATAAAAAGCTTCTGTACAGCAAAAGAAACCATCAACAAAACAACAAGAAAGCCCACTGCATTAGAGAACATATCTGCAAATGTTATCACCGATAAGGGTTTAATCTCCAACATTTACAGGGAACTCATACAACTTAACAAAAGGAAGATAAACAACCCAATCAAAAAATGGGCAATGGATCTAAATAGATACTTTTCGAAAGAGGACATAAGGAAGGCCAAGAGACATATGAAAACATGCTCAAAGTCACTAATCATCCAAGAGATGCAAATCAAAACGACAATGTGGTACCATCTCACACCTGTCAGAATGGCTATCATCAACAAATCAACAAATGACAAGTGCTGGCAAGGATGTGGAGAAAAAGGAACCTTAGTGCACTGCTGGTGGGAATGCAGACTGGTACAGCCACTGTGGAAGACAGTATGGAGTTTCCTCAAAAAACTAAAAATGGAACTCTCATTGACCCAGTGATCCCACTAATAGGAATATATCCCAAGAAACTAGAAACACCAATCAGAAAGGATATATGCACCCCTATGTTCATAGCGGCATAATTCACCATAGCTAAGATTTGGGAACAGCCAAAATGCCCATCAGCAGATGAGTGGATTAGAAAACTGTGATATATCTACACAATGGAATACTATGCTGCAGTAAAAAAGAAGGAATTCTTACCATTTGCAACAGCATGGATGGAACTGGAGAGCATTATGCTAAGTGAAATAAGCCAGTCAGAGAAAAATAAATATCAAATGATCTCACTCATTTGTGGATTATAATGAACAACATAAACTGATGAACAAAAACAGATCCAGAGACAGACAAGCATCAAACAAACCATCAAACCTCAGAGGGAAGGTAGGAGAGGGAGGGGGCAAGGGGAAGAGATCAACCAAAGGCCTTCTATTCATGAATATAAGCCTAACCAATAGACACAGACACCAGGGGGGTGAGGGCATGAGTGGGGGGTGGGGGAGCCATGGGGGATAAGGACCCATATGTAAAACCTTAATCAATAAAGAAAAGAAAAATAAAATAAAAACTACTACAGTGATCTAAAAAATAATAAATAAATAAATAAACAAACAAACAAACAAATTAGAGGGAGAGAGAGCAAACATGGCTGCTCCTAGCTTCTAAGAGGCTTACCCCTAAAGGAGAATAAAATGAGGAGCATGCATTAAAAAAGAAAGCTAGACCAGCTTTCCTCTGTTAAAACAATTACAATAGCATTAGTCATCTAAGCTTGACTTGTCCTTAATGTGGATCTGATTTTAATTAGCACTCCTTAAAAACTAACTTCAAAATCTTCTGAGGAGCTATCATCGCCATGGCTATCAATGTAATCATGTAACAATTTCTGTAAAAAAATGTACCCAAACTGACTCTTCTTTAAATTTAGTCTTTATGCATTTGTATTTTTTTATATTTTTAACAAGGGGATATGCTAATATAATTAATAATGGGATATATTCATATACAGGGTGTCCCAAAACAATGTATACACACTTTACCAACTGGTAGCTCAATTTTGAAAATGAAATGTATTTTTAATGAAAACTGCCTTTATAATTACTCAAAGCGTATGTATATATTTTTTGAGACATTCTATATATTAAATCAACACAAAGTACTATGTTAACAAGCTATTAATAGTTTTCTCTAGGGTATAAATTTAGAGTTGAATCAAGTTTGCCATTAGTTTTCTGTAACTTTACAGGCAGATATTAATTTTAATAAGAGTTATGTGGAAATATTTTATTAAAATACTATGTTTAAAATCTTATTTCATCATAAAACTATTAGAGTAACCCCTAATTAGGAAAAATATAAATACTTATTATTCAACTACTGTTGACAATCTATTTAAGCTATGTGTGTCGATATTAATAACTTCGAGCATTAAGCCCTTTACTTCATGCAATTTTGTCTGAAAAATTAGTATTTCCCACATTTCCTGTAGTGACAGTTCTGAAGCTTCACTGTGTATAAAGAACATTTTATCAAAGATGTTCCTAGAATTCATTATGTCTCCAGTTAAAGCAATGTACTAAGGAAAGTACACAACATAGCAAATAGTAGGCTTATACCTTTTTGCACTATAACTATTAAAGATAAGTGACTTTATTGAGCAAGTCCATAAGATTTATAGCTTTATAGAATATTAAATACTTATATCTCATATAACTCTGTCAACAGTTAAAGATGGATTTGAAATTTTAAACATACTCCTAATCAAAGCAGGGTAAATGTTTTATATGCAAGGTGCAAAACAACAACATGCATATGCAACTGCACTGAGGTGTACGTACTGAAATGAAGCTTGTAAAACAGATATTGTCTTATCAACAACAGTTAATGAATGTGTATAGACAAATACTATTACAATTTAATTTAAATAGGCTTTCGTCTTACTATGCACACAGGCCCTCTTCCTTTCTTCTCAGCTATGTGACACAAAAGTATGGCTCTGCTGAATTTGCTCTTTTCAGTTTGTAACCAAAGCTATGAAAAACATAGTTTAAAAAAGAGTATAATCAATGGAAGTAAAATATGTGTAGAAAATAATTTTCTGATTTCTTCTTGGCTTGCTGAGAAAATGTAAATGTACTCAAAACTCAAGTGATTCTTCCTCTTGGCAGTGGTGGGCACACACCGGGAATCTTTTTAGGTCTCTTTTAACTCTGAACCTTCTCCAGGTCAACATGATTGAGGCATGTGTATGTCCTTGTTTCTTTGAAATCTTGCTAAAAACATTACCACACTGTCGAGTCACTGTTAGCCTCCCATTGCCAAGTCTGTACTTCACCTGAAATCTCCCCCTGACTTTCCCTGTTGGCATACAATCAGCCCATTTTTGCTCTCTTCATGAATGCTGTGGATAATTATTACTAGTATAACATCCATATGCCTACAGAAGGAAATGAATTTTCACCCAGAGAGAAAGGTACATTTTTCTAAGTCTGCCTTATGAATTCCTCCCCACAGAATGAGTGGAATGGGGGATTATCTCATTGATGCCATTGAGAAAATGCTGAGTAAGAATGTTTTGCTTAGCCTCTTTGGCCCTCTCTCCTCTCCCTGAGAGCTGCCTTCCTGCTATCTTCTCCCCTTAACTGTAAGTCCCAGGGAATGCAGGGTGGACCTGAGAGTGGGGATGGCTCATGTGCTATAGGGTGAAGTTCACACGGGGGTGGGGCAAGGAAACTGGTAACACATTTTGGTCAGAGCTTCAGCCTTTGACTTAGCCCCACGTCACCTGGTCTCCCCTCAGTGTTCCAGGACTAGCCTCCTACTGGCTGGGACACACAGCTTATATAGAGCATGGCAACTCCAGGCTTACAAATCCTAACTCAAAAACCGCTCTTCTCAAGCTTACTATTTTACAAAGAGCAGATACAAATCTTACTCAGAATAACGGCAGTCTTTTAATTTTAAAAGAGACACATTTTCTCAGAGGGAGGGGGGAGAGAGGCAGGAAAGATATTAACCAAATAATTTATATGCATATATGCATAGTCACAGATAATAGTGTGTGGGAGTAGGTAGAGGGGGTTAATGGAGGGGGGAAGAGGGACATCTGTAATACCTGCAATAATAAAGATATATATTTTTTAAAAGATACATTTAGAAGCCTTATTTCATCTCAGTAAGAATACCTTCAGAGCAGATTCAATATATAAACACTGAAGATTAATTTTACACTCCTTTATATTCTAGATCATTCTAGTTTTTAATTGAAATAAATATGTTTTTCCAAACAAATGAGCTTTACATGTGTAAGAAGCATATAATATCTATGATTTCAATATAGAAAAAATAACAACCATAGGCATACAATTGGACACAGAAACTACCCTATTCGAGAAAACGTAATACACTTGCACATGGACATTCACCTACTTAAAAGTAGAGACTAATGCATAAACACAGCACATGGCCAAAATACACAGTATGTATAATCTAAACAGAACATACAAATTTAGGTTTCTCTGATCAGTAAAAAGTGTTTCTACCACCTTGTTTAGGGTATTCTTGGTGTGTGTGTGTGTGTGTGTGTGTGTGTGTGTTCTCCTTTTATCTGCCTCTTTAGACTGGTTTTGGATGTCAGCAACTCTTTTCCTCATGTCTCCACACTCATCCCTGCAAATTGTTCAGTACAATACAGAAAATAGACACATTGAATATCTGAATGTATTTTATAATGAATGAGAAATCATATCCAGGCAAAACCTTATGGACATACATACAGGCAATATCCATCCACGTAGACCCCAAAAAGATGTAAAATTTAGACAACTGTGGGATGGTGAGTAAAAGGCCAGGTTTGATAAGGTATTAACAAGAGAAATTTGGTTAGAAAAGGAATATATAGAGGAGTAAAAGAAACTAGCTGTTTAACAAAGGAGGCTCAGGATCTTTAATTATGTAGAATTAATGTTCTCATTCTCATGAAATGACTATATACTCTATTTACTACTCAAATTATTCATTACTTAATTTATATAAACATTTGAATGTTTACAAATTTAACTGAATATTCTGTTAGTCTAATTATTTTAAGTTTCTAAGTTTATTGATTTATCTCAGCAAAATCTTAAAAATTTTAATTTTAGTGCAATGTTTCAGTCATGCTCATTTTCCAAAACATAATAATTTTTCAGTAATTGTTTTACTTGTTTGTAAAAAAAACTATTTCAGAGCCAGAAAGACTGCCATTTTACCAATGCACTTTAAAAACTAATATTAAACCTGCTTTAACATAATCACTCAAACATAAGCCAATCATAAAATGTATTTCTGCTATGTTCTTTTGTTATTCACATGCCCTTTTTTTTCCCTGTAATGTTAGATCTCAGTTTCTAAGTAATAGCCATAGTTAATCACTTGTGTTAAACTATAAATTTCTGTAACTGAATTATACAAATAAAATGGAGTTATTTTTAATTTGGAAATTATTACATTGCTTATTGATTTACAATGGTCGCACCATAATTAAATAAGGTATATGTGGTTGTAAATTTGAATTCAAAAGAGGTGCTCTACCTTAATCCATTCCCAGAATTGAAAATCATGACCCTAGAAAGTAGCAGGTATAACATAATGTGGAGATAAATTTCAAATTGAAAAATCTGGAGAAAGGGAGGGGTAGCAAATGAACATAATGGGTAACATGATCCTTGCCTTCCAAGTAGAAAGGAATGAGCTATTTACAGATAGCTTGAGTCCATGCCAGAGTTTACAATGCTTTCCTCAGCAAATAAGTAGTTTGCAAATGCATAGTTTTTCAGGTGACATAACACTTGCAACTCTAGAAGAGAACTCACATTTCCATTGTGAAAAATTTCATGATAAACAAGACATTTTATCTGATATACAGTGACAGATGATTAAGACAGTGCATTATACTGTATTCAGAATCCTTTTTTTCAGGACTATCAATCCAACCATAATGGTATGTTAGAAAAGCATGCACACTTGGACAATTCCTCCCACAACAATAGCATTCCAAATGTTTCTGCAGATGTTTGGCGAAGATTGCCTTTGTGACAAGAAAAGCTGTGTAGATGCTCATAAGCATAAAAATCTACACAAAAACAAGGAGAAACATTTTCCATGAGAGTTAAGTTTGTTCCTCTCAAGTAGTTTTGGAATTGAAATTTCAATGTGAGGCATCAAATTTAATAAGCTTTTATGCATCATACAGAATATTATGAATTATATAGTCATTTTTAATGGGGCAGAGTATCTCCCCTAATACATAAAGCATTATGTAAGATTTTACAAGGAAAATATCAAGGCTTTATTATATAAAAAGTAGGTTCAGTTTCCACTTGGGTATTTAGCAGTCAGGCAATAGATGATGTGGCTATGAAGTAAATTAGTAGTTTAAAGAGTTCCTGATGTTCCAGAGACCTGTATGGGCCTATAGGAGCTACAATTGGATGTCACAACTGCTAATTCTTTTACCTTGTATTTCCTACTTCCTTCTGTGGTTTTGTAATAAATTGTCACAATTAAGGTAATGTTTGTGCTTTTGATTTTTCTAATTGAAACCTATGAAATCTATTACATGTATCCATTGAATAGTTTTTTATATAAGAAAACAAAACTAGAGACTCTGGTACTTAGAGAATGATAGAGCTGTTAAATGGCAAGATAATTTTCCTTCTTTCCAATTATTTATTCTGACATCCATCCTCTTCCTAATAACCTAAACTTAATTTATTATTTACATGAAAAATTTTCCTACTTTGAGATGTTTTCTTTTTAATTTTACACTTCTTGAGACCAGAATCTTTTTATATAACTGAAAAGTGCTTGCAATCTAGTATTGTTGTTTATAAATATAACATAGGGTTTATAATCACTCAATAATGTAGGTAATAATGATGATAATATTATCAATGTAAGTAATGCTTTCCAGATTGGAAAAAGAAAAATATATTTTGAATAGCAAGGAAAATATGACTTTGTTTTAAGAGTTTTTCAATTATCTTTTAAATAACTATATGTTTTAAAAATAATAACATGAAGCAGAAAATAAGATTAATTACAAATTTAAATTAGTTTTTAATGATCTCTATAACTGGTCTCAACACAAAGAAAACCATGCCAAATAAGCCAATATAACAATTCTAGAAATTAGCAACATTTCAATAAGTTAATGAGAATCTAGTATCTTAATATTATTCATTTTTATTAACGTTAGTTTGTTGGACATTCATTAAGGTGTTGATATGTATGAGCTTAATTTTAACAGAGATGAAAACAACTTCATGTTAGAAATATATTGCAAAAAATTTCTATTGATGATACAGACTGATACACACATTAGAGAGATACAGGGTTTGCAGCTGGTTTCTAGTTTAGCCTGGCAATACTTATTAGGGAACAAATGTACTATATCAGATGGTGTCTTAAGTGCTGTGTGTTTTAAAGACATGGATCCCTGTTCTGATTGAGCTTCTAGCGTAGTGGATGAGCACTCTTTTTTTTTAATCAAATAATCACATTTTTTAAAGTGAAAAAAATCCAAGTTAAAGAAATAAAACCTATGGAGGGTATTTTTCTATTATTTTATGCAGATTTTATAAGATTGCTACGAGGGAGGTGAAAAAAGATTTTCTCAAAGAACTGCCCAAGGACTGAGATCTGAAAAACAAATAGGAATGGACTAGGTGAGAGGAAGGAGAGAGGGTAAGTGCCAGGCCCTGCAGCAGGAGGAGGCAGAGAAGAATCAGAGGGAAAGACCCTTTGTCAGAGCAGAGAACCAGGTGCAGCCTGAGACAAGAGGGGGCTAGATAGAAGACGGGAGGCCAGAACTTGCAGGCCCTTGTAATCACATAAGATTTTCCTGTCCATGCATGGTGAGTCTAGAATTAAAGTCAGATGATCAGATTTGCATTCTAAAGAACAGCAGCAAAACAAACATGAAAGAAAAACAAATGTAAAGTGTCCAGAAAGTAATGTAATAATGAAGAAAAAGAGATCAGGCAGGACTTGAAGAAATAGTAATGGATGATTAAGTCACTCAAGTCCTCTGTCATTTTCCTCAAATCTATAATAATAAAAGCATAATATGGTACTTAAACTGGATGGCCGAATGACCTTCTGGACGACATCCCAGATGACCTTCCAGATGAAGCCACTATGAGGGCCAAGGCAAGCCGCGGCTGCGAGGGCTGAGCCCCTTTCATGAATTTTGTGCATCGGGCCTCTAGTATAAAATAAGGGGGTTAGACTGGATGACTTCAAAGATCCCCTTCATTTCTAACATTCTATGAAACAAGTAATTCCAAAATAAAAACGTACTTAATGGACAGGATACTGGGTATAGAAACTACAGTTGCTAAAAGCTAAGGCAGATACCTCTACAGGGCAAATGTCTCCTTGATCCTATTGCAACAGAGATATTCTAAACAAGAAAACTGAATAGATAATTTGTATTTTTGTTTCCAAAGAATACATTATTAGCCTTTTTAGCAAATTGAATGTAGTCTCCCCAGAGGAAGGTAATTTCTCTCTTAGCTCAGCTAAAGGGTTATTTTAATACATTAGGAAAATAATAAGATAATTTTCTGCAAATTGAAAAAAAGGTTTTTGCACAGCAAAGGAAAACATCAACAAAACAACAAGACAACCTATTGAATGGAAGAAGATATTTGTTAATGATACATCTGATAAGGGGTTAATTTCCAAAATTTATGAAGAATGCATAGAATTCAACACCAAAAATACAGAAGTCTATTAAGAAATGGCAGAGGACATGAATAGATACTGCAAAGAAGACATACAGATGGCCAATAAATATATGAAAAGTTGTTCAACATCACTAATCATCAGAGAAATGCAAATTAAAATCACAGTGAGATAACACCTCACACCTGTCAGAATTGCTCTCATCAATAAATTAACAAATAAATGTTGGCAAAGATAGGGAGAAAGGGGAACCTTTGTGCACTGTTGATGGAAATGCAGATTGGTGCAGCCTCTGTGGAAAACAATATGGTTGGTCCTCAAAAAATTAAAAATGGAGCTGCCTTCTGACCCAGTGATTCCACTTCTGGGTATACATATATCTGAAGAAACCCAAAACAGTGATTTGAAAGAATAAATGCATTCCTATGTTTATTGCATTGTTATTTGCAATAGCCACAATCTAGAAGCAACTCAAGTGCCCATCAATAGACAAGTGGATAAAAAAATGGTTGGTGGTACATATATACAATAGAATATTAATCAGCTTAAAAAAAAAGAATAAAATCTTAGCATTTGTGACAGGAGGGGCGTACCTAGAGGATATTATGCTAAGAGAAATAAGTCAGTCAAAGAAAGAGAAAATACGATACAATTTTATATATATGTGGAATCTAAAGAAAAAAATAACACTGAACAAACAAAATAGAAACAGACTCACTGATACAGAGAATAGACATTATAGTTGTCAGAGAAGAGGAAAGTTGGGGAGCTTGATGGAAAAGCTGAAGGGATTAAAACTTACAAATTGGTAGTCACAAATAGTCCCGAGGATGTAAAGTATAACATAGGGAATATATGTATGGTGCCAGGTGGTTACTTGAAATATCGGGGTGACCACGTTGTTGGGTATATGATTGCCTAAGCACTATGCTGTACACCTGAAAACAATACAGAATATTAAATGTAAACTGTAACTGTATGGTGAAGTCTAGCTTCTAAAATCCCACAAAAATTAATTTAAAAATCAGAAAATTAAAATAAAATTTTTATTTGAAGATATAGTTTATTTTTGAAATTATTACCATTGTTTTACAGATTGCTGGATGTTAGTGTGTCCAAAATACTTTTCCTTTACCTTTCAATTTATTAATTTTCATAAATATTTTAATTACCATTCTTTGTGGGAAGATAAATTAGAGCAATACATAATGCAAAACCCCAGTTATACCTTCTAAATTAGAAAATAAGTATACTTTTTACCACTACTAAAAATTAAATTTAATATAGGTCATGCTCAGTGGTCAAAAATGTTTAATTTTTTTTTTATAGGATCCCTTCATCACATGTAAAATTAACTGGTCTTTTATTTTTAACTAATTTGAAGGGGCAAATAATTCAGATGTTTTACTAAAATCTAAAATCTAGATGGCACAGAACTATAATTATAACAACAGTTTCCTTCTCTCTCTATATATATATTCAATATAGACTTTGTCTACTGATCAAGATTATATAAAATTATTTTAAATACCCATATTTATGATGTATTCTAAGTCCAAAAATTCTAGAATTCAAAACTCAGAAAACCAAATATAACATTGTCAAAGCTAATCACTCAAAGGAAAATCTAGAAGTTTTGAAAACAGACACTCATTTCTAAATTGATTCATAAATTTTAATCAATGAATAAACATTTTCATTTTTCAAACTAAAACTGATAAATCTTTTATTCTGTGATGATATTCTTGTAGGTTATGAATATTTAACCATGTTTTCCAAACTCTTTTTTCTTTGCTATGGAGACTGAGGAGATTGCTGCCACGTATATTGTTACTGGAACTGCAGTCGTTTAAAAGTAAGATGAGTAAACTGGTGCACGTATTAGTCATATGGCAGGCAGCCAAGTCTAGGAAGCTTTGTGCAGTACTGCGAGTAGAAATGAATGAAACAAGATACTTTATTTCAGCAGAATTGTGCTCCTGAGATTTTATCTTCATGCTGAAAATATGCAGCCCTATTTACCTTGACCCAGGCTCATGTTTATTTGTGTGGTTTTTTTCATTTTTTAAAAAATATAATTAGTCCATGTGACCACTACTTCTAGCTGCCTATCTGATACCTGTTTTCCCTTCCTGCTTACAGAGGGAATCATAATGTACCAGCTAAACACACTTGCTACCCTCTAGCTATCTTGTATCTATAGATGGATTGTGGCACATTTCCAGAGAGGAAATTAATGGCAATATCCCCATCAAATGACTGCATTTTCCAAGTAAAGATTCTCTGGGTAATAAAACTTGGAACTCGTCTTTTGTTTCTCCTGCCTGGAATTCAGACACAAAGGCCTGGAAAGCTACCTATTATGCTGGCGAAACAAGACAACAGAAACAGAGGACTACTGCTAACCCATAGGCACCTTGGGAATTAGAAAAAAGGCATTCCCTCCTGACACAGGAAAGCCCAAGCTGACCTCTTGCAAAATCTAAGCTGCCCAGTACTGAATGGTAGCCCTACAAAAAAACATCGAGAATCTTGCTTCATTTTTACACGGAGTCACTATATCGGCCCCAGATTGTTACTCTCAGATTTCCTATGCTTGAAACAAATATTTAAATAACTGTGAGATCTGTTTTTTTTTGTTGTTGTTGTTGTTTGATCATTACAGCCAAATATATTACTAATATCACTGCCTATAGGTTTTATGCATGTTATTTATCTCTTACAGAATATACACTCAAAATATAAACTTTCATATTTGTAAATAAAATAATAGTATTCTGTAAATATATTTCTCTAAATTAAAAAAAAATTTGATTATAAATTTAAATATCAAACTTGTTTTCAAAACTTGTCCCCAGCATTTTCCTCATGGGGACAAATATATGTGGGCAGATAGTATTCACGAATTCCTTTCTAAACCCTTTGCTGAGCACAAAAAGCAATTAAGTCATTGTAACACTGATGAATAGCAAACTGCCATAAAATAGACCCTGCAGACTGATACTCTTCAAATTATGAAAAAGTAAAAGTATTAAATAAGAATAAAATGATAGAGTTTGATAGATAGAACAAATAAATGTAAAAAGAACCCCCCTCAACACAAACACACACACACACACACACACACACACACACACACACACACACAAGAGAATATGAACAGTCACCATATAGACCAGTGATGGCGAACCTTTTGACCTCGGCGTTTCAGCATTTTGAAAAACCCTAACTTAACTCTGGTGCCGTGTCACATATAGAAATTTTTTGATATTTGCAACCATGGTAAAACAAAGATTTATATTTTTTGATATTTATTTTATATATTTAAATGCCATTTAACAAAGAAAAATCAACCAAAAAAATGAGTTCGCGTGTCACGTCTGACACACATGTCATAGGTTCGCCATCACTGATATAGACACTGAATTACTCTAGGTATATTTCCTTCTGTTGCTTTCACTGTAAAATGAGGCAGGATTTTAGGAAAAGCGAATTCTATATACCCATAGGCCATTGAACCAACAAAGTCTTTCTTGTTCAGTTCAGTAGAAAATTTATGCCACACTGAATATAATGGGAAAGGCTGAAAGCTTTAAATTAGACTTTTTAAATTGTTAAATGAAGGATAATCTGTTTTTTGTTTGTAAAGAAAAATGATTCAAAGTTTAATTTCAGTTAAATATCCTAAACATGTTTTTTAAATATTCTTATTCCAGAAAAAATATATTTATATCATATGTGTATATGTATATTAGGTAATAATTCATTAATAAAAGTTCAAACCACTTGAAAACTACTGAAACTATAAAAATGTTTTTAGATCTACTCATTAAATCACAGCAGAAACATGTACTGAAAACTCACTTGAGTAATGGCTAAAATATAATTTTCTGCAGAAACTTGTAAATATTCATGATTCCCTTTCATTTGATTAATATTATGTGTTTCTGATCGATTCATTTGTCAATTTTTTATTTGGCAACTACTGTGTGCTAGCCACTGTGTTAGATCGGAGGGAAGCAAAAATAATAAAAAAATCTTCCCTTCCCTTTAGAATTTTAGAGTAAAGTTTATATAGGGATTGTACTTGGAAATAGCCAATTTATTAACAAATTTTTCACAAAATTTGTATGTTATTTTTCAAATTAGATTAACCTGTAACAAATACTTGAACACTAAGTTGAGGAGGAAATGGGAAAAGGCTGAACTCTCTCAGCTTTTCATACATAAAACTTAACAAATTATTAAATTGGAGTAAATTTACAATTACAAATAATTAAAATGAGTCTTTCAATTCAACCCAGTGAGGGCAAATTAGTGAGGGGAGATATTCTTGAATAATATCAGATTATTTATAAGAAAAATAGAAAGACAAGTAGAAAAATAGAAATACGTTTTTCTTTGCTCTTATCAATATAATTTAGTGGATTTGTGAAGCCGCTAAAGGCAAAACAATTTTAACAACATTGCTTTTGTTTAAGTGATTCCGTATACAGCAGCATTTTGAATATTTCATTCACTCATCCACTATTCATTAAGTACCTATTTT
This sequence comes from Myotis yumanensis, assembly GCF_028538775.1. Taxonomy (NCBI): domain Eukaryota; kingdom Metazoa; phylum Chordata; class Mammalia; order Chiroptera; family Vespertilionidae; genus Myotis; species Myotis yumanensis. The sequence continues at coordinate 179,277,653 of NW_027223752.1, forward strand.
GAATAATCCTTGATTTATCTCATAATGCTAAGGATAAAATGGTAAGAGTCCATGTTTCCTGTCCTTAGAGAATCAATTTTTGAGAGCTAGCTTCACAATAATCAAATAATGACAAAGAAATTGCAAAATGAAACATTTACTCTGGATGTGATAAGAAATAAAATTTGAATTGGACTGGTCAGTGAAATCTAGGAAGGCTTCCTTGAGGAAGTGATGGCCATGTTGAGATTTGAAGTCTCTGAGATAAGAAAAATGGTAGTGCATTCATGCCCAAAGCTTCTTTCTACTCCGGAAGGGAAGACAGCTCATTTGAAAAGTTAAGTATGAGCATGATTTCATTTGTTAAAATTATGAAAGGAAAAACCCATGTGGTGGGTAATTGTCCAGAATGAGTCACCCCAAGATGATATGAGCACTGTTTGGAGCTACTGGTAAGTGCAATTTAACTTCAGGCTCAACAGAAACCTTTGCCTTCTCCCCCTTAGCTACTAGAAGAATTTGAATTTGGGGCCTTCTCCATATAAGAGGTTGAACTACCTACAGGGAAGGACACGTTTCTAATTGCTGAACATTGACTCTTATCATCCTGCAATAACTTTCCTAGCCTCTAAAGTTCCAAGTTGACCCTTAGCTCAGAATGTCATATAGACCTCACTTTTCCTTTCTGTCTTTGTATCTCTCATGTATGTGGTGTCTCTGACTCTCTTACATATGCAGGGTTCCCAGACAGATGTATTAAATTTGGCCATTTAATCTTAATCTGTCTCATGTCTGTTTGATTATTAGAACAGCTAAAAGGACCTCAAAAATAAAGTTTCTTCCTCCTCTACACCAAGCTTCTGCTGAAAGCTCAATGGATCTATTTCACAACAAAAACAGTTAAGAAAGAAAGAATTTCATGAACAATAACAAAAATAAGTGAAACCAACTGACTTCAAATAACACAACTCCAAATAGAGTGAAACTGTTGCTATTGAGTACACTTGCTTTTGAAGAAATACCTGATCACTAGGTCAATCTGTGATTAGTACATTTTTTTTTGTCATTTTTACTTCCCACATAGTATGGGCATTGAGTCTTAAAAGGAGTTTCTTTTATCAAATGCAGACCATGATATAAAATTTGATCACTCAAGCTATAAGTCTTCAAATGATTTTAAGTCATAGACCATCTTTCATTTGCAATAAACATTAATAATGACATAACTCACCAAAACAGAAATTAGAATAAAATTACTAAGAAAAAGTGTTTAGTTGGTATTATCCCAGCCTTCCTATTTAGACCTACAGTGAAAAGACTGTTTGAGTGGCAACATTTATGGAACAGGAATCAAGTGCATCTGTGCTACTAACTAGTGCAGTGTCCCAGATCAAATTAATTAACTTTTCAGGGACTGACCTACAAAATAACAGAGAAAAGAATTAGGACTGAACTTAATGCTGAAATATATGACAAGGTGAAAAAATCATGATTCCAAAGGTTGCTTTAAATTTCAGACTGAATGTATTTGTTTTGCTTTCAGTCTATCAAGTTTCTGAAAACCATGACTACATAACAACCTTTCACTTTCCCGAGTATTAATAGTGGAAAATTGGCCTTGGTTTCAGTACAGGTTGAGCTTGACTATTATTATCTTTCAAGAAAGCACATTTAAGCAATAGAAATCAATTGCGCTGGAAAGATGGGCTAGAGATAGGAATGAAAAAGTGTGTTCTCTTGGTTTTATTAAAACAGGTGATTCATTTGTAAATGTGGAAAGTTCTCCATTTTTAAAAGTCATTGCCTGTCAGCTGGTGTACAGAAAGTGTTCATTTACAATTCATTTAAATAAACACTGCACTCTAGTAAGCCAAGATGAAGAGCGAGCTTCTTAGCCAGCTGTTTGAAAAGATGTACTCAAGGAAACCTTTTCACCTCTTTGCCCTGGTAATAAAGAATTTCTTAGTTTTAGCTCATTTAAATAAGTCTAGACAATTTATAATAATGGTGTGCAGAAATATATTTTCCCAACTGTTTTCCAGATGACTGAATCCATAACTCTAAAAAATACCAGGAAGGCCACAACTGATTGCCTTTTAAATTCAGAAGATTGAGGTGGAATATGGAACTGGAAGAAAATTGTTGATGCCAAGGAATCATCCTGAAACTGCACCTCAGGAGAATGAGGACAGGGAAGTCCCAAATGCAAATACGTCTGGATCAGCAACCCAGAGGACACAGGTGGGAGGAGAACATGTGGAAGACTTTCTGGAAAGAATTATAGTCCCAGCAATTTTAGGAGTATCCTCAAATCTGGCTGTAGCTGGCAAGAACAACAATCTTTATTGACAGCAACTGTATGCCATACACTTTCCTAGAAGCTGAGGTTTGGTAGGAGAAAATTCTGAGATGTCCTACATTAATTACAGCAGGCTGTAGGGTGGGAGGACAGGCCAAGAGAGGTGAATCCCTTAACAACGGCAGGGCAAAACCAGCATATGTCTGCTTACATTCCTGAGTATACGTTGAAACTTTGAATTACTTTCCCAGGCGGCTATTCTGAGATTATATACCTGCCACATGCCACTGACCACTAGGCGCCTCTGTTTCTTGTTTACACATGAACTTTCAGACTGTTGCCCAGCACTCATCCAAAGAAGCCAACACTTCTTTCTCCTGGACTCTGTGCCTATCAAAGGACTGAGCCCCGATTCACCTTCTCTCATTCCCTTTATCTATAGCCAATGCAAAGCCTTTCAAAACAATTTATACCTTTCTTCCCCCTGCCTGATGCATAAAAAAAAAAAAAAAGCGCACGAAAGCCAGGGTTGTGGGTGTGTCCTTCTCCAGCCTGAGCCCTGCTGATGCTGTTGTCGACTTCATGTCCCAGCACCTGGTCCTTCTCTGGCTCAATCAACCCTTCCTTTCAGAACAGCTTTCAGTGGTACAAGTTTTTTGTTTAACATATCAGAGCAGAGAAAACACACACACACACACTACACACACATCACCACCTGGATATTCTATTTTAGCAGAAAGAGACAAGTAAAAATGCAAGGTAAAAAAGTAAAATATGTAGTATCTTTGCTATTCTTTACCAAGATACTATGCTGTATTTTAATAGTAATATGCAGTAAGGGGAAACTAATTAACCAGAGAGAAAAAACGGCTTTAAATTATCATGATAATGTTACCTCCCAAGCATCTATCTTTAGGACAAACCTGTTTGACATGAATGTCTAATAACTTGCATGTCCATGTAACCGATACCTTAAAATTCACAAATCAGAAATTAAAATGATGGCACCTCAAACTGGCTCTGTCTGTAAGCTCCACCCTTCCTGTTGCTGAATGACACCTTCAGGTTGTTCTTGACCCCTCCATTTTGCTCACACCCAATCTGTCAGCAAACCCCTTCATTCCTCCTTTATTGCTACTCCCGGAGGAGGAGCGAGCATCAATTAGTAAAATATTCATTTTGCCCTTGTTCTCCTACAGTCTGTCCTCAACATAATAGCCAGAGTAACCCTTTTAAAACCTCAGTCACATCAAAGGTTTTCCATTTCCCTCGGTGTAAAAGCAAAGGCTGCATGACCCAACTCCAGCCATCTCCCTGAAATCCTCTCCTACCAAACCCCTTCCCCTTCATAAGGCTGTAGCCACAGGGGCACATTTGCTATTCTGCCAACACACACCTGCCTTTGGGTCTTGGCATTTTCTCACTCCAGAGAGTCTCGGGGCTAATTTTCTCACCTCTTGTCCAAATGTTACTTTCTCTCTGAGGTAACAGCCACACCTTCCATTCTCCTTCACCTTGCCCTCTTATTTATCTGTTACATCTATTGTTTATTTCCCACTCCTTTCCCAAGCAACATAAGCTTCAAAAAGGTGGGGATCTCTGTTTTCTTCAGGAAAGTTTCTCAGGTTTGCCTAGAAAAGTGCATGGAACATATCTTCATCACTCAATAACTCTTGTAAACAAAGTAGTGTATTCAAGAATGTGTGTGTGTGTGTGTGCAAAATCCAAACTGTCACTACAGCAAAAAAGAAAAACAAACCTTTTAATGGAAAGAAACTTATAGGAGACTTTTGAGAAAATGTTGTCCTTGGTTTCACACCACAACCCTCTGAAGGAACCCCAACCATCCCCTAAGAAGGCAAAAGCAGTTCTTGGGAACTTAACATTGACATCAGAAAGAAGTAAACATTTTCTGCAGAGCAGTGGCCTGGAAAGACTAGCAAATGCTGCAGGCTTGAGAAGCGGACTTCAGCCAGAGGAGTGAAAGGCCCGGAGGCTGACTAACAGTGATAATACAGAAGCTCAGGATGAGATCTGCTAATGGAACCTGGGAGAGAGCTCCTAACCTGCTCTGTTCCATTTGAGTGGGCATGGATATTTCAACCTAAATGAGACGGTCCTCATTCCATAGGAGAATAGGTGGCACTATTAATAAGAGGCAGCATTTTTTGTAGACAGAAAGTGAAATATACAGCAGTCCTATTGGTGCCTTCAAGGTCTACCACTACTGAGTCATTGGTCCTCATATGTGGCCCACCCCCTGGGAACCGATTTGAGGGACACAGCCATAGCTGCAATACATTTAGGAAACAAAGAAAGAACTGATACTTTAGTAAAAATTGTTTTGCCCTCAATGGGCTGAGGATTTTAAGGGTCATTGACATATATATATATATATATATATATATATATATATGTATATATACATATATATACACACACACACACACATACGTATATATATATATGTATATGCATATGTATATATACATACATATACATATATACGTGTATATATGTATATGTGTGTGTGTATATATATATATATTTAATCCTCACCCGATGATATGTGTTTATTGATTTTTAGAGAGAGGAAGGGAGCAAAGGAGAAGGAGAGGGAAATGGGGGGGGGGGAGAGAGAGAGAGAGAGAGAGAGAGAAAGAGAGAGAGAGATAGAGAGAAAGAGAAACATCCATGTGAGAGAGAAACATCGATCACTTGCCTCTCATATATGCCTCGACCAGGATCAAACCTGAAACCTTTTGGTGTATAAGACAATGCTCCAACCAACTGAGTCACTAGGCCAATGTTGAAAAGTCTCTCAGGGAGAAAAGGGTGTTGAAGAGCATAAAAAATCTCACAGATAGCTAGCAATAATAAGAGCAAAAAAATAAATTAATTAGATTTGGCAATTGCAAAATCATCAGTGGTCTGCTAAAGCAGTTTTAGTGATGTAGGAGTGGCTTTAAGGAAAATTGGTGTGAATACCTATTCTTTTAATGAAATTAGTTTGTAAAAGAAGGATATAGTGGAAATACAGCAAGGGAAGGTAGCAAAAGATGTATGTAACATTTAGATGGTTGGCTCTACTAGCTTTTCAAAAAAATAGTAGTCCATAATTCATACATTTTAAGATCTCAAGATTAATATTTTGACAAACAGTTCCACAGCCTACTTCCCTGATAAGGCTGTTTGTCAAATTTTCAAAAAAAACCTAAAAATTATGACTCTAATTCAATTGTAAAATGTCAAAAATGTCAAATATCTCATTTGACACATAAATTAATGAGGCAACTAGTAAGATATTCTTATGTAGTATATGTTTGTGTCCCATTCAAATTTATATGTTAAAAAATCAATCCCTAATGTAATAATATCAGGAGTTGGGATCTTTTGGGGATAATTAGGTTTAGATGATGTTTTAAAAAGGGAGCCCCATGGATAGGATTAATAAAGAATATCTCTCTCTCTCTCTCTCTCTCTCTCTCTCTCTCTCTCTCTTTCTCGCTGGTACAAGGAAAGGCCATGTGAGGACCTAATCAGGAAGAGGGCCCTTATCAAGAACTCAAACACACTATCACCCTTATCTCAGAATTCTAGCCTCCACAAACATTAGTAACAAATGTTTATTGTTGAAGTCACCAGTTTACGGTATTTGTTATGGAAGCCCAAGCAGACTAAACCAGATGTTAGGATCAGTTCAAAAAAACCATTTTGTGTGTATGAGCATTCAGGAATGCTGAAATGAAGTTGCCAATAGGCGCAAACCAGTTAGTATGCTACAGGGCAATACATCACTGTCTTCTTGGTGATCTTTTCTATGAGGCAGAAACAAATGTATCTTTACTGGAGAAGGTTCATTTGCACTACTATAGACAAGAATCACTACATTACTATGAATTTTCTACAAATTAAGTTCTATCCTTATGGAGTTATAAAATAACCTACTCAATAGAAAGCCCATCAAAGATACATCTCCATCCTCACCCCTCATTCCCATCATATAACCCCCCACAAATTTCCTATAAAAACGCTGAGCACTGAAAGAACAACCAACAATCTTTTATGCTGTCACAAACCAAGGAACTGTCAGGAGTAAGGAGTTAGGAGAGAGGCTCAGAATACATCTCCCCTAAAGCCTTCAGAAGGAACGTGGTTCTGCCTACACCTTGATCTTGATCTGCTAGTCCCCAGAAGGATGCTATATTAAATTTCTGTTGACTAAGCTACCCAGTTTGAAGTATTCATTATAGCGGCCCTGGGAAACTAACTCACTAACCTATTTCTAGGCCAAATCCAAATTCTCATTGACAAGACATTTAAAATTTCTAACATATATCTAAAAAAGATGAAAATAAGTCAAATTTCAATCTAAATACTAAAAAGGAAGAAAAAAGAATGAAAGAAAGACAAAAGAAAGAAAGAAAGAAGAAAGAAAGAAAGAAAGAAAGAAAGAAAGAAAGAAAGAAAGAAAGAAAGAAAGAAAAAAAAGGAAGAAAGAAAGAAAAAAAGAAGGGTTGGTTTTGGTTTCATATTTTCTTGCTAGCAATAGGCCCTTTGTTCCTGGTAGAGTACAAAGGGCTGCAAGCCTTTTGTGTAGTATTGCTTTATAACATGTAACGCTGTATTTTAAGCAAACATTCACTTGTGGCAAAGTCAATATCACAAATGAAATATAGTCTGAGAAGAAAGGGAAATCAATATCCACCTTTAGGGTCATTACATTTTGATAAGGATTTTCTGCAAACATCAATATACTACCAAATAGATATGCATCGCATGTTTTTCTTTCTTTTTTAATTTTTTTAAATGAAATCTATCTGGATCTCTCTCTCTCTCTCTCTCTCTCACTCACACAATACACAATTTTCTACAGAATCACCAGAATCCTTTAAGATTTCTATTGTTGTTATTTTGTTTTAAATAGATGTGTTAACAGATATTGGCCTTGTATTAGAAAAAGGAAAATATCAAGCTAACCAGATACCTATAGACACTCCAATGTCTGGACAAGTAGTTGTACAATTAGAATAGAGTAGACAGCTAAAAAGGATGAAGGGGATTAAAATTTTTGACTTTCATATTTGACAAAGATGTATAAATTAAAAGTAACCTAAGTATTTAATAACTAGAGGCCCAGTGCACAAAAATGTGTGCACTCGGGTGGGTCCCTCAGCTCGGCCTGTGCCCTCTCGCAATCTGGGGCCCCTTGGGGGCCCCTTCCCCTGGCTGCTGGCACTAATTTTCCTATGGTGCCCAGAACCCAGGCCTTCGCTCTTCGCCGGGAGGGGCCCGCGCAGTGGGTGAGGGGCTTAGCTCCTTTAAAAATACTTCTGAATGTTTGGTAAACAACTCTATAGGAATATACTTTCTGGAACATGTTGGTTGTTAAGGGCTGATTTGGGTAATCAACAAAATGTATGTTAAAATCCTAATCCCCAGAACCTCAGAATGTACCTGTATATGGAGATAAGATCTGTAAAGAGGGGATTACATTAAATTGAGGCAGTTCCAGTGGGACCCTTAGCCCATTTCACTGAAGTCCTTATAAGAAGAGGAATGTTGGGGTCCTGCCCAGCAGGTCCTGGGGTTCCCAAAGGTGTGGACGGAGTCGGCGAAGAAGGAATGACACAGAGGCAGCGTTCAGGTGATCATCATAGCCAGGTTCTCTTTTTATTGTCCTGTTACATCTATATTTATACTATTTAATCCTATAAGCATGCCTCGATAAGCTTTTTTTTTTTGCTGAGGAGAGCATGGGGTCCGTTTATTGGGGGGTCAGTCAAAGGGGGAGCTGGCTAGGGTGGGGTAGGGCAGCAGCTTGTTTGGCCCCCGAGAAACCCAACTTGAGTCCAGAGCCTCAACCGCTTTGAAGCCAAAGTCTTCCTCCACCTTTATCTGCAGGGGGGCCAGCTCCGGAGTCAGCGGGACTCCCGCCTGGTGCCCTTCCTGTGGCGCTCGCTGCCTCTTCCACCCGCTGGGCCCCTCGCCAGGGGCCGGGCTGCTGGCTTCTGTGGGCGCTGGCATCCTCCTGGGCGGGGACAGCCCCTCTTTCTCTGGAGGCTTGTTCTCAGCATTGCCTGGGGTGGGGCGTCTCTGCCCTGGCTGCCCTCATCCTCCAGTAAGATGGTGAACTGGCTGGTCCGGTAGTCATTGCCGTAGGAGTCCAGCACCTTCATGAGGAACCTCCGCTCCTGCTGGAGTCTCCGTGTTATCTTCTGTACCTGATGGAGCCTGTTCAGGACCCGCTTGTTCACCTGCTTGATCTCCCTGCAGTGCCGACCCAGCGCCTGGTACTTCCTGTGATTGAGTTCCCATTGGCACCGACCGCTGTTGCTGGCCTCAGGCTGCCTCCTCCTCTTCATCTTGCTCCTGGAGGCTGGAGCTGCCCAGACCCCCAGATACGAACTCCACTTTGGTCTCAAGCTCGCTCTCCAGGATGTGACCACGGAACAGCGGAGGCAGCACCAGCTCCCAGCCGGGAGGTGCTGAGAACTCCTCAAAGTTATTGGACCCCTCTCTCTGCTCCAGCTCCATTTCTCCCTGGCTCCCAGCGCAGAACTTCCAACCTTGCAAGCCTCTAGTTTAAAGTGGCTTGCAAAATGACACAGTCCATCCAATTTCACAGCCAGGCACCCAGGCCCCGGCCGCTAAGCCTCCTGGGAGTTGTAGTTCTCTATGTCCGGCTTGCCTCCCTCGCCCCGCCCCCATCCCAGTCCCAACTGAAAGGCCCTGCTGGCTGGTCTAACCCTGTGGCCAGGCACCTGAGTCACCTCGGGTCTTTATTCCTGTCCTGACACCGGGCCATCTGACCTCGGAGACTCTCCTCTTGGGAGGCCCCTGGGTCTCCTTCTGGTCTCCTCAAGCCAGGCACCGGATCGTGTGCCCCAGCGGCGATGCAGCCCTGGCGCCTGAGTCTTCTTCTGGGGCCTGGCTGCATCACCCCCGGGACCCCATCGTGTGCCCCAGCTGCGACGCAGCCCGGGCCCCTGGGTCTCCTCAGCCCAGTCACCGGATAGCATTCCCCAGTGGCGATGCAGCCCCTGCGCATGGGTCGCCTTCTGGGCCTCCTGCTGGGGCCTGGCTGCTTCGCCTGGATCGTGTGCCCCAGCGGCTATGCAGCTCCAGCGCCTGGGTCGCATTCTGGGGCCTGGCTGCATCGCTCCCCAGGGACTGATCTCCTGCCCAGCTGCAATGCAGCCCAGGCCCCTGGGTCTCCTCAGCCCAGGCACCGGATAGCGTTCTCCAGCTGCAAAGCAGCCCGGGCGGCGCCTGGATCGCCTTCTGGATATCCTGCTGGGGCCTGGCTGCATCACCCCCGGGACCGGATGGTGTCCCTAGGCAGCTATGCAGCCTGCCTCTGGCCCTGCCTCTGGGTGTTCTCCCATCACTGGTGATCAGTGATCTGAGAAGCCAGGCAGGGCAGGGAAGAGGCAGATATCCACCTCTTCCCTGCCCCACCCAGCTTCTCAGATTACTGGCCCAGGGCCGGCAAAGGCGGCCAGGTTCTCCTATCACAGAAGCCAGCAAAGGCAGCTCAGTTCTCTGGCTCTTGGCTGCCACCTGGGTTTCCAATGCAATCAGCAGCAGGCGGCTTCTTCCCTCCTTCTCCTTTCGCCTCCCAGCATTGCGGCTACATATGCAAATTAACCGCCATCTTTGTTGGCGGTTAACTGCCATCTTGGCTGGCAGTTAATTTGCATATCGCCCTGATTAGCCAATGGGAAGGGTAGAAGTCGTACGCCAATTACCATGTTTCTCTTTTATTAGTGTAGATAGTTGAGAAGAACTCAGGATGAAAATAAGAACTAAATAAAGTGTCCTTAAATAGTTGGCCTGCTCATCTTCCCACAGGGTTTGAGACAGTAGCCAAAGAAAACACAATTTTTGACTGGGCTCAAATGATCTAAATTGTTTTTCATTAATGTATTTTTCATTTTATCAAAAGTAAGCTGTAAGTAACCCATTCCTAGACAGAAAAAAAAATTGTTAAATTATGATTTACACATGTACTTGCTTGACTATATGTTGAAGAAAACCTCAGGCTTTCAAAATATTTTTCTTACATTCTAATGCCATAAACCTAGCTATACATTACTATTAGCTAATTATCTTTATCCAATTCCACTCAATATTTGATTCACATTCATTGTAAAATGAGCTAAGGACGATTTGAATGCCTTAAGCCAATAATTCTCAAACTCTTTGTCCATGCATGCTTTCAAATATGTGCATGCTTATGCAACACCAGGGATGCATTTTTGGACCTTGGAGTGACTGAACAAATACAAGCATAGCTACTATGTTAAATATTAAAACATAGCTACTATGGAAATGTGTGACACACGGACATAGTATGTTAGCAAACACTCTTCCACTGCTAATCTCCTGACATCACAGTAGACCCAGACAACATTGCTTATAGATAATGTCCATAAAAAGTTTGCAAATCTCTCCAATCTTATGTTGCATGTATGATGTCCCTTACACTGTGTCCGGATTCATGCACCAGTGGGGTCCCTTGGCCTGCACCCTCTCGCAATCCAAGACCCTTTGGGGGATGTTGGACTGCCGGTTTCAGGCCCAATCCTTGCAGGCCAGGCCAAGGGACCCCACTGGTGTACAAATCCGGGCACTGGGCCTCTAGTATGCATATAAGAACTTTGGTTAATCTCTTCTTGCCCTCCCCCCTCCCCTTCCCTCTGAGATTCATCAGTCTGTTCCATGTTTCCATGCTTGTGCATTGAGCATTTGCCCCCTGGTGGTCGTCAGTGTGTGTCATAGTTACTGGTTGGACGGTCGGACAGTCGAATGGTTGGCCGGTTTCTTAGGCTTTTATATATATAGATGGCAAAGGGCATTCACTGACTCCTAATTGTTTACAGATTTACCTACTATTTTCGGAAATATTTCCTTTGAAGTATTTCCAGGTACCCTAAAACTTATCATATCTAGCATGATACACTTTCCCTTTATGACTTTAGGACAGGGTCAGCACTGTCATTTGTGCACATTTTGTCAATCATTATGAGAGGGAACAGCTCATCAAAATATAAATGGAGAGAATATGTTTCAGTAAACAAACTATGGAAGATAGTGCAGTGGTGTAAAACCTCTTTATATCCAGGAACACTTACAAATGAGTGTATGTCCTCCCACAGGGGATGTAATTTTGGAAAAAAGGAATACACTGAACTCAGATTAGGGCAGGAATGATCATTATCAAGCCCAAGACCTTAACCATGAAGTTAGCTAGCATCTACAGATAGACAATGCTCAGCAGTCAGAAGCATTTTGTTCACCAGAAGTATTCCCTAGCCTTTGGATCACAAGGAAAGTGTATGATTACAGTGCACTGTAAAAGACTACTCAAAGAATTATAATTTGCTGGTGCTGCGTGGGCCCAATTAAAAAGAATAAAAATGACCAATATTTTTATAGTTCCCTTGATTAAAGGTTCAAAGCAATACTAAAAAGAAACATTGCAATGATTCCAATGTGATGGTATTACACCAAAATAACTTTTTCATGGTTTCTATTCAAGCATCCACAATTTCTCTTAGTTGACCTTCAGCGAGGAATTGTTCTTTTCTGTTCTCTAAAGGCTACAGCCTTTCACGTTCCAGTAGACACAATATTGTTCTCCCACTTTGCTCCTACTCATTGTAAGTTGTGCCATGCTTTCACATCATAAAACCCATTCAGCAAAATGTTTCATCTATGAAAGGTCAAGGAAAAGCTAGATAAATGCCCAGTTGTAGCAAAATAACTTTAACAATTTGCTTACAATTTAATAGCATAACCGTGACAGGTTAAATATATCCAGCTAAGCTCTGACATATGTATTCCACTCCTTTAGGGATCAAACAAAAAGGACATTACAGACAGTCCTCAGGTTACATCAGACTCGATGTATGTTGTTTCATGGTTATGTTGCCATCTCCCATTTATTTATAAAAAAAAAAAAAGTTCCATCGTTTCAACGTATGTACATATGTGCTTTATGCCTTTTATTATTTATTTACCACAAGTAAAGGTCAGGAATTGTTATCTTTCTTTTAATTTTTTTTTTACTGTTTCACTTCATTACTGCTGTGTATGTGTTCTATGTGAGTGACGTAGGTGCTTATGTAGGTGGGTTCCAACTTATGGCGAAAATCGCGTTACATCGCACAGTAGGAACGGATCTCCGTTGTAACCCGAGGACCTACTGTATAGGAAAGGTGTTTGGAGGGAAAGGAAATAGCAAGAGAAAGTGAGACTAGAAAGGGATACAAAGACTTAGCTATCACTGGATCTCTTCATAGTCCCTCCTTATGTTATTTCCTAATTTTGCTTCTTAACAGGTCACTACACAGAGAGGTTTTCATTAAGAATTGACATACACTTGAAATTTTGCTAAAAGTACATTTTAAAAAAAATCAGATTGTACAACATAAATATATGCAATTTTATTTTTTTTAAATTTACTTCCAAAATTTTTTTTTATTTTTTATCCTCATCCTAAGATATGCTTATTGATTTTACAGATAGGAATGGAGAGAGAGAGATAAACATTGATGTGAGAGACACCTCGATCAGCTGCCTCTCACTTGGGCCCCGACCAGCAATCAGACCCACAACCTCAGTATATAACCTGACCAGGAAGCGACCCTACAACCTTTTGGTATATTGAACAATGCTCCAACCAACTGAGCTACACTGGCCAGGGTGAGTCCCCAATTTAAACACCTAAGCACATCTAATCTCTATTCATGAGTACAGTTATCCCTTGAAAAATTCAGGGATTAGGGGAATGGACCTTGGAACAGTTGAAAATCCATGTATAACTTTTGATTACCCCCAAACTTAACTACTACTTGCCTACTATTGACTGAAACCCTTACTGATAAGATATAAAGTCAGTTAACACCTATTTTACATATCATATATATCTATTAGAGGCCTGATGCACAAAGAATCATGCAAGAATAGGCCTTCCATCCCCTGGATGCCGGCACTGGCTTCCCTCCAGCACCTGGGACCTGGGCCTTTGCTCTGGCTGCCATCTTTTGCCTTCGCTCCTGCTAGAGCCACTTTCTGCCTTTGCTCTGGCCCTGCCTCCCTCTTGTAGCTCCCGCCCCAGCCGCTCTGTGCCTGTGCACACACACTGCCCATAGGCCCAGAGTGGCTGGGCAGGGCAGAACACCTGTGTCATCGCCATGGTGACAATGCAAGTGTCCTGGCCCGGCTGCCACCATCTTTGTCACATCAATTTGCATATTCCCTCCTTATTGGCTGTGGGTGCTGCCATCTTTGTTTCAGAGTGATGGTCAATTTGCACATTCCATCTTTATTATATAGGATTAGATAGGATACATATTATATACTTACCATGAAGTAAACTTGTGATTAAGAAAATCATGAGGTTTATGACTGAATGATAAAATTACAGCCCTTTCTCATTAGTAATTTGAAAGTGGACCAATTGAAATTATTATCTTCTGGTTTGTTTTATTTTTTAAGGGTTTATTTTTTTTTATAAGAACATGATTTCCAATAGTTTGCAAAGTAGTTTTTTTAAAAAAAATGTATTTTATTGATTTTTTTTACAGAGAGTAAGGGAGAGGGATAGAGAGTTAGAAACATCGATTCAGCTGCCTCCTGCACACTCCCCACTGGGGATGTGCCTGCAACCAAGGTACATGCTCTTGACCGGAATCGAACCTGGGACCCTTCAGTCCACAGGCCAACACTCTATCCACTGAGCCAATCTGGTTAGGGCATAAAGTAGTTTATACAATGCCCAAATACTGATAACATTGCTATAGTTGCTTCTATGTGATTCTGCTTTTAAATCATTTGTAATTTAATATTTCACAATTAAGTCCAAGTTGAAAATGCAAAATTTTTGCATTTTATAATTGCTGATACTGTCTTTTGAACTTTTCCACAAATACATTGCATCTCAAAGGAATTCCATTGTTGTTATATTCATTTTATTTTAGTTATAGAAATGTTTAAGAGCTTCCATTAAAAGCCTTTTTTTTTGCCTTTTATAAAATGAATAGAATGTTAAAATGTGATAGTTCTGCTTTACATGTAAAAACAAACCTTTGAATAAGTCTAAAAGCAATCTAATAAATTGGAAAGAAGGCAACGATGGGAAACGAGACATTCATGAAGATGAAAATTAGACATTTCTAACTGAATCAAAACTATTTTTCTGTTTATTTTTTTGAAAGAAGAATGAAAAGATCCAAAATATTCCTATGTGTGTGAGGTTTCAGATGTTTTATACAGCATAAAGATAAATCATGCCCGATGCCTCACTGAAACAAAGAAAAGTAATCTAGCCTAGAAGGGAGAAAATGACTGAGATTTGCTTTCTGCAATTGAGAAATACGTCCTAAGAAACACATATATTTCTCCATGCAATGGTCTTTTCTACTTTAGTGTTAGCGTTAGAAGAAATTTCATTTAAATAACATTCTTTTCATAACCTCCTAATAACTTAGAAGGCAGATGAACATTTACAAATGAAAACAATAAATACTAAGTAAATACGCTTCCAGTAACACTTTGGGCTTCTGCATGATTTGTCTGTAGTGTTAATGGTTGTGTCTAGGTAAATGTCTGAAACAATATATGTTACTAATTAAAAGATTGTATATCCTGTGGTGTGAACTCTGTGATCTAATTAAATTCTGGCTGCCCTCCATTATGAAAAAGGAAAGGATGTGATGTGTGGAAATGTGCAAATTAAACTAGATTACTAAGTCCTTGAACCAATATTGCGTTGCTAAGGTTAGATGTTTTTGATGATCTGGGGTGCATGAAATGATGAATGAAGGGATATAGCTCAAGAATGGAGGTATGCATATTATGCCAGAGAGTGTGTGTTAACCTGCTAAGATTAAAGTCAGCCAATGTATCAACAAGTATAGGTATTAGAAAGAAAAATTTAAGGCAATGCCTTGTCCATTTAGCATATGTTAATCCCATTACACCTTTTTTTCATTTAAATGTCAGTAAACATAATGCTAAAATTATAGACTATTTCTGCAGTTATTTTCTTTTTTAAAGTAATTGTATTTTATGAACTAGTATGAAATCAAATAATAGACACAAAAAAACATCATATATTTCCTAATTAATAGACATTATCATTTAGAAGTGTTTAAGAAAAACCAGCAGATAGCATGGAGAGTTCTCACACATCCTCCCACCCCTGTTTCCCCTGTTATTAACATTTTATAGTACGGAAATTATAGAATAGTATAGTAAAAATTTATAATTTTTACAATTAATAAGAAAATATTGATATATTGTTATGAGCTAAATATTTATAGCCCATCATTTATTTGATAAGTAATCCGTACTTTATTTAGATTTTCTTAGTTTTCACCTAATACCCTTTTTCTGTTCTAGCGATCTTATCCTGGATACCACATTATATTTAATTGTCGTTTTTCCTTAGGCTCCCCTTGCCTATGACGTGGATTTTGTACAATGTTCTTTAACATAAGATCAGTGCAACACCCACTGTCAAGAATCCCTAGAGCAGTAGCAGTGATTAAATTATCCACTTAACTGTATAAGAGTGATTTGGATATCTATTTTGAAAGTCCCTAATAAATAAATTATAAATGTATCATGCAATCAGGTAACTAGCATCATTCTTAACACTAATTAGATCAATGTAATCATATGTCCTTAGACAATGACCGTGTGACTGTGAGTGTTTGCTTTAAACTTTTTATACTGATAAATTATGAGAAGGAAACAAAATTTATGGCTATTTATCAAGGGATAATTATTGAGGGATTACTATGTACCCTTGTAGAACTGAATATATGATGATGAATAAGCCAGTAAAAGTCCTTTCTTTGAGTTTATACAATAGTTAGATCAATAAACAAGGAGTGAGATAATTTGATACCATAATTTCAGATATTGATAAATATTGTGAAATATATATAATTTGAGCTGATACTCAAATGACGAGAATGATCTGGGAGGAAATCCTCCTCAGCAGACAGGAGAGCCAACGCCAAGCTGTAAGGCATGAGCAACTGCAGCCAGCAGGACAGGAAGGCGGTGGCAGAGCGAAGAGAAAGTATTGGGAATTCGGAAAAGCAATAAAGGACAGGCCAGAATGATAGGGCCCTTTACACCACGGCAAGGAGTGTGGATTTATATCACAATAAATAAGCCACTGGAGAATTTCAAATAGAGAGTTTATGTAGAAGGCTTATCTGCCCTGATTTATGTTTTTTAAATATTATTCCCCTGTGCTATGGAGATTAGATTTGGAGGGAAACAGTGCTGGAAAATAGATGATCAGTCAGGAAGTGATTGTAGAAATAAGAAATGATGTTGACTTGGATTAAGGTGCTTTGCAGCAGAAATAAACATAAGCAGGAGGACTTGGAATGCCCTTTGAAGGGAGAGCTAACAGGATTTGTTGATTAAATGAATGCTGGGGTATGGGAAAAAGAATCAAAGAGGTTTCCTAGATTTTTTGGCTTAAGAACCGATTGCCATTTACTGAGGTGAAATATGGGGAGGAGTATGTTCAAAGGTGGATATTGAGTGTTTTATTGTGACCCCCATGAATTTTAGATAATTACATTTATATCCAAATGAAGATATCTGTTTGGCAGTTCAATATATGCTCAGAATTTGGGAAGAGGTCAGGATTGGTGATACAAATTTGGGGGTTACAGGGACATTGTGTATTTTTTTAAAAATATTTTTATTGATTTCAGAGAGGAAGGGAGAGGGAGAGAGAGATAGAAACATCAATGACGAGAGAGAATCATTGTTCGGCTGCCTCCTGCACGCCCCCTACTAGAGATCAAGCCTGCAACCTGGGCATGTGCCCTGACCAGGAATCGAACTATTACCTCCTGGTTCGTGGGTCAATGTTCAACTACTGAGCCACACTGAGCTGGAAAAATTATTTATTTTTATAAACTCAATGTCAAAATACTTATTAGGTGAACATAATTTTATCTTCTGGCATGTACCACAATCATATTTTAGTAGATAAATCATGCATTAATTCTTTTTAATATTCCAGTTTTTAAAAGGTAACTGTCATAACTAAATTCAAAAGAAAATTTTTATTTCAGTAGTGCTAGTTGTAATAAAAATATCTATGCTATATATATTAATGGAATGTATCAGTGAAGAACCATGTATCTTTTAGATAATCAATTAGGATCTTTTCCATACTCAGCATAACCTTTACATATCACTTCATTATTAAATAATAGAATATTTATCGATATCCATCTTAAATTGTGCACATTATTTATAGATTACAAATGGAAGAACCATGTAAAACCATCTTTCCCTACTATTTCTGAGAATATCTTATGAAAATATTTGCTCTTAGTAAAGTCTAATCTTCCTACTAGGGTGAAGAGAGTAGCCGCTACACTTTTAAAAACGCTTCTTAAAACCTAAACCTTCACGTAATTACTATATAAACAAAGATAGAAGTAAAATCTGGGATATATCCTAAATACTGGCTGGGGCATGGAGTGAATCAAAGAACCTTAATGCTAACGTAGCTTGCCAAATCAATTATATATTATTTATGACCTGTAACTTTGAAAGCTCTCTTGGTGAAAAACATTTTTTATAATAATAAATTTTACTGCTTAACACAGAACTCTTTTTTCTTTACCTTTTCAATTGTCACTTAGTTAAAATCTTTCACAAATACCTTGAAAATATCACCATTTGCAGTGATAAATAAAATCCAGTGTTTTTAAAACCAGTGTTCTTCTAAACATGGGCTGAGAAAAATAATTGTTGAAAAATGAGTAATTTATTTTTATGTTTGAATAATTAATTATATTTTAAGCAGCACCATTAAATTAGTATCTACCTAAGGCACAGATGTCTCAGTCTCTGAAAGCAATTAATGCTTTTATATATTATTTTCCTAACAGAACTGATGGTGGCTTCATTTTCACTGCCATGAACATACATTACTTTATTTCCTTGGCACTAAAAAATAGTGCCTTCAAGTCTTATTCAGAGTTGTAATTTATCTAAAATAATGAGTAGATAGCAAAACTAGACATTTTAATACACCATTTTTTAAAAACCCCATTATCAGAAAGCTGTTCACACAGCAGATAACAGAAAATGGAATTAGTTACAGTTCAGATATGCAATCATATATTGTTTGTAATAATTTTATAATAAGCCCCACTGATGTCACTAGAATTAGTTACACTGAAAAGACACATTAATTCTCTCTTTCAAAGGATTATTGACTTCCTGAGTCTTAAAACTTTCTTCCAAAGTAAATCAACAAAATGATTCATTATTTCAAGAGTAGGTAAAATCTAGACAAAGGAAAAGCAGTAGTTTCAATTGAGCTCCTAACTTGGCAATGACTTATTTTGTCTCCATTGTGTTTCTCTTTAACTTCCATCTATCCCTGTGTCTCCAACTGAATATTAGATATCACAATAGCAAGTGGTTCATTTAAAGCAAATATCATTTAATGCAGTATGATTTGAAGCCAATTTTAACTTAGTAACACCACCCAGTAATATAATGAGAACTAATACCTACATTTTTTCTAACTTTTAGAGAGAAAAAAGTCCATGCTAAAGTTTCTATTGTAATTTTTTTTTAAGTTTTTTTTTTTTAATATGTTTTATTGATTTTCCACAGAGAGGAAGGGAGAGGGACAGAGAGTCAGAAACATCGATGAGAGAGAAACATCAATCAGCTGCCTCCTGCACGCCCCCCACTGGGGATGTGCCCGCAACCAAGGTACATGCCCTTGACCGGAATCGAACCTGGGACCCTTCAGTCCGCAGGCCGACGCTCTATCCACTGAGCCAAACCGGTTCTGGCTCTATTGTAATTTTTATAGAAGTTATGATTTCCTAATTTAGTACATGCATGTAAAAGAAGGAAATCAAATTGTCTTTAAAAACATGCATATAATATGCAAATATCCTTGTAGTATTGCTTTCTTGCTAGTATAGTGTAACCACTGGAGTCATACTAGTTAGCTATGACATCTCAGCTCTGTCACATACTTTCATTTTCTAAACACACAAAGGTGATAGTAATGACAGCTCCTCTATAGGTATCAAGTTAGTTAGTATGGTGCTCAAAGTAGTGCTTCACTATATTGATTTTTGAATACCAAAAGGCATAGTTGGGTCTTTATTAAATAAAGTTAAAAAATAATATCTCAAATGGTATTCTCTGGGCTTCTTAAAATTCAGTTTAATCAGAAAATTCACAGAAATAACATTTGCACAACTTATAAAATGCAGTGTATCATGAAAAAACCATGCTTTAGTTCCATGTGATCTCACCTAATTAGGTGCATGCCTCACTTTTAAGGGCTTAATGGAGTTTCAACATTTACATAGAAGCCTATAACCACAGTTCTTTCATCTAACATGGTGTTTCTCAAACTTTAGCATGTATCAGAATTACCTAGACAGTTTGTTAAAACGCAGAATGCATTTTGGACCTTACCTCCAAAATCTCTGATTTAGTTGGTCTGGGTTAGGTCCTGAGAAATTGCCTGTCTAACCAGCTTCCCCGGTCCTGCTGTTGTTGGTCAAGGCACCGCAATTGGAAAACTACTGCTCTAAAAAAAAGTGATTGCTTTTCCCATCTGGGTTTTGGGAACGATATAGTCAGTACTGTAACCACTGAACTGCACGCTTCACCAGCACTTGCCAATGGTTTGGCTGAGGCAGGTGATATTTTAGAGAAGTAATCAGGTCTGAGGTCTTCTGTTTTATTCCCTTCTGTGTTTGGGGACTCCCACAATCACCTAGGCACCGACACCGGTGTGGTCCACAAAAGACTTACCGAAGTTTTTAAGACTGCAATTCTGGTTCGCTCTCTGATTCTTACATCTCATTTTCATACATTTTTTGTGCTTGTCTTTCAGCCTCCATCCCTACCACCTTCTATGTTCTCCCCTTTATCTAAGGTGCCTGAATCCTTGAAACTACATTTCTGGATTTGCTTTAGGCTCTGTCAATGACATGCACGCAGGTAAAATTTTGAAGGCACAAGAATGGGGCTGACACAGAGGCTCCAACACATGACTGCGTGGCCTGTGTGGTCATTTGGAGCTCTGGGCAGCTGGCACTGTTTCCAGCTGCTTCCTGACCTCCACCTCTCAGCTGTAGTGGCATCGGGCAATGATAGGTGATCCCATTTCCAATTCAGTAGTCCTCTCAACATAATTTCTTGCTGTAAGTGGTTTCTGATATCTGCAAGACTATCTTCTCTTTATACTCTCTATACCTTTTCTCTGTATGTCATAATCACAATTAATAGTATAATTTTTATTAGCTGTCATCATGCCATTTTCATTCAATTTCATCAATTATCTACTTATTTCTCTGTTAAATTAGTCCCTTCCTAACATCCATTAGGCCTTCAGAAATCCTTTAATTTCCTAAATATGCCCATAGTTTCTTATCCACATCTATGCAACTGACATGCACATTTGAGTTAAGTTTCAGTGCAAATGTCATTGCGCCTACAAATTGCTTACTCTAAAATATTGTTTTTACCACCTTCTCGCAAATACATTCTCCTTCAAAGTCTACAATACAGTTGTGTTTTCTTTTGTTTTTTCCTACATACATTTATTGGTCTACTGTCTGCTCACACACGTTTCTACTGAGAACTTTGTCACATGATTAAGTTTTTGTCCCTTGGCAACCACTGCTTTCTTCTCCGGGGATTTTACCTTCTATTTACCATTCTGCTCTCAACTCTAACCTTGAACTTTTCCCTTCATGCCTTTGATCCTACTTCAGTCAGTTTCTGGGCTCATGTGTGCAACCAGGAATTTCTCAGAGGATAAATACACACCCTTTAGCCAAGACTCTTCATAGTCTAATCCAGACGTATCCTCTAAACCTCATCATCTTTCATGAATATTCCATTTACATTCTTTGCTTCATTTAACCTTACACCTAAATATCCTCATCTTAAGAGCAAAGACCTGCCCTCTTTAACATTTTCTGAAAATATCTTGTCCTGTGGCTTTTTTCAGCCCAAAAATCTTGATGAATTTTGTAAAAACAGAGATAATATATACTATCACTAAAATAAGAAACCAGGTATTTTAATTACAATGTGAATTGACATTGGAGTGCTATAGTATGTTAATGATGAGCCTTGTAAGGGTAGTTGAAGTAGACATTTTATATGTAGATCCAGTATTTTTAAGTAAATATTAGTTCATTTTATTCAAAATTGTTCTGTTAAATTGTTCAAGTTAAAAATCAAATTAAATCTTATTTGCTTATATTAAAATTCCAATTACATTTTGAGTTACACATTCAATATTGCTGTTTAAATGAATCAAGGTACGATTCTAAACAGAAATCTGTGTTCTCTTTAATAAGATGTATTGTGGAAAAAAAACTTACAATTTGTGAAAGATAGGAGTCATTTCTATCATTCTTCATGCACCTCAAGTATCACCTCCTTTTAAAGGATATTCAAATGCCTCAGACATATGACACTCCATTTGACTGCAATCTCTGTCCATTTATGTTTCTATTTGATAGCTGAATATGCAGGGCAATAATTACTAATTACTTATCTTCCACCCCCACTTTAACAGGTGATTTTCTGGGTGTAGTGATTAATATCTCATAAATGAACAAATGAGATAATGCCAGTAAATTTGGTCAGTACAGATTTTACTTGCTGATAAAAACAAGAATAGGAAAAAAATGAGCTATTCCTGTATACCCATCAGATTAGAATTTTTAAAAAAAACAAATTAGTTGCTGTTAATTTTCAGTTTTTACCTATTCAATCTATATATTATGTATTAGCCACTTGGCTATACTGACTTTGTTTAATCAACCAAGGAAAGAAAACCTAGAAAAATCCCAACAATTAATTATAATATGTTTTTAATTTAATGCACATTGCCTTCCAATTCTAAACCTGAGAATCACTATGTCACATGAAGAGAGAGGGTGTAGTGGGCAAGAGAAGGAGGTAAGTAAAAGGACAAGAATACACAGAAAGAGAGATGGATAGACATATGGAAGGAAAATGAAAAGTAGAATCATATATCTTCAAGTGGTAAATAGAGGAAGAATATAAGGATTTTGACATTGTTTTCTATACCTGCTTTCTTCCTTATCCTGCAAACCTCATTCCCTCTTCTATTCCTATTTCTCCTCTTCCAAAATCTATGTGGAATCTATTCCAAAGGATCATTCACCATTCCTTTTTTGAAGTTTGTTGAAAATTTGTGTAACTTTCAACCTGATTTCAAAGGAAGGATTTAAGGAATTACTTCAGGATTTTTAAATGACACATTGTCATATAAATATTTTGAGAGTATGTTATACACATTAAATCATCATTTGGTCACTATACTGACACTAGGCTAAAAGTTTTTTGTTTTATTTTGGATCTCCTTCCTTTAAAATATCCTAACATGAAACATTCAATAGTTTGCTTTAAAAGTCATTTGTTTAAAGCATGCTATTGAACAACATGGGTTGGTACTGTGTGGGTCCACTTATACACAGATCTTTTCAATAAATATAATGGAAACATTTTGGAGATTTCCTTACTGCTGTGAAGCAACAGATTCCATTAGACTACCATAAAGCAATCATATTGCTATTCCTTTGTTAGCACTGCAAGGATCGTTATACCTGTAATAAATATGAATTTATTTTTCACATTATTTTCCCATTTTTTATGTCTAATATTAGTAACACATATAACATCTACAGTGTTTTCAGTCATATAAGACAATACTGATGTGGGTACTGACATGATACATCTTGTAAGCAAAGTAAACTTATGATATCAATATATACAGCAGAGTACTCTAAATGTATTTTTTCTTCCTTAAAGTTTTCTTAATAACATTTTCTATCCTCTAGCCAACTTTATTAAAATATATTATGTAATATACTAGAGGCCAGGTGCATGAATTCGTGCACCAGTGGAGTCCTTCTTCCCGGCCTGTGTGATCAGGCTGATACCGGCTTTCTGACATCTTCTGAGAGGTCCCGGATTGTGAGAGGGTGCAGGCCAGGCCAAGGGACCCCACTGGTGCACGATCAGGGTTGGTAAGGGACCACAGAAGGGCTCCAGGGCATGTCTGGCTCCATCTTGCCCAGTCCCGCTTGGGGCCAATCGGGGCCAGCTGGCCAGGGAGGGATATAGGAGGTTGGGCAGCCAGGGAGGGATTGTGGGAGGACTCCAGGGCATGTCTGGCCCATCTTCCTCAGTTCCAATTGGACAGACCCCAGCAGCAAGCTAACCTACCAGTAGAGTGTCTGCCCCCTGGTGGTCAGTTTACATCATAGAGAGCGGTGGAGAGGCCTTAGCATATCATAAGCATATTACACTTTGATTGGTTGAATGGTAGACAGGACACTTAGCATGTTAGGTTTTTATTATATAGGATATAATATACCAAATAATTTCTAATTTACTATTTATGTTATAGGTAAGGTTTCCAGTCAACAGTAGTTACATTTTGGTAGAGTCAAAAGTTATGCACGAAACTTTGCATGGAGTTAGTACTCCTAACCTTTTGTTGTTCGAGGATCAAATGTAATTATTGTGATGGATATAAAAATGCAGGCTGACTAATTCATCCTATAACACTTAAAACCCAAGAACAGGTAGGATAACTGTAACACAGTATCATTTATAAGCCACCCTTCCCGAAAATACTGAAAACCTCAGTATCAAGAAGAAAAAACAAACCTAGAGATTTCTCATTGTATACAATATTTATGAAGATAAATGCATTTTTATAACTTCTAGGAAACTATTTTTTCTAAATATGTGTTGTGTTGATGCTCTTCATAAAATAATATAATTGGTATTCTAATATTTTAAAATATTTAATTTCACAGAATCCAGTAATTCATTCCTTCAGAAAGAAACGCCAACATCACAGAATAATTTTCTCTATGTCTAATAAGTTTTCATACTCAAAATCTTTATATTGGTTTTAGAGTTTATTTAATAAGAGTTAATATTTTATAATTCCTATGAAAAATTTAATATTTCCTTAAAAATTAATTTTCTTTATATTTATCTATTTAACTTTCTGATACAGTAAAAAATTTAAAAGTGCTATTTAATTCATATAATAATTAGTATCCACTGTACCTAATTGAATGTTCTCACTCTGCTTGTTCCTAAAGTCTAAACAATACAGATAATATACTTAAGGGGTAATATATGATCATAAATTTTACTAGGCAGTTTAAATTATATATATATATATTTTTTAAAATATATTTTATTGATTTTTTACAGAGAGGAAGGGAGAGAGATAGATAGTCAGAAACATCGATGGGAGAGAAACATCGATCAGCTGCCTCCTGCACATCTCCCACTGGGGATGTGCCCGCAACCCAGGCACATGCCCTTGACCGGAATCGAACCTGGGACCTTTCAGTCCGCAGGCCGACGCTCTATCCACTGAGCCAAACCGGTTTCGGCTTAAATTATATTTTACTCTCTGTAATTACAGTGAGATGACATTGTTAGTTACTTGGAAATTAAAGAGCCAGTCATATTTTGCTAGTGTGTAAGCAAGTCAAAAGCAGGGACTGTGTTTTAAGTCATCTTATTAAGAGTATCATCTTGTGCCTAATATGGAAACGGCTATATTATTGAGTGGGTGTAGAGCAATGAAAAGCACTGGTCCTCCGAAGTCAGAAAAAGAAAAACACAGAATTTGAATCCTGGCTCCATGCATGTTGAAGTAAGCTGAATAGTCATCCTCCAAATGTATTTCCAAGTGGTAACCCCTGTTCATTGGGTGACCTACTTGGAAATAGGGCCTTTACAGATGTAATTAAGTTAATAATCTTGAGGATAGATAACATCCTCTTGGAGTTAGAGTGGGCCTATATCCTTATAAGAAACAGAAAAAAGACAGAGGTGCGAACAGAGGAAGGCCATGTGAGAATGAAAATGGGATTGGAGTAGAGTCCACAACACCAAGAGTTGCTGACAGGCCTGGGGAGGCTAGCTCTGGGCCTCCAGAGGAAACCAACCCTGCTGATACCTTGATTTCCGACTTCTGACCCCCAACATCTGGGACAATTTGTCACAGCAGTCCTAGGGAACTAATGCCAGCATTCAGTCACTAAAAGAGTTACATTTCTCATTTAAAAATGAGGCTAAGGACTATTATTTCAGATCTGTTAAGAAAGTTAAATGAGATAACCTTCAACCACTTAACCTGATTCTGATATCCAGCAGCACTCAGATATTGGTTCCCCTTTTAACAACCACTCAGGAGCAGTCTCTACTAGGATTTTTCAAGGCAAGGTATCTCAAATGTGCTTGCCTTAGAGTGGGCGGGGGCTGGGCGAGGAGGAGCGCACAGCCCCCGCCCACAACACGTGCCTCCATTAAAAAAAAAAAAAAAAAGAGATAAAATGTGCTTGCTTTAGCAAAGAGTATAAATATAATTCGTGCTTACATAAACTACAATTCATTACGAGGCAATTTTTATGTTTATTTCCTATATTGCTGATGATTTAGAAACCACCATAATGAGAAAATTTAATTAAATACAGTGAATATTAGTTATTAAGGATTTACACAGCACTTTTGAATCTCTTGAAACATCAGTAAGTCAGGTAAACAAGTTTCATCATTTTCCCTGAACACTTGCCTTTTTTTTTTTTTTTAAACCTCACCCAAGGATATTTTTCCCATTGATTTTTAGAGAATGGAAGAGAGAGAGTGAATGAGAGCAACATTGATGTGAGAGTTGAGGTTTAAAAATCAATGTGAGAGAAACACATCGATTGGTTGCCTTCTGCACGTGCCCTGACCAGGGCCTGGTCTGGGGAGGAGCCTGCAAGCGAGGTACATACCCTTGCCCAGATTCGAACCCTAGACCCTTCACTCCACAGAGCAGGCTCTACCCACTGAACCAAACCAGCTAGAGCCACTTGCCTTCTTGACCCTTCCACATTGACCTCAACATGAAGTGCAAAGGAAGAATGAAAAACAAGGGAAAGGACTTTGTCTAAATTCAACTCCTAAAGGGCCAGAGAAAACCTTTTATAGCCTATAATTTGAAGAATAATCATATTTCACATTTTTAGAAATTAAAAAAAATGCAATTTTAATAAGTGTTAAGTCTCAACAGCCTGGCCCCACATTATTTTTAATGTTTTGCCTGTTTTGGATATTCTTCTATGTGTGAGCAAGGACACATGTTCTTGTTAATAGTAAATAAAAGTTTGGCCAAAAAAGCTGACTGTATATCACATTTTCTACCAAAACTGTATTGCAGAAAACACAATTTTAAAGAGACAAGTCTACAAAACTCAGAACTCCACCTGAGTATGCATTGAATAAATTCTGATCGGCAACTTTTTATAAAATAAATATCAATGTCCAATGAATATTTATTTATAACAAATGATTTTTTTCTTTTCCATGTAAATTGAAACAAAAGCAGTTAACAATTAAATTAAAATAATACCCTATTAGTTTCAGTTACTAATTGATATTTCATAGATAAAAATGATACCCTAGGCAAATATTCTTTGTAAAAAAAATTTAGGTGGTATAGAATCATATATTGGTTATATTAATTTCAGGTATACAATATGGGGACATTTTTCTACCTTACGATATGATCACCCCACTAATTCTAGTAATCATCTATCACCATGTAAACTTAACTCAATAAAAATGATGGAATGCCTCATGGATTTGCATGTCATCCTTGTGCAGGACATCCTAATCTCTGTGTCATTCCAGTTTTAGTATATGTGCTGCTGATGTGAGCACAGGCAAAGGTTCCTTACATAATATACAGGTGTACCTCAACCTGTTGACTAGAGCTTAATCATAAGTTTCTCAGGCAAGTGGGTTCTATAAATTTATTGTGTTTAGCAACTTTTTCAAATACTATTAAAGCCCAATAAACCAGGCATTAAGAAAAACATATTTATAATGTTTCCAACATTGTTCTAATGAGACCTAGCCAGTTCAGCAAGGGCTACAAGGAGTGAAGAGGTGGACAGAAGGGCCCCTGGGGAAGGTTTCCTCTGGGGGTCTCCCAGGAAACCATTCCTCAATGCATTTTTAGTCACCTCAAATTGTACCTTTAGTCTCTCAGGTTTGAAAAGAGACCAAGAATGAATTGTTTTCTTACGGACAGATTCATCTGAACAACATTTATGTGAAAGTTTTGTAAAAGCCAATGTCAATTTAAGGATTTCCAATTTCAATTGTTACTGCTAAGGAAACCAGGTCCTTAGGGCCACCAGACCCTAGCTGTATGTTCTCTCTGTAGATACCCTGTGGAAAGCAGCTCACGGATCCAAATACGAAGGTGTATGAGGAGCATGGAATAATAGAGACAAGAAATGCTTAAGCATTGAACTAAGCTGACTGAGGTTTCCATTTCTCCTATCAATTATACCTTCCACAGGGATCAACATTCAAGTGTTTCCTGTATTGTGCATGAAGGGGCTCTTGAATGCTTGATCTGTGGACTATTTTTTGTTTTTTTGTTTGTTTTAATCATTACCAAACCCTCCACTTATGATTGATGATGTCTGCTTTCCTTAGATTTAATATATTGAATTAAATACAGCCACATTTTAAGGGTCATGCCAGATTTTTCCAGTTTAAGGGAATTTGCATATATACACCCATATCTATTATGTATTGATTTCAATTTTCAGAAACCAATCATAATTTCAAATGTTTATTTCTCTTGGAGGATATTTCATTATGTCCTTATATAGAATATATGTTTTTATTTTTAAGGGCTTGGCAATGCACCTGATCAACATGCTATGAACAAAATGAGTCACATGTCTTCAAGAGAACAGGATAAAGGATTTATTTTACACCCCTTTTTAGGCCAACACAGCCATTTGAGTACAAATGTAGGGTTTTTACAATAAGATTCTTAGTGGACTAAAGAAAACCAAACACACACCCTGAGATTATGTGTGTGACAACAAATGAACTCATTTTATTTAATTGATATTTAAAATTATCAAAAATTATATTTACTAATATTTTTGTAAAATTGTGATTATAATTTTTCCC
This sequence comes from Myotis yumanensis, assembly GCF_028538775.1. Lineage (NCBI taxonomy): Eukaryota > Metazoa > Chordata > Mammalia > Chiroptera > Vespertilionidae > Myotis > Myotis yumanensis. The sequence continues at coordinate 179,306,025 of NW_027223752.1, forward strand.
CTGAAGATCCAAGTAATATATTTAGTACTCAGAGGAAAATTCAAAATGGAATTTCCTGACTTTTGCTAAAAGAGTTAAATGTTAGTCTATTTGCTCTTTTTTTAGAAGCAAAAACAAATAAAAACAATTTTGAACCATATTCATATATAATTACTTTAATTCTTTGGCATAAAAATTAGATCATTATAATACTTGTCACATTTCATAACTGAAGTGAGGAAATTAAAATACTTCACAGGTCATTTGAGGAATCTAACACTATTTATATATATATAAAAGCCTAAGCAACCAGCCAGCCAGTCAACCATTAGACCGTCAGACCGGTAGCTAAAATATGCACTGACCACCAGGGGGAAGCACTTAATGCAGGACCAGAAACCACAGGCATGGAAATATGGAACAGACTGATGAATCTCAGAGGGAAGTGGGGAGGGGAAAGGGGAAGGACGGGAAGAGATTAACCAAAGATCTTATATGCATATTAGAGGCCTGATTCATGCACCAGAGGGGTCCCTCAGCCTGGCCTGTGGGGATCAGGCCAAAACACTCTCCAACATCCCCCGAGGGGTCCCGGAGTGCAAGAGGGTATGGAACCCCACCGGTGCACTTGTGAATTTAATTTGACCTCTAATTGAAAAACTAACACTTTCCAACACTGCAAAGAAATACTTCAATTGCACAAGTGCCTGATCCTTCAGCCCTATGAGCTACGTACAGCTGCTCAAAGAAGCTGTGTTCTGGCCCCCGGCCATACCTCCCCACATGTTGCTCCATCCTCCTGGACTTGTTCTGCTCACATTCTTCAACTGTCTCACTTATATTCAACCTTCCAGAATTACTTGGGCATCAACTCCTAATGTGACAGAAAGAGGAATACTTTCCATAGCTTTTGGGGGGGCAGGGGGTGGGGAGACATGATGCCTTGATAGAAATATTAAAGAAAAGAACCTTGGAAAAAGAAATAGGAAAAATGGATAGAAGCCTGGTTTTGTCACTAAGCTTTGAACTCTGAATAAATCATATTATCTTTCAAGGATTTATTTGTGATATATATGGATTGGAATAGATAATCTCTGGGACCATTTATAATTTTATATGGCAACTTGGAAACTTTTAAACTGAGTCATAACAGATAAAATTAAATTAATCCTCAAAATCCATAATATCAATGGGTTCCAATTACAAAATCTAAATTATATTTACTAACATACTTAATATGTTGCCTTAATCTAGACTTTCCTTTATATGTCATTAGTGATCTTACCATCTGTGTCCCTGGGCCTTCAGTGCTTGGCTTTCTCCTCTCCCAGTAGTTCTGGACCCATCATGTATTCCTATCACTGTCCCATGAATAAAGGATCTTTTCTGTTCCCTCCCCTCAGCCACAATGGGTTTTCACCAGTATGGGGTGCATTCCCCTCTGTACTTTAGGCTTCTGTTCTGTATGTACCTTTCCAACAGTGATTAATGTTCTCTTCCTTAGACTTTTCACTCAAGGGTCACTTTATCAGGGGTTTTGCCAGTAATTTTATGTGATTATCCACTGTGGACTGTAGAGAAGAGCCTAAAAGTGGGAGCAAATTCTCACTATATTGATATTCTCTTGCTAGCCCACATTTGACCCTTACCAGGTGGTTAACTAGAATTTAACAGAAGTCTTACTGTTGTTTACCTGTGTCTGCTACATCTGGTCTCTCCTTGCTATATACTTACCTTTTCACTTCTTGCTCAGGCTAGCTGGTTGGCCTTGACTTTCCTTCTCTGGTGATTTAAGAGAAGTTGCAAATGTATATTTTCTCTATATGTTTTTGTTATTAAAAGGGTAGGAATAAGGCTCTGCAGTTTTCTATATCCCAAGCTAAAACCAGAACATCTACATATGGTTATAACATATTCTCATTACCTAAATATATTCAGTAGCTGAGAATGATAATCACTATTGTCTACACATCAAAGGTAATGCCTTCTATATTTTTTTATTGAAACAGAACATAACTTTTACTTTTTAGTTGCTTAAAACTAAAAGCTCAATTAGATGTAAAAACCCTTACTTTGGTCTCAAATAAAGAGAATATTTAGAATTTTCATTCCAGAGGATTACAACATAGATTACATTCTTCTTTTGTACCTTTTCCACTTCCTAACAATCTATTGCATTAGCTTGTCTTTTATTAGTGGTATATTGATGATTTCATCATGTCATTTAAAATTTTTCCTTGTTATTGTCTTTCTAACTGAAACTTCTCTTTTGAAGAATGGGATTTCCTTAATCCTAGATACATATGCACATTTAACTGTGAACTTATAGACATGATTCACTTCCTTTGTTCCCTGGGCATGCAGAGCCACATAAGCATTACTTTACTCATGTAAGGTTTAAAGCAACCCTACCAGGCATGGCTTCTAAAGGTATCTTTTCAAAGACAGTGATCAAATACAGGTTTTAAAAAAAAGGTCTATTAGTTCTCACTAATGTTGAAGCCTGTTCCTTTATTGCTTCTAAGCACAGAAAACAATGAAGAAAAGTTAAATCAAAGTTATGTCTAAAGTAAGATAATGAATAATGCAAAGATGTTGTGTGGAATAATAGAGAATAAAAAAAGGAGGGGGGATAACATTAAATAAACTGATAAACCCAAAAGGAAATAAATTAGAACGAACAGTGAAAAAAATAGTTAGAAAGATCTATTCTTCTGAAGATAGCCCATCTTAAAATTATTCCTTCTGACTTTGAAATAAATATTGTGAATAAAAATCTTACTATCATTTCTTTCTTCTTGAATTTATTGTTCTTTACCACTTGCTGAATTAATCAATTTAAAAATTGCTCTTTAGTTCTAAACAGAAGGAAAAAACTTGATTGAAAATGAGGGAGGTAAGTTAAAACAAATGAGAGAAAAGCATACTTTGAAGAATAGATAATATTAAATTTTTGACATATGAATAAAAATTGGTATTGCATAGAATAATTTTATATTTTCAAGAATAGATTGAAATACATTGTGAAAAATCCTATAGAAACATTTAATCATGTGTAGCAAAAATAATTCCCCTTTATTTTTAGGATAATCCCTTAAACTATTAAACAAAATATGTATGTTTTTATGTTTATGCCCTGTTTTAAATATATAACCTCAGTTTATGTGTGTTATAATGGTAACTCCTATCTGATGATTCTGAATAAGAAAGGAGCATCATTTTCATGTGTAATCATTTCAGTTATGTTGATATTCCACTACCTGAGGATGGCACAGCTAAGTTAGATATAGGGCATACCTTGTTTTACTGCACTTAACTTTATTGCTCTTCAAAGATATTGCATTTTTTTTTTACAAATTGAAATTTTCTGGCAACAGGCATTAAGTCAATAGGCTTTATTTTTCCAACAACATTTGCTCACTTTGTGTCTCTGTGTCAATTTTTGATAATTCCCGCAGTATTTCAAACATTTAATTACTATCATATTTTATGGTAATCTGTGATATTTGGTGTTATTATAGCAATTGTTTTGGAGCACAACAATTGCATCCAAATAAGATAGTTATCTTTTTTAAAAATTAGAATCCATGAGTTTGCTATTAGCATGAGAAGGCTCTTTTCTTTTTCTTTCCAACCATCCCTTCACCCCCTCCCCTTAGGCAACCATCAGAGGTTCTTTGTATCAATGGATTTGTTTCTATCTTGTTTTGTTTATTCATTTGTTTTGTTCTGTTTTCAGATTCCACATATAGATAAAATCATACAGTATTTGTCCTTCTGTTCGATTTTTTAAATTAAAATTTGTTAGAGTGATATATTGGTTAATAAAATTATAAAGGTTTCAAGAGTAAATTCTTTAATACTAGTACATCCTCTATATATTGTATTGTGTGTCCACCACCTAAAGTGAATTCTTTTTTTTTTTTTTCGCTAAAAGTATTACAAAGGGTATTACATAAGTGTCCTTTTTTTCCCCCCCGCCCTTGACAAACCCCTGCCCTCCCTTACCCCCCAGTGTCTTATGTCCATTAGTTATGCTTATATGGATGCATACAAGTCCTTCGGTTGATCTCTTAATCCCCTCCCTCCTCCCCCCCAACCCTCCCTGGCCTTCCCACTGCAGTTTGACAATCAGTTTGAGGCAGCTCTGCCTCTGTATCTATTATTGTTCAAAAGTTTGTAATGGTCTTTATTATCCATGAATGAGTGAGATCATGTGGTATTTTTCCTTCATTGACTGGCTTGTTTCACTTAGCATAATGCTCTCCAGTTCCATCCATGCTGTTGCAAATGGTAAGAGTTCCTTCTTTTTAACAGCAGCATAGTATTCCATCGTGTAGATGTACCACAGCTTTCTAATCCATTCATCTACTGATGGGCACTTAGGCTGTTTCCAGATCTTAGCTATGGTGAATTATGCTGCTATGAACATAGGGGTGCATATATCCTTTCTGATTGGTGATTCTGGTTTCTTGGGATATATTCCTAGAAGTGGGATCACAGGGTCAAATGGGAGTTCCATTTCCAATTTTTTGAGGAACCTCCATACTGCCTTCCATAGTGGCTGCACCAGTCTGCATTCCCACCAGCAGTGCACAAGTGTTCCTTTTTCTCCACAATCTCTCCAGCAATTGTCATTTGTTGATTTGTTGATGATGGTCATTCTGACAGGTGTGAGATGGTACCTCATTGTTGTTTTGATTTGCATCTCTCGGATGATTAGTGACTTTGAGCATGTTTTCATATGTCTCTTGGCTTTCTGAATGTCCTCTTTTGAAAGGTGTCTATTTAGATCCTTTGCCCATTTTTTGATTGGATTGTTTATCTTCTTTTTGTTAAGTTGTATGAGTTCCCTATAAATTTTGGAGATTAAGCCCTTATCAGATATGACGTTGGCAAATATGTTTTCCCACGAAGTGGGTTTTCTTGTTGTTTTGTTGATGGTTTCTTTTGCTGTGCAGAAGCTTTTTATTTTGATGTAGTCCCATTTGTTCATTTTCTCTTTAGTTTCAACTGCCCTAGGAGCTGTATCAGTGAAGAAATTGCTTTGGCATATGTCTGAGATTTTGTTGCCTTTGTATTCTTCTAGAATTTTTATGGTTTCCTGTCGTACATTTAAGTCCTTTATCCATTTTGAGTTTATTCTTGTGTATGGTGTAAGTTGGTGGTCTAGTTTCATTTTCTTGCATATATCTGTCCAATTTTCCCAACACCATTTATTGAAGAGACAAGTGAATTCTTTTTCAATCACCATATAGTTGACCCCCTATAGAATCTCCCCACCTCCCTTCCCTCTGGTAACCAAGATACTGTTGTCTGAGTCTATGAGTTTTTGTTTTTGTTTTTCTTATTTGTTCATTTATTGCTTTCAGTTTTATATCCCACATATGAATGAAATCAGAAGGTTCTTGACATTTTCTGTCTGACATATTTCGCTTAGCATAATATTCTCAAGGTCCATCCTTGATGTCGCAAATGGCAGTATTTCATGTTTCTATATGCACCCCTCTGTTCATTGCAGCATTAATCATGGTGGCCATGACATGAAAACAACAGAACAGTCCTTCAGTAGATGATTGGATAAAGATGTGGTACATATTTACAATGTAATTCTTCTTTTTCTGATTCATTTTACTTAGCATAATACCCTCTAGGCCGGTGATGGCGAACCTATGACACGTGTGTCAGAGGTGACACGCAAACTCATTTTTTTTGGTTGATTTTTCTTTGTTAAATGACATTTAAATATATAAAATAAATATCAAAAATATAAGTATTTGTTTTACTATGGTTGCAAAGATCAAAAAATTTCTATATGTGACACGGCACCAGAGTTAAGTTAGGGTTTTTCAAAATGTTGACACGCTGAGCTCAAAAGGTTCGCCATCACTGATCTAGGCCCATGCATATTGTGGCAAAAATAGAATTTTATTCTATTTTTGTCACTAACATTTGATTGTGTATATACATAGATATATGACATCTTCTTTATCCACTCATCTATCAATGGATACCTATGTTGCTTTCATATCTTAGCTATTGTAAATAATGTTGCAATGAACATAGGGGTGCATATAGCTTTCCAAATCATTGTTTCTGTTTTTACAGATAAATAACCAGTGTTATTGCTGGGTTGAATTTTAATTTGAATTTTTGAGAACTCTCCGTACTGTTTTTCACTGTAGCTGCACCAGTTTAAAATCACAACAAAAGTGCATGAAGGTTGTATTTTATCCACATCCTTGCCAACACTCATTTGTTGATTTTTTTATGACAACCATTCTGACAGGTGTGAAGTGGAATCTCTTTGTCATTTTGATTTGCATTTCCCTGATGACTAGTGATGTTGATTACCTTCCATATGTCTGTTGGACATCTGTATGTTTTCTTGGTGAATGTCTATTTAGGGGTTTAGCTCATTTTTTAGTTGGATTATTTGTTTCCTTGGTGTTAAATTTTATATATTTGTGATATTAACCCTTTTTTGGATATATCACTTGTAAATATCTTCTACCATTCAGTAGGTTGCCTAAGATGGAATTCTTCACCAATAAATGCTGTGTGTATTCCTATTGTTTACCAGTTGGCAATTCACCAGTCTCCCTTACCCTGGGCCTTCCTATTCCCTGAGACACAACAATATAAAAATTATGTCAAATGATAACTTTACAATAGTCTCCCAGTTTTCAAGTAAAAGAAATAGTCACATGTCTCTCACTTAAAGTAAAAAGCTAAAAGTGATTAAGCTTAGTGTGGGAGGCAAGAGAAAAGCCAAGCTAGGCCTCTTGCGCCAAATAGTTAGCCAAGCTGGGAATGGAAAGGAAAAGTTCTTAAAGAAAATTAAAGGTGCTACTTAAGTGAACACAAATGATAAGAAAGTCTAACAGGGTAATTGCTGAAATTCAGACAGTTTTAGTGGTCTGGATAGAAGATCAAACCAGCTACAACATTTCATTAAACCAAAATCTAATCCAGAGCATGGCCCTAAGCCTCTTCAATTCTTTGAAGGCTAAGACAGATAAGGACACAGCTGAAAAAAGTTTAAAGCTACCAGAAATTGGTTCACAAGTTTTAAGAAAAGAAGTCATCTCTGTAACATAAAAGTGCAAGTGAAGCAACAAGTGTTGAGCTAAAAGCTATAGCAAGTTATCCAGAAGACCTGTGTGAGATAATTAATGAAGGTAACTACACTAAACAGGTTTTCAACATAGATGAAACAACCTTATATTGGGATACGATGTCTTTTAGGACTTTCCTAAGTAGAGCAAAGTCAACGCTGGGCTTCAAAGCTTTAAAGAACAGGCTGACTCTCTTGTTAGAGGCTAATGCATCTGGTGATTTTATGTTAAAGCCAATACTCATTAACCATTGTGAAAATCCTGGAGCTCTTATAAATTATGCTGCATCCACTCTATCTGTGCTCTATAATTGGAATGACAAAGCCTGGATGACAACACATCTACTTATAACAGACTTAACAGAACATTTTATGCTCACTGTTGTGTCTTAATACTCAGGGGGAAAAAACAAATTCCTCTCAAAATATTACTGCTCATTCACAATGTACCTGGTCACTCAAGAGCTCTGACGGAGATGTACAATGAGATTAATGTTATTTTCATGCCTTCTAACAAAGAGCCATTCTGAAGCCCATAAGTCAAGGAGCAATTTTGACTTTCAAGTCTTATTACTGAAGAAATACATATTATAAGGCTATTGCTGCCATAGATAGGGATTCCTCTGATGGATCTGGGAAAGTAAATTGAAAATCTACTGGAAAGGGTTCATCCTTCTAGATGCCATAAAGAACATTTGTGATTCATGTCAAGAGGTCAGGCTATCAACATTAATAGGAACTTTGAAAAAGTTAATTGGATGATTTTGAGGTGGTCAAGACTTCAGTGTAAAAAGTAACTACAGGTAAGATGGAAATAGCAAGAGAACTAAAATTAAAAATGAATTATGAGGATGTGACAGAATGACTGCAATCTCATCATAAAACTTTAATGGATGAGGAGTTGCTTCATATGGATGAGCCCTTTTAATTACTTCACCATTTAATCAATCTCTCTTTGTTGCTAGATTTTGTTTTGGGTTGTCACCAAAATAAATTTGTTAAATTGGATATACTTTTGAAATAGCTAAAGTGATAGCCATAAAACAAATAAGTTCTTAATACTGAATACAACATAAAAGAGTAAAATTTTAGTTAATTTTAACCTCAAGAAAGTATTAATCACTGCTTTCCAACAGTCATAAATATAAATACTACAAACCAAAATCAACTGTAAGATATCTATATATGTGTTAGTTTTATAGAATAGGGTAGGAATGAAGATGATATCAATATTCTCATGTTTGTATACAGAATAAAATATTCACTATTTTAATATCATATTTTTATAAGACCCATGATTACAAATATTTAAGAAGTCTCAACTAATATGTAATTCAGAGATTCTAAGACTTGTACTTGACCAAAAGAAAATGTAATAATTAGCATTCCAAATTCAAGTCTTATAAGCTTACTATTTCCAAGTCCACATGTTTAGAAATGCAATATCCTGTTTATGGTCTTATATTCTGAGGAACAGGATACACTTCAATTTTGGTTCCTCAGATTAAGAGAATCCATCCATCATCTTATTTTTCTTTCTGCTTTTAGTAAGATTAATCCTTATGTAACCAGAAATAATAATTGGAACTCTCAAATATCTACTATTATTTTCATATTATACAGTTTAATTTTCCGAAAGTAAGAAATAAGTTTAATCCAAATTGAAGGTTACACTTCCATAACCTTTATATTTCCACTCATGATTTCACAGCACCTATTATGAATTTACATTTCCAAAATGTTCTAGTAGCAATAATTTCTCTATTCCAAAACAATAGATATTATTTTATCTTCAGTAACATCACTTATATGCACATCAATAACTTTTTACTTTAAGAAGTGGTAAATAATTTTTTTTATCTCATTGAAATTCCTGCTATAGTTTTCATTTTTTGTCAGTTAATACTGCACCAATATCTACATAAAAGATGCCGTAGCTTTAGTATACTTTAGAAAGTTAGATAATTGAGAAACAGGTAAAAGGAAATAACAACAAGGGGCAATTTGAGACCTGCTAGTGATTATTTAATTTGGGGGGAATATTTAATATATCTAACTCCCATCTTCTATTCACATTAGCAGTTCTTTCTGCCACAACTTCAATCATAAGAATTTAAATTTTGACCATCCTTTCATGAAAAAGAAGAGAGTACAGTGCATAGTTTTGTTTGTTGTTTGGCCAGCTTTATAATGGTGCAAAGTACTTCATTTTAAAAAAATTGATTCACAAATCCTCCTCAGTGAATGTCGCCAAATCATGTGTTTCTTCTGCCGACAGTGAGGAAAGGCATTATGAGACAGAACTGCACCTTCGAATCACCTTTAACATCATATTAAGATGAATCTATTTGGCATTTATTGCTGAGCACGGCAATTAGGTCCACGTGGTGTACTGCTGTAGCAGTCTATAATGGAAGCAAACAACCATGATTTTCTGATGGATGCTGGTGTGGGAAAAAGGAAAGACACGAATGGAATGGGCAATGAAAAAGCTCCTTCTCAAAGTCTGTTGGCACTTTGGAGATTCCACATCTTAAATTTACACGTACATCCCTCACTGAAAAAAGTTCAGGGTATTCTCCTGAGCTAAAATGCATGTATCTGATTCTCCGGCAAAGTGTATATATTTATAATACAGCTGAGTAAGGTTGTAATACCTCAGATTTATATATAAAAATTATTATTTTCATCTTTTCTGAATATTATGACTTGGGGATAAACTATGGTGGTTATAAAGTCAACTTTGCTTTAAATTCACTAGAAAGACGATTTCTTTTCATGGATTTTTTTTTCCTTTTCAAGAAAAGATGCCTCATTCACGGTGGCTAAAACACAGCTGTATATGATATCAGAGCTCTCTGAACAAGTATGTAAAAGAAGTAATGATTTAAGAACGCTTACTGACTCGGTTGACAGAGAAAGCACTATCACTGTTGCTAAATAAAAATGAACTTAAATAAGAGCCACTTCTATCTCTGCCCCAGACTTTGAGCCATTATGGAAGCCTCAATGCACTGGGCAACATTGCAATGCAGCTTTCCTAAACGGGCTGGATAATGACAAACGGATAAGGAAGAGGCAAAAGGAACCATTTGCTAGAAACAGGCTGTCGGTAATATACAACAGGGATTGCATATTGACCTCCGGGCATTTGGTCTCGATCAGCATGCCATGCTACAGCACAGGAACACAGTCATGTTTACAACACAGAGCTGAAGGGAAGAGACTCACATAGCTGCCTGCGAGAAGGTACAGGAGCACTTCCATAAGCTGTGCCCTGTAAATAAAACACATTTTTTTTGGAGCAACTGATCATTAGAAACAGTATAAAATGGTAACAAAATGAACAAGGAAAATGAAAACACACAAAATAAATAAAAAATGGTTTTAGAGGCTATTTTTATTAAATAAGGTTTTGGAGTTACTGTGTATGGCAGACATAAACATTAAAGTAATATTTGTAGGAAATTAAGAAAAATATGTTATACATCAAAATGAGATATAAAAATAAAACTTGCAGCCAACTATGGGAAGATTGAATTTGACAGACAGAACGTTATGTGAAAAGTAGAATGCATGATATTTATGAAGTGGCCTCCTTCCAGAGTAGGTTCTTTATCTGATGTAAACATTTCCACAGCCTTACTAGTAAACTAAACAGTGTTGTAGTTGCTCTTTCTTTTTCTACCTGACACACTGTACAAAACAAAAATAATGACTTCAATAAAATGACTCTACCCTGTGCATCAATAAAAGTTAATCACTGAAAAACAGCATAATTCATTGGAAAAAAGTTATTAAATAAAGATATTAATTGTGTATGATAGGCACTAACGATAGAACAACCACATTGTGAATATTTGCTATATCCTTCTAGTTGAAAAAGCTCTGCACAGACCTATTGTAATTAAAATTGTATATTCTTATTCCTGGCACTGATCTCCATCACAAAATTACATTATAATATATGCAAGGAGAAGTTTTGAAATTTTAGGAAAATATAAGTCTCTGTGAAAATCAATAGTTCATTATAAATATAACTTGCAAATAACAAGAATATTTGAAAACGATTAATAATTATTGAACTTTCACTGTCTAAAGTTGCTATGCTTAGCACAAGGAAAGCATTATCTTATTCAGTTCCCACAACAGTCCCTGAGGTAGTTACAATTTTTGACTGTTATTTATTATGATTGCTGTTTTTGATGATGAGAAAACTCTTTAGAATTAATTAAGTAACTTTAGATTCAAGTTGGAATCAGTTAAGGAACTATCCACTTTGTTTAATGCTAGTTATATAATTAAATGAGGGATCCACAAAATAATTCCTGTTGCTGGCATTTAATGAATTTTCCCTCTAATAAGAATAGCAAATGCTAGTATTAAGGCCTTGGTTCCTATAAAGGTATATCAAAGAGCATATACCTTATCTTGTAAAATGTCTGTATACTTGCATTGATGGATGATAAATAAGACATGCAAATCCCCGTTTTAATGTTCTCTGTCTAAGAATATGTTTGTATTTCTAAAAATCATCATTATTTGCAACAAGATAATAATAACTTGTAACAAAAATTTATCATTTGTGAGAATTTTTTGTACTTTTTAGAATTTTAAGGAATTACTTCAAGTATAAGTAAAACCCATGAAACAAGAATACTATTTTTTTAAAGCTGTACTATTGAAACAGAATAGAAACTGAAAATCACATTAATGTTCCTGTTTATTATAAAAACAAATATTTCCAAGGCTGGCAGTATAATAGGACTCATCTTTATTAGATATATAATTATAGAAAGATGTTTATTCAAATGTATTCCTATAATTAATCAGGATCAAACTCACCCCTAGACCTAAATGTAAAATACAGGAAAGTAATATATCATTTTAATATAATTTGATTGGAGAAATTAGTCTCTGAAGTTCTGAAACTCCAGTTGTGATCACTGGGTGGGGAGGGTCACATTGAGTTAATCCACAAAAGTTCAATAGAGTTATTAGGGAAAATACCTTGACTTGAAGGGTTTTTTTTGTTTGTTTTTTATTTTATTGATTTTTGACAGAGAGGAAGGGATAAGGATAGAGAGTTAGAAACATCAATGAGAGAGAGACATCGATCAGTTGCCTCCTGCACAACCCCTACTGGGGATGTGCCCACAACCAAGGTACATGCCCCCAACCGGAATCGTACCCAGGACCCTTCAGTCCGCAGGCCAACGCTCCATCTACTGAGCCAAACCTGTTAAGGCTGAAGTTTTTGTTTTAACTGGCTCCAAGCAGCTTATTGCATGACTAGAGGCCCAGTGCATGAATTTGTACACCAGTGAGGTCCCTCGGCCTGGCCTGCGGGATCGGGCCGAAACCAGTTCCAACATCCACAGAGGGGTCCTGGATTCCAAGAGGGTGCAGGCCAGGCTGAGGGACCCCACTGGTGCACGATTGGGGCCAGGGAGGGATGCGGGAGATTGGCCAGCCAGGGAGGGACCACAGAAGGGCTCCAGAGCGTGTCCGGCCCATCTTGCTCAGTCCTGATTGGCTGGACCCCAGCAGCAAGCTAACCTACCAGTTGGAGCGTCTGCTTACTGGTGGTCAGTGCATGTCATAGTGACTGGCCGACCAGTCGACTGTCTGCCCCTTGGTGGTCAGTGCACATCATAGTGAGCATTTGAGCAGCCTTAGCATATCATTAGCATAATCCACTTTGAATGGTTGAATGGGCCAACTGGATGACTGGACACTTAGCATATTAGGCTTTTATTATATAGGCCTAGAGGCCTGGTGTACGACATTTGTGCACTGGGGAGGGGTGTCCCTCAGCCCAACCTGCACACTCTTGCAGTTGGACATCCTCTGAGGGGTCCTTAGCACTGTCGTGGAGGCAGGAGAGGCAACCGCCACCACCTCTGTGCTTGCCAGCCATGAGCCGGGCTTCTGGCTGAGCAGCGCTCCCCCTGTGGGAGGTCACTGACCACCAGGGAACAGCTCCTGCTTTGAGCATCTGCCCCCTGGTGGTCAGTGTGCATCATAGCGGCTGGTCATTCCACCGTTTGGTCGATTTGCATATTAGGGTTTTGTTATATAGGATACCTCTTTCTTGGACACTATGAAACCCGTGTGTGGTGTACATGCCTCATTTGGGTTGTCTCCCAGATCACCTTTCTCCCCTCAAGTTACATATTCTCTGCATCAATTAAGTTTCTTTTGATTGCACTTTATACGGGTGACTGCTGCGTATTTGTGTTTCTCACAATCATTTAATTTAGTTATATGTTTATTCTCAGTGGAATTTTTAAATAGACTGTAATATTTAAAGCAGTTTTAGGTTCACACTGAAATTGAGTGGACGGTACAGATTTCCCCTATATCCCCACTGCTCCACATATACGCTGCCTTTCACACTGTTAACATCCCCCACCAGAGTGGTACATTTGTCACAACTGATGAACTTACATTGACACATTACTATCACCCAGTGGCATTCAATGGGTTTGGACTGACATCTATCCATAATATGATAGTGTCATGCAGGGTACTTTGCACTGTTCTAAGAAATTCTCTGTGCTCTGCCTATCCATCTCTCCCTCACTCCAATTCTTGACAACCACTGATCGTTTTTTACTGCCTCATAATTTTAACTCTTTCAGAATGTCTTAGAGCTGGAATCATATAGTATATAGCCTTTTCATACTGGCCTATTGAACTCTGCAATATGGATGTAGGATTCTTCCATGTCTTTTTATGGCTTGATAGCTCATTTCTTTTTAACATTGAGTAATATTCCATTGTATGAATGCACTACAGTTTATCTATTCAACTACTGAAGAGCATCTTGGTAGCTTTCATGTTTGGGCAATTATGAACAAAGCTGCTTCAAACATCTGTGTGCTGGTTTCTGTGTAAACATAACTTTTCACCTAATCTGGGTAAATACCAAGAAGGGCAACTGCTGAATTTTATAGTAAGAATATGTTTAATTTTGTAAGAAACTGTTAAACTGCCTTTGGTAGAGGCTGTATCTCAGTAGAATCTTTTACAAATAAAAATGCCATCAAATGTCAGTAAAAAGACCAAATATAGATAAAGTAATTGTATTTAATAAAATGCCAAATCCAGGTAATACATTTCCAAAGTCTTTACAAACATTTTATGATGATATAAACCCTGACATTACAACTAATATATGTTATGTGTATTAGGTAAGAACAAATGGAGAGCAAATATTACTAATTCTTTTCAAGTAATCCTTTGGTTGGGGTAACAAATTGTCACGTATTACCATAAGAAGACTAAGCATTGTTAGAAAATATTATTGTGTGTAGGAAAACAGCTGAGCATAAACAACTTAGAACCAGTTAGAATATTTAGGGAGCTCTGATGACTAAGTCTAGATTCTTCTATGTGGGTTTACCCACATAATTTTCTTTCCAAACCATTTATCCCTAAAAAGTTGATTAAAATTCCATCTATAATTTGGGATTATAAATTGAATTTATTCATCCAAGGTTCTGATAAAGAACAAGCCTGTGTTCAATCATTTTAGAATCTCAGCAAATCCAACAGAGAATTACTTAACCCCCAGACTTTCTTTCGTGCATACAATATCGTTCATGGATATCATTATGCTTATTTAACTAATATCTTTACAGTATTTTGTAGCACTCTATGGGCTGATTTCATACATACTTCTATATAAGAACCAAATTGTCTGAAGCACATGATACCTCCATATGAGGTGACATATTTCCCATTACCACAAACAGGGGGGAGGGAGAAGTAGGGAAATGAATTCCCACAGTTACAAAGCCAGAATGTGGCAACGGCAGGCCTCGAAGTGAAGTCCTTTGGCTCCTGCAACCCAGGAGCTCACTTACTATAGGCTGAGATTGGTCAAGGTGAATATGAGGAATGAGCCACACACATAGAGGCTATTCTGTGAAACATGGGAACATGGTGATTCTCACTATACATCATGTAAGTTGTGAATAAGGCCAGAAATAAACAGAAGATTTTGGAACAGTGAAAAATATAAAAACCAGAAATTCAAAAAAGAAATGCAATGCATGTATGTATGTATGTATTGTAAGCAAAAATAATTTAATGTAGCAGATTAGGTGCATACAAAACCAATGAAGTTGTAGAGGAGCAACAGACAGAAGATACTACTGCTAGCTTTTAGGTTTTTTGCTACCCTGGTAGTGTTGAGAAAAAACATGCTGCTATTGCACTAGTTAGAATTATGAGAAACTACCTCTGAAATCACAGATTCCCCATAGTCACTGAGCAGGTTACCTTTAAAAAGCACACACAAAAGAGTGACAACCCTCATTAATACCTTCCTGCCCTCTGGAAGCATTTAGAAAAAACAGATTGTAGGCATAGTTCAGAACACAGAGATAGAAAAGAAGAACATACAGTCTGGTTGGGGTAAGAGCGAACACTGTTTTTACCTGAGAAAATATTAAAATAATATCACAACTATGATGAATAAGAATTCAGAACATACTCACTGGCCCCAGGCACACACACCAAAAAGCAAAACAATGCCAGGCATGGAATAGAAATATGAATGTAAGAAATTTCTTAAGTAACCTTTATCCAAAAGCCTTGGGCTAAGTATTATTCAGAATCCAGAATTATTCAAAATTTACAAACTAACACTCCCAGCTAAGTCTAGAGCTGGAGTAATCAAATACATTAATACTGCTGGAGCAAACCAATGACAACTCCACTGTGATTTAATAAAGATTACGAATAGCTTCTTGTCAATTCAGATAAAGGCAGATTTGGTTACCAAACAAGTCATAGAAAAGCTCTTGAATTTTAGGGGATTTTGTTTGCTTGTTTGTTTTGGGGATCTTAGAATTACAGATAAGAGATCAAACAGCTTTAAAATTATTAAAAATTGTATAATTAGAAAGCAAGAAGTTATGAAATTTAGAAAATTAGAATTTTAATTGCCTTATCTTACATCTTTATAGTGTTAAGGTTCTTCTGAAGAAGAAATACTTTAAGAAATAATTCGTTTTTCAAGTAAATGGATTTAAGATTTTAGCAGTTACAAAAGAATGCTCAACTTTTAGAATAATCACAAATTAAGGGGAAGTTTGACCTTTTCCTCTCAGATACACATATGAGGAAATAGTAGGATTCAGTAATAAAGCCATTTAAAATTTTGTAGAAAATATGATTTTAAATAAGATATTTATAATAAATGTATCAGTATTCTTGCATTCCTTCATACTTTTTTGGTGGAACTTCTATTTTAATTGGTAGTGTAATGTTTCAAGTTTACATGTACCACTCAGAACTATCTTCAAGGACTAATAAATCAGAGATGGGTGAATAGTTCAGGAAATATGTATATTTCAAAATGCTTCTTAATTACTGTAAATAGAAAACTATTCAGGTGTGTGTATTTTAGGTACCCAAATTATACAAGAAACAACTTTATTCATTCTTTTTTAACTTATATTCTTGCTTTGATATTAACTTTATCCCTTCATTAATGCACCCAAATTGAACATACTCAAATATTATCTCTTTTAAAATTTCTCTTAGGTAATAGACCTGCCCAGGTCATGCCCTTGATCTACTACATTAGAAGACATATAGTGATAGATGCACTTGCTCATTAATCAAACTAGGCAGTGCACAGAACTTGCAAGACGAAAGTGCCTTTAAATAGACTGCACTTTTTGTACCCAGCTCACCTTTACATAACCAAAAATAGTAAGAATCAGATGACTATCTACTATTAGCATCAGAAGATAGTGCAGTAAATTTGATACAATAAAGGAAGAAGGATATGGTGTTAGAAGTCTTAACTGCCAGAAAGCAAAAAAGAAATAATTTTTAATCAATAAATAAAAGAGTAGGGATATGTGAGATACTTTATTTTCTCAACAACCTGGTAGAAACTTTAAAATGAAAACTTACAAGGTAACAATGACTGAAATCCTTATGGCTTCCAAATAATGTACTGGAACATTTCTATTAAGGAAATAATCATGGTAAAATTGTCTTGAGAAAATTAAATTTATGCCCTTCTTTTTTACCTACCTCCAACACCATATATTTACCATATTTACGCACATAATAATAAATCTACTATATATGCTTTAACAAAAAATTGCAGTACAAATTTTGATATCATTAGTTTTAAATATTAATAGTTAAAAGTTACCAGTTTTATGAGAGACATATAACTGAGGCATACGAAAACATATGTATTATTACATGAATTTAGCTTTATATTTTGTATTCTTTTCTTAAATTGACTCTCTTGACAGTTATTCTTCTGCAAGTTTCAATAATGCATCTCCTGCTAGTACTTCAGTAAGAAACACAGGAGATGGTATGAACTCTGAAGACACACTGAGAATATGAAATGCAATATCGCCCAAAAGAAAAACGCAAATTCTTCTGCACACTTTGTATCCTTTTAACTTATAATAGTAATCACAACTTAATGTATTTCCCGGGGATCTCCCAAGGCACAGCCAAAGGCAATCAGTTCCTCCCAGCTAGTCACCAATGTCCTGTGTTTCTTTCCTTGCTTAAATGTTACCCTAAGCCTTTTCCTTTTATTTTATGCCTTTGAAATGGAGTGAACCTTTTCCCAAAAGACACTTATCAAGAAATTTGACATTTGCAACAATAAGAAGCAGCATGCACTGTGTGTTAATATGAGGGCCTGAAAGACTTGACAGGTGCCCCTTTAACGATTTGTGAGTCCACTTCTCTGGCAGTGTGTTCATTTATTATTAACATAAATGAAAATCTTTTAAATGACAGCACTCTTCACACTATAGAAGTATGGAAAACAGGTTACCATGGAGGACAGGCTATTCATTATTTT
This sequence comes from Myotis yumanensis, assembly GCF_028538775.1. NCBI lineage: Eukaryota > Metazoa > Chordata > Mammalia > Chiroptera > Vespertilionidae > Myotis > Myotis yumanensis. Next base: position 179,323,979 of record NW_027223752.1, read on the forward strand.
TCTGAGAGGTATAGATAAACATTATCTTTAAACTTACTTTTTTTCTCATTTGACACATGTACCAATCATGATAAACTACATGCTTTCTACAGAAAATGAACAGAGAAAAAAATTAAAGGTCAAAAAAAGTAATGAAAAACAAAAAACAACAAGATTAATTTAATCCTTCTGAAATATACAACTGACATATACAAATATCCATCAACAATCTTAAGTGCTTCCAATGATGGCAGAATTAAAAACCTTTGCTTGACCCTCAGATTTGCTACAAGTTTACATTCACCTACTCCTTTAATTCTACCTATCACTTTGCCAAATAACATTCAGGTTGGCCTTTAAATAAAATGGAAAAACTTGTAGATTCTGAGATGCAGGAAGGAAGCATATAATTCTGAAAAGTTTATGTCTTGATGGGCTAAATTTGAACTTTATCTAAGTAGGTTTATATATTGAGGATCCGGTAAAATTCTGATTACCTGAAATCAGGGCTGAAAAATATTCAGAAGTGTGAGAGGAATGTGGACCTGAAAGTAAAATGGCCCATAGGTAGTAAAGAAGATATTGTATCATAGCACTATTTCACAGCTAAGGAGTGTAGCCTTCCTTGGGCTACAGCATTACAATGAAACACATTAAATCTATGCCCTCTCATTTGTAAGATCAGTAGTAGTTGACCGGCCACCGAAAAAGTTTATAAAACCAGAAATGTTAAAAAATGTATTTCCATATGTTAAACATTTTATTTTAACCTAAAACACGTGGTGGTCCATTCATTCATCCATATTTTAACAATGACCATGGCCTTTAGAGTGAAAGTCTACATGTCACTCTCCTTCTTTTTTTTTTGTTTTGTTAATCCTCACCAGAGGATATTTTTCCATTGATTTTTAAAGAGTGGAAGGGATGGAGAGAGGCAGAGATAGACACATTGATTGATTGCCTCCCTCACCCGCCGCCTACCAGGGCCAGGGATTGAGCCTGCAACCCAGATATGTGCCCTTGATCAGAATCTTACCTGTGACCCTTCAGTCTGCAGGGCAAAGTTCTATTTTTTGAACCAAACTAGCTAGGGCTCCTTCCTCTTTCTTTCGAAGTCACACAGTAATGTATCTTCTTCATATTCCAGATTGAGTTACTTTAAAGTGGCTTTATAGATTAAAGTCCATTGCAAAGCAATCTAAATGTTGATTCCCTATGAACTTGCTCATTTCTCCCATTTTATTTTTCAGTGCTTTCAAAGGCTTTCTAAAACATTCTACTTGGTTTTGTTCATTGTTTACACTTGCATGTTTTATCTGTTTATCTAATATTCTACTAATTCACCTAATAATGATAATACTTATAATAATAATTACAACCAAAATAAATATATTTAGGGGAAAATGACTCATGAAAAGGAAGTGAGCAGACTAATGGGAGAGATGCTTGTCACCAGCATCACAGCTTTCCAGAGGGAATGAGGCCTGTGAGTTAATTTAGTGAGTATGTTAAGTGGGATCCTCTTATGATCCCAGATGATGAAATGAATGTTAAGTTCAGTAACCATGTTTTAAAGATGGGCAGAAAGTTAGATAGGAGTATGTGCTATCAATACAATTAATTTCATGACATGGTAATCTTCAATTATTTGGAAAATTCCCTAACTCACTGTACTTCTGACACTTGTGGTGGTACATTAATGAGGGATATATATAAATATATAAATATATATATATATATATATATATATATTTACATAAACCATTATTTATTCAATTACTTTTCAATTTAATTGTTTGTATATTCAATAACATATTGACTAAATTATTCTTTATTTTTATTGAAAAAGCTCTAAGTTAATCACAATTCCAAAGAATGATTTTAAAGACCATTACCAGATTTTAGAATTTGGTTAATGAACATAGTTATAGGGAAAACATAAAAGTCAGTAGCTACTGAAAATTCTACTGAAATCTCTAGGGAAATGTCATTAAGCTATATCAACATTTCCTTCTTGTGGTTTCATATGACTAAATTTAGGAAATAAGAGTTCACATACTATTACCAGTAACTTTGTCTGAAGTCATTTTAGCCAAGCTCAGAAAGAAAAATAAATGTAAAAAACATAAATTAGCATACATGTGTTCAGATAAATATATTTTCTTTGTAATATTTCATGCCCCTACTGGGAATTGAGTCTACAGCCTGGGCATGTGACCGAGAGTTGAATTGGCAACCTCTTGGTGCATGGGACAATGCTCAACCACTGAACAACACCAGCCAGGGCTATAAATGCATTTTATACATAATATTTTATAATCCTATGAGATCTTCACAATCTTCAAAACAATCCTCCAAGCAAATATCACTCATCATTTTACAATTCAGGAAAATGAAGTTTGTGGAAGAGGTTAAACAGCTGCCTAAAGTCATCCTTGTCTGCCCTCCTCTCAAATCTACCCAGCAGAGCTGCGTCCATGCACCTTAGCACTACATTACTCAGGAGTAGGTACAGTGTATCTTAAGAGCACCAGCAAAATAAAGGTACAAAGAAATATGCTATATACTTAACAAACTGTATATTTGCTGTTTAGTAATTTTTAAAAATTGACATATTTATGAATGGAGGGAAATATTACAATTTAATATTAATATGATTTCCTTTCTTCTAATTGTGTGGTTTAGTGTTGTTCTCATTTAAATTATAGTATATATGCCGGGGTGAAGTGGACCATGATAAGACACTACAATTTTCATTGCTCAGAGCTTCTGGCAGTCTTACTCTGACTCTGTACATTGTTCTATATTCATCAAAGTTACGTGAAGTAGCATCATTTGTGGCTGAGAAAATTCAATTACTTGTTCAAATTCACAAGACTAGTAAACAGCAGATATGTAATAATGTAAACTAAACGCATTCTGACTGCAATAGCCAAGTTCCTTCTAAGATATCATACTGACAAATAGTCTATTTGAAAGAAAGCCATAAGAGAAGAAGTTAAAAGAAATAAATGGGTTATCCTGGAGAAAAGAAAAGTCAAGGGATTACAAAACTGACTTCTGATGTATTTCCATGGTTAAAACAGATTTAAAATGGTATTACCCCCATGAGACAGGACTAACACCAAAAGATGGAAGGAAGAGTGGCAGATTTTGAATTAATCTAAAAACTATGTTGATAGTCAAAACTATTACCAGGGATATTTGGATAGAGACCCAGTAACTATGTTGGTGTGAATGAAAAGACTGTACAAGCATTAATGGTAGAGAGAAAGGTGTCTAGACTACTTATTCTCAAGCATGACTATATTTTGGAATCATCTATAAAATTTGATTTAATGTTTAGCAAACTTTTCCCCAGTCCTATCACTCTTGAGAATCTCTGAGGACAATGCCATAAGATGGATCAAACCGGGAATCATGAAGTAGGACATGAACAACAGCAGTTTTGAAATCTGGATTTTAGCAAGGAAACTCCTTCCATAGCATAATAATGTGAACACATATTAGGAGTCACAGTAAAGTCTTGCCTCTGCCAACTAATCCCTCTAAAGTTCAGATGCCTCATCTATACAGTGAGATACTATATAGTATATTGTAGAGTTAATGTAAGATCTAGCACAAAATCTATACAAATAGTAATTATTACTTGTATGATTCATTTCAGTGAAGTAGAAAGTACTGTAGAGAACTTTTTCTTTCTTTCCTCAGGCTCATGTGTGGGGGAGTGATGGGTAGGGGGAACAGTATATTACGCTGTTGCATAATTATTAACCTCTTTTCCTCCACAGATTTCTTTTGCATATATTTCATACCCTTGAAGCTTATTCAATGTGCTATTATTTTTATGGTGAGAAAGTAAGCTCAACAAGGTTATTAAAAGAAATAGCTTATAGGAACCAAGGTCAGCTGTATGTCCACAGCAATTCTAGAAGTTAATCCTGCTATAAATTCATTTAATTTTGAAGTTTGTGCCCATGTGAATCTGAAAAACAATATACATGAAAGCATAAACATATCTAAACACTCAACTATCCATGCTATTTATTTCATTCATTTTGTGACTGCTTCCTTTCCCTAATGCTTCTACGTTGAATAATTTCTCTTTTGTAAGATTACCAAGGTCTTACTCATGTTTGTATGAGGTCATATCCTTTCATGAATATCACGGCCTCTTTGAGGACTATAAGGAAAATACATGTCATAAAACTGGCTCACATAAATGCTTTGAGAACAAATATATATCCCATTTTATTCCAATACAAAATATTCAATTAAAACAAAACCATAAAACCAATATTTTTGTTTTTAAAGAAAGAAATATGGCAATGAATTTGCCAAATCCCTTGAATATGTATCTTTAAGATAACATTCATCTAGAACATTTAATTTCCATCACATTGGTTTTGAATCCTATTCTCATCTACAGTATTATTTTTGTTTATATGTTTGTTTAACTTTTCTTTTCCATTTTTTTTCTAGAGTGTGTGGAAGGGACAGAGGGAGGGGGAGATAAAAAGAGAAACATCAATGTGAGAGAGACACATCAATTGTGCCCTGACCAGGGCCAGGGATCAAACCTGCCACCCTTTGGTCCTCAGGCTGATGCTCTAACCACTGAGCAAAATCAGCCAGTGCTAGTGTATTCTTAATAATACTCTTTTATTTATCTATTGTCCTCATTTTAATTTCATTAAAATTTTCCCTCCAAAACCCCAAACCTGATGTAAAATGCACAATTGTTTTTGTTGCAAGCTTAGTTTAGATTTGATTTGCAACCTATTATCATAATTTAAAAACATTTTGGGAAATAGCTCTCAGGTTCCTATTCTATAGATACATGAAATGGAAGAAACATCTATATATATAAAAGCCTAAGTGACCGGTATAACCAGTTGACCAAATGACCGGCCGACTGGTCACTATGATGCAGACGCTCAATGCAGGAGCTGCCCCCTGGTGGTCAGTGCACTCCATGGCCAGCCAACCTCCTGTGGTCCCTCCCACTGGCCGGCCAGCCCCAATGGGCCGCAATCACAGGCCAGGCCGAGGAACCCCCACCCGTGCATGAATTCATGCACTGGGCCTCTAATAATATTATAATTAAGGACACATGGATTTTTATCCTGGCTCCATCTCTCAATATGTTGATATCCCTAGACAACTTGTCCTCCCTGCCTCATTTTCTCCCCTAAAGTTAATTAAATGAGTTATATTTGTAAAGCACTTAAAATATTTTCTGATATTTAGTAATGGCCTATAAATAAGCATGATGGATTTATTTTTGCATATTAGCATAGGGTCTGATATAATATGTACTCAATGAGTATATTTGAGGTCATTTATATCCACAATTAATTGTTCGTATGAGTATTAAACACAAACTCCTCAAGCTTCAATAGCCTCACCTTAAACACAGGAGAGAGAGAGAGATCCATCTGTTGTTCCACTGATTCATGCATTCATTGGTTGCTTTTGTATATGCTCTGACTGGGGATTGAACCTGCAACCTTAGCATCTCAGGACAATGCTCTAACCAACTGAACTACCTGGACAGGGCCTGTGATACCTATTTTGTGTCACACATTGCTATGACAATTATTCAAATGCTATAATGTAAGAGATTAGTTAAAAGAAAACTAAAGTGCTTTACAAGTTATTACTCAGTATTGATATTAACTCAATTTTTCTGTAATGTATTCTCATGTGTCAGGCAGAGGGAGTTTGCTTAACCCAGGAAGCACAATATTGGGAGACTTAGGGCTTCTCAAGGAGGAGATATTCTGTTCCAAGGATACTGCCTGGAAATATGGCTGACAAAGAAAAACATATTTAAAATAACATTCTATTTCATTTTATTGCACAAAAAGTATTAGCTATCCAAAGATTTTTAGTGTTAAATTAAGTAGTTCTTAGTGCATTACAATTTTCTGTATCTTATCTCTTTGCCTCTCACATTGTGAGAAATTATATTTGTACTCAACTGACTCTAAACGATCACAAATTCTAAATTACTGACATCTACAGTAGTAAAATTATTGAACAGCCATAGCATTTGTCCAGCATAAAATAGGGTTATAATTGACATTTATATACTTTAAAATAGTAGCTATCATATCTCACTTCCCACTGATTATCTTACATATTTATTTCCCCTTTTTATTTTGGAAAATATCTTTCTAAAGCAAATTTGTTAATCATAAACAGCCTCCAGTTAAATGCAGAAGTACTAAATCTTTTCTTCCCAGAAATATTTCTCAGAGTAAAGTTATAGCTCAATAAGGAAGACATATTTCCATCTTAAACTTAGTACTAAATGTTTTGCTCATGGTCTCCTAGCACATTTGCTGTTTATTGAGAAGAAACATTCGCATTTTCTGCAGTGGGCATTTAATACTAAGGTGAATTATTCTATTAAGAACAAGTTGAGTGTTTTCTTTACAAGTATACACACCTATATTTAAGCACACTGTGAGGTTACAACACACAAAACATTTCTTTTTAATATGTGCCCTTAGTCCTTTTTTTAAATTTTGATATTTTGTGATAAAAACATTTAACCTAAGATTTACTTTAAAAAAAGTAACTGTACAATATACTGTTGTTGACCAGAGGTACAATGTTTTATAGCAGACCTCTAGAGAAAGAGTCTTCATTCATTATAAGATACTTTTGGAAAAAACATTTGGTGTGTCTTTATTTTCAAAGACCATTTAACTACTTGGAATAAATAAATACATTAGCTGACTGCTTTCCATTAGAATATGGTGTTAGATTTGCAGAAATGTGTGTATGTGTGTGAGTGCATGAGTTTTTGTATTCAAACCTTCTTGAATACACATAATTCAAACAGACTAGGCAAGCTGAATCATGAATATTAAAATGCATTTTTCACATTGAGCTCAGCTTGATGTTAAAATAGTCTAAGATTAATTACTGCAAGAGATTTCTTCTTGAAAAATGAAATATTTAGTTATGTTTTCTAACTCCACTGCATCAGTAGGCTACTTTGGGACATGTCAAAATTTATTAGGATAAAATAAAAGCTAACAAGAAGTATTCTAAAACATAATAATCCTAAGTATATACCAATACTTCTTTTTTTGTTTTATGTTTTTAGTAATAATACTATTCATCACTGTATCCTTAGTATATAGTGTTAGTATTTGGAGGCTACAAGGATAGTTTTACCCATATGAAAAGTTAAAATGAAACAAGACTTCTTTCTTTTTTTTTTCTTTCTTAAAATGTATAGATGACTGAAATGTTGAAAAGTCTCCAGAAAGTGACAAAACATTTGTAAGCCTGTAGGAGTATATTATGATTGACTTATTAACAGGCCTAATGAAAACACAGTCACCCAAGAAGAGGTTTGTTTAGCCCAGAAAGCACAGGCTGGGAGAAGATATGAGGTCCTCCCAGCAAGAGGATGTTTAGTTACAAGAATACTTGCCTGGCAGTATTATTTTTTTTAAAATCATAAAGCGACTTAGCAAAAAAAAATCAAACAACTTTAATTCCTTCTTTAATTAACATGCTCAGTTAGCCGATTTGATTATATTTTGGCTGCCTCTGTGGCACCCACATGGAGACAAAACTGAATAATTTATCTGCTTGCATAGTGTAGTTAGCGTTCCTACAGTACAAGGATAAATTAGAATCCTGAGTCTGTACATCAGTCTCATAAACTCATTTTTTGGTGAGACTGCCTATGAGTGATGGATGCTTTGGGAGTGCTAAAAGGAGTTGATCATTCTGGAGGCTGACAATTAGACACTAGAACTTTGAAAAATCACTATCAATGGTGACATTTCCTCAGTAATGACAATAAAGTAAGCAGACACTTACACAGGTCTATGATGTGAGACACTACTGTAATTCCATCACATATACTAACAAATTCTATGTCCATAAGAGGCCTTTGAGTTACGTATTTTTGTTATATATCTTTTTTTTTTTTTTATGAAGAAGCTGAGTCAGAAAAGCAAACTTTAGAGGAAAGTGTCAAACTCAGACCTTTGGTTCCAGAAACTGTGCCCTGACTTCTATGTGCCAGAGTACTTCTAGAATAGTTATCAATATGCTCATTAATAGAAGGCTTATTAATAGCAAGCGAAATAAGTCAGTCCGAGAAAGATAAATATCACATGATCTCACTCATTTGTGGATTATAATGAACAACATAAACTGATGATCCAGAGACAGAGAAGCATCGATCAGATGCTCAAACCTCAGAAGGAAGGTAGGGGAGGGGAGGGATAAGGGGGAGAGATCAACCAAAGGACTTGTATGCATGCATACGAGCATAACCAATAGACATAAACACCAGGGGTGTGAGGGCATGAGTGGGGCGGGGGAGGTTATGGTGGGATAGGGCTTTAGATGCATCTAGGTTATCATAAAGGGAAATATTTCATTTTTATTACCGCATAATATTCCATTCTATATACATACCACATCCTCTTTATCCATTCACCTAGTGATGGACACAAAGGCTGCTTCTCTATCTTGCCTACTGTAAATAATGCTGCAATAAACATAGTGGTGCATATATCTTTTTGAATTAGTGTTCTCATTTTCTTTGGATAAATACCCAGAAATGGAATTGCTGGGCCATATGTTATATCTATTTTTAGTAATATGATAAGTCTCAGTACTATTTTGCACAGTTGTTGCACCAATTTGCAGTCCAACCAGTAGTGCAAAAGGATTTCCTTTTCTCCGCATCCTTGCCAACACATGTTATTTGTTGACTTTTTGATAATAGTCATTCTGACTGATGTGAGGTGGTATCTCTTAGATTTGCATTTCCCCGATGATTAGTGGTGTTGACCATATTTTCATAAATATATGCATAAGAAAATCCTAGAGAATCCATAAAAAATTATAGAATTAATAAAATAATTCAGTAAAGTAGCAGGATACAAAATTAATATACAGAAATCTGTTGTGTTCCTGTACACAAATCACAGACAATCAAAAGGAGAAATGAAAACGATCAAATTGGCAATTGCATCAATAAAATAAAGTATCTAGGAATAAACTTAACTGTGGAAGTAAAAGACCTATAGTGTGGAAACTATAAGACATTGATTAAAGACACTAAGGGGACACAAATAAACTAAATTAAATACTGTGCTCATAGGTTAGAAAGATTAATATTGCAAAATAACCATACTACCCCAAACAATTTACAGATTCAATGCAATTCCTATTAAAATATCAATATAATTCTTACCAAAAGCAGAAAAAATATTTACAAAGCTATAATAATCAAAACAGAATGGTACTGGCACACACACACACACACACACACACAAACACACACACACACACACACACACAGAAAAGAATAGAGAGGTAGGATATAAACCCTCACTTATATGGTTTATTAATCTATGACAAAGAAGATAAAAGTATACACTGGACTATTGAAGTCCCTTTACCAAGTGGTAATGTGAAAACTGGGTGGACACATGAAGAAAATAAACTGGACCTCTCTCTTACACCATATGCAAGAATAAACTCAAAAAGGATTAAAGACTTAAATATAAGGCCTAAAACCATTAAACTCCTATTTAAAAAAGCAGGAAGTAAACTATCTGACATCAGTCTGAGTAATATCTTTTTGGATACATCCCTTTGAGCAAGGGAAATAAAAGCCAAAAAATTTTTTTTTAAATGGGACTACATCAAATTAACAAGCTTCTGCACAGTGATGGAAAACTTTGACAAAACAAATAAGCAAGCTGCTGAATGGGAAAATATTTGCAAATAATATATCCAATATATCCAATAAGATATTGATATACAAAATATAAGATATTCATTCAAATCAGTAACAAAAAATAAACAATCCTATTAAAAGATGAGCAGAGAACATGAAAATACATTTCACCAAAGATCCAATTACTTCTTATTGTGACTTAGTTACCACAAAATACATTTTCAAACTTTCCTACAGAGAAGAATGTGCTAACAGAACATGTGCGTGACGTTTTTCCCAGCAATTACATTTCTCTAAGTCAGTCACTCTTGTTTTAGAGTTGCTAGGACTTTTTATTATCATGAATTAATCATCAAAAAAAGCTCTCTGACAATTCTCACACATTGGAGGATTTGAACTGGGAAAATGAGACTCCATTAAGGCAATGCTTTTCCTCTGTAATATTAAGGTCTGGTGAAGATTTTTTTACAAAAGATATATGTCAAATTTAAATCTTCACCAGAGGATATGTTTTCTATTGATTTTGAGAGAGAATGGAAGGAAGAGAGAAACAGAAATATCAATGTGAGAAACACCGATTGGTTGCCTTCCATGCATGCCCCAACTGGGGATCAAACCCCCAACCTTTTGGTGTGTGGGATGATGCTCCAACAAACTATGCCACCTGGCCAAGGCTGATATATATTTACTAGAGGCCTGGTGCATGAAATTCGTGCACGGGGGTTGGAGGGCTCCCCTCATCCCAGCCTACACCCTCTCCAATCTGGGACCCCTTGGGGGATGTCCAACTGCCAGTTTAGTTGGACATCCCTCTCACAATCCTGGACCACTGGCTCCTAACAGCTCACCTGCTCATAGCTGCCCCCCCGCTTGCTGGCCTGATCGCCCCTCACTGCCCTCTGCTTCTGGCCAGGTCACCCGTAACTGCCCCCTCCCTGCCATCCTGGTTGCTCCTAACTGCCCCCCACTGGCCTAGTCACCCCTCACTGCTCCCCCTGTCAGCATAATCGCCCCCAACTGCCTCCCCTGCTGGCCTGGTCACCCCCAACTGTCCCCCCCACTGGCCTGGTCACCCCTCATGGCCCCCCCACCAGCCTGGTAACCCCAGGCAGCATGCTGTTCAGTCATTTGGTCATCCCTCACTAACACCCCTGCCGACCTGGTCATAGGCAGCCATCATGTGAGGGTGTGGGGATTAATTTGCATATTACCTCTTTATTATATAGGCTATATAAATCTTAATATACAGATCTACTCAATATCTCTAAATTTATTGAAGAACTTACATATTTCCTCTTACTATTTCCCCACTAAAGAGAAAAGCACAGGTTTCAGCACTGTTTTTTATTCTGCAAAAACCTGCAATTATTTCCTTTCATACACATGTAGGGTCAGTATGTGCACATCTGATTACTAGTCCTTAAAGTTTGTAAGAAATATAAAAAACTTTTGGACAAGCTATATGTCACAGGTTCACGTCTATATTATAATTGCTGGATTTACAACAACTATCTGACCTTTTAAACACTTGATTTTAGGTCAAGACTTTATTATGAGATGCTTGTTATTGCCTTTTGAAATACTAGATAAATATAGACTTAGCACTTTCCCGATTGATGTCCTTTTATCTTTAGCTTATGAGCTCTTTCCTAATTCTCATTCTCAGATGGGAGCATCTTCAGATTCAACCAATATTTCTCAACAAAAAATCCAATGAAAGAATTTGATTACAGGCTGAATTACAAATATTTTAGATTCATTATTGGTTCACCATCAATGGTGATTCACGTCAGCCTCCTAAAAGGCACATTTTAATATGGCCTCTATTACTTGACTATTCAGGGAATATTTTGAACATCGTTGTGCCAGGAAATGCACTAAGAAATTCAATTAGTGAAAATGTTTGGGACTTCATCAAACTCCTCAAGTGGATGATGCTCTTCAGAAGCTTCATTTTTGTATTGTGTATCAAGCCTATTGTTATGGGTAAAACACTTATGTAATAGTAAGGATAAAAACTTGCATGACCTTACCCCCTTAGATAAGAAATAGCTCAGTAATTCCTATGTACAAAACAGACGAAGAGCCTACGAGATACATAGAGTAATTTCTGAGATGGCAATTACCTCAATATTTCAGCTTTCTGACTCAACTGCTAAATATTTCTCATCAATAAAGATCCAAGAGTTTAAAGAATTAGAGAGGCACTGCCCTCATGCCCAAAGGCCCTGCTCTAGCATAGTCAGTCACCATATTTCCCCCGATGCCATGTGACATGACAGCCAGTGCATCAAGGCAAAGGGGAGGGACTCCAGGGCCTGGTTTTCTTAGATCACTTTTCTTTAGAGAGGACCATAGCTGCCTTTCATAACAATAACTGACAAATCTCATTTAAAATAAAGATGCCAAATCCTCTTAAATTAGTAGAAGCAAAATCACAGGGTAGAATCCATTGTGTCTGCATTGTAACCTGCACTCTAAGTGAATTTTATGTACACCGCACTGTTTAAAATAAGTCTAGTGCTGAATGCCAGAGTCTGACATTTCCATCTTAGATAATTATTTCCTTTTAGCTTCCTTGCTGAGAATAATCCATATGTTTATACTATCGTCTTCAAGATTTGACAAAGAAAAAGCTTGTCTCTTGTGCAGATTTTATCTTCACATATAAAATACACTTTCTGAAGCAGATTTGATGAAACCATAAATGATAAGAGAGGAAAAAGAAAGATAGTAAAAAAAAACCCCAGATAACAGTTAAAGACAGAAATAGAAATAAATTATAGAGAGTGACACAGGTTAATATTTACCCCAAAGTTACTACATGCAAGTTGTATTTTATATGCAGGATGAGGCTGGGGTTCATGATGATAAGCCACTCAGTCAAAGGGAAAATTAGGTGAAATTTGCTAATTTTAAATGTGGAATATTTGTGAGAGTATCTGCATCAATTCTCATCACCTCCACTTATTATTTAGAGAAAACACTCAGCCCACTTTAACAATTTTGATTCGTGATTTAACATGTCATGCAAAATGTGTCTAACTCAAAGATAATTATTGCCCTGGAAACTAAGAAACCATTCTATTCATAACAGTTATGTTTCACCCTTATAAAACGCAACTATATTTTGATCCAGCAGCACCTGAACCAGTCTCTTTCTTTACTTCTGATCATTCTAAGAAAACATAGTTATGTTTATCTCCTGTAGTTCAATATTATCAAACCATAAATGAGCAAACATGCATGCAGAATTCAAAAGAATGCCTCCTAATATTTGACCTGATTACTCCCAAATAATCTCAGTACAGCTTCTTAAACAGGCCTGTCCTCTATTAAGGGAAAGAATTAGGCTGTCCTACTTAGGAGAAGGCCAGGACATGAACCTTTGTTTTAAACTATAAAAAGATAGTTGATTTTGTCCCAATTTCAATCTAATCCATTACAAAGCTAGAATGAAAATAGACAAATACAATCAAATAAAGTAAAACTTAGTCTGTTCTATATTTTCCCTAAATTTCAACAATTGATTTATCTGAACAAAAACCCAAACAACACAAAAACTCTGAGAGAATATAGATGGTAACTTTTTCATTCCTTCTGAGTGCAACGATAATTGTACACAATGTCTGTGTGTTTTTAAGAACTATTGCATGCATTTGAGGAATAGAATTCACGGATTTTCAGTAATTCATGTAAAATATGCTAAGAGTTTTAGCTTATTATAAGTCTATCATGTGTCAATATTAATGAGTACATACCTCTCTTCCAATAGGGGGAAATTAATTAGTATTATTATTTTAGAATAGACTTTAGAGATAAAATAGCTAGGGTAAAATATAATAATATAGGCTTAAGTAGTGGTTGCTCTATAGTAGGTACTCTATATAGCAACAGATGATAAGTACTTGGTTTATGTTAACTGATTCTTCATATTACCCTTATGAGGAAGATACTATGCTGTGTGTGTGTGTGTGTGTGTGTGTGTGTGTGTGTGTGTGTGTGTTCTCTATTTTTCAAATTAAGAAAACACACCTAGAACATAATGGAACCTTAATTCAAAGCCTGTCAGTCTGACTCAAGAGTTTGTGCTCCTAGCCACTCAAAAGGGTTGATTAATTCCATAATGTTTGGGGTTAATAATACTACAAAGGATTATGAAATTTAGTAGGAACATTGATTACATGATAATTTCTAGAGATGCAGGATAACAAATCTGGAAACCATGCCTACAGAGTACCAGATGAACTGGGAATATCAGATTTTAAAAGGAAAGATACCAAAAAAGGAATGTGTAAAGTTTTCACATATTTCAAGGAAAAGAAAAAAAAGGGAGATTAGATATATTCAAAATATAATATCACTAAAATGAATATTTTAATTTTCTTCCTAAAAATTCCCAAATTCCATCTGAACTTATAAATGGCAAAAAGTACAAGTTATGCCTACATATCCCACAAGTTATTTTATGGTGTTCAAATTTAGTATATGCTTTCTAATTAGATAAAAATCCATCATATATACTACAAAATATAACTATTTATGGCTTTTAGGTCTTTCCATAATCTCTGTTCTGGTTTTAAGAGTGTTGGTTTTTGTTAGTTAACCTCTAATTGAGCTATCTGCTCAGACCCCAGGATTCATTTTTAATTGAAACATCTATTAGAACATTGAAAAAGTAAGAAGAAAAAACCCCACAAATTGATGAGAATCTTCAAAGAATTAAATTAGAATCCGAGTAAATGTTGAATGGTGAGACTGAATTTCAAAGGCTTACAATTCTTGTTTATCAAAGCTAATGGGAGAAGAAGGATGAGGCTGGGTGAACAAAAAGGCCTGACTGGAAAACTAATGTGAAGCTGAAACTCTCCAGGCACCTCTGACAGGTGGATTTTACATAATTGACAAAGGGATTTCCCATTTTCTTCTGAATTTCCATTCTGCTTGTTGCCTCCTTATCTAATGCGTCAAATGTTTGTACTTTTTGATTACTGTTGGAAAATATATTTTAAGAATATAAAATGAGAAAATCATATGTTTGCATTTCTAGAAAAGTTCATTGAATCTTTTTGTTTAAGTTCATTGAATCTTGACAGAAAAAAAATAATATACTAAAAACATAGGTAATTGAAAAGTTTATTCTGAATGTAATTAGTAATACTTTCACTAAGTTTAAATTTTTTTTTCAATATGTATGTCTTTTTTTCATTTATAGAGGTCACATACTATATCTACAGGAAAAAGTAAGAAAAAAAAACACATTAAAATGTGCTTTAAATGATGCATGTTGGTCATTAAAATAAAGGTAGAAACTAAAAGACCATTTGTTGAGACCAGATGATATATTTACATTTTCTTTTACTTAGCTTACAGGCTGGACTTTTATTTTAGTACTTGAGTACACTGATGGGGTTCAAATTATCAACTTTTCGGTAAGACAATATTGTCCAAATTAGCAAAAGGGAAAGTTAGCAAAGAGAAAAACCTTAATAGCATTTTAATGGTGTATTCTGATAATGGCCTAATCAGCATTTTACACAAACCTATCCTGTAAAGTGGGCATTAGGTTTTATGCTTGAGAGACTTGAAGAATACATCCCATTCCGTAATGTAAATACAATCCCTGCTCAAAGACTCTTCTTGAATTCCAGCAAGATGTTCTTAGTGAGGCCCCTGATCTGAAAGTTATGATGTCATTACGTCTTTCATTTCACCTTCCAAAGATGTTATCTCTACAACACTTTAATAAAACAATAACATGTTGTTTTCTTCAATAAAAAACTGCTGAGTGACTTTGACCAGCAAGTAAGTACAAATTAGTCACTTCCAAAAGTTTGGTCTCTTGGAAAAGTGTACTTTCTCATTGTTTTAGAATAGGATAATTCAGTCTCCCTCCCTCTACTCCTCCCTTTCTCCCACAAAAATAAGACAAGCCTTGTATTTTAAAAATATCAAACAGAATAGGATACAAAGTAAACAATAAATATATCAATCCAATCCCTCAACCCCAAGTAGGTAAGAGTTCCACTCCCCAGAGACTGCCATTCTCAATATTTTCTAGAGAACCCTTAATAGAATTTTTGTGCATATATGTCCATGTGTACATATACAGTGTTACACAGGATGAAACTACATATGCCTTTCTGTGTCTATTTTTTTTACTAGAGGCCCAGTGCACGAAATTCATGCACGGGTGAGGTCCGGAGCCCTGGCTGGTAATTGAAGCGCAAGTGTCTGGCGTTGAAGGGCAGGTCCCCGCTGACCTCTGGGCCCTAGGCAGCACCTGGTCCCCTGGGCCCCTGCAGCGAACCCTCATCCTGAGTCACAGCACCCAAGTCCCCACAAGGAGATGTGGTGAGCGCAGCTGGACGCTGCAGGCGTGCTCTCTCCCGGCTGGCCTTGCAGTCTGGCTCTTGCGAGAACCCACAGGGAGCCAGATTGGCCCCTGAGGTCCTGGTGGCTGCGGCCTGGCTCACCTGGAAGGTGCCACGCGGGTGTGGGTGGGCTCCTCGTGGGTGCCTGGCACCTGAGCACAAGGGCTTTCCTGGCGTGCAAGCCCTGGCGTCCTGGGGGAAGGTAGCAGGGGGAGTGAGAGCGAGCTCAGTGGACACTCCGCATGGTTGGATTTCTAGGAACAGGATTGCTAGATCAAATCTTTTATTTTATTAAATGTTGACAGAATTTTTCCAAAATGGCTAAAGCAATTTACATTTTTACCAAAAATATATGAATGTATCACCTTCTGTGTACCTAAGCAACAGATAATTAAGATGCTACTGAATGTTTGCAAACTTGATGGACATTATGTAAAATTTTACTGTTTATTTCACTTGTTTTCTCTGAACACCAAAGAGTTGGGGCATGATTTATATGTCTTGCAAACAGTTTATAATTATACTAGAGACCTGATGCACAGAAATCGCGCAAGGGGCTCGGCCCTTGCAGCTGCAGCAGCTTGCCTAGGCCCTTGCAGCCCCGGCTTTGTCTGGAAAGACATCGGGAAGATCGTTTGGCTGTCTGGTCTAATTAGCATATTATGCTTTCATTATTATAGATTTTAATTTGTGCCCCAATAACAATCATCTTCCTTTTATTAATGGTTTTACATATATATTTGAAATGTGTTTGATCATAAATTTGTATTAATATTTTATGTTTCAAATGATTTTTAAAATATTTTATTATATTTCACCTTATGGGCTATTCTTGTTTTGTCTTACTTTGTTGGATTTTCTTTTGTACCCTAAACAACATACAAAAATAGACAGATAAATAGATTATGTATATAATTAATTTTCAACTTCTCAAGAAATAATATTCTAACCCCTACCTACAATGAACAATTAGAATTTGTCCAATTAAGCTTAGAGTATTTTCAATTATTTTACCCTGTTTTACCCCATCACTCATTTAGTTTAGGTGAGCATTTATTTTTTCTTAGTGTTTATATCTGTAAACATAGTTATAATTCTAACATTTTATTTACTCAGGTAATTTTTATTGAAAAAAATTAATTATCTCACATTTTCCTTATCTCCTCCTCTCCATTATACAATGTTTTCACTATAACCCATGTATTTATGAGTATTCTGTAATCAATATGTATTGTAATTCTTGCACTGCAGTTAAATGGTTCAATCATTGTATATTTATTTGGTGTAGTTCTTCCTCAATCACTTGTTAGCTGAAATTTATTCTCTAGAAACTTCTTATCAATTCATAGAAAATATTTATGTAAGGCTTTGAATATTTTTATTATTTTGTCGCAATCATTTGCAATAGCATGAATGGACCTGGAGAATATTATGCTAAGCTAAATAGGCCAGAGAAAGATAAGTATCACATGATGTCACACATATGTGGAATTTAATGAAGAAAGTAAACTGATGATGAAAATAGATCCAGAGACATAGGACCATGGAACAGACTGATGAATTTCAGAGAGAAAGTGGGGGTGGGGGTGAGATTAACGGGGGAATTTATAGGCATATATGATAGCCCATGGACATAGACAATGCTGTCATGAAGCTTTGGGATGGGTGGGTGCAGGGAGAGGGGGGTCAATGGGAAAAAAAAAATAACAGAAAAACGAGGGACATATATTCAACAATAAAGAGAATTTTTTTAAAAAATTAGTAAGAATCCTCAAAATTCTTACATTGAACGTCATTAGGAAGAAATGTGAAACTAATGGGATTTTTGTCCTCTAAAATGACTAGATAATAGTTTCTAGATGTCTGAAAGAGTTTTCTACCTGGCCAGGGCCTCTATGTTATTTTTGTTTGTTTGTTTTAAATTCTAAAATTTAATCTGTATATCTAGAAATAGCATATTTATGTTTTACCATTTATGTTCTCTTTTGCAGGGTTTTGTCTTGTTTTGTTTTTGATACAGTGCTGCGGTCATATTGCTCACTTTCATATTTTATTATGAAGTTGCATATAACACAGGTTTTGGGTATGACTGGGTTATTTTAGCCTTTACTTATTCTCTGCCATCTGAGATTGGCAGCCACATACTACTCACAGGGCAGATGTCTTGTGTTTGCCACATCAATGGTGATTCAACATGATTTATTCTATTCCACCAAGCTTCTCTTGCCAAAGCAGTTACAGAAAGCTCCCAAAGCTAGCCTGTTCAGCTTCCTGATGTTCCAAATAAAAGATTGTTGTCTTTCCTGCTCAAACTTTGTAACAAACTTGAAAGAATTATGCTCCCGCTGGTTTTACTGAGATCAGCATTCCAGGGCCAGTTTATAGCTGTCCTCAGGAACCCTGAGGCCTTACAGGCATTTCTCAGCTCCTCCTCACTTGTTTCAGTTCATTGATACAGGTGGACCTTGTTTTATACATAGATATTTTTTTCTTGTCATTTTTTTGGCAGGCAGGTGAGGGGATAGATTCCATCTTTAGTCCATTTACAATAAAAAATTAACAATGAACAGGTTTTTATAAGCCATATTGCTAGTTAATAAAATATATTAGTAAAGATGAAAACACTTTTTGTAACAAAAATGTAAAAATTGATCTTATTCTTCCTGCTATGTAATGAATTATATATTTAATTTACAGTGGGACTATAGATCCAATAAGATATAATTTAAAGAAATGTATTTTTAATTATTTTGTCTGTTTTCAGATTATGTTTAATCAGCTTATATTATGCTGATATAAAATTTAATGGTATGACTTATGTAAGAAACTGAAAATAATTTATGTTTTTAGTGTAGATATATATGTGTGTATGTCTGTGTATGTGTCTATACATGTGTTTCATTTGTAAACAATCTTGAACATATATAATTTTTAACCAAAGAAACATGTTTTTGCTGCTAAAAAATAAAAACAAAAACTCCTTTAGGGAAAAAACACACACATGTTTTTTAGTTTTCAAGAATAATGGATTCTATTTAAAATTATACCTGACTATAAGAAACCAGTAGCAGGGTTCCCCAACATGTTTACTCAAATTATGACAATTTTCAAATATTCTTAAAATATTTTTGTTCCTTTCTCTGTGCAATCTAGGGTATTGTTGTTTTGTTTTGTTTTGTTTTGCTTTGTTTTGTTTTAATGTTTGGGGAAGGATCAGAGAAGATGCATGGTCTGTTGAGCAAATTTGGTTGGGGATAGACATGTTTAAAAAATTCACAGAACTGCCTACGCAGAAGAAAATGCTGACTGGCTAAAATTTATATCCTAAAAATAGAAACCAAATAATTGATAAATCCACATATCTTTTTTCCTCTTTGCTGGTGTACACAGCTTGCCTTATTCGCACTGATCCCACTATCAAATGCACAAACATTAACTACCAGAGTTAGAGATTTGGAGATTTTTTTTCTCAAATTTGACTAAATAGACTGTATGTTTTAAAAAGCAAACAAACAAGCATAGACATGATTTTTAGCAGTTGCAGTTTAACTAAATATTTTTCATTGTAAAGCAGAAATTTTGTCTTAACACACATTCACAATAGAACTTATTAAAATCGAGATTCAGTCTTAAAAATTAATCCTCTCAAGTTCTTTCTGAATTACTAAGTAGACTCCAATTAAGAGAAACTACTGTCATTTTTTGCTCTTTTCTATTTGCTGGTTCCTTTATTTGTTGGTTTTCTTTATTGCTTATCAAATAGTGTCTGTTTGAAAAAACGTAGTTATCTTCCACTACTTTAAGGTACAAAAAGTGTTTGTGAACTAATATATAAACCTTAACTATCAGAGTTAGAGATTTGGAGATTATATGTTTTCGAAAACTAACTAAAAATAAATTGTAGAAAACTTTCATTAATAATTTTAGAGGTTCCCTATGTAATGTCATTCATATTTTCAATGATAAAATATTGGGTAGTTATATAATTTATCACTTACAATATATTAAGTTATAGGGAGTAACTTTGGAACATGCAGTGATTCAGCACATTGCAAAAAGGTTTACATGGGTCATTTCATTTAATACTCATATTTGTGTGCTTGTGTTAACTATGCTATGATAGTTATGGCCATGTTACAGATGATGCAATTGTGCCTGAAATACATTTGTTCAATTTCCAATGACTAATAACTGTTGAAGCGATATACAGTCTTGACCTAGCCTAGATAATGCTCTAAAGTAAACCACTGGGCCACACAATTTGTTGTATTTAAACAGCAAGCTCCAATGTGTAATTCATATGGACTCAGATTATCTAACAGCCTCACATCAAGACAAGAAGGAAGAAAAACATACAGTGAACTTAGTTCAAATACACCAGCAGTAAAGTGTTGAAGTCATATCTGCACAGTCTTCCTGCAAGTGCATCCATGCCCTTAATCCCAACACTGCAAACCTACTTATCGCTGATGTCCCGGGTAGGATCACCCACTCCATAGTCCAGCCCAGATGTGCTTAGGTCTATTCATTCACATCAGCCCCACCAAAGAAAAGAAAAGAAAAAGTAAACCATGTTGAATTAGAATTCTGACCTATTTGTGTTGAGGAATATAATATTTAAATCACTGGCACAAAAATGTCTTTAATTTAATCAGATTTTCAAAATTTTGATAATTTCCTCTTTTGAAAATTTAAAGGGTTTACCATAGCTGTGTCATACAAGCAACTGCATCAAAAATTAAAACTTGTACATATATGTTCTTCCAAATTAACTGATCCACCCCTTGACCCGTATCTGAGTCACCATAACTTCCTAACTTGTTATTTTTCCTTGACCTCTTCTTTTGTATATCTCTCATTGTTTTCTTTCATTTACTCCTTTTCTCTCTTTATCTATTCATTTTAGGGATTTTGTTCATATTTTTAATCTGTCAATTTACACATTACTTCCATTTTCCTTATCCAGCCCATACATGATCTTTCTTTTGCTGAGCTCAGAGGTTAAGTACTCAGATTCTACCCAAAGAATGACCTATATTTCTGGCCCCTCCAATCTCACTCCAAAATATTCACTGAGTGTACAATGTAAAACTATTTACCTGCCACACAGATTAAAAGTTGCAGAATTAGGATTTAAACTAAACTCTGACTACAAAACCTGCACAAAGATACACAAGAGATTCAAAACTAATTCTTAGGTTATAGAATCAAAATGACACTTGTCAATAGGAAGGATAAATAGAGCATCGATCTGTCTTCTCTGGTTGGCTCTTACCACTATTAAAAAAGTTATCCATGTGAGACATATGTACTACTCTTTGTAATACTTTAAACTAGCGGTTCTCAACCTGTGGGTCGCGACCCCTTTGGGGGTGGAACGACCCTTTCACAGGGGTTGCCTAAGACCATCGGAAAACAGATATAATTACATATTATTTTGTTATTAATCACTATGTTCAATTTGTAACAATGAAAATACATCCTGCATATCAGATATTTACATTACAATTCATAACAATAGCAAAATTACAGTTATGAAGTAGCAACAAAAATAATTTTATGGTTGGGGGTCACCAAGACATGAGGAACTGTATTAAAGGGTCGCGGCATTAGGAAGGTTGAGAACCACTTGCTTTAAGCAATAAAACAAAATTTTAAAAAAAGTTATCCATGTAAGAAACTAATTTAAAAACAAGTATTTTATTTGCCATTGTGACATCTAGAGATATTTACCTCTCTTTTGTATTCCTAAGGAAAATAAAATTATGTAGGTGTATATTGATCATGATTACACCTGAATTTTAACTTAATAGTTTTAAATATTCATATCTCTTTAAGTTAAAATCCTATTACAATACCATTTTATTTTAAGAATTCTATTTTATGGTGACACGAACTTGTAAAAACATTTTTCAAATAAAATTAAGAAATTTTATGTGTTTTGTAAAATTCTGATTTGACCCAAAAATTATTTTCAAGAATGAAGCCATACAGTGGTACCTAAACAGGAACTCAAGGGATAGCTGCAGATAATTGAGGCTGCCTCCTCTAAAATTTATCGATTACACATATTTTTCATCCTTAATCCCTGTGAATCAACATCAAGTCTATTGTTAAATTTGCTTTTGTTTTACAGTCTCTTCTTATAGTTTGAAGGAATTAATTTATTGTTAACAAAACATCGCAAAGAGAAGTGGATGTAGGAGTTTGGAAAGAAAATATGCTCTATATTTAACATCCACATTACTTTAGCATATTTGGAACACATTTAAAAGGGGAAGGTAGTACTTTACACAGGGAATATGATGCTACTAATTTCAAGGCTTACACTTGACCCTTCTGGTTTCCTAATTATTGATATTTTTGTCCCATGTGATATAAATTGGCTGTATACATCGAAAAATTACATAACCTATGTTATTTATATTTAAAGTAAAATAAAATAAAAAATTCAGTCACAGTAGTCACCTTTCAAATGTTCAATAATTGCAGGTGACTAGTGGCTACTGATGGCCAGCACAGATAGAAAACCTTTCATTATCATGCATCGTTCTACTGGACAAGAATGAGAAGTAGAGAAAATCTGTCATTTTGCTATTTAGTCACAGACTTATTTAGTAATAAATATTAAAACATGTGCCTTATCTTTCTGCCTTCTACAGTATATTTAAAATTTTATTTTCTCTTCTTTTTGGATCTCTACATGCTTTTGTACAA
This sequence comes from Myotis yumanensis, assembly GCF_028538775.1. NCBI lineage: Eukaryota > Metazoa > Chordata > Mammalia > Chiroptera > Vespertilionidae > Myotis > Myotis yumanensis. The sequence continues at coordinate 179,346,776 of NW_027223752.1, forward strand.
AATTACTATTTAATTAAATGTATATAAGCAGCATGATAGATAAATGTAGATTGCTGAGAGTGAATTTGAAGCAATGTTAACTCACAATGTTTTAGCTAATTTGTTTTCTGAGGCAGGTAAGTGTTTTGTATGCTTTTTTCCTCATGTTTGTCACAAGAATTATTTTTAGGAACAGCTCACTCAAAGCACTATCACTGACAAAAAGATACAACAAAACTTTGGCCAACTTCTAAAGTGGCTGCATTTCAGGATTCCTTCCAAACATAAAAATTGTTTGGAAAGCATTCCAGTTATAAGATAAGTAGCTCACCATTAATTTTTTATACTTGATGAATATTTTATTTTGGAAAGCATCAATTTTGTTATTATTTATAAAACATGATAATTTTGGCTGAGTTGCAGTGAAAATTCTTAGGAAACCCATAAACATACTAGTCATGGCTTCATCAGTTAAATGGGAAACTATAAATATACTGGTCAATTCTAACACTCTCTGGGACTCACATTATGTATGCGACAAAGTGTAAATTCCTCAGCGTTACTCAATAAATCCAGTATGTGTCTACCATATACCTTGTCCAAATTTTCCACCATTGGTACCCATATACCCCTAAAGATCTTTTTACTATCCATCCTCTACTGTTTTCTCTTCAAAATAATTTTATTTTTTGCATCTTGCCAATTATCTAGGTCCTAGCCAATTAGGCCATTTAGGGTTTTCTGGCACCTTGCAGTGCAGGATCATGTGCTCTCCACTCACAGGATCTGAACAAACAGCCTAAAATAGTTGCAATGCTTTCCCTCTCCTCCACCTTCTCTCTCTCCCTTTTTATATATGTGTGTATAACTCATATCATATAAAATTGGTTTTCCTGCTTCCCTTATCACACCTTTACTGTGTGCATTTTCTTCACAAAAAATTATTATAATACATCACACTTGACACACCCAGAATATTTATAGTAAAAGACAATAGTTATTTACTATTTATTTATTTGACAATTCCCCACTGGACAATATATTTTATTCCAAATTTGCTTTCATAAATAATGATCTGTTGTGCACTCTAACACACTGTACCCTGGTTATATTTTGATAATTAGTTTCTAGTATTATAGCATATATACAATGAGTTCAAGGGCTATATGACTTGCTCATATCTATATCCACATGCTTGGCAGTGAATCTAAACATCTTTGAAACCTAATTTTAAATTTATGCCTGAAATACCTGATAAAAATACAGTAACTACTTTAGAGATCAGTTCAAACTATATGTTTTTGACTTAAGAGAAGATTATAGTAATAAGAAAAAATAAAGGTATTATAATTTATAACCTGATAAATATATAATTTAGTTTTCTTTTCCCATTCATGCCTAAGGATTTTTCATTTTATTGGTAATACACAAGTATTAATTGAATGTCATAACTTTTCATTTGGAACTCTTAATATTATAATTCTGTTCAATAAACATGTGTGGTTTAATTAATACTGTTGTATAATGGAATGGAAAGAAATTCTGAGTTACAGACTGTAATCAGCCAAACAGAGCACTTGCACCTCAATATTTAGACAGTTTTCGGCAAAGAAAAACTCATGAACATTTACTTAAAGGAATTCTGTATTTGTGCTAAAATAGCAGAAGCTTACTTTTTATCAATAATAAAATGAATTTAATTTATATTAACAATTACTGAGATGTTGGAAAGAATCAATTGTATTATAATAGGAAACATTTTTAAATGAGAAATAAAACTGCTGCTAATTATTAAAAGATTGACATTAATTTGACAGATTATTTAAGATACTAAATAAAATAATAGTATCATTACATACCTTTATATATTTTTATCTCATAATATTTTAGGAATTTGATTTATCACAGGGGTAGCTTAATCTCTTAGAGATGTTAATTTACTTATCTAAATACATTTATTCCAGTTGAATATGTCAGTTAATTTTCGGCCACACTCAATTTCTCCTACATGGCTTGTATACTAATTGACCAAGACTGACCACCTGTTTCAGCAGTAGAAGTTCATCCATAAGTACTACTTATTCAATAGTTGTAATTATGTAACTACATAGATAAATATTTTCTGTGAATATGACTGTCAATGTAAACCAAGATCACCCTTTAAGACCCTGCTTTTGGGTGACATGTTTGAAGAACAATTCATGGTAAATATTAATTTTACTATCTGTGTGTGTGTGTGTGTGTGTGTGTGTGTGTGTGTGTGTTATGTTGGTATGAGGAAAGAGAAGCTTTGTGCTATGCTGAGATCTGAACAATAGAGAAATACTAGAAGCTATTTGAGTGACAAAAGTGAGAAATAAAAAATGAGTCCCAGAATTAGAAGCTTGAAGACTTTGAAGGGAGAACTGTAGTAACTAGTGAGAAAGTTTGACTAAGTTTTGCTGTGTGGAGTGGAATATGACCCTCTCCATAGTTATCTACATTGCATGCTGATGATTTTAAAGATGGATTGATTTTCAAGTTGATAACTCATGGTGAGAGCAAAAGCCACCTAACCAATCTAGTGATCTTAGAGTACACTTGAATGGATAAAACATATCTGGTCAGGGCTAGAGTGAATAACATGTCAAAACCATTTGAAAGCAAAAAGGCTCACATATTGGACAAGTAAAAGAAGGCAGTTCTTACAGTGGACAATGGATCAGACACACACACACAGAAGTAGAGGCCAAAAGAAAGATGAATCTTTAGAAAGAGCAATATATCTAGCTCTCTCTCTCTCTCTCTCTCTCTCTCTCTTTTGTTGTGTTTTGTTTTAATTTCCATTTCTGGGTTCTGGGTCCTTGAAGCCTGCCTCATTTTCTGTCCCTAATAGTCCCTGAGACATACTAAGTGATATTTACTGTAAATATTGTTTTAATTGTGTCAGAGAGAGGTTTTGTGATTTTTGCCACTTAAGAGATTTGACAAAACAGCAGCTTCTCCCCCAGTATGGCTCAGTGATTGAGTGTCCACCCATGAACCAGGAGGTCACAGCTAGATTCCTGGTTAGGGCACATGCCCAGATTGTGGGCTCAATCCCCAGTAGGGGACATGCAGGAGGCAGCCAATTAATCATCCTCTCTCATCATTGATGTTTCTACCTCTCTCTCCCTCTCCCTTCCTCCTTTCTCCTTCTCTCTGAAATCAACAAAAGAAATACCAAAAAACAAAACAAAACAAAAAAACAAACAAAAGCTTCTCAGTCAGTAGGGAAATGCCTGAGAAAAGAACCTGTGTTTCTCACTCTCAGTTTAGCCTCTGTCCATTATACTATGCTCTGGCTACATCTTTTCCCTTCTATGATACAAAAAAAAGAGCAGTTTATGAAAGATCTGTAACTTTGGGATGTCTTACAATCAGACAGTATCATAAGCTTTCTAAAATGTATCCATGAAGAGACTAGCAAAAATAATAATCCACATGCATGTATGAAATATGTATACTACTTTAGATAAAAAAAATTATCAATTCAAACTGCCATGCTCTTGCTAGGCTACTAACAATTCAACTTTGTTTAGAGGTTTTTCAGAGTATTGTACCAGAGATTGAAATGTGATTCTCATTTGAAAAGTTTTTCATGCTGCTTTAATAATGAATATTGTTGATAGTTTTCCTTTTTACAACAGAGTAGTCCTTAAGAAGGAAACACATTAATATGAAGAAACATAAAGGAAAGAGTCAGGGTGGAGTGTGAGCACAGGTCACACTGGAGACCTTTGACTGCAGAGCTATGATCAGCTGAACCATCTTCTCCCAGACACATGTGTATGCAGAATATGTGGATTGTCCATAGAGTGTTTGAGCAAAAGAACATTTTACAAGGATACACAGTATGCAGGTTATGAGTACTTTAGGAAAGTAACTATTCCTCATACCAAATTTACAAAATAATATTTTAAACAGTCAAGTCCCAAAAATAATAAGTAAATAAATACCACCCTTAAAAAATAAGTTGAAATAGCAAATATTTATATTTTGTCATTGCTTTTTCAATTTTTTCATGAAGAACTAGAACATAATTGATAAAGTTGAATTTCCCTTTCATTTGCCTTCCCAGGGTCAGCAATCCCCTCCCTCCTCTGACAGAAATCACTATCAAAACTTTAATCTGTATCCTCCTTATCTATATATATTTTTAACTCAGCAGTTCTCAAAGCTTTTGCTCCCAAGACACCTTTATTCACTTAAAATTATTAAGGAGTCAAGAGTTTTAGTTTATGTTGGTTATTTCTACGTATCATATTAAATGTTAAAATTGAGAAAATATATCTATTCATTGAATTAAAATGCACAAAGCAATAAACCCATGACATCTAATATAATAATAGAGGAATATGCAAATTAGCCGGGATGCTGTAACATCACAACCGATCTATAATCGTGGAGAGATACAGAGGGTGGGGCAGCGGGCAGAGAGCTACAGGAGGGCGGGGAAGTGAGCGAAGAGCAGCTGAGAGCTACCAGTGGTGGTGGGCGGGGTGGCCAGCTGAGGCAAGCAGCAGGCAGGGAGCTACTCGCACAGGGATTCATGGGCAGGGCTAACTAGTGTTACTATAAATAGCATTTTGTTAAAAAAAACAACTAAATTTCCAAAAGAAAAATAAGTAGTGTTAAAAGTAGATTGATTTTTTAAATACATTTCTAAAAAAAAACATTTTTAATGTCTGCCTAAAAAGAAAAAGCAAAACTCTTTCTTCTGCTTCTGCATTAAATCTATTCAGACATAAGGTTTTATTTTAAGTATATAAAGAAAATCTGGTCTGGCACAGATATGTAGTAGGTAAAAAGAAGGATTTCTTAGATCTCCTAAAATATGTTGAGGGTCCCATAGGTTCTCAAACCATACTTTGAGAAACACTGCTTTAATTATTTATTTGTAAACAACGTGCAATATTTCTTCATATCAATTTAAATTTACTTAAGTGGTACTCTGAAAAAATATATATATATATATTATGCAAATTTTTTGAGGTCTTTCAGATTGATACATTTATCTTAATGCTCCATAATAACTCAAACACTAAGGTATTATTGGAGAGACAGACATAGGGATCAATGGAATAAAACAAGAGAGCCCAGAAAGAAACCCAAGCTTATGTGGGAACTTGGTTTATGATGGGCAAGTGAAGGATTGTCTTATTAGTAGTTATAATATTAGCACCTGGGTGCTTAATAACTTAGGTGATAATTTTTAAGAAAAATTAGATTATGTAGACCAGTAGAAGAAACAAAACTGGACTTCTTGCTGTTAAACAGAAGGATGGAGTAAAGGGTGGCAGACGAAGCTTCCTGCCAGAATAGTGCCTCTTCTGTCATGATCAGGGCCAGGAGAGGATAGACAGCCTCCCATCAGGGAATAGTCTTACCTAAAGTGTAACTTCTTCAATGTCTTTTTATTCCCAGAATATTCTTTAGGGAGCATGCTGGTGGGATTAAGTGAAGCAGGCCAAAAAGAAAAAGGAGAGAGTTGCTTCTATAGTGGCAGAACTAGTCAAATGCTTACTGAACAGTAGACTACGTACCAAAAGGAAATTTCATACGCCAATTCCCATTAACCCGCTTCACTTATTTTAGATGTTTCTGAATTATTACTCTGTTTTGACACATAAGGCATCTCTTTTAAACCGTCATTGTATTCTAGCTCTCAGCAAAGAGTATTTTCCAACATATTGTTCTCGTTAATCACCTAATCATAAGAATCAATTTTTAATGTTCCATTAACTATGTGATCGCTCAGGCAAAACAAATTACTTGTCATATCTGTCAAGTCATTGCCACCTTGTCAGTGAGCAGGAAAGCATGCAAGGAACTAGCATACATTTCCAGAGGCAATTGTTACTAGAGAAACAAACAAAACAGAACAAACACTGGCTTCTCAATTTGTGACATTTAAGAAGACAATATCTAACAAATCATGTGACCACAATAAAAATATACTACCTAGGTTCTATTCTAACCTACCTATCATCCTTTCACTGTGGTCCACATTTGAAAAAAATCCCAGTGGATTTCAAAGAGCTTCATTCAGCCCTATGCTCTTCCCAAACACAACACAGGAGGGAAGTGATCAGAAAGGCCAAACTGTGGGTCTTGCACTCTCATCTTAACCAGAAAAATTCCAGGCATAACTGGGATAATAATTGATATTAATAACTCTATGAATAATTTATGAACTCTAGAGTAAGCTTACATGTTACAAAATGTTATTTTAGATAAAAATTAAATTAATACAAAATGAAAATCACTGGTTAAACAATTGCTCTGCATATGAATTTCTACCTATATGAGTTTCTTTCTAAAAGACAGATATGAATGACAGATACTCACGCTGGCAAGCATAGGCATACTACTAAAATTAACACATTCAGGTTGGTAAAAATGTATATTCTCCATGACTTTTCTAAATATATCGTACTCTTTTAGGAGCAGCAATCCTCCTAAAAATAGCATGCTACCAATAGGGAGCTCTTGCCCTAAACTGAAATAACTAAGGAAAACTTCTCATGGGTCAGTTCTTTCTCTCCCTTCTATCAAAAGTTTAAATAAATAAATATTACTATTTGAAGATAACATATAAACATTTACCATTTACTTTCACCCCCACCCCCGCCCAATTGGCCAGTGTAGAGATCATCTGTGAAGTAGGATGCATACTAGCTTTGATAACAATTGTATTTGAAAATAGATTTTGAGAGTGTTTTGAGAAATCATTTAAATACATTTATGAAAATTTATATTGTAGTATATCAACTCAAATGAACTGAAGTCAATGAGATTGATTCAGATAGCTGAAAATTCTAGGAGTACGTAGACTTTATTAGATCTAGAAGTCAGAAGAAGGCTACTGGGGCAGTTTCCTCCTTTGCATTCAATATTTTTGCCATCTACATTTGCTAAATTTTTAACAGATTTTTTTCTCCTGGGGGCAAAATGGTCATAGTAACTCTAGGCTTACAGGTATTTGTGGTGATATTATGTCAATCACAAAAAAGGATTCTAATTGACTTTATGTCAATCACTAAGAAAAAGATACACATTCTGGGTATCTTTCACAGTTCCTGGCTCAATCACAGTTCCCAGGTATATTTGATAATCTGATGGGCCAGCCTAAGCCATTGATGTTAATATAAGTGAGGTAATATGATACAAGTTCTTTTCTGGAGGGAAAAGTGTAGTGTCCCAAAGGAAGGGAATGACTCTGTCTTCAGAACAAAAGGGGAAAGAATATAAAATATACAAAACAATGGATGTACCCAAACCTTAATGAAATTTCTGCAAAGTATAACAGTGATATGTGTCATTCAGTTAACATATTGCACTAAGATTTTATAAAAATCAGGTATATGAACTTTTAGTGACACCTCATGAATTGGCTTATTTTATTTCTATCTTCTTTTTGTCTCTTTCATAATAATATTGTTTGTATTCCAAACAATAACAACGGGATGATAAAAGAGATGAAATCTAAATGTAGTGAATTTGTGTATTTGTCCCTTTCATTCCTTCTTTCATTGGTGAGACAGACAAGCGAGAAAACTAACACAACGATATTGAATTACAATGTGGAAAAAGCAAAAGGGTAAAATAATGCAGGAAAGAATTTGTCCTGTGAATAGGAACTCTTTAAAAAATAAAGAATGACAATAGGATGTCCTAAAGTCAAGACAACATGTATAGATTAGTGTTTCTCTACTTAATTATATCATGTTACTCATGTGCTCACTGACAAGAGAGCCAACAGCTAGAGGCAGCCAGGAGGCTGCAGGAGGGAAGGTTCTTCACTAGCTGTAGGTCTGAAGAATCACAGCAATTGAGAACCTCAAGCGCAGATATCTTGTTTGAAATGTTTGAGCAGAAAATTAGGAAATGAGTTGAGGAGTCAAGAGAAAGTGGCTAATCGAAGAGGCAAAGTTCTTTAGAAGAAGAAAGATGATTGGATTCAGAACAAAGACCACTATTTTATAAGCAGGAAAGACAGGATCAGAGCTGAAGGTTTGGTGGTGAAAAAATTAGATAGTTTCCAAGTCCTTGGGGGAGTTCTACCACTTCAGAATCCATAGGGCAATAAAAGACACTACTGTTTTTGATCTATCAGAGGGTTTTAATAACTGCATAGATTAAAATTGGGCTCTAAAATTAACATTTAAATTAGGCATAACAGTTTATTCAGAGTCATTATACAATGACTCTGGAAAGTCATTAAATACATTTTCACTTAATATAGACAATACAATATTTCAGGATCTTGTGTTCTCAGTACTTTCATTGTAAACTTAATTATATATATATATATATATATATATATATATATATATATATATATACAGTTAACTGAATGTCTTTCTTGATTAATGAAATTTTAAATAAAAGGAATTAATTTAAAAAATCAGATTTACTTTAAAATTGATAAAACAATTCTTTTTGTAATATAAATATTCTCTCTTCTTATAGCAAGTGGTAGGTGAAGGAAATTCTCATATTCTTTTGAAAACTATCCCTTCAAGAACATATAATCTCACTTTATTTAAAGGAGACTGATCTTTTCATTTATTTAAAATAGTGAATATGCTGTCTTTTCGGCACTGTTTTAACCACAATTGTTTCATTGTGAACAAGAAAGATAAGCAGCTGCTATTCTAGTAAAAACTGGTAGAGAAAGATGAACAATAAGTAAGCACAGATATAAAGTTTCAGCAGCTATAGGGGATGTGAGAATATCAAATTGACTAACTCAGAGAGTAATAGAGGTAGGCAGGAACCACTTTAGTTGCTGATGATTGCTTTATAGGGGAGGGACACTGAAATTACTGAATGTTCAGGTATAGGGAGCTGGGATAGGGTTTTATTTTTTACTAGAGGCCTGGTGCACAAAATTCATGCACTCGGGTGGGGGGGTCCCTCAGCCCAGTCTGCACCCTCTCGCAGAGTAGGAGCCCTTGGGGGATGTCCGACTGCCAGGGAGTGGGCCTAAGCCGGCAGTGAGACATCCTTAGAACTGCTACAGAGGTGGGAAAGGCTCCCACCACCACCACTGCATTCGCCAGCCATCATCCCGGCTTCTGGCTGAGTGGTCGTCCCCCTATGGCAGGGGTGGGCAACCTTTTTGTGAGTGCATGCCAAAACCAGCAAAATCTCTGACTCAAAATTCTTCTGCGTGCCAACCCTAATTTTTTGAGAACATGTTATGCCTACCTGATATCTCTTAAGGTGTATGTATGTGAAGAACCTTGAAGAAATAATAAAATTCATTCAAGCGACAAAAACACAGTATATGATGATAAAAAATACATTTATTTTTTAATGTATACATGTACACTGATAGTCTGACAGAAAACTTTATGACTCCGTTTGATATTATCAGTGGGACTTTTGCTGCTGCATCACTGATGACAGAGATTTTACATCAGGTTTATATTTCGTGACCTTCAGAGGTATGCACGAGCTACTACTTTCATCCGTCAGGCTACTCCTATTACAAGACTTAACAAAATTCATCACTGAGAACAAAGATTCACAATCATATGTGGATGGAACCAAAACACTGGTCGGATCTAGGACGGCAGGGAGAGTTAAGGCAGAGGCATAGAAATTGCTCTTCCCCTCTCTCATCAATCCATGTCTATGGTCTTTAAGATAACTTGTTATGTAAAATTATTTATTTATCTAAGATGCACCTACACTGAACTTATCTGAAAAATAAAAACGTCGATATTAAGAAAAAAATTGTAAATGGAAGATTATAAGAGAGGGTTTCGCTTGCCAGCAAAAGTTACTGGCGTGCCATATTTGGCATGTGTGCCAGGGGTTGCCCACCCCCTGCCCTATGGGAATGCACGGACCACCAGGGGGCAGTTTCTGCATTGAGTGTCTGTTCCCTGGTAGTCAGTGCACATCATAGCAAGGTGTTGAGCATACTTAGCATAGCATTAGCATATTTTGCTTTGATTGGTTGAATGGCTGACTAGAAGACCAGACAGCATATTAGGCTTTTATTATATAGGATTCAATTTCTAATGACAATTACAATACACAATGTACAACTAAAAGACAGAAAAATGTATGTGACTGCATTAAATACATAGATGCAGATGAAGATTATGAAAGTAAAGATAACTATTCTTTAATATATTGGTAAGGTAGACAGAATAATTGGAATATAAGGAAATGTATGTGTGATTTCTCACTGACTCCTGCCTTGCTGCATGCTTTTGTTGATACCGCTGGCATTCTTTTGTTAATAGGCATGAGGCAAATGGTATAAGGATGGAATTTATGTTTTCTTTTCTAAACCCCAAAAACACCCTGCAAACCCACATACAAGATTTAGTTCTCTAAGGACTAGAAAGGCCTTGTCTATAACTCAAACAGACAAACATTCTGTGGCATCTCCATGGAACTAGGAAGCTGCTACGTGAGACAACATAACAGGCACAGTGGTAAACAGTGAAGGGTTTCTCCTAGAGGAATCTGAGAATCTGCAGCAATGTGTCTGGAACAGAGGACAGAGATGGCATGATATACCAACCTGATGGCAACAAAAAGAACTGGTGTAAAGCCCAACATAAGGTTTATAAACTTGAGTTCCCGACTTCATTAAAGGACCGTATGCTCCCATTGCTGCAATAACTTTGGTATCGAATCAACTGTATTTGTGAACCCAAGTTGTAAATCAGGCAACAAGTTTTCACACTGTTTTGATTGTGCATGTTGACACATGGATTAAATTTACTCACAGGGTCCTCCTTCTTTTTAAAAAGTTTGTGAATCTCTGGAAGCCTGGCTAGAATGCAGTGTTCATTTTTTATGGGGGGCCAGCATATTTCACTTTATATTTGTCATACCTGAAACTCAAAATGGTTAAGTAATTTACATAGGTTATATAGGTAGCAAGAATTTCAGCCAGTTTCAACATGAATGTATGAAACCCTAACTCTTTTTAATACATCACAATACAATAACGTGGTATCTTTGAAGCTGGGAGACCTGATATAGTAAAATTGTAGCTGTAATGTAGACTTTAGGCTCTATGAGAGTGAGACTGGCTGTACAGAATCCCCACCACCCAAACAAATGCTTGGCACAAAGGAGGCATTCACAAATAGTGAATAAATAAAAGAACAGATACACATATAAAAAGTTGAAATATAAAAATTCCAGTCAAAATATTTAAAATCTCTTTGTGTGTTACCAATAAAGTTCATATCATGTCCACTGTTGTTTTCTTTTTACAGAAAAGGTTGGTGCAAAGTGAAGCATCAGAAGTTAATGATCAGAACTGGAATGCTTCTTTCTACTTAATTCTACATTTTCCCTCTTGCTTCCATAAAATATTCTATCCTCTTGGTCCCTAATGCTCAGACACAGGTGATATTGCTGCTGCCGTATCCATAGTGAGAATACTGCCTCAGTCGTTAGAAAATTATATCAGACATATGCTAGAACCACTTAGCAGCTGAAACACTGAAGGGACAGCTTTCTTGGGAAAAGATAAAAAGATCCAGCAGAGGGAGAATGGGCATGCATCCCCACATTCCAAACCACCAAGGATCTCAAAAAGCAGCCGGGCGGGAGCTTAATGGAGTGCAGTTCCCTTTTACAATTATGAGCAACTGTTTTTCATACAGCCTTAGCATAATGATGGGGCACAGTGTACAGAGAATACAAAATGGAAAGGAAGGAAGACACTGAAAGAAGTATGTTCTATTCTAAGCAAGAAGAACATTCATTCACTTATCTGGAGTGAATACTGTACCAAACAATTATACCTAAGATATTAGAAACACAGATATAATTTAAGGCCATTTTCCTGGACCAATGCAGTAATATAATCTTTAAATAAATTTCTCACCCTTCAAATATAAGCAAACTATGAGAAATGTGCATAATATAAGAGATTTGAAAACGCAACTATTGTCACAAAATCCAAAGATAATCCTTGATAGCAATTCTTATGTCTTCCATTTTTCTTCCATACATTTTTATAAAAAGTGATAATTTCTTCAAACTAAAAAAACTCTATTAAAAGTCTTTGCAGAAAATGTACAATGCTACTTCTACTACTACTATTACTACTATTAATAGTGACTATAAAAATATTTAGTTCAATGCTAACACCCACTTTACATTATAATTAATCCTTATACTATGCAGTAGTTTTTATACATCATTTTATATATGAGGATACTGAGTTTCTAGACTTTAGAAATGTGTCCCAAATTATAATTTGCTGACCTAGACCCTGAAACCATTTCTGTCTGATACCCTAGTATTTATTTACTCCAATCATTATACTGTATTGCTCCACACGCCCTTGTTGATGGTATATGACAGTAATATCTTTGTTAAAGCTTTTATAAATGACATAGTTCTATAACTCACGACTAATTTATTTCTCAATAACTTAAATAATCTTCAGAATATAGCTGCCATACTACCACGCCTTTGAGACATGGAAGCAGTAGTACCAGAAAAAGAAAGATTAAAAGCAGCAATAACACTCAATGCCTGTGGGTCTACAAACCTTGTCTGTTAAGTCATCCTGTTTTTTTGTCTTTCCTAAATACTCCACATCCAGCAAGTTTTGGAGGTTGGCATTTCAAAATATAACTCAACTCCAAGTGATGCTCACCACCACCTACATTATATCTCTAGTTCAAGCTGCCACAATCTTCCTCTAAATTATTATACTGGCATCACAATTTCTCTCTCTCTCTCTTTTTTATACTTGCCCATTCTCCATCGTCAAACCAAGCATCTTGTCTACACAGTAGCCATGATGTTTCCTTTCAAACATAAGAAAGATCATTTCACACCTGAACAAAACCACCAATGACTTTCCATCATAATTTGTTCTTACTCAATTTCTAACAACCTTAAATTTATATAAAATATTCCACAAAAGGTCATGTGTATATAATGTTCAGTACTAAGAATAATGCTTTTCCTAAACCATTTAAAATAAGTTTCCAACCTAAATACTTTCCACACAAAAAGGCACTCTCCAATGTAACCATGACACAATGATCAGTATCGGGAACTTAACTGACATGACATTACTACAGTCTCCTCAGACCTCATTTGGTGTCACCAATTGTCCAAATAATGCATTTTGCTGCAAACAATCCAGATCAAAATACCACCCTGCATTTGTCATATCTCTTTTGACCTTCCTGAGTTTTTTCCTTGATTGTCATGTCATCAACACTTTAAAGATTTTGAAGTTATTTTGTAAAATGTCCATTTGGGATGAAATTATGTTTTCTTGTTCAGATTATACTTATTTTCAAGGGATATTATTTTTAAAAAGTGACAATGTGCATCTTACTAGGTGACATACAACTTTGACTTGTTCCATTACCAATTATATAATAAGTTCCAGACTCATTATACTTTCCCTGACCAGCTCTAGAATCAACCATTTCTGCAATGAGTCCTGATTCCTTTTAGTGGAGTATAGTATTTAGAAGCAAGATCTAGGTGCTAAATATGATTGTTACTATTGAGGTATTGTTGCTCCCAGGCACTCTGAGTTGACAGAAATAGAAAATACATGCATAAATATTTTTATGTACATATAGTTGTATATATTATACATATATTTATTAATATTTATTAAAACCTTAAAGTCACACCATTATCTCTAATTCCTGTAGACAGAAATATGATTCTCATTGTCCTTAATATATTTACTTATTTTATCAGTCCCCTTCTTCCTAACAAATCTTTCTTCACTTCTGCTCTACCTTCCATATCACTTGGACTTGAACATTCATCATTGGGCCATAGCTCCACATGGAAGCCCCACTCATTCCTTTGGGTTTCTCAACACATGTGGGTTGCTGAAAATCACCCCTGTCATGTTGGAGCACCATGTAATTCAGTACTCCTTTGGGGATATTCTCTTGACCTTGTCTATGCTCCTACACCTGCACTGATTTACCAGGCCTGCTCCCTCAGGTGCGTATGCCTTTCTTACTCTGCCTAGCATCTTGGCTGAAATGTTCAGGAAAGAAAGGAAAGGAAGAGGGAAAGCTTCTGACAACAACTTAAAACATAACAGCACTACTTGGACCTACAAAATTCTCCATGCACTAGACATCTAATTCCAACATCATCTCTTACTCTGGCCTCAAGCACTTGTTCCGTGAACACACCAAGTACCAGCTTGCATCACGTCTTTGGGACTGTTCATCTCTGTACCTGAAGCACACTTCCCCAAGATTCCTTTCAGCCTCACAACCACTCCACCTAAATCCAATCAATCTCCATCAGTTACCCTGGTTTATTTGAATTGTTGTACTTTTAGTCATATATTTATATTATATTATATTATATTATATTATATTATATTATATTATATTATTATAAATTATATTATATTAATTATTGAATTTATTCTGTTCCCTTGATCCCATGAACTGGAATTTAAGTTCTATAAGAACAGGAATTTTGTTTTATTTAGTGCCATATTCTCAGTAGGTAGAAGAGATTTGGTACAAAATGTGAGTTCTCCAATACATTGTTTAAATAAATAATACGTGGGACATCTGCCCCTGGCTTGGCCTGTCTTTTCATCTTTGAATTCTGCATATGTTTATCCATCTCATGTTCTATTAATTTATACCTGCTAGTTATTAGTGTTCCTCTGCTCAGGCTTGCTTGGCCAATCTTGGTTCCTAGGTTTAATACTCCAGATTCAGGAAGCACCTGTATGTCCTACCCTTGAACAGTCTAATCTCATTTTCCTTCCCAAGGAGCTAATGAGTTCAGCTACTATAGTTGGCCTAGAACAGGTATTGCCAAATCATTTCCATGAATGTCTTCTTTAGTTTTCTGTTCAATATCTCATTCATTTATCCCAATGTTTTGTTCAGAAACTTGTCATTGCCTCATTTATGCACACCAATCAAGTATTTGTCAGAAACAGGAAAATTAACATGTTAAAAATCTTATAATCTACCCAGATTAAGCATGACTTAATTCTCCTCTCAGATGGTCACTTTGGGTTCAAATTAACGCCAAAACAATCAGTTAATATTTGCTACAACCTCATTGCTGTTATGATCAAATGCTTCTTCCCCAATGTCTTCCCACGACTCTTTGTAGAAGAGCATTCACTAGTGCAGCTCCCGGCCTCCTTCCACCCTTTGCTCTTTCTTCTCAAGAGAAAATGACTGATGTGAAGTGTGGTAAATCTGGGAAAAAGTAGACCAATTATGCTTGGCTCACCTTTATGATCTGCTTCTGTTAGGGGATTTGTTGATTTTCCTCTGAAGGGGAAGTTTCCCCTGCCTCAGGTTTAGGTAAGTTTGTCTAATACTAAGGGCCAGTATTAGGAGGCCATTCTTACAAACTAATAAAGGTGATATTCTGGCCCTTTGACATTCTTCCTTCATATATTTCATATCATTTATACCCAGAGCTGAGAAATTTTGCAACCTAATCCTTTCAAAACTTTTCTTGTTGTAGTAGTATTTTCCTCACATTCTGATTCTTAAAAAATGAAAGCTAAGTGAGATGCTCAGACTATACATTGATTCAAGACTCCTATTACATAAGTCATTAAACTTAGTTATTTCTTGACACATGCATTTTGAGTGTATGTCTCAGAACTTTGCAACTATATTATTTTGGAAGAATTTTTTATTGGCATGTTAGTTTGGGTTTTGATCTTGCTATGAGGAGTTTGAAAGACTGAGAGGTATTTTTCCTTCCTCAATACTAAAAAGTTGGATAAACCTTGATTTGATGGGAGTGGAAGCCCCAGCTTACAATGATTATTAATAGCGTTGTGTTTTTTTTCCTCTTCAGATTAAAGATGAAAGTTACCAGGTCCTTCATGATGAGGGGCAAAGAGCTGACACTGTAAAAGGCAACAGCATAAGTGGACACTCTTAGGAGGGAGAAATTAAATTTTGCTGCTACCAGGAAGAGGCTCAAGGTACAGAATTTCCATCAAATGGTATATATCTTTCCCTCTCTTCACCTTGAAAATAGAATCAGGGAGGCATGGCTACACGGCATCTTTGATGGTTAATCACTATGATCACTCCTGGCCTGGCCTCTATGAATCCATCAGGCAACAGTGCCCAAAAGAAGATGGAGGACCATACTTCACAGCAATATAATAACCACATTAAATATTATAAACCACTCGGTTGTTGGAACCAGGACCCCCTCTCGTTTTATGGATATCATGTCAATTTCTTGAATACTGATAATCTGCAGGAGCTTCAACCAAAGAACTAAGATGGAGGTTCTGGTTATATTGATTGGAAAAAAAAAAGCCTCAAATTGAATTTGATTTAAAACACAGTACAGTAGCATTTCATTCACCAAAATATTATACAGCAATTTCACACAATTACTTTAAGTCATTCCTTTATATATTTATAATTCTTTTCCTTCCTTTGAGGTAAAATTTACATATAATGAAATACTTAAGTTTCTGTAACCCATACTGCTAGCAGAGGACATTAGATAATAGAACATTATCATCCCAGAAAGTTCCCTCATGCTTCTTCCCTTGGCCCCACCCCCAGAGGCCACTACTACTAGTATTCTTTTTGTTTTTGCTCGCAGTATATTAATTCTACCTGTTCTAGAACCTAATATAAAGGAAATAGTACAGTATGTTAACCTTTTATGTAAAGCTTCCTTCACTCAGAATAACGTTTTGCAATTCATTTGTGTTGCTGCATGTATCAAGAAGTTGCTATTTTTTGTTGCTGAGTTATATTTCATATGAATATGACATAGTTCATTTTCCATGTTCCTATTGATGGATATTCAGTTGGTGAGTTTTTTTTTTAACTAATACAAATAAACCACTGTAAATATTCTAGGACAGGTTATTTGGAAGCAATCTTTTTCTTTTAGAGGTAAATATCTAAAAAACACATTTTTTAGTCATCAAGGATGTGTACGTTTTGTTTTACAAAAAACAATTCAGACATTTCTCCAAAGAAACTGTGCCATTTTCACTCCCACCAACAACGCATGAGGGTTCTGTTTCTGGTTGGTCCATATCTCAACTCCAATGTTGATGTCAGTCTTTTTATTTTTACTAATGTGGTGAATGTTTTAATTCATTTTTGTATTTTAAATACTTTTAAAATTTGAATTTAATATAAGCTAAATTATAAAATAATAAAAATTTATAATAAAGTCAAATGAATTTATATGAGGTAAGAAAACATATTTGTTTTGTTTATTAACAGTAGTGTCTAGAGAATTGCCTGACATAGTAACTGCACTCTTATTTGTTGAGTAAAGAAATTATGTAAATGTTATCTAAAATGTTTTATCAATTCTTCTTCTTTGCTCTAAATTTGTTTTCATAATTACATCCTTTAATTCCTAGCCTCTACATACTTATTGTATTAATTTTAATTACCAAATATCATTGTGTTAATTTAAATACATATTCAATTCCCAGAATATTATCAATATTGCTTATTGATCTCCATCTAGATTCCCCCCCTTCAATCAGGCTTGAATTCTCAAGATCTCCTTTCATCAAATTAGTAATCTCCAGTTTCAAATCCTTTCATCCAACTACATACCTATGGTCCTAATACTCCTCATGTCTCCATTCATTATTTTGTTTCCTTTGTGTAAAATGCCCTTTTTCACAGTCTTTTTTGTGGAGGGCCCCATAAGTATCTATACATATATCTAATTTTTTCTTTCTGGATAGAAAGACCTGAAGGAAGAAAATACTACACCTACAAGTCTGGTTGTTTGGAACTTAAAGATGAGTACCAAAAGGTCTAAGAGGAAGTGCAAACAGCATTCAAATAGAAAATTCCAGAAACTCATGTACAGAAGGCACATCAAATTGAGAATGATTCAACAATCTCCCATGGTACATACAGAGCAAAGTATAGGTCCTTCAGGGCCCACAGCCAAACAGGTCAGAGCCCATCTGTCTTCTATAGCCATTGCCACCATGCATCTTGCCTCATCAATTGTTGCTATTGACTGCTGGTGCTCTACTATGTGGCCATATATGCATGTCTGCATAGGTGGCCCTATTCCTTAAACAGGAGATTAGCTTCTTCAGGATACTTCTCACTTAATCTGCCATAGTTACTCTTCTTTATCTCCAGTCCTTGCGGTCTTTTGTATTGTTTTTCCATTAGAATTTCAGTTCCAAAAGAGTACGGCCTGTATCTATATTGTTGTGACTGTATTCAAGAAATATTTGTTGAAAATAAACAATTCTCTCTATACTGGTTGAGGTCCTAGGAATGAATTTTGGCCTCAAACTGAAATTTCTTTTACTCTGCAAGAATCCCATCTCTGAGGAACATTTTATTTTCTTCTTTTCTTTACCTTTCAGGCATAGGAGACCAACTGCATCTTTCAAATACAAAGACAAATGCATTCACTAAAGGTAGGTGTGTTTTTAAACATACAACACTGATTACTGAACCTAGTAGGTGGATGCAGTCATAAATGTATGAGTATTTTCTTCTCTTGATAGAGTAAACATGAAAATGTAACATTTAACCTTAAATTCTGTTACAAAGCCATAGCACAATTCTTTATTGTTTTCAATGGAAAATGCTTTCTCTCTCTTCCATGCTTTCATACATATTCCTTTCTCCAGACATTCCTGATCCATCTCTCTAAACCTTCAGATTTCAGTTAAGCATAAATTCTGCAGGGTGTTTTATTTGGATACTTGGAATATACTGGGTATCTTTGCTCTACTTACCCTTAGCTCTCTGTACATCTCAATCATGAGATATATTTATTTAATTCTTTATTAAAATACTGTCTTTCTTGCTAGAACTCATGTTAATCTTGTTCTTTGCTCTATTCCTAGTACTTTTCACAATGCCTGCTATAGAGCTGTAAATGAGTAAAATGCCTAATAATCTTTTATATATATACTAGAGGCCCAGTGCACAAAAATTTGTGCACTCGGGGGTTGGGAATGGTGGGGGGGGGGGTGGCCCTCAGCCCGACCTGTGCCCTCTCGCAGTCTGGGACCCCTCGGGAGATAAGGACCTGCTGGCTTAGGCCTGCTCCCAGGTGGCAGAGGGCAGGCCCAATCCCTAGGTGCAGCCCCTGGTCGGGCTCAGAGCAGGGCCGATTGGGGAGTTGGGGCGCCGCCCCCTGGCATGCACAGAGCAGGGCAGATGGGGAGGTTGCGATGCCACCCTCAGTCACGCTCGGGGTAGGGCTGATTGGGGGGTTGGGGCACCGCCCCCTGTCACACTCAAGGCAGGGTCGATGGGGAGGTTGCGGCGCCACCCCCTGTCACTCACAGAGCAGGGCCAATCAGGGGGTTGGGGCGCTGCCCCCTGTCACGTACAGAGCAGGGCCCATCGGGGGTTGGGGCTCCGTACTCTGTCACACACAGAGCAGGGCCAATCAAGTGATTGGGCGCTGCCCCCTGTCATGCACAGAGCAGGGCCGATCAGGGGGTTGGGGTGCCGCCACTGTCACACTCAGGGCAGGGCCAATGGGGAGGTTATGGCTCTACCCTGTCACACACAGAGCAGGGCCCGTGGGGGGGGTGGGGGGGGGGGGGTTGGGGCGCCGCCCTCTATCACACACAGAGCAGGGCTGATCAGGGGGTTGGGGCGCCTTCCCCTGTCACGAACAGAGCAGGGCAGATAGGGATGTTGTGGCCCCGCCCCCATCACACACAGAGCTGCAGGGCGATCAGGGGGTTTGGGCACTGCCCCCTGTCACGCTGATCCGGTGCCAGGAGGCCTCGTGGTTCCGCTGATCCCGGTGCTGGGAGGCATATTACCCTTTTACTATATAGGATAGAGGCCTGGGGGCCGGCTGGTTTGCCCTGAAGGGTGTCCTGGATCAGGGTGGGGGTCCCCACTGGGGTGCCTGGCCAGTCTGGGTGAGGGGATGATGGCTGTTTGCAGCTGGTCACACACCCTTCAGGGTGGGGGTCCCCACTGGGGTGCCTGGCCAGTCTGGGTGAGGGGCTGAGGGCTGCTTTCAGGCTGGTGGTTGTTGATTGAAGCTCCCAACCACTCCTTTTTTTTTATTTTATTCTGGGCCAGCTTTAGCTCTGGCTCTAGCTCTGAGGCTTCGTATCTGGTTTGTTTCGGTTCTATAATCGAAACAATGTATAACTTCAGCTCTGAGATCCCGGCCTTCTATATTTGTTAGAATGTTTCAAACTGCCAGCTGAGAGGCCGGCAAGTCAGGTGGGGAACGTTGGAGTCTGCAGTCACTGGAGCAAGCAAGCCTCATGTTTGCTTCCAGCTGCCTGGCTGCCGGCCGCCATCTTGGCTGACAGTTAATTTGCATAAGGATATGCTGATTAGCCAATGGGAAGGGTAGCGGTCGTGCACTAATTACCATGTTTCTCTTTTATTAGTGTAGATACAATCACACAGCCTGCAATGACAAAATTTATATATATAAAAGCCAAGCGACTGGAACAACAGAAGACCAAAAGAATCAGTTGCTATGATGTGCACTGTGGCAGCCAAAGGGCCCAATTGGGGGCCTGATTGGCCCCCTTAAACTCCCACGCCACTCTTCCCACCGGCCCGGCTCAATTGGCCCCCATTTCGTGGGCTGGAGGACCCCACCTGTGCATGAATTCGTGCACTGGGCCTCTAGTAGAGAAATAAAGATAATCTAGGAAAAATTGGTTGGGGAAAAAAAGGAGAAGAGTGAGGAAGGAAGAAAGAGGGGGAAGAAGAAAGGAAGAAAAATGTCGGTAAAAGAAGAACGTCATTGAAAAATTTGGAGTAAAATTAGATTACCCTCTATTTCCACCATCAATTTCTATGGAAATGATTAGAATTCTTGTCACTAGTTGTTTTTAACATCACTAATATAAAATGTACTTAATTTTTACTTATTCCAGGTTAAAGAGGCATAAAATATCTATAATTAAAGATAATATTTAAGTGTTTCTAGCAATATTTAAAATCTATCAAATAAAGAAAGCAATATTAGTAATAATTGAGGTCATGTATATCCTCCTGAAATTATCTGTGTGTACATTCTATAGACAGTAAGCAGCCTAAGTGCTTTTTAATGAGCAAAGCTTCAGCTAAGGATTTTAATTTGAATTTTTATTTAATATTGAAGGGAAATTTAATTACCAAATCATCTTGAGTATATTCAGAATATTTCAATAACTTAAGAGTGCCTTCAAATTTCATTATTAGTAAATATTTCACTGCACATTTAATTTCAAAACCAATGGTCCTATAAATCACAGATAATTTAAAACTATTTCCATATACAATAATGAATATTGTTTTGATTTATCTGTGTGGAAAACTTAATGGTTTAAGAATATTAGATTAAGAAATATGAAGAAACATTATGTCTTTATATGAGTTTTAAGGTGCTTCCTTCATTTTTATTTAAAGATCATAAAAATATTTCACTATATTTGCAAAAAACAGTTATTTTCAAAAAATATTAATAACTGTTATTTCAATATTTTTATTTATGATTTATATAAAAAGCATACTCCCTATCAACCTTTTTATTAAAGAAAAATGTTTTCAGCAATAAATAATGATGGAAGTTTTAGGAGAATGCGTATTGTTTATGATGTTTGTGTGTTGAAATAAAAGTACTATAGAAATCATAATTATGACCTTAATTTTATGAGAACTAACAAAGCGGTATTTCTTTTCTTTTCTTTTTTTCTTTTCTTTTATCTTTTCCTTCTCTTTTCTTTTAATTGACTTTAGATAGCGAGGAAGGGAGAAGGAAAGGGAGAAACAGCAATCTGCTGCCTCCTGCACAACCCTACCAAAGATCAAGCCCACAACCCAGGCATGTGCCCTGACCAGGAATTGAACCAGCAACCTTTTGGTGCATGGGATGACACCCAACCAACTGAGCCACACTGGCCAGGGCTAAAATAGCAATATTTTTCCATGAATTTATTTGTAGAAAGTCCTCACAAAATATAAAAGATTCATATCTTGCAAGAAGTTTTAGGGGTGGACACCTTTTATATAGCAACTGAAAAATAAAGACAGTTAAAAGGGTATATATATGGAGGAAGACTGTTAAAAGATTTCCTAAAATAGTACATCTAAATGAAACCCCGGGATGTTTACAACAAAGCAAGCTGAAGTGAAAGTCTTTATAGTCTTCTATGGTTTAAATCAATCTTATTTGCCATGTATGCAAGCTGGTTACTGAGCTCAGAAGTCAGTTTGAAAGTCTATGGTCACTTCCCCCAGAAAGAATTGCATTTTCCACTGTTTGCATCTACACTCTACACTGCACAATGCTTTCTGCACTTATGTTTTTAAGTCACGCCCTAGAGATCAGAGACCATTTTATAAAGGAATAATGACTAAATCATGTCACTTTATAAATTGTGGCAATAATAAACTGGCCTTGACAACCATATTATTTCCTATTCAAATATTTAGTTATTCATAATTATAAAAATTACATTTCAGCCCTGGCTGGTATGGCTAAGTTGGTTGGGCAGAATCCAATGCACCAAAAAGGTTGCTAGTTCAAATCCTAGTCAAGGGAATATGCCCAGGTTGTGGGTTCAATCCCTGGTAGGGGTTGTACAGGAGGCAGCCGGTGGATGTTGCATTCTCATATCAATGTTTCTCTCGAAAAATCAATAAACTATTCTTTAAAAATAATTATATTTCAGTCAATAATTTGACATCTAGAAGCATTAACCATACATTAAATTATTTTAAATGTTCATATGATTTTCTACCTTGTTTAGAGTAACCAAATTATATTACTCAAAATTATTTTTATAATTAGGCAGTAATCTTTTACCACAAATCACTATTAAACGTTTTAACATAGCATACATATATATGCACATGTATATGTATAAATAAACATATCTGTAGATCTACACATGCATATATAAATATATTTTATCAATATATATGTTTTATATACACACTAGAGGCCCAGTGCATGAAATTTGTGCACTGGGGGGGGGTGTCCCTCAACCCAGCCTGCACCCTCTCCAATCTGGGACCCTTGGGGGATGTCTGACTAAACTGACAGTCGGACATCCCTCTCACAATCAGGGACTGCTGGCTCCTAACCATTCGCCTGCCTGCCAGCCTGATTGCACCCTAACTGCTCCCCTGCCTGCCTGATTGACACCTAACTGCTCCCCTGCAGGCCTGGTTGCCCCCAACTGCCCTCCCTTGCTGGCCATCTTGTGATGACATGGGAGTGGCCATCTTGAGATGACATGATGGCATAAGGGCACGAGGACGACGTAGGCTTTTATTAGTATAGATAAACGTGTGTATGTTTATAGGTTTATATCTGTATGTGTGCGTGTGTTTATTGTCTATCATAACTCCACGGGGACATTTAATTTATTGCTTTAGCTCCAACACAGGAACAATAGAACAGTATTAAGCAATCAGTGTATATTTGTTGAATTAATAAACATCAATAAGATTTTTTTTCAAATCGGGGCTTTGTTTCAGAAACACTTATTTGATAAAAAATTATCTCCTAGATAAAAGTAAGTAGTCTGTAGTTATAGCAAAATGTAGCAAATAGAAAGATAAGCATACAAATTTATACTGCTTAATGTATACATCTTTACTAGTTAATGCTAGGATCAAAAGCTGAAACTATTTCATCTTTAAAAATTTTTGCTCTATTTTATTTTTTTCCATTACCATTCATCCGCCCCCTCATACCTTCATCTTCTAATTAAAACATCAGGTATTTCAGACAACCCAACTTCAAAGATTCTTTAAAAGCTAAGATTTGATATGTATTCATTTGTAAAATATGTGAATGATTATATTCAAGAAGACTTTTAAAACAAAGAACATATTCCTTTAAAAATGGTTTTTTAAAGAAACAAATCTAATTTATGATCCTTAGCTTTTTTACCATTAAAATATCATTGTGTTTTCATTCTTTTATGTTGAACAAATCATAGACTATAATTAAAAATAATATTTCTAAGTTTTGAGTACATTAACAAATTTAGTGAATTTAGAAATTTGATAGATTCATCTTGCAGCTGCACTAACCATGTTGGGCTAGAAACGAAGGAGAAGAGAAATGCCGACTCTTTGGAGGTTCACTTAAAGAACTGAGGCTCTGTGTCAAGGCAAAAGGAAGCCATTGCAGAGTTGTGAGAGGGATGGTGTTAATCACTTCTGAGTGGACAATGACTGCAGTAGGAAAGCAGTGACATCTGAAGACTGGGTGGCTGGAGCTCCCAGTAATCACACAGATAGATCCAAGAGAGAGACAGGAGAGAGACAGACAGACAGACTTTGAACATTTTTTCTCAAATCAAATATAAAGATTAATAGTATTATTGTTTTTTTATGCCAGTGAAGAATAATGAGAACAAGTAAATGGATGCATTACAAATAATCTCGAGCAGTAGAGCAAATGGGTAAGTCAAAGTACATATAAGAATCTGAAGCATCTTCTAATTTCTAAATATAATTTCTCATGAAATCAATTTCTTCCATCTCTTTCTAGTGGAATATATTAATATTCTCAAGTAGACCATGAAGAAGATTCTATAATAGCACTTGTAACAAATTTTTCCCATGAAGTTAGTAAAGGTTGATTACCCTCCTGATCCTATAAGGTCTCTAAAATAGCACTGTGCCTGCTAAAATACCAGTACATTATGCATTTGACGTCTGTACAAGGTAGAGTTTGAGCTGTAACTAAGAGGAGATCCCAAACATTAAAGCTAATAATAATAATATTGGCCATACTGGCTTTGACAGAGTACATCCAATGATAGACACCTCCCACACACTTAAAGAAAAATAAGTTTAATCTTTATTTTCACTAATTGGCATGGCAATGTTCTTAATTGCTGAAATATTTGCATCAGTGTCAAGTGTTAATAGCTTCCTTAGCATAGCTAACATATCTATTATTGAAAATCATTCTATCTACTCACCATTTACTGAGGCTCAAAAATACTAATTTCAACAACTAACAATTTATTTTAAAACATTTCAAGTGTTATGATTAGAAAAATGAAGAAATAAATATGGCAGCTTCACTATCACTTTCTTCCTTTATTTAATAACTAGAGGCCTGGTGCATAAAATTCATGCACTGGGGGGGGGGGGGGGGGATTCCCCCACCTGGCCTGTGCCCTCTCATAGTACGGGAGTACCATGAATGATTGCCTCAAAGAGATAGGCCCTGCCCACCCATCCAGGGCTCCTTGATGGATTGTCCCAAAGAGGTAGGCTGGAGGCAGGGGTCCCACCTCCATGACGCATGGAGCCGCGGGGCCCCCAGGCCTCACAGAATGGAGCCGCTGGGCCCCACCTCCATGCCATGCATGCAGCATCAAGTCCCACCCACCCATGCACACCCACTACACACACAGCCTCCTGATGATGGATTGTGATGGCGTGAGGGTATCATGGCCATTTATATATTAGCTCTTTATTATATAGGATATTCCAGTGTAAGTTCTCAAATAACCCAATCATTTTTTTTAGATGGAGCATGCAAGCTATTTTTTAAGGAAATGAAAACACTTAGAGATTTTCCTGTGGTAAAGTTTTCAATGACTTTCATGGATATGAGTAGGCCATGGCCTACAGAGGGTGTGAGTTGCACATTTGACCTTATTCTGAAAAATCTAATGAAACCTCATATTAAGATGCATCATAAATCACTCTAGTGAAACCACAGTCCACTTGCAGACAACAATTATAATAGTTGTCTGCAAGTGGACTGTGTGTACGTGTGTGTGTGTGTGTGTGTGTGTGTGTGTGTATGTATGTGCAAGTATATTTTCCACTACATGCATTAGTTACAATTAAATAAAGGAAACTTGGGATGGTAAAAAGTACTTCTTTTTCATATTTATGTGATGTGATTTGTTGTGCTAAGAATGCTTATGAAAATCAGTAAAATGTTTCTAATTTTTGAGACCCATCCCAAATGTCACCACTTTATGCAAAGACTTTTTATAAAATATATTTTTATTTATTTCAGAGAAGAAGAGAGAGGGAGATATTGAAACATCAATGATGAGAGAGAATAATTATCAGCTGTCTCCTTCATGTCCCCTATTGGGGATGGAGCCCGCAACCCAAGCATGTGCTCCAATGGGGAATTGAACTGTGACCTTCTGGTTCATAGGTTGACACTCAACCATTGAACCACAGTGGCCAGGTGCAGACTATTTTGACTATTACTGTTACCTCAGATTCACTCTCCTTCTATTTTGAATTCTTTTAGCATTTTATTTTTACTTCTTATAAGCATTTACTAAATTTTTCTTTGTACTGCAAGTATATTTTGGCTTGATTTATCCTTCATTCCTATAAGGGACTATCACCCACTATACCTTATTAGGATATTTCACATTGTTCATTTTAATGTAAATTGGTTAAAATTATTTATAATTGACATTAATTTAAAATCATAATAAGAGGGTGGGTGGGGGGTAAGAGATCAACCAAGGACTTGTATGCATGAATATAAGCATAACCAATGGACACAGACACTGGGCGGGGGGGGGTGATGAGGGCATGTGCTGAGGGTGGGGAAGCCGGGGAAAGGTCAATGGGGGAAAAAGGAGACATATGCACTACTATTTGTAATACTTTAAACAATAAAAAATTAAATAAAAAAGAATCATGTATTTTGTGTTCTTGTCAAGTCAATCAAGAATTGCCTCAAACTAAAACAATTATAAAACCCCTATTAACACAGTGACCATAAGGGGCATCAGGCCAGAAGTCTCTAAACAGCACACACACAAAATTAAGCAGGAAGATAACTCTAAATTATAAGTAAAAATGTAAATGCAGTGGGACATTGTTCCCTTATAGGGGTCAAGATACCTTAGAAGTGGCACTGAGTCAAAATATGGACTTACACAGGAGCATGTCAAGAGCTTGATTGGGGGCAGTGGCAACAATAATGATCACACTAGAGTATTTCATATTCATATAATATTTTTACAGCTTTCCTAGTGCTTTGGCTTACAGTAACTTTTTGGACTCTTACAGTAATTCTGTTACATTTGTCCCTATAAATTTATGCTTTATCTGAGGTTAAAACTGAGTACAGAGATAGAAATAGTCTGGGGTTCTTTCCAAGAGAGAGAACCTCTTTTTGGATTGTTTTCCTTTATTAGTTCTTATGATATTCAAAACATTAAACATAGAAATAAAAATAAATTTAAGTCCCTATAGATTATGGAATATAAATCCTGCTTCCATTATTTTAAGGAAAACTCAGTTATCATGGAACTAGATCATTGTAGGAGATGTTTGTCATGAACTAAATTTTTTTGCAGATAGGGCACACAGAGAAAAGATATGCTTCTCTAGAGAGAAATTTACTTACATTCAAATAACCAAATGACACTGACCTAAAGGAAGTATATACTTATTATAGTAAAGATTAGGATAAAATGCAATAGGCTTAAGAAAAATATACATATTAATGTAAATATGTTCCATGAGAATATAAGAAATAGAAGTGTGAATTCTATATAAGGTGTGGAAGTCGCCTAGAAACAGTTGGAAGTCAGCTAAGGTTATCATTCTAATTAACTCATTTAATTAGACATGTGAAAAGCTCTTAGAGGTTCATATGAGGGAAATAATATTTCAGTTAAAAAAACGAAGTTAATCAAAAGATGTTTGCTAGGAAGTTCATTTTTAGAGCTATACATTATACAATATACCAGGGACACTGCCCATAGTAGCCACCATTAAAAAGCTTACAGTCAGAAATTTAAGAATAAATAATTTTGACATCATTTTATACAAACTAGATTTTTTTTACTAGGAAAGAAACATTAGAAAACAATGCTGAATAAAAAAGTGAGAATGGAGTCAAAAGATACAGAATCAAAGCTAACAGGAGGAAATTAAAATATAAAGAGAGCCAAACCAAGGTTCTGCAAGGGGATGGGCATTAAAAAAGTGATGTAAGAGATTTCAAGGATAGAAACAAGTTCTGTTGGCCATGAGAAGTAGGGGCCAAAAGGAAAGGGAAAGGGAGCATTTGACAACTTTCATTAATTGAGAACAAGCCATTAACTAAAAGAGTGAATTTCCTCGGTGGACCAGGTTTAGTGAGCTGGAGATATTGGGATATATTGAGTCAGAGTTGTATAGGGGGTAGATAGTTATCCTGCAAATGTTGAAATATAAGCATGATATTGCACATGACATCCAATAAAATTAAAAAGAAAACAAATAAACAAACATGACTTGTAATTTGAATTTGGAAATCTCAAAGAGAAATTGAACTCTTGGAGGTTGAAAATTATCCTAGAGAAAATTATAGGGATATGGTGAGGAAATAGCCACATCAGGGACCACAAGCATAATTAAAATGGAATTCCATTCAGAGAAGACAAGGTATAACACTGGAAGGGAGGAGTCTGGGGTAGGAAAGGAATCAGGAGAGGAAGGTAATGGTTCCCAGAACAGGAAGAACAAAGTTGTCCTGCACTCCACTGAGTCTCAGCAGGGTGAGGAGTGAGGCTTTTTAATTTGGCAATAGTTAGGTCACTTTGCCCTAAAAGAGATGAGGCAGAACATAAGGGAAGGAGATGAAGCAGCAAAAAATAGGCGACTCTTATTTCCATCAGGGTTCTTGGTTGCGAGCAATCGAAACCAACTCTGGCTGAGTGAAGCAGAGAGGAAATTTATTAAAAAGATATTGAGTAGTTATCAGAAATGGAAGAAGGCCTGATTAACCAAGTTCAGGGCCATGCACACCACATTCAGGATTCAACAAGGACACCGTGCCATCATCTATCAGTACCAGACAGTAAAATTCACACTTTCTAAGCAGCTAGCGCTGGACAAAGGACAGTACCCCACTGTCACTACTGCCATAGGCCCCCAGTCTCCCTGAAACTGTGAAAATTTCCTTGAAGGTGACTGTCTATGACTGTATCTTTACAATATGACCATCAGGTTCATGAAACCTGAGTTATATGTTCCTACCATAGTAGTAAAGGAAGCTGGGGAAGTGAGACCCAACTTCTCCAATGAGAGATGCTCTATCTCTCATCAAGAAAGAATCTGATAATAACCAAGCAGGCATTGTTATTGACATTTTACAGGTGAAAAAACTGATGTTTACACATTCATAAAGTTGGATTCAAAGGAAGTTTTATTTAACTCTTTTAAGGATAATAATGCAATACACATGAGAGAGGATAATCTTCTGAAACCATGAAAAATATAATTTTTACTCTGTAAATCATATTGGCCTATAACTCCCTACCCTTTAACTCAATGATATTCATTTCTGTAGGAAATATATATGAATACAGTCTCAAATAGAGAAGTCATTGCTCAGCTCTGAGTTTCCAATTTAGGTTCTTTTTTAAGTCCTTAAAAGACATAGTCTTAAAAGTCAGGCTTTGGGGTAATTCCAAAAATCCCCTTTATACATTAAAAGCAAATCTTAGATATCTGCATTAACAGTTTTTTTGTAAGACAGTATAGAAAGGATAGATGATATCCTATATGATAAAAACCTAATATGCTAAGTGTTTGGTCGTCCGATCATCCATTCAACCAATCAAAGCATAATATGCTAATGATATGCTAAGGCCGCTCAACTGCTCACTAAGACTGCACTGACCACATGGGGGCAGACAATTGACTATTCAACCAGTAGCTATGACGTGCACTGACCACCAGGGGCAGAAGTTCCAATCAATAGGTTAGTTTGCTGCTGGGATCGGACTGATCAGGACTGAGCAAGACAGGCCGACACACCCTGGAGCCCTCTTGTGGTCTCTCTCCGGCTAGCTAAGCTCCCACATCCCTCTCTGGCCCCGATTGTGCACCAGTTGGGTCTCTGGGCCTATCCTGCACCCTCACGCAATCCGGGAGGGTGTCAGAGAGCCGATTTGGGCCCTTGGTGCACGAATTCATGCACCGGGCCTCTAGTGATATATAAGAAGATAATTTCTTACCACATGGGAAGAGAAAAGTCCACTCTGGTATTTGAAGAAGTTTGCAGAGATTTGAAAGGGATCAGGGTAGCTAGCAATAAGGTGATTCTAAATCTCTCAAAGGAAATGGGACCTAAATAAACACTTTTCGAAAGAGGACATACAGAAGGCCAAGAGACATATGAAAACATGCTCAAAGTCACTAATCATCTGAGAGATGCAAATCAAAACAACAATGAGGTACCATCTCAACCTGTCAGAATGGCTATCATCAACAAATCAACAAACAACAAGTGCTGGTGAAGATGCAGAGAAAATGGAACCCTCTTGCACTGCTGGTGGGGATGCAGACTGGTGAAGCCCCTGTGGAAAACAGTATGGAGTTTCCTCAAAAAATTAAAAGTGGAACTTCCATTGACCCAGTAATGCCACTTCTAGGATATATCCCAAGAAAACAGAAACACCAATCAGAAAGGATATATGCACCCTTATGTTCATAGCAGCACAATTTACAATAGCTAAGATTTAGAAACAGCCTAAGCGCCCATCAGCAGATGAATGGATTAAAAAATTCTGGTACATCTACACAGTGGAATACTACACTGCTGTAAAAAAGAAGGAACTCTTACCATTTGCAACAGCATGGATGGAACTGGAGAGCATTATGCTAAGCGAAATAAGTCAGTCAGAGAAAGATAAATATCACATGATCTCACTCATTTGTGGAATATAATGAACAACATAAACTGAAGAACAAAAACAGAACCAAAGACATAGAAGCATCGAATAGACTATCCAACCTATGAGGGAAGGTGGGGGCTGAAGGGGTAAGAGATCAACCAAAAGACTTGTATGCATGCATATGAGCATAACCAAAGGATACAGACAGTAGGGGGTGAGGGCATATGCTGGGAGGTGGGAGCGGCCAGGGAGAGGTCAAATGGGGGAAAAAGGAGACTCATGTAATACTTTAAACAATAAAGAAATTGAATTTTTAAAAAAGAAACTGAAAATTGAAGGTAAAACTCAATAAATGTATCTAGTATCGCATATGAATAGAGAAGTTTCCCTGAAATGAGACTCTTGTTCACCCTTGCTATCTTGGAGATTTAGTGAAGGAAAGAGATGCCGCACATGAACCAATGGGTATGGAGAGGTCTTGACTTAGGATAAGGAAACCATGAAGTATAGGTATCTTAATAAAAACAATTATGTCAGGGGCCATAGATTCCAGTAGTGGGCACCAAGGAGATGACCACAAGACTACACAGGTATTAAAGTTCCCAGTGGATATCTGCATGGGCTACCCAGTGACCAGCCACAGGACAGAAGAGTACTGTACTTGCACTTGCTCTTCTGATACTATGAGGCACAATCCCAGAAAATATCCTAAGATAAAGAGAAGGGAGCTGAGGAAAGGAGTTTCAATGAGGGGGTGAATAGTAACGGAAAAATATAATAGCAGCAAAAATTGAGATAATTTATGTTGTATACCCTTAGTTTTCATTTGGTAGTTAACAGGAGGCAGAGAGCTGTGATTTATATGACAGGTTGAGGGAAATAGAGATTTAAAATAATCGTTAAGTGAATTATTTGGTCATTTATCCCTGAACCAGGAAAAAGAAACTGATTCTAAAAGGTACAAAACCATCCATCACATATCTAAATGAATTCAATCCCTATAGTTAATTTGAACACACAGCAGATGTTAAATAGTTACATGAAGTTTTTTAAATAATGTCTTCTTGTTCTTAGAAACAAACCATATGGGACACAAATTATTTGCATTTATAACTTTAAACTGAACTTTTATATTTTCAGGTATTTTACATCTAGAATACAACTGCATATAATGACTAAATTATTCCACTAGAACAACCTGCTATTTCTAAATATTGAAAATACTTTTAATAATTAAAATAAAACATAAGTCCACTCATTTAAATTCAAATGTTAATGAATAAAAACTTTAAAATCAAATAAATGCTCAATTTATGTTCACTTTTTTAAAAAAATCTATAGATCTATAAATCAAAACCTTGCATATATATAATCTTTTGGGAAAGAACAAAGTATAAATTGAAATTAAAAAATAAAAAAGAACTAACCAAACTGAATTTATTTCATTTGGATTCACAGAAATATTTGGCCAAGGACACCAGAATATTCAGATAATTTCCAGATGAATTTAAAGAGAACTGCTGTATCAATGACTATAATTTAAATGAGGTCATGTACAATAACTTTCTCAACTATTCTCAAATTCAGGTTAGACAATGACTCCAGGCCACAAGAGACCAGATGCTACAGGAGGAGAATTATTAATTTTATCACTAAGTAAATTTTCAGCATCTCCTGTCCTAATTAAGAATGAATACAGTGACATCAAAATAAGTACATCTACATGCTCTAAACCTGATTTTAAATCCAGGGCACAATACCTCTTGGAATACTTGGATTCCACCCATATTAAATAAAAAATAGGAAACACTTTTAACCATAAATCATTTTTGTTGATAAAGATAATATTGTTGCCCTGACTGGTTTGGCTCAGTGGATAGAGCGTCGGCCTGCAGACTCAAGGGTCCCAGGTTTGATTCTGGTCAAGGGCATGTACCTTGGTTGCGGGCACATCCCCAGGGTGGGTGTGCAGGAGGCAGCTGATCGATGTTTCTCTCTCATCGATGTTTCTAACTCTCTATCCCTCTCCCTTCCTCTCTGCAAAAAATCAATAAAATATATATATATATTTTAAAAAGATAATATTGTAATGACCTGACTGTAAAGCTACAGCTACGAAAAGTTTTAGGAGCTACCATTTACATACTAAGCACCACCATCTACTTTTTAAAAATCATTTGATACTTAAATTACTTTAGATCTAACGTATTCCACATATATCTAAAATCACCATGTGCACAATTTGGGGTACTTGCACATACCATCTAGAAAAGCAGAATTCTAACAATTATATTCCTAGATATTCTAACTATAACTCTTTTACACTAGTAATCTGGTAACTCCTAGAATTTTTTTGGTCACAGAAGATATCCCTTTCAGGAGCATATATAGATAGGCATATTAGTTCTAACTAGCACAATGATAAAAACTCTAGAGATATTATGACTGTTGTGATAGGCACAACCCAGTTAATATTTTTTTGGTTCTACATTTTCTCACAATGAGTACAATGCTTGAACCACAAACATATTAAGTGTACAATTAGATCATTCATTCATTCAAGTGATATTTATTAGATATGTATAGACTACCTAATCAATATTAGGTAATGTTCTGGGGTAAATTAGTAAGTAACAAGATTAAGTTTCTGCCCCTATACTTAGACATTTAAAAATATTTATCAGCAATTATAAAATGCATCATAATAGCATTGCCTATTCCTATAAATATGTAATGCTTGGAACAGGTCAACCTCATATTTAACCTCAAAACCTCTAATTCCTTTAGTTTATCAGAATATTTAGCAAACTGAAATAATCAAAGTGATAGAAAGGTTTGGACTACTTAGTTTAAAATATATTCAAGCCCAGCTGGTGTGGCCCAGTGATTGATTGTCGACCCATGAACCAGGAGGTCTGGGTTCAATTCTCAGTCAGGGCACATGCTCAGGTTGCAGGCTCAATCCCCAGTAGGGGGCATGCAGGAGGCAGCAGATCAATGATTCTCTCATATCTTTCATGTTTCTCTCTCTCTCTTTCTCCCTCTCCTTTCCTCTATAATCAATAAAAATATATTTAAAAAATAAAATACAGTCAAGATACAACTAACAAAAACCCAAACACCATAGCATCAACACTGAGAAATGACTGCTACTAGGAAACTTGAGATAGTATTGTTAAACACAATTTTTTTCTAAAAACTGAGAAAAAAAATAAACACTGGCAAGTACTATAATTGTAGTAGTAAAATAAGAACTTCCTCAAGCTTTACATAGCCAAGTGATGAGTTTTTGTTTGTTTTTGTTGGCTTTTGTTGTTGCTTTTTTTGCATTCATACAGGTATAGAAGGGGATATATAATATATCTTCTAAAATGACTGTTTCAATAGACTTCTATGTTAAGGGACTATATTTTATGGGTAGTGTTTTGATCTGAGGTTTATCTGATCCACATAATAAATACATATTTTAAAGTGACACAGTCATGCTAAATGTCCCCTGGAGTAGAGAGAGCATGATATTTCCAGTCAAGAGATCTGAAGGTCATGCAATATACAGTACTAAAGGTACTAAAGTTCTCTAAGACTCAGTTTTTTCATCCTGAAGATGGGACTATGTGAGACTCCAACAGGACAGTCTATATGTTGAAGTGCTTTGTAAACTGTTCAGTCCTGTACAAAATTGTCCACTTCAGTTCCTTCTACCACTTCTGAGGTTCCATAGTTAGTGATATATGTAGCATGTCAGAAATTTTTTTTTTGTCTTAAGGTCACTTTCCTCCAGCTTCTCATAATGTTGTGTTGCTTCTTAGTTCCAATAGTCTAGAATTTGCTAAATAACAAATGCCAGTGTACCAACTGGTCACAAGAATCTTCTGAGTACAGGGATGGTGTCTTATTCACCTGCACGTTCTCAAAGTCTAGTGCTCTGTTTTTCAGTAGGACCCAATATGCTTAAATGAATAACCCATCCATATGTCCAACTGACCTTCCTCTTCCTGTATCTAAGACCATGTCCTACGGTTTTAATATCAAAAGTGATAAAATATTTGGTTAGCTAGCATTTCTATATTAGTCCTCAGTGATGTTTGTGTAGTATTATGTGCATTTTTACTTTTAACCATTATTTTCTTTGAATTTTATAAGTAGGGTACAATCATATGTGTTTACCTTCTATACTTCAATTGTAACTGTTGCTAATGGAGAGCCAAAAAATATTAAAGCCAAAAAAACTTTCCAGATCCCTATCCTCCCCACCCCCCAAAAAAAGAAGAAAAATGAAAGAAACAAAAATAAACCCAAAATATTTTATTTCATTTATTAATACCTTCCTTGTCTAAAATAAGTTTTAGGTAGCTTCCAAATAAATTATAGCATGATAGAAATAAATTTTTAAAATGAAGCACTTAAAGTAAGGATAGGAAAATAAGATGTGGACAGGAATTAAATTAGCATACCCCCTAAAGTTTCTAAGTTTGATTTAAAGTAGGATCACAGAATATTCTAGAAGATAAAAAAGAGATCTATTGCAGTGTTCATGAGATAAAACAAACCAGTTGCCTAAATCTAAGCATCCCTTACGTCAATACTAGGAAAAAGTTTTTTCTGTGAGTTCTCCAAGAAATGTATTATTTATTGTAATAAACCCTCTAACCCATTCTTACAGTAAACATCGTGATGGATTTTATGGGGCTGTTTCTTGTAATGCACCTCAATAAAGGTTGATGGCTTCTTACCAGAACGTAATGTTATAACAGGAATTTCACAGAGCACAGGTAGATGCAGTCCAGTGCCAGCTATATGGTGGTCTGCCCTAATCCAAGAGGATCTTCGAGTATCTAGAGTAGGAGTTGGGTTACCAGAAAAATCTGTGAACCTCATAATACTTGGTGTGTGTGTGATGGGGTGGGCGGGGGTCTGTATGCTGAGGTGTGTCTTTCTATAGGAAGCAGAGAGCACCATTAGCTTTCATGAGTTTCTGAGAGTAGATCAACAAATGGAAGAACTGAGCATGTTCCCCTCAGGAAAGTTTGTAAAAGTTTTTGAGCAACAGAGAGTTCAAGATTATGGTTACTGAGAGGAAGGGGAACTGTCTCCCAGTTCACCGCAGAACCAGTAGATATGGATTTTCGTTTTTGAAAACTATGCTCTATAAGGACTTCCAATAAGAGATCCATATGGCAGGGCAAAACCTCCTTCAGAAAAAAAAAAAATTAGATGTTCCTTCTAACTCAGAGACAAAATGGGCTATAATATAAATTATCATATCATAAAGAAACATATCATAAAGAAATGCTACATTTAAAAATTATAGAGCTTTTGTTTATTTGTTCATTTCTTGCTTCAGTTTTATATCCCACATATGAGTGAAATCATATGGCTCTTAGTTTTTTCTGTCTGACTTATTTGGCTGAGCATAATATTCTCAAGATCCATCCAGGTTATCACAAATGGAAATATTTCATTTTTACTTATGGTTGAGTAATATACCATTGTATATATGTATCACAACGTCTTTACCTAATTATCTATCAAAGGATACCTGGGTTGTTTCCATGTCTTGAACATAACGAGTGATGCTGCAATGAACTCAGGGTGTGTATATCTTTATGGATAAAAGTTTTCAAGTTTTCTGGGTAGATACTCATAAGACAGGTTGCTGGGTCATATACTATCTCTATTCTTAATATTTTGAGGAGCCTCCATACCATTTTCCATAGTAATAGATACAGACAACATTGTGGATAGAAGGGGGTAGGGGTAGTAAATGATAAATGGGGTCAAATATATGGTGACAGAAGATTTGACTTTGGGTGGAGAGCACATAATGCAATATACATATAATGTATCATAGAATTGTATACTTGAAACCTACATAATTTTACTAATCAATGTCACCCCAATAAATTTAATTTAAAAAACCTCCATATTTCATAAAATATTCCTTATCAATTTACCTCTAAATGAAACATAATCAGAAACTAAATATACAACCTAAATGATAGAAGATATTTGGCTGAATTATGCTCTGTTTTATATTGTTAGTCTTTCTAGATGAATCTATTTATTCACTATATATCTTGTCTTCTCATTATTCAATTACTAAATAAATATTGTACATTATTTGAACAACAACAAAATGATAGAGCAAAATTTGAAGACATAAGCATTTGATAACTTTGTCCCTTGTCCTTATTATTTGCAATTTCAGCTAACCTTAAATTTATTTCCAGACCTATGTAGACCTTTATTTTTTTTACATACATATGTGTTATTTACTATGTTTTTAATTTTTTGGTTAATTCTCACCTGAGGAAATTTTTCCATTGATTTGTAGAGAGAGTGGAAGGGAAGGAGGGAGGAAAGAAAGAGAGAGAGATTGATTGCCTCCCACACTTGCTCCCATCAGGGGCTAAGGGTCGGACCTGCAACCTAGGCACATGCGCTTTACTGGAAATCAAACCTGAGACCATTCAGTGAGCAGGTCCATGCTCTAACCACTGAGAGCACTAGCCAGGATTACTTTTTTTAATGGTATCCAACAGTTTAAATGAATAAATAAATAAATAAATAAATCCAAAACAATTTACCCTAGTGATGAGTTTTATGCAAAGCCAACAATAATGAAAGCTACAGATGAATAATTATTATGGAGTTTTTTATGCATTTTTATAAGTATAATTTATATTTGTTCCTTTCCTATGCATGACTGGATTTATTAAAATTTTTACTCTCTGGAACTAGAATTAAATAAATACCTTTCTTTTTTTAACTTTACTATTATTGATATCTATTTTGGATAGCGATATGTTTTATCCACTTGCATAGATAATCAAAATTTGTTATAACAATAAGTATATCTCAAATATTCTGGATTTATTTTTACTCTTTAAATCACTAAACAGTGAAATCAAATAATAGAATCTAGAGTTTCTATTTCTAAACTCAAATCCATTAATAATATGTGACATGACATTGTGAAAGTTATGATTTTGTTATATTGTTACTACATTTCTTATGACATTTAAAACATATCAATTTATATCATTGAAACACTATAAAAGTTAGGTAAAAAATGTCAGGTGCTTTGCCATGTAAAACAGCTGAGAAAATAGAAATTTTATTTCATTGACTATAAAAAAAAAGATGAGAATATCTTTAGGGGGAAATGTACCAAATTGCAAATGTTCACCCTGAATTTCTCAAGAAAGAGAATGCCATAAAAACTTAAATGGATTGAAATAATAAAAAATAATATTAAAATGCATTAAAACTCTCCTATACAAAATTATTATTTTTCATGGTGACAGTTTTATGATTCATAGGTTAACAAAATAATTATGTATATTAGATTACCTTATTACATCCAATTGTCAGGTGACTATCACATTCAAATTTTGCCTAGATATTTTACTGTTTTTTATGAGATGTATAATTTAGGTAAAATACAGTACAGAGAAGTGTCATATACCTTGGAATGAAAAATTGAGCTCAGTAGAATTAAATTATTTGAGTCCTGGGGTACTACAACAGTTTAAACAAAACTCTGAAAACAGAAATTCAAGAATACTATACATATATCTGGAGGTTGAGTAGGTGGAAAATAAGTTAAGCTGACAATTTGTTAAAAGTCCATTTCAAAAACATTCCTGAGACTTTTAATATTTCTGTGCCTTCTAAGTACAATGTTTTGCTTATTTGTGACTCAGCTAAGTTTCAACATTAATTCATGACGTTAGACTATTCAAGAGAAACCTCACTAAAATTAAGGAAACAGATGTCTGCTGATATCATCTGCTAAGTATCCTATCTAATAAAAGAGAAACATGGTAATTAGCCGTACCTCCGCTACCCTTCCCATTGGCTAATCAGGGCAATATGCAAATTAACTGCCAGCCAAGATGGCAGCCAGCAGTCAGGCAGCTTGAAGCTAACAGGAGGCTTGCTTGCTTCAGTGACGGAGGAAGCCAAAGTTCCCCACCTGTCGCTGCCAGCCTCTGAGCTTGCAGTTTGAAACATTGTTACAAATATAGAAGCTAAATAAAACCCCAGAAACCTGCTTTCAGCCAGCCGGGATCTCAGAGCTGGAGTTGAAACAGTGTTTCGATTATAGAACACAAACAAACCAGATACCTGCTTTCCGAGGCCTCAGAGCTGGAGCCAAGCCTCAGAGCTAAAGCTGGCCCAGAATAAAAAAAAAGAAAGAAAAAAAGGAGTGGTTGGGAGCTTCAGTCACCCGCCAGCCTGAAAACGGCCCTCAGCCCCTCACCCAGACTGGCCAGGCACCCCAGTGGGGACCCCCACCCTGAAGGGTGTGTGACCAGCTGCAAACAGCCATCAGCCCCTCACCCAGGTTGGCCAGGCAACCAAGCGGGACCCCCACCCTGATCCAGGACACCCTTCTACCTATCTATATATATAAAACCCTAATAGGCAAATAGACCAAACAGTGGAACAACTGAACAACCAAACAAATGGTCGCTATGACATGTGCTGACCACCAGGGAGCACATGTGAATCGTGGCAGGCATCGGCCACTGCAGGATGGTGGAGCATGTGAGTGAGGGTTCCAGACCAAGGCGGGGTGCTGGTTGCTGTCATCAGGGCATTAGCCACTGTCATCAGGGCAAGCCTCTAGTGGTTATTGAAAATTCTTTGCTCTCGCACACTGCAGTCCCGCCAGGTGCTCACACCTGCTGCTGGCACCTGCACCTGCTGCCAGCACCAGTCCTGCTCACACGCACTGCCGGCACTGGAGCCATCGCTTGCACCACTGCTAGTGCCCAGCACCAGCCCATATTGCTTCGCGCTGTCAGTGGGTGCAAGCAGCAGCTGCTAGCCTTGATTGCCCCTCAGAGCTTCTCTACTTCCCCCTGCTCCTGAGGGTCTATCGGAGCTGGCAGCTGACTCTCACACACACTGATGGTGCCGGCCCTGCTCACACCTGCAGTTGGCACCACCGCTTGCACCCGCTGCAAACGTCCGGCACCAGTCCTGATTGCTCAGCACCCTTAGAGGGTGTTAGTGGTGGCTGCTGGTCCCAATCTCCCCAGAGGGCTTCTCCACCTGTCCCTACTCCTGAGGGGCAATCAGGGCAGTATCCGCTGCTCGCACCTGTTGCTGGCACCGGACACTATTGCTCCGTGCTGTCAGTGGGTGCAAGTGGGGCCAGGGCACATGGAAGCAATGGTGGCAGGGGCTGCCGGCAGACAGGAGACCGGGGGCTGTGGCTGGAGGGGCCGGGCGGGGATGCAGAGGATGGGCTAAGACCCACCCCTGTGCCCACTGCAGTCTCACAGCCCACAGTTCCTTTCTAGGTGCACAAATTTGTGCACTGGGCCCCTAGTAACATTATATAAACAATTGAATAATTGAAAATGAAATTAAACTGTCCACAAAATGTACATGTAATCATAATTCAATTTAAATATCTATATAAAGTTTTATGGTACAGACTGCTTTGCATCTAATAAATACAAATACAACATGGCAACCACCATATATGAAACAATTTATATTCTAAAAACATTCATATTTGTACCTTTAGAGGGTAAAAAATAGCTTAACATGCTTACAAGTATTTTTAACACTGTTGATTCTATTGTCTGTCATTTTTTCATATGCACCATTTACTATACATAATTTCCGTTGCTTTAACATTTTATCTTGTCTTTGTAAAATCTTACAGAAATTTATTAAAAACTAGCAAGTTGAAAAATCATGTGAATTTTGGCATTTGTTAAAAGGAAAAATATTTTAGGTCTTAAAAAAGTATTTCTGTCTGGCCTGGGAGAGTGCAAAAGTGAGGCCAAAGAAAATGAAGAATTGGAATAAATAAATAAATGCATTAATTTATGTTTCCATGTTAATTTTCCAGTAAATCAAAGTTCTCTTTTACAAAAGGCTGGTTTTATATTTAAAAAAATAAATATTTTCACTGAAAATATTTTCTCATTCAACTTAAAATACTGCTAGTGGAAAGAGAAAAAATGCTAAAAATAATTTAAGGTGTCAATCTCAGAGGGAAGGCGTGGGTGGAAAGAGATTAACCAAATAATTTGTATGCATATATGCATAACTCATAGACACAATAGGCTGGTGAAGGCCTTGGATGGGGGTAGGAGAGGAGGCTAGAAGGAGTCAATGGGGGGAAAGGGTATATTTGCATAACTTTCAACAATAGAGATAAATTAAAAATATGAAAAAATGACTTATAAAGCAGAATGATGATTAACTATGTGTGGTATACTGTTTTATAAACTTACTCTTAAACATCATTTAAAAAAACTTAAGTGCTCATAAGATGTCAAAATTAATTATTTATTCATGGCTAATTGAAAGCTAATTAGACTTTCTGTTTGGGCAGTGTTCATCATTAGAGTAACATCCATTTGAAATGAGCATTTGGGTA
Source organism: Myotis yumanensis (assembly GCF_028538775.1). NCBI lineage: Eukaryota > Metazoa > Chordata > Mammalia > Chiroptera > Vespertilionidae > Myotis > Myotis yumanensis. The sequence goes on from NW_027223752.1 coordinate 179,387,791, forward strand.
ATGTCAAAGAGAATGTCTACTTTAATCATGTTTTTTATCACCAGTGTGTGGCACAGTTTGGGTCACATACTGTGCTCAACAGATATTTGCTGAATTAATGAATTAATGAAATAAATAACTTACAGTATTAGTAAAATTTGGCTTTTTAAAGTTAATCTTTGTGCAAAACAATATGTCCTTTCTCAAAATCATTCATCACTTAGATGCAAACAAACCTCATTATATTTAACTGGAGGCCCAGAGCACGAAATCTGTGCAGGTGGGGGTAGTGGGGGTGGTCCTCAGCCCAGCCTGCACCCTCTCACAATCCAGGACTGCTGGCTCCTAGCCACTCACCTGACTGCCTGCCTGATTGTCCCTAACCACTCTACTTGCCTGCCTGAACCCCCCTAATCCCTCTGCCTGCCTGATCTCCCCTAACCGCCTCTGCCTCCCTGCTTCATTGCCCCTAACTACTCACCTGCCTGCCTGATCACCCTTAATCGCCTCTGCCTCAGCCCCTGCCATCCTGGCTTCATCTGGAATGATGTCCGTAAGGTCATTCAGCTGTCCGGTCTAATTAGCATATTACGCTTTTATTATTATAGATTACTAAAGATTTCCTCACTTCTTTACTATGTCAGTAATAAAAATGTAGCTTTAAAATATCTTAAAAAATATAATTAATAATTGTCTTAAAATCATGGTTATAAAATAAAAATTTATGGTATTGAAAACCTTTGGGAATTTGATTAAGTATCCTTAAAATTTTTCTGAGTTGCACTTAAAATATTCTTATCCACACAGAACAGAAATCTCTAACACATGTATTTTTTCTGACTCTAAAAGTAGCTCTCTGCTGCACAGGCTTTCTGAGAAACTACTAAAGAACAGAAAGAGTATATTTACTCCCAAATAAAAAGGAATATTAATGGAGGGAATCATTTTACTCTTGGAGGAGAAATTAGATATCAGCTGTGATCTAGTAATTAGTAGCTAATAGTTCAAGTTTTCAAATTTATTTTAAAAGAATATTTGTACTACTAACAGGCATAACATCATTTTACTTTTAATACTGGAGCTTACCTAATTTTGGAAGTTATTTACTATCAAGGTATGTAATGACAGCAATCTAGAAGGTTAATACAAGTGTCAATATAATACAGAATGAGTTAATAAGGTTTCCCATTTTCCTTGGTCAGAAACTGTTGGCATGGCACTAATTTACTATAGGCATTAAAGAATGGATGAGATTTTGACAGACCGAGTTATAAGACGGCACATTCTAATCAGAGAAAATAGTATCTCCCAAAGTGGAAAAGTGCGAGTTGCTGAAGCCGAGGGATCCTATGAGACAAAAGACAAATGTGAAGCTAGTCGGGGCAGATTAGTAGCACCTTAACTGCTAAAAACAAGATAAGTCCTTCATTTAACAGGCATCGGCAAATTATTGAGAATCTCGAGAAGGGGAGATATATTACCTGAGCCATACTGTAGGAAGCTGCAATTGCATGAAAGACTAGCTTGAGAGAAGGACAAGGCAATGGCAGTTAAAAACTATAGTCCTGGCAAGAAGTTTAAAGGAAGAAATATTTTCAAGATAGTAAATCAAAGTGTTTTTCTTCCTAGGAATTCCTAGGTCCTAATTGTCTTGTGAGTCTCCCACTAATTGCATCAGTGGTATCTATTACTTTGTAGGAATTCACAGCATCAAGTCAGAAATAAGGAGTCACTAGAATAAGGTAGTCACTCAAGTCTTAAAAAGTCATGTGTGTGAGAGAGATTGATTTTCTAAATTCCCTAATTTACTCTATATATGGATATATATATATATATATATATATATATATATAATCAGTATACTGGTATAAAATATGACTATGTGCCATATGGTAGAGATGATGTAGTGTATATATTATGATATTAGAGCAGAATTTCCTCTAATGGTAAAAGGGTGGACACTTTATGGAGTAGGGAGGAAGTGAATAAATTTGAAGATAATAGCTCTAGAGCTAAAATGACTGTTGATTTTGGTGAGGGACTCACCAACACAATCTCTTTCCCCTGAGCTGCAAAGGATGCTCTGTGCCAACAGTCACCACCATAGAGTAAAAATATTTTCAGGTAATGGAGGGTATAGGATGGTGCTAGGTATATTTTAAGCTTCAAATAACATCTATATATATAAAACTCTAATATGCAAATAGACCGAATGGTGGAACAATTGGTCTCTATGATGTGCACTGACCACCAGGGAGCGTGCGCGGAACATGGTGGGCATCGGCCGCAGCAAGATGGTGGAGCAGGTGAGTGGGGCCACCATATCAAAGTGGGGCACCAGTCACTATCATCGGGGCAAGCCTCTGGTGGTTCCTGAAAGTTCTTTGCTCCCACGTGCCATGGTCCCGCCCAGCACTCGCACCCACAGATGGTACCGGAGCCACTGCTGGCACCTGGTGCCAGCCCCAATTGCTCGGCACCATAAGCGGGTGCGAACAGTGGCTGCCGGCCCTGGTCACCCCTGAGGGTTTCTCCATCTCCCCCTGCTCCTGAGGGGTGATCAGGGCAGCAGCTGCCAATCATACCCTCTGACAGCGGCAGTCCCACTCGCACCTGCTGCTGGTGCTGGCCCCAATTGCTCCGCCCTGTCTGCGGTGGGAGTGGGGCTGCCAGCAGAGAGGAGACTGGTGCTGCAGTGGGAGATGCTGGGCAGGGGCACGGAGGATGGGCCAAGACCCACCCCTGTGCCCACCGCAGCCGCATGGCCCACAGTTCCTTTCAAGGTGCATGAATTCATGCACTGGGCCTCTAGTATTTAATATTAACTAATGGATATTCAAATAACTTAGAAGTGCAGAATACTGCTCCTTTTCTGCTTTGAGTGAGAAGCATTCAATAGTGTTGCCCCTGAATTGAATATTGAGATTTTATCTGCTCTAATACAAATCCTTCTTCTTTTATTTCACAAATACAATAGTGTCAGTTGAATCATGATTACATCTTACCAAATCCAGTTTTCTGAAAAGTGAATTATATTATTTTCAACCCTGTTCTGTAACTTAGTCCACATTTAAGTATAAGTGAAAAATAAGATCCTTTTATTGCCTGAAAGAAATGCTTCCAACTAATAACTTTTGGAGATCTTCACCTTATTCTGTACTAAATATAGGAAGACTTTGAAAATAGAACATGGACAATCAAAAAGATATTGACTGTTTGTTATACTTTCCCAGATTCCAGGGAGATAGTGGTCCCAGATTTGGGACTATATCTAGGACATCAGGTTTGATATTTCATTTGCAATAAAAGTTACAGATGCTGGCCCTAACCAATTTGGCTCAGTGGATAGAGGGTCAGCCTGCATACTGAAGGGTCCCAGGTTCGATTCTGGTCAAGGGCATGTACCTGGTTGTGGACTTGATCCCCAGTAGGGGGTGTGCAGCAGGCAGCTGATCAATGTTTCTCTCTCATCGATATTTCTAATTCTCTACCCCTCTCCTTTCCTCTCTGTAAAATAAAAATATATATATTTTAAAAAAAGTTACAAATGGTGGAGAGACAAGACCCAGCCAAGTGGGAATAGGTTCTCTAAGTGTTGTCCCTTACATTAACATATAAATGGAGATATAAATATAAATGAAGCATGTTATCACCTGTTGAATCAAAATGTATTTGATGTTCAGAAGGTTTAAGATTTCTGCATATTGGATATTAAAGTACAAAAAGAAAGTATCTATTATCATTATACACCAGTTGACACATTTAAATCCTGAGAAAATCAAAGAAAATCACTGCTGGAAATATGAAAACACTAATAAATATAATACCATCCTACATAATAAAAGGGTAATATGCAAATTGACCAAATGGCAGAACGACCAGTCGCTATGATCTGCACTGACCACCAGGGGTCATATGCTCAACACAGTAGCTGCCCCCTGGTGGTCAGTGTGCTCCCACAGGGGGATCGCCACTCAGCCAGAAGCTGGGCTCATGGCTGTTGAGCCCAGTGGTGGTGGTGGGAGCCTCTCTCGCCTCCGCATCATTCGGACATCCCCAGACGGCTCCCAGACTGTGAGAGGGTACCGGCCAAGCTGAGGGACCCCCCGCCCAAGTGCACGAATTTCGTGGACCGGGCCTCTAGTAATACATAATTAGAAAAAGAGAAATGCCTTAAAACATAAAGTAGCTAGACTCATCTGAAGACTAAAGTCCAAAGTATTTTATTACTTATTAATTTCAACTTATAATATTAAGCATTTTCTTTTTCAATATTTTTTAAAATAACTCTTAGTATCTAAATTATACAAACTAAGTCTGATTATGAACAATGATAAACAAAACTACTGTTGCTCAAGAATATTAAGGAGGACAGATATGAGACCATTTTGTCTAAAGTAGTTTATTTTTCCATAAGGCAAAGTTAATATGAGAATTAGAGTGGTGAGGCTGGAAATGAGCGAGGTTTAGGCTGGTGGTAGGTAAACTGGGTAACACTCTCCAGCAGAGACTGAGCTCTTTATGTAACAGATAAAAACCCTAAGACAAAGAACCCAGTGCATGCTCTCTCTCTTAAACACGCCTACTCCTTTCCCTACTACCTTCTTCACTCAGGCATGCTCTATCTTTCTCTCTCTCTTCCTCTCTTTTTTAAAAATTTTATTTTATTGTTTAAAGTATTGTTCCCAGGGCACATATAATTTCTCCATAACTAACTTCTCCCATGAATACAAACTTTCTTCTTTTTCACAACAAGAAGATGTAAAAGCAAACTAGCCTCAGTGGCCCAGCTGAAAAACAGAAGCTGACAAATTTATACAAACGGGTTTCAGGGAATCAATTGTATGGCCCTTAGTTTTAATCACTGTTCTTCTCGCTTACCACAAATCTATATGAAATATTAGATAAGTGTCTAGTTTAACAGCATTTCCTAAATTTAATTTTCTAGATTGCAATTATAAACTCTGCTCTTAAATGTTAACTCAATGTTTGTGATATTTTCTATGCATTGTGCTGGAGGTGTTGAAAGATATAATCAGAACCCTGCAGACTTCAACACTCTTCTAAGAGCCCCAATATACTAGATATTTATACCTGTCTCTGAATTCTGTTACCTCTTGTCTTTTTTTTTTCTTTCTGTTTAATATATATGCTAAAAGAAATATGCAAATCTTAGAGCACTTGATATATGGCTTACGTCTTCCATTCTAATTGGCTCCTCCACAAATTGATCAAAATAAATCCTTCTCAAATGGTTGTTCTGAGGAAAGCATGAAGCACAATACTTAGCGTAAGTAGACAATAAATAGTGCTTAAATCTCTTTTCCTATGTGCTTGTATTTAATCCTAAAGACCAGCATTTTCATTTGCATTTCTGGCCATTTTCCATAAGGTCTTTTGCACATAACTGGTAGATTTATAAGAGGCCTATAAAGACATTTTTTTACAGTATTTTTTACCTCTACCAATGACTTTCTTTTCCCAAACTATTGCTTTCTGGAATATTGCTTTAAAAATTTTTAATGTAAAAAATAAAAATAGGATCACTTTGGATTTAACATGCAGATTTTTAGCATGAATGAAATTTTATATTCTATACTAGACAGTGCTTCAAACAACCTTACAATTAATGAGAATACATTTAAATTAAACAATATTTGAATATTCATAATACAAGGTAAAAGTACCTATCACCATATTATGACGATTTTTATTTTAACTTAACTTATTTAATAAAGCAAACATTTCTATAACAGATTCCTGTAAATTACATAGGAAAAACAAAAAAACATGTAATCAGATATCTGCTCCTGAACCTTGGACATGGTGAGTATTCCTGTGTGTCACTTCCATTAATTGAAAATTTATTTATTTGATTTTTTAAAGAAGGGACTCTTGCCTTTTGCAACAGCATGGATGGAACTGGAGAGCATTATGCTAAGTGAAATAAGCCAGTCAGAGAAAAATAAATACCTCATGATTTCACTCATTTATGGGATATAGAGAACAACATAGACTGATGAACAGGGACAGATCCAAAGACAGAGAAACAGTGATCAGACTATTAATCCCCAGAGGGAAAGTAGGGGAGGGTGGGGGCAAGGGGAAGAGATCAACCAAAGGACTTGTATGCATGCATATAAGCCAAACCAATGGACATGGACAATACGGGGATGGGAGCATGAGTGGGTGGGGAGGATTTAATGGGGGGGATGAGGACACGTTTGTAATACCTTAACTAATAAAGAATTTTAAAAATAATAATAAATAGGCATTTAAAAAATTAAAAATATTTATTTTTTAAAGTATTATATATGTCCCCTCTTTTTCCCCCATTCACCCCTTCTAGCCCGCACCTGTGCCCTGCCCCAGGCCTTCACCACACTATTTTCTATTTCCATGGGTTATGCATATATGCATACAAGTTCTTTTGATAATGGGGGAAACATTGATGAACACATAGAATGATGATGAGCTTTGCTCTGAAATTTTAAAGGCCTCTTTGAAATCTGGCCTCATGACCACTAGAGGGATTATTGAATATTTGGGACTTGTAATTTTCAATATTTTGCTTTCCCAATCTTAGTCATTTGTAAAGAACTAATGAGTGTTGAGCACAATCAAAACAGAGGATATTTTATAAATTTAAAGTCCTCAATGTAATAAATAAGAGAATTTTGTGAGAAAAAAGAATTAGATTTTATTATTTATATTCTAAAATTTAGAAACTAAGGTATGGAGAAAATAAATAACTTATAGGCAATCATTCAGAATAACTCAAACTCAACCTCAATTTCTGTGAATCCCAGGATAGTGATAAGAACACGAACACACACATACATACACACATTTAAGGAAGAAATGAAAATTTGCCAGCAATGACAAAAAAAATTGTACTTTAAAGATGGAATTTTAATGTCCTGCCACATAATGCCTACATATTATTACCTCAGCATTTAAGTTAATTTAATTATTTGGACCAATATACTCATGATGTCAAAGGCCATGAAATATAGATTAATTTAGTTAGGGTATGTGGTGTATTTTTTAATAAACTTACTGAAAATTTGCAAAAATAATTTAAATACCTCCTTTCATCCAGCACCCAGGGCACCTATTTGTGAAAATCTTACCACTTTTGCTTCTCCTTTCACCACTTTTGCTGCTTCTTTCCTTCCCTGGTTCTTTCTCTTTCTCTATCTGTCTCTCCCTTGTGTGTATATGTATGAATAATATTTCTTAGTGAATGACTTGAACATAAGTTGCCAATAGTACATACCATTACCCCGAACATTTTATTTATTTACTTTAAAAAAATATTTTATTGATATTTTACAGAGAGGAAGGGAGAGTTAGAAACATCGATGAGAGAGAAACATCGATCAGCTGCCTCCTGCACACTCCCTACTGGGTATGTGCCTGCAACCAAGTTACATGCCCTTGACCGGAATCGAGCCTGGGACCCATGAGTCCACAGGCTGACGCTCTATCCACTGAGCCAAACCAGTTAGGGGACCACTGAACATTTTAGAGTGAATATCTTAAGTTAAAAGAAATCTTGCCCCAGCCAGTTTGGCTCAGTGGATAGAGTGTTGGTCTGACAGCTGAAGGATAGGTTCAATTCCTGATCAAGGGCACACACCTTTATCCCCGCCCTGGTTGGCACCTGCAGGAAGCAGCCAATCAATGTGTCTCTCTCACATCATGTTTCTCTGTCTCTCCCCCTCCCTTCCACTCTCTCTAAAAATCAATGGAAAAAATATCCTCAAATGAGGATCAACAACAACAAAAAGAATTCTCTGTGTAACCCTGGTACAACCACCTAAATCAGAAAATTAACATTAAAAACTATACCACCATCTAAACTGCCATTGGATACACAGATCCCATTCAAATTTTAAGAATTCACTTTTTAGATATTTTTTTAACTTCTGATCTGGAATCCAATCCAAGAATTCATGTTGCTTTTGTTTTGGTCATATCTCTTTAGTTTCCTTCAATCTTGGAACTGTTTCCAAATCTCACCTTTACTTCTGTGACTTTAATTCATTTTAAAAATGTGGTCAGTTAGTTTTTAGAATGCCTTTCAGTTTTACTTTATTTGATATTTATTTATAATTAGTTTCTGATTCTGCACTTCTATTAGGTATATTACAAAAAATGGTGTTGATTTTTCCCATTACTAGTAATCATTTGGTTAAGATGATGGCCTTAAGTTAACTGCTAAATTATTATTTTTATTCTTGTAATGAATAAGTATATGTGGGGAGCTATTTTGAGACTGAAAAGATTCTGTTCTCAACATACTTTCACTGTCTATTAGCACCCATTGATAATCCCATTACATGATTATGATTGTATCCAAATAGTTACTTTCTATTTCATCTTTTCCCCATTTGTTTAATTATTTTTTTCTTTATGTCAATAGGGTCTCAAGGATTTCTATTTTATTCAGTAGGTAAGCTGGTATTATCAATATTTATTTTGATGCTCACATTTTCAAGGTGTGCTCAGTAAAGAGTCTTCAAGATGGCTCCTACAATTTTCTTTTCTTTTTACTAAAATAAAAGCAAACAAAAAACAAAGCAACAATAACATCTTTTGAGTACTGCCTTGTAAAACAGGAAAGTGCAGACTCATCTCGAACTTCTGCTGCCCTACCACTGTAACCAGTCATGATTGTTATTCAAGAATGCTGGCATCTGGGAGTAGACTGGAGACTGGTATTTAAGATCTGAGTGCTTGATGTAATCATTGTTTCTAAATATCACTGCTTTATGGCCCTCCAAAAAAGACAAAGTTAGGAAATATATGTTTGCATAAGCACACACATATTGACATTTGTCTATATCTATATTTTTTCTTTCTATTAAAAATCAAAAGTTCACACCAAAGCCTCCAAGTTTAACTCTATACCACAGATATCAGTCTGCCTATAATCCTATCTAATAAAAGACAAAATGGGGTAATTGACCGTACCTTTGCTACGCTTCCCATTGGCTAATCAGGGTGATATGCAAATTAACTGCCAACAAAGATGGCAGTTAATTTGCATACTAGGCTCCAAGCGGTGGAGCAAAGCCAAATGTACCCGAAGCATGCTGAGCAGCGAGGCCTCATAGCCCCGGGATCAGCGGAGCCTTGAGGCCTCATGGCCCCAGGATCAGTGGAGCCGGGAAGCCTCACCGCCCCCCGGGATCAGCAGAGTCTCGAGGACTCACGGCCCCGGGATCAGAGGAGCAGCGAAGCCTGACAGCTGGAGAGGGGAGGGCTCTGGCCAGAGCCCAGCCAGAGCGAAGGCCTGGGTCCCAGGTGCCAGAGGAAAACTGGTGCCAGCAGCCAAGGGAAGGGAAGGCCTATTGCACGAATCTCTTCGTGCAACAGGCCTCTAGTCCTATATAATAAAAGCTTAATATGCTAAGTGTCCAGACATCCAGTTGGCTGTTCAACCAATCAAGGAGTAATATGCTAATGATATGCTAAGGCCACTCAACCGCTCGCTATGACGTGCACAGACCACTAGGGGGCAGACACTCAATGCAGGAGCTGCCCCCTGGTGGTCAGTGCATTCTCACAAGGGGAGCACTGCTCAGGCAGAAGCCCTGAGCCAGGCTCATGGCTGGCAAGCACAGTGGTGGTGGCGGAAGCCTCTCCTGCCTCCACAGCAGCACTAAGGATGTCTGACTGATGTCCTAGTCCCACTCCCCCCCGCAGGGGTCCTGGACATCCCCTGAGGGCTCCTGGACTGGGAGAGGGTGCAGGCCAGGCTGAGGGACCCACCCCGAGTGTACAATTTTGTGCACCGGGCCTCTAGTATTTTTTTATTTGTAAATATCTTCTCTAATAGTGAAAAATTGATGTCCATTATCATCATATACTATTTACTTGCTCACTCATTCCCTGTGTAACCAATCTCTGTCTGACTTTGTGAGGGGCTTTCTCTCTCCAGTGACTGGCCCACTGATGATCATGGCACCTCCTAAACCCTGAATCCTCTTTACCCTGGTTCATCATACTTTACCACAAAAGAATGGAATGAAGAAAGAAAAAAAAAAAAAGGGAAAGGGAAGGAACAAGAAAGAAAAGAGGGAAAAAACCCAATTTTTTTTTAAAGGAAGGAATAGAAGACAAGGAAGTAGAAGAACAAGAACAAAAGGTTTTACTTGAGTAACAACATCTAGGACCCTTCAATCTTTTAAATAATATTTGAAAATCTGTAGTTATCTTTAATATGCTGGTGGATTTGTTTCATTCACAGATAAAGCCCCCAACCATATCAGGCATTCTATCCCCAAGAAATACAGACCTAAAGTTTATTACAAAGAAAAATTATTTCAGTGAATATTTTCTTATTATTTGTTAACCTAAAACTTATAAAAACTAAGGGTAAAGGAGTCTTGAGTCTCTAATAGGTATATATTATAAAATCAAAAATAGTTTTATTTTTCCCCTTTTATATTTCAAATTATCTTGTTCTAGAGTAAAAGTTATATTTCAACTAAATGTTACAACCCTCACAAAACTGTCCTAATACTCCAGGAAATATTTAGATGCTGCTTTGAAATAAGCATCTAAATCCAATAGTCACTCCAAGGGAGGAAATAATTGTAATTGCCTAAATGTATCCATTTCACTTGACTCTGAAGTCCTTTAATGTTCATATCATTTGTTTTCATATTGCATCACCAACACAGAGTTTAAAATTTAAAAGGTGCTCTATTAAGATCTATCCACTGAGTGAATGAATCAATTCTTCAGATCTCATTAAAGTTTCAGGGCAATTTTGAAATCAATCCGAAGTTAGAGGGTGTTGTCTAGTGTTATAATACTAGCATTTACATATTGTAGTGTCAACTTCCTAATTTGTATTCAGCACTTCATTATTCACATGTTTACATTATGCCCTTTATGACCTTTTGTATACTATAAATTCCTTATTTATCTTATATCTGTTTTTTATTAATTTCCTATATTAATTAACTCTACACTAGTCACCCTTAACCTTCATTTTATTTACAGTCACCAAGGTCATTTGAAGTAAGCAAAATTCATTTCCCTAATAAACAAAACACTTAAACTCCTGTCATCTTCCAAAATGATGAATATACTCTTTATTCATATCCCATGCCTTTCTGTAAGATATTAGAGTACACAGACTGAGTTTTGAGTTTGAGAAGAATTTGGCTGTTTTGGTATTCTATATCTAGCTATACTGTGTGAAGAGCTCTGGTGTGTTATCTTTTTTAATCTTCAAAACAACATATAAACTAGTATTTTCATCTTCATTTTAAAGTTGAGAAATATGAGCTCAGACATTTTTAATGATTTATCCAAAAATCATACAGCCAGCAAGCGGCTGAATTACTACTCTACCTCAGTGTATCAATTCCACCCCTTGGCTTCCCAGCTTTTTATTTTGAAATGTTTGAAACTACTGAAAATTTGAAAGACTAGTTTCATGATCATTGGCATACTCTTCACCTGTATTCACCAATTGTTAGCACTTACTTTATACAGAGAAAATGCTCTATATCTGATTCTCTTTTTTACTCAGGCTATCTTTAGATATAGAGGGTGTGTGTGTGTGTGTGTGTGTGTGTGTGTGTGTGTGTGTTTTCTTGTAAACCATCTGAAAGCAGCTGCATACACTATGATACTTACCTATCAAATAACTCAGCATTGTATCCCTTATAGAAAAGGACATTATATGCTGCTTACACACACATTACCTATGTAGTATTCTTACCACAAATTTTTAACCTGAATCAAACAATGAGGAAAATATCAGGCAAAGCCAGATTGAGAAGTGGTCTATACAACAATAGAGTTGGAATTTTCAACAAATATTCATATGAGATGATAAAAAATAGGAGAGTACTATTTATTCTACATGAAACTAAAGTACCATGAAAACTAAATACAATATATAGATCCTATACTGACAAAATAAAAAAATAAAACAGCTATGAATACCATTTTGAAGACAGTCCAGAAAATGTGAATAGTGTGGCATATTGAATAATGTTATACCACATTCATATCAGTGCTTTTCAGAGTCAAAGTAATAAGTGCCTCCATAAGACTATTTTCTCTGAAATGCATGCGTACATATTTAAATGCACAAGAATTCTGTGTATGCTTTCTCTAATATACATACATACACATACAGAGCTATAATAATTATGTCTTTATTATTTTTGTAAATATAGTATGTGAATGTCGATAGTTCTTTTCATGATGCACCAAAGCTTTATATAGAGATATGGAATGAAAAGTATATGACATATTTTAACCTAAACAGTATGCCTAATAAAAAATAATTGAGAGCAATTTAATATCCCCAACTTTTTTGTGTGTTCTGATCCTTAGTTATTAACATTAGCAATTTATTTAAAAATATTGGCTATTTGCTTCTCAATAGTAGGACAATAGGAAACTGCTTCCCTTGTATTAAACAGGGCTTTTTTGGTCAGTTATTCAGTCATATAGCAAGCACCTTTCGAAGGATCAGAGAGGTATGAGCTAACTAAAACTATTAAGCATATCAAATTAATTTTGTTGATACCATTTTAGATACATATGTATTAATTATATAAAAGAATTTATTATATAAGGATGAAAGTCTTTATGATAGAGATTTTGAGAAATGGCCATGAGGACCAAGAAGGAGACAAACAATAAAAACCAGGGGTGAAGAAAGCAAATCACCATATTAAATCTGTAGGGTTGACAAGGACCTGTTCGAGTATAAAACAGTTTCCTTTATCATATAGTCACAGGGGGAATACAATGAACTTTGGGTGTAAATTGAAGAGTTTTATAAGTTCAAGTTGGATGATACCATGAATGTTGGTTAATTACACTTATTAAAGCTCAGCTGAAACAGTGGTTTTTTGTTGCTGAATATTAATCTATATACTTAAAGCAATAAACAGAAACAAGCCACTGGGAGCTTGTTCTTTACAACAACATTTTCTCCAAATCTGCTGGCAGAGGGTCTGATTTTTTTTTTTAGTCAACTGAGATTGAATTTAAGTATTATGAATATAACTACATCACCTTTTTTGTACTGCTAGCCTACTAGCTTGTTTTTCTTAAATAATATGTATTCAAAAGTATACTTGAAATAAGCTAGTCAGATAAAGACAAGTACCATATGATTTCACTCATATGTGGAATTAATGAACAAACTGAACTACCAAGCAAAATAGAGACAGACTCGTAGAGTGCAGGCTGACAGTTCTGGTGGTGGGGTGGGGAGGTGTAGGGGAGGGCAAAGGGATTAAGCAAAAAAGAAACAAAAAGAGAGAGAGAGTTAGAACTTGTGGACATGGACAACAGTGTAGTGATTGTGTGGGGGTCGAGGTGGAAGAGGGCATAGAGGGGATAAATGGTGATAAAAAATAAAATTTAAAAAAGTATATGTTAATTATGTCATTGATAAAATCACAGTCCTGTTTATAAGGTCAGTAACCTTTATTAAAATAATTGTTCAAAAACATTTCTTGAACTGAATCTGAAGAGATACTGAAAAGTACAGCATATAAATCAAGAATATATTCACTTCTAAGGGAAAACCTCATGTCCAGACGTAAGCATTTTTAATCAGTAGAGTTTCTAGTTAAATTTCTCCACATAGATGAAATAGAATGGACTCATCATTTATCTTCTCAAGGTAAAGGTCAACACATTACTATGCAAATAGTAACCATTTCTTCCTATTCCACTCTTGTCTTTATCTGCTCAGATAATGGTATTGCTAAGTTTCCTTTTTCAACCCTGGGGATATCTCTGTCTTTTCCCTCACTCTTCATGGCCAAGAGACTACTGGTGATGCCTGTGTTTCATTTGAAATTCCTAGTGCTATGCCTTAGTTTACATTTCTCTTACATCATTGTGCATTAAACAGTTGTGATCTTTTTGCTTCTTTCTTTTACGTCTTCTAATTTATCCCAATCTCTACTTCCATAGTTAAGTGTCTAAACTGCAGACTCATCTTGTTATTTCTTTGTCAGACTTAGTAGGTTCTCTATCCTTTCCCTGACTTCTTCTTTGATAATTCAACCCTCATATTGTTCAGCTATGGACAGGGAGCCACATATTTGGGGGAAATCTTGGAATCACAAAATAATCTAGGATTAGGTAATTCCATTCCCATATCAGCAACCATTTTCCAAATAGGCTTTATGGAAGAATTTTGGCCATTCACACATGGGGGAGGAATCTACTGCAGAAATTTCTAGGCGAGAAGATGAAGAAAACAAAAGCTCTATCCCCTATCTTTAGACATTATAGACTGAGACTGTTATGCTTGAAATTAAATGAGCCATATAAACATAATGAGGGGAAAGAATTGCAGAGAAGTGGAGTTAAGCCATGCTTTCACTGCATGACTGGATTCACTCACTTTCCCTGTACCCACCTTATCTCTACACCTTGTTATGGGTGATAGTTACATGCCCTACTTTTTCTTTAATCAAGGCCTTCCTCCATTACTTGAAATAAAAACCACATTATTCTATTCAGAATTCCTGATGAGGTCCCTAATTACCCACCAGAGAAAATTCTCATTCTTTGGTATAGAATTCAAAGCATCTTAAATCATCACAGCCTAGCCTGGTTCTAGTCTAACTCTATTTTCCCATAACCACTCTGCAGAGAACATTTAGAAATTAGAATTACATTCCCTTTCATTTCTGTGTCTTTTTTACTATAACCTAGTAAATAATGCTTGTCACCCCTTTTCCCCACTCAAAGGAACGTGAAATCTGACTCATTCTTCCATCCTCCATTTAAATACAAAGCTAAACTTTATTTGGCCCTTAAGATTAGAACCAAATATTTCCAATTTATTTCTTTAATCTCGAAAACAAGTTATTTATGTTATAACTTAGTAATCATATCATGCTTGCATCTAGTAACCCAATTAGGAGGATAAATTATTTTTGTTAAGGGGGAGGACCTTCAGTTGAGCCTGAAGAAAATTTAGGAAGTGACTGGTGAGGACTAAAGCTTACATTTTTTAATCTTTGTAAAATGTGCAAAGTAACTTTATTAAAGTTGAAGGAGAGAACAGAATTAAATGTAATAGTCTCACAAAATAAAGGGACCACTGAGGATTATAAAATAATGTAATGCCATTTTGTTGGTTTGTTTTTGTTTTTGTTGACCCTGCAGAAGGAAGGGGAAGAGAGTCAAAAATTAAAGGGGCTGATTCGAGAGGAAATGTGTAGGACTGGGCCAAAGAAGATTTCAGTAGGAGATGACCTCAAGCAGTATTTTCACAGCAGAGCCCAGATGACATACATCACAAAGGGCCATGGTTTCATGTGAGAGAGCAGCAACAGGACTTGGACTCGTGGCTGAACACGTTAGACCCTGTGAGGCCTGCCAGAAATATTTTATGGTGTCCCTCTGCAAAAGTGCTGATAGTTTGGGAGTGTGGTACGTGCAATAGGAATTCGAGCATTTATGCTAATGTGACTTTTTATGTTCCCAAAAGCAACATGACTTTTGATATCTGAAGTGCATCTATAGTCCATTGCACCTATAATAATACCTTATCCCTAGTAGGCCTGCAATAACTATTTATCATGATGGAACCAAACAAATTTGTATAATTCTTTGATTAACCACAGCCAGTCAGTACATCCTTGGTCATCACCCAGGAGGCAGAACTACACTGAGGTGGGAAATATTTTACTAACGTCAAAGCATATTTACAAAATAAATGCAACTGTGAGTAATTCCTAATTAAAGAACTAAGGAGAGTCTTCCCTCCGCCCCCCTCCCCCCCTTTTATTTTTCTCCTGGAGCAAAATATATAAAGGTAGTTAAGGTAGTGAAAAATATAGCAAGGGCATTCAAAATCTCCAATTTGTAGAATTTAAAAAAATTACCATACAGCAAATGCAAATTTGTGCCTGCAATGCTTTGCTGTCAAAAGCAATTGATCTCTGTGTGAATGATAATGCTTAAGCTCATGGCCTTTCTGGGGAAAAGCACCTGCAGCAGAATGACAAACGAGGGGAGGGTGAGTAGTTGGCACATGGTCAGTGCGGTTACAGGAACCTCTTTTTGAAATAGAAGGAGCACAGTCTTCTGAACAGTAGAACTGATTAAATTCATATTTTTCATGATCTCTCAATTCTATCTCATATATTGCCTGGACTTTTTTATCCGCATGGTTCCCTTGGTAATTTCATAGAGGAATCATGGGGACTTCTAGATTATTTGCAGAATCTAATTTGAAAGCATCATAGCTTCTTAGTCAATCATATCCCTCTGTACTTTTTAAAAAATACATATATTTTTATTGATTTTAGGAGAGAGAGAGAGAAAAACATTAATGATGAGAGAGGATCATTGATCGGCTGCCTCCTGTAAGCCCCACACTGGAGATCGAGCCCACAACCTGGGCATGTGCCCTGACCTGGAATCGAACCGTGACCTCTTGGTTCATAGGTCAACACTCAACCACTAAGCCACACTGGCCAGGCTGATTGTACTTTTTATGAGATGACACATGTTTCAGCTTATTGTTATCCAGAGGATGATGGCAGGAGCAAGGACTGAGTCAATTACAAAGAGCTCTTTCCAAACAGGATAAACGCTCTATGTCATAAGGCATCTTCCTAGACATTCTGGTTTTCATGACTCTATTTTCCTCCTGACTGACAACAAAAATACATCCTGAAAAATCTACCTTGTCCACTTCAAGTTTTTGCATACAGATACTATATCTTCAATCTCAGATTTATTTTTTAATTTATTACCATCCATATTTGTGCTGAGCACTTTTCTGTGAAGTGCACAATACTAGTAAATGCAGTAAATAAGTAAAGCATATTTGATAATTCAAACTTGTGACATGATGCTTATTCTTATCTCAATTATTCAGCTATTCTTCAATAAAACTTAATGTAAATATCCATTTTCATTGCATCTATTCTATAACTGAATATTTGAAACAACTTTTAAAGTACTACCTTATTCTAATTATGACTAACTCCTAATAAATAAATTGACATATATTTCATCTTATTTTACGGACAATATAATTTCATGCTTGCAACCTTCCTCATTTTTTTAAATACTTGTTATTTTATGGTAATAAGCGACTAAAATATTTTTTAAATGTAATTTGGAAATGAAAAATTTGTGGAAATTTTTGTCATTTATAAAAATACTAGAGGCCCAGCACATGAAATCTTGCATGGGTAGGGTCCCTAGGCCTAGCCTGCAATCAGGGCCATCTTCCACTTGTTTACCAATCTCCAGTCCCGTCCAGCCGCCAACACCCACCTGGGTTCCCCTTTAGCCACCTGGCAATCTATTGGAGCCTGCGGGCCAGGGGGAGTGACCAAGAGGCCAAGAGGTCTGCCTTCCACCCAATCGCCAGTCCCCAGTCCCACCCTGCCACTGACACTCATCCCGGTTCCCCGTTGGCCATTCAGTGATCAGATCCTGTGGGATGCGGGGAGGGACTGAGAGGTGGTCAATACACCTCATAGTGCGTGGTCAATCGGTCATTCTGGTGATGATACCGTTATGGTCACTGGCCTTTTATTATATAGGATGAATATCATGAGCCTAGGCCACTGGTCGGCAAACTGCAGCTCTCGAGCCACATGCGGCTCTTTGGCCCCTTGAGTGTGGCCACGAAGTTTTAATCGCACTGTATGTGCGCACCCGCACGTGGTATTTTGTGGAAGAGCCACAGTCAAGGGGCCGCAGTTTGCCAACCACTGGCCTAGGCTATGCACACACATAGACAAGTAGAGAAATAGAAACACAGGTAGAAGGAAAACCACTGAAAGATGGGCAGTGATTAAATAAGTCTTGAGTGTTGGAGCTAGGGTATGTTTCTTCTACTACAATTCCTTTTCTAAATTTCTGTGTAAGGAAAATAGAAAATATCCTTCTACTTATTGGAGGGCTACAGGAGGTATCTTTGGATGCTGATTTTGACAAATGTATTTACTTCATTCATTTTGTTTATACTTATTTCCTAAATTTGTAACCATGAACTTTATTAGGAAAAAGTAGTTTTAAAACACTACATATGGAAAATTTATATTTAGATAGAAAAATATGCATAGATATTTATCTTTTTTCTCCTAATCAAATATTAGCTTTTTTCTCCTATGATCAAAATAAATGATAGATATCAAGTGCCAGTTGAAATATACCTTCAGTTTATTCAATATCTAAAATATCCATAAAAGCAATATTTTTTAAAGGAAAAGATACATATAATATATTCTGGGCTTAAACTCAGACTTTCATTAGGCCTCTTGTGATTTACTGGGTCTCTAACACTGAAATAAGTTTTTAAAAGAGCTAGTTCTCATCCCAGGGTTAACTATACTTAAAAATAAACAAAATATGTATGTAGTTTCTTAATTTTACAATTATGTATATAGCCTTTTTATAATTCATATTTATTAGTAAACTATAAAATAGATTCATTCTGGATGAATGCCCTGGGCTATGTTTCATGATACATCTGTGATGTAACAGATGCATATCCGAAAATTTTGTGTAAGGCATTCTTCATAAATCTATGATTTGTAAAGGTACTAGGAAACCAGATAGGAAAAAAATAAATTCTAAAGTAAAAGAAGAAAACATCTTTCTTAATTAATCTGCTTTACAAACACAAATGTTCACATACTATGTTTTATTTTCAACACAAGCTATGCATGGATAGAGATGCTACATAAATTATAACACTAATAAAAATAAAACTGTAAGATATGTTTTTTTAGTAGAAATAATGTTTATTTTGACTGCAAAACAAGCTTCTCTGTATTCACATTACTTTTAATGAGATTTATTTCCCAGATATACATTATTACACATGATGTTCCATGCAAATAATATGCAATTAAAATATAGTATATCATGTACCACTTATATAAAATTAGTAATTATTTCATAACTCCTGATGCAATGCATTTTTAAACATACTGCTTTAAATAATTTAAATGTATGATAAAAATTCTACATTAAAAATATGTTCTAATTTTATTTAATGATTGAAGAAGTAGAAGCAAGGTTTAATCCCACATAATAGTTGTAAAGTATATAAGAAAATTATAACTTAGGGAGAATTTAGTTTAAATTCAATTATTTCTGTTTGAATTTGGGATCCAAACAGGACTTCCTTTCCATGAAGTTTTAAAAAATTGTTAGCTCTGCTTTTCCTTAAAAATAAGCAGTATGTGGAGAAAAGAAAATGCTCAGAGGAGCGTAATAGAATCAGGTTAAAGCAGAAAAGAAGGCTGTTCTTTTGTTCGAGTTAAGTCAGTGATAAAGTTTAAAGTGGATCAAACTTTTATATCATACAATTTAAATCCACCTAGACTTTGACTCTCAGCTCATGATGCTTAACTTCATGCAACACTTCTCAACTCGGGTTATAGAGACTTAATATGCCAACCATGAAAAACCTGGGTTTACCTATTTGTTTATCCTTTCACACACAGAGATCGCTCCAGGTGCTAGAATACCAAACTGAGTAAGCCATGGTCCCTGTATTCAGAGTTTATTATACTGTTAAAAGTTAGTGAGCTAAATCAAGTATTTTAATACATTGTATTATGTATCCTGGTTGAAACAAGAATATAGTAGAGGGGAGTACAGATGAGCAGCAGCAAAGTCTATCAAATTGGAATGAGGAGAATTGTTGATACTTGAGTCCCACGTATTCCTCATAGTTAGCCTGATGGTGAAGTGGACAAATGGATTACATGTATATGTAATGGCATCTAGATATTAGAAATTATATTCAGATCAATAGGCTGAATCTGAGGAAAAATATGCATTATTGAATTTTTAATCCAGGTGTAATTTTAAAAATAAACAATGCAGGCTTTCCTATGCTGTTATATTTATATTTTGTTCTACAGATGCCTCTCCATTATGAATAGAAGAACTGACAATATCTGAATTTTTAAGATAGTAATATTCTACTACAGTTGAATAACATTTAGAATAAAAAAATGCATTAACAATTAGTATACAATGTGTGTCTCAGGAAAAGATGCATTAATTTTGCTTTAAGGTACTATAAATATTATATTTTATACTTATATATTTTATAGTACTATATTTTAAAATATTACAGCAATGAAATCCATAGGAATCCTGGAAAAGACAGATGACAGAAATATAAAGCAATTCTATCATTGCAATTAATCTGTATGTGTGTCCTGCTCACAGTGAATAAGAACTCTTAAAATGGCATATAATTAGATAAACAAAAGAATAGACAGCAGAAAATATTGAGGCAATGCCAGCACACTAATTCTGGGTTTAATTAAATTAGGTTGACACTATATCAATGTCAGCTACAAAACACTGACTTTAATTTCATAAATACATAAATCTGTGTTAGTTATATACAGCACATTTTAAGGTATTCTACTTTTGTAAATTGTTAAAGTGACAAATTTAAACACCTGCATTTTTACTCCCTTCAACTAATATGACAATAACTGCAAGAGAAGAGAATTAAGGGTATTGTATAGTCATCCTAGAAAAAAAGTCTCTATCCTACAAATGCATTTAGTGATAAGAAAACTAAGTCACAGAGATTAAGCAACTTGCCCAGAGCCAATGTCAGGATTTATAAAATTAAAAAAATATTTAGAGGATGCCTAGTCTGTCAAACTGCATCAGACTCTAGGCTTCCTGATTCCATGCTATACATGGGACATTTAAATGTCTTAATCACTTCATTGAAATACCCATGTGACTATCTTGTTTTATATTAAACTAGTGGCCCATTGCACGATAGCGCACACAGTAGGCCACCTGTTGCTTCCGCAGGAGCTGGCGGGAGGGAGCTGCACTGCTTCCAAGGGAGCCAAGCGGCTTCTGCAGGAGGTGGGAGCGAGCCACCACCCACAAGAGCGGGGGGGGGGGGGGGGGGGGGGGCAACCTAGAGGTGCTCCATGCATCTGCTGGTGACCAGTTGCGCATGCAGCCCCGCCCCTCCCGCATGCAGCCCCACCCACCCATGGTCGTTACTATGACACTGTAATGGATATTACATATTACCTCTTTATATATATATATATATATATATATATATATATATATATATATATGTCTTCCTTTATTAGTAGCATGACTACACTCTTGTCAAAGTTCTGATTTCTAGAGAAGCATTTGGATTACAACAAAAAATTAAAATATTTTGGTAAATATCTTACTGATTCTTTTGTATATTTTATCATGAGTAAATCCTTCAATGAAATATGTTTCTTAGTTATAATGCTTGATGAATCTAATCAAACTACCAGGGAATAATGAGACAAAATGTAAAATATTTTATAAAAACAATGCTATTTGAAAGAAAATCAATCCTATATAATAAAAGCCTAATATGCTAAGTGTCCGGTCATCCAGTTGGCCATTCAACCATTCAAAGTGGATTATACTAATGATATGCTAAGGCAGCTCAACCGCTCCCTATGACGTGCACTGACCACCAGGGGGCAGACACTCCGACTGGTAGGTTAGCTTGCTGTTGAGGTCTGGCCCATCAGGACTGAGTGAGAAGGGCCGGGCACACCCTGAAGCCTTCCTGCGGTCCCTCCCTGGCTGGCAACCTCCCACGTCCCTCCTCGGCCTCGATCATGCACCAGTGAGGGCCCTCATCCTGGCCTGCGCCCTCTCGCAATGCAGGCTGAGGGACCCCCACCAAGTGCAGAAATTTCATGCACCGGGCCTCTAGTTTGTTTATAAAATTCATGGGTATATTCACTGGCACAGATGTAGTAAAAGAGGTGAAATAAAATAGACTTGGTTTTAATAAAATGATACAATTCAACAAGCATGACAGCAGCATAATGAAGGTCCAACTGTCATTTATCCTATTGTCCTCTAATATTCATTCAATGGAGTAGAAGTCTTCTGGTCTGTATGAAAATTTTGCCAGATCCCATGAATTTTCTCCTCACATTTAAATAAGTCATTTAAAGTAATAAAACATCCTTCCTTAATAAGTTAAAATGATCCATTCTATTATGTCAATCAATACCACAGCCTTCAAGGTGCGATCTGTTTTCTCACATGTCCAGACCTGGTCTGTATTTGGTAGCTATGTGCCTACTGGAGAAGAGGATAGATTGGTCAGATCCTCATCCTTTTTATATATATTCTCTTTCCTAACATGATAAGTCAGGGTCAGGCACACAGAAAAAAATTATTATTTGTCTGTGTTGTTCTTGGTGATTTGTTAAATGTACTGTTATCTCTTTGGAATAAGAAGGCCAAAAACTCTCCCAAAAGTATATGAGCCATATTTGTAGTGATTGGTTGTGGTTATCACTTGCCATAAATTATATTTGATAGGTTTTCTCATGCTCCTTGTTTTGTTTGGTTGTGTAATTAAAAAAATAGGAATCTTTTGAAATAATTTCTAAGAGAAAATATGCTTGATATTTGCACGTTGTTTTCCAAGTTGTACATTACCTAGGTCTCAAGATATGTGGAAGAGTAAGAAAAAAACTGTCAAGTCGCTGAAATAGTATGTTATACATCAGTAATGAATTACATACCTTCAAAGAAATGTTTCCATTAAGCTCAACAAATGAATAGTAATAGTAAATTATCTTAAGTTCAGTTAATAATTAGTTTTGTATCTACAAGTCAGCAAAGTTAACAGAGATTAGGTTAAGATTCAGCAAAATTGTCAAGGGACCCATTAGTACTTAGTATTTGACTTTTGGATGTAAATTTTAACCAATCATGACTTATGTGTTATTACTGTACTTTTAAACACACACATATATTCCTGAATCAAAATTAGTCCCTCAGAATCCAAATTCAATTCCACGTTTCAAAGTGAAATGTCCTTTTAATATATTACAAAATAACTTCAAAAATTTTAAGTAATTTTGGGGGATAACCAAATCACATAAGTGATATCTTCTTCACTATCTCAGAAATAAGATAGAATATTCTGCTAAATATGATCTTTTACATGTAAAATGGACTGGAATGATGATATTATATGCATATACTATATATGCTATATATAGTGAATCACAGTAGAGTTAGAAATTATCTATTTGTAGATGTAAAAACAAACCAAATAGAAATTAATGTAGGTGAGGAAGTCTTAATTACTTTCCAAAATGGATTTCCAATCACTTTGAATAGAAAGGGTAATCCATATTTATATGAGTGACAAAAAAAAAAGGAAACAGAAATCAAATTTAAAAGCCAAGAAGAAAAGTAAAGAGTATTTTTTCTATAATAGCTTTACTTAAATATTAAACATTAACAATTATACATATACTTTTGTATTATATAAAAGTAAGTTTGGGAACATTTTTACATTTCAAATATATCTGCTTTTATCATGTTAAATATAAATAAAATGTATGTTTTTATCTGTATTCTATGCAAAAACAGGCTAAAAAATAACAAACAGAAAAACACCTGTGGGGTGTGCTACACTTTAAAGTGCAAAAAGGAAAAATAAATAACGATTTACTTCGTAACTTTAGAAACTCCTAGATGCTACTCTAATGACCTAGCAATAACTACATATAATTTCTTTTTTGAAAGAACTTACTTTTGCTGGGAAAGAAAGTTAAAATAATGTCTTAAGTCTAGCTGACCCATTGGCCAGTGTGGCTCAGTGGTTGAGTGTTGACCTATGAATTTGAAGGTCACAGGTTCAATGCCTTGACAGGGTATATGACTGAGTTGCAGGCTAGATCCCCAATGCAGGTGGCAGCTGATCAATGATTCTCTCTCTTCATGGATGTTTCTCTCTCTCCCTCTCCCTTCCTCTCTGAAATCAATAAAAACACATTTTTAAAAATATTTTTTTAAAACATATCTAATTAAAGTGATTATTTTGGAGAAGAAGGCAGTTAACCTATCTATGAAAAAGTAAATAGGTATAATACCAAAATTTTCTCAATAATTGAAAGCAATTATATTGCTAGTATAAAGTATTTTTTAAAGTACTTTCTTTTTTAAAGGATTATATTAAAAATATTTCTTGTTATAAACTCTTCTAAAATTTAAAAAAATAAGCATGTATATTTTAGCTCATACTCAATATTTATGATTGGATAATAATATTAATGTATATTATGAAAACCAAGAAAGATTTCATTTAATTAATGGAGACATAATACATAATCCAAGTGAAATATTTTCACTTTATTCATATGCTATGTCACCTGTCTCTAAAATGATAAAACTAATTAATAGCCATACTCTTCTACTATAAAAGGTAGAAAAAATGGAACATTTCCCTCTTAGCTAACAACTTATTCAGCTGACACAGCAAATAGAATCTTAATGGTCGACTCTGTCTACCATTGGAGGTGTCAGAACTCTGACAAACTGATCTATAGTAGAAGTACTATTAATATTCAGGAATGTAGACTAGGAACAAAAGTCATTTTTCATTATTATTTTGCCATCAAGAAACCAATCATCAAATAGGTGATAGTAAGAAAAAGGTTACAAGCAAAATTTGGATTACTTAGTTGGATGATAATATAAATCTCCAATAGAAAGCATGGGTAAAAGGGACAATTAAAGTCCCCACAGGAGGACAAAAGGGGTTTTGTCCTTTATATAATACTTTATACAATACGTATGTCAGGGTGGTTAAGAAAGTCAACTATTAAACATCAAAGCACTTTTATTAAACATCCGTTTTTGTATGGTACTTTTCAAAGTAAGAATGGGGGTGGGGAAGAGAGAGAGAGAGAGAGAGAGAGAGAGAGAGAGAGAGAAAGATTTTTCTATTTCAATGGAAAACAGTATGGAGTTTCCTCAATAAAATAAAAAAATTTAATTGTCATTTGACCCAGTGATCCCATTTCTAGGAATATATCTTTAAGAATTCCAAAACACCAATCAGAAAGAATACATGCACCCTTATATTCATTACAGGAATATTTACAATAGCTAAGATTGGGAAATAGCCCAAGTGTCCATCAGTAGATGAGTGGCTAAAAAGCTGTGGTATACTATATAATAAAGAGGTAATATGCAAATTGACCCTCACTCTGTCATGATGGCTGCGCCCACAGCGGAGGCAGGGTTCCTGTAACAAGTGATAAGCAGGGACTTGAGGATGTGTGGCACTGGGCCGGGGTGGGGGATCTGAGGCAGCGGCCCCCTGCCTGGTGGGGTTGACAGGGGACCTCAGGCCATGCCCCCCACCCCAGGCCGGGAGACCTGAGGCCATGCTCCCTGCCTGGCAGGGCTTGACGGGGGTGGGGCCGGCCAGGACTGGGTCTTGTATGATTTTGAGGTGCACGTGGGCAAGCGGGAACTTGACTCTGGGTCCCACAGCATGCCCCAGAATCTGACAGGAGGAAGATTTTCATACACATTTTACAAATTTTCTTTCATCTCTGACACTTCTATTAGAGAGAAAGGGAAAATAGCAATATTAAAATATTTCTTCTAATTAATTCCCTTTTAATGTGCACGAATTTTGTGCACCGGGTCACTAGTATTTATATAATGGAATACTATGCAGCTGTTAAAAAGAAAGATCTCTTACCCTTTTGAGACAGCATGGAAGGACCCAGAAAGTATTATGCTAAGCAAAATAAGCCACTCAGAAAAAGACAAGTATCATATAGTCTCACTCATGTGTAGAATCTAATGAACAAAATAAATGGCAACCAAAATAGATCAGAGACACGGAAGCATGGAACAGACTGACAAATCTTGGAGTGAAGGAGGCAGAGACGGAAAGAGATTAACCAAAGAATTTATATGCTTATATGCATAATCTATGGATACAGACAATAGTGATATAGGCCTGGGATCAGAGACAGGTGTGGGGTGAAGGGGGCTAATGGGGGAATAGAAGGGGACATCTGTAATACTTAAAACAATAAAGATAAATTTTTAAAAAATACAAAAGGGAGAACAGATGTTTGTGAGGTACTCTCTATTTCTTCTTGAAACCTTTCCCCTATTTGCTATACCTTTTTGGTTTTATTTTGTTTGTTTCTGGTTATTTTCCTGTCTCTATCTCAGATTTCTCTTCCTGCTCATCCCACACTTTAAATATAGTCAAAGCTTCATCCATAGTGATCTGGTATTTTTTGCTACACCCTGAAAATCTCAATTTCCCTCCTGGATTAAACTACCCCTTATCTGATGATAACTTCCCCAAGCTGTTCTGTCTCCTGAAAGATTCCTATAATCAATGAACCAGTGAGAATTTCACAGGTATTCCTTCATCTGGAAGAAAAGTTTAAAACTAAACTATCATGCTACAGTTAAGCTTTTCCCTGAGCTTCCTTATATTTGTCATACAGTTAATTCTATCAGACCTAAAACCTTGCAACCATCCTTGTTTTTTTCTTTTAAGTAACATCGGACTAGTCTCTAAGATGGGTCAAACCATCCTTCATGTTAACTCCACCCCGACCGTCTTAATATTTTCATCATCACCATGTTGATATACGATGAAATAGAAAATTATATAGTGAATCTGAACCTGAAGCCTGCCTCATGTATTACCTTTATGAACCAAATTTTGTTCCAACTATACTTTGTTGTGGTCAACCATCATGTTCAAAAGTTTATTTAATTCTAACAGAGTTCTTTGATTATAGCAAAATTTTAATAATACTGAATTAGTGGATGAAAACTGATCATTGATCCTTCAATATAATATCAAAATGATTATGCAAATCTACACTAATAAAAGACAAACATGCAAATTGACTGTACC
The DNA here is from genome assembly GCF_028538775.1 of Myotis yumanensis. Lineage (NCBI taxonomy): Eukaryota > Metazoa > Chordata > Mammalia > Chiroptera > Vespertilionidae > Myotis > Myotis yumanensis. The sequence goes on from NW_027223752.1 coordinate 179,414,513, forward strand.
TTTGCTATGCATTAAGCCACGCCCACCAGCCAATAAGAGCGACTATATGCAAATTAACCCAACCAAGATGGCGGCCGGAAGCCATGGAGCTGGAGCATGCAGGAGGCTTGGTTGCCCCAATGATGGAGGAAACCAAGCTTCACGCCAGCTCTGAGCTCCACTCAAAGCAACACAGTTTCAGTTATAGAAGGTAAATAAACCCCAGATACCTGCTTTCAGCCAGCCATGGCCACGGAGCTGGAGCAAGCAGGAGTGGGTTGCCCCTGGTGATGGAGGAAGCCAAGCTTCCATCCCTCTCACCCTGGCCAGTTCTGAGCTCCTCTCAAGGCTACAAAGTTTCAATTATAGAAGGTAAATAAATCACAGAATAAAAAAAAAGAAAAAGGAGAAGCTGGGAGTTTCCGTCGCTTGGCAAGGGGGACTTGGCAAGCCTGAAAACAGCCATCAGCCCCTCATCAAGGCTGGCCAAACCTCCATGGGGTGAGGGTCCCCACTGGGGGGGGGGGCTTGACCAGCCTGCAAACAGCCATCAGCCCCTCACCCAGGCTGGCCAGGCACCCCAGTGGGGACCCCCACCCTGAAGGGGGTGTGACCAGCTGCAAACAGCCATCAGCCCCTCATCCAGGCTGGCCAGGCACCCAAGCAGGACCCCCACCCTGATCCGGGACATCCTTCAGGGCAAACCAGCCAGACCCCACCCGTGCACCAGGCCTCTATCCTATATAATAAAAGGGTAATATGCAAACTGACCCTAACAGCAGAAAGACTGGAAATGACTGGTCACTATGACACACACTGACCACCAGGGGGCAGATGCTCAATGCAGGAGCTGCCCCCTGGCAGTCAGTGAGCTCCCACAGGGGGAGCTCTGCTCAGCCACAAGCCAGGCTGACGCCTGCCAGTACAACGGTGGTAGTGTGAGCCTCTCCTGCCTCCTCTGCAGCGATAAGGATGTCTGACTGCAACTTAGGTCTGCTCCCTGCTGGCAAGTGGACATCCCCCGAGGGCTCCCGGTCTTCCAGAGAAATGTCTGTTTGCCAGCTTGGACTCAATCCCCCAGGGAGCGTGCCTAAGCCAGCAGGTGGACATCCCCTGAGGGGTCCCAGACTGCAAGAGGGCACAGGCCTATCTGAGGGACCCCCCAAGTGCACAAATTTTTGTGCACCGAGCCTCTAGTCATTAAATAATGCAAATAATGTCCCCTGATTTCAACATATCTACACTAATAAAAGAGAAACATGGTAATTAGCGTACGACCGCTACCCTTCCCATTGGCTAATCAGCATATACTTATGCAAATTAACTGTCAGCCAAGATGGCGGCTGGCAGCCATGCACTGAAGCGAACAGGGAGGCTTGCTTGCTTCAGTGACGGCGGACTCCAATGTTCCCCGCCTGCCTTGCCGGCCTCTCAGCTGCAACTCTAAGCAACTATGTTGCAAATATAGAAGCTAAACAAAACCTCAGAAACCGGCTTTCAGTCAGCCAGGCTTCAGCCAGGCAGACCACAACATTGTATCAAATACAGAAGGTAAAGGCCAGAAACCTGCTTTCAGCAGTGAGGCCTCAGAGCTAAAGCTGGCCCAGAATAAAAAAAAAAAAGAAAAAAAGGAGCAGTTGGGAGCTTCAGTCACCCGCCAGCCTGAAAACGGCCCTCAGCCCCTCAGCCAGACTGGCCAGGCACCCCAGTGGGGACCCCCACCCTGATCCAGGACACCCTTCAGGGCAAACCAGCCAGCCCCCACCCATGCACCAGGCCTCTATCATATATAGTAAAAGGGTAATATGCCTCCCGGCACCGGGATCAGCGTGACAGGGGGCAGCACCCAAACCCCCTGATCGCCCTGCGGCTCTGTGTGTGACAGGGGGTGGGGCCACAACCCCCTGATCAGCCCTGCTCTGTGCCTGATAGGGGGGAGCTCCCCAATCCCCTGATCGCCCTGCGGCTCTGTATGTGACAGAGGGGGGAGATCCCCAACCCCCTGATCGCCCTGCAGCTCTGTGTGTGACAGGGGGCGGGGCCACAACCTCCCTATCTGCCCTGCTCTGTTCTTGACAGGGGAAGGCGCCCCAACCCCCTGATCAGCCCTGTTCTGTGTGTGACAGGGTGCGGCGCGCCAACCCCCACCCCCCCATGGGCCCTGCTCTGTGTGTGACAGGGTAGAGCCATAACCTCTCCATTGGCCCTGCCCTGAGCCTGACAGTGGTGGCGCCCCAACCCCCCCCCCCGCCCACGGGCCCTGCTCTGTGGGTGATAGAGGGTGGTGCCCTAACCCCCCTCCATGGGCCTTGCTCTGTGTGTGACAGGGTAGAGCCATAACCTCCCCATTGACCCTGCCCTGAGTGTGACAGGGTGCAGCGCCCCAATGCCCTGATCCGCCTTGCTCTGTGTGTGACAGGGGGCAGTGCCCCAACTCCCCTATCAGCCCTACCCTGTGAGTGACAGGGGGGAGCTCCTCAACCCCCTGATGGGCCCTGCTCTGTGCATGACAGGGGGGAGCTCCCCAACCCCCTGATTAGCCCTGCTCTGTGTGACAGGGTACGGAGCCCCAACCCCCCCGATGGGCCCTGCTCTGTGAGTGACAGGGGGCAGCACCCCAACCCCCTGATTGGCCCTGCTCTGTGAGTGACAGGGGGCAGCGCCCTAACCCCCTGATCGGCCCTGCTCTGTGCATGACGGGGGTGGCGCCGCAACCTCCCCATCAACCCTGCCTTGAGTGTGATAGGGGCGGTGCCCCAAACCCCCAATCGGCTGTACCCTGAGCGTGACTGAGGGTGGCATCTTAACCTCCCGATCCACCCTGCTCTGTGCATGACAGGGGGTGGCGCCCCAACCCCCCAATCGGCCCTGCTCTGAGCCTGACCAGGGGCTGCACCTAGGGATTGGGCATGCCCTCTGCCACCCGGGAGCAGGCCTAAGCCAGCAGGTCGCTGGGGGACCCCCCTCCCCCCTCAAGTGCACAAATTTTTGTGCACCGGGCCTCTAGTAGCTTATAATATCATTTATATTGAAATAAGTTTAAACTATTTTAGTCATCATGTAAATTCAGTTGTGCAGGTCTGTTTTATTGTTTCTGAAATTATTTGTGAAACTAGATAATCTACAGAATTCCTCGAAGTGCGGACATTCTAAACTTTTCTAAATTCCCCCAGTCCCTAGTATATTCTTCTAATATTTTCATTGTATACTAACTAGGAATTCTATTTTAAAACATGCTATACACACACATTTATAAGTGTAAATTACACAATGGACACATCTATTCATCTACTTTCCTACCAGATATCAATTAATTTATTTATATAGGTATCTTTATAAATTTGAAAGCAGTCTTATTAATCTACTGTATACTAGTACATATTTATAAATTTGTTTATTATATTTCTACACAGATAATCAATATAAATGACTTATTAGCTAGTATCTAGAGTTTCCTCCAGGGTTAAAAGACTGACATAGACAACTTTTTATTTCATTTTATTTTTTTTAAATAGTTATACTGCTTTTATTAATTTTTAGAGAGAGAAAGGAAGAGAGAAAAAGAGACATCTATGTGAGAGAGAAACATCAATAGGTTGCCTCCCACATGCACCTCAACTGGGATTGAACCTGGGTATGTGTCCTGACCAGGAATCAAAACCACCACCCCTTGGTGTACTGGTCAACACTCCAACCAACTGGCCACATCAGCCAGGGCTAACCTTTTATTTTGCTTATAGAAAGTATATTTTGAATCTGTTAATAAACAATTATTTTATCCTCTTTTCTCATATCAAAAATATACGTAGAGGCTCTATAAATTCTATTAATGTGAGTGAAGATGAATGTTAAAAGGTGGTCTAGGATTATTCTCAGGGATGTGACACTGGCCATATATGTTATATATGTGCAAGTAAATTTGACTGTCTGAAAATAAATTAAAATGATAGTTCATTTTAGGATTAATACTATTAATCAAAGAAAGATTTTAAGAGGGGAGAGGCTAAGAAAAGGTTGAAAGACCAACAATACATTTTAAATGGCCAATCCTCTCCTTTGTTCACCAATGGAGCTTAAGCAATGTTTTCCGGAGACCTTCTGCCAAGGCTTGAAAGTAAGCATATTCATCTCTGAATACAGTGTATTATGGAAATGAATTAGCAGAAAAGAACATCTGCCCCCCTTTATACATGAATATCAAAACTGCAGATTACAACTTCAATAGCTCACTTCTCATATCTTGTAAATAAGGAAATGTAAGTTATCTTTTAAACACTGACTGGCACCTTCACTGAGAACCCTAGAGCATATTTCCTTACCTAGACTGCCTGAGGAGGAAATGAGGCTATCTTATCAAGGTTTCTAAATTTGAACAATTTACCTAAATTTCACTACAGAAAACATCTTCTATAAAAAAAAAGCTATTGGAAAGAGTTGATCAAAGTACTCATCTTCAAAATGACAGTCTACACTTATAGCAACAAGAAAGCTGCAAGTTAGAAATTATGCAAAATAGACAAAAAGAACACTGGAGTATAATTACGAATGGAGCTGTTGTTCCTATAAACAGAAGGCATTCTTTGGGGATGTATGAAAAGGTGTTTATCCATAAAAGTTTATTTTCCATTCAGTGCTTTCGTTTCCTATGAAGTTATCCAGTCTAAAAAGGACTAAGATTAGTACCTATAACTACAGTTGTTACGACTTCCCTAAACAGATTACTACAAAGGAGAAGAAAAACAGATATGTCACTAATTAGCATTTTCTAAAATGTGAACTTTTATTTTTAGAGTATCCATATATGTAACTGCAAGCATCTCTTCCTAGCAGAATATTAATGATTAGAAGAAAATATTGAATCTTGGAGATACCAATAAGAAAACAAATATTTATTAGATATACATAATGCTAATGTTTTGTTATCTAATACATAATAATATTATCTAATATATAAATATATAATACGTATAACTATACAACTTTTATAACAGATTCGTGGCTTACATTTTGAAATATCAAAGATGGCAAGACTTAATCACTTGGGTAATACAGAAGTTTTTGAATTTTATTAGAAAGTAAATATGGATGAAACTAATTACAAATAATCTTTTTCTGTTCTTACTATTGAACTAAAACAAGAAAATAGGTTTTAAAGAAAATAAATAAGTCTACTAAGGCCATATAATTGAAGAGTAGCAAAGCCAGGATTTTTTTAAGTGTGGTTAACCTCACAAAACTGATCCTTGTATTCTGTCTCATAGTGTTGGTTGATTGGGACTACATAAAATTCCTCCTTACAGACAAAGTTACCATAGTGAGGTACCTTTCAGAGCTTTGACTTTGCAACACTCTATGAAACCCCTGATGAACCACTAACAAATCTTTAAAAGATGGTTTTGATCTCATTTTATCAACTCCACTGAAATGACTATGCAATAAAGTACTTCTATGTATTCACTTAAGCACTGACATCGCACTTACTCTGTATCAGGTACTATCTAAGAGTCTTATTAATATAAGCTATGTAATCTGCAGTAACCCTGCGGTGGGAACTAGACAAGGACTCTGACCCAAGGAGAAGTTTACCTGGCGTAAGGCCAATTCAACAGCTACTAGTAAAAGGAGGTTAAGTACGGATTTGAACCCAGGCTAACTGGTGTAGGCGTCACACTATGAAGCCTCTGAAAACTTTCACATTCAATGATCATATTCACAATTTCCAATTGTTTTTCTAGTCTTGCTAAGGATCAAGACTCATTTATATGGAACCAAAATTTATATAAATAAATGTATGTTGCAGTAATGAATGTATCTATCTGTCCGCTTAGTACTAAAAGCTTTTTACATGCAATTAGGACATTCTGCCATCAATGTATGGCTCATGATCTGAATGCAAAAGGTTTCTTTTTCCTTTTAATATTTCTATTGAATTTATTTGGGTTGCATTGGTTAATAAAATGATATAGGTCTCAAGTGTATAATTCTATAATACATCATCTGTATATTGTATTATGTGTTCACCGCTCGAAGTCTAATCTCCTTCTGTCACTATTTATTTTAGGTAGGATTCACTGACAAACTCACAAACAGACTTTCTACTCATATTTTTCTTTAAAACAAACAAATATAAAAAGTTGATTATATTAAAATAGCTAAATAAATATAATGAACTATTAAAAATTGCTAATCTAATTCTCATTTATATTTAGGTAAAATCATTTTTAACTTTTTTCCTTTGGAATTATTAAGACAAAACAAACAAATGAACAAACAAGAATGCCTTCTCAAAATTCCCACTGAGTACATCTAATTTTTATGCAAATTGAAATAAAATGCAATCTTGTGTTTTGATTATCACTTGAGCAGAAAACGTATTGGATAGTTTGTTTCTAACTTTAAAAAGGTTCAATCTTCTTCAGCAATAACAAAGCATCAGCAGCAATAGCAACAACTGAAACATCTGAAGCAGTGGTTCTCAACCTTCCTACTGCCGCGAGCCTTTAATACAGTTCCTCATGTTGTGGTGAGCCCCAACCATAAAATTATTTTCGTTGCTACTTCATAACTGTAATTTTGCTACTGTTATGAATTGTAATGTAAATATCTGATATGCAGGATGTATTTAGGCGACCCCTGTGAAAGGGTCATTCGACCCCTAAAGGGGTCGCGACCCACAGGTTGAGAACCGCTGCTCTAAAGCATTTATAAAAAGCTAAATATTGTTCTAAGGGCCTTACCTATTCAAGATCATTTACTCTTCACAATTACCCTATGAGCTAGATACAGTTATCCTCCATTTTCAAGATGAGACAACTAAAGCACCGTTTCTTAGGCTTTGTTGTTGCTGTTAAAAGAGCTAGTAAGTGACTTAGCTGGGATTTGTTCCTGGGTCCATAGGCCATGTTCTCTTATTGCCAAGCTGCCCTGCCATCTTATACTCAATCAGGGTGTGTAACTGATACCCTATGGCTTCCTGGAGCTTCCCCTGTGTTTTCTCAGGGCAAAATGCCAGGGATGCGCAAGGGAGCAGAAGAAAACTGCTAAGCGACCATCAAATCTTCCTCTAAGTTTCTTGATTCACACATTCAACATCCCCATAAATAATTTTTTGAGTATGTACCCTGTGCCAGGCAAAAGTAAAAAGTTACAGGTGGAAGGCATATGTACACAGAGCATTTGTCTAGGGTTTATCCGTGCTTTAAAAGTATAAATTGATGCTGTTTTCTACTAAGAAAGGAGTAAAAACTGGGGACATTTTATTTAAGAAACATGTTAATGACTTCAGATAATTTAAAACTCTCTTAATTTAATGCAAATATTGACGAAGGTTGAGGGGTATTTTTGCCTATTTCTAAAGAGATATGTCCTTTTGCAGAAATAATAATTTATTGCTCACTTTACATTAAGCTTTTCTTTATGCATTTTAAGAGGGGATTGAAATTATTTCTAATTTTGGAAATACATTGAGTATATATCATCTCTTTATATTTCTAACTTTTAAATCACATAATTAAATTTTACATACCACATATTAAATATTAAGAGAGGCAGATAGTCTGATTCCATGACTACATTCATTCCTTCTCTTTAAAAAGCAATAGAGAACATTATCATGTTGCACATAAATATACCATTTTAAATTAGTTGATGGGGTTTAACTCCATTACATAATTAACAGTAGCAAAAGCAAAATACTAACCACCACCACTGAGTTTGGAAGAAAGTTTAAGTAGTCTGATAAGGTATTGAAACCGACTAATCCAAAGAGAAGCTATAAACTTTATGAAGATCCATGAGCCCCCTCCCTCCCTTTCATCTTTCTGTCATTTCTATAATGGATGTGCTTTGGAGCCACTTCTGCACAGGGAGGTAAAGCATGACCATGGGATCACTCAAGTGCATGCCTTCAGATGTAAGCAGCCCAGTGGCTTCCTTATAACTATGCTCTGACTGGAACTCCCAAAATACGGGAGTGGGCACACGTAGATTTACTGTGCCATTGTGGCATTCCTTTGAGTTAATAAAGCTATTGAAATAATCATAATCTGCACGTCTTTTTCCATATGGACAACTGTAAACATACTTCTGTCCACACCTGTGCATAATTTCATCAAGCTCTGGATCTTACTTGGGACTCTAAAGGCAGAGTTGTATCCAAAAATATAAGGTGCCCTGGCTGGTTTGGCTCAGTGGATAGAGGGCCAGCTTGTGGACTGAAGGGTCCCAGGTTTGATTCTGATCAACGGCGCAACCATGGGTTGCAGGCTCGGTCCCCAGAAAGGGAGGTGCAGGAGGCAGCCAATCAATGATTCTCTCTCATCGTTGATGTTTCTCTCTCTCTCTCCCTCTCCCTTCCTCTCTAAAATAAATAAAAATATATTATATATATAATGTCTGGTAACATCTGGAGTAAGCAGTCAGGAACTAGTGGACTTTCAACCACTTAGAGATGTACTTCTAAGTATCTAAGATCCAAAAATAGATAAAGTCACATTATCAAATTGATTCGTATCTCTAGGTACTCATATTAAATACACCCCACGGTAAGAATATCATGATGTTCCTGACTTTGAATCAAGGATACATTATAGGTTTATAAGCTCTTTGAAGGTAGGGACTATATGTTATTCATGTGTGCAGTCCAAATTACTAAATGTATCACCATAAACAGTAGACATACATTTCCAAATGTCAACTGAAATAAATACTAGTATGTTAGTATAAATCAAACTGCTGCTGTTCAAAACCCATATTCTTATGTTTAATTAAAAAGATTTTACTGAGTGGTTGTTTTATATTCAGGAAAAGTATAATAGAGAAGCAAAGTCACTGACTTTTAACTCCAAAGATCTTAAAAAGTGTCTAGCCCAATAATAGCATATTTTGTCAATAAAGATTTAATTTGTTTTAAAAAGGTAGCATATAGCACTTATAATTTAGATTTCAGAAGTTCATCATAAGAAAAGAAATAGAATGTAGCTGCCACTGTGGGAAAACTACATGTTTGATAGCAAGCCCATGTAGATTTAAATCTTACCTCTATATCATACTAGCTGTATGACCTATTCATCAGTCTAAGCATATGTCTTCAAGGTAGACTTGTGATAATAATACCTATTTTGCAGAATTATTAAAAAGATACTGGCACATAGTAGGTACTCAGTAAAGATTAGTTTTTGACTCCTAAACTGCTATTGGAAATGTGGTAGTGACATCTAGTGGTAATTCTTTCAAACCTCAAGAAGGCCATCTTTTTAACACAGAACTTCCCAAAACATCCTGCATCCATTCATCAACAAATGTTTTTTTAAGTAGCTCCTGTGTTCTAGACACTTGAATCAAATTCTGAAGATTGCAAAGATATAAAAGGCAAAATCTATGCTAGAGAAGCTCTGGATTTAGCAGACCTCACTCATATTGGCCAATTACTATAAAAATATTATTTCTACAATAGTAGTAAGAAAAATTCTAAATATGTGACAAAAATAATGCCTTTTGTACTGGGTCTTAAATAAATAAAGTTCCCTCATTATAGTTTCACTGAAGAAAAAAAATGAGGAAATTTGGATATTTCTAAGACGGTAATTTAAGACCTATTTGCTAAAGTCTTGGTTGATGTGCTAAGAAGGTTAGCCCCTATCTTTGTGCGACAGGAAGATAGTAACTTGTTTTATAGAGGAATGCTCATAATTGTATTCAGTCAACAGTGTGGAGGACAGAACGAAGAAGCTGGAGAACCAGTTAAGAGGTCATTATAATAGCTCTCTCGAGAGGTGATCAATATCCAAATGTACTCATTGGAAATAGGATAGACAGGAGAAATATGATGAAGAGATAAATCTGAAGTAGAGTGGAAACTGTGGAATGACCTTGAGGATGTGGAACGTGAGGGAGAAAGAAGAAATGTCGACTCTATGTTTTCTGGAATGAATGACTGATAAGAAGTCATGTCATTAAATGAAATTAAAAAAAAAACAGAGCAGAAGGAACTGGCTTATGAGGGAGGGGAAAACAAAGATAATGATAATAAAGTCATTGTCTTTGGACATACGTTTAAAAGTTAAAGAATATTTAAGGAGCAGTGTGTGATAAGTGAATAGACTCAATGGTCTAGGACAGTGGTTGGCAAACTCATTAGTCAACAGAGCCAAATATCAACAGTACAACGACTGAAATTTCTTTTGAGAGCCAAATTTTTTAAACTTAAACTATATAGGTAGGTACATTGTTATTAACTTAATTAGGGTACTCCTAGGGCTTAGGAAGAGCCACACTCAAGGGGCCAAAGAGCCGCATGTGGCTCGCGAGCCGCAGTTTGCCGACCACGGGGGAGAGACCTGGACTAGGGAGAGACTCAGGAACCATCAGCATGTAGTCAGTTACAGCCATCCAAGAGGATGAGGGTACCCAGGACAAAGAGGGAGGGCTAAAGGCCAGGATCAGGGTCTTAGGAAACATTGTAATTGAATAAGGAGACCCCAATTAAGAACTGGACTCACCCTGAACTTGTTCAGAACTGTCCCTAGTAATTATAGGCACAGGCTTAACCACAAAATGGCTTTGAAAACTAGGTGGATGATAGGATACCTCAGATGTACCCAGAACATAACTTTTAAAACTACATTTAGGATGAAAAAAACAAAGCTATAAAATTATTTCCATGCAGTTTCATGAAATAAGGTGTACTTCAATTTCCCTCTTATAACCAAAAACGCTGGTTTATGCTTTGAGTGTAAGTCCTTCCCGAGTTGGAAGGGCAATTTTATTTGACTGCCTATAAAACACCCAGCTTTTCTACTTATCCCATTAAATTTGGCCATCTAGGTTTCTTCCCTTTTTTTAAATTTTATTTTAGTGTCTTCTTTTTTTCTCACTTTCTCTTTTCTTTTCTCCTGATGCATGAATTTCTTGCTTCAGTAATTTTCTGGGAAAAGGGCCCAGTCGGTTTAATGTTTTTTATTACAGACTACTCAGGAAGTTAGGACATTAACTCACACGGGCAGCACTGGCAGGTTGAAAAAGAAGAGTTATTCCTGCTATTTTGTCAGTTAAAAATCTACAAATTATGTCCTCCTAAAATAAATGTAATCTTCATTTTATTATTAAAATTAAAATTCTTCCCTTACTTTTCAACTTGTATCTTATTAGTGGAAATTAGAAAAAAAATACCTGTTTTGTCCATAATTTTTTGCTTCATGACCATTTCCTACATGCTAATTCTAATGAACTTTATGTGTCATTTTAATCTATCCCTAATCATCACAGATTAGTTTAAACACCATTTAACTATGTCATTTCAAAATCTATATGCTGCATTTACATGCACAGGTTCACTATGGGCAATCAGTTAATCTACTCTGCACCTGAATCAGCATTATTTGTTCATAAAAAAATTGCAGTTCAGGAGGGTCATTTTAGATGCCAATGAGTCCTGAAGACCTTGCATAATTTCATCTTGATGAAGGATAATGGGCAATTTAACCAGTGAATAAGTCCCATCATAAAAGTCCATAAATACACTTTAAAATTCACTTGGATCACCAGCTTTGAAATTATAAAACTTGGCAAATTTTTAAAAAATCAACTACATTATATTTTTTTCCACAATTGAGGCTTTGTAAATATTTACATTTCTCACTATTTAAAATTTTTATCCCTCAAATTCAACTAAAATGTGATTAACCATTATGAGCATCTATCTCTTTAAGTAAGCTATACTGGAAATAAATACAATTAATATACTTATTCACTTTATTTCAATATTTAATTATAAACCAAAATATATTTGTTAAATACAAAAAAGACAAAGGGAATGAATTATCTATATAGAAAATATCTAGCCTGGTCGGTGTGGCTCAGGGGTTGAACACTGAACCATGCACCATGAGGTCACTGGTTTGATTCCAGGTCAGGGCATATGCCTGGGTTGTGGGCTCCATCCCCAGCAGGGAACATGCAGGAGGCAGCCAATCACTGTTGATGTTTTTCTCCCTTCGATGTTTCTATCTCACTCTCCCTATCCCTTCCTCTCTCTCTAAAATCAATAAAAATATATCTTCTAAAAGAAAAGAACTAGCACAGATGTTCTAAACATAATTCTACTGATCCTAAAAAGGCCCAAGGTTTAACTCAACAGACATTTATTATTTACTTGTTGTTTACTATACAGGAACTGTACAATGTTTTATGGGTACTTAATGAATGAGACTATGTTCTCTGGGAACTCAGTCTATATGACAGATGGGTGCAGAAACACACAAAGGACTCACAGTACAACGTGATAAACATAATAACATAGTAGAACTATGCATGAAGCACTATTTTTGCAAGGAGGATTCCTTGGGAATTTTTTTTCTTGAATTGGAAACATTTAGTTTGAGATATGGTGCTAAGTAAGTGGATTTATACTCAGGGAGTAGATAGTCCACTGTCTTTTATTAATGTAAGGTCATAGTAACTATAATAAACTAGAGGCCTGGTGCACAGAATTCATGCACAGGTAGGGTCCCTCTGCCTGTCTGGCTATCAAGGCCAATTGGGGCCTTCTGGCTGCCAGCCAGGGCCTTCTTCTGCACCGCCCCTTTTGGTCAGTGCACATCATAACAAGCAATCGAACTCCCGGTCTCCTGGTCAAACTCCTGAGGGGACACTTTGCATATTAGCCTTTTATATATATAGATAATAACAGCATTAAAAACATCCATATTGGCCCAGCCAGTGCTGCTCAGTGGTTGAGTATAACCTATGAACCAGGAGGTCACAGTTTGATTCCTGGTCAGGGTACATGCCCAGGTTAAGGGCTTGACCACCAGTGGGGGGCATGCAGGAGGCAGCCAATCAATGATTCTCTCTCATCGTTGATGTTTCTATCTCTCTCTCCCTTTCCCTTCCACTCTGAAATCAATAAAAATATGTTAAAATAAAACAAAATAAAAACATCAATTTTGGGCAATAAACAACAAGTGTTAATAAGTATGTGGGAAAAAGGGAACCCTTATGCACTATTGGTAGGATTGTAAATTGGTATAGCCACTCTGGAAAACAATATGGAGGTTCATAAAAAAATTAAAAATGGAACTATACTATATGAACCAACAATTCTACTTTTGGGTAATTTTCTGAAAAAAAGTCCAAAACACTAATTTGAAAAGACATATGCACCACTATGTTTATTGTAGCATTGTTTACAATAGCCAAAATATGAAAGCAATGTAAGTATCCATTGATAGATAATTGATTGGATAAAGAAGAGGTTGTACACATATACAATGGTATATTACTAAGTCATTAAAATGATTGAAATCTTGTTATCTGTAACAACATAAATGGACTTAGAAGGTATTTTGCTAAGTGAAATAAGCCAGACAAAGATAAACACCATATGATTTCAATTACATGTGGAATCTAAAAAAAATAACAATAATAAAATTAAAAAAAATTAGCAAATAAAACAGAAACAAACTCATACAGAGAACATGTTGATGGGAGGATTATTGAAAAGATAGGTGAAAAAAAAAAGAGGAGAGATTAAGTCTACAAATTTCCATTTATAGAAACATTTATAAAAATGGGTATATCAAGTACAGCATAGGGGATATAGTAAAAAACATGTAATAACTATATATGGTGTCAGATGGGTACTAGACTTATCAGGGTGATTACTTTATGTTACATAAATGTCTAATCACTATGTTGTATACCTGAATATCACCTGAATATCATATATCAATTCCAATTGAAAATTAAATAAAGACATTATCAAGAAAGTGAAAAGACAATTGACGCAATGGGAAAAAATACTTATAAATCATATATTCACTATGTCTATGAAGAACTCTTACAACTCAATAACACCACTACAAACGATCTGGTTAAAAATGGTAAAAGGAGGTAGTAAAAGGGGTCAATTATATGGTAACAGAAGGAAACTACTTTGGATGGCGAGCACACAATGTAACATTATTTAAATTTCTATGTATAATACTGTACATCTGAAATTTAAATAATGTTATTAACCAATGTCACCTAATAAATTTAATAAAAATAAAAAATAAAGTAAGATATTTTAAAAAACTTCCATATTGGTTATTTTTATTGGCATCAGGCATTGAGATGATTTTCATATGTAAAATCTCATTTCCTCTATTCCTAAAAAGCCCATGAGGTAAGAATCGGAGCTATAGATAGGTTATGAAACTTGTTCAATATCACACTGCTGAGCAAAGGGAAGAATTAGTATCAGATGCTCAAAACTCGGAGGGAAAGCAGGGGAGGGTGGGGGTGAGGGGGAGAGATCAACCAAAGGACTTGTATGCATGCCTATAAGCATAAGTGATGGATGTGGACAACAGGGGGTGAGGGCAGGATTGGGGGGATGAGGGGACACTGGGGGGATAAGGACACATTTGTAATATCTTATTCCATAAAGGGGAAAAAATAAAAGCTCCAAAATACATGCCGTCTAACAAGCTTACTATCTTACACTACTTCTTAATGTAAAGTCATTTCTCATTTAGGAAAAACGTAATGAATTTTTATGCCACAGATGATACCTTTGTCTGCAACACATATATAAAGTTCTTACAACTAATTTTATGGTCCTATTGAAGCCATTGGCTCTCTTAGCACCTACATCATTTACAGTTTTCTCTGACCTCACATTGCATGAATTCTATATGAATGAATACTGGAGTTACTATGTTTCTCCAGGCAGTGCCTCATTGTTCTTTTAAATTCCTTTCACTTACCGGCTTCTTAAATATGCTTATCACATTCATTTCCTTGTTGCCAACTCTTGAATATTTTCAACATGGCTATCACCTCTTTTATGCCATCAAAAGTCATTCACTAAGATTAGTAATAAATTTTTCAAGACAAAACTAGAAGATTATTTGTTTTCCCTGATGCTGTTGACCTCTGTCTTTTTTTGACATTTCTGTACTTGGTACTACTTATTTTCAATATTCTTTGTGACCTTTACTTCCAGAAGTAAACTAGAGCTAATGCATTATTAAATGTAACTTGTTAGAGGAGAAATCAACAACATCTTTATAGGCTATAGCTGGAAGCAAAGAAAGAGATGAAATATTTCTCCATTTTTTTGTAAAAGGTGACCAACAGGTTATACTAGTATACAATATGCACAATATTTTCAAATTAACCCCCCCGCCTTTTTTAAAAATAATATATTTTATTGATTTTTTTTTTTTTTTTTACAGCGAGGAAGGGAGAGGGATAGAGAGTTAGAAACATCGATGAGAGAGAAACATCGATCAGCTGCCTCCTGCACACTCCCCACTGGGGATGTGCCCGCAACCAAGGTACATGCCTTTGACCGGAATCCAACCCAGGACCCTTCAGTCCGCAGGCTGACACTCTATCGGCCAGTGATCACGAACCTTTTGAGCTCGGCGTGTCAGCATTTTGAAAAACCCTAACTTAACTCTGGTGCCATGTCACATATAGAAATTTTTTGATATTTGCAACCATAGTAAAACAAAGACTTATACTTTCGATATTTATTTTATATACTTAAATGCCATTTAACAAAGAAAAATCAACCCCCAAAATGAGTTCGTGTGTCACCTCTGACATGCATGTCATAGGTTCACCATCACTGCAGTCTATCCACTGAGCCAAACTGGTAAGGCTGATCTCACGTTTTTTTTAACAAATGTGTTTAATTTCTAAAATTCTGGCCTTCTAGAATATTAAGTAAATCTACAGTTTAATTTTTTAACAACACTCAAGATTTGGTTTGACAATGGTATCAATTTTAACTAGGCAGATAAGTTAAAATTGCTAAATATCATTAATTTACTCATTTTGGATCTGGCACTTTTAAAGTACTTACAAATTAGAATATAAATTCAAAGAGGCCTGATATTTTATCCCAACTGTGTTAAGGATATTCCTCTGAGCCCTATTAGTGATTGTCTACCCCTGATGCTATGTAGAAATGGGAAGGAAAGCAAGAAGTATATTATGAATTTTCCTATGCAGAATATTGTCTGATTCCTTCCTTCTTAGTTTACAAAAAAGAAATAAAGGCCATGCTAATGTAAGGATTCACATATTGACAATGATTTGGTTTAAGAAATTCAATGGATCAGATAAACATTGCATCAGTGATATCTGCATAGAGAACTATTTTAATTTTATGTATTACTGACATTTATCTCCTTTTACAGTATGTTATTTTTAATCAGAGAAAGATAAGACCCATACACACCCTTCTCCAGATGTAATAGATTAGCGGAGCAGGACGGTTGAGAAGTTAACTATGCAATAGTGATCAGGAACTAATTAACTGGGTTAACTCATAGATACAGAGAGCAGACTGACAGCTGTCAGAGGGGAGGGAGTTGAGAGGCAGGTGAAAAAGGTAAAGGGATTAAGCAAAAAACAACTAATACACCAACAACAGTACGGTGATTGCCAGAGGGAAAAATATTGGAGAGAGAAAGAAGAGGTTAAAGAGGATAAATGGTAATGAAAGGAGATTTGACTTGGGTGGTGAACACATAGTACAAGTCAAAAGTTTGTTGTGAGAATTAAATGAGTGAATATGAATACAATGCTTACAATGATAAGCACTCACCAAGTGTTAATTCAATTTTTTTATGGTAAAGAAACAGGACCTTTATTTTTTGTTAAGGCCACTCAACCGCTTGCTATGATGTGCACTGACCACCAGGGGGCAGATGCTGTGACCCGTAGGTTAGCTTGCTGCTGAGGTCCGGCCAATTGGGACTGAGTGAGACAGGCCAGACACACCCTGGAGCCCTCCCACAGTCCTTCCCCAGGTGGCCAACCTCCCGTGTCCTTCCCCGGCCCTGATCGTGCACCAGTGTGGTCCTTCAGTCTGGCCTGTATCCTCTCACAATCCAGGGCCCCTCAGGGGATGTCAGAGAGTTGGTATCGACCCAATCCCACAGGCCAGGCCAAGGAACCTCACTGATGCACAAATTCGTGCACTGGGCTTCTACTATATAACATATAATGTATCTTTTTAATATACCCAGAATATGGAGCAGCAGCCTGTACAAACACATTGATATTTCCATAGCAGATATTATAAACGTTCATGTTAAGTGAGGAAAAGAATGGCTATAATTAGGTTTATATTAGTTCAACTCAGGTATGGGCTACCAAATGAGTCTGTGCCTCCATTTAAGGAGGAAAGAAGATCTGTTTTCAGAGCATTTGAGATATTAGAATTGCAGATAAGGAATTATTTGCATGTGTTATTTTAATATTTTATTTACTATTGATTATTAGAATGTAAATGTAATTAATTTCAAGGTTATTGAGGAGAACGAGATGCAACTGAGTAAATATTTAAGAGCAAAGATAAAGCTTCTTTTTTGAGGAAAATGGATGGTGGCATTATATTATTTCTAATGTTTGTGATGGGCTGAATTGTGTCTCCTCAAAATTCATATGTTGAAACCCTAACCTCCAGTACTTCAGAATTGGCTGTATTTGGAGATATGACCTTTAAAGAGGTGATTAAGGTAAAATGAGGCCATTGGGGTGGGCCCAAACCAATCTGACTGGTCTCCTTATAAAAGGACATCTGACAGACAGACACTAGGATGTGAGTAACCAAAGGAGAGGCCATGTGAGTTCACAGCAAGAAGACGGCTGTTTGCAAGTCAAGGAGAGAAGCCTCAGAAGAAACCAAACTCGCTGATACCTTGATTGTGAACTTCTAGCTCCAGAACAGGGAGCAAATAAATTTCTATGGTTAAAGTACCCAGTCGATGATATTTTGTTATGGCATAGATAGCAAACAGTATGTATAGAGTGTAACAGCAATTTTACATGAAGCTATTATTTTGAATATAACTATTATTTGTGTGAGTCTGAAATTCTTTTACCTTTACATTTATAATCAAATTACAATCTACACTAATAAAAGAGAAACATGGTAATTAGCGTAACATCGCTACCCTTCCCATTGGCTAATCAGCATATCCTAATGCAAATTAACTGTCAGCCAAGATGGCGGCTGGCAGCCATGCACTGAAGCGAAAAGGGAGGTGTGCTTGCTCCAGTGATCGCAGACTCCAACGTTCCCCGCCTCACTTGCCGGCCTCTCAGCTGCAAATCTAAGCAACTATGTTGCAAATATAGAAGCTAAACAAAACCCCAGAAACCTGCGTTAGTCAGCCAGGCTTCAGCCAGCCGGACTGCAACATTGTATCAAATACAGAAGGAAAAACAAAGGCCAGAAACCGGCTTTCAGCAGCCGAGGCCTCAGAGCTAAAGCTGGCCCAGAATAAAAAAGAAAAGAAAAAAAGGAGCGGTTGGGAGCTTCAGTCAACCCACCAGCCTGAAAACAGCCCTCAGCCCCTCAGCCAGACTGGCCAGGCACCCCAGTGGGGACCCCCACCCTGATCCAGGACACCCTTCAGGGCAAATCAGCCGGCCCCCACCTATGCACCAGGCCTCGATCCTATATAGTAAAAGGGTAATATGCCTCCCGGCACCAGAATCAGTGGAGCAGCAAGGCCTCCTGGCACCGGGATCAGCATAACAGGGGGCAGCGCCCAAACCCCCTGATCACCCTGCGGCTCTCTGTGTGACAGGGGGCGGGGCCACAACCTCCCTATCTGCCCTTCTCTGTTCGTGATAGGGAAAGGTGCCCCAACCCCCTGATCAGCCCTGCTCTGTGCCTGATAGGGGGGAGCTCCCCAATTCCCTGATCGCCCTGTGGCTCTGTGTGTGATGGGGTGTGGCGCCCCAACCCTCCCTCCCCCCAACGGGCCCTGTTCTGTGTGTGACAGGGTAGAGCCATAACCTCTCCATCGGCCCTGCACTGAGTGTGACAGTGGCGGCGCCCAACCCCCTGATCGGCCCTGCTCTGTGGGTGATAGAGGGTGGCGCCCCAACCCCCCTCCATGGGCCTTGCTTTGTGTGTAACGGGGTAGAGCCATAACCTCCCCATTGGCCCTGCCCTGAGTGTGGCAAGGTGCAGCTCCCCAACCCACTGATTCGCCCTGCTCTGTGTGTGACAGGGGGCGGTGCCCCAACTCCCCTATCGGCCCTACTCTATGCATGACAGGGGGGAGCTCCTCAACCCCCTGATGGGCCCTGCTCTGTGTGTGACAGGGGGGAGCTCTCCAACCCTCTGATTGACCCTGCTCTGTGAGTGATAGGGGGCAGCGCCCCAACCCCCTGATCGGCCCTGCTCTGTGCGTGACAGGGGGTGGCGCCGCAACCTCCCCATGGACCCTGCCTTGAGTGTGACAGAGGGCGGTGCCCCAACCCCCCAATCGGCCCTACCCTGAGCGTGACTGAGGGTGGCATCGCAACCTCCCGATCTGCCCTGCTCTGTGCATGACAGGGGGCGGTGCCCCAACTCCCCAATCAGCCCTGCTCTGAGCCTGACCAGGGGCTGCACCTAGAGATTGGGCGTGCCTTCTGCCACCCGGGAGCAGGCCTAAGCCAGCAGGTCGTTATCTCCTGAGGGGTCCCAGACTGCGAGAGGGCACAGGCCGGGCTGGGGGACCCCCCTGCCACCCCCCCCCCCCCAGTACACAAATTTTTGTGCACTGGGCCTCTAGTTGTTTACATAATTTTTAATTTATTTCAGAGAGGAAGGGAGAGGGAAAGAGAGATAGAAACATCAATGATGACAGAGAATCATTGATCAGCTGCTTCCTGCACGCCCCACTACTGGGTTTCAAGCCTGCAACCCAGGCATGTGCCCCTGACTGTAACTGAACCCAGGACCCTTTAGTCCACAGGTTGACACTCTATCCACTGAGCCAAACAGGTTAGGATGTGTTTACCTAATATTCTGACAGCACAATGATTCTTAGGAGATAAAGGATCATAAATACATAATTTTTTTCTGTTAATAGGAAATTTGTTTGAAGGTTTTAGATTACATCCTAGGTAGCAATGTGGTGATCACTGATAAGGGACTGAGTAGGTCCTTGATGTAACTGAATGACAGCAATGAAATTGTCTGGATTGCTCCTATTCCATTGGATTGACTGTGTGTGCATTGATGTCCAGAGAATTGTCACAAAGTAAGTTTGAGGACAATATGCAAAGGGAAAAAAGACAAAATGTCAAGTAATTGTCCTCAACTGAAGGATGACCAAAAGATGAAAAGAGATTTGGGGATCTATTTCCAACAAAGAGAAGGAGGCCAGTAATTTCACCAGAAAAGAGAGGCATTGCATTGCTGTTGTTACCTACAGGTTTACAGGGTTTTAATGTTAGTCAGAAAAGCCAATATTTGAGCATTTACATGGTGATTTTTATACTACATGGAAATATAAATCCAAACAAAAGGGAAAGTATTTTACTAAATTATGGGTAAGTATCAACATAATAAAATGTTTATTTTTTGTTTGTACTTTATATTTTTTAAATATATTTTATTGACTTTTTACAGAGAAGAAGGGAGAGGGACAGAGAGTTAGAAACATCGACCAGCTGCCTCCTGCACACCCTACTCTGGGGATGTGCTTGCAACCAAGGTACATGCCCTCGACCGAAATCGAACCTGGGACCCTTCAGTCCAAAGGCCGACGCTCTATCCACAGAGCCAAACTGGTTAAGGCTGTACTTTATATTTTTTGGTGTGGAAATTGGCTTCTATATGTAATTAACAAAGGAGTCATAAGTGATCTTCTCACTTATATATGAATAAATACTTCTCTGATGAAAGCAGGCTGAATCAATTCAACCAACTAAAATAGTATTTTTTTTAATATTCTTTGTCATAGGTAAAGGGCAAAAAATTATTGCATAATCAGTTGCATACACAAATAAAACAACAATGCCAACCCCCCCCCCCCCCACAAACCCTATAAGCTTTCATATAAAGATATAAGACCATGGAATAAAAATCATAATTTTTCCCTTTTCAAAATAATACATCTTTGAAGGTTGATTCTAAAAACAATATTATATGTTCCTTATGAAAACCAATGTCTAAATTTATGTTGATTGGAAAGTCAAAAATCCTTCTACTTTAATCCTTTTTAGTCCTTATCTCTTTGTAAAATCCACTTTAAAGTTAAAAAACTTATTTTATATAAAATTTTTTGGAAAAAAATCATAAACCAGGAAAATATGTTGTGTTTCATAACTCAGAATTCAGAATATTCATTCATTGTACTAGTTGTTCATATCAATGCAAAGCTATAGTGTCATAAACTGTGCCTCATCTCTACCTATTGCCTTTGGCAATGTAGTATTTGTGGGATTTTTTGTCTATTTGTTTGTCTGTTTATTTGTATTCCAGTAGGTCTAACAAACTTCGTTTTGCTTGATCAATAGGTTTTCTTCTTTGTGTTCTTTTGTGGGGTCAATAGTAAAAATTATGGAGATATACTAGATTCCATCAAAACCCCTATGCAAAGTGACTTAGGCTATTGTACTTGAAATAAGTCCTTCTGAGGGTAAGGAAGTCTCCCGTTCAGGAGTCTCTCACACAGCAACACGTAAGGCCTGCATTGGGTCTAAACTTGAAGTTCTTTTTGTTAGTCTCCCAAATGCAGAGTTTCTGTCTTCTGGGAATGAGAATGCTTTTTTATTAATTCTAGTCAAATTTGAAAACACTTACCCTAGGTGAAAAAACACCTGTTCTTTTCTTTGCAACATTACTGTTGGTCTGTTTTCATGACTCCCCATTGTGAGTCAATAAAAAGAGGTCTAACTTCAAGCACTCGTAAGTTCAGAAGTTTTTGTCAGCCTGATTCCTTTACACAAACTTTACCTCAAATCATCTCTGAAAACCTTTATAAGGACTGTCCTCTATCTTGTTTTTATTGATTCTACTTAGTTTCATTTTGCTTGGGCGGGGGAGGGGGTTGTCAGGACCTCCACCTGGTCTTAGGCTAGGTTCTTTTTTAATTAAAATTTTTAATGTTGACATAATTGCAGGTGATCCCTTCCAACCCACTCCTCCCCCGCCCTTGCCCACCTCTACCTATCTCTATTTCTCCCTCCCTTAGTCTTCACCAGGTATTGTCAAGGCTCTTAAAATAGGAGGTCATCCAAACAAAATTTTATCGTGATCTTCTTAATCTATTTTATCCTCGAGGTCCACATTACTTTATATTCTTTGTCTTTTTTATTTATTTTTTATTAAATATATTGGAATGACATTGGTTAATAAGATCATATAGGCTTCAAGCACACATTTCTATGATACATGATCTGTATATTGCATTTTGTGCCCACCATCCAAAGTCAACTCATCTTCCATCACAAAATATTTGGTCACCTGTACCCTTAACTATCCCTGCACTCCTTTCTCCCTGGGAAGCACCATACTGTTGTCTGGGTCTGAGTTTTAGTTTTATGTCACACATGTGACTAAAATCATATGGCGCTTATTTTTCTGAATGACATATTTTATTTAGTATAACATTCTCAAGGTCCATCCATGCTTTTGCAAATGGCAGAATTTCATCTTTTCTAATGGCTGAGTAGTATTCCATAGTAATATGTACCACATCTCTTTATCCAATTTATATTTTAACTCCTGTGTCTATGTCTCTAACTGGCATAATTCCACCCGGTACAATCTAAAACTGCAGAGTTCATTTTGGGGAACTTTGTCATGAGCATGACTGTTGAATTGTTGGTTGATGGATTCACAAAGTTTAAAATTATTTTTTAAGCTTATTGTACACATTCTCTGGTGTGGCTCTGTGTATGTGTCAGTGTAATGTATTTCCTAAATCTAACACTTCTTTTATCCTCCACAGTGATGACTTCATACATGCTGTAAACTGGATCTCTGTTACTTCTTTTCTTTCCTCTCTTTTTTCTGCTTCTCTTTGGAAATATTGTTCTGTCCCTATGTACATACTCTATAAATATCTAATCTTCATAATCAATCAAACATTTCCAAAAGAAAGAAAAAAAATTAAATGGTGTGCACTTTTATTGGATTTTCCCCCTCATTTGAGATACTACTAAGAATGTATTCTTTCTTAGTAAAGCAGCTCTAATACGCTTAGTTCTGCTTAATCAATTGGTTTCTTTTGGATAGTTGCTTGAAATGCTAATGGTCTAAAAGCATAGAAGAGATATTCAAAATCTAATTTGAAGATCTCCCAGACATGTAAAAAATGTGAAAAATAGCTTTAACACCTACAGGCCTTAGGCACAGCTCTTTGTAAATAACACTATAAGTAAAAGAAGTAATTTTTTTTTAAAAAAAAATCATCTGTAACATGAAATGTGGACTTAAGAAATTTTGAGATTCAATGATGGATTTTAAATAGATTTTATTGTCCTACTTGAAATCTGTCACCTCAGATCCAATTTAGAATCAGGCTAGGTCTTAAAGAATCAGGCTAGGTCTTGGATACCTAGTCTGTGTAGAGAGTAAAATCTCCCAACAACATGACACTCAAACTATCTCTAACAACTTGAAAAGATAAAAAGAAAAGCAGAAGATATGAAAAGCAGAACAGTAATTGCTGCCATTTAGTGGGTATTTATTATGTGGCAGGCACTGCTCAAAGAGTTTTACTAATTTTATCCTCTCAACAATCTTATGAAACAGGGATAATTATTATGGTCTTGTAATGTGTAATTCTTTCAATTAAATACTGATTCATAAGCACAACAGTCTTTTGCTTTCTTTATTGCCTATCAATCCTGAGAAGGGGGAAGATAGATATTTTATTTTTTACTGAGTCCTTAAAAGGTCTCTTGATCTCAAAATCAAACTGTAAATCAAATGTGTCTTAGTGGAAAACTGTAGGAACTGAACCACTGAATTATTCTAGTGACAAATAGAAGAATTTAAAAAAAGAATATAATGTTAGCCAATACATATTTCCCCCCAAAAAACTGTGTTAACATTGAGGTTATAAAATAACTTTATTCTACAAAACTTCACAGCAAACAAAAATGAGATAGCTAAATTTGAACAGAAGTAGAGACATTCAGTCTATTCTGAATATTGAACAATAAGTAAAACATGCAAACGGAAGTAAGTTGCAGAAAAATTATTAAAGATAAATGAAAATCATGTTTCTTGGTGAAAATTTTATATTTGATGCACAAAGCTATAAGAGAAGTATAGTTATCTGCTATAATTTCAAAATTATGTAAAATATTAGATTTTAAGAGAACAATGGCACACCAACATTCTTTGCTAATTCCTATTTCCAAGAACACGACACTTCCTTCAATTTTCACTCTATTCTTAGAACTCACAAAGTTGTTTTTTTTTTTCAAAAAGTAATTCTCTCTAGTGGTTTGTTGGACCTAGAAGAAGTAATAAAGAGTTTCTTAGCTTACACAATGATCTTTACCTAAAATAATCAATCTGTTTAATAATTCTAATCCTACCTAATAGACAAACATGGTAATTGACCATACCTTTGCTATGCCTCCCATTGGCTAATCAGCGCAATATGCAAATTAACCCAACCAAGATGGCAGCCGGCAGCCACGGGAGCTGAAGTGAGCAGGAGGCTTGCTTGCTCCAGAGATGGAGGAAGCCAAGGTTCCCCACCTGCCGCGGCCCGGCTCTGAGCTCCGAAAGCAACAAAGTTTCAATTATAGAAGCTAAACAAACCCCAAATACCTGCTTTCAGCAGGCCGTAGCCACAGAGCTGGAGTGAGCAGGAGCCTCTTGGCTCTCAGCTCCAGTGATGGCAACAAAGTTTCAATTATAGAAGGTAAATAAATCCCAGAATTTAAAAAAAAAGTAAAAAAGGAGAGTCTGCGAGCTTCAGTTGCTGGCCAGCCTGAAAACGGCCCTTAGCCCCTCACCCAGACTGGCCAGGCACCCCAGTGGGACCCCGACCCTGAAGGGGGAGTGACCAGCTGCAAACAGCCATCAGCCCCTCACCCAGGCTGGCCAGGCACCCAAGCGGGACCCCCACCCTGATCTGGGACACCCTTCAGGGCAAATCAGCCGACCCCCACCGGTGCACCAGGCCTCTATCCTATATAGTAAAAGGGTAATATGCAAACTGACCCTAACAGCAGAATGACTAGGAATGACTGGTCACTATGACACACACTGATTACTAGGGGGCAGATGCTCAATGCAGGAGCTGCCCTCTGGTGGTCAGTGCGTTCCCACATGGGGGAGCTCTGTTCAGCCACAAGCAAGGCTGATGGCTGCCAGTACAGCAGTGGTGGTGTGAGCCTCTCCTGCCTCCTCAGCAGCGCTACAGCTTAGTTCTGCTCTCCGCTGGCAAGTGGACATTCCCCGAGGGCTGCCGGGCTGACAGAGGGATGTATGATTGCCAGCTTAGGCCCAATCCCCCGGGGAGCAGGCCTAGGCCAGCAGGTGGTCATCCCCCGAGAGGGCACAGGCCAGGCTGAGGGACTCCACCCAGCCCCCCCGAGTGCACAAATTTTTGTGCACTGGGCCTCTAGTTAAGTTATAAATAGAGAGAGAAATCAATGACAATTTTTTAAAAATATATTTTATTGATTTTTTACAGAGAGGAAGGGAGAGGGACAGAGAGTTAGAAACATCGATGAGAGAGAAACATTGATCAGCTGCCTCATGCACACTCCCTACTGGGGATGTGCCCACAACCAAGGCACATGCCCCTGACCAGAATCGAACCTGGGACCCTTGAGTCCACAGGCTGATGCCCTATCCACTGAGCCAAACCGGCTAGGGTAATGGCAATTTTTTTTTGTTCCACTAGGAATATGCTTATGCTAATTTTCCAGGAAGACAAATTATTTTGAAATAAAAAATATCATTTAGCATTATTTGTATTTTCTCTCTTTTGGAGATCAAATTTAAAAATGACTTTTCAACTTAAAAATATAGATAAATAATTTTTCAAGAAATAAACAATTAAAAAGTCTATCTAACTAGACATAACAAAGACATAAAATCTACTATTTATCAGAATAAAATCCACTATGTATCAGAATAAAAGAATTATTCTCTTTAGGAATATTATATGCTCAAGTGATACTTTACATAAATAAAAATCTTGAATTATTATTTAAATGATTAATGTATTTAATTACAAAGTAGGGTTGGGAAAACAGCATTGAACTAAACATTTGCTTTTCAGTCTACTTTTGTCAAATGACTCTAATTATGTTTCTTTAAGCATTAGAAGTCCATATTATTTATAATTTCCTACTAATGGTATTTGACAAAGGAAATGGAGGACTGGGGACACCGCAATGCAACAGAGAGAGTTAGTGAAGCATCTGGACTACAAAACAGACAGATTGCAGGATATTCTCATGATTTTCTTGGGGATGACACACTCATAAATCAGCTATTTTAATAATTTGAAATGTCCACTTTTTAAACTGTGTCTATTAGAATTTATCTATTTGTACTTGCAACCACAAATTAAAAGTGGGATTTTTTTTATATCATTGGCATAGTGAAAAACAAAAAACAAAACAAAATTTCCCAAACCACAAGGAATTTTTCTAGTAAGTGGATGAATGTATCTATAGTATTTGTTGATCAACTTTCTAAAAAATGCTTCTAGAAATTATCTAAAGTATTCATTTTCTTTCAGATGTTTGAGAAGCACATCCATAGTGTTCTACAAAAGTTTAAAACTATTTATTTAAAATGTTCAAATGTACCAATATTAATCCTGTCTTCAGAATTCCAGGTGAAGAATGGCGACATGATTTCTGTTTATTTTGCTCATAACTGTGGAAGATCTAAGCTTTACAATTATATAAAAGTGATTCTTGTTCATTACACACTTGCAATATTTCCACTGCATTTATCATTTTGGCATCTATGTAACCTCCAACGACACAGCCATAATCCAAAAGTTCCATTAACCATTATCTCTCACATTAGCTTACCAAAATCAGCACAATTTCTGAAATTAAATTTTAACACTGATTTATGTACCCAACAATAACAATTAGTCTTCTTCATCCATGATGTAAAGTCACACATCATTTGTACTCAGACTGATATAAAATATCCAGAATATGGGTGGTTGAGTATTATTGAGGCAGGGTGAAAGTAAAGATAATTAGCCATTCAAAATCAGTGTGTACACACACACACACATGCACACACGTACCCATACACACACAGAGGAATCTTATTAAATTACCAAAAACTGTACTTTGGAAAATATAATACTATTTAAAATAAAAATAAACTATAAAACATTTTCATAAAACTGATAGTAATTTTGGTTTAAATCAAATTAATTACAAAAACACTATGTGGAAAAACAGAAATTCCTTGAGAACAAAATAATAATTTATCTATGTCTCAGACCCAATGGATTTTCACTGAGGTTTTTCTATGTGCTACAAGATCCCGCTGTAGGGAGAAAGTTTGCTTAAAACCAGATAGAAATAGCAGTTAATCATATTTTGCACAGCATTCCACTAATTTCCCATTTTAAACAACCTTATTATTAGCCACTATGGTATGCATATATAAATATACAAAAATATGAATGTAGCTTTTTAAAGATACAATATCTGTTTTTTACATATTTCACAATAATACAAGCAATTTAGGTACTACCCATCTCTATTTCCTTCAGAAAAGGAACATATTTTAATCATGTCTTAATTTATACTTTTATACAGCATATAGTGTTCAAATCTGGCCTTCCTATCCATCAATTAGCTTTTTAATAGTCTTTAAGACCTAGCTAAATAGCATATAATGGCCTGCTTCAATTTTTGAGGCATTGTCATTATCTCAAATAAGAAAATAAAACACTTTAAATAACACTTCTTAAACCTTCTTATAAATATTTGGCAATAGGCCTTTAGTATTACATTCATCAACACCTGTTGGGAATATCTGTCATTTGCACTAAGACAAATTAATTCATCTTAAGATGTAATGGTTGTCATTAAATCATCATCAATCACAGTAGCAGTAGGATGAGAAATTCTAAGAGAGTGTTTTATGTGAGAGTTTCTAAATCTACACATTTCAATTTAACATAATCATAGATATATTATTTACATTTGTAATGAACACATGTAATGCAACACAGCAAACAGGAATCATCAAGATACATGTCACATCTTGTAAGTAAGAGAGATTAGGAGGCTCTTAAGATAGTAATTGGGCTATTTGTTTCCAGATCACATACCACTAAGATTTGGCAGAACAGTTTTCACAACATATTTCACCCAATTGTCTGATACATCCCTAAATTTCCTACCATAGACCAGATTAGGCTTTATAATCATGAGAAAAAACTAAGGTGAGTGTTAGGTAGAAAAGAAATATGCCCAAGTAACCCAGTGGTGCCCAGAGAGGAGGCAAAGTTTCTTCTTTGAATTCTAATACAGTAGTTGACATTTACTGTTTATTCCTGAATTTAGAGTATCAAGTGGAAAAGACATTACTGGGCTATCAGTGATTTAATGATCTTACCTTCTTCACAATTACTCCACTAACCTCAGAGAGAAGGCCCGAATCAGGTTGTCCTTTCAACGTAGATGAAAACTTTAAATTATAGGTTTATTAAAAATTTGACCTTCATACAAACCATAAAATAGTTTCAAGAAAAAATATTTTGAAAAAATTAAAATACATTATCAGCATGTCCCTTACCCATAAGTGCAATTAAAATAAAAATAAAATAAGAAGAAATGAAAACAATAAGCAATAAAATTTAACACTCTTTTCAAATACTAGTAAAACCAGCCAGTCATTAGGTTTTTTAAAATAATATGAAACATTGAAAAAACGTAATAAAACAAATAAAGAATATTTCTATGATTACGTAGACATATGGATGTACATTTTCCTTCTTTGGACACACAGTTGCTACTGGACTAGGATGCAGCAGCAAGGAGCTGGATATCTCTAAATTGAGTGTCCTGAAGGGCACTGAATCAGCAGAGATAAATTGTGGCAGGACTGCTTGGCTGTGAACTTCACTTAGGAGGTGATGAATTAAGTTCTTTCTCTAAGTGGATCCATTTTGGTCATGTCTGAGCAAAAGCAGGTACCCTCACAAAACTCTAAGTGGCTCTGAGGTCTTCCTTACAGAGTATATTCCCCCCATTCTGCTGCACTGATGACCACATTCGTATTACCTTGCTCTCCTACAACCTGAAAAGTATCTAAAGATTTATCTTCCTTAGCTCTTCTGCCAATGTGAGCCAACTACTATATGTTCCTCAAAAGGAACAGATTCATCTGGGTGGAAAATAGCAAATAAATGGGAAGAGGCCCCAAATGACAAGTTTACTAGGAACTAAAATGCCAAATATTAAAATGCACACAACTGGAAGTTATAACAGTAAGGGAAGAAGAGGAAAGCACTACATATTTAATACAGAAGAAAACTGTTTTTTACAAAAAGAGAGTCATGGATAGAGAAGAGGTAAGACATATTTTCTCATTTTGAAAGACAAAACATTTTCACATATGCCTTCACACACACACACACACACACACACACACACACACACAAAACAACAACAACACACAAGACAGTTATATAAATATCACCAAAAAATAAAATTACCTTTTGGGCAATAAGAAAATATTGATTTACTGAATTAAATATTCCACCAGCACTCCACTTCAAACAACCGAAATCCCAGATAAATAAATTTATAAGTAAATTTATACTAGTACACTTAGCAAGGAAAGAACTTCATCGTGACTGCGTATTAGAATTAGAAAATAATAATATACATCATGTTTACAATATGGTCTTATGTTTGGTATTATTAAAAGTTACCCTTCTGTTTAAAGCATCTGGGATAGACAATAATTAAAGTGATAAAATCACTAGTCTTATCAAAGCAACTTCACACTATCAATAACATATAACAGCCTAGTACCATATACCAATAGCCTTGGGTAGGAGAGTAAAGAATCTCATATGTCATAAAATGTTTTCATTGTCAGAATTTTGCTAGTTTCTCAGTAAATCATTTTAAATATTGCATGTACTGTTTTCTTCTGCCCTCTCCAGCAGGCCCAACTGCTGTGAAAGTCCATTTTAACAGAAAGAGCCTGCCTAACCAGAGAAAAAGTATTTTTTTTCAGTTGCAGAGAAACAAGCACTAATAACAGTTACATAAGTACGTGTAAAGTGTGGTATGGCCAGAGTAAATGGAATATACTAGTATGTACACAACATTCTTCACACCACATCCCCATCTCCATCGTCATCATCATCATTGTCACTGTCCTTGTCATTATCATCATCATCATGATGTCACCATAACCAACCACATCACTGCAACATTGGAACCATTTTTCTCTTCCTCCCTCTCCCTCTCTCTTAGACTTTCTTACCTCTCTCCCTCCTGGTACTGCCTCCAGTCTTTTCAGGTTCAAACCCTGAAAGAAAACAAAATAAAAATAATATATTATTGTTGGCAGAGAACTTATAATTAGTACTAGTGCCAAACTTTTGAAGTAAAAGAAATAACTCACTTAACAAAGAAGATCTGAGTGTAGATGAGTATCTCACACATATGCCAACATCTGTACCTGCATAAGTCTTCAAAGGTGGTACCGATGAACTAGTATTTCCTGCTAAATCTTAAGATCAGTAGTAAAAGCACAATATAAGCATTTGTTTTAGTAATGATTGCTCATGCCTTGCTGAGATGACAATCTAAAAGCTGCTGTTTAAACTGAAGTGGTGCATGTAGGACAAGCTAGGATAGTAAGCTCTTACTCTCTGCACTGGGTCTGGCACATTTGGCACACGAGTAAGAAAGATAAAAGCAGCAGCATCCCTGACAGCACTGGTCATCACCTAGGAAACATTCAGGATACTATCTCCTGACAAAGGACCTGTCTCCCTCTTCTGTTATCATAACTGCTTTCTATGCTAAGAATTCCCAGTGAACATGATGCTTCATTTAAATGGAAGAAGAGTTCATCTTTTTCTCAGCAAGCCTATCGTAAACAGTGCTTATGGCACCAGAGTCTCTCTCTCTCTCTCTCTCAAAATTGCTATTCAAACAAAACTCTCAGGAAACACCTATACAGATCTCTAGAGCTCTTTCTCTGTGTATTTCCCGCTACGTGTTTCTGTGATCTCACCCACAAATTCTAGCTGCCTTGGTCTCTCTAAACTCAGATCTTTGTCTCCTCAACTACAAATCTAAAGACTCTGGTATTCTGTGCACCATAATCCAAAAACTGTCTCCAGGTAGAAACCCAGGTACTGTAAGGCTCTCTTTCTCTTTTCTTAAGTGTTATGCACTTTCTTGTGTGCTTTTTAATGATAATTGTTTTATAAGTTTTGTCCAGTTTTCTAATCATTACAGCAGACAGCAAGTCTTATAGATAGTACTCCATCAATAGAAGCAGAAGTCAAAGTAAGTACTTTACATGTATTTTTTTCAAAGGAGAAAATTAAAGCTTATAAAATTTAAATTATGTCAGCTGAGTACCAGAACTAGTAAGTACAACAGCAAAATTTAAACAATGTCTTAAAAGCCTGGACACCAAGCTCATTCATTCATCCTTAGCCAGGGTTCTTTAAATTCATAGCAGTGTAAATGTTATGTGTGTTTTATACTTATGGACACAAATTAATGATAACATGAAACTTATGAATGAGTCATGATGTTTCTTCAAGGAAATAGTGATTAAGAGAGCGGGGTGTCAGGACTTTGAGGGAAAAAAAAAAGCATACCCACTTGGATGAAGAGGGGCTGAAAGGTAAGCTTGCCAGGGTAATATATTGTCTGAATTATATAAAGAGTTTGGTCATAATTTGAGCACTAAATTATTGAAAAACCAATCTTTAAGTTGAAGAGCTGAGTCAGAGAATCTGAGGACAGGAATTTGGGAGCCATGTGGGCAAAGAATAATGACCTAAGAGGATTCTCCACATGCTAACAGGGCCTCAGGCAAGAATTTATCTCAATGGAGAAGTCAAATGATCTAGGATGTAATGAGATTCACTAAGAAGTGCTGAGGTGCGACCTGGAAGATGTGAAACCCTCACCGATGGCAGAAATTACTCTGAGCATTAGAGTAAGACTAAGCTTCTAGTTGGAAGGTCAGCTGGCTTGAGTGGGGAAAGCTGCTGGGGGAAGTACAGTCTGTGACTGAGAGCTTCTACTAGGAAAACAACAGCTCTCATGATTTTTGGTGGCCCTTACAGATAGTAATTTGGTTAACTTGCTTTGAAAGATTAGACTATCACATCAACCCAATTAACTAAGCAGTAACAGTAAGACAAGGAGTATTTTCAAAAGAAATATTAATTTCAAAGGAACCCAGTCTTTTCCTTGTGTTAATTTATATATATGCCACACAATTTTCACATTTTTGAAATGAAAAAAAAATTGGTGTTTTAATATTTTGTGTAATATCCATTAAAATAAGTATTGAAATAATTCTGAAGAAAATGATTGTATAATTATATTCAATGAGACAATCTGATTCTCAGAAAGACTTGAAGTTGACAAGAACAGTAAAATTATTTATTCTATATAATAAAAGGCTAATATGCAAATCAACCAAACAGAGGCATGACTGGTCACTATGACATGCACTGACCACCAGGGGGAAGATGATTAAGTCAGGAACTGCCCCTTGGTGGTCAGTGCGCTCCCACAGGGGGAGTGCCACTTAGCCAGAAGCTGGGCTCATGGCTGGTGAGCACAGCGGCGGTGGCGGGAGCCTCTCCTGCCTCTGGGGCATCGCTAAGGCTGTCCGACTGCCACGGGGAGCAGGCCTAAGCTGTCAGTCAGACATCCCCTGAGGGCTCCCAGACTGTGAGAGGGCACAGGCCAGGCTGAGGGACACCCCCCCCCCCCGAGTGCACGAATTTCATGCACCGGGCCTCTAGTGGATATATAAATATGTATGTATACTGGTTGACTATTAAAATTAAGGTTTACAAAATTTTAACTGATATAAACTCCCACTTCATTATTCTTAAATATTTAAGAATACAATATTTATCTAGCAAGTCTTGAGAAAATCATGTTTAAAACTACTCTGGAGGATATGGTGGAGGAAAATGTATTTTCCTTGCTATACATATTTTCTCACTAGAGAATATAAATGGTTTGTGTGGAATGAAATTAAGCACATGGGACCAAACAAAAATGCTATAATTTGTAGGTGAAAAAAATTACACCAAAGCAAATGTTCTACAGTGTGCTAAATTAAAATGGTTAAATAAGGCATAAGGGGAAAAAGCTATCAACTGGAAAAAAAAATTAATGATCTGCCATGACTCTCTTGCAGTATAGCATTCAGGCATGTATGTGAACACCCCTGGTAACTAGGCCAGGGTATGAGATCATGTCTGTGTAAAGTATGTATGATGTAAAATATTCTCTTTTGTAATTACTACATTCTCTATCTTGCCAAATTGCTATCATGCCATAAAGATTTCCCCTGCTTCCTTGTAAACCAAAAGTCAGAAACATAGTATCCAATGCCTCTAGATTTGGTTGATTTGCTTGTCCAATATGAAAAACTATAGAATGAATAGATGGAATAGATATTTCATTTCCAGTACTGTGGAGATTTCATTGTGATAATTTTTCTTAACTGTAGAAGGTAGTCATGATTTAACTGGATAAAACCAAAATTTCACTATGTAATGTTTTACATCCAGCCTTAGCTATGGAGGCATAAGAAAAAAATAGAAGGAACTTTAAATAATTTGTAGTTTGACCTCTTACGCTGACTGATGTGGGGCTTACATCAGGAATTGAATTTACAAATGGTAGATTAGGGGCTCGAACTTTGATCAGTGGGTCTTCAATCCAAGACTATCTTTCTTTTATCAAATTGTTTTAGTCGCTCTGTTATAAACCACTAGAAGCCCAGTGCACAAATTCGTGCACCTTGAAAGGAACTGTGGGCCACGAGGCTGCGGTGGGCACAGGGGCGGGTCTCAGCCTACCCTCTGCGCCCCCCACTCTGGCCCCTCCACTGTGGCCCCCGGCAGCCCCGCTCCCATGCGCTGATGGCACTGGTCCCGCTTGCACCCGCTGACAGTGCGGAGCAATTGGGGCTGGTGCCAGCAGCGGGTGTGAGCAGGGCCAGTGCCATCAGCAGGCGCGAGTAGCGGCTGCTGCCCCAATTGCTGCTCAGGAGCAGGGGGAGGTGGAGAAGCCCTCAGGGGTGATTGGGGCTGGTGCCAGGTGCCAGCAGTGGGTGCAAGCGGTGTCTCTGACGCTGGCAGTGGGTGCAAGCACCCACTGGCAGGACTGTGGTGCATGGGAGCAAAGAATCTTCAGTAACCACCAGAGGCTTGCCCCGATGACAATGACTGGTGCCCCACCTTGGTCTGGTGCCCCCGCTCACCTGCTTCACCATCACACCACGGCCAATGCCCGCCATGTTTGTGCATGCCCCCTGTGGTCAGTGCATGTCATAGTGACCAGTTGTTCGGTTGTTCCGCCATTTGGTCTATTTGCATATTAGCCTTTTATTATATAGGACTAGAGGCCCGGTGCACAAAAATTTGTGCACTCGGGGGGGAAGAGGGGGTCCCTCAGCCCGGCCTGTGCCCTCTCGCAGTCTGGGACCCCTCGGGAGATAATGACCTGCTGGCTTAGGCCTGCTCCTGAGTGGCAGAGGGCAAGCCCAATCCCTAGGTGCAGCCCCTGGTCGGGCTCAGAGCAGGGCTGATTGGGGAGTTGGGGCGCCGCCCCCTGTCATGCACAGAGCAGGGCGGATTGGGAGGTTGCGATGCCACCCTCAGTCACGCTCAGGGTATGGCTGATTGGGGGGTTGGGGCACCGCCCCCTGTCACACTCAAGGCAGGGTCAATGGGGAGGTTGTGGCATCACCCCCTGTGATGCACAGAGCAGGGCCAATCAGGGGGTTGGGGCGCTGCCCCCTGTCACTCACAGAGCAGGGCCCATCAGGGGGTTGGGGCACTGCCCCCTGTCACTCACAGAGCAGGGCCAATCAGGGGGTTGGGGCACTGCCCCCCCCCCTCATCACGCACAGAGCAGGGCCCATCAGGGGGTTGGGGAGCTCCCCCCTGTCACACACAGAGCAGGGCCCATCAGGGGGTTGGGGAGCTCCCCCCTGTCACGCACAGAGTAGGGCCGATAGGGGAGTTAGGGCACCGCCCCCTGTCACCCACAGAGCAGGGCCAATCAGGGGGTTGGGGCACCCCCACTGTCACACTCAGGGCAGGGCCGATGGGGAGGTTATGGCTCTACCCCGTCACACACAGAGCAGGGCCCGTGGGGGGGGGGGTTGGGGCACCACCCCCTGTCACACACAGAGCAGGGCCGATCAGGGGGTTGGGATGCCACACCCTGTCACACACAGAGCCGCAGGGCGATCAGGGGGTTTGGGCGCTGCCCCCTGTCATGCTGATCTGGTGCCAGGAGGCCTCGTGGCTCCGCTGATCCCTGTGCTGGGAGGCATATTACCCTTTTACTATATAGGATAGAGGCCTGGGGGCTGGCTGGTTTGCCCTGAAGGGTGTCCTGGATCAGGGTGGGGGTCCCCACTGGGGTGCCTGGCCAGCCTGGATGAGGGGATGATGGCTGTTTGCAGCTGGTCACACACCCTTCAGGGTGGGGGTCCCCACTGGGGTGCCTGGCCAGTCTGGGTGAGGGGCTGAGGGCTGCTTTCAGGCTAGGGGTTTTGACTGAAGCTCCCAACCACTCCTTTTTTTCTTTTTTTTTTTTCTTCTGGGCCAGCTTTAGCTCTGGCTCTAGCTCTGAGGCTTCCGCTGCTGGTTTGTTTGCCGTTCTATAATCGAAACAATGTATAACTTCAGCTCTGAGATCCCAGCCGGCTATATTTGTTAGAATGTTTCAAACTGCCAGCTCAGAGTCCGGCAAGTCAGGCGGGGAACGTTGGAATCTGCAGTCACTGGAGCAAGGAAGCCTCATGTTCGCTTCCAGCTGCCTGGCTGCCGGCCGCCATCTTGGCTGACAGTTAATTTGCATAAGGATACGCTGATTAGCCAATCGGAAGGGTAGCGGTCGTACGCTAATTACCATTTTTCTCTTTTATTAGTGTAGATTGTCTTACAAGCTACATAACTTTTGGCGTATTCCTTAACCATTTTATGCCCTAGGTTTCTTACCTGTAGAATTGAGATAATCCACTAAGTGGGAGAATCTATATAAAACACAGCTCAGTGCCTAGTTCAAAGCTAATCCAAATATGCACCAAATTTTATTGGTAGCTTAAGATGTTGCTGCTTTTGTGATATTATTTTTAAAAAAGACTAATTATTACAACAGTTATAAAAATAACTAGTATTTTTGGGTAGTTCTCTATGTGTTAAGTACATCTCCAAGTGTTTTACCTGGATTAATTCAATTCTTACAATAATCTTATTACATATTAAAATCAAATAGTTCTTCCCACACTGAGCTAAAATTAAAATTATCTTTTAATTGTTCTGCTCTATCTGTTTTTGAACCTATTTCTTTAGGCAAATTAAGACATGCCATCTTAGTTCTTGCTATTGTAAGATCATTTTGTAGCTCCAGTATAGGGCCTAAAAGAATGACTAGAGTGTAAAATGCTTCTGCTTCTTACTACTACATTTCGTCTTAAACAGGGGTGCCATTTGGAGTAGAAATGATGAGGGCAGTGTTCAGCTCTAGACTTTGGTTTACCTATCAGGAAAATGATGTGGGGGTGGGAGGATATAGAGATAAATATTTAAAATTTAATATCTGTGGTATGTTTTAACTTAAAAACATACAGACTGGTTCTCTTACTGGTATTTTCTATCTCGGATGGCTTCTCAGTGAGACTGATGAAACTACTCAAGAATTTAAAAAAATTCCAACAAGGTTAAACACAATTTGATACACCCATTGTCAACCTTACTCGGTTCCTAAATTCTGCTTTCCTTACCTGGGATATCTACTTTTTCATCTACCATCTTGCTGCACAGACTTTAAATTCGGTGTCAAGTTTCTATTACATTTTGTTGATAAAAAATATTTAGCTGTATACAGTATTTGTATTTCTAACATCAGCCCTACTTTGGATTTTTTTGTGAGTTAGTTTAAGATTTGTGACCAGGCATAGGTTTAGAAAATAAACTTAGAAATTCAGAAACTCCGCAGCTGCTAAACCTACCTAAAAACTATAATAATTCACTATTACTTATAATTTCTAGTTTACCTTTAAAGTTAAACATAGTTTAAATATTTTTGAGGGTCCTTTATCTATTTTTTAGTCATTATATTGGAAAATATTTTATTTTCTTATACTATGTTGAAATAATGTCACAGAGAGATCTGTAGTGTACCTGTTTGAAAATTGTAGAGTTCATCAAGATCTAGGCTAAAATCTATCAAAGACAAAAGACAAACAAACAAACAAGCAAAAAACAGCCAAATGAAAAAATTTATCAAACTTTGTTTTCAAAGTTATTCTAATCATCTTTGAACCTCTATACCATGATATCTGTAATCTATTCACTGAAAGTTTTGAAATGCTCTTTATCTCCCTTTTCAAAAACCAAAATATGTCACTATTTTTAGATACTCTACCATTTTTCATAGTGAAATTTCTAAAAGTTCTTGCATTTTAAATATAAAAAATCATACCACATTTCCTAATATCATAACTACACAAAAAATGAAAAATCATACCACATTTCCTAAGTAATATCATAACTACACCATGAGATACATTTTTTTAGCCCTGAATATTGCTTTTATTTATTTTTTAATTAAATCTTTATTGTTGAAAATATTACATATGTCCCCTTTTTTTTCCATTGACCTCTTCTAGCCCACCACTGCCCCCCGCCCCAATCCTTTACCCCCTATTGTCCATGTCCATGGGTTATGCATATAGCATACAAGTTCTTTGGTTGATCTCTTCCCACCCACCCACCCCCTCCACCTAAATGCACATAAATACATATAATAAAAATAGTGTACAATTGTTGATTTGTTGCTAGATGATAGGCACTATGCTAAGCCCTTTACACGCTTATTTTTTATCCCTCACAATGACACGGTGTTGCAGGTGTTGTATTGATTCCTATTTTTGTCACAGTACTTGAGGCAAAGAGAGGTCAATTGACTTGCTCAAGTAGACACAGCTAGAAGGAGGTAGAGTTGAGTATTGAATCCAGAATATCTGATTACAGAGCTTCTTTTGCAGCCACTACACACACTACTTCCAAAAGTAACTATTACTTTGTTTCATTTGTATTGAGATGGCTATCTAATATGAACTAGATTAATACGTGTCTAATGAATTAATGATTGAGTAACCTATTAGATGAGAAAGCCTATTTCCAGCATTCTATTAAAGTTCACCTAAACCATATCATTTTTACTGAAGAAGTAAAGGTGAATTAAATTCTTGCTTTTGAATTCATTTAAGATTTGGAAATAAATGTGGAGAAAAATAAATAGGATTGGATTCCCAGAGTTCCTGATTTATTGGGAAAAATATATAATTCAATTGAAATATTTCCCATGGCATACAAAGATTAAAAGAAAATTAATGTAAGAATATGGGCACAAATACATTTCATAGAGTTTGTCTGTGATTATTGTTACTCTAGGCTAACTAAAGTATTAATCAAGTAGAGCACTTCCATGCCTCCAGTTCTCTAGCAGTTCTCATCGTGGTGAACTGTGTAAATTAAACTCCTGTTCCAAGGACTCGCATTCTCATATTTTATGAGCTTTGATACGATGGAGTTCATCTTAAAACTGGAGTATTTCCCGTGTTTCTAAAGCTCATAGCTGGGAGGTCATTTGTGACGAAGGTGTCGATCCATTTCAGACGTGAGACTAATCAACAACACAGCACTTCTACTAAGACTTTATATAATATTATTTTTGACAACCTGTACTTGTTAATCTAATTCTTACATAGAAAGTTACAGACCCAGTTTCAGAAGACAAGTAACCTTAACTATGTCAATAAAAGGTATATTGCTTTAGAATTCTCTCATGGTGGCAAACATCAGTCCAATGACAAATTTAAACAAACATGACAGGCATAGTACCTACTGTATGGATTGTGGCATCGTGAAATATTTGAAAAAGTATTCCTTAGTTACATTAGGCTAATTAAATCATTAATCTGTCTAGTACTGCTGTCTCTTATAGTCTTACCATGAAATCTCAAGATAAAAAATACACTAAACTAGTTCAAGAGAGAAGATTAATAACTAGAATGTGGTTATCTATCAATCAATCTGTCTGTCTGCCTATAACTTCAACCCCATATCTTTCTATAAACTCCACCCTCAACATCCATTACAAAATCTGGCTCTCTTGCAAGTCCATGGTCATGTGAGGCATCCTTCTACCATAGGCTTTGGATGAGGTGCTAACCGCAGCTGGACTCTCATCACCTAGATATCCGCATGACCAACTCCAATAGCTCCTCAAGTTTTTGCCTACTTATCTACTCAGTGAGGTCTACTTCTATCACCTCTTTAATGGCATAGTCTACTTCACCTCTAGGGACACTTGAAACCTTTTAACATACTGTATAAATGTGCTATTATTGTGCATTATCTATCTATCCACACTTGGACTTACGTGCCACAAAGACAGGGGTCTCTAATGAATTATCCCAATTGCACCAGTACTGCCTGGAGCATGGTAAATGTTAAATCAGTATTTAAATGTTTCTCTTGATGAATGGAACATTTACTTTTCTTTTTTTTCTGGTATTAATTTTATTCTATTTTCTGTATACCTTTAAGTATATAAAGGTTTATTTCCACAGGCTTCAGAAAATAGGTAGTAGTCAAAGGAGAATCTCTCTTTCCGCCCAAAGAAAATTGCACGTTTTGGTATGTGTTGTCCTAGAGGGGAAAACTGAAGTTTCCATTAGCAATGCTGTGCAAGATTGTTACAGAAGACCTAACACCAGCTTGCAGTGGAGGTCTTAGGCCTTTGTTTAGGGGCCCAGACAGAAGACAAAAGCTGTTGAGTGTAACGGGGCAAAGGAGACAGTGAGGATGGGTAACAGGCACCAAGCATGGAGAAGGAATACCAGATTACTTGGAATGGTGTGGGGTTTTTTTGGTTTTTTTTTTGTTTTTTTTTCCTTTTTAAGTCATCTTTGTGGAAGGTGCTGGACAAGAATCCCAGAAAAAGAAAGCATCCAAGATTCCTTTAGCTGGCTTGGGTGCAGGGCACTGCTACAGCAGCTGGCACAGGAGAATCTACTATGCCAGGTTCAGGCGGAGCCAGGATGAATGCAGAATTAAAGGAGTGCTTAGAGGAAACAGTTTGGCTTGGAATGCTAGATGGCCAAGCATCAGCCTTTGGTCCAGTGCAACCCTGGCCTCACTTGTCAACGGTGAAAAATTCGTCTGTTTAGAAGAACCAGCTGGAATCACACCAGCTTCTGCTACCTTCATGCACATTGCTTGGAAAAGATTAATTTGTGTGAACTTTCTGATATGTTAATTCCTGGGGACTGCTTTATTCTTCCCAGAAGGCTGCTTGCTGGTGGAATAATCCCCACAGGCTAAAAGCTAGGACACACCAGTCCTGGTCGGCAGTTCCTTAGGAACGGGTTGGCGTGTGGTTGAGCTCAGAGGAAAAAGCTGCATCTTCCTGTAGATGATGAACTGACTTGCTATCCTACACCAACCTCGGCCTGAGGTATGCTTCAGCGAAGGCAGGCAGCTGTGTTTCTCAAAGCACAGAAGCAGTTCTAAGAGCAGAAAGGTAGAGGGAATCTAGAAAAGATCTGCCCTGTTAAAGAGTCATCCTAAGGTGTGAGGGAGAGGGCAATGAACCCAGTGACCCTTCCCTTAGCCAGCAATTTCTGTCACTGCTGTGACGAGCCTCTTCCCATTCAGTAGGCTCTTGTGCTGCTCAGAGATGGAGGGCTCATTAAAGTCCCTGCCTCTGCAGGAATTTGGACATTCATCTCAAGATTTGGCACTGACTATCTCACACGCTAGGGAATTCTTGCCCAGGTAAACGTGACAGCCATCTGTTTTGTTGATGGAAATCCCTGGCACTTTTCCCATTACCTGAACTCTGTCATCTCTATTATTGATTATCTCCATGATGCCCACTGCATCATAGAACACCAGACAGTTTCTTATAGTTGTCTAATATAATGGAGTTAATTTTGCTCTTAATTTGCAATGCCATATTAACACACTTGTTTATATAAGCCACTTGGTTCAGCTCTGTGCCAACAATTACCAGGTTGGAAATGTTCTCCTGATGTTCCACTCTCTGCTCTTGCCCTCCAGTTTAAGGCAGAGCTGGCTCCTTCTTTGTGGCTGTGTTAGGGGATGGGCTGACTCCTGGTTTAGGTAAGAGAATAGCTTGGGGCCACCTCGTACTGGACCACTCTGAGCCTCCAGGGCAGGGTTCCTGTGAGTCTCCATGTCATCAGGTACATGGTTCAGGGCATGTGTGATGCTCTCCCTGATTAATCTGCTCAAACAGTGCTGAGTATGAAGTGGAGACATCTGACCTTGAACTAGTAGGGTAGGCTTTGGTGGGGGAGGTGGGCTTGGCAGGAAAGGGGGTGGGATTTGATCCAGTGGAGGGTCCAGATGGCAAGCCACTCAGTTCTTTTGTCACGGGCCCCATTTTGCTCCAGGCCAGAACCACCGTATGGAACTCTTTTATCGTAAGCCTGCAGCTCTATCCACATACTCAAGTACGTTTTGAGCAGTCCACATGCTCTTATCCATATCTTTGTACTCCTTGAGGACTTGGTTTGTATAAAACATGGCAGCATCATTCATTTCTTTCACTTAAGGAACAGGCTTGGGAGCCATACCACCCAGCCCAGGGCTTGGATACTTTCGCTGGCAGCTTGACAGGTAATTGAACAACTTGCTGCCTTGGTTCTCCTCTGGAAAAGTTATCACTTCTTGGATCTGCTCTGAGATGGGAGCCAACAAATAAGGAAGCTGATTATCTGTTGGCTGCTGACACTGAGAGGCTATAACCAAGAGAGCTCACTCCAACTTCAGCCCTGTATGCACCATCTCCGCCTGTGACTGCACGTCTCCTCCAATCTCTTTCCTGATCTTCAGGTAGTCTGTCACAGGACAAGCTGGCTGTGAGTCGAATGCTTCCACGTAGGGAACAGACCCTGCTTTTGGAGCACTGTCTCCAGACCCACAGTGCATTCCAGAGGCATGGGATACACTGCCTCCAGGCAGCCCAAAGCCCTCTCCAATCTTTCTACCAGATTTTGCATGTCAGCCATAATGCACCACTTGCTTGGGCCCGCGAAAAGCCACTCTCCTCCATGTATCTGAAGAGTTTTTCCCAATCTGTGCTGCATTAATTTATATTTGTAAACTGTACAAGTGGTTCTGGCTTTAGCAATTATCGGATAAATAAATTCATTTATTCGCATTAAACAAATCATTGAAAATCTAAAATTTCATTTGTAACTTTAAGAGTTTCAGCATTTTCTTATCACACTGTTTTTTTGACAACTGCAAAGAAAGTGTGCCATGCTTTTCTATTAAACGCCTAAGCAGTAATCACTCACAAAGCCTTTTATAAGGCCAAGATTGTTGATTTCAGAATATCCCTTAGAATATATTCTCAACTGGACAGTGTCCTCTTTCTATTAAGATGACAGTAATTATTTCAGGATAAAAAAACTAACATGTGCAAGTTTAGAAATAAAAACTGAGTTCAATTAAAATAAATAACATGGATTACAAGAATCTATTACAATACCTAATTATTCAGTTTTATCATAACTTTAACATCTTTAAAAGGTTTGGTTCCAAAAGACTGAATGATAGAGTTACATAGGATTATATACCTACAATGAATTCTAAGTGCTATTCAACGGGTTTCTGATACTGAGCCTGCTGATTCCTTCTTGTTAAGTAGATCTCAGTGAAAATCCAAGAGAAGCTAAGCAATGCTTCTATTTAACCCTTCCTTTCTCCCTGAATGGACCACACTCTGTTCATCCTCTTTCCTGTGTTGCAAACACCTCTCCACTCATGGTAGTCTGCATTAAGATGTATTTTCATTGATCAGGTTTGCTATTATTTGCAGAAATCTCAACATCTCATTTCCTCATAGTTCCCTTTAAGTAATGACCCCTTATGAATTATACTAGTGACCCAGTACATGGATTCATGCACATTGAAAGAAATTAGTTAGAAGAAATATTTTAATATTGCTATTTGCCCTTTCTCTATAATAGAAGTGTCAACCAAATTCATGATCGACAATGACAGATCGAAACACACGTGTACAGTGAGAGCTTTATATGTATTATGGTGCATGTGCAAGTCAACTTAGCCTTTTATAGATATAGAATAAACTTGCTTAATTAGACCTGCTTTCTGATTTAGCTAAACTTTTTCCAGCCCAGTGAAGCACCCCAACTTCTCTTTCAGGTAATTGTCTGCAACACACCAGTATATATCAACACAAAACAGATTATTATCGTAGATCATGCAGGGAGAACAAAGGGTAAAATATTTAACTGCAGCAATGTTTGACTATTTCTTGGGTAGTGAGAAAACCTGAAGTCATTTTCAAGGTCCACCATTTCTTACTTCTTTTCAGTTGGGTCAGGTTTTTAAGCTTTCTAAATCTCCATTTTCTGGCTAATGAAAAAAAAATAGGATTCTACCAAGTCTCCTATCTACCTACTCCAGGACTTCTGTGAGGATCAAATGACGTGAGGCACGGGAAAATGCTTCACAAACATTTGGTTAAAGTGTGAAATGTTTGCACCTGGCTAAAAAGCAAGTCATGTTCCTAGGCTGAAGAAACTGCAAGGAGACTAGAGGGAGCTGGACCTTGCTACATGACGTCATTACCCGGAGCCCACAGCCACCATTTCTGGGCTGGGCTGTGGGCCACATTTTGTGCCATGGGGTCTCGGCAGGCAGCGTTGGCTGTGATTTGGTGGGCTATTACTCTGGGGTGGTAGTGGGGCCTGTGTCCCACTTGGGAGAAGCTGAGTGTTGCTTTGTGGGTGCCAGATCTGTGGTGCCATTTCTCTGTAAATTGCCAG
Organism: Myotis yumanensis; assembly: GCF_028538775.1. Taxonomy (NCBI): domain Eukaryota; kingdom Metazoa; phylum Chordata; class Mammalia; order Chiroptera; family Vespertilionidae; genus Myotis; species Myotis yumanensis. The sequence goes on from NW_027223752.1 coordinate 179,458,380, forward strand.
TGTGCATCACAGCAGCTCCTGCGTTGAGCATCTGCCCCCTGGTGGCCAGTGTGTGTCATAGCAACTGGTCGGATGAACACTTAGCTTATTAGCCTTTTATATATATAGATTGCTAAAGGGGCTTAGCACAATGCTTACAACTCGTTACTTATTACCAAGAATGGGTGTCTTACTTTACTTATTAGGTGCATCTCTTAATGCTGACTTTATTTTTATTTTATTTATTTTTATTTTTTGCTGTGTCTGCAGGTTCTCTGGCCAAGAGTCCCTGTAAACTACCTCTGTGTTCTTTGCTTCACTGGAGTGATCAGAAGAATTTATGTGCTGCTTGCTTCTGTAAATTGGAGTTTACTTTTTGGAAAAAAAAGTAAAAAGGAACCACCACTGTATAAAAGCACAGATTCTATTTTATCCAATGTTCACCACAATTAAACGTCATTGAGTGTTGCTACAGCTCAAGGGCTTTAACTATTTTTTCATTTCACAGTGACTATGTGGGTGACACGTCCATGAACATCATCCTGTGCCAGACTCTCTCTGAGGCTCTGGTGCTAACACATTTGATCACACATATTTTTACACAAGGAGATTTGGGTAATTTCTGGTAGTTTACCTAGTGAAGTTTAAGGAATTCTTAATACATTAGATTTGAGTGATTAGAAGGACCATCATTCTTATAATGAGAACCATTAGTCCATATAGTTAAATGAAACTGCCCAAAGATACAGAATTAAATACTTTGAATAAAGGTTTTCCATGTTAAGAGGTGCCTCAAGCACATAACTGGTAATATTTTCTAAGATGGCTTATTATTTCCCGCAAAGTTTTTATTGAGTCTGTATTGCTAAGAATGCCTCTCAGATGTCACTGAGAGTTTCTACTTATAATAACTAACAAAAGTGCTCAAAGGCTTGTGGAGCTTTTCCCTATTAATCTAAACTTTATTCAAACTAGTCAGACTCATGGAGATCTTCAATCACCTGAGCCTACCATTTTCTTATGCAGTTTTCCTCTAATTTCCTTCTGTTTCACCTTAGAATCCAAGGCTCATGATAATCATCAGGATGATACACAAACCTATCCACTTCCTTCCTCTGTTGTACTTCCTCAGCAAATCCTAGACTCTGGATATCAACTGCATGAGGCATAGCTGAACCTAGTAATTTACAGTGAATTGCTGGAGAAAAATGAAGAGTTGTGCTTAAATGTATAATTACGAAAGGACTTTTAGAGACAGGACAGGAAGTTTTAGGGAAAAGGGAGGTCTACAGGAGAGGAATGCATATGTGATGTGAAGGAGATAGCTGCAAGGCACCAGAATGCTTATCTTACTATCACAGAGGATAAAGAGATGTTATAAGAGGAAGGCATATATTCACAGAGGATAGAGAAATGTTGCAAGATGAGGGGAAGAGAAAAAGGGGGACACCAGGTGGGCTTTGACCTTTGAAACTAATACTCTGTAGAAGAATGACCAATTAGGAAAGCATGGGGGTCATAAATTAAGGAAGGGTCCAATAAGAAAGAGTCATGAAGAGACAAAGAGCTACAGCCTTCATAAACCTGGAGACAAAGAGACTCAAAACAAAATTTAGATTTTTCCCATTTTAGAGAGAACAAGCTTTTCCCATTTGGGAATCCCAGGGGGTTCCCCTTTAGGGAGCATTTCCCAGGGAGAGTTTGTATCCGTTTCCAATAAACTACACATTTTTATTTAAAATATTTTAGTCTTCTGACCAATAGTCCGGCACTGGGACATTCCTGACCCTCTGGACCTAAGCAGCCATTTTTGTCCTGAAGAGCCAGCCCTTTCCAACAGTCTCCAGGCAAACAATACAGCCACACCCAGACTATACCCTGAGTAGTACAAAGAACACAAAAAATCTGAATAGCCCCAAAGAGTCCTCAACTGGGTTGAAGAGAGGCCGTTCAGTCCCAGAAAGTGATACAGCACCCTATCTACCTATAGCTCTGTCAGAAACAGCCACTTGAGAGATAAAGATTGACAGCAGGCAGACAGGCTAAGTGGGCAGATTGGTCCCACCTGCTTGCAGTCAAGGCTGTGAAGATAGACACAAATAGAGGAGTGGGGGATCACTTGGAACTTCAACACAGTGCTGATTACCTAACAGGAAACTAAGAAGTGGCAGACAGAACAGAAGAGTGAGGTCTTAAACACATGGGGCATTAAAACTCAGTTGAAACAAATGACACTTCACTTATTTTATTTTTATCTTTTATTTTAAAAAAACATTTTTCTTTATTTTGTTTGTTTTTTTATTTTTATTTCATTTTTCACATTTTTTTCATTTTATTTTTTATTTTATCTTATTTATTTATCTATTTATTTATTTATTTTATTACATTTTTTCTTTGTTTTCTTCTTATCCACTCATTCCCTTTCTATCTCCTCTATACTGAACCAAGGTCCTCCCCATATTCATTCAATTCCTTAACCTTACTAACTGTATATAAGTTCTGCCTCTACAGATTCTGTTTCCCCCCCTTTTTTTTCTGGGTGTTTGTTGTTTGCATTTTTTGGTTTATCTGTTTTTTCTGTGGTGTTTTTCCCCCATATATATTTTTTCTCTTCCTTTTTCTTCTTGTTCTTTCCTCTATTACCTTTTTTTTTTCTTTTCTTGATATCATTTTTGCCTTCTTTTCTCTCTCCTAATTTTCTTTTCTCTGGTGGACACTTATATTGGGGTTTTCAGTATTGTGAGTTCATTTGTGTTTTGTTTCCTTTGTGTTGTGCCTTGTCAAATTGTATTTTATGCTGTTCAGTCAACGTGGTAGAGAGTGAGCCACATAACCAGACACCGTGAGAAGAGACTCCATCCACAGATGGGACAATAACATTCAAGACCCAACTACACCAAGAGAACGCGAATATACCAAGTAGGGGCATTGCTCGATTACCCATCCCTGAAGACCAGAGAGACTGCACCACTGGGTCCCACAAAACATCTACTATGTAAGAAAAACTCAAAAAATCTGGGTGGCATAGCAGTTTGATCTAATACATAGAAACAATCTCAAAGGAACAGCAAAACAGGGGAAAAAAAGAAACAAACCCCATACAAAAGAAATGGAGAAGTCACCAGAAAAGCAAATAAATGAAATGGAGGCAAGCAATTTGTCAGAGAAAGAATTCAGAAGAATGGTTATAAGGACACTGAAAAATATGGAAGACCAATTCAACATGGGTAAGAATCAAGAGGAAATGAAGAATGGCATAGCTGCAATAAAGAACACAATGGAAAGTTTCAACAGCAGACTAGAAGCAGCTGAGGACCATGTCAGCGAGTTAGAGGACAAGGTAGAAAAACACCTACACACAACAGCAACTGGAAAGAAAACTTAAAAAGCAGGAGGAGAGCCTAAGGGAGCTTTGGGACAACACAAAAGAAAACAACATCTGCATAATAGGGGTGCCAGAAGGAGAGGAATTAAAGCAAAGGTTAGAAAACCTCTTTGAAGAAATAATAACAGAAAAATTCCCTGATGTTGGGAAGAAAAAAGCCACATAAGTACAAAAAGCACACAGAGTCCCAAATAAGATGAACCTAAAAAGACCAACACCAAGACACATCATAATTAAATTGACAAACACCAACAACAAAATAAGAATCTTAAAGGCTACCAGAGAGAGACAGAAAGTTACCTACAAGGGATCTCCCATTAGACTATCAACTGATTTCTCAACAGAAACACATCAGGCCATAAGGGAATGAAATGAAATATACAAAGTGATGCAAAGCAAGTGACTGAATCCAAAAATATTATACCCAGCAAGGCTATCATTCAAAATTGAATATGAAATCAGGAGCTTCACAGACAAAAAAAAAGGGCTGAGGTAGTTTATTACCACCAAACCAGCAATGCAAGAAATGCTAAAGGGACTGCTGTAAAAAGAATAAATGGAAACAAAAAAAGGAACACAGACATAAAGAATAAAAATGGTGACAAACAAATACCTATCAATAATAACCTTAAACATAAATGGATTAAATGCTCCAATCAAAAGACATAGGATAGCTGAATGGATAAGAAAACATGACCCTATATTTGCTGTTTACAAGAGACCCACCTCAGAAAAAGGACTCACACAGACTGATAGTGAAGGGATGGGAAAAAAATTCAGGCAGAAAGGATATATGCACCCCTATGTTCATAGCAGCACAATTTACAATAGCTAAGATTTGGAAACAGCATAAGTGCCCATAAGCAGATGAGTGAATTAAAAAACTGTGGTACATCAACACAATGGAATACTATGCTGCAGTAAAAAAGAAGGAATTCTTACCATTTGCAACAGCATGGATGGACCTGGAGAGCATTATGCTAAGCGAAATAAGCCAGTCAGAGAAAGATAAATATCACATGATCTCACTCATATGTGGGATATAATGAACAACATCAACTGATGAACAAAAATAGAGCCAGAGTCATAGAAGCATCAAACACACTGTCCAACCTAAGAGGGAAGGCAGGGGAGGAGTGGGGAGGATTAGAGACCAATCAAAGGACTTGTATGCATGCATATGAGCATAGAAGTAGAGGGTGAATGCATGTACTGGGGGGTGGGAGCGGCTGGAGAGAGATAAATAGGGGACAAGCGAGACTTATGTGATACTTTAAACAATAAAGAATTTAAATTAAAAAATAAAAATATATAAAATATTTTAGTTCCCGAATTTATTCTTCAAACTTCGTAGCACATGAATCCACAAGGGAAAGTCGGCTCGACAAATCCCACGTCACAATTACAATATTTGAAAACTGCTCTCATCATGCCCTCAAAGTCTTAATTCTTCCTACTTTAAAAAGTTTATACAGCTGCTTGCTTCTTATAATTATCTTCCCACCATCATTATAAGATCAATCAAATGATTATATCCTTGCCATTCAAATCTCAGTTTAAATTTATTGTCAGAAGCCTTCCCTGAACACTGAATCTAAAATAGACATCAGGTTGCTTACTGTTATTTCACCCAATTCTGATGTTCTGCTTAAGACTTACCAATTAAAACTATTTTTCTCATGTATTTATTATTTTATGTACTGACTATTTCATCTCACTAGAATGTGAAGTCCATGACAACAAGTGGCATTTGTTTTGTAAAATTGTATTTCCCCAGTACTTAGAACAGGGTGTGGTACTTAGTAGGTGCCAAACAAATACTTGTTGAGTAAATAGAATGAATAAGCCTCTATAACTATTCTGCTTTTTATAAACATGTTTTTTTGTTTTGTTTTTTTTGTTTTGTTTAATATATTTTATTGATTTTTTACAGAGAGGCAGGGAGAGGGATAGAGAGTTAGAAACATTGATGAGAGAGAAACATCAATCAGCTGCCTCCTGCACACCCCCTACTGGGGATATGCCCGCAACCAAGGTACATGCTCATGCTCAGGAATCAAACCTGGGACCCTTCAGTCTGCAGGCCAATGCTCTATCCATTGAGCCAAACCGGTTAGAGCTATAAACATGGTTTTAACATGATATTTGCAATTCAAATTCATTCAGAAGAAAAATTAATTGAACTAATTGATCCCCTTCTTTCACTGAGTTTAGGCAAATAACCTAAACCTCTGAGATCACATTTTTTTTCCCAGGAAAATTAGAAAATTAAACTGGATAGTGTTTTAGTTCTAAGTTACTGAAATTTTTCTTTTCTTTGAGAAAACTATATTTTATACTTCTCAATTTTAATATTTGAGTTTTGTTTTCTAATCAATTTCAACTCAGGAGTTGTGGCCTTTCCCTAGATTAAATCTGTGTCTCAGTGCTTTTCTTTAAAAATTTCCCCCAACTATTTTAAGAGCTTTCCAAAAATATTAAACAAGTACACTTAATAACTTTTACCTTGTAAATTGGCATAACTTTCAGCATATCTATGCAAAGTGTCCACTTTTAAATATGGTGCTGTTAAGGTACAACTAAATATTGTCTGAAAAACTCTATTGGAGGCTCCAACTTAAACAAATAAATCAGATTGTATCAAAATCCACTGCTGGAGATCTTACTTTATTAAATATGTTTATTTCTGTCATTATTAATTTCTAGTAACAGCAAAACGGAACAGAAAAATAAATGCATAGTCTCAGACTGCAAGCCAGAAAACCCACCATAGCTTAAATTTTCATCTCAGAGATCAGTGTTCCATAATGTAGTTTAATGTCCTCTCAAACTCAAAGACCTACCTGAAAATAAAATGACAATTTCCATTTCCCCTTAGTGTCTACTCTAATTTAACTGAATTTTCCTCATGAATTTTTGGAAATTGGATCTCTCTTGGAAATGTATGGACATTAAGAAGAGAATGTTACAACTATTTGGGCTATATTTTATTCTCCCAATCTGATAATAACATAACATCTTTGAAAAGCCAGGTGATACAGATTTCCATTCAAACTAGTCCAGTGATTTGTGATAGTGAAAAGAAATGAATTAAATAAGTTACATGGCTACTTTTGGCAAGGATTAGCCAGGCAGGATGTACGTTTGGGAAAATATATTTTGAAATTAAATACGGTGTGTTAGTTAACTCTAATGATATTGGCCCCTGCTTTATTCAGCTTGAATGTGTAGCCATGGAAACGGTAGGCACTGTTCCTCATGAAATAAGCAATCTGACCACAGCTGGAAGGTCTAGGGACATTTGTATGGCAGAGAACCTGTCAGACATAGTATTCTATAGTCTCAAAGATTTAAAACCACATTGTAGCTTTGCTAACCAGGGGTTTGCAAATCTGTGAGAAACTTTGGAATTCCCTAGGGACTCCCTTCTTATCCCTCCTGCCTCACCACCACAGAGGGTACTGTTTACAGTAAAGAGGAAGGAGAGGTGGAGTCTTAATGCAGCAGTGTCTGTGTTAGCACATGCTATTCTGTTGATAGTCATTTAACCAACCCTCCTTCACCTCTCTTTTATTTTCTGGCTTATTCAGTCATTCAACATATTTTGAGTGCCTACTACTATGTGCTGGGACAAAACATACAAGGTATAGTCCTTATGGTGCATATAATTTTTTAAAATATGTAATGTTACATAAAGATTTATAGAATATGGCATTAAAAACAGCTTAATAAGTCATTTTGCCCATCTTCATTTTATTTGTGAGGAAATTGAGGTTGAGAGATAGGAGATATTATTTTTCAAGATTACAGTTAGTGAAGATCCATAGTATACAGGGGTAAGCAAATGTAGTTCACAGCTGTGAGTTTATACTTGTGTCACTTATTAATTATTATAGTACTGATTTGTATTATTTCCATACAAATGACTGTAAACCCACTTTTGCAGACCCTGAATAGGATGCCAGTATTTGTTCTACTTCTTCACATATCCATAAAGATAATTATCTATTCACTTCTGCTTTTTAAAATGCCTCTTTCCTCTTATTCTTTCGCTGTGTTCTGGTTATTCTTTTTCTGCAACGTAGATGGCCCGGTTGAGAGAGTTACACTTTTCAGTTTGCCCTTTTCTGACTCACCTTCAACTTCAGCTCCTTTAATTGTTGTCTGACACCATAGGAACAATCTTGGCTGCAAAGGAGGCCAGGTGAATCCCCAGGGTTTACTGCTCTGAGCTTCATTTCTCTTCTGTTGCTAACTGTGAGACCATTTGGCAACGGAAGACTTTGAGCCTTAAGATAATTAGTTCTTCCTCCAAATGGCATGGTTTTTAAGGAGGAAAGTATGCAACATTTGTTCCAAAACCCAAATCTATCATTTGAACAACATGACCCAGTTTAGGGGCTCTCTGATATTTTCGAAAATAGCTAACATGAATAATATTCTCAATAAAGTTGTCTCCTACGTTTTACTTCTGAATCATTTTTAATACCGCCCCAAACACATCTTGCCCTAATTGAAGAGAAACTAAAAAAAAAAAAAACTCGATGGAAAAGTATAACTTACTACCACTTTAGTATAAAATAAAAACTTAAAGTGAATGAAGAATGATTAACACTTTAATTATAGACTTTATATAGAGTAATTTCATTTTTATAGACATGAGTACACTTTGCACCTAGCACTTAGAATAAATTACTACATATTGAACCTCTAGGTATTTTGCTAACATTTTAACACAATGATACTAATGTAGAAAGCTATATTCAAATATTAATTCCAAGACAATGAGTAAAAAATTCATTATGATTGGGTGAAAGATCATTTATAATTTCTATACATATTTGTGACTCACCCTCGCTGGCCTGGTCACCCCTGACTGCCCCCCCTTCTAGCCAGGTCACCCCATGCAGCTTACTGTTCAGTCATTTGGTCATCCCTCATTGCCCCCCTGCCAGCCTGGTCGCCCCATGCAGCCTACTGTTCGGTTGTCCAGCTGGTTGTTTCAGTCGTGATGGCCTATGGCTTTTTATAAGTATGGACTAGAGCAGTGGTCGGCAAACTGCGGCTTGCGAGCCACATGCGGCTCTTTGGCCCCTTAAGTGTGGCTCTTCCACAAAATACCACATGCGGGCATGCACATACAGTGCGATTGAAACTTCGTGGCCCATGCGCAGAAGTCAGTTTTCAGCCTGGGCAAGTCTATTTTGAAGAAGTGCTGTTAGAAGAAGTGGGGGGTGTCAGTAGGTCAGGTGACCGGAGACTCAGCGCAGGCGGGCCATGGGATACACAGCACGGGGGAGGTGCACGTGATTCATGCAGGAGTTGAATGAGCCAATCAGTCAGCAGTCTCATTGTGCAGTGGTTAGTACTAGTCATGTCCACAAATCGCATGCGGGTGACAAAAGTACCTACTCAAGCATAAAGTTACCTATATTTTTCCAACCAGCTGCAAATCCTACAGGTATTTTTGTCATCAATTTAAGAATTGTAATCCTTTTGTATTGGTGGCTTTATCATTATAAAATGAAACATTTTTTAGGTGCCCTGTTTGACATGGCTACAAAGAAGAAGCAAAGAAGAATGGAAGATGAAAACCGTGAATTTAAAGTTGAATTTAAAGTTGAATGTACCTACCTATATAGTTTAAGTTTAAAAAATTTGGTTCTCAAAAGAAATTTCAATCATTGTACTGTTGATATTTGGCTCTGTTGACTAATGAGTTTGCCGACCACTGGACTAGAGGCCCGTTGCACAAAGAGATTCGTGCAATAGGCCTTCCTTTCCCCTGGCTGCTGGCACCAGTTTTTTTCTCCGGCACCTGGGACCCAGGCTTTTGCTCCAGCCGGAGCCTTCAGTCTTCGCTCCACCACTTCCTGCCTACATATGTAAATTAACCGCCATCTTTTTGGGTTAATTTGCATACTCTCCTATTGGCTGGTGAGTGTAGCAGAGGGACAGTCAATTTACATGTTTGTCTATTATTAGATAAGATATTATGATAATGTAAATATGATAATTTCTTCCATTATTATCATACTAGAGGCCCAGTACATGAAATTAGTGCACTAGGGGAGTGTCTCTCAACCCAGCCTTCACCCTCTCCAATCTGGGACCCCTCAGGGGATGTCCGACTGCTGGTTTAGGCCCGATCCATGTGGGACCTAAACCAGCAGTTGGACATTCCTCTCACAATATGGGACTGCTGGCTCCCAACCGTTTACCTGCCTGCCTGCCTGATTGCCCCTAATTGCTTCTGCCTGCCAGCCTGATCACCCCGTAATCACTCCCCTGCCAGCCTGGTCCCCCCCAACTGTCCTCCCCTGCTGGCCTGGTCACCCCTAACTGCCCTCTCCTACAGGCCTGGTCGCCCCTAACTGCCCTCTCCTGCCAGCCATCTTGTGGCTGTGGGCGCTGCTATCTTTGAGGCAGGGCAGTCAATTAGCATATTCCCTCCTTATTGGCTGTGGGTGCCTTCATCTTTGCAACTGCAGAAGGGTCAATTAGCATATTCCCTCTTTATTAGATAGGCTTAATTAGATAGGAAAAATATATATTCCTGTGTCACATTGTAGTACATCTAAGTATACAATGTTGTGTATTCACAGCTCTGCATCTGTTCCCTATAAATGAGAACATCATTGTACTATCTTTGCCATAGAAATATTTAAGGACAATAGAACTAAGTGTCACTATCAACTGGCATTTTAAAAATTCTTTTTAAAGGGAATTAATATTCCCTTTTCTTACTCTTTCTTAATCCTTTAAACACTTATTAAAGCATTTACCATGTCCTACTCTCTATGTGAAATATCTATGTGCATCCCTCTCAACAACTATGGCCTTGGGTTTACCAAAGCACTATACTTTTTATTTTTTAACAGTGTGGTAGAGAACAGGCAAACAAGCTTTAATAAATGTGTGTTCCTAGTTATATCTAACCATCTTGATTTGTCTTTACAATGAGGGATGAAATTTTGAAGAAAAATTTGAAAATCCAGGCTTAGATCATTAGGATTCTCCTTCTACTGATAAGACCATTATTTGGTGTTCTTTCTGGCATCAAGTTGTATATTTTTATTCAAAGGTCCTGCTGTATTCCACTGTCTTCACATATTGGCACTGGAAACTCTATAGGAGAGAGTTTACATGTAGGTCTAATATTGCTCTTTAGACGGACCTGTGCAGGAGCGGACCATGGTCTGTGCCTGAAAACTTGGCTTTTGTTTTCTGCACTGATAAGGCTGCTTTGCATGCCTGGGGCACTGAATTCACTAAACCATCCTGATTTAAGGTGAACATCTGTTTTCCTTCTGGGAATCAGGAACTTCTATGATTGTGGCTGATCACACAGGCAGAGAGGTGCCTGTACGACCAGTTCCAACAGAGACCTTGGACTGAGAGTCTAGCAGGCTTTTCTGGGCAGAAACACTGCATACATGTTTCTGTATTTAGCTGCTGGAGGCAGGAGCACGTTCTGTGTGGCATCCCCTGAGAAGGAGGACTTTCCATCCTGAGCCTGGATTCCTCCACGCTCTGCCACTGTGTTTTTCCCCTTGCTGGTCCTGTTGGGCATCCTTTCACCATAATAAATCATAGCCATGAGGACAACTGCCTCTGAGTTCAGTGAGTCCTTCCAGCAAATTACCAAACATTCCTGGGAGTCATGACAAAGGGAAGAACTAATTAGATACTGGCTTGTTACTTCTCTTAGCATCCTTCTTCGAGTCACTAGGATATTCTCGTTTACGAAAAATGAATAACCCAGTGTTATACCAAAAAGAAAAAAAAGTAATTGTCCCCTATACCTCCTAATACTTCATTCTTCTATCAGCAATTCCTACTTGTTCACAACACTGGCATCATTTAAGCATGGCTTTGTCTAGTTAAAAGATGAGAGAGTGAAAGAAAACATAATTAAAATGTGTCTTTCTAAAGATGAAGCTGTATTGTCAAAGATATTGGGGAGATAATACAGAAGAAAGGAAACATTACTAGGTTTCATAATCCAGTTACCATCCTGCTATTTCCCATGCATGAGACCTTAGGGAAATTTAACCTCATTGGAAATCAATTCTGAATGTGTAACATGGGATAATAAGACTTCTCTGCCACTCTTATAGGGATGCTGAGAAGATGAAATAAGCTAAAGTGTGTTAAATACAGCTAAACATTATTACATTTAATTAGGATGTATTCTCGCTATAATTCATTATTTTAGGCTTAAAACTGAAAAAAGAATCAGGAAGAAGTGGTTCCATTCCATTCTGACTTCCATATACAGAGCTAGAACTACACAGGCCTATGCCTTCATTTTGAGGAAAGCAAGAAAGACTTAAGAGATTTGAAAAAGAGTCAAGATTAAATAGTAGCTGCTCAAGGGTAAAAAAAAACAAATTATGAATAATTCTTTTTCTTAAATGCACCAGCAAGCCTCCAGAACTCATCTATTTAAACAACAAAAAAGTTTGATAATAACATGCAAGTATCTCGTTAATACACTTTCAAATATTCATTGTGAACCAGGCACTAAACTGTCAATTGCATCACATCCCTTATCTCATGCAATCCTATATTGTGCCTCAGAGATTAGGTATTATTATTATCACAAATTTGCAGATGAAGCATTAAAAACTATGAACTATTATGACGTGTCCATATGGATGGTGAGAACCCAGCAGAGTAGGTGTAGCACACCTACTATGTGTAGGTATATTGTGTTGTAGCATAATTCCTCTTGAATAACACCATAGCATTTTCCTATTCCTCTGCTTTGGCTAGAAACACAAAACTTTATGAGTTTATATTTCATTTGAATGTAACTATTCATGACATAGCTAGATATCATTTTTTCATTTAAAAATAACATATTTTTCATAATATAAATGTTAGCATTATTTGATATCTCCTTATAGTCTAATAGAATATTGAACTGGGCCTAATGAAATCATTGTTTATTTCTGGGATTTTGCCTTGCAAGTTTGCCTGATCAATTTACATAAATTAGGGTGTATCCAAAAACAAAATCAAAGTCCAACATGAGAGGCATGTAATATTGTGGTAAATCCTACCAGAGATTATATTTGTGGATTTTCTTTTCCTCTTCTTTAGTGAGAGAGATAACAAAAGAATCATCTCAAAGTTACTGAAGATAAAATGTCTTGATGAGTCCAGTTTGCACTTGTATGAAAACTTGGGAAATAGCTTATTTATGTTTTGAGGACTAAAATGATAACAATAACCTGCTTGGCTTTTAGATATGGGTTAGCTCAAGAAAAGGAGCAAAGTGCCTTGATGATGCACATTTATGTGTGATCCAAACCAGTACTCCAGGGACCTCCTGGTGCCAGAGAGATGGCTGTGTAGGTACTGATATAGTTCAGCACAAAGAGTTGCAATATTAGAGGACAAAGTCTGAGAACCCTTTGTCTGAAATGAGCCCTGAAGTTGTGTATCCCCTGGAGGGCTGAAATAAGCCTCTACAATGAGCCAAATCAGTGAGGCAACATCACAGATCCCCAGGGATATACGTACCTGGGTGCCAACTATTGACACCGCATGACAGCAGGAATCAATGGAGGAAGTCTAGTGATCCTTCTGCCTGGGTTAAGAAATAAAACTTGATCCCTTTGGGGATGTAAATTCTGGGGTAGCCTGAACAAAAAATTATTAGATTTAATAAATGAATTTTGCAATGTAGCAGGATACAAAATTAATACCAGGAAATTTATGGCATTTTTATACACCAACAGTGAAGTTAGAGAAAGAGAGATTTTTTAAAAATCCCATTTACCATCACACCAAAAAAATTAAGATACCTAGGAATAAACTTAACTAAGGAGGTAAAAGACCTGTACTCAAAAAACTACAGGACACTGGAAAAAGAGATAGAGGAAGACATAAACAGATGGAAGAACATACCATGCTCATGGATTGGTAGAATCAACATCATTAAAATGTCCATACTACCCAAAGAAATCTATAAATTCAACGCACTCCCCATTAAAATACCAACAGCATATTTCACAGACCTAGAACAAACTTTCCAAAAATTCATCTGGAATAAAAAAAAAACAAAAAAAAAACAAAAAAAAACCCTGAATAGCTGCTGCGATCCTGAGAAAGAAGAACAAAGTAGGAGGGATCTCAATAACAGATATCAAGTTGTATTCCAAAGCCCCTGTTCTCAAAACTGCCGGGTACTGGCACAAGAACAGACATATAGACCAATGGAATAGAATAGAGAACCCAGAAATTGACCCAAACCACTATGCTCAATTAATACTTGATAAGGAGGCAAGAACATACAATGAAGTCAAGACAGTCTCTTCAATAAATGGTGTTGGAAAAATTGAACAGATATATGTAAAAAAAAATGAAACTAAACCACCAACTTACACCATACACAAAAATAAACTCAAAATGGATAAAGGACTTAAACATAAGACAGAAAACCATAAAAATGTTAAAGGAATCCACAGGCAGCAAAATCTCAGACATATGTCAAAACAATATCTTTACCAATACAGCTCCTAGGGCAATGGAAACTAAAGAGAAAATAAACAAATGGGACTACAGCAAAATAAAAAGCTTTTGTACAGCAAAAGAAACCATCAACAAAACAACAAGAAAGCCCACTGCATGAGAACATATTTGCCAATGTTATCACCGATAAGGTTTAATCTCCAACATTTACAGGGAACTTGTACAACTTAACAAAAGGAAGATAAACAACACAATCAAAAAATGGGCAATGGACCTAAATATATACTTTTCAAAAGAGGACATAAGGAAGGCCAAGAGATATATGAAAACATGCTCAGTCACTAATCATCCGAGAGATGCAAATCAAAATGACCATGTGGTACCATCTCACACCTGTCAGAAGGGCTATCATCAACAAATCAACAAACACAAGTGCTGGCGAGGATGTGGAGAAAAAGTAACCCTCGTGCACTGCTGGTGGGAATGCAGACTGGTGCAGCCACTGTGGAGAACAGTATAGAGTTTCCTCCAAAAACTAAAAATGGAACTCCCATTTGACCCATTGATCCCACTTCTAGGAATATATTCTAAGAAACTAGAAACACCAATCAGAAAGGAAAGATGCACCCCTATGTTCATAGCAACACAATTTACAATAGCTAAGATTTGGAAACAGCCAACGTGCCCATCAACTAATGAGTGGATTAAAAAACTGTGGTACATCAAAACAATGGAATACTATGCTGCGGTAAAAAAGAATGAATTCTTACCATTTGCAACAGCATGGATGAACCTGGAGAGCATAATGCTAAGTGAAATAAGCCAGTCAGAGAAAGATAAATATCACATGATCTCACTCATTTGTGGAATATAATGAACAACATAAACTAATGAACAAAAACAGATCTAGAGACAGAAAAGCATCGAACAGACTGTCAAACCTCAGATGGAAGGTAGGGGAGGGAAGAGGTAAGGGAAGAGATCAACTAAAGGACTTGTATACATGCATATAAGTCTAACCAATGGACACAGACACCAGGGGAGTGAGGGCATGAGTGTGTGTGTGTGTGTGGGGGGGGGGCTATAGGGGGATAAGGACACATATGTAACTTTAATCAATAAAGAAAAAATATATAAATAAATAAGTAAATAAATAAATAAATAAATAAAAATAGAAGGCAAAATTTAACCCAGAGTTATTGACCTTCTGCTAACTGCAGTTAATTTAAGAAAGAGATGTGCGATCATTTTTGCAACCTAGTTTTGCTATTGAGTAAATATGGTGTTTTGAGATTTGTTATATTGTCAGTGAAAGACTAGAAAGAGAGAAAGTATACAAATGTACTAAGATCCTATACAACAAGAATGATAGCTTAAATATTACCAGTAGTGTATTTTGGCCCAAGGAAGAGTTGATGGCCCCCAGTCTCCACTCAACCTAAATAAAATACTAAATGCCACACAAAAGTAATCACAAAAACTTCCCTCATCTTGTATAAACTTAATAACAACTATTTATCAAATATATACTATATTCAAGGGAGTTGGCTATGTTGTGCTGCAATTAAGAGACACAAACACTATGCTAAGGAACTTAAATTCTACCACAGATGAGAGAAATTAAACAGTTAATTGCACACACAAACATGTTTGCTTACTCTTCTAATTATAATCATTGCTATGAGAGAGAAATAATAAAAACATTATCAATGAATGACATACCTCTGTCAACATAAATTAGATCATAAGGGAGGATAAAACCAAATTTGGGCCATAGGGTGAAATAACAGCTTTTTATACCTTCTGGGAAATTTGATTTTAATTTTAACTTAGCTTCAGAAAGAGATCATCTCTCTCCTTGCTGGACTTTTACTCAGAGAAACATGAGACCAGTATTTCCTCTAGCTATTTCTTTCCCAGCCTAATTAGGACACAAGAAAAAACATGGATAAAAGGCAAAAAAAAAAAAAAAAATAAGAAAAGTGAATCCTTAGCTGTATCCAGGGGATTGAGTCAGCCTTGAAACTTGCCTCTGTCCTACAATACATTTCTTTACTATTTATGTGACTTTGAATTGGGTTTTTATCTGCAGTTGAAAGTATCTGCACTGATATAGCCTCGCAGAAGTCATTTAACCTCATGATTTTTTTTTCATTTATAAGATGAGCCCCAAGGATATGAAGCTTATTATAAATATCTAACGAGATGATGTTTGTCACTATTTATTTGCAATCTATAAACTCAAATATATTTTAAAGTCATTATTATGAGCAAAAAATAAAGTAATCAGATTTATGTTCATTCTCACTAAGAATCATTCCTATACAAACTAAAATAGTAAAACTAATCCTGGATACTGTTCTTCATATAGAAGTTTCCAGAAAAGAACTGATTTTTATTTCTTTATGGCAACTAACAACAATATAACTGAACATTTTATGGAAATTTAGTATTTAAAATCATTTCTACACTTATCTTACAAAAGAAAGAGGAAGTCCCTAAGGGGAGAATATGTGAAAATTATGAAATATGCTCCCTAAATAAAGGTGAACAATTTTCCATTATAATGCACGAGCTGTGAGCAGATAAAAGTATTTAGGCCATCATCAACCCCATTTAAATTATTGAACTGGGTAACACAAGGCATATTGGGAGAACACAGGGTCTAGCATTGAGGTTGGGTACAGAAAAGCAGACTTGAGAGTAGAGAGCAACTAGCCAGCCTGAAGAGTCACAAGCATAGATGTGAAATGAGAGGCAGGAATAAATGAAGTAGAACAATAGGTTGTGGAAAAAGCTCGAGAGGTTAAGAACTTTTTCAATGACATTTTTAAAGAACTTGCTTCAGAGAATTTTCCAGTGGTTCTAATGTCAAGTTTACATTTTATCTTCATAGCTTTGAAAATGAATACTTCTACTTTTAATGTACATTCTATTTATATTGCTCATTAAATTATCCCAATCTGGCCATGGGTGAAAAATAGAATTAGATTTTGATAAATTAATAGCCAATTGCTTTTTTATTTATTAGGGTTTACTTATGAATTAATAAGAGTATTATTATAATAAGGTTAACCTTATAAAGAATATTATTTATTAATTAAAATTCTGAATATTTCCCAATAAATACTTTTTGTTTATCTTTTACTTATCAATAGTTGATAATGCCTCAACCACATTACAGGAAAGGATATTGTTTTCAACATCATAATTTGGGGGGAGGAGAGTAGGATTATAGCTGTTCATATGGAAAATAATACAATAATTAATACTACAAGAATAAGCTCTGTGCTTCATGTACTCACAACTATAAATCTACTTTTGCCCCACCCTGTATAGCTGGCTGAATATTTTCCATTACTATTATAATGTTTCATGAGGAAGTTTAAAGATATTAAGTAAAATGATAAAAAAATAAGAACTACCAAAATGTTAGTAAAACTTCCTGAATCAAATACTAACCTAAGCCTGGGGGAAAAAGGAGTTTCTTAAAAGACCACAACTAAAAGACTGATTGAATGATTGTTCAGCAGTCTGAACTATGGCAAGAAAATTGATCCTAGAGAAAAAAGCAATTACGATTGTTGGCATCTCAGCACTGATAGTGGTCTGTGTGAACCTGTCACTACTCAGAGGAATGAGGAGGATTTTAGAGGTTTTGTAACACAGGCTTTTTTTTTTTCAAACCCTGATTATCCAAAAGCATATGAGCATGTTTTAATATAGGAGTTATTAGATCTTATATAAATGTCTTAAAGAAAAAAAATGATTGCCAAATATAGATTCATGCTAGGTTGAATTAGTTTTTCTAAAAACTGAAAAGTAGCCTCCTAAAATGAAACAATGACCTATGGGCCTCTAGTAAAATTTTGAATTCTTATCTGTTTGTTTCATTATGACTTCTGAGTTTATTTTTCTCTCTTGCTAATAAAATTCCAGTTATGTTGCTTTCACTTTAATAACAAAGAACATGCATCTTATCAATCATATTTTGTACTCAAACCTTTTTATTCAAACTACTGAGTTATTATCAAATTATTGCCATAATAGAAAGAGATTCAGTTTTCACAGCTAGGATTGCTACTTTAGAAATATATACATATTAGTTAAATAAACAAACACAAATCAAATCATTTATTAAACACTTACACAGACTCTAACATAAATGTCTTGGTTCAAGAAAAAGAACTTTTTTTCATTACATTCAAGCAAATTCAAGAACTGGTAAGATTTAGGGGATTTCTATGAATAATATAGAGAGAAAATAAACCATACTAGGATGTGACAAAAAATACTACTGTTCCCAAAGGTGGTTCTTTGGAAAGCTTAAAATACTACCCTTGTAATATAGTATTCTCTCAAATTCAACCACATTTTTCTTTCAAAAACCATATATTCACTTTGTACCACTAGTAAATATTTCTTATTATGGTGTAGGGTATATATTTTTTATCCTGTATTTGGAGGAAAAATGACTGTGGGAATTATTATAGAGCAGGATGCAGAGTATAATAAATCGATCTGTTAAATTCCTCATTTTGGGGAGGGAATATTGCACATTGCTTAAATAGAGACCCAGTTCAATTCCCAGATCTCCCACTTAAGCTATGTAAGCCTGAGCAAGTTACTTACATTTTATAAGCTTCAGTTTTCTCATCTACAAGATGGAAAAAATCATACTTAATAGTGTTCCATAAACTAATACATTCAACTTAGGGCTTCTAAGACTTCTCTAAGACCTCCTAAGGCAAAGCTGACTTCTTGAAAGGAAGAGAAATGTGCTTTCTGTACTTTCAGGCAAAAGAAGAGAATAATATGAGGAGTATAAGACTTCTGGGCAGAAAAGGGGTGAAGTAATATTTGAGTAAATAAGAAAGAGCAACCAAGATTGGAAAGCTGACCTAAAACAGGTATCATTATGATTTTAAAAAGAGTAAAAAGTCATCTGGAAATGAGAGATACTTGTCTGAACACAAGACCATGTTAGCTGTATAACAGAAAATAATCCAAGATAGAAGATCCTGGGCTTATAAAGAGAAATAATTTTAAGTTTTTAAAATTTAAAAGTTTTTAACATGAAACAGGAAGGGATGGAGATGTTATAATCAGAGAGATTTGCATAAACGCTCCTTATATAGGCTGCATGCCACTCAGCTTACCTGCTAAATCATCTACATAAAGTTGTTTTGAAGAGCCAGAAATATATACATTTACACACATAAATAATTATGGTCTTATATTGATTGAATGAAACAATAGTCATTGTATAGTTGTTCTCATGCTGACACTCTCATAGTCACTCTCAGCCTGATCTATATCCCCTTGGCATATCCCTGGGAGATCTCAATCAAGAGAATAGGTAAATTTGTTCTTCAAGCAAGAGAAAGGTTTAAGAATTGCATATGCAAACGTTAAAGAAGGTGAATAGCAAGAGCAGCCTTTAGTCTTTCAATTTCCAATTGTCCTTCAAGGAAGATCAGAAACAACTTTCCCTGCAAGTGTTTGGTTGTTGTTATAACTGTGAAACGGCCCAATTATGTCAGCCTCCTTTCTGTTCTCCTAACATAAAGTAATAAAAGCTCTCTTGTTTAAAAAGAGCAGAGGGAAGTTAGGAATACTGTATCCTCTGAAGTTTTGTTAGCACAGGATTGCAGCTTGAAAGTAGTTGGTGTTTTCCATGAACAGAAAGGCAAAAGACCAACTACTGGGAACATAGACAGGGAAGGAAAAAAAAATATCTATAAGAAGTCAGCCTAGGAACAGCCAGGAATCCCTGGGTTTGGAGAATATCTGTGAATCTGATGTCATTCCCTATTGTTATTTGTCAAAAATATA
The DNA here is from genome assembly GCF_028538775.1 of Myotis yumanensis. Taxonomy (NCBI): domain Eukaryota; kingdom Metazoa; phylum Chordata; class Mammalia; order Chiroptera; family Vespertilionidae; genus Myotis; species Myotis yumanensis. Next base: position 179,478,061 of record NW_027223752.1, read on the forward strand.
AAATCTAACTGCATGGAATTCTCATTTCAAAGTGGGATAACAAGGCTTAAGAAGATAACTTTTGTAATTGCTTCCCTCTTCCATATGTCTAAATTGACCAATAAAGCAAAATTGGAGAATGTTGCCCTGTGGCTGATAGTAACAGGAGGTGTGTGGAGAAACCACGCCCATTATAACTTACTAGAGGCCCCGTGCACAAAATTTGTGCATGGGTAGGGCCCCTATTCCTGGCCAGCAATCAGGGCTGATCTATGGGTTGACTGGCAGGGCAATTGGGGCCCCTGTTCACACCCGCCTTGGCTGGCCTGATGGTGCCCACTCGTGAGCCCCAAGCCCCTCCCTCCCCCCGCTGCCACCACCAGTCGGGGCTTGCAGGCTGGGGGCAGCTCCTGCATTGAGCATCTGCCCCCTGGTGGTCAGTGTGCATTATAGTGACTGGTCATTCTGCCGGTCATTCCACCATTCGGTCGATTTGCATATTAGGGTTTTATTATATAGGATGAGACTTCATAATGCTTAGTCAGATACACATTAAGGGAAAATTTTTTCCAAAGGTTTATGGTTGCTTCAAGGGCATTTTTTCCTAAATTTAATCTCAAACTACTTTAAAAACTATTTTGTTAAGTAGTCATTTCCTATTCTATTTGAGCTTAGGCTATTTTCCATTATTTTAATGATTTACATATACTAAACAACCTTGCCAGAGGAGACACCAACAGAGCTCAACCACCAATTTAATATATGTTAAATACTTTAAGCTTTATATAGGGTGTCTCAAAAAATGTGTACATACTTTAACAGCTAATAGCTCAATTTTGAAAATAAAATGTATTTTTATAAACACTGCCTTTATAACTTTTCAAAGTGTATGTATGCATTTTGGGGAACAACCTATATATAACAAGCTATTGCTATCTTATTAAGTTTCATAGATTTTTAAAATCATACCTATTATAGTAAAGATACAATCTTAGGCACTTACAGGAGATTTGAAGTCTTGACAATCAAAATTGTTTTCACTTTTATTTATTGACTAGAGGTCCAGTGCATGAAATTCGTGCTCTGGGGTGTGTCCCTCGCCCAACCTGTACCCTCTTCAATCTGGGACCCATCAGGGGATGTCTTACTGCTGGTTTAGGCCCAATTCCATGGGTTTAGGCCCATGGGATCGGGCCTAAACTGGAAGTCGGACATCCCTCTCACAATCTGAGACTGCTGGCTCCCAACCGCTCACCTGCCTGCCAGCCTGATCACCCCCTAACCACTACCCTGCCAGCCTGATCGATGCCTAACTGCTCCCCACTAGCCCGATCATCCCCAACTATCCACCCTGCCAGCCCAATTGCCCCCAACTGCCCTCCCCTGCCCGCCTGGTCACCCCTAACTGCTCTCCCCTGCCAGCCTGGTTGCCCCTAATTGCCCTCCCTTGCAGGCCTGGACCCCCTCCCCCCCACAACTGCCCTCCCATGCTGGCCTGGTCGTCCCTAACTGCCCTCCCCTGCTGGCCTGATTTCCCACAACTGCCCTCCCCTGCTGGCCATCTTGTGGCTGTGGGTGCCACCATCTTTGAGGGTGGGGCAGTGAATTAGCATAGTCCCTCCTTATTAGCTGTGGTCTCTGCCATCTTTGAGGTTGTGGCAGTCAATTAGCATATTCCCTCCTTATTGGCTGTGGGCACCACCATCTTTGAGGGTGGGGCAGTCAATTAGCATATTCCCTGCTTATTGGTTGTGGGCACAGCTATCTTTGCGATGGCATGAAGGTCAATTAGCATATCCCCTCTTTATTAGTTAGGAGGAGAAAGATAGATGGATTTATTGTTCCACTTATTTATACATTCATTGATTGATTATTATATGGGCCCTAAGGCAGATTTCTAAATGTGATTATCCAACTGTAATATTAATTTAGAAGATAGCATTTCTAGAAAAATATTACTAATTTTAACTGTGTTTTAAATTTGTAAAAACTGATCTAACATTTTCACAGAATGAAGCAAAATATATGACAATGCACAACTCAAAATATTTAATAGAAAGTTATGGCATGCAATCAGTCAAGCAATATTAGCTTGAAAAGTTATACAATCCCATTGAAAAGTCTATTTTTCAGGGAGAAACCAAGATGGCGGCATAGGTAAACACGGAATTTTGCTGCCTCGAACAACCACTTCAAAAATACAACTAAAAGACGGAACGGACATCATCCAGAACCACAGGAAGGCTGGCTGAGTGGAAGTTCTACAACTAGGAGGAAAGAGGAAACCATACCCAGACTCAGAGGAGACGCAGTGCTGAAGTGAAATACTAAGGTGCGGAGTGCATGCGGAGCGGGCTGGAGGCTGAGGGCATGGTTGTCGTTTTCAATCGGGAGGGAGTCTCAGGCTCTGAGCTCCAGTTCAGGACGAGTCTCTAGGGACCCAGACTCATACAGGAGAAGCGGGACTGTCTGGCATCGCTCAGAACTCTAGGGCAGCTTTCTCTCCGTGGGGCTTGCAGCGATTACTGGGACACTGAGAAGCAGAGCCTCTGAGGGCAAGACTGAGAGCAGCCATAATTGCTAACCCTGTCCTGTTGATCCCGTGGGACCCGCCCCGACCAAGCCCTGCAGGGATACTTTTGCTGATTAGCCTCAGGCAAAGGCTAGATTAGCACCTCCCTAGAGATCCAGGAGCCAGGAAGCCCAGAGGTCAGAGTGGGACCATCCAGTTTGCAGCTCCATGGAACCATAAAAGATATACTCAGGGGGCAGACTCAGTGAGCACCAAAGCCCCATCGAAGCAAGTCTTGCCCCGGAGGGGTGTCTCCAGCACAGAAGTTCTCCCACTGCAGACACAGCTGATTCTCACAGCCAATTGGCCTGGAGGTCAATTCCTCACAGTGATAACTACAACAATCGAGGCTTAACTACAACAAGACTGTGTACAAAGCCCACAAGGGGGTGCACCAAGAGTGTCTACCTCAGGTAATTGGGACACTTAGCATAGAAAGGCACTCTATCAACACAGCAAAGCATAAAAAATGTGGAGACAAAGAAACAGGACACAAACGACAGAATTGGAGGAAAGCAAACTGTTGGATATAGAGTTCAAAACCACACTTTTAAGGTCTTTAAAGAACTGTCTAGAAGCCGCCGATAAATTTAATAAGGCCCTCGAAAAGACTGGTGAGACCGCTGATAAATGTAGGGAGATCTTCAAGAAGACTGGTGAGACCACCGATAAATGTAGTGAGATCCTCAAGAAATCTAATGAGACCCTCGATGTTGTGATAAAGAACCAACTAGAAATTAAGCATACACTGACTGAAATAAAGAATATTATACAGACTCCCAACAGCAGACCAGAGGGTCGCAAGAATCAAGTCAAAGATTTGAAATACGAAGAAGCAAAAAACACCCAACCGGAAAAGCAAAATGAAAAAAGAATCCAAAAATACGAAGATAGTGTAAGGAGCCTCTGGGACAGCTTCAAGCGTACCAACATCCGAATTATAGGGAAGCCAGAAGATGAGAGAGAGCAAGATATTGAAAACCTATTTGAAGAAATAATGACAGAAAACTTCCCCTACCTGGTGAAAGAAATAGACTTCCAAGTCCAGGAAGCGCAGAGAACCCCAAACAAAAGGAATCCAAAAAGGACCACACCAAGACACATCATAATTAAAGTGCCAAGAGCAAAAGACAAAGAGAGAATCCTAAAAGCAGCAAGAGAAAGAAAATCAGTTACCTACAAGGGAGTACCCATAAGACTGTCAGCTGATTTCTCAACAGAAACTTTGCAGGCCAGAAGGGAGTGGCAAGAAATATTCAAAGTGATGAATACCAAGAACCTACAACCAAGACTACTTTATCTAGCAAAGCTATCATTCAGAAGTGAAGGCCAGATAAAGAGCTTCACAGATAAGAAAAAGCTAAAGGAGTTCATCACCACCAAACCAGTAATATATGAAATGCTGAAAGGTATCCTTTAAGAAGAGGAAGAAGAAGAAAAAGGTAAAGATACAAATTATGAACAACAAATACACATCTATCAACAAGTGAATCTAAAAATCAAGTGAATAAATAATCTGATGAACAGTATGAACTGGTGATTGTAATAGAATCAGGGACATAGAAAGGGAATGGACTGACTATTCTTGGGGGGGGGGAGGTGTGGGGGTGAGTGAAGAGATTAGACAATAATCGTGCACCAATAGATGAGGACAGTGGGTGGGGAGTGAGGGCAGAGGGTGGGGTTGGAACTGGGTGGAGGGGAGTTATGGTGGGGAAAAAAGAGTAACTAATGTGATAATCTGAACAATAAAGATTTAAGAAATAAATAAATAAAAATTGTACACTTAAAAAAAAAGTCTATTTTTCATAAAACTACCTTCCTTCCTCAATTCTTTCTTTCCTACCTTCCTCTTTCTTTCCTTTCCTGCTTTTGTTCCAAGGCTGCACTATATCCCACTGTGTGAATGCCTTACAATTTATCCATCTATTTTCATATTGGACCATGAATCCATTTTTAGTATTTTTCCACTATACACAGTGCTTCAAATAAATAATTATACATATATTATTAACTACTTGTCACTCTATGTCTGTGCAATGGATTTCAAAAAGCAGGTTGCTGGGTCAAAGAGTACATAAATTGTCATTTTAATTGATATTGCCAGAATATTTTGAAAATGATAGTTGTTCTCACCAAAATGTTAATTATTCTCACACACAAAAAAAGAAAAATAAATACATGTAGTAATGGATGAGGAAAGATGACCTTTCACACTGCATGTTTATCAAATTACTATGATATACACTTTAAATATCTTAGAATTTTATACGGCAATTACATTTCAATAAAGCTAAAAAAAGGTTTTTAAAATTCACATTTCCAACAGTATTGCATTTTCCCATAATTGCAAAATTTCACCAGATGCATTTTTCCTGCATTCAAGCCAACAATTGCAGTTATAGGTTTTAACTTTTTTTATGAGTCTAAGGGATATAAATTGATAACTCACTATAAGCTGCCTTCTGACAACTAGTAAGTTTAAATATCTTTTCATATTTATTTTCCATTTGAAAACATTCCCTTTGATTTTTTAAATATTATTTTCTTTGGTTGCTTTGTCTTCTTTTTGGTATTTAAGAGCTCTTTGCATATTATAGATATTAACCTACCTTCTATCCTTTATGTTTCAAATATTCTTCCAAGCACTTCTATTCTCAGAACAGATAGAAATGTGTGAAATAGCACCTCTAAGTCTTGAGCATTCAAAAGTACCCTAAACAGAACACCGCTATCTGGCATGAAATTCCCAAAACAGGAGACATAGAATATAATCAATCAAGAAAAAGCTCATGCTTGTTATTTCCTTCTATTTGAAAATATGATTAAAAGAAAAGAATGAAATGATAACAGTGCAGAGGGTATTTCAAATCTCTTATTTGTTTTGAGGAGATTCTGTTAGCCTCCCAAAAGGGAGACACAGAACCTTGAATAAAGATACTAACAATCATCTGTGCTAGGAAACCAAGTGGAAATCAGAGGGAAATGCAGAGATTCAAAAGATAAACACAAGCTATAGTGGTATCTGGCCAACCTTGGAAAGCACGGCAGAATTTCCTGAAATCTTTCAAAGGTCTGCAAGCCCCACACAAGCAGTGACTGGCCTCAGAATGCCCATACCTCTTACTAAGTGGCCCCAATTCTGGCACTAGTAGCATCTGGACTGTTAACCGCATAACCACTCCTAAGCTTCTCTAAGAACAGGCAACAACTAACTGAAGATCACCTTGTAACTCATGCCATGTGGCTCCAGACCATAGACAGCAGCTGACCTTGGCCTGCACATGAGCCCTTCCCAAGAGGCCCCAGAACCAATATAACTGGTGGCCAACTTCAGATCACCCAAGTTGTGCCACAAATGGCATACCCAAAGGGTGAAGTCAGCACACACCAGAGCCCTGATAAAGCAAATTCTACCCTGTAAGGTCAGCCCCTGAACTATATACAGCTCATCTGCTATGTCATGGCCAATGCTCACAGCCAGTTAGTCTGAGGGTCAATCCCACCCACTGATGTGCCAACAGTAATCATGGCTCAACAAAAATGGAAGGACACATACAACTCACACAAGGGACACACCTGGAACACCTAGGTCACTGTGCAACTGGGCCCACAGGACAGCTATTACATAAGGCCACTCTGCCAAGACTGGGAGATGTAGCAAATCTACTTAATACATTGAAACAAACACAGGGAGGCAACCAACATGAGGAGACACAGAAATATGTCCCAAATGAAAACAGGACAAGAGGCCATTAAAAAAACACACACAACTAAACAAAATTGAGGCAAATGATCTATCAGATACAGAGTTCAAAACACTGGTTATAAGGATGCTTAATGAACTTAGTGGATAATAGATGAACTCAGGGAGAACTTCAACAAAAAATAGGAAACATAAAAAAGGAGATAAAAAACATAAAGGAAGAACCAGTCAGAAATGAAGAATACAATAATTGAAATAAAGAACATATCAGATGGCATAAACAGCAATTAGATTAAGCAAAGAATTGAATCGACTATTCAGAGGCAAGGTAGTGGAAAACACCCAGTAAGAACAATAAAAAGGAAAAAAATAATTTAAAAAATGAGGATAGTTTGAGGGACCTCTAGGACAATATCAAGCATAACAATATTCACACATACCAGAAGGAGAAAGAGAGCAAAGAACTAAAAATATATTTCAAAAGTTAGTGACTAAAAACTTCCCTATCATGGTAAAGACATCTTAGATCAGGAAGTGCAGAGAGTCCTAACAAGAAGAATCCAAAAAGTCCCACACCAAGACACATCATAATTAAAATGCTGAAGGTTAAAGACAAAGACAATCTTGAAAGCATCAAGAGACAAGCAGTTCCTACAAGGGAGCTTCTATAAGAATATCAGCTAGCTGATTTTGCAACAGAAAGTTTATAGGCCAATAGGTATTGGCACAAAATATTCAAAGTGGTGAAAAACAAGGACCTACAACCAAGATCACTCTACCCAGCTTTGCTATCATTTAGATTCAAAGGACAATAAAGAGAGTCCCAGACAAGAAAAATATGAATAAGTTCATCAACACCAAACCAGTATTACTAGAAATGTTAAAAGGACTTCTTTAAGAAGAAAGGATAAAAAATATGAATAAGAAGATATAGGAAAGAAAATATTTCTCACTGAAAAAGGTAAACCACATAATAAAAACAGTGGATCAGCCAATACTAAAGCTACTTACAAAGTTTAAAAGGCAAAAGTAGGAAAATCATGTGTCATTATAACAGTAAATTAAGGGGTACTTACAAGCACTCACCACAGAAGTAACAAATAATGGCAAAAACATAAACATGGAGGGGGTTAGTAAAAATGGTAGTGATTTTACAATGTGTTCCATCTTAAATGGCCTTCAATTTAAATAGATTTTAGCTGGTATTCATGAGCACATGGTAACCACAAACAAAAAATCTACAATAAACATACAACAAATAAAGCGAAAGGAATAAAACACAACACTACAGAAAGTCATCAATATTTAAGAGAAGAGAACAAGAGAATAAGAAAGGAACAGAGAACTACAAACACAATCAGAAAACAATTTATAAAAGAGCAATAACTACAAACCTATTAATAATTACTTTAAATGTAAATGGATTAAATGTTCTAATCAAAAGATGAATGGATAAAGAAGTGGCATATATATACAATGAAATATTACTTGGCCACAAAAAAAGAATGGAACAATATAGATGAAACTAGAGGGTATTATGTTAGTTGAAATACATCAGACAGAGGAATACAAATACTTTATGATTTCACTTATATGTGAAATATAAAAAGCAAAATAAATGTACAAACTAAAAACACTCATAGATACTGAGAAAAAAACTGATGGTTGAGAGGGAGGTTGGGGGGATGGGTAAAAAACGTGAAGGGATTAAAAAGTACAAGTTGGCAACTGCAAAATCATCATGGAGATGTAAAGTACAGCTTAGGGAATATAGTCAATAATATTGTAGTAACTACTGTATTTTTCCATGTATAAGACACTATTTTTTTCTGAAATTGTTAGACTGAAAATTGAGGGGCATCTTATACAGGGAAGTCATCCAAGGAGGGAGCTACTCAAGTGCATAGCTGCCCATATCTGTCAAACAGGCTTCCTCCAATCCTGAGTCTTATTGTTACTAACGTCGGCTGATGCCATAATTGGAGGTGGAGGTGGAGAGTGTGCAGATGCAACCAGGACCAGAGCATTCTGAGCCCATTAAGATGTCAAAAAAATAAAAAGATAAATACCAGTAAGTGATTGTCTTACTCTGCAAAATTCAAACTGAATGTAATCAGCTATGCAAAAGAGCATGGAAACAGAGCTGCAGGGAGACAATTTGGACCTCCTCCCACTGCGTGTATGATCAGACAGTGGAGAAAAAAAAAACAACTCCTTAAGATGCCAAAATAGAAGAAGGCCTTAAAGGGAAAACCAGCAAAATGGGCAAACTTGGAGCAGAGGCTTAAGACTTGGATTATGGAGCAGCGCCAGAGTGGCTTATGTGAGTCAACCAAGCTTATTCCATGTCAGGCAAGAAAATTTGCAAGCGAAATGAACATTGTAGATTTTACAGGAAAGACAAAATAATGCTTCAATTTCATGAGGAGAGAAGGGTTGGCCATGAGAACACAAACAAAGTTAGCTCAGAAAATGCCACCAGTTTATGAGGATGATCTCACATATAGAGACAGTGACTCAGAGGAGAGCAGTGATACAATAGAAGTTGAAGAAATTGGTATCTCTGGAACTAATAGGGATGAAGAAGAGAGCAGTGACACATCAGAGGCTGAATAAAGTGATTTGCTACATAATATCATAGTACTGGTATGTGAACATTACCTGTGGTAATCTATACTAATAAAAGCCCTTGCACACGATGTTGTCACAAGATGGTCACCACAGATGGCTACCACAAGATGGCCGCATGCACAGAGGAGGTGGGGCCAGGCAGCAGCTCCATGGGGTGAGGCCTGGGGGTCCCATGGCTCCACGCGGTGCAGAGGAGACCGGTCCTGGCGTCTCCGCTGCCTCACATGGAGGAGGTGGGTCCCGGTCAAGGAGGTGGGTCGCGGCAGGGGAGGGTAGTTGTGGGCGATTGGGCCAGCAGGGGAGGGCAGTTGCGGGCAATCAGGCCAGCAGGGGAGGGCAGTTGGGGACAATCGGGCTGGCAGGGGAACAGTTAGGCATCAATTGGGCCAGCAGGGGAGCGGTTAGAGGGTGATCAGGCTGGCAAGCAGAAGCGGTAAGGGGCAATCAGGCAGGCAGGCAGGCGAGCTGTTAGGATCCAGTGGTCTCAGATTATGAGAGTGATGTCCCAGATTAGAGAAGGTGCAGGCTGGACTGAGGGACACCCTCCTCCCTGTGCATGAATTTTGTGCACCGGGCCACTAGTTACTAAATAAAAATGTGTTCCGTTTTATGTTTAAAATATTGATTTTTTAATTTTGGGTTGGAAAAGTAGGGGGTGTCTTATTAATGGGGGCATTTTATACATGGAAAAATATGGTATATATGGAGTCAGGTAGGTAATGGATTTATTGGGAGAGATCACTTTGTAAAAAGAAAGAGAGAAGAAATACCAGCAAGAAAAATTACCGTTTCAAGATAGGAAACCTCTTTTCTTTTTGTGTTTATTATCCTCTATTTCCGCTAGTCTCAACTAAGTTCAGGCTCTGGAATTTGATGGCCAGGACTAAATTCCTGATTTCATCATTTGTTTATTATGTGACACTGGGTAAATTATTTAATCCCCCTAATTTTTTGTCTCACCATTGGCACAAATTCATAAAATATATCATATAAAGGAATCAAATTTATGCACTGGATATTAGTTGCATTATTCTGAGATCCACTTCCTGTGACTACCTTTAAATATCATTATTGTTGCTAGAATTTATTATGCTTTCTTCTTGGTTTAACTCTGGAAACTGGTTAGTCTTATGATGAACACAATATATCTTCATTCCTTATTGTGATGACCTTCTCTCTCATTTAAAAACTCAATTAACTGGACCAATATGAGTGAGTCACTTTTAAGAAAAGCTATTAAGATGTCCATGTCTTTAATCTGGTTGCTGTGAGGTCAATTATTAGTCATTAAAAATTATTTTTAAGTATGTTAGGAGACTTAAATATTCTCAACTTTAGAGTTTTATCACCAGTAGTTTTTGTTTAAGTTTTTATTATGTCAGTAACAAATCATTAAGGATGGGGTAAACCAATGAGAATTATAAGTAATCCCTTATTTGATCTTCCTATGAGCATAGTGCAATGTGTACTTGAAGCTCATTTTAGAACATTTTGGGATGCATGATGTATAAAGAATTGCTGCTCCACCAATATAAGCTCCTTTCACAGATGATTCTATTTTGAACTGCCAGTAAATTTTAGTAATGCAGAAAGATTTAATCATGAATAGGACTTCTGGAAATCATTTGCTCATCACAAAAGTGAAGGAGTGTGTATAATCAAGCTCTTCAGGGAGCTACTAGATTATTAACTAATTATGTACAATTGTACACATGAAGTCATTATAATCTTTCATTCTTACTGTAGCCTACCCATGAGAATAAATACTCACTACTATTAAATAGTAGAAACTATATTTTAATACCAATTATTATATCCAAGTCCTCACTTTTGAAATCTTTTTAAACAAAAACACATTATTTGGTGGTTGAATATTATATTTTTTTAATAAATTACAAGGTGTTTTTTTTTGCAAGTTATAGAAAATTGAGGAACAAATAGGAAAAAAGAAAAATATACTTTTAAGTGTCTAAGGAAAAGAAATGGAGAGGGAGAAAGTACAATGTTTAGTGGTTAGACATATATATTTTTAAATCTTATATGATGCATATTTAATAATCATAAAATGGTTTAATTACTGTCATCTACCTTTCTACTATAAGTCATTGTGGCAGTTATATCAATTAATTAATAGGAGGTTAAAATTCATGGAAATATAATATAACCTCTTTAATAGCTACACATTAAATATTTGTCATATCATTAGTAAAGTATCATATAAGTCCTTTTCCAATCAGAGGTCAATAAACAATAGAAGTTTTAATAAATAATTTTTCAGATAGGAGTTTGTAAAATAATAAATTTACCCTCAAAGAGCAAAAATGAGGACTTACTGTTTACTTATTAGTAGAAACTAACACATACATTTTTCTTGCTAAAAGTTGCACTTAGATAAATTGAAGAGAAAGCATTTGCTATGAATATTACTTTAATATTCCTAAGGATTTCAAGTTATTTTGTAGACAATATTCAAGGATGGCTTAAATAAACCTTAGCTACCTACACATTAGATGCCTAAATACCTCTTTTACTGAGTACCAACATATTGTCAAAAATGGCCTTTGAAGGATTAGAATTTATAAGTGATTTTCCATCCAAAACTGTGGTTTCACATATAATCTCAGTAGTGAACCAAATTCTAGTTCATAGGAAGAATCTGAAGTGTGAATCTCAATACTAATAATGGAGGAGCAGGTAGAGGGTCATATAAGGAAAACAAAGCCAAACATTAGAAGCAATCAGAGGTGAGCTCTAATTTGGTAGGTTGTCAGAAATGAGTGGGACAGGATAGGCCATTTGACACAAAGTGGGCCTGTAACTGGGTTTTGTGGGCAAGCTGAGGCAAGATATGTGCCTTGGTTATTCTGTTTTACAGAGCTGAAATATTAATTTTCAGGGTTCACCCTATTTTTTTTCTTTTTACATATCTAATTAAACAAATAGGTATTAAAATGGGAGAGTTAGAAGCTATGTAAAAATAATTTTGAGATGAATATAATTAATATCAAACTGGGACTTCAACCTAAAAGCTAAAGATCTGCTCAATGCAGCTCTCGCTTTATGGCTCAACGGACCCCAAATCATTAAGTCTTCTGCTTTCCCACGGATCTGATATCCCTTGCAGTTTTTTGGGCCATGTGACTAAGTTTTGATCATAGGATTAGGATAGAAATGATATAAACAATGTTTACCCTTAAAAACATATTTATTCCTCTTCTGTTACTACACAATTTTGAAAGCTAATGTCCCACAGTCATTGTTACAAAGTGGAGGAGAACTGGCTTAAACATATTGGGTTTAGTGTGAATGAGAAATAGGCTCTTTTAAAAAATTTTTAAAGAAACTTTTTATTTTGAGGTAATTAGAGACCCACTTGTGGTAAGAAGAAATACAGAGAGATGGCATCTATTCTTTACTCAGTTTCCGCCAATAGTAACATCATACAAAACTACACTGTATATCACACAGCCAGACTATTGACCTGCCACAACACAATGATCTTAAATTCCTGTTTTACTTATACTTGTGAAACATAGGCCTTTCCTGTATGACCACAGGAATGTGATTTTTAGATTTGAATGCCACTATCTGGGCAAAGAAACAATAAAAAATAAATGGTGCATCAAAAATACCAATGAAAAGAGAAAAAGCAGCTCTAATTAAATAATTAAAGCTGAACATTTAAATTTTAATTTCTGATAATTATTAAAAAGAAACACTGTTAGTAATATGAACTTACAAAAATGGAAATAATTCTGTAAAAACAGAAAAATACACATACACAAGAACATTTAATTTGTTATTTACAAGAGACAGTATCTTATTTATAGCCAATAGAAATTGAATACTTAAAGAGTGAAAAAACTTAATTTGGGGCTATAATTAAAAATAAAAGAGTAGATAAATAGAAACAAAAGTATACAAGAGTAGTTATTTCCCCACAGTATCTTTTTTATGGTACCCCAAAACTGTATGTTATTTTATAACTAGAGGCCCGGTGCACAAAAATTTGTGCACTCGGGGGGGAAGGGGGGGTCCCTCAGCCAGGCCTGTGCCCTCTTGCAGTCTGGGACCCCTTGGGAGATAACGACCTCCTGCTTAGGCCTGCTCCCGGGTGGCAGAGGGTAGGCCCAATCCCTAGGTGCAGCTCCTGGTCGGGCTCAGAGCAGGGCTGATTGGGGAGTTGGGGCGCCGCCCCCTGTCATGCACAGAGCAGGGCCAATCAGGGGGTTGGGCGTTGCCCCCTGTCACGCACAGAGCAGGGCAGATCAGGGGGTTGGGGCGCCGCCCCTGTCACACTCATGGCAGGGCCCATCAGGGGGTTGGGGAGCTCCCCCGTGTCATGCACAGAGCAGGGCCCATCAGGGGGTTGGGGAGCTCCCCCCTGTCAAGCACATAGCAGGGCTGATCAGGGGGTTGAGGAGCTCTCCCCTGTCACTCACAGAGTAGGGCCGATAGGGGAGTTAGGGCACCGCCCCTGTCACACACAGAGCAGGGCAGATCAGGGGGTTGGGGTGCCGCCACTGTCACACTCAGGGCAGGGCCAATGGGGAGGTTATGGCTCTACTCCATCACACATAGAGCAGGGCCCATTGGGGGGGTGGGGGGTTGAGGCGCCTCACCCTGTCACACACAGAGCAGGGCCGATCAGGGGGTTGGGACGCCGCACCCTGTCACACACAGAGTTGCAGGGCGATCAGGGGATTTGGGCGCTGCCCCCTGTCACGCTGATCTGGTACCAGGAGGCCTCTCGGCTCCGCTGATCCCGGTGCTGGGAGGCATATTACCCTTTTACTATATAGGATAGAGGCCTGGGGGCTGGCTGGTTTGCCCTGAAGGGTGTCCTGGATCAGGGTGGGGGTCCCCACTGTGGTGCCTGGCCAGCCTGGATGAGGGGATGATGGCTGTTTGCAGCTGGTCATACACCCTTCAGGGTGGGGGTCCCCACTGGGGTGCCTGGCCAGCCTGGGTGAAGGGCTGAGGGCTGCTTTCAGGCTGGCGATTGACTGAAGCTCCCAACTGCTCCTTTTTTCTTTTTTTTCTTTTTTATTCTGGGCCAGCTTTTGCTCTGGCTCTAGCTCTGGGGCTTCCGCTGCTGAAAGCTGGTATCTGGTTTGTTTGGGTTCTATAATCGAAACAATGTATAACTCCAGCTCTGAGATCCTGGTGGCTGAAATCTGGTTTCTGCGGTTTTGTTTAGCTTCTATATTTGTTACAATGTTTCAAACTGCCAGGTCAGAGGCCGGCACAGGCAGGCGGGGAACGTTGGAGTCCGCCAGTCACTGGAGCAAGCAAGCCTCCCTGTTCGCTTCAGTGCATGGCTGCCGGCCGCCATCTTGGCTGACAATTAATTTGCATATACTCACTGATTAGCGAATGAAAAGGGTAGCGGTCATACGCTAATTACCATGTTTCTCTTTTATTAGTGTAGATGGAAACACCATTTTAAAAGAAAATATATCAAAGAATCCCATTATAACTTCAGGTACTCTGTAGAATTCTAAAATAGGAATATTGCCATACTAATGGAGTTTTGATTTCACAATGTGTATGAATAAAAATAAGTTAGATATGTCGTTTGAATGAAATTTGGAAAATTTTGTATGTAACACCTCTACTTTAAAAAGAGGAACTGATAGCCCTACCTGGTTTGGCTCAGTGGATAGAGAGTGTCGGCCTGTGGACTGAAGAGTCCCAGGTTCGATTCTATTCAAGGGCACATGCCTGGGTTGCAGGCTCAATCCCCAGTAGGGGGTGTGCAGGAGGCAACCAATCAATGACTCTCTCTCATTATTGATGTTTCAATCTCTCTCTCCCTCTTCCTTCCTTTCTGAAATCAATAAAAAAATGTTTTTTAAAAAAGAAGAACTGATAGTTAAAATGTATGTAATCTACAAAGGGTGTTAAATTTATTTTTAAATACCTGAGGCTATAGCAAACAGAAAGCATTTTTAGTTAGTTTATAAATTATGTAATATTTAATTAAGAGCATAAGAACTCTTCACAACTAAATTTTAAATATTTATTTATTTTAATTCAGGGATTCTGGTGGACTGATTTAGAAGTTAAAAAGGATAGCAGAGTGACTGCAGAATTTACAAGTTGTAAAATAATGTCAAGATGAGTGTGAGTGCCCTTCCTTACAGGCATATTACCAACTACACTGGGTTTTCTTCTAATTATATGGCACTGCTTTAAGTTTATGTACATAAGATCTAGCCCTCTGTTTTCCTGATCACAATTTAGGGATTTCCAGTAGAGAATAATATAAGGTAGCACATGCTACTAATCCACAGTAGAGCTAGTAAGTCATTTTTCTGAGCAAGATACTAAGGACTATAAAAAAGACATATCACCTAAACAAATATATATATATATATATGCCAAGCAACCAGAACGACAGAATGACCAGAATGACCAGTCGCTATGACGTGCACTGCGGTGGCAAAACATCTCAATCGGGACCCTGATTGGCCCCCCACATCCTGTGGCCCCTCCTCCCGCTGGCCCGGCCCCTGACTGATCTCCCCAATCTGATTTGGAGGCAGGGCAACCAGAGGAGACCCCCTACTCCTATTGGGGTGGGGCCAACTGGTCAACCTCCTGCGGCCCCTCCCTCCAGCTGGCCCAGCCCCATCGGCCCCCATCAGGGCAGGCCAGCCTGGCCCCACCTATGCACAAATTCATGCACCAGGCCTCTAGTACATAATAAAGCCTTTAACAAAGAGATAGAAAACAGTTTTCCAAACACAGAGAATTTTATGCAAGAAAAATACCATTTATTCATATGATGAACAAAAATTTCTTGATCACTTATTATATGTCAGGTGCTATGAAGAAGAAGAGGTACAGGTAGAACTAACCTGGTGAAGAGAATTAGGTCACATTTACCTGAGAAATCTGCAAAAGAAGAGAGATGAAAAAGCTTGTTTAAAGGTCCCGAGGTGGAGAAGACCTTAGTGTGGATGAGAGAATGATAGATCAGCTTCAAAAGAAATGAACTGAGATGATGAAGCAGGTTGTATAAGAGGAGGCTTGGATAAAGGGAGGGTCATAACGTACAGGAACAGCTAGGCCAAGATAAACCATAGTTAAGCCCTTCTCGAGATGTCTATGAATTAATTATGAGTTACAAAGAGTATGATCATGAAAATTTGTTTACTATGAAACCAAAAATTTGCTAGGATTATATTGCCTACTTTAAAGCTACTAGTGTGACCACTATGCCAAAGAATAATGTTCCCAAAGAAGAGCTCAAATTATTTCTTCTATTTTTTAATACATTTTATCTTTTAACAAGTATGTCAATATTGTTTATTTTGTGGATCTCCTTTACAGAAGACTCTGTTTGGCTCTATTTTGAATTGAATGATCCCTAGTCCAATGGCTGGGATTTCATCTTGGGACAGAATTTCACCACTGAACACTGGTTTCACATATATCCTCCTATTTCTTGGTTCTAGCCTTCATTTTACTAGCAATTTTCTTAGGAAAGGTATTTTGGAGGTAAACTTCCTGGGCCTTTACATATATAAAATAATCTTTATTTTAGCCTCACACTGATAGTTTATCTGGGTATAGAATTCTAGGTTAATTATAATACCCCCTGGGAGCTTTGAATATCTTATCCATTATTTTGTATAATCTAGCTTTCTGATGAGGAGTCTGATGGTAGAATTTTCTTTTTCAGGTGACTAAGCTTTCCCTCTTATGCAACCTCATTACATTTTGTTTCTGGTAATCTTACAACCATAAATTTATTTGTTGACTGTATTTGGTTGACCTATGAATCTGAACACTGTATCCTTTGCATACAATACTAAATCTGTTGGGGTATCTTCTTTATTTTATATTATCTCTCATTGTTGTTGTTTATTCCTCTTTCATTCTATTTTCTAGGAGGACACTTTCTACTCTTGAAGCTCTAAGTCTAAGGAATAATGTTGGTATTTTATTTTTAAGTTTTCAGATGTGTTTTTTTATGATTGTTTTATTTTCATAGTTACATGTTTCTTTTTCTTTTCTTTTTTAATGAATGACTTATCTTCTAGGGTTGTCACAAAAATGTAAGTAAAAGTTTTTTAGTTTTTATCTTTACTTTTTTGTTATTTCTTTTGGACCTTTGTGTTCATATTGCTTTCTAACCTCAAATGTTGGATGATACTTGGTTGTCCATACACATTTAAGGATGAGACAACAAAAACCTGCTGGCGAGATTTGCATAAGATGGTGAGATAATTTACTGGAAGGGAAAGAGCTTTGATTTTTGGTAGTTGGGAAAGGAACTAGATATTTTTATTTTGTTTTTGAGAACCCACAAATTTTATAATATAGAGATCTATAAGAACACTTTGTTAGCTGTTTTCAGATGATTTATTTTCCTTAAAAAAGTAACATCTCCCCCACCACCTATCAGATACTTTTTTTCCCTAGTGTATTAGATTTCTGATACTGTAGATTCTGTACTCACAGAGTCAGCATCAACCGTTCCAAAAATAGCATTTCAATTAGCATCCTTGTTTATATTTTCATATTTTACTACTGATCTCCTTCAAACCCATACTTTCTAAGTGACATGCTTCTCTGGGTTCTACAGGGCAGGTTATTTCTTTCTCAAGATGCATATCCCTCTGTGTATATAACAAGCTGCCAATGTTCCTCACCGATATTTCTGTTATCACTCTTCCACCCCCTTTCCATCTTCTGGAAATATTAAACTCCCACAGTTGCAAAGTACACTCAATTGCTTTATTGTGGTTTTGGAGCATCCTTTACAATGTTCTTTCACTGCCATTTTAATGGGGCCTTATGAGGTTAAGCACATCTTTAAAAATTGTCTGATCAAACAAAAATTCCTCTAATTTCAAGTTCCTTGTAGGAAAATTGACAGAATGCTGACAACATTTACTAATGTGGAAAAACAGGAAGAGGAACAGATTTTAGATGAAAGATTACATACACAGAGTTTGTGAAAGACCGAGGTTATATTTCTATCCTTATTAATTCATGCACAAGGCAGGCTTAGACAAACCAAATCAGGAAACACCTAATTAATTTTACCTTTGCAAACACTTTCACAAAAGCAAACAAAAATTCCATGAAAAGTAATGTTTTTTCTTTCCTCTAGTTTAGATTTCATAACTTAATGAAAAATGCCAAATAGCATATGAAAAGGAAGATCATCAATAGCATCAGAATTATATTTTTCAGTAAACAACTAAGAAGTGGACTTTAGAAATAATTACTTCAATCCATCAAACAATGTCTGCGCAGCTTCAGGAGCTTGGGAAGAATCGCACTGCTTCTCAAGTATCTGAGGGACATGTGATTGATTTTTGAGGACAAAAGGTTTGGGGACATTGTAATTCATGTGTCCGGAAACAGGTTCCTTCATTAAAACTGCTGGAATTTATTTTGTGGAAATGCATGCCACGCATTTTATGCTGGCAGAATCTGTTCTGCTTCATTTGTGAGACTGCTTGCATTTTTGTTGTTGTTGTTGTTATTTTACTTTAAAAACAAGTAAATCTGTAACACCTGGCACCTGTCATGTCAAACTGAAGCTCTGCAAGTGATGGCATTGTGCATGTCTGGGGATCTGCTGCACGAAGTCATGGGGATTCTTTGCTTCTAATTATCTCTAAGTGATGCATGTATGTTCCAGAGTTAGCACTAAGTATCAGAAATGAATAAAGTGTTTTTCCATTTCTTTCTCCAATGTAACCCATAAAGCAATGCTAGTGAAAACAAAAACAACAAAAACGTGATATAGAGGAATATGGAACAAGAGGTTCTCACATAAATTTACCATTTCTAAGCCGGCTAAGTTGTCACTGACCAAATGAATCATGTGTGGGAAAATGAAATACATAAAGGATCAAGCAACCCCTAAAGTAAAATTCAAAAGTTAAGCATGAAGCTGACCAGGATGCCTCAGAGGTTGAGCATGGACCCATGAACCAGGAGATCTGGTTCAATTCCCAGTCATATTGATCCCCAGTAGGGGGTGTGCAGGAGGCAGCTGGTCAATGATTCTCTCTCATCATTGGTGTTTCTCTCTCTCTCTCTCTCTCTCTCTCTCTCTCTCTCTCTCTTCTCTCTCTCTCTCTCTCTCTCTCCCACTTTCTCTCTCTGAAATCAATAAAAAAAATTAAAAAAGAAAAAGATAAGCATGAGGATCTTGTAAGGTAGAGGTGAGAGCCTTGGACCCATAGCATGGATTATTTATATCATGGAAAATAAAATTCCTTAACAAACCCCATTGCATTCCTGATCCCTCTTCCCAATCTATTGGAGACTCTGATGTCAGGTGAAATTCCTTCAAGTAATATTTTCCCATGTTTCTTGCCTATTTAAATAGCGTTTGGTGCTCCCCACTAGAAAGTATGAAAGTAGCAGTGAAAGATGTCAGGAATCTTGCTCCATCCTGGATTTTTATGAATTTTCTTTTTCTCCCAAAACATTAAATCAGTTTGTCCTAAATATATGTTTTTGTCTTCTGTTTAAAAAACTGTTTGTTTTTGTTTTGCTCTATTTGTAAAACCTATTAGTTATCTGCTTCTAAACATCCCACCAACCCAGCTTGTGCCATGCTTTTGTTTCAAACACTGTAACACTCCCTGCTCCTTTGGATGCCTTTTTCTACTTTGGGTTCTAGACTCTGTTGGTATTTTGGACATGATTTAGGATCAGATCCTTCCCCAAACACACAGTATAGAATGAGTGGTGCAGGACATTAACTTTTTCTGGTGTCATGTCATCACTTCTATTTGACTCTTTATTGAACGATATTGTTTGACTATTAGTGTATAATCTATCCCTCAAAAATTAGTAATTATAAAAAGACAAAGTTTATTTTCATTAAAAGATTAAAAAAATAAACAACCAAAATATCTAAAACATGGAAAGTATAATGCTATTATTTTTTAAATATGTTTTGGTGCTTAAGATAGTCTTACACTCTTTGTTTACCATTGTTCTGGATATCTGCAGACCCATAATCCTGAGCAAGTAGTACTGCACTATTTAAGCTTTGTTTTTTATCACTTTTTTTTGTATATTTGTATTCCTTTTTTATTTTTTTCTCACAATAAATTCAACCTTCATCAAAGTATCTAACATAAAAGTTGAAACCATAAAATACTAGAACAAAACTGGAGGTGCATATTTTTTTATTTAATCTCAGAGTGAAGCAGCCTTTCCACAAATGACAAATACAGGAGATAAAGCAATGTGACTATATAAATAGTTTCCAACTTTAAAGCATATATACACTTAAGCATAAAAATTATATTTTAATAATTATCCTTATAGATATAATTGCTCAAATATGCATATATACATTACATATATACACTTAGTGTGCATATTATATATACACACACACAGTTGTAATTCTACATTTACAAATTTTCTCTGCAGATACAATTGCTCAAGTGTATATATACAGATTATATATGTACACATTTAGATATACATATGTATAGATATCTATGTGTACGTGTGTGTGTATGTATGCACAAACATACATATTTTTTGCACCATTAAAAAATACCAACCAAATGGAAATAGCCTAAATTATACTTTTATTCCAGATGTAGTTGAAATAATTTATTATCCTTGTTAAGTAGGATGAAAAAAAAACACAGGTGAACTATGATTTCATCACCTCTATACAATGGGCTATTATATAGCTATTAGAAAGAGAGAAAAACTCAATGTGCTAATATTGGAGAAGTGTCCAGAATAAGAAAACAAAACAAAACACAGAACTTTTGTAAAGAACTGGATCTCATTTTGTACATAAAATATATAGAAAGATTATAAAGTGGAACTATGAAATTATAATATTTAAAACTACAGGCATTCCTAAAATTAGCCTGTTTAGGGTTCACTGATCCACCTAGTATTTGAAGTTGACCTGGCCAGCATTGATTTTTATCTCACTATATCTTCTTCTTGACCACAGAAAGATATTTAAATCCTATCTTTCTGCTTATTCCCTTAATGAAACATTATCCCTAAGTCATTCACATTTTCATTTCACACTGCTCTTTTAACAGAGACATAAGATACAGTCTACATGATAAACTAAAGCAGGAAAATACACAAGGATGAATTTGTCTTATTTTATGTTTGCTAATTCAACAATGTGTTCATTAAATCAAATGCTAATCCACAATTAAATACTTAGGTTAGAATATCAAGTCAAGGATACATGATCATCTTTATTCTATTGTAATTGTTGTTTATAATATTTTGTGGGGTTTTTTCATCCTACTTAATGAGGATAATAAATTATTTCAACTACATCTTTAATAAAAGTATATTTTTTAAGAATTTTACTCTTTTCATATAAGTTTTATGTTTTTATTTGCTTTGTACTTTTTTAACTTTCTGCTAATTACATATATGTAATCTTGACTAAGAAGTATTAGCTATTGTTTTAAACCTCACTAAAATATAGAATACTTTCATTATATATTATTTACAAGTACCTCGGGAAACAATATCATCTTTCACTTATAGAGGATTCAAATGATCAATGTTTTATTGCTTTACTATATACTTCTTTACTGTAAATGAAATGGAATAAAAATTTATCATAATAGCAATAAATTTCAGATATTTAACAAACAATCTGTACTACTCATATACATAGAAGCAATGGATTCTCCTTGTGTTAATAGTTGAACTGAGTTAGACACTGGGTCAAGATGGTGCAGCAGCCAAACGCTGTGCCAGAGACTTACAGGGAGGAAGTGAATTGACTAGCTTTACAGCAAGAGTTAGAGAGACAGAAGTCAGGGCAGCTCTTCACAGGGACAGAAGCATTGGCAGGTGCCATTGCTCCTGTGTTGAGCTCTCCAAGCCCCAGTATATGGGCACAGAGAGGCACCTAATCTAAGCTCTTCATGAACCCGGCTAAAGCCATGAACCCTATCCTGATGATGGCCTGAATCTCTAGTCCCACTCAACTCAGGTGCCTGGGCCGAGCTCCTTATAGGAGCTTTTCCTCACAAATGGCTTGTGTCAGCTTGTGCTGTCAACTTTCTTAAAATCTCTCAAAGGTCCACAAACCCCAAATAAGCATCAGTGGGCCTCAGCATGCCATGTACCTCTTGTTAAATGGCCTCAGATTCCAGAATAAGCAGCAACTGGTCTCAACATACATTGTAACTCCCATCAGGTGGCTACATGCCTGGCATGAGTGGTGCCCACCATTGGCCTGGACAGTAATTTCAACTAAGTAGCCACAAACCCAAACCAAGTTGCAGCTGACCTCAGCTCACATGGTGCTCACCAAACAGTCCCAAGCCTGGTACTAGTGGCAGCCAGCCTCAGATTGCAGTATAACCTCTCCCGAGTACCTCCAAGTGCAGCACAAGGGGAAACCAACCACAGATTACTTCATAGCTCCCATCAAGCAGCCCTTAGCTGGACATAAAAGGCAGCTGACTTTGATCTGCACTGGAGCTTCTCCCAAGAGGCTCCAGAACCAACAAATCCAGTAGCTGGCTTCAGACCACACCAGAACACCACCCAACCAGCTCCACTAACAATACGCACAATGTAGGGAGCAGCTATAGGGTTAAGCCTTGGACTGACCTGTGGCAGGGCCACCAACAAGTCCCAGCTTGGAGGGCAGAGCCCTCTTAGCATTATTAAGCTTGACCTTATAGTCCTCCCTTGCTCCTTCCTAGGTAGCTAATGGGCTGTAGGACGTGCAACAAGTGCTGCCAAAACAAGGTGAAACTCACAAGAACATTGTGAACATGCTGACCACTTCCCTTGTGTTGCTTTGTGTGATCTGACTATAAAATAAAACTTCAGCTTGCAGGCTGGGTCTTTCTGTATCCTCATCTAGGCCTGGGAGATCCGCTGAGCCCCAGCTGTATTCTCTTGTCTGTCTTCTTTAATCCTTCACCAGCCCTCCTCAGGTTCATCCTTGGCTGTGCTGGCATGGTACATGTGGCACCCAACATGGGGCCTGAATACAAGGGAACTACAATTGCAAGGTGAAAGGACACTCCACTGAAGCACATGCAGAAAGCAAAAAGTAAGGTAAGGAGCACAGTTTAGAATACCTAGGTGTAAAATATGGGAAATTCAGGATCACAGGTAAAGAACTTATATGTAAAAGCTATGCTCCAAGCACGGGACTATTCTGTGAGGCATACACAGCTTCTTGATTTGTTGGATTTTGTAAATAAAACTTTCCCATGGTTTCCTGAGGAAGAAAAGGCAAATGTAGGGACATGGGAGAAGGTGGGAAAGCAACTTAGAGATCATTATATAGTTGAAGGTCCAGGGAAAATTCCTCTCTCTACTTTCAGTCCGTGGTCCCTCATTCGGGACTGCCTAGAGCCCACTCCTGAAAGGGAATGGATGAATGTGGCAGGGGAACTAAGATAGATAGTGGAAGATTAACAGAGGCTTAATACTGTTGCAAAGGCTTGTCTCTCACCTGGAGATTACTTATTATGTAAGTATTTTATCCATGTTTATGCTGATATTGGACCAGTCTATGTGCAAGGAGTGGTATTAGCTGCTGCATTAAAGGAGATGTTACTCGCTGGTCAGCAGAAAAAGAAAGGGGGATGTTTTAACTGTGGTAAACTAGGGCATTTTGCTAAAGACTGTAATGCTAGAAATGGAAATCAAAAGACTATAGGGAGTGGAAACAAGCAGCCTAGACTATGTCCAAGATGCAGGAGAGGAAAGCATTGGGTAAATGAATGCCACTACAAGACTGATGTTAATGATAATTCAATGCCCCGTAGGCAGGGAAACTTCAAGCGGGGCCAGCCCTGGCCCCACCAAACAGTAGGGGCCTTATCCTTGACCCCACTGCAGCCTTTTCATCTGGCTCAGTCACAAAGCCAGCTGTTCAAAACATTTTAAAAATGTTAACATGTAAGTTCAGGGTTGGACCTCTGTCCCACCTCCCAATATGTGCCATGGGAGTGTATGGTCCCCTTCTCACAGGCATGCTGGGACTAATTTTAGGGAGGAGCAGTTTAACATTGAAAGGGTTTCAAGTTCTCCCTGGGGTGATATATCAGGACTATACTGGAGAAATTAAAGTAATGGCACAAACAATTAATACTATAAATCAGGTCTTACCATAAACAAAAATAGCACAAATTCAAGGTCAGGCAATAGCAGAAAGAGCCAATCCTACTATTAAAATGCAATCACAAAAACAAAAGGAGGGAGAAGGATGTTATGTGTTATGCTCTTTATACTTTCCCAGTGGAAGGAAGCACAAACCATACAAGAGTTTTACCAGATCCAGGAATGATGACAGGGAAGAGGTTGTGTTTGTATCTTTCCAGAATGAGCAGCGCAGCCAATTTTGGTGCCAGAGCATTACATGCATTACCACGATGGACCCAAGAAGCTCCTTGTCCCTTCATTCAAAACACTGAGAGTTGCCCTGATGACAGCAATGTGGAAGAAGAAGAAAACAAAGGCTATGCAGGGGCTGAGATGCTAACATGGGGTCAGCTAAAGAAGTTAACTGAAGCCCAGCACATGGTAGAAAAGCAAGAAGTGGAAGATACCTTCTCAACCATGTTTCTGGCTATGCTAGCATTGGTTAGCTTCCAGTCTTCTGTAAAGTCTTGCACAGCCAAGTCTGAGGACTCTGATTAAATATACACCAGCAGCAAAAGAAACTTTCATTTTGTAGCTAAAAATGTTAACATGTCTGTAGCTTGGTTTCTCTCTTATTGCTGTGTTGCATTGCATTGTTTTGTTATTATTTTAATAGCCAGAGTTTTGTTCTTGATGTTCAAGTTTTAAAATGTTAACATGTCTGTAGTTTGGTTTTTGCATTGGCATTGTTTTGTTATTGTTTTAATAGTAAGAGCTTTGTTCTTGATGTTCAAGTTTTACTTTTATTGTAGAAGCTTAAAAACAAAAAAAGGAGGAGATGTAGGAAGTGGCTATAGGGTTAAGCCTTGGACTGACCTGTGACAGGGCAACAAACAAGTCCCAGCTTAGAGTGCAGAGCCTTCTTAGCATTATTAAGCTTGACCTTATAGTCCTCCCTTGCTCCTTCCTAGGTAGCTAATGGGCTGTAGGACGTGCAACAAGTGCTGCCAAAACAAGGTGAAACTCACAAGAACATTGTAAACATGCTGACCACTTCCCTTGTGTTGCTTTGTGTGATCTGACTATAAAATAAAGCTTTGGCTTGCAGGCTGGGTCTTTCTGTGTCCTCATCCAGGCCTGGGAGATCCACTGAGCCCCAGCTGTATTCTCTTGTCTGTCTTCTCTAATCCTTCACTGCCCCTTCTCAGGTTCATCCTTGGCCATGCAGGCACAGCACCACACAAAGGACGAACTCTACTGGCACCAGAGACCTGCTAAAGCAAGTCCTTCTCCATGAGGTCAATCCACACAAAACAGCTTATCTGATGCAGTTACAGACAGCCGTTCCTCACTGCCCATCAACCTGAGCATCAACCACACCCATTAAGTGCTAATACCAATGAAGAATCAACTATAACAGGAGGGCACACACAATCCATATAGGGGCACTCCTGAAGCACCAGGCTCAGGTGAACAGGGAAACTGTGCCACTGAGCCTCACAGGACTCCTACTATATAAGGCCACTCTACCAAGTCTGGTAGAAGGAGGAGATCCACTGAAAATATAGTAAAAAAAACAGGGATCCAGCCAAAACAAGGAAAGAAACATGGCCCACATGAAAGAACAGGTCATTTCAGAAAAAGATCTCAACAAAACAGAGGCATGCAGTCAACCAGATACAGAGTTTAAAACACAGATTATAGTGATGTTCAATAAACTCAGGGGAAGAAAAGATAAACTCAGTAAGAACTTCAACAAAGAGTTAGAAACCATTAAAAAAAAACACTATTCAGAAATAAAGAATACAATGACTGAAATGAAACTCTAGAAGAAATTGGTGGTAAAATTGATATAGCTCTAAGAAATATTATTTTGATATATCTCTTTGAGCAATGGACAGAAGAGAAAAAAATGGGACTATATCAAGCTAAAATGTTTTTACACACACACACACACACAAAAAAAATAAATAAATAAAATAAAATAAATAAGAGGCTACACAGAAAAGTAAGCCATCAACAAAACAACCAAACCCACCAACTTAAAGGAGAAGATATTTGCTAACAATACATGTGATAAGGGGTTAATATCTAAAATATATAAATAACTCATATAACTTATTACCCAAAAGACAAACAGCTTAATTTAAAAAATAGAGAACTTGAAATTTCTTCAAAGAGACATAGAGATGACCAACAGACAAATGAAAATATGCTCAATGTCATTAATCATCAGATAAATGCAAATAAAAATAAAAACCACAATGGGACATCACCTCACACCTGCAATCATGGCTATCATCAATAACAAAAACAGACAACAAGTGTTGTCAAGGATAAAATGAAAAGGAAACCCTTAATTACTATTGTTGGGATTATAAATGGGTACAGCCACTATGGAAAAAATTATGGCGGTTCCTCAAATAATTAAAAATGGAACTGCCTTATGACCCAGCAATTCCACTTCTAGTTATATATCAAAAGAAACCCAAAATGCTAATTCAAAAATATATATACACACCTTTATTCATTGCAGTGTTATTTACAATAGTCAAGCTATGGAAGCAACCCAAGTACCCATTCAAGAGATGAGTGGATAAAAAAGTGGTGGTACTTACATACAATGGAATTTTACTCAACCACAAATAAAAATTAGAGCATTAAAATATACTCATTTATTTTCCTAATTCCACAGTAACATATGTTTATTGTAAAATGATATCCATACAGATGGTTTAAGAAAAAAATAAAATATTTTCATTTTCCAGAAATATGGCTATTGCATATGTATACATATTTAATAAAACTGGGTTGTTGTAAAAATAACATTCTAAAATTTCCACTTTTTCACTAACCAGGCATTCAGTGATTATTTATTAATAAAAATGGTAACTTTTGACAACCAAGGTATAATATCACTTATATGTGAAATCTAAAAACGCTGTACTCAGAGACACTGAGTAGAGTGGTGGTTACCTGGAGCTAAAGGGTATGTGAAAATGGGAGTTATTGGTCAAAAAGTACAAATTATAATTATAAGATTAATAAATTCTGATGATCTAATGTACAGCATGGTGGTTATAGCTAATAATATTTATCATGTAAGCAAATGCTGTTAGAATAGGAGACCTTAAATGTTCTCACCACTAAAAGAAATGTCCTCTACATGATGGGATGGAGGTGTTAGCTAATCTGTGGTGGTGATTATTTTACAATATATAAATGTATCAAATCAACACACTGTATACCTTAAACATAGATGTTGTTAAATGTCTACGTTATATCAATAAAGCTGCAAGGTGGGTAACTTTTATTTCCACCAAAGTATATTTTTAAAAATAAATAAAAGGATTAAGGTATTTAAAATACACACATTTTAATTTGTGTATATTTATTTTGGAGTCCTCTTACTTTCCATTTTCATGAGAAATAGAACAAACAATCACAGAAGTGGCAAAATAGGTTTTCAAAATGTGGGGGATTAGATATAGACTAGAGGAAGTAATGGGGCAAGTAAGAATATAAAACAAGGTAATTGATTAAGAAAAAAGTGGTGACAAGATCATTAGAAAAGACTGTTGTTAAAATTATGGTAAAATTGAAACACAATTAAAAATAAATAAAATTAAGAGTCAGCACTTAGATATTTTTTCCTCTACTCCCTAAAATTTAATTTGCTCCAGCAAATCTGAAATTTCTTTTGTTTATTTTTTGTAATGTTTTTTTCTTTATTGATTACGGTGTTACATTTGTGTCCTTATTGCCCCATTGCCCCCCACAGCCCTACTCATGCCCTCACCCCCCTGTTGTCTATGAATTTCTAAAAAGGATAGGGCAGTAGATAGTCTTCTCTGATGACTCTTGCTCACCAGACAAACCCTACATTTCCAAATCACAGGAAAGGCCAGTAGCCTTGACTTAGCAAAGGAGTGTGTGTGTGTGTGTGTGTGTGTGTGTGTGTGTGTATGTGTGAGAAATATAGAGACACTATACTTGGCTGGTTATTATAGTAGTTCCTTCAACTGTTTATGTTCCAATTTTAGTTTATTTTTAATTTCTTTAAATTTGGAGCTTATTTTTTTCTAATTCATTATTTTTCATTTCTGTCCTAAAATTTGTCTTCTCCTTTAAAATAAAATCTCTATTTTTAAAATGTTTCTGGTTTTATGTTTTATATTATACCCTTACTTCAGTTTTTTACCTTTTATGGTTTTGTAAATTCAGTTAACATATATTTTATAGGTGGAATGGACTATATAGAAGCTATATAGTATAAACAAAAAATTGGCTCAGGGTTTCTGTCTTAAACAAGGGAAAGGCTGATAGTTCCATTTACCAACATACACATATTCCGATTTGTGAAAGTGGAAATTCTGGTGAGGAGTGTAAATCTGATGTTCTATATTAGAAACACAAACTTTGAGCCATCTTTAACACAATCAAGTGTAATATCAAGAAGGGAGGTGCACATTGAAATCTCGGGCTTTAGACTAAAACATAAATTTCAGAATAATCATCATTCTACATTATGCAATAAAATGCTTCAAAATACTGTTTCCTGTCAAATAAGTTTGTTTAAAGAATATTTCTCTAAGATACGACTTTGGGTACTTTGATGTCTCTGTTTTGTGAAATTGTCTTCTGTATTGTAGCATTTTTAGCACCCGTGGTCCCAGCGCACTAAATAGCAATCATGTCCATCCAGTTTGTGACCATGAAACATTCCCTGCACACACACATTTTCAGGTGCCCCTTAGAATGGGTTTCCTGCCCACTTCCAGCCCATGTGGGATGCAAATGATTCTTTAATACAAGACTTTGAAGGTTTAGTATAGTCGTCTGTACTATGAATTATCAAGAGGATGGCATATAGTTTGAATTTCCAAAATGTATCTATCCCTGCATACCTATTTTGTGGCATTCTACTGTAATCAACAGTTTGAGAAACACTGATTTATGCTGAAAACACGAAGCCCTCAAGAAGACAATAAGTTGGTTGTGCAGAGAACCCAGAATTACTTACTATTCAGTTTTGACTTGTTCTGGGATTTTATAATCATTCTTAAATATTAATGCAATCTATTATACTGTAAAACATGTAGAAAGTATGAAATATATGAATAAAAAAAGAAAATATTCTATAGCCCTCTCCGCTCCAACAATCTTACAATATAGAGATAATACTCTTAACAGTTTGATGTTGATTTTCCAGATATTTATAGAATTCTTTCTTTACCTGTTTTGAAATCAACCTTCCCACTTGGTTTTAAGAGATATGATGGCCTTTACTTCAGGCATCTCTCAGAACCTCTCAAGCATAGTCCCTAGTTGACTGACGGAAATCAAATGGCCTTAGATGAGAAAATGGGTCCTTGCCATCCCATTAACCACTCAACAGTAGTAACCAAAGCTCAGTTTAGAGCAACAAAACTTAGGGTGGATTTTCTGAAAAATACACAGTCCCTTTTTGTTGAATATTTAGTGTTATGATTAAGCCACTCTGAGAAAGTCACAGATCTCAATGATAATGGCCCCCTGTGGTGTGCGCCTATAGAGCTCTGGTTTAGCACAGTGCCCTCTACTTTTATAGAAGGAAATAGCCAAGGGAATTGTACATTCACTCTAAAAATGGCACTATTCACCACATTAAGACACATCATCTTCTTAAAAGAGGTTAAAGGATGAATTTTTTCCTTTGGATTCAGTCCAAAAACAGTGTGCTTCTCCTGACCAATTCAACCCTCTCCACCCTCCTCCCCATATTTGATTCTTACATTTCTGGAATGCTGATTTTATCTTACTTCCTATCTCTGATTTTACTTTGACCACAGTGCCTTACCCCTTTTGTCTTATTATTCTGTTGGTACACTTTGATGTTTTTTATTCATTTTTACATTTTCAAAACATTTTTTGAAACAAGCTTCATATACATCTGTGCATGCATATGTTTTGCTCTGGCTTGTAGTCATGAAGAAAATGTCAAAATATTTTTCCCTCTCTCTTCCTCTATGCACTCAACAGAATTTTAAGGATTTTAAATTTCAGTATAGTTTTCTGTGAACTTCCAATTTTGTTCAATTTAATACAAACTTCTGGTTTCCTATCATGTAAAAGACAATACAAATAAAAAGTAATTGAACTAACATTTATAGTCTAGTATTCCATTTGCTAATTTTAACCATAATTTATTCAACTGTATCTCTACATAAGACCTTGAGGTAAGGTAAACCTTAACCATTTTACAGAGCAGACTGGAGAGATTAAATGACTTGAAATTAAGATGCTTATAGACACATAGCTTTTCAGGTAAACTATGTTCAAGGCCCATACAAATATTTCTCTATAACTCACTGCAGTAAGTGGTAAAACCTGCTTCAAAGTGAGGGTATAAAGTGTTTAGTCATTTTAAACTATAATACATTGCCGAATAAAAGTGACTTAAAAGTAACACATTGAACTTCAAGTTGAAAGAATAAAGAAGAATTCACAAAAAGACAAATATTTAAGTTAAAACTTTACATATTTTGACAAGCAGACACAGAATAAGAAAAAATGGCCTCAGCAGAATAAATTGCATGAGCAAAAATGTAGAGGAGTTAAACACATGGTATTTTTTGTGAAAAAATTATTTACTTCCTTTGCCTTATACTTTGGATGCCTATAGAAAAGTCATAGGACTTAAGGATAAGATGGCAATGGGCTCTTTCTACCATTTTGAATGTCACATATTATCTTATTGCTACCATCAGGCAATGAATTCTGCCTCAGCTCTTGCTTCAGAAATTTCTGAGAGACTACAGAAAGGGATCTGAAAATAATTGAGACAACAAAGGCCATTTCTTGTTTGTGACTGAGAATTATAAAACAGTGCTGGGATTTATTACATTGAACTACTTTCAGGTAATAAACCAATTCTAAGGTGCTTCCTCTTTGATGGTGAGACAGCTATGTTCTTTTTGCCTTCTTGGTGCTTAAACCAGTCCTGGAAGAAGAACAACAGCCTTAGAGTCCTAGAAGTCAGCTCAGAAGGAAGGAGCAAATGGTCCCTGTGCAGCTTGACTTGGTCAATCATTTATCTTCTTACTAGAGGCCTGATGCACGAAATTTGTGCAAGAGTAGGCCTTCCTTCCCCTGACTGCCGGCACCAGCTCCCCTCGGGTACCCGGGACCCGGGCTTCCCTCGCATCCTCGGCTTCATCTGGAAGGTCGTCCTGAAGGACATCTGGTCTAATTAGCATATTATGCTTTTATTATTATAGATAAATCAGAGCAAACAATGGTGTTTTTAACAGTATTTTTGAGTGATGAATGGTTATGCTTAAGGTTCTGATGTGGTAGTGATATCATTGTATTTAACCCAGTTATTAATTAACTGGAAAGGAACAAAGGGAAGGGCAATATTATAGACACACCCAGTAAATTTTGAATGACATAGGGAAGGAGCTATTCGTCAGTCAAACCTGGACACAGGTCACCGGCCAGCGTAGGCATGGCCACTGCAAGCACAGGCAGATTTGAGATACATAAGCTCCTGAAGAAAGGAGTTCTCTCTCTTGCTCTTGCTGCTCCCACCTGACTCCTGGCTTGAGGGGCTCTTTCAGTCTGCACTCACTCACAGGGCCTCTAGCTGCACCACTGAATGGAAACTCTGGATACTGGCTTTGCTCTTAGCTCTGCTGAATCCCCAGTTGCACCTCTTCCAGGACTGGATTAAGGGAAATGGGATTTTTGAGACCCAGGTTTCTAATTCCACACAAATAAAGCTCTCTACCACGTCTCATCTTCCGGTGGGGGCCTCCAGAAATACTTATTCAAGCAGCACCCCAAGAACCCCCACTCCCACTAGTAAAGGAGAAGAGCAATACATGCAACTATCCGATAACAGGAGGAATATTTGAAATTTTGACCCATTGATAAAGAGGCTCTAAAACCACTTTGAGTCCCTACTAAGTCAACAATTAGACCACTTACCTCATCTCCATGCTACGGTTGCTCCCTAAGTACAAAGGAATAAAAGAAAACTGGGAACAGGGCTTAAAATAACACAAGGGAAGGTAGGACCAGGACCTTGGCTTACTCAGGCAGTGGTTCTCAACCTTCCTAATGCCGAGACCCTTTCATACAGTTCCTCATGTTGTGGTGACCCCCAACCATAAAATTATTTTTGTTGCTACTTCATAACTGTAATGTTGCTACTGTTATGAATCATAATGTAAATATCTGATATGCTATATGTGTTTTCATTGTTCGCGACCCACAGGTTGAGAACCACTGGCTTACAGTCTTCAGACTTCGGAGAACTTGCTTGTGCTCCCACAAACTCATCACACTGGCTGCCTCCCCGAGTTGAACCTTCACACACTGGCTTCAGGTTGGTTTCAGCCCAAAGGAGGCAGCAACAGACTAGATTACCAGGGGGCAGAGATGCTGGGGTGTTTCTATCTACCTGCTTTGCTGCTTCAATACTTCTCTTAGAGATGCTGTAGCCTCCTAAGAAAACGCCCCCTATTTCAGGACCAGCCTCTGCCTCATGGCTGCAGCTCTCCATGAACTCTGGGAATACCACTCCTACTTTACCCTTGACACCTAGTGATGGCACTGGCTTATGGCCACCTCAGTACATCCATGTCTATAACTAGCCCTTCGTTAAACACTCTTTATTTAAACCACTTGCATGAATTCTGTTCTTTGCCAGGACTCTAAAAATACAGGTAGAATAGTACTATCATTTCCAGCGTTTCGTACTCTAGTTGCTATCATTCACTTGATTAAATGTATTTGTGTTTTTGTATATATTTTCTCTAGGGTTTGTCTGTAGAGAGTTCTCAGTATATGTGTTAGCTGTTAATAAAAACTTAGTTTAATATAACTTTCCTCCCTTACAGGAGGCAGGAGGGAACTACGAGGAAAAAGTTTTACTCCAGATCAGTGGTTCTCCAAGAGTGGTCCCAAGACACCACTGTCAGCAGCATCTGGGAACTCGTTAGAAAAGCAAATTAATTCTCAGGCCCCCCGAAGACTTCCTGAATCAGAAACACTGAGGTGAGGCCAAGTAATCTTTGTTTCAAACGGTCTTCAGGCAATTCTGCTATATGCTGAAGTTTGAGAGCTACAATTAACAAATATAATCTATGTTCCTATAAATTAAAAATATTCACTCTCTCTTCGTTTCCTGCAAGCAAATACATTTAAAACATCTAGACATTAACTCTAACCTACCCTCTTGGTCTACCTTCCTTCTTTATCTATCAAAATTCTACTTGTTATTCAAAGTTGACATGAGTGGCTCTCAAAACCTTTTCTGCTTTTCAACAGTGAAAAGAATCTTTCTTTTTGTCTGGTATTTGCTTATGCTGCCTTCTAACTGCAATGTATTTAGTTTTCTTTAGCTTCGTTCGTTAGTCTTCACTTTGTTTTCTTAGTGTCTTCTAGATTATTACTGAGAGTAAAAATAATGCCTCAATATTCTTTGAATTCTTTATTCAAATTATAGAATATAGATGTCAGACATTATTCTAGCATTTCAGACTTATTAAAAATATCGATACTTGAAAGTGCACATTAAAATTCTCCCAATATAAAGTTCTTTGAAGAGATTTATAACATGTAATCAATATAAATAAAGGCTAGGGCATTAATGAAATTACAGTATTAAAACAAAATAAGGAGTTATGCAAAGGTAGGACACATTTTCTTTTACTCCAGTGCTTGACAATTACTTTATAAAAATAATAGTGTCTCAAAATCTAATGTATAAATATAGAAGTATGAAGTTATAACTGATTGAAGTGACAAAATTACTTAGCATCTGAAATATTTATAGTTCAGAAATAATCAGTGCTGGTTAGAACACATCATTTATCAAGATTAAATAATATCAGGAAAAAAAGATCTATGTAACACAAGAATGAATTTGTAGTAAGAGATAATTTTTTTACAGTACAGATTTGTAAATTTTAATGATTCATCTCATTTACATGATACTATATATTACCAAAATATATCTATGTTGTAATGTAATCATTTAAAAATAATGTTGTAAACAATCTGTGATATTTTAAATCTGTGCAGAATTTATGTAACTCCAAAGCAAGATTTAATTCTCAGAAAAACAAGTAATTTCCTAAAGAAAAAAAAATAGGGCTGAAATTATTCAAAACAGAGAAGTGGTCAAAAAAGATTTTAAAAGTTCTAGATTTTCTTTTTAATTAGTCAAACCGAACAACATAAAACTTAGGATATATATATTAGAGGCCCAGTGCATGAATTTTGGGACACCCTTTATATATATATATGTATATATATATATATATATATATATATATATATATATATATGAGGTTTGACATTTGTTATCTATTTTGCAGGTATTATTTCTAAATTACATAGAGTTTTTATTGAATAAACATTTGCAAATCTTTGTTACAAATCAGTAACCAGGAGGAATAAACACCTTAAAAATAAAATCCATTTATTATACGCAAATATTTATTTTCAAGCACGTGTCTTCCTGGTACTAGAGTAGGCCCAGTATATAACCACAGTTTAGGGGTAAAGTGCTCATCCATGTAGGACAAAAAGAATATTCTAGGGCACTGTCAGAGAAAGAATTTATTCCAAGATCACCTAATATACTTTACAGCTTAGGTTTGTAAAGTTATATGAAAATTAATTACACATTTGATGATAAAGTCAAGCTCACCCAGGCTAGTAAAATCTACAATAATCCAACTTTGCATACTATTTATAGGTGAAGTTTACAATAAAGAACCTCAGTGAAAGAGATGTGCTCCTTACTTTCCTCAGCAGAAACATATATTTACACTTCTGGTTTTGCCCATAAGCAAGGCAAATATTTATGAGATGCTGGTTAGTCAACAATCTGAAAATAACTAAACTTTCTGAGGACAGAAGGTGTGACCTTGGAGATAAAAGACAACTGCAATAAACAACTGAGCTAAACCTATAAAATCAAAGCAGTCATATGTCTATCAGAATAATGTGTAATCATGAAGTTGATTTTCAGGGTGAATTTATGTCTTTTCATCCAGCTTTTGCATTTTAAAGCTGATGAAAATATGCCTCAGAAAGGCATATTAATTAATTTCTTGCATATATTCCTTTTTTTTTTCAGAGAAGTTGGAACTTGAGGCTTTTATTTAAACTTTCTACCATTTAACATACCCAAAGACTAACAGTTTGAAACTTCTGAAAATTTTCTCCTACTTTGATTTTAATTTACCCAATCTGTTAGTTCTTTTCTTTCCTCAGTTCAGAAGGTCACTTCCTTCCCACAGAAATGCCTCCACAGCTCCTAGCTTCCAGGGTGGCATCGGCTCTGCCTTGCTTCCTGCCTAGAGCTGTGACATCTACATGTAGTTATTTGAATCTGAGTTAATTAAATTATAGTAAGATACAAAATGCAGTGCCTCAGTCACAATACCCACATTTCAAGTGCTCAATAGCTGTATATGGCTTTTGGCTCCTGTATTAGATGGAGTAAGTACAGGACATTTCCATTACTGCCACGTATTCAAGTAGACAATGTTGGTATCTCAATTTTTCAACTAATTTTGATACTTATTTATTTGGATTCTCTTAGCACATTGATAATGTAATGTGGTTTTCTGGATTTTTAAAAATTCATATAGTTCAATTTCCCATTCTGTCATTGTCTGTGTGTTCTCCAGTGTATTTCTCAGGAGGCTTAGTTTATGTGCCATGTTAAAAAAAACCAGGTAAAATAATAATAACAATTGTACCACATATAACTTGTGCATTCATCACCTTTTAATTGATTAAATTAATAGCCAAGAAATATTAATGGCAATAATATATAGCCCATCCTGCAGCAGGCAATGTATAAATCTATATAAAACAATCATATTTTAATGGTGAAAATATTTGCACATTGTTGGTGTGAATTCAATGTCCACTTTTCTCTGGTGCAGTGAACAAACATGGAGCTAGAGACCAATACACTGAAACAGAATGTATTGTGTGCTATGACTATGTTCACAAAAACCCTTTATGGCAGGTACAATTATTAGTTTTATTTTATATAATAGGAAACTGAGGCAAACAGATTAATAAACTTACCTAAGTTTGGACAACTATTAAGTAACAGGTTGGGGTGTACTAACCCTGCATTTTATGATTATTACTTCTGTGACTTTGGACAAATCAGGTATGCCCTTTAAGACTACACAACTGTTATTTATTTATTAACTTTTATTTATTTATTTATTTATTTATTTATTTATTTATTTAATCCTCACCCACCTGAGGATACATTTTTTCCATTGCTTTCTCAGAGAGAGTGGAAGGAGAGTGGGAGAGGACGAGGGGAGAGAGAGAGAAAGAAACATGGATGTGAGAGAGCCAAATTGACTGGTTGCCTTCTGCAGGTACCCCAGCCAGGGTTGGGAAGCCAACTGCAAACCAGGTATATGCCCTTGGCCTAGAATCGAACTCTTGACCCTTCTATATGCAAGCCAAACTCTCTAACCATTGAGAGATACTGGCCAGGGCAGGCACACACCTGTATTTAAAATGAGTATGATAACTTAGATGATTGTATAACATACAACTAACATGTAGAAGTTTTCCAAAAATATAAAAGTAGAGAACGCTTTCCCCTTGCTTCTCAAAGTATCTGGGTACATTCTCTCTAATCCTATATAACAAAAGCCTAATATGCTAAGTGTTGAGTCATCTGGTCAGCCATTCAGCCAATAAAAGTGTGATATGCTAAGGCCACTTAACTGCTTGCTATGATATGCACTGAACACCAGGGGGCAGATAGTCGACCAGTTGACCAGTCACTATGATGTGCACTGACCACCAGGGGCAGACCAGTAGGTTAGCTTGCTGCTGGGGTCTGGCTGTTTGGGACTGAGCGAGATGGGCCGAACATGCCCTGGAGCCCTCCTGTGGTTCCTCCTAAGCTGGCCAACCTCCTGCGTCCCTCCCCGGCCCCGATTGTGCACCAGTGTGGTCCCTCAGCCTGGCCTGTGCCCTTTCACAATCCAGGCTGATAGGCACCCCTTCCCCCTCGAGTGTACGAATTTTGTGCACTAGAACTCTAGTATCTAATATCTGCTTGTTTTAAAATAATGGTTGAGTCTCTCAGAGCATAGTCTTACCTTTGGTATATGATTTTCTTAACAAGTATCTTCAGCACTTTAGATACTGTTATGTTAAAGAAAACCCTATATGATAAAGATTCTACTAAAATTTGTGAGATGGATGAAATGAAAGTCTAAGCTAATATTTACTTTTTTGAGAGCATATATATGAATGTATTTAATGAAAAAAATAGAAAAACTATGACTAGTGGTTTTATGGTCATTCCATTTGCTTTATACTGTGAAGAATATCACTCTATATTCCTTTTCATGGACTTTTTCTGAATATATTTCTAGTGTATTTATGTACGATTTTTTCTAGTTTATATACTAAAATTAATTATGAAATTATCATATGATTATAACCAGTGGAGCTTCTAATACTGAGTAACTTCATTCTTCTCCTGGATTTTTATTTTTTGTTTGCTAGAGCTTATAATTGTCTCAAACACAGTATTAATATGTATTAAAGCTTCTAAATGATGTTTCTGCTACACTGTGATGTGAATGCAAAAGCATTCCCTCTGGTTATTGCTGCATCTGTCTCAAACAAACAATTTAATTTTTTCATATCCATGGGGAGCCATGCTCATAATATTCACCAGGTTTAGGGCTTCGAGCATGAATTTTCTCCTGGACACATGAATAATCAAGAAACTGTTAACAAGAACGAAAGAAACAAGTAGATTACTTTTGTGCAGTAGTGGAGAATTATGTGACCCAATAAGATTGTATCGCTAATATTAGTGCTCTCGTTTACTCAAAGTGTTATTTGTTTACAAGTTTGGTAATTATTACATATCATTGTATTCAGGTAATAAAAGTACTCTTTTTTTAATGCCTGATGAAATGGCATTAGGACATGCCCTTTGAGTCAATTTTTGCACCTGTAGTAAAGTGTGCTAATCTAGCAATATTTTCCCCCCTTAAACTCAATCATTTTAAAGGTAACACTTGTGTATACTACCAATAATTCTATTTTATCAACTCTGTACTGTAGCCAACTTAGGACTCCTAAGCATAAAGGCAGTATGTTTTATTCCTGATTAATGGAGAAGAAAAGCATTCCATGCTGATAAACATACCAAATATTTACTTCATTACCAAAATATAACATTATTATTAAATTGTAGGTTTGAAAATATATATGCAGTTGAATGTTTTTATTTAGTTATCTAAGTATGTGCAATTATAATGATAGGGTTTATTCTAATAAATCAATAGTGTTCTGCATCTGAATTTTTATATGTAATAGTTTTCTTTATGCACCCTTCTTTTTTCTTCTTCAAGTTATAACTAGAGTGAATAGAATTACAATGATTAAAATGTGGTGAACTCCAGCCAGGTGTCTTAGTTGGTTGAGTGTCATTCCATACACCAAAAGGTTGTGGGTTTGATACCCCATTGGGGCTCATATGGGAGACAACTGATCAATATTTCTCTCACACATAATTCAATGTTTCTTTTTCTCTCCCCCTTCCTCTCTCTCTCTCTCTCTCTCTCTCAAATAAATGAACATATCCTCAGTTGAGGATTTTAAAAATTAAAAAAAATACACACACACACACACAGACAGTCCTCGGGTTATGTCAGACTCAATGTACGTCGTTTTGTGGTTACGTCGCCATTTCCTATATATATATATATATATATATATATATATATATATATATATGTGTATATATAAAGTTCCATCATTTTGACGTATGTACATATGTGCTTTATGTTTTCTTTTTATTTACTGTATTACCACAAGTAAAGGTCAGGAATTGTTATCTTTCTTTTAAAATTTTTTTTTTTTTTTTTTTTTTTTTTTTTTACTGTTTCACTTCATTACTGCTATGTATGTGCTCCATGTGAGTGACGTAGGTGCTTATGTAGGTGGGTTCTGACTTTCGGGGAAAATTGCATTACGTTGTGCCATAGGAACAGATCTCAAGGACCTACTGTGTGTGTGTATGTGTGTGTGTGTATGTGTGTGTGTGTGTGTTTAAATAGAAGACATTCAACCTATACCTTACAATGCATTTGTTGCGTCTTCACAATTTTGGCTTGTATGGGGTTTTAACATATACATTAACTACTCCTGCCAGGACTCAACGTAATGTAAGCTCTGCTCCCCAAACAAAATTTACTCTGGGTCCCTTTAACCCAATCAGAACTCACAGGGCAATATGCCTCCACTGAAATGAAACACGCACCTTGATCAACCAGCACTAGCTAAATGAGAATGGTGTGCTTAGAGGGGAAAGGGAGAAAAATTCTAAATACTATAACTTTACCACATAAGATTATTCCACCTTTTAAAATAAAGCTGGAGGCTTTGAGCATGACAGGCAGCTCAAACTATGTATGTTACACCTGCAAAAGGCAGTTCATATGTTTAGCTACAAATGAGTCTTTTCAAATAGATATGATATTTCTCCCTCATGTTTCATTACATGCCCCAGCTGAGCTCCAACCTGCAGCCTAGGTATGTGCCTTTGGGAGTCAAAACTGCAACCTTGTTGGTGTACCAGAAGACAGAAGACGCTCCAAATGCTCCAACAAACTGAGCCACCCGGCTGGGGCTAAATAATGCATTTTTTAATCATAAATATATCTCATGCATATGTGGGACATACTTGAAAATGATACTTGTTGGTTATCTGAAGTTCAAATTTAATGTGAATATCATCTGTTTTATCTGTCAGCTTCCTCTAATCTTAGAACATTTTTACATGTGTGATTTTTACTAGCTTTGTTTAAATACTTATGAAATATCACTAAGAGAAAATAATATCTCAATCATAATTCTGTTTTTAAAATTGACAGAGTAATAAAAAGATTATATTTAATTTAAAACTACAATTTATCCACAGGCTTCATGCCAACCTTGGACTTTTCCTGGCAAAGTGGATGCCTCCAGTTTCCATCCTTATTGCCTAATAAGTCATACCTTTTATTAATACCTTTCGGCTAATGGTGTGCAAAAACATGACTTTTTCCTTTAAACAAGATTGTTTAAATCTTCTTAATAGCTTTTAAAACTTTACACTAAGCTATTACCTCAGAAAGTACTTCTAGAGTAAGTGCTAAAATGGTACATTGTGAAGTTTAATTGAAGAATAATCAAATTGGCTCGATCTACTATTCTGTGTATGTAAAACCAAAGATTGTATTTTCTTATTGCAAAGGGGTGAGAAAACTCCTAATGGATTTGGAACATCTCATGATTTAAATTGCAAATCACATATTTCAAAGTTTATTTAGTACCATGACAGACCACAAGACCATGAATATTACCAGGACAGTCAGAAAATCCTATATAATAAAAGCCCAGCAACGGAAATAGCAGAACGACCAGAATGACCAGAGATCAGAATGAGCATGGCCCCTTGCCGCAGCCAGCCCCTCCCCACAGCAGGGATCCCCACCCCAATCAGGGGCGGGGCTGGCCTGCAAAATACCTGCAGCCCCTCGCCCTGGCCGGCCAAACCCCCAGTAGGTACCCCAACCCTGACTGGGGGCAGGGTCGTCCTGCAAACTGGTCCCCTTACCCCAACCAGCCCCACACCCCAGCAGGAACCCCCACCCCAATCCAAGGCCCCCGGCAGGGCAGGCCAGCTGGCCCCCAGCTGTACACCAGGCCTCTATCTTATATAATAAAAGGGTAATATGAAAATTAACCCTAAGGGCAGAATGACCAGAATGCCTGCTCTACCAGTCACTATGAGGTGCACTGACCACCTCTCGGCTCCTTTCCCTGGCCGGCAGTCTCTGATCGCCCAATGGCCAACTTCTCCGTTCCTCTCCCTGGCCAGCAGGCTCCGATCACCTGATGACGAATAGGGAACAGGGGGTGGGTTTCAGCGGGGGATGGGGCTAGCTGCTGGCAGCCGGAAAGATGGCCCTGATTGCAGGCCAGGCCTAGGGACCATACCTGCACACGAATCTTGTGCACTGGGCCTCTAGTAGTTTCATAAAATGTTGAAAATTAACTGACACTTAGATAAACAGCAAAGGTATTTTCAAAAAATGATTTAAAACATGACCTTCAACTTCAATTCCTTGTTTAACATTCATTGAGGTCATTTAATACTTAAGCTTACTTTACCATTCTCGGTAAGGAGAAATTATAGGTAACCTGAAGTGGATAGGGGTAAGATGAGTAAAAAAAGTGGAAAATAGTGGATAGGGGGAAGAC
Organism: Myotis yumanensis; assembly: GCF_028538775.1. NCBI lineage: Eukaryota > Metazoa > Chordata > Mammalia > Chiroptera > Vespertilionidae > Myotis > Myotis yumanensis. Next base: position 179,519,361 of record NW_027223752.1, read on the forward strand.
GATAGTAAAAAAAAAAGAAGAAGAAGAAAAAGAGAGAAATAGCAAAATTTATGATGTCCTATCACTTTATATTTATGTATTATGAAGCATAAAAAAGCTTAAGGTCTATATACATCAAATTTAGCAAATGATGCTCTAAGAAATGCTTATGTCACAATCCCATCTTCTGCCTAATCTGTGAACACCCCACAATGCAAATGTGTTTGGCCTTCCAGAGGAAATTTATGTGAGGATAACAAGTAGACTATAGAAAGCTGAAGCACACGCTTGGTGCATGGAAATTGCCTCGGCAAAGGAACCTGTCATGTATACATTGTTCACATCACTGCTCCTGGCATGGTCCTCAACGAGCCCATGTGGGCTCCTAGAATGACAAAAGCTGTGAGTTAAAAATGAACCGAAAAACAATCAAAATAAAAAACCACACACACACACACACACACACACACACGCACACGCACACGCACATGCACATATATATGCACATGCACACGTTCAACTTAAAAACTGAAAGGAGCTGATTTAATATAAACAGTGAGCTGCCAGGAGCAGAAAGTATGTAGAGTTTGGGGTCCTGCAGTAACAGTATAACAGGACGGTCAGGACAAAGAATTGTCCCTTTTGTACCTCAGAGTACTGAGCGTTTCTGGTGTCATAATTATGTTTGCAAAACACCCTCTGTCTTTGGCACTGTGTGCTAGTTCTTGCAGAAGGGAGATTTCAGAGAGGCCACAGAATGCCTTGTATTGTCAGGACATCCTACAGGCATCAGTCAGTGGCAGCAGCAATGGCAGGACAGGTATGCGCCTTCACGGGGCTTCCTGACCCGCCAGGGTTTTTGAAGCCTCAGAACCTTACATCATCACAAAGTACTTCATCACAAAGAGCAGAAACTGAAGAATGAATGACTGGAGAGTGGAAAACGCTACATCTATTTCTCAGCTTATAGGAGAGTCTCCCTGAAGACTCTCAGAAATAAGAACGTGGCTCTTGAAGAGCTGAAGGCCTCATAAAAGTTGTTGAGGGACAGCTAGGGGAACACTTTTTCTTCCACTATTAGTCTAAGTTTCTATTTTTTAAACTCCCAGCTTGACACCACAGAAAATGCAGATTATATAAAACAAATATGTTCTGAAAAACATTTGTGTCTATTAGCTCAAAGCTGTAAAATATTCAGAATGCACATGCTCCTGCAATTTTTTTTTACTTTTTAAAAAAAATGTATACAGTTGTAACAGCTAGATAGCAACGTTCCATCTTTAAAATTTTTGTTCATTCAAATATGTGTTAAATATGATTTCTTTGTAAACTATTGCACTGACAAATAAAAATACACTTGTGTTCTTTTAACATGAACATTCTTATGTTTGCGTAGTAATTTAAACAAAAGAGAATTACTAATAAATAAGTAATAAGTGTCTACAAGTTTGCATTATATCTCTAAATGTAAATAAAAATAAGAAGCACAACTCACATTATTTGAATATATTAGCCTTATTTTTGATAACAGTATTGAAATGTCAGTTATCTCATTGATTTTCTTTCTAGCCTTGATTATCTCAGTCCACTGAACAATATTTAAAATTAAAGAAACTTCCTTTGTACGAATTTTGACAGGGATTAACAAACATAGGATTTTCGTATTTACAGTTTTTAGAGAGTTTGACTAATAAAAGGAAAAACTTTCTTTAAGTTCTTAATAGAGTTCCTATCTATATCTTAAATCAGTACTTCTCAGATGATCTATAGTGACCATTTTTAAACACTTTTCAATCTGTCACAGACCAATGTTTTGGAAAACAGGATATGAATCATATGTAGAAATGAAATTAAAAACAAAATATATAAAATGGAAACTCCTCCTTTTTTCTATTAGATTTAACAGACATAAAATTAATCTTCAAATTTCTATAAAAGTTTATACTTTCAGCTTCCAGACTTATTTTGTAACAGCAATAAACATTTTGTGGATCACACTTTGAGAAGTATTGGATTAATTGACCAAATTTATATTGATTTTGAGAGTATTCATAATTACAAGATATAGAAAAATGTAACTATTTTAAATATGCCTGTATGTTCTGTTTCTGTCTATATCTGTGTGTTCGCACATTTTAACTGAAACCAAATTAATGATTCACATTATTAGATCTTTAAAAACCCAGTCCACTTTGAAGTTTGCCTTAAAAAATGTTGTCATTGCTCCCGCCACTTTAGATATCTCATGATGGTGCATTTGTGGTTACTGGCTTAGAGAAGACTTATTGTACGTAATATTATCCTGTATCTTTTACAGTTTCTGGGTCACAATAAATGTTAATACATAAATGTTGATTAACTGAATCATTCTGCATAAGCTGTATTAAACTAGGAGGAAATAATAAAATGCTTCTAAGAAAAAGATGCAAAAATGTGTTTCTGAATAAAAAAGGAAGAATAATGTTTTGACTCATCTTGTTTTTCCCAAAAATATGTACACTAAACAATTCGGTTGCAAATTAAATTTTGTCATTGTAAATTATTTTTTATTAGAATTAGCATATTAAATGAGTTTGAAATGTTTATGATTTATATATCAACCTAAGACTAGTGACTGCATTTTCTCCATGTCTGTCACTTCGAATATTGGCTATATAAACATAATCTGTTGCAGTGGTTTTCACTTTTTATCACATGCACTATTTCATGTACAACAGCTTTGCAGGCTCTTCGCACAATGTGTGCCATGATTTCTCCTTTCTTCTAACAGTGACTTGGAAGTCATTCCGGAAGAAAGGAAGAGAGGAAAAGAAAAGAGGCAAAGCTAGAGATCTGAGTAAAAATATGATGAGAAGTTTTTAAATTGTCTTATGAGTTTAAAAGCAAATCTTGCCAATTCATCCTTACACTCATATAGACATTGCAATTTAAAACACAGCTACTTCCTTTTGTCATATCTCTTAATGGGAAGGTGGTCCCCGTAAGAACATTTTTTTAAAGATACTAACTTTAAAGTAGCTCATCTATTTAAAGATAGAAAGAAACATAGCAAAGGTTTGGGTTACCTATAACCACAAGTGGTTTAAGCTTTCCATATGGTACAGTATGTAACAGATCACATTTAAATAAGGATCAAGATCCTTGAGTTTTAATTTCCAAGTAGAGGGGAAGAAAGAACAAGCAGAAATAAAGAAAACATAAGCACCTTAGATACTTTTTCTAATGACAAATTGGAAAATAGACATGATCTAAAAACAGATATATTTGGTTATATACACAAACTCCAGACTCCCTGGTATTATTGTTTTTTGTAAAGTTGTCAAGGTATGTGCTTTTAAAGACTGATATGTTTATTAAAGTAATTTATCAGTAATTAGAGAATCATGATCAAAAGCTACATATCCTTTAAGAAAGAAATGTATACAACTTTGCAAGGTGTGTGGTTCGATAGCAACAGCCACAGTATCAAAATTATATTACTTCTAGTTATACATGCAAATTTAAATTTGAACTCCAAATAGAGCTATAATTATTATCTTAAGTAAGCATTTATTTTCCAAGTGAATCTTTTTTTTATCTTGATTTTATTAGTTGTTTTTTCTCCCTAAAGAGATTGTAGGTACATTATATTTTTCATTCTTGATAAACAGTAACTCTGATGATCTTTTCTTCAATTAAAACTGGTGGTGATTTCTATTTTAAAAAACTACCAGTAGTTTGAAATTATATATATTTTTTCTTCTTTGAAGGCTATTGGGTAAATATACCTTTTTTTTCACATCTGTCCATAATGGAGAGCAAGCTTAAAGAAATAGCAGTGTGTGATGACAAAGATTTACTTATTTACTTTTGGGCAAAACCATTATGCTGTCTAAAGCTAGTCTGGCATGTACTGCGCTCTACAGATCCCATTCATCAATGACTTCTGTGGCATTTCAGGGGGGATTTTCATGTAATTTACTTCTAAAGTCCGTGTAATAAGCCTCTTCTGAGTGAGGTACATAACATGATTATTCATCATTATTGATTATTCTCCCTAGTGGTAAGCAACAGATGCAAATATGCCTATGGAAGAGAAGGAAGGGTCGGTACACGAATGATTAAACATAACTGAAGGCACAGGTTTGCCTTTTTAGTCCTTTGAGTCATCATGTGGACTTTCAAAAACCAGCACAAAGCTGAAACTATCGCCTTCTAATTCTTGATGTTAATGAAATTTCATAGCCACTAAGGCAAACTCTAAAGAGGAATTCTCTTATTAATAAGCTAAAATCATTTGTGTTTTTAGACTCAGTAAGGCATAATTATGTCTTTTGTATTAAAAAAATGAAATAGTAAAAGGAAATTCTAAATGGTTTTACATAAAACCCATGAATATTAAATTTGCAATTGGGAGCTAGCCAAAATGGAGCATTTTGAGTTAGAAACTCAGTCTAAAATATATTTTAAAAATCAATTTATAAAAATATTTATTTATAGTTACAAGCAAATACCTTGTTTTAAAAATGGGAAAGGGTATTGAGAGGAATTATCTTAAAATATCCACAGTGAGAGATAAGCAAATTTTGAATAGTAAACATAGAAAGATAGATTATGTACCATTTTTGGACTCAGCATTCTAGTCATTCATTAATAACCATTTATTGAGAGGCTGTGTCAGACACTGTACTTCCTGCTGTGGTTCTCAACCTTCTGGCCCTTTAAATACAGTTCCTCATGTTGTGACCCAACCATAAAATTATTTTCGTTGCTACTTCATAATTGTAATGTTGCTCCTGTTATGAATTGTAATGTAAATATCTGACATGCAGGATGGTCTTAGGAGACCCTGTGAAAGGGTCTTTTGACCGCCAAAGGGGGGTCGCAAGGTAGACTTGATCTGTGCTCTCACACAGACCAGTATGGGAGGAAAAGTTAGTCATCAGTCATTATCACAATAATATGGGGTGAGGAAAATCATAGGGGAAGGATAGAATGCTTTAAGAACAGAGAATGGGGCATTCAACAATATCTCAGAAATCAAGGAGATCTGAAGGAAGTAAATGTACAACGGCAGGTTAAGTAAGGATTGGCCCAGGGAAAGATAGGGCTTAGGAGGTAAGGCACCAGACAGAGGAGCAGGCAGCATGAGTCAAGACTCAGAAGCCTGAGATACTGTGGTACTAAATCTAAGAATAATCAGTAAATTAAAAGCTTAGCATACTATAGAGGTGTGGCAAGAAATGAAGCCAAAGAAGTGGACAGATGCCAGATTATGAAGGACTTGCTAAGGACAAAGATTCTTACCCTAAGAGTAATGGAAAGTGATTAAGGGCTTTAAACTAGGGAATAATCTGATCAAGCATATGTTTTAATAAGATGACTCTATCAGTGGAAGACACTAGAGCAGTGGTTCTCAACCTTGGCTGCACATTAGAATCACCTGGGAATCTTTTTAAAATCCTGATTTCTGGGCCTCATCCTCTGGAAATTCTGTTTTTTTGTTATGGGGTGGGCCACAACACAGTTTAAACAGACCAAGATGTCAGATGTACAGTGTTCAGACTGAATCTAGAAAGATGCACATCTAATGTGCAGCCAAGGTTGAGAACCATTGAACTAGAGAATGACATCAAGATTGAAGTTGAAGAGATAATTCAGGAAGCCAGTAATTCAAATGAGAGATAAGGATGACCTGTATATCTGAAGATAAAATCAACAAGAGTTGATAATTGATATGAAGCAAGGAATGAAGAGGAGGGAGTGAGAGAGTTAACTTGAAACGCAGGTAGACTAGTCAGGGGTCCAGTGGGAGACACGTCAGTTTGAGCCAGTGTGACCACAGGAACCAACCAAGCAGAAATAATAAAATGTTTCTGGACTCAAAGCAGGAGGCATGTGAAAAAAAGGGAGGGCCTGCAGTCACAAGGTGTACAAACGCATAGAAACGGAGAAAGTTCAGCACAGGAACAGAGAAAGAACACATAGAAACAGGGAAAGTTCAGGTCCGTTGCTGGGCACAAACAACTGAGGGAATCCATCAGGTGACGACAGAGGTAGATTTAGAAGCAGGCTTGAAGCAAATATATACCCCTGGACTACAAGGCTTTAATGGGCAACCCATTCTTTGGGCCCCTCACCACTGGGGAGTCTGAATCTGCTTGTAATAAATTTTCCACACTTTTGCTTAAATCTTCTGGTCTGTGGAGTTCATTCTTTGGCATCGCGAGACACAACCCTTGGCTCACCGTTATGGTTATCAGGAAGACACCCACTTTCTGGCTTTACTGGTCCTATTTGATAAGGAAGAAAATACTATAGAAAGTATAGTTTTGTTTGGGGGAAGATGTGTTTAGTTTAAACTATGCTAGGCATGAGGAAAGCAAGTGTGAGGTCCGTGCTAGAGGGCTGAGCTGAAGAAATGAATGGAAGCATGGTGAGAAATATTAATTTGTAACTAAAACCATGGTTGTGAATGAGATTGCCCAGGGAAAAAACACAGAGTTACTTGATAGCTCTATATGTTTTATGTACCAGGGACTTCTCTAGTATCTAAATAAGACTAATAATTTCCTCTCCCTCCCATCCAAATAATGAGGCATCCCTTTAACTATAATAATTTCTTTATCTTACAGGAAAAGGCTTCAGTCCTGAGGAGTGTCTCCAGTAGTTAACAACCTGAAGGTTCATTCCCATCTCATAGAATGATGAAAATCAATTTTGACAATGCCTGTGTGTAAATTTGCTCTGTGATGTGTAAAACACAATAAAATGGAAAGTTAATATACCAAATGGTAGAACCATACTTTCCACTGAAGACTAAATAGGCACAACAATGATGGAATGCTATCAGTATTCCACCCTCTCGCCTGGCAGAGAACCGGCCCTTCGCAGTGTCGGGCACTCATCTGGTGGAAGGACAGCTGGTGCCGACTCTATGGGCATCAGTTGAGGCTGAGTGGCTTCCAGGGCTATTGACTTGAAAGGTAGAAAAAGGTGGTCAGGAAAATTATGCCCCAGGGCAATTCCAGAGTCTAAACAGACCAAGATGTCAGATGTACAATGTTCAGACTGAATCTAGAAAGAAGGACCCAGGACCACACTCTCCCTATTCACTTCATGCTTTTCTCTCGAGGTCCTGATGGTGAAGAACAGTGTAAGTGCGCTGCCATGCATTCCCACCTGTGCTAATACAGAATACAGGCCGAGACCTGAAACACTGTCTCTGTGATCGTGTTTCATCAACCAGAATAAGGCTGTGAAAAACTTTGCGATAATACCTACTGCTGGATGAATAAATCACTCAGAAATACATGAAATGGCCGTAACCGGTTTGGCTCAGTGGATAGAGCATCGGCCTGCAGACTGAAAGGTCCCAGGTTCGATTCCGGTCAAGGGCATGTACCTTGGTTGCGGGCACATCCCCAGTAGGATGTGTGCAGGAGGCAGCTGATAGATGTTTCTCTCTCATCGATGTTTGTAACTCTCTATCCCTCTCCCTTCCTCTCTGTTAAAAAAAAATAATAAAATATATTAAAAAAAAGAAATACATGAAATGTAAATACCAAAGACAAAATATTCATGAGCAAATCATGCAATGTTTAAACATGAAATCTAGGAATATTAGAGAAGCGTTCACAAGTAGAGGTTCTGAGTATTTGGCTACTACAGACGTATTTGATTAAGATTATAGTTATCTAACACCTGTTAGCTTGGCAGCTCCGTGTCAAAAAGGAAATCACATATTCTGATGCCTGTTTTGAAAGATTCCTGAGTCTAATACAACTTTACGTTTAATTTGCCAGGCACGGAGAACTTAGGAAAGTAATAACACAGATCAAAAGATTTTGTGTATACACACTTGACTGCATTATGGAAAAGTTGAAATTAGTTCATTACTGTGTATTAATTTTTTACCTTTATGCTAAAAAGGCTATTTTTAAACAATGGTTTAAAGTCAGTATTGCAACATTATGTTAAAGTTGCAAAATGACATAGAATTGTGCAAAATGACCAGTGTCCATAAAATTAATATTCTGTAAGCGAGAACCTTAATAAAATTAGATTGGTGGACATAAGTATTTTAGTAGATATTAAGTTATATGATTAGATTGATTTTTTAAAAAATTAAAATTATATTCACAAATTAATATTTCTCATACTATCAGAAAAGATTCCTGGCATTTGCTATTGAGAATCACATGTTCAAATACTCTTCAGACATCTTGGCCTCTATCTTTATGGAAAGTGGAATGAATTATTTTTTCAATATGTTTTTACTGATTTTTTTTATAGAGAGGAAGGAGATAGAGATACAGAAACATCAATGAGAGAGGAACTTCATAGATCAGCTGCCTCCTGCACGCCCCCCCTTCCCCTTACTGGGGATTGAGCCCACAACCTGTGCATGTGTCCTGACTGGGAATCGAACCAGCCACCTCCTGGTTATTGGGCCAATGCTCAATTGCTGAGTCATACTGGCCAGGCTGGATAGAGTTCATCATTATTTTCATTGGGAAGTTTAGGAAACTGAAAATATGTAAACTCTCATTATTCAGGAAGTACATTAAATGGACAATAAAAGAAAAACACAACTACACATTACATTTTGCATCTTTAGCACTATACAAAGGAAATAAATCTATTTATTATACTCCTAAATGTTTAGTAAAAAAATATTACAACTACATATTTTAAAACAGCTTTAAAAATGTAACCTCATTTATATACTTCTGATCTATTATTCCCAAAAAAAGTTGCTTGAAAAAATTTTCACACCATAGTGGCAACTTAATCAGCCTCACACTAAACTACTGTTAATACCATAACTGATGCAATTTTTGAAATAATGTTATGAGGTTAAGAACGTAGTCCTATAAACATAAAAGCTAACCAATCACAAAATTATTGAAGCCAGAAACTTGATGTTAGTACTAGCAGATGTCAAAACTTTGCGAGGTCTCAAGCTACATGTATTACTCACTGACATTCTCAGCAGGGTCCATAATCTCTGTTCCGTATATCATCCCAGCAATCACTAGCACTGGCTGTCAGCCAATTCAGTTATGTCAAATGCAAATATTCCATAATAATAACTTGTTTTAAATAAAATTAATGGGGGGGAAATGAAGGTAAATTAAGAATTTTGATTATTGAGGCTAATTTTAGACCAAAAGCAAAGGACCAGCGCTTACTGTTCTGATTACCTTATCTTTAGGAATGTTCCATTGAGCCAGGGACCACTGCCTGCCATTACGCCGGCTGCATCTTGCACATCTCTGAGGAAATCATCCTGAAGGTGTGCAGCACACCAGTACCACCGGGTGCAATGAGTGCTGCTAACTCTAACGTAGTATAATAAATGTATCTACTTTGTGAGAGCTTTCAGAATTGTGTCTGTATCCAATGCCAAGCATAATATAGATGATTTGTGATTTGAAAAGACATAAGTAGCTAAAGCCCATGGAAACAGATTAAAATTTGAAAAAAAGAGAATTCCAAGAAATTGTTCACTTGTCCTTATTTTAGTCATGATTTGTATTGCCATAAGAAAACCAGAAGGGATAGTAAATCTTGCTGTATAAACATCCTCAACATCAATAATAATAAAAGATCCCTTAAAAATTGAAAAATCTGCCCCACATTACTGTATGGCAACAAGGAGCAGAAGCCAATTCTTTGGTTCTATTTTGTATTTAGTCTGGGGGGAAAACTGGGAAAAAAATGTCATATATTTCATGTTGATTTTCAGTTCCATATCACCTCCTCTGTGAAGACTTGGTCCCTCAACAGAGCTTATGTGTCTGTTACAGGATTTATGACTGTGTTAGAGCTATTTGGACAGGTGTTTGTCTCCATGAATTGAATGCTGATTCTTCTAAGTCTCAGACTGGCTTTTATTCATCTTGATATGCCCACTAGCTACTACAATGTTTTAAGAAAGTCTAGGAATAAAATAATACCTGGAGAATGAAGACGAAAAGGAATAGTTTATAGATGTGCTTTTGAAGGACTCTTTTTAGAAAGCTTATTTTATTTGTTATCATATACAATGATATCATAATCATTTTTACTAGAGAGTGATAATTTTATTCATTTATATGATCAACAAATATTTATCGCATATCCATTATGTGCCAGTCCCTGGGTCTAAGCCCTGAGATAAAGAGTACAAGAAAGTATATTAGAATTCTGCCACAATACAGCTTAAGATATTAATATAAAACATATATTAAAAACCCAAGTAAAATACAATATTTTGATTCCTGTAATACTGATAGTACAGGGTACTATTAGAGAAAGTGCTATAACAGGTGCTATTTAGCAGGAAGAACTATTCTAGAGTATGAAAGTCTCCTGAAGAATTTAGTTTAAAATTGAGATACAGAATATAAGATTTTTGTCAAAAAAGGAGGGGCAGAAGGGAAAGAATATTTTATAAAATACTAAATTTATATTTGTGAATGCAAATGTTTCACAAGCTGACTTAGATTTTAAAATATAACGTATACATAATACTACTTTATAAAAATTTGTTTATTTTCAGAATTAACAATATATTTTAATGGATTATATCCTGTAATTCCATGAAAAATTGTCCTGAAAATTTCAACAGCTCTAAGAATTAGCAAGAATAATTTACTAAATCAGAAGCCTTATGGCTCACCAAAATAAGTAACTTTTGCTCTATAAAACACCGTGTAAAGAGATTAAAAGACAAGCTGCAGACTGAAAGGAGAGATTTTCAAACCACATAGCAGATTAAGGGCTTCTATTGAGAATATATAAAGAACACTCAAAACTCAATACTAAAAACCCCCCACAAATAATCAAGTTAGAAATGGGCAAAAGATTAACAGACATTTTACCAAAGAAGATATGTCAACTGCAAATAAGCACATGATAAAATGTTCAACATTAACCATCCAGGGAATGTAAATAAAAACCACATTGAGGTATTACTAAATACATACCAGGAAGGATAAAATAAAAACTAGTGGCAACACCTAATGCTGGCTGGTAAAAATGCAGAGAACCTGGGCCATTCATATATTGGAAGTGATGTCACTCTGGAAGGGTAATGTCACTCTGAAAAATTTGGCAATTTCTCATAAAATTAAACATATACTGACCATATGTGGTAGGCAAAAATAATGCTAACCTGCTCCTTCCCCAATAAAAAAATTCATAGGTTCACCCTTGCTGGTTTGGCTCAGTGGGTAGAGTGTCAGACTGCAGACTGAAGGGTCCTGGGTTCAACTCTGGTCAAGGGCATATGCCCAGGCTGTGGGCTCAATCCCTGGTAGGGGTGTGCAGGAGGCAGCCAATCAATGATTCTCTCTCATCATTGATGTTTCTATTTTTCTTTCCCTCTCCCTTCCTCTCTGAAATCAATAAAGTTATACTTTTTTAAAAAAATTCACAGGTTCTGGGTATTAGGTTATAGGTATATGTTACTAGTCAAAAGAGACTTTGCAGAGCTGATTAAATTTAGGGTCTTGAAATGAAAAGATTGAGTTAGATTATCCAGCTGAGTCCATTCTATGCACAAAGATCCTTAAAGGAAAGAGGAAAGCAAGACAGTCAAGAGTGAGAGAAACAGATGTGATAACAGAAACAGAGAAATAAAGAGAAAAGAGGGAGAAAGAGACTTGAAGATGTTATGCTGCTGGCTTTAAAGATGGGGTTAGCCGGGGAGGGGGCGGGGGAAAGGGGTGGGTAATCAAGGAAAATAAACAGCTTCTAGAATTTGGAAAAGTTGGGAAGGCGATTATTCACTAGGCAGCGGTTCTCAACCTGTGGGTCGCGGCCCCTTTGGTGGTCAAACGACCCTTTCACAGGGGTCGCCTAAGACCATCCTGCATATCAGATATTTACATTACTATACATAACAGTAGCAACATTACAGTTATGAAGTAGCAACGAAAATAATTTTATGGTTGGGTCACAACATGAGGAACTGTATTTAAAGGGCCAGAAGGTTGAGAACCACTGTGTGACTAGAGCTTCCAGACGGAACACTGTCCTGCACTCCCCTTGACTTTGGCCAGTGAGATTTTGAACCTCTAGTGTAAAATAACAAATTTTCTATTGTTTAATCCACTAAATTCATTGTAATGTATTGTATTAGCAAAAATAAACTAATATTCAGGACAACCCAGTAATTATACTGTTGTTTATTCTAGAAAAATTAAACAAGTTCACACAGAAACTTGTGCATAATTTTTACATAAGCTTTACTCATTTTCAACTAGAGACAGCCAAAATGTCCTTCATGGGTAAATGGTTATAAACAAATTGTGGTACACGACTATCATGGAATACGACTCTATAATGAAAGGAACAAATTAATGACAAAATCAATTTGTTTTTTCTTCATAGGATTATACTGAGTAATAATGCTAATTTTAGAAGATTATATAAAGCATGATTTCATTTATATAACATTTTTGAAATGTCAAAATTTTAGAATGGAGAACACAGTGTTTGCCATTGGTCTGGGATGGTAGTGATACCGAATTTTTGGACTGGAACTTGGATTCTTTGTCTGCTGGAGTTGAACGAATCCACAGACAGAAAGTAGTATAGCAAAGGTGGGGATTTGTTGAAGAACAAGAACAGACTCCCACATGGGGAGAGGGAAAGAGTCCTACAGAACTGACTCCCATGTAGGGAGGGGGAAGAGTCCCACTGAGTTCCTGTTTCCATGGTTTATAAAGGCTGCAGATCCTGTGTCCTGATATCCCCTGATTGGTCAATATTCCCATTCAAATTGGTTACTATAATGATTCCTAAGGCCCTCCTTGTAGTCCTTCCATTACTCTGGGCTTCCTTCTTTTCCATTTATTTTGTAAATAGAGACCTTTCTTGGCTACTTCCAGTTCCCTTGTCTTATGGAAATATACCTGTTGCTGCCTCCTTGTCTTAAGGAGATGTAACTGCACCTGGCTTCCTTGTGTACCTTCTCCCTGTCTGTAGCCCTGTGTTTTTCCATGGACCCCAATTCTAAAAAATCCCTAAGCCTGTCTATGCTCCCCCAAAATTCCTGCTTAAGTAGGGGAGGGGAAGTTAGTATGAAATTTGGTGGTAAGACTTTGGTAAATCAGTAAGAGGAATTCGACTGGTAGAATGAAGTTTTAGGCTAACGGTGAAAGTGTTTGAATTCTCCCTTGAGTATTCAATTAGAGTCCAAAATAGTCACATTGCTAGTTGTACTGATTCAACCTGTTTTTATTTTCTTCTTTAAGATAAGGTCCTCTGATACATGTAAATGAGTGAAAAGCCTTCAGAAATAAGAAACAAATTGAAATATCATCTACTTGCCTATTAATGAAGCAGCTATTTTAGGAAGTTAATATTTAAATTATGTAACTCAGCAAATTTGTTAAGATACCCTGAAATGGTCACAACTAATTTTCTGTATGAGCTTATGGAAAAAAAAAAAAGTTGGAGAGTCCCTGATTAAAAACATTATTCATTACAATGACTTATATCTAATGCCTACCTTTCTAAGATACACATCTGCAAAACATGTTTGTCATGTTACCAGAAAATATATTAGTGCATATGCTCATCATATGCACTAATTGGCATGACATATGCAGATGAAAATAAAATCTTATTTAATCTTAAACAAATTCCCACTTGAATATTATTTTTTTCTTGTTGATAGAATTGTTGGAATTTCTAAAAGATAATTTCAATTACAATGATTTTGACCATGCATCTAAATTTAAATTTTGATTTCAAAAAGACTCAAAATCTGAACAAATTAAAAATGATACACAGAGGAAATACACTATACATGAATGTTGTTAAATTGATTTTACATTTTAAATGTAAGAAAAAAGTATCAGAAAAATGTATCATCTTAAGAGTCAGATAATAAGAGGTTACAAATCAACTCAGGATCTTTTATGAGTCTAATAACATGCTACTGGTGAAATGGAGGACATATAGTATAATTTGATTACTTGAATGGCAACACAATAACACAGTATTTCTTAATTATGGTATTATGCTATGCATTTTGGTTTGAGTTTATATTCATAAATAGTAATATAACTTTAAACAATTTTATAATAATAACTCTAATTATGTTCTAAATGTTGGCTGTGAGTAGAAAGTAATCTCAGCTTAATTAGCTGCATACTTATATATGCTAAATTAGAGCTACATAACAAGATAAAAACCTTTAAATTATATAGTGGGGAAAAAAATTTCCAAACATAATTACCAGACTCTCTACAGGAAGATATAATTACTATGGGCTAAATTCTTTCTTCGGCTTCATTTTTGCATCTCCCACAGAAGCCAAAATATGCAAACTGCATTCATATCTCCAGATTCAATATCAATTTACTGGGAATTCTTCTGGGCAATGTCCAAAAACTAATGGAGGATATACTGAGAAACCTTAAAGTAAACATTTTTCACCTATCTATAATAATATAAATATAATACGCTAATTAGACCGGATGTCCTTCCTTCTGGACAAAGCTGCAGCCCGTGGGGGCCGGGGCAGATGCAGCAGAGGCCCCCAAACATGGAGGGACAAATTTCGTGCATCGGCCTCTAGTTTATAATAAAACCAACTTAAGATACCATTCATTCTTTTTAGAAGCAGTAATCTGGAATGTTTTATGCTGATCATGATTTCCCAATCAACTCACTGTCTGCTCTTGAAGAACTTATTTAATTAGCTTACGTCTAACTTTATGCACCTCTGAAATGGAGATAATAAATATTCACTTATCTCATGGGATGTTTAGGAAATTCATGACTGTAAAATGCAAAGAGATTTATGGATAACAGTTATAGATCAAAGTGCAGAATGGGGAGCACTTCAGATGGTATGTTTCTGATCTGTGTCTTGAACATGGTGGGTAAAACGGTATTCATTGGTTGATAATAGCAGTGTTTAGAATAACCAACAGAGTCAGGAAACAGATGATGTAAGGATGTTGAGCAAAATGGAGAAACAACTATATTCTGGTGGAGATAAATGATCTGACCTCTAATCCTACCACAATGAATTAATCAACCACCAAAGGAAGAGACTGATCCAAAAAGTAACAGCATACTCAAAACACATAATGATTTGAGCTATGTGCATAGTTGGAAATCAAATGTATAGTATATTGGTCAAAACCATAAGCTTTGGAGTTATGCAGCCCTGGTTTCCATCTCAGCCCTGCTTTACGTGTGGCCTTGCGTAAATTACTTTGCCACATTTATCTAATCCAGCGGTCGCCAACCTTTTGGACCTCACGGACCACCAGTGGTCCGCGTTGGCAACCGCTGATTTTTCTAATCCATGAGAAAAATAATAGAATTGAAAACAGACTCATAAGAATTTTGTTAAAATTAATGAAATAATGTATATACAGCTCTTACCATAATGCTGACCAATAAATGATTTAATCTTTCAATGAGTGAACTAGCTTTCAAGGAGTTTACATTCTGAGAGACAGAAAAAGAGTAAAACAATAAAAGAGCATAATAAATTTATATGGTGATAGCTAGACTGTAACAGACACTTTTGTTATAGATGTGTCCACCAAAATGTATGTTGAAGTTCTAACCCCTGGTAGCTGTGAAGGTGACCTTACAGGCTTGTGCCACTTACTAACAGGGATCTGTTCTGGGAAATGCACCATTAAGTGACTATCTTAGAGAGCACGTACATAAACCTAAGTGGGATAGCCTACTACTGCGATTGTATGTGCTCTACATGCGTATGGCAGCTGCTTCAGGTCTGCTTACACCAACATCACCACAAACACATGAGTAATGTGTTATGTTACAGTGGCTACAATGTCACTAGGTGATAGGAATGTTTTAGCTCCATTATAACCTTATGAGACCATCATTGTATATGTGGTTCATTGCTGACCGAAATGTTATGCTGAGCATAACTGTATTTGGAAATAAAATCTTTGCAGATGTAATCAGGTTTGGATGAGGTCATACTACATTAGGGTGGGCCCTAGTCCAAAATGACTGTCCTTAGGAGAAGGAATGGAAACAAAAGGAGAACATGATGTGAAGACACAGAGACATGCAGACACAGTAAGTAGACGGCCATGTGAAGATTGAGGCAGATACTGGAGCTATGCTGCTGCAAACTAAGGGATGCCTGGGCTACCAGAAGCTGGGAGAGGCAAGGAAAGGTCCCTCTCTAGAGGCTTCAGAGGGAGTATGACTTGCCCCAATGCCTTGACTTCAGGCATCTTGGCTTCAGACTGTGAGACAATGAATTTCTGTTGTTTTAAGTCACCCAGTTTGTAGGTAAGTTATTATAGCAGCAGCACTAGAAAACTAATACAAGTTTTGAAGAAAATAATCTTGTGATAATTGTTCATAATTTGTTCATACAGAGGAGAAGAATCCAAGGTGATAGAGAGGTTAAAGGTTCCATTACAAAAGGAGAAGCTGAAAAGAGGACTATGCTGGAAGAGACAAGAGGGCAGGATCAAGAGGCATGTTCAATGTGTTGATCACTTCCTCACAAAATCACTTAAGTGTTTGTTTGAAAGTTATATTCCTGGGCCCAATAAACAAAGTCTGAAAATGTAGTCTCTGAGTATAGAGCCTAGGATTTAGCAATTATGATATGATCACACTAAAGTTTAGGAAACACGATCTAATCACTTCTATGTGCAAACTAAAACAAAACAAAAACAAACAAAAAATACACCAGACTTATATAGATATAAAAAACAAATCAGTGGCTACCAGAGGCAGAGATGAGGGAGTAGGGGAAAGTGGGTAACATTGGTAAAGGGGTCAAAGAGTACAAACTTCCACTTATAAAATAAATGGGCCATGGGGATGTAATGTACATATGGTGACTATCCCATATAATAAAAGTCTAATATGCTAAGTGTCCGGTTATCTGGTCTTCTGTTCAACCAATCAAAGCATAGTATGCTAATGATATTCTAAGGCTACTCAACTGCTATCTATGATGCGCACTGACCACCAGGAGCCAGAGAGTCGACCAGTCGACCAGTCACTATGATGTGCACTGACCATCAGGGGGCAGACACTCCAACAGTAGCTTGCTGAGGGGGTCCAGCCATTCAGAACTCAGTGAGATGAGCCGAACATGCCCTGAAGCCCTCCTACAGTCCCTCCCCAGCTGGTCAACCTCCTGCATCCCTCCCTGACCTGATTGTGCACCGGTGGGGTCCTTTGGCCTGGCCTGTGCCTTCTTGCAAGCTGGGACTCCTCTGGGGATGTCAGAGAGCCAGTTTTGGTGCTATCCCACTCAACACAGAAGCTGCCCCCTGATGGTCAGTGCACTCCCACAGGAGGAGCACTGCTCAGCCAGAAGCCGGGCTCATGGCTGGCAAGCATAGAAGTGGTGGCGGGAGTCTCTCCCGCCTCCGAGGCAGTGCTAAGGATGTCTGACCGGGGAGCGGGCCTAAGCCATTGGTCAGACACCTCCCGAGGGTTCCTGGACTGCAAGAGGGTACAGGCCGGGCTGAGGGGCTGCCTCCCTGCCCCCCACCACCCGAGTGCACTAATTTCATGCACCAGGCCTCTAGTAGTTAATAATACTGAATTGTATAAGAGAGTAGATCTTAAAAGTTTTCATCACAAGAAAAAAAAGATCTTGTGGCTATGTACAATGACAGATGTTAACTAGACTTATTATGGCCATTTCACAATATATACAAATATCTAATCATTATGTTGTACTGAAGCTAATATAATGTTATATGTCAATTATTCCTCAATTTTAAAAAATAAATTTAATTAAAAGGAAACACTTATCTAGAGTGTAAGTAGTTAAATCATGAAATTTAGAATTTAATGTTTTAAAATGAGAGCTCTGGCATATGGAAATGGGGGCTAATCCTAGATTTGTGTTGGAATTGTAAACCATTAGGAACCAGATGAGATTGGGTCCCATGAATTATTAAAAATAATTAAGTCTTTTTGTCTTTTTCTAGAGCAGCACAAACAGTTGCAGTATGAGTCACCATCTTAAAACATTTCCCTGTTCTTAAATATATATTTTCTCACTATCATGTTCTTATTTTTCTTTTGTATATGGCATGATACCTGTCTTATATTTGTTTTGCAAAGTAGATTATTCCTCTGGCTCCAAGTAAAACTGCTCCATTTGTTATTTTTATTCTTTCTTGCCCCAGCCCTTCAATTACATTGACTCAAACTCAACTGCCGGTCTGTTTTTGATTAATCTTCTTGTTTTCTTCTCATATATGCCAAATTTACCTCAAGTCTACATATTTATAGGGGTAGTAGCCCCTCCAAATCTCCAATGGGACAGAAGACCTGTTCTCAAAGTATATTAGAAAGACCTAAGGAGTATACAGAACTTGTATATTCTTGGGCCCTCCCCTCAGAGATTCTGATTTAGCATACCTGGGTGCAAGAATCTGGACCTGCAGGTAGCACTTCATCTGACTCTGAATTAGGAGCAACTTGCACATGCTTTCCAGAAACACTCCCCACAGTGAGGAGTATTCTCTCTAAGCCCAAAATGATCACAGTCTGATGAAGCAGGCAGTGATGCTAGTGAAATATTTGGCAGCATTAAGAGCTATATAATATTCAGATCGAGAAAGACAAGTTTCTTCACTCTTCCATGGCCAAATTGAGATTGAAATATTGTGACTGTTTACACATGCCATATTTTCAGAAGAATGTGTTACTATGTTATACAATTTGGCCCAGGGAGTGCAATTCATGTCACTGGGGTACAGAGGTCAGGTCCTTGTCAAGGAGGTGTCCCTGCACCTCCCAGGCGCAGTCGTTACCCAGGAACTTGGGGGGATACCATACTCTACTCTCCATCTGTAAGTACTTCCTAAACTATATTGTAGAGAGTTGCTTAATTTTTTAAAAGAGAATAACTGATGCATTCCAGCTGAAATAGGGATAATATGATAACTAAGAATCCATCTCATAATGTCCCATCATTTTATTTTCAACTACCCAATTCCTAAGCCACTTCCACATGTGTAGGTATTGGTTAACATGTCTTCTCTAGCTAATATAACATTCAGTGCAGACAACTCTCCATGTCCAAGAGTGCTAGTCTACTGTTTCTATGGCCAAGACGAATCCAAACTTGATGGCTGACTCAGTTCCTCAGACTTGAGAATGTTTTAGTCCATGTGGGTTGGTGACTAACAAGACTCCACTCTAGGTGTGATGACCTCACCTAGTGAGTAATTTCTTTTTCGGTTATGGGGTATCAGAATTGTGAAAAATGACATAAATGGAGCCGTTTCAAAATAAGTTGGAGTCATCCCCCCTGAGAAATTGCCTTGTACAGCTTACTCCTCAAACCTTTGAAATGTTTGAACTGAGCAAAATAAACTTTGCACTGGGCCAAACCAACACTGTATTCCAACCACTGTTTGTAAAGCTAACAGGCAAGCTGACACCCTGAAAATTGAGGACATTCTTTAGAATTAGCACCACTATAACTTAGTTTATTTGCACGATCATAAATTCCTTCCTTGGCTTATTAGCAGCAATAGAAATTCCTTCCTTCTTTTCAGTTAATTATTTCCCTTCTCTTTCTCATAAATACCCCTTTGCCTTCACCTCATAATTGGAACACTGGGTTTCTGCCTGTATCAATGCTTCCCAAAAGTATAGTTCTTTCTTATTTCAAATAAACACTTGTTGCCTCTCACCTTTTTTTTTTTTCAGATTAACAGAAGGCAAAAATAATATTCACCCAGAATGAGCTGACTGATTTCCTTAAACTACTACTGAGGATTAAGTGAGATAATCTAAATAAAGCACTTAACAATACTTAGCACACAACACTTTCTCAATAATACACATCTAAGGATAACCAGCATGTGAATAGCTTAGACAAAAAAAAAAAAAAAAAAAAAGAGTTTCAATGATTTCCACCAACAATAATTCTTCTCCAGCATGCATTTAATTCTGATTCAACTCAGCAAGTACTTATTCATTTATTCATTAACTCAACTGATATTAGGAAATTTATTATGAACAAGGCATTGTGCCCAGGACTGTCGGTTATGCTAAGAAGTGTAATAATGGTTACTTCGGTACTGTAACTGATAAAGAGAAAAATCAGTACTTTAGTGAATTGAATTGCTTGTAATCTCCCAAGGAGACAAGGATTTTAAAAATTGTATAAACAGTGTGTGATTATGTGCCAAACTATGTAGCATCTAGGCAAATGAGTACCATATATGATCCACTAAAGGATGGTACATAGTAAAATGAAATATACTCTAGAGGAAAATGCTTGGTATTAAATTTTATTAGATAACATATTAAAGACTAATTCTGTGAAAAAAAGAATGTCTACTAGCCCAAATAGACAATTTCTATTCCCTTCCCTTTAGTGTTTGTTTTTTTAAATAATATTTGTTATTTCAATTCTTTCGTGTTGCTAGTTTTGCATAAATACATCAATGCTATGCTATACTAGGGTTTCTGGAACTCTGTTTTATCAGGAAACAGTATTAAAATAGGACTCCAAATATTTCTAAAATAAAAAAAAACTCCTGGAAGAGTTCAAGGATGATTTATGCAGGATCACAGAATTTCTGTGATTGAAGAGACTTTGGGAGTCATATATCCAGTTATCTGGATTATTATTTACAGTGAATTTCACAAAATAACAGGCAGTTATTGAAAACAATTTATTTAGTATGTAGAGAAAAAGTAAGATTAGACTTTGGAATTAGAGTTATGGAAACATGTTTTGTAGACAGAGATTAATGTGTAAATAATTGTTAAAAATGGCATGAGATGCCACTATGCAAAATTGATACTCTAATAACTGATTACTTTTATCCAAGGGCAAAAATGGAATTCAAAAATATCTCTACATTTTTCTTGCCTTTATTTTAAAACACTCCCCAAAAGTAAAAGGTTATGAAAGTGATTCATGAAAGAATGTATTAGGGTCCCCGTGTTGGAGGTAGGGATTGAGTAAATATGTATACCATAAGTCCTCCTGCGACTGGTAAATGAGAGGGCATGAGGAGAGTGTGACTGATGGAGGTCACAGAATACCTGAGGAGATTCACTTAGCTACACTTCTGTGAGTATGAACTGTGTTCTCAGCCTGAGGGTGGGAATGAATGTGGAGCTATTGAAGTATAGTAGTAATCATCTCAGGTAGAAACTATAGTTTAACTTTAACCCTGCTGTTTGGCTTCTGTACTTATTTGCTTTGTTTAAAAATAGAAAAGTTATTTTGATTTTCTGAATTATATAAATCATCCCATTCAATTGAATACCCTATTGATTGTAATGTGAATACCCCATTGGTTGTGGTCATACTGGTTTTAGAAAGCACATTCTTCTGTACCTGGGAACCAGGACAGCACAATTATCCCAAGACCCGAGGGCTCCAGATAATGTGTCCGTGTCAACTCAGTGGTCCCAAGACTGGAGGGCTCTAGATAATGTGTTTCTGTCAACTCAGAGACCCAAAACTATAATTTAGATAACATGCTTAAGTCTGCTTCTGTAAACTGCTTTTGCAAACCAGGTTCCTCATTCCAAACCCTGGGATGTAATCAGTACCTTTGTGAGCTTTGCCTATATAAATCTGGTGTTGGGGCTGGGGAGGGCACTGCGAGATTTGGGAGAACGAAATGCCCCCTCGTAGTCCCGGATTTGCAATAAATGTGACTCCTTAATTCGACTTCTTGAGGCGTCCTTGTGTGATTCGCGGGGTACATTACAAAACTTGGGTCTGCTTCCAAGGATTTTTCCCATCTTTTGATTATCATTTTGTTTTGTTTTGGCTCTAGGGTCTCCAGCCTCAGGAACCTATTATAGAAATCTTACTAGAGGTTTTTTCTCGCTCTTTTTTAGCTGCTTAGGCTCAAAGAAATGACCCTCTTTTCTCCTTTGGTGGGAACACTTGTTAGTTGAATTTTACTTTCTTTGTGATAGCACTTGGTTTATTTTAGGTATTTTTATTTAAGCATGTTGTAATTTATCATATTTTGCAGGACTTTGTTTGTATATGTAGCCATATACTAGTACTAGTCCAAATATGGAAAAGGAAGTACCAGCCTCCCCGCTCCGACTGTGCCATTGGATCCAGTCTAGCATCTAGCATTCTGTAAAATGTTTCCCATTCTGGCCCCAGATTAAGCCTTGGTTAAAATCCCAATTACACCGGTGAGGTAATACTGAAAATCCCCTGTAAATTTATGCTAATTGCTATAAACAGAATGCTTGTATCCCCCATAGATTCATATGTTGAGATTCTAATCCCCAGTGTAAAGGTATTTGGGAGATAATTAGCTTTAGATGAGGTCTATTCAGATGGAATTAGTGTCCTTAAAAGAGGAAGAGATCAGACCTCTCTTTTCATCTCAGCTTTCTGCAAACCAGGAAGAGGGACCTTATTAGACACCAAATCTTCCAGGACCAAGATCTTGGGCTTCCCAGCCTCCAGAACTGTGAGAAATAAGTGTTTGTTGTTTAGGCCATCCAGTTTATAATATTTTATTATAGCAGCTCGAGTTGATGAAGCCATTTATAAAAAAAAAGTCTCTGTTTTCAAAAACATGGGTTTACACACAGTCTTTCTCTAAAGCATACCACACTCTAACCTCGGGCCCGTTCTTGAGTTCAAAACGACGCTGAGGTGATGGGAGACAGAAAAAAACTAAGCTCAAATCTAGTCTCTATTATTTATAAGTTTTGGGGCTGTGAATCAATTGTTTTACTTCTCTGAGCCTTACTTAATGCACCTCTAACTATAACCTCCACAAAGCTGAGGGGACCTTATATGCGCTGTCTCAGCTACCAATCATTGTGATTGCCTCTGTCTGTCTCTCCGGTTTGCTTGAAAGCTCCCTTCTTCATAACTCAGGTAGATCTCTTGGGTCTGAGTCCCCATTGAAAACAACAGCCTTCCCAGTAGAGGCGAACTATTTTTAGTTTAAGGGTTCTTTAAAATACTCATTGAGTGCCCCTGTGTGACAAGAGTCCTTCCAGTCATTGGAATTCATCAGTAAATAAGAGTAGGGGGGGAAAAAAAAACACAGAAAAAAAGAAAGGAACCCTTGCCTTTGTCATGTTTCAAGCATATTTAAATAAATATTTCCTCTTCTAGCAGCTCCCAACTACAAACCTTACGTGATTGCTTTGAGGATTAAATATGATAAGCTTTGTAATATTGTACCTATGAACCATAAGTAAATATTGACTCACTTTCACTATGTAAAACCACAGGTTTTATTTTAGAAATTATTCAACTTTAAAAAATTGTTATCTATGTATGGACTGTCTTAATTTGGGTTTCCTTAGAAGCAGATCCTGCTGAAAGGATTGAGGGCAATAGTTTATTTGGGGAGGTGATCCTAGGAAACATCATCAGGGAGAAGAGAGGTGAGCCAGCGAAGAGTAGGACACAAATCCAGAAAGAATTATCAGACATGTTACCAATCTGGACAATTGACATTGAATCTCACCAGGAAACTCTAGGTGCCAGCATGGAATGCCCACCTCAGAGCTAGATTATTTACCCACCAGCTTCTGCAAGTAATTGTTTGAGGGCTTCCCACAGAGGGAATTAGTTCTCTGGCACTTTGCATCTACCTGGAGGGCCCTCAGGCAGAGGTGCTGGCCGACTGCTTGGACTTACACGCAGAGGAGTGGCAATTTATCACGGGGATCTGGGCAGGCTACCAACAGTGTGCGCTACATGAATCTTAGGTAATCTTGTAAGGAAAGAATAACTCTGTTAGAGTATTAGCTCCTTAATATAGATCAAGGTCAAATCTGCTCTGGAATTCAGAATGAGATCTGACTTCTCATTCTATTTGTTCCAGGAATTCATTCTGGCATCCTCTCCTTCTAGTTAGTGTATGTTTTCAGCCCTTCTCCCTAATCTCTCCTTGCATACCCTGCTTTCGGCTTCTTTCTCCTGTGCTTGCCGCACTCCCTTCACCTTATAACCGCAATATCAGAGCAAACGCTGTTGGCTCCATCTCCAGTCTAATTTTGACACTTTGTGTCACCTCTACGCCAACTACCCATAGCATACTAACCAGCCTCTCTGCTTCCCCTCTTGCCCTTCTTGTTTGTTATTTGCCAAGAAGTCAAAGCTGATCTTTTGAAATCATAAGTCTAATCATATCATTCCCATATTGTAAACTTTCTTCTCTCACTTATTACCAAGGCTTATTGATCTGTGTGTTCATACAACCTTTAAATGCTTCTTCCTACACGAGAGTCTCCCCTTGCTCATGCAGGCACTCGGGCTCTGTGCGGTTCACAGGCAGCACCCCCTCCCCCGTAGTCTCCAAATGTTCTCATGGTTTCTCCACATATTTCCAAGAGTCCTGGTGGGCTCAGGTCTGTATGCACACAGTTTGTTTTGGAAGCTCTGTGACCATTTGTAGCAGAAGGCCCTGAGGGCTCTTGTTCTCCTTTATGTCAGGTCTCTGATCAAGTACCACTTCGGCAGATGTGACTTTCCTGACCATTCTGTCTAAGATAGATCCCACTGCCATTCTTTATCTCCTTACTCAACTTTATTTTTATAAGCACTTTATACTATCTGTCTTCATATTACATATCAACTTGTCATTATTATTTTAATGTTTTAGTTTCATTGCTTGAACATAAGCTTCATGTAGGAAGGTACTTTATCTGCTTTGCTCACTATTATATCCTCAGCATCTAGAATGGCGCTGTATCAGTCAGCATGTCAAGTTATGCCTCATTAACAAAAACAACTCCAACATTTCATGGCTTAACACAGTGCAACTATCTTTCACCACAGTCTACAAGGCAATGTGCATCTGCCCTCTGGTGGTCAGTGTGTGTCATAGCAACCGGTCATTCTGCCATTTGGTCAATTTGCATATTGGCCTTTTATTATATAGGATTGTATATGTTGTCAATCAATTATATCACTGAATACCTTTTTTGTATATAATAATACATAGGGCATTGGAAAGGCCCTGAGAACACTAATTAAAGAGATATAATAAAAATGAAATCTAACTGAAACACTAGAATGTTTTATCAATCTATTATCTATTAAAATGTACACTGATGATGATTGAGAAAATGTACCTGCCCATCAACTAATAAAGAAGTGTGTGTGTGTATATATATATATATACAAATACATATATATATATATATATACAAATTATTACCAATAAAAAGTTATAAATAAATGTTGTAACAAAAGCACATTCAGGTCTTAAGAAAGCAGAATGAGGGTGCTTCCCAGAGGAAGTATCTTCGAGCTAAACCTTGAAGAATGAATCAGAATACACTAGACAGAGAATTATATATACTTACACACATTCCATATATATATATATTAAATGTAAATAGATATGTAGTTCTTTCTCTGTCCAGCGTACATTTCTTCATACCTATCTATAAGCAGCTAGATATCTCCACATATATCTATTCAATTTACATGTATATAATTTGTAATTACATAGATACATACAAACCCATCAATTTAATGTACAATTAATATGTAAAGTAATTAACATAAAGATTTGTATATGTAGCACAGTAAGTCCTCACTTAATGTTGTTAATAGGTTCTATAACTTTAAGCAAAGCAAGGCATAAGGACACCAATCTTCCCATAGGCTAACAGATATAAACAAGAGTTAAGTTCCTACGGCATTTCATCAATGTTATAACAAAATGGCTTTGAATGAAATTATGCTATTTGAGAACCTGCTATACGTATGTATATGTGTCAGGGTCTGCTTTTAGCTTCAAGTATAAGAAAATCATCCAATTCTAAGGTACTGGGAGTTTGGACTTCAAGATATGAATTTTGGAGGTAACACAATTCAGTCCACAACATATACTAAAAAAATTACATCTATGTCTAGCTATCATCTTTATATCAATTTTCATAAGTCACAGACTCTGAAAATCCTGGTACCTAAGGAACCTAGTTCCAGGGTTCTGTTAAATCACATCCTCTGAGATTCAAGATGCTATTCAACAGATATCCAGGTCAAATTTATGTCATAATTTTAAAATCCAATATATGTAGAAATATATTGGTAAAGGTTGTCAATACAACTATAAATACCCAATAATGATTACTTATTAAATACTAGAGGCCCAATGAACGGATTCCTGCACCAGGGGGGTCCCTCAGCCTGGCCTGCACCCTCTCGCAATCTGGGACCCCTCAGAGGATGTCAGACTGCCGGTTTTGGCCCGATCCGTGCAGGCCAGGCTGAGGGACCCCACTGGTGCACACATCGATGCACTGGGCTGGTTTCGGCTCAATGCCCACAGGCCAGGCCGAGGTGCCTCTAGTATGCATATAAGATTTTTGGTTAATCTCTTCCCGCCCCCCCCCTTCTCCCTTCCCTCTGAGATTCATCCGTCTGTTCCATATTTCCATGCCTGTGCGTTGAGAGTCTGCCCCTGGTGGTCAGTGTGCATCATAGCAACAGGTCGAACAGTCGAATGGTTACTTAGGCTTTTATAAATATTTTAAATAAAAGTATCTGAACATTAGCAATATATGAATATCCAACATGATTTATCATTTTTACTAAAAATAATAGCATTCAAGTTTAAAAGGTGATTTTGATTTTTTCTCTAAAACAAAATAATATGTAATTACCTAAATTCATGTTATAATTTGTTTTTGTCATGCTACTGTGGTTGTATTATCATTAAAGCTTAATAAACTGTCTTCAGTGAGTAGTAGAACTTTTCATTATCTAAAAGCAAATAAATTAATTTTAAGACAGCCCTATATTAAAAACATGCTCCAGTATAGAAAAACAATCCTGTTATTCCCATAATAATACCTGATAATTGAAAGACCCCAAAGTATTTTGTCTTTTGCATTTACTTTATATTCTCTCATCTGTACTGTACATTACTATCATTACTATACATTGCTTGCTTAAACATGACATATTTCAAATGCTCATTACCAAGCCCTCCATTTATTCCAGATGGAATGTGGCTATATTTAGTTTGAAATATTAGCTATGAGGCCCATTGAGGTACATTCTGAGAACCAAGTGCAAGGGCATATAAATATTCATAATTTCAAGTACTCCCTTATTTTACTGTCATATTGAATATAAATGAAAGATATCCCAATTTAGAAATTAAGCTGCCAGAGTCAAAATAATATTCTTTCATTTCTTTGTTTAAATAGTACATTGAGTACAGAAGAAGTTCTTATTCATGGTTTTGCCTATGATTTGACAACAGCCATCATTTCAACTTTACAACAAAGGAGAAATCAATAATTTTGCGCTTCTACATTTCTTATGCTTACTTATATCTTACTATTTTAACTTTTTCATGAGAAAGTTTGTTTTTTGTTTTGTTTTATTTTGTTTTTACATTTGGCAGCATAATTGAGAGGCTGAGGGGACGTAAATACTGTAGAATGCTCATTGACTTAGCGAGACCTAGGGCATATTCCTGGCTCCACTGCTTACTAGCTGTGTTACTATGGACTAATTTCTGAACCACTCCAGATCTTCTCAGCACAGAAAAATTCCTCAATGATCAGCGGCTGTAAACAATTATTTTTGCAAAAGAAGATTATCTAAGCATGGTGAGGACAGGCATGCATCGCATAATGACATTTTGGTTCACTAGGGACCCCATATACCACAGCTTTAGTCCCATAAGATTATAATGGAGCTAAAAAATTCCTATTGCCCACCAATGTCATAACCATCATAATGCCGTAGCACAACACATTACTCATGTGTTTGTGGTGATGCTGCTGTGTACATACCTACTGTGTTGGAGGTTGTATAAAAGCATAGCAACATGCAACTATGTACAGTGCACAATGTTTGGTACTGATATTAAACAACTATGCTACTGGGTTATGTATTTACTATACTGTACATTTTGTTATTTTTTTCTTATAGAAAGTTTGCTGTAAAAAAGTACACCATGTTACATCGGTAACCTCCTCATATATTTTGTGTTTACTTTATCTTTTATATGAATCATTTCCTTTTGTGTTTGATTTTAATCTTGTGTTGGTTTGTAACGTAGGAGCAGTAGGTTATACCATATAACCTAGATGAGCAGTAAGCTATACCATTTAGGTTTGTGTAACTGAACTCTATGATGTTCACATAATGACAAAATTGCCTAATGACAGATTCCTCAAAACGTTTCTCTGTCATTAAACGGTGCGTGACTGTATTGAATTTTTTCTGCTGTTATTTATTTTTCCTGTTAGTGCCATCAGGCTAAGGAAGAAAAAAAAAAATCAATCCAAATTAATTTAAGAAATCAATTGTCAACTTGCAGATCAGTTAAATGAACTGATTAAGATAACTCTGTATTATATTGATATTAAAGCCTATTATGCACATTCTAGGTTTTTGTAATGGCAACATTGTTTTTACTATGCTGAGTAGTAATTCAACAAATATACATGTTATATTTCTATGTTTATAATGCAAACATTTTAACTTACAATTTAAATGGAAATTTAATACTGTTTTGAACTCAAATTTGTGTAATCTGTCAATAATTTCTGTCAATCCATTTTTAAATTGTCAGTATTAAGGTATAAAACCTTATATTAATATTCTCATATTTCATTTGAAAATTTTTTTCCTATGGTCAGATTGTTCCATTTTCTGTAAGTTTCAAACATATATACTTATTAATACATCTAATATAGGTATAGATATGTACCTACACTCCCATTCATAAGGTTAAAAAGCTAAAAGATGGATCAGATAACATAATGGTTGATCTTCTATGGGAACTGAATTGTGCCACAGTTGTTATCTCATGATATGTATGTTTGAGGAGATATATATCTTATCTAATAAAAGGGTAATATGCAAATTACCCATCACTCCATCACAAATACGGTGATGCCCGTAGCCACAAAATGGCAGCGCCCAGTTCCCTGAGCTCCGCCGGAGTCCCCCAGTCTTGGGGGGCAACCGCTGAGAGTGGGCAGCATGAGCGGCCTGGTGGAATGCTTGCTTTGTCGCTGCGGCGATGAGACAAGCCTTCAGCCCCAGCTACATTGGGCCTCTGGGCAGTGGGCGCAGAGCGGCTGGGGCGGGACACTTGGTTTGTCACCCTGGCAACGAGGCAAGCATCCCGCCCTGACCACAGAGGGCCTCTGGGCCGCGGAGAGCCTCTTGGCAGCGGGCATGAAGCGGCCAGGCTCCGCAGAAAGCAGAGAACCACGGGGAGTGGGCCTAAGCCATCAGAGCTCCCATATTGGAGAGGGCTCCCTTGAGGGCTCACAGATTGGAGAGGGTGCAAGTCAGGCTGAGAGACCCACCCTCTGTGCATGAATTTCATGCACTGGGCCTCTAATTATATATATATGGCAAGCTAGAAGGTCTATACTGGAATTATAATAATTTAACAGGTACTGGATAGGTAGAAGATCAGAATGTAGCTATTAGGAAAGTGACTCTAAATAGGGAGAGAAGGTGATAGGCAAGCAAGTTGCACTTAGGAGGCCCAGGAATACAAAAAAAAAAAAAAAAGGAGGGGGATAGAGCAGACTGGTACTATTGGGAAAACTCCAAGTTTGCTAAGGCACTATGGCCAATGGAACTAATTGCAGGGAGGGCTGCAAGTCAACACTGGCTCCATTTCCTATGAGGGCACAGGTTCTAGGGACAAGGTTAGAGTTATGAGTGCTGGCAATGAAGGCACAGCTGTAAGTGGAAAATATAATTTGAGAAGCAGGTTGCATGGTGCTTAAGTGTATAGACTGTGAGCCATATTGCCTGGGTTACTTTATCTATAAAATGGGGATGATAATACTCCCTCCCCTGTAGTATTTATAAAGTACTTATAGCAGTATCTAACTATATTAAGGTGCTAAATAAGTATTTCACAACTTCATAGATATCTCTAGATTCAGTCTAGTCTAATAGTGAAGAATAGAAACATAGTTCCAACTCCTGTAGCAAGGTGTCAAGAATTGGACTTTAGAGGGAAGGCAGGGGAGGATAGGTGGGAAGAGATCAACCAATGAACTTGTATGCATATATGCATAACCTATGGACACAGACAATAGGGTGGTGAAGGCCTAGGGTGGTGGTGGGGGCAGGCTAGAAGAGGTCAAAGCGGTGGGGGGGAGGGACATATGTAATACAATAAAGATTTTTTTTAAAAGAATCAGAATTCCAAGTACAATGGTTCCATCACTGGGAGTAGAACTCTTGGCGGGGGAGGCAAGTGGAGCTTTGACACTGAATCAAAATAAAAGGCCTCAGGTCAGCTGTGAGGCATTTGTTCACAGAAAGATGACAAAAGAGGAAGATGATACTACACTCATCTAGACTGGAGGTAGACTGAGGGGGTAGAGATCAGACAAATCTGCTCCTCAATTCAGTCCAAATTGGCTTAGGAACTGAAGTGCAATTCAGGTTCCAGATACAGGGTATCACTGAGCCTAATGATGTGGATGGTAGGAGCAGCAGACAAAGACTGATGAGATACCAGAATGTGGGTGAGGGACCAAATGTTTCTACACTAGGGAAGGAGAGATGCCAAAGTTAGGAACACGGTGTTTTATTTTACTATGTGGTTTCTCTAGTAAGTCTAATTTTCTTAATAGATGAATCCATTTCAGAGTAATGTCTAATTTTCATATCTCTATTCTTCTGTGCCTCTCAGTGTTTTACATATGAAAGCATTAAATGAAATCTTTTTTAAAAAGAATGAATGATTAATGAAAACAATGTGAACAGATATGATCTGTGAAATATAATTTCAGGTAACTTTCCATTCTAACTCATAGCATTAAATGTCCAATTATTACAAAGGAAAGCTATTTCCTTATCTTCAAGGGATGGCATTTAGGCCATTTTTGCTGAGCTGTCATTCTGGAGCAAAATTCCTAGACAAGTATAGGAACATCGAATGCTGAAGCAAAAGGTTTGATTAACAGTCTGAACTGGGTTATTAGTCTGAAGCAGACACAGCCAAGTTGAACTGAGGTCCAGAGTGCAAAGGGTCTGTATCAAATGGCAAAGTTGGGGTGAAAAGGTCAGAGGTCACAGGCAAAAAGAAAAGAGACTTAAGGTTAAGATATGGATTGATTGAAGTAGGTAAACAAGATGGATTGCTGTTAGAGAGGAAATGAAAAAAGCCCCCAAGGCAGAATTTAACCAGGAATTTGAGGTCTATTCTTTCATCTGATTAAGTATTAAACAGAGTTTGGGGAAAGAAGATTTAAAGTTTTCCGCATGGAAAATAATACAATTAACAAATAATAATACAAGAATAAACTCTGTGTTTCACATATTCACAGCTGCAGACCTACTTTTGCCCAAGTCTGTATAATTTATCTTTGGCATATTATTTAATCCTAATTAGCCTAGTTTTCTCATAAAAAAGTAGGGATACTATTGTTATTTTTTATAATTAAACTAGAGACCCAGTGCACAAATTCATGCACCAGTGGGGTCCCTCAGCCTGGCCTGCGGGATTGGGCTGAAACCGGCTCTCCAATATCCCCTGAAGGGGCCCAGATTGTGAGAGGGTGCAGGCCAGGCTGAAGGACTCCACTGGTGCACAATCGGGGCCAGGGAGGGACATGGGAGGGTTCCAGGGCATTCCTGGCCCATCTCACTCAGTCCCTATTGTCCGGACCCCAGCAGCAAGCTAAACTACCGGTTGGAGTGTCTGACCCCTGGTGGTCAGTGCACATCATAGCGACTGGTTGACCAGTAGACTGTCTGCCCCCTGGTGGTCAGTGCAAGTCATAGCGAGCGTTTGAGCAGCCTTAGCATATCATTAGCATATTATGCTTTGATTGGTTGAATGGAAGACCTGACAACTGGACACTTAGCATATTAGGCTTTTATTATATAGGATGGTGTAAAACCTATAAGTTATTTAACACAGTAACTGGTGTAAGTATAAATAAAAGAAAAAAGAGAAATCAGGTCTGCCACTAACTAATGGTATGAATTCTGGACAATTTACCCTCTCTGAATCTCTGTTATAATTTACTTGGTGGGTTATTTTTAGCATGAGAGATAATGGGTTCTAACATCTAACCAACTGCCTGGCATGGCATAAGTGCTCAGGAAATATCATTACTATTGACCATTGTATCCTTCTAGTTTCTTAAAAGATCACTTTTGTACAATGTTCACCTCAGAGGATTCTTATCTTAGCTAAGATTCACCTAGAAATTGGTATATTATAAATATGTCTCATAAATATATATGTGATAGTTTGGATTTTTATTAAATATTAACTTTCTTCTACTTCCCACCTTGCAAAGAATATACTTCCTGCTCCATGGAGAGCTGGCTGTTCTCTGAAACTAGCTTTGGCTAAGGGAATATACTCAAATGTGAGACAATAATCATGCAGTTTACAAGATTCTGCCCTTTGGTGATGTAACACAAGAATATGCTCTGGATGGCCCCCAGTCCAAGGAAAAATGAAGAAACACGTGGAGCCTCAGCCTGGAAGCAAACCCAGGACATCTCAGTAGAACGCAGCACAGCCATGTCCAAACCACAGTCCTATGAGCAAAGAAATAAAAGTTTGTTGCCACTGGGTTTGGGGGAAGTTTATTATACAGCCTTAGTGTGACAAGAAGATGAATAAAATGCCTACTAAAAAGACTAATAAAGTGTTCAAGTAGGAGCAAATATGGTGCAGTGTAGTCCTCAGAATTTCTGAGAGCTCACCGTGTATCTGGTTGAGGCCATCAGGGTTGGCCATATGGGTCTGAAGTATGTATTTGTCATTGTCAGGATTAGCTCCCAGGATAGTAAGGAGTAAAGAAGAACTAACTCAGGGAATACTACTGGGAAATAAGCAATAGCAACAATAACAGACAAAGAGAATTGCAAGTGTTAAAGGTCAACTCTAAAGAAAGTGCTAAAAAAAAGTCCACATCCTTTCCCAAAACAATCAGAGGAAACAGTTTGAGTACATGGCTCCCAAAATTCAATATAGGTATTGGGAACAGGCAAAGAGATTTCTGGGTCACTGTTCAGTGTAGTGTTCTGTGATAGGATGATGCATTGACTTTCTATTTATAAGGCTATTTTACAATTCTGTAAGAGCAGATGTTACCATATATAGGGTGTCCTCCAAAAAAAAATGTATACACTCTTTGAATAATTATTAATTCCAATGGGTTAAATCTGGAAAGAAAGAAACATCAGCTTATCTATCAGAAAAAAAAGTGTATATACATTTTTGGGGTACCCTGTAGAATATGCAGTAGAACTGCAAATAATTTCTGATAAATGGATAACCCCATCAATCTTATTCTAACATTCTTCAGTGCCTATAAATATCTAGTTAGTCAAATGTAGTTTGAAAAAAATGTTAACATGTCACTGATAATCTAAGTACTATGTTGAATAAAATCTTTGATAGACATTTACTTTACATTTGTATTAAGAGTCATGTTTTTAACTTTTTGAAAATTATACTGTAATCATTTAAACACAAGTTGGGACAAAAGAATGGAGGCCTATCTCTAAAACTGGAATGTAGACCAGAGCCAACTAACTGGACTCCAGGGCAGCATTGCCTCCCCCACAACACACACCCTGCTGAGAGCAACAGTTCAGGAAATTAAAAAAAAAAGTTTCCTATAAACTCTGCATGGGATATAGATAATAGCTACAGCATTTTTAAGAGAGAGAGAGCTGAGACCTATTGCCCTGATGCCTGCTTGCTTGCTTGCTTCCTTCCTTCCTTCCTTCCTTCCTTCCTTTCTTTCTTTCTTTTCTTTCTTCTTACCTTCCTTTATTTATTTATTTATTTATTTATTTATTTTGCAGAAGTTAGAAAGGAGACAAATCAGCAGAGAGCTGGTTACTTATACAGCTGGTTATCAGAACAAGCTGGTATGGCATAAAGTGACATGTAGTTACTTTGCCCATGACCATTTGGACTGTAAGTGATCATCGCTTTCTGGAAAAAAAAAAAGACTATTTCTAATTGAGAGACAGTTCAGGGGTCGTAATAACTAACTAAAACTGGATACATACCATAAACACATTTTTTAAACATCCCTAAGAGGATTCCACAAAAATGTCCAAGTGCCCTTAATTAGGTACTGGAGTTTGTGTTCCATGGCTAATTCAGAAGCTCTCTCAAGTAACTCAAAATGCCTCTTCAAACTGTAAGACATCACAGTCTATTTTTTTTCTAATTGAGTGACTAAGATGTTTCAAGGTCCCTGCAGATACAAGTTTAAATTGATTTATTATTTTGGGGAGCCAAGGCACACGTCCTATTCTTTGATCATTTCGCATGTCAATATGTAATGACCTATTAGGCTGGGTGTTACCTAAATATCCAAAGGGACACAAACAACAGTTCTCCACTGGGGACTCTGCCAGTCTAAAAGAATATGAGACATTACCCATTTTAGTTGTATTTATAGTGACCCCTCTCGCTGTTCCCATTTTTGTCATTCTCCATGTTCTCTCCTCTCTCTGTACCCTTCCTATTTGATGTGCCGGCCATTAATTCCCTTTTGTTCACCTTGATAACTGCTTTTCTCTTTTCAGATACACACTGAACTAGAAACATCAGATGGAGTGCTGAATCCATGCTGCCTAAGAAATGCTCACATAAACCAAAAGCACAATGCTTCTTAAAATGCATATTAGTTGCTTATGTATGTGCTTCTCTCCATAAGAAAAATGATTTTGACGACTGGTACACATTAATTTCTTATGGCTCACATATAGCGTAGTCATGGAAAACATAGAAGCTCCTCAACTTTTATTGGATAAATCAATAGGTAAATGAATAAAGAAAAGAATAAATTATTTTAGAAATCTGGCCTGAATCCTCTTCCCATCACTAAAAAGGTTTCCTTAGCTATTCCTATCACTCACATAGTATTTCATATACAACACATAATTTTACTCTTAGAAAAATCCTGGGAATTAGATGTTATTCCGTTTTTAATATAAGGATATGGAAAATTTAGCATATTAAGTAAATTGTCCCAGACCATAACCAATGTGTCTTTCTTAAGCCAAAATCTGGCATGAAACCACTTACATAATAATGCTTCTGTGAGTTTTTATTTCATTGCAGTTACGTAAAGAAATCATTATTTTAGCTGTGGACAGATGTCTAAATTTCTTGGCAATATCATAAACAAATTAATTTTATAATAAATTTCATTTATTCATGTTAAACAAATATTTACTGAACAACTACGGTAGCCCAGGCACTGTACTGGGTGCTGAACATCATGCTGTGAATGAGAAAGACTTCTGCTCAGAGCACAAGAGAATGAACAAATCCTGTGCATAAGCTTCATCAAAACAGATATTGATGAAGCTTATGCATATTGGTGATACAAGATTAACTCTGTAGGTCCTTTAAATCTTATACCAGGAATTAAAACTAATACAAATGTGGCACTCTTAAAAACTAGCATCAACCTTGTGCTTTGCAAGCCTCTGGCATCCTTCAATCATTGGCCACTGAGTGTCTGCTGGTGGTTAGCTACTCTTCTAAGTGCAGGGGTATAGCAATAAAAATAATTTCCTTCCTTCCTTGTGCTTATATTCAAATGGGGAGACAAAATAAAAGCATGAAATACTAACACATTAGATAGTGACAACTGCTAAGAGAAAAATTAAATGAGAAAGAAAAACAGAAAATGTGAATTGCATATTTACAATATGATTTAGGCCATGAGATTTTAAGAGGTGAGCTATTGTGCATGAATTATGTAGTGGAAGATAATTCTAGGCAGAGGATCAGAGGAACACAATCCCTGAGACGGAGATATGTGCACACATTAGAAGCAAAGCTAGCGTAGTAATAGCAGAGCGGGTGTGCCCAGAGAGAGAAAACAAAGAGCTTAGAGAAGTGAAAGGGATGGGAATGGTAGGCGGGTCAGACTATATAAGGGCTTTAAATTAACCTGCAGAAAAACTGAATGTCACTGGAAGGTTCTGAGCAGCAGACTCTAGCTGTTCTGTTGAGAACAGATCAAAGATGAGTTAAATGTTGGGAGGACGGAGCACTAGCTACATTAGGATTGTCCGGACACAAAATATTTATCATTTTATGTTTCAAACCTGTTCTCCTTCACATATTATTTTTTAAATTTTTACTCTATTATTATCAAATATATGCATTCATTATGGAAAAAATAGTAGCTATAAATAAAAAGAACAGAGAAATCACATAATCCCAAAACAAACAGAGTTAAGATATGTACACCTTTCTAGACATCTCACTCTTGCTAACCCCCGTATGTGTGTGTGTGTGTGTGTGTGTTTATCACTTTAAAAATCTAAGGACTCATACTAAATATGCCTTCACAGAAGTGTTTATTTTGAATGATATTGCTACTTCAGTCACTGGTTAAATCTGTAAAATAATAGCTTTGACCAAAGTTAATCAATCACTTTATCCCTTAGTAATAACTCTTCTTCTGCTGCTGCTTGCCATATATACAGGAAAACTCATTTCAAAGCCATCACAATATATTAAAAATGTTTTCACATTTCGCTAGGTGAAACTTGCTTCACTAGGATTTACAAAGAAATATTTACATAAAGATTGAGACCACCTATGCATTATTTGTTTTTCATTAGGTGTATGTTTTTATTCAGTTCCACACTAAGTGGAAGCTGAAAACACCATTTGTGTCAATTAACATGGAACAATAATATTAAACTAATGTTACCAATTTTATAAGATACTTGGGATGAGAACTATCTTAAGAATTCCTTTAACTCCTTGTGATATACTAATGCAATCATCTTTCATAAGATAAACACCAAGTGAAATGCTGAGTATAAGTTAAGTATAAATAAAAAAAATAAATTATAAGTTAGCTATTTTATTGTTGAAATGCGATAAAAATTAAAAAATATTAACTACTAAATGTCTTTACTAGAATAGAATACAGTTCCAAGAAAAAGAACAAATATAAAAGTTAGATGTAACTGCAGAGAATATGATAGGCTAGCTTGAGCTAACATAGACTCAGTTCTGAGTCAGTGTAAGAAGGGGACTAGAGAAATGAAGTGTCTAAAAATGACATTATGGTGCTTCCCCAGGCAAAAAGTTGCATTAACACTGAGAGTTAGTAAACAAATCCCTTTATCATGTTCCTGAAAAGTGCTATAAACCATCCTAGTTACCAACAACTGTTTCAGCAATGTTCACAGCCACCAACTAGAGCAGGGTTTCTCAGCTTTGGTTCTACTGGCATGTTGGGCTGGATAATTCTTTGCTGTAGGGAACTGCCCTGTGCATTGTGGGATATTAAATAGCATCCTTGGCCTCTACCCACTATATACCAGTAGCATCCCCCAATTGTGACAACAGAAAATGTCTTCAGACATTACCAAATATTCCCGGGGAGGGAAAGAGGGGTATTAGAAAAGAATTAACATGGTTTGCCTAGATATTTTATTTTCACCTATCCTCTCTTATAGTTTGACTTAATATTTTATTTTCATACATTTTCTTTGTCATCTTTTAATATTTTTATACTGACTCAACAAAAAGGGAATGCCCTTAATTGTCTGTTAGTCCATGGCTCCAGAAAAGACTCCTTTATCAGTGAATTTTCCTGCAATGTGATTTAAATTTTAGTTTTTCTTAATAGTCTTCCAAAAATAGACAGGAGATTAAAAACATATTTATTACAGTAAATTGAGGGGGGAGGTGTGTGTTAAAATTAATATTCAGAGAATCCTTATTTAGAGAGTTTTCCTACTGTGACTGGAAAAGTTAGCCTGACCATGAGAACTCACATGTAATAACTACCTCAATATCTATTTCTTTGAAAAATCTAACTTTCTACTTGCAATAATGAAAACCAGAATAAAGACTTCAGAAGCATTCAAAATAAAAATTACAATTAGCCATGGTCACTGAAAGTTTTTAAATGTGTCTATAGGAAGTCAGATATCACATTTTATTTCTCACAAATGGACATGCCAAGAGTTAATAAAACTTGGCTTTGATATCTCTTCATTATTAGTTATAAAATATATTTCTTACTTTTTTATTGAATGGGACTTCTAACAAAGCTTGTAAACCTTGTATAAAACGTTGTTAGCACATTTTATGAAGACTTACTTAGAAGAATACTTTCATGACAATTGTAGTAATCTTCTGGCTCATGAAACATTTTATAAAAGGAAAAGGATAACTGGAAACAAACAAACAAACCAACAAACCTTCCCTACATTTAAAAACATCCTCAGCTGAAAATGGGTTAGGCCCTTTACAGCATTTTCTTCCCTTTGGCCCAAAGATTTCTCTTCTCAATAGAGTTCCTTGATAAACTATTCATTTTCTCTGCACCACCACCCCCAATAAAAAAGAAAGTATTATTACCTCTTCTTGGATAAGAGTGCTAGACCAAAAGTTATGTTTTAAGGGTACAACGTCATTTTCTTCTACACTTTGCTAAGCAACTAAAAGAAACAAATCCAGAAACACTGAGAGATGAGACATTAGGTTCATTAACCCTTGACATGAGGTCGTGAGCCATTAGGATTCATGGTGTCAATGTTCCTGAGAAATCATACCCCAGAGATTTGTTAGAAAGATGACATTTATAAACTTATGTTGTTAATCTCAACCAATCCTGAGTGAAATTTTTAGTTTTCTATTCCTGATCACGATGTTTACAAAACTGCCTATCTAGGGTGCATAGAAGATACTCAATAAGCCATTATTGAAAGAAAGTCAGTGATAATGAGAGATCTCACACTGTTTTTGTGATTAACAATGCTAAACATATTTGTGAAACTTGGAAATGTAACATATGGTTCCCTAAGAGTGTAGCGCAGAAGAGAGCACATGAGTAGCACGTAAGTTACATTTCAATTGCATGCAGGAAAATCAAATAGAGATTCCACTGTGCAATCATATTTCTTTCAAGAATACCCTGGCATCAACTAAAGTGGTTATCTCCAAACTGAAGATAATCTGACTATGCAGTTGGCAACCTTGCTGTTTTTAATTACCAGTATGATTGTTGGAAGGCGATAAATATGCCTCCTGGCTCTACAGTTCTACAAAAGCCTGTACAGAAAACAGAGATGAGCTCCACCCTGCCTTCTGAATCAGATGGCTAAAGCTGTGCTAATTCAATGGTTTTCTTTTTTAAAGAATTTCTATATTTGATTAGTAGGTGATGACACTAGAATACAACAATATAATAAAGCTTTGTGCTTTGTTTACTTGGGTCTTCACCAGCATATGTAGTTGGTAATAAAAATACATATCAGTCTCCATCAAGTTTAGTCTCTGAGAAAAAAAAATTAAATTTATAAGATGTCAGTGTGATAATTCAGAAATGTAAAGGCAATAAGATAAAATAAAATTCAAACTCATTCATTCTCTAAGGCATTAATCCATAATATAATACAAGGATCAAAATGTCAAGACTGTCTTTTATCTATTCTACTTATTTTGTCTTTTAATTAAAATACTAGAGGCCTGGTGCATGAAATTCTTGCACGGGTAGGGTCCCTAGGCCTGGCCAGTGATCATGGCCAATTGGGGCCTTCCGGCTGACAGCCAGGGCCTCCCTTCCCTGGCTGCTGGCTGGGGCCTCCTCCTTCCCCAGCTGCTGACTGCCGGCTCTGGCCTCCCTTCATTCTGCACCACCCGTGGTGGTTAGTGCATGTCATAGCAAGCGATCGAACTCCTGGTCTCCGGTTGAACTCCTGAGGGGACACTTTGCATATTAGCCTTTTATATATATAGACAGTTTTAATTGGGATCCTAGCAAATGGGCCGGTCAGAGAGTTGATATTAAATTAGTGTGGTTCTTTCCACACATCTCTATCCCCATCTACCTCAAAATGAAAAGAAAGCATCACTGCCTTTTTGCATCTTTCAGACAGAGATAATCTCTCCTAACACTATACCTAGTGGAGAGGTATGGTGTGACATAATGGGTGTGGTCTCTGTTGTCAGACTAACATGGAAGACACTTACTACTTATTGTGCCATCAGGTCAGTTATTTAGCCTCCCTAAACCTCCATGTTTTCATCTGTAGAGCATGAATAATGACAGGGCCTTGCAACTTACAACTTACAATTTGTTATGGCTAACAAATAAGATGAAAACTCCATAAAATGGGAATTACATTTGTTTTGTTCACTGTATTTGTCTAGCACCTACATGAGAACCTGGTATAAAACAGATACTCAAATGAATAAATATATGAATGATATAGAACTGACATAACTCCATTGGAGTGATTTATTTTCCTGAATACATCACATGAGAACAAAACATAATTACTGATTGATTTTTAATTACCAATTGAGTACATTATTGGTACAGTAATGCTGTCCCTGACCCCCTGCAGTGACAATGATTAAGACTAAACACCTTTTTCTAGTTACCACATTGTTTTAATTTTTAGTAGGTATAATATTTTAAGAGCTCAAGAAAATTATCTTCTTTCAAATAAAACAGTTTCTTATTTATGTTTTTTTTATTATCCAGTTATCCAGTTGTAGTTTATGCCTGCTTTAAAGTTATTAAACTTTAAGTCAGTCTTAAATATTTAATGGAACTAAAAGAATAAACTGAATTCCTCTGCAGCGTGGTTGCTCATATAAACAGACATCAAATATATCTATTTCATACAGAAATTTAATAAAATAAAACTAAAAAGTATTCAGAACGTATGCAAAAGCATTAAGTGTGCCTATGTCAGATATTCAGAGGTACTTAATATGTTAGCATCTCTTCTTCTCTATAGAAATCTGTAAAATAACCCTAAAATCAAATAAGATCATAGACGTTCTCAAATTATGCTAAAATTCATTGTTTCTTAAGTTAACACATTTCTTATTGGACATTTTTATTATGGTAATTATAATAGTATTAAAAAGCATTGTGATTATACTTATACAGTCTGGTAATCTCTACTCTTCCGTGGTTGGTTGGTACATGGTGTTGTATGGTTTTATGCCCCAGAGCATAATACACTGTATTTAATACACATTTCCTAAATTATTACATAAAAATAATGTGAATCCATGTAAATTATGATTCTCTAGTAAAGTTGAATTAATAAATAGAACTTATATCCAACCTGATATTCTGATTATTTCACCTACTTCCTTTTTTTTCTATAAAAATTAAATACAAAATGGAGATCTGACTTGAGAATTCCCTAAGCAGACAAAATCATTTAAGCCATTTAAGCAAAACTAAAGCAATCTTAATTCATGAACAAAGTCAAAAATTATCTTAGGTTATTTCTTGTAAATGCCTCTGACAATCATAAATAAAATTTAAGTCATTGTCCTAAAAATAAGATGATATAATCATTTTTACCAACCCCCTGCCATCTGGGAGCCCCCGTTGTAATGAGGAATCATTGTAAAAGGTAAATAACTTTCAGATTTTTACCTTTAAACCATTCTGTAATGTAATGTCCCTGAACTTCATATCAGTTTTTTAATTTAAAGGCTCCTAGTTCTAGTTCTGTGTACAACAAACACTTATTAAATACTATGTATTGATTTGGTAATTTTAATTTTGCTATTTCTGGATTTTTTACTTTTCTAATGCATAAAAATTGCTTAATAATGTCAGGATCTATATTTTTAAAACTTAGAAAATTAATTATTGACACAGTGGGAATTAATATTTTTTATAATTTGTGCATTTATTTTATTTTTAAAATACGTTTTATTGCTATTTGAGAGAGAGGAAGGGAGGGGGAGAGAGAGATACAAACATCAATGCATCAGTATTGATTGGCTACCTCCTGCATGCCCTCTTCTGGGGATCCAACCTGTCACAACCTAGTATGTGACATGACTAGGAATCAAACCTGGGACCTCTTGGTACATGAGTTGATGCTCAATCAATGAGGTGATCCAGCCAGGTAATTTGTGCATTTAAAAACTCTATTGATAAAATTTAAAATTGTTACAGTAAAGCATAGGCTGATAATATTCAAATATCTACAAATTTTCATTTCATCCAAGATGGCTGCAGAGTAGGTGGAAGCTATACTCACCTGTTTCCATCATTGCTTTATAATTTACAGATGAATTACAGAACAATCAACTTAAATAACCAACTGAACACTAGCTGAACTGAAATCTTACAACCAAAGATGTACAGAAGAAACTACAGGAAGACTGGTGAGAAAGGCAGAGAAGTGGAAAGGGCTAGCCCCCACTCCCTATGTGGCAGCTGAGACCCTGGAGGGGCATCTTAGCTGTAAAACTCCCTACCCTCAGTTGCATGGGGTTGCGACCCACACAAGGATCCACAATCCACAGCAACAGAGATGGGAAGAGGAGCCCACATAGCATCTGGTGAGGAAAACCAGTGGGGATTCAGTTGGCCTGGGAGAGAAGGAATCCTGCTAGAGACCTATATGCCACTTTCCCAGGGTTGAGCACTCTAATTGTTATAGCACCTGCTTGGAGAGTGCGCTTCCTTGTCCTCCAGCTACTGGTGACACCACTCTGCCATATCCTGCAGAGGGGTTTGCTGCCTATACTCATCAGGAACCTTTGGGGAGCTCTTTTTCTTAGAAAGCTCTTGGAGGACACTCAGACAGTGATTGAACTGTATAACTTTGGAAAGGGGACCATTTCTCACCACCTTGAGCGCACAGATACCTATGAAGCCAAACAGACAAAAAAGCTATGGTAGCAATACTTAGAAATCAAAACAATGGCCATAACAAGAGATAAAGAGGGTCACTACATAATACTAAAGGGGTTAAAATAAGATCAAGGAAGAAATCAAAGTTAACTGGACACAAATAAAAATGAACACACATAACCCCAAATCTATAGGACACAGTGAAAGTAGTTCTGACAGGAAAGTTCATAGCATTACAAGCTTACATCAATAAGCAAAACAAAACAAAACAAAAAACCTCAAATAAACAATCTAACCCTACACCTAAAAGAACTAAAAAGGAAAGGGAAGGAGAGGAAAGAAGAGGGAAGGGAAGGGAAGGGAAGGGAAGGGAAGGGAAGGGAAGGGAAGGGAAGGGAAGGGAAGGGAAGGGAAGGGAAGGGAAGGGAAGAGAAGGGAAGGGAAGGGAAGGGAAAGGAAGGGAAGGGAAGGGGAGTGGAGGGGAGGGAAGGGAAGGGGAGGGAAGGGAGACAAAGTCCAAAGTAAGTAGGAAGAAGGAAATAGTAAAGGTAAGAGCAGAAATAAATGACACATAGATGTTGGGGCTCAATCCCAGCAGGTCCAGGGGTTCCCAAAGGTGTGGACGGAGTCAGCGAAGAAGGAATGATACAGAGGCAGCGTTCAGTTGATCATCATAGCCAGGTTCTCTCTAGGTTCTCCAGCCAGGTTCTGTGTTTTATTGTCTTGTTACATCTGTATTTATACCAGTTGATTTTAATCCTGTCAATTTCTATTCCAAAGGTTAGGGTGTTTCTTATCTCCATTCCAGGGAGTAAAGATTATGTAGTTTAAGTGTGATTGTTCGTAGTTAAAGTGATTAACTACCCGCCTGGCACTTAGTTAAGGGGTTTTATTCCCTCCCTAACTTCAGGGAAAAATCCCTACCTGGGGAAACA
The DNA here is from genome assembly GCF_028538775.1 of Myotis yumanensis. Classification (NCBI taxonomy): domain Eukaryota; kingdom Metazoa; phylum Chordata; class Mammalia; order Chiroptera; family Vespertilionidae; genus Myotis; species Myotis yumanensis. Next base: position 179,562,857 of record NW_027223752.1, read on the forward strand.
ACCTTTCTTGGAGAGGTGACTTTGGTTAAAACACATAGCGCCAAGAAGGGGAGCAAACATATTAAGAACAGTATGCCATATACGCCAGGTCCCTTGAAACATATGCTGTGCAGATGTTTCTTCCCTGCAGCAACTGTGTCAAGCAGCAAGGATGGACCAGCTTCTGGCACAAAAGATCAATGAAACCAAGAGTTGATTCTCTGTTAAGATAAACAAGATTGATGAAACTTTAACCAGACTCATAAAGAAAAAAATAGAGAGGGTCAAATAAATAAAATTAAAAAATTGAAAGAGGAGAACAACACCACAGAATTACAAAGGGTTGAAAGAAAATATGATGAACAACTAAATTCCAAAAAATTGGACAACCTGTGCAAAATGGATAAATTCCTAGAAACATACAAACTTGCAAAACTGAATCCAGAAGAATCAGAAAACCTGAATAGACTCATTACAACCAATAAAATTGAAGCAGTTATAAACAAACAAACAAACAAAAAAATTCCCAGCAAATGAAAGTCCTGGCCTGGATGGCTTCATAGGTGAATTTTACCAAACATTCAAAGAAGAACTAACACCAATCCTTCAAACACTATTCCAAAAAATTCAAGAGGAAGGAAACTTCTAAGTTCCTTTTATGATCCCAGAATTATCCTAATTACAAAACCAGATAAAGACATTAAAAAGAAAAAAATTACAAGCCAATAACCCTGATAAATATAAATGCTAAAATATTCAACAAAATATTAGCAAACCAAATCCAGTAATACGTTAAAAAGTTCATAAGTCATGACTAAAGTGGGATTTATTCTGGGGATGCAAGGTTGGTACAGTATTCACAAATCAATAAATGTGATACATCACATAAACAAAATGAAGGATAAAAATCACAAGATCATATCGATAGGTACAGAAAAAAATATTTGAAAAAATCTAGCACCCATTTATGATAAAAAGAATTCAGCAAGTAGGAATAGAGGGATCATACCTACAGAATAAAGGCCATAAATGGAAAAACCACAGCCAACAGCATACTGAATAGGCAAAATCTAAAAGTGTTTTCCTTAAGATCAGGAACAAGGCAGCAATTACTCTTATTCAACACTAGTAGCCTGGTGCACGAAATTCATGCACATTAAAAGGGAATTAATTAGAGGAGATATTTTAATATTGCTATTTGCCCTTTCTTTATAATAGAAGTGTGAGAGATGAAAGGAAATTAGTATAATGTATATGAAAATAATATATACATTTATTAATAAATAAATAGTAACAAAAGGATATAACAACAACAGAGGCATGATATAAAAACGACAAAAACATGATATGAAAACAACAAAGACATGATATGAAAACAACAAAAACATGATATAAAAACAACAGTGATGCAAACAATGACTGAAAAGTGATTAAACTTCTTCTAATATCTCCCTGTACACCACATTGAGAGTGAAAACACTTTCAGAGTGCTGACTAATTTCCCTTGTGATGAAGTATTTAGAACTTTACCTGTAACGTCACATGTTCCACAAACTCGAAAGAAAGCAACATATAACTGACCATGTGCAAAAACAGGTTCAGGTAGGAATATGCCTACTCTGTCTAGAGTTTGTCCTTGTGATTTATTAATAGTCATCACAAATGCTGGCATCACGGGAAACCGTCATCGAATCAATTTAAATGGGAGGCCAGTGTCAGATGGGAAAAATTAATTCTTGGAATCAGAACAACCTCTCCCTCTGCAGATCCTGTTAATACTTCAGCTTCGATAATGTTAGGTCATAATATTTTGATAATAAATCTGGTACCATTACAAAGACCCCATTTACTATTGAGATGTCTCAATAGCATGATGATTGCACCCACTTTCAATTTTAATTTATGACATGGCATTCCCGAAGGAGTAATACTATTAAGAAATTCAATGGGGGCTGAAACCAGTTTGGCTCAGTGGATAGAGCGTCAGCCTGCGGACTGAAAGGTCCTTGGTTCAATTCCGGTCAAGGGCATGTACCTGGGTTGCGGGCACATCCCCAGTAGGAGATGTGCAGGAGGCAGCTGATCGATGTTTCTCTCTCATCGATGTTTCTAACTCTCTATCTCTCTCCCTTCCTCTCTGTAAAAAATCAATAAAATATATTTTAAAAAAAAAGAAAGAAATTCAATGGGAAAATTTTCCTTTTCAGCATCATCTGTGGAATCAATGGAATCATCACTCAAATATGTGTGAAAATTTCCATCGAGTATATCCAAAATTTCTTCATTTAATTTTTGAACATGTTCATTTTTTGGACAAAGAATTGCATGGTTAGATATATTTTTAATATTATCTATAGATATAGTATTTCCAAAGGTAGCTTCAATAATAGATCCATTACAGATCATTTCACAGGGGATTTCAATAATATCCATTCCTAAATGAAAACTGCTATCAAGTTTGCCATCTCCAAGTATTACTAACCATCCACTATATGCAGAATCCTCTGATCTCCTATTTGTTCTAAGAGACAACTTTCTGAAACATCCCCAAACATTGCAGTACTTTAAACTCATTTGTACTATGGCCGATCACATAGCATGTGGTACAATACTGAGATATTGTCGAAAATCCCCTCCAAGAAGGAGAACTTTCCCACCAAATACAACATTCAGACTCATAATTTCTATTAGTAATCTGTCCATGGTGTTTATAGCATGACTGGATGCCATGGCGCATTCATCAATAATGAGAAGGTGGGCCTTTTTAATAGTTTTAGGAACTTCACTCTTTATATCGAGTCTAGAAATTGAAGTTTTATTTAATGGAATGGGTAATTTATATTGGAAATGAAAGGTGCTTCCATTGAAAAGTAAATTTGCAACAATTCCTGTAGGCACTGTGGGTAAAACAGTACCACCACGACCTCTAATATAATGTATTAAAACTTTATACAGATATGCAGGTGAATAGGATTCCTAGCTGGCAGGCCTCTGACAGCAAGCTGGCCACCTGTGGATTCCGTGAGAAATGGGGCTCCCTCCTCCCTCCTCCCTCCTGTCAGGGTCAGGGGTGCAGGTGAATGGGGTTCCTGGCTAGCAGGTCACTGACAGCAAGCTATCCAACAGCAGATTCTGTGAGGAATGGGACTGCCTCCTCCCTACTGTCAGGGTCTGGTTTGAAGGCCAGCCACGCCCCCTGCTGGGCCAGACCCAGAGTTCTACCACGCTGTGGCCTCCACCTCAGCAACCCAGGACTGACTGCTGCTGGGCGCTCCTGGCGCTCCGAGGGTGGGTTCTTCCCTCAGGCCTCACTGGAAACAGGTCAGGGAGGGCGAAGCCCTTGGCAAGGCAACCCAGGACTCAGTACTTCCACCCTCCACTCCGAGGGCAGGTACCTGCCTAAAATCTCGCCCTGAAGGCGGGTTCCTGCCTGAAACCTCGCCCTCTGGGAAACAGCTGGGGGAGGGCGCAACCGTTTCCAAGACGACCCCTGCAGGACTGACTTCCTTCTGGTTGGTCGAGCTTTGGGACGTGATGTTACACCCAGGGTTTTTATATAAGTAGATAGTATTGTTGGTGGGAATGCAGATTGGTGCATCCACAGTGGAAACTAGTATGGAGTTTCCTTAAAAATTTTTAAATAGAACTCCCCTCTGACCCAGCTATCCCACTTCTGGGACTATATATGAGGAAAACCACAACACTTATTTGAAAGAATATATGCACCCTTATGCTCATTGCAGCATTATTTATAACTAGAGGCCTTGTGCATGAAATTCGTGGATGGGTAGGGTCCCTAGGCCTGGCCGGCAATCAGGGCCAATCAGGGCCTTCCAGCTGCCAGCCAGGGCCTTCCTTCCCAGGCTGCCAGCTGTTGGCCAGGGCCTTCCTTTGTCCCATGCTGCCCTCTGGTGGTCAGTGATGTCATAGTGAGTGATCAAACTCCCAATCTCCCAATTGAACTCCCGAGGGGAAAATTTGCATATTAGGCTTTTATATATATATATATAGACTAGAGCAGGGGTGGGCAAACTTTTTGACTCGAGGGCCACAATGGGTTCTTAAATTGGACCGGAGGGCCGGAACAAAAGCATGGATGGAGTGTTTGTGTGAACTAATATAAATTCAAAGTAAACATCATTAGATAAAAGGGTACGGTCTTTTTTTTTTTTAGTTTTATTCATTTCAAACAGGCTGGATCCAGCCCGCGGGCCGTAGTTTGCCCACGGCTGGACTAGAGGCCCAGTGCACGAAAATTTGTGCACTGGGTGGGGGTCCCTTAGCTGGGCCTGCCCCCTCTCACAGTCCAGGAGCCCTCAGGGTATGTCCTACTGATGGCTTAGGCCCACAATCTGGCCTCCCTCTGTGGGAGGTGACCGGGCCGGTCATAGGAAGGCACTGCCCCCCATCACCCTGCTGCTGCTGCTGCTGCCACTGCCGGCCATCGGCCCTCACTTCTTAGTGCTGGCCCCGCCCCCTGCCCACTGGTGGGTGGGGGGTGATCTGGGGCCTGGCAGGCTGGGGGAGGGGCTGTGGAAGGTTTAGGCACAGCAGGTCGCACCCCGTCCAGCCTCTGCAGAGGCATGGCATCAGGACCCGGCCCGTGCCGCTGCCTCTGTGGCTGCCTCTGCGGCGGAAGGGGCAGCACTGGGACTGGGACCACACAGCCCCTTCTCCCACTGCCTCTGTGGAAGGGTCTGCGGTGCTGGACCAGCCCGCCCCGAGGCCTCTCCCACACCACTTCTTGTGAAAGGAGCAGTGGTGGTGGCGGCGGCAGCGCCTCTTCTATGGCCTCTGCGAAAGGGGCAATGGCTCTGGACCGGCTCACACCGATGCTTTTCTCACACCGCCTCTGCTGCCTTTCCCGTGGAGGTGGAGCCACCTCCTTTTTAGCGGTGGTGGTGCCTCTCCAGTGGCCTCTGCAATTGAACCTGGGACCCTTCGGTCTGCAGTCCAGTGCTCTATCCACTGAGCCAAACCAGCTAGGGTCATTTACTTTTCTAACAAGCAATGCTTTTTAATCACTGTGTCATCAGTCCTTCCAGAAACTCCTGCCTGTATTCAACATATACATGCGTGTGTCCCTGTTATGGGAATTGAGTTATGTCATGCCTGCACCTTGTTTCTGAAAAACAGCTGATGTGTTCTCCTTCGCTGCCCTGCCTTTCCCATGCTGCCCCACCTCTCCCAAGCCCCTTGGCCCTGGTAGCCGCTGTGGCTTTGTCCAGATGAACGTCTGGAAGATGTCCGGTCTAATTAGCATATTATCCTTTTATTAGTATAGATAGCCAAGATCTGAAAACAGCCCAAGTGCCCATTGGTGGATTAAAAAGCCGTGGTACATTTATAAAGTGGAATACTACATGTCTATAAAAAAGAAGGGAATCTTACCTTTTGTGAGAGCATGAGTGGACCTTGAGATTATTATGCTATGTGAAATAGGCCAGTCAGAGAAAGACAAATATCACATGATCTCATTTATATTTGGAATCTAATTAACAAAATAAACTGATGAACAAAATAGAAACAGAGGCATGGATACTAGATACATGGAACAGACTGACAGCTATCAGAGGGAAGGGTGTTCGGGTTGCTGGATGAAATAAGGTGAAGAAATTATCAAACACACACACACACACACACGTCTATACTAATAAAAGACAAACATGCAAATTGACCATACCTTCGCTACACCTTAAGCCACGCCCACCAGCCAATCAGAGTAACTATATGCAAATTAACCCAATCAAGATGGTGGCTGGCAGCCACGAAGCTGGAGCAAGCTGGAGGCTTGCTTGCTCCAGTGATGGAGGAAGCGAAGCTTCTCCACCTGCCACAGCCAGTTCTGAGCTCCACTGAAAGCAACAAAGTTTCAATTATAGAAGATAAATAAACCCCAGATACCTGCTTTCAGCCAGTTGTGGCCACGGACCTAGAGCGAGCAGGAGAGGGTTGCCCCTGGCGATGGAGGAAGCCAAGCTTTCCACAGGCCTCCACTAAAGGCAACAAAGTTTTAATTATAGAAGGTAAATAAATCCCAGAATAAAAAAGAAAAAGAACAAAAAGGAGAGGCTAGGAGCTTACGTCACCAGGGGGCTTGGCCAGCCTGAAAACGGCCCTCAGCTCCTCACCTAGACTGGCCAGGCACCCCAGTGGGGACCCCCCACCCTAAAGGGGGTGTGGCCAGCCTGAAAACAGCCATCAGCCCTTCACCCAGGCTGGCCAAACCTCCATGGGGTGAGGGTCCCCACTGGAGTGGATATCCTCTGAGGGGTCCCACACTGCAAGAGGGCATAGGCTGGGCTGAGGGACCCCCCGAGTGCACAAAATTTTGTGCACCAGGCCTCTAATATATATATATATATATATATATAGATAGATAGATAGATAGATAGATATATATATAGATAGATAGATATAGATCTATCTATAGATAGATAGATAGATATAGATCTATATATATAGATATAGATATATAGCTATATAGATATATACACACATATACACATATACACATATACATATATACATATATATATCTCACACAGAATAGCCGAGGGGCGGGGATGGGTAGGTAGAGATAGGGGAAGGTGGGATAAATGGGGACAGAAACAGACTTTGCTTTGGGTGATTGGCATACAATACAGTGTGTAGATGAAGTTTTGTTGAATGACACACTTGAAATCTGTATGTTTTTTGTGAACCGATTTCACCCCAATAAATTCAATAAAGATAAATGAGAATGGAAAAATCAGACTAAAGAAATGGAACCCTAATTTCGTGTGTGTGTATGATTTACATATGTGGGTAAACACAAACATATAATTATATTTAGACTAAATTTCAAGTAAATAATAGTTTTGGTGATGTTAACTACCATATTAACATTATAAATGTTGCCGAAACCGGTTTGGCTCAGTGGATAGAGCGTCGGCCTGCGGACTGAAAGGTCCCAGGTTCGATTCCGGTCAAGGGCATGTACCTGGGTTGTGGGCACATCCCCAGTAGGAGATGTGCAGGAGGCAGCTGGTCGATGTTTCTCTCTCATCGATGTTTCTAACTCTCTATCTCTCTCCCTTCCTCTCTGTAAAAAATCAATAAAATATATTTTAAAAAAAACATTATAAATGTTGACCTAACTATTTATTTTACTTACAATGAAAATAGTTTAATTAGCTGTAGCTGGTTTGGCTCAGTGTATAGAGTGTCAGCCTATAGACTGAAGGGTCCCAGGTTTGATTCAGGTCAAGGGCACATGCCCAGGGTTGCAGGCTCAGTCCCCAATAAGGGGTATGTAGGAGGTAGCTGATCAATGATTCTCTCTCATCATTGATGTTTCTCTCTCTCTCCCTCTCCCTTCCTCTCTGAAATCAATAAAAATATATTTTAAAAATAGTTTTAATTAGTTAGTATAGTAATCAGCAAATTAAATATGGATAAAGCCTGGCCACAGTAGCTCAGTGATTGAGTGTCGACCTATGAACCAGGAAGTCATGGTTCCATTCCTGGCCAGGGCATATGCTCTTGCTGTGAGCTTGATCCCCAATCATGCAGGAGGCAACCAATCAATGATTCTCTCTCATCATTGATGTTTCTGTGTCTTTCTCCCTCTCTCTTCCTCTCTGAAATCAATAAAAAATAAAAAAATATGGATTAAAAGTAAATAATATTTTTGAAGAGTCATAGTGGGAAAAAAAGCAAGAAGAAAGATGCACCCTGATTTGCTTACAAACTAAAATATTAATAGATCATTTTCTTATTAAATAAAAATATAAATTGTTACATTGTGGGAGTTGAATATATTAATATTTTTATATCGTAAAGATTGAAAATATAAAACTTGATTTAAGAGAATTTATGAGAAGGCTTTAACATTAAAATAGAGGAAAGAAAAACTTAATGTGGAACCTATTTGTTAATGCAAATTATCTATTGCTGGATCAAGCATAGCATATAGATTGGGAATAAGAAAGCCACTTTTGTTCACACATTTAAAATGTTATACTTGTCACCTAAAAGCTCTAGAGATACTTACAGAAGAAAAAATATGCTTGTAAGGAAGTACATGACTAAAAATTGTTGTTAGAAAAACACTGTCACCTTGAATTATTCTGACAAGTACAGTATTGATAGAAAAAAATCATCAAGTAGCTCTGAAAAAAAATAACTACCTTTCTATTTTATATATGGTCATCATCATTTACTTTATAATAGTTAAAACAAACTTGAATAGGACTGTGATAACATCAACAAATTCTAGGCCAATCAGTAGACAGTCTATTGATGTTAAACAGAAATGTTTTTTAGGAAAATACTAGAGACCCGGTGCATGGATTCGTGCACTGGTGGGGGGTATGGCCTGCAGGGATTGGCCTGCTGTGGGAGCACCGCTCATCCCAGTCAGCCAGGCAATGCTCCCACTGGGAACACACTGACCACCAGGGGGCAGCTCCTGCATTGAGCGTCTGCCCCATGTTAGTCAGTACGCGTCATAGCGACTGGTGAACTGGTTGTTCTGGTCATTCTGCCGTTTGATCTCTGGGCCTTTATTATCTAGGATAAATATTTCAAAAACTAGTGGACTGACTGAAATATATATGGAGAATATGGTGTAAGTAATATGTTTGTCATATGACAAAAATTGAGATAAGTGTTATGTACACATGCCATTTTAAGAAGAGGGTATTCACAGATGTAAAATTTTTGAATTACACCTCCTCCCACAACCACATCAAAATTACAACTAAATTACAGAACAACCATCATTGAGAACAACCTGAACACTAGTGGCACAGAAATTCTATAACTAAGGATATAAAGAAGAAACCATGTGGAGACTGACAGGAGGGGCAGAGACATAGAAAAGGCAGGTCCCACACTGATGGTGTGACAATTAAGAATTGGGAGGGATTTCTCCACTGCAGAAGGTTCCCCTGAGGAGTGAGAGGTCCCAGTCACACCAGGCCCCCTGGCTCTGGGCACCAGGGCTTGGAAGAGGCGTCCCCATAAAATCTGGCTGTCAAACCCAGTGGGGGTTGATTCTGAGTGGGATGGAAGGCTGCTGGAGACCTAGACACTTCTCTTAAGGGGTTTGTACACTTACTAACTCACTCGTTCTAGCATCCAGTGCAGGGACAGCAGCTCAAAAGCATCAGGAACATGTGGAGAGGAATTAAATTGACCACCACCAGGGTGAGTGCTGGAGGGGCAGGGGTCTAGCAACTCTCTTCAGGGACAGAAGTGCTGGCAGGCTCCATTATTCCTTTGTTGAGAGTTCTTCCCACCCAGCTGGCAGAATGACAAGTCTGTGCTCTCCATTAACCTAGCTAATATTATTCACCCCACCCAGGTGATTTCCTAAGACCCTGTGTCACCCACGTACACACTGGTCCAAGCCTTGGCTTGCGCTGCAGAATTTGTTTCAAAATATCTCAAAGATTTACAAACCCCAAACAGGCAGTGGCTGGTCTCAGCATGTATTGTAGCTCTTGTTATGCAGCCACAAGTCCAGCACAAATGGTGACAGGAAACAACTTGCATTGTAACACCCACCAGGTGGCCCCAACCTTAGTATAAGCTGTGATCAGTCTTGGCATGGAATGCAACCTCAAATAGGTGACCACAAGCCCAGCACAAGTGGTGGCTGGTCTTACCTCACATAATGATGCCCACCCAAGTGTCCCAGGCCTGGCACTATTGGCAGCCAGCACAAGTTTGCAGTATAGTCTCTCACAAGCTCCTCTAAGCGCAGCACAATCAATAACTGACCACAGATCACTTTGTAGCTCCTATCAATATGCCCCAAACCCACCCCCAGTTGCAACTAACCTTGGTCTACACTGAAGCCCCTCCCAGAAGGCTCTAAAATAAACACACACAGTGTCTGGTTTCAGACCACATCAGAGCAGTACCTGACCAGCTTCACAAGTGACACATCCTAAGGGAGGACTCACGAGCACCAGAGTCCCAATAAAGTGACTCCCACTACATGTGGTCAGCCCCTATGCAATAGGACATGGCTGTATTTATAGCCTTATACAGTCAGCCTCACCAAGTGACATGCCAGGAGGAATTGAGGCCCAACTACAACAGAAGGGAATATACAAAACTTTCACAAAGGACAACCCTGAAGCACCCAGCTTGGGTGACTAGGAAGACTGTGCCACTGGTCCTCACAGGATACTGACTATATAGGCCACTCTACAAGAACAGTGAGATATAGCAAATCTACCTAGCAAATGAGGGGTGTGGGGAGGGGAGGTCAGCTAAAGTGAGGAGACAAAGAAACATGTCCCACATGAAATAACAAAACAAAACTTAAAAACAAGAAACAAAACAAAATGGAGTTCAATAATCTACCATATATAGAGTTCAATATACTGGTTATAAGGATGCTCAATAAACTTAGGGAAAAAAATAGATGTACTCAGTGAGAACTTCAACAAAGAGATAGAAAACAAAAAAGTACCAGTTAGAAATGAAGAGTACAATAACTTAAATAAAACACTAGAGAGAATTAACAGCAATTAGATGAAACAGAGAAGCAAACCAGTGATCTGGAGGACAAGGTAGGAGAAAACATTCAATCAGAACAACAAAAATTAAAATAATAATATTTTTTAAGAAATGAGGATAGCTTATTGTCCTCTGGAAATCAACTGTACCAACATTTATAGCATAGAGATACCAGAAATGAGAAGAGAAAGAGAACAAGGAATTGAAAACCTGTTTGAAGAAATAATGATGGAAAACTACACTAGCCTGGCAAAGAAAATAGACATACAATTCCAGGAAGTACAAAGGGTCTCAAACAATATGACTCTAAAGAGGAGCACAACAAGACACATCATCATTAAAATGCTAAAGGTTAAAACAAAGAGAATCTGAAAAGCAACAAAAAGAAAAAGAAAGAAAGAAGAAAGAAAGAAAGAAAGAAAGAAAGAAAGAAAGAAAGAAAGAAAGAAAGAAAGAGGGAGGGAGGGAGGGAGGGAGGGAGGAAGGAAGGAAGGAAGGAAGGAAGAGAGAGAGAGAGAGAGAGAGAGAGAGAGAGAGAGAGAGAGAGAGAGAGAAAGGAAGAAAGAAAGAAGAAGAAAGAAAGAAAGAAAGAAAGAAAGAAAGAAAGAAAGAAAGAAAGAAAGAAAGAAAGAAAGAAAGAAAGAAAGAAAACAGTATGTACAAGGGAGCTACTACAAGACCATCAGCTGATTTCTCAACAAGTGAATTTTACCAAACATTCAAAGATGAATTAATAGCTATGCTTCTCAAACTAATAAAAAAACTAAAGGGGAAGGAAGGCTCCCAAGTTCATTTTATAAGGCCAGCATTACACTGATACCAAAACAAGACAAAGACATTATAAAAAGACTAGAGGCCCAATGCATGAAATTTGTGCATGGGTAGGGTCCCTAGGCCTGGCTGGTGATCAAGGCCAGCTGGGGCCTTCCTTCATTCTGCGCCATCCCCTGGTGGCCAATGCATGTCATAGCGAGAGGTCAAACTCCCAGTTGGTCGAACTCCCGAGGAGACAATTTGCATATTAGCCTTTTATTATATAGGATAATTATAGGCCCAAATCCTTGATGAACAGAGTTGCAAAAACCCTCAACAAAATATTACCAAACCAAATTCAGCAATACATTAAATTGTACTAGTATCAAGTGGGATTATTCCTGGGATTCAAAGTTGGTTCAATTCTGTAAAATAATATGATATACCACACAAATCAAATGAAGGATAAAAATAATGTGATCATATCAATAGATACAGAAAAAGCATTTGGCAGAACTCAACATACATTTATTCAATTACTTTCAGCAAAGTGGGAATAGAGGGAACATACCTCAACAGCCAAGATTATTCCACAGAACAACATTCCAATCATTAGAACTGAAGAAGAGATAAAGAGTATACCACACAAGCAAAAAATAAATAAAAATAAAAAAATAACCCAAAAACAAAAAAAAACTTTTTCCTTGGGGGAAAAAAGTATACCAGATAAGTAAAAGGTGAAGTAGTCCATCACCAATAAACTAGTACACAATAAGTATTAAAGCAACTTCTTTAAGAAGAAAAAAAATCACAATATGAATATGAAAATATAGGAAAGGAAGAAATTCTTAGTAAAAGCAGTAAATCCACAAAAAAACTAAAAATAGAACCCAGCAATTTCACTTCAGGGTACTTATCCAAAATAATTGATAACTTCAATTCAAAAAGATATATGTGTCCATATGTTCTTTGCAGCATTATTTAGAATAGTAAACAACATAAGTACCCATTGATAGATGAAATGAAGAAGGTAATGTGGTATATAAATACAATGGAATGTTACTCAGCCATTTAAAAATTGAAATCTTGCCATTTGTGACATCATAGATAAACCTAGAGGGTATTATACTAAGTAAAATTAAGTCAGGCAGAAAAGACAAATACATATGATTTCACTTACATGTGGTATCTAAAAATAGTCAACTAACAAAACAAACAAACTGATAAACGCAGATAATAAATATATGATTACCAGATGAGAGAGGGGTTGAGTTATTGGTGAAACAGTTGGAAAAGATTAAGAAGTGCAAATTGCCAGTTATAAAAACAGCCCTGGTATGTAAGGTATAGCATAGGGTATATAGTCAATAATGCTTTAATAACTATGCATGTTGCCAGATGTACTAGACTTTTCAGGGTGATCACTTCATAAGTTATAAATATGTAATCATTATATTGTACATTTGCAACTAATATAGATGTCAACTGTAATTAATTTTTTTAATATATAAAAAATAAATATAAATAGTGGCTCTGCCATGTACCAGTGGTTTTACTTTGACCAATATGCCCATGTAATTTGTTAGGATTAAATTAGAACATACTTTCACAGCTCTTAGAACAGTGTCTGGCATGAAGCAAGTGATCAATACATTTTGCTTCTACTATAAAATAATATTAACTAGTCTTTTTCCTGAAAAACTGCAATGGAATTAATAGTTTTATGTCAGTATATTTACCACATAATGATTTTTCATATTTTACTTAAAACCAGATTATTTTAAAGACAAAAAGTGATACAATTATAGCCATTGGTGCCATTTGCCCATGTTTTTTTGTGGTTTTCCCACTTCTGGGCATACAGTTGGTGGGTTCCTCCTGGTTCCTTGGCATTCATTAGCTGTCACCACTTGACTTACTTTATTTAACCAATGAAATGGGAGTAGAAGTGTTATGTACCACTTCTGGGTGAAATTGTGCAATCTGTCACTCTCTCTTTGCCTGGAGAAGCAGGACTAGGTTAGGGGTGGGCCAGAGAACACCAACTTTGTTTCTTCTTCATATGAACAAGCTGAGAGAGAAGAAATGGCTCTATAAATTAGGAAACTGATGTGAATAAAGACACTGAGACTAGAGGGTAGAAATAGTATGTTTGTGGAACAGCAAATACTGGGTTCAGTTTTTCTTGTATGTGTTTTATGGAATTTTTCTACTGCACATCTGATACATACTCAAGTAGAAGAACATGGAATATATAAAAAAAGATTTTACATAAATAATCCTATATTAAAAATATCTTATAACTAGGTATTTTATATTCAATAAAATATACAATAATGTATATAGTATAATTGACAGAAGAAAACATAAAGAACATACTCTATTCCAATTAGCCAAATTAATTATTGCTCTAGTAGGAGTAATTTGTATAAATAGCAAACAGAAACAAAACAAATATTTATAATTTGAAATATCATATAGCTTAAAATATTATGAAGTTCCTTCTTTTAAAAAGATAACATTTAAATAACTAGCTCTTCTCCGGTGTAATATACTATAGTATACATCCAGAAAATCTTTCCCCAATTGACTCACAACATTCTTGGCCTTCAAAAACTGCAATTTCTGAAAGCTTGCCTTAAGTGAAAAAAGAAACAAAGAATCTCCAAGAAAAGCAATATTCTATCTCTGGCCTGAAATTATTGTTTTGAAAGATTCAAAACATAGAAGAGAAACAAAAAATAGCTGAAATCTTGGATCAGATAAGCTTTTCCTTATACAGTATTATCTCATTGATGATTAAACAAAATGAAAAATCCAGACATTAGGTTTACCATTCCATTCCAATAGACTATCATTCTCAGAGTGAATGGTGGAAATGAAGCAGGTGGGTAGAAGTTAAAGTAACTGACTCTCCAGGGCAAGGAAAAGAAGGCAGGCAAACCTCCTCTAATCATAGCAACAGGAAAACTGGATCTCCAGGAAAATAAACTAACAATCCTAGCTAAAAGAAGGGTCTTCATCTACAGAAATTTTAATAGCAAGTCCCTGGTAAAGGACTTTGAGTAAATAAATTTATCATCTGTGGACTTCCGAGCATGGCTCCCTGAAAAATGTCACACTGATCAGAGATCAAATGGAAGTGTTTCGTGGATGAAACACTCCTCCTGTGTGAGGCAACCCACAGAACCTCACCTGGGGATGTGATTTATTACTCTCGCCCAGAAAGCAGATGTTCAATGAGGATAAAAGAACAGCCCTCCACATTGCAGACCTGTCCCTCTTCATCTGAGCTTGACTGCCAGAACGTTGAATAATTAGTAAAGCCTGATATTAGGGTAAAATCTATGATTTACGTGAGTCTGATTTAACAATCTGATCCTTTGTGTTAGCTTGCCGTGTACTGAATATTCTTTTTTTTTTTTTCATTAAAAAGCAACAATACATTTCCAATGTATATATGACATTTTTCTACTAGGTGCTTTTTTACTTTTTTAAATCAAATTAATGCAAAAGCAGGGGGGTTTGTTTGTCTTGTTTCTGAAGATCACATTCTGATAAAACATTAGAAAAATGTTAATATATAGAATGTGCTTAGGAATATAAAATTTTACTTATATTTTTTTGCATTACTGAAGTGCATAAGGTATTTTTCAAGAGACTAGTCATTGATTTTCAGAAACCTGTTCTTAAAATTCATGTGGTTACACCCCAATGGCAGTTAGATTGACAGAAGTCTCCAAAAACATAAGTCATAAAACAAAGTTGTATAAAAATTGTACTAATATAAATGAAACTCCAAATCTATTTTAACAGTAACTTCTTAAAACATATATATACCATGATATAAATAAAATTAAAATCTGTGGAGCATATTTATTGCTAAATAAAGTTATCTGTTCTTTCAAGTTCACTCTGCTATTCTTAGTGGGGGGAAAAGTACACAAATTTTTTCCACGTTAGAAATTCTGCCAGTCTTATGAAGAAGAAACTTCTATGAAGAGCCTGAGTAGAAAGGTAACACATTTATTCATTCTCCCTGAATATTATATTCAAATGTATTAGTACATAAGCCTTCCAGATTGTTCATCAGAGTTTAATATATTGGCTGATCTTCCTTAAAGGGTGCAGGGACACTTCCTTCATCTCTTGAGTCTCACATTTTTTTAAATTAAAAAAAATAATAAACTAAACCTCAGAGGGAAGTACTGCAACAATGGTTTTACCCTTGCTGCCATACTTGTTCTTCTCCATCACAATTCACTTAGCATCGATTTGTCATTACTCTTCCAAGAAATTAAGAAGCTCTTTCCCTTTCTTCCTTACAAATGCTCTTGCTACCTATAAACATCCTCCTCCTCCTCAAGTTCCTTTTTCAAAAACATAACTTTACAATGAGGGTGTCCTCATTTCATATACATGCGTATGAAATTAATGCTGCAATGAATAGCTTTCAGATGTTTGGAACAAGTGCTAAAAATATTTTATCATTATTTGAGCCTCTTGCTCATAAACCTCCTATAAGTGCATCAATGTACAGCATTCAAACAGAAAAAAAGAAAAACAGAATTTTTTTTTTCATAAAGTCAATGGATATACTCAATGTTTGATTTGGGGTAAAAAATAAGAAAGGTATTTACATCTCCCCCCATTTACAGCCTACCTTACTTTTCTCCATTGCAATTAATGGTATAAGCATTGTGTATGCAACAGACATCACTTGGAAAGCATAGGACAATCTAACAGCTCTTAATGCTTATTGATGTCAAGAATATCAGTTCTTTTCAATGGAGGATGCATTCATCAATCTATCCTTGACATGGGACATCTTTCAGCTACATAAATCAAATACAATTGGTATGTTTTAAAATATATAAAATACTGTTACAATTTTTTAAAAGGTTCCAACACATCATAATCGTGATTACTGTTACACCCCCCACCCCCCAAAAAAGAGAAACACAAAACTACCAAGCCAAACAGAGAATTTTTTTTTTTTTTAGAAAAGGTGATTATACATAAAAAATTAAGATAGTCTGGAACTATATTTAGAGTCCTAAGAGGATAAAAAACCACAAAACACAGCAACATGAAAAAGCATCCCTTTGTTAAATTTGGACATTCCTGCCTCTATCATCAGGTTAAATGTGGACTAGGAAGTATATTTTGTTTTCTAAATAAACATTATTTAAAACAATATCAAATTTAGGTAATTATGCAAAATTATAGAATTTTAAACATTTTAGCAAGGAAGTTTTCATGTGGGTCATAATAAAAATCATATGTACAAAATAACATACTTATTTTACAGTTACTAAAAATATTTTAAAACAACTATATGTCCTAAATCTAACCAAGAAGGATAAGTTACCTATAGTTAAAAATATAAATAAATAACTAATATGCATATATTTTAGGGCACTACAAATTAAATTTTCAGAATTATTTAAAATATCTAGTAGAAGTGTCTATGGTTTTCCTTCTAAGCACTTCTGTATTTAAATAAATAATTCTCACTATCATAAAATTATTTCCTTAGCTCATATATTATACATAGTAGATGGGCATTAACATAGTACATCTTCATCATCACAGTTATTGCTGGTCCACACTGCATATTTTAGAGAAATTCAATATATATATATATATTGATTTGAGAGAGAGAGAGAGAGGAAGGGACTGGGAGAAAGAATCATCGATCAGATGCCTCCTGCAAATCCCTGAGTAGAGATTGAGCCCATAACCCAGGCATGTGCCCTGACAGGGAATCAAAGCCACAACCTTTTAGTGCATGGGAGGATGCTCAGCCAAGTGAGCCACACCAGCCAGGGTGAGAATTCAAATAATATATAACAAATATACAGTATACAATTACCTATATATTTGCATATGTAATGCATGTATAATTTTTATTGAGTTTTGCAATCATGCAATCCACCTGCATTCTAAAATCAGGACAACAAAACAAAATCCTGATTTTTGATCTGGAATACCTAAGCACAATCTATAGCTCTGACAGACACTTGTTAGTAAAGTTACATGAACTTGAGAAAGTCACCCAACCTCTTCAAATTCCACTATTCTTATTTTGAAAATGAATATACTTATACTTGCCCATCTCTTATTTTTAGTTAGTGACTATTTCAGACAAATATACAGGCATAATGGTAAAACATAATGTTTCCTTTCATCAATAAATACTAATGTTGCACTCTTTGCAATAGTCAGATACACTCTGATGCCTCTTTCTTCTTCTTTGGGGAATAATTATAAACCTTAGCTTTATTATACCCTGGGATATAGTACAGTAATTACAATGGTTCCTATACATTTTTGCTAAAAATAGATTAACACTCCCATGTTCACCCTGTTTTTAATTCACTTTTAATAAAATCAAATAAATACAAGAAAATTAAAGTTAAATGGACAGATTATATAATAAACATTGTGAGAAAATATATATTTTTTCCATGAAAGTAAAATTAACCAGTATATTACATGTTCACAGATGTATATTCAGCCCAAGTTCCAGTAAAAAATTAAAATAAAATGGGGGGGGCGGGGTAAGAGATGGAAGGGCTTTGGAGCAAGCAGCACTGAAATGTCTTACCGGTATTAAAGAGAAATCATAAAATTGTACCTTTTGAGGTAGAAACCTTTTTTTTTAGTCTGTATTGATTGAGAGCTTCTGCTCGTTACTTTTGAGGGGAAAAGTACCTTTCTTTATTGACTTAATCCAGTTGCTAATACAAAGTCGTTTTTTTTTCCTTTGCATCCTAGTCAAAATATCTTTAACTGAATTCTTTCTTCTTCTTCTTTAAAATGATATTGACCATTCAAGTTAATAATCTTTACCAAGGAAGTGCTTTATTGTAGGTGATATAGTTTCTTACATTACCTAAATTAAAACGTTTCAAATATAAAATAAGAAAATAAAAAGAAAGATAATAACAGGATAGAAGAATAAACTCTAGAAAACAGAGAAACAGAAGTTTTTGTATCTTGACATAAAAGGGTGCTTTAAGTGGCAAAATCAACGAGACATACAGTTTTTTCATGTAAATAAATATATTTGTAGTTTTATTTCAATACCATGATTTAAACCCAGCATTTGACCATGCATATTATGTTATGTAACAACACAAATAATTTAAGAAATTTTATAACATATTCTTGAATGTTACCACCATTAACCATGATTATTTCATAGAACTCAATAACACCTGCTTTCTTCTCCTTAGCACTGTGGCTGTTCTAGTTCCTAGCACCCTGCCCACAACACTGAGCCACTCTCTGGGATCCATCACCTTATCCTTGCAATAAACTACAACATTCATGAATGCCTTGTTGCTTCCTAGGCATTTGATAATTAAAGTTATTATAGAAATTCAATACACAAGGACAGGCCAAAATCAGGTGGCTATTTCAAGTCTAGGAGGTATGCTTTCATTTATGAAATTTCAAAAAACTTCCCATAATACTTATAAGGTCCATATCCAATAAGCCTTCTTCACCTGTTTAGTGATATAGATTTTTAATTTCTATAGTAAGAATAAGACCCATCATTATTCTATTTGAAGACATACTGCTTTTATCTTTTTATCTCAATGTAAGGAAAAAAATAGAGATAATTTAGTTCTTCAGTAGAAATTGCCCTACTAGGACAGCAGAAGCTAAAAGCATTGTTTTCAAACTTACCTAATGTGCACAGAATATGTGGTGAAATTAAATGAAGACTATAACCACAGAGACAAATGACATGGATGAGAAGCTTGAACAAAAAATATGCACTGCCAAGTGGAATATTACATTCTAGAATAGTTGAACATAAAATTTTAAAATAAAAGTCTATTTTGTTTTTAAAGTACAATAAAAATAAGGTAGGAATATGTTAGTTGAAACTTTCATCAATATTTTATGCAATTTGGTACAAATGCAAAATGTGTGAAATATTTGGAATGGAAACATTTCTGTCTTACATACTCTGAGAAATAGCTAGCATATAGAATAAAGGAAAATTGATTATATTCAACATTTAATAAGTCACCGATTCCTTATGGTCAAGTAATGATTTAACCTAGGTTGAAATATGTACTGGTTTAAATAAACCTTCAGTGCATGTAGGATTCCACAGGGCCTTGAAAAGAAGAAAACAAAAATAAATAAATGAATGACATCAAATTAATAAAACAAAATGAAATGAAATTTAATGAACATATAAAATTCTTAGACACTTTTAAAAAGCACACAGACCAACATAAAACTGTCCTATTTATGATTTTCTAAGTAAATATTGCTGTTAAAATTTATTAAAAATATTTATATTAGTAATGTTTATAGGCTCCGATTAAATACACTTTAGTATTAAACACAATATGAAAGAGGGAAGACCAATGGACTAAATTTTATTATTTCTTGGTTTTGTAGAGTCAAAAATAACAGTTTCACTAAACTATTTCCTCTTAGAATTCTTCAAGTAAAAAACTTCAGGCAAATTAAGCAATTAAGTAATAAGTCTCACTTGGCTCTCCTGGTATTGTTGTAAATCATATTTAGTTACAATCCAAGGTCCTAAACACAAAGTTCCAACATAATTTTGTCAATCTGTAGCAACTATATTATTATTTTTAAATTTCTATACTTTATTATAGTTTAAGTGATGGAAAACGAAAACATTTAAAAGTCTATACTAAGAAGTATAGAATATGATATCTGCCCCTAAGAAAAGTAGAATTCAGTTGGAGAGACATAGATATAGAAAAAAATGATCTATACTGTAAGGTGATAGGTTATATGTGAATATATGTACATATATTGAGAACTGATATGATATAGAACAGACAACTGCAAGATAGTAGGTTATACAGGACTGATAGCTGCGGAAGTTCTGACATGAGAGGTTTCTCCCAGTTTGGGTGATCAAATCAAGTATATGAGACTGCAGCTTGGCCCAAAAAGAAAGATATTACAGAGGAGGGTTAGTCCAGATAAAATGGTTAAATACAACAAAACAAACAAACCAAAACACTAAACAACAGAGACAAGATATAGCAATTTATGTTGGAGCAGTCCAAATGGAATAAAAGGTTTAAGTTTAGAAACAGTAGGAGCTAAAATTGCCTAAATAGGGAAGGGTATACTTTTAGCTGCTACAGATGCTGGTTTGAGAAATGTGAATTTTATCATTTACTAGTAAACCTAGTGAGCCAGGGAGTTTTAAATACAAAACAATGTAAGCTGTGTGCGGTGTTTTCTTTTTTCTTTCTTTTTTTTTTTTTTTTTTGCTTTATTTTTGCATATTTCTTTGTGGTACCATATAGATTAGAATACGTAGAGACTATAAGTAGGAAGACAAGACCACAGTCAACATGAAGAAGTCCTAAAGCAATAAGCAGTATTGAAAAGTAATTATTCTTCATAATATGATTTCCCCTACCAAGATGCTTGCTCCAGTTTTGTTAACAGTCAACCCGTCACTCAAGTTACAGCTCAAGCACAACATCCTCAGAACGGTCTTTCCTGATGAGTCTTTTCTAGGCACACGATCTCCTCTTTATCTGATTCATATTTTAATTTCATATTTCTGCTTATTTCCTTCATGGACCTTATCACTGGGAAAATATCTTATTTAGTTATATCATTTCTAGTTTATTATCTATCATTATCCACTAGAATATGAAGTTTATGAAGAAAGGGAATTTGTCTATCACACATTGCTACAATCTCAGTGCCTGGAATATCCTTATTTTTTAAATGACTATATGCATGAAAAAGGTGAAATATCTGATGACGAAAATAATCACAGGGCTACTGAACATTATATATAGGTACAATATGTATTTGCCAACCAAAAATGCTTATACAAAAAAAACAACAACAAACGAACACAAAAATCTGTAGAATCATTAAGACTAACAAAGAGTTAAAAGAAGCCCAATGTTCAGTATCCGCTCCCCAAATGCTAGTTGAAACAATGTGAACAGAGGAAATATATTTTTATATTTTATGTATCTCAGAAATTTGGAATTCAGCTATCCACAAAGTGGAGGTTACCACATATCACAAATATAAACTTAAGTAAGGCCTCGCTTGTGGGAAACGCCTCACTGTTTAGAAAACCTTACATACCCAATCCCAATCCTCCAACTCAGCTTCAGCTAGCTCACCTTCCCCTAGGAAACAGGATCTGACAGTCTGACCCGGCAATCTCTGACCTCAATCATGCTCCACATTGTGTTGCTGCCTCTAATGCTCTATAAAACTTGCTCTTGCCCCGAATCCCTCAGAAGAATGCTCCACTATTTGTGAGGCACCACACTACACAATCCATGGATTATTTCCCTTTGAATAAAGGACATCAAACTCATTACTAAATTGTATACTTTTGTCATTTGACAGATTGGCGACGAGGATGGAATCTGAAGAAACCTGCTGAAGATTCCAGGGATGGCTCCCAGATGCAGGTGAAGGTACCCACAGCGCCCTTTAGGTCTGCTGTCCCTCCAAGATTGCCCTTAAGCTTCTCTCAAATCAAACTCCACTTATTTTGTGTTCTGAGCTCTTCAGTGATGTTTGTTCTAATCCTTCCTGCTAGGAAATTGGGGTGTGAGAGACTCCAGACTTTTCACAGGATGAAAATGTGGATTTGAAAAACTTCAGATATTTACAGTGTGGAAACTGGGGTGTGACAGACTCCAGATTTTCACACACAAGACTTACAGGTCTCAGGAATTGTGCACAGGCAGCCAGAAACAGGAAATCTGCTTGAATTAGAAAAATATTATTTCAATAGCAACAACAAAATAATGGCTAGTTCTCAATCTACAGAAAGCAGGGACACACCTCCCAGGACTCCTGCCCTTTTTATGATAAAGAAATAAGATGCAAACAACTGTCTATTCCTAAAACATTGGCAATAAATAACCAAAGACAATTTAGAAGTATAGTCGCCATTTTGGGGTTCTCTATGTTTGGGCTTATCTACTTATGAAGAGCCTTTAAAGTACAGGTTCAAACACTAAACAAAAAGAATGGCATACTTTCTTTGGTATGCTGATGTGTAAGCTTCTGAATCAAAAATTGTCTCTTAAATATTCATGGCAAAAAGCTGCCAGACAGTTAAAACAACAGAAATCTAAAAAATCAGAAAAGACATTTCACACAGTCACTCTAATCCCAACTGTACCCCATCCTCTCACTTCCCTTCTTCCTAACTACCCTGAGATCTCAACTCGTGGTTGGAGTTCCCTTTCCATTCTGAAGATCTCATCACTCAATCCCCTTTTAAAACTCAGCCAACAGAAAATCCTAATAAAGACAAGGACACCCCTAAATTTATTCTTCAATCCAAGGCACTTTTACACCACGATCCAAGGCTGAACTATGAGTCATAGTAAAATACTTCCCTAAATGGAAGGAGGATCCTCAAAAAATTTACCGAGGAATTTAGAATCCTGATTAATACTTATGACCCAGGACTCCCTGATCTATGTCAATTGATATACCTTCTGGTGGGTCCTGAAAATGGTGAGAGAGGCAGGCTGGATGAAACCGTAAGAGGAACCTAGATGAGAAGCTCAAGCTACTACCAGAGATGCTAGATGAACTTGTAAAATGGCTCACAATTTTTTGAAGGGCTATTCCCGGAGTATTTCCACTAAGAACACATTGGGCTCTTGTTCAATCTTGTAAACAAACAAAGGATGAATCACTAGCAGATTTTAGAACTAGATTCAAATATTTATTTCTGAGACATTCAGGTTTTACTGAAACAACTTTCTCAAATCAATTTGTCCTCGAGTACCTCTTTATGGGTGGCCTCTTAACCAGATCTGTCCAGTGTGATCAAGCATGACAGGCCAAAATGGGAAGTCATGAATTTGATGAAGTTTATATTCCAGCTGAACATTCTGAATGTACTTTAGAATCATAAAACCCATGGCCCTCCAGCTCTAAGGGTCTCAGCCAACAAACAAGCCACCTTATAACTTTAAACTTCAAGGGACCTGACTTAAACAATCCTGGCCCCTATGCCACATCTCTGAACGGACAGCATATTGGAAAAGAAACTGGCCCCAAAGAAACATGTGCTGAACCCACCTTCTGTACCTCTAAAATGACCTCAATGGCGAGAAACACACAAAAGTGGCCTTCTGTAGTCCCTCTAATGGACACAGTGAAATTCAAATAAAAATAAATGGAGAAACATGTACAGCTTTAGTAGATATAGGAGTGACCTTACCTATATTGAGCCCTACCTTTTTAAAACAACCACTCCATCAAGTGGAAAACAATATAAAATAGTGGGGGTTTCAGATAAGAAACAAGGAGACTACCCATCAAAACCAGCCTAGATGACTGACCCTAGGACTGGGTTCCTACAACTATACCTTTAGACTTTGTGATTCAAACCCTTTGAATTTAATCAGCCAAGATCTCATATTTAAATTACAAAGGCACAAATTTCACTCCCAATGGAAAATTAAGCCTTGAATTACCTGACCAACCTGAAAGAGAATTATTATGTGCCTACAGTTTGCTATAGATGATATTGAAGGTGAGTCACCCTATGAGACTCTAGAGTTATCTGAAGTTCCCTAGACTCTGGCAACTTTACTAACAGATAGTGGAGAATCAAAAGTGCTGAACTCATAAAAGTCTGAACAGAATATACCAAAACTTTGCCTAAACTGTCTTACTATCCATTAAAATCAAGCTGTGCAAGGGCTCACCCCCATTGTGAATTCTTTAATTTCCCTCATTTTATTTTTCCCTTGCACCAACCAGCCCTGTAACACTCCCATTCTTCAAATTAAAAAGCCAAAGGGGCAAGGAGGATGAGTTGGTTGTCCAAGATCTAGAGACACTAAATAAAATTGTGACTCCTCATTTTCTGGGGGCACCCAATCCAAACATCTTGTTATCACAGGTCACACACAAGTCCTAAGTGATTCACAGTGGGAAACTTATGTTCAGCTTTTTTTCTTTCTTCTTTTTTTTTTTTTGGTTAATCCTTACCCAAGAATATTTTTCCATTGCTTTTAAGAGAGAGTGGAGAGGGGAAGAGACAGAGAGAAACATCAATGTGAGAGAGACACATTGACTGGTTCCCTCCCTGACACGCCTGGACCAGGGCCCAGGATGGAATTGAGCCTACAACCAAGGGGCGTGCCCTTGACCAGAATTGAACTGGGACCCTTCAGTCTGTGGGCCTATACTCTAACCACTAAGCCAAACCAGCTAAGGCTCAGCTTTCTTTAATATCCCTCTTGTCCCAAGTAGACAATATTTATTTGCCTTTACATGGAACAAGAGACAACGTATTTGGATTGTAATGCCTCAGGGTTTTACTGAAACTCACACCTATTTTTCTCAAGCCTTCTATCAAGATCTGAGCTCCCTGTAATTCCCACAGGGGTGATCATTTTTACAGTATGTTATGATCTGTTCCTATGTTCTCCCACTCAGGAGGCCTCTAAATTAGACTTAATATATGGGGGAGAGGGGCAAAAGTAAATGGACAGTTGCGAGTATGCAAAACAGAATATTATTCTTGTATTATTATTAATTGTATTATAAGGACAACTGTAAACCCACTTTTGAACCACCCTGTATTTACACCAAGAGTTGGCAAAAAAAAAGTTCGCAAAGCCTCAAAGGAAAAACTTCAATTTTGCAAATAGGTTGTTCACGATTTAGGACATGACATAAGCACTCAGGAGGTTTCACTCTTTCCCAAGTGTATGCAATTAATATAAAACTTTCAAAAATCAACCACAAAACAAAACCTTAGTGGGCTTTTAGGCCAGGCAACATATTGCCAGCTTTGGATTCTTAACTTTTCCTTGGATTCTTTCTCTTTTTACGGACTCACCAAAACCTCTACACCAGAACTCCTACCATGGACAGATTAGCATTGTGGGAACCAGGCCAATGAGAGCGCAGAGGCTTGTTATTCATACATTGGGATGTTCAAGGCCAAGATACCATGAACAGTTGCAAGGCCACAGCGATCCCAAGGTACGCTGTGCCCTTCTGTGACCCAAATGATTGATGTCACTGTTCGCAACTAGCCTTCTTTGTCTCTGGAGTAATATACAGGTTACTGACCAGAGAGAGGCTAGAGAGAGCGCAGCTGGGCAGAGAGCTCAGAGCATGTAGCTCCTATGTGTGCAGGAGAGTGAACAGCTCAGACGGAGCTGAGAGCTGATACTGCTGATGTAAGGCTAAGAGTTCCAAGAGAGCTCAGATATAGCCACCATGTTAGCCAGCCAGTGTGCTGGGCAGGGGAAACAGGAGAAGCTGCTGAGCCAGAAAGCTCAGGTGCCACTATGATGTGAGGTGGTGAGTCTAAAAGGCAGCATGCGCCTGCTCAGATAATAGCTGTGGGTACAGAGACTAATGCTGCTTTATGGGAAAGAGGTATCTGTTCACCAACCGGTGTCTGGCTGCCTGCCTATATGGACTTTGCTGTAAAGGACTGTGTTGTCTGACAGCTATGTGGCCACTGGCTTCTGCAATAAAGACTCATTCTTATACACCCACAACTTCTCATGGCTTCTCCATCTGCCCTGCCACCAAGAATTGATCTGTGTCTCTCTGAGCAGTGGATAAAGGAGGAACTTGACCTAAGTTCCCAATAATTTGTACAGTGGGAGGGTTTGAGAAGGACCATCCCTGGCACAGTCGAATGGAAGAATTGAGAAGAATACATGAACTCAAAGCAAATCAGACCAGCAGAGCCATGCAGAGCTCCAGCTGGCTCTGACAAGCATGAACAACCATTTAATGACCTTAAAGCAGCCCACCCCTCAAACCCACCAGCATTAGGCCTACCCAACTATGAACTAATTCCTCCATGACAGGAATAATCAGGCTTTAGGAATTTTAACTCAAGGCCAAGGTGAAAGAATGAGACCTATTGTATGTTATAGTGTTACCTGTGGCATTGTCTTCTATGCAAATGTCAATGAATCCATGTTTACAATAAAAAAAAAAAAACAATAAAAAAAAGTTGGGCTCACTAGCTATAGTTTACCCAAATTGCATTAAGGAGGTCGCAGCTGTGGTTACATTAGTACAACTCTATCTGATCTCAGGAAATTATGTTTATCTTCAAACACCTTATGCTGTTCAGAGTCTTCTACACTCAGCCCCAACTCAACATATTTTCTTAATTAAACTCTTCTCTTTACTTATGATCTACTGTTATCTCCATCTAACATACATCTTAGGAATGCAAGGCTGGTACAATATACACAAATCAATAAACGTGATACATCACATAAACAAGTTGAGAGACAAAAATCTCATAATCATATCGATTGATGCAGAAAAGGCATTTGACAAATGCCTTTTCTGATAAAAACGCTCAGCAAAGTGGGAACAGAGGGATCATACCTCAACATAATAAAAGCCTTATATGAAAAACCTACAGCCAACATCATACTCAATGGGCAAAAACTAAAACCATTTCCCTTAAGAACAGGAACAAGACAGGGATGCCCACTTTCACCACTCCTGTTCAACACGGTACTGGAAGTGCTAGCCAAAGCGATAAGACAAGAAGAAGAAATAAAAGGCATCCAGATTGGAAAAGAAGAAGTAAAATTGTCATTATTCGCAGATGACATGATACTGTACTTAGAAAACCCTAAAGACTCCATCAAAAAATTATTAGACATACTAAATGAATTTGGCAATGTAGCAGGACACAAAATTAACACCAAGAAATCTATGGCATTTTTTATATGCCAACAGTGAACTTACAGAAAGAGAAATTAAAAGAACAATCCCATTTACCATTGCACCAAAAAAATTAAGATACCTAGGAATAAACTTAATCAAGGAGGTAAAAGACCTCTACCCAGAAAACTACAGGACATTGAAAAAAGAGATAGAGGAAGACATAAAGAGATGGAAGAACATATCGTGTTCATGGATTGGTAGAATCAACATCATCAAAATGTCCATACTACCCAAAGCAATCTATAGATTCAATGCACTCCCCATTAAAATACCAACAGCATTTTTCACAGACCTAGAAAGAACGCTCCAAAAATTCATCTGGAATAAAAAAAAAACAAAAAAATCCCTGAATAGCTGCTGCGATCCTGAGAAAGAAGAACAAAGTAGGAGGGATCTCAATAACAGATATCAAGCTGTATTACAAAGTCACTGTTTTCAAAACGGCCTTGTACTGGCACAAGAACAGACATATAGACCAATGGAATAGAATAGAGAACCCAGAAATCAACCCAAACCTCTATGCTTAATTAATATTTGACAAAGGAGGCAAGAACATACAATAGAATCAAGACAGTCTCTTCAATAAATGGTGCTGGAAAATGTGGACAGATACATGCAAAAAAAAAAAAATGAAACTAGACCACAAACTTACACCATACACAAGAATAAACTCAAAATGGATAAAGGACTTAAACGTAAGACAGGAAACCATAAGATTATTAGAGGAATCCACAGGCAGCAAAATCTCAGATATATGCCAAAGGAATTACTTCACTGACACAGCTCCTAGGGCAATGGAAACTAAAGGGAAAATAAACAAATGGGACTATATCAAAATAAAAAGCTTCTGCACAGCAAAAGAAACCATCAACAAAACAACAAGAAAATCCACTGCATGGGAGAACATATTTGCCAATGATATCTCCGATAAAGGTTTAATCTCCAACATTTATAGGGAACTCATACAACTTATCAAAGGAAGATAAAAAACCTAATCAAAAAATGGGCAACGGACCTAAATAGACACTTTTTGAAAGAGGACATACATAAGGCTGAGAGACATATGAGAACATGCTCAAAGTCACTAATCACCCGAGAGATGCAAATCAAAACAACAATGAGGTATCATCTCACACCTGCCAGAATGGCTATCATCAACAAATCAACAAATGACAAGTGTTGGCGAGGATGCAGAGAAAAAGGAACCCTCGTGCACTGCTGGTGGGAATGCAGACTGCTGCAGCCACTATGAAGAACAGTATGGAGTTTCCTCAAAAAACTAAAAATGGAACTTCCATTTGACCCAGTGATCCCACTTCTAGGAATATATCCCAAGAAACCAGAAACACCAATCAGAAAGGATATATCCATCCCTATGTTCATAGCAGCACAATTCACCATAGCTAAGATTTGGAATCAGTCTAAGTGCCCATCAGCAGATGAATGGATTAAAAAACTTTGGCACATCTACACAATGGAATACTATGCTGCTGTAAAAAGGAAGGAACTCCTACCATTTGCAACAGCATGGATGGAGCTGGAGAGCATTATGCTAAGTGAAATAAGTCAGTCGGAGAAAGATAAATATCACATGCTCTCACTCATTTGTGGATTATAATGAACAACGTAAACCGATGAACAAAAACAGATGTAGAGACAGAGAAGCATCGATCAGATGCTCAAAACTCAGAGGGTAGGGTGGGTGTGAGGGGTAAAGATCAACCAAAGGACTTGTATGCATGCATATAAGCGTAAGTGATGGATGTGGACAACAGGGGGTGAGGGTGAGGGCAGGATTGGGGGGATGAGGGGACACTGGGGGGATAAGGACACATTTGTATTCTTATTCAATAAAGGGAAAAAAAAAACACAACTTTAATTCTGATACTTTCTTCCCTTTATCAAGTAAGAGAGAAGAATGGGACTATGAGGCAGTTATTTCCAATTAGTTAACAATGTCTAGATTGAAAGCATATAACCCAGATTTAATTCTATATGTGACAGGTCCTATACCAAAAATAAGCAGGGAAATTATTAAGTTAGTTATGCAGCCACTACTGAATGTAAGTTTTTTGAACACAGACCTCTTCTACAATGTGATTCAGCACAACAGGTGGAATTACTTGCCTTGACCAGAACTTGCATAATCATTCAAGGAAAAATCCGTTAACGTTCACACGGATAGCCGCTATGCCTATGGTATGGAAGGAGGTTTTAGAATGTTATGAAAACGAAGAGGTTTTCTAACTTCAAGCAGCACTCTATTAAAAACAGGTAAAAGTAGAACTTCTCTCTGCCATTTTACTTCCATCCAAAATTTAATATAACTAAGGTGGGTATTGCATTAAAGGAACTAGGTCCAGGGATAAGGGAAATGTACTGACAGATTTTCATGCCAAATCTATTGCATTCCCAGGTTGATGAAATTCACTGCATAGTTCAAAAGCCTATTAATTTTCTAACTCAGCATCTCACATTACAAGTCATCATTTCACGACAAACTACTTCTCCTCCAGGGGAACAGCAATAACGAAAAGCAAAGGATTGCAAATGCAATGAGGCCTCCAAGCTCTGGAGAGTCAGGAAGACCACCTAGTTATCCCAGAATCCCTCAAGGTGCCCCTACTCCATGCCTTACATCCCATGACACACCCAAGAACAGAAAAAATAATGCAAATTAAGGGATGCTGTTGGTGGGAAAATTGCCATAAGGCTGAAACTAAAATATTTAATTTGTGTAAGACCTGCCAAACTCATAATCCTGGTAAGCCATCCACAATTCAGGGGGAATAACTTCGCCCCTGAAGAAATGATTTAAACATTTGCAAATGGATGCCATTCAATTGCTCTGGTACAAGGTTATCAGTATGTACTAGTTACTGTTTGCTCATTTTCTGGATGGGTTGAGACTTTCCCCTATAGAAACACTGATGCCTTTTTTCTTACAAAACAAACAAACAAACAAAAAAAACTAAATACAAGTAAGAAAAATCTTTTAGAACATGTTATCCCAACTTGAGAACCTATTTCACCAGACAAATTATACAGGCCCTCAATACTTTTCTCCATACCGGGTGACATTGCCATTGTCCAAACCATCTTCAACCATCAGAAAAAAGTTGAAAGAACCAAAGGCATGCTTGAACTTGAACTATCAAAGTTTTCAGAATCCACAGAACTCCCTTGGCCTACAAATCTACCGTTAGCCCTATGTACTCTCGGGAGCACACAAAATGGAAATCACAAATTAACTCCTTATGGAATTATCACAGGGATACTCATGTCCCTTCTGGTCAGACCTCATATTGACACTTCTCTCATTTATCCTGAAATGATACAAGATTGCAAATCTCTAATGTATTTCACCACTGCCTATTTCCAACAGGTTGACGAAGCCTTTCCAAACTCAGATTCCATTAACTTCCCTCCTTGAAATCTGAACTTGAGTTGGAAGAGACATAAAAATATAATCTGCCTTTGTACCTCGGGAAGGCACCCTATCAACTGCTCTTCGCCACCAACACAGCAGCCAAGCTGCAGGCCTGGGACCCCGGCTCCACATCTCAAATGAAGAGGGCAGCGCCTGGTTGCTGGCCTTGCACTCCCACCACCAGTCTTTATCTCAAGGAGACTACTTCCGCTCATGATGCCAAATCATAATTTCATGCTCTAACCCCAAATCTGAAAACCTTCCTTTTTCTCCTTCTTACCTTTACATCGACACTGGCCTGGAAAGGCAGGGCTGTCATCCATACCTCTCCCAGGACGCTGCTAATGCGGATATCCTTTCAGTCTGCAGGATTTGCCCTCAAAAACTCTGATCGGTCCATGATGTTAATTACTCCCTGGTCCTCCTGGTGACCAGTTTCTCTTCTATGCCCAATGTCACCATAAGCTACAATCAACTCCCCTTAGAAGTCACTTCCAAAGTCCGAGCTTTACAGTCAGAACATCCTGTGCCCTGCTTTAACCTCTCTTGTCATAACGACAAGTTCAGACAGACAGGAATACCTTAAAAACATTCTCACCAACACGTTCTTATGATTATCTAAATACAAACTGCCCCTGGCCTAGAACTGCATTTTTTTTTTCCTATAAGCACCTGCTTCTGCAAAGAGCTTAGCACTTTTATTTTAGAATAGAAAATTATCTTCCCAAAGGCGATGAAACCTAACTGAGCCATGCTCAATTGGGCAAATGAAAAATTCCCAGCCAGTGAAACCCATTAAGTTGTACTGTTTGTCATTTCACAAGTATATTTTAAACTTCCTGGCATTCATTATTTTTAATAAAACTCTAATCCAGATTCACCTTTTAATATTATAGAAAATGTTAGTAAAATGAAGTGAAAAATATAACACCTTGAATATATGCAGAGACAAATGTCACTAAAGCATATAATGCTAACACTTCTCTTACCATAAAAGTGTATGATATTCTAGGACTTGCCCAAACAGCAAGGACAAACCCCCACTATTTCTCTGTCATTTTAGCTAGAAAAACACAGAGAGGACTGCAAAGAAATATTAAAGCTCAACTAATGAGAATAAGTGGTTCCCCATGACAACGCTGTAGAAACAACAATAATTTGAAAAATACAATTATCTTTTACGATTCGTCACTCTGGGAATATTGTAAATTAAGAAAATCAATTACAATTATATCATCGTGGGCATTAAAATATAATGCATTCAATGTATTGTTAAATTGGAATAAAACTTCAACATTGAATATTTACTTTTTTAAAATAAATTTTTATTGATTTCAGAGAGGAAGAGAGAGGAAGAGAGAGAGAGAAACATCAATGATGAGAATCATTGATCAGCTGCTTCCTGTACACCCCCTACTGGGGATGGAACCCACAAGCCTTGCATGTGCCCCTGACTGGAATTGAACCCAGGACCCTTCAGTCCGCAGGCTAATGCTCTTTCCAGTGTGCCAAACCAGCTAGGCCGAATATTTACTTTTTAATAATTACATTTTAGAAGAAAAGTGTCTAACTTTGTTTCCTCAAAAATTTTCAAGTTATTTTATTTTGAATGAAAGCAGTACTTGAAATTAAATATAGTATACAAACATAATTTCATATCCTTATGGCCGTGTTGGGGAGTTTGTTTTTTTAAATAATACATTTCTATCCTGGAATTACAAACATTATTATTAT
This sequence comes from Myotis yumanensis, assembly GCF_028538775.1. Lineage (NCBI taxonomy): Eukaryota > Metazoa > Chordata > Mammalia > Chiroptera > Vespertilionidae > Myotis > Myotis yumanensis. Next base: position 179,595,015 of record NW_027223752.1, read on the forward strand.
AAAGGCACATGTGTTCATTGCAAAATGTGAGAAAAACAGATAAGCAGAAATAAGGATATAAAATTCCATATTCCTAACAAGCAGAGGTGATTCTATCAACTTTTGAGTATTCATTTTCACATTTTCTTCCTTAACAAAATGAGACCATACACTGCATTCATTTTTTGTGTGTGTGTGTTTTAGGTTACTATACTTGCTGACTTTTTTCCCAGTCAGTAACTTCTATCTTTTCATGTCAATATATTTTCATGTTATCTAATAACTGTCCTTATTCAAATTTCCTTAAATATCCTTTAAATACATGGGATTACTAAACTGCCCAAACCAAGATTTAGTCCTGTATATGCATTTAAATACCATATAAATCTTGTTTCTAATTAAAAAAAAAAAAAAAAAGAAAAGAAAAAGAAAAAATAGCCTTTCTTTTCACTGGGAAAATTCTAAGCAAGTCAAAAAATAGCAAAACTGGTACCTGCACAGGGCCCACTTAAACTCAGTAACTAAGAGTTGCCATAATTATCCTTTTATTTGTTTCTCCCTCCCTTCCCCAATGCACAATTGTATATACAGATTGCATTTGTCATTATGTCTTTTTAGTCTCTTTAATAATAATAACTCCCCAATTTTTTAATGACACTTTCTTTTTTAAAGGTACACGTCAGTGGTCTTAGAATACTGCTCATTTGGGACTTGTCTGATTGTTGACTGTGGTATTGTTTTACGTACTCACCTACCACCTGTGTTTACTGTACACTGAACGTTAGGACTGTCAGACTGAATTATTTCAGGCTAGATTTTTCTTTTCTTTTTTTTATTGTCTAAAGTTTTACATATGTCTCCTTTTTCCCCAATTGACTCTCCCCAGCTAGCCATTCCCACCCCAAGCAAGCCCCCACCTCCCCAGTGTCTGTGTCCATTGAGGCTAGATTTTCCTGATTATTGTTTTATACTCTTTCAGTGGGAAGAGATAAATATATATTCTTTAGTAAATTATTATTTCATATTGATAATATCTATTTGAATATATTATAGGTTTTTTCCCTTTTACTTTTCATACTTTATATTTATTTTCTCTTATCCTGTACTAGTAAAGTTTGATTGAATTATTAGTTGAATTTTACACCATAATTATTAATTGAATATTACATCATATATAAATAGCTTCAAAATTATTATTACGGTAGCAATATAATTTTACTACTGAGTCAAGTTTTAGATTTTTTTTTTTGCAGTTTTCTTTGTCCTTAAATTAGAGCCAACTAAATGTACAACCAGAGAAAGGGTTCCAAATCACTTTTAAAAATGTTTTCCTCCTGAGGTTATGATACCAATTTTGATGTACAATTAAGTTTATTTCAAATGGATTTTAACCTTTAGTTTTCTTTTTCTCATAAAATGATATTAAAATATATACTCCAGAAATTACAACTTAATGTCATCTCTTCTGCACTGTTCTATACTTCTTTCTTGCATTCTCTATGGATAAACATTTTTATTATTCTGTTTTTATTCTGTTGTCTGCACATATACAAAATATTATGAAAATGAAAACTACGTAACTGCTTCACACCTTGATTGTTTTACTTACTAATGTAGTCTAGAGATTCCTCTACATCTGAACATTCCCCACCCCCTTTTAGAAAGTTTACATTTTGTGAATAGGAGCCATTATCAAACAGCCCAGACATCTGTGGTGTTTTACACTTTTAACTGTTACAAATAATGCCCATTAAGGAAAATCTTTATGGAGAGGCTGCTATTTTGTATGAATGTGCATGTTCAGGATAGATTTGTGGAGATAGCATTACTGTGTGGAGGGGAAAAAACATAAAATTTTGTCAGATTTTTCAAAACTCCCTTTTAAAAGGGAATTGTGCTATATGATAATGCTTTTCTTTCAAAGAAAAAAATGTAAAAAATGTTTGAATAATATGCAGTCATTTAACTATGAAATTAAAATGTTCTTATTAATATATAGTATAATATTCATTATATATGAAATGCCAAAAATATATGTGCTACATATATGTTTATGTACATCCTATATAATAAAAGCCTGATATGCTAAGTGTCTGGTGGTCCTGTGGTCCATTCAACCAATCAAAGCATAATATGCTAATGATATGCTAAGGCCGCTCAACCGCTCACTATGATGTGCACTGACCACCAGGAGACAGACAGTCTACTGGTCAACTAGACACTATGACATGCACTGGCCACCAAGGGCATAGAGTCTACAGGTCAACTAATCGCTATGATGTGCACTGACCACCAGGGGGCAGACGCTTCAACCGTAGGTTAGCTTGCTGCTGTGGTCCAGCTGATCAGGACTGAGCAAGATGGGCTGGACATGTCCGAAGTCCCTCCCCAGATGGCCAACCTCCCACATCCCTCCCTGGTCCCGATGGTGCACCAGTGGGGTCCCTCAGCCTGGCCTGTACCCTCTCACAATCCAGGACCCCTTAGGAGATGTCAGAGATCTGGTTTCAGCCCGACTGCAGAATGACTGGTCTTTATGACATGCACTGACCACCAGGGGGGAGACAACGCAGGAGCTACCCCCTGGTAGTCAGTGCACTCCCACAGGGGGAGTGCCACTCAGCCAGAAGCTGGGCTCACAGCTAGCAAGCACATCAGCCGTGGTGGGGAGCCAGCCTAACCTGTCAGTCGGATATCCCCTGAGGGCTCCCGGACTGCAAGAGGGTGCATGCCAGGCTGAGGGACCCCTCCCCCCCCGCAAGTGCACTAATTTCCTGCACTGAGCCTCTAGTGCAGGAGTTCTCAACCTGTGGGTCGTGACCCCTTTGGCGGTCAAATGACCCTTTCACAGGGGTTGCCTAAGACCATCCTGAGTATCAGATATTTACATTAGGATTCATAACGGTAGCAACATTACAGTTATGAAGTAGCAATGAAAATAATTTTATCGTTGGGTCACAACATGAGGAACTGTATTTAAAGGGCCAGAAGGTTGAGAACCACTGCTCTAGTGTAATATAGTTATAGATAATGATTCAGTGTTTATGTTTAACATACTAAAAAAAATCAAGATGGAGGAAAAACTTTTAAAGAGTAGAAAATAACATATATTCACAACAGGCAAATTATGTATATTTGTATAATTTTTGTTAAATTCATTTTAGTTTCACATTGCTAAAGGCCTAAGAGTGAGTGATTATGATGTTTCCTCAAAGAAAAAAAGTTAATCCTTTCACATTCAACTAGGATTTTTAACAACTGTCCCATAAATTAAAAAATAAAAAGACTTTTAAACAACATTTTTGGAACAATATTAAGTGTTTCTTAAAATTTGAAAAGCTAAGAAAATACTATATTTCTAGTTCAACATTAGTTTTTTTGTAGGCTTAAGAAAAAACATACAACTCATCAATTATTATCTTTTACTTTTGCAATGCAAGAAAACAATAAACCTGTTTAGAATACTTTTCTTTCTGAAAATTACTCTCTATTATACCTTAAACAAATTTCCTTTAATTTGTTGGATCAAATCTAAATCTATAAATTCATTTATAAGCACTGTTGTAATGTACCCCTTGAATCACATAAGGACGCCTCAAGAAGTTGAATTAAAGAGTCACATTTATTGCAATTTGGGACTATGAGGGGGCATTTTGCTCTCCCAAATCTCGCAGTGCCCTTCCCAGCCCTAACATCAGATTTATATAGGCAAAGATCACAAAGGTATTGATTACATCCCAGGGTTTGGAATGAGAACTCTGGTGTGCACAAAGCAGTTACAGAAGCAAGATTGAGCCAATTAGTTATCTACAAAGATTAATTATAGTTTTGGGTCTTCGGACCACTGAGTTGGCAGAAACACATTATCTAGAGCCCTCGGGTCTTGGACCACTGAGTTGACAGGGACACATTATCCAGGACCCTCGGGTCTTGGGATAATTGTGCTGTCCTGGTTCCCAGGTACAGAAGAATGTGCTTTCTAAAACCAGTATGACCACAACCAATGGGGTATTCACATTACAATCAATAAGGCATTCAATCGAACGGGATGATTTATATAATTCAGAAAATCGAAATAACTTTTCTATTGTTAAACAAAGCAAATAAGTACAGTTTCTACCTGAGATGATTGCTACCATCCTCAGCACAAAACCCTTAAAATAATGACACATCTAAAGTAATTCTGGTATATAAGTAAATCTTAATATTTATGTATTTGATCTGCAATTTATACTCTCTTTAGAGTAATTCAGCTTTAATAACTTCAAGTATTAATTATCATTTTAATAATGGAGGGCCACATAGTATCATTTCCTATTTACAAGGTCAATGCGACCTGTGGTTCTCTTTTAGAAACGTTCTGAAATGCAACATTCCATCACCTGTTTGGTCTTAGGGTTGCTGAAGGAGGAAAGTATAAGGCCGAAAATGGTAAGGAATTATAAATTTAGTAGATCACCTAGGAACCAGATGAGCTGAGCCCCCTAATGGTGCCAGCACTAAGTGATGGGAAGTCAGAGTTTTAAAGGACTCTGTGCGGGCTTTTTTAGCGGAGAATTCTCCTAGCAGATCCTGGGCAAATCCAGAGGACAAAGATACTGGTCTTAGCAAATGGAACGTGGTCTAAGTGAAAGGGCATGTCAGTTATGAAGGACAGGGGAGGGGATATCAATTCGATTATTTGATCAGACCTAATATATGGTATGAAGCCAAACATTTATAAAACTTTTTTTCCCCTTTAGCTCTTTACATTCACTTGTTAAAAAACACTTTATCTCTTCATTTTGAAATACTTGTTAGAGAACAAATGGTATCACTTGTGCCCATGATGACCAAACCTAGATTTAATACCTTGCCTAATTGCCATTTCAACCTCCCAGAAACATAATCTTTATCAACCAGTTTGGAATTTCCTGGTCAATACCAATGAGTTAATCTGCCATGGGGCCTTCTCCATGCCTGTTAGAAAGAAGAAGCAATCTGCATGATAAGATCCCTTGTCATCCCCTTTCTCCCAAAAGATGGTGCCCTGATCTAAAAGTAGTAATTTAAAAACCCTTCCATATGTACTACTGCTTGGACTGCCTTTCTATTTGTCAGATAGAATGATGCAAGATTAATGAATTGCTTAAAAAAGCCAATTAGATCTTCAAATTTACTTGGTTGAATTTGTTTATCAAGACACTAATAATCTACTATTTTAATGCCTTCCCCCTCCTAAAATCATTAACTGTTCTTTTACTGGCAGAAGATATATGCTAGTGAAGAGGAACAGGATTTGCCACCCTAACATATACCTCTTTGACATGTAAATTATCTAGAGATGGCTATTTTTAAGAAACTGCAGGTAAAGGATAAGCTCTAACAAGTAAAAGTTACCTTCTGTAGGAGACATTTACATTTATAAGGGAAAACTCTATTTTTAAAGGTGTCTCTCTTTTAGTACCAGAAAGAGTAGGATGACTAATGTCTAGAACAGGGGTGGGCAACCTTTTTGTGAGTGCGTGCCAAAACCAGCAAAATCTCTGACTCAAAATTCTTCTGCGTGCCAACCCTAATTTTTTGAGAACATGTTACGCCTACTTGATATCTCTTAAGGCGTACGTATGTGAAGATCCTTGAAGAAATAATAAAATTCATTCAAACGACAAAAACACAGTACATGATGATGAAAAATACATTTATTTTTTAATGTATACATGTACACTGATAGTCCGACAGAAAACTTTATGACTCTATTTGATATTATCAGTGGGACTTTTGCTGCTGCATCACTGATGACAGAGATTTTACATCAGGTTTATATTTCGTGACCTTCAGAGATATGCACGAGCTACTACTTTCATCCGTCAGGCTACTCCTATCATGAGACTTAACAAAATTCATCACTGAGAACAAAGATTCACAAGTGTATGTGGATGAAACCAAAACACTGGTTGGATCTAGGAAGGCAGGGAGAGTTAAGGCAGAGGCATAGAAATTGCTCTTCCCCTCTCTCGTCAATCCATGTCTATGGTCTTTTAAGATAACTTGTTATGTAAAATTATTTATTTATCTAAGATGCACCTACACTGAATTTATCTGAAAAGTAAAAAAGTCGATATTAAGAAAAAAATTGTAAATGGAAGATTATAAGAGAGGGTTTTGCGTGCCAGCAAAAGTTACTGGCGTGCCATGTTTGGCACGTGTGCCAGGGGCTGCCCACCCCTGGTCTAGAAACTCTAGGCACCCACTTAAATCTGCATTACAACCATAACCTAGTTTACCATGTGTTTCCTGGTAACCTCCCATACTGGTGTCCTCTCTTCCCCCACAGCATCTTTCTTTTGTCTTTAGTTGGAGATGTTATTTAACATGGTGGATTGGGCCATTTGGGGAGTTATTCAGTTTTCCTGAGTATCTCCCATGTATACATGTTACTAAATTTCTGTTTTTCTCCCATTAATGTTAATCTGTCTCTTATTATGGGGGGAGGGAGGATCTCAGTCAAGAACCTAGAAGGTAGAGATAAAGCTATTTTTCCTTCCCTACATAATTTAAACTATACAAAATATTTTGTATTTGTTCTTTTATTGTTTCATTTTAATGAACATTTTTGTAATCATAACAGCTTTTATAGTCAATACCTAGCCTTGCTTTCCTCCCCATAAAGATTTTAAACACAAATTCTCTTAACAAAAGAATTATCAGCTACTTAATTGTTTGTAGTCAAAGCTGAATTAAAGACTTGGAGACATTCCAAGAATGATCTGGCTCCTAGATAAAGATTCAGGATTTTACAAAGGAGCATTCAGTGCAATACTGTAAAAGCAACTGAATGTACAAGCTTAGGTTTTAAAATTACAGGTTGTATATGCTGATCTGCATTGAATGCTTTGTTCTAAAAGGCACACGGAGTCATTTCAAAATGTGTTAGATACAACAACATAATATAAAATAAAATGTAGGATAGCAATATGCATGTCTGTAGTTTTTGTTGTAAATACAGTAAAATAATACATAATAATTTGTTATAGGTTTTTAGTATCATAGTAGTAACATTACAGCCTTTTAGTTAATGCCTTTATTTTCACCAAGTAATTATTGAATGCTGTCTATGTCCGTTTGCTGGCACACCTCTGATAAACGAGATGCGCTAACATACAATGAAGTCTAATGTGGATGAAAAGGGACCACATCTGAAGCCTGACGAGCTCAGGTGAGGCCTGCATGACGGCCTTACAAACTCAGAGACCTAAAGTAACCACACAGAATGGTCTGAAATGAAAACTTTCTAACTAAAAGCAGTTCATGGCCTGTAGTTATGTCCTAGGTGAGTATTTATCCCCAACAAAGGACATCTTTACCTTAACTGTCATCTTTTTGCATAGAGGATAACATACCTGATAACATGCTTTTGGAATAACAAAACCTTTTTTGGACCCCTCAATGCACAAACACCTCACCAGACTGGGAGCGCACAAATCCTCTCATTATCATTGTTAACTGTTGACTGTTAATTAATCTGTACCCACCTATGTGAAAGAAGTATGTATCTATCCATTTACTTTATATCCAGTCCCAGAGATTTCCCCACTTTGCTTTCTCCAACCTTCCTAATCTACCACCAATGCATTTCATGTAACCTGAAACCCACTTATGCCTCCTCTTTTGATTGTAATGCATAAAATAAGGTGCAAACCTGCCCTTTTCCGGAGCATTTTCTCAATCCACTGAGGTTTAGCTTCCCTGCAACTATCCTCAGTTTGGCTCAAATAAACTCATAAAAATCCTTACAGGTTTGGATATTTCTTACATTGACATTAACTTTACATTTGAAGTATATAAATTTGACTCTAGAAGAAGAGTGGCACACAGAGAGAGAAGTGGGTAGAGAGGGTGCGTGCAAAAAAGAGGAAAAGCAAATGCAATTGACAAAGCTTGGGTGAGTCTCCCCAGCTCTCTTCTCAGTCTCAGTCTAGTGTGTGTGCTCCGAGAGGCCTCAGAGGACTATTCCCTCATGCGGTCTGTGTTCCCCTGGTGTAAAATCACTTCATGCGCTGGGTCTGAGTGTAAGGTTTAATGGTACCAAATGCATTGTTTCCCACACAGCACAGCCTCCAAACAAAGCCAACTGTTCTTACCCATGGCTGCAGCAAGCAAAGCAATTTGTTCTCACCGACTGAAGGTGTTCATGAAGCACACATCACAAAAGGTTTTCTGACTAACTGTGGTTTTCATCTCACCTCCTCCAGGTATCCCACCTCCCACCTCACTCTCCGACCTGCCTAGATCACCTTGTTTAAAATTTCTGATCATAACCCTCACCCAAATCCCTACATTCACAATGACCCCTTCCCTATGCTATTTTTCCTTTCTAAATGCACTTAGCACTTTCTAGCATACTAAATAATTGAATTATGTTTTATATTTATTGTTTATTATAAGTTTTCCCTCACAAAACGGAAGCTCTATGAGGGCATATTTATTGTTTGATTAAAGGATGTATCTCAAGTACAAAGAACAAGGCCTGGCTTCCAGGGGTCAGTTAGTAATATTTGTTGAATGAATGCATGTAGAGATTTTAACAATGAGGCCCTTAGAACTTCAACACTGGGGGAGCTTCTCCACTGAATGTTAATAAGCACCTGCAGCAAGTGATCATGTTTCCTGTAATTGTTTCTAATCAATGTTCTTGTCTGAACTTGTCCTTATTGTAATATTAAAACCTGTAGTCCAAAAGAAAACTTGAAATATATCATTTGGTTTGTAAGCCTGATTTTTTAATTTATAAAAATAAACAGGAACATGTGAGATAAATAAATATAAATAAAGCATGTGGGGGCCACACTCATCTACTAAATGCTGGGCATGTTGACGCATGATTAGAAGTATTGAATTAAAGGTGATGGTAGGAACAAATGGATCCCAGATAGAAACTATAGTTTATTAGCAGGAAGATGAGAGCTTAATTGAAAGTTATTCAATTCTTAGAATTAGGCTTAAGCCATAAGGCTGACATAATACATTAGCATAACAAAAAATAGCTTTGTCCAATAGCTAATAAAACAATTACAGTAAAAAATAATAATTTTATTATTTACATGATAAACTATTTTCATATTAGCTAGAACTCCCTGCACTCTACTAACTGTGCCAGGAGCTCTCCAAAATTAAATCTAAGAAAAGTAGTATAGATTGAGACTACACAGAAAGCATTGAGCAGTTTTTCAAAATGTGTATTCATAATTTTTGTCCCTAGCATAGAGGCAGAAAACTACACTTATAAAGCAAATCTCACCTTTTGGAAAATGTGCTAAAATATTTGAAAAACACAGTGTTTTGAGAACACATTTCCAAATTGATGTATGCTTCATTCATATGTGGCTGAGACAAAATATGTGTGATGTCACAATTCAGTCCATTTTAAATAAGCAAATTAAAACCACTAATGGTATTTAGACAGCAGTGATAAATTACATTTGATGATATATCCAATAACTTTAAAACTCAAAGAAAATATAAATAATTGAAAGTTCAAAACTACTAAAAACACTTATTAAATATGAGAGCAAAACATTCACGAATGAAAAGAAGAACCCTTTTAAAATGTTAGTACTTTTGCCTAAAAGAGCAACTTAGAAACCCTGTGACTGTTCCACGTTCAGGCAGTAATTGAAAAGAACATGTGCACTTAGTCAATTAGCCACATTTAAAAAGGCAATCTTCTTAGAACATCAAAAGAAAGTTGAGAAAACAAAGCTACCCACAAATATGTCAAGTTAATAATAAAAGTACCTGTATTTTCTCAGTGTCAGAATATAAAATCTTCACTGAGGATTGTGGATATTCATTCTCAGTTATTTTAACCAAAATGTTATTTGCAGTAGTTCAAACTATGTTTACAGACAGCTTATATGCTATGTTGAAGCATCTATTTATTTAGTTGATACAATCAGAAGAATCTTCCCCACCTCTTAATGTAATCTTATCATTGGCAACATTGCTAACTTGACTACGTCTATTCATCTTCTACCCTGTTTTAATAACACAAGTGACACCTAAGAAATTATTCTTTGATCTTTCAATAAACTAAGCCTGTGCAGACAGAGGAAGGTGAAAGAGGTTAAATTGGCATCGATTATTTAAGACACATTCATCATTTATTTAACAATCTCCTTCATCGCAAGAACTACTGTGTTTACAGGCTTTGCTGAGGCACTCTGGATTTACTTTTCAATAATTTGTGCCATGTGCATTTCAAATTATAGCACATTGTGCACTAACATTAGTTTTAAATCTCCTGATGAATCTGGTACAGGATAGAGTAGTTTATTGTACAAATCTTTAAACTTATTCACTGTAGTGAATTTTTAGAAATTTCTTTTAATAGTTTTCACTATAATTAAGGTTTAATGGGGATTCTATTTCCTATCTTAAGCAAAATGTGTAACAACAGCTATCTTTCCAAGGGAATTATATTAATGCATATTTGTAATCTCTTATAGTCTGACAATCTTACTACTAAAACATGATTTATAATGATCCATAAAGAAAAATTTGTGGCTAGTGTTTGGCAGCTTTAAGAAGAAAGAAGGGAGTATAAGAATCATCAATAACATGCAAGATATTTACAAGATTTTTCACTATTTTTTCTAACAAATAGTATTGCAAATTATAAAGAAGTATATTCTATGTGGGTATCTATATATATAAAAGCCTAAGCGACCTTTTGACTGGCCGACAGGTAGCTATGATGTGCACTGTCCGCCAGGAGGCAGACACTCAACGCAGGCGCTAGCAAGCTGCGGTGATTTGTCAGCTGTGGTTCTTGGGTGACGCACCCAGAACCAGAGAGGAGGGAGCCCGATTCCGGGGTTCATCACCCAAGAACTGTCCCCTCGAAATCTGGGAACCCTTAGGGGATGTCAGAGAGCCAGTTTTGGCCCAATCCCCGTAGGCCAGACCGAGGGACCCCACCGGTGCATGAATCCATGCACTGGGCCTCTATTATATATATTTGTGAAAAATTATGTCAAACTACATTTCTTGAGAAAAAATGCAAACAAAATATTATAAATTAAAAGATTAATTATTCTTATTGCATATAAAATGTGAAAATTATTTATAAACAAATATTGAAAAGTATAGAAGATATGTCCTAGTTGTGGAGAAATTACACTACTGATGAATCATATATTCCAAATAGTCACACAAGAAACACTTTTAAAATGCTTTACTTATTTCTAATTTATTTAAAATTCTTCCTCCCCAGGGAGAATGCTCTGAAGTTCATTACAACAGTTACCTCTCGTTACTGGCATCGAGATCTATATGAATATATTTGGTAATTAATTTTTTAATTCTGATGATTATATCCTAGAATATGTTATCAAGAATTGTTTACATGAAGTCTTTAAAAAAGATTATTAGTCTATGTTAACAACTACCAAAATAATAACAGACACTTGTACAGGGGAATCCTTTAGGGACTCACTACCAAGAAATCATTATTCTTTAACATAACCCAATCCAGTCAAATACATTAAGTTCTCACTGTCAGATATGAAAAAAGATAGGAACAATGAGGTTTTGACAATGAGAACTTAATAATAAGGATTAACTATGTTCGTGACTTTAATTTTATTTACATGGTTAGAGAACTAAATAGCTCTGATATAAAGAAAATATATGTGGAAACAACAAAATTATGAGGCAAAGATGGGCAAATACATAAGCTGCTGCTAGTAGCTTCAGCTTAGTTAGCACTCCAACTCCCCTCTCCCCCAGGCAATTCATTTTTTAGCAGATCTTTCTCACAAGCAGTCCTAAGTGTTACAGATCTCTTACATCCTATATTTTTATTCAGGCATTTAGACACTTAAAATTCAATCTCCCAAATATAATTTCCTTATATTGGGTAAAATGGACTATTTGTAAAAATTCAAAGGTATTCCACTTTTTTTTAAGAACACATTACTTTTCATAAAAGACTAGACTTTACCACTACCATGTGGTAGTGAACAAGTGACTTCACTTTTCGAAACTCAGTTAACTTATTTGAAAATTCAGGGCTTTGAGACAGGGTTATAAGTTAACTTGTTCCTGTGTTGTGTGCTTTTGTTACATTGGGATAAGATTTTATGGGAACTCTGGATTCATTACTTATTGGATAACTCTCTGGCTTGAAGATTTAAAAATATATAGGCTATTATTTGTAAAAATACATACTGGGTTTACATCCTAGGTACAGATATGCAAATACTGTGTATTTAAAACTTTTAAAGAGGAAAAAAAAATCCTCCAAAAAGATTAATATTGAAATATGTATGGAAATTCCTCTTTAAACGTAATAAAAATAATTTTTCTTAATATATGAAGCATTAACATCATTGAAATAATACATAACACTGGTATTTAAGAAGTATTATAGTCACAATACTGAAATCTAGAAGATTTGGGTTTCTCAAAAACATATTAAAATAAATGTAAGAAAAGTTCAAAATAAAAGCATAGCTTCTAGTGTTTTTATTTTAAATTAAAAAATACTGCATGTAACTATTGAAGACCAAGTTTCACTGGAATTAAAAACTTTGGTTTATTTCCTAATATAGACAAATAGCTTTATATTAAGTGTGTTAATATACTTTGCAAAGCAACACAAAAGTAATATCCATATTTATGTTGTTTAATATAATGAGGACATGCAAATAAACATACATTGTATCATTACATACCTTCATAAAACAACTTAAAATTATCTTTATTCTATTTATACTTGTCATAAAGTGCTAATAATTCTATAATAAATGTTTTTAACTAGAAGAGAGAGTTCTCACAAATGTTACCTACAGATAAAGATAAATCCTCTATTTTTTCATCAAAATGAAGTTTAAAGTCATAAACTTAGACAAAACGAAAATTTCATAGCTGCACGTAAGGAAAAAAATAGGTATTTGAATCAAAGTTATCCCAAATCATCCAGTGTTACTTAAAGCAATCTTCTATTCAAACACATTTTACAATCTTATTTTGACAGTTCAACAAGTATTTCATATGAAGAAAAAATGCTAACTTTCAATTAGGTTACTTTCTGTAGTCTGCACTAAAGCCCAAGAGCTAAAATATTTTTTATAAATTTCTCTGCTAAGTTGTGTTTCCTTTTATGTTCTGGATTATAAAAATGATGTGCTTAGCTCCGGTGACTGCAAACTTTATTATACTGTTAATAAATAAATTAGTACTTCCTTAAAAATAAATTGTCCTAGTATCCTATTATGTATCAATCTACATGTCTGCAAATTAACTAATTCAAAGGACTGTCTTAGAGATGTTGGTTTAAAAATAATTATAAAATATTGGTATGCTGGTCAGTGCCTGTAATTATCTTTTTCAGTTCTAGAGGGTATTTGGGAATTATTTAAGAGTAAAAGATGAATAGTGCATCACTAAATTCTTTTAAATCAATGCATGGGCACAGTAGCAGCAGAGGCAAATAAGCTTGTGGAAGTCCGAATACCAATAAAGAAGATAAAAATGGTTTTATATAGCTACTTACATCATAGCCTAGAACTTCAGTCTGTGTGGATTTATCTACTCTTGAAGCAAAAGCCTTCTGTAAATGCTTTACTTTATCCTGCAAAATAAAAACAAACAAAACACATTATTGGCGAGCCTCTAGTAATTATATATGAACTATGGGGTTATTCTAGTAATTCTATGTTGTACAAATGCCTTAAGAAAAACATAAGAAAGGGAGAAGAAATAATGCGGAGACAAAAGCGAGGGCATTGTAGAGTAGATACAAATCACACACCTGTCTGATATGATGCAGTAATATCAAGTGAGAAATATTCTCATGGATAAATTAGGTGGGTTTTTCTCATAAAAAGCTTATAAAAATTAAAAAGCTATGAATTCCATCCTCACTTTTGCCTGAATTTTATACTGTAGGAGAAAAATTAATGAAATGATTTAGCCAATAAAGTTAATTAGGGGGAAAAATGAATGGAGAAGTGTCTTCTATAGGTAATACGGCCCAAGAGAGTTTTTTGACACGTCAAGTCCCAAACATTCCCCATTAACAACATCCTGATCTATAAAACACACTTTCTATTAGTCGGGGGACCCTTCATTCCCCTGGCCCATATTTTCATGAGGGACTTCTGCTAGAAGTATACTTTTGGTTTCTTTCCCTACCTCTCACTCACTCCTCTTCTATAAACTGGTAAGTGACCTCGGGGTAAACACACACACACACACACACACACACACACACACACACACACACACTCTGCTTGTTACTGGCATGTACATAGGCTGAAATCTCAGCTTGCCCAGACATAAGCATACAGACTTGCCCTGTGGGAGAGGATGCAATTTTCCCCTCTGTCAGCAACCCTAGTGGGTCACTTCAGTTCAGTAAAGAAGGTATTGGAAACTTTTATGGCTGCATTCCAATCCGGGTTCATAGTGTATTATATTATAATTAAATCTCTCCAAATTTTCTATTTTATAATTCATTCTGAATTTAGGGGGGGGGGGAAGGACTTGGTTATTGCCCCTTTTAAGCCCCAAAAATACACACACACTGAATCAACGTGAAAAAAAATTGAGTTTAAGTATAGTTTTTGACCAATACAATATCCATTGAACCTTAAATGCAACCTTGAAAATAGTTCCTCTAAAAAAATCTGAATTACTAAAAACAGAAACCTGTCTACTATATGGAGATTGACACCTTGCAAGCATAGCAAAGATTCTCTGAGCTTTTATTGTTTGACATTTTTATTTAGGAAGGTCAGAGTGTTATACTCAGCCCACTTTATCTTTATGATTAAAAAGGATATTCCCTTTTTGAAGAAAAGTTTCGCCTTAGGGGATTGTGAGCATTTTCTCTTATTGTAGTGATTTAATTTTAATGTATATAAAAATTCTTACAATGAGCTGTATGACAGTTTATCAAGGCAGTCATTCATAAGAGCAATATGCTGATGACAGCATTACGAAAACACACGTATAAGGGAGACGAGAGAAAGATCACCACAGACCTGCAAAGTCAGCACAGCATTACAGGTTGACAATCGGCTAGAAAACAACAATGTCATGAATCAAACTTCACGGGACAAATTCTCCACACAGATCAAACTTCACTGTCAAACTCGAGAAATTCTGAATGCCATAAAATGCATTACCCTTCAAATTTCCTTCAGCACACTCATAGGCAAAAGTAAAAAATAAAATAAAATGCCATATATCTCTCTGAAGAGCAGAACCTAATAAAACAGAGAAGCTGAAGGGATTATAGGTGACTAGAATCCCTTAGATGTTCTGGATGTCTGTTTATTGATCTTTTCAACAACTATTAGGTAAAGACATTTAAAGCTGGATTTAATTGATTCCAACAAATATTTAATGTGGATCTATAATTTATTCATCCATCTGTCAGTAATTATAGCACATTTAATTATGTAAATTAAACTGATTTCACTTTTTCCTCTGTATAATTAGAAATACAATAACATTTTAGTTTGTTGAATGTGTTGTATTTTATATATTTTACATTTGCAAATGAAACTATTTCTATAAAATGTTTGGCTAATCGCTCACTGAGCCGTTGTAGAGCCAGCTCCTAAGGAAGGCACGACTCAGTAGGCTGTGCAGCTGGCGGAGGTGCAGGCTCTCTCTGGAGAGTGGTCTGTGTAGAAGGCTAAACCAACGCTCCCCTTACATACGGAGTGGTGAACAGAATGTTGTTCTTGCTGTTTCACTACCTAGAGTTCATAGGGAAAACAGGCTTCCAATAAGGAAACCAATAGGTGTAAAATTACAAATTTTGGTGATATAAAGGGAAGCAATGAGCACCTAGGAAAGAGCATAACATGAAGGATGCCCTTTATACATGATGACACAGTGTGCCTAACTAAGGAAATGGCCCCTGAGGCTAAACCTACAGGACAAGGGCACAGACAGGCAGTAGGCAGGGAAATGTTTGAAAGAGAGAGATTGAAGAAAGCTCAAGGGTGGGTGTGGGGTAAGTTTATTTTTTTTAATAGGAACTGAAAAAAAGTAAAGTGTGACTAGAATTTAGTGAGCAAGAGGGATATTGGCATATGATTATTATAGGCCCTGCTAAGCACTGGTTTTATGTTAAATTCACTGGAAACCATGAAAATGTTTTAAGTAGGCAGTCCTCGGGTTCTGTTAAACTCGATGTATGTCATTGCATAGTTATGTCGCCATCTCCCATTTACTTATAAAAAAAAAAGTTCTGTCATTATGTTGCTTGATGCTTTTTTATTATTTTTTACCACAAGTAAAGGTCAGGAATTGTTATCTTTCTTTTAAATTTTTGTTACTGTTTCACTTCATTACTGCTGTGTATGTGCTCCATGTGAGTGACGTAGGTGCTTATGTAGGTGGGTTCCCACTTACAGTGAAAACCGCGTTATGTCGCTGTAGGAACAGATCTTCGACGTAACCCGAGGACCTACTGTATCTTCCCATTATATTTAGCCAGCATCATTCTGACTGCTATATGGAGAAGTAAATAGAGGCAAGGAATACATAGGTGTAGGGGACTTTAGAATACTCTAGAATAATGCAGATCAGAAGAAATGCTTTAGGCAAAAGGAATAGAGTCTTGTATTCTTTTCAGACTCAAAATAAGAACTAGATTTAAGGACTTGTAACTTATTATGCAGGTAGGAAAGGAAAAAGTCAAGGATAACTCCCCGCTCTCTGTTATGAGCAAGGAAGGCTGGATGGTGGCAGCATCTCTAATATCGGGAACACTGCAGAAGAAGGTTTAATTGGAAACAGGTGGATAGGAGATGGAGAAGCAAGATGAATTGAGAGGGAAGGCAAATGGAACATACTGAGCATATTAAAAAGTAAGATTGCTTTGAGATATTCAAGCAGATATGATTGTAAGAGTTGTTTTAAGAGACAATTCGGTTGCTAAAAGCGATGAATAGTGCTAGTAAGAGCGCCAAGAACACAAATAATATCTAAATGAATGCATTCCTCTTTTAGATGATAGCAGCACCATGTTTTCTAACCAGCACTCCTCATTTTTCCCTTCACACAACCATACTTTCCTGGGAACTTCACCTTCCTCCACTTCAGCCACATGGCTGTGGCCAGAGCTGCTGGGAGTGTGATATGATCATGCTGTCACAGTGCATGGATTGCAGAGAGGGAGCATGGACCCTATTCCCAAGCTGGGCTAGGGACCTGTTCTGGCAGTGTTGGTACAAGAAGAAAGAAAAGTTCATCTTTCTTGTGGTGCTTGGATCAAAAGTGGTTAAGTCTAAGAGCTACCGTGGGCCAAGTTTTTGGTGATACAAGAGAATGAAAGTTGGTCTCAGAGAGAGAGAGAGAGAGAGAGAGAGAGAAAGAGAGAGAGAGAGAGAGAGAGAGAGAGAGAGAGAGAGAGAGAGGTGGGGGGGATATCAAAGAACAGCAGGGATGAGTAGAGAAAATGAGGATTACTATCATCTTAATTGTTAATGATAGTTGTTCCTGGGCCCCAGCCACAGTCTTGTCTTTGGTTTCATGAGTCATTCAGGTAGTCTTTTAACAAATTCCTATTTTAGCTTATGGTAGACCGAATTATTTTCCTGACATTTATTATTAAGAGAGATGTAATCAAGAAAAAGAGAAAGCCAAAAAGCAAAAGTCAAGGAAAGAGAACTAATTCCAAAGAAATTAAATATTTCTAAAAAACAGTGACTAGTGGTAGGATCCTAAGTAGCAGTCTTCAAGTCTAGTTTTGTTTGCAGTTGCTTTTTAAATATGTACTTAAAATTTGCATTTAAATAAATTAGGAACTAAGAACTCAAAAATAAGTTGTATTAATAAAATGCATACAACTATAGTCTGTGTATATTTATATGTATTACATGTTGGCAACTATGCTAACTTTATGTATTTTCAATCATAGTGCTTACATGTTATTTTGTACTTAGCTCTTTTTTCTATTGTATAACAAGCTTTTCAATATCAAATAATATTAACAACTATTTTAAAACTAGACAATTTTTTATAGATAAAATATCTCTAAATGTTCTCAGACAAAACATAATTATTAATATTGTTAATTCGAATAACCACTAATATTCCAAGTGATATACTTAAACCTATTTTCTGACATGTCAAATTTAGATAGTATCTAATAGTCTTTGTTATAAAAGATTACAGCATTAATATGCTTTATTACTGACATTTACATTGTTGGATACAATTAGATTGTTTTAAAATTATAGTATTTTTTCCATTTTCTATATTTTTATCATAACTCTTGGAAATATATTTATGATTTTGATATGTGAATATTACTTAGGTTTAAAACAAGTTGTATAATTAGTCCAATAAAAAAGGAAATGAAATTCCAATAGATTTTTTTGAGTAAAAAGAAAAATCCTTTAAGGTTCAAGGTCTAATGGGGCATCTTTTAATTTCTCCCTCCATTCCTTACATATGAATTTGTAATGGGCATATCCTGTTACATTTTGCTGATATTACATTATCTGTTAAACCTTCAGGATATTTAGACAACTTTTAGAACCATATTGAATATTTTTGTACATGCACTATTTTTGGTATTGAATTATATCTTAGGGATAAATTGTGGGGGTAGAATTAATCAAACAATATGGATAACTTTATGACTCATGCTACATATTGCTAAATTGTGTTCCAAAAGATTGTAACAAGTAAATGTCACTAGAAATAAATATATGCACCAGTTTTCTAGCAATGCTCCAGCATTGAATTTATATTTAGAAACTATTAGCTAGATTGGTGAATATATGTGATTTCAGGCTTACTTTTGCTTAACCAGAGAAATGGATGTTACTAAATGTACGAGTATGTACACCAACTATCCCTTTTCTGCTTTGTCTACTATATGTATTTTGCTTCATACCAGTTAATAAAGCACACATGTAACCTATATGTTCATGGAGACTAATGTCACCCCAATAAAATTTAAAATAAATAAATAAAAATACCCAGTTTTGAGAATATTACTTAAGTCCTACTGATGCCTGAGGTTTGAGAACTAAGTTGATTTGAAATAAAACTATTATTAATAATAAAAGCTACAACTCAGCAAATCAAAATTATAAAAAATAGTTACATCTACCCTTTTCATTCATTTTATTAGTAAAATATATGCGCTTCTTTGAACAATGTCTACCCATACGTTAAACTGTCTACGAGGCTTGTCCATGTAGATACCGTCATACATCACAATCTCACCGTATTCTAAATAAAACTTGTCATCTTCTCACATTTTTCTCTCTTTTTGGATTCCCCGTATCAATGAAAGCTATCATTATCAATGAATCTCTTAATAAATACCCTGGGAGTCATCCTGGTTGCTTTGCTTCTCACATTCATCTATCCCAAATCCAAGAACTTCTCTTACAAAATATTCTTTGGATGTGTCCCTTCCCTTCTACTTTAACTGCCAGTGTTTATTCCAGGCCCTCATGTTTTTCCAACTAAATCACTGCTGAAACCTTTTTAACAGCATGTTCTCCTCCAGATTTGTTTCTCTTAATATATGCTCCTTATTGCAGCCAAACTAAACTTTCCATAATAAAATCAGATCATGCTTCATTGGTTTCTTACAAATTCAAGGTAAGTTTAATACTCTTTAGCATTACCCATCTGGTTCTTCATGATCTGATCTCTGACTCTTTGTCTGACCTACAACTCCCCTGGATACTATAAGCTCCTGAAAAAAAAAGGTATGACTTTCTGTTCCAGAAATCTGATAAGCTCTTGAAGGTGTCTTTGTTTTTTGTAATACTTTAACCCAAAGCCTAAAGTATGTTTACTTCGCCTTTTTCTTCACTTGGCTCAGGATTCTTGTGATATAAAATATAAATTATTTCATACATTTCACTTATTTTCAAGTCTATAGGGTGAAACTAATTTGATTCTTACAATTACAATGCAAATGATTTTACGTTTTTATTCTTTTTGAAAGAGCTGAGCAAAGCAAACCTTGCAACTTGCATTTATTCTTAGAGAGATCAACCTAGTTTTTATTCAGTTTAATGTTACCAACCTCTTGTAAAACAATGAAATACAGAATTTAATAATCCAAAAGGGCAATTTTTAGGCACCCCTAAAAATCACTGTTGTGTATAATATCTTCTGAGCTTATTATTAAGTACTATTTGTTTTTGTTAGTATTCAAATGCAAAGCGAAGAATATGGCTAGACTATTTAAAGAGTAACAATTCATTAAAGAAATATATGGGGCCTTTAATTTAAGTTTAATGCTATTTTATTTTTCAACTCTCTTTAAATACTTATACCTGAAGGAGTGTATATTTGTTCCATTTTTAGTAAAACATCTAAAATAGGAAAGATATATAGAGAGACTATATACTTTATTCCAAAGTTTTAAAATTTATATTTCCTAATCTAAATTCATTAGTCTGTTAATTTTAATCTAATTTCAAACTTGCACACACCAAATTCTATTGAATCATAGTTTGTTTGGGCTGCTATAATAAAATGCCATAGATTGGGTGACTTATAAATAATAGCAATTTACTTCTCACAGTGCTTGACAATGGGAAGTCTAAGATAAAGTCAACAGCAGTTTTGGTGTCTGATGAAAGCCTGCTTTTTCATAAATGGTAGCCACAGTTGGTGGAAGGGGTGAGAGATCCCTCTCAAGTCCCTTTTATAAAGACACAAATCCCATTAATGAGGGCTGCTCTCATGACCTAATCAAGCCCCAGAGGCCCTACCTAACACCATCACGTTGGGGGTTAGGATTCAATATATGAATTTTGAGGTAGCATAAACATTCACACCATAACAGAATCCCAAGCACTACCAACTCTAATTATATGGCAAAAAGCTGAGTACAATGTCCATCACATAGAAAGATTTAATGAATAATAGCTATGGCCACTATTGGTACTTGTAAGAAGAAGAAATATATCATTATTACTTGAGAATGAAAGAAGAAGACAAAGACACAGAGGCAAACGTGTGAGAAAGGGGGAGAAAATAAATGGTGGAAGAAATGGCAAAAACAACTAGAAGCAGGTGGAGAAGGAAGAAAAGGAAGAAGAGGAAAACTGGGAAGTGGGGTGGAGAAAGGGGTCATGGAGAGATGGAGCCAATGGGCAGTACAGTCTGTTTTTCTAGGAACAAAGCAAATCGCTTTCCTGGGAGAGGGGCAGTACAGGACACCAATAAAATGAACTGGAATTTAAACAAACATTAGTTGTCTTACATTATTTGCTGCCTTGGTATTTCCAATATAAGGCTATGTACACATGTTGATGTTTTTATGTAAGTAAGCGTGTGCAAGGAAACAAACATATCGGCTTTTCCTTTGATTCAATATCTCTTTAGTTTGAAAAATAATAAGGTAGTTTAATCCATTAAAATAAAGCTTGGAGGTTATTTACTCTATAAAAGTAATATTTAGCAGTATTAAAATATATCCATAAAAGAATAAAATCTTATATAAGATTGAATAGGTCTCATCCCATGTTATCTATTCTATAGTTATACTTCTAAGTAATCAATGTGTTTAAAAATTTCATATAAGCAGAAAATTTTCACAAAGATTTATTAGCTGATACTTGGCATTTTCATACTTCATTTACATGTCCCTTCAAGGGAATATTTATAAGGTCAGATTTCTGAATATCTTTTTCATTGTAAATGAAGATTTTTTCACTGTGAAATAAACACAGATATTCAACTCTATAATATTCTGTAGCTATAAAGTTAATAGTTATGAAATTAAAAAACAATGTATGTGAACAATTTAAAAGAGGAAAGTGCATATGGGACAAATTTTACGCCAATGAATATAAACTTTTTACATAAATAATGCATATTAAATACAAATCAACACACACACACATACACACAAATTCATATATTCACAAGATGTACAACTTACATGGGTTGCTGGTTACCACTTCTAAAAATAAATCTGAACGCACAATAGGGAGAGACAAAATCCATTATCTTATAACAACGACTGTATTTTAAACTGCTCTGTGTGAAAAGTGGGTGGTCTGAGTTTAGGCCAGAGCCAACCAGATGCACCAGTGGACAGTTTAAATTCTGCTTCATCTCTGCTCATCCCAAATAACCAAAGAACATATATGCATAACCCATGGACACAGACAATAGCATGGGGAAGGCCTAGGATAGGATAGAGGTCGGGTGGAAGGGGGCAACAAGGGAGAAAATGAGAGATATCTGTAAGAATGTCAACAATAAAGTACAATAAATAAATAAAAACATATACCCAATAAATATAAATCAAAAGAAAGTTGGAGTAACAATCTTAATTTCTGATGAACAAACAAAATCCTTCTTTGGATGACTTGAAGCCTTATGTGACTCTCATATGCTTTGTATGCACAGTTCTGACCCAAATTTAAAATAATAATAATAATTCAAAAAGAGGTGACTAGTAAATAAGTAAGTTTAATTCTCATCTTCGGATTATGTGCCCTCCGGGGTTTTGTAACTACATGACCTCAAGTTACTCTTAACTTCATTTGCCTTCTACTGTGGTTTTCCCATTGGCCCTTTCCAACTTGTTCCCCATTGCCTACACTGTAACTGTACTTTTCTCAGCATTGTACAATCCAAATGTCCTTTTCAGAATTGTGTTAATCTCTGTCATTGTTGATTCCTAATTAGTATGTCTTTCCCCACCCTAAAATTAGGCTTGATATCTCTTCTGGATATTCTACAAATTCGGAATGTTCTAAGAGTGCCTGAATATGTGAATTTGTAATTTTCCTTGGAATAGAGAGAAATGGCACAAAAATGGACTGTTATCTGGACTGATGTCTGCAACAAAATGCCCAAGAATTTAACTAGCTACTAGAAAGCACTGGAGACATTCTGCACAACTTCTTGCACATGGTGTGAAAATGGGCAAGGAATCAGTCTCTGGGAAGGTCAGGCAGAGGTGACTCAGAAAAATGTAACATCCCTTCCCCCCTCTCATTTGTCTTAAAAATGACAAATGTGAATTGATGTTCCTTGTAGAACCTTTATTTCCCCTCTGATGGTAGCCTTAACCATTATAATTCTTCTTGGTGGCCTGCATTTGGAAGTCCTACCTCAATCTGGGAGCATCTTCACTGTATCCCACATTATGTAAGCATTTCTGTGCATTTTATATACTTCATCATTAAGGGGTATTTCTATCTGTGTGTATAGTCTCTCTCCTTTTACCCTCATTTAAATGTTTTGATTTGGTAGGTCTATTGGCCTCTTTTATTCGCAATAGTTCCAATGTAGGTGATACTTAAAAGCAGAAGCAATAATTCAGCGGGAGGGTGCTTAGAAATTTCTGACCTCATGAGAATTGCAATGAGGTCAGTTACAGCCCTAAATTTCTCTTTTTCAACTAAGTAGACAGTTTTAAGAACTAATGTTCATAATAGTAGCTTCAATAATAAGTAAGAGTGAAAGCTCAGCAGCACTATCTTTTTATTTTGTGTCAGGTGACTTTAAAGTGTATAAACCGTTTTTGCATCTCAACTTTTTAATCAATAAAATGAGGATAATCATGTTTTGCACCATAGAGTTGTTCTGAAGATTAAATGAGGAGAAAATATGGACAAGAAAATTTCAATATATGTTATTACCATTCATACCAATAATTAGTAATTATTACTAAACTCAAAGATTATAATTTAGGAATAAATATCTTGCAAGTTAACATAGTCAATTGTCTGCATCATTTCAGAAATATCTAAAGGTCTGCAAAACAAAAATTTTCCCCAATGATGCTTAAATTCCTCAATGAAGTTGGAATGCATTTCATGGGGGAGTAGCTCACTTAGAATGATCATTATTGCACTTGAGAACTTGATATGAATGTCTTTCATAACAAGACAGACTGAAGCTAAATTGGAAAACCAATGTCCAAAGATATAATTTTTACAAAGACTGAAAGCAGAAGATGATAAGAAAATTAAAAAGAGCCCACATCTGCAAGTTGTAAAGTATCATGAGTTGCTTTTGCCATGATTCTTGAAAGGGCGAGGGCTATGCCCTCCCCTCCATCTTGCCTGTATCCTCCATGTTGGGGCCACGTGTAGCCTTCTTCCCCGAAGCCCAGGCCCCTGCTGGCCACGCCCGGGATTTTAAACTAACCAATGGCAATCAAGGGAAGTGCGCACCGTAGATATGACCACATCCTGTGTAACAAGACCCGGCTTGCGCCTGGCCAATCGGCAGGGCCCACAATCCCCTCGCTCCACCCCCCTATTTAAGCCGGTTTTTTCCCACGGGAGGACACTCTGTTCTGGTCGGTGGGCCGGCCGGGAGCAGAGTCGGGTTGGCGCCCCCAATAAAAGGACCTTCTGCTTTTGCATCGAACTGGCTCCCAGTGTGGTACTTTGGGGATCTTGGAATCTGGGCATAACAATTCTCTCAAAGATACCTCCAGCTTTCTCAAAGGGTGAAGGTCATACTTATCCTTGCAATTTGAATCCCAGTGCTGTTGTAACAGCAGCCAGCACATTTAAGATTCTCATTGTCTGACTAGGATGACAGTCCAGCTCACATATGAGACCATGGCTAGTGCAGAGGGACAGAGGTCACTGGAGAACAGCAATGGAGAGCAGCTGCTGGGAGTCAGGAGGTGAGAGAATATTCAAGGCAACTTGCCCAAGATGGTGAACTGACATCAAGATGCAGAGGTATCAGTGATTGAATTGAGAAAAGGAAATTAGTAAAAGGATCAGGAAGAGAACATTGGGAATGAAAAGAATAAGAAAGAAGGGCTTTGTGGTAATGGGATTGGTAATAATGGCTGTTGAACTCTCCCTCATTTGACATTATTTGCCCTAACACTTGATGATGTGATTCAGGCATTCAAAAAATTTGGCATTTCATTAAGAGACTTTCTGCTGCCCAGGAGATGGTTGCAATGTCATCTTTTACCACAATCATATTTTTTCTCAAATGCTATCTCCTATTATTGCCATATTTTTCTCAATTCCATTTACTGTTCTAACACAACAGTGCTTATATAGCTAAAAGTCCTTCTTAGGAAAATATTCCATATTCTTTAAGGTCCAAACGAATGAACATCCAACTGCAAGATGAACTCGGCAAAAATAAAAGGTAATTCCAGCTAAATTGTACAAAATCCTAAAAGAATTTATGACTCACAAAATCACAGTAGGTGCTATTATACAGGGCAGGTCAAAGGCAATTATATTTCATCTGGGATATTAATTTTTAAAGCCATTAAAACAGCCTATTATTTATATAAATTCTCCATTACCAATCCTGTGACATTTCCATAACTTAAATGATATTCTCTTTTCAACAGTATTCAATATTCAGAAATATAAAATTATATGTTGGCTAACACATTTTCCTTCCCTTTCTTTCAGCAAGTGCTCTCTTTTCAGTTTGTTTGGGGAGGATACTGTATTAGTGAGAGCCCTGCAGTGGTGGCCCTTTAAAATATAAATGCACTGCAATTTGTGCATGACTCTCATGGTCACTAATAATTTCCTTTGAGAAAAACAGATTAGGTGACTGTCTCCCTATAATTTCTTGAATGATGTCATCTAAAAAGTATAACATTTTCCCCTTAGTTCTTTATAATGCAGAACTAGACAAAATGAGTTTATGCTTTTAATACTCTAAGGCATATATTAAAACTATAAAAGCTCTACCTCTATTGTAATGGAATTTGAAGGACAAACATAGTGGATGACATGAATTTTCTCATTTTTGATTTCATAACTATGTTGTTGAGACATCATCTATATTTCAAAAAACTGTCCTCCATCTGTCCTTTTCTTAAATATATAAAAAGCGGAAGTCTCTCCTATCTTTGAAAAAAATAAAAATCTCTCCTTGTCTTGAGTCCACTCTAACTGCCTCTCATCATTTTCCTTTCAAGTTCAGGTTTGACAAAGTGTAGGTCGCACTTATTGATTCTTCTGCTCAAAATTCTCCAGTTATTCTTTATTGAAAGTTGCCAGGAAATATTTTTAGCATATGTAAGTGAGTTTAAAAAATAGCATATACTTATAGAATCACCAGGCACTCTGTCAATTTTAGCAAGTTTTCCCATTTCTTTGATTTCTTAAATAGAGAGATACTATTAACGTCCTTTGTACAGTTGTCTAATTTACCTCCCATCCTACTTGACTTAATCACTAATGTAATTCGATGTATATTTCCCCTGGATTTTTAAAGTAATTCTACTACATATGTATATGACCATAGACACAATTTATACAAATTACATCATATTTTATTTAGGTCCTCCCCCTACCACAGGCTGTGAGTGCTTCATCTTGCCCCTAAATGGTGCTATTTTTCCACCACGTTTTTTTCTTCACTCATGACACCTTGCTTATCTAGTTTTTTCAATAAATAACTTGGAGAACTTATTATATGCCAAACGCTATGTCATACAAAATCCTGTTTAATGCTCTTTGCATGTTACAGTATCACCTGCGGGTTTACAATTCCCCAGTCCATTATACGGACCTCTCCCCTGAGCTCCAGTTATCTGTGCGTCTCTGTATTTGGGGATAGCTACTTGGCGGACACATCAGCCTCCTCCATCCCCTTACTGGTTCTACTTCCTAATTTCTGAATATCATAAATGGCTTCACAGGTCACCCAGTGACTTTATGTATCAGAGGTCACCTGTATATTCCTCTCCATTTAGTCATCAATCTCTGATGATTTTAAGTCCTACACAATCCCTAAATGCATCTCCTCTCCAATTGTCCTTCTAAGGCACTTGTCAACTTTCTGTATTATTTCAACCTTTTCAGGTTTACTTTCTCTGTATCGCCTTCAGATACAACCCACCTGAAGGAAGAAATAGCTTTAAATAGTTCTCCTAGCATGGAGTCGGAGCACCTCACCTTGACAGCATGACAGAAGGCTCTCTGCTAACTGGCACCTGCCTCTATCCCAGACTCATCTCTGCTGCTCTCCACCTCACACTGCTCTGCTCTCGATTAACTCGGAATTATTTTTAGTTCCCATATAGAGCTGGCTATTTTAGAACCAGGCACATTTGCTGTTCATTCTGCCTGCAAAACCCCCTCAGACTTTCCTCACTTGTCTTTTACTCATCCTTCAGGGATCCTTTGTCCTTAGGGTAGGCAGAATTCCATTTCCCCCCATCTTATCACTTTTTATATTTCCCAAGCACACTATTCCCAGGGCATTGTAGGAGCTCAACCAGTCTTAGTGGGAACTGAACTAAATTTAACTGTCTGGCATGCCTATTTTGGAAATAAAACAAAGTTTTGTGGGTTTTTAAATACAAAGTTCATCGTTTGTCATTGGTGATAACATCATCTTTGCTGACATGTGGAAGCCATTTATATTTGTCTCCTTTAATTTGCTGCTGTCATGAATCATATTGATAGATTCACAAAAAACTGTAACTATCCTTGAAATCTTACACCGTCAGCAAAACCAGGTAGTGTATTGCTAAGACTGTGAGCTCAGGACTCAGACTGCAGAGGTTCAAATTCTAGCTTTACTACTTACTACATTTATGTAAATAGTCTACTTTAACTTGCAAGGC
Source organism: Myotis yumanensis (assembly GCF_028538775.1). Taxonomy (NCBI): domain Eukaryota; kingdom Metazoa; phylum Chordata; class Mammalia; order Chiroptera; family Vespertilionidae; genus Myotis; species Myotis yumanensis. The sequence continues at coordinate 179,622,571 of NW_027223752.1, forward strand.
CCCAATTTTATTATCAGTCCAATGGGGTTATAATAGAAAGTACATTGCAGAGTTGTTATAAACAAGAAGTGAGATCATAAGCATTTGGTAACCTTTGCCTACTATTTGTGTGATTCTTTTTAATTCATGACTAGACCTTATTTTCAAATATACTTCACTGAGACATTATCTTATTCTTAAGTGAAATTGTTCTATATACATATTTAGGGGGCTTTGTTATTTTCAGTATTAAAGTTAAGCTAGAATTTTAGAGTAAATTAGAAAAGGCCATTCAGTGCTTTCTATGGCATAAAATAAATGAGTAAAATAAGAAGCATTCATTCTGTAATGATTAGGTGGAACTCAATTATAAAACCGTTGGCTCTTTCAACTTTAATTCTTTAAAATCATCCTTGCAATTTCTTCTTAACTTCTAGTTTTTAAAACATTTTTACACATATCAGCTCACGGATCCTCACAGCAGGTATGTGACATAGGAAGTTCAGGCTTTATATTACCATTATAAATAAATAAATAAAATTTGAGTTTATAAAAAAAATGCCCAATATAAAATATTTATTAACAGTTTAAACATACTGAGAATCTCCACATTCTGCTAAATAGCAATCTTTCTACTCAAAATTTTATGCTGTCTGGTTTGATGGCTCTGTGTGTTCTGAGCAGGTTTACGTGGACAGATATGATCTTTTGGTAAATTTGTGTCAATGACTTTAGCACATTTTCATGACAAGGGATTATGCCCAATATACTTCCACTCACATTTTGCTTGGCTATTATAGAAAAATGAACAAATAAGAACTGTGAACAATTATGATGTGATTAGACAATATTACACATAAAGGCAATTTTTATATTTGAAAGGAAACCAGTAAAGGTTGGAATTAGCCCCTCTGGCTAATAGTTTAAAGAGGTGCCAGTTTGTGCTATCAGTGTTCTTTGTTGCATATTTGACCTTAACGAAGGACAAAATATTGTGATCTGGAAAATCCCTGCCAACTGCTGAAACTCCCTCAACCATCACCTTTCCAGACACAAAGTTCCCATTTCACTTAGACAATGAAGGATCTATTAAAATAAAAATATGAGATGACATTTTAATTCTTTCAAAATGAAATGCTCACACACATGGAAATTTACAATGTTATGCCAATGAAGAATTTTAGGCAGTGAGGTTATATGATGGGATAGATGTGCAAATACACTGAATACTCAGAAAAAAATATGTTAGAAAGCAAAAGCTCTGAGGTAATGCTATTGAGGATATTTGGAAGAAATAAACTTTTTTTTTGAAAGTATAACTTTTTGGTTATGTCTTGAAGAAAATAAATTGGCCACATTAATTAGTTCTACAAAAAGGCCAGTACTAGTGGAAACATATACAGTATTAGAGGCCTGGTGCACAAAATTCATGCATGGGGGGGGGTGTCCCTCAGCCTGGCCTGCGCCCTCTCACAGTCCGGAACCCCTCGGGTAGGGTCCATGGGCCTGGCTGGCAATCAGGGCCTATCAGGGCTTTCGTGTAGGGCGTGGCTATAGGGTTAAGCCTCAGACTGACCTGTTGACAAAATCACAAACAAGTCCCAGCTTAGAGGGCACAGTCCTCTTAGCATAATTAGGCTTGACCTTATGACGCTCCCTAGATCCTTCTTGGGTAGCTAATGGGCTGTGCGAGGTGCAGCAAGTGCTGCCAAAACAAGTGAAACTCACAAGAACATTGTAACTATGGTGACCACTACCTTGTTTACCTCTGGTTATAAAATAAAGGCTCAGCTTGCCTCTGGATTTCTCTCTGTGGCCTCAGCCAGGCACAGGAAGATCCACCTAGACCCAGCTTATTCTCTCTGTCATTTCTTCATCCTTTCGCCACCCTCACTCAGGCTTTCGAACCCTTGGCTGAGCTGGCTCAGCACACTTTCCTTCCCCCTGCCACTGGCAGCTGGCCCCACTCCAGCCCCTGCCAATGCTTGCCATCTGTGCAGCACTACCCCCCGCCCCTGCCACCAGTTACCTCCCTTTGTGGGCAAGAGGCATGGGGTGCAATCGCTTGGCTGGCCTGGGCCTCCCTCTGCAAGGTAATCGCTGGCCGACCCCCGCACACCTGCCAAAGCATTGCTGGCCCCAGGCCTGGGCCTCCCTCTTTGGGGCAATTGATTATGGGGCTCCACAATCAATCGCCCAGCAAAGGGAGGCCCGCCTACCCACCCACCCACTGAAGCTCCGCCAGCCAGGTAGCCTGGGCCTCCCTCTTTGGAAGGATCAATTGCGGGGCTCCATGATTGTTCGCCCAGCAGAGGGAGGCCCCGCCCACCCAGCCGGGGCTCCATGATTCATTGCCGCATAGAGGGTGGCCTAGGCCTCCCTCTTTGGGGAGATCAATCACAGAGCCTCCCCATCTATTGACCCACAGAGGGTGGCCTGGGCCTTCCTCTGCACAGCGATCAATCCTGGGGCGATGGCCGGGCCCCCCACCAATCGCATCAAACCCACCTTGGCTGGCCTCGCGCCAGTGCATGTCATAGTGTGTTTGTCTGGAAGGTTGTATGAACGGTCATTCTGCTGTTTGGTCATTTGGTCAATTTGCATATTACACTTTTATTATTATAAATTCTAAGTGCTTCATAATTCCTCATTCACTGAATTCTCACAACAACTATTATGTATTACTTTAATTCTTACATTAGAAATCTGAGGTAAGGACTACTTTAATATTTTATTCAAGGTCAGAGGACAAGTGGAATAGCTGAGATTCAAACACAGAACATCCATCTCCAGTGTACATACCCATCTCCCATTGAGAAAAGATGAGAGAACCCATAGTTTGTGAAAGCCATTGGACTAAGAGGAATTAAAAAATAACTAAAACATAAATACAAAGTTAGGAAATATGATCACAGTTGGATTTTTCTACTATAAATGCCATATTCTTCTCAATTGATTACAATTTCCTCCAGGTAACAAGGCAAGGTGAGGCGAGGTGAGGTAGATTAGTACTGCTGCTAAAATCAACTCCAGAAATATTGGTGTACAGGAGAGTTGGGAAAAGACAAGAGATAAAGAGGTCGGGGCATGTTTTCTGCTAATTACAATGAAAGCTGCATTGAGCAAATCAAAACTTGTACTACCAAACTTTGATTATATCACTAACTTTTAGCAAAGCAAGCTTTTCTCCTATATGTCAAGAGGCGCCTATGCATGGTAAGCCAGAAATGGGTTTTTTGATCCTGGAAACAATACTCATTTTGTTTGGAAAACAATGTACCTGAAACTCAAGTTCCTTCATTATAAAGGAAAAAAAGGTGTTTGATTAGAATGATGATGCAATTCACATCGGTGTGCATCAATTAGGCACATAAATAATTGGAAGTTGAAGAAGATGTGAATGATACATGAACCAAAGAAGTTTATACTCTAGCTGTTAAAACAACTCTAATATGAGACAAAGGAATTCCATACACCAGTAAAGGAAGATTTTAGTTTGATTGAAAAGATATAGGATAACTCTAGGAGACAGTGATTGAGTAGTGATGAAAGGAAGAATGTATTTAAAATACTAGCTGAGAAAACATACACAGAGAATGACTAAGTCAGAGTGTGTAATTGAGCATATGTCAGCAAAACATGGATGGGATTGGATTGGGCTCTTAATGTTAAAGTAAGGGCATTATGATTCAGAGACAACAAATAATTCTGAATTGAGAGATGATGATTAGATAGATATTATCTTGTTGAGAACAAACTCAAAGATCTTTTGGTTCTGATTCAGCTTTAAAATTCTATGATTTTATGATTATAAAGGAAGCAACTCAGTTACAATTTTTTAATATATTAAAATATCACTGCATTAACCTATTCGACTAATTTCTTTCATGTCTGTTGTGTTGCCAATGCATAATTTGGGAGACTATTTCCTGATCAAAAATTATTTTAACTTATGAATTGCTTTAACAATAATATTTAGAGCTAATTGCTATGAACATCTTTGGAGATACAATCATTTAAACTTGGGTTTATGTTGTAATGAATGATAATTTAATGGTATTATTATCATTCCTCGTAGCTAAAGACTTTTGGAGTGCAAATAGAATGAGTGAAAAGACAGCTTTTTTGGTCTTTGAACTGAGGAGAAAAAAAACTTCCTGGGTAGAGAGTGATAAGAAGGGCAATCATTTTGGTCTTTCTTTCCTGTTAACTGTCATCTTTTGCAGATTTAATGATGTTTTTTAAAGTTTGAAAAGAAGAAGGCAGGACTATTACAATGGAAGAAGTAAACAACATTTTCAAAGCACAATAAGCATGATTTTTTAAATGTGCTATTGTAAACACTGTCATGAAATTAAGAATTTGTAGTATTGCTTTCCAGAAATGAAATGCCATTTCAATAGTCTACTCAATTTTCTTGTATATTGTTGGATTACATTCCATTAAAGTATATTCTTCAGAATGTTTTTAAATATGCCCAAAGAAAATTTGCAAATGACTAGGCTTCATGTGCATTGACCTTTGATCTTCTTTTGAATCTGCAGTATGGCTCATTTTAGTCAAGCTGCTCAAACATTTGTGGTATAATGAACAAATTAAAGCAACCAGCTGTGATGTTTAATTTATGTGAAAAGTTTATGATCTACAACTACATAATACCTTAGGTAATAACTGATATTGAGTGTAACTGTACTACAGTGACATGCAAGATATGTTACAAAATATCTATGAAATGTCACATATTTTATCATATTAAGCCATTGGACTTCAGGTCTATAAAGAATGCCATCATTTATACAAAAATGTATATCAGAGGATAAATGAATAGACTCAACATTATTCTCTAAGTGTAGATGAGATATGAAGTAATTTATTCTCATGTGTCAGAAGGGAGGTTTTTTGTTCTATCCTGTATTGTTTATAATGAAGTACCTTCATTATTTATAGACATTCTAGAATTTGGAAATGTCATTAACCATGAAGCTCAACTCTGTTTATCAAATTTCTCATTGTACAAAAGTGAAGGCATTTAATAACCCCCAAGACAAAAGGATATTCATTTATCATGTTCCCCTTTCTTTGTTCGGCATGATGCACAACACAGTTGTTCAAGTAGCCCAGCCAGTACAGGCTGCTCCACTTCATAGATCATTAGAGAACTCAAGCTCTTGAAAAAGTATTATATATATCTTCCTATGTTGGACACTGGGTTTTCAAATCACTAAATAAGATAAGCAAAGAAAAACCAAAGATATATTTCCTTGAAAGAATATGAACCTATGAATACCAAAGTCAGCTATAAACATTTGTTGAATTTATTTTTATGGCATTTTTAGATATAGATGGGAATAGATACTGAAGAAAGCTAAGCAACTTTCTGAAGATCCCTGGCAGTTAAGTGGTGGGGACAGGGCTAAACAGTAGCAGTTGGTGAGATCTAGATCATTTGATGACCTGGCCAAATGCCTCATCTATGAGACTAATATCAAAATAGAAACTCCTTGGCATGATTTCTATATAGAAAGAAAAACTTCCAGGGTTGAAAGATATAAAATATTTTTTACAAGAATAAGGGGGGAAAAGAAACATTTCAAATAAGTTTGGACATTTGCTACATAGCCTGTAGCTTTATTTGCTTATTTAAAAATCTTCAAATACAAACCCTTGGATGATTTGTGTTTGTAGATAAAGGATTTATGTAATCATATCATAAGAAAATATTTTATGACTTTTAAAATATTACCTAAAGCTGTGCCTAGAGATAACAAAGTATAAGAGAAAAATGCTTTGACAGCAATTTTAGGTGGAAGGAAACATTATTCAATACCTCTGACTAGGTACATAGTTAATTTTTAAGTTGAAAATGGAAGGAAAGCTAAATGTGAAGGAACCATTCACTTTTCACTACACCAGCATTCTCTTTCACCTTGAAAACAGATTAAAGACGGAAAGGTTGAAAACTAAATTATTAACATATATAGTAGTGTAGTGCTATATGTAATTGTTTGTTTACAATCTTGAAAATAGAAATCAAGCCAGTTATTGAATAATACATCTTAATAAATCTAAAATATAGGAACAGCCCATTCTGAATGTCATCTGTGCCTAATAGTGGCATAGAGAATAACAGAACCAGGACAGCTAAGTCAAGGCACTCCAACTTTTAGCTTAATATTTGCTGTTTGTCTCCAGATGTCTGCTATAAAAAGTCCACTAACATTTGTTTCTTCTCAAAAATGTATTTATTTGTATAAATTTCAGCAGGTACTGTCCATTTTTCTTAATCTTAATACTTAGCATAAGCAGTGAGTACTCAACATGATTATTGGTCAAAAAGTATAAGTCATGAAGGGTCTAATAAAATTTTTAAAAATAGTGATCTGGTAATCAGAATATTAATTGCTCAATGATTAGATATCTGAAGGGGATACTGAAGGTAAACATCATTTTAAAGGTTTTGGTTTGGTATTAACATGAATTTAACACCAAAAATAAATATCAAAGACATCAATTTGATGGAAGCTTTTAAGAAAATCTGAGTCCTAATTGAAAATATTTAAAATCACAGCAAATATTTAACAATCAATACCTTGTTTTAAGATGTCAACATTTTTCACATAAATAATTATAGTGAATTACAGAGCAATAGCAAGGGTCTGGGTTTATAAACTATAGCAGTTTTTACAGTTAGGAATATTAAACAGAAATTATTGAACATCTATGTGTAGAGGATTTATTTAAGCCCCATGGGGAAAGAAAAAGCATGAATATATAATCTCTGTATTTCAGAGGTATGAAATCTAGTTAAAGAGGTAAAGAAAACATGTAATATAATAATGATTATTATAACTATACAAGCATAACATTAGTTGCTAAATTACAGGAGAAAAAGATCAATGAAGGATGCAACAATCACTTAAGGTTTCATAGAGGGAGGATAATACTGATTAAACTTTTCATCCATTAATACAACATTAAACCACACAAATTGATACCTGAAACAGGAATTTTTCTTAATAAAGATAATTCTCAGTATTCTGTCTGAGAGTATACATATATTACATTAATAATAAAAATGTACAATTGAAACACATGCTCAGTTAAGTGTCTTCAACTTACATCTCTCTTATCTATAATAATAAAAGCATAATATGCTAATTAGACTGGATGTCCTTCTGGATACCCTTTTGGATGAAACTGGGGCTGTGAGGGAAGCCTGGGTCCCGGGTGCCAGAGGGAAGCTGGTGATGGCAGCCAGGGGAAAGAAGGCCTAAGCTTGTATAAATTTTGTGCATCGGGCCTCTAGCATTGACATAAAAATCGAATGTAAAAGTTGTTAAATCTAACTTTCTATGCTTTGTTATTAATTAATTCATTTTATTTTTTACTGAATTTATTGAGGTGACATTGGTCAATAAAATATATAGGCTTCAGTATATAATTCTATAATACATCATCTGTATATTTTATTGTGTGTTAACCACTCAAAGTCAAGTCTTCTTCCATCACCATTTATCTTCCCTTTAGCCCAGGGGTAGGCAAATTTTTTGACTTGAGCGCCACAATGGGTTCTTAAACTGGACCGGAGGGCAGGAACAAAAGCATGGATGGAGTGTTTGTGTGAACTAATATAAATTCAAAGTAAACATCATTACATAAAAGGGTACGGTCTTTTTTTTTTTTTTTTTTTAGTTTTATTCATTTTAAACGGGCGGATCTGGACCGCCGGCCGTAGTTTGCCCACGGCTGCTTTAGCCTCTACTACATCCCGCAAACCCCTTTCCCTTTGGTAATCACCATTCTGTTGTCTGTGTCTATGAGTTTGTTGTTGTTGTTGTTGTTGTTTGTTGGTTTGTTTGTTTTGCTTAATCCCTTCACCACCTATTTCAACCAGTCCCCCAACACTCCACCCCTTTGATAGCTATCCGTCTGGTCCTTATATCTATGAGTCTGTTTCTATTTCATGTGTTTATTTTGTTCATTAGATTCCACATATGAGTGAGCTTATATGGTACTTATTTCTCTCTGACTGGCTTATTTCAATTAATATAATGCTCTCCAGGTCCATCCATGCTGTCACAAAGGTAAGATTTCCTTCTTTTTTACAGCTGAGTAGTATTCCTCTGTGTAAATGTACCATGGCTTTTTTCTCCACTCCCTACAGATGGGTACTTAGGCTGCTTCCAAACCTTGGCTATTGTAAATAATGCTGTAATGAAAATAGGGGTGCATTTATTCTTTGAATGAGTATTTTAGATTTCTTTGGGTATAGTCCCAACCAACTGAGCCACACCAGCCAGGGCTTAATTTAGCTTCTTCATCCTATTGTGGAATTGTAAGAGCACAATATACATGGAGGTATGTAGCAGGAAATGATATTACTAAGGTATTGTGAGGCATGGTTATAAATTGCCTGTTAAGTCTCTCACATATTGGCGATAATAAGCCACCAAAAGTATCCTGGCGTGGGTACAGTATACTGTATAGAGTAGAGCAGGAGGGGAATAGCATCTGAATGAAAGGAGCCTAGATAGTTAAGTGTGGAAGATGAGAAAACACCGGGAAGTGAGAGTGTTTATCTTCTGTAAACTCTGACTGGCTACATGGCATCTTAAAAAAACCACATTCCCAGCGTTTCCACTTATTAGGAAATTTCTTATTGTGTAGATGTGACTTGTGTCCTAAAATTTAAGCCTAAATTTGATTGTTTATTCAACTCCAAATTGTGGGTGTGGATTTTTGCTAATGCCTGCACAAACAACATCACTACTCTTCTGTGTTAATTTTCTTTCATATGCAGATATCCTATTCTGGGAAGTAACTATAAAGACCTTTTGTAAAATTATAAAATATGATTAATGCTTCTTTGCCTCTGTAATGTGCCTCATTACTCTAACTACTAACTCATTTATAACATGCTCAAATTAGTCACATTAGTAAATGATTTCTAATTATCAGAAGCTTTATAAGTTTACCAGCATTAGCCTTTGGCAAGCAGAAGAGGAAGAGAGGACTAAGGAAGAAAGAATGGGGAAGTAAGAATGTAAGTATGTGTGTATGGAGGAAAGATGAGGAAATAAAAGGTAATGAGAAGATAAAGTTTGTGTGTGTGTGTGTTTTTTAAATTGTCCCCTAGATGTTTAATTAAATATATGACTTACAGTGTCTTTCATACTAAATGATTATAGGGGCTGTGTAGAGAGGCAAAAAGAAAAAAGAGGTGAGTATAATGCTAGAGAGAGATAATATGAATCATTCCATTATTGATGTGCTGTATGTCTACTAGCTGCCTAGATTAGTGTCTGAGACACTAAGTTGTACCAATAACAAATTGCTGGCAAAGGTATCAGATATATCAGAGTCTGGAGGTAGGCATTTTAAAAATTCCTCAGATATGTCAGGTTTGCTCAGCTGTTATAGTCACATGACTTCCTAACTTCTAATAAGTATGAATCAATATTTAATTGGAGATGAAATTGTCTTTTCACTGCTCAAAAGGTCAACTCTGACTAAAGAAAACTATGTCATATTGAAATGGAATAACCTTAAAGGAAATTCTAAAGAGACTTCCTGATATTATCTTCCTTATTCTCTACCCTTAATCATAACCACAGCAATAGCCTTTAGTTTTTGAGTGAGCATAAGAAGACTAGTTCTAGCTATTCCTGTCAGTATACTTCTATGTCCTTGGGCAACTGACTTGTCTGTACTACAATTATTATGTCTATAAATAATATGTATTTTACATGATTTCAGAAAGAAAGGAATATATTGGATTCATCAAAATGAAACACTGCTGCTGGTAAGGTATGTGTGGGAACAAAGAAACAAAGCAAAAACCAAATAAACAAAAAACACCTAAGGGTCTTATAACTTTAAAATTTTTGAATCATATGAAAAAAAAACCTATATCTTAATATTTAAAGGAAAAAATCTTTTGAGAATACTTAGACCAGGTCATAGATATATCATTAATTACTAGGCAAGTGTAACATTGGCTAAGTGAAGATATTGGTAGTATTTGTAAGCTACAAGAATGGTAGCCATACTATCAACAGATATCCCATCTGACCTGATATAGAGTAGGCCCAAATATTGACTGGTCCAGATATCGTGTCTTGGTTCTGGGAATAACAATGATCAGGAAAAGAATATACTGCTCTTATGGATATTCAAGGGATGCTACTGCATCTATAGATCTATTTTTCATTTGGAACCCAAGTCCAACTTAGTTTACTTTGTTCTGACAAACTGCAGAATAAAGGAATTTATCACAGAGACATGTAGAAAGCAAGTACAGGGCACTCAGGGAACGGAAGGGCAGCATTAAGCAAGCACACTGAAATCAAAGCTGAGGAGTAAATATGTCAAGCCAATAACAGTTTTGGGGAAATATGGAAAGAAGCAAGCCTGTAAAAACATTAGTGGGGTGAGTTAGAAGCAAGTTCACAAGAAGAAAATGAAGACTAAGGCTCTGCTACAAAAAAATGACAGCCCAGCACAGATCATCAAGGTAGGCAAAACTCATTAAACGTGATAAGCAAAGGCAGACACGGCAAAAGGAAATTCAGCCCAGATGAGATTGTCTTGGTCACCTAAGTGGTAAAGGGGTTTAATGACAAAGTAATGCTACATGGAACTAAAATTCTGCTACTCCAACTAAGCAAAATGTGTTTATCAAATTTCAGGTAATGAAGATTTAACAAAGAGTTTGTCCTTCCTTTCCTACTTTCTTTTTCCTATTTCTTTCATTCATTCTTTTTTTTTAATCCTCACTCTAGGAGTGAGAATATTTTTTCCATTGATTTCTAGAGAGAATAGAAGGGAGGGGGGCAGAGAGAGAGACAGAGAAACATTTATGTGAGAGAGACACAAGGATTGGTTGCTTCCCGTACATACCCTTACCAGGGCTGGGGTCCAGACCTGCAACCCAGGTACGTACGCTTGACTAGTAATCAAACCCGGGATCCTTCAGTGCACAGACCAGTGTTCTAACCACTGAGCAACTCCACCAATGCTTATTCATTCTTTCTATTTCTGATTGTGGATGTTACAACTTTAAAATATACCGCATTATTTGGTATAGTCACAATAGCTAATATATAATAATACATTACAAATATACTAAATTGCTAAAGATGACTAAGTAAAAAAATGTAGTTTTCTTGAAAAAAATGCAGAGGAAAATGAGAGATAAGGGAAAGAAAAGGGGTCTATAATAGGAATACATATGATCACATTTATTCTTATATTAGCAGTTAATGAGATGTGATGTCTAAAAGTACAATCTGATTGAAAAAGAAAATAGGTATTGAACCAGTGAGGCAGAAGAAAATAATGATTTCTGTGAAGAACATCCATGTAAACATTTCAGAAACTCACTACTTGTACCTCACAATAATAAAATGTCAATAAAATAATCTTGAAGGAAAATCAAGTAAAGGAAAGTGTTACATCCAGGTATTCCCTAAAAGATAAAATTATCCAGTAGTAATAAGGGCTTAGAAGTGCTACATAAAGATTTTATCTTCCAAATCTACACTTTAATAATAAAAAGGAGTGAAGACATACTGATATGGCCAAGAGTGGCCTCAGTTTCAAATTAGGCCAGTCTGTTGAATACTAACTGTGTTTTTCTGGAGCCCACCAACATATCACAGAATGGAGGATCATTTCTATGCTGCAACTTTAGTGGAGAAACAACGGTTTTTGTGTCACCATGTTACACTGTCTAATTTCTATCTTGAAGTAGGACGAGATTGGGGAACGCCTCAATGTTTGGAGCTACCCAGAAGTGCCGTCATGTCATCTTCAGAGAGTGAGGGCCGTCTTGTGCTTGGTAGAACTAGAGAAGAACACTACTGCGACATTCTATTGTCTTAAAAGGTAGAATAAAAGTTACAGGCCCAGAAGGCATGAGAAGGGGCATCCAAAACCAGGACCATTATTAAATCAGTGGTCATTCCTAAAAGAAATGATAAATTCTGCTTTATTTGGGAAACGGCCAAAAAGCTTCACTGAAATGCTTCATTGGAGAGTGATGAATTTTCATTGAAGAAGAGGGACCATATGGTATGTCTCTAACTTACATAATTATTTATTAGTCTTGGGGACATAGCAGCAGCCCAGACATTTTTAAAGTGTGTACCATGTACATATAAGTACACAATCTAATTGATAACATTTTTATGATGAGAATCTCTTGAGTCTCCTTTAATAAATAGCTAAATCCTATTTCACAAAATTGTATAAGGTAATGTGCTCAGAAATATGTCTAATAATGACTCAATAAATATTTTTACTTGTTAAATCTGAACTACCTGTTCCTACTCTATGCTTTATCAAATAATTATTCTTGACTATTAGTCTTGTACCATCCCAACCTTCTCTCATACCACTAACACCAGTGCTCAATCCACACTGTTCTAACAACAACAAAATTATAGAGCATTATATTAGGAGATCTGTGGTTTTTATCATATGTAATGAATCACCCAGCTAGGCAATATTATATGATCATGTTCTCTGTTTCATTATTGGTAAAAATTCAGGAATAATAGCTATATGCTCCATCTCACTGATTTTGTGAGAGTCAAATGAGACATGGTATTCACAAGGTGTACTAGAAAGTTCAAAACCTTTTCATATTTAACATGATTATTATTGTAAATTACAAGCTAAGTTGTGATACCTGTAAAACTGTTTTTGTTATATGTTCTCACTGACACCTGCTTAACTAAGTGGTTAATTTTTTGTACTTTCTCCAACTTCAAACAGAGATACTAACAAATGCATTAAAATAAGAACTAAACAATCATTCTACTACAATGGTGTGTTTTTTAAAATGTGAAAATTTCAAAGCTTCCTAATAGTGTGCACTTATAAGATTACTTTATCTTAAAATGTAACCTCTTGGTTACTTGAATGAGTAGATTACATATAACTGTAGCTGCATGTCTCTAACACTGGGACATCAATCATTATGCATGGTAATATTGCATTATTGCTTTTGAAATCTATTCATTAGAATCATAAACTATAAACCCTTCAGGGACTGATTTAGATACACATTACACCCCTCAGTGCTTAGTATTCAGATTTCTTATTCAGTTGAAATTTTGTAATTTCTCATATCATTAGCAGACAGCTCGGCTTTCAATAATAAATCTGAAAGCACAAAGATTTGCATGTTTTTCTCCTTCTCAAAAATCGAACCTATTTTTTTTCCCCTGAATTGTTTTCTACCTGTTTCCTGAATGGTACATATTCCAATTCAAAAATACTTATGTGTTTCATTTATTATTATTTTAAAACTCTTTTATTAAGTTATAATTTAGATAACCATCAAATTGTACAATTCAGTGGTTTTTAGTATAATTACAGAGCTGTGCCACTATCAGCACTACCTAATTTCTGAACATTTCCTTCACCTTGAAGATTCTGAACCCATCAGCTATCATTTTCCATACCCCAGTCCCACACCCTCTGGCAAACACTAATCTACTTTCTGTTTGTATGAATTTGCCTATTCTGCATATCCTATATAATAAAGAGGTAATATGCAAATTGACAATCATGCCCTAGCACAAGATGGCCACCCCCATGTGGTCACAAGATGGCCACCACAAGATGGCCAGCAGGGATGAGCAGCTGTGGGCTATCAGGGCAGCAGGGGAGGGCAGTTGTGGGGGACCAGGCCTGCAGGGGAGGGCAGTTGTGGGGGACCAGGCCTGCAGGGGATGGCAGTTAGAGGTGTCCAGGCTGGCAGGGGAGGGCAGTTAGGGGCAACCGGACCTGCAGGGGAGGGTAGTTAGGGATGACTGGGCCAGGAGGGGAGGGCAGTTGGGGGCAATTGGACCAAAAGGGGAGCAGTTAGGCATCGATCAGGCTGGCAGGCAGAAGTGGTTAGGGGCAATCATGCAGACAGGCAGGCGAGTGGTTGGGAGCCAGCAGTCCCGGATTGTGAGAGGGATCCCAGATTAGAGAGGGTACAGGCTGGGCTGAGGGACACCCGCCCCCCCCCCCCCCCGCCCCGCCACCACATGAATTTTGTGCACCAGGCCTCTAGTTTGGTATAAGTGGGATAAAACAATATATGGCCTTTTCTTTCTGCCTCCTTTTACTAAGCTCTTTTCAAGCTTCATCCATGTTGTAGCCTGAATCAGCACTCCATTAATTTTTATGACTAACATTCCACTATATGGATTTACCACACTTGTTTATCCTTTTACCAGTTGATGTGCACTTGGGTTTTTTCCATGTTTTAGCTTTAATGAATGCTGCTGCTATGAATACCATGTACAGGTTTCATGGTGGGCATATATTTTCAGTTCTCTTGGGTATCCACCTAAGAGTAGATTACCAACTCAGATGTCAACTCTATAACTTAACTTTGAAGAACTGCCAAACTGCTTTCAAACTGTTGCACCATTTTACATCCCCACCAGCAACGTACGAGGATTCTAATTTCTCCGCATTTTCATCAGAATTAGTTAGTGCCCATCTTTTTTATTATAGCCATCCTAGTGGGTGTCAAGTGGTGTCTTATTTCTTTTGATCTTTTAATTATTTCTCAAGAGCCATATGTAGTTACCTTTTTCTCACAATCTCATACAGCCTTTGTTTCTTACAGATCCTCCTCCTCTCCCTTTCCCCATTCCTTCCATAGCAGGAAAGGATGATAAGCAATTGTGTAGGGCAGAATCTTTCCCTAAGAGAAATGTATCTGTTTTGTCAGTCCTGAATAGTATTTGAATAGACTAAGTGCCATAACAAAATACATCTAAATTACATAGTGATATCAGATTATACTTTCTTGCTACTGTGACTTATATATGCTCAAAGTAAAAAATGTAATATTTATTATGTTCCTTTACATATGCCACTTTAAACTGGAAAAGTCACTTCAACATATAAATCATATTACACTATGTTTTAAAACATGGCATGCTACCTCAAAGGAATGGATAAACTTATGAAATACATAACTCCCCACAAAAGTCATCCTAATTGCCTCACTCATTTTTGAAATTTCAAAATCATTGTGCAAGTTGTTTATGTAAGTCTCTTAATGAATGTAAGCTAAAGATTTTAAAATTTAAACAAAATTTAAAATTAATATTTGTTATTTTCCAGATATTAAATTATCTTCTAAAATGGTCTTACAAACTAGTAACTGCAGCAATAACATTTCTAAGTAAACCAAAAGCATCAGAAAGGAGAAACAAACATTGGCTTATCCAAACAAAACATAACAATGAAGCTACCAAATGTACTGAGGCCAATCAGCAAGGAGCTATATTTTAGAATTAGCATTGAAGAAAGATAAGAAAGAGAGTGAGAAGAAATAACCTAATTTAGTTGAGTGTGTAGTGAAATAATATTTTGCATAGGTTATTTATTTCATTGGAGAAGTAGCAATATGAGTTGTTAAATATGGTGATCATGTTTTGTTTTGTTTTTCTTTCTATTGGCTGTTGTTTAACACAGTTTCTATATAAATCAGTTGCTAAGAATGTTAAATAAATAAGTATATGAATGTTGTTATTCATGTCCCAGATAAACAAAACAAAACAAAACAAAACATTGAGGCAAAAGTAGATAAATATTTAAAATACCACAGCTGATAAAAGTTGAAGTTTGCCTGATTCCCAAAATATTTCCTATCCCTTTAAATGAAATGCTCCCAAATAATTGTCTATCCTTTCAAGATCTAGAGTAAGTAGACATCTAATTGACAGTAAAGCTACAACATAAAGATATTGATCATGTAGTAAATATCACCCCCCCCCCAATAATTTTCTAAAATTTTAGGTGTAGAAAACTGGCAGAAAATTATTTTAGTAAAAATTATTGAACAGAATAGTCATGGAGATATAAAGTATAGTATATGGAATATAGTCAATAATATTTGAATAATTATGCATGGTGCCAAATGCGTACGAGATTTACTAGGATGATCCCTTAGTAAGTTGTATAAGGTATAATCACTGGGACATACACCTGAAACTAATATAATATTGTATGTAAACTATAATTGAAAAATAAAAAAATGATTTAAAAATTTATTGACAAACTCTTAATAATAATTGCACTATATAAAAATACCAAAAAAATGTTGATTGCAGAAACCAGTTATAAGAATTATTGTTGGCCAGATATGTTCTTTGGCCTTCATTCTTGCTAGGGTGACAAAAACAAAATATGTATGTACAATAACTTTGCATTCATCCCAGAAGTAGACTTATTCTAAAAATCTAATACATAAAATGAGCAGAGAGCAGTGGGATTCTCAAACTACACTTTGCCCTCTGTCTTCACTAGGGATAGAGTGAATAGTAGGAGAGAAAAGCAAAGTGGTGCTGTGAGATCTCAAGAGAAAGAAAGCAAATGTAGTTTTCCTAGAAACAAAGGAATAGCCCCTAGTGAATATCAATGACTTTAAATTATATAAAAAAATTCTGAATGCTCTTTTTCGGCCAGCAAGACAAGTGTATGGTAAAAGAGGCTGCATTCACCTGTGCACTGTGTGAAAGCTGCCATAGAGAGAACACAGGGAAGTGTTCTAAGCTGAAGGGTTACATAGTGAACTTTTAAAAAATGTTATTGTAGCTCCCTGGCAGTAGGCAGCACATGCTTTCCTAAAATAAAATAGCAATGTAAACAATGACCTTAGCATAAAGTGGATAATTCAGCGGTTCTCAACCTGTGGGTCGCGACCCCTTTGGCGGGCGAATGACCCTTTCACAGGGTTCGCCTAAGACCATCCTGCATATCAGATATTTACATTACGATTCATAACAGTAGCAACATTACAGTTATGAAGTAGCAACAAAAATAATTTTATGGTTGGGTTACAACATGAGGAACTGTATTTAAAGGGCCAGAAGGTTGAGAACCACTGGGATAATTGCTTATAAGACATGATGTGAGAGATGACAAGCAATGGCCACTGGATATAGTCCCTTTTAGAATTTGAATGAAGCAACTACTTTGAATAAATCTACTCTCCTAACTCCAGCATGGAAGAGGCACCTTTCTAGCTCACTACCTCTACTTAAACTGCACATTCCATCCAACCCTACTTACTTCCGATTCCTTAAACTCTCTTTTGAACTGCATGCCAGTTTACACTACTAATGCAATACGATCAATATCCTTTGAATCAGGTAACTATTCTTTCTTCAAGATCCTAATTAAATCCCAATATATATCCATGAAGTATTTTTAAACTATCTTATCTGGAAATCAACAACTACTTCTGTAGGAAGTTGGAGAATCTCTCACTCAGTTTTGCATCATCCACATCCTTGAAGGGTCACTGGAATACATTAGGAGCTCACTGCACATTTTTTAAGCTGAAGTAATATTTAAAATTCAGTGAGGTCAGGCGCTATATTATATACTCGTCTGGACTCTCCTTTTAGAGATAGTACAGATAGTGAGTGCTAAAAAACACCTCATGAATGGATGGGCTTCCTGACTTGTATAATTGGAATAAGGGAGCTGGCTGCATCCCCTCCTTGCCATTGTTTATCGTTGTACCTTTCCTTGAATTTCATGAGCAAATACATTTTTTCCAATTTGAATTAGTTTTATCATCTCAACAACCATAAATGTCATACCAACATGGCACTGACCTTTATGAAATGTGAAATGCAAGACAAGAAATTAGAAATCCTATGTGTTATTTCTCAGAACCATCCAAACTATAGGCTCTTTCACACATTTTTAGTTTAAACCAATATGTTCATTTCCCAGTTGTTTTTATTTAATACATAAAATCCTTAGTTAATTAAATATGATTTTATAGGTATTGGCTTATATAGCTAAAGGTGTTTTTCAATTATAAAGGTTAAAACAAAACCATAGAGAAAACTCAAGGTAGCCGTATGAAGTGAACCAATAACCTATCAGAAATAATTTATTCTTAGCTGAAATGTTAAATTGGATTTTTAATTATGGCTTTGTTTATACTTACATGTTGTCTGATTTTCTTGGACTTATTAATTAGTAAAACAAGTTATGGCAGCACTGCTTTGGTTCACTAAGTTTCTTTGTTTTCTAAGATTTTTATTATTTTCAAGTTTTTAAAAATGAACCTATATTAGAAAAGAATGACCATCTCTGGAAGGTACTGCACTATAGGAAAATCATCTATTCAATGCCTACACTTTTATTCTTTGCTCCATCCATTGCAAAAAGTTATCCTTAAAGAGAAAAATCTAGTAAAGTAGTAAGATAGAATCAGAAGCAGGAGAGTGACCTGAGGGTTTTGTTGTTTTTTTCTGATGTAATTACTGTTGTTTTGATTGTTTATATGATGAAACCTTGGATATTTTTATTTCATACTTTCTGTTTGCATTACCTCTTGCTTATGCCCAAAGCCATCCTGTATCACAGGTGTTTGCTCTTGAAAGCAGCTTAGGGTCTCTCTCAAATTACTAGCCTTGGAGCAAATATCTACATTTGCCAGAACATTGAGAGAGCTTTAAACAATCATATCTATGAATTGCTCTATAGTAAGATTATCAGTTTCTTTTTAGTATATAAAGTCTTTGCAGATTATTCTGCAAATCACATACAGCAGGTCTTTGAATGAAGTCATGTGTCATAATGTTGATGAGATACCATAGGAACTTAAGACTTATTTATATCAATTAGCCTACAGTAAAACTGGTTTCATTATCACAGTTTCACTTCAAGTTGCAGAACCTATTAGACATCGAGGACTTACTGTATAGTCAAATAAAAGCAAAGACAGAATTAATTACTAGTTCATTACAAGGATTTTGTGTCAGTTGTCTGTTAATTTGGACTCTCTCAGTTCCAAATTTACCCTTCATTGCCTATTGTGCAAAAAGTGAGTTGGGACAGTAAATATTCTTCCTTTGCCAGCTAGCATGACATTATTCTTTATCAAGGTGCTACATTGCAGGAGAAAGGTGTTCTCTTTCCTGGTTCTAATGGGCTCTTTCAGCAGGCTTCTGTAATGTGAGAATCTTGATTGCCAGGCTCCTAGTGGAGGCCCTTTCTGAATCCCCAGCTTCTGCAATGCCAAGGCTTCCCCGCTGCCCAGCCCCCAAGTGCATGAGAGCCAACAGCACCCAGTGGCCAGAAGTGTCCCCCAGCAGCCTGCTTAGGCAGTCTTGTATATAGAAGAGTGCCTCCTCCAATATAGTCCCCATGAAGAACACCCCTCAGCATTCTGCAGGGTGAAGTTCCATAAGTACCGGAGGACAGACTTCCAGTAAATGCTGCCAGTGCAGCATCATGACGACTCCCCTCCCATTCAGTGAGCCATCGTTGTGTTCTCTCCAACAGGGAGAAAACCTTGGTCTAGATCTTAACCTAAGGGTGGGAGGACACTTCTAAGGGTGTTTATCTCAGTCTTAAGAATAGTGGCTGTTCTTTATATCTGCTATTCCTTTCATTTGCTTGTTTTTTGTTAATCCTCACCTGAGGATATTTTTCCATTGATTTTTAGAGAGAGTGGAAGGGAGGGGGAGAGACAGAGAGAGACATTGATTAGTTGCCTTCCACATGCACCATGGGCCGATGCTCTATCCACTGAACCAAAATGGCAAGGACTGCTCTTTCCATATTCCTTAGAATTGTCTTCTATATACTAGTTAATGATACATTAACTGGAGCTATGTATGCAGTTAATAATTTTTTATATTAACTTCTGTTCAAATTATTTTGTGATGTCTACTTCTGACAGAATAAAGTCTTAATAAAAATGTTAAAATAGCCCTGTCCAGTTTGGCTCAGTGGATAGAGTGTCCGCCTGTGGACTGAAGGGTCCCAGGTTCGATTCGGGTCAAGGGCATGTACCTTGGTTGCGGGCACATCCCCATTGGGGTTGTGCAGGAGGCAGCTGATCGATGTTTCTCTCTCATCAATGTTTCTGATTCTCTATCCCTCTCCCTTCCTTTTGTAAAAATCAATAAAAAATATTTAATAAATAAATATTAAAATAGATTTCCGTTAAATAAATAATTCTATTCCAAAGACAGCAGAGTTTTAGATTATGTGAAGATGGATGGAATTCCTAAACTTTTCACACCTCTCATGTCTACAATTGATGCCTTTGTTTCTTTAAGATGGAAAAATTTCACTCTTATTCTGAAAGATTTCTATACAAACACACAGACCCCTATTTAAAATAAGCATACAATTACCTTGAGTTCTTAGGCAATATAGAAGTCTCTGAAGGTATCAGAAATAAAATATCTAATGAATTTCAAAAGATATGTATATATGAGATAATGAATTAATTCTTCACTTTTGGTTATTGATTCACCTTTTAGTATGTGGCAGAATAAACTCAGTGTTCAGGGTTTAGACAAAGGTAACCTCCTTGATTTTTTCGTGTTGAGCACTTATGATCTTAGGATCTATAACACCCATAAACAACACCTTTAAATGGCCTTATAGCGCTATGACACTAACTACACCCCATTTTGTGGTGCTGCCTAAAACTGTGCTCCAGAGTGAGGAAATACCAGCCGCAAGTTCACTGCCACAATTTCAGGTTTGTATCTAACTCAAGAAATAGGAAAATCTTATTCTCACAGTTGAAATAAGAATATTATACACCATAGAAATCATGATTTCTTAATATGTTGAAGAAACATTTTTGTTGTTGGAATTAAATTAAAAAGAACTAACCAAGGTACTTAATTTTAATCTTGAACCCAGGGTTTTGCTGCCATCTGACCTGAGACAGCCACTTACTGCTTATTATGATTCTAATTACTCTATTTATCTCAGTTACTCTATCATATATAAGAATACATTTTAGTTTTAATGAGGAACTCTTTTAAGATGACTAAGAAGGACAGAGTAAATATTTTAGTTGAGAAGAAATTACTATCAATTTTAGGGTAAAAGGAGAGGTAAACTTGTTAGGTAATTTATGCTTACATTTTTAGTATGATTAGTTTCAATACATGCATGTTATTCAGTCAGTAAATGTTTATTAAGAAGTTACTATGTGCCAAACATCACCAGAAAACTGTAGCTAAGTCCAGCCTACAATCTCTTTTAGTGAATACCATTTTATTGGAACATAGCCACACCCACTGATGCCATTGTGATAACCTGGTTATCATTTAAGAGGAAAGAAGGAAATCGAAGACTAGATATAGGCAAGCCATTTACACAGCTTTGCCAAAAAGCTGCATTTAACATTCTCCAGTCTGTTCCCTGCTGATCAATGTGGGGAGGGACTGGACAAAGGCAGTTTAGACACATGCCCAGGAAAGGTCTGTGTGATGTGGAAAGGTGCCTACCTGTCTGTCAGTCATACCTGGGAACAAATGAGTGGCCAGGATGGGCGTGGCCACTGCAAACTTGCTAAACGTGAATATTTAAACTTCCGAACAATGGAAGTTTTCTCCTTTCTTCCCCTCTCAAAGGCCTGCCAGGTTCCTGGCTCTCCAGTGGCAACATGGTACATGGCCATGATGGACTCTACATACGGGCTAATAGGCTTTAATCTGGTCTGAATGCTGAACTGCACCCGGCTGCAACATGGAACTGAAAGGGCGAGGGCTAGGCCCTCCACCTTCCCCCAGGGTAAGGGCCATCTTGCCCCCGGGTAAGGGCTACGTCCTCCATCTTACCTTGGCCACGTGTTTGGCAAGGAGCTTCTTCCCGGAAGTCTAAGACTCTGCTAGCCACACCCAGGAACAAGACATCGACTTGCGCCTGGCCAATCGGCAGAGCACAGTCCTTTCTCCTCCCCTTACTCCGACCCCCCCTATATAACCGGTCTCTAGGCAGGGTTCTGTCTCTCTCTCAGGCACTTGGTTTGACGTTGTGGCGGTGAGTCTGGTGGAGGGGAGCTCAAGCTAGCTTGAAATACAGATTCTTATGCTTTTGCATCGGATTGGCTGGCTCCCTGATGTGGTTTCTTGGGAATCTTGAAATCTGGGCATAACAGGAACATACATTCTGGACGCTGGCCCTGTTTCTGGCTCTGCTGGAACCCTCAGCTGCACCTTTTCCAGGACTGGCTTGGGGGGAAGAGGGACTTTCGGACCTAAGAGATGTAACTCCACCCAAACAAGGCCTGTTTCCACATCCCATCCTTCCATGAGAATCTTAGAAAATTCATTTTCTGAAGATATGGCAAGAAGCTCACTCCCAAGACCAGGGAGTTTAATACCATCATTTACATATTGTCTTAGCTGCTTTCAGGCTGCAGTGACACAGTTTAGTTGAGGCAGACACTTTAAAACCTATATATTTATTATTTGGCCTTTTACAGAAAAAGTGAAGTGTGCTGATTCCTTGCCTAGAAAGTAATAACTGGTGAATGAAACAAACATCCCTGCTTCCTGGCACATACCTATTGACTGGGGTGGTCAGATATCAATAACAAACATAAAGAGGTCAATAATATTGCATGTTAGAAAGTAATAAATGATGTGGGGAAAAGAGAGCTGAGTAACAAGAATAGAGCATATGATGTGGGGGGCAGGTTGCCATTTTAAATAGAGCAGAGTAGGGGAATTTGAGAAAGTAATACTTGAATAAATTTTTGAAGGACAGGAGGTAGTCACCATATGAATTGGGGGGAAAATGTTCTGGTCTGAGAAGGCAGCTAAAGCAAATAACCCAAAGGAAGGAGCATGACTTGTGTG
Source organism: Myotis yumanensis (assembly GCF_028538775.1). Lineage (NCBI taxonomy): Eukaryota > Metazoa > Chordata > Mammalia > Chiroptera > Vespertilionidae > Myotis > Myotis yumanensis. Next base: position 179,645,202 of record NW_027223752.1, read on the forward strand.
TTCAAGGAAGAATAAGGAGGCTGATTTGGAAGAATAAGTGATGAATATGTAGTTTTAACAATGAGGATTGTTTTCAATGGTACCAATGTTTGTTACTGCCAATAATTGCTGTAAAATATGAGCTTAGAGATTTTTTTTATTATGCATGGTTAAGCAAGTATTATTTAAGAACTCCAATGTCTAGTGTCAGTTTAGTAATATGCAGTTGCTACATATATCTCAATATATATTTCATATTACTGGAAAGGAGATTGTAATGGTGACATGATTTATAACAATACCCTGGAGAACATCTAAATGTAATAATATATGAGGTCACAGAGTGCCTGGAAAGTTCAAAGTCTTGAAAGGTTTGGCTAGGGCTCAAGAGTACTGAATACATTAAAGAATACATTTTATATTATTGCCTTTATGTTTCAAGAGACTAAGCAATGTTTTCTTGATTAGTTAAATAAATAATTATAGAATGAGAAAATTTGTAAAACAAAGAAATATACTGTGTACTTTCATAACAGATTTATAGTCAAGAAAATTTCCAAGATATTTTTTTAGAAGGATTTAGTACCAAGTGACTTTTACCAAGACAAAACAAAAGGCATATGGAAAAGACAGCAAAAGAAGAAAGAAAAGATAAGTAAGTATAAAAAAATGATTTTATGTTGGGTGAAATAAAGTATGAGAAAAGTTTCACATTCCATCACTAAAGATACATTCTTTTAGAAAAACTTTTTATGTTGAAAAAGAAAAAAATATTCTTAAGAATGGATCAAATTTTAAAATAATATTCTAAAGTATTAAATGGAATGAAAAACTGAAAATATGAATGCAGGGTAATAACAGTTGACATTGGCAAAATATTTTAGACAGTCTTAGGCAACACTGGTAAAAGGCCTGACTCTTAGTTTATTACCATTTTCTCCTGTAGGCAAACTTTAATGCAGAAGATCAAACAACACCTGGAAATCTGTAGGCAGCCAATTTCCTGGAGCCAGAGGGAACCACTTTGGCAGTGAATAGTCACATTGCTATAAGCTAGCCTTTTTTCAGTGACTCATTTAATGGACACTAAAACTGTATGAAGTAGATACTATTATTACCTCTATATCACAGATGAGAAAACTGAGAAGTGAGATACTATGTAATTTGCCGAAGGTAAAAAATAATAAGTGGTGGAAAATTAGGCCTCCAACTGTCCAACGCAGCTCCAAAAAGCCCACACTTAATTTTTAACCTATGTTGATTTAAGAGATGCCATTGTAGGGGTTCAAATTAAGCCCCAAAATAATCTGCATACCATTGAGGCACATCATTGTTTTCTGCTGATTCTCTTTGATTATCAAACACTTCAGACCAGTTCCCACCCGTTCTTCTCTGTATACCCAAAGCTATGTCCCCATTGAGCACCCCAAAGTTCTCCTTCCCTTCAGACTCAATTGCTTACCTAAAATACAATCTGGATGTTAGTTCATCCCTGGGGTCATCCTTTCTGCTCTTACTTTGCCTCCATGGTTCTGCTAGTTTCCCATTTATTCCTCCTCTCCCAGAGAAAACCAGTTGAGTCCAAACAAGCAAAGGGATAGCTCCACCAAGTCAAGGAATTAGAGATGGTGCATACTAAACAACCCCCCCCCCCACATAAACACACACACATTTCCTGTATAATTTGTCCTAACAGTGTAAAAAGAACAAGTTTTAATAACATTATTAATTTAACCACTGATAATTTTTAATCAAAATTTGTAATTTTGCTTTCATATTACAGTGTGTTTTAAATATGTTGTAATTAAGGAGCTGGTGAGAAGAAATAAGTTGTATTGACTAACAAATTAGTCCAGTGAAGGCTAGGGGGTGGAGTAATTAACATTTACTGAGCACTCATTAATGCCAAGCATTGTCTTTAAAGGGGAAAAGAAGAAGAGAAAACATTAAATAGGCTGACAATGGTAGAGAGGAAATGCAAAAAAGATAGCAGTCATGTAAATTATACAAGAAGTTCCTATTTGTGACTCAGACCTAAATTCTCATTTATTGGGCAAGTCATAGGAATGAACTGGCAAGAAAAACCATATTCATTCTACTTAAAGTTTTGGGTTTTGTGAGGACAAATGAGAGCCATATGTAATTCCAGAATACCAAGACACCCTCAAAATAGGGATAATGTAGTTTCTACTTGATTTATAATGTAATAAAATTCAATCCAGCTTTTAACATTTAACAGAGTAGCCAGAAGTCTGGGCAAAAGAGAAAATTGAAATCATAAGCAGTTCTAATACAAAATACACCCTCACCTAGATTATATCAGGGAATATATGCAGAAATATTTTCTTCTTCATTAAGCATTGATTTTTATCTTTGTTCCCATCCTGGACCCAAAACACATACCTGATTTCCTGTCTTAGAAATGAGTTACCTAAGTTACAAATGATTATTTTGATAATGAAGGTTATTTTTTGAGAAGGCATGTGTCATTTTGTTCCTACATTAGCTATGGAGGATTTTAGACATTGATCTTATCAATGTGAAAAGTTGACATAAGCAGAGCCATTTTAAAACAGAGCTAAATCACCCCTTCCAGAGGAACTGCCTTGCATATCTTACTCCTCAATCCTTTGGGATGTTTGATCTGGGCAAAATAACCTGGGCTGGGCCAGGGCAACATTGCATTTCAAACAACTCTTTGCAAAGCTAACAGGAAAGCAGACACCCTGACATCCTCAGACTAAAAGTTAAAGACATTCTTTAGAGTTAGCATCGCCCCCTAATCAGAACACTATCTGGGCTCCAGCTGGTGTTGCTCAGTGGTTGAGCATCAACTATGAAGCCAGGAGGTCATGGTTCCTTTGGATTCCTGGTCAGAGCACATGCCTGGGTTGCAGGCTCAATCCAGTAGGGGGCATGTAGGAGGTAGCCAATCAATGATTCTCTCTCATCATTGATGTTTCTATCACTCTCTCCCTCTCCCTTCCTCTCTGAAATCAATAAAAATATATTTTTAATAATAGAAAAGAAAGAACACTATTTGGGCTCTGGCCTGAACCAGTGCTTCCCAAATAGCTATTCCTTTTTCATCTCAAATAAATGCTTGTCACCTCTCACTTTGGCCTTTTATTTTATTTTTAAGTTAACATCTTCCAAAGGAGAGAAAAAGTATCATTTAGTAACAACTGACTCTAGCTGCTGACTCACTATTTCTAGGTTTCAGGTAAAATCTTAATAGGGGCATGTCAGATATATGGAATCTTAGAGCTGTAAGAAATCAGGTAATCTGCCTAATTTGTGTAACAATTGCACTGGTAACATGCTACTCACTATCTGTCATTTTTAGATTTTTTAAAAAGAAATTGAAAAAAAAATTCTGCTTTCTTTTGAACCCAGATATCATTTCACCAATTGAAGAAAAAGAATTTACTCTCTGATGAGAAATGCCAAAACTGCCATTGAAAATCAGAGTGACTTGGAAACAGAGTTTCAACTACTTATTTTAAAAAAATTGTGAGTGGCGCTAACTGGTTTGGCTCAGTGGATAAAGCGTCAGCCTGCAGACTGAAGGGTCCCAGGTTCGATTCCAGTCAAGGGCATGTACCTTGGTTGCGGGCACATCCCCAGTAGGAGGTGTGCAGGAGGCAGCTGATCGATGTTTCTCTCTCATCGATGTTTCTAACTCTCTATCCCTCTCCCTTCCTCTCTGTAAAAAATCAATAAAATATTTTTTTTAAAAAATTGTGAGTGCCCTGGCTGGTTTGGTTCAGTGGATAGAGCATCAGCCTGTGGACTGAAGGGTCCTGGGTTCGATTCCGGTCAAGGGCACATGCCCAGGTTGAGGGCTGGATCCCCAGTGTGGGGTGTGCAGGAGGCAGCCAGTTGGTGGTGATTCTCTCTCATCATTGAAGTTTCTATCTCTCCCTCTCTGAAATAAATAAAAAAAATTATTTTAAAAAATTATGAGTGTCAATTCATAGCTGAGGATGCTTCCTTTTGCAGTATAACAGTTTCCCTTTGTTGATCTGCTTTAAGCCTTATCCATATGCACTGCAGTCAGTAAAGACATAAAATAGATCAACTGTGAAACATTTTGAATACTGACAATTTAAATTATTTTTTAATACTCATAAAACCCTACCCATGAGTTTGCGGTAATTTAGAGCTGTCTGTTTCATTCAGTTCATCAGATACCTAGTAGGAGGACGTAATCACAAAGCTAGAAAAATGTGAAACACTCCAGGCTAGACAACTTAGGCTAATCATAATGCAGAAAATTTCTTCAAGAATTTGAGCACACAGCACTTCGTAAGTAGTATCGCTACCAACTAATTTTTTTTTAAATGAAGATTATGGATTTCCCATGGTGAAATTAATGTCAGAGTTAACCTCGTTTACAATAGAAAATGGTTATTTTGTCTCCTTTCTAATTCTAAATTAAGTTAGAATAGAACCTTTCTCCCCATTCTTCTTCACCTACACATATTTAATATTAGACATAGGTGGAACTGATTTAAATTTTTCTCTCTCAAGTAAAATAAAGGATTCTCTCCTCTTTCTGCCATGTGAAAATATGACTAGAAGTCAACAGTATGCAGCCTAGAAAAGAGAGTGCCCTTACCTGCACCCAGCCATGCAGACACCCTTATCTTAAACTATTAGCCTCCAGAACTGTGAGAATTGAATGCTTGTTGTTCATAAGCCAGCCAGTCCAAACAAGATCTAGGACAATGGAAGCCACAGGTATGTGCTGTCCTGTACCATGTTTAGATTCCAGTTGTTTCAGAACCTATAGTTGGGAACTGTATGAAAAATTCACTAGCATTTTTTTATTTAAACATGCTCTGCTTACTTACATCAATGTTTATATCACTGTTCATATATGTGTTTGATAAACTTATATTTTTGGTGTGTTTTAACCTTTACCAAAACACTTATTTTGTGATATTAATTGCTTATATTTGTGTGTTTGTGTGTGTGTGTTTTCATTCCTTATCTAGATTATAGATTCCTTCTTCGATAAAGCAATTAGCAATATAGAAGACAAGCAAAACACTTGATAGTTCACAGGTTAGAAATGACTGACTATTTCAGAAAAATTAAATCCAAATGTATATTTAATGGCAGAAAATAGTTTACTTTTACTATATTTTATTTATTTTTTATTTTTAAACTAGAGGCCTTCTACATGAAATTTGTGCAAGGGTTCGACCGCCACCGAGGTGTCTGCAGCCTAGGCCCCTGCCCACTGCGGCTTCCTCCAGAAAGTCATCTGGGAGGATGTCTGGTCTAATTAGCATCTTATGCTTTTACTACTTTATTGATTTCAGAGAGTAAGGGAGAGAGAAAGAGAGAAAGAGAGAGAGAGAGAGAGAGAGAGATCAATGATGAGAGAGAATCATCAATTGGCTGCCTCTGGCACACCCCCTACTGGGGATCAAGCCTGCAATCTTGGCATGTTCCCCTGACCAGAATTGAACTCAGGACTCTTCAGTCTGCAGACTGATGCTCTATCCACTAAGCAAAACTGGCTAGGATGTACTATATTTTAATAATTTATTTTAGTTATTGAACAACTAATTTAAATGGTGCAACTGAAATATTTTAAATAATTATATAAGAAAATTTATAGTGTCAGTTGTATTATAAAAATGAAAATATCCCACATGACCCTGTTAACTTGAAAAATTTTTCATTTTTTGAATTTAAAAAATATATTAGCTGATATATTTTCCTACATAGATATATATACTCTATACAACCTATGATAAAATTTAGAAATCTTTAAATTTTGGTACTAAAATGACAAGGTGTATGCCAGAAACTCTATGAGTAAGTCATAGAGGCTGAGAAGGAAAAGAGGACCCAAATAACAAGGCTTATGAGTTGAAGAGGCTCAACAGAATATCCATCTGTTCATCCATATCTATATTATAAAAGGCCTGTGGCTGTAAGGCCGTAACGCCCAAAGACCAGTCACCAGGAGGTGCATTGATGGGCCCCTCGGTGTGCTGGGCCTGGGTCTCGCGCGATTTGGTGTGCTGGGCCTCTAGTTAACTTATAAACAAAAACTTTTCTACAGCTTCTGACATTTGACTAATAATCCTTCATTAGGATGATAGATCCAAAGGTCTGCTTGATCTAAATTTCTGTTCTGTGCTTGCTGATCATATTTCTGTTCATCAGTATCAGAAGGGTATGGAAATAGGGGCTGGGTGAGGATGAATAAAACTATTTGTCAACTCTGTATTTCCTAAAAGTGTTCCACCCAATAGTACAATAGTATCATAAATAATTTGAGCATAGAAGAATATCAGAAATCTCATGACACGTCAGAACAGAGTTCTATCTCAGAAAGTTGGGAAGGAGTGTTTTCCCCAATCATGAAATACATTGAAGCCATATATGAAAGCACCAGTTTTCAAAAGGCCAGATTTCTGTCATTGAACTCTAGTTTCATTCAACAAGGCGGAGTCATTTGAAAATCAGGAAGCATGCGCCATTATGTCCCAGACCTTGTGTTGCTTCTAATAAGGCAAACATTTCACAATGGCATGTGATTCTCTAGACTGCAGCAAAATTCCCCCAGATGCCTTGCATACAATTAAAACAATCTGGAATAATCAATTTCAATTTGACAAAATGAAAACTATATTCTAGTTGGATATGTCTCTCAGGAAAAGTTCAGTTTCCTAAACTGTCATCTTTGATGAAAGTTCCAGGGGCTACTGGAAAATTATTAGATGTTATCAATGATGTATAGAGAAAGAAAAGAAAATGTTTTACAGACAGATTTAAATAAAATATGCTCAGGGGACTAATCCCATGTAGCAATACACAGTGATTCTAAGCATATCACTGAAATGGATTGCAGGGTGAAACCATCTTGCAGGGTGGTTTCAAGGCTTTAAGGTAATAAATACTTCACAACAAAAAGAGGCCTTAAATGTGAAGCAGCAGATTATGTTTAATATCATTACATTCAGAAGTTCAAATATGAAGCTGAAATTGGTTGTATTAATTTGAAAAAAAATATGGTAGGTGCAAATGAAAAGGGTACTTTAAGAAAATATCAGAAGCCATTGAATAAATGACATATCATGTTCAATATAGATATAACTGTTAATTTCCATTAACAATAAACATCTAAAACTATCTGCTAATATCTTCAGAATGGAATTAAATATTTTTCTCTGCACTGTAATTAGCCAAGGAATCTTAACAGTAAAATAAGATTGTATTGAAATTATTAATTCAAAAGTAGAATCTAACATCAGCATCGTGTTTAGCATCAATAATTTATTCAGTTTACTGAGGTGCTAATATCCCTTACCTTTTGAGAAACATGCATGAGATCCTAATGACTTTAAAAAGTTGATAGTTAGCAAGAAATAAAAGATTTAATTTTGTTTCCCTAATCCTATATAATAAAAGGCTAATATGCAAATTGTCCCCTCAACCAGGAGTTGGACCGGGAGTTCAACCAGGGTGTGGGGAGCCACCCACCCGTAGCACCTCCCCCTGGTCGGCCCGATATGCCCCAAATTCGTGCACCAGGCCACTAGGCATTAATAATCACTTGGTGAATAACTAGGAAAGGTAAAGAGGCATGTGATTTCCCGAGGACAAATAGACAAGGATATTTCTGAGAAAATACAGGAAAATTCATTTAGAGTTGCATAATAACCTGGCTGGTGTTGTGCAGTGGTTGAGTATAGGGCTATGAACCAGGATGTCAGGATTTGATTTCCAGTCAGGGCACATTCCTGAGTTTCAGGCTCGATCGGTATATTTAGAACAGTATATTCATTTATTCATTAAATAAATATTTGAAAGTGTATGGGACATGTATTATTTTATGCACCGATTCTTAATACCTGGGACTGGGTGTCAGTAAACAAATGGGATGTCTTTAGAGTGATAACAAACTCTTTATCATAAGCCTTTTATTGCCAAGAAAAAGTCCCAAGGAATCGGCATAATGAAAGGATTATTAGTACTCTCCATAACTTTAGAGATTATTACATTGTCCTTGTGTAAAGTGACAGCACTAGACATTTAGATTACTGGAAAAGTGCTAAATAATGAAAGATTATTATGCACTACAACAAGTGTGTAGCATCTTATTTCCTCCAAGAAAGAGTATGAATATGTAAAATGTACTTAGTTTATCAGTAGGTATGGACCTTCTCATTTATATACAGGAAATGTATTCGTACAAAATGTCAATTTAATATTTAGCTATGGATGAACACTATAAATAAGTTGCAATATCATTGTTCCAAAATATTTTGTTCAAGTGTATACCCTTCAATTCTTGAAGGAAAAATACATAGAGTTGGGAGACATTGTGTTATTTGGTGTGAATTTTTAGTAGTTAAATGCTTCTGAGTAGAATAAGAATATAAAAATTTTTTGCAGATTTTGGAACTGACAAAAGGATAATGTTCATTTGCCTAATGACAGGTATGTAATGTTTTCAGAAAGCAGTACTTCTTTTCTTTATACATCTCTAAGATAGTGCACTTTGGTAACCAAACTTCAATATACATAGTAAGAGAAGAATCATCAAATGGGGGGAGGGAGAGTCAACTCAAAGCAATTAACATGATTGTTATAAAGTCCTATAGTTTTCTAAGAATCAGATGATTTTTTATATATTAGTATACACTAAAGCTTCTGTTTTTATATAGTTTTCCAGTTTTCTATGGCTCAGGATAAAAAAAAATTGGCCATATCTTTTGATATATTATCAAATGTATATATGTATCTATACCTATTATTCTAAATGAATATATGCAACTAAACTCAAGAATTTTCTATTCATTTGCAGACATTTCCAGGATAGGCAGGACACTTAAAAATATACATTACTAGTAAACACACACTTGTACTACTGAATTTGAATGAAGGTTAAGTCCTAGCTAGTTTAGATCATCGACCTGCGGACTAAAGGGTCCCAGGTTCGATTCCAGTCAAGGGCAGATGCCCAGGTTGCGGGCTCAGTCCCCAGTAGGGGGCGTGCTAGTCAGTGAGTCTCTCTCATCATTGATGTTTCTATCTCTTTCTCCTTCTCCCTCTCTGAAATCAATAAAAAAATATATCCGATAAAACAAAAAAACAAAAAGGGTCTAAACAGTTAAATGGTAATACCTAATGCTTGGGAACAAGGATGTCTTGACATTTACTCCAATAATGTTAATTTTGAGAATTTAAGAAAATAATTAGACATGCTAAATTTAGTAGATATATAATTAACACATTGCGGACCAGTAATTTTATTGCTAGCTTTACCCAGTGACCAGATTAAGTTTCTATAGAACGAGTACAAAAAACGTTTTACATAAATGTTAAAGGCACGCTTTGAAATTAAATACCCATTGCATTTTGAAGTTATTTATTATATGTTCTTACAAGCTAATATGTTTTGAAAGTATGATATTTTGTAAAACACTGTGTAATATGAAGTGAGAATTCTCGTGATCTGTCCACAATGTGTTAAAAAAAACTCAGAGTACAAAAGAGTCATTATAATTTCAACAATATAAATGTGGGGTTAATACCTGAACATAACCAAAAGAATTATGTTGGAGTCATGGGATAATGGGTAATATTTTTTCTCTTCTGCCACTAGATAACTTTAATTAAAAAAAAAAATGTTTACAGTGTTCTGGTCAAGATGGCAGCGTAGGTAAACACAGTACTTGCTAGCTTCTACAACTCACCTACAGAACAACCATCATTCACAACCACCTGACATTTAGCTTAATGGAAGTCCTACAACTAGGAATTTAAAAAGAAGCAAATCAAGACTGGTGGGAGGGACAGAGATGGGGGGCAGAACTGAGGAACAAGTTGATCCCATACCCATGTATGGTGGTTTAAAATTGGGAGGGATATCTTGACTGTAGAGGTTTCCTTGAGGAGCGAGAGGTCCAAGCCCCAAACCCAGGGTTCCAGAGCTGGGAAGAGAAGTCCCCACAACTTCTGGCTATAAAATACAGTAGGGATTGTGATTGAGTAACAGGGAGGCTGTTGGAGTTCCAGGCAGTTCCTTTTAACCTGCCCTCTTACAGACTTACTGGAACTCACTCCCTCTGAGTTCTAGCACTGGGGCAGCAACTTGAAAGTAACCTGGGACATTCAGGGAGGAACTAACATTTCTGGAACCATGATGAGAGCAGGAGAAGCAGCTTTCTCCCAGACAGAAGTGCTGGCAGCAGCCAATGTTCCAAAGGCCCACTGAAGCAAGTCCTGCTTCACAGAGTTGGTTCCTGCACAGTGGCAGCTCATCCTCACAACTGACTGGCCTGGGGATCAATCCCTCCCAGTGACACCAACATCAATCAAGACTCAAATACAATAAGATAGTGCACATAGCTCACACAGGGGCACATCTTGAATGCCCAGTTCAGGAGGCTGGGAAAGCTGAGTCACGGTGCCCTAAGACAAAGAGAAAATCTTGAAAGCAGCAAGAGAAAAGCAGTTAGTTACCTACAAGGGAGCACCAACATGACACCTACTACACAAGGCCACTCTACCAAGTTCAGGAGATATAGCAGTTCTACTAATCACAGGAAAAAATACAGGGAAGCAGCCAAAATGTGGAGACAGGGAAATATGGCATAAATGAAAGAACAGGATAAATCTCCAGGGAAAGAACTAAATGAAATGGAAGCAATAAAACTAACAGATTCAGAGTTTAAAACAATGGTTATAAGGATGCTCAAGGAACTTACTGAGGACTTCAAGGAACTTACTGAGAACACCAACAACATAAAAAAGAACCAGTCAGCCATAACTGGTTTGGCTCAGTGGATAGAGCGTCGGCCTGCGGACTGAAGGGTCCCAGGTTCGATTCCGGTCAAGGGCATAATTCTGTAAATTACCTTGGTTGTGGGCACATCCCCAGTAGGGAGTGTGCAGGAGGCAGCTGGTCGATGTTTCTCTCTCATTGATGTTTCTAATTCTCTATTCCCTCTCCCTTCCTCTCTGTAAAAAATCAATAAAATATATATTTAAAAAAAAGAACCAGTCAGAAATATAGCATATACTAGCTGAAATAAAGAATGATTTACAGAGTATCAACAGTAGAGTAGAGAACATTGAGAATCAGATCAGTGATTTGGAATATGAAGCCGTGATTTAGAAATAACACCCAATCAGAAGAGCATAAGAAAAAAGTATCCAAAAATGTGTAGACAGACCAGATCCCCTGGAGAGGTGAGTGCTTCAGCTCCACAGAAGATGCTAGACCAGCGAGCAGCCACTCAGAGGGTGGGTCAACATCCATTTGGCAGACCGGGATGAGTGGTGCTCCCACAGCAGCTGATCCCCGCAGGCCATGCCCCCCACCAGTGCATGAATCCCACCTCTAGGAAAACTTCAAGCATACCAACATTCACATTATGGGAGTGCTGAAAGGAGAAGAGAGGGAGCAAGAAATTGAAAAGCCACTTGAAAAAATAATGACAGAAAACTTCCCTTGCTTGATGAAAGAAATAGACATTCAAGTCCAGGAAGCACAGAGAATCCCAGAAAAGATGAACGCAAAGAGGCTCACACCAAGATATCATATTTAAAATGCCAAAGATTAAAGACAAAGAGAGAATCTTAAAAGCAGCAAAAGAAAAGCAGTTAGTTACTTACAAGGAAGTATCCTTAAGACTGTCAGCTGATTTCTAAACAGAAACTTTGTAGGCCAGAGGGAGTGGCAAGAAATATTCAATGTGATGAAAAGCAAGGACCTACAATCAAGATTACTCTACCCAGCAAAGCTATCATTTAGAATTGAAGGTCAGATAAAGAGCCTTCCAGATAAAAAAAAAAAAAAGCTAAAGAAGTTCATCACCACCAAACCAGTATTACATGAAATGTTAAAGGGTGTTCTTTAAGAAGAAGAAAAATATTAAAAATATGAATAAAATGGCAATAAGTACATATCTATCAACAATTGAATCTAAAAATCAAAATAAGTGAACAAGCAGAATAGATACTGACTCATAGATACAGAGAACATTTTGATGGTTGCCAAAAGGGAGGGGGTAAGAAGGATGGGTGAAAAGGGTGAAGAAATTTAGAAGTACAAATTAGTAGTTACAGTGTAGTTATGGGGGTGTAAAGCACAACATAGGGAATATAACCAATAATATTATAATAACTATGTACGATGTCAGATGGGTTTGAGATTTCTCGGGATAATCACTTAATAAGTTTTATAATGTCTAATCACTGGGGTGTACACCTGAAACTAGTAATATTGTATGTTAACTGTAATTGAAAAAATTAACAAATTAAAAAATACAAAAATATGGTTTAAAATATATTTTACCAACATTTATTCAATGTTATTGTTTTATGTAAAAAAATACCCTCCATTACAATATACAAATGATGAGATTTCTTTAAGAAGCATTATTTTTGTTGATAAAATGAAATTGTGTTCATAAAGTTTCAAAGATGAAATATAGTGCTATTCATACAACCTTAAGTTCAATTACATCAGACAGATGACATTAAACGTTTCAAGGGTATGCCTTTTCCAATATATCGGGGATAGCAAACAAATTATGTAGCTAATCTTGAGCAGTGTAACAGGCATAGTGTCATCTTTCTAGCAGCTTGTCTATTTTTACTAAAACAAATATGTCTATTGTGACAAAGTTCAGAGGAGAAAAAAATATAAAGACTCTCAACCATGAGAAAATTATCTATATATATAAAAGCCTAATATGCTAAGTGTCTGACCCTTTGACCAGCTGCTATGATGCACACTGACCACCAGGGGGCAGATGTTCCAACCAGTAGGTTAGCTTGCTGCTGGGGTCCAGCCGATTGGGACTGGGCAAGATGGGCTGAACACACCCTGGAGCCCTCCTGTAGTGCCTCCCCAGCCCCGATCATGCACCAGTAGGGTCCCTCGGCCTGGCTTATGCCCCCTCACAATCTGGGACCCCTCAAGGGATGTTGGAGAGCTGGTTTCAGCCTGATCCCCACAGGCCAGTTTGAGGGACCCCACCAGTACATGAGTCTGTGCACCGGGCCTCTAGTATACTAATATTTTTCCTAAACAACAGATCATAAGATACTCTATGCCATCCAAGACCTTAGCCTCCAAAATGATAGAGAACTATGAATAATACCTGGGAAGTGAAAATGAGCAACCACATTTCAATTGATTCTATCCTATCTGCTCTCCTTCATAATGCATATCCCGCATGAAGAAGTCAGTTTTTTGTTTGTTTGTTTGTTTGTTTTTAAATATATTTTATTGATTTTTTACAGAGAGGAAGGGAGAGAGATAGAGAGTTAGAAACATCGATGAGAGAGAAACATCGATTAGCTGCTTCCTGCACATCTCCTACTGGGGATGTGCCCACAACCCAGGTACATGCCCTTGACCGGAATCGAACCCGGGACCTTTCAGTCCACAGGCCGACGCTCTATCCACTGAGCCAAACCGGTTTTGGCAAGAAGTCAGTTTTAAGCAAAGGCAATATAGGTAGCGACCCTAAAGCATCCCCAGTCTCTCATCTACTGCTCAGTTAAGATGGAAAAGGTCATTAACTGTGTTGAACCTTAGTTTCCCTATTTGCTACACAGTGAGAACAAAACCAACATAATTTACAGAATAATTGGGAACAGTAATGGAATGCAGGATGTGTAAATGAATAAAAACTAAAATAAGTAAAGAATAATAGGAGGAAGCCCTTACACTGGACAGCTGTTATATTGGGGTTAAATGTGTTTTACTCCTCAGCATTTCTTAGTAAAAGTCATGTCCTTTTAAAAATCGTAATGTAGTTCAGAGTTGCTACCAAACTAGTTTGCTCACAGATGAAGAACAACTAACAAATGTTGTGCAACTGTAAGGAAAGGAAGTGTGGGACAGCAGCCTCAAACCATGGGAACCTTGACATACTGAATGAAGTTGATCTTGGCTGGCTGTCAAATAAACCAAGAACTGTGAAGTGTACTAGGAATTGGGACTTTAATAAAAGAAAAATTGGCAAATATATCTGGAATGCTGTAAGAATTTTAAGAAACTCATTTCAAAGCAACCAAGTTCTATAAACTTCAATAGCTCTGAAACCCCTATCTATAACCACTGACTTGACATGGTCTGTTTTCTTTGTTCCTCTCAGCCTGACACTCCACCAGTCTGTGCATGCTACAAACAGTGAGAAATACATTGATTTAAGGAGCACTACAGTGGAACATTTTTGCTTCTTCATAGCAAACAGTCAAATTTAATTTACATGTGAATAGATTATTTGAATGACATCATGTAGTTTCATAACTTGGAGCAATTTATTTAATATCTTTAAGCCTGGGCTCCCTTGATTATAGAGAAAAATAAAAGTATGACTGAGGGTGATGTGAGATGTATAAGCAAATTGCCTAGCATGATATTGACACATAGCATGGGCACTTATTTGTCCCATATACTTCTTCTTTCTTTTGTACTTTCATAAATATAGGTTATAAATGTTTGCTGTTTTAATTTATTTTTACTCTTTCATTTATACTTAGCTTTTACAGTAATTATTCTTTTTCCTGTGCCATTAGCTTCCCCATAGCTTTCTATTACTAATTTCACATTATAGATCATGTCTTCTAAAAAATTTCCAAGGTCACATTGTATTATTTCAAATGTTTTTTTCTTGTAAAAAATGAGAAGCAGACTACATTAGCACTACCTAAATTTTTGAAAAAAAATGTCATTGTTTTGCTAATGCTGTTTCCTAATGTGTTTTTTAAATTTCTAGAATATTTTGGATTTTAATCAACTTTAACTTTGCCCTTTTCTCTTTGCTTCTATCATTTCTTTTGATTCCTAGTCTTCAGATAATTTTATAGTTCTGCTTTCTCCTCCGTTTTGTCATCACTGTTTACTGTGGCACCCATGTTGCATTTCAGATCCCTGTTTCATGTCTCCATCCCTGGTTCATTTGAACTTCCTTCATTAAATTGTACATCAAAACCTACACTTCCTGTTTCTCCTTTTCTCCCAATCTTGCATCTGCCAAATCATAAAATTTAATAATTGGATATTATCTTGCTTTATTTTCTAAAGGTTTATTTAACAAATGTAGGAGCAAGAACTATGATACAAATTATATTCATTCCTTCCAACACTCACTGAATGTCCAGCCACTTTGCTGACAAGGCCCTGTCATTAAGGAGCTCATTAATGAGAAAGGAACAGAAGTCAAGGTAAAGCCACATTAGAGTGTGATAGGGCAGCAAATAAGCAGGGCACTTAAACCCAAGCTTCTTTGTAGGAACGAGTCCTGAGTAAACTCTGAATCCTCTATTTTATTCTTTTTAAAAAATATGTTTTTATTGATTTCAGAGAGAGGAATGGAGAGGGTAAGAGAAACAGAAACGTCTTTATTGCAGAAGCCAATGGCCAGATAGCTATCAGACAAAACAGTTCTTCACAGCAATCCCATATAGGCAGCCACACACCGGCTGGTAAATACATATCTTTCCCACATGGTAGTAGCAGTCTCTTTACCCACAGTTATTATCTGAGCAGCCAGCCGCATGCTGCCCCCTACACTCATTGCCTCACATAGTAGCAGCATCTGAATTCTTTGCCTCGGCAGCTTCTCCTTTCTCCCTGGCCCAGCACACTGGCTGGTCTCTGTAGCCTCACATAGTAACTACCTATGAGCTTCTCTCTCAGCACATTGGCTGGTTAATTACATGTATTATACTCCTTAAACAAAGAAGGCCAGTTGCCAACAATGACATCAATCATTTTGGCTACAGAAGGGTACAGTGACCATGAGATTTTTGTACTTGCTGTGCACCTGCCCATAGTTCTTGGACCTCTGTATGGTATCTTAGCCTTGAATATTCTGATTATGAGTCCCAGGCTCGGAGTGGCCTTGACCATCCAGTGCACTCTAAACAGGGTTCCCACAGGTCAACACTCAATCACTGAGCCACACTGGCTGGTGTGAGAAATGGCTCACCTGTCCAAATTTCAAATGACGGACTGGGAAACAGAAACATGGTGAAAATGAGACTTTTAATAATACTCTCCAGAGCAGGCATCCATTATACAGGAACACCCGTGGGGCAGGGAACATAGCCTATGTATTTAGTCCCTCCCCAGTTCCTCATAGGCTGAGTGCTATTTGGTCACCTGTTTGCTAATACGTCACCTAGGTCTTGCTGTCTCCCATTGGGCCATTTAAAATATTGGGCTGAGACCTTTCTAGCTGTCTCCACTCCCCCCCCTCTCTCTAGCTGAGGCAGACCCCTTGGGGGGTTTCCAACATGTTGGCCACGTGCACAGTTTTGTTCCTACATCCTCTTTCCTCCTCCCCACATTCTGCTTGCCTTGGGGAAACTCAGCAAATCCCATCAGAAGCCGACCATGCTGGAGATGGACCACAGAGGCCCATTTCTTACACTGGGATCAAAGCACTTTTCAAAAATTAAGTTTCATTTAATATCCTTAGATGAAAGGAGTGTCCATGACAAAAACTGACATGGTATGAGATATGACATTAAATGATGTGTGATGTCCATGCCCTTCCTGAGGAAAGCCACCATACTCACCTCCGTGGCTGTGAGAAGATGCTGAAAGTGACTGCTCTGATGTATCTACCTGTTTTGCCGCACACTGACTCCCAACTTGCTGCCCTGACTCCCAAGTCTGACTGCTGCTACCAGGCTAAACAATCAATAAACAGGAGCTACTGTTTTCATTCTGGTATTGATACGGAGCAAAGGGGCACTGTGGTATCTTGTTGTATAGTCCTAACCTCACAGCTTTGTAATTTTGAAATGTTTGATGTAATAGGGGAAAAATATGTTCATGCAATCAGACAGACCGCTTCAAATCCTAACTCTATCCATTATTATGCAGATGAACAAATCACTTAATCCTTCTGAATTTCAGTTTTATTATAGATGAACTAGAAGTCTTAATATGCACTTCTCATTTTATTATAAAAATTAAAGGCAACAATAAACCTCAAGAATTATCAGAGCACTTGTCAAAGAGTAGGAAATCAGTAAATAATGGCTATTGTTATTAAAATGATCTGTTCTTGTCTGTCTCCCTCATTTGAATGCTGGCCCTTAGAAAGAGACTGGTGAAGCCCTACATCTTGATAACCCTTGCTATAGTCAAGCTCAGGCTGGCTTTACACATTTTAGATAATTTATTGTGAAATAGAACACTGGAACATTTTATATGTAATGCTTTATATATAATTTATTTTTATATGTATGTTGATATGTATATAACATCTACAGTGCACATACACAAATATATATATACTAGAGGCCTGGTGCACGAAATTTGTGCATGGGGTGGGGGGTCCCTCAGCCTGGCCTGCACCCTCTCCAATCTGACCCCTCGGGGGTGTCAGACTGCCAATTTAGGCCCGATCCCACACCAGCAGTCGGCCATCCGTCTTGCAATTCGGGACTGCTGGCACCTAACTGCTCACCTGCCTGCCTGCCTGATCACCCCTAATCACTCTGCCTGCCAGCCTGATCGCCCCCAACTGCCCCCCTGCTGGCCTGATCGCCCCAAATGCCCCCTCCCTGCCAGCCTGATTGGGGTTGGGGGGCCGGTTGAGGGTGGGGCTGGCCATGGGGAGGGCCTTTGGTCAGTGGGCCAGCTGGCCATACCCCCAAATGGGGTGGGGGGGTACCAATGGGACCAGCGGCTTGGGTGAGGAGCCATGGGTGGTTGGCCAGCCAGCCCTGCCCCTGATTTTTATTGTGGTGCCTGTGCTATGTCTCACAAATACCTTCTCCCCCTGCCTGGGACAGCATTGGGGAGGGGGCAGCAAAAAATAGAAGACATCCGTCCCTTTTGCACACGAACCCGATATACGGGCCCATCTGGCCCAGGCCAGTGGGATGCTTGGTATGACAAGCTGAGGATCCCTGCTCAGGGGCTGGAGGGGTGACTGGTGGCAGCACACGTGAAAGTGGACCTCTGGGTGGCCACTCGGGTCCTGGCTACTGGTCCTGGAACTTCCTGGTCCTCAGTTCCTTCCTGGTCGTGCCTGCAGCCCTGGTCCCCCTACCTGGCTCAGCCTCCCATCTCTATCCTGGCCTCAGATGGCCCCATTGACTCCTAGGGGCTCTGTCCTCCCCTCCCAACCTGGAGGCCCCAAGGGGAGGTCATGACTTCTCAGAGACTCCCCAGCAGCTCTGTCACTTGTGTTCACATAGGGGAAGGAGTGCATGTGGCAGAAGCAGCTGTATAAATGCAGGTGCAGGGGCAAGTCCTCCGGGGTCACTTGGACAGTTTGCTGATGACACGGATCAGGGCCGCGTTCTCCTTTTGAGGTGCTGGTTGTCAGCCCAGAGGTTGGACAGGCCCTTCAGCTCCTCTTCCAGCTCAGCGGCCTTGCGTTCCAGGGCCCTGCGCTCAAATCTCTCCAGCTCCAGGAGGATCTGCCTCTCTGCAAAGCGCTCCTGCCTCTGTGTGGTGTGCTCCAGCTCCACCTTGAGCTGTGCCAGCCACAGCATGGTCTGGGTCAGGGCCTCACGAAGTCTCTAGTTCTCAATGTGCAGCTTTGCATAGAGCTTCCTGAAGCCTCCCTAGGGCTCTTCCTATTGGGGCTTGGTTCTGGGTTTAGGTCCTGCTGCCTCTGGAGGGGAAAGGCTGGATTCTGGGCTGATGTCCACTGGCTTCACCTTGTCTACCTTCACAGGCCCTCTCCTCGCATTGCCAACTCAACGGTGCTCCCTGGAGGCCTGTGGTCCCTGTCCCTGCCACTCAGGCACCTCTACTCTCTGGGCAGGGCCATCAGAATTCTTAACCCCAGGGACTCGGGGCTGCCAGGAAGAGTACAGGCTCTGTGCACCCTGCTCTTGATCAGGATGGGAGAGTCTGATCAGGGGCAGGCTGGCAGGGGGGAGGGGCTGCAAGGTTGGCCTCTGGCCCCAACCCCTGATCAGCCAGTTTGCTGGCTACAGTGGGTGTCATAGCAACCAGCCCAATCAGGGCCATCTTCTGTGGGTTTGTGTCTCCACTTGCTCTGGCCCCAGCAACCCAGCACCGTGGCCGCTGCAGGGCTGGGGCTGGGGTCCAGACCCCCCTGTGGGTTTGTGTGTCCACTGGCTCCGTTGCTCTGGCAGCACCACCATCTTTGTGGCTATAGGCGCCACCATCTTTGTTGCAGAGTGACAGCTAATTTGCATATTACCTTTTTATTAGTGTATCTATCTATCTATCTATCTATCTATCTATATATATTTCTTCTTCACAGTAATTCAGGAACATGATTTGTACTTTTTCCCCCCTTAATTCTAAGTCTTTGGCTATCTTTGTGTCCTATTTACTACTATAATAGTTTTATTTGGTAAATTACTCCAAGCACTGGAATCTCGATTGGTAAAATAAAAGTAATAATAAAAAATAAAGGGAAAACTACTAAATTATATGGCATACCTTATAGAAGAAATGAAAATATCCAAAATATCCAAAAGTATTAGGTATAAATTAATTTCAGCTACCTGCCTAATTTAGCAATAATATGGCTGCATGCTCCTTTTAAAACATATTTGTCTTGAAGGTAAAACACCTTCATACTGGCATTGAAATTATACCACAGTTATTTTTCTATATCCATGCAATATTGCAGTATGACCACACTCTGTGATAAAGACAAACAAATGTCTAGGATTGCCAAGGCAAGTGCGGCAGAAGAGTAAAGATTATACCTTTTTGGCAATTCTTCATCAGGGTACTGGACTGTATAAGGAATGGAGGCTAATCCCTATTATGTATCATGGGATATTGTTACATTCACACTACATCTGTCTCAGTGACTGACAGGAGAGTAATTGCTGCTGAGATAAGCCTTTTCTGGAATATATGCAATTAATTCGCCTGGGAAAAAGAAAGTAGACTGCCACTTTAATAATGTTTAAGTATACCTAATCTATTTCTTTTCTGTTCCTAATGTTTCCTAAATATGAAAAAGAAAGAGGATTTTTAAAGTACTTACAGCTGTCTGTTCTTATGTAAATCATGCATGGGCCTGTAATATTCTATCTCAAAATGACTAGCATGAAATAATACCATAAATTTTAATAGAATGTAGAGCAAGTGGGGAATTCCTTTTAAGATTAATTCAAGATATGGTTTTCATGCTAAAAGAATGTTTCTCTTATCAAGAAGAAATTATTCTGTTATAAAAGCTTCAAGGGCATACAATTTTATTTAATTTGAATTCTACATGTATTTTTAAATGAAATCAAAATTACTCCTCTCCAGATTCTTGATAAAGTGCTCTTTAGTCATATATATTTCCTAGAGTCTTTTATTTGTAATTCCCCTTTTTTATTATGCATAGTAACCTGATTATACATAATGCTATACTTCCTGTTCTTCAATGGCCTCCCACTTTTCAAAATACAACAATTCTATAAGTATCTTTATGCAGCCCCATACTTCACTATCAACATGTTAACAAATGAGCTGAGAGCTTGGCTTACATTTAAATTAAATACATTTCATATTAAAAGGATGGGGATAAATTGTTTATATGTTTACACTCAAATAAGAATATAATTTTCAATATTTGCTTTGAATGAGAATAAAGGTTTAATAACAAACACAATTTTTTTAAACTTCTTTTATGTGATTTTTCACCAGTTAGCTAGCTTTTACATTGCAAGAGAAAGTGTTCAGCGCAGTGATGTACCTACTATGTTGTATATCTGGAACAGATCATTTTTAAAACCCTCTTTTATAAAAATAAGTTTCTTCAATAATAATAAAGACATCAAATAGATATTAGTAATGGCCAAGAAAAGAAATATAGCTAGTTAAACCTTTCTTGTATTGAACTTTGTAAAAAGTATGTCAAAAGTAATATTTTAATAAACAAAGTTTATTAAGAGTCTACAAAAGATACAATCTTGATAACTACTGAATCGTGCTCTGATGTAACATTTTTTCTTAGTGCATTAATTTTAAAACATACAATTTAGTGTAAAAAAAGTTCAGAAGATATTGAGGATATTAAAATGTACAAACTAAATTTATAAGAGAGAGGGAACAGGGTTTGTTACAACAAAATATGCCTCTTTGAGATACTGATTATGTTAAACTGGCTATTTTAAGAAAAATACTCCAGAAGAACTCTGACCTTTCCCCCTAACTGTCTAAAAGGAATTGAGATAGAGGACCTGCCCACAGAAAGGAGATACAATCAGTATCCTATGAAGGAGTGTGATAGGGAGGAATATAGCAAGGCCCATTTGTTCAAAGTTCTCTCTGTTAAAGATGGCCCAACAATCATCTCCTTGTGAGTTGCCTTTCTGACCACTGAAGTTCCAGACCACACCGCCCCCGCCTTCTCCTTAGCTCTAGATGGACCATAAGCCTCAACTATCAGATCTGTCCTCCAGTCTCATTCTTATGGCATCTCCATGTGTACATATGTAATGAATTTGCTAATGTTCTCTTATTAATTTGCCTCATGTCAATCTGATTAGTCCAGTGAGAAGAATACACCAGTATCCCCCACAACAATATATGCCTCACAATTGTCACTCCATTTGTCTGAGTCTTAAATAAAAATACTCTAAATGTTTACTTCAAATGACTGAACTGAAGTAACTCAAGCTTCATTCTTTCATCTTCACAATAACTATGCTCTCGTTTATTTAGAATTTAGTGTTGAATACATTAATATGTGGTACCACAAGAGTTAGAAAAAAATTGATCATAAAGTTTACTAGATAATTCTGAACTGTATGTTTAAACTTTAACTGGAAATTCTCTCAATTATCTTTTATTTAAAAACTAGAGGCCCAGTGCATGAAATTTGTGCATTCGGGGGTGTCCCTCTCCAATCTGGGACCCTTCGGGGGATGTCTGCACCCCAGCCTGCATCCTCTCCAATCTGGGACCCCTCGGGGGGTGTCTGCACCCCAGCCTGCACACTCTCCAATCTTGGGGGAAGTCCGACTGCCAGTTTAGGCCCAATCCCACAGGGCAGTCGAACATCCAGCTCACAATCTGGGACTGCTGGCTCCAAACTTCTCACCTACCTGCCTGCCCGATTGCCCCCTAACCACTCTCCTGCTGCCCCAATCGCCCCCAACTGTCCTCCCCTGCCAGCCTGATCGCCACCAACGGCCCTCCCCTGCCTGCCTGATCACCCCTAACTGCCCTCCCCTGCCAGCCCGGTTGCCGCCAACTGCCCCCCCCTGCTGGCCATCTTGTGATGACATGGGGGCTGCCATCTTGTGATGACGTGAGGGTGTGAGGGCCACCTAGGCTTTTATTAGTATAGATATGATGTTTATTAAGGGATGAGTATTAAAAATGTGATAAGTAAAATGATTATAAAATATAAAATTCAGTCAAAAGCTGGAGTTACTAAATTAGAATTTAGGCCCACAAAAAATATTTTCATGAAGGAGTCTCATCACTAACATTTTTAGAATTGTTGACATATGGTAATAGTAAATACAGATGACTTTTAGTCATTTGTATTATTGTTTTAAATGCCTTAGAGTCAATGTATCCTCTTATTCATTAGCTTATAAGCATGTGGTAGTTAAGGTACCAGCTTTTACTACCTTCTAACAAGTATAAGTGCTGTCATGTTGGTAAACAGAGGAGGATTATGAAAGCAAGCATGGGAAGTATTTCTGTTTTGTCTTGTTTTATTTTTTCCTTATTGTTTTAATGAGGATGATATTAAAGTGTACAGTTATTCCTAGATAGAGCTAACAAACTTTCGTGCCCAGGAAACTTGATTTTGGGTGAACCATTTAAACTGCCCTTTTAAATAGAAATATATTGTTTTCATTTTAAAAATATATTTTTATTGATTTCAGAGAGGAAGGGAGAGGGAGAGAAAGAAACATCAATGATGAGAGAGAATCATCAATTGGCTTCCTTCTGCACTCCCCACACTGGGGATTGCAACTCAGGCATGTGTCCTGACCAGGAATTGAACCAGGGCCTCCTGGTTCATAGGTTGATGCTCAACCACTGAGCCATGCCAGCCAGGTGCAATATATTGTTTTTTAAAAGTATACTGTAAAAAGCTATAGCTGATACTTTTTACTCAGATCAGCTAGAAACTGATTAAAAGTTTCCAAAGGGAAAAGTCTGAAATGGTAGAAATTATAAAAGCTTAGAATTACTAATAACCACTTTTCTAATGTGGTTATCCATATAAATTCACTAAATCTATTTGACAGAGTACAAGTAATAGGCATCCAAATTGCTATAACAAAACATTAAGTCCATACTATGGTGTATTGATCCTAATTAGGGTAATTAAATTTCACTATTCACAGTCTTAGGTCTCACTAAAGTTATTTTTACTTGTAAGTTACCTTCAATTTATTTTAAAATATTTTGAATCAATAAATAAAAACCAAATACACTTTCAATTTCTGACATCATATGGAAAATACTTTTTACCCATAGTATGAAACCACTTATCAGATTAATCATCATTTATAAAATATATTTTCTCCCAAAATACAAGGCAACACTTCACCAGGAACATTTGTGATAAATTTATTGGATTTTTTTAGGCACAAGAAAGTAATATTTACAATGTTCCTCAGTTTCTTCCTAACAATAAAATTACACTGAATTCTTCAATGTGACCTTCACTAAGTCTGAGAAAAAAAACCTAAAACTTTTTTATGAGAAAACTATTTTCTGCATTACATCATGAAATTTAATAGTTAAAAGTTAAATATAAGGTTAAATATATAATCAATTTAAATACTTTTTATTATAATTGATTCTAACTAAGTATTCTTTTTTAAAATTTTGTTTTATTGCTTAAAGTATTACAAAGATTATTACATATGTTTCCTTTTTTTTTTCCTTCCCTTGACCTTCCCCTGGCCTCCCCTACCCCCCAGTGTCTTGTGTCCATAGGTTATGCTTATATGCATGCATACAAGTCCTTCGGTTGATCTCTTACCACCCACCCCAATCCTTCCCGGCCTTCCTGCTGTAGTTTGACAGTCTGTTCGATGTTGCTCTGCCTCTGTATCTATTTTTGTTCATCAGTTTATAGTGGTCTTTATTATCCATAAATGAGTGAGATAAGGTGGTATTTTTCTTTCATTGACTGGCTTATTTCACTTAGCATAATGCTCTCCAGTTCCATCCATGCTGTTGCAAATGGTAAGAGTTCCTTCTTTTTTACAGCAGCATAGTATTCCATTGTGTAGGTGAGTTTCCTCAAAAAGTTAAAAATGGAACTCCCATTTGACCCTGTGATCCCACTTCTAGGAATATATCCCAAGAAACTAGAAACACCGATCAGAAAGGATATATGCACCCCTATGTTCATAGCAGCACAATTCACCATAGCTAAGATTTGGAAACAGCCTACGTGCCCATCAGCAGATGAATGGATTAGCATTCTTACTTTTAACCGTTACGTTTAGACTTTTGGTCTATACCTACACCTATGCAGTAAAAGTAAATCCATAAAACCCCCAAATCTTTGTGCTATGTGGGAGATTTATTTCCAGTATTAAAGTTGAATATATTTTACACAATAAACACAAACTTATATTTGAATATATTTAAATATTATTTATTTGTTTAAAGTTGCTATTACTCCTGACTTCAAATGTGGGTTTATATTCATGCCTTTAAGATCTTGCCTGATCAACATGATATTTAATAATTTTCAGTAAAGTTTGTGTCATAGCTTTTCATCTCATTTTCTATTCTGAACTAATAATACATAGGTCTTAGCAAACCTTTTGTCTAGATTTTTGGTTTATTTGATTAATTTTTATTGTTACATGTGACTGTGTCAATCACAATCTTACAGAGAATTTTAACATGGAAAAATAGTAAAATCATAATTGCTACCATTAAGTAGTTGTAAAGGGGCATAATTCCATTAAGACATCTCTGATACTCTTATTTCCCTGTTACAAACTAAATGCTTGTGTTCACCCAAATTGACTTGTTTAAGTCCTAAGCCCCAAGGTAATAGTATTTGGAGGTGAGAACATTGGAGGGCATTTAGCTTAGATGGGGTCATGAAGGTGAGAACCTCAGGACAGAATTAGTGTCTTTATGAGAAGAGGAACAGTCACAAGAGCTCTCTCTCCCTCCCTGTGTGGATGCACCAAGGGAAGGATTGTGAATACATATGGAGGAAACAGCTGTCAAAAATCAAATAAGGGGCTCTCACCAGACACTGAATCTGCCAACATCTTGGACTTTCCGCCTCCAGAACTGCAATAAGAGTCTGTTGTTTAAGCCATTCAGTTATGGTATTTTGTCACAGTAGTCCAAGCAGACTAAGGCATTCCCCCTACACACACACACACACACACACACACACACACACACACACACCCCACAGCATGAAAGCCACTAAAATCAATCTACAGTCTTCATTTATTCTCCCAAGAGATATATCTGATTTTTTTATTGTAAAAGGAATATATGCTTGTCATTAAAAGTGAAACACTACTAAAATATATAGAACAGAATCTAAATATTCTATTACCTAAAGATATTAATGAAACTAGATTTCTCTCCATGTATATTTTATGCAATGTTATACTATATGCAGTTCTCCCCATTTCATTTTATAAATGCACAGCTATGTAAATATATATTATTGACATATACTATCACTATATATGATAATGTATCAAACTCATTGATAAATATTTATTTTTCTATATTTTAGTATTATCTTATTATTTGACAATTGAAAAAAACTGAGGCCAGAAGATAACTAAATCTAGTCACAAAGGCACACTCATATTCTGATTTTTTATATCACTATATTTAGTCAGTCTCCTCTTCATGTAGAGAAAGATAAGGCCAAGAAGATAAAAGGAATTAGTGCCTCCTTTGCTCTAGTTCTTATTTAATCTACGCAAAGTTGATCAAACCTGGTGTATGCCTTGGGGATTCATGTAATGTGGCTGCCACTGAAGCCTTGATGGAAAAAAAATGAATTGTGGATGGGGAGACTGCATAATACAATTACCATTTTGGATTTGCTCATCAGAGGGTTCATGAACAAAGAGTCTCAAAAGAAGATGGTATTCTGAATACAATTTCCTGACACTATTATCTCCCAAGCTGACACTAATTTCTTCTGGCTGAAACAGGAAGGCAAGGCTAAGAGGCACATGTGGGGCAGTTTTGGTTCTGATGGGTGTTGAGAAGACAGGAATCTCAAGACTGTTCTAGGCCTTTGTTATGGGGTGGGGCCACAACATTAGTAACTAAGAAACAGAATTTCTGGAGGATGAGGCCCAGAAATCAGGATTTTAAACAGATTCCCAGGTGATTCTAATGTGCAGCCAAGGTTGAGAACCACTGTCCTAGGGGCTTAACTGGAGTCATTGGACAAGCACCAATAAGTCTGGGTTAAGAATGAAAAATCACGGTTCTGGAGAGAAAACAGCTGATGGAATATATCCATCCTTGCAAGAAAAGTGATACTTCCCTAATTTCTCATCCTAAGAAGATCTGCAGAGTATTTTTTGCTGGCAGAACTGCAGAGCAGCCACCTACACCAGTCAGTTGTTTAATATTTGTAACTGAAGAGACCTCATGGTGTCACAAAAGAAAGCCAATGACTAATATCCTTCAAATTTGTTCATTGTTACCAGCCAACAAAAGCAGGTTCTATTGGGCCTTTGGTCATCTCTGGTTTAAGTTTTCTATTTTTTTTTATCCTGAGTACTGAGGATAAATAGAGAAATAAACAAGCCAAAGAAAGTAATTGTGGATCTTAAGGGGACCAAATATCCTAGGAAGGAAGGACAAACAAGATATTAAGGACAGGCTACTTACAGTGCAATAGAAATGCTGCCCACACAAATGACAAATTAAGAACACCAAATACTAAGCATATTTAATAGTATATAATTAAAAAATTACAATTATTTTCTAGATTTAAAAAATAATTTCTGTATTTTAATATTTATTAGACTATAAAAGTATAGTCATTGTTGAGAATCAAATTAGTGGCTTAGAATATTAATGGAAAAAATTTCAGCTAAAGATAAAATAGTTCTGCCGAACCGGTTTGGCTCAATGGATAGAGCCTCGGCCTGAGGACTCAAGGGTCCCAGGTTCAATTCCAGTCAAGGGCATGTACCTTGGTTGTGGGCACGTCCCCTGTGGGGGGTGTGCAGGAGGCAGCTGATCAATCTCTCTCATCGATGTTTCTAACTCTCTGTCCCTCTCCCTTCTTCTCTGTAAAAAATCAATAAAATATATTTAAAAAAAAAAAAAGATAAAATAGTTCAATACTAAAAGAAAAATATAAGGAACTTGAGAGAGAGATCAAGAAGACCAAATATGGACATATGGATTTCAAGAGAAAAATATTCTATAATTTGAAGGAAGCCTTGAAGAAAAAATTTGTAATATAAAGGAAGACTTGAATGGTCAGAACAGGATTGCTGATACCAGTCATAATTAAGGAAGAAAAATAGTCACACACCTAGGTAAACCATGGAAAAAGGTCATGTGCAGCACCCAAATTTAAAAATTATGGAATGTTATTTACTAAGAAAAAAGAACCAAGACCTAAAAATACTATGCTTTGACATGGTATCTGTCTTAGTCAGCTCAGGCGGCCATAACAAAATATCACAGACTAGGTGTCTTAAAAAACAAGTTAAGACTGTCCTACTGGTTCAGTGGTTGGACATCAACCTATGAACCAGGAGGTCACAGTCCAATTCCTCATCAGGGCACATTCCTGGGTTGTCGGCTTCATCCCCAGGATGGGTTATGCAGGAGGCAGCTGATGGATGATTCTCTCTCATCATATATATATATATATATAGCCATTATATATCTTAAAATGTGAATTTTCTCATAGTTCTGGAGGGTAGAAGTCCAAGATCAGGGTTCCCACATGGTCAGGACCTACTAAGGGGTCTCCTCCTGGCTTGTAAGCAGCTGTCATTTTTGTTTTCACATGGCCTTTCCTCTGTGCAAGGCCACTAAATTCTATCAATTTAGGACTCCACACTTACCACTTTACTTAATCCTAATTAACTTCTAAAAGCCCTATCCCATATACAGTCACATTGGGGTAGGGCTTCAACATATGAATTTGGGGGGATACAATTCAATCCATAGCAGCATCCTTTATCTTTCAAGGTAAAAAGATATTCAAAGATTTAGATACCATATCATCAATACCCCCATTGAAAGGAAACATTTGGGAAAGGATTCTAAAAACCATAAATGAATCAGATGAGTCTATATAATGGAATAAGATGAAAAGGAAAGCAAGGAGTAATCTATATATAAAAAGCCTAAGCTACCGAACAAATGACCAAATGACCAGTCGACCTGGTTGCTATGATACACACTGACCACCACGGGACAGACACTCAATGCAGGAGCTGCCCCCTGGTGGTCAGTGTACTCCCACAGCAGGAGCACTACTCAGCTGAACAATGGGCACCAGACACAAGGCTATGGCTGGCAAGCACTGTGCAGCGGTGCAAGCCCCTGCCAATCAGGACTGAATGGGCGCGAGCCTGTGGCAAGTGCAGCGGGGCTGGGAGGAGCAGGAATTGCAGGCAGGAGCAGCAGTCCGACATCCCCTGAGGGGTTCCAGATGGTGAGAAGGCACAGCCCAGGCTGTGGGACCCACCGGTGCACGAATCCATGCACCAGGCCTCTAGTGTGTAATAAATCTTAAACTACATATAATTTAAATATAAATAGACAATACCATGATTAAGGGTTTGCAAATACAAGCCATACATAAGCTTTCATAAGAGAAGAAATACCTTTCAAAGGAAAACCAACTAATAAAAGAACTGAAGTCACTAAAAGTCCTCAACAAGCTCAACAAAATTCATGTAAGTTTGTACGGGAGAGAAAAGAGGAAAATAAAAACATTTTAAAGATCTAATTTGATGTGTGAGTAGTCTTAAACTTGATAATTTCAAATGTTGTTTGGCTTATTCCATTTTTGAGAACACACTTTGTAAGACCAACACAAGATATAATTTATTATCAATATACAAAATACTATTTACATACCCCATTGCACATAGGCACCACTAGCCTATGCCTTCACATTACCTCATAGCAGGGCAGAGGAGATTTTGTTCTGTTATAAAGAAGTAGGGAATAATCACCCATGTGTAAACTAGTTCTTTCAGGTTTACCAAACAAAAAATTCCTTCCTGAAAAGAACATTTCTTTTTCTCTTCAATGTTGCCACACCACATATACAAACAACCCCAGGACATTCTAATATTCTAATATTTAATACATATTTGTCCCTCATTTGTTGAGTAAAATGAGAAAGAAGTTACTTCCAGATCCAATGGTACACAGCTATAATTAAATTTAGTACCTCTTCCTCTAAGAAAAGTCCTGTGTTGGCTGACTTAGTAAAATGAGGCACAAGTGTATTTTTTTTTTAAATATATTTTATTGATTTTTTACAGAGAGGAAGGGAGAGAGATAGAGTTAGAAACATCGATGAGAGAGAAACATCGAGCAGCCGCCTCCTGCACATCTCCCACTGGGGATGTGCCCGCAACCCAGGTACATGCCCTTGACCGGAATCGAACCGGGACCTTTCAGTCCGCAGTCCGGCGCTCTATCCACTGAGCCAAACCGGTTTCGGCACAAGTGTATTTTTTTACTTTAAATTTGAATGACCCAAAATGACTACAAGCTGACCCTTGAACAACATGGGTTTGAACTGCTCAAGTTCACTTATACAAGGATTTTAAACATTTCTAAATCAGCAATAACACTATGCTCATGAGATCGATAATCAGCATTGTTTCAATCATGGAACGGTCTAAATAAAGGTCAAGTCTCAGTAACATGCTGTCAGTTGCTGAGTCAATAAAATATGCTCTAAATTTGCCTGCCATCTCACCAACATGTTAAACATTCTCAGAAGCTTAATGGTCTATAAAATCTGTTTTGTCATTTAATTATATTTAATAATTACATTATACATTATTGTTAAGGTAATCAAATCTCTAGTCAAATATGAAACCATCATAAGTTGAAAACACATACTTTGAAAAGTAATGCCCAGTACTTGTTACCTACCAAATGTGTTTTCATGTCATAAAAGTATGATTACTTTTTTATAATACCACATTTAAAAAACACCCCCTGAAAACATGAACTATATACATTTCATACTTCTGTATGATATTTTCTTTCTTTTAACATTTTATCTTTTTTTACAGAGAGGAAGGGGGAGGGATAGAGAGTTAGAAACATCGATGAGAGAGAAACACCGATCAGCTGCCTCCTGCACACTTCCCACTAGGAATGTGCCCGCAACCAAGGTACATGCCCTTGACTGGAATCGAACCTGGGACCTTTCAGTCCGCAGGCCGACGCTCTATCCACTGAGCCAAACCAGTTAGGGCTGTGTGATATTTTCATCTGGGGTTTATATAAAATAATATCTATATTAAAAAGTATCATTGGTAATTTTATGAAAATAAAAAGTAAAATCTGGTTTTGTTTGCAGGATGAATGAGTAATTTGCTTTATATTACACTAGGGGCCCAGTGCATGATTTCATGCACTTTGAAAGGAACTGTGGGCCATAAGGATGTGGTGGGCACAGGAGCAGGTCGGCCCATCCTCTGCACCCCCGCCGGCCCCTCCCACCATGGTGCCTGGTCCCTGTCTGCCAGCAGCCCCGCTCCCACTGCCACCGCTGCCACCACTCCCATGCTCTTACAGCTCCAGCCCTGCTCGCACCCACTGATGGTGCGGAGTGATTGGGACTGGGGCCAGATGCTGGTAGCAGGGGCGAGCAGTGGCTCCAGTGCCGGCAGCGGGTGTGAGCACTAGGCAGGACCACAGTGCTAAGGAACAGAGAATTTTCAGTAACCATCAGAGGCTTGCCCTGATGACAGTGACCAGCTTCCCGTCTTGTTCTGATGCCCCCCACTCCACCATCCCACCGTGGCCAACGCCCACCATGTTCTGTGCTCTGCCACCTGATGCTGACACCCACTATGTTCCACATATGCCCCCTGGTGGTCAGCGCATGTCATAGTGACTGGTTGTTTGGCCATTTCACCATTCAGTCTATTTGCATATTAGGGTTTTATATATATAGGTGTTTTTTACTCTAGATATAGTAGAGTTAAATCATGCACTTTACAAAGTAAAATGTGGCTGTATCCTTCACAATTTTTCATAAATTTAACTGAAATGTCTAACTTTGGTTCAGTGATCTGTTTCTGAATTACATCAAGTTAAATATATAATATAAAACGTGCTATTTTTCAGATTGTCAAATCCTTATTACCATAGGATTACTAAATTGATAATCAGATTGAATCACTAACCATTTATAAATAAGTAATATTAGTATTAATAAATTGTTGTAGGGTTTATAGCAAATAATCTTGCAAAGAAAACATACTTGTGGGGCAAATATTATCACTTACCAGCTCTTCCTGAAGTTGGGAAATGAGTTCATCCTTCTCTTTCAGCTGCAGCTTCAGCATTGAGCAGTCATCTTTCATTATATCCTATAAAAACATCAAAGAGACAGCATAATAGGCTTAGCCCTTTCACTTTGCTCTTGATAAGGAAAGTCAGCTTCACACAGAGGGAGATAATTGCATCTGACTAATGAAAGTGAAATTTCCTCTACACTATGATAATTCATAATATTCTAAGTTGCAAAATAAGCTAATTCATCCAAAAATATTATGACACACACGCCTGTGTTTTTTCCTTATATCAGTCCTTTTCTTTGGATGTCCATTTGCCCATTTTGTTCCCAAAGACGGAAACCTAGGAGTCATCCTAAATTCTTTCACCCATTCCTGCGCATACATCTCAGTGGAATAAAAATACCTACATTCTAAAAGAGAGACTTTACCATTTGTTCCCTTGCTGTAGTTAAATATTAGTTCTCAAACCAATGGTCATTTGTAGTCTTTATCTTTAATGATTCCACTATCACATTTGTCCCTTTCACTAGCAATCTGTGGACATTTAATCTTCACTCCCTACATGTACACTCAGCCACATCTATGGCTTATTTTACCTGTCTTCCAAGCTCCAACCCATGAATAAAACTACTTACTGAGCATATATTCAGCCTTGTCCTATAGACATTTACACTCAATGTGTTGTAAGAATCCAGGGCAGGAGGAATAGGGAAACTGACTCGAAAGTTAAAGCAAGGCCAAACACTGTGGGAAATTTGCAGCCAGCTTGTAACTAACAAGCCATTATCTTCCCCAGCCAAGGACACAGAGCAAATGGTTTAAAAAACCTCCCTAATGGGAGAATGCAGAAAGGAAGGGGGGGAAAGGAAAGGAAAAAAGGGCCATTTTACTTCCTAAGCAGAGAATCCAGCAGTCTCAATGCTTGGCAAGATAAAGTTGCTAGGTGCTTCTCATTATTTCTGGGAAGGCCACAACAAAGTTAAAAAAAGGCGGGGGGACCTTGAGACTTAATCTATACCAAACTATTCAACAAAACAATGTTGAGACCTATACACAGGAGGGTGTACGATGCCACAGACCCCAACCAAACTTGCTCTTCAGATTAGCTGAGAGCCTGTCTGTGCTTCATAAGCCAGATGTGTAGGTTTGCTTGCTTTGCTTTTGCTTTTTTTTCAATAAAGATGCATGCCTTAATTGTTTTTAATAAATTGGCTTTTCACAATGCAGTCAGGGTCTCTCATATAAACTCATTTGTATGAGAAGACAATGATCGAGGTTGGGGACAGCCCTCTGCCACTCGCTCAGGGGGCTGTCCAGTGACACCTCTCTGGTGTTAGTGAGAGTTGCCTATAATAAATCTTTATTTCAACAACCTTTCCCCTACACCAAAGCTTTACTTCTACTTATTTCTCCCAGTATGTTTTCTAAAATGACTAGGAAGTCATCCTATGCTCTCAGTTCTTGTTCACTAGAAACCAAATCTGGTACTAAACTCTTTTTTAATTTTTTTATTTTTTATTGCATTGATTGGGATGCCATTGGTTAATAAAATTATATAGGTTTCAGGTGTGTAATTCTATAATGTCATTTATATATTATATTATATTGTGTGTTCACCACCCCAAGTCTAGTCTCCTTCCATTACCGTTTATCCCCCCTTTACATTCTTCTACCTCCCACCACCCTCTTTCAGTGTGGTAATCACTATATTGTTGTCTGTGTCAATGAGGTGTTTTTTTTTCTTTGTTAAATCCCCTCAACTTTTCATCTAGTCCCCCAACCTTCTCCCCTCTGATTGGTACCAAACTCTTTAATCTCTATTTCCTTGATGTTTCTTGGACAGGTTTCTCATCTAGGTACTCATTGCTTCTTACGTGACTTACTGCATTAAGTCTCTAAAGTGGTTCTCTATAACTTCCCCTATCTACCAGAAATATCTTCCTAAATGGGAATTAATTTTATTACTTATTAATTTAACAGCAAATCACTTCCTCTTTCAGAGGAAAAATAAAAGTCAAAACTCTTTAGCATAGCATAGTGCCTTTCCTTGTCTGCTATTGCTTGTATCTGGGGTTTCAAACTTTTTCAGCTCCAACTTTCTTACCACCTTGGCTCACCCACAGAACAGAAACATAAAAATGTTTCCTGTCTCCTTGCTTTACACATACATGTCTCTAGATTACATTGTCACTGTTCCACTGCAACCCTTTATCCTCCTCAAATTTCTCATGCTGGGAGAGGCATTTCTGAAAGGGTTAAAGGGAATAAAACGGGGCAGAGAAAAACTTATTGTGCTTAGCAGAAAGCTTGCAGCCTTGAGCACAGCATAGCTCAGATAACCAGAAGACACCTGGCATGGGAGGAACCAAGGATGGACCAGACCCTTACATCATCAGAGCGGCTTACAGCCAGCAAAAATTAATAAAAACCTATCTCTTCCTGCTCTCTTCACTGATGCATTTCTCGGTCTCAACCCACCTGCACCCAGGTGTCAAGAATAAAATCTCTTGATACATTATGGCCTCACATCATAGGTGTTCAACCCCAGCCCACTCCGAACCTTTCATTTTTAAGTATTACTCCTTATTCCACTAGGGAGCTTTCCCTTGCTGGATGACTTATGTATCCCTAGAGAGTAAGGACAAGATCCATACCATCTAAATCATACATCATCCCATCTAATAAAAGGGTAATATGCAAATTAACCATCACTCCGTCACTAAGATGGCAGCACCCATAACCACAAGATGGCGGCACCCAGTCCTCTCAGACCCACCAGAGTCCTCCAGTCCCGGGGGGCGGCTGCTGAGAACAGGCAGCATGAGCAGCCTGGTGGAATGCTTGCTTTGTCACCACAGCAAGTACAATAAAGGTT
Organism: Myotis yumanensis; assembly: GCF_028538775.1. NCBI lineage: Eukaryota > Metazoa > Chordata > Mammalia > Chiroptera > Vespertilionidae > Myotis > Myotis yumanensis. The sequence continues at coordinate 179,679,508 of NW_027223752.1, forward strand.
GGCTCCAAAACAGCCTGTTTCTTGGCGAGTCCGGGCAGGAGGGGGCCCTGAGAGCTCTTCTGCTGGCTGCTCAGGAAACAGCACTGACGCCACCAAGGGAGCCATTGGGGAGGAGGCGGTAACCGCCACTGCGGAGCCAGAGTGGAGGATGCGGGGGAGCGGAAGCGGAGGAGGTAGGGCTGCCTCTGCTCCCACAGGGGTGGCAGGTGCACTGCAGTTCAGGAGCCTCTGGGAGTGGTGGCATCAGGCCATCCAGTGCTGCATCCAGTCCCTGCGGCATGCCCGCCAGTACTGCAACACCAACTGCCCACAGCCATCTGCCAGAAGATGAGGTGGGTTGTGCAGCACACCAAGGGCTGCCAGCGCAAGACCAATGGAGGTTGCAGAGTTTGCAAACAGTTCATGGCCCTTTGCTGCTACCATGCCAATCACTGCCAGGAACACACATGCCCCATTCCCTACTACCTCAACATCAAGCAGAAGCTCCACGAGCAGAAGACACAGCACCGCCAGCAGCACACATAGCTCATGCACCAGTGGATGCCACCATCAACACCCACACCATGCTTCAGCCGAGTCTGCCTTCCCCTCCTTCAGCATCACCCCGGCCCCCCACACTGCATCCCAGCACACCCTGGACACCACAGCCCCCCACTCTGCCCGAGACCTCGTCTGTGAGCATGTCACTAGGGGGCTTCTCCAGCGTGGCCAGAACTCAGCCCGCCACCACAGTTTGCATTGGGAAGCCCACTAACCAGGTGCCAGCCCCACCACCCCCCCCGCCCAGGCCCACCTGCAGCAGTGGAGGCGCCCGGCAGATTGCACGTGAGGCACAGCAGCAGCAGCATCCGTACTGGGTGAGCACCAACAATGGTTTACCCCCGAGGCACAGTGACCCCTGAGAGCCAGATGGCCCCCATGGGCCTGAATGTGACCCCACCAGGGCAGTGGGCCTGATATTCTGCCCCCTGGGTGCCAGCAGTGGCAGCCGGCACCCATCCCCCAGCAACAGTCAATGTGAGGCATGCCCAGACCCGTGATGTCTATGCAGACCCAGGGTGCAGCCACCTCAGAACATCTCTCCAGGTGCCCTGCAGGACCTGCTGTGGACCCTGAAGTCTCCCAGCTCCCCCAGCAGCAGCACATGCTCAACATCCTCAAGTCAAACCCTCAGCTGATGGCAGCTCTCATCAAATAGCACACAGCCAAGCAAGTGGCCAGCCAGCCCGGGCTTCAGCTCTAGCCCAGCCTGCTGAATCTGAACGCCATGCAAGCCAGCGGGCCACCACCTGCTGTCCCTCCGCAGCAGCAAGCAATGGGAGGCCTGAACCCCCAGGGCCAGGCCTTGAACATCATGAACCCGGGGCGCAACCCCAGCGTGGCGAGTAGGAACCACAGCACAGAGAGTTGCCACGGAGCAACAGCACCAGCAGCAGCAGCAACATTGCGAGAGGCATGTCCGACGGTCGGTTGTGATGGGGCGTTGCCTTCCCCTGATCGCCGGGTCGCCTCCAGCCCCTGAGGGCTCCCGGACTGTGAGAGGGGGCAGGCCGGGCTGAGGGACCCCCCCCCTTCTAGTGCATGAATTTTCATGCACCGGGCCTCTAAGTTTCATATAATACTAATACTTCAAGTGTTATTTGCTTGCACACAGCCTCAATGGACTGGTTCTCTCCTACCCCCACCACCTAGTGGCTAGACTGCAGGCATAACTCCTTTGTTTTATTGAGCACCACTTTACTGAGCTGCACACACAGCTGTGTTTTTACTAATTGAAGGCAACACTCTCCACCAGCAAAAATATTACGGGTTTATATATTTCAATATTCACTTTATTGCAGTGGCCTGGAACCAAACCTGCAATATCTCTGAGGTATGCCTTTATTTCATTAGCATATTATTAGCACCAAACATTATAACTGACACACATAATACACTCAAACCCACCTTTCCTTCTCATAAAATTACCAAACAAACAGTATAAACATTAGGAGAATTCTCACTTTCTCTGAATCTGTTAACCTTATCTGAGCTGACAAGGAAGGAAACAGCTAATGGATCAAAGAAAATATAATACTTGTTTATTCTGGTTCTCGTGTTAATTTCTTCTTCACACAAAGCAATCTAGAACATGTTTCAAATTTACTAATACCTCCTTCCATGTGCTGGCAACCAGCTTGACTGGGAGACGCTAATTATCTCTGTTCCTTCTCTTTCATAATAGTTCTATTCCTTCCCCAAAATGGAGCTTTATGGATACAGTTTATATTAATCATTTTTAATATTTGTATAGATTCTAAATATTGCATGTTACACTGGTAATGGCAAAAGGCTTAGCTTGCTCCACAATGCAAAAAAGATAACAGCAGGCTTACGAGGCAGGTAAGAAAACCTTGATGTTTCTGAGAATAAGAGGATCAAATCCTCGGTTCTTCAGTTAAGCAGCCCTGTGGCTCTGAACTTTGAGCCCCATGGACATTTCTGTGGAGGTTAGGGATAACACCAGACTCTAAATTATCTGACATAAACTAGTTTGTATTCCCCAAATTTTAAATGATTAACTCCCTTCATAAAATAAAATGCCACAGGTTAGGTTCTCCTGGAAACAAGTACTTAGGTGGAATTAAGGGTGCAAAAAGTTTATTAGAGAGTAAATCCACTCGAAAAGAAAAGGAGAAGAACCAGAATTGAGCAGAAGTTTAGTTGGGCCATGACTTACATATACTCACAAATACTCTGCCAGTTGAAGGAGAGGCTCCACAGCCAACACTGCCCTTCAGAAGAACCCAGGGTTGAGGGTGAGCGGGTGGCTCTTACACCACTCCCTCCTGTTCAGCCATTGTTAGGCGAAATCTTGAGGGAACTCAATCTCAGTTGTTGTTACTTTACTCATTGTCTCAGATGAACTTGACTTCAGCTGAGGCAGGCCCTACAGGCACTAATAGCTGGAGCAGTCAGCTAACCACAGGACTTGCAGCTGGGCAGTGAGTCCTTCGCTGGAAGGGGATCTGAGCCTCAGCCTGGATCTACTACAATTGCTTTTTGTTGATTAGTTGTCAACATTTCTTTGTATATTTTATATTTTGTTGATTAATTAGTTTAAAATGAAATAGTCATCTATATTTTAGCTAATAAAAATTGTAAAGAAACTTGGTTTTCCAAAAAAATATTTCACTTCTCACAATTCGGTGATTTCATTCCTGGGGAACTTTTTCAAGAAGTTCAGAATCTCACAGCTTTAAATCAGACAGGTGCTAACATATCGTTTGCATTTAATTATGGAATAACACATTAACTATCATATGTCATCAGGAGCCATTTTTAAAAACCTTACCTATTAATGACTTTGAAAGTAAATATGAGTTATCTAGAGTTTTGTTGTTAGTCAATATAATGTGGTATGTACCTGTTTAATGCAAAAATGAAAGCCTTGGCTGGTAGAGAGTGTTGGTAAGAAAACCTTGATGTTTCTGAGAATAAGAGGATCAAATCCTCGGTTCTTCAGTTAAGAATTTGAATAATCCTTACTCTGAGATGAAGACTGGCAGCAATTTCCCTCAATATTTTCCCTATATTTTCAAAATTCTAGGACATTTGGTGGGATAATATATTGAATTAGAAATCACATTGATGTGTAGAATTAACTGGATTTTAATATTCTTGGTTTTCAAAATAAGGATATTCCATTAACACAAAGGCTAATGTAACCAATGTAACCTTGTATTTATTTCAATGGATATTAGTCACAAATAGGAAAAATATAATTTAATAAGTATAGCATCCTCTGTTTCTTTGAAGGATAATTAATTTTTAGGACTAAAATTCAATTACTTCCTAATTCAATAATTATTCATAAATATGGAACTCATAACATAGGAGATTGAAAATAGCTACAATTCCTTTGATATTATTCCTACTGAAAGATGGAGTTTAATCCTTCCTTTTGGACCTGGGATGGTCTTCACTGACTTGCTTGACCAATAAATACAATGGAAGTAACTCTGCTTGGCTTTCAGGGTTAGATCACAAAAGACCTTTCAGCTTCCACAGTGGGTCTCTGCGGATGCTCGTTCCCAGTTTAATCCTTTGCAGAGAGAACCCAGCAGTCATGCTTCCATCGGCAGCATTGTCTGAGCTGCTAAAGGGCACCCAGTATTAACTGCCAGCCCAGAGAGCGAGTCATCTTGCACATCCAGCCTAGCAGAGCCTCAGGTGACCAAAGCTCCTGCCAACATCTCACCATAACTACCTGAGTAGAATCATTTTCAAATTACTGACTTATAAAAATTATGAAAATAAAAGTATAGTTTTAAGCTACTAAGTTATGGGGCGATTTGTTATAGAGATTATCAGAACATATGGGCAAACTCCAAATTATTAGAATTCGTGTAAATTGAGTCATTATAGTTTTATAAAAATGTATGGCATTAATTTTCAAAATAAAATGTGTTGTGATTTACTTATGATTTTGGTATTTAAGTTATATTTAGTGTAAATTTCAAGTAGCTAATTTCATGCATAAAAAGGATATTTATGTTCTCATTATATAAACTACTAGAGATTCAGAAATACAAATATAAAAATTCCTTACAAATCATCATTTTTCCGCACTTTTATAAATTTGACAAGTTAAGAGCCAGATACCTATATATTTGGGTATTTTGTCCTGGAGCTGACTTCAGTCCCATTTACTCTATAATTTATTTATCTATTTATTATTTTTTTTCTCCCAGCTCTCTTCTCTACAACCCTCCCCCCACCCTCTATAATTTATTTTTGCCTGGAATTAGAATTACCTTTTTGTTTAAGACCAGTGTATAAACAGAAAGCAAGTATCATAAAATTAAAAATAAATACAATCTGTAAATCAACTTGAAAATGATCATATGCTGAAATTAGAAATGCAGATTTAAAAAAAATCAAATCATTTATAACTCACAAACCTCCCCATAGTTCCTCAGGTAAAATTATAAATATAACTCTTGGCTGCAAGTTAGAAAAGCAAGTTAAAATTGGTATTGAGTCAACATGACTCTCTATTTATAGACTTTGGTCATCTCTCTGGAGGGCTTTACTTTATGACTTATATACTGTTCCCTTATTCTTATAAATGAAAAGGTTAAAGGATTAAATGGGAACAGGCAACTCTATCCAAGTAAACAATGACAGAATGTTATGAACAAGTGGAAAAAAAGGAAAGAAAAAAATAGAAATATGGTAGGAGATGACAGCAGGGCAGACTTTAAAGCGTACAAAAATGTTAATAAATTGATAATATTCTGCAGCTCTACCTAAATAATGGACCTCATAATTCTTAAGTTAACTTAGCTCTTAAATAGCAGGCTATTTGCAACATAAACAGGACTATAAGCGGAACTGCTTTTCAAATACTGAAAGCAAGGTCAATAAAAATAAGACCCTAATTTTTTATTATTTAGTATAAAACAATTAAAATATATAAAGCATTTCAATATCAATAATTACTACATGATGCTATAACATTACTTTTTTTTCATTTTATTTTTTCTTCCTTTATTTTATTATTTTCCATCACCACTTATCCCCTAAATACCCCCTTCCACCTCCACCCATCATCTCCTCCTGCATTAAATTAAATAAAAAGAGATTCTATATTCTAGGTTTGACTATACATTTAAGAGATGTACTAACACTCCATTGATGTACACTGTGCTTTTTCCTAAATATCGTTTTTATAGAAATATAAAAATAAAAAGGCATAATAAATGCTCAAAATGTGTTCAAAGTGAGTAACTTAGCAATGTATTTTTTTCACGTGTAAATCAAATCAGAAAACATGGCATTGTCCCTTGTCACAGTCTTATATTGGCTATGTTTTTCAAGCAATTAAACACAAGACTGTTTGGATATCAGCATAATTTTATAGCAAGTATTACTCTTATGAAATCTTAAGACTTCTTACTGATTTTCATCACTCAGAAGATAATGATAACAATGCTATAATTGTATAGGAGCTTCATAACTTATAAAACACTTTTATGTACAAAATTTCTTTTTTGATATCATAATATCTCTTGACCAATTTTCTATCAAAATTATATAATTCTAGGCTAAGTAGGGCTTTAGGTATACAAATGAAGCAGAAAAGACAGTTGTAGCAAAAGTCAAGTAAAAGAAAACCATTAATAATACCAAGACCCTTAAATTGTGTTCATTATTTAATGTATTCCTACATTTTTTGAATACTTAAAAACGTTAGCCTATACTTAGAAATTTGCTAAGACGTTAAAACAGTTCCAGGAGACCATGAGCTTGTCATTCCAAGTTATTAGAGCCCTCTTAGATATCCTTTCTTGCATTATTAAGAAAAAATGGTGTTACATAACTCATCTAGTATAATGTACTCCATCTTACTTTTCTTTTTCTGTACAGTAAGAAAATAGCATGTTAACAGGTCATGATCCTTATAAAAATGTTATTCAAAGTTTTCACTGTTCTTGTCTTTATTTCATGCAGTTTAATTTGTGTAAATCAAAAATTTAAAAGCAATCACTGGTGTTTCAATTTCTAAAGTTTTTAAATGACGGTACATAATTTTCAGATATAAGGATATGAAACAAATGCCTGTGTCATAGAATGAGTTAGTAGGTATCCCAGATTAGTTTCCTGATTTCTTAAACCCATGGGGTTTCATCAGTCAATTATCAATCACTCCGAAAATGATGTCTCTATAAACTCATCAACAATGAGCTTCCCTCCAGAAAAAGTCAAAAGTGATAAAATATTAATTCATATTGTCCCATTGAACTTGCTTGATACAAAATTCACAGGGAAAGACATGTCCTTAAGAGGTTTGGAGATTTCCTGATACCAGCATTATTTTCTCTCACAGAAGATAGGCAAAATTACTACATTATACCTTATTTATTTTTTATACCTCATTTCTTAAGCACAGCAAGCAATTCTTTAAGTGACCCTTCCCACAATATATAATATATATGAAAAAATAAAAGTGGTTAAAAACATCTTCTTAAAAGTTCCTGTTATGAAGGCATGCTTACTTGCTTTTCATGTTTTACGTAAGAAATAAAGAGAGTTATACTTGAACATAACTATGAACTTAGTTTCTGGGAATAAAAAGTAATCAAAAACATCACACACATCCCATTCCCCACCTAGAAGTGTACAATTCAGTTGCTTTATTTTATTTTTTATTTTTTAGTTTAAAATGCTGTCTTGACCCAGCTGTAAGATCCTGGCGGCGAGAGGCCAGTGAGTTCCCCTTCTTGAACAGCTGATTAAGTCCACATCCCAAACACTTCCCTATTGGGCCCTCCCACTCCAGGCCCATTATGTACCACCAGCCCAGGCACTAAGCAACTAAAGACAGACTGTATGGCCCAGAGCTCTTGAAATGATTCAAATTAGCCGGTCCTCAGGGAGCCCCAGGGAAACCTAGCTAATTCCATCTTGCTAGCCATACCTAAACTGCCCCCTCTGGTTCTAGTTTGCTGTTATTCTGTCCTGCATGGCCCCACCTGGAAGCCTTCTCTCAGTGGAGGTATAAGTAACAATGAGTTCTGCCTTTCATCGGAGTGTCAGTATGTTATGTCCCTCTATCAAAAGGATCTTTACATCTCATAAAACACTGCACTAGCAGGGGCTGGCTGCAGGTAGTGGGCACTTTCCGCCATCCTTCTGGGGCAAGAGGCTGAGCCAGCTCTTGAGCCCGGGGCATTTATGCCAATTCAGATAGAGGGAAGGAAAATGTGGGAAATATTGGGCACTGCTTGGCAATACAAATGTATTTTTTGCATAATAAAGGGAGAGTAAAGCCCTTTTAGTTTTATGTGTTAATAAAGGAGAGTTAAAAACTCCAGAGGAGGACATCGTAATATTAACAGATCCTAAAATTTTAGTAGTATTCTGTTTTATGGGGTGCTGCTGAATTGTGACAATGATGAAGAATGCAGAAATAAGTAATGCATTAGGGGTGTTTATCAAGGATTCAGGTATAATTGTAGAATTCTAAAGATGAGATAAAGTAGAGAGCTCAACATTATGCTGTACAGGAATTACGTACAATGTGACTCAAAGCAGTGGTTTTAGGCAGTCTGGGAGGTCAGAAAAATAAGCTGCAAAAAAGCAAAAAACATTAGCTGAAGCTACAGATCACAGCTACAAAACATCAACCAGTGTTAAATATTAAGGAAAAAAGTAAAAGTTATGCTTTGTTCTGTTTACAGCACCAATGGATAACGGCATACACAGTAGTATCTTCAAGTACTCGTTATATGTCCATTGTTAAGTTGGAGTCTTTTTAAGATGGCCTATATATGAATTAGGGAAAATAGATTTTTTTAACTTAAGAAATAGATATACTTTTGAATGGTTGCTTATATAGTGAATGCCTGCATATTGTGACTAAATGCATAATTAACATCCAACAAAAAACAAAATTTTGGCTTAAAGGTTATAGCAATTAAAGTTAAGAGTACTTCAAAGTTTCAGATTATAATTGAATGGCATTAAACTATACTAAAAACTTTCGTCTGCTGTAGAAAAAAATATCCTACAAATCTAGCCACGTTTTTCATGTTGCCTCTTGCTGTCTCTCAATCTAGGCAGAGAAGACTTTATTGGAATCTTTGTTGTGTCACAATTTATCTGTGTGACCTTGAATAAATCAATTACTAATAGAGAAAATACAATTTATTGAAATTCTGAAATAATCCCAAATGCTTCACATACATGTCAGTGGATAATCACCTTTACCAGGGAGTTGTTACTAACCACATTTTTCGGTGTTTTAAGAATGTTCCCATACTAACGAACTAAAAATAATCATTACTGAATTAAACCCAAGTGTTCATTATTACAAAACCACTGGATCTCAGTTGTAGTTTATACTATTTCCTGGAGTTTCTGTTTTCTTCATAAAATGGGTTTCATGGCATTTTTTTCTCATAGACTCATTCAAAAACATGAGTCTTTTTCTTACTTTAAAGGAAACAACCACAGATAGGCTGTGATGGGCAGAACGTGTCAAACAGCACCACAAAGTTCTCCTGTCCTCATCTCCAGAATGTGTGAATAGGACAAGATATCATCCTTATGGTTATATTACGTTTTATGGTACAGTTGACCTTAAAATAGATAAATTATCTGGGTGGGCCTAATCTATTCAAATGAACCCCCAAGAATCACATAAGAACGAAGTCAGAGATACTGAAAGCATGAGAAGGACTTGACTCAGGAAAGCTGTTTTGATGATTGCGAGAGTCCCCATGAGAAGGAAGACAAATTTTAAAGAGATAAGAGAAGCCTCCAGTTAACAGCCAGCAAGGAAAAAGGACCTTAAACCCATAATGCCAAGGAATTACATTCTTCCAATAACAGAAATGGGCTTGGAAGAGACCCCAGAATGCAGCTGGCCAACACCTTAACTTCAGCCTTGGGAGACTTACAAAACTTAAGAGTGGGAGAGGAAAATGAGAGTAGAGTCAAGATTCACACGAAGTTTCTGGCAGATCTTCTGGGTGAATGCAATTACTGTTCACTCCTGTTGAGAGCTAATACAATTTGAGGTGAAAGAATCCAAGATGAGGGAAAGACGAGCTGTAATATCCAGCTGAAGAAATATAGTATGCACTGGCTTTGTAGGTAGGGGCTCAGAAGAGAGAGTTCTGGTCAGCAAATGGAGGTTTGGGAATCACCAGTATATTGATGTAGTGGATAATAAATAATAGGAAAAAAAGTGAAGAAAACCACAATTTATCAGTTTGAGAACAAAGAAGGCATGGTGTTAGAATAGCCATAGCAGTAAATACTTTTAAGAAGGAGAGCGAGGTTGATGATATTAGATGTAACACAGATAAAATAAAAATAAGGGCTCATCAGAAAATAAGGCCCTTTTTGATAAGTGTTAGAAGCAGACTCCAGCCTGAGAAGTAAACTAAAGAAGTAAACTAAAGTACAATTATGTGCTTATCAAATGCAAGCCCCTTCCAAGAAATGAAGAATAGTAGCTAATCCGGTTGAGAAGGTGTGTGTGTGTGTGTGTGTGTATTTTAGATGGAAAAGCTTAAACTGGTATAATAAAGACTGCTGGGAATGATTCAGCAAGGAGGGAGAAGTTAAAAATACAGGAGAAAAAAGAAATAACTAAAGGAGGGAAACCCTTCAAATGTTAAGGGATGAGATCAAGGATATAGGAGAAGATATTGGCTTTCAGTTGGCAGAGAAATATCCATGAACAGAAAGAAATGAAATAACCTTCTGTTGATGGTGCTTCAATGGAAAATAGTTTGTTTCTAAAAAATCTTGAACTATTTTACAGACTGTTAAGAATAGAATGAGTCAAAAAAAAAAAAAAAAAGGAAAGAAAAAAAATCCCCCCTCCCCAAGAAAAAGAAAAAAAAATAATAGAATGTGTCCCCTCAAAAGTCACATGTTGAAGTACAAATGCCCTATGCCTCAGGATGTGACCTTGTTTGGAAATAAGTAATTGCAGAATAATTGGTTAAGATAAGAAAAATAACTGGAATACTTAGGCCTCTAACCCAATAGACTGGTGTCTTACTATAAAGAAGAAATTTGGATGCAAAGATGTGAGCATGGGGAGAATGCCATGTGAAGACTGGGGTTATTCTGTCACAAACCAAGGAACTGCCAGAAGCTGGGAGCTAGACCAGGAACAGATCCTTTCCTAGTGCCTTCAAGGGAGCGTAGTTGTAGACACCTTACTCTCAGAATTCCAGCCTCTAACACTCTAACACAATAAATCTCTGGTGATTAAGCTACTCAGTTTGTGATAGTTTATTATAGCAGACCTAGGAATCAAACATATAGACTTAACATAAATTCAACTGCAACATCTTCATATAGATTATATATAAACTAGAGGCCAGGCGCATGAAATTCGTGCACTTGTGGGGGGTCCCCCAGCCAGGCCTGCACCCTCTGGCAGCCCGGGAGCCCTCGGGAGATGTCCGACTGATGGTTTAGGCCCAAAATGGCAGTTGGACATCCTTAGTGCTGCTGTGGAGGTGGGAGAGGCTCCCGCCACCACCGCTATACTCGCCAGCCTTGAGCCCAGCTTCTGGCTGAGCATCTGCCCCCTGATGGTCAGTGTACATCATAGCAACTGGTCGTTCCTCTGTTTGGTCGATTTGCATATTAGCCTTTTATTATATTGGATAATTGAGTTGATATAATTTTTCAATAGTTAATAAATGAGCAAAAAGAAAGAATGAAAAAAGTATATAAAGCACAACCTATTTTTTTTTTTACTAAATCTCTTACCTTTAAAGCTCTCCAAGTGCTTACTCTTATTTCTAACATAGAGAAATATTAGAAATAGATGGGCTTATCAGCATATCTATATACGTATATATAAAAGGCTAATATGCAAAGTGTCCCTTTGGGAGTTCAATGGAGAAAATGGGAGTTCGATAGCTCACTATGACGTGCACTGACCACCAGGGGGTGGCATGGAACATGGTGGTCGACCAGTGTTGGAGGTGGTGGGGCACTGAAGGAGTGCGGGTAGGAGGAGACGGGGAGGCGCAGAGACAGAGAACCTTGTGGGGAGCTGATATAGGGTTAAGCCTCGGACTGACCTGTGGGCAAAGTCACAAACAATTCCCAGCTTAGAGGGCACAGTCCTCTTAGCATAATTAGGCTTGACCTTATGAGGCTCTCTAGATCTTATCTGGGAAGCTAATGGGCTGAGGGAAGTGCAGGAAGTGTAACTATGGTCAAAACAAGTGAAACTCACAAGAACTGTGTAACTCTAGAAACCACTACCTTGTTTACCTCTCACTATAAAATAAAAGCTCAGCTTGCCTTGGGATCTCTCTCTGTGGCCTCAGCCAGGCACAGGGAAGATCCACGGAGACTAAGGAGAGTTAGAGAGTTCTGAACACTGTCTCTGTGTAAAACCTTCTTCGCCGACTCCGTCCACACCTTTGGGAACCCCTGGACCCCATGGGGCTGGACCCCAGCAGAACCTGATCAGCCCTGATCACCAGCCAGGCCTAGGGACCCTACCCGTGCACGAATTTCATGCACTGGGCCTCTAGTCTAATATAACAGTAGTTCTTTATTCTTTGTTATAAACATAGTGTACCCTTATCTTTGCACATTTAGTCACTACTTGATTCTTGAGCAAGTGAAGAGGTGCATGTATCTATGCAAGTCTTTACCTGACACAGTATTTCTGCCTCTATGTCACAATCACCTAATCATTTAAATGAATCCCAGAACTTCCCATTGTGGACTTTCGTGCAGATACTAGGGCTGCCAGTTAGGAAACACCACCACATTCTTGAAACTTGAGATTCATCAAAATGTGTAGACAAGTCAATCATATCAAAGTCCAATTCTCTTTGCTAATCAGTATGTGATGAAGTTCATGGAGCAATTGTTCAGATTCCTTTTCACATATAATCAAAGTGTAGTTAAGAAAAATATCACCTCCAGACATGGGAGAAAATGTAAATAAATGCCCTGATACCCACACCCATCCCCATCCCATCCCAGCACTGCTAGTTAAAAGAAAACATTCTTGAAGACTAAAAATTAGCAGCCATACTGTAGATGTCCAGCATAATAATGTCTAAATGTTGAAAGCAACCTAAGTATACAACAATCAAAATATTATTATTAAATGATGGTAAATCTATTAAATGAAATATTTTGCAATTTTAAAGAATGATGGTTACAAAATCTATGTGCTTAAATGAAAATATATATATTTGTAAATGCATAAATAAAATATATACTTACCACAAATCTGAAAATATACAAAATTATGAGAATTATTTTGTTAGGGTTGTGGTTTTATGTGTGATTATAAATTTTTTATTTTCTAAATTTTCAGTAATGTGCTTGCAATATTAAAGGTGCTATATCCTAGAAAAAAAAATATATATGTGTGAAAAACAAAATATTTATGCAAAGATATTGAGCAATCACATGACCTAGTGAATCCATGGCACACATGGTAGTCTCAGAATAATATTGTTTTCAAAAGAAATAATTCCAGGCCCATAAAAAAGTTCCACAACAACCAGAGATCTTCATTTGTGTATCCTGAACAACATGACAAGAACACAAAGTTCATAAGAATAATCTGTACTATTATTCGCTTCTCTGTAAGTTTCTCTGATACCCCCCCTCTGTTCTCTCCCCCAAGCATTTTACAGTCCTTGCTTACCTTGCTTAGAATAGGAGACATCTTCTTTCTACCTGCCCAGCTTCCCTTCTTGATTTTGCATCATAAAAACCATTCAGGATATCTCTGATAAAGAAGCAGCCCCCATCAGAGTGTAGGGAGGAAAAAAAGTTAAGTAGACAAGACCAAAATTTCCTTTAGTAAACAGGGAAGAGATAAAATTTGGAAATAGTTTTATATACCCGCCCCCATAAATACCCACAAACATAGAATGGCCTTAACATGTACTAGACACCAAAAAACGTGGAGAAAAGTGGCTAAATTATAAGCACCTGCAGACAAAAAATGGCATCTTTGAATCTTTTTGCCATGAAGTACTCTTTATACAAAGAGAAACAATAAGCATTTTGCTAATTAAGCTTAAGAAAGTATACAAGAACTGTCAGTGCTAAAAAGATGTTACTGAAAATCTGCTAGAATGTTACAATTGTAAAATATATAAATGGCAACTTATGAAAGTGTACAATTTTAAATGGCATTGAACTGAGATTTATATAGAAAGCACATATTGTAAAGGTGAATGGTGCCTTATTTCTGTCAATAATTGTCAAGTTATTTTGCTTGAACACAGAAATGGTAATTTTAATTCATGACGTCTTTATTCTGAATTTGTCACTTTGAGAGATTTGCACTTTAATGGTATTATACTATCTTGAAAGTAATAGACCTTTACGTTCACTTTACTGTGAATTTAAATATGATTGCTGTTCTTCCATCGCTGCTTTAAATTTTCCCAGCTGTGCATGGTCTAACATCATAAGAAGGGAGCCAAGCAAGTCACAGAATTATAACATAATAAAAAGTAAAGAAAAGAAAACTATATCTTGGAGGAAGCCAATACTGAAGTACTAGTACATGGTTAGCAAACTAGATAGGCAGCTTTCAACAGAGAGTGAATGGAGATTGATCTAAATCACCCGATTTGCCTAAATCCTCTGGGAAGCTTTTCAAAGATTTACAGTCTCCTCCTCCCTGCGTTACCCCTCCAGGTTTGAGACCCAACGGGAGGTGTGAATTGGAACCCATCTCTTTTCATTTTTCTAACTTCACTCTTTGGAACATGTTGTTATTGAAAAATCAGTTGAAAAAGGAATGATTCCCAGAATATATTAAAAAGCATATGCATTTATGATAAAGAGTATAATTCTGCTTATTGTAGTCACAGTGTGCCATAAATTGTCCCCATGTGGAAATCACTTTCCACTATCCAGGATGATGGGGAAAAGGTGGGCTTCCCTGGAACTGTTCAGAGTTGGTTGTATATAAAATCATAAACAGGATGGGAAAGGTTACACACTTGTTCACTCTATTCAGATTACTCATCTAAGGGAATAGCCCTCTAAATTAGAGTAACTGAGTTTAGATTTTCTCTACTCTCTTAGTTTTTAAACTAGATTGTTTCTACCTTTCTTCAAACAAACACAGCAACAGCAAACATTCTGCGATTCCTGGCTTCTGTTCCTGACTCTCTCCTCCTTTTATTAATGAGATTCTTGGAAGAGGAACTGCATATAGAATCCACACCATCATTTGCAATTTAGCTGGCAAATGAATAAATAACTAATAAATAATCAATCTCCCTGCCTCTGAAAGCTGGTTTCCACTCTAGTTACTTAATTAAAATTGCTCTCATCAGTGTTAAGTAGACTTCTTTTTTTTTCCTCCAGTCCTCAGCCTGATTTATGCTTTAGGTTTGGCAATACAACATCCCCCTGGACTTCTGCACCAGCATTTTCTCTTATTACATAGTATGATACTTTTTCAAATGTTTTAACATTTTTTTTCCTTTCATTTTGTTCTTTCAAAGTCACTATATTTTTTTTTTTCATTCATTCCAGGTTTCCATCTGAAGCTCTCTCCCATCTTCCCTTAAATGTTTCATCTCAACAACTACCTATAAATTAGCACTTCAGTATTTATTATCTATCCCCCTACCCCTCCTTTTATGAAATCTTGAGCCAAATTTCTAACTGCCTCCTGGAGACTTACACTTGTGTGTCAGCCTCAAAGTTTCAGATCAAAGATCCTCACCCCAAGGGGCAACATGTTATTTTTTCTACACTTCTGGTCTTAATAATGTAATTTCTCCGATAACTTTACCAAGAATCCTGACTCATCCTTGACTTCTTTTTGCACTTTAAGTATTTTACCCCATTCTCTTCTGGCATGGTTTCTGATGAGAAGTCCATTGTAATTTTTATATTTTTTCTCTGTAGGTAAAGTATTATCTTTCTCTGAATTCTTCCAAAATTTTCTCTTTGTCTTTATGTTTGCTTGCTGATTTTTTTTGCAGTTTCAATATTGCATGTACAGGTGTTGTGTTTCAGTAGACATATCTTTAAGCTCACAGATTCTTTCCTCAGCAGAGTCTAGTCTACTGATAAGCCCATCAAAGACATCCTTCATTTATGTTGCAGTGCTTTTGACTTATAGCATTTCCTTGTGATGTTTTTTCTTGGAGTCGCCATCTCTGCTTTACATTGCCAGATTGTTCTTGCATGTTGTTTCTTTTTCCACTAGAACCCTTAACATATTATAATTATTTTAAATTCCTTGTCTAACAATTCTAAAATCGGTGTCATATATATGTCTGCTTCTGTAGCTTGATTTCTCTCTTCAGATTGTGTTTGTTTCCTGCCTTGATCATGGCCTGTAATTTTTTTCACCTTGAAAGCAGGAAGTGATATATTAGGTAATAATATCTGGGGTAAATATTGTGAGTTTGTATGTTTATCTAGCAGGAAGTTGGACTGTGTTTAATGTTTGCTGTACCCATAGGCCCCAGAGTTGCAAGTGAAACCAGAAGTCCTTATCCTTCTTATCTTCCCTCACATTCCATAAACAACTGACAAACAATCTCCCTTCTTACTCCAAAATTATTTTAATTTATCCCCTTTCCTCAATTATCATTGTCACTGCCTTCAATCAGGCCTCTGCATCTTGTTAAATTTCTTCATTGATCTCAGAATTGTTCTCCTTGCCTTCGTTTCTACACTAAGGAAGAGAACCTTAATAGAGATTTTGTTTATATATCTTAATTCCCTATTAAATATAACCCCTTTGAGGATAGGTACCATATTTTATCTTCATACATCACAAATCATCTACTTCAGTAATTTTCACAGGGGAAGAATTCAATAAATATCAATTAAATGAATGGATGGGCAAACCATCTACTGTCCTTTGTGCCTTTAGTGCTTTATTAAAAAAAAAAAATAATAATTAAGCTAAAATTGAAGTTAAAATGATATATATATACACATGTGTATATATATGTATATATATTATTTATATCTGAATACTTAATAAAGGATTTATTAATACATAATTTTACTACCTTTCACACTATTAAAACCACTTACTCCTAATATATTATTTTATAACAGATTTTTTTTGTTGCTGCCATATCTGATATTTAACACACTGTTTTAGTTTTCACCATTCTTTTCAATGTGATTTTATCTTTTTTGTAAGGTACATTCCAATCCTTCTTCCTATCTTTCATAAGTAAATTGAAATAGAAAATAGAATGGAGAAGATAAGTGACTTGCTCAAGGCAAAAACAAAAGTTATCAAAAGAGCTGAAATAAAAGACTGTCAATATTTTGATAACAAATAAAAACCATGATTTCATATTGTAGACAATAGCTATAGAAAACAGAAAAATGCAGAAATTTTTATTTTATCTAATACCTAAAGCCAAGATTGCATATTATATATAAATATAATTTTAAAGAACACAGAAAACATGTGTACAAAACACCCTATTTTCTTCAACCTCATAAAAGTAAAAATATTAACTAATTATTATATTCCATATTTTATCCAAAAAATCTTCCAAATTCAACTTCTAGAAAAAAATATGAAAAGATTACCCATTCAGTTCCATGGGATTTATAGCCTTTATTTCATTAGTTTTGATTTTACAGAAATTCTATGAGTTAAGTGGTATTACTAAGATTTTACAGGAGAGTAGAGTGCCTCAGAGAAGCCCCAGTAGCCAAGATTCCACAGTTATATCTACATTTAAAGAAAATCCACACATTGCATATTTGATGATTGACTAATTTCTGAGTTGAGCCCAGGGTCTCGTTCTATAGAGAATAAAAGCATTATGAGGCATAGTTTTTCTGTTCTTAGTTCCAAGAATTCATGGTCTTTTGAAGATAACAGATTCATAGAAATGCTGATACTTCAGTGAATTTAGGTTACCTTTACAAAGTATGTTAATTAAGTAAAAACAGTAGTATTCCTGGGCAAGAAGCCTTCCTGACCATCTGTCTGTCTGGCTTACCAGGCATACATAGTTATTATTTTAACAAACTCATTTGAAATAATATCAATAATATGTAATAGCCTACTGTCCTATGCCTGCCCCCTTTCTTATAGATGGAGTTAACTGGATGGAAATAGTTCTCCCTCCATTAGATCCCACCTTCAACTTTTGAATAAAATGAAGCCATGGTAGATAATCTGAACTTCCTTCACCCCTGCTCTCCAGTTGACATCAGTCATGGAAAGTTTTCAGATTTCCCTAGTGTTACTGGACAGGGGACGTGGCCCTAGTGGGTCTGCCTAGGGCCAGCCCATAGTATGTGAGTTCTTGACTTTATGCAGGAAAGCTTTCATAGCATGAACCCAGGTAACTATGAGGGTATATTTATTAAAGCTGGGGACAGTGGAACTGCTTAGCATAGAAGCAACAAAAGAGCCCAGGTTGGTCTGCATTGGCTCTCTCTACACGTGTTATAGGAAGGAAATGAGCTGAGGTAGGGTTGCTTTAGCTCATTGGGAAGTCAGAGAAAAGAGGGCCTTGGAGACAGGTTCAAAGGGTTAGCCTGGGATGAGCTGCCACTGCCCATTGCTCCTCTGGTTGCAAGTCTCAAGGGGTCCCTTAGAGTTTAGGAGATGCACGCCTGTGGGGGAAGCAGAGGAGGGAAAGGAAAGGCACAGGTGTGCTCCACAGAGGGAGAGTGCGTGCTGGGTCCTTTGTCTGGAGGGTTTTTCTTTCTTTCTTTCAGGCTGGAATCTTAGAGGAGGTCTGAGGAGAGGGTTTCAGCAGACACAAAATTCATCAGTTTTCAGGGTCCTGGTCTTGACTGATTGGTCATTGCAGCTGGTCCTGGTGTCACCCACCTGGTTTTGCTGCTTTTCTGGGCCTGGAGCTGAAATACCAGTGAGGCCTAGATGTTTTCCCTGGGGAGGTGACCTTCTGCATCTGGCTGTAAATTGCTGGGTCAGTTTGTTCAGCTATTTGTTTCAATTTCCCCATTCTACTTGCCAAGGGATTTTCCAAGCTTCTTACTATCCTGCCTCATTAGAGCATGCAGCTTGCATGCACAATAAAAATAAATGACTACATAGTATTTGTACTGCTTCTACTATCTCAGCAGTTTTCCTTAATTCTTTTGAGGATCATTAATGAACCTAAAATATTCTTAGAGATCATTTAGAAGGGAAGTAGAAAATGATACTAATGTCCATGCTTATTTTGGGGGGATTCCAGCCCATCTTCCTTTTGAGAAAGCATAATAGGCAGATTAAAGAAGCAACTTGTCCTCATTGATTAGTAGACAAACCTAGATTTCCTACTCCACCAGATAATAATGATTAACTGTGTAACAGGGATCCAGGGGAAGTCAGTCCTGAGGGCATCTCTATTATAGTTAGGGTGTTTTTGAAAACAAGTAAAATGATACATATTTAAAAGTGGCTTAAACAGAAAAGATGTTAATTATCTCATTTAACAAGATGACCAGAAGTGGGTGGTTCCAGGCTCAGTTAATTCAGTAGTACAACATTATTAAAGATCCAGATACTCACCCTCAAAGGGTAGGCATTGTTTTTAGGTGTGACCCTTTACAGTTGTAGAATGCAAACACAGGTCCAAAAAGCAAGTTTTCAATCAACTGGTTGTAATACTGAGAAGAACACTTTCTCATCACAAGCATCTTTTTCATCCCATGAAATATTTTTCCCTCTAGCCCATTGGCCAAACGTGGGTCACACAACTAAGCCTTAAATCCAAGGGAGTATCAGGCATTTTTCAGCTGGCAGGTTCTATATCAAGGGGTGATGTCTGTGTGGGGAGGGGATCAATGAGGTAGAATCTGATACTGTAAGTTTATACGTGCATAACCCTTAAGGAAAATCTCATATGAACTTGTAATTTTATAACTCTCATTATTTTAAATACACTTCATTCAGTAGGGTATTTATTTATTCATTTGTTTATTTTTAAAAAATAGTTTATTGATTTTTAGAGAGAGAGGAAAGGAGAAGAGAGAAACATCAATGTGACATTGATCGGCTGCCTCTGCATGCAACAGCCCACAACCCGAGCATGTACTCTGACCAGGAATCAAGCCAGCAACCTTTCGGTGCACAGTGTGATGCCTGAATAACTGAGCCACACTGGTCAGGGCTCAGTCTGGTCCTTTAGAAATAAGTAAATGTTAAATGCTAACCACTGTACAAGGATTGAGAATATAGCAGCAAATAAGATAGAAAAAGGACGCTTATCCTCCTTACATAAGGGACAGATTTTTACAGTATGATGATGTTATGGAAGAGAACTACTAGGTTTTAGGGAAACATAATCTGTCTTTTTCAATGAAATAATGTTTAAGCTGAGATCTGAAGGATGATATGGGAAAAGAAAAAAAAAAGAAAGAAACAGCAAAACACGCCTGGACTGCTGGACTAAGCTACATAAATGGGGACACAGAAAGTTCAAGGACATAAAACATACCTAGCATAGATGAAGTAAAGAACAAAAGGGGCAAAATGGGACTTAACAATGCTGTAATATAAGCCATATCATTTGTTTTTCTTAGATTTTATCTTAAGGACAAGGGGAAAGAAGGTTTTTAGACTCGATTTAAGGACAAAGGAATAGGACACAATCTACAGAAAGCTGAAAGACTGATTGATTGGGAGACTAAGAGGAGGGGATAAAGTTGTAAGAGAGGAAGTGAGGACCTATAAGAAGGCTATTACAATATCAGAGGAAGGAGATAATAATATTTTAACTAAGCTGGTAGTAGATGCCTTAGATTGCAAATTTTCTCCCAATTCCTCCAGGAAAATGTTCAACTAGTATCTGAAATAATCTTTACCACAGCATTAACTTCTAAATAAATAAGTGCAAATTAATTCAATATGGTTTAATAAAGAGTTTTTAAATGTCAAAGGGACCTCTATCCCTATCTCTAAGGGATCAGGACTCTTGGGAGTGCAGTGTTTCCTCTAGATTAAATGCAGTATCCCACATGAAGTTCACTGTCTTCATTGCAGAAAACTGTTCCCTTCCCAAATGTGAGAAAATTAAAAACAAACAAACATGCCGAAACCGGTTTGGCTCAGTGGATAGAGCGTCGGCTTGCGGACTGAAAGGTCCCAGGTTCGATTCCGGTCAAGGGCATGTACCTGGGTTGCCGGCACATCCCCAGTAGGAGATGTGCAGGAGGCAGCTGATCGATGTTTCTCTCTCATCGATGTTTCTGACTCTCTATCTCTCTCCCTTCCTCTCTGTAGAAAATCAATAAAATATATTTTAAAAACAAACAAACAAACAAACAAACCCAAAATAAAATGTACACAATCTCTGGGGTATTAGTTTGGGGAATGATAGATATGGCTTCTTAACTTGTTGGTGTATTGGTTTGGTTTAGTTTTCTAGAAGAATACATTTCCAATAATATACTGGCATTTATTGGGGAGAATTTGATTACAATAAATTCTGCTTCTTAGATACTTTCACAGCAAGGCTTACTTGCAATCATCCAACAAGAGATACATCAATCCATGCACTTATGCACATCCTACTTCCAAATTAATCTTCGATATTTTTTCGAATGCTTGAATTGTGGTTCTTTTTACGCACTGACTGATGAATACAGGGATATAGTATAAATCTTCTTCCTATCATAGTCTCCCCATTGCCAGTGGTCTGTAAAATGCATATTCTAACAAATTAACTTTAGTGAGACCCACATTTCCTACTTCCTAAAGTAGTAACTTTAAGCAGCTTAGTGTTCAAGATAATGTAATTTGAGTTATACTGTTATCAGGCAAAAATGGTGCTTATATTTTAGAGAGAACTACATGAAAATAGTCTAATGAATTTATTCAGTCTTCTTTTTCCCCCATTATTAAACCAAAAGAATAAAATAAAATATAAAGTAAAGAAGAATTATTACTAAAAGCAGCAGCTCACATTTATTTTTTTTAATTGTATGTCAAGCATACTGAACAAATTTTCTCATTTAACCTGTCCAATAACCCTGTGTTAGGGACTTGTATTTTGTGATTAAGCATTGAAAAACTGTTTTGAATGTATAAACAATTCACACAATTTTCCAGAACTACCCAATAATAGTATTAGGTCTGTTTGGCTCCAATGTTTCAATATGATGCTACATTGCCTCTTTCATAAAAAAAAAAAAAAAAAAAAAGATCTAAAATATGCCAAACATTCTTAGGTGTTTTAAGCACATTTACTGTAGTCAGTAAAATAATACAGCTGCTGCCTTGGCCAGTGCACTCAGTGGTGAGTGCCAGCCTGTGCACCAAAGGGCCTGGGATCTATTCCTGGTCAAGGGCACAGACCTGTGTTCAAGTTCTTGCCCTGACTGGGTCAATACTCTAAGCACTGAGGAAACCAATTGAGGTGTCTGTCTCATCTCTCTCTCTCTCTCTGCCCCTCCCTCCCTCTTTTCCACTCTCTCTAAAAAATCAATGGAAAAATATCCTCAGGTGAGATTTAACAAAATAATAATAATTATAATCATGCCGGATAGATATGTTAGTTACTAATATCTATATTATACACATAACAAAATCAGAGACCTTTAAATACATCTTCCAATATCACACAGTTAAATAGTAGCTAGAAATAAGTAATGGAGTTTTTATTTGAACTTATACATTCTGACAACAAAGCACACTGTTCTGGTTCCAAATGATCCAAGATTGATAACAGAAATGGTGACAAATTCTCAGGAGAAAACTAAGTAAGACAGAGAGAACAGGAAGTGCTGTAGGTGAGTTCTTAGAGTCCAAGATATTATGTATAGAGCCATTTTTAAAGTTGTATTTTAGAGCAGAAATTTATCAATTAATTAATCTTTCAATACATTTATTCAAAAAATACGTTTTGAGTGCCTACCATGTGCCCAGACACTGGGTGTATAATGTTGAAAGAAATAAGTTTCCCGTTGAGAACTGAGAGGACTAAGTTAACTAGGGCTTGCTGGAGGTGAAGGAACAGAGAATAGTAAGGGATAGAAATGCATGGGGTACTTGGATACTGACAGAATCAAAACATACACACACAGCCCAGCCAGCATTGCTCAGTGGTTGAGCATTGACCAATGAACCAGGAGGTCATGGTTTGATTCCCGGTCAGGGCACATGCCCAGGTTGAGGGCTCAATCCCCAGTGTGGGGCATGCAGGAGGCAGCTGATTAATGATTCTCTCTCATCACTGATGTTTCTATATCTCTCTCCCTCTCCCTTCCTCTCTGAAATCAATACAAACATATTTAAAAACAAAACAAAACAAAACAACCACACACAAAAAATGTTTTCATTTACTTAGTTGTCTGGCCTTTCTCAGATTCCTGAAGATTGGGATATTTCGTTTTTCTCACATAGAGAATGAGGAAATTATTAGTGCTTAATGTATATGGTTGTTTTAAATATTAAAATGAATGATGAAGATTCGTATGTTAATACATGTAAATCATTTAGGAGTGACTGACTTCCAGGCACTGAAAACATATTACTTATTAACCTTATACTTAGGTTGGATGTTACGATGATGAGTCATGTTTCCTATTAACATGAAAGCACATTACCAAAGTTTATTCAATGTATAGCTAGCTCTTAATAGACACCGTTAATTAGAGCTACTAATTGGAGCAAGACCATTTAGAACAAGGTTTCTTTTCCAAACAAGGTCAATTGGAGCTATAAAATTTTTCCTAAAGCTCTCATTTAATTTTATTATCTTGGAGATAACTTTCAACGATTTTACTTCTCTTAATAAGACTTACATGCAAAATTCTTCTGTTTAGAAGCATCTTTCTCTTGTCTCCTCTAATCTACAAGGTGATGTAAGTTTTGTAAAAGGAAAAAAAGATTTCTCAGTGTTAGAGAATTGTATATTATGAACTTACTAGAGGCCCGGTGCACGATGGGGTCCCTTGGCCTGACCTGCGGGATCGGGCTGAAACCAGCTCTCCAACATTCCCCGAGGGGTCTCGGATTGCGAGAGGGTGCAGGCCAGGCGAGGGACCCCACTGGTGTACGATTGGGGCCGGGGAGGGATGCCAGGAGGTTGGCCAGCTGGGGAGGGATTGTAGGAGGGCTCCAGGGCATGTCCGGCTTATCTTGCTCAGTCCCAATCAGCCGGACTCCAGCAGCAAGCTAACCTGCCGGTCGGAGCGTCTGCCCCCTGGTGGTCAGTACACATCATAGTGACTGGTTGACTGGTCGACTGTCTGCCCCCTGGTGGTCAGTGCACATCAGAGCAAGCGGTTGAGTGGCCTCAGCATATCATTAGCATATTATACTTTGATTGGTTGAACACACGACCAGACGACTGGACACTTAGAATATTAGGGTTTTATTATATAGGATAGAACAAATTGTTTCTCCTTGATTTCAAGAGAATTGTAATGAAATTAAAAAGAAAAATTGTTTTATTTCATACAATACTCTGTTTTTCATTGTGTTAAAAATTACTTAAACACCAAATTTACTATCAGTTGCACTTTGGGCACTTTGGGATGCACAGCTCTAGTTACTCCCTACATTTTACACATGAAGATGCAGAATGAAATGTATAACCTACTTTCTCAAGACCCCACAGCTAATAGAGGAACCTGTACAGACTGGCACCAAAAGCCTTTTCCTAAACTGTTGTTCACAGCAATGATACCGACCCAGTGTCATGTACAATGGCAACTGACCACCACAGTTATAGCTCATCCCAGATTGGGAGCCAGTGACAGCATCCACCTACCAAAGTGGTCAGACTTTTAAACATCTGCTTTAGAAAAGGAAATATCATAGAATATCCAACCTCTTCCCCTCTAAAAAACTATAAAACACTAGCTAAAAATTTATGGATGTAAATAACAATTTTGAATGCTAATTTCATAAAAGGTGCCTGCCTATTTACATGTAAATTATTACATTTATTCCATATTACTTTTGAAATCTATCTACATATACATAAAAATCCAGCAACTGGAATGCTGTAAAAAATGGAATGACTGGTCACTATGATGCCCACTGCAGCCAGACAACTGCCTGATTGGGGATGGGGCTGGTGGCCAACCTCCTATAGCTCCTCCCCCTGGCCAGCTCTGCCCCTAATTAGCCTCTCTTACCCTGATCGAGTTCCAGAAAGCCAGCCAAACCCCCTGCTGCCCTTCCCCCCAGCCGGCCCCACCCCTGATTGGCCCACCCCACCCCGATCAGGGGCAGGGCCAGCTGACCAAACACCTATGGCCCCTTCCCCAGGCCACTGGTCCCTGATTGTCCTCCCTACCCCATTCAAGGGTGGGGCTGGCTAGCCCACTGCCCACAGCCCCTCCCCCCAGCCAGCTCCACCCATGATCAGCCCCCCCACCCCATCTGGGGGAGGGGCTGGCCAGTCCACCACCCATAGCTCCTCCCTATTGCTGGCCCCACCCCCAATTGACCCCCCCCCACCCCAATCGGGGGTAGGGGCCCCTGGCCCATTGAATGCAGCCCCTTCCCCCAGTTGGCCTGGCCCTAATTGGGCTCCAATCAGGGTGGGCCAGCCAGCCAACCTCCTGCCGTCTCCTTCCCCTGACAGGCCCAACCCCAATCCACCAATTGGGTCAAGGCTGGCTGTTCCCTACCCATGCACAAATTCATGCACTCGGCCTCTAGTATATTTATAATTAACTTCTTAAGGGGAAAATCCATACGTGTGTCATAGTAGTAATAATCTTTAGAACAGTAACTGACATTTTTAAAACATCAAATTATAATGAATATAGCTAAACCTTCGCCTTATCCCTCAAAATATTTTCTTACTATTAACAATTGTAGTTCAGAAATTTTCTCTCCATGTGCTACATTTAAGAACCTTATCCTATTCACAGTAAAATCTCAAGAACAATAGGTCTATGTTACAAACTATTTTTAAATGGATGGAATAATATTTCTTTTGTTGTTTCACCAGGCACCACACAAATTTGGAGAAGAGTTAACAAAAAAGTAGTTATTATTATGTTTGACATTTGAACAGATTCTCCAGACCTCGAGAGGAAACGGGCTGCATTTTTATCACTTCATCTCAAGTACTCAACTCATCATTTTCCTATGATCTCCCAGAGGAAATGTGGAACGTGTCCATTCAATTTTAGTCTTCAAGGTTCTGAAGAGTTATTATTATACAATGAATCATTTTTCCTTTGTTAAATCAATTACAGAAGGGTTCAAATAGAAAAGGTTCTTGTCAATAGGAACTCTGGGCAGAGTTTAGAAACTAAACATTTCATTTAAAAACATCAGTCAGCTGTTTGTGATTTTGTAACTTAAATTCAGAATGTCTTCTTTAAATCTGTAATAGATGTCCATTTTTAAGGCTGAAGATTGTACTCTGACATGCAGGTCCTATCAATAGACTTTTTGGAATAAGAGTGGGTGAGATTAATGAGCTTATTATAATTCATTAGAAAGTGGTATGTGGATGACTGCCTACTTTAATTAGTTTTATTACTGTAGGAAATTGTTTCATATGCCAGGCTCATCACCAAGCATGCCTGGAAAACATTAGAGAAGTAATCAGACTTGATTTGAGGGACCTTTCATTAGGCAGCATGGCTAAGGACACTTATAATGAACAAGGAGGGTATTAAAAAGATGGACACATGACAGCATTTAGCAAAAAGGATTTTATCAATTCAACTATTTTTGTGAAGCAAAATGCAAAGTATAGCACTTCAAAATATTGTTATAGCATACAGGGTATTAGACACATAATTATGGCAAAAGGTTTAAGTATCTCAGGTTTAACCAATTAATCTCAATGCAAATCTTATACGACTCATATATTATAAAGAATGTTAGTAGCCTCATCTTTGAAAAAAGTAATCACTGAATGATATCCCTTAACAATCACTACTCCTAAGGAATAATATACCTATATCTTTGATCAAATAGAAAAAAATCAAGTCACAATCTCAAGGAAGCAAGTCCAAATATAAAACGTATTTCAGATGAGAGGTAAATAAAAAAATTATAAACATATTCCATAGGAATTGACAGGGCTCTTTTGGCAAGTTCTGATTAATAAAAACATTCTTTTTAAAAATCTTCTTAATACCTTTTTATTTTTTTAACCTTAGGTCAAAGTTAATCTTACAATAATTTCATAATTAAGAATCTTGGCTTCATAAAATATTAGAAGTTAAATCACATGGAATAATTACAAAGAATAAAACTATGTACTTACTCATATTTATAATTTACTTAATTTTATTTTACCATATCTTGTTAAGTAGTGTTTATACCATTCATAGTTTACTAAATTTTATTTTACCATACCTTGTTAAGTAGTGTTTATTAAGTACAGTCCTCACTTCACTGACCAAGAAATGAAAGTTATCATTTTACATATATTGACAAGCTTGTTGACATTTCTGACTACCCAATCTAACTTTTACTTTTATGAGTACATCCTTTCAGTAGTAAGAATTATTCCTTCAAATATGTGAGCTATACACTCAAGACATTCTAATTCACCTCTGCTATTACAGAAATAATGCTATTATAATTTCAGGTAAAGAACTGCAACTACAGGTCTCTCTGCTAATGTATACTGTGTGTGTGTGTGTGTGTGTGTGTGTGTGTGTGTTTTACTGGAAATATTCTAATTACAAAGCATTATTGTTCAGTAATCTATCATTAAGCAACAAATGCAAAAAATACCAGCAACTATTTTTTTTATTCACTATAGATGCTATAGATGTCACCAGGTTGGGTAAAATCTAACTTCAAAAATATTGGGAATAAGATGGAAAGGCATTTCACTATTCTTGATTAGTCTTATTAAAAGAACAAACAAACCTAACCATCATCACTAATAGTAACAGCCACAACAGAGCACTCCAGTTCCAAACCCAAAAAAAGCAACTGTAGTGTCCTAAAGAAAGTTTGTTTCTTGTAGCTTTCAAGAAAAGCTACATTCCAAACATTGTGACTTCCTATTCAGCACACAAGTCTGGCCTCTATTGCTTTTATTAAAGGCATAAAGCAACGTAAAAATAAGCAATGCATATGTTTCAAAATAAGATGTGGGGAATCCATAGTTTTAGAAATTTTTGTCCATTGTAAATTCATTTTTAAAAATACTCTTTTTAGATGACATTTCATCTTGTTAGCAATACAGATTAATAGATTAGTGAATATAAGAGGATAGAAAAACTTGGAAGGAAAAACATTTTTCCCTTTGGGTCATAAAAAAAAGTGTCTTCATAGAAAAGACACTTAATAGATAAAATCATTTTTTTAACACAATAAGAAAAGCCTAATTTTTCTTCAAAGGAAATCAATTTTAACAGACAAGTCACAGTAATTCTGCCAGGATGTTCTTGAGATTAGAGAATGATTTGAGGTTTCATTTTATCTGCTACACCACAACTCAAATGTTTGAACACTACAATAACTTAAATCCAGGCATGGAAACATTTTCAAGTATGAAGGCAGTCGGGTGATTGATTGATTGATCTGCCATAAAAAAGTTATAATTCCTTGTCAATTTTTCAAATGACACACACGAAAATATTTGCATTTTGTTCCAGTAGTGAGTGTAAATTATAGCTGACATTTTCTGTGAGAAATGTTGCCTATTAACATACATAAAGTAATCATCAATAAACAACAAGCATATATTTGGTAAGTCTTCCTCATATCGCCTGTAAAAAGTGGTTGTAATTTTTATCATGAATAGTAATTGATATAAAGTACAAGCTCTAATGATAATGACACCCCAAAACATGCCTTTTGAAATATTATTTTAAGCAGTTTTTTTATATATATATATATATATATATATATATATATATATTTTATTGATTTTTTACAGAGAGGAAGGGAGAGGGATAGAGAGTTAGAAACATCAATGAGAGAGAAATATCGATCAGCTGCCTCCTGCACACCCCCTACTGGGGATGTGCCCGCAACCAAGGTACATGCCCTTGACCGGAATCGAACCTGGGACCCTTGAGTCCGCAGGCCGACGCTCTATCCACTGAGCCAAACCGGTTTCGGCATTTAAGCAGTTTTTTAAGAAACAAAAGACTCAGGACTTTCAAAAGACTTTGACCTTCTCTCTGCCTAAAAGGAATTTAGATGGAGGACCTGTTGTAGGCAGACAGACATGAACAAAGCAAGGATGATGGGCCAGATACACAAGGCCACCAGGGTGGAAAGCCCCAGGTACCTAGCAATGGGTAAAACTGGGAAAACAAAGACCTGAACCACAGAGTGACCTGCCCCCCTAGCATATCACTGGTCATACGGTTTAGATCCCCTTACCTTTCATATCTCTGGTCATGCAGTTTAGACTTTCCTCTGACCTTTGCACTCCTGGCATGTTGCTAGTCATTTGAGTTAGACCCCCTTAGAAGGGAACAAACAAAAGGGCGGAGAATAGCCCTTAAGCATTAAGCCCCCAGGATAATGAGGTTCTGACTCCCATCAAATACATCTAGGCTTCAGTTGTGTTTCAGTTCCAGGACCAGAAAAGCAGCAAAACCAATCAAGGGTGCCATGGCTGACATCAGGACCAGCTGCATTGCATAATGACCCCTGTCGTGATGATGACTAACCAGTGGAGACCATGGCTCTGAAAGGACACACCTGGAAAGGTGATGCATATTCTGTTGAGATCCTCCCCTGGGAAGGGCTCTAAAATTCCCAACCTTGAAAGTTCTTAGGAAGGAACACCCAGCTAGGCTCTCTCTATGCAGCATGCGCACACCTTTCCCCAAGGTGGGTTTTTCCTCACCTCTCTCTTTTTCCTAAGCTCCCAGGCCCTTCTGCCTCTGTAACTTGTTTCCTGAGCCCATTTTTTCTACACTTACTTCTTCTCCCTCTGCAACTTTATAAATAAACTTTCTCTCATAGTTTGAGTCTTGACTCTGAATTCTTTCTTAGCCAGAACTCAAGTAAGGAGTTTAAGAACCAAATTCTGGTCTGACTCCACAGGTCTAATACCTGGTGCCATTTTGCCACTAACAGACCTGCTCCAGGAAGGCAGATATCATCACAGATAAATACAGTTTAATATAAACTAGGTGGGATAGACAGGGAAAAACCTAGCAAGGCCCCTTTGCTCAGAGTCCTCTCTGTGCTCCATTGTAAAGATGGCATAGCAAACACTTATTCACCCACAATAATCCTCACTGTCGCTCCAACAATATCTTTGAATAACAATGCCAGGGAAATCTCTAAGAATAATGGAATGTGTTTATAATTTGATATTCCATTTATATGTTATATGCTATTTGCAGAGTAATCATAAGGTTCTGAATGGATTAAAAACAAACAAATAAACTCTTGTTTCTAGTATTTTTGAAACAAATGAAAAGCATCAAAACAGCTATTTCCCTAACTTAAGTGACAATTCCATGTGCAGTTATTCAAATGACTTTTTCAATTAAGACTTTTAGTAAACTATTGAGCAAGAAATTTTGACTCAGTTTTAACTATGTCAATGTCAATAATGCTTTTTTCCCTACTTGCATGTAGTTATGATTTTGTGAGTGTATACATATATGAAAGAGAAAAACAGCTGTGGGAGAAGAAAAAAATTAAGCGAGCAAGCGAGCGAGAGAGAGAGAGAGAGAGAGAGATATTTGGAGAACAAGGGCAGTAGAGAAGGAGAGAATGAGTGAAGAAAAAGGAACACAATGGTTGGTATGGTAAATGGTGACCACTGAATACACTCAGGAAAGGATTACAAATAAATCATGATTAATATAAGGAACATAACTTGCTTTGGGCTTTTTCTCTAATATTTGAGGATAATATTAAGATATAACACCTTGTTTAAAGACTAATTTTGACATATGCTATTCTTGTGATATTGATCTCAATGACCCCATGACCCTGTCTAAAAATGGTAATCCTTACATGCCCTAATTTTTTTAATTGCAGTTTTTTTTTAAATTTCCACTCACATATCTAATAGAAAACATTTATTAAGTGCTGTATTAAATATATGCCTATAACTGTATAACAAAGTCAATGGAAAACAAATTCATCATTTGACACAGTTTCTGTGAGTCAGAATCTGGATGTGGCTTAGCTGGGTGTGTGACTTACAGTTTCTTGAGGTTGTATGAAGCCAGGGCTACAGCCTTCTCAACTATAAATCTACCGGAACTGAAGCATCCTTTTTTAAGGTTCTTCATGAAAGCCTTCCTCAGGGAAAGTGACCCAAGGGAGAATGATATAGTGTCCAAGGACAGTATCCAGGATATGAATGATATAACATCTATACTAATAAAAGGGTAATATGCTAATTAGACCCGGAGACCTTCCAGACGTCCTTCTGTACAAAGCCATATTGGTGGGACTGAGGCAGAGGCAGTTAGGGACGATCAAGCCAGGAGGGGAGGGCAGTTGCGAGTGATCAGGCCGGCAGGGGGGGGCCAGTTGGGGGTGAGCAGGCCAGCAGGGGGGGCCAGTTGGGGGCGAGCAGGCTAGTGGGGGGGGAGTTGGGGGAGATCAGGCCGGTGGGCGGGGCAGTTGGGGGCCAGCAGGCTAGCAGGGGGGGGCATTTGGGGGCAAGCAAGCCGGCAACAGTGGGCAGTTGAGGGTGAGCAGGCTGGCAGGCAGAGTGGTTAGGGGCGATCAGGCAAGAAGGCAGGTGAGCAGTTAGGAGCCAGTGGTCCCAGATTGTGAAAGGGATGTCCAAATGCCGGACATCCCCTGAGGGGTCCCAGATTGGAGAGGGTGCAGGCTGGGCTGAGGGACACCTCCCCCATGCAAGAATTTTGTGCACTGGGCCACTAGTCTATATATATAAAAGCACAGCAACTGGAACAGCCCTCGATTGGCCCCCAACAGCCTGATCAGGGGAAGGGCCAGCAGGCCAATGGCCTGTGGCCCCTCCCCCAGCCACTCCCACCCCTGATCAGCCACCCCACCTAGATTGGGGGTGGGGCCAGCCGGCCAACCACCTGCATGCCCTTCCCCCGCTGGCCCGGCCCAATGGGCCCCCATCAGGGCGGGCGGGCCAGGCAGACACCACCCATGCACGAATTTGTGCACCCAGCCTCTAGTATCATATAACTTTGTAAAAACTGTTTTTTTCTGAATAATCTAGTTAATGACAGAAGCAAAAGTAGCCTTTTGAATTTAGTAAGTTAGGACAATCATTTGGTTTGGTTTAGTATCAATAAACTGTAATTCAACTGATCTTAAAGGAGAATAGAGGTTCATAGATAATTTTTAAAGTAGCAGAGCTGACTTAACTATGACATTATTAAATCAGAAAAGAAATAGTAAAAAGTTCATATACAATCATATTATGATGCGTTGCACTAAACAAAAAGGTTTTTTCTATCTAAATTTGCATTTTGCCTTTTTTAGAATTGTGAATGGTTGCACTATGTATTGCTAAATTCTTATCATATTAACTTATATCCCAAAGAAAAAACTGTAGGAACACAGAAAAGCACCATACATTTTAATAGTCCTCCTATGAAATCAGTTCAGAAGGCTCCAGTGATCTAATATTGTGATGCTAAGATAATGACTATCATATGCATTTTTCCTAATTTGAACAATACACAGAGCATCTGTGAGGTAACTGGCTGGATACCATCCTCTAGTCAGATAAATGGCATTCAACTGGCTAAGCAGTACAATCACATCTGACAGGTAATTCATCTTAAGTTGAACTGAGTGGTAAGGTAGTGATGAATTGCTTTGGCTTTCCTAAACTAGAGTATAGATCACATCTCATATGAGCTGTAGTGCACAGAACTTAAGGCTTCTTAGACCTCGTAAATGTTTTATATCTTTACACTGTAGCTAATTCTGTATCAATGAAGAGAAAATAAATGTTACTGTAGAATTTGTGAACAAAGAAGAAATCCAGAAAAAATAAATATTTAAACTCCTTTAAAATATGTGTGTATGTGTGTATTTAAATATTATTATCAAGTTGCACTTATTACATAGTGACAAGGTCATTTTGATTACAACTTGCTTTATATTCTTTGAATAAAACATATTGCATATAGGTAACATATTTAAATAAAATAGAGCATAAATACATGTACATATACATATATATGTATATTACTTATCTCTAATTAGTTGTAAGTGGTATTACTTAATATGCAAGATCCTGAATATCTGAGTTGTAAATAAAAACTTTACACATTATTCTGTCTACCACAGGTATTAATAAAACAGAACTTGTCAATGTCAAAAAGAGAAAAAAATATTTTATATGAACTGAGAAAATTAGGAGAACAAAACTTTCAGCAATGATTTTCATAAATGAATGATCTGCATTAGATAAAAAATCTGCTATGTTCAAATATGGGTAGGATTTTAATTGAGATTGATGGGTTTGTTGTTCAGATTTTTGGCATACTTCCTGTACCTAAATTTCTAACAATTTATATTCTAAAAATTTCTGACTTAGTTTATTAAAATTTTATTTCTGTATTCCCTTTTCTTCCTCCAGTTCCTTCAATGATCCTATCTACCTGTTGAGCTTTAGCCATCATACCTCATAGAAATCCATACAGATAATAGTCATGAACTTCTTACATGTCTTCACCGCCTTACTTTTACCATCTTTCTTTCTGCTCAGATAGGCCTTTTTCTATTCTAGCACAATCTGACAAATTCTTAGAAATGCAGAATAAATATTATCCTTTCAGGGAAATCTGGAATCTCTTGGTGTAAATTAGATGTTTAATTTTTGTATTTACTTAAAAATTGATTTTAACCATTAAGAATCTAGCCTTTTAGTTTGTTTGTTTTTCCCCCTCACTAGACTGTAATTTCCCTAAGAATGAATTGACTTGCAACCCTGGCTAAAATGGAGTTACGGTCAAGGAGTAAATCTTAAAATATAAATAAATAAATAAATAAATAAATAAATAAATAAATAAATAGTTGTATGACTGGGAGAAATGGAAAGAGGGGATGGTTCCCTTTAAATCTCTGCATCCAAGATCCTAACAAAAAAGAGTGCAGAGGAATCCCTAAGCAAGTCATCAGGTGTATTCTTAATTGCTAAGATTCTGGAGTGTGCCTTGAGTAAAATACCTGTATATTAGGTCTTCATAGGTCAAAAATGTTTACAGGAATGGAATATTAGGATGCCCCTTAGGGAGGTGGGAAAGAAATTTATCTCTTACTCTGCTTACAATCTGCATATAAATGAATTACTAATAAGTGTATTAGGATTTTAAGCAGAGATTCTGAATCCTTTAAGGAGACCAAAGGCTATTGATAAAGCCATTTTTGTTAAAAATTTTCTCAAAACTCTTGTACACATTGTTAAATACTAAACCAATTCAGGTTTGATACAGGGACACCTCTAATAACATAGGAGATAGTTCACTGAGTTAGTGACTTGCTAAGAAACAAGTCCCAATTAAAAGGAAACCTGAATTCTTTCATGAGTGTGTAAAAAACAAGATGTCAAATAACGTAAGATTTATAGTTATAAATATTAAGGGTGATAGCATACCTTGAACAATGTCATTATTAGGCACTAATTCTCAATATTTACAAAATGATTGTCTAGTGTATTAGGCAGTGAGAAATATATATTAGTTAACAGTACAATATCATCATTAAAGTGCTTGGAAGTGGCACAGGCCAGAAGAAAAGAGAACATAAATTGCTACTAATATCCAAGTTATAAGTGACTTTTTAGAAAATCACAGGTTAGGAATTTTGAACTAATTATCTAATTGAAAAAATAAAGTTTCCAAAACTTGGCATAATTTAAATGAAAAAAAAATTTCAACATTCTTTTAAATGACTGAATAATAGGTTAAGTTGTAAAAGTTAATATAAGAATTAATATTTTCAAAATGCTTTATGTTGTTTTAATAAATACTTCAATTCTTATAGAGAAAGTATTATGGCCTTGATACTCTGCTTTCTGTTTAAGAAAGGCTTTCCATTATGCTCAATGCAGCCCATACCTTAGTCACCACCATCATAGGTGACAATTGATTTTTCTGTAGTCATAAGACACCTGGGAAAAATTAAAATTAATCAGTATTTTCAGTGTGTCCATAAATACAGCTTTATTAGTTTCTACTTAAAGACCAAGTATTGGTTCTTCTCCATAACAGATGAACAGTGTCCTGGATTATAGTTTATTTATATTCTACTAGAGGCCCAGTGCATGAAATTCATGCACTCAAGGGGGGGTGGTGTACCTCAGCCTGGTCTGCGCCCTCTTGCAGTCCAGGACCCCTCGAGGGATGTCTGAATGCCTAAGCCAGAAGTCAGACATCCCTCTAGCAGTACGGGGCTCTCGCAGCCTGGGACCCTCGCTCCTTACCGCCCGCCTGCAGTGGAGGCGGGAGAGGCTCCTGCCACTGCCATTGCGCTCACCAGCTGTAAGCCCAGCTTGTGAGTGCAGCGGGAGTGGAGGGAGTCTCTCCGGCCTCTGAGGCAGCGCAGCGCTAAGGAGCAGCGAGCCCAGCTTCTGGCTGAGCGGCACTCCCACAAGGGAGTGCACTGACCACCAGGGGCAGCTCCTGCATTGAGGGTCTGCCCCCTGGTGGTCAGTGCTTGTCATAGTGACTGGTCATTCTGATGTTAGGTCGATTTGCATAGTAGGGTTTTATTATATAGGATTGGTCAAAGTTAATCCTGTTAAAAAACAAAGAAAAAAGACATGCACATTGTTTGGAGACATTTTCAATTAAAATGTCCATTAAGTAAATATATATTAAGTTCAAGCCTGTCCTCATTGATTATTATAATCTACCTGGAAGGTCAGACTTCATACAAGTCCTACAAGTATAATAGGTACTCTGAAAAAAAAAAAAAAAAAAAAGAATAAGAATCAGGAGTTAAGGGAAGCAAATGATAAGGGAACAGAGCATGTGATCTGGTTAGCCAGGATAATTGTGAAATATTGTAATGTCTGCTTTTCCCCTCACATATATTTTTTTTTTTATCTTACTCTCATTTTAAGCAAGGACTTAGGTTTAATTTAAAGGATAATCAATGTAAAAAAGAAACTCTTTATAAAATTCTATGACTTTATAAGATCTTGGAAGGATAATGCTGAAGATACTGAAAAACAAAAGGAAAGTGAGAAAACCTTTGAGAAATACTTAGGAGGTGAAGGGAGATTCTTCCATTAGAAGGAGAACTATATTGGTCCCATGAACAGGAGAGACTTATTTGTTCCTGGCATCACGGTGGAGACGGCAGAGGCAGCGGAAAAAGGCTGTCTTGTTTACTTTTGACTTAAAGGGCTACATCCTAGGTAGAGGACTTTCTAATCTCTTCCAAGGAGCCTGTACCTCAAGTATGACATGACATGGGCAAAGCCATGGTTCTTAAATGGTGCACTGGGAAAAGGCATATCTGATATGGTGCTGTGTGAACTGATTGGCCTTTCCAACAGCCACAAAATCTGTAAAAATCTTAGGACATTTGCAAAACTTTGCAATGGGACAATTCATAAATAATTGAAGTTATCACTCCTACTGTCATTAAAGGATGAGTACTTGGACAGAGAGAGAGAAACATCAATGTGAGAGCAGAATTCAATCTAAATAACATTAAAAATAATTGTGGCCCTGGCCAGTATTGCTAAGTTGGTTGGGCATTGTCCTGTGCACCAATTCCTAGTCAGGGCACGTGCTTGGGTTGTGGGTGGGATTCCCCTGGTAGGGGAATCAATGTTCTGCTCTCACTTCAATGTTTCTCTCTGTGTGTCCCTCTCCCTTTCTCTCTCTCTAAAAATCAATTCAAATATTTAAAAATAAATAAATAATTGTAATATGGTCCTTGAGTGCATGTGTTGACCTTGCTTGCTCCTATTAACCATGAGGGCTGCACAAAGCACGCATAACAAATGGGTACTCCCAGCCATGTTGGTTAATATTCTGCTGCCTTACCTCTCACTTCCCATTTGACTGCCATAACTTAAAGTACCTACCAACTGGACCTAAGTCCCAGTGAAAGCACAATGAAACATAGGTAACCCACTGCGAGAGAATGGAATTGCAGTGAAATGACCATACATTTAATCACATTTTTGTAAAAATAAATTGCTGGAGAGCAGATGACAATTGGAACAACAAGATTTAAGGAGGCTGAGGTTATCTTTGTAGAACTAATTAAATATATTAGGGAGTATAAATGAAAACCTTATGCAAGACAATGGAAAAAGAAATATTTTCTCTAGAGAGCTGATTTAGTGACTAGATTATCAAGAGAAGATGTTACTGGAGAGTCAAACTCCCCTGTTGTTCATGGAAGCCAGGTGGAGGTTCTTGGGGTGCTGCAGAAATAAGAACTTTCAGAAGCCCCCATGTGGAAGAAGGCTTTATGTCTGTGACAACTGTGTGGGGTGAGAATAGATGCACAAGAGATGGCACTGGGCAGTTAGGTAGGAGGCTACTGCAGTCTTGGATGAGGAAGGAGAAGGATTCGGATGAGGGAGAAGCCATAAGTGAATTTTTCAGGTAACTAAAGATTACCTCTTAAAACCTTAACCATATGTAGGGATTTTATTTTCAAATTGCTCTCCTCATGTGTTTTTATATCCCCTAGCCTTCTAGAATAATTATTTAACTATAACTTGACCGTTTCTTAAATTTTCCTTGTCATGCAGATAAGCCTTCTTATTAAATGACTGATGCGTTGATGTCTTCTCTTAGTGTGAACCATCTTGTTTCACTTTGTTTACAACAGTCTAAAATTCACATTTCTAAACTGCTATCCTTATAAGGAAATGGAAGGAAAATCAGTGAGCCCATCTTTTTAATTCCATTATTAATGATGCCCAAAGTCAAGGAACTATTCTAAAGGAAGTGCTGTATCAGGTTCTTTTCCAATTCAATCCCAATTTGGGATAATGTTTATAGATACAGTCATAAAAATACCCTTCTTCAGACTCAGTAGACTAAATCAGTGCATTGTTATTACTATTTTTAATTATTTTTTAAGACATTGGAACCTGGATAGTTGAGTAATTAGTTGGAAATTAGACATACCCATCACATAACTAGGAGTTCAAATGGATGAAAAGGGGGGTTTGTAATAAAACTGACAAGTCCTGTGATATAAAGTGACCTCACAGGATGATCTATCTGATCCTAAATTCCTAGCTGGGCACTTCATGGTAGGGAGTCAAACAGGGACATGTAACTTTCAGTAAAAGCTTTATTTTTTCCTTAGGCAAGCCCTGTCCATTGTTCTTGTGCATTCAGGTTAATGCACCTTTGAAATGCCAACCTAATCCTCTTCATCAGACCCCTTAGATGTGTTACCACCCTCATGAGAGACATAATCTTATTAACTGTCCTGAAATCCAACCCCACCTTCATTTAATCTTCCTTACATTCCCTCCTTATTTCCAAATGCATAAAAGAGACTGCAAACTGTCATTTTGGGAGGCATATTTCTCAGCCGGTTGAGATCTTGCTTCTAGGTGTACCCTGTGTTTGGCTCAAAGGAACTCAAATCGACTTGTAAAAAGTATCTATAGGTTTGGACGTTCTTATGTTGACAGCCAGAAGACTGGAAATACAGGGTCATAAGTACATATATTTACTAGATGATACTCTATTTAGTTATAAAATTTGACTTCCCTATTAATTGCTAAAGGCTGCATTTTCCCCATTCATTCATGTATTTATTTGTTAAAAAATACTTATCAGGAACCTATTAAATCCCAAAGCATTCTGACCAGATGCAGATACAAGTTGAATAAGATAAAATAGCTGGTATTGTTGACTTTATAGTATTATGGTACAGACAGTTATTTATAAAGAGGTAAAGCACAATTAGATAATTGCTATCATAGGTGAAATCATAAGGTACTGCACAAGTGTTAGGTAGAGTCTAATTATAGTCAGTAACAACAGCAGTACCTACCACTTATTCACTAACTAGAGGCTCAATGCAGAAATTTGTGCACTGGGGTTGGCGGGGTTCCTCAGCCTGGCCTGAGCCCTCTGGCAGTCTGGGAGCCCTCAGAGGATGTCTGACTGACAGCTTAGGCCCACGCCCCATGGGTAGCGGGCCTAAGCTGGCAGTAAGACATCCTTAGCACTGCCGCTGAGACAGGAGAGGCTCCCACCACCACCCACTCTGCTTGCCAGCCATGAGCCTGGCTTCTGGCTGAGCAGTGCTCCCACAGGGGGAGCGCACTGACCACCAGAGGGCAGCTCCTGAGTTAAGTGTCTGCCCCCTGGTGGTCAGTGCGCACCATAGCAGCTGGCCATTCCACCATTTGGTCGATTTGCATATTAACCTTTTATTATATAGAATTCTGCTTCTGCCATGTGACAAAGAATAGTGTTATGAGCTTTACATGTGTCATTTTAATTTAATTTACAAAGCTTTATGAATTTGGTGTTATTAGTTGTCATTTCATATATTTGGATTCAGCCAGCTTAACTTTTCCTTCAAGTATCAACTTAAACATGATTTTTTCCAGGATTTTCTCATTTTGAAAATAGTTTAAGAAACTTGTGCCCTTTACTCCTGTAGTTCTCTGTACTATGCTATCACACTATAAGTATTTGTTTACTGTTTGTGTTTACCGAAAAAGAGAAAGTTTCATGAGGACAGAGACTTTATCTGCCTTATTTATTTTTATAATCTCAGGCATAGAACTCATCCATAAGTGAGTGAATATATAAACCAACTTTCTACAAGACCATAACAAGAAACAAAGTAAAGATTCAACCTAGATTTATTACTAAAACCTGTATTTTAAATCATTAGAATTTTCCATTCGTTAATGGGATAGAACATTTTTATTTGTTTAAACTAATTTTCATAAATTGAAAGTCTGCTAGTTTTTTAATAATTGGGCATTATCAATAACTTGTTAACAACAAATCAGATAAAATATTTGTTCCATGTCTTAAGTAATTTAGAAATAGTATTACCAAGGTTACTTTTTGTCAGTTTTCAAATATTAATAGGAAACAAAATTTTAATTTTATAACTATGATAGTAATTGCAGTAATAGACACAGATAACAAGATAAAAATTCAAATTACTTAAGAGTACACCTTTTGTATGACAGGAAAATAGAAATGAGCTCATATCTGCTCCTACTAGATGTTTTTCCCCTTCCTACTAGATATTAATGGTAAGATATTAACAGCAACATTAATTCAAATGTTAAAAAATACAATTATGTACAGTTAGCATTCATATTATAAGTGAATATGATAATAATTTACGGGTGGAAATTATAGTCACATTTTCACCCAAAATGGCATCTATTACTTCATATACTCATTTATTCAGGATATATCATGCATGTCTCATTCAAAATAGCCAATAATTATTGCTTAAGAGACTTTTAACTTGCCACATATTCTTCATGGTTAAACTAAAAGATATTCATATTCATAAAGCTTCTTAGTCAAATATTCATTATAATCTTTTAAAATATTAAAACAATAATTTTAAAGAAAAGTCACATTATGACATTTAAGTGGTTTTATACAGCTACTAGTATTTTAACCATATAAGAGTACCTTTGTTTAAATAAAGCTTCTAATGTTTTATAAATTTTGTGAAATTAATAAATTTGTTCTTGATGTAATTATCATTGCTTTTTTACTAATACACACTTGTGGTATATGTGTAGTGATGGTGTGGAGAGGTTGTTGAAAATAATTAAATTTGTTTTGTCTATACAGATACAGCTTTTCTATTCATATGTGTGTGTGTATTCAGACATTTAATACATGTTTATGTATACATACACATTTAATACATATTTCTAAATATATATTCTAGATATATAAAGCATTTCTAAATGTATATATATATATATATTTATTTATTTTTAGAATATAAATGTATAAAGGCTTATTATTTAACAGCTTTAAAAATGCTTATGTAAATCTTATAGTTGTGCTTTTTCAAGTTATTTTAGACATCTATGAATTCAGGTCTTCTATTCAACTTATATCTAAAGGTAGTATCTGGACAGTCAAAGAAAAAGCAATTGCAACGTATGGCCATGAGATCAAGTTTACAGGAAAATTCTAATTATTTTGTGCAATCAGATTATATCAACAGTATTTTTATTATATGTACTAGCATGCATACATATATATGTGTGTGTGTGCATATATATGTACACATATATACATATATATATGTGTGTGTATATATATATACTAGTATATATATTCTGTGATTCTGTGTCATATATCTATATATCAAACTATTATTTTGTCAAAATACTATCATCAAAGAGTTTTATAAATTGTGGCACATGTTCTTCACTGTCCATGAAAAATGTAGCTTACTCATGGCTATCTCTCACAGAAAAGGCAATACATACATAGCATAACATCAGAGAATTTGCCAGTCTCATAGCTGTTTCTAAGAGGTTTCTTATTTATAGGTTTTGTTTTATCAAATCAGGTGATTCTGTGATGCTAGCTACAGTGGAGTAATGGGATGGATGGAAGTAACTTGGCCCCAAATCTTTCTTAGCAGAAGCATAAGAGGAAAATCTTAATGAGGGGACTAACTTTGGCATTTTCTACTATATAACAACTTGCCAAATCAATAAAAATTTTTCTCAACAAGTTTGACTATCAACTGCCCCAAGCATATGTGGGAAATGGACAGTAGAATTAGGTAGCAGAGAAGAATGGAAACATCAATGAATAGAAGACATGACATGGTAGGAATGATGTGACAATAGAAGTCAACCCAGCAGAAGTTATCAGGGAGAAACAAAAGAGAATTGAGAGAAGTTAGTCAATAGCAAAGGACAAAAGAATGATAACGGTAACACTGAAGGAAGTCAGAAGCATGGCGCCCTAATGTGCTGGCTGTTGAGTATCAGACCCTGAGAACCACAGTGATATATTAAAGAGGATGACTGGTTTATAGTTCATCATGGGTTCTCTGCTGGATTTGCCTGCATGAGTTTGCAAGAGCCCATTGTGTTCATCTTTCTTGAGCTCTGAGGTCAGTAACTTGACTTGATAGTTTGAAACTGGCCTGTGTGGTGGAGCAATGACACCAAAATAAATTGGCAAATGCGATAAATCAGTTTGGTGGTGGTGGTGGTGGTGTGTGTGTTTTAATTTTAAAGAGCTTATTATCATTTTCCAGCACACCACTGATTCTTACTATTTTGCTTTTGAAACTTGTTCTTTTCCTCCTTAATTCCCTTTTATTTATAACATAAACTTATATTTACTGAAGTGGCTTGAGTTTTTCCTATTCTCCAACATCCTGAGAAAACGATGCAATTTTCTCATTATCATTCCTATTCAGTGAGATTTATTGGATGTTTATTATTGATTGGGCACTGTATACAATGCATTAAGTACAACTGATTCTGAGATAAATAAGACATCATACTTACCATCAGATCAATTATAGAACAATGAGAAATGGATAAGCAATTATTCCTTTGCCCTGTCATAGGTAATATAATTGAGCTTATTTTGAGGGGTGCAGAAGACAAGCACAAAAGAAAGATACTGTCCACTAACTGGCAGGCAGTGTTGGTGTCTGGAAATATTGCTAAGAGAATTTGAATATGGATCTTTTACTTTAAGGACGACTAAGCTTTGGTCAGACAGATGGT
Source organism: Myotis yumanensis (assembly GCF_028538775.1). NCBI lineage: Eukaryota > Metazoa > Chordata > Mammalia > Chiroptera > Vespertilionidae > Myotis > Myotis yumanensis. The sequence goes on from NW_027223752.1 coordinate 179,721,588, forward strand.
TTGGGAAGAGGCACATGTTGTTCCAATAGAGGAGACAAAGGATTTAATAGAAAAGGGACAGAAGGGAGTATGTGAAATGGTACCACCATAAGAAATCATGACAAGTTGGGGGAAATGCAGATACAATGGTCTGAAATATCATTAAGATTTCTTTCCCTCCAGTTGTCCTTTTTAACCATCACCAGGAGACCTGAAATTCTCTCAATTTGCATTCTTAGTTTGAAGTGTTTTTGTATTGTTTTCATATTTAACACACTGATTTTATTTATTTATTTATTTATTTATTTATTTATTTATGTTTATCAGAATAATTTTTCAATTTTTCTTATTTTTCAATTATAGTTGACACCCAATATGTGGGGCAAAAGTAGATTACACTTGTGAAAAGCAGAGTTTCTTCTTGTATTATTATTTATTATTGTATTATTTTTCATAGGAACAACTGTAAACCTACTTTTGCCCTACCCTGTATATTAATTTCAGGTATATAACTTAGTAACTAGACATTTATATAACTTAGAAAGTGATCACATAGTTATCACAATATTATTGACTATATTCCATATGTTGTACCTTACATACTCTTGATTTTTTTAAATTCCTTTATTGATTAAGTTATTACATATGTGTCCTTATCCCCATATTACCTCCCATCCCCCCAACTCATGCCCTCACCCCCCTGTTGTCTGTGTCCATTGGTTAGGCCTATATGCTTGCATATAAGTCCTTTGATTTTAATCTCTTAGCAAACAAGATCTACATCTACATTTTAGCACCTTCACAGGAACTGGTACAACAATAAATCTTATAAAGGGATTTTTTTAATAAGAAGGGGAAAAAGGTTATCCTCAAATTACTTAAAGATTTTTTAAATATATTTTATTGATTTTTTTACAGAGAGGAAGGGAGAGAGATAGAGAGTTAGAAACATCGATGAGAGACAAACATTGATCAGCTGCCTCCTGCACACTCCCTACTGGGGATGTGCCTGCAACCAAGGTACATGCCCTTGACCAGAATTGAACTTGGGACCCTTGAGTCCTCAGGCCGATGCTCTATCCACTGAGCCAAACTGGTTAGTGCTTACTTAAAGTTTTAATCTTGGTTTAAATGAGTCTTTATAAATTTATTTTTAGTTTAAATAATATATTCATATAAGTGAAAAAATATGCATGTGTCCTCTGTTACTTATTTCATCCTTTTAACCTAATGTTCTGCTATATTTTCAAGAAGTACTTAGTAAAACTTAAGAATTAGTTTTGTTCAATAATTACTTAATAAAAATGTAAAATATGCAAAGCACGTTGCTAGGTATTTCGGAGGATAAAAATAGATATATGTATATAATAACTGGTTCTTGTCCCCTAGCAATTCAAAATTTGACCTGAGAACTGAGAACATAATTTTAACCTTTTCAAATTCTCTTAAGAAACCTTTGGTACATGACATAAAGCTGTCAGTATTTATTAGACATATTACATAATGTCATAAAACAAATCTACTTAAGTTGCTCAGAAACTTAATACTAAAAGAGACCATACTAATTAACTTCAATTTAAAAACTTAATTACTTTGATGCATGTTATTCTTTAAGAATCATCCCTAAACAATGTTGAAAATTTGTTTGTATTTCTGTGTATAGGAGTTGAATATAGAGACAAATATTAGTTAATGAAATCACTGCAAAGTTCTACAAATCATTGTGATGGTATTTGGCATTTGGACAGAAAGTAAATAATTTCATATTAATATTTTCTTATATATTTTAAAAGCTTGATTTTTAGGTAAGATAAAAACATTCTCAGTGAAATGGGAAATATATTTTAAAAATATAAGTTCCACACAGCATGTAATTTAGCCAAAGAAGAAAGTATTGTTGGATTTTTTTCCCAGTGTTTACCTTCATTAAGGGAACTGGTAGCCCTTTGTTCATAAATCACTTTAGGAGATTCAAAATTTTGTTTATTTCATTTAGGACAAATCCCAGTCAACAGTGTTTGCATTGCTGATAGTTCTTTAAATTCTGTTGCAACTTCAGTTGGATTTTCTTTCTAATTTAACTAGGCAATTTGGCCATTTATGTAAGAATACAGTACTAAACAGAATGTGTTCATTTTTCTTGTTTTTAAAATATCTGCAGAAGTGCTGACAACACAAGAGACAAGGCTTCTCCAGCTTTTTAGCATCTGCCACATAAGGTGCTAATGAAATCAAGCCAATAGGTTTGCCACTTTAATCCAAATTTAACAAGTATTTAGTGACTAACTATTATGTAAAATACAGTGCTGGATGGGATGGTAAATGACAGAGAGAGCACAATAGTGAAATACAAAGAGGTGGAGTGTATGATAAGAAATGGAAAAATAAACACGCAATAATTACAGCAACTAGGATAAGTTATATAAGAAATTCAGATATGTATTTCAAATTGACTGTTACTTGTTTATAGAAATCATGATAATACGGTCTTCTGTGATACTGAATTATCTAATCAATATATCATTTGAGTGGTCGTAAGAGATGCTGTTATCTACTCCCTATCTTCATCCAATTAATGCAGGTGACATTGAATTAGACAGACAATTGTGTATAGGTCAAAGTACAATCTATAGTATAGGATGGTAGTTTAAAGCCTGGGTTTTGAAATCAGTTTTGATTTGCCAATTATTAAAGGTATATTGGAAATATTAAAGACACTAGTCTCAGTTTTTCTTATGGAAAATGGGATTAAAAACACTTAGCCAAAGTAATGGAGTTTTTCCTGAGAAAAATATAAGTAAAACACCTTAAAAATCTGTCTAATCCATAGAAATTAAAGTTATACTATAGTTACTTTTTATATAAATCATGGGTTTAATGAGTTTCTGTGGTTTAGCAGGAGCACATTCTACACAGATAACTGAGCAAACATTTGGAATATGGTCCATATTAGAATATTGAATGTTCTTATAATTTTTAATGTTGTCTAAAAACAAATTTTGTCTTATACTTTTAAAATAAAAAAATCCTGGGTATCTTTCTCTTATTATTAAATGCTAAAATATAAACATAAACATAAAATAATGCTTTATTATTCAGAAAGAGGCACACTTAGCTCAGAATGAATTCTATGATAATAAAAAACAGAAACCTTAACTTAAAAAACAGATTACTCACCTGGCTGGCTTGGCTCAGCAGTTGAGCTTCAACCTATGGACCAGGAGGTCATGGTTCAATTCCTGGTCAGGGCACATGCCCAGGTTGAAGGCTCAGTTCCCAGTATGGGATGTGCAGAAGGCAGCCAATCAATGATTCTCTCTCATCATTAATGTTTCTGTCTCTCTCTCCCTCTCCATTCCTCTCTAAAGTTAACAAAAAATATATATTAAAAAAACACACAGATTACTCAAATTGAATCCTATATAATAAAAGCCTAATATGCTAAGTGTCCGGTCATCCAGTCATCAGTTCAACTAATCAAGGCGTAATATGCTAATGATATGCTAAGTCCACTCAACTGCTCGCTATGATGTGCACTGACCACCAGGGGAAGTCACTCCAACCAGTATGTTAGCTTGCTGCTGGGGTCCAGCCGATTGGGACTGAGCGAGACAAGCCAGACACACCCTGGAGCCCTCTCGCAGTCCCTCCTCTGCTGGCCAACCTCCTGCATCCCTCCCTGACCCTGATCATGCACCAGTGGGGTCCCTCGGCCTGGCCTGTGCTCTCTTGCAATTCAGGACCCCTCGGGGGATATCAGAGAGCTGGTTTTGTCCTGAAGGTGCAATGACTGGTCGCTATGACATGCACTCACCACCAGGGGACAGACACTCAATGCAGGAGCTGCCACCTGGTGCTCAGTGGACTCCCACAGGAGGAGTGCCACTCAGCCAGAAGCTGGGCTCACGGCTGGTGAGCACAGAGGCAGTGGTGAGAGCCTCTCCCACCTCCGCGGTAGCATTAAGGATGTCCTACTGACAGCTTAGGCCCACTCTCTCCGGGGAATGGGCCTAAGTTGTCAGTTGGACATCCCTAGAAGGCTTCTGGACTGCAAGAGGGCTCAGGCTGGGCTGAAGGACCCTCCCCCTGGAGTGCACGAATTTCGTGCACTGGGCCTCTTAATATATTACTTAAATATGTTAACAATCACAAAAAATTGAAAATACAATCTCATTACTCCATAATCCAATAAGAAAATTTCAAATACTTTAGCATCTATTTAATATATTGACTGCCATTAATTTTTGAAAATCTATCTATATAAATGCCTAAGCAACCATCGCAACCAAACGGACAACCGAATAGGCTGCATGGGGCGACCAGGCTGGCAGGGGGGTTCAAATGACCCAGTGAGGGGTGACCAAACGACCAAGCAGCAGGTTGCATGGGGTGACCAGGCCAGGAGGGGGGTTTAGTGAGGGGCAACAAAACGACTGACAGCAGTCTGCATGGGGTGGCCTGGCTGGCAAGGGGGGCAGTTGGGAGCAACCAGGTCAGCAGGCAGAGGCAGTTAGGTGTGATCAGGCTGGCAGGGGGGCAATTAGGGGCAATCAGGCAGGCAGGCAGGTGAGCGGTTAGGAGCCAGCGGTCCAGGATTGTGAGAGGAATGTCTGACTGCCGGTTTAGGCCTGATCCCTTCGGATATCCCCCGAGGGGTCTCAGATTGGAGAGGGTACAGGCTGGGTTGAGGGGATCCTCCCCCGTGCACAAATTTCATGCACCAGGCCTCTAGTATATAGAAGCTTGGTGCACAAAAATTTGTGCACCGGCGGGGGGGCGGTCCCTCAGCCCAACCTGTGCCCTCTCACAGTCTGGGACCCCTTGGGAGATAACCACCTGCTGCCTTAGGCCCGCTCCCCTGGTGGCAGATGGCAGGCCCAATCCCGCGGTGTCTGCCCCGTCTCCCCTGGTCGCAGATGGCAGGCCCAGAACCCACGCTGGATTGGGTGGCCACTTGGATCGTGCTGCCACCTGCCCCACCCACCCTGCCCCGTAAACAGCGGGCCTGGATCCCGCGCTGGGGCAGGCAGCGGCTGGGGATCGCGCTGCCGCCAACCCCAAGCAGGGCGGCGTAGCGGGATCTGCCTGCAGTATGCAAATTAGCCGCCATCTTTGTTGGTGGTTAATTTGCATATCACGCTGATTAGCCAATGGGAGGCATAGTGAGGGTATGGTCAATTACCATGTTTGTCTATTATTAGATAGGATATATATCTAATATATATATTAGAGACCCGTTGCATGAAGAGATTCGTGTAATAGGCCTTCCCTTCCCTTGGCTGCCGGCACTGGTTTTCCTTTGGCACCTGGGACCCAGGCCTTCACTTCAGCCACAGCAGAGAAGCCAAGCTTCTTCAGCCTTCAGTCTTCGCTCCACGCCTGTGTATGCAAATTAACCGCTATCTTTGTTGGGTTAATTTGCATACTCATCCAATTGGCTGGTGGGTGTAGCGGAGTGACACCAATTTGCATGTTTCTCTTTTATTAGTATATATATGAAATGGAATATTTTTCAGCCATTAAGAAGGAATTAAATCTTGACACTTGAAACAGCATAAATCAACCATGAGGACCATCAGGGGATGGGAGAAATAGGTGGAGGAGATCAAAAGTTAATTTTTTTAAATATTGTAATCAATTTCAAAATGAAAAATGAAAATTGGAGGATGTCTAGATAAATATTATCTTCATAATCTTGTTTCACAATCCTCCTACAACCTTATTCTCCTTTATTATAAACTAGAGGCCTGGTGCACAAAATCTGTACACTGGGGAGGGTTCCTTCAGCCGAGCCTGCCCCCTCTCACAGTCTGGGAGCCCTCAGGGGATATCCTAATGATGACTCAGGCCTGCTCCCCTCTGTAGGAGGCGACCGGGATGATCAGGGGAAGGCGCCACCCCCATCACCCTACTGTTGCTGCCACTGCTGGCCACCACAGCCATCAAGGTGTTTTCATCAACACAGACTCCAGTCCCTTCACCATGAAAAAATGACAACTTTCTTTAGGCATTTTCAAGATGTCTCTTTCATAGGATATGACATTTCTTTCTTTCTTTCTCCCTCCCTCCCTCCCTCCCTCCCTCTCTCCCTCTCTCTCTTTCTCTCTTTCTCTCTTTCTCACTTTCTCCCTTTCTTTCTCCCTTTCTTTCTTTCTTTCTTTCTTTCTTTCTGTCTTTCTTTCTTTCTTTCTTTCTTTCTTTCTTTCTTTCTTTCTTCTCAACTGAGGATATTTTTCCATTGATTTTTAGAGAGCATGCAAGAGAGAGGGAAAGACAGAGAGAAACATCAATGTGAGAGGGACACTTTGATTGGTTGTCTCCTGCATGAGCCCTGACCTGGGCCCTGGCCAGGGAGGAGCCTGCAACCTAGGTACATGCCCTTGATCAGAATCGAACCTTGACCTTGCAGTCCACAGGCTGAGGCTCTATCCACTAAGCCAACTGGCTAGAGCAGGATATGACATTTCTTAGTCCCTCCAGCAGCAGACCTTTGTTTTTTCCTCCAGGAGTAAGGTAGAAAAACCCTAGATTGCCTTCTTGGATTCTTATTACCCAAGTTACCAAGAACACTGTGAGTGGCATACAGGAGGCTTAGCCAATGAGCTGTAAGAAAAGGTGTTTCCTCTGCAGCTCACACACAGAGGGAGGACTGTTGGCACGCTGTCTCCCAGCGGGGGCGGGCCCCCCTGTGTGTTGTGTCTCTGTTCTGGGCCCGCCCCCAGGCCCAGTGGCCACTGTGCCATGGCCATTGGAGCTGGGCGCAGGCCCCCCTGCATGTGCAGCCTCCTCCTGAGCCGGTTGTGACTGTTACAGAGTCCTGCTAATTTGCATATTATCTCTCTCTCTCTCTCTCTCTCTCTATATATATATATATATATATATATCCCAAACCAACCACCCATGGCTAATTCTCAAATTCTCATCCTTTCTCTCAATAAAAATAAAAATAAAAAATGAACAAAAACCTCCAATAACATATTAAACCCTGAAAACCCATATATCCATCCCTTTTCCCTCTCTTGCTCTCAGTTTGGCACCACAGCCTATCACTTATAGACAGGAATCTCTCCTGCATTTGCCTCTATATATCCAAGCATGGTTTTCTGACTTTCCAAGAAATTCTGTATATAACCAAATACCCCACACTAAAATTCTGTTTGTTTAAACTAGGGAAAATAAATTATATTCTCTGCATCTATGAAAACTGTCCAATATTACAGGTGGCTTTCATTCCAGGATTGTAAAGGTGGCTCAAAATCATTACATCTATCACTAAGAAAATACATAACCTTAGTAGCATTATTATAGCAATAGATGCCAAACTGAAAGAATGGAGGGTTAATTTCTTATATCTTTTCTCTTTTATTCCCCTTCCCTTTCACCTCTAGTTTTCTCTCCTCTTATCTTGATCTTTACCTTTGTTTCATTTTGCATCCCTCTTTAGTTATATAAAAGTAATGAATAGTTAGAATCATGCTTAAAATAAAAAATACTGTAGACTTCCTGAAGTACAGTAGTTAAGTCTTTAGAATTTTAAAAATCTGAGTTGAAATTCCAGATGAGCCATTTACCAGCACTGTGACCTCTAGTCAGGTTCTTAATTGTTTTAGCTTTAATTTCCTAATTTGTAAAATGAGACAATAATTGTGTGTATTGAGGATTGATACTCTAAAGAAGCAGGCAGCTTTGTGAATTTTCAATTTGTAAAAATCAGTCTGTATCTAAAACTTCCAGCATTTGGCTTTGGGAATCTCAGGAAAAGATAATATTTATATACAGAAAACAGGCATTTGCCTGGAAATGACCTTGTGTCTGAGACACTGTTTATCAAATAAATATCAGCTGAAGCAGACACCAAATTTTCAGAACGCAAGATAAGATCATGACAAACAAGGGCTATTAAATACTAAATTTCCTAGCACCAAGTTATTCTCATAACAAATAATTTTTACCTTACCATTGGCCCTGCTATGCTTAGAGTTGTAGGGAAAAAATAGAATAAGCTACAGAAAATTTGTTCGGCTTCCACTATTGCCCATATCCACTCTGAGGGGCTGACTGCTCACTAAAGCTTAATCCAAAGATTCCTTGTGAATGGGATTTTAGCAAAGCCAATTTGAGAAAGACCGTGTGATCAATTTGATCAATTGCTACTCTTGTGTTTATGCAAATAATCAAGCCATATCAAAATTGGACTTAATACAGTCTCTTTGAACATGAGGGTGATCTTAGGGGGAAAAAAATAAAGTGTGTTTCAATGAAAATCACCATACCAATTGTGGGTATTGAACTCCAGTGCAATTAACTGATTTCAAAATTTTGTTTTAAGACTGTATCTGTGTATGCCATACAGACCTCAGCACCTAAAAACACCAGAAATGTTCTAACTGCAGACAATCTGTGGTATTGTCACTGCTTGCTTTCATTCCAGCAGCAGACTTGCATATGGAAATCTTCACAATTGGTTTATGATTTGCTGTGTGCATTAACCTTTGTGTTTTCCTGCTTCTGTTTTCATAAAATGTATGCCTATATTCTTATTTACATGATCGATTGCTCACACAATATAGGCCTCACTGTAGAAGCCATTTGCATCACCTTCTTCTGAAATGAGACTCAACGGTTTGGACTTATGGTTGAGACAATGAAACATGGACAGTCTATCAGCTTCACTGGAAACTGCTTTCCCTTTTCTGGCCTAAGAGTTCAGACAGAAAAGTTCCACAATTTCTCATGGGGAAAATCTTAGAATATCTCCTTTCGCTTAATTTAGATTTAGTGGGAAAAGGGGCTTCAGATAGGTAGGATACACCTGCCTCCAGGAAAGCCACTCCTCCCTTTGGAGACACTGTAAGTTTATCTTTCCCTTTATCTCATGGGTTTTTACCTCTCACCAGGCCTTTAGTTGTTACAAGTCTCCTCACCTTTGAATTATGCCTTTTAACCTTCCTGTCAAGTTTGTCATTTCTAAAATACAACAAGGATGCCAGCTTGTCCAATGCATCATACTCCTGGACTTCACCCAGGTCACCTCCCAGGGACACCAGACTGATCTAGCCTTTGCTGGTTTTGAAGATGGAAGGAAGTAATGCTGGAAACCTCTGAATGCTAAAGAAAACACATAGTTAATTGGCTTATCCCCTAGCAAGCATGCGGCCTGCTGGCCGTGAGTTTGACATGCTTGTGAGTCTTCAGAAATAAAAACAAAACTTAGCTCTGCCAACACTTTAGTCCAGAGAAACTCATCTGTCACAATTATAAGATACTAATATGTGAATTGTTTTAAGCCATCAAGTTAGTGGCAATTTGTTACAGCAGCAATATGAAATGAATACACTAACTGCAACTTTTTAAGATATAACAATTCGATAAACATGAAAGTATGAATCTTTTACTATGTATTCATATTATTTTAATATTAATATAGGCTTTTTTTCCTATTGGGGCAAGTACAGATGTAGACAATCAATAATATTAGCTGCAAAATAACAATTATTCAGATTTCAAATACTTTGTCCTTGATTAGTACCATTTGATAACCTAGGAATTGAAAATTTTCAAATAAGGTGCAGAACTCATTCTGTGGAAATGGAGCTCAAGAAGAATTATAAGCCAAGATCTGGAAATAGGCCAAATGCCCATCAGTAGATGAGTGGAAAAGAAAGCTGTGGTACATTTATACAATGGAATACTATCCAGCTCTAATCAAGAAGGTACTCTTGCCCTTTGCGACAGCATGGATGGACCTGGAGAATATTATGCGAAGCTAAATAAGCCACACAGAAAAAGACAAATACCTTATGACCTTACTAATGTGAAATCTAATGCACAAAATAAACTGACGGGGGGAAATAAAGAAAATAATTATACAATTTTCTACATTTTGCATCTTATTATTTGCTTAACTTGCTATGGTCTGAATATTTTTGTCCCCACAAACTTCATATGTTGACATCCTAGCACACTAAGGTGACAGAATTAGGAGATGGGGCCTTTTGGGTGTGATTAGGTCATGAGGCCAGAACCCTCATGAATATGGTTAGTGCCTTTATAAAAGAGGACCCAGAATATTCCCTGACCCCTACTACCATATTAGGTTACAGTGAAAAAACAAACAAACAAACAAAAATGGCTTTTTAGGAAGTGGGCCCTCACCAGAAGCTGAATCTGACAATGTATTGATCTTGGACTTTCCAGCCTCCAGAACAGTGAAAAATAAACTCCTATCCTATCCTTTATAATCGAAACCTAATATGCTAAGTGTCCAATTGTCCATTCAACCAGTCAAAGGGTTGCTAATGATATGCTAAGACTACTCAACCGCTCACTATGATGTGCACTGACCTCCAGGGCACAGACAGTCGACTGGTCAACCTGTTGCTATGACGTGCACTGATCACCAGGGGGCAGATGCTCTGACTGGTAGGTTAGCTTGCTGCTGGGGTCCGGCCGATCGGGACTGAGTGAGACAAGCCAAGCACGCCTTGGAGTCCTCCTGCAGTCCCTCCTTGGCTGGCCAATCTCCCGCATCCCTCCCGGGCCCCGACTGTGCACTGGTGCACGAATTTATGCACTGGGCCTCTAGTTGTTTATAAGCTTCCTAGTTTATGGTATTTTGCCACAGCAGCCAAAAGAGAGTAAGATACAACTCTTGCTTGCTTGTTGTACCTCCTGCCTGTGGAAGGTAGTCCTAGCAAATAATATCCTCCACACCAAACAACTTCTTACTTATCAAGACTGAATATTTATAATTTCTAGATCCTTATGACCTAGCCTGGGGCTTGGGCTCTTCTTTCTCAGCTCAGATCTCATGAGACTTCCCTTTCTTCAAACCTGTCTTTGTACTTTTGAAATGATTTTCACTTTTCCAGGCCAAGTTCACATACAACCAGCATTATAATTGTCTGTAGCTTCTTATAGTCAGAATAAAATATTTATGCCCTAGTACCTTCATATAGGTTTTATACATAGTAGGACCTCAATAAATGTTTGTTCATTTTCTGAATGACTCACCACATTCAAGAAAGTAACAGAAATAGTAAGAAACGATAACAGCAGAACTAATATCACCAAATGACTAAATCCCATAGGAAACAGCTATGTTAACAAGAAGATAGACCACTGTCGGCATTATTCCTGTAGGCATTAGTATTAGAAACTGTGACCAGATTCTCTTTAATGTGGTGTAGCAATTGGCATGGCTCCATTTTTCTACTGGCTCTGTTGCCAAAGGTTCTATTCCCTGGCAAAAACACTTAAGGGAGAAAAGTGAGCTTAATTCCTCTACCCTTAATTATGTTGGACAATTCTGCTCAACGTTTAAAAATTTTTCAGACTCAAATACTGCTGCCAAAGTCTTTTTTGTTAAACATTTATTCTTAAGAAATACACGCAATAAAATTCTAATGGAACAGGTTTAGCCAACATCTCCAGTGCTTATCACATCTCCTGACATAAGGGTTTCTCATCAGATTTACTAGGTAAGAGCGGTTACCTGAGAAAAGTTCTTGTCTAGGTATAGACATAGCTGACTACTGATAATATCATGCAAAAACATGATTTGCATGGCTGAGACTCTGACATCAACAGTTACTCAGAATATTAAAATTACCTCTAGCTTCAAAATTATTGTTATTAGGCTGTTGATTATATTCTGATATATCCATCTGGCAATTGCTTACCTCCAGTGCTCTGTGTAATGGATCTGCCACTATCTAAGATGATAAAAGTAAATTTCTGCAAAACTGCATTGCACCTTTCATTATCTCATTTGGAATGCATTTTAAAGTGATGCTCCTATTGCCCTACACAACTAAGAATATCTTTACTATAGGCAACAGTAAGTAGAATTTTCCAATTTTTCATAATAATTAGCCAACTTTTAATTGGTATCATCAATATGCCAATTTTGCACAGCAGGATTACTATAAATAACAGAATCTCAACCCAGCTATTTATATGTAATATGGAAACTTCAGGTATAAAATGTTAAAGGTTTGCTGCAAAAAATTTAGAACAGAATATTTGCTTATTTTACTAATTTTATTGTATCTGTAACCATGGCCATTTTATACCTCCATATTATATAATTAAAACAATGGATGCCCAATGTCTTAGTAAAACATTTTACACCTAATCTTTAAATTTATGTTAAAATTTATTAGATTATAAAATTTATCAAGGATCATATAACCATTTGTAAATTTTATTTGATGTATGGTAGAATTAACTGCACTTAATTGTAATATATATATATATATATAATTTATTGGGGTGACATTGGTAAATAAAATTATATAGATTTTAAGTGTACAATTCTATAATACATCATCTGTATATTGTATTGTGTGTTCATCCCCCAAAGTAAAGTCTCCTTCCATCACCATTTATCCTCCTTTATCCTCTCCTGCCTCCCACCAAAACCCCTTTCCTTTGGCAATCGTCATACTATTGTCTGTCTGAGTTTTTGCTGTTGTTTCTTTTGCTTAATCCCTTCACCTATTTCACCAGTCTCCCAACACCCCTTCCCTCTGACAGCAGTCAGTCTGTTCTTCGCATTATGAATCTGTTTCTATTTTGTTTGTTTATTTTCTTCATTAGATTCCATGCACATTATAATTTAAAGTTTCAAGTGCATATTGATATGAATTCTAAAATGAATTTGTAATTTAAATAGACAATTCCAAGACAGAACAGATGGAAGTCATTATCAGATAAACTAAATTCATGCTGAGTCCACTTTTGACAAGTTCTCATATTCATGGTCATTCTCAAATGAGCATGTTAATAATGAATCCTAATCTTTAGACTTTATCTTGATTGCTAACATCTTATTTAAAAATATATATTGCAGTATATTTCACACTTACTGGTAAACTCTAAAGTAATGCTAGAGATTATACTAAAAACCAAAATATGAATGTACTAGTATATGGCCTAGAGAGTATATGAAATGGTAATGCAGAGATAAGAAATAAACACTATGCTAAATATGAGATAAGTTGTCTAAATTATCATTGAGAATGATGTGTTATCTCAAATGTAGTGTTAATCCCAAGCCGATTCCAATATCTGATGTCAGCATTAGATGTTAAAAGAGATCTTGTTAACATTCATGCGCACAGTAATCTCATATCAAGGTTTTCTAGACACATGGGGCAAGCATGTGTTGAGGAACAGGGCACCAGCCAACTACACATCTTGACCTCACTGTTTTCAAATAAAATTGCCCTGACACCTTGTTGCCAGATGAAACAAATGTTTCAGTGATGACACTCCACTTGATGTGGGTCCCTAAACCAAGGTTGAGGTCATAAAGACTCAGTTTCTGTAAAATCCTGTGTGTGTGTGTGTGTGTGTGTGTGTGTGTGTGTGTGTGTGTTTTCAAGGAACACATAAAGTTGTTTTATTTCCCAAATTTTCAAGGCTTTTGTTGGCTTTAGGATTTGGATAGCAGTACTTCCACATCCTGTCTTTTATGTACAAATGTATCCAGAATTATATTCCTATGGTCTACACCTGAATTTTATCCTCCCCTGTTCTCTATCTGTTTTCTAAATTCAAGATTTTCCTACAAAAGCCCCACTTTTGTCAATTATGAAATACAATCCATATCTATGCATCTTGTTTTCTAGGGCTCTGTTAAACTCAGTGATATATAAAGTGGATCTCTGAATTCAATTTTCTTTGTTGTAACAGTTGCTTGGTAAATCTTGTCCACAAAAATATACCCAAGGGACCCTTTAATTAGAATAAGCAAAAAGAGTATAACTCAATACTCTGAAAGCACATTAAAATAAGGCTTTTCACAAAGAAAGTTTTATATTAATATCATTTGGAGAACTCAAAAAGTTAAGTTCTCCTAAGGCATCAACCTATGCAAAGATTTAAAAAAAAGAAAAGAACTCATCAGATTTAAATTTAAGAAAGAAAATGAATGGGTGAGCTGGCAATGGTGTGGGAAGGTGTATGCCATTACATTTAGTATGTATTAATGTTGACAAGTTCTATATCTTGTACAGGCATTCCTAAAATCATTTGGACAGTGTGTGAGAATAACTTGGACAGCAATATGAAGCTAGTAGGCAACATAAAAATATTTGCTTTTTTTTCATTAAAATCCTTCTCCCTGAGGTCTGAGAGATATTGCATGTATTTAACCCAAATTAAACAAAATTGGTTTTGGCTTTAATTTATGTAAAATAATTTTATTTGTTTTATCAGTAAATAAAATTATTTTTCTTCCTATGTGAGCATTCATCATACATCAGTAACACTGCAAAAATCAAATAATAGATATAATGTTCATTCAAAATTTATCTTGACAGACCAAAAAAAAGTTAGCATAAAATAACACTGTACAAACATAATACAGAAAGAATTGTTTGGTAGTTATTTCAATTTAAATTTTACTCTCAGTGATATTCAAGAATTTGGTAAAATATTTTTAAAGCCATAATTCTTTTATATTATCAACCACAAGATTTTCAGGACTATAAGTTAATTCAAATATGGTGACATTTAATTAAACTTCCCAAATTTAATGAAAATTAAAATAACATTGGAAAATGTACTCACATGTGTATACTGGTTGATAAATATAAACATTTAAGGAAATCTCTTATTTCCTTATACATATTCTCACACCTGTCTGAGAATCCAATAGCACTAAAAACTGTTTTAATAAAGTAATATCATATGTCAATATGTTAGATAACAGATTGCTGCAAATCTTTGTCATTCCCCATCAAAATAAGCAGTTTATTTTACCTTCCCTTGAGTTAAGATGTGCCCTATGTGCAGAAATGAGATAACCTAGCAATCTGGAGTCTATCTTTTATGGGCTGAATTGCATCTCCCCAAAATTTATATGTGACCATATTTAAAGATAAGATCTGTAAGATGTAAGTTAAAATGAGGACATTTGGGTGGGCCCTGATTCAATATAACTGTTGTCCTTATAACAGGAGGAAGAAATACCAGGAATGTGGATGCACAGAGAAAAAGCCATCTAAGAACATAGAAGACTATCTGCAAGCAAAACAGAGTTTCACCGGAAACCAACACTTCCAGCACCTTGAATTTATACTCCTAGCCTTCAAAACTGAGAGAACATATATTCTAGTACAGGACTGCCCTAAGAAAATAACACAATATTGTTTAAGCCACCTCCTTGGTGACATTTCCTAATGGCAGTCCTAGCAAACTAACACTATCCTTAGAAAGGTCTGCTTACAAAGTTGGCTACTGGCTAGCTTCTGAGAACTGGACTGGTAAACAGTATCCCACTCTTATATCAAAGTTTTCATAAAGGTTAAGGGTGGATCACTTTGCTTAAAACCATCTGTACAAAAGACATTGCTTATGCTGAACATCTGATTTATTTTTAGGAGTCTGGAATTTCTGTATGCTCTAGGCTTAGGGTTTCTATATGACCAGTCCCCAATAAAATCTTTGAGTGTTGAATTTTTAATGGGCTTCACTGGGTAGAAACATCTCATACATTGCTGGAAGAAGGGTGTATGTGCTCTGTGTTGCTACAAGCTGAGTTCTGTGAGTCCTTCTAGCAAATCTCTGAACATAGGGCTGGTCTTGGGGACCACCAACATACCATATAACTGCTTAACCAACATAGAAGGATGTGGAGGGAGAGCTGTGTATTTCTGTGTCTAGTGTGTAATTGGTGTGGTGGCTTCCACTGCCTCTCCTCTTGGAACATTCATTCTGGGGGATGCCAGAAACCATGTAATGATCCTAGTTACTCTAAAACCACTACACTGTGAGAAAACTGAAGCTAGTCCAAAAGAGTTATCTTGGATGTACACCCCTCTTGATCCTTCAGGTAAGTACATTCTCAGTCTACATCTTACTGTAGCCATTTGTAAACCTTAAGTAAGAACTTTCCAGATATGCTCAGTCAACCTAAAGAATCATTTAAAAAAAATAAGAACTTATTGTGTTAGGCTGTCAAGCTTTAAAATGGTTTATTAGGCAACAATAGATAACTAAAACAATAATCTATCTTGAAGTCATCCAAAATACGTAATTGCTTAAACTATACATTTATAGATCCCTTAATACATTTTAATAAATTAAAATTTATTCTAATTAGGTCACACATTGATGTCATTTTGTATTTAAAATTATGATTATATCATAAACCAATCTCTTAAATATGTAATCATAGTGATTTTATATTCAAAATTCATGTTTTGCCCCCCTGCCACTTATTTCTCCCACTAACACTAAGAAGTCGTGTTTTACTCGGCTGGTGTTGCTTAGTGGAGGAGCGTCAACCTATGAACCAAGAGGTCACAGTTAGATTCCCAGTCAGGGCACAAGCCCAGGTTTTGGGCTCAATCCCTAGGAGGCAGCGTGTAGGAGGCAACTAATCAATGATTCTCTCTCATCATTTATGTTTCTATCTCTCCTTCTCCCTTTCTCTTTGAAATCAATAAAATTACAAAAAAAAAGAAGTCATGTTTCTGTCCCATATATAAATCCACATAAAATTATAAGTTAAATCTAGCTTTACCTGTGTGTTTTCAGTTATCTAGGAGAGAAACAGATTACCAGAAATTATTTTCTTTGTGTAACTGACATTATCTGACATCTCACATTGCCCTCTGACTCACTACTACTAAAACAATGAAAGTAAACCAACACAAAATAAGATTTAATTCATCTCTATATTATGGTATCTACTTATTTGCAACATCAGAGAGAAAACAAAAAATGTAAAAATAGGAAAATATGGACAATGTTAGAATTAAGAATAATCTTAGATATTCTTTTTAATATCGCACATACAATCCAATAATAAATTCCGTAGACTCACATTCAAAATGTGTACAACACCCTGCCAATGTTAACCTCTTGACTTTTACTGCCAGTTTAAGCCACCATCATCTCTTGTTATAGGATCCCTGACTTCCTTCTTCTACCATGTCCCCTTGTGCCTAAATCTGCACAGAAGTCAGAGTAATAGTTATAAAAGGTCTGATTATGCCATTTTTTCTCTCAAACCACTTGAATGGTTTCCTATCGCTTGTAAAGTTAGATCCCTAGTCCTTCCTTTGCCCCACAAGGCCCTTCCTGATCTGGTTTCTCTCTGACCTTATCTCTAATTACTTCCTGGCTCATTTACTCTGTTCCAGCCGCAATGGCAATCTTGACTATCCCCCAAAGGCCTAGTGTTCTCCTGCCTCATAGGTTTTGCACTTCTAGTTCTCAGGCCTCATTCCATACATAGAGATAGATGTGGCTTTCTCCTTTTCTTCATTAGGGTCTCTCCTAAAATATTTCCTAATCAGAGTGGCCATCTTTGACCATCCTCTCTGAAACAGCAGCATACTTCAGAGTTACTTTCTATCATCCAAATCCTGATTCATTTTTTATCATAAAATTTATTATCCCTACCTGACATGATGTGTATTTGTGTATTTGCTGTCTATATTTTTTTCACTAGAATCCAAATACCAAGAAAGCAGGCATTTGGTCTGTGCTGTTTACATTAAAGCACCAGTGTCTAGAACAGTGATGGCGAACCTTTTGAGCTCGGCGTGTCAGCATTTTGAAAAACCCTAACTTAACTCTGGTGCTGTGTCACATATATAATTTTTTTGATATTTGCAACCATAGTAAAACAAAGATTTCTATTTTTGATATTTATTTTCTATATTTAAATGCCATTTAACAAAGAAAAATCAACCAAAAAAATGAGTTCGCGTGTCACCTCTGACATGCGTGTCATAGGTTGGCCATCACTGGTCTAGAATATTATCAAGTGCATGGTAGGTATTCAATAAATTGGTTCATTAACAAATGAATGAATGAGTAAATAGCCTAGTCAAAAATAATGTTCAGCCTGGCCAATGTGGTTCAGTGGTTGAGCGTTGACCTATGAACCAGGAGGTCACCATTCACTTCCTAGTTTGGGCACATGCCTGGGTTGCTGGCTTGATCCTCAGTAGGAGGTGTTGCAGGAGGCAGCGATGGATGATGTTTCTCTCTCATCAATGTTTCTATCTCTCTATTCCTTTCCCTTCCTCTCTCTGAAAATAAAAATATATTCAAAAACAGAACAAAACAAAACAAAATGTCCAGAAATGCAAAATATATCCTTTGGGGTTCTTTCTGTGACACAGAAAAAAAAATGATTTTGAATAAATAAGAGAGACCATTGAATTCCTAGAAAACAGTAATAATAAACACTCACACAAAATGTCTAAATCCCTGCAGGATATACAATAGATGATGTGTGGATGTCATGCCACTATCTGACTCCTCTCTCCTGGATACTCCAAATGTTGTTAGACAAAATAAATGACACTACTTAGTAGACTGATGTTTTAACACACAAAGAGTGAAATATCAACATTGCTTTGTTCACAGTGTGGTTTTTCCCAGTATCTGATGTGATTGAACAATGTTCCTTTAGTGGAAGCTGCAATTAAGAGGTTACCAGTTTAACTTACAGGGGAAGGTTTGGGAAATTAAAGAAAAATATACTCTGGTATATTCCTGATAAAAGGAAATACTATTTGTCCCTATGGTTACAGAAACGATTATGTATTTCTTTTTCCCCAGTAATGATTTACTATACTTCCCAGTTTTCTCTTAAGGAAAATTTTTATATCTAGTTCTTCTCCCTCATAATTAATGAACATTTCAATCAATTATATTTTATAAGAGAAATCAGATATATGAGCTCATCTGAATACTTGAGGATATAAAATAAACAACATGGCTTCTAGGAGTGAACATTAAACACTTTTTTTTCACCAAAGCAAAGAGTTTATGTTTCAACTATACTTATGATCTCACATTTGCAAATAAAGTATGAGGGGTTGAGTGAAATATTTCTGTGTCATCTTATTTATAACATATAGAAACTTTTTGCCTTAAACGTTGCGATATTTCTTCCTAAAAATAATATTTAACACATATACTTCATACAATATACTATTCTAAGCATTTTCAACTCCTTAACTTGTTTAACTTTATAAGAACCCACTGAAGAAATGATTGCTGTTGCTCCCTTTCACAGATGCTGAAATCAAGACACAAAGGCTTAAGCCTTAAGCCTTAAGGTCACCCAGATAGAAAGTGGCTGGACTGGGATTTCTTTCCAGGCAGTCCCCTAACTCGGCTACATTGCTTAGAATGTTACCAACTCTCTTTTCTACTGTCCTAAAAATAAATATGTTATTAAAGTAGTAATAAGTGGCCCTTTTAGAAACTATAGGGAAAATATTATGATTCCAATAATTGATGATTGATGTATATATTTTCTGGATTTTTTCCTATATAATATTTGTTTCATACAACTGAGAGCAAACTGTGTGTGTTATTCCATGCTACTAAGTCCTGAGTTTAGGCTCTTTGGTCAAGTGGAGCCATCATTATCTCCGACCCCTCCCCTAACCCACCCCCGACCCCCGCTAACATTCCAACATTGCATGACAGAATAAGTTATCTGAGACTGTAACTTATTTCTCTATTTCCACCTTGTTTCTTGCTTAAACTGGTGACCCTGTGATTCTTAAAGTGATTTTTGTGTGAGGACAGAAGAATCTTCAGACACTTCAGACAATTCTTTTCCTCAATTCTATTTCTAAAAATACATTGAAAATATTTTTTCCAGACCCTGGCTAATTAAAGGAGAGAGGAATTATATCTGAGACATTTTGAAGAGAGTATTTTTCTAGTCTAAACTAAACAATGATTTCTGGGGATGAGGAAAAGGGGTCATGAGAACTTTGGATTGCACAAGGAGACCCAGGCATGAGTCCAGCGCCACCCCGTGGCAGCTTCTGGGAAGGTGGCTGGACCTCAGATAGGGTGGCTCCATTGAGTATTCCAAGTACTAGACACCCAAACTCACTAGACAGTCTAGGAACCCAAACATCACATAGAAGCAACTGTCAATGGCTGGGCCAAGGAAGGCATGAGTTATTTTGCTTATTTTTAGACTTTGAAGATTGGTGAATTGAGGGTATACTTCAGTGCCCCTGTGTACTTTTGAAGTAGAGACTAAAGAACATAGAGTTGCATTTGTTTTTATCTCTTTGAATTTACCAGAGTAAGGATAAAAGGTTAAGGGAGAAAAGTTCCTTTTTCTAACATATCTAATCAAAGAAAATATGTTTTTTTGGAGGAAGAAGGACAAAATGTAGCACCTATGCTTTGATGAAGTATAAATAAATTTTAAAATATGTGATGAATGTGGCAAGCAAAAAGAATATGGCCAAAAGAACATATATTATTACAGAGGGGCCAGGAACAATGAACCAGCTTTATCTTCAAGAGTGCTAGCTTAGGAATGGATTGAGACTGTTACTATACAAATACGTTAATAGGGTAATCCTACTAAAGAACAGTAGAATTCGGTAGCTCCAAAGCATCTTTGGTGTGGAACATCTGACTGAGCCTAACATAGGGAGAGAGGCCAGTGATCAGATCGTTGAGAGAAATCAGGGAGAATGGCAGAGAGAAAATGTAGAATATAGTAAAATGGGAATATAAAATTTAACAATGCCAACTGGGTTCATTGCTATTTTACAGAAAAACATAAAAAACTGTAATTAACAATTAAGCAGTGGGCTCTCTCACTTTTGTTGTTGTTGTTATTGCTGTTAATCTTCACCTGAGGATATTTTCCCATTGATATTTAGGGAGAGTGGAAGAGAGAGGGAAACACAGAGAGAAACATCGATGTGAAAGAAATACATCCATTGGTTGCCTCCTGCACTCACCCTGACCAGGGCCCAGGCCCGGGCCAGGGAGGAACATGCAATCGATGTACATGCCCTTGACTGAATTGAACCTGGGACCCTTTGGTCTGCAGGCAAACACTTTATCCACTGAGCCAAACTGCTAGCACTCTCTCACTTTTTTTCAAATCAAAGCCTTAGATGAATGATGGTGAACTTTCATCATTCTATTATGGTTATTTGACAAAACATTATTCCCACCCTTGCAAAATTAGTTTTCCCTTGGCCCTTTCATAATGATGTAGTGGCAAGACAGAGCAGCTGTGTATAGAGTGTATGTAATGCTGACTACTGTATTAAAAAAATAAAGGTTACATATTTGCGTTTTGTCTCCAAAAGTATGTCTATCGCAATAGCATGCACAGATTTATTTTGGAATCCTAGAAAATTCTCAGCACCAAGAGTCTGACTAGGAAATCTGTGAGTGTATTATTTACAGAAAATGTAGAGAATCATGCATTATACATCTTCTTCTCTGAAAAGATATAGTCAAAGTTTCCGTGGCCAGACATGAATACAGTAGGGAATGGTGATGACTGTGGTGAAATGACATTCATGTGCCCTGCCCTATTTATCTTTGGTCAGTCAGTTCTATCTGACAGAAAGGCACAAAGTTCCCTGCAATTGTTTAAGCCTGGATGAATATTTGTAGGAAACATCCTCATTTTTGAAAGACCAGCTAAGCAAAACAAAACACTACAGCAATAGGTTTTAAATGGTAAATGCAAGTTTAGGAAGAGATTACCTGCTCTGTGGAGAACACTAAGAAGGGAGTATGGGATTGGATTTTTCTCTCAGTGCAGATCTGTTTTTCTTTAAAAAAATTAAATTGAAGAATGAGATCCAATATTAATAGTGTAACCCTAGCCGGTTTGGCTTAGTGGATAGAACGTTGGCTTGTTGATTGAAAGGTCCTGGGTTTAATTCTGGTCAAAGGCACTTACCTTGGGTGCGGGGTCCTCCCCTGGCCAGGCCCTGGTCAGAGCGCATGCAGGAGGCAACCAATTGATGTGTATCTCTCATATCGAAGTTTCTCTCTGTCTTTCCCTCTCTATTCCACTCTCTCTAAAAGATCAATAGAAAAATATCCTCAGGTGAGGATTAAAAAAAAAATAAAAAGAGTTGAAAAATACTGCTATATTGTGGAAAGGAAGCATTTTGTCCCAAACAAGATCTAATTGTCTTGTTTAACCTACCTCTCTTGACTCCTTGAGAGCTTCTCCAGGATGCTACCCAGTTTTCTTCCACATTTAACTTAATAGGCCTTACTGTGGTACTATTGGTCTATTCTTAGCCAATTTTTCATCTAACATTCAAGTCAAGAATAAAGACAGAGATATTAGTGGGAAGATACTTATTAAGGTGTAAATGTGAATAAATAAATAACAAAAAATATATGTCATATTTGAGATTATATGGTTAAAATCAATTTAATTGGAATGTCATTCTAAAGCTGATAAAGAAAAGCATTCACTTTGATAAATATTTGAGTCAAAATAGGATATTTTCCTTCAATTGTTGCATGAGTACTTTCAAGATGGACCAGGAAAAAGAAAGGAATGCATTTCTTTAAGTAACTTAACTTCCAATAGGAAAGATAAAACCAATTCCCTCAATCAGTCATCAAAGAGGCTACATTAGTGCAGTTGCCTATGGAGTCGGATGCTGGGATCATATTCTAAGAAAAGGAAGCTAAGTGATTAAAGAATATTAATTTTATATTAACTTGAAAGGCCATGCACATTCATGCCATTTAGTCAAATATAATTTTAAACAAAGTTTTAGATGTAAATATATTATAATTTCAGGATTTTTCAAGATATGGTTATAAGAAAACTTCAATGTCTTTTATGTGTTAAACAGTTTTCAACACATTTTTTCAATTATAATGCATTTTAGTGCTAAGGTGTATCTCAAATGAGTTTTTACATATTTTGTGTCTACACAAGGATAAACAAATATTCTATTACTCATTCAAATAGTGACAATTTATAATATAAAAATAAGCAAATACAGGAATTTTATTTTGTAATTTCAAATTTTAAATAATTTTAGATACTAATGAGACATTTTTATATCTGATAAATTTTTTTGAAAAAATTATAAATAGTATTCCTTTCACAAAAGAAGTAACATAACAGATACTATAATATTATAAGCACTTGGCATTTTTAATTGTTGATACAATCCCTTACACACATTAACACAGGAATAATATTTATCTCTTAGAACCAATCAGAAACATTAACTAAAATGATTATATTTATATTAGATGTATATCATTTGATTTTAGACTATATCTCATCTTTTATTTACCTCTTAAAAAATACATCAATTTTTAAGGAAGGTAGGCATTAGCAATATATTAAAAAGAGAAAATGGCTTCTGATAATGCTTTGAAAATCCAATGAAAACCTTGTTAAATATGTTTCTTCTGTAAATTTTGTCCCATACATCATAAGATGAAAATATCAAGTAACACTAAGCTTTGAAATATTGTATTATTTTCTTTTTTTTTGTACGATAATAAGGAAATATTTCTCAATAAATAACATAATCAGAATACTATTCAGTATTTCGCAATTTTCTGATATAAATGGATTTTTAACAATTATTATTGTCTATCATTAAGCAAGAAAGCATGCATAATTAGAAAACTATGATACACAATGGAATTCATAGCCTTCTATTATTTTAAGTTAAACAATACAGTAAATATTCACGATATGTAAATCCATGCCAGTCACTACACTAGGTGTAAGCAGTATGAAGTTGAATAAGTCTTTATATAAAAAAGAAAAACTCCCAAAACAATAATTTTATGATAAATACAAAAATTATGAAAGTTATAATGTACCCCAAAATGTACATTTCCCTGTCTTTAAACCAAACAACACTGAACTATTACACGTAAGTGTATTACCCCATCTCTCCAAGTTTTTCTTTTTATCTCCTGCTATTAAGGAGTGCCTTTATTTATAATAATCCTAACGAAATCCAAATATCCCTGGCATAAATATAAAGTAGCTGAGCTACAAGCTTTGGCCTAAAGGAAAAATCTAATCTTAAATATCAAAACAAAAAGATGACTTCATATTTTTAATGTATAAAGCCTCCCAAACTGAAGAATTCTACTAATCATAATACTTAAATACTTATTTGCATATTTACTTAAATTATTTAAAATTATAATGTGGAGGAATGGTTCCATATTTCAATTCTTGAATTTGACTATTATTTTGTAAAGATTAGGTAATTAATTATGACCTACAGTCATCAATGAAAATTTAAACACTTGATGAGGGCTGACCATTCATTTTAAATTTATTGCTTAAATTAAAAAGGTTTGGAACCTCAATTCATGTAACATCAAACCATTACAATGAAAACACTGTCTATCACATGCCAAGAAAACATGTTCCAGAAAGTATTAATTTATATTCCAAACCTTTACTTTTACTTAGCAACTAGAATGACAACAAAATAAAACAAAAAAAGATTTTAACATTTCATATAAGATTATTACAGATTAAAGCAGTTCATTTTGCCACTTAAGAATTAAATATCTATTTTATTATATTTATGAACTATTTTTAAAAAATAATGTTTATTTGTTGGTTTGTTTGTTACCTTGAAAGGCAATGGCTCTTCAGTAAGAGGACTAACTGGAAGTGAAGTGGTGCTACTTGCTGGGCTCATATCCGCACTCTGCAGGAAAAACAAAGTGAATTGAAAAGACACTTTTTGTAGCCATTTTTATTATTGCTAATTTAGAATATAATCCTTGTTATTAAAATTAAAAAATAAAGTAAATATGGGTGTAGGAAAATAAAAAGTATCTACACTAATAAAAGAGAAACATGGTAATTAGCGTACGACTGCTACCCTTCCCATTGGCTAATCAGTGAGTATATGCAAATTAACTGTCAGCCAAGATGGCAGCCGGCAGCCAGGAAGCTGGAAGCGAACATGAGGCTTGCTTGCTGCAGTGACTGCGGACTCCAACGTTCCCCGCCTCACTTGCCAGCCTGTGAGCTGGCAGTTTGAAACATTCTAACAAATATAGGCCGGGATCTCAGAGCTGGAGTTATACATTGTTTCGATTATAGAACGCAAGCAAACCAGCAGAAGCCTCAGAGCTAGAGCCAGAGTTAAAGCTGGCCCAGAATAAAATTAAAAAAAGAGAAAAAAAAAAGGAGCAGTTGGGAGCTTCCGTCAACAACCACCAGCCTGAAAACAGCCCTCAGCCCCTCACCCAGACTGGCCAGACACCCCAGTGGGGACCCCCACCCTGAAGGGTGTGTGACCAGCTGCAAACAGCCATCATCCCCTCATCCAGGCTGGCCAGGCACCCCAGTGGGGACCCCCACCCTGATCCAGGACACCCTTCAGGGCAAACCAGCCGGCCCCCAGGCCTCTATCCTATATAGTAAACGGGTAATATGCCTCCCAGCACCGGGATCAGCGGAGCCGAGAGGCCTCCTGGCACCAGATCAGCGTGACAGGGGGCAGCGCCCAAACCCCCTGATTGCCCTGTGGCTCTGTGTGTGACAGGGTGCGGCGTCCCAATCCCCCGATCGACCCTGCTCTGTGACAGGGTGCGGCGCCCCAACACCCCCTGACCCCCACAGGCCCTGCTCTGTGTGTGACAGGGTAGAGCCATAACCTCCCCATCGGCCCTGCCCTGAGTGTGACAGTGGCGGCGCCCCAACCCCCTGATCGGCCCTGCTCTGTGGGTGATAGAGGGTGGCGCCCTAACCCCCTGATCTGCCCTACTCTGTGCGTGACAGGGGGGAGCTCCCCAACTCCCTGATGGGCCCTGCTCTGTGCATGACAGGGGGCAGCGCCCAACCCCCTGGTTGGCCCTGCTCTGTGCGTGACAGGGTATGGAGCCCCAACCCCCTGATGGGCCCTGCTCTGTGCATGACATGGGGCAGCGCCCAACCCCCTGGTTGGCCCTGCTCTGTGTGTGACAGGGTGTGGAGCCCCAACCCCCTGATGGGCCCTGCTCTGTGCATGACATGGGGCAGCGCCCCAACCCCGATTGGCCCTGCTCTGTGCGTGACAGGGGCAGTGCCCCAAGTCCCCAATCGGCCCTGCTCTGAGCCTGACCGGGGGCTGCACCTAGGGATTGGGCCTGCCCTCTGCCACCCGGGAGCAGGCCTAAGCCAGCAGGTCGTTATCTCCTGAGGGGTCCCAGACTGCGAGAGGGCACAGGCCTGGCTGAGGGGCTCCCCTCCCCCGCCACCGAGTGCACAAATTTTTGTGCACCGGGCCTCTAGTCTATATATAAAAGCCTAAGAGACCGAATGACTGGTCAACCAGTCGCTATGATACTCAATGCAGGAGCTGCCCCCTGGTGGTCAGTGCGCTCCCACAGCATGAGTGCCGCTCAGCTGACCTATCTGTCCCAGCGGCCCACTATCCTGGCGGTAGCCAGTCACTCCATCAGTAGTCCTGCAGGTCCAATCTCCAAAGAACAGGCCAGGCACTGATGAACCAGTGCTGCCAGCACGATCCTGACAGTTCTGATGGCCTCCTGGAAGTCAGCCTCGGGCACCACAGTCACTTCCCCTCCCTAGACTTCCCACAGGGAAGAAATTATATAAAAGTGGCTGCCAGGTGGCTCCCAACAACTGGCATGAATGTCAGTGGGAGGGATCCAGATCCTGATTTGGCAAGGGTGTCCTACCACCCACCCAGGGGCTGAACTTATCCAGGTCTCCCCAAAGCCCCCTCGGGACAGGCGCCAGATGCAGGGCTCATGGCTGGCGAGTGCTGTGGCTCGAGCCTCTCCCGATCAGGACTGACTGGGCATGAGCGCCAGGGGGCCAGGATAAGCGGGAGCAGAAGGCAGGAGCTGCAGGTGGCATTGGACTGCCAACTTCGGCCCAATCCCCACAGGCCACTCCAAGGGACCCCGGGCCTCTAGTTGTTATATAATGAACTAGAGGCCCAGTGCACAAAATTTGTGCATGGGGGGTGTCCCTCAGCCCAGCCTGCACCCTCTCCAATCTGGGACCCCTTGGGGGATGCCCGAATGCCGGTTTAGGCTCAATTCCACAGGGATTGGGCCTAAACCGGCAGTCGCACATCCCTCTCACAATCCAGGACTGCTGGTTTTTAACCGCTCGCCAGCTTGCCTGCCTGATTGCCCTTCCCCTGCCAACCTGATTGATGCTTAACTGCTCCACTGCTGGCCTGATCGCCCCCGACTGCCCTTCCTGCTGGCCATCTTGTGGCAGTCATCTTGTGATGACATCATGTGACACCACCTAGGCTTTTATTACATAGGATTATTTCTTATTTAGAAATAATTATCTGAGATATCAGTGAAATTATAACAATGCACATTACAAGTACATTTTATTAAATATAATAATCATTTTTTGTGTTAGAGTAGTATTTAGTATTACATTTTCTTACTTTATTTTTTTTACCTTTTCTTTGAAGATAATATGTATCTGTGATAATTCATTATGTTGCTATTTCTATGTCTTTCAAACTGATTATCATAGATTATTAATTTTTTTCTTTTATGGAGAATAATATAATTGTATCTAGTTTTTATAAAAAGCATGTCTGCTATTACTACATTATTGCAAAATGAAGAAATATATTTTTAAGAACCCCACATTCATAGATCTTGCCATTTTACAACCTTTCTTATTATATTCTGCTAAAAAAAACTTTTAAGGACAAAAGACACAGTATAAGAGCATTATTGGAAATTTGCTAATGCTGTTATTTCAGTACTTTAAAGATGCAATCAATTAAAACTTCTTACATAAGAGATTAACCTAAAAAATGAGTTAGAAACTTGTCATTATTTTTTCTAAAACCAAGAAAAAGATATTGACAATAGGTAGCAACATAATTTATTTTACTATATTCTTAGCTTATTCTCTCAGAGGAATTTTCCATTTAAGTAGTCAAGCAAATAAAATATTGAAAATAATTCACACCTCCATTTTTCAGCTCGCTTTCCAAATATACGTGCACACAAATACAATAAATTTTGCAGTGAAGATTACAGCAAAACAAGGAATTAGCCATGATTGAGATAAGGGAACAAGTAGACAAGTTTGGCTGACTTAAGTTCCAATAAAAGAAGAAATTCAAAGAACAGATACTGCAACTGCTACAAATTCTTAAACTTTCTTTTAATTCAAAGATTATTTTTGCCCTGGCCAGGTTGCTCAGTTGGTTGGAGCATCATCCTGTGCACCAAAAGTCTGCGATTTCATTCCCAGTTAGGGTACATACCTAGGTTGTAGATTCAATCCCTAGCCAGGGCACATACAGGAGGCAGCTGATTGATGTTTTTTTTTCTCTCTCTCTCTCTCTCTCTCTTTCTCTCTCTCTCAAAATCCAAATCAAACAGACATATCCTTGAGTGGGAATTAAAAATTATTATTTTAAATCATTTTTATTTATGTGCACAATAAACTGGACACATAGTAAGTGATAGAACACAGCTCATATATATTTAAATTATATGATATTATCCTGAAGTAATGATATTCTGCAGAGCACATTAAAGTATTTGCCCTTAAAAATCATATATTCAGGTGACAGAGATGACATTCAGTTTTGAAAATATAAAATCCTGGATCATATTCTTACAGACGAAGGCTTTCCAACTTCCATAAGTAGAGCAGCTTAAAATCAAGTTTCATGGTTAACTTCTCTTAGGGCTGAGGTCTCCCTACAACACTCCAGAAATAAACGTGCCATCCTAAGACTGTAAAAAGCAGACTCTAAAATTTGCATCATGCAACCTTGATTCTTTGAATGTCATTCTTAGAGAAAACTTTGTTCTAGCTTTCAGTTTAAATCCATCTTATAGTGTGACACTTTAATTCCATTGCTCATGAGAAATCATGAGAAAAATCTTTAAAAAAACAAATCAATCTTATATGACAACATCTTATGAACTGCACTTAATTATTAAGTTGAGAATATATATATACATATGTGTGTATATATATACAGTATATATATATATATATATATATATATATAATTTAAAATCTTCATTTTAGCTTATTGCTTTTTCTATTTGCATTTCAGTGATCTGTAATTTAGCTGCCATTCCAATTTGTTTTTCCTTTGAGTTAAAATACTATATTAAACTCTTCAGATATGTCTTATCCACACATTTTACTATACTTAAATTCATTTACCCTTTCATTCAATGATAGCAATACCAATGCAATTGTATGTTTAAATAAAATTAACAAAGTACTTCATAGATGTACTTTGCATAGATATAAGTTGCATAGATGATTTTAAAAGCTAGCAGAGTATGTTCTTCTATAATATCTTTGTAAAATATTTTGTTAGCATTATGGCTTTATCTGCTTATGATATATTTCAGAGGTTGTGGAAATGGCTGGTTTATGATCATGTGAAAGTCAATCCCAAAGAAAGCAAATCATCCCAAAATAAGGAATGTCCTTAATTCTCCTGTAATACCCTGGTATTTACTCATTTGGAGACTGCAATAGACATTCTTGTTATAAGAAGCCTATTCTAATTCTAACACATGTCCTAGTTTTCTGCTTCGAAGTCCAATAAACATCTCCTTTTCAACATTAGGTTTATAAGTAATATAAACCTAACATTTTCCCCCACACTTAAAATGTTATTTCAGCCAAATTGCTAGATTCCCCCCTTTCTATTTCTACATCTATAAATTATTTGGGGTCCAGCTTCTTTCACTCAGCAAAATTATTTTGAAATCCACCATATCCTGAAGCATTCTGTTGTGACAGAAAGTAGGGACATGCTCAAAAATAAAAAGATGGGGCATGCCAAAGAGACAGAGGAGCAAACTTGAAAGAGCTACCAATTGCCAAAGATGAAACACTTTGAGCAACAAAATAAATAACATAGCATTAGAGTACAACTCAAAGTATAAGACAACAAACGAATTCATACATAAATAAATAAGTGACCAAATAAATAATTGGGAGACGAGACAATCTCTCCTGCAGAAGAATTCCAAAAAATTTTAGGTAGCTGCTCCCCCTCTTCAAGAAGTGGGACTTAATAGTCCACCCCCACCCCTAGGTTGTGTTTAGTGACTTATTTCTTTTGGAGAGTAATGGATGAAAAGGGAGAGAGGTAACTTTTCAGTGGAAAAACCTGGCAAACACTACCTTAACCAAGTGATCATGAAGGTAGCATGATATAATGTTATGAGAGGGATAATTCACTTCTGTGGTCTTCTTATCAAAAACCAACAATTTCAGTCTAGTTATGGGAAAAATATTGGACAAATCCAAATTGAGGACCTTTTTAGAAAAAAATCTGACCAAAGTCAAGTTCATCAACGACATGGAAAGTCTGAGAACTATTACAGATTATGATTCTAAGGACAACATGATGACTAAACATAATGTGTCATTTTGGATAAAATCCTGGAATAGCAAAAAGGACACTACGGGAAACTGGTGATATCAAAATAAATTGCTGAGTTTAGTTAATAAGAATGTACCAATATCGGTTCTTAGTTGTGACAAATGTTCTCTGTTAAAATAAGAGGACCACAATAGGGGAAACTGGATGAGGGTTACTCAGGAGTTCTTTGCAACTTTTCTATAAATCTGAAACTGTTTTAAAATAAAACGCTTATTTTAAAATATTCTTTATTAGCAACATAACTAGGCTTTTCGGTATTATAATGCATGACTGTCATTTTACTGATTGCTTCTAAGTTTGCATCAGATCTTTTATAACCATTACAAAAATAAATTTTGATGGACCATTTTATTGGAATGCATAATATCTCTACCAAAGAATCTTTAATCGTTTATAAAGATCTCACTGAAAAGAAGATGCTAATTTTTCCCCCTATGCATTTATGTTCCATATGAGGATGCTGAAGGAAAGCTTCAGCCATATAAAATGATCTATTTGTTTGGGTACTCTTAAGGTGCTTGGAAAAGTGAGTTTGAATTATTAATATTTACTGAGTGCCATAATTCCATAGTATAGACCCATTAATTATACCTCCCCTGAAAGCATAATTAATGGATCTGTCCCATGGGATTAAAGTTTATTATCAGGATTTCTTGAAGTGAGACACGATCAATCGGGCTCAAATCTGTTGAGTACATAAACAGATTTTAGTGTAAGTAAAACATTTTAATTCTTTAAACCATTAGGGTAAATTTTATAAAGTAATTCTCCAGGTCTATTAAAAGAAAAATGGTCATCTAAATGCATTGACTCTGATTTGAATATGTGTCCTTATAATTCTAAAATTATATTTAAAATGCACCACATATTACACTATTAGTTGTTTTAATAATCAATGATATTACTACTGATAAAATACATAGATTTCTGTAGTATAAATGGGCTACTTTACTTGAAAGTGCTTTTTTTCAGATGTGTCAATTTTCTGTGAAAATTCAGGCATTAATTCATTCAGCCATTCAATAATTATTGAGTATACATTAGGTTTCCCTTTCCTTAGATTTTAAGTCATGTTTCATCCCACTTTTAAGATGTGGTTGTCCCAAGGACTTAATAAGAAAAGGAAAGCAGAACATCTAATCATGACACAGAAAGACATATGCCATGCTTACTTGTTTCTTGTTTTGGCAGCAAAGTGAAATGAGAGAGGCAGTAAGTTGAGTTCAATATCTAACTCAGGATTAGCTCTCTGTATTTTAAACAAAGTCAACAACCTTACCAATTTGTGTGACATCTATTGGTCCTGTTTTTTTCCAGATGAAAATGCAAGTGTTTTTTTTTTTCTCTCTCTCTCTCTTTATAATACGTTCTTGTAGTTGATATCTTCTGCTTTGCCTTTCGAGTATATAATCCATTTACTATGTTAACAAAATTTGAATTTTCTTTTGGACAGTGATTTCTCCTAAAATCTCAATCCATTTGTTCTGAGCAGTGCTGATTCAACACCTTTGAAATAGGTATGAGCATATAGCAAAGTCCTCCAATCTTTCCTATTGGACACAGAACAGAACAGGAGCCAAATCATTTAAATGAAGCTCAAATATGGAAACTGTTGGAATCTTGAGAAAGAAATGCTCTCATTAAGCTAATGCTGCCAAGCTGAAGAATGTGTTTCTATCTGATTTTCCAGAGGTGCCCAAGTACATGGAATATCCCTAGGAAATAATCCAACACAGAGCCAATCCAAGAAATGGAGAGAAAAAACTCAAGTCCTAAGTACACATCTGACATATTGATAATGGAGCTCTGCATCATCAGATAATTTTTACAAAACAGTGTGCCTAAGATTTAAGCATCCTCTCTACTCTAGGAATAAACACTATGGTCGAGAAATTGCAAGTTATAGAACCTAGAATTTGGAATTGGCTGATGCAAGTAGAGAGTCAGGATATTACTCTATTCTAAGCTACGCAGTTACCAATATTTATGATAGCAAAATAGTTTACAAAATTATTTTCAAAATTTTGGGGGACTCAGTTATATATGTTTGAATTTGAAGCTTCATGATTTGGTCAAAATATGCCTGGATATAAGAATGTATTTACTTATATTCTTTTAAAATTCAGTATATATTTTAAAATTTTTGTTTTAACTAGATAGCACATTCACATAGTCTTTTTCCAGAAAAACATTCCCCTTCCACTTTTAGTCCCCAGACATTGAGAGGCCTCTAATTCTATCATTTTATTGTATAACCTTCCATAGATGTTATATGTATATAATAGAAACACACACACATATATATAATCATGAATTTTTAAAATGTTATACATATAAGATAACTTATTATACATACTGTTCTTCAACTTGCCTTTTCAAATTACCATGTATCTGTATATAGTTAGTTCCTTCTTTCTTTTATTTTGCTTTATAGTATCCCATTTTATGCCGATGTCATAATATAACCAGTGTTGCATTCCCACTCTTTAGCTATTACAAACATAGCTGAAATAAATAATCTTATATTATTTGCATATTTATCTATAAAATAATTTTTTGGAGGTGGAATTAGTGGGCTAAAAGATATATTCAATTTTAATTGTGAATGTTTTTGCCACATCACCCTGCATGGAGATTCTATCAATTTATACACCCACCTGGGCTTAAGAGTAAATATTTTCCCACTGTCTCATCATGCATTCTCTACTGCAAAAGGTCTTTAGTACAGATACACAAGGTAAACAAAAGCTCTGGTTGAAGTTCACCTTCCAAAAATTACAGAGGTTCTAAAAATGATGTCTTTTTAAAATCTTTTTCTGGATGCTATCAACTAAGATAGTTGAGAGAAATAATATCCCAACAGATGCCTGGCTCAGTGTTCACTTAGTTTTGCTCTTTGCTCTATTCCGATCTTATGAACATTTCAAATTACTAATCTCATTTCTTGAATGTTTTGTAACCAAATGAAAGCTAAATCAAAGCTGTGCCCAAACCCCACAATAGCCTGAATTATTGGACTATTGCAACAAAATAAACGGACTCAGCCAAGTGCAGCTGGCTGAAGCTTTATCCTATATGCCAAAAGGTTCAATTCCTGTCAGGCACACATTTAGGTTGTAGGTTCGGTCCCCTGTAGGGGCCCATATGCGAGGCAACCTACTGATTTTTCTCTCACATCGATGTTTCATTCTTTCTCTCTCTCTTTCCCTCCCTCCATCCTTCCCTTTCTCTTTCTCTAATATCAATAAAAATATGTCCTTGGGTGAGGATTAAAAATATTATAATAAGAGAGGAAACCAAGATGGCGGCATAGGTAAACACTGGAGTTTGCTGCCTGAAACAACCACTTCAAAAATACAACTAAAAGACGGAACGGACATCACCCAGAACCACAGGAAGGCTGGCTGAGGAGAGACTCTTCAACTAGAAGGAAAAACAACAGCATTACGAGGCTTAGAGGAGGCGCAGTGTGGAAAATTTAAAGGTACGGTGGTGCAGCGGTGCGCGCGCAAAGTGGGCTGGTGGCTGAGGGCGCGGTTGTCGTTTTCAATCAGGAGTGAGTCTCAGACTCTGGGCTACAGATCCGGGCGAGTCTCTAGGGACCCTGACTCAAACGGGAGAAGCGGGACTGTCTGGCTATGGTCCCTCCGAGGTTTGCAGCGGTTACGGGGACAGAGAGGCAGAGCCCCTGGAGACGGACTGAGAGCAGCCATAGCTGCTCCCTCCCCCTGCCCTGTTGAGCCCGCCCCGCCCAAGCCCTGCGCAGAGCCATTTGCCGATCGCCTCAGGCAAAGGCTGGACTAGCGCCTCCCCAGAGGACTGAAGTTTTCCACACAGCTGATTTCTATAGCCAGTCGGCCTGGTGGTCAAATCCCTCTAGTGTTAACTACAACAATTAAGGCTTGGCTAGAACAAGACTGCTCACAAAGACCACAAGGGGGTGCACCAAGAAAGCATAAAAGATGCGGAGACAAAAAAACATGACAGAAATGGAGGATATGGAGCTAAGAATCGCAATTTTGAGGGCTTGCAAAAAACTTGTGGAGAGCCTCACGAAAACTAATGAGACCCTCGATGCCACGATAAAGAAATTAGAAAGTAAGCATACACGGACTGAAATAAAGAATATTATACCCAATAGCAGACCAGAGGAGCACAAGAATCAAACCAAAGATTTGACAAAAAACACCCAACTGGAAAAGCAAAATGAAAAAAGAATCCAAAAGTGTGAAGATAGTGTAAGGAGCCTCTGGGACAGTTTCAAGCGGAATACTTTCAGAATTATTGGGGTGCCAGAAGATGAGAGACAGCAAGATTTTGAAAACCTATTTCAAGAAATAATGGCAGAAAACTTCCCCCACCTGGTGAAAGAAATGGACTTACAGGTCCAAGAAGCGCAGAGAACCCCAAACAAAAGGAATCCAAAGAGGACCACACCAAGACACATCATAATTAAAATGCCAAGAGCAAAAGACAAAGAGAGAATCTTAAAAGCAGCAAGAGAAAGAGACTCAATTACCTACAAGGGAATACCCATACGACTGTCAGCTGATTTCTCAACAGAAACTTTGCAGGCCAGAAGGGAATGGCAAGAAATATTCAAAGTGCTGAATGCCAAGAACCTACAACCAAGATTACTTTATCCAGCAAAGCTATCATTCAGAATTGAAGGTCAGATAAAGAGCTTCACAGACAAGGAAAAGCTAAAGGAGTTCATCACCACTAAACCAGTATTATACGAAATGCTGAAAGGTATCCTTTAAGAAGAGGAAGAAGAAAAAGGTAAAGATACAAATTGTGAACAACAAACAAGCATCTATCAACAAGTGAATCTAAGAATCAAGTGAATAAATAATCTGATGTACAGAATGAACTGGTGATTATAATGAATCAGGGACATAGAAAGGGAATGGACTGACTATTCTTGGGGGGGAAAGGGGAATGTGAGATTCGGGAAGAGACTGGACAAAAATCGTGCACCTATGGATGAGGACAGTGGGTGGGGAGTGAGGGCAGAGGGTGGGGCGGGAACTGGAAGGAGGGGAGTTATGGGGGGGGGAAACAAATGTAATCTGAACAATAAAAATTTAATTAAAAAAATAAAAATAAATATTCCAAATCTAAGCAAAAAAAAAAATATTATAATAAAATAAAATGAATTTACTTGTTCCTTCAGGGTAAATCCCACAGGGGAAATCAGAAATGATTTCTTAGTTTGAAAGTTTCAGAAATTAAAGTATATCAATTCACATAGGTATTAGTACATTTTGCAGGATAATTCAGAATAACTAAATGAATTACACACTGTACTTTATCAGATGAGCCAACGTAGTAGTTAATTTGGCATTTGAACTCAGGGTGGCAACCTACTTGAGCTCTTCCTTACTGGTGAAAAGAACCACTCAGAAACCACATTACAGAGCAGAGGATTCTTTGTTTAGTATAAAATTAAAACAAGTAACTGGCAACTCTCAAAAGATGCTTTCGTCAAGCAATGGTTCATGTATATAGAAATACAAATCATTTAGAATTGAAGCACAATTTTCTTTGAACAGTGCTAGAGCTTCACCACAGTGACACAATTAATGTTATCTCATTCATTTTAAACAAATTTAAAAATCAGCTACCAAAAGCATAATTTCTTCATGCCAGACACAGGACAGCATAATTAAGAAGAGAAATATCTAATCTTATTAGCAATATATTTTTAAAATCAGCTTATTTTGTTCATGGTTTTATGCGCCACCTCAACAATGACTAAGCATATTCATGTTATTTTGCTTTTGGTTTGTTTCAATTTTAGGAAACTGAAGATTCTACTCTTGTATTCAGATTCTGGGAATGCATGGTATTTGAACCTTAAAGTTCCTATATCATTCGTCTCAGTTATACAGATACTATAAGGCACAGTTCCTTATTTTTCTGAGGGAGAGAAATTCTATCTCTGATCCCTAATCTCTGAGGTTGAATCTAAACCAAGTGCTGCTGGATCTCCATATGCTTCAGACTATGATTTGAATCTCCATTATCCCTCTTTCTGTTTATATATTTTCTTGAACACTCTTGGTATGTTCTGCTGCTTCAAAGAAGTTCAAATTATGATCTCATTTAATAACAACATTTAACAAACATTTTTTGAGAACCTACCACAAACCAGATTCTATGATGTATGTTTAATAAAAACAGTTTGTTCCCCTAATTATCTTATGCTCATTAGGGAGACAAGCCAAGTATGGAAAGTACAAAAAAAAAGATGATTAGATAGATAGATAGATTGATAGATCGATAGATAGATAGATAGATAGATAGATAGATAGATCTATAATAATAAAAGTGTAATATGCTTCGGGACGAAGCTGGGGCTGCAGCCACCATGGCTGTGAGGGAGGGATCCAGGCAGCTGCCATTGCAAAGGCCTACTCTTGCACGAATTTCATGCATTGGGCCTCTAGTAGATAGATAAAAATCCAAATAGCAAAAGATAATTACTGCTAAAACATATGTGTATTTTACAGTATTCTGTGCAATGTGATTGATTGAAATTAATGTATATTATGTATCATAAATTTTGTCTTAAACTATAGTCTCAAGATTTTTGTCATATCAAATATTTTTTTTCAGTGTAACTTATGATGAATGCATACAATTCCATCATATAATTACAGCTTTATTCATCTTGTCAGGTCCCTAATTTTAGACATTTTTTATAATGCCATTTTTTTCCTTTGTAAGTAATGCTGTGATAATAATTTAAAAACATATCCGTAATTATTTATTTTAACACATTTATAGAATTACAAGGCCTTACTTATAGAATATGCATATAATTAGCTAACTTCACATATATTAATAAATTTTCCTCAAAGGCTAATGTACTAATTTTTACTCCTATTTGAGAAGTTTGAGAGTTCTAAATTTACTGTCACTTCAGTAGGTAAAGAGAAATATATCAGGTTATTTAAGAGGCTCTGATTTACCAATTGGTTACTTATTAGAGAAAAAAAATATATCCTTAAGTTCCATTCAAATAAATCCTGAATGGATTAAAGTGCTAAATACATAAATAACCCAAATGAAGAACTTGAAAATATAGGTAAACATTAGATATAAATTATCATAAAATGGATAGAGGCTTTCTAAACTTAAACCTAAATAGACCTGGTCAGCACGGCTCAGTGGTTGAGTGTTGACCTATGAACCAGGAAGTCACGGTTCGATTCCTAGTCAGGGCATATGCCCTGGGGGTGGGCTCGATGCCTAGTCTGGGTCCTGCAGTGGCAGCTGATCAATGATTCTCTCTCATCATTGATGTTTCTATCTCTCTCTCCCTCTCTTTTCTCCTCTGGGGAAAAATAAATTAAAATATATATACTGAGTGGCCAGATTATTATGACCACTCCATCACTACTTCATTGGGCTACCTTTTGCCTTTGGTACTGCAGCAATTCTTCTTGGCATTGACTCCATGCGATGTTGAAAGGTGATGCGAGGAATCTGACACCATGCCTGATGAATAGCACTGTCCAGTTCTGTCAGATTTGATGGTTGTGGAACCAGCTGCCTGATGGCTCTTTTAACTTCATCCCACAAATGCTCAATTGGATTGAGATATGGTGATTGTGGGGCCACCTAAGCAAGGTAGAGTCTCCCTCATGTTCTTGAAACCACTCCTGCACAATACGAGCACCATGGCATGGCGCATTGTCTTGTTGGAAGAAGCTATCTCCATTGGGATACACCATCGACATGATAGGATGAACTTGATCAGCAATGATACTTAGGTATGTTGTGCTATTCAGACATTGTTCCACACGAATTAAAGGGCCCAGATTATGCCAGGAAAACATGCCCCAAACCATAACACTGCCCCCACCAGCTTGAAGGGTTGTACTCATGCATGTGGGGTGCATGCTTTCATGCTGTTTCCGCCAAATTCTCACTCTGCCATCTGCATGATGCAACTGGAAACGTGATTCATCAGACCACATGACTTTTTTCCAATGCTTGACTGTCCAATCCTTGTGTTCCTGTGCAAACTGGAGACTTTTTCTCTTGTTAACTGCAGACAGCAAAGGTGTTCGAATAGGCCTTCGGCTTCCAGATCCCATACAATGCAGTGTATGGCTAATTTGCCTAGAAACGTCAGGTGGTCATAATAATCTGGCCACTCAGTATGTGTATGTATATATATATATATATATATATATATATATATATATATATACACACACACACACACACACATATACACACACACACACATATATATATACATACATATATATATTTTTTTTTAAAAATAAATAAACCTAAATAAGTCACACAAAGAGTGATATATGTGACTATGTGGAATTTTCTGCATATTTAAGAAAACATAAAATTATAAAGCAAATAAAATTTTTGGTAGATTTTGAAGTTTGATGGGAATACTTCCTCATTCGTGGTGTTCCTTTCATGTAGAAGGAGCTCTGCTAGTGTTACACTCTCAGTTCCTCTGTCTACCAGAAAAGGATCATTTTTTCTTGCTGATAAATCTGGCATAGATAAATGTGGTGCCTGGCTCAGCTCATTCCTCTTTCTTTTGCTAGCAAGATCACATACAGAGAACATGTGTTCTCTTCTACAGCTAAGCAGTTAGCTTTTTACTGCTGAGTAGAGCTTTAAGTGTCAGATCATAAGAGTTTAACTGGAAGGCTGCCTGCTGCTTTGGAGACTTCTCCCATAGGCAGGAAGCTATTTCTACATTCTTCTTAGTCTTAAGTGATGTTTTGTGGGATGAATGGGCCTCAGTAAAGCCTCTGCGTCCCAACAACCTCATAAAGGCAAAGGTCATGTGTAGTCTCAGCCAAAACACAGATGCCAGGGCCTTGAGGGTTGCAAGCTGCTGCTGGTTGACTTTCAACTGCACAGAGCAGCTTTTCCCTAGCAGATTTGGCTGGTGTAGTATTGAAATGGAAGGAGAGGGTGTCATTTCATTCTTGGACTTCAAAAGTGTCAGTGGATAGGATAATGTTTGCAGCTTTTAAACTAAATGACAGTGGAATTTTGTGTCTGCTACAGAGGGCTAGTAAGCTTCTAGCTTTAAATTCTGAGTACCATCCTAGGGCTTAGAATTGGATAAGTTGCCTAAGGTAAGTGGCTACTCAGTGGCCCCAAATGCTTTTTGCTTTTACACTCTTGTGTAATACCCTTCCCTTAAGTGTGGGCTGGACTTGATAATTCACTTATAATGAAAAAAAATGTGCAAATGCTAAGTTAAAAAGAGACTACAGAAGGGCAAATGTGGAAGCTGAAAGACCACTTTGAGCCAAGAGTAATTAGGGGGAAGGAAGAGAACAGTCAGAAAACTATGAGGAGGAGAAAGAAGGACACCTGCTTCTTCTCTAGGCCCCATGACATGAGGAGATGGGTCATGAAACAGCCACACTTAGCTAGACTTCTGGAAATCAAAATGATTTCGCCTAATTTTTTTCTTTCACAAACCCTACCAAAGAGGACAGAAGTTTAGCACCTTCCTGCCGCAAATATATGTACAACCAACTTAGCCAATTTACAATAAAGAAAGACCAAATGAGGGGATGAAAGAATAAACAGAAAGCGTTTACTTCAACTTTACATCAATTTTACCTCTTTTTTCCACACTTCATTTGTCTAAACTCCTCAAGTTATCAAGAAACCTAATAGTATTCTCCAAAATCTGTCCAGTCCTTGTAGCTAATAGTGTCATTGCCAATAGTGTCATCTCTTCTACCATGTCTAGATCATAGCAGTTAAGAAAAACTTTGTTTTGATTTTTTTGTTTCTTTGTTTTTAAAGAATTTAATTCACTGCATGAAAAAATCAAATGTGAGGTGGGATACATGTGCTGGCATAACTCAGCCACCTTGCCAGGGCTTCCTAGAGTTGATTGTGTTCATCTCTTCCAAAAGGGATTAATAGCTCACCAAAGTGTTGTAAATATTATTTTAAACTGAAAACTTCTGAACAATCAGAAACCACAGAAAGAAACGTTATCTGGACTTTAGCAGATCCTCCCAAGAGCACAGCCACCATTGATCCCTTAGCAGGAGTGCAATTCCAGGTGCCCAATAGAACCTCCCATACTTCCCCACTGAAGTCCTAAGCTGCTTCCCACTACTCCTTGTTAAGTGGGGATGGAGCCTTTATCTCTGGCTATCCATTGAGTTACTCACTACTGAGTAGCTCTGCATGAATAACTTTTCTGCTGTAGATCTGTCTGTTGTCAGTTAATTTGAGGGACCTAGAAATGTCAATCCTAAATTAGTAGGGAAGTTTTCCTCCCCAAACTTCCCAAATTCATGTTTAGTTACATCACACTGGTAGTTTACAATTAGCCATGGAAAGATTAGTTACACCACAGAAATTGGCAAATTCCAGGTCAGGGCCTTTTATTTGGAGAGCTGATTGTTAACCATTTACCTGCACACCACTAGACACATTCAACACACAGCTATTCACAACATACAATTTCTTATACTAGAGCTTGAGTAGAAGCAGATGAAGCTTTAATTGCACTTATTTATTTTTTCTTTCTTCACTTTCTAGAAAGAAATAATCACAAAATACATGGCGGGGAGGGGTCAATTTCTAAATAATATCTTGTTTTTCAGACTCATTTTCCAAGTTTCCATTTCTATATTGGACTAAAGATCTGACTCAAAATACTATAATCCTTGTCTGTACTCAGTCTTCCCCCTCTCCAGTCCTTCCCTCACCCTAACATCAGATTGACCTTTCTGATCATCGTTCTTCATGCCTCGTCTCTGCTAGAAGGTTTCATTATTTCACTTAGGGACATGGATGGATTTCACACTCTAGGCAGGCATTCAGATCTCTCAAGCTGAGAAAACCTTTTCTTTTCATTCCTTCACCTTTACTTACCCAGGTAATTCCAGTTCGCAAAACCAATTATTAGCTGTTTTCCAATAATCCTTCTAATCATAATTCTTCTCATGCAATTTTACTTCCTTTTAGTCCCTTCTTCATCAGAAAATTTGGAAATGCCCTTCTTTAATAATCTTAATATCAAAATCTGACCCATCTTTTACCAAGCTCAGCTGCCTATGACTCCATGAACACTTGCCTAATGCCTAAAAGCAACATTGCAGTTCTCAGAAATCCTATAATACATTGCCTGGACCTCTTTTGGGCTCATAATATTATCAGTTAGTATATTTTTGTACATATCTCATTTCCTTTCTAGATTTCAAGCTCCCTGTGGATAGTGTATTTATCTTATGCATGCATTCCTCAGAGTACAGAGTAAAAATGACTTTTATATAACAGTGGAACAAATAACTGTAAATCAAGCATGTTAAACTCTCGGGCCACATGTGGCCCACAACGAATACTTTTGCAGCCCAGCCAATATACGGTATGGAAGAAACATTTTAATAAAAATTTTGTAATTTTTACAATATCCTGTTATACATAATTATTAATAACGAACTACAACTAATCAGTTCACTAATGACTGATTACTATAATCATGTTGCATTCATTTTCCTTACGTGCCTTATGCTCTGGCGCACCATTTCTCTCCACTAATACTAGCAGAGAATATTTTTAGCAGCGATTGCCACGTCATAAGTCTTATGCTGACTTGTTTGGTGTGTGCAACAGGAAATAGTTCGCTTTAGGAGAACAAGATAAATAGGTTTATTTGTGTTATGCTTATTAACTTGTGCAATTAGTCAGTGTCTGGTAAGTTAATGTTCAGGAAAAAATGTTAATTTTTATTAAAATGTTCTATTCTTTTATGTTAATGATTACTCATTTATTACAGCCCTTTGCATTCAGCATGCCTCTATCGAAATAAACCTACGTTTCTATGAAAATTGAAGCTTTTGTGTGTTTTTTTGCGGCCCGCATAAACTTGAACCTTGTTTATTTGGCCCGTATTAGCCCTTGAGTTTGGCATGCCTGCTGTAAATCAATTGTTCTCCTCTTATAAAAAGTTCGTCAAGTCACCCTTATTTGCCACTAGGATGGAGAATCATTAGGTTAAGTTAATTAATTAATCAATGTTAAACTTGGTCATAACTTTTGAAAGATTTCCTGAATATTTGTACAAGTATCAAATAAATGGAATAGAATGATAGGAGGTGGGGGGTTGAGATTTGTATCTTGATAAAAGAATAGTTAAGAATGAGTATTTTCTTATGGATTACTTTAGAAGATAAATGAAATAAGGATATAAAACAAATGATTTTTTTTATTTCTATCTGTTGAGATATTCATTTTACTCTGCCTTTTTAACCAATGTCACCATTTTATGTGTATTTTGAAATACTATTTATTTTTTTAATAAGCTAATCACAAAGAGGACAGTTTTAAAAGCCTTACTCTGATCTGGACCTTATCTACCCTCTGACACTTCTCATCTTGAACTTTACAGTCTTAACAGGATCCTAGAAATTATGGTGCAAAGCAGTTTGTCACCTGAAATGCTCTAATAAAATGCTCCTTTGGGTTCCCCAGAGGGATGCTGACTCAGTAGAACTATGACATAGTCTGGGGATCTCTATATTCATCGTATAGCCAAGGGTTTCTTTCTTCAGATGGTCTGTCGCCTCACTTTGAGAAATATGGCTGTGTTATTAAGAACTTGTTATTGTTCACCTCATATGTCCATGGGTCTCCTAGCTCTTTGCCATCAAGAAATCTCTTCTCTTATCCCAGAAAACTCTTTAACTGTTCCCACTCCGCCAGCCCGTCCAATGGCTTCCTTTTCCAGCACTGTGCAGCACATTGCTATTTCTCAAGCTGTAACTCAGCATCTTCTCTCTGCTACAATTGTAGCTCCTGTATTATACCTCTTTTTCCCCATCAAAATTCAGGCTGCTTGGTTTTAATCTCAGTTTAGCAAATTATGTCTCCTTAGGCAGTTACATATGCTCTCCAGGCAGCAGTTTCTTTTCTATAAAATGGAGATGACCATAGAACCCACTCTTAAGGGTTATTGGGAGGAGTAAATGAGGTAAAACTAATAAAAGCGCTGGCATCCATGAAGTGCTGTGTTAGTTTTCAGTTATTCTCATACTATATTGAAATTATTTGTTTTTATGTCTGTCTGCTAAAAATGTGAGCCACCTTTAGGATGGGTTCATGTGTTGTTCATCTCTATATCACAGAAACTACCATCATTATTTAATTGGGGCTTATTATAGTTCATTATTATGCATTTAGATGATTACTTAAAAAAAAACCTAGTGGTTAAACTACTTTTGAAAGCTTTTGCTTTGGTAAGTTCAGTGTAATAGGACTTTAGTAGTTTTAGAAAAAAAAAAGAGCAGTTTTTCAATTAATTTTAACCACAATAAAATACCCAACATGCTAGAAGATCCATCTTGTTATCCAAATTGATAAATATATGAAAAAACAAGTCATTTGTATGAATAACTATTGAATGTGGAACTGCTTGGCAGGAGCAAATCAGTTAATATAAATGTAAATAAATTCAGCCACAAAGCACAGTGCACATTATCTGTGGACATTATTCACCCTGACTGGTAGGGCACTTATTTTTTAATTAAAATAAAATAAAATATAAGATCAGCATGATGCTAACCAACCTCAATGTTCACTGCCTATAAATTAAAGTTGATAGTTGGATATAAGATTTATATTAGGGGAAAGTAATCAATGAGTTATTAAAGAGAGTAATTATTTACAGAAAGTGTATCACTTAAATCAATTTAAAAATTCATAATTGAATTAATTTAACAAATATTGAGGAATTCATTTACTATCCTTGGTTACTTATATATTTTGTCTGACAATTGTTTCTAAAGAGTCAATCTTAATAGTATAATCATAGAATACCAAGGGTTGAACTCAGCAAAATATAATAAACATTTTATATAGTAATATAAAGAAAATTCCT
The DNA here is from genome assembly GCF_028538775.1 of Myotis yumanensis. Classification (NCBI taxonomy): domain Eukaryota; kingdom Metazoa; phylum Chordata; class Mammalia; order Chiroptera; family Vespertilionidae; genus Myotis; species Myotis yumanensis. Next base: position 179,765,673 of record NW_027223752.1, read on the forward strand.
TGATAAAATATAAACATCAGTACCAGGAAATAAAATACAAATATTTGGTTTAATGATATCAATAAATGAAATGCAACAAAGTATATTAATGTAAAGAGAGTATTTGGTTGCCCTTCTCAAGTTCATAAGCTGTGGAGATTCATCTAAATGAGCTTATGTGATCATGAATAAATCTCTCAAGAACCCAAACAATCCCAACTTCTTTGCCTTTATACTTTCCTATTCTGCAAAGAAGACATTTAATCCAATTCTTTATTTCTTTCTGGATCTAACATTGTATACTATTTCAAGTAATATATACCTAAAAGAATAAACTAATAAAGAGGAAATATCAAATTAATCTTATCCAATAATAGACAAACATGGTAATTTACCGTACCTTCTCTACGCCTCTCATTGGCTAATCAGCGTGATATGCAAATTAACTGACAACAAAGATGGTGGCTAATTTGCATACTTCAGGCAGGACTGGCAGCACATGACACTGCCCATGGGACCCAGGCCCCGGACCCCTCACCCAGCGAGGCGGGGCTAGCAGCGCCCGACGCTGCCCGCTGCCCGAGGGATCCGGGCCTTGGATCCGTGAACTGGCGAGGGGGCAAAGCAGTGGAGAAGGAAGAGAGCCCAGGTGGCAGAGAAGGGAGGGAGCCGAGGGCTAAGCAGGGAAGGGAGGGAGCGAGGCAGCGGAGAAGGGAGCGAAGCCCGCCTCAGTGGGCTTTGCTCCCTTCTCTGCTTCGCTGTGGTCTCAGGAAGCCCTATTGTTGCAGATATCTTCCTGCAATGGAACTCTAGTAATAGTAATAATTCCAGCTGCAAGTTTTAGAATTCTCACTGTCTTATGAATTGTGAAAAACTGAGATGTTATTATATAACTAGAGGCCTAATGCATGAAATTCGTGCAAGAGTAGGCCTTCCCTCCCCTGGCTGCCGGCACTGGCTTCCCTCTGGCACCTGGAACCCGGGCTTCCCTCGCAGCCCAGGCTTCATCCGGAAGGTCATCCTGAAAGGACATCTGGTCTAATTAGCATATTATGTTTTTATTATTATAGATAGCTACAGGTGAATGATTTATTTCTCTATAATGCTTTATTTTACTATGTGCATTTTAAAAATTCTGTAGTCTCACAAGTCACAAAATTCCTCATTTATGCTAGATCTTTTTATTTTTTTAATTAAATTTATTGGGGTGACAATGGTCAACATGAACATATAGGTTTCAAGTGTGTGTTTCTATGTTACAAGATCTGTCTATTGCACCATGTGCTCACTAGTCAAAGCCAAATCTTCTCCTGTCACCATATATTAGGGCTCCTTTCTCCCCCCACCCTCTTCCCTCTGGCAACTGCCACACTTATGCTAGATCTTTTATTCATAATTGATGCACCAATCAGGTTCACACTATTTGAGGCATTTATTCAAAGCACTGTGTCCTTGAATTTACCTGTAACATTTTAACTCCTTTTTGAATTATACATGTATGGTTGGCAAGTATATAGAGATCAGAAATTCTAGATTAGTCAAAACAAAACAAAGCACCCAAAATACCCTTTCCTCCCAATTCTGGCCTTCTCTCTACATGCCTTCTGAAAGCAAAAGGAAGCAACATTAATAATAATTTTAAAAAAGTGCACGTTAATGGTAAATTGTAGTCACTGGCATTCAGACTTGATAGTATAGTAAATTATTTAAGTGATTTCCAAACATCTTTCCTTCTCTATAAAACTGAGGTTTGTAGCCAATGTTTTAAGAATTCAGTGCTTAAATTGGTTTCATAAATTAAAACACATACACATCAAGAGGTGAGAAAATGTCCAATACACTGGCTAAATGGAGCTTTTTATGCTGTAGAGAACATTTGGCAGAAGTTGCCACATTTAATAAGCTCTCTGACTCCTTGTAAGATTGAAGAAAGATTTTGAGTGTTACTCCCAGCTCTGGAAATTTTCTTGAGGAAACAAAAACCAAACAAACATGAAGCCATTTTCCATGCCCCAAAAGAATAGAACATTTTGAACCATTAGGTTTGTCTATGGCACAAAACATTTCACTGGAACTGAAAGCTAGTATGAACATAAAATAACTACACGGAAACTTTCTTTTCTACTTTCAATTGACCTTTCCTATCAATTAAGCAGGGAAAATTACCATCTTGCAACAGATTAAATAAATTAGCTGTCTAGCAAGCATTAAATGCTTATTCACTCCACTTCCACTGCTTCCTGAATACAAGGATTCATGAAAGAGTTCATAATGTATGTAGAATTTTTCTACCAGGGAAAGATGTAAGTTGTGCACGTAATCACTAAAATGTGAATGCTCCAACTTGAGTACATTAGAATTGAGGATTATTAGCATATGGAAAGTAATTAGCAAAGTACCTAACTCAAGATAGATGCTCATAATTACTGCGATTTCCATTAAACGAGGATGATATTGCAAAATTAATATTTGTTTGAAATTGTCAGATTCTTGGTCCAGTGTTCTTTCATATAACAAGGACCATTACTCACCTTCAGATGGTTTGCCCTAATTAAAACAATTAGAGCAAACATAAATTTCTAGGTTGCTATGACACTATATTGTTATGAAAGAATTTTTCAGTTTTTAGCATGTGTGTGCCTTTGTTTTGACAACTAAATTATAAACTAAAGGATAGGAAATTTCCCTCCCCTCCTCACTCCTCCCCTTCCCTCTTTCATAGTAAAAAAGTATTAACTCCCCATAATAGCTAGTATTGTAAAAGATATAAATTAGATACTTAGGGAATTAATTGGCTTTGGGTTATCTGTGGTGGTATAACTTCAGAGTAACACAAAAATTAGAGAACTTAAAATAATTTAGATCCCAAATATTATTTTATAACAATCTGAAGTCTGTAGAGTTTTCTCCAGAGGTTAAATAATAATTAGTTGCAAAATTTGACAAAAATCAAGTCTTACATCCGATTGTCATCTGAACAATGAACAATCAATAGGACACTTTTGCATAGTCATCAAGAGTACCCCCCTTTTATTTGTTCACAATCTTCTCCCTATCAGCTCAATAAAATTTCTCTTGGCTTGTCTCTTCCTGTGAACAAATTTCCTTTCCTGAATGAAATAAGTATTGAGTTTTTCAACTCCTTTCCCTCCTTCATCGTCTAGGACAGTGGTCGGCAAACTCATTAGTCAACAGAGCCAAATATCAACAGTACAACGATTGAAATTTCTTTTGAGAGCCAAATTTTTTAAACTTAAACTATATAGGTAGGTACATTGTTATTAACTTAATTAGGGTACTCCTAAGCTGGCCTTTCCTAAAAGCGTCCTCAATCTGATTGAGGTACGTTTGCTGAGGTCAACCCCTTCCAACTCTCCCATCCACACTCGTCTTGTATACTTGTTTCGTCTATCTCCTTACGTTCATCCTTTCTATATGTCCAAACCATCTCAACATACCTTTCTCAATCCTCGACACTACATCTTCTTTCACTCCACAACGTTCCCTAAAATTAACTTAATAAACTTTACTTAAAGTTTTAAGTCAACTTCGCACTGTACGTGCGTGCCCCACGTGGTATTTTGTGGAAGAGCCACACTCATGGGGCCAAAGAGCCGCATGTGGTTTAAGAGCTGTGGTTTGCTGACCACAGGTACTAACTCCAACTTGTAGCATGGAAAGAATAAATGGGGACATAATATGAGTTTGGGGGAAGAATTATTATAATGATCACTATAAACTTTTTTTTCACATCTCTGAAGTGAATACAGAAATAATTTTAACATTTGTTTTTTATCATTTTTATTTCATAAGGTCTGCAAAGATTAAATATGTTTATACATATAAAGCTCTTACCTTAGATCAGTAACTGAGAAGTGATAAGTATGCACTAAATGTTAGTTGTCTTGAAAGAGAGAATTTGAAGACTCAGGCCACTGTGAAGCAGAATACCATTTAATGAACCCAAGCTCATCATTAATCTCACCCCCAGAAGTCCCACTCTACTGAGCTCTACTGACTCTGACATTATAAAGACTGTTGTCATCTTTCTGGGATAGTATAGTTTCTTTAATTTCTTCACACAAACGAAGAGATAAACATCTTTAGAAAGAATAAAGAATATGCACATAAATAGGAAAAAAAGCAGAGTGACTTTGAGAATAACTTTGAGAATATATAGTCAATAGGTCATCTATTACATTTGAATGAAAAATAAGCAAAATAAAATGCATCTTTTAAGTTTATATTGATACTGTTGTATTTGACAATGTTGTATATTGTTCAGTGATAAAGGACCACAATAAAAGAAATAACGCATTGTAATTTATGACTGACAGTGTTAAAGTCCAGACATATTTATTGAAGAACCTTCATTAGCTAATTTAATATTTTTAAGGCATTGCACTACCCTAATTATGTTAGCCATTTCAAATGGTTAAATAATATTGGTCATTCATAAAGTATAACTCATACTTCAAAATTAACAAATAATTTAACCAACATCATTATGGAATGAGACATTTTACATTTGTCAAGATAACCGAAGTTTCCATTTCAATGTAAAAATTGTTTTAAAAAGTTCTATGTTAGATAGATGCTATTGTAAAACCCATTTTATAAACCCTGCCTTATTAATTTGAGTATACTGAACCAAAGTACATTCTAATTAATGATTTAGGAATAGCAACATAAACATCAATTACTCTCCTGTGCTTTGTTATGCAGGTCTGCAGCTTGAATACTGCCACTCAGCCAAGCATCCCTTCATGTAACTGCAGCCCTTATGCCTTCAGAAATCCCCTTCTTAATTTGTTCCTGTTAGACCAGGGTTTTCCAAACATATTTGACCATGTAACATTTTCATATTGTAATGCATCACTGGAACACAATCAGGAAGTATGATATAAATGTGCTCTAGTATTAAAGTCGATGCCAGAAATTTATTTGAAGTTAGAAATGATTAGCATTTGATTACCATATTTAACAAAAACATTGAGTAACATAACAAAGACAAAATTATAAGTTAAGGCACATGACACAGATGAGCTATTGGACAGGTGTTAGCAAAATTGGCAATGGATTCATTGAATAAAAGAACAATGCTCTTTGGAACATGGTTTGAGAAACCCTAGTCTAATATGTGATGGATTTAGGAATAAGATAACCAAGACCCTTTAAACTGTAGGAAGCAATAGAATAAAAGAGAAACATGTAAATTGGCCATCCCTCCGCTACACTCACCAGCCAATCAGGAGTGAGTATGAAAATTAATCTGACAAAGCTGGTGGGTTAATTTGCATACACAGGCACAGGGCAGAGAGGAGAGCAGGAGATCTGGCAGAGAATGGAGCGGCTTGAGGAAATTGGCTCCCCAAGCCACCAGTCGGAGAGCAGGGAGGGAGAGTTCGTGGTTTGGAGGACTTGGCAGAGTGGGAGGCCATGGGACAGAGACAGAGCAGGAAGGGAAAACCAAGATTGCGGGGAGCACTGGGAATTCTGGGAATAGGAGTTTTGGTGGCAGCCTTAGGACCAGAAGCGGTAGCCAAGAATCCCCGCATGCCGCAGCCCAGCTCTGAGCTCCGAAAGCAACAAAGTTTCAATTATAGAAGCTAAACAAACCCCAGATACCTGCTTTCAGCAGGCCATGGCGTCAGAGCTAGAGCAAGCAGGAGCCCAGCTCTCAGCTCCAGTGACGGCAACAAAGTTTCAATTATAGAAGGTAAATAAATCCCAGAATAAAAAGAAAAAAGAAAAAAAGGAGAGGCTGGGAGCTTCAGTCACCGGTCAGCCTGAAAACAGCCATCAGCCCCTCACCCAGACTGGCCAGGCACCCAAGCGGGACCCCCACCCTTATCCGGGACACCCTTCAGGGCAAACCAGCCAGCCTCCACCCGTGCACCAGGCCTCTATCCTATATAGTAAAAGGGTAATATGCAAACTGACCCTAACAGCAGAAAGACTGGGAATGACTGGTCACTATGACACACACTGACTGCCAGGGGGCAGATGCTTAATGCAGGAGCTGCCCCCTGGTGGTCAGTGTGCTCCCACAGTGGGAGCTCTGCTCAGCCACAAGCCAGGCTGATGGCTGCCAGTACAGTGGTGGTGGTGGGAGCCTCTCCTGCCTCCTCAGCAGCGCTAAGGATGTCTGACTGCAGCTTAGGTCTGCTTCCCGCTGGCAAGTGGACGTCCCCCAAGGGCTGCCGGGCTGCCAGAGGGATGTCTGATTGCCAGCTTAGGCCCAATCCCCCCGGGGAGCAGGCCTAAGCCAGCAGGTGGTCATCCCCCAAGGGATCCCAGACTGCGAGAGGCCACAGGCCGGGCTGAGGGTCGACCCCGCCTGAGTGCACAAATTTTTGTGCAATGGGCCTCTAGTGTATCTATAAGAGACTGAAAGGCATATCTTTGAGTAAAACAGGAGTTTATACAGTGCACGAATGTCGTACACTTGGCCTCTAGTGTATCTCTAAGAGACTGAGAGGCTTATCTTTGAGTAAAACAGGAGTTTATAAACTACTAGAGGCCTGGTGCACCACATTCGTGCACTGGGGGGGTGGGGGGTCCCTTCATCCTAGCCTGCGTCCTGTGGCAGTCTGGGACCCCTTGGGGGATGTTTGCCTGGTATGAAGACGGGAGAGGCTCCCGCCACCACCACTGTGCACGCCAGCCATAAGCCCAGCTTCTGGCTGAGCAGTGCTCCCCCTGTGGGAGTGCACTGACTACCAGGGGGCAGCTCCTCCACTGAGTGTCATAGTGACCGGTCATTCTGCCATTTGGTCTATTTGCATATTAGCCTGTTATTATATAGGATAGGATAAAAATTTAATAGTAAATTTATTAAAAGAAATGTTTCTACTTCACTGGTAGTCTTGAAGAAGGCTACCATACTGTTATTTTTATTGTTATTATTAATAGTTCCTATCATCTACCATGTCACAGGTACTGCATTGAGCATATGTTTAACACTTACAGTAACTATATGAGATATGGGCAACTATCACCTCTTTTTATCAGATGGAGAAATAGAGAAGTTAAATATATTGTTAAAAGTTACACACCAAGTAAGTGGCAGAACTGGGGTTATATGTCTGGTTTCAGAGTTTGAGTAAGACTCTTTGAAAAGAAATCAGGAAGCTCCATCAAAAAAGCATGTAACATTGTAATCTGGGATCATAATCTATGTGGTATCATTTTTATCAGAAACTTGGAATTTCAATCCTAAATAATCATTACAGAGAATTAAATGGCCTATTTTAGCCTAGAGAGAGATGAAAATGAAGGAAGCAACAAGGAAAAGGAGAGAATGGTGAAGACAGCAGAGTTCATGCTGAGAATATGGTCTCACTGACAGGGTTAGAAAAACACAATTTAGAAAAAAGAAGAGGAAATGAGGCTAGAAGAAGCAGAAGACCAGACCGAATTTATGTAATTCCAGGAACAGTTGGCATAAAGGACAAGAGGTTTCTCTAACAGAGGATTTTTAATAAGTTTTAAAGGACAATAATTTAGTTCATTCCGTGGGACAATTTGAGATTTGAGAAGAGGACACACGATATTAACTAACAGAAATCTTCCTCTACAAGGTAAGAGAAATATTGTTAATTTCCCCATATAACATTCATAATTAAACCAGACTAACACTGTTAATGCTTAGTTTATAGTGACAAACAGATTAACGTTTAGGTGTTCTTTTCCTCTTTCTACTCAAGCACGCTTTGATCCTTATTTCCATCACATAGAGATGAATCAAACTCCAGTCCTGCGTTATTACTGTGCTTTGAATGTCAATACGTTATTACGTTTATCACATTAATGTTTTTAATGCCTAGCACCTCTTCTAGAGCATGAACGTCTGGTAGTAGTAGTCACTGGTGGAGCCCCACACATACTGCTTTCCATCGCTTTGGCCAGTTCGTGTGTGCGTGTGCTTTGCTTCTAATAGCTCCAGCTACATCCTTCAGAGGATTTTCCTGGACACTGAGTCTGTCCACCTGTCAGAGTTACCGGAAAGACCTCAGAGTTTTCAACACTACCTCACTCCCATGATCCCTCTACCTCTTGTCCTGGACAGCAGGGCTAGTAAAACCTTACTCCTTTGCTCAGAGGCAGGACAAACTCTCAAGTGAAATTTAACTTCCAGAGCTTCCCTTCAGATCAGGCTGAGCCTGGAGCTTCAACTGAAATTTCTCCATCGCATGGCTTCTCTGTCTTCCAGTTCCTCTTTTCTCCTCCCCTTACTGTTTAATCTGGGGCACTTCTTGATATTAATCATCCATACCTGAACTTTAAGCTCAGGGTCCACTTATTGGAGCATCCAACCTATAGCCCTCTTGAGTCTAGGTAACATGACTAATTATTTTTGAGGCCCCAACACCAAAGCTTGTCTTGGCACAAAGCAAGTACTGAATAAGTGATAAGTGAATAATAGTTAAATTAAATGTTAGGAATCTCAGTTCAATGTTATATATACTAATAAATTATTCAAAATAAATCTAACCACAAAATAATGCATCATAATCAGATATGTTGGATTTATAAAAGACGGTTTTTTACACAGAGAGCTTCCAGAAATTTGACCTATTAATGTTTATTTTGACTTTGACTTAAACTTTGACCTAATGAACACCAATACGCATCCAGAATTCCATGTGATCTGTTCAGTCACTTCTAGCTTTTGCATCCCTTCCTGGGATCTAACTGAGGGTTTTCTGCTTTATTTGAATGCTATAAGATTGAGAGGAAAAATGTCTTCAAGTTTGAAATCATATATCTTAAACATTTAAAAAGAGTAAAATATCACAAGATCTTGAAAACAGAATTATGTACACTTTAAGAGTTGTCCTGTAAATGTGTAATCTTTCCAGAGATTATGTGGTATGCAGAAGATAATTTTACTTCAAACTTTATTACTCAGGCTTTCTTAGCCAAAATATAGTACACTAGCTACCTTCTAAAGCAATTTTAGTAGCTCGTAAACATGGTATATAAAAATATTTTCAGATATACATATGAGTAAAAAATAATATCATGCATTTATACTGAGTCTTGCAGTGCCTAAGAATCTGAGAGCATGAATAATTTATCAAAAGTAATTTTATAAATAGTTGCCTACCCAAAGTAGATATTTTATGTAAAGTGTTTAACACTTCCACAGATGCATCAGTTAAGTGGGTTTGTCATATATTTTCTCTGCCTCAGTGTTTGGGTGAAATAATTTGAATGCTGTAAGAACAGGCTCACAGGCGACATGCAAATGCCACCATCAAACATTGCCCATCATGGAGATACACTTGTTCTTTACCTAAACATTTTACTAGGTCTTACTCTTCTGAGAGGCTAAATTTTATTTCAATTTTAAAATCCAGCACATGTTTATTAGAGTACTTATTTAAAACTAGAGGCCCGGTGCACAAAAATTTGTGCACTCGGGGGGGTCCCTCAGCCTGGCCTGTGCCCTCTCGCAGTCTGGGACCCCTAGGGGGATGACCACCTGCTGGCTTAGGCCTGCTACCCGGGGGATTGGGCCTACGCTGGCAGTCAGACATCCCTCTGGGAGCCTGGGAGTCCACTGGGGATGTTCACTTGCCAGCGGGGAGCAGGTCTAAGCTGCAGTTGGACATCCTTAGGGTTGCTGAGGAGGCGGGAGAGGCTCCCACCACCACCGCTGTACTGGCAGCCATCAGCCTGGCTTGTGGCTGAGCAGAGCTCCCCCTGTGGGAGCGCACTAACCACCAGGGGGCAGCTCCTGCATTGAGCGTCTGCTCCCTGATGGTCAGTGTGTGTCATAGTGACCAGTCATTCCCCTTTTATTATATAGGATGTGCTGGCAAGTGTATAATACTGTGACAACTATAAGGAGTAGCCAACGTAATAAGCTTTTAAGAGGGACTTCTAAAATCTCCAACATTTAGAAATCAGATAACAGACTTATAAATAACCCATGTGCCAAAGAGGAAGTCTCAGGGAGTTAAGCTGAGTTAAAAAAAAAAAAAGCCAATCTCAAAAAGTAACATACTATATGATCTCATCTACATAAACATTCTTGAAATGACAATGGCTCTCTATACTAATAAAAGAGTAATATGCTAATTAGACCGGGAGACCTTCCGGACGTCCTTCTGGACAAAACTAAGGGCTTGGCCAGCCTGCAAACCGCCCCCAAACAGCCCTCAGCCCCTCACCCAGACTGACCATGCCTCCCAGCAGGGACCCTCACCCTAATGGCAGTGTAGCAAGCCTGCAAACGGCCATCAGCCCCTTGCCCAGGCTGGCCCTGCCCCCCAAGAGGACCCACACCCTGATCCTGGACCCTCTTCAGGGCAGACCAGCCAGCCCTCACCCATGCACCAGGCCTCTATCTATACTAATAAAAGGGTAATATGCTAATTAGACTGGGAGACCTTCCAGACAAAGCCATGGTAGCAAGGCCAAGGCAGAGGTGGTTAGGGGCGATCAGGCCAGGAGGGGAGGGCAGTCGGGGGTGATCAGGCCAGCGGGGGGGGGGGGGGGAGTGTCAGTTGGGGCAATCAGGCCAGTGGAGGGGGGGTGGTTGGTGGCAAGCAGGCCAGCAGGGGGGGCAGTTGGAGTGATCAGGCCAGCAGGTGGGGCAGTTGGGGGTGAGCAGGCTGGCAGGGAGGGGTAGTTGGGGGCAAGAAGGCCGGCGGGGGAGGGGGGCAGTGGGGGTGAGCAGGCTGGCAGGCAGAGTGGTTAGGGGCAATCAGGCACACAGGCAGGTGAGAGGTTAGGACCCAGGGGTTCCAGATTGTGAGAGGGATGTCCCACAGCCAGAAAAAAAAAAAAAGAAAAAAAGAAAAAAAAAAAAAAAAAAAAAAAAAAAAGAGGGACTTCTAGTATTAGGTGGTATGTACCATTAAATTGTTTCACAGTATAGTGCACGGCATTTTTTTGTGGTTTGTGGATTTTCAAAAAGAGACCATACACGCACATCCCACACTTTAAAAATAAAAAATTATTTAGCAAAGTATACAGAACATGCAGGGCAATGAAAAAGGTATTGGGAGTGGAGCAGATGCAGCACGTCTTGCGGGGTTGGCCCTGACCACTGACTGGTTCCCTAATGAGGGTCACAGATGTCCTTAACACATGGCCTGCAAGTAGCCTCCAGACAGAGTTGAGAACATAGACTCATATTTGCTACACCTCTGCCATTTTATATTTGAATTTATATTTCTATTTCAGAAAAACCTACATGAACAATCTATGCTTTTTTTTTTTTCATTTAAAGAGATGTTTGTGACTGTCAAGCTTTCCTGGTTTCACTTTATTTGGATGGTGACCTGTTGATTTTGAAGTATATGTCTCAAGAATTTTGCATTAGACATTAAGAGAATTTTGAAATGCTTCTGTGAAAAATGTACTCAGCTCTAAGAAATCTAGGAAGAAATTATCCCTTTCTCTTCTAGTCATTATCAACATCTTATCTGAAAAAGCTGAGGCTATATAGCTACCAGTCCTGGAGAAAGGCATTGGCCAAGAAAATTACAGTAAAGTTGAACCTGAAATATGGCACACAGGAACCTCACTGCATCCAGCAACATGACATAATTTTCTTTATTTAATTGATGTTTACAGTTACTTGCTGACAGACGCATCCTTGTACTGAATCTATCACCAGAAATGAGTTGTCACAAGCAACAAACTCTATAATGTTACTCTTGCAAAAAAGAGTGGGTGAAACAGAAAAATAATAGGCCACTCTGCTCCTCAGAGCCTCCTGGTTAGTGATCTTTCTTGTGTGGTTTCGAAGCATTTGGCTAAAGGTTTGCTCATTTGGGGAAGTGATAGAAAATTTTCAGGATGCTGGTGTTTTGGTTACATCTTGCAACTCTCAGTTAATTCCTTCACGAGAGAGTTATGCTTCGGCTACGGTTGATGCATTGAAAAATAAAGAAGAAATAAAACACAATTCTGCTTAAAGAGGTTCCTCATGTCTGTGGGCTATAACACAAAGTGATTTAGATTCCAATAATCTGAAAATTTCGGGGAAGGGGGATTGAAAAGCCAAACTTTGTACTCCAAGCTGTAGGCAATGCAAACAGAGACAGTGAGAATGGAGTCTGAGCACAATATTTGATCAGATAAAAGAAAATTCTATAACCCCTGACTTCTGGCAAACACCTAGAGTTAAACATTATTAACCTGCTAAAGGGGCCAATCTCATCTTAAAAATGTAGGTGGAAAGGACAACTTATATGTGTGCCTTCCCATATCAGTCTGTTCTGATTTTCCTCATGGCAGAGACCACCCCTAGAGAGTGATGATTGTGGGGTTGAGGGAGGGATGGATGGGACTCTGTGGTGGGTGGCTAAGACTGGATTTCCCAGAAAAAAATGACTTGCTGAGACAGTTCCTGGTTATGAAATCAGGCCATGTACTTGAATGCAAACAAGTTAGAAGCCAACCAAATTTTTAAGGAAACTGCATTCCCAAAGTGATTGGAACGCTCATCAAGAATATATTTCTGTAAATAGATCAATCTTCAGCTCACCAAACCCACTTGACAGGAAGGGAATTGTTAAAGCTGTGCAATCCAGAGATAAGGCATGTTTCCATGTGCCCATCCCCCAAATGCCCTTGGTGGATATGGACAAGGAAGTTGCCAACACCACTTTCCATCCTGGAACAGAGAGCCGTCATATTTGCAGAACAAAAGCAATTTGGCCAACTACTAGAACAACAGTACTCAGTATGTATGAAACATGCTATGAGTTAGTGTCATTGTGTCCCCTGCCCCTTTTTTGAAGGAGAATTTTAATAGTAGTATTATATCCTATTCTCCACTATCAGAAGTTGTCAACATTGGGCAGAGAGTAAAAAACTTTCGTTCACTGAACTATTAATAGTTACATTATAACATGATAGAAAGAATTGCACTTTAAACAGATATTCTGAACCTGAACTTGCTTTAGTAACTGTAGGAGTATGTTGTCTCATTTTTGGTAAGGTATAAATCGATTTCGGAGAGGCATGGACATTTTTGGAAGTGCCTATATATGGGAAGAACATGTGTTTGTATGGTGAGTAGCTAAAATTTTGGCCTACAGTGATATCTTTGACATCCTGACATCCATTGTATTCCTAAATGAGTATTCATTATATTCTGCCTCCCAGTATTTCTTGTAGGAATTGGATAATTCTGATAAATCTACTGGAATGTCTGGGGGATAATTTCCTCAGTCTCACTGAAACACAGAAAGATACAGATTAACCTTCTAATTAGGATGTGGCTGTATATGGAGGTATGGCCTGAAAATGCTGTTGCCACCTAGAGTTGAAACTGTCATCACCAGCAACAAGGGAGAATGTTGGAAAGGTCCTCCTAGGCACAGGATGACATGACTAACTACTGATTGCTCTATGCTGGGAGCTCATCCTATTCCCGAATATCATTTGTGGATATTGTTTGAGCAGGCTTGAGCTGAGATTTTCTGTGACTTGCAGATCAAACAATCAACATTATATATTAGATATCAGTGGGTGGACTTTTGTCCAGATTTAAAACATAATCATAACAACTTATTACTCTATATAAAAGCAATAATATTAACAAAAAACTCTAGCCCAGCCTATTTTATTGTTTTCTATTTTTCCTTTAAAATTCTAAACCAGAAAATATATATTTATCAAAAATAATAATAAAACATTTTTTTTTTTTAAGGTTTAAAGAAACCACAGGACTGTAAAAATCCTTTCTGGCTCTAAGAATTTATAAACTTAAACACAGGCTTAAAACAATAAGGACAAAAATAATGAATAGGATGTGTTATTTTTAATTTTCTTGTTCTATTGATTTTTTAGAGAGAGTGGAAAAGAGGGAGGCAGGGTGGGGAGGAGAGAAAGAGAGAGAGAGAGAGAGACATCAATGTGCTAGAGACACATTAATTTGTTGCCTCCCACAGGCACCCCCAATGGGGTTCTGGGGATAGAACCTGTAACCCAGGCACTGCCCTATGACTGGGAATCAAACCTAAGAGCCTTTGGTGTATAGTCTGATGCTCTAACCACTAAAAACACTGGCCAGGGCAGATGTGTTATTTTTTAAGCGGATATAACATGGCAGGTGCCATGCCAGTTATATCATTTTATACTCAAAAGAGATGGGTATTTATAGTAATCTGATTTTGGAAACAAGGAAATGAAAGCTCAATGAAGTTAAAGAAATATATTTCAAACCTTCTTTCCCAGATACAACACATTTTCTTGAAGAAATTAATTGCATGCCAAAATAAAGTGAAACAACATAGATATATTCCTGTAACTACGATCACTACTTTTCTAATTTTGACAATAAGACTTTATTTTAAATTTTAGAAGATGGTGTGAAGCTGTTATTTCAAAACATAATCACCGAATCAATCAAACTCAGAGCATTATCTAGAGTACAGACAAAACATGACAGGTCTGAAGCTTTCGGAAAGCATTTTTTGTATAATTGCTGGTAACTGCTGAGGGCTTAGAAATATGTTAGAGGAAAAGACTGAAAGAAGGTAGCAATTAGTTTGTTCCAGTTGCTCTCTCAGTCAAAGAAACATGCCTCACAAGACAATTCCAGACCATTATCGAACATATCCTCTCTCATTAATTTATTACATGAGACACATTTTTTATCAATTTTAGCAAAACCCCAAATCCTCTATTTTAGTGATGAGCTTCTTTTCTCTTGATTCAAATCTGTATGTTATTTTCTTTCCAATAGCTTAAAATTAAAAGCATAATTAAACATTTCAGCAGAAAATATTTTAAATGCACATATTTAGAAAATAAAAAAAAAATGGTCCCAAAGCATTTTAATTAGAGCTTGTCTATTTTAAAACCATTTCCATTGTGCAATTCATAATTTTCATAATTAGATTATTTAACAACTAGGAAGATTTTTTTTAAATTATAATTTAAAGTGACTTAGAGATTAGTGAAAACTAATCCATGTTTTTTGATATATAGGGAAGTGTGGAAAATATGGATTAACAGTGAATGATTGCATCAGGTAATGTAGACATTTATTATTATTAGATGTTCAAAAATACTCTGAAAATATTGCAATTTACTTTAAAACTATAAAAAATAATACTTTCAAAATTTAATAATTAAAATGAATTATATTTAATAATTAATAAAACAGGATGTGTACAGTAACAACTCATGCATTCACCAAGTTCTGAGAATTTACATAATGTTACACATATTCAAGGCAAAATGACCCCTTGGTAGACAGTATTAGTGCCTACCAGGAACCACCTCGCTGTCTCCACCCATTCCCCTTGGGGAGGCAGAGCTTTGGGGCTAGTTCTGGCTACAGGTTGGAAGCTGAAACAAAGCATGTCTCTTCTGGGATAAAACCTTGGACAATCGTGAGCCCACCATGCACTCCCTTTTGCTGCTGTGGTGACCAAGAAGAGGCAGCTGCAGAATATACGGTGCCTTCAATAGTCCGCAACCCTAAGTGATTTTATGGGACAAAGCCCTGGCTACATAAACGATATGAAGCAAAAGCAAGAAGTAAACTCCCGTTATGTTAAACCAATGAGGTTTTGTAATGATATGACATTGATACATAACCTAGCCTATCCTAATACATATATCTTGCATAAACAATTCCCTATAATGGTAAGATATGGGAAATGAAGAAGGCATTCACCAATCTATGATATACTATATTTGGTAAACAGCACTAGTTGTCATGCTACATACACACAAAAGGTATTTTTTAAAAAAATCTGAGATAATTTAATTAAACTGATGATTAATTTTAACTTTAATAACTGTCATTTTTAGTCTAGGCACAATTTATGATGAAAGCAATATAAATAGAATTATTAAAATTTAAAGTGTAAAGTAGAGTTATCTGTAAACCCATTCTGGGAAGCATTTATTTATAGACTAGAGGCCTGGTGCATGAAAATTCATGCACTGGACGGGGGGTGGGGGGGGGTCCCCTCAGCCCGGCCTGCCCCCTCTCACAGTCCAGGAGCCCTCAGGGGCGGGAGGAGACCCGGCAATCAGGGGAGGGTGACGCCCCCATCACACCTCTGCTGCTAGAACTGCCGGCAGCGCAAGCCTCAGCCGGCCCTGCTTACCTGAGCCTCAGGCAGCCCTGGGCGGCTGGGCAGCCGACAGCTGAGGCTTGCCTGCACCTCGGGCCGGCCCTGGGTGGCTGGGGGTCTGAGGGGACTGGGGGACTCTAGAGGCAGGCACGTGGTAAGGCCAGGCCCAACGGGTCTAGCCTTGCCGCGCACCTGTTGCCCTGGCGGGGCTGACGGTACTGGGCACCGCCATCTTGTGGCTGTGGGTGCCACAATCTTTGGGGGTGGGGCAGTCAATTAGCATATTCCCTCCTTATTGGCTGTGGGTGCCACCATCTTTGTGATGGTGTGAGGGTCAATTAGCATATTCCTTCTTTATTAGATAGGACTAGAGGCCTGGTGCATGAAATTCATGCATGAGGGGGGTCCCTCAGCCTGGCCTGCACCCGCTCCAATCTGGGACCCCTCGGGAGATGTTTGACTGCCTGTTTAGGCCTGATCCCTCTCACAATTTGGGACCACTGGCTCCTAACCTCTCCCCTGCCTGCTGACCTGATCACCCCTAAGCACCTCTACCTGCCTGCCAGCCTGATTGCCCCTAACTACTTCCCTGCCACCCTGATCGCCCCTAACTGCCCTCCCCTGCTGGCCTGGTCACCCCTAACTGCCCTCCCCTACTGGCCTGGTTGCCCCTAACTGCCTCTGCCTTGACCCCGGCCACCTGGCTTTGTCCAGAAGGATGTCCAGATGGATGTCTGGAAGACTGTCTGGTCTAACTAGCATATTACCCTTTTATTAGTATAGATAGATATGTACATATAAAAATTGAAGATAAAACATACATAATAATTATATACATATATATATATATATATATATATATATATATATATGCATATACATGTATGAAATCTCCAAGATAATCTACCCACTCCAAGTTTACTAAATCAGAGTAAGGATGTAATTCCTGCAGGCTGACACCTATGTTGGCGGGAAAAGATGTGGGAAAAATTTGATTCCACACTGTTCAACAGCTGTTAACACTGGTAGTTCAGTAAGGTATAAAGTAATTAATAAATAATTTCTATTCATAGAGTCTAATATCAGCAGTAGTGCACAAGTAAAGGATCACTTTTGCTTTCTTAAGGCAATACTTGAAAACTGTAAATATTTTGACATGTCTTCCTTTTCTTTATTACCTAAGACTTCAATACAAAAAGAAAATTTCTAAAAAAATATATTCCTGAGTTCTGTGAATTTTGTGCAATTTTCACTTCTTCAGTCTAAAAATAAACATGTGCTACCATGTGTGATAGGATATAAACGTATCTATACATATAAAAGCCTAAGCAACCGTTCAACCGTTCGACTGTTCAACTGGTTGCTATGATGCGCACTAACCACCGGGGGCAGATGCTCAACACAGGAGCTGTCCCCTGGTGTTCAGTGCATTCCCACAGGGGAGCTCCGCTCAGCCAGAAGCCAGGCTCATGGCTGGTGAGCGCAGCTGCCATGGCATCAGGAGCCTCTCCCGATGCTGTAGCAGCTCTACCGAGCAGTGGCAGCAGGCACAGCGGGTCAGGATGAGTGTGAGCGGTGTGGCCCCCGGCCCCCGGAGGGATCCTGGACTGAGAAAGCGATGTCCAACTGCCAGTGTAGGCCCAATCCTCTGAGGGGTCCCTAAGCTGGCAGTCGGACATCCCCTGAGGGGTTCTGGATGCGAGAGGGTGCAGGCCAGGCTGAGAGACTTCCCCCAGTGCACGAATTTCATGCATCAGGCCTCTAGTATAATGTGATAAAATGGATTATATATATATTAACACAAAAGTCTTTAAATATATCATTAATATCAAATATATTTGTCAGCAAAGGCAAAATAAAACTTGACCTGATATATACTAACATCTGAAATGAAACTATGCTATGAGAGGTTGAAGTAACTTGCTCAAGGTCACATAGAATATAGCAGAGCTGGGATTTGAACCCAGGTAGTCTGGTTTCAGAAACTGTGCATCTATATGTTAAGTATATGCTTCACTTCACTGAATCACCCACTGAAAAATACCCATAATAATGTAAGACAAAAGCATTTCTTTGTTTACACTTGCAATAAAGCAATTGTTCTTTGCTTTCATTCAGGGTCAAGGTCCCTTGATGTTTCCTGAGGGTGACTTACTCACATACAAAATAATTTGTGCACAAGCCCTAATATTTATTAAACCCAACAATCACTCACTCACAGAAATTGGCACACTTTTTTACGGGCTGTAAGGAAAGGAGCGAAACCTGAAGGAGATGGTTAAAGTGCATCATTCAAGATATCATGAATGTGACCTCAAAGCAATCTTGAGACTGTCTGTGAATTGAAAGTATTAAACAATTTACTGATCATAGATATATTCTTAAAGGTCAATTATAATTTTGTGTGGTGATAAAATGATGCCCTCAGGGGTTCCCAAGTGCCAGGACTATTTCTTCTCACTAGCAAAGTCTTCTAACTTCTTTCTTCTTACTTTTTCCCATCCTCCTTTTCTTCCTTTTCTTCCTTTTCACACTTTTCTCTCTGCTTTTTTAAGTATTATCTCCTCACTCACTGTCACTTGACAGGTGTCCCTTTATAATGCTGTAGTCAGAATGTTTGTCTCCAACAAGAAGCCTGCAACCCAGATAATGTACAATCTGCTGTGGGATTTGAAACTAGGTAACGATGTCAGAAGTAAGACTAAATAATCCCCCTGGGCCTACGGTGCTCCAATATGAGTAGTGTATTGACAAAATAAAAATGAAGAGCAAGAGGCCTAATTCTCATTGTTGAAAGAAATAGATTTCCCTCCCCTCTACTGTCTTAGAATATATACTATAAAAAACATGTAATTACAAGTACATTTCTCCCTCTTTAAGATATACAGGCATCTTTTGAATGCTAGATAGGTTTTGTCAGCTTTAAAGCCAAGGGACATTTTCCTTAAAAACCTTGGGAGCCGCCTGGCCGGTATAGCTTAAAGATTGAGCACTGACCTATAAATAAGGAGATCACGGTTCGATTCCCAGTAAGGGCACATGCCTGGGTTGCAGTGCATGATCCCCAGTGTGGGACAGGCAGGAGGCAGCCGATCAATGATTCTCTGTCATCACTGAAGTTTCTATCCCTCTCCTCTCTTTTCCTCTCTGAAATCAATACAAATATATTTAAAAACAAAACAAAACACAGGAGCCATCTCTTTGAAATGTAAACAGTTTCTCTGGGAGGGAGGTGCCCAGCTTTCTGAGCATGAGTTACTGTTTATAGGCACACCTTGGAGATATTTAGTTCCAGGCCACCGCAGTAAAGTGATTACTGCAATAAAGCGAGTCATAGAAATTATGTGCTTTCCAAGTGCATATACAAGTTATGTTTATGCCACACTGTAGTTTATTAGGTATGTAATAGCATTATGTCTAAAACATGTACATACATTAATGAAAAATATTTTATTGTTAAAAATGCTATCATCTGAGCGTCAGGGCGTTGTAAACTTTTGTTGGTGGAAGGTGTAGTTTCAATGCTGATAACTGCTGACTGATCAGGGTGGTGTGTGCTGAATGATGGGGTGGCTGTGGCAATTTCTTAAAATAAGACAACAATAAAATCTGCCGCATTGATTGCTTTTGCCTTTCATGAACGATTTTCCTGTAGCTTGCAATGCTGTGTGATAGCGTATTACCCACAGTGTCCTTCTTTCAAAATTAGTCGGTCCTCCAAACCCTCCCACTGCTTTATCAACTAAGTTTAATATTCTAAAGCCTTTGTTGTCATTTCAACAGTCCTCAAAGCATCTTTACCAGGAGTAGATTCTACCTCAAGAAACCACTTTCTTCACCTATCCATAAGAAGAATTCCTCATCTGTTAATGTATCAACAAAAGATTGCAGCCGTTCACACACAACTTCAGGCCCCACCTGCAATTTTCCTTCTCTTGCTATCTCCATCACATCTGTAGCTACTTACTCCATAGAAGTCTTAAACCCTTCAAAGTCATGCATAAGAGTTGATTTGAAAGTCTTAAACCCCGCAAACTCATGCATAAGAGTTGGAATAAACTTTTTCCAAATTTCCATTAATTTTAACCTCTGCCCATGAATCATGAATGCCTCTTTGATTTTATTGATTGATTTTAGAGAGAATGATGAAGGAAGAGAGAGGAACATTGCTTTATTGTTCCAGTTATTCCATTGATAGCCATATTTGTGCCCTGACCAAGGATTGAAACCAAAACCTTGATGTATTGGGACAATGCTCTAACAACAGCGCAACTGGCCAGGGCAAGATGAATGTTCTTAATAGCATTTAGAATGTTGAATACTGTCCAGAAGGTTTTCAATTTACTTTGCCGCCACCCCTTCCCCCGCATCTGACAAAGGAATCACTATCTAAGGCAATTATAGCCTTACAAAATGTATTTCTTAAATAATAAGACTTGAAAGTCAAAATTACCCCTTAATACATTGGCTACAGAATGGATGTTGTGTTTAGCAGGCATGAAAACAACTTTAACTTCCTACTTTTCCATCAGAACTCTTGGGGTGACCAGGTACATTGCCAGTGAGCAGTATTGTTTGAAAGAAATATTTTTCTGAGCAGTACTTCTCAACAGTGGGTTTAAAATATTCAGTAGAGCATGTTGTAAACAGATGTGCTGTCACCCAGGCTTTGTGTTCTATTTATAGAGAACAGGCAGAATAGCTTTAGTAGAATTCTTAAGGGCCCTAGGATGTGGGGAGTGGTAAATGAGCACTGGCTTCAGCTTAAAGTCACCGGCTGAATTAGCCCCTGCCAACCTGTCTTTTGAAGCGTTGAAAAAGCCAGGCATTGACTTCTCTCTACCTATGGAAGTCCTGGGTGGCATCTTCCAAAAGAAGGCTGTTTTGACTCTATTGAAAATCTTTTGTTTGGTGTAGCCACCTTCATTAATCATCTTTGCTAGATCTTCTGGATAACTTGCTGAAGCTTCTATATCAACACCAGCCGCTTCATCTTAAATGTTATGGAGACATCTTCTTTCCTTAAACCTCTGACCACTCTCTGCTAGCTGTATTTTTTCTCCCTTTCTGCAGCTTCATCTTTCTCACACTTTTTAGAACTGAAGATAGTTAGGGCCTTGCTCATGATTAGGTTTTTGGCTTAAGGGCACATTGTAGCTGGTTTGATCTTTTATCCAGACCACTTAAACACTGTCCACATCAGCAATAAGGCTGTTTTGCTTTCTTACCATTGGTCTGTTCACTGAGTAGCATTTTTATTTTCCTTCAAGAACTTTTCCTTTGTATTGACCACTTGGCTAACTGTTTGACACAGGAGGCCTGGCTTTCAGTTTATTGTGACTCATCAATTGGCCTAATTTCAATATTGTTGTGTCAGAACACACAACCCTTATCAATAAAGTTCACTCTGTTGTATGAGCACAGTCCCTACCTCCCCAGAAACAATTACAATAGTAAGGAATATCAAAGATAACTGATCACAGATCACCATAACAAAACTTAATGATTTAAAAGTTTGAAATGCTGAGAGAACTACCAAAATGTGACAGGGACATGAAATGAGCGAACACTGCTGGCAAAATGGCACTGATAAACATCCATGATGCAGGCTTGCCACTACCCTTCAATTTGTAAAAAACACACTATCTGTGAAGTGAAATGAGGGGAAGCACAATAAAGTGAGGTACAGCTACACTTTGAAAACATTCATGGAATGGGTTGTATGTGCTTGGCTACACAAAGGGTGAGATTTCTGCCTTTGCAATTACTTAGTGAATTGCCTGTGTTGTGCATCACAGTCTGGTTTAATGCTTACCTAATAATAAAAGTGTTTATTTTTTCCTCTTGTTACCTTTGTGGAGAGGATTTGTGGGTTGAGAAAATATTCTGTTTTTATTTTCCCAACATCAGGGTGCCTATGTATCAGCCAGCATGGCATTTCATGCCTTTTTTTGTGACGCTTGGAAGTTCATTTATTGTTTTCAAATACTAATGTTCCACGCCAAGTTTTAATTAATTTATGTTTAGAGATAATTGGCAACTGGATAATGAAGTTTTTCTACACATGACATGTCATAGGCACACGTATGTGAGCATTCACAGTTTAGACAGCATCCCACAGAAGTAAGATATTCCATTAGTTTGAATTTTTCAGAGAAGTGAGGCTTAACATTTTTAGTTTAAACAATCATAGCCATTCTTTTTTGCTCAGTGTACTTCAAAAAATGTAAACAGCAGGGACTAATAGTTGAGCCCATCTCTGTTCTTCTATCACAGTGGAACATTATAGAGTACTGAACATTACTTTAGCACATAACTCATTATAAAAATAGATATACTTTACTATTGCTGCTAAGACATTGACATACTCCTGGATAAAAAAGGTTATGTATTTTTTTAATCTATAATAATTCACTGTTAAGAAGATAAACAATCCAATCAAAAAATGGGCAAAGGATCTAAATAGACACCTTTCAAAAGAGGACATTCAGAAAGCCAAGAGACATATGAAAACATGCTCAAAGTCACTAATCATCCGAGAGATGCAAATCAAAACAACAATGAGGTACCATCTCACACCTGTCAGAATGGCCATCATCAACAAATCAACAAACGACAAGTGCTGGAGAGGATGTGGAGAAAAAGGAACACTTGTGCACTGCTGGTGGGAATGCAGACTGGTGCAGCCACTATGGAAGGCAGTATGGAGGTTCCTCAAAAAATTGGAAATGGAACTCCCATTTGACCCTGTGATCCCACTTCTAGGAATATATCCCAAGAAACCAGAAACACCAATCAGAAAGGATATATGCACCCAGATGTTCATAGCAGCACAATTCACCATAGCTAAGATCTGGAAACAGCCTAAGTGCCCATCAGTAGATGAATGGATTAGAAAACTGTGGTACATCTACACGATGGAATACTATGCTGCTGTTAAAAAGAAGGAACTCCTACCATTTGCAACAGCATGGATGGAACTGGAGAGCATTATGCTAAGTGAAACAAGCCAGTCAATGAAGGAAAAATACCACATGATCTCACTCATTCATGGATAATAAAGACCATTACAAACTTTTGAACAATAATAGATACAGAGGCAGAGCTGCCTCAAACTGATTGTCAAACTGCAGTGGGAAGGCCAGAGAGAGTTGGGGGGCAGGAGGGAGGGGAGTAAGAGATCAACCGAAGGACTTGTATGCATGCATATAAGCATAACTAATGGACATAAGACACTGGGGGGTAAGGGAGGGTAGGGGTTTGTCAAGGGTGGGGGGGAAAAAAGGACACTTATGTAATACCCTTTGTAATACTTTAAGCGAAAAAAAAAATAAAAAAAAAATAAATAAAAAATAATTCACTGTTCATTTTCAGTAGTTAAAAGGTAGCCAATGACTATTTAATGACTGAACAGTGTGTATGTATATAGAATATGTCTATGCCTTGATTGCTCAGTAATGTATATTGAACATTTTTGGTGCCCTGTCCGCACCCCCTTTATTAGGCCCAACAGTTATGAGTGTTGGCTGCTAAAGATTCATAGTTGTTTCCTTCTTTGGATAATTCCCCTTTGCCTATGGGAAGCTGCTTTACCTAGGAGACTACTGGACCCTTCCCCAAAGTCAGTAACTGATGCGTGAAGGTACAGAAGGCCAGCCGGCCTCTTTGCCTCAAGGTTGGGCCAACTACATGGTAAGAGTCATGCTACAGAGCCTCCTCCTGTTCCCACAGGATCAGAATGAATCTAGCTTCTAGCAGACACCACATTCTTAATTGGAGACCCCCTCCTCTCTTTTCCTTCCCTCACTCCTTTATCTTCAGAACATATCAGCAAAGAAATACTAGAGGAAAGTGTCTAGGCATTTCCCTCTAATATTTCTATTTATATCTATACATTTATCAAAATATGTCTAATTAGAGTTACAATATTATGATTTTACTATAGATTCTGTACCTTATTTCCCACTTAATATTCCTATTATCTATCTGCAATATAATGAGAACATTTTGATTGACAAATTTCTGGTAACCTTTCTCTTCTTATACTTTATTCTGCTTTGTATTTCCCTATGGTCCTTACTATACTATACCTCAGACAATAGTCATGTGTACAAATGATCCATCCCTTTAGTTGTACTAGTACCCTAAGGCAGGAACTAAATTGAGTGATTGTTACATCTCATTAAATGGTTAACAAAGTGCCTTGATAGGTATCAATTAAAAAATCTAGTCCAATCAAAATATGCTTATGATAGTATTAATTTTATAATTATCAACAGAAAAAGAGTTGCACTAAAACAAAATCATAATTACCAATTACTTAATTTAGGAAATCAATATTCTTCAAAAGCTTTTGAATATAATGAATTTAACTATTTTAATCAAGATGTTCTTTTTAAATATTTTTTAATCTTCACCTGAGGACATGTTTTTATTGATTGGAGAGAGAGAGGAAGGAAGAGAGAGAATCATCATCAATGTGAGAGAGAAACATCAATTGGTTGCCTCCCATATGCACCCTGATAGCAGATCAAGTCCACAACCTTTTGGTGTAAGGACAATGCTCCAACCAACTGAGACATCCAGCTAGGGCTAAAGATATATTTGAAAACACATTTCATCTCACATTTCCTGTAAATGATTTTTTACTTACTTTTCAAATCATTCTTTTAAAAAAAAATCAGATTCAGCATCTAACACTGATGCATTTAGAATATTTTCTTTATGAAATAAGTTAGAATGAATTCTATGACATATTCAACTCATAAAGCATAGAAACGGGCATTTAAGAGGTTTCAAGTTGCCAACTGCATAGCTTGAAATAACCCTAAATAGCAAGAGGCTAGCATTTTAGAGGAAGGCTCCTTATCTGTAAAACTTGTTTACTCTGCTGCAAATGGAGTTGTACAAGGGTAATTCCCACTGGGAGTGTGCTTAGAGGATAGAGTTAGAAAAGAGATGGATAGTTTTTCAATAACAAAAGTGGCATTATATTTCTTCCGTCTCCCAGTAGGTGACAGTAGGTATTTATTGTGACTACTCTACCTAGAGAATCATTTGACCCCCTTTGTTTTTCATGACAAATACATCTCTCAAGAGTATCTCTAGAAAAATCATGGCTCTTTTTGTCAAAAAATAAAGTAACCCATCAGACAATTTTACTTTACTGTGATTGGTGCCTTTAGATCTACCAAAATCATTTAAGCTATAACCTATTTTCCCATCAACTATGTTGATACAGATCCATAGGACACACAATGTACCTCTCTGAGGTTAATACGTTTCTCCTTAGGAAGAACAACTGAACTAACTGGTATACATAAAATTATTAAGTTTTGCACAGATCTCCAGTCTGAAAAACTGTTTTGCAGTTGTTTTTAGTCATGCATATTCTGCAATATTTAAGTCTTATATAAGCAGGTGAAAAACTGTACAAGTGACTATTAAATAATAACAGCTAACAGTTATGAATACTTATAAAGGGACATGTGCTCAATTAATCTTCATGACTACCCAATGCAATAGTCACTACTGTCCTCATTTCCACTTTGCAGATAAAGACTCTGAGGCACAGAGATGTTACGTAACCAATTCACAGCTTAAGGCCAAGATTGGAATTCCTGCACCCAGATCCAGGGTTTGTGTTCCTAAGTATTATGACGCACTGACTTTCATAAGCCATAACAAATAATGAGGGAAACAAATGGTTGACTTGGGTGATATATGCGCGAGACCTTGCAGTCCCTAAAGTCTGGTCAGTATCAACTCTCTCACCCATCATTGAAGATCATGCAGTTCTCAGCTACTGGACCTCCTTTGCAGATCATTTGATAACTACTGAAAGGAACACATCCACTTCCAAAGGGTTATTTACATTTTTATTTATTAATTTGAGAGAGAGAGAGATTTGCTGTTTCACCGATTCTGTATTCATTGGTTGTTTCCTACATGTACCCTGACAGGGGACCGGACCTGCAGCCTTGGTGTACTGGGAGGACACTCCAACCAGCTGAACTAACCGGCCAGGGCTGAGGTACTTCCCTCGGCACATGATTGTGCACTCTGGGGCAGCTTCCTGATTATCGCCCCTCCATGGTCTATAATATTCCTCCAATCTGGGAGGCTCATGTTACCCTCTATCCATCCTTGTGTTTAGTAAGTGCCAACTTCAAGGTTATTTCCCTTCATTTAGTGAAGACTTTTGTATCTGACTCCCGTTTTTCTCTCCACTACCACTCTGTCATCATTTGGCTGACTTCTGTGTGCAAATACATGATCCAAACAACACTTTAGCCACTAGGTTTCTTAACATCTTCATCTGCAATGAAACATCACCACAGTGTTAGGCAGAATTTTGATCTATGCCCAGGTGTCAAGCCTGTGCATCATATGGCAAAAGGGACTTTGCCAATGTAATCAAAATGACTAATTAGTTGACTTTAATATAGATAATACTGAATTATAGGCCCAATGTAATCACATGAGCTCTGAAGAGCTGAGTGTTGTTTTTTTTCCACATGAAAGCAAAAATGGATATTCAGAAGAGATGGGGCAGAAAGAAAAGTCAGAGAGAAACAAGGGATGAGAAAGACTCCACAACCTGTTGGAAGGAGCACCTTTACTGGAAAGCAGGAGGCTTTATGTTGCTGAAAGACACTCCTGGCTGACAGCTAGGGAGGAAATGGAAACCGCAGCCCCACAGCCATAAGGAAATGAATTCCGCCACCAACCTGAATAAACATGGAAATGGATTCCCTCCCCCATCCTTCTCACTCTCAGAACCACCAGGTAAGAAAGAGCTC
Source organism: Myotis yumanensis (assembly GCF_028538775.1). NCBI lineage: Eukaryota > Metazoa > Chordata > Mammalia > Chiroptera > Vespertilionidae > Myotis > Myotis yumanensis. The sequence goes on from NW_027223752.1 coordinate 179,792,515, forward strand.
AGGCTGCTGACACCTTGATTTTTGCTTTGTGAGACCTGGACAAGAAAAACTAGACAAACTTTCCACCCCTGACTTTTGAACGACAAAACTCGGAGATAATAAATCTGTCATTTTAAGATGCCGAGTTTGTGGCCATTTGTTACCACAGCAATAGAAAACTAATACACTACTGCTTCCTTAACACTTTACCACTTTCTCTGACCCCTCCAGTATCAGCACTTTCAGTCCTGAGATCCCTCCTTCCCCTTGGATTATTGCTATATGTCGCAAAGCCCAGAAAATAGACATCTGATACTTGTATTTGTTTCATGTTTTTCTTCTCTTCTATATTGTTAGTAGCCATATTACTGATATAGCCATACTATGCCCAACCACCTAACATAGTGGTTGAACTTAGTAGGCATTTGTTAATGTTATATTAGATAATAACAATAAAAAGAGAAAATAAAAAAACGAGTTCACTGATCATGGACATAAATTTGTCAAGATTCATTTTTAAAATAATAATCATTTTTAAAAGTAAATCTTTGCCACAGCACAAAAATTCAATAAGAGCATATTACTTTATAAGAAAAGTCTTTCTTGGGAAACTTTGTAAATAGACACATCGATCACCCAAGTGTATAAATTAATAAAATTATTTTATTGTTATTAGTATATACAAGTACAAAATATGGTGCCATACATTCTATTAATAACAAAATTACTGTAATGCCTTTAGCAAAAAAAAATTCCTTTTACATTTGTACATAGTATGAATTTATACCATGTTTATGCTATGTGAACACATTTCCAAATTAAATTATAACTTATGATTGAAAGTTTAAAAAAGACACACTAATCACAGAATTATATCATTGCATTAAGCCCCATTTTGAATTGCTTGTCATCTAGCTGGAAATTTGTATTGAAATGAGAAATCATCATGTTATTTCATTAGTAAATAATGAAGTACATAAACAACATTGTATTCCGTTCATATTTCTATTATAGTCATAGCATTGCTATTTTTTAATCAATCCTTGGACTCTTAAAAGTTAATCTTCGAAATGAATGCCACAAAGTAGTTTTGTGCATCAAATAAATCCCTTAGAGAGTAAGTGGATATTTTTTTATTATCTCTGAACTTGAAAACCAATTCCTAACTTTTAAATGGTAGTAGTACACGGGTAACTTAATATGGTTAGGCTTTTGTTTTGCTTTCAAACAACTAGAAAATAATATTAAAATTTTGTGTCTTAAGTTAGAAGCACTCATCTTTAACATTTAGATGAAAAGTAATAATAATAACATTGTTATTTTGTTTGGTCATACAGATATAACTAATAGGCAAACATTTATCCATCAACAATGCATTGTTGTGAGGAATGATATAATTGACAATCTGCAATCTTGTGTTTTAAATTTGACCTAGGTACCTTTAAAATATTCTTAAATAAATATTTCAAAAATTTTGAAGAATAGTATGATTTGGTGATTCTCAATTCTAAACATTCAAATCATTGATTTTTGTAAAGATTCCCCCCACTATATCTCTGTGTAGCCAGAATAAGCAGAATACTGAACGTGATAGGACTTTAGTTTCCTTAGTTTTCTATAAAGTGAAGTTAATGTTACCTATTTCATTAGAAAATTAAAAACTAAATTTTTAAAAATATTCTAAAATATTGCCAAGTGTCAACCAAAACAAATCATTATTTGTTTTGAAACCTCTAGGTTTCAAATGGTAACACATTAATGCATTAACAAACTACTGAATATGAAAAGGCACAAGGGTACCTTTTTTCTGGTATATTTCAAAGTACATTTTAGATATCAGTATACACTATTAAATACTTCAGAATGCATATTATTAACTAAAGCTCAATATGTGTTTAGTATTTTTAGGTAAATTTCACATACAGTGAAACATGTGTGTATCTTAAGTATACCAACTAAACACTTTTCAACATTTCATTAAAAATCAGGACAGCAAGAATACACAGTTAGACTCATATATTTGGATTACAAACACATTTGGAAAGACAATTTTTTAAAAGTTTAAATACTATATGAGGTGATAAGAAAGTAATTGCTATAGTAAGAAAGCCTGTTAGGTAATAAAATTCATTGTACAATGTTGTTTAAAATATAGCTAGCTTTATGAAACATACTCACAGTTAAAATAATAAAAAGTTTAAATAATAATAATAACTTCAAGCCCACAATAAATAATTTGGAAGTGCTGAAGTGCTGCTGCTGATGATAATAATGATGAAAAAAATCACAACTCTTTTTGAATTACTATATTCTAAGCATGTATAATCTCATATAATTTTAATTTTATAAAATAGGTACATTCTTATCCACAAAAAGAAAATTTATATGCTCTGAGTTATCCACTTTTTAAGTGGTAAAACTGAAATTCATATTCAGAAAGTCTCATCCAGAATTAGAATTTATAACTGAACACAAGGGTATGTCATTTGCCTTTTGTTGGCACCTTCAGTTGGTTGTGCTAACAAGGTAGCAGCATCAGAGAATAATCTTGCTGAAATTCTTTATAGGAGATTAGTCCCATTATAACATTAATTCAGGTTTAGGTCTTCATTGTAACCCAAAGCTCTGAAAAAAGCCTATTGCCTTCCATGATTTTGAAAGTCAAACTGACAATAAAAATTCTGTTATGTTTCTCAAACTACATTCATAGGCAAGAACATTGAAGGCAAAATCATATATATGTGTATATGTAACACTTACACTAAGACAGCTGTGGGCAAACTACGGCCCTCGGGCCGGATCCCGGCCCATTTGAAATGAATAAAACTAAAAAAAAAAAAAAGACCGTACCCTTTTATGTAATGATGTTTACTTTGAATTTATATTAGTTCACACAAACACTCCATCCATGCTTTTGTTCCGGCCCTCCGGTCCAGTTTAAGAACCCATTGTGGCCCTCCAGTCAAAAAGTTTGCCCACCCCTGCACTAAGAACTCTTTAATATGACCATTTGGTCTCAAATTACTTAAGAGTGTATAACACATTCTAATATTTATAATTCATGAAGTTCTATGAAGGATCAGACTCAGTGGTCCCAGGCTTCTTAAAAAATATCCATTGTAAGTATATTTAAATGTTTATTAACTCTTTAAATACACATCTTTAATCTGATTTGCCTTATTTTCTTTTCAGTTATTCCTGGGGTGGAGTTACAGAGAATTATTCACATAAATATGGTTGACAGTAAGAATAACCTGCTTCTAATTCAAGAATACTACTCTAAATTTCAGAAAGAAAAACATTAATGGCTTGACAATAATATATGCACTAATCAACAGAGGGTTAATCTAAATTCAGATAAATGATAAACTAGCTACATAACTCTGTTCAATAGTTAAAAATTCAGTACACAAATTTTTAGTTTTGTTTGGCTTATCTAAATAAGTAGTATAGTTTCAAGATAGAAGACATTTGTCTACTTGGCATTTCTTTCATTTCTGAAGTATTTTCCTAGATCCTTATATTTTAAAATAATTTTCCTAAATAATGCAAAGATAAATTTGGGCTCTAATAAGCAACAATATAATTGAATTTGGATAATGAAAGGATAAACTGTATTAGACCTTTTGTTACCAATGAAAAATATATATAATTATGTTTTAAATGTATTTTATAAAAATCTTAATCTAAGACAGTGAGACTATTCTCCTAATAGGGACAGAAGAAATAATTAGATTATAAGTAATTTTAGTTCTTTTTATCTGATAGTGGTGGATTAGAGCAGAAGTGGGCATTTTATCTTTTCTGGAAAGAGCAAGATGGTGAGTGGTAGGCTTTGCAGGCCATACTGTCTGTCACAACTACCCAATTCTGCCCCAAGTCTTCTTTTGTAGTAGAAAAGCAGCCATAGACAATAGTAACCAAACAGTTGTCTGTGATCAAAGAAAGTTTCATTTATAAAGAAAGGTGGCAGAATATATTTGGCACATAAGCCCTAGTTCTTAACTCTTGGATTGACCAATGCTCTACTAAGAAAAACCAGAAAAGTCTCACCAAAACCCAAATTTATTTTGAGACCTCACAAGGCTACTAATGCAGCCTTGAAAAGTGAAAGACCTGAATCCTCAAGATTCCAGAAAAAACAAAACAAAAAACAAACAAACAAAACACACACACACACACACACACAAACAACAACAAAAAACAGAAGCCAGAGAAATAAATTTGACATTTGTTGCCATTTTTATCCTTCGAGTCTGTGAAAATTTTATATTTGGTTTCTGCCAAGGTTTTCTGGCATCTAGTTCCTAAAACCCTTGGACTCTCCCAAGTGATAAGTGTATGCTAATGAGATGGCTGAGGGCCTGGGGCTCCTGGACAGCCTCAGGAGGAGTGCTGGTTGCAAGTGGATTCAACCATGCAATTAGAGGGTTGGAACGTTCAGCCCAATCCTCTAACCTTTAGAGAGGGGAGAGGGCTAGAGCCTGACTAATTCACCAATGGCCAATGACGTAATCATTAATGCCTACTTAATAAAGCGGCTCTCAAAATCCTAGTCCAAGGGATTTAGAGAGATTATGGAGGTGCTGGGAGGATGACCCAACTGGAGAGGATGTGGAAATGCCATGTCCCTGACTCCATACCTTGCCCTATGTATCTCTTTTGTCTGGCTATTCCTGAGTTATATATTTTTACAACAAATAAATAATATAATAAGTAAATTATTTTCCTGAGTCCCATGAGCTATTCTAGTAAATTATCAAACACAAAGAGGGGGTTTTGGAAAACTCTAATTTATAGCCAGTTGGTCTAAAGCATAGGCAACCATTTGAGATTAGAATACAGAAACGGGGACAGTCTTGTGGGACTGAGCCCATAAATTGTGACATCTCATGTTAACTCCAGGTGGGTTATGTCACAACTGAATTAAGCTGAAGAATACTCATTTGCTACCTGCGGAGAATTGAGGAATTGGTTGGTCTGGGGGAAACCCCCACACATCTAGTATCAGACTTTTTGAGTGATGTTGAGTGTGATAGGAGTAGAGAGCAGAAGAAGAAGTAGAGTTTGTCCTTTCAGAGTCACTTGGCAATTTGAAAATAAAAACTGAGCACAAAGCAGTGGCTGAGAATGAAATATCTTAAGCAGAGTTATCAGCAGTGAGACTGGGTTCAGAGGACATTGGAATTCAGTCTCCCAAGGAGAGTCCATGGGGAAACTTTTGGCTTTCCTTCCATTTCTAATCCCACTTAGTTTCCAATGATTCATGTCCATCTTCAAATCCTCCAATCACCAGCATACCCACACTAGAACAAATATTAACTAGAAAAGGTCTTCAGGCATTAGAACAATGATCTCAGATAGAAGTTTAGAGGTGCAGGAATGTTTAAAGTTCAAAGAAAATAGTAAATATGGGGTAACAGTGTTCTAAAATTTAAACATTACACAGAAAATTATATGAATAGTCATTTAAATTAAATTTTCCTCAGGTCCAGGTTATATTGTAATCTTTAGCATAAATACTAAAAGTACAAATTTTAAATATTACATATATAACTAATAGTTTTTAAATATTATATATATAACTAATAAAAGAGGAAATGGGATAATTAAAAAATAATTAATCCAAGGGGGCACAAAAAGAAACAGAACAAACAGAAAAACAAATATTAAGATCATACATTTCAGTTCAAACATTTTAGTGGCTAATTAAAGGCAAAAAAAATACAGACTCCAATAAAAAGATAAGGTTTTTTAATCTGGAGTCTAAGAAAAAAAGTCAACTATGTCTCATTTACTAGAGAGACATGTAAAATATGAGAATACAGAAATAAAAAAATGAAGGAACAAGCTCAGCTGGTGTGACTCAGTTGGTTGAACATCATCCCATGCATCAAGAGGTCACTCATTGGATTACTGCTCAGGGCACATGCCCAGGTTGTGGGCTCGAACTCCAGTTGGGGGCATGTAGGAGGCAGCCAATTAATGTTTCTCTCTCATTGATGTTGCACTTTCCCTTTCACTTCCTCTCTTTCTAAGATCAATTAAAAAAACAACACATAAAAATAAGAAAATGAAAGATACATACCAGGCAGATACTAATCAACAGAACTAGCATAGCTATATAAATATTAGACCAAGTAGACTCAATTCAGATTTAATAGAAATGAAAATAAACAAATTATAATAATTATAACCTATATTATAAAAATTATAAAAGGGTCAACCCATCCAATAATATTATTTCAAAATATATAAAATAAAAATCGAAAGAAACAAAAAAATAGAAAAGTTCATATTCATAGTTGATTTTTTTTAGCTAGAGAGGGAGGAAAAGGGAGAAACTCGATGTGATAGCGAGACAGTGACTGGATGCCTCCTGCACACCTCCTCTTGGGTATCAAGCCCACACCCCTGGCATGTGCTCAGGAATCAAATCAGCAACCTTTCATTGCATGGGATGTTGCTCAACCAACTGAACCACACTGGCCAGGTCCACATTGAAGGTTTTGATACATTCCCCTCAGAAATATATAGAATATGCAAAATAAAACAAATTTCCAGAATGGGGGCATTCAGACATTCCAAGGAGCTTTTAAAAACCTCTTTTGTTGAACAACAATTTTTAAAACCTTTAAATATAAGAATTTTGAATACCAACATTTCAAACAACTGAGTATCTTTTTATCTCATTAGGGAGATAGATGAAATCAAGAGGTAGTCCAAACACCTGAAGATAATGGAGAATAAAATAAATTAAAGCAAGCTTTTCTAGACTTGGGGAGGCAGAAAATTAATAAAAGAAAAAGGTTAAGTATATTATAATTACGCATAATCTCTTAGAATATCTTGTCATGTGCATTCTGTGGATGTTTACTCTTTTATACCTTTTATTTTCATGGATTTAAGGTATTTTTAAAAAATGTTTAAGGTTGTACAATATTATAAAATTAATAATGCCTCTGTTTGGATTAAGTGTTTAACTCTCTTTCTGTTTATCATTTAAATTCTGAATAAATGCCTACATACATGTTAATTCAAGCTATACTTTGTCAGCCCTCAAAGTTTTATTAAAAGACTAGAGGCCCAGTGCATGACATTCGTGCACTGGGGGTAAAGGGGGTCCCTCAGCCCGGCCTGCGCCCTCTTACAGTCTGGGACCCCTCGGGGGATGTCCGACTGCTGGCTTAGGCCTGATCCTAAGCCAGCAGTCGGACATCCCCCGAGGGATCCTTAGAGCTGCTGTGGAGGCGGGAGAGGCTCCCACCACTGCCATTGTGCTAGTGAGTCTGGCTTCTGGCTGAGCAGTGCTCCCCCTGTGGGAGCACACTGACCACCAGGGGGCAGCTCCTGCATTGAGTGTCTGCCCCTTGGTGGTCAGTGTGCATCATAGTAACCGGTCTTCCCACCATTTGGTAGATTTGCATATTAGCCTTTTATTATATAGGATATTGTGGGAACCATGCCAGAGGTGCCTGTTAGTCAAGGCCAATTAAAGCACAGAGGCCTTAGTGTAAATACACCAGACTGCCCAAGGCCACTCTGCACCTAGGCTAAGAGACCATAAGCAGGTGCATGGACCCACAGTGCACTGTGACTTTCTGCAGCCAAAATGATTGATGTCACTGTTGGCAACTGGCCTTCTTTGTCTCTGGAGTAATATGCAGGTTATTGACCAGGTAGTGTGAGGAGCTGAGGTGGTAGGTACAGAGTATGTAGCTCCTATGTGTGCAGGAAAAGGCTAGAGAGCTCAAACAGAGCTGAGAACTGGTACTACTATGATGTAAGGCTAAGAGCTCATAGAGATCTCAGATATAGCTACCATGTTAACCAGCCAGTGTGCTGGGAGAGAAGTTAGGAGGTAGTTACTATGTGAGGCTACAGAGACCAGCCAGGGAGACAGGACTAGCTGCTGAGCCAAAAAGGCTAGAGAAGCTGCTGAGGCAGAAAGCTTAGATACCGCTTCCATGTGAGGCTGTGAGTCTAGGGGGCAGCGTGCGGCTGCTCAGATAATTACAGAGACTGCTATTACTGTGTAGGAAAAATATGTATATACCAGCTGGTGTATGGCTGCCGCCTGTATAGAACTGCTGTGAAGAATTGTTTTGTCTGATGGCTATATGGCCACTGGCTTCTGCAATAAATACTCATTCTTATATACCCATTACCTCTCATGACTTCTCCGTTTAAGACCTGGCATCCTACAAGGTCCAGCCGTAGGCAAAGGGACTCAGACCCAACACCTGTAACTAGAGAGCAGAGAACAAAGTTCCCAACAGCTAGTACAGTGGGCAGGGTTCAAGAAGGAACATGCCCTGGCGTAGTCGGGAAGAATTTAGAAGAATATAAGAACTCAGAGAACCAGAGTTCCACATGGCTCTTGCTGACTCTAACAGTTAATCCTCATACTGCCCAAACTAGAACTCAGGAAAACTCTGAATTAAAAACTATAAAGAAACAACCTAGATCATCAGGACCAATCTGAGGACACAGGGGATTTTCAAAGAAAGTTTCAAGTCAGACTAGATTAGACTGGAATTTTCAAGGTTTGATCATACTCATCTTCAGAGTTTCACAAATGCACTCCAAATATTAGAAAAAGAGAGAAATGGTTTATCTTTATAGGACAAACAGAAAAACAAAGTTTAAAAAATAAAATGTCTTATTTTAATGTGAAACAAAAGAGAATAAAAACTTTCCAAATTTCTTTTTTTACCAAACAACAGAAAACTATCATAAAAGCCATGAAAACACTAGATTGTTATTGTCCTGCCATAAAGCACACCACAAAATATGCTATAGAAATTTGTTCATAAAATGCATCCTTCATCTCTTCAAACCATGACTCTAGTAAAGAGCAAGTGATATGAGGATACTATTATATAACTCTATTATGATTAACTATCCATAACTAGGGTAAACAGAGAACCATTTTATTCTTTATTGAACTTGCTAGAAATGATATGAGAAATACAAAACTAAAATCCATTGGGTAACACTGTTTAAAATCACCAGGCAAGAGATCAAACACACTTTTTCCTACAGTGATAATAATGCCATCTGTAGGCACAGAATAGAGTCTATAAAATCCAACACATTTTAAAATATAAACAATGGCAGAATAATCTAAATTTAAATACCCAAGTTACTAGTTGATAAAATTTCTTTATAAATGATAGTGCTGCTTTCTTTATCTACTAAAATTAATTAAATTTCTGAAGATAATAACTCTCAATTTTATTTATCTTCCTCCACTCCATCTACACCCATAGGTAAAATTCTAGGATCTGGCCAGTCCAATGTCTCTTGTAAATCACTTTTTCTGGCAAAAACACCATACTCAATATTATACTTCCTAATTAAGTGTGAGGACAGATTCCCAAAGAAGTTTAAATGGGATGTGACTCTTTCACTTAAAAACTGAGATGTGCTTTACCTTTTGTGATAGCATAGAGGGACCTGGAGAGCATTATGCTAAGTGAAATAAGCCAGTCAGAGAAAGACAAGCACCATATAATTTCACTGATATGTGGAATCTAATTAACAAAATAAACTAGCAAAGTGGAGACAGACTCATGGATACAAAGAGCAGACCGACAGCTGTCAGAGGGGAGGGGTTGGGGTCTGGGAGAGAATAGTGAAAGGATTAAGCTCTGCCCACCCAATCATCTAAATCCCCTTGGGAGGTACCTGGAGCAACCCAGATGGAAGAGGGCCACACCCTCTGTAACAGATAAAAAATCCCAAATTTAGGAAATTATAATATTTTAAAGGTGGGCTAGCAAATTGTTCGAACATTGTCTTAGAGGGGACATTATAACTCTGGTCAAAATAGATTTGTCCTCTGCCTTAGAGGGAGATATTATCTCTGTATTACAAGTTGAATCAACTTGGGTTTGTCACTCAGTATAATACATTTATGTTTTTTAGCATAATGGCTTCTTCTATGGATGTTGGCATTGCTGCTGGTTTAATGCCTAAACAATTATACAAAATTTAAAATTAACACCCAGAAAGTTATGTGTTTTTTTTACAGCAATAATGAACTCACAGAAAGAGAAACTAAAAAAAAATCTCATTTACCGCTGGGGCTGGACCCCAGCAATTTACCGTTGTACCAAAAAATTAAGATACCTAGGAATAAACTTAACTAAGGAGGTTAAAGACCTGTACTCGAAAACTACAGGACATTGCAAAAAGAGATAGAGGAAGACATAAACAAATGGAATAATATACTATGTTCATGGATTGGTAGAGTCAACATCATTAAAATGTCCATACTACCCAAAGCAACTAATAGATTCAATGCAATCCCCATTAAAATACCAACGGCATATTTCACAGACTTAGAACAAACTCTCCAAAATTCATCTGGAATAAAAATAAGACCCCGAATAGCTACAGCAATCTTGAGAAAGAAGAACAAAGTAGGAGGGATCACAATACCAAATTTCAAGCTATATTACAAAGCCACTGTTTTGTACTGGCACAAGAACAGACATATAGACCAAAGGAACAGAACAGAGAACCCAGAAATCGACCCAAGCTATTATGCTCAATTAATATTTGTCAAAGGAGACAAGAGCATACAATGGAGTCAAGACAGTCTCTTCAATAAATGGTGCTGGAAAAATTGGACAGATACATGCAAAAAAAGAGGAAACTAGACCACCAACTTACACCTACATAAAAATAAACTCAAAATGGATAAAGGACTTAAACCTAAGATAGGAAACCATAAAAATCTTAGAAGAATCTATAGACAGCAAAATATCAGACATATATCATAGCAATATCTTTACTGATACAGCTCCTAGGGCAATGGAAACTAAGGAAAAAATAAACAAATGGGACTACATCAAAATAAAAAGCTTCTGCCCAGCAAAAGAAACCATCAACAAAACAACAAAAAAACCCACTGCATGGGAGAACATATATGTCAATGCTATTTCAGATAAGAGTTTAATCTCCAAAATTACAGGGAACTCATACAACTTAACAAAAGGAAGATAAACAATCCAATCAAAAAATGGGCAAAGGACCTAAATAGACACTTTTTGAAAGAGGACATACAGAAGACCAAGAGACATATGAAAAAAAACTCAAAGTCACTAACCATTGGAAAGATGCAAATCAAAACGACAATGAGATACCATCTCACACCTGTCAGAATGGCTACCATCAACAATCAACAAATGACAAATGCTAGTGAGGATGTAGAGAAAATGGAACCCTCGTGCACTGCTGGTGGGAATGCAGACTGGTGCAGCCACTGTAGAAGACAATATGGAGTTTCCTCAAAAGTTAAAAATGGAACTCCCATTTGACCCAGTGATCCCACTTCTAGAAATATATACCAAGAAATCAAAAACGCCAATCATACATTTAAGGCAATGAACACTTTAACAACAGCATTGGTTATAAAAATGAAGAGTAGCCTTAGCCTGTTTGCTCAATGGTTAGAGCTTTGGCCCATGGATTGAGGGGTTGAGAGTTTAATTCTGGTCAAGGGCATATGCCTCAGTTGCAGGGCAAGTGCAGGAGGCAACCAATCAATGTCTCTCTCTCATTGATGTCTCTCTCTCTCTCTCTCTCTCTTTCTCTTTCTCTCTCTCTCTCTCCCTCTCTCTGTTTCTCTCTCATCTCTTCTCCTCACTCCCTTCCACCACTCTTTCTAAAAATCAATGACAAAAATAGTCTGGGGTGAGCATTAACAAAAAAAAAAAAAAAAGGAGAGTAAATGATAAGGTTGAAAAAATGGGTTTTAGAAAAAGAATAGGATTTAGTGACACATTGGCTAAGAAGAAAGCTGTATCTACTAATAAGTGGGGGTCCAGTATTAAGTTTTGGTGTTTAGAAAATGGTGGTGGAAATAAATAGTAAATATTTGAGAAATGGAATATTAATACTAAGAAGCATCAATCATGAACATGCTGTGTGTGAAGAGGGTGATGTATCTAACAAGGGAAATCAGCTTGTGAAGAGACTGGGCCACAGATGCAGTGCTTTCTTCCATTCACCAATTATCCTCCCTTCTTTATTTCAAAATCAGATTTGTAAAGCATGACTTGTTTATATCTACCCGCTTCCCTTTTCTGATAATTTTCATAAAAAAATTTATAAGTCTAAAATTAAACCTATCTTCTCATTATCTTAACATGTTCTTTTTTGAAATCAAAGGCTTTATTTTTAACATAATCCAGTGAACTATTCTCCTTTACTTCTGTGGAAAATTTGACTATGATGACCCTTTCCTATTTTGCTTAAGAGTATTCTCCCCATTTCCACACTCTTTGACCCTTTATTTTCACAAAATCTATACTTTTTTTTTAAGAGGCAGCATAACATACTGGTTAAGAGTATGAATCTGAAGCTCTTGGCTATTTAAAATCCTAACTTCAAAATACCTAAGCACTGAATCTGAATTACCTATGAAGTAAGGTTGATAATAAGAGCACTGTTATCATAGGGAGGTTAGGAAGAGTAAATTTGTAAATGACATAATAATATTGGCACATTGTAAGCACTATATAAGTGTTTGCTATTTTTTTTTATAACTGCTTCTTTGCATATCTTACCTTTACTCCCTTCTTCAGACTCACTTGTTTTTACTCTTTTCTTTCAATTTTCCTTATCATTGCCCACTTCATAAATCACAGAGGGATAATGAATCATATTGCTATTGAAGCATATCTAAGCAAATAAATTCATAAATATGTAAATTTAGGCATGACCTTTTATTCTAGCCTCTTCTGTATTGATGACTTATTCATAAGTCATATACATTAGCCACTTGGATAAACCACCACTACCTCAAATCTAACATAAATTAAATCAAACTCATGATTTTGTCTCCAGAACTAGAATTTTGAATCTCCTCCCTTGCCATTCCCACCAAATTTATAACGTGAGGACAATCTCTGATATGTCTTCGCCTCAATCCCTCTATAAAATCAGTCATTAATATCTACATTTCAACTTTGATACAACTTCCAGTCCCCTCTTTTATCTCAGAAACCCACTGACACTGCCCGACTCCACACTTATTACCTCAAACCTGGATCACCCAAGCTGATCTTCATTCCCCCAGCAATCTTTATGCCAGTAAATCCTGCCTATTGAAACCAGATTAATTTCCGGACAGGACTGCCACTTTCACAACATGCTTCTGTACAAAATATCAGCCTAAAATTAACTTAACCTCTTGGTCATTTGACAGTAAAACCATGAACGGAGCATTGCCCCTTTCTTGCTACCAGTACAAAGCTATCAAGCGTCTTGCCACATGTACATAGAGATGAATATGTGAGAATACGCAGCTACCTTCTGCTTTTTTATCAACATTGTAAGACTATGGCATATATAAGTATATATAAGTATATAATCATATACGTGTTTTGGTTAATCTCTTCCCGTGCTGCCTCTGCCCCGCCCCACTTCTGAGATTTATCAGTCTGTTCCATGCTTCTAGGCCTCCATGCCGCTGGACCTATTGTGTTGGTCAGTTTGTTTTGGTCATTAGATTCTACAAATAAGTGACATCATGTGAATGGGTCTGTCTCTGTGTGGCTTATTTCACTTCGCATAATAAACTCCAGGTCCATTCATGCTGTCTCAAAGGATAAGAGATGCTTTTTTTTTTTTTTACAGCTGCATAGTTGTCCATTGCTATGGCACTTTCTTGATGGTCCTCTATGTACTAGTAAAACAGACAAAGCCATTAGGTCCCCTGTGTTTGATCTGCTTTTGACTTGGTTTCCTCTATTTAGGATGTTGGCTGATATGGACATTTGCTAGAGTTGCCATAACTAATACCACAGACTGAGTGGTTTAAATAACAGAAATGCATGTTCTCATAGTTCTGGAGACTAGAAGTCCAACATGAAAGTGTTAGGAAGTTTGGTTTTTCCTGAGGTCTCTCTCTCTGGCTTGCATATGATCATCTTCTTTCTGTGTCTTCACATGGTCTTCTCTCTGTTTCTGTCTGTGTCCAAATGTCCTCCGTGTGGTTGTATCCCTAGTGAGTCCCTCTTTTAGTATAAGGGCACCAGTAATTTTGAATTAAGGCCCCATCCTTATAACCTTAATTATTCTTGTAAAGGCCTTATCCCCAAATAAAGTCACATTATGGGTTAGGATTTCAATAGTTAAAATATGGGGAATCTATTTATTGTATGATGCCTTACTCCCATAGAGGCTTCAGGCTTTAAGCTTGACTTGACTTTCTGAACAAGAGAAACTTTTTGAAAAATTTTATTTATTGTCTAAAGTTTTACATTATGTCTCGTTTTTCCCCAAATGACACCCCATCCCCAGCCATTCCCACCACAGGCAAGCCCTCACCGCCCCAGTGTCTGTGTCCATTGGTTATGCTAATATGCATGCATACAAGTCCTTTGGTTGCTCTCTAACCGCCCTCCCCCACTTCCCCTGCCATTTGTCTCTGGATCTCTTTTTGTTCATCAAATTATGTTGATCATTATATCCCACATAGGAGTGAGATCATGTGATATTTATCTTTCTCCTACTGGCTTATTTCGCTTAGTATAATGCTCTCCAGGTCCATCCATGCTGTTGCAAAAGGTAAAAGTTCCTTCTTTTTTATAGTGGCATAGTATTCCATTATGTAGATGTACCACAGTTTTTTAACCATCAACAAAACAACAAGAAAACCCACCTCGTGGGAAAACATATTTGCCAATGCTATTTCAGATAAGGGTTTAATCTCCAAAATTTACAGGGAACTCATACAACTTAACAAAAGGAAGATAAACAATCCAATCAAAAAATGGACAAAGGACCTAAATAGACACTTTTTGAAAGAGAACATATAGAAGGCCGAGAGACATATGAAAACATGCTCAAAGTCACTAATCATCAGAGAGATGCAAATCAAAATGACAATGAGGTACCATCTCACACCTGTTAGACTGGCTATCATCAACAAATCAACAAACGACAAGTGCTGGAGAGGATGTGGAGAAAAAGGAACACTCGTGCACTGCTGGTGGGAATGCAGACTGGTGCAGCCACTGTGGAAGGCAGTCCACTGAGTATAGCATTTCCTCAAAAAGTTAAAAATGGAACTCTCATTTGACCCTGTGATCCCACTTCTAGGAATATATCCCAAGAAACTAGAAACACCAATCAGAAAGGATATATGCACCATGTTCATAGCAGCACAATTTACAATAGCTAAGATTTGGAAACAGCCTAAGTGCCCATCAGCAGATGAAGGGAGAAACTTTTATATATCTTTCCTGAGGGCAGCCCTGTCTTTCCTCCTTCCTTCTATTCTTCTTTCCCTCCTCTTTTCATTCTTTCTTTTTGTAGCCTCAGAGACTTTTATTCAATGATATTTGTGGAAAAACTAAACAAAAGTCTCTGTATACATTGAATTGTATAAGATATAGTAAGGGGCCTATAATATAAAATGCCATTTATAAACCAAATATTGATATAAAAAATAAACACAAAGCTTAAGAAATTAGTCAATAAAACAAAAAGTTCTCTTCAGAAATGTAGGCACAATTAAAATGTCATATAAATTATTTTATTTAAAAAGTGATTTATTGTTCCTATCTTCTCCACTTAGATTCTGAATACAGGTATCATCATTTCTTTTTACCAAAATTACAACTATCACAAGCCAAATAACATTGGTTATTACTTATTGATTGCTAATTTTTTTTTCCATCCAGATTTTTCACTATCTTGAACTTACTCTACTTTGCCTCCCAAAGTCCTAGGACGATTATGTAAGTCCATTTGAGCTTGTACTAGCCAAATATAAAATAAACCATATCTGGATTTTCCTTGTTATTTTCCTTCTACAATAACTATTACTCTTAAAGAAAAATTTCATGTACAATCAATACTATTTTTAAATTGTCAAAATGGATCTCATTTTTCATAATGATTTATTATTACTAAATATTCACACCATTGCATTCCTATTACTTACCTTACAAATACACAGCATACATTTTTTGGGGAAAGCTATGTTAGTTTGTGTTCCAATGTCTTATATTTTAGTTTTTAGGGCAGAGTGTAAAGAACACTTCTAAATAATCTAAAATAGTATCAGTGGCTAAACTGATTGATAGCTTGATGTCTACCAGGCCCTGTTAAAAATGATTAGCATTGTCACACGTGTCTATCTGGAGGGGAAAGAAAAAGGTACAGAATCAATAGAATTACTGTTCCTTAAACACAAACAGGTATAGAGTTACCAGTCCTGTCACTATCTCAATCAGTAATTGTACAGAATAAAGTTCCATGGTGCTTGTGGCAGGTTGTCAACTGGACTCACTTTATACACAGTTAGTAAAAGCCTCAAAACAGCTTAAAATCAGGAAAATAGATGCTAAACGACCATGAACAGCTACTGAAATGGTGCTGTTAAGGAAAATAATTCTCATTATAATAAGTTATCTTAATTAAAGCTAAATGCTTGCTTATTATCTCATGAACAGGAATTCAATTTCGGGGTAAACAAGAATAGCTGAGCGACCATGGATATCTGAAACAGTGATAAAAACATATCAGAAATAAAGCACACTTATATTGGGCTGTTGATTTAAATAAAAAGGTGTGTGCAGTGGGGTGAGGGAGGAGGTGGAGAGTGTTAGGAAACGGTAAGTTCTGTGTGAGGAGGTAGTTTATGAGTATAAGGTGGAATCCAGATCACTCCTACTTTGTGTAGCCAAACAAATCTAGAATTTCCTTAAGGTAATCAAAAAGGAAATGCCCTAGAGCTAATAAGAGAGGGAGACTTGGTCATTAAAAAGTAGTCTACTCTTTGCTTTACTACTAAAGGGGAGAGAGATCAATGCATAGGGTACAACAGTGAAAGAGCCAAAAAGCCTACAGGAATAGTAAATTAAGTGGATATAGTGGAGAAAAGCAGATAAGACAATAACTGACAAGTAAAGATTGTGAATGCAGGTGTGCTGCTTTCTAGGAGCATCTCACGACTTTTGGGAAGGCTGTGTGATCTTTAACGGCCAGATCTAATCTGACAGGAAGGAAGCGGACAGATGACTACTACACATTCAGGGTGTCTGCTTTCTGTACCTATTAAAATTTTTTTTCATTATTGATTTGAGAGAGAGAAACATTGATTTGTTGTCCCACTTATTTATGTATTTAATGGTTGATTCTTACATGTGCCTTAACTAGGGATCAAAACCACAACCTTGGCACCTTGGCATACTGGGATGATGCCCTAACCAACTGAGCTACCCAGCCATGGTCCCAACCCCGATACATGTGAATACATACACTCAATAACCCCCAATCCACACTGGTACATGCACACACACACATGAGCACACACACCTACACATATATACCTGGTGTCCTGGTATCTCTTCCATTCTCTAATATTGCAATATATCAAATACATTATTTGAGTTATTACATTGTGTGACTATCTTTCAATAATAAATTCCTATATTTGCTGTACGCACAGAGATGTAGATGTTACCTGCAGTGCGTTTGCTCTCAAAATCAGTGCCAGCAGTTTGGCCTATGGTCCACACAGTTATATGTATACAAAGTATTATTAAGTGCTTTTTTTGTCCACTATTCATTACCAAAAATTGTTTTCTTTTCCAAAGGTTTCTTGAAGGAAAAAAAATATAACTTTGGTAAGTACTAAGCAATTTGCCAGTAAGATGGATAATGTTAGATATTAATTAAATAAAAATAAATGTCCAGATAAATAATTCAATAATATTTACAAGTTGTAATTATCTCTCCAGTAGCAATTAAATTTGACATCTCCCCAGTGAAGGAAATTTCTAAAGTTGCTAAATAATTTTTCAATAATGTGTAGTAAATGAAGACACCTTGTGATATTAGAAAATCAGCCATAGTTTTCAAACAGCCTTAGGTTTCAAATGCAATAGAGGCATATTTGAACAGAGAACTTTCAGCAGATACTGAATTAGACCACACCTTATTTACAACCACATTTTCAAACCATGGCAGATATTCAATAGTTAAATGAAAGCAATATGCTGACTGTGAGCTATTCACAAAGCCCTAAATAAGAAATAAATATTATAATATCATTTAAGGTAACAGTGAATAAGAATTAAATTCCATCCTAGATTACATTATTAAACTAATGTTTTAAACAAAGTGCCACCTTGAGGGAAAGCTAAATTGTTTGGGAAAAGATGTAGATGCACTAAAATTGTTTATATGTTGGCTGCAAACAGAAGCTAAGAAAATAACTTCAGTAATATAGAATTCCCTATAAGAAAATCACTTTAAAATAGACTTTTAGCCCTAGCTGGTTTGGCTCTGTGGATAGAGCGTTGGCTCGTGGACTGAAGGGTCCCAGGTTTGATTCTGGTCAAGGGCACATGCCGGGTTTCAGGCTTCATTCCCAGCGGGATGTGTGCAAGAGGCAGCCAATCAATGATTCTCTCTCATCATTGATGTTTCTATCTCTCTCACCCTCTCCCTTCCTCTCTGAAATCAATAAAAAATATTAAAAAAAATAAAATAGACTTTTATTTCAGCAAACATTAGGAAACTAACATTTATGTAGAACTTTCCTTTGCCAAACACAATTTATATGTAATCTTCATGATGAAATCTATAAGAATTTTTATCCTCTTATTATATGTGAGGTAATCTAATATTCATCAAAGACATTGAATAAATGACATTGAATAAATGTGAATAAAATAATATTCCTAAATTGTTATAGATCTAAGATTTGAATTCAGGTTTTGAATTCAGTTTTTTGCCTAATGGCTAAATAAATGATATTTATTTCACGAGTTGTCCTCAGACTTTGTGATAATAAAAATAACTAATACATATTCTGTATTGCTATGTGTCCAACATGGTTTCATGCATTTTATTTATTTACTAGAGGCCCAGTGCATGAAGTTCGTGCACAGGGGTGGGGGAGGGGTGTCCCTCAGCCTGACCTGTGCCCTTTCACAATCCGGAACCCCTTGAGTAGGGTCCCGAGGCCTGGCCGGTGATCAGGGCCTATCAGGGCTTTCCTTCCCCCAGCTGCCAGCATCTGGCCCCGCCCCCACCACTGCCACTGCTTGCCATCTGTGTGACACTGCCCCCTCTCCCCTGCCACCGATCACCTCCTTCTGCAGGTGACAGGCATGGGGCTTTATCGCTTGGCTGGCCTGGGCCTCCCTCTATGGGGCGATGGATCGCAGGAGCCCCCAGATCGATCACCCAGCAGAGGGAGACCCTGCCCACCTGCTGCAGTGCTGCTGGCTGGGTAGCCTGGGCCTCCCTCTGTGGGGTGATCATGGGGTAATGGCAGGGCCCCCCAACCAATAGTATCGCACCCGCCTTGGCTGTCCTGGTGTCAGTGCATGTCATTGTGTGGTCGTCTGGAAGGTCATCCGGACAGTTGTTCTCCTGTTTGGTTGTTCGGTCAATTTGCATATTATGCTTTTATTATTATAGATTTATTTTTTAATCCTTATCCAAGAACACACTTAGAGAAAGGAAGGGAGAATGCGAGGGTGACATCAATGTGAGAGAGAAACATCGATCGGTTGCCCTCTGTCTGTGACCCGACCAGGGACTGAACCCAAAACCCAGGCATGTGCCCTGACCAAGAATCAAACCGGCAACCCTTTGATGCACAGGATGAAGCCCAACCAATTGAGCCACTCCAACAGGACTGTTTCATGCATTTTAAGCATATTAACACATTTAATGTGTTAAACAAACCTAAGTGATATGTTATATTATTATCTCCCGAGTTTAACGTGCCTAGGGTCATTCAGCTAATAAGTAAACAGATGAGATATAGACTGTATATTCTAGCTCTCAAAACTAATACTCCTAACTGTACAGTGCCTTCTCATGATATTTTCATCACCACACTCTAAAGTAGTATGACAGGCCAGGCCAAAAACCACATCTGGTCTGCTGCCTGCTTTTTACATGAAGTTTTATGGGAGTCTAGCTATGCTCATTTGTTTATGTCATAAAGCTGCTTTCTTATTACAATTTGGTTGAGTTGTTATATATAGACTAATATGCAGATTTGTCTCAATAAATATACTGTCAGCCCTCCATATTTCTAGGTTTTGCATCTGTAGATTCAACCAACTGCAGATCGAAAACAGTGTTTTCCATTCATGGCTGGGAGCCTGAGACTGCTGAGGGTCATTTTATATAAGGGACTTGAGCACACCCAGATTTTGGTATCCCTTGGAGTCAATCCCCATAGATATTGAGGGATGACTATAGTTTGGGGAAGGGTCAAAAATTATACGTGGATCTTAGAATGCATGAGGTCAGGGCCAGTAAGTCCAGCATTGTTCAAGGGTCAACTTAGATCTATTTGTTTCAACGTGTTGGTTGTAAATATAATTTGAGTCATTTTGTTTTTTATTAATAACGAGTCCTCTCTGTATAGTCCACTTTCACTTTAAAAAGAACAATATCAGAAAATAATCTACTTAAAACTGTATTTGAAATAGTAAAGATCTTTACTTCTATTAGTAAATGTATGCTAAAATAAAGTCGATAGTTCAGTCACGTTTTCATTTTCATCAAGGCTAAAGTGAAAGAGTTAAAGAATCACTGCCTTCCATCTCAATGAGTCCCTAGATGCTGAAATACTTCTCATCTGTAAACATGAGAAAACTTAAAGGTTTATATCACTTTTAAGCAACTGCATTATGCTATCTAAATCTGTACCACCATGTTTTATATACCCGGTGATTAAAATAGGCATTTTCACTGTAGCTAAATATTGCTTTGATTCTGATTTTCAAACAGAAACAAAAAACATTCCAGTCAAAATGTGTCTCAGAGGAACACAATTGCAGGCTTTTCACAGTACCATTTGCTCAATGGCTCTCTGCTCCCTGCCCCCCTCCCCTGCCAGAAGTGCCTAACACTCTAAGTATCCCCTGGAGAGCCAGTAGGGTGCCATCTGCTGTATATCCGCTGCGCTGCAGCCTGATATCCTCAATGCCAAATTTAGCTCATATAATTACATAACAGTATGTGAGTGGTATTAAACCGACACACTAACGCCGGATTCATGAAGCAAATTGAAAGTCAGACATGCATAGCAAAACCATTTAGTGGTTATTTGATTAATTATTGAGTATGGTTATAACACAAATAACCACAGCATTCAGGTACAATGAGAGTGGCATTTATTGTTAATATGGTGGGTTGCAGTTTTGTTTTTAATAAGCAATAAAATAACACACATAACTAGCAGATAACGTAAGCATGCTGACCAGGAAAGATTTTTCTGATTGATAGGCATATGTTTCCTTATGGTGAGCCCACTCCATTTTTATTTCAAGATCAAATAAACATCAGAAAATACCCTGACAGCAAAGAAGTAGCCGAAATATTTCTGAAGCTTTCATAGTCAGAGAGATGCAGAGGAAAACAAAATATTCCTTGTGGGAAGTGGAGATATATGAACATAAGGCATTCTATTAAACTAATATACTATACCCTGCTGGGAGAGTAATTTAGTATACACTTTTGAAAAACCTTGATCATATCTAGTAGTTTTGAACATGCACTCTACCACTTCTGGAAGATACCAGATTTTCTTGAAGAAATTCAGCACCTTGCAACAAAGTCACATGCACCAAGTGAGAGCTGAAATTCAAGTTGTGCAGTCTGTTCTAATATAGACTACCATATCCTGATCACTATGCTAGATTGACTTTGCAGTGCAAGTAAAAACCTTAAGTAATATAAATAATATTTTAAACGAAAAAGAATACCTCAGTGTAGTGGGTGCCCTTATGTAAAATGAACTTTTGGTTATCATTGTGAATGAACCTAATAAAATCTATAGTATCTTTCCAAAACTAAATGTTTTACTTTAAAAGATATTTTAAAAATTCTTTTGAGACATGTATTATTCATTTGCATATCCTTAAAATGCATAGACCAAGGCCTTGTAAAGAAATGAATTAATACTATGACAACTTAGAACCACCTAGAAATGGTTACTATTTCTATTCTAGGCTTTGGTTTATAAATGAACACTTTGACTAGGTTATCTTACATATTGAAATTCATAAAGCTCAGGTAATATGCGATGGGGTTGATTGATGTATGATTGCTTATCTTGCTTACACCTCAGCTCCATGTCTTAACTTGGCTTTTTTAAAGTAATATTTTCTCTTACCTTCTTGACACTACACCCTTAGGGTTCTTCTCATCTTACTGGATTCTCTTTTTCCTGCATATCTGATCATTGAACATTGGATTATCTCACCTTGGTTTTAGATATGTTATTTCGTTCATAGCTTCAAACAGAATCCATTTAATCATAAAAAATCAACCCTGATCTTTCTGGGTTTGCAGAGACATTAATTCAAATTTCTACTTCACACACACACTTGCATGCTAAGTAAGCACCTCAGCCTTAACCTGGCCAAAACAGAACTCTAGTTTCCTCCCTGCTTCACATAGGTTGCTCCTTTCCTAGTGTTCCCGGTCTCAGAAAATGGCACCCACATCTGCCCATTGCTTAAACTGCAGCTCTCAGTTACCTTTTTTCTTTCTTTCCTTTTCTGTCACCCAGTTTCCAATTCACCAGCAAGTACTGTTGACATTACTTCCAAAACATGTCACACATCTTTTCCTTTCTCTCTCCTTTAACTGCTACTATCATGGTCACCATCATTTCTCACTAGGAAAACCATTTGTATACTGTAAACAGAAAATTTAATTGACATGTAGTAGTTCTTTTGCCAAAGAATATCAGGTCAAACATGCTGCCACAACTGAAAGTCCAGAAAAACATGAGTGGCAAAAATACTTCTACTTTCAGTTTCAGCCAGTGTAGCCTTTATTAACAATTAATGCTGAATTATTCAATAACTACAAGATTTTGTCATATTAAAGAACATTTACTGGTACATTTCCAAGTGTTTAAGAAATCTCAAATATCATCCACCTTGCTAAACACAGTAATAATCACACAAACAAAATCACTGCACGAGCTCATGCACATGGGTCCTTACCCCACACTCCCACTGTGGAAACCTGTTATATGCACTTTATTGTTTAATTGTCCAAGTAACCCTATGAGATAGTAATATTGACTATGATGAAATAGATTCAAAAACCTTAATCAATTTGTGGCAGCTAGGAAGTGGTAGAAGTGAGAATCACATCTAAATCTTCATCATTCCAAACACCTGCGATTTCTGTTACTCTAATATACTTCCTCCCTTGGGACTCCATGAGCGAAATGGGGCTTGGTTTAGGAAAGAATTTTTCTCTAGCTAGTCTGAAAGATGAAAAGTGCTGCAGAGTACTGAGTTCAGTCAAAAAGTGCATTTAGCTCTAGCTGGTTTGGCTCAGTGGATAGAGCATCGGCCTGTGGACTGAAGGGTTCCAAGTTTGATTCCAGTCTGAGTTGCTGGCTTTAGCTCCAATAGGGGGCGTGCAGGAGGCAGCCGATCAGTGATTCTCTCTCATCATTGATGTTTCTATCTCTCGCTCCCTCTCCCATCCTCTCTGAAATCAATAAATATTTTTTTAAAGTGCCTTAATTGAGGTTTAAGGATATGTGTCAAAAATGCTCTCAATAGACAATTAAAATTATAAAATCTTAAAGGGTTGTCTCTCAGCTATTTCAAGTTAAGAAGGACTTACCTTGAAGATATGTGTGGGTATGGCTTTTGTCTAATAGAGTGAATTCCTGATAAGGTTGAGAGATCCCCAAATAAGGTACAAAATCAAAAAAGGCCTTTGGAATATGCCTACGAGCACAAATAAGGATGAGAAAACTATCAGCTGTAATCATGTGCTAAGTTTACATGAAAATAAAGAATGACTAGGAGGGTAGAACCTTGAGTACAGAGGGAGGAATTAAAAGCCATGGAGAATTATTCTCAGGCTTTAAGTCCTAATCAAGAAACTGCTAACCTATGAATTAATTCACAGTCTTCAAACGAAGGACTGTACTTGAGTCATTGTACTTAAGCCTCATCTACATCTGCACATGATTTACATGGTAAAATTCTGTACTTTCAGCTGATGCTGTAATGCAAAGGTGGGGACTATCCAGCCCATGGGCCATATAAGGCCCAAGAAATCATTTGGTCTGGCCCTGCCAAGGCACTGGGGGTGAGTTAATTAAATGTCTGACCAAATATAGCAGGCTAATTTTTAAGTTGATAATTTTGTATGTCCCATGAATGATGATGATGATGATGATATATATATTCTCCAAATGGCCCTTGCAGAAAAAAGTTTCCCCACCCCTGTGAATGGAATGGTTCTTTGGGTGGCATTAGGAGAGGGTAAGTATACTTTGCATTGTGAGAGATGCATCACTGGGGGTCAGAGAGTAGAATGTGGAAGCCAGCTTCCAGATGTTCTACAATGTTCCCCACCTCCTGGTAGCCAAATCTCTGTAAAGTGTCTCCCCTCCTGAATCAAGGTTGCTGTTGTCACCAATGAATAAATTTTACAAAAGCGATGTTATGTTACTTCTGAGACTAGGTTATAAAAGAACAGCACAAACTAAAAGGAAACAAGATAACAGAAACTAGCTCTGTACAGTAGATATCCTCTTCTTTTATAGATAATGGAATCACGTTTAAAAACATTAACAGAAGAAGAAAAAATGTCTCTTCTGCTGTAGTTACTTCTCTTATCATGAATAGTAAAGAATAAAGTAACAGTAGAATTTCTGTGGGACCAAAGTCAGTTTGTTTTTGTTATTGTTTGTTTTTAAATAAAGGAGCTGATGTTTGGGGTTGTTGGGAATACTTCTATGCATTTTAACAATAGCAACTGATCTTCAAAGAAGGGGAAGGGCAAAATTAGGAGTATGAGATTCCATTCAGATTATTCACATTTGACTCACCTTAAAATTAAAATCTGAGATGTCACCTGAGCTCCATTAGGAAACATTTCCAATAAGAGCAATTTCTAGCAGGATATATTAAACTCATTAATCACTTTTTTATCTTAAAAATCAAATAACTGAGTTCTTCAGTTAAAAAATAATCTGTATACAAAAGTCAGACTACTATGGATCATAAAAAATAAGTTCATCGTCCATGGTCACAGACAACACTGTGGTAAGAACCAGGTGAGGGGTGGATGCAGAACTGAGAGGAGCCTGGCTAAGGGAGGGGGAAACGGGGAGGGGACATCGGTAATAGTGTCAACAATAAAAATAAATTTAAAAAGATAAGTTCACAAAATAGGAATAAACATTATTGTGCTATATTAAAAAGTATTGTTAATTTAAAATGGATAGTTGGTATTAAACTCAAACATAGTAATGAAATGTTAATTGCCATTTGAAAATTCCTGGTTTAAATAAAAAAAAAAAAACACATTTCAATGAACCATTTCTTTTAAAGACATCTATTATGAACATCTTATTACTACAACACTTGACTATGCTGACCACAATATTTCTTTTCTTGTTGACCATAAAGAATTTAAGACTCCCTGCTCTCTGAAGAGACTTAATAAATAGATGTAATTATTGCTCATTGTACATCAGCTTTAAAAATCAATTCTCTTCAGTTTCTTCAAACACTTTTTCATGAAGAATAACAGACAAGTATAAAATGGATAAAAGTATAAAAGCAACCTCAATATATTCTGAACATTGACTTTATGGTGAATATCACTAAATAGCTTTAAACTATAAAATTAAGTACCCTAAGAAAGCCTCGTGACTCTCCCAGATGTCAACTCTTCTACTACCCTTTACTTGCATGAATTTTCTAAATTAAAATATGTGACCAAAGAGAGAAGAAGCTGAATAGTTGAATATTACTGACTTTGAGGTTAATATCTTTTAATATAACCACCACTATTAAGTTTGCCTTGTTCAAAGAGGTTCAGACTATACGTTAAGTCAAATGTCAGAGATTCCACAAGTGCAACAAATGCTTATGTTGTCAATACAAAAACAATATTCATTCAGAGAGCAGTGTGTTGGTAAATACTTTACAAAACGCTAACGAAAAATTAAAAGCACTAATTTACAGTTTTTTGCCGACTTCTGTGGCATAATACTCCTATTTGGCTGATTTCATGCTACCAAAATGACCTAATTGAATCTACAATTGGGGAATATGCACCATAGCTATTATATAGGATTTCTACAAATAAATCAAATAGATATAAATAAGCTCACAAGTATAGTTAACAGTAAAATTTAGTACAATAACTAGAAAATGAGTTTTGAGTTTTGATTATGCTGTTAAAAATATAATTTCTTTTGTTATACATGTAGGTAATTTAATTTTTTATGCCTGTGCTTAACCGCCAGCTCTTAAACTTCCTGAAATGCTAACAGCGATCCAGTATCAACACAGCATTTCTACATACTAGTGCATATATTGTAAGACCACCCAGCTACATAGTCATAGGTATGGGACATAGAGATTTCCAATTTTTGCTTCAAGGGCTGAAAAGAACACATGACTGAATGTCCTCAATAATCTGTGGAAATCATTTTCATTAAATATCCTTCTCTCTTCCTGATTCCATTCTGGCTTCTAGTGGTAGCTGCTAGCATTCTTATTATTATCAGTGTTAGAAAAGCAATTATCAATGATCATCATTGTAAAGCTAACCACAACATGATTAATTTCTCTTTTCAAACTATTTATTAGTACTTCCTATCAATAAAGAGAAACAAGTGAACGATCATGGGATATAACAAAAATCCACTGAATTTGAAGTCAGAAATCTCAGACTGTTGTCTTGAATTTGAACGTATATATTTTTAAAAAATCCCTGAAAGAAAATAATTGGGGTAATTATAAAAATAAAACCATAAGACACTTGAATCTAAAGAATAGCTGACTCCTGGACAGAAAGGGGAAAGAGTGCATTATGTATTTTCCTGAGCAGCTTATCATCTAAATGAGCATAGGCTGTGGGAAGGCAACTATATTCAACAGGATAAAATCAAAGATTCAGATTACATTTTACCGGACCGATTTTCATTGCAACTAAATGACTAAATTGTCATTGTTATACTAGAGGCCTGGTGCACGAATTAGTGCACGGGTGGGGTCCGGCTGGCCTGCCCCGATGGGGACTGATCCAGCTAAGCCAGCAGGGGGAAGGGGCCACGGGCAGTTAGCCACCGGCCCAGCCCCCAATCGGAATGGGGGGGCTATCAGGGGCTGGGCCAGCTGGGGGAGGGGCCCCAGGAGGTTGGCCAGGTGGTGCTGCCCCCGATCCGGCCAGGGCAGATGGGGGAGGGGCCACCCCCTGATCAGACCAGTTGGTGGGCCTCAGTGTGTGTCAAAGTGACCAGTCGTTCTGGCGTTCTGGTCACTTGGCTTTTATATATATAGATAAATAAAGCCTCAGTATGTTTAAAGTGAAATTCATTTAATGTGTCTCATTAGCTTTATCATAGCATATAAGCATAGCAGCTGATGCCTATTTCTCTTTACTTGGTATCAATTACTTTTTTAAATTCCTTCACAGAATATTAAAATTTTAGAGCTGATGAGTATGTCTAGAGCAGAACTTCCAACACTTGATCCCTGCCCTGTGTAATTCAGTTAATTTGTGACAGAAGTGGGGACTAACCAGGTCAGTCTGTATACTAGCACCAAAAGACATTACTCTTAGAGTAAACCATTACCTCTTGAAGAACTCTCTTCATCTTTAACAATAGTGTCTTGACAGCTGTGCAGTCCTGTAACATCAGTCTGAAGGGCAGAGAATCTATGCCTCCATTTTCTTCCACACCTTGCAGGGGCCAGTCTGCAGACGGACTACTGGGCATTCGGCTAATATGTGAACACCTGCCTTCCTGATCAATGTCTTTTGTCAACTTCAGTGAAAGATTCCTAATAAGAAAAATAATAAACAACAATTACAATGTAGCATATTCACAGCAGTATTTTCCAAGTTGTCCATCAATGTCAACAGTGAGCCAGAAAATATTTCCTTGTGACCCTCACATGCACTCCTATTAGTCTTTGAGAATTCTGAGACTTTTTGTGAAAATTATGAAATGAGCCAATTGAATATTTAGTCGTGTGAGAGTGAATAAAGGAAATCTCTTTTTTAATTAAGTTAGGGAGGCCAGAAGGAGGCACTCTCACATACTACCACTCTATGTCAACTGCACACCTCAACAGGAAGAAGCCTCAATTACAGACCCCTACAGGAAGAAAGGTACATTGCATTCCCATCAAGAAGTGTCTCAACTACTGCAGCAGCAGGAAGGAAGAGTTCTCCTGGCCCAGCCACAAGCCCAGGGGGTGGGGAACATCACTACTCAGCCAACTGGAAACCATTACCTCCCTGAACTCTCACTTTCTTCCACTGAAAGCACCCCCTCTGAATTTCCTTCTTTTTCTTTATAAAGTAATGTCCCTCTCCTTTTCTGCTGGATTACCTGTATTTTTTTGCTAGAGAATGCTTGTCCCAAATTGCAATTCTCTGTTTTCCTAAATAAGCCCATTTTTTTGTTGTTGGTAAAATAACTGGCTGTTCTATTTTTAAGGTCAATAATGGTAAGATTCAATGACAATCACCATTATAAAAAGTGATTTTCCCCCCAGGTTAGAATTTCATTCTAACAGTGTGTTTATACTTGTTAAACTCTTTTAAAAATATGGAAAGTCAACAGAAATCACTGAAAGAGAAATTTCTTACAAAGGTGTTCTGAAAAAAGTTTAAAAATTAATTGGAAAGTTAATCCAATACATTTTTTATATATTATTTATCAAATTATATGACAAACTTAGTTACCTAAATTGAAAAAAAAAATAACAACAAAACTTGCCTTGGAACTTGCCACCAAGGTCAGGCAAGGGTACAAATAAGAAACTATATCCTCAGCTAATTTTATTCAAATTTCATTATTTGTAAATAGTGTAATTTAATTTATAAAGTATTGAATAGTTAGCAAAGAAAAATACACTTTTGGATATCACTAAAATGTTTACTTGTCTTCATAGGTATATTCATTGGTTACAATAATATTACTATCCCCATTATCTATCTACACTAATAAAAGAGAAAAATGGTAATTAGCGTACAACCGCTACCCTTCCCATTGGCTAATCAGCATATCCTTATGCAAATTAACTGTCAGCCAAGATGGCAGCCGGCAGCCAGGCAGCTGGAAGTGAACATGAGGCTTGCTTGCTCCCGTGACTGCAGAACTGCAGACTCCAACGTTCCCGCCTGCCTTGCCGGCCTCTGAGCTGGCAGTTTGAAACTTTGTAACAAATATAGCCGGCTGGGATCTCAGAGCTGAAGTTATACATTGTTTTGATTATAGAACAGCAAACAAACCAGCAACAGAAGCCTCAGAGCTAGAGCCAGAGCTAAAGCTGGCCCAGAAGGAAAAAAAAAAGGAAAAAAGGAGCGGTTGGGAGCCTCAGTCAAAACCGCCAGCCTGAAAGCAGCCCTCAGCCCCTCACCCAGACTGGCCAGGCACCCCAGTGGGGACCCCCACCCTATTCCAGGACACCCTTCAGGGCAAACCAGCCGGCCCCCAGGCCTCTATCCTATATAGTAAAAGGATAATATGCCTCCCAGCACCGGGATCAGCGGAGCCGAGAGGTCTCCTGGCACCAGATCAGCATGACAGGGTGCAGCGCCCAAACCCCCTGATCGCCCTGCGGCTCTGTGTGTGACAGGGTGTGGCATCGCAACCCCCTGATCGGCCCTGCTCTGTGTGTGACAGGGGGTGGCGCCCCAACCCCCCCCCCCCTCCACAGGCCCTGCTCTGTCTGTGACGGGGTAGAGCCATAACCTCCCCATCGGCCCTGCCCTGAGTGTGACAGTGGTGGCGCCCCAACCCCCTGATCCGCCCTGCTCTGTGTGTGACAGGGGGCGGTGCCCTAACTCCCCTATCGGCCCTACTCTGTGCGTGACGGGGGAGCTCCCCAACCCCCTGATGGGCCCTGCTCTGTGAGTGACAGGGGGCAGCGCCCCAACCCCCTGATTGGCCCTGCTCTGTGCATCACAGGGGGTGGTGCCGCAACCTCCCCATTGACCTTGCCTTGAGTGTGATAGGGGGCGGTGCCCCAACCCCCCAATCAGCCCTACCCTGAGCGTGACTGAGGGTGGCATCACGACCTCCCAATCCGCCCTGCTCTGTGCATGACTGGGGGCGGTGCCCCAACTCCTCAATCAGCCCTGCTCTGAGCCCGACCAGGGGCTGCACCTAGGGATTGGGCCTGCCCTCTGCCACCCGGGAGCAGGCCTAAGCCAGCAGGTCGTTATCTCCTGAGGGGTCCCAGACTGCGAGAGGGCACAGGCCGGGCTGAGGGACTCCCCCTTCCCCCCCGAGTGCACAAATTTTTGTGCACCGGGCCTCTAGTCTATATATAAAAGCCTAAGTGACCATTACAACCAAACAACCGGTCGCTATGACATGCACTGACCACCAGGGAGCAGACGCACAACGCAGGAGCTGCCCCCTGTTAGTCAGTGTGCTCCCACAGACAACCTCCTGTGGCTGGCCAAACTCCTGTGGCCTTCCCCACCAGCCGGCCAACCTCCCGCTGTCCCACCCCGAGCCAGTTGGCCAAACTCCCGTGATTCCTCCCCCTGGCAGATCACCAACCAGGCTGAGGGACCCCACCCATGCACACATTCATGCACTGGGCCTCTTGTCCTATATAATAAAAGGCTAATATGCAAATTGTCTCTACAGGAGGGAGTTCGACTGACCGGGAGTTAGACATACACTGACCACGAGGGGCAGCACAGAACATGACGGGCATTGGTGATGCAGTGCTAACAGCCAGCAGCAGTGGAGGCGCTGCCAGCCACAATGGGCCCTGACAACAACGGGACTGTGGCGGGCCAAGGCAGGTGTGAAGGGAGGCCCCTGCCGGGGCAAATTTTTTGCACTGGGCCTTCAGTATATATATAAGGAGATAATTTTTTAAAAAGTTATAGCTAACATTTTTTGATAGCTGACTGTGGGCCAAGTATTGTGCTATCCATTTCATGTGTGTTAATTCAATAAAGCCCAAGAGGTAGATAAAATGAACATTTTCACTTTACATATGAGGAAACTAAGGCTCACATAAATAACTTTGCTCAGAGTTAAAGAGCTACTAACAGATAGACCTGGATGACGCAACATAAGCACTCTTGCACGATAAGATTTTTTTTCATATTAATCACATAATGTGCTAATATATACAGGGTATCCCCCCAAAATAGTACACACACTTTAACAGCTGATTGCTCAATTTTGAAAATGAAATGTATTTTAATAAGCATTGCATTTCTAATTATTTAAAGTGTGTAGATACAGTTTTGAGGGACACCCTATATATAATAATACTTAATGTATCTCAGTTTTGTAAGGACTTTATATATGTTAAACCACTTAATACTTATAGCAACCTTTTGAGGTAGATAATATTATAATCCCCATTTCATAGTTGAAGGATTTAGGTCTCAGAGAGGTTAAGCAACATACTGATGGTCACACAGCATAAAAGGGACAGAGCTGAGATCTGAATGCAGGCAGTTCACTCGAACTCTAAATTACTACATAATTCTGCATCTCATGTGAAAAAAGAAAGCAAATAAACAAAAACAAAAATGAAAAAAACATGCCTATAATCATAAAAAGAATTTTTATATTTTTTCACTCTTAAACTATATTTTATCTGATATATCTGATTCATTTCAATTATACACAATCATTCTTAAATATCTGTATTTTATTCATTTCAATTATACACAATCATTCTTAAATATCTGTATTTTATTTTAGTGTCTTCTATACTATTTTCTTTAAGACCAATAAGAAGAATATAAAAATTAGAAGTCACATTATGTGTAATAGTATTTTAGTTACAATAGAATTATCAAAAATTTATGAGGTTTACATCATGAACTAGTCTGGTATCTGAAACATATTATGCTGACTCAGTAAATAATTGTACATTGAAGATGAATAAACAAATACAATAATGAGTGACTGAATAAAACACAATTCTTTGTAATAATCTATACATACAACTCTCATTTGTACATATAATTTTTTTTTTCTGTAAGGTGAACTGTTATGTATTATAGAACTGCATCCTATAGTTCAAAATTTCCCACCATCTTACAAAAAAATAGTTAACATGTTATGATTTCTTTTAGTTGGATCGGTGTTTCTTCGAAACTTTGTCCAATCATGAATCTAAATATCAGTGAAGACTGACAAAGCTTTCAGAAACTGTACTAGCTGACTAGTTTCAGGAATTTACTGAGGTTTTGAGAATTAGAATTTAGCATTTACAAATCTAAAGGTCTCTGCCAATGTCAGTTAAGAATGGGCTACATATAGCAATGTATTCAGGCAATAAAATTTGCCATTTGTTTTGCACTTAAAAATTTTAGATCTATTCTTAATTCCAACAGGACAGAATGATGGCATATTTTCAAAATGATGGACAACATCTACATTGTGTCCTTATATCCAACATGGCAACAGTCGTTGAAGTTTCAGGGATTAATAGGAATGGATCACTGAACTCCAGAGGTACACCAGAATTATTAATTTCTTATCACTTGATACCAAAAAATATAACAAATAATATTCTTTCACATGAATTTTTTTATCTCAAAACATTTTATTTCTACATGAAAAAGAATTGGCAACAAGATCACAGTAATCTAATCCATTCTTATTTAGGCTGAGGCAGTAAACTGGGCTGTTAAACACGGCTGCTATTGAGTCGCATTGGCCAGCAGGGCCATCCTATTCTTTGTATGGTCAGTATTTTCTGATTGATTAATGCCTGGGGTTTACAGTTGTTAAATATTTTGAACATTGATGTTTTTAAAAATAGATTTTTATTGGGCCAAATTCAAATTACCCAAGTGTCTCTGGATAAATTCATCTAAAAAAAACACAAAAAAACAACAAAAAAGAAACAAAAAAAGGTCCAGCCCTTTAGTTGACAGGAAAAGGAGAAACCTATTTCATGTGGAGCCATGGTTTCCTCTAGCAGAGACAACCCTTTAAGCCCAGAGGGTAGAGCTAGGTTCAGGTGCGTTCTTGCTCCTGTTTAGCAGAATTCACCAGATAATACATTTATACACTTTGGGATATATGGCTCTCTCTGCCAATTCTCTGAATTGTTACAGTTTCAGGAAACTGAACAAATGTTCTTTATGTTAAAAAAGAGAGTCCCTTATCTTGGCAAAAAAAAAGAAAAGAAAAAGTAAGATACTGAGGCCTAAAACAGTGGTTCATTAATCATCATAACTACTGCAAATAAAAACAATGTAATTGCCACTGAGCTCATTTATATACAGTTCACCCTCTGTTTTAACTCCATGAATCTTCGGTAGAATTGTTCAGTGATATTTACACTTGTTTCCTTGCTTATGATGCTGACCAAGTCTTTAAAATTCTGTAACATTTAGATAACGTCAAATTGAGACTTATGGGTCTTTCTCAGTCCCTAAGTACAAAATGACAAAAGTTTTGACTAAGATTAAAAGCAAAACTCATAAACATTACATTAAATGTATTCTTGAAAGTTTCGACTTGGAGAAACTTGAGAATTTGAGCCATAAAACATCTAAATTACATGACTGTGGTGAATTGGCTCTATACTTTTGTCACTATCCTTTGTGTGAAGGGAATTTTCTACCAAGCTATTTCTAAAAGTTCTGCTGCAATTCTATTTTTCAGACAAGTAAATAATTGCATATTGAAGTTGAATAAACAGTCAAGTTTACATAGAGTGATTAATAGGAAAGAATATAAAAGAGAATTTTCATATTTTTCCTTATTTGGTTATTGCTATCACTATCATTTTAATAGTGAGAAATTTTTCCCGTTCACATGTTCTCTTCAAATCACTTGAGAAATTCCCAATACAATGGCCAAAATACAAGATCATGCTAGTTGCAAAGGATTGATGCTCTTACCTATCATAGGAACTACTATTGTTTAGTGCACTGACACGTTTCATTATAATAAAAGGGATGGCCAAAAGGGATCTCAAAGATTTGCACCTTATAATGTGGCTATGATTTCTGAACCAGATTTCCAAGGGGTGGAAAGTGAAGGTAATCTCATTTTTCCCAGCATAAGAAATAAGCATATGTGTACACCTGCCTTCAAACATGTCATTAAGTAGATTTTTGAAAAGGGCCAGGTTAGTTATGGTAAATTAAATCTCAGCTTGAATAATTCTAAGACAAGGGCAAGGTATAAATCGTTATTAATAAACTGACATCCCATAACCTAATAAAAACTTTATTAAAGGAACTACAACAAGACTGTTAGTGAATAAGCTATCTATTTGCCTCATATTTTCTATGTAAATATGTTGTTTATCTGAAAGTATCATTTTAGGGGAAAAACCTTGCACCTTAAATTGTCTTAAAATTGTATATTTAGCTGTATTTCTAGAAGAGATGGAACCAGCACCCACCCCTCCACAGTAGTATAGTAGTTGTAAAGAACTTGTTAACATTTTACATTTAGAAATGCATTTACATGTAAGAGAATGTCACACTGCCTAAGTGATGGGTAGAGGAAATGGAAGATATGGAGGAAGGCAAAAATAAAATCCAAATATCTTAGCATAGCCACAAAGATCCTCCATAATCTAGCAACTGCCTGCCTCACCATATCTCATTTTATAACAACTACCTCCATGTGTTTTGAGTCCTAATTTCATTGGCCTTCATTCAGGCCCTGAAATACACCAAGCTCCATCCTGCCTCAGGAACTTTGCTTCTGCTGTTCTAGCTACATGAAAAAGTGTTGCTTACCCATCTTCAGATCTCACCTTAAAACGTATTGCTTCTTTAGGGAAAACTCCTTTGCATTCCTACCTTTTAAACATACACAGGTTCCACTTCTCTATGCTAAGTCTTTCTTTGTAGCACTTATCACAGATGCAGCTAAGAAAAACTGATTTGAGGAGACCTGTGGGAATACATTGGACTGAGCTGACCTACACTCCACCTCCTGTTCCAAATACAGAGAGATACCGGATTACTTATAACCACATTTATTTCTAAACATATTACAGTGCAGGAGGGAAAGGCAGAAACATTTCCAGGTGCCAAAAGCACAAAATTAAAACAGCAATAATTATATGAGTTGCCACTGTGCTGGCTTCAGGGTGTTAAACTTGGTCACCGTCTGTAGTTTTTATGCTTCTGCAGATCCAGAGAGTATCTGCCAGTGACACAGAAGTCACATAGTGCTGGGAGGCATGAGCTTTCCGAGCTTTAAAAAAGCTTCAAAAAATCAATCTGATCAATTTGTAAATTAGCTGCCTGCTAGCACAACACAATTTTTTTTCTTTAAAGGAAGACAATATCAAATTCAAACTCTCAAAAATGTGACATCCTCAATGTCTGACAAATATTTAAAGCAATAGACATGCAAAGAAACAAAAAATGGTAAACACTGTGAGATGACCCATATATTAGAACTGGCAGGAAAAATTTTAAGCAGCTATTATAAATATATTCAAAGTCTTAAAAAAAAGGAGTGCATAATAAATAAACAAATGGTTATTCTCATCAGAGAAATGAATACTATGAAAACTCTAGACTCAATTTATATAAATCTGAAACAAAAAAAATTATTATGGCAGACAATGTTAGCTGCTTATTCACTATTCATTCATACCTCCTTCCTGACTCTTTAAAACAGCAACAAGATCAAAAACTATATTTATATTTTAAAATAATTTTATTCCCAGTGCTATTTGTTGTCTGTCCTTTTCCTGTCAATATCAGAATAATAAATCACAAAAATACCGATGTCTTATTTCAGAGCCATATGATGTGGGAAAGTTGATTAATCTTTTAAAACAAAACTACCACCATAAACCCATCCTATTTTATTATCACAGAATGCTGGGGAGCAGACTTGGTTGGAGAGTTTGTAAGGAGAACATTCTGAGAAAAGGGAAGTGTGTGGAAGGTTGCCTGCCCTATTTATCAGAATTCCGACTTAGGGGAGACTTAGGGGCGGGTCTAAGGCAGAGCCCCTAATTATTCCTTGACTTTTCCAAACAAGTCTGTGCACATGTAGACCCACGGTGTTCACTGGAATCCTTATGCTTAATCCCTGGATGCCTTTTCCTAGAGGACAATGTAAACGCATGTGTCCTTCCAAGATTACTCACCCTACTGATTGTATCTAAAGATAAAAATTCCAGCCGAAACCGGTTTGGCTCAGTGGATAGAGCGTCGGCCTGCAGACTGAAAGGTCCCACCTTAAATTCTGGTCAAGGGCATGTAACTGGGTTGCGGGCACATCCCCAGTAGGAGATGTGCAGGAGGCAGCTGATCGATGTTTCTCTCTCATCGATGTTTCTAACTCTCTATTTCTCTCCCTTCCTCTCTGTAAAAAATCAATAAAATATATTTAAAAAAAAATTTAAAAAAATAAAGATAAAAATTCCAGTAAAAGCCAAAGGAAGCAGGCAATCGAGGTTGCCTGGCTTCTTTAGCTGGGCCATTCCTTAGCCCTCTCCCCCACAGTAAAACTGTGTCGGAGTAATCTGTTCATCCATCGTTCAGGGACTACTGATCAACAAGAGCAACATAAGATATTATTTATTTACTAGAGGCCCAGTGCATGAAATTCATGCATGGGTAGGGTCCCTAGGCCTGGCCGGTGATCATGGTCAATCTGTGGGGCAACTGGTGGGGTGATTGGGGGCCCCCCCACTGGCACCCACCTTGGCCAGCCTGGTGCCACCTGCTTGCCAGCCCCGCCCCCCACCGCTGCCAGTCACCTCCCTCTGTGGGGTGACTAGCAGGGCAATTGGGGAGCCCTCACTGGCACCCGCCTTGGCTGGCCTGGGGCCTGCAGGCTGGGGGCAGCTCCTGCACTGAGTGTCTGCCCCCTGGTAGTCAGTGCACATCATAGTCACTGGTCGTTCCACTGCTCGGTCAATTTGCATATTAGGCTTTTATTATATAGAATTTATTTATTTATTTATTTATTTAAAATATATTTTTATTGATTTCAGAGAGGAAGGGAGAGGGAAAGAGAGAGATAGAAACATCAATGATGAGAGAGAATCACCAGTCAGCTGCCTCCTGCACGCCCCCACTGGGGATCAAGCCCACAACCCGGGCATGTGCCCCTGACCAGATTCAAACCCAGAACCCTTCAGTCCACTGAGCCAAACCAGCTAGGGCTATTACATAAGATATTTAGAACCGAATGTTAATTGTTTTAAGAACTTTTATGTAAAATTCTCCTTTTATGATCACTTAAGGATTGCACACAATGGTTTTCTTAGATATAATTTTTAAAAATTATAAAATGTCATTGTATATTTGCTTCCAATCATTTGCATTATATCACAACTTCTTATATAAGAAAACAAAACTATAGAATGTCTTCAATTATCCTCTAAGTAACATTTATAAAATGCAATGTTTTACACATATAAGCAGCAAGAGTTAATTACAAAAAATTCTGATATAATATATAACATTGGTGATATCTTTAACACTATATAACCTGCAGACAACTGCAGTTTTAAATGATAGCTGTGTGCCCTTCACCTTTTAAATTATCTGGGACCTGGCAATCTAAGTGTGATAAGTGTTAGCTATGAGTGTATAATTTAGGAAGTAGTGTTTCCAAACAGAAAATCAATACTCGCTCTGTAACTTGGCATAAAGGCAATACCTAAAATTATTGGCATAATACATTGTGGCAAGGAAACTTTAAAAATTCCAATACTTTTCAAAAATGAAAGAGTTGGAGATTATGACTCTGAGTAAATCTTTAGAGCCATGGAACTATATCAACTTGGGAACGGTTAATAAAATCTATATCAATCTTACCAATCAAATTTCCCAGATTACATTCTTGAGATAATGGTTTATATTAGATTTTAACTAGAAAAATAAAATTTTTTTACAAATTACACAAAACTAAGGATTTCCAAATATCCAGAAAGACAAACTCTTTCTCACACATACAAAATCATTTGGCTTACTTTTTAATATATGAATTCCAGCCCACTGTGTCAAATCTGGTCTTGTTATCCTTAGCAAGACAAACAAAACATGTAGTACAATAGCACAGTAGATTAGACATATTTTATGGTGTTCACCGGTCATAAATTCCCTCAGAATATATGTGAGTTTTGATATAGCATGGCTAATTTATCCGTATCCTTAAAACCTGGACTAATGTACTCCCTCTCTCTGGAAGTCCTCTGCAATCCTTCCTACTAACTCAGGCAACACTAATTGTTTCTTCTCTTTAATCCAGTAACACCAAAGTAGGTGAAGACCTCTTTTGGTGACCTTTGTATTTCCAAATGCCCAGCACCCAGCAGTCTCTGAATAAGTATTTATTGAATTAATAGGTAGTCATGGAAAAATGAATTAATATATGATGATTTCACATACATTAAACATATATGCTAAGGATGTTACCTTAAAATCCTAAATAATATGTTTATATATCACAATTTTTCATGAAGCACTTTTAAGACTTATCTTTAGAGCCTTACCAAGGCATCACTATTCAAGGTAGTAAAAATATTATATGTCAGTGCATTAGGGGTAGAAAAAATAAACATCAGGTACAATGAAAACAATAATAGTAACAGAAATAATAATAGTAAAGGAACTGAGATTGAGTATGAATATAGATATCAAGTAGTTGCATGAGGGAAAAGTGTAGTAGAGATTTTCATGGTTTTAGGTTTAAATATAGCTCCTCTTCTTGTTCTTGGGGAGACCTATTTTAGAATATAAAGTTGTAGTGGAGGAACAGTTGTCTGAGTGAAGAAAATCCCACATTTAATAATATAGAAAACAATGTATAGTTTCTCACTCTATTTGCTAAATAAACAGTGCATAATTAGGTTCTAGCCAATAAGCTGTCCAAAACCCTAATTCTAGAAAGTAAGAGTCTGCTGGACTCATGCATACTGGATGGGTTGAGGGAAGGTAGGGGAAGGTGGGGGTAAAGGGGAAGAGATCAACCAAAGGACTTGTATGCATGCATAAAAGCCTAACCTATGGACATAGACACCGGGGTTGGGGGGGGGAGGGGTGAGGGCATGAGTAGGGAAGTGGCAATGGGGGGATAAGGACACATATGTAATATCTTAATCTATAAAGAAAAAATTAAAAAAGAAGGTGTTAAATTTAAAATATCTATGCTAAATGTTACAATAATAAACACTATGATATGCAAAGCACACTGTCATGGTGTAGAACCATCAAATGGTACTTTGTAAATAATAATAAACTTAACCAGTAATGGACAAGAAAGATAAAGCATGTCTACCTTTTTTTTTTTAACTCTGAAAAACAAAAACAAAAAAGAACTGCTGGACTTTGTATAAACAACAGGCTAGACCATTTGTGTAAATGAAAAGCACAGAATATGGTTCATACATAATTATATATCATACAGCTGCCAACATATAAATATCTGTTGCAAGTCCTTGAGGCTAGGAAGAGGATCTGAGGCTAGACCTTGAAAGGGGTGACATAAAGACAGAGTGCCATAGATGAGCTGATTTAAATGACTCAGTTTGAAGTAGCTGAACTACCTTTCCATTATTCATCCGGTAGCACCAACATAGATAAATACTGCAATCACATATATAAACATGATATGTGGCTATAAATCACAAGGTTAGATAAGTTAGAAGCTGCAAAATGCTTTAGGTTTCTGTTGACTAATCTTTTTCTAACTCCATTCTTGATGACACAGACACTTAGATTGTTGGACTCTATCTTTGGCTCCAATATATTCCTCTTTTAATGTTATCTCATTTCTTTCTTTCTATGCTGAAGTGTACTTGACATTTAAAACCAGATAACAGTGCTTGCTGGTGGCATAGGATAGTTTCTCTTTTACAGAAGCAGCAGAAACACAGATTGGTATCAATGTTCAATTGTCTTTGAAACAGAGATGAGGGTGAAAAAAAAAAAAAAAACCTACCCTTTTCTTTACACAACCAAGGAAGAGCTGATAAAAGAAAACCTCCACTTTGTTCTTTCTTCTCCAGAGACAACTATCCATTTAGGAAGGATAACAGGGGGAAAAATTCCTCAGAAAGAAATCAAGTTTCATTCGTAAAACAAGTGTCCCAAAATAACAGTAGTAAGTTATTTTATATCTATTGTTGATGACTGAAAATAATAAAGTTTGTGGGTTTTTTTTTTAATTAGCAAACTTAATTATATCCTAAATTATGTCACCTTTTAAGATATTTTCATAGTCAATTATGATATTAATAACTTACAGATGAGGAATTTAAGGCACCGAAACTGAACAGGATGCAGATAGCAAAACTGGGCTTTAAATCTAAAGAATCCTGCTCCAGAGTCTGTGTCCTAACCCCTCTGCTTCCTCTAGAGACAACTGACTGCTTGGCAAACGTTCAATGAGCTCACTAAGACAGACTCTAAAGTCATAAACAATGATTGGAAAATATAAGCAAATATTACCTTAGAGTAATTTCTATGATCTTTTTATTTCTTTTTCTATCTCAAACATTTTTTGCATTTTATTCTTCAATAGTTTCATAGAAGGTAGCAATTATAATAATTTATATTGGGAACTTTACCAAAAAACAATTTTGTTTTATTTTAAAAAAAAAGTATCCTACAATCATTGAAGTTAACAATTTTGGAATATTTAAAGGCAAGCGTCTATGACCCAGGGCGGTGCTACTGGAGCACCGTTGCAAATAAACTATTCCTGGCCTTAGAGACAACTTTAAGAAGCTGGTCATCATAGTGCTCGAATGGATTCTTATATTTTTATTCCTATGTAAATCTGTTTTTTCCTGCACAAGAAGAAATCCTCCTGCTTTCTTTCCTAATAAAGCCTTTACATTCCTTTGAGAAAGTCCCTCCTCTTCATGCTTGCATGCAGTCCTCTGGGGATTCCTAAACAAGTTCCCCCATCTATTCCGTGCTTTCAAATGTCTTGAGCTTGACCTACAGACTTTGGTTCCCCAAAATATGAATCTTGAGGATCCCAGCACAGGGACAGAGAAGCATAGTTGCTGACTTATTCTAATGGAGCCCTGAAGCGCCTGTCCATTCATTCATGCAACACAGGGCCAAATTCATGGCCTTGCATCCTGTGCAGTCACATCGGATTTGCTCTTAGAAGGGCTCTGAAATCTCTTCAATATCCTGTGAAAATCATCTTAAAATTATCAATAATTTCTAACAAGGAACCTTGCATTTTCATTTTTCACTGGGCCCTAAAAATTATGAAGCTGGCCCTGTGATCTCAGTTCCCTGATATTATTGTATTTCTGCTCTTCTTGAAGTCTATTTGCTCTCTCTATATATATTTCTGTGAACTATATATCCTTACAATAAATAATTTTTTTAAAAAATGAAGTGAGCACAGTAAGTTTCTGGAGCTTGTATCAAAGAACTCTATGCTGTACATTTGGCAGACCCAAGGCTAAAGCGTAAAATGTAATATAGTTTTTTTTCCGGTGCCCTCACACCCTTCGGTGTATTCCTGTTGTGTCCTTTTCTGTGATCTTCTCCAGGTTTGCTGTGCAGTGTTACTGCTCCCTGGATATTCAGAATTCATTATCGAGATGCTTTATTTCATTTTGCACTTTCTAAGTCAGAGGCCATTCAATTCTTGTAACTCCTCTGTCAAAACACACTGATGTTATGTCCTCGCCCTCACCACCCTGACCCCTCTTAGGTAATTAATCCAGCTAATGTGCCGGTGGCTGATAAGGGCCTGGTACAGCATTTTTATTTTAACGAATATTTCTTCTCCAGAAGGAATGACTTCACACACAAAAATTTAGGGCATACTGTCTGCTCAAAACAGACATTTTGTGGCTTTAGGTTTCTCAAACCATATTAAATGGGAAGCGGTATATTCTGCATAACACTTTCTCCCGCATTTAGAAGGAAAATATATATGTGGTTCTAAGACTAATATTTTCTAACTTCTTTTCACCAGGAAAAATAAAGTGGCTGGAGGTCTGCACTAGAAAATTATGTGAGCTTCGTTTAGTGTGGAATTACCCTGCTTTAAAATGGAGCTGCATGTGTTATAAATCTTGTTTTATGTTATACTGCCTAAGTTTCTTTTCATTGGTAACTCCAATAAATTGACTTTAACTCAGCTTCTCTTTGTGTTCATTAGAAAGGTAAAAATTAATGGTTGCTTTCTGTGATTATCTTGTCTTTTAAATGATAGACTATCTACTATTCTCCAAGTGTATTGCCCTACTAAATTATCAACGGGAACTTTAGGATATGCTTTCCACCATTTAAAAAGAATGATATTTGGTATATCCCTTTCCCCCCTCTATAGTCTTTCTAAAAATTCTCCATAAACTAAAATTTTACCTTGATTCAAAATATTTTATTTTCTGTTTTAATGTTATTTTGAGATTTAAAGTGTTTTGTCTGTAAATGACCCTAGTAATTTTTTAAAATATGTTTTTGTTGATTTTTAGAGAGAGGAAGGAAGAAGGATAAAAAAATGGAAACATCAATGAGAGAGGAACATCATTGATCGGCTGCTTTCTATACACATCCCCACCAGGGATCAGGGAATCGAACCGGTAACCTTTTGGTTCCTGGGTCCTGCCTGGCTCAACTGCTGAGCCACACCAGCCACCAACCCTATTAATTTTAAATTGCACTTTTATACAGCTAGCAATAGAAATATATGCTATTTGACTTACCTATAATTGTCACTTAAAATAAAATACAAAAAGAAAAGTAGAAAATATATATATATATATAGTTTTCTTCAAATGAAATAGTATTATAAAAATATTCCTATGAGATTTTGTTTAGTAATGAAAACATACACAAATGAAATATGCCAAACATATAAGAACTCAACATACATTTTGAAAAAGGTCTGTTTTGGATTTTAAACACTAAGTAGACTAGTCATGGATGAATACAAACCTTCTACTCCTGGAATCATTTTGTTCTCTCTGCAACCAACTGAGATTTGAATCAATCCCACTGATCTCCTGTTAAGGCATCAAAGGGATAAAGCACTGTGCCTTTGACCTCTGGCTCATGTACTAAAAAAGATCCTCTGAATTTACAGCTTACCTCCCTCATACCACAGGAAAGACTAGAAAACATTAGTCACCAAAATAGTCCCATCATTAAAGAAAGATGAAATGTGTTCATTTTTTTCTATAATTTTATTACTGACTGCCTTTTTTAATTAAAAAATTAACCTATAACATTGCTTTGAGATTCTATTTTTTATCTCATAGTTGCTATGAAATGTGATTCAACCTGCCACCTGTACTGCATGCAAATCCTAGCTTTATTTGTTCATTTCATATTAATAAATTCGATTTTATGAGTGGTACCTTTTTAAATCAACAACTATCATCTACACTAATAAAAGAGAAACATGGTAATTAGCGTACGACCACTACCCTTTTCATTGGCTAATCAGTGAGTATATGCAAATTAACTGTCAGCCAAGATGGCGGCCGGCAGCCAGGCAGCTGGAAGTGAGCAGGGAGGCTTGCTTGCTGCAGTGAAGGAGGACTCCAACGTTCCCCGCCTCACTTGCCGGCCTCTGAGCTACAACTCTAAGCAACTATGTACTATTTTGCAAATAAGAAGATAAACAAAACCCCAGAAACCGGCTTTCATTCAGCCGGGCTTTAGCAACATTGTATCGATGTTTTCAGCGGCGAGGCCTCAGAGCTAAAGCTGGCCCAGAATAAAAAAAAAAAAAAAGAAAAGAAAACAAGGAGCGGTTGGAAGCTTCAGTCACTCGCTTCGGGAAAACAACCCTCAGCCCCTCACCCAGACTAGCCAGGCACCCCAGTGGGGACCCCCACCCTGATCCAGGACACTCTTCAGGGCAAACCAGCCGGCTTCCACCCGTGCACCAGGCCTCTATCCTATATAGTAAAAGGGTAATATGCCTCCCGACACCAGGATCAGCAGAGCAGTGAGGCTCCCGGCACCGGGATCAGCGTGACAGGGGGCAGCACCCAAACCTCCTGATCGCCCTGTGGCTCTGTGTGTTACAGGGGGCGGGGCCACAACCTCCCTATCTGCCCTGCTCTGTGCCTCATAGGGGGGAGCTCCCCAATCCCCTGATTGAACTGTGGCTCTGTGTGTGACAGGGTGCAGCGCCCCAACCCCCGCCCCCCCACGGGCCCTGCTCTGTGTGTGACGGGGTAGAGCCATACCTCCCCATCGGCCCTGCCCCGAGTGTGACAGTGGCGGCGCCCCAACCCCCTGATCGGCCCTGCTCTGTGGGTGATAGAGGTTGGCGTCCCAACCCCCCTCCATGGGCCTTGCTCTGTGTGTGACAGGGTAGAGCCATAACCTCCCCATTGGCCCTGCCCTGAGTGTGACAGGGTGCAGCGCCCCAACACCCTGATCAGCCCTGCTCTGTGTGTGACAGGGGGTGGTGCCCCAACTCCCCTATTGGCCCTACTCTGTGAGTGACAGCAGGGAGCTCCTCAACCCCCTGATCGGCCCTGCTCTGTGCGTGACAGGGTACGGAGCCCCAACACCCCTGATGGGCCCTGCTC
This sequence comes from Myotis yumanensis, assembly GCF_028538775.1. Classification (NCBI taxonomy): domain Eukaryota; kingdom Metazoa; phylum Chordata; class Mammalia; order Chiroptera; family Vespertilionidae; genus Myotis; species Myotis yumanensis. Next base: position 179,837,013 of record NW_027223752.1, read on the forward strand.
TGTGAGTGACAGGGGGTGGTGCCGCAACCTCCCAATCGACCCTGCCTTGAGTGTGACAGGGGGCGGTGCCCCAACCCCCCAATCGGCCCTACCCTGAGCATGACTGAGGGTGGCATCGCAACCTCCCGATCCGCCCTGCTCTGTGCATGACGGGGCAGCGCCCCAACTCCCCAATCGGCCCTGCTCTGAGCCTGACCAGGGGCTGCACCTAGGGATTGGGCCTGCCCTCTGCCACCCGGAAGCAGGCCTAAGCCAGCAGGTGGTTATCTCCCGAGGGGTCCCATATTGCGAGAGGGCACAGGCCGGGCTGGGGGACCCCCCCCCCCGAGTGCAGAAATTTTTGTGCACCGGGCCTCTAGTCTATAATAATAAAAGCCTAACATGCTAATTAGACTGGACAGCTGAACAACCTTCTGGATGTCCTTCTGGATGACCTTCCAGAACGACCAGGGCGGAGGGGGTGAGGCCAGTCATGGCGGTTCCAGTGCCCCCCTGCCCCCGCTTCCTCGGAGGCCACAGGAGAGGCAGCACCAGGACTGGGCCTGTGCAGCTGCTGGTCCTGGTACTGCTCCTTCCACAGAGGTGGTGGGAGAGGCCAAGGCATGGCCAGGTCCTGGTGTTACCCCTTCCACAGAGGCAGCTGGAGAGGGGGCTTCAGGGTCCTGGTCCTGGTGCCATGCCTTCCACAGAGGCGGGAGGGGAGGTGGGAACAGGGGGCGGCACAGTCCCAGAGCCTCCACAGAGGTGGTATGGGGCATGACCACAGAGTCTCTACCTCCCACGGCCCCTCCTCCGGCCAGCACGGTCCCAGATCACCTGCCTCCACCAGTGGGCAGAGGGCGGGGCCAGCGCTAAGGAGCAGCAAGCCAGGCTTCTGGTTGAGCAGCACTCTCCCCACCCTCCCCTCTGCTCAGCCAGAAGCCAGGCTCATGGCTGGCAAGTGCAGCTGAGGTGGCATGAGCCTCTCCCATCTCCGCAGGTAGGGGGAGGTAAGGAGTGAGGGGTCCTGGACTGAGAGAGGAATGTCTGAGTGCCAGCTTAGGCCCAATACCTGGGGGTTCCTGGACTGCAAGAGGGCACAGGCCGGGCAGAGGGACCTAGCCCCAGTGAACAAATTTTGTGCACCGGGCCTCTAGTAGTCACAATAATATTGACAGATGAAGTTTATTGTTGCATAATTTAGATTCATTATTGATTTGACTTCTAAATATTTTAGAAGCAAACTACTCAAGTGGTACAGTAAATAGCATAAAACTTTTCTTTTCTAGCAGCTGAAGTAGATCAATAGCCTCCCTGTCAAGATGTCAGACTCAGAAAATAAAATCACTGTAACTATTCATATCATATTAAATTGATTAATTTATCTCTACATGTATGACATGTGTAAGCAATGGCTGGCTATAAAGTATTTATTGAGAGTTGTTTGCAAGTGTTATTCCTAAAAGTTTAAGATGAAAAGTCTGGGTATGACATCAGAAGAGCAGCAGAATTTTTGATTCAGACAGAATGGCAGATTCCTCAGGAACTTTTGTGATTACTGTTTCCTGAAATGACACATTTAAACTGATATTCCATGTATAAATATGATTTTTCTTCTGTTAAAAATATATTTTCCAACCAAAATCACACTAATCAATATGAATCTTATGTAATTCTTATATGAGAAATAAAATCATATAAAACATGAATTGAATATTTTTAAGGCCAATGACACTAATATGCCAGTGGTTACTAAAACACACATCCTATTGGGTTGCATTTATCTAGATTCAGTATTCTTATCTACTTTTACTCATAAGTGTCTTCTGAGTGTTCACTTATATAAAATAACTCTAAGATAGTTAGCTAACTAGCTAGTTTGGTAACTATAGCTAGAGATAGCCAAATTGGGCAATATATGACACCAGCCACCATATACTGGAGTAATGCTTTATAGGTCCATAGTTCTTCTAACATAGTCATGTCAATTGTTTTCATTGCAATTTGAAGGTTGGGAGAAGGTCTTTATGTAGAATATTTTATTTCTTCCTTCACATGTGTACTCTTTGTATCACAAGGAAAACTAGACTGCTTTTTAGTTTCTGACACAGCAGTGCTGGTACTGTCATCATGTGGCAGGCTAGAAAGTGTCACATTAGTACTTAAATATGACTGGCATATGATTTTTAAACTATGTATCATAACCATCTTAATTCACTTATAAAATAAATATGTAAACCAATCAATATCAACCATAGCAAAGAGAAATGTGAAACAGTTTACACTTTATTAATATCTAGAGAAAGATATAAGATCCCTTTATGGCCTGATTTCTACTGTCAATAGTCTCATTATCTAGCAAGGGAAGACATATCTATGTATACACATAAGGCAGAATAAAGAAAATTGATCACACCTCTATTATGGCCAAGTATAGTAAACATCCAAAATGCCGTTATTACCGATAACTATAGGAATCCAAGATTCTATCTTGGGAGCAGTAGCATTTGAGGCAGGTATTGGATGTTAATAGAATGCTATCAGAACAAATGGGGCCACGTGGGGAAAGTCCCATACAGGGAGAACAAAATGAACAAAATCATGGGGTGAGGGTATAATATAGAGAGATACGCTAAAAAGCAAATAGTGGAGCGAAATCATGCAGGTTATATATGGCCAGATGAAACTTTGGTTTTAGAGCTAATGAAATGTTTTTGAAATTTTTTGAAGAGAGGAGTTAGGTAGCTTCATTTTTCTTTTAGAAAGATAACTTTAGAAGTGATATGAAGGAAGGCCTAGAGAGTGATGATGGTTATTTTTGAAAGATAATTTTTCAAACATAACTGACACAAAAGCACTTTGAAACATATGAAGTGCTTTCTAAATGTAAAGTATTAAGACTCAATAGGGGGATACATACCTGATTTATGTCAGGGATAGCACCATTTCAAATATTATTAAGGACATTCTCATTTGTGCACCCAGCGCTGATAAACTTGTAGATCAGTGCTTTCTAAACTTATCTGACAATAAGAATCACCTGACATATTTCATTAAAAATAGGAATATCAAAACCCATTGAACCAGAATTTCACTGGTAAGCTAAACTTCTAACAGGCTCTGCAAATGATTTTTAACTGAGAGGAATAAGAGAAACAGTGCTGTCTAGATCAGAGCTTCTCAACCCTATGAAATGGAGATTCTGGTGCCCTGGGTTGTGTAGAGGACGTTCGAGTTTTCTAACAAACTGTCAGGTGATGTCAATGCTGCTGCTCTGCAGACCAGTTTAAGCAGCAAGGGACTAAACTGCTATTTCTTTCAGAAAGAGGTGCTTAAATGGGTTAGCATCATACATATATTTTTTAGTTCTGTCCAGTGACAGCACCTAGAAGCAATGGCAAACAAAATGCAATAAGCACATCTAACACCAAGATCTAGGTTCCTAAAACCATTCCCATGTAAAACTGTAGGGAGCAGCTATAGGATTAAGCCTCAGACTGACCTGTTGGCAAAGCCACAGACAAGTCCCAGCTTAGAGGACACAGCCCTCTTGGTATAGTTAAGCTTGACCTTATGATGCTCCCTAGATCCTTCCTGGGTAGCTAATGGGCTGTGGGAGGTGCAGCAAGTGCTGCCAAAACAAGTGAAACTTACAAGAACATTGTAACTATGGCAACCACTACCTTGTTTTTCTCTGATTATAAAATAAAGCCTCAGCTTGCTCTCTGGGTCTCTCTCTGTGGCCTCAGCCAGGCACAGGAGATCCACCTAAACCCAGCTTATTCTATCTGTCTTTTCTTTAATCCTTCACTGCCTGCCCCTCAGGCTCACCGAACCCTTGGCTGTGCTGGCCCGGCACATAAAACGAACTGGATTCTTGGAGAAGTGATCCATTTCAGGCTGGGTCAGGGAAATACAAGATGCGCCACCTGTAGCATCTTGTGATGCCAGAAAGTAAAGGAATACTCAACAAGAACAGTGGTATGCCAGACGGCACTGACGCTAACCTGGAAAAGCTGGAATGATTTGAGCAATAAAATTAATAATAGTGACAGTTTGGGCTTATGCCTATAAAATAAAATAAATATTTATAAGGCCATACTAATATAAATGATTGAATAAATATACTAGTGTAAACAGGGAGAAAGGATGGGGGTCCCTTCAAAAATAATTTCAATTTCAACAAATTCCAATAAGGGAAATAGAAAATTGCCAATAGAACACCACAATAATAATTGCTAAAGAAATATCTACACACAGATACTAAAATTAGTGGGTGAAAGTTTGAGGAGAAATAGGTTATTTGCATAGTCTTAAAAATATCTCCACCAGGAAATATAATATTTTTAAAAAGCACAACAGCAACTTTGCAGTGGAGGAAGCTGGTGGCAACATTTAGCCAAGCGATCAAGGATAACCATCACCAGCAACAGACATATCCATATCTTAGTTGACACTAAAGTACATAACTTCTGTGGTCTTACAAAAAACTAACTCAATCTATTAAGAAAAAAGAAATCAAGTCCTTTGGTTGATCTCTTACCCCCTCACACCCCACCTTCCCTTACAGGTTGGACAGTCTGTTCGGGGTGAGAGGGGTGATGAGGGCATGTGCTGGGGGAGTGGGAGCAGCCGGGGAGAGGTCAATGGGGGGGGGGAAGGAGACCTATGTAATACTTTAAACAATAAAGAATTAAATTAAAAAAAGAAACAGTAAATCAGACAACTGATTTATTAATTAAGGAATGATCTACAAAATACATAACCAGCCCTCCTCAAAAGTATGAAGGCAAAGAAAGACTGAGGAGTTGGCACAGAATAGAGAAGACTAAGGAGAATAACACAACCACATGGGATGTGGGATCTTGACTTGAATCACATAATAGAATAACATCAATAAAAAAAAGCAGAGGAATTCCAAATAAATTCTTCAGTATATTTAATCATATCAATATTAATGTATTAATTTTGGTAATTCTACTATGGAATACAAGGTGTTAAAATTAAGGGAATCTGGGTGAAGGGCATATGGGATCACAAGTATTTTTTGTGAAAATTTTCTCTAAGTCTAATTATTTTCAAAATAAAAAGTTATCAATAATTTAAAATAATTATTCATGTTATTGAAAAGGCATTCCACAAGTGTCTTACTATAAAATCCTTAAGAAACTGATTAACAATGAGTATGCTCAGTTTATTTTACTCCCTTTCCTCTTACAAGAGCTTGTTATCAAAACTGTAAGTCCCTAAAGATGCTTAGAAGAATTATCTCTGAGTAACTACACCTCACACAGTTGAAGTTTGATTTGTTAAAATTTAATGTCTTCACCTGGCCTGTGTGGCTCAGTATTGACATATAAGCCAGGAGGTCATGGTTCCATTCCAGGTCAGGGCAAATGCCTGGGTTGTGGGGTCCATCCCCAGTGTGGGGCATGTAGGAGGCAGAGGATCAATGATTCTCTCTCATCATTGATGTTTCTATGTCTCTTTCCCTCTCCCTTCCTCTCTGAAATAAATAAAAATATATATTTTTTAAAATTTAATGTCTTCAATTAATTAATGAAGGAGATGGCCCCCAAGATTCAGCCGCTGGTGTTCACACTCTGACATTGTTCCCTTTTGAATAAGGATGAAACCTGTGAATATGATGGGATATTATGTGATAAGTCTGACAATCTGTTGCTTCCAGTTAATGAAAATAATTTTTAAAAAGCTTATCCTAATGGGCCTGAGACAATCAGTAGAGCCTTTTAAAGTAGAGATATTGCCCTGGTCTGTGTGGCTCAGTTAGTGGGAGCCTCATTGCATACACTGGAAGACTGCAGATTACTAGCAGGGCACATACCTAAGTTGTGGGTTCAATCTTCAGCCCGGGCGAGTATGGGAGGCGACTGATCAATGTATTTCTCTCACACTGATGTCTCTCTCTCTCTCTCTCTCTCTCTCTCTCTCTCTCTCTCCCCCCCCTCTCTCAAGTCAATTTCAAATAAAGAAAACAAACAAATAAAAGAGATGTTTTACTGCTGGCCTTAAAGTCAAAGTCACAATGAATTCTACAGATCCAAGGACATCATTCAGCCAAGGACCACCTGAGCTTGGATGAGTAGCCTCAGGTGAGACCCAAGCTGGCTGATACTACGATCATAGCCTTGCATGTCCCAGAACTGAAGAACCAGCTAATCCCTGTCCAAACTCCTTACTGCTAGAAACCCAAGATGTCTGTGATCCTTGTTCTAACACATTGGAGAAAAAAAATGTACTTTATACACTTACATTATTGCCATTCTAGTGATTTGAATTTTCTTATTAGTACCTCTGTTTTCAAAATGAAGCAGCATTGCTTTTTAAAAAAATATTGAAGGGACTAATCTAATCATTTTATTTGTATTGCAGTATTTATTGTTTTCTCTTTTTTAAACATTTCTTATAAAAAACATAATGTTGAATTGATATTTATGTGAAGGAATATATAGTCACTAAAACAGCATGTTTGTAGATAGAAGAGCTTTTTGTAGACACATTCTATGAAAGCACTTGACAGCTAATTATATCTGTGTATATTACACACATTCTGGCTTAATTCATACAAAGAGACTTCCATCATTTTGAGGCGCCAGGACAATTTTAAGAATGATAAAACTGTGTCAAGAACTATCTGGGACTTTACTGGTTAAGTAACAAGTGAACAGGTCATTTCCATGAATTCTGACGGCAGACCCATTTCTGGAGCAGAGACAGGAGACGTTCATTACTCACAATGATAGCAGTAGCTGGAGCGTCAGTATTTTCTTGGGGCACTTCCCTATGCCTAATTCCCAAAAGATGCTTCAAAGACATGTGTAACGTCTACAGACATGGGGATTATGTTACAGGAGAGGATGACCTTAGGAAAACTGTCTTTGGTAGGGACAGGTTGGCATACCTATCTTTGTGGCAGAGAAAGGAACTATCTTGTGTTCAAGGCTATAAGCCATAAAACAAGACACTGCCTCTTCCAAGGCTGGTTGGTATATAAAAAAGCATTCTTGGAAACATTAAAAAAGAAAGGCAGTCAGTATGTCTGCTTGCAAAACCTACAGAAATATGTTAGACCCATGGGAAATTGTCTTTCAACAAACTTTTATAAGTTTCAGTACTTGCCATATAATCATATATGCACTGTGAAAGGAAAGAGGACACCCTAGTTTCTCTGTTTATAAAACTGGCATTCCCCATGTTCAGTTGTTTGTCTTATAAATTTGTTACTGGTATTGATTGCATCCTCTAAGTTTTGTTCGTTATTTTTAAAATTATCAGCCAGGGCTTCATGTCAGCTTTGCTGCCCACCGTGCATCTTGAGATGTCTATGTCAACAGTTCTTAGCCGGAGCTTTATTTTGGTAACTCCCAGCAGGAGCAGCTGTGGTCACTCTGCAGAGGCTCAGGAGCTTTGCAGTTGGTAGATTTTTCAAAGTTTGAAAATTGCAGGGGTCTCTTCTTTCATGTTTGGAAATCAAATGCATGCCATACAAATATGATTCTTCATATCAGTAACAGTAAATAATGAAGTTTTCTATTCTCCACAAAAAAATAAGTTTTTTTTTCAGAGTAATTATGTGTCTTTCTCTTACTAAATTAAAAAAGTCATATGACATGAACTAAAGGGCATAATGAGTTTAGTGTGATGATATCAGTACTTGTGTAACATGCCACAAGACTATCATAGCACCTGTAGTGGATGAAAAATTGAGGTTTCATTACATGTTGCTCTATTGTCTTAGGAAAAAATCTTAATATTGCCAATAAAACATTTGCAATGTTTTCTCTACCTGTGCTTACTTATTCATTTAGCAATTATCTGTTGAGTGCCTGTGTCCACTTTATAGCAATTTTCCTCAACTTCACTCTTAAATGTGTGAAAACCATCACAGCAAATCAATATGACTCTCAAAATAAATGTCAAGTCCTTACAGCAAAATGACTGTATATAAAATTGACTATTTTGTTTCCAAAATTTGGACATATAAAATATTACAGTTTGACTCAAGTTATGATCTAATGTTTTGAGATATAACTGATTCCAAATTTTAAGTTCAACAACCATGTTGTTGACTATTGTTTTCTTTAATAATACTATGTATATCCTTTAAAATTGGTTTTTGCAAATAGGTACATGATAAAATGTATGATAGCACAAATAATCCAATGATTACAATATTGGTGGAAATATATAAGAAAAACAATAAGTACTTTAGATCTGTTCTGTCCAATAACATAGCTGCTAAACGTATGTGCCTGAATTTAAATTAATGAAAATGAAAAAGAAAAAAGTCTAGCTCCTCAATCACACTTGCCATATTTCAAGTGCACACAGCCCCATGTGACAACACAGAGAACATTTCCAATAGCACAGAAAGTCCTATTGGGTAGCATTGCCCAAATCCTATATGTAAAGTATTCTTCAAGAGTTTCTAAAACAATATCAAATCACGAAATGCCTAATTATTCTGGGAATATATTTTATAGCATATTCATGTATATTATTTCATAAATTGCATCATGGTCATTACTTCAGTTTAATTGCATATTAGGGAGCTATAAACACATTCTATTTCTAATCTTTTAACTTTCTCAGGTTATGGCTCATTGGGTAGACCACTGAAAGGAGCCCAAGGACACATACTTATTTTCCCACAAAACCTTATGTCTGTGCTAAGTGATACAGTCTTCATATGAATTGTATAGTTTTCTCAAAACTTTCCTAATTGAAATGATCTCATTGAATAGTAAATTACACTAGACAAGTGAAGGTAAGTGGTGGATAAGAAACTGAAAGGTCTGAAAATCACGAGTCATGTCTATTTATAAGAAAAATGTTCTTAAAAATTTTCATTTCATATATATGTACGGAATATATATATATATATATGCATATCTCTATACATAAAAGGATAAGTGACCGATTGTACATCCATCCAACCATCTGACCAACTGACCGGCCGGTACATATAATGCGCACTGACAATTTAAAAATAAACGTTGACTCGCGCATACATGATACATATAAAGCTCTTGATGGTGCCAATCAAGAAAGAAGCCTATGCTCTATCCACTGACCCAAACAGGCTAAGGCAGTTGCACTTCTTTTTCAATAATTTAATTCCATAAAAATGATTAAACTCTAGACAGAGTAGGAATATTCCTCCCTAAACCCATTTTCGGACATGGTCAGTTATATATTGCTTTCTCTCGAGTTCGAAGAGTGTGTGATGTTAAATTTAAAGTTGTAAATACTTCATCACAAGGGAAATTAGTCAAGCACCCTGAAAGTGTTTTTACTCTTAATGTGGTATACAGGGAGATATCAGAATAAATTTAATCAATTTATCAGTCATTGTTTTTATCAATGTTGTTTTTTTTTAAAATATATTTTATTGATTTTTTACAGAGAGAAAGGGAGAGGGATAAAGAGTTAGAAACATCGATCAGCTGCCTCTTGCACACCCCCTACTGGGGATGTGCCTGCAACCAAGGTACATGCCCTTGGCCGGAATCGAACCTGGGACCTTTCAGTCCGCAGGCCGACGCTCTATCCACTGAGCCAAACCGGTTAGGGCTCAATGCTGTTTTTATATCATGTCTTTGTTGTTGTTATATCATATTATTATTTATTAATCAATTTATATATTACTTTCATATATATTTTACTAATTTTCTTTCATCTCGGACACTTCTATTATAGAGAAAGGATGAATAGTGATATTAAAATATTTTTATAATTAATTTCCTTTCAATGTGCATGAATCTGTGCACTGGGCCACTAGTAAATTACATATTCAAAAATATAATTTATTTTTCAGGTATCATATAGTTTTGGAAAACAACTTATGTCACTATTATTAAAACATCAACAACTCTCGAGGTAAAAAAGATATTTTTCATATCTGATAAATATTTTATAAAAGCAATAATGAAGTAAAAATTGATAGTTACTTAATCACCCCTACTTGACAGACCCTCTACAATGTCCTTTATATTAAATGTTTCCTTAATGATCTATATGCATTTTACATACCTATGAAAGATCTTAACTCCTTTAGAATTCTTATATCTACTAAAAATAACTATTTTACAGGAAAATGAGTAATAAACACTAAAAGCATATAACTGCCTCAAAAAAAGCTTATAATAGTCTTAATATTCAAAACACAAAAGACCCAGGAAAGCAATTTAGAGTGTAACTACATAAACAAATCTCAGTTTTGTTTTACCAAATTTATTTTCGCATTTAAATTGAGGAAAAATAAAATTGTAAGACACTTTTTACAATATATTTTATCCAATTGTGTAAAGGAACAATTACAGAATCTACACTAAAGATATAATTTCAATCTCCATATTTATAGTTTATGAAATAAATATAAAATGCCTAAAGACTTGCTTTTCCTTTGACATTAAGTGTGCATGAGACTTGTGAAGTACAAAAGAGAAAAAGAGAGAGACTGTCTTCTGGAAGGAAAATACAAGGCAAAATTATTTATATTTTTCATGTTATATGTATTAGTTCATCAGGATTGTGTATCAAAAGGACAAGTCACTCCCTGGCTAGTTTGGATCAGTGGATAGAATGTCAGCCTGCGGACTGAAGGGTCCCAGGTTCGATTCCGGTCAAGGACATATGCCTTAGTTGTGGGCACATCACCAGTGTGGAGTGTGCTGGAGGCAGCTGAATTGATGTTTCTCTCTCAGCAATGTTTCTGACTCTCTATCCCTCTCCCTTCCTCTCTGTAAAAAATCAATAAAATATATTAAAAAAAGGACAAGTCATGACAAGCAAAACATTTTAACTTTCAGTTATTAAGAAATATGATGCATTAAAAAAAGAAATAGATATTAGAGTAACATGGAAATATTCAACGATAAAGTATTTTAACAACAACAAAAAATGCAAAGTTTCAGATTTGGTCAAGAGTTTATGGCTTTAAATTTAGGAATCAAATAAATAATAAATTTATAATTAAAAGGTATATATATATATATATATATATATATATATATATATATATATGGGATATCTTCATAATTCTGAGTATGCAATGAAGTTAAATACAATATTATTCATTATTCTGTACTTAAATACCAATAAAGAAAAGGAGAAAATGGGATATGTTTTATTTCATAGGTCAGCCTTTGAAGGAAAAAGGAGAAAGGAAAAGTGGCGTTTCTTTTTTTTAAAATATATATTTTATTGATTTTTTTACAGAGAGGAAGGGAAAGGGATAGAGAGTTAGAAACATCGATGAGAGAGAAACATCGACCAGCTGCCTCCTGCACATCCCCGACTGGGGATATGCCGGCAACCGAGGTACATGCCCTTGACTGGAATCGAACCCGGGACCCTTTGGTCTGCAGGCCGATGCTCTATCCACTAAGCCAAAGCAGTCAGGACAAAAATGGCATTTCTTAAGCCATTAAAAGTAAGATATTTTAACTCTGGTTGGTTGCTCAATGATTAGAGTCCCAGACTGCACACTGAAGAACTGTGAGTTTGACTCTTCCATCAATGTTTCTCTCTCTCTCTCTCCCTCCCTCTCTCCCTCTCTCCTTTCTCCCCCCATCCCTCCCTCCTTTCCACTATCTATAAAAATAGAGTCAATGCTCAACTTCTGAGCAACACTGTCTGGGCCAAAATTTATTTATACCAATTTTTTGAAAGATACCTACTTGGTGTCTAAATACAAAAGCTCAGCCTGAGTCTGATGCCAATATTAATATTTATACATTATGACCCAGTTTATCGGTCTGAGTATCACATTAACCCTCATAGCTTGAGATGACCCAGTGTTATTTTAGAGCAGAACAGTACATACATCACTGAACATCATTACCTCTAAGAGAGATCATAATTTCAGCAAATGAACCATTAGATTAGGAATTTTTTAATTCCCTTTATGCTGCAAACCTATGTCATTGATTTTTCTATGAAATGATGCATAGTACTTTAAGAATAAAAGTTATTTATAGACATATTAAAAATACTTTGTTCATAATAATATAGTGAAAAACTGAGATACAAACTCTATTCAATGAAAATATAATAACACTGATAGAACATTAGCTCTGGCAAATAAGTCATTAAAGCATAACTTTTGGATATTGTATTGCATGTATATACACTTATCTCTTCTATATTGAAAAATTTCAGAAGCATTCTATACTCATCCAAAAATTATACTTGCTTTCTTTCAGAGACAAATTTCTGAGCAAAAATAATGACCAAATAATTGTTTTTAAATTAAAGCAAGTATAATTTAAAAAAGTAAAAGATAATAATCCTTTTATAAGATTCCTGAGAATTATGAAAATTACCCAAAGAAAATGGTATCAATGTAATTTAGCATTAAATTTAGGATAACATGCTAATTATAGTTGCATTCAAATAAGCGTCAGTGCTATTAAACAATAAATATATTGCTAGGATATACTGTAACCAAATTATGTTTACTGTCTCAATATTTTGAAAATACTCAAAACTTGCACCAAAATTTTTGGTGAGATTAAACACAATGGCACTAGTACAACTAGAAAATTACATAAGTGCATTACATTTTCAATAATCAAAGGATGTACATTTTGTTTTAATATGAATACCACTATCAAATCACTAAGATTTCCAAGCTGTTTCTGACTTTCTGTTTCATTGCATTAGGGCAAGGCATAAAAGGACATAGTGATGGAGTGCTACCAGCCAATTTTCCTTATGAAGGAAAAAGTGGAAGTAAAGTAATTACCATTTATTCCCCCCTTGAGACTTGAGGTGGTGAACACACAATAAAATATACAGATGATGTATTATAAAACTGTACACCTTAAATCTATATAATTTTATTAACCAATCTCACCCCCACAAATTCAATAAAAAAGTAAATGAATTATATTTTAATTGGACTTGTAGTCTGGTATGCACATTCTATTCTATTTTATATTATTTGCAAACATTTTTTTCATGTTCAGCTTGTTTTGACTTGTGAAGAGATAGATAGATGAGACTTAATACCTGACTTTGAAGAGTTAGAAATATCACTTTAGTTGTCCATATTTATACTACCATACAAATAATTTATAGCACACTGCACACTTTTACATCAAGTCTCATGATACTCAGCATGTGCTAGTCCTGCACTCTACATTCTTCACCCTTTTACCCCTCTTGCCCCATGGTCACAGGTAAACACACATTAATGCTGCAATAATATGCTAAGCACATTATATAGACTAGAGGCCTGGTGCATGAAAATTCATGCACTGGAGGGGGTCCCTCAGCCAGGTTGCCCCCTCTCACAGTCTGGGAGTCCTCAGGGGTGGAAGGTGACCCAGCAATCAGGGGAAGGCGATGCCCCATCACACCTCTGCTGCTGCCACTGCTGGCAGCGCAAGCCTCGGCCGGCCCTGGTTACCTGAGCCTCAGGCAGCCATGGGCAGCTGGGCAGCCGCCATTCAAGGCTTGCCTGCGCCTCGGGCCGGCGCCTGCTGCCCCAGTGAAGCTGAGGGGACTGGGCACTGCCATCTTGTGGCTGTGGGCGCCACCATCTTTGAGGGCGTGGCAGTCAATTAGCATATTCCCTCCTTATTGGCTGTGGGCACCCCATCCTTGAGGGCAGGGCACTCAATTAGCATATTCCCTCCTTATTGGCTGTGGCACCCCCATCTTTGCGATGGCATGAGGGTCAATTAGCATATTCCTTCTTTAGTAGATAGGGGATATATATATATATATATATATACATATATATATATATATATATATATATATATATATATATACACACACACACACACACACACACACACATTACCTCTAATTCTCACAATAAACTTGCTAGGTATGTACTATTATATCTGCTTTGTAGATGTTGGAAGTAAAGTTCAGAGCTTAATTAAATGGCTCAAAAATCACACATAGTAAATGATGAAGATGGGACACAAAGTTTGATTTAAAGTAAAATATTTTTACCTCCAAAGTCTGAGTTCTTTCCAATATACATGGACAGCCTTGAAGAGAGTAAAAAAAAATCATCAAAGTATAAGTCGAAGTTTAAGGGTGTTTATTGAGAAGGAAGATGTCTGTCACAAACAGAAAAATGAGCATAGGTTTTATAATCTTCCACAGCTGTCTTTGCATCTTATTCTTAAATGCATGATTTTCAACAAGCCACTTGGCAGCTGAAGCTCAAAGACTCATCAGGGACGATCATGAGAATAATATAACTACTCATAGAATTATACTAACAATTAAATTGGAAAATCAATGTGAAAGCTGCTGGCATAATGCCTATCAGAGAAGAGATCTAATCCTTTACTTTTTTCCTTCTCAGTAGTGAAGGGATTGATATTTGATTAGATATTAGGTCACATAATAACATTTCAAAGCATACTTCTTCCCTCTCATTGCTTCGAGGACTCACCACTCAAAGGCACTGAGTGAATGTCTAGGAAGGACAGACTGGGTACTCACTTCTTTTCCTACATTATCTGCAAACAGGCTTTTCCTTCCTCCACTCTCCTTGGTTACTCCCTCAGAAGCAATTGTTTTCGGAGAGTAATTTGGTACCATCTATCAGAATGTGAAATAGGCAGACACTGCAAGCCACTCCATTTCTAGGAAGCAATCCAATGGAAATCCTTTCACATATGCCAAAATATAAATGGACAAAGCTATTTACTAGAGTATCGTTTGTGTGAGAGAGAAAAACTATTAGAAATTACATTAATGAAGACTTTGATGCATCATGTGTTGTCAATTCAGCATCACTTTTCCTCACCCACACTCTGCTATAACACAGGCAGAGAAAGAGTCCAAGAGCTATCCTTCCCAAGTTTGCAGAATGCCTGCAGATTGTGCCAGTGAAAATCACTTGAATGAGATTTGGGATGTGAAACAGTAAGATAAGCCATTATTTTCTGGCACTGCCGAGGATAGGCAGAGAGCAGGATGAAGACTTGGGGTTTGGCCAATAGCTTTCAGGCATCCTCCCGAGAATTAAACACTTTTATACCACAGGCAGCACAGATCTGCAGCTTCAGCTCAACTACCTGCTCTGCCTGCACTTCCACATATCCTGATAGCAATCATGAGGTCTTGCTAACATTTGCTGCCCCTACCCTTCCAACCATTGCATAAGCTTCTGATTTCTTATTATATTCAATATCTCCTTACTCTAAATATTTTTATGACAGAACTGTTACTGATACATATACATCGGTTGGGAGATAAATTCCTCAGAAGTCTCCCATTTCTTCATAACATCTAAACAAAGGTCAACAGCTTTGTGCAATGATGCTTACAAAGATACTCCAGGGCAGATATTGGCTCACATCTCAGGATAATAAAGCTAGAGTATCCTGTCCTCCACAGAAGCCTGTCTGAGTGAGAAAGCCTGTGTCTTCTCAGGAGAAAGGGCAGATTTGATTCCTGACTAGGGTAAAAGAGGTATTTCCTTGAGAGGCAAAGGTTGGTCAGGTTTGTGAGCAGATCCCTTATAAAATTAGAGATGTTCTTTCTCTGTGACAAAGAATCCTATGTGGACAGTATCCAATTGGACTCTTTCTATATTGCCTTCATGGGACTTTGGGGGTCCAGAGGAACCAATGCAAAAGTGAACAGCATGCTGTTTGTGGTGCCATGGGTAATAAACTGTCTCACTGCTTCCTATTAATCAAACCCATAAAATATGGCAAGCTAGCCTAGCAGGTGCTGGCTATTTTGAAGTCACTTGGCTACACAGCAATATAATGGAATACCTTGCGTTATTAAAAATAATATGATTGAGATACTACGATGGAAATTGGGCAGCTGAGAGACCTCCAAATAAAATGCAGATATTATCAAATTGTATTAAAGCTGCAATACCTAATGGCATATTGTCTATAAAAAACAACTTCAATACAAATGCATAAATAGAGTAAAATAAAATAATGAAAGAATATATAGCCGAAACCCGTTTGGCTCAGTGGATAGAGCGTCAGCCTGCGGACTGAGGGGTCCCGGGTTCGATTCCGGTCAAGGGCATGTACCTGGGTTGCGGGCACATCCCAAGTGGGAGATGTGCAGGAGGCAGCTGATCGATGTTTCTCTCTCATTGATGTGTCTAGCTCTCTATCTCTCTCCCTTCCTCTCTGTAAAAAATCAATAAAATATATTTTAAAAAAAAGAATATATATCATGCAAATACTAATCAAAATAAAGCAGGAGAGGCTGTATTAATACTAGCCAAAATGACCTTGAGAGCAAATAATATTACCATGTATGAAGAAGGCGATTTCATTGATAAAGGAATCATTGATTTAAGAGAGAAAACAGAATCCTAAATGTTTTTGCACATAGTAACAGAACTTCAAAATATATGAAGAAGCAGAACCTGACAGAATAAAAATCCATAATTAGAGTCAGAGATTTAAATAATGATCTCTCAATCTGATAGAAAATGTAGACATAAATTCAATAAGAATGTAGAAGATTGGAACAACACAATCAACCAACCTGATTCACTTGAAATTTATAACCCACTCCATCCAATAATAGCACAATACTAATTCTCTTCAAGTTCACATGGAATATTAACCATGAGAGACCGCATTCAGCACTATAAAGCAACTCTTAATAAATTTAAAAGAATTCAAGTCATGATAAGTATGTTCTCTGACCAAATATAATTGAAATAGTAATTGGTACAGAAACTCCCAAAATGTTAGGAAAATAAATAACACACTTTAAAATAACCCATGAGACCAATTAGAAAATATGTTTAACTGAGTGAAAATAAAAACACAACATATAAAAGTTCGTTGGATATTTCAAAAGCAATACTTAGGGGAAGTTTACAGCACTAATCGCATATATTAAGGAAAAAAAGGTCCTAAAGAAACACATTTTGCTTCCATCTTATATCTAGAAAAAGAAGAGCAAATGAAATACAATGTATGTAAAAAATAGTAATGAAGATGAGACTAAGAATAAATGTAATAGACAGCATGCAATAAGGAGAGAGAGTAAATGCAAGCAAAAGTTGGTTCTTTGACATAATTAATAAAATTGGTAAACCTTTAGCTTGGATGTGGAAAAAGAGAGGGAAAGGAAAAAGAGAGGGAGTGGGAGAGAGGCAGAGGCAAAAAAAATGTATTTCTCATATTCTATCAGCCATTCTTGATAAAACTCTCAGGAAACCAAGAATATGAAGGCACTTCACAACTTGTAAAAGGGTATCTCTTAACAATATACGGTAACACCTCACACTTAATGATAAAAGTGGAATACTTTTCATTAGGAAAAACTGAAATGTCTGTTCTTACCATTGTCTTTCATTATTATACTGAAGTTTCTTATGAAATAAGGCAAGAATAAGATACAAAATATATCCATATTGGAAAGGAAGAAGTAAAACTGTCCTTTATTTACATATGACACACTTGTGTGCTAAAAAATCTGAATTTACTAGAATAAGTGAGTGTAATGAGGTTGCAGAATACAAGATCAACATACAAAAATCAATCATGCTATATATGGGCAACATCAGAGTTTGAAATAAAATAATGATATTTACAACAGCATAAAACATTTAAAACACCTAGGAATAAATCTGACAAAAATGAAAACTACTAGTACAAAACATTGCTTAGATAAAAAGAGACCAAAATATATATACTATGTTCATAGATAGAAAGACAATATTAGGAAATAACAATTCTTACAAATCTATATATATAAGAGGTTAATATGCAAAGTGTCCACTCAGAGTTTGACCAGGAGACCAGAGGTTCAATCGCTCACTATGACATGTGCTTACCACCAGGAAGCAGCACGGAACGAAGGAAGGCCCTAGCCGGCAGCTGGCAGCCAGAGAAGGAAGGCCCCGGCCGGCAGCCAGAAGGTCCTGATTGGCCCTGATCGCCAACCAAGCCTAGGGACCCAACCCATGCATGAATTTTGTGCACTGGGCCTCTATAATTAAATGTAATCTCAATCAAATTCCCAGTTTGCTTTGTAGAGAAAATTGCCTAATTGACTGTAAAATTCAAAAGAAATGTAAAGATATTAAATAGCTAAAATGACTTTTTTAAAAAAAATCACATATTTGAAGGACAAATACTACTTGATTTCAAGAAATTATCATGTAACAATAATCAGGATAGTGTGCTATTGGCATAAAAATAAACAAATACATCAATGGGATAGAATACAGAGTCCATAAATAGACCAATAAATATGTGAACAATTGTTTTTTTAAAGGTGCAAAGAGTAGTCTTTTTTCCACAATCTTGAAATATCCATACACCAAAAAAGATACTTCATACCATACCTCACACTCTATACAAAACTTAATCTAAAAAAAGAAACTATTCTATCTAATAAAGAGGGAATATGCTAATTGACCATCACAAAGATGGCAGTGCCCACAGCCAATAAAGAAGGAGTATGCTAATTGACTGCCCTGTCCTCAAAGATGGAGGCGCCCACAGCCAATAAGGAGGGAATATGCTAATGGACTGCCCCGCCCTCAAAGATGGTGGCACCCACAGCCACAACATGGTCGGCAGGGGAGGGCAGTTAGGGGCAATCGGGTCGGCAGGGTAGCAGTTAAGAGTCAATCAGGCTGGCAGGGGAGTGGTTAGTGGGTTATCAGGCTGGCAGGCAGAAGAAATTAGGGGCAATCAGGCAGGCAGGCAGGTGAGTGGTTGGGAGTCAGCAGTGCCGGATTGTGAGAGGGATCCCAAATTGAAGAGGGTGCAGGCTGGGCTGAAAGATAACCCCCCAGTGTACAAATTTTGTGCACCAGGCTTCTAGTACATATATCCTATCTAATAGTAGACAAACATGGTAATTGACCGTACCTTCGCTACGCCTCCCGTTGGCTAATCAGCGAGAAAGATGGGGGTTAATTTGCATACGTAGGTGCGAAGCAGTGTAACGAAGACTGAAGGCGGCTCCGGCCGGAGCAATGAAGGCTTGAAGGCGGCTCCGGCCATAGCAGTAAAGGCTTGAAGGCGGCTCTCACTGGAGCAGCAAAGACTGAAGGCGGCTCCGGCCGGAGCCAAGGCCTGGGTCCCGGGTGCCGGAGGAAAACCGATGCTGGCAGCCAGGGGAAGGGAAGGTCTATTGCACGAATCTTTTCATGCAACAGGCCTCTAGTATATATATAAAAATCCAGTGACCAGAACACCATAATGACCGGAATGACCAGTCACTATGATACCCACTGTGGCCAGCGAATCAGCCCGATCTGGAGGTGGGGCTGGCTGGCCAACCTCCCCCAGTACCTCCCCCAAGTCAGCCCCATCCATTATCGGCCTCTCCCACCCTGATCGAGGGTGGGATGGTTGGCCAACCCCCTGTGTCCCTTCCCCCCCAGCTGGCCCCAACACTGATCACCCCCACCCCAATAAAGGGTGGGACAGGCCAGACATCCTCCAGCAGCCCTTCCCCCCATCTGGCCCCATCCCCAATGGGACCCCACCATCCCAATTGGCCCACAGCCCCTCCCCCAGGTCGGCCCCATCCCCAACCGCCCCCCTTACCTCAATACGGGGCAGGGTGGTGGCCAACCTCCTGCAGCCCCTCCCCCCACCCAGCCCCACCCCAGATTGGCTCCCTGATCCCAATGAGGGGTGGGCCGGCCGGCCAAGCAATTGTGGCCCCACCCTCCAGCCGGCCCCACCCCCAATGGGCCCCCACTTCCCATCACCTGCAGCCTCTCCCCACAGCTAGCTCCATCCCCGGTTGCTCCCCACACCAATCGGGGGAGGGGCTGGATGGCCACCCTCCCACGGCCCCTCCCCCTGCTGCTGACCCTCAATTGGCCCTCCCCACCCCAATCGGGGGTGGGGCCCGCTGGCCAATCACCCACAGCCCCTTCCCCCAGTTGGCCAGGCCTGATCAGGCCCCAATTGGGGCAGGCCGGCCAGCCAACCTCCTACCATCTCCTCCTCCCGACAGACCCAGCCTTGATCCATCCCGATTGGGGCTGGGCCAACCGGACACCACCTGTGCACAAATTCATGCACTGGGCCTCTAGTCAAATATATGACTGAAAAGTCTCAAATTATTACACTTTAAAGAGAAACCTTGGTGCTATTGGGCTAAGGGAATATTTCTCTGATATCGCAACAAAGTCTAAATTAATCTCAATCCATAAAACACACAGAAAATTAACTGAAGGTTGTAAAGTTTATACAAAATCAAACGACACTTTTCTTCAAAAGACACGGTTTAAAGAATGAGAAGCTAAGCTACAAAATCTGGAAGAAAATCCCTGCAAAGCATATATCTGAAAAATTACATGTATGTAAAATACATAAAGAACTTTAACATCTCAATAAAAATATTTCAAATTGGTACAATATATAAACAGATACTCCACCAAAGAAGATATAGAGATAACAAAATAAGCTCAGAAAAAGATATTCAGCAGTAGGAAAATGCAAATTAAAACCACAAAGAAATATTCACCAATTAGAGAGGCTAAAGTGAAAAAGACTTATTGTATCAACTGCTGGCTATGAAATCTCACATACTGCTAATGGGAATGTAAAAGGGTACAATCAGTTTGAAAAACAGTTTGATACTTTCTTAAATATTTAAACCTTCAGCTACCATGATTCCAGGCCTAGGCATTTATGCATAAAATGGAATACTATTCAACAATTAAAATGAATGAACTATTGATACACACTGTGGCACAGATGAATGTCAGAATAATTATTGTGAATGAAAGAAGCCAGACAACCTAAAGTACGAACTGTATATTTCTATTTATATAAAAGTCCAGAAAATGCAAACTAATGTTTCTGACAAAAAGCCTATCAGTGTTTCTCTGGGGCTGCAGAAAAGGGACTGAAAGTGGGTACATTAAAGGGGCACATGAAAATATGGGGAGGTGATGGTTATATTTATTATCTTGATCTTGATGATGGTTTCATGGATGTATATTGATATTGAAACTTAACATACTGTACATTTCAAATATATACAGTTTACTGTATGCCAGTCATATCTTAAACTGCATAAAAAAAGTAACATGTAACCTCCAGTAAGTCAAAATGCATAATGAATGTAATAATAAAGTAACACAAGTTCAGCTGGGAAGTCATAACACCATGCATTTAAGTTTAGAATGATCAAAGAGGTATAAATCGAGAATAGATAAGCATTTGATTCTTTCAAATTCATCTTTGATTTTCCTGTTGCAGGTTGTTTTTACAACTTAAGTGCTGGGAATCTTAATTTCAACTTTAAAAAGTCTATGGGTTGCCTGGCCTGCATGGCTCAGTGTTTGAGCATCAACCTATGAATCAGGAGTTCAAGGTTCTAGTCCCGGTCAGGGCACATGCCCCAATTGGGGGCTATATCCCCAGTGTGGGGTATGCAGGAGACAGTCTATCATTGATTCCCTCTCATCATTGATGTTCCTGTCTCTCTCTCCCTCTCCCTTCCTCTCTGAAATATATATATATATATATATATATATATATATATATATATATATATACATATATATATATATATATATTCCATGGTTTTATAAATTAAGCAAGCCAATCAGAAGATAGAATTTACACTTCTATAGAAACAGACATTATCTATATATATAAAACCCTAATATGCAGATAGACCAAATGGTGGAACAATTGAACAACCGGTCCCTATGATGACCAGGGGGCATGCACAGAACATGGCAGACATCGGCAGCAGGCGGCAGAGTGCAGAAAATGTGGGCATGGGCCACGGTGGGATGGTGGAGCAGGTGAGTGGGGACACCAGACCAAGGCGGGGCACCAGTCGCTGTCATCAGGGCCAGCCTCTGGTGGTTACTGAAAATCCTTTGCTCCCGCGCAATGCGGTCCCGTCCAGGTGCTTGCAACCACTGAAGGTACACAGCACTTGCCCTGATCACTTGGTGCCATCAGCAGGTGTGAAGGGCATCTGCTGGCCCCAATCGCCACTCAGGGTTTCTCCACCTCCCGCTGCTCCTGAGGAGTGATTGGGGCCAGCAGCCGCCTTTCACACCTACTGCTGGCGATGGCCTCGCTTGCACCTGCAGCTGGTGGCGGAGCCGCCGCTCGCACCCACTGTCAGAGCCTGGCACTGGTCCTGATTGCTTGGCACCATCAGTGGGTGCCAGTGGTGGCTACCAGTTCGGATCGCCCCTGAGGGCTTTTGCACCTCCCCCTGCTCCTTAGGGGCGATCGGGGCAGCAGCCGCCACTCCCACAGGCTGCCAATGCTGGCCCCGTTCGTACCCACTCCTGGCACCAGCCCCAATCACTCCACACCATCAGCGTGTGGGAGTGAGGCGGGCGAGGGTAGGGGCTGCTGGCAGACAGGGGACAGGGGGCCGTGGTGGGAGGGGCCAGGCGGGGGCGTAGAGGATGAGCCGAGACCTGACCCTGTGCCCACCACAGCCTCGGAGCCCACAGTTCCGTTCAAGGGGCACGGATTCATGCACTGGGCCCCTAGTATTTTATAAACTCCTGTGTTTGAAATTAGTAACTTAAAAGATTGAGCTTTTAGGACCATACTAACCAGTCATGTGAAAGAGAATGATTGAGAGTAAGTCATATAAACATGGAAACCTTTTTACCCTATTTTTAATGCCCTGGAGCAAATTATTTATTATTTCCATTTTCTTTCTTTGATAATATCTGAAGTCCACTATTCAATATTTTAGCCTGTTGTTTATTATAAATTCTTACTTCAATATCCTTGACATTTTTTAAAACTATGGTCTCTTCTAAATTGGTACTTCCTTTGAAATTATCTTATGACAGATTTTAATCATTTGATATGACACATAAAGTATTATTTATGCTTTAAAGTCTGTCACTTTCTGTAAAGAAAATTATCTGGTTAACAACTATTTTTTTTTAGGAGAATATATTCTTGCCCTTATCAGTAACAGGAGCATTGAATCCCTTCTCTTATTTCTTTATATCGATTGTATCTGACTGTCACTAGGAACTTACTGCTGTAAACTCAGTACCTGAGCTAGTTATTCAACTGACACTTTAAACTGTCCTAGGAAAAATCAAATAGACTCATGATCATGATGTTTTATAGCTATATATTGTCAATATAGAAATAAGATTAAACACTAAATTAAAAAAAATTAACGATTGGTGCTTGTCTAAAATTTTAAATCATTATACATAATACAGTATCTATATCCTTTATATATCATTCACTTCATAATGAAACTTAGATATGAATAAACTCTGAAAAATATTTAATAATTTTTCAATTGAATAAAGGAAAAATTCCTTACTATGTAAATTAGCCTAACTTATAATTCATGTATTTTAATTTGCTTTTAACTTTATAATTTTAATTTATAATTTTATTTTATTTTTAATGTGTATATTTTAACTTGCTTTCTTTTAATTCTTGTAGTTTAATTGCCAAAATGGGAATTAGTTTTCTCTTATCATTTGAGTCTATATAGTGCTATTCAAAGGCTGCTCCACAGACCGTCAGCATCAGCATCACCTGGGAGCATATCAGAAGTGCACATGCTCAAACCCCATGCACTAAAGCAGAACTTTTAGTGGTGGTTCCATGGTCATATCAGTGCTTTACTGGACTCTCCAGATGATCTGCATGGACACTCAATTTGTGAATCCCTGTCCTATGTTAATGACTGTTAGAAAGTCTTCCCCTCTTTCATATGAAGTCTGCAATGCCTCCCCACCCCCCATGGAAGGTATGCTCAGTCCAACATAGTCTAATTAAGTAATATTATCCGGTTCCTTATTATCCCTTAACTTTTGTGAAAGGAATGTTTCAATTTAGAGAGACGACACTTAGGTCTGGTTAAGGAGCACAAAGAAAAGTTGTAAGAATGCTAAAAACTGAAGTATATTACTGTCTCACTTCACAAGATTTTAAACTGCTAATTAAGATCAGAATCAAGAAAGATTTCAGGTTTACATTGTTAAAGTCAACATATATGTATACTTATTTTATTCCATGGTGAAGTTAATTATTTTCAATTATGTCCAAGAAGCACAAACCAGGAATACAAACTTTCTAAGACTAATTAATTTAAAATATAGCAGAAAGTTAACCAAGATAGCCTTCTGTTACTTTAAAAAAAGTATAAATATACTCAATATTGTCTGAGTTGATTTTATATTTCAGGTGTCTACCATTATTTTCAAATATTAAGCATTGCCTATTTCCAGTATACTTTCAATTAAAAGAAAACACACACACACACACACACACACACACACACCAAACAAACAAACAAACAAAAACAACAGCTGTTAAAATGACTGTTTCAGGTGACAATATGTTCTTTGCCTTCCCATAAAAACCACTACATGTTTCAATTTCATCTGACACATTCCAACCAAGATATTCTATACTTCTAAAGCTTCACTATGAATTAAATTTTATCACATTAAAATTACATTATCCGAACTAGTGGATGGGGTCTTGTTTATTTTAAGAATTTATAACAGTAGAATAACATTATGGATAAGATGTTTAATACATGTTCTTGTGATGTATTCTCTGATAAGTGACTAAAAGCTTTTGGACATATGTATATAGAGGATATTAAATAATTCATCATCAGAATTTGTATCACTTAATGTATAAAAAACATTACTTGGGGTATTAACACTTGGAGTGGGGGAAACGAGTTAAGTCGGCTCGCGTGAATTGCGCGTACTCCGCGGGAGCCGTCTTAACTCGGTTCATAGATTTGCGGTGGAGTGCGGGAAACGTGTAAACTCGGGCCGATTGTAACTGCGTATTACCAAATATTTGTTTGTTTGCCGTTCACAAAGATACCTACCTGCGTATGCGAACCGTTTCATACCCATTGGGGTAATAGGTATCATAAAAATCCCTGATTTTGCGCGGGAAACCTAAATAATTGCCCGCGCCATCTTATATTTTGGCGGGAAATTCACCCCACACCGGAGTGTTAAAATCTAAAGTACATGTAATAGGCACATTACCAATAAACTCAGGTTATTTAAATTCTAAGTGCTGCCCTGAAAAAATTATTTTGTTTCAACACAGCTAACAACTGAGCTCTATTGGCTAGATATCTACTATAAACCTAAAACGAAGTTTTAACTCGGGCATGACCATGTCTCTCTTATATTTTTCAACCTTTAGACCAGTGGTTCTCAACCTTGGCTGCACATTAGAATCACCTGGGAATCTTTTTAAAATCCTGACTTCTGGGCCTCATCCTCTGGAAATTCTGTTTCTTTGTTACTAATGTTGTGGCCCCACCCCATAACAAAGAAACAGAATTTCCAGAGGATGAGGCCCAGAAATCAGGATTTTAAAAAGATCCCCAGGTGTTTCTAATGTGCTGCCAAGGTTGAGAACCACTGCTTTAGACATAAAAGTCACCTTATTTTGTCAAACATCAGGTTTTAGTTATTAAAACTAAAAACTAAATTCATCATTATTTTGAATTAATTTATTATTTTTCATGTTCCTATCATACATTATACATAAAACAAAATTACTTTTAAAATACTTTAAAGTTATTTTCAATAGCAGGACATTCAATATTATATTAGTTTCAGGAATATAGCATAGTGATTAGACATTTATATAACTTACAAAGTGACCTCCCCCTGTTGTCTTGTGCTCACCTGACACCATGTATGGTTATTACAATACTAGAGGCCTGGTGCATGAAATTAGTGCACTCAGTGGGGGGGTGTCCCCCAGCCTGGCCTGTGCCCTCTCACAGTGTGGGAGCCCTGCGATCGATAGCCCCAAAGAGGTAGGCTCAACCCATCCATCCAGGGCTCCTCAATGGATTGCCCCAAAGATGTAGGCCAGAGCCACGGTACCCGCCTCCGTGCTTTGCGGAGCTGCTGGACCCCCAGGCCTCACCGCACAGAGTTGCAGGCCCTGCCTCTGTGCCATGCATGCAGCTCGTGTACCCACTGCGCATGCAGCCTCCTGGTGATCGCTCGTTGGGGCATGAGGGCGTCATGGTGTGAGGGCATGACGACCACATAGGCTTTTATTAATAGGATTATTGACTATAGTCACTAAACTGTATTTTACATCTTTGTAAGTACTTTCTAATTGTCCATTTGTGTTTCTTAACCATTTCACCTTTTTTACCCAGCCCCTCTATCTCCCTCTTATCTGGACACCATTAGTTTGTTCTCCGTATCTTGGATTTTGCTCCAGTCCTGTGAGTTTCTTTATTTTTTTTAGATTCCACATATCAATGAAATCATATGATATTTGTCTTTATCTAATCTTTTTCACTTAGCTCAACACCTTATAGGTCCATCCATGTTGTTGCAAATGCATGTCCTTTTTTTATGTCTGAATAACATTTCATTGTATGTATTTTTGTCTGTTCATCCCTTTTTTAAAAATCCTCACTAGAGAATACGTTTTCATTGGTTTTTAGAGATGATAGAAATAGATAGATAGAGATAGAGATAGAGATAGAGATAGAGATAGAGATAGAGATAGAGATATAGAGATAGAGATAGATAGAGATAGAGATAGATAGATAGATAGATAGCCAGAGAGAGAGAGATGAGAAAACATTAATCGGTTGCCTCCCATATGCACCCTGACCAGGGATTAAACCTACAACATAGTAAGTGCCCTTACTGGGAATTGCACCCACAAGCTCTTTGGGTGTACAGGACAATGCTCCAAGCAACTGAGTGACCAGAGCTCATCTTTTGATTGGAAGCCAAGCACAATGTGTGTTTGTTCTGAGGTCCCTTAGGAGGGGATCCAGTGCAGGCCACTGCCTTTGTCCATCCTGGGGCCACCTAGTAGAAGCTACAAAGTGATTTGCAGTTTGTAGCTGATGTGCTGGGCATGGAGGTGCCTGGGAGTGGTTAGCCTGTGAACCAAGGCTGGCTGCCACTTGTGCCAGGTTTGGGGTCCTTTTCCAAGAGGTTTAAGGCACACTGAGGCCAGCTCTGCTTGTTTTGGGGTTTGTGGACCTTTGAGCAATTGTAGGAAAGTCCACAGAACAGGTCAAGACTTGGAAGCTTGTGTGATTTAGCCTCTTAAATTGGCTTGGGCTGTGTGGGGGTCTCAGGGAATCATCAGGATAAATGGAAATTAGGATTAGTCTGGTTGGTGGAGAGTTAGACTTGCCATCTGCCTATGTCTGAAAGGAACAATTTCCAGGACAGAGCTGCCTCACCAGCCCTCACTCTGAAGCCAGACAATTCATTTCCTCCCTGTATGTCCCTGATATTTAATTTTTTTTAAATTGATTTCAGAGAGGAATGGATCAAGCCTGCAATCCCCGCATGTGCCCTGACCAGGAATCAAACCTTGATCTCCTGGTTCATAGGTCCACACTCAACCACTAAGTCATGCCAGCTGGGCCCTGATGCTTTGTAAACTGCTGCCCTAGTGCTGGAGTGAGTTTGTCAGTAAGTCGGTCCATGGATGGCTCCTTTAAGAGAACATCTTCAGCAGCCCTCCATTTCACCTGGATGGAGTCCTTGCTGATTTTCACGACAGGTGTTGTGGGGACTCCTCTTCCTGGCACTGCTGCTTTGGGCTAGGGAGCCCAGTGTGGGGTTGGGACCCCTCGCTCCTCAGTAGGGACTTATATAACCTAGCCTAGACATTCCTCCTGATTTTCAACCAAGTAGGTTTGGGGCCAGCCCTGTCCACATCTCTGCTCCTCCCACTAGTCTGGTCTTAGCTAGTTTTTAGGTGGTTCTCAACTGTGGTTTTTCTAAAATTCAGTTGCAATTTTTAAGTAAGCACCACGTTTGCCTTCTCCGCCGTCTTGACCAGACCGAAATAAGTTTTTGTTAGAATTTTTATTTGTATAATCAAAACAGGATTTCAAAAGAAAGTTTATAAATGGCAATGCAAGACATTTTTCAGATTCTCTTAATATTTCACTTTATATTTTCATTACCTTTCTGCAGATTTCTTAAATGGAAAAGTTCACCATTCTACATTTTGTTGTTAAAACTCTACATAGTATTTGACAAGGTAGAATGGCTTATTTAAAATTTCAGTTAAAGCATTTCTACGTGTTTTTTGTGTTTGTTTGTTTGTTTTGTGTGGTTTTATTTTTTACTATGAAAAGGCAAAACTAAAACACTTATAGGGAGGAAATGCTTTTTACCTGTCTTGCATGCCTTCCTTCTGAAAATAACTCCTTCCCCAATCTATTCAGTCCTCTGAGACTGACACTCTAATGGTAGCAGGTGAGCATGGTGTCTTATTACCCTATCTATACCTTTGGTGCACTGATTGGTCAAAAGATAGGCATTAGAATCAAACTGGTAGTTAAATCCTTCCCTAAGTATTTATGCATGTACCATGGAGGAAGGGCCAGACTTCTAACTGAATTAGGAGTGGCAAGGAGCAAATCTGGCCCTAAGAAAAGCTATAGTTTCCTCCAAGTGGAGAGCCAACCTGAAAATCTGAGACAACCCATAGAGTAAAACAGTTTGGAGCGAGTCAGAGGCATGTTCACATGGTTTAAGCCATGCCATACCCTTTTCTTGTCAGTTCAGAGTTAATAAACACCTTCTTTTTAAAGCTAGCTGGAAGTGTTTCTTTTTTATTTTCTTAAAAATAAAATAAATCCTAGCAAATTTACCTTGTGAATGTCAATAGAGATATCCCCTAAGGATCAGTTCCAAAGGTTTTATTTGGATTTCGATTGTAAAGATTTTTCTTCCTCCAAAATGAAGCCATTTAAATATAATCTATAATTATATTTAATATGCTATAAATCTGTATTTATATATTTGATAAGTATTTACCGAGTCCCTACTATGTGCTAAACATTGAGCTAATCATTTTGGAAATGTATTAGTAAAGAAGATAGACATGATCCTTTTGGTCACAGAGCTTTGAGTTTCACAGACTACTCTAGTCCAGTACAGAATAATTTGAATAAATTATACTATACAATGTAATAGGAAACATCTATGTTGTTTTGGAACCACAGAGGAGAGATATCTAATGAGAGTTCAGAAGTGAAGAAAGGTGAAATGAATATAACACCAAGGGGAAATATACAATAATACTGTATTTAAATATAAAAGAGTTATTGATTTTGGTAGAATTAAAAGCTCATTTTTATTAACATTCAACTTGTCTAAAAACTGATATTTTAGAACATCTACTATATGTAGGTATAAAATTTTAGATTGAGGTTTTACTACAAGAAAACTATAAATAAGTATAACTTTTACATTTTCTTTAAATTGTTTTGCTGTCCTTCTACATTGAAGGGTGCAAAATTAAAAAACACATTTTTTTCAAAGTAGAAAATTATTGGGAGGCTGGGTCCTTAATATTTAAGTTTCAAGCTTTGGAGTTCTATTTCAAAGTCTGATAAAAACAAGATAGAGCTTTCTGGTGTAATAATTAAAGTATACCTATGAAAACAGAAAATAGATGCATTATGAGATAGTAATAGTGTCAATTTCAGCATCATTAGGTTTTTCTTGACAGTAATAAGGGGAAAATCTCTCATTACAAAAAAAATGCAAATATTACTAAGTTTTCCATTTTATAAAAACATGATATTGGCTAGAAACTATTTGCTTAACAGAATGGATGCTTAAGAATTTATGGTTTTCTACATCCGTTTATATCTTATTCTTCAGGGGAAAAAATCTCAAAAAAATAATTTAAAGGATATTATTGTGACAACATCAGAAATAGAGGAACTTAGTGGGTGAGGGCATGGATTGTGGGAAGAGGCACAAAAGGCTTGACTCAGGATGTCCAGCACAAGTTACACCTAGTCAACAATTAAATAGTGTATTCGCTCACCAGGTGCTTATTGAACACGTATTCATGCACTATGTTATGCACTTGCATTAGATTTTTTATGATGCTGTTAACAGATTACTTGAAACTTTGTGGCTTAAAATTATCCAGTCAAACTGAAAATATTATTTTACAGTTCTGTAGGTCAGAAGTCTAACATAGCCCCTTGTGCTAAGATAAAGGTATTGGCAGATCTGTACTGTTTTCTGGTGGTTATAGGGATGAACCCCTTTCCTTGGCCTTTCCAGCTTCTGGAAGCTGCCTGCACTCCTTGGCTCATGTCTCTCTTCCATTTTCAAAGACAGCAATGAAGGGATGAGTCCTACTCACATTGCTTTACTCTGACACTAACTTTTCTTCCGCCACCCTGTTCTATGTTTAAGAACCCTGGGATTGCACTAGACTCAATCAGGTGATAGAAGATAACCACCCCATCTCAAGATCCTTAATTTAATAACATAGTCACAGATTACAAAAATTAGGGTATGCAATTTTTCTGCCTATCACAGATTACAAAAATTAGGGTATGCCATTAGTCTGCCTACCACAACATTGTACTAGCAGGGTCAATAAGGTTCCTGGATAAGTTCCTAGTTCCATAAAATTTACACATAAATAACTTGTGGAAGTAATTTTTGAAACATCGTTAGCAATGTAAGTGATTCCTCTCTAAAAGCTATGAAATTATTCCTGTTCATAGCGATCGAAATGAATGTTGTCCGTTATAGATGTGATTGATTTCTGTCTGGTAGAAATAATAACCCCAAGCATTATAGTTTATTGCCCAGTAGGATATTAAGTAATTTTGCAGCTTGGTAAAAATTACTCTTTACCGGTACTTATTTTAGGAATCATTGTTTCAGATGCCTTGGAACACCTAAATGAGCCTCATTCTCAATGATTTTTACATATATATCTATAGATATAGATATAGATATAGATATAGATATATAGATGTAGATTTTTTCCTTCATTTATTAAATGGGATAATAAAATAAAATTATAAATCTCATGATATTTTTGTGAGATTTAAAGAGATAATGTTTTTAACATACTGTCTGACATATAGCAAACTCTAAATAATAGCTATTTTATCATTAATACCAATAATCAGAATTTCAGTACGAATTATCATGTGACTGGGAATTATGTAAATATAGAATTAGAACTGACAAACCATTGCTTTGCTATTAAAATTGTTGATCAAACACCTTTATGCAATTTAATGACAATTAAATGACAATTTAATGACAATTTTTGAGACATGCCTGTGCTTATTAGTCAGTACTAAGTGGAAGAAAAGTCATTCAACAGAGTAACAAAATTCTATGTTGACAATAAAAGTTGAAATATATATTTTAAAATTCAAGCAATAGAGTAATTAATGGTTACTCTTAAGGTAACATCAATTAGAGTTACAAGAACAAGAAAGCACTTTTGAATATGTTGAAACATTCATTTTCATGTAAGCAATTAAAGAAATAAATATGTTAAAAGGTTTTCTTGTCTTCTTTTTTGGTTTTTATATCAAGGCAGTCACTCTGTGTTTACAAAAGTAATTTATAGTTTAATCACGGTTTAATTAGAATGTTAAATAAATTATTGGGAGTTTTACTGTGCATAGAGGATTTTATCTTAGTTTGAAGAATCTGTTTACAATCTGTTTTACAGTTTATATAAAAATCAACCTAAAATATGGCTAAGTACATACTTCATAGTTTGATATATATTATCCCGGGCATAGTTTAAATTGCCTGGATCACTTAAAATTTTTATATTAAAATCTGTTATTAAATACCATGTTACATGGCATATTTCCTTAGATAAATCTACAGTAACCTTTTTAGCTTTCTATTGCTATAAGTTACCACAAATTCAATGCCTTAAAACACCCATTTTTTAGCCAACAAAAGCTTGGTCCAAAGTCTGTCTCACAATGGTTGGGTTCTGCTCAGAGTTATTATAAATCAGAAACCAAAATGTCAACTGGCTGGGTACTTTTCTGGAGCTTCTGGGAAATTTTTCTCTATAAAACATTTGTAATCTCATTTTTCTGGGAGTTAATTTCCTTGAGGTTGAAGTAACTGAAGTCCTTATTTCCTTGCTGGATCTCAACTGGAAATCAGCAACTGGATGCTCCCTCATTATCTGCCATAAGGTCCTTCTTCATGCCAGCAAGGGCAGGTCACATACTTTTCATGATTGAATCTTTGAGTTCATCCTTCCCTGACCTCTAAAACCAGACTTAAAAGTATGCCATGATTAGATCAACCAAACTTGGATAATCGCCTTATTTGCAACATTAATTGTATTACAAATTCCCTTTTGCCTTGTGCCTTAATTTAATCATGGGAGTAAAAGCCTTTATGATCCTATGGAAATTATACAGGGTATATGCACCAAAAGGTGGGGATCTTGGAGATCATCTTAGAATTCTGCATACCACAGTGACATTTGGCTTAATTGGTATAATTATAATCTTAATAGTTTTTTTTTCTCTCTCTTAAATCATATGTCCTATATTATTGGGTACTAATGATGAAAAATATGTTCAAATTAAAAGTAAATTGCTACATATTTCAAAGAGAACATAAATTAAATTTTATTCCTAAAATATTTTTATTTAACATTTAAAAGACTATCCTTTGATATGTCAAATAAAATCTAATTTTTTCCCTTGAATATTTTTATCTATGGGTGATTTTTTAACCTTTTGTATTTAGCTGAAACTAAAAACAGATGTGCTAGAAAATCACATAAAAAGTGTTCTCATTTGAGAATTGTGACCTTTGAGATAGAGATAAGCTTGGCTGAAAAATCAATACTCAGAACACATCTGCAAAAAATTAAAGGTTCAGTCATCACTAAAATATGGGTTTACATTTTAGCACATTTGACAGGAAGTGTTTTGCCTTTTCTTAATATCTATAAAAAGTATTTTTTTAGCATATTCAGAATTCACAGAAGTATACAACATTTCTGAATTTAAACAATGTGAAAGCATGTAATGCAATGAACTGATTCAAAGACATTGAGTGGAATGTGGTGTAGTTAAGTAGAGTTAATGTGAAATACAATAAGGGAAAATAAGATCTACTAACCGCAATGAAAAATAAATTCAGTACACATAAAACAATGTTTTTGAGAACTGAAAATACTATTAATGATGATCCTTCAGAAGATTATCGATTAGCATATCAACCTAAGTAACTTCTCAAGAGTTAAAAGTAGTGTGTTTGTAATATTAGTCCATCTTTCATAGATTATGCAAAAAGTTGCAATTTTTCTCAAGCATGCATTAATCAAATAATTGGTTCAATTTTCCACTTCATTATTGATGTCTTATATTGTGAACATTATCACCAACATAATAATACCTGAAAGAGCTTATTTAAATATGCATGTTTCCTGCAGACAAATGTGCATTACACTTATTTGCTATGGGGGCCCACAGCCAAGAGGACAGGGTGAGAGAAAACCCTGTCATTGAAGTTCACCTTTCATGTCTGATAAAAAATTTATTCTGTGTTGGAAACTGTTTGATTATACATTGATGTTACCCAATGGACAAATAATAGTTATTTCAACATTACTTAGCACTTGATGGTTTATAGAGTGTTTTTACAGTCATTGTGTACTTTGATTTTTGTATTAATCATGTGGAGTAGCAGTTTTATTCCCATGGAATCAACTCTTGTGCCACCAACTAATATAGAAGTCTGGATCCAGCAAACTCTTCCTCCCCCAATTTTTAAAGGAACATTTGGAATTCCCACTTGTGAAACAAAACTACTCAGCTCATGAAATTCACCAACCATCCCTCAGATGATAATACTCTCCTTGTTAGATATGACCACAGTTCCACTCCACGCAAAGAATTGCTGCCACTTCTACCAACACTTCACAAAGAATCATTAATTTATCCCCCAAATACCAAGGCTCTGTAGTAACGGGAAAAATTTTTTTGGCCTAAATTTGTCTTCATTTACAAGTTCTCTCACAGAGGATCAATTAGTCCCCATGCAAACATACTTCTAGCAGTCCTGCTCTGCCCATTGGTCAGGTAAGGCTGCTGCACCAAGGCACTTCCCAATTCCAGATCGTACGTTGTTGAGATCCAAGCCATGACATGCCTTCCTCTACTTATACTAAATCTCCTTACCTAAACACAACTCAAATTACAGATGCGGAAACTGAGGTGTAAAATACTTTGTTTAAAAGGTGGTAAGCAATTTGTTCAAGGTCACACAGAAAGCCAGAGACATAGGACCCATAATTTCTGTTATTAAAACCTAAGTTATTTCGGAACTTCTTCGAAAATCATTCTTCCAAAATCATCCCTGCCAAGTCTTTTGGTGCTACTTATATATAACCATTATATATATATATTTCACACACACACACACACACACACACACACACGTAAACATAATATGTCTTTTTCATTCTTAACAATATCTTTCCTTGATGAAACCTGCATCAAGTAGAATCTAACCAAACAGATCTGAACCAGATCTTCTTTTTTTTCTGTCTCACAATGACTACCTCATCATTTTATTTTCCTATTGAATGCCCCTAACAAAAAGGAAGTATTAAACTGAACTTTTAAAGTTTTTTTTTTCCTGGAATAAAAAATTACAATTTATTATGCATATATGCTCATAAATTATTTAAAGAGCTTTCTTTCTTTAATCACTCTCTTTGTAGATAAGTACTGATTCAGCCATATATTCTAACTGGAGGCCCAGTGCGTGAAAATTCGTGCACTCAGGAGGGTTCCTCAGCTTGGCCTGCACCCTCTTGCAGTCCAGGAGCCCTCAGGGGATGTACAACTGACAGTCCAATTGTCCTCTACCCCCATCGTCCTGCTGCCACCACCGGTGGCCTCCCTCTGCGGGATGTGACTGGTAGCCATCGCCCCGCTGCCACTGGTCACTGACCCCAATTGCAGTCCCCTCCCTCTGGCCGCTGGCACTTGCCTTGGCTGGCCTGGTGCTGCGCACTTGCCAGCCGTGCCCCCCACTGATCTGTTGTTCCACTGTTTGGTTGATTTGCATATTAGGCTTTTATTATATAGGATGATAGCCCATGGGAGAAATTTTGAGATACTACAAATCTATAATATAATATTAAATTATTTTTGCTACTATATATTAATTAACCTACATTTATTTCATATATTGTAATTGTTTGAATTAAGAAATTTGGATGGAAAAATTATACAATTTATTTTGTAAGATATTAAAGTAGGTTTTTGAAGGTTAGTAAATAACTAAAATGTTTTAGAATTATTGTCAGTGAAAAAGTTCAAATGAAAAGAACCTTCTAGTTAAGCTTTTGTAAATAAAGTACACAATTAATCAGAACTCACTTCTCAAGAATTCTGTTAAGCTAGATATTTTTTCTGTAAATCTTACTTTCTTTTTTTTTTATCAAGCGCATTTCCAAGTGAAATAAACACATTTGAACAGTTTTTACTAATAAAGTCTATATATGTACTGACAAATTTAAATAGATTTTTAAAAATTTATCTTTATTATTGAAAGTATTACAGATGCCCTTGTGTGTGTGTGTTATTTTGTTGTTTATTTTTTTTTTACCATTGACCTCCTCCACCCTATACCTGCCCCTCCCAGGCCTTCACCACACTATTGTTTGTGTCCATGGTCTATGCATATCCTATATAATAAAGAGGTAATATGCAAATTAACTCTCACGCCCTCACAAGGTGGCTGCCTATGACCAGGCCGACAGGAGGGTTAGTGAGGGATGATCAAATGACTGAACAAGCAGGCTGCCTGGGGTGACCAGCCAGCAGGGGGGTTAGTGAGGGACGACCAAATGACTGAACAGCAGGCTGCATGGGGAAACCAGGCCAGCAGAGGGGGGGCAGTTAGGGGTGATCAAGCTGGCACACAGAGGCAGTGAGGGGAGATCAGGCTGGGGGGGGGGGGCAGTTAGGAGCAACCATGTAGGCAGAGGGGGGGTAGTTGGGGACAACCAGGCTGGCAGGGGGGCAGTAAGGGGTGATCAAGCTGGCACACAGAGGCAGTGAGGGGTGATCAGGCTGGCAGAGGGGGCAGTTAGGGGTGACCAGGTAGGCAGGCAGGTGAGTGATTAGGAGCCAGCAGTCCAGGATTGTGAGAGGGATGTCCAACTGCTGGTTTAGGCCTGATCCCTGGGTTCAGACCTAAAACGGCAGTCAGACATCCCCCGAGGGGTCCCGGATTGGAGAGGGAGCAGGCATGCATGAATTTCATGCACCAGGCCTCTAATATGCATATACGTTCCCTGGTTAATCACTCCCCATTCACCCCTTTTGTCCCCCTGAAATTTGTCAACCTGGTTCATGCTTCCATGACTCTGGATCTATTTTGTTCATTAGATTCCACATATGAGTGAGATCATGTAATACTTATCTTTCACTGACTGGCTTATTTCGCTTAGCATAATATTGTCCAGGTCCCTCCATGCTGTTGCAAATGGTAAGAGTTCTTTTCTTTTTTACAGCCACATAGTATTCCATTGTGTAAATGTACCACAGCTTTTTTATCTACTCATCTGCTGCTGGACAATTGTGCTGTTTCTAAATCTTAGCTATTATAAATTACACTGCTATAAACATAGGGGTGCATATGTCCTTTCTGATTGGTGTTTTGGTTTTCTTAGGATATATTCCTACAAGTGGGATCACTGGGTCAAATGGCAGTTCCTTTTTTAATTTTGTGGCAGTTTTCCAAAGTGGCAGCACCAATCTGCATTCCCACCAGTAGCAAACTAGTGTTCCCTTTTCTCCACATCCTACCCAGCACTTCTTTGTTGATGGTATCCATTCTGACAGGTGTAAGATGATAACTTGTCATTTTAAATTGCATCTCTTGGTTGATTTGACTTTGAGCATTTTTTTCATGTCTTTTGGCCTTCTGTGTGTCCACTTTGGAGAAGTGTCTATTTAGGGCCTTTACCCACTTTTTTAAATTGGATTGTTTATCTTTCTTTTGTTAAGTTTATGAGTTTCTTATATATTTTGGAAATTAACCCCTTATTGGATGTATCATTAGTAAATATGTTCTCCAATGCAGTGGGCTCTCTTTTCATTTTGTTGGTTTCTTTTGCTGTGTAGAAGCATTTTATTTTGATGCAGACCCATTTGTTTATTTTCTCCTTAGTTTCCTTTGCCCTAGGAGATGTAGCGACAAACATATTGCTACCTGAGATATCTGAGATTTGCTGCCTATGGTTTCTTCTAAGAATTTTGTGGTTTCATGATTTACATTTAAGTTTTTAGCAAGTATCTGTGTATTTGTTCTTGACTATCTTTGATATAATGTGCAACATAAGGGGTAAGAAGTGCTTATTTAGGAGTCTTGTAAAGGAAAATGTTAACAAAGTCTCTATGTTCAAACCTTATACCTTCTCAAAAAAAGCATGTTTCCAGAATTGGCCCTTGGCTAGTGTCCACCAAGGCTTCAGCAAGTTTGCCTGGTTTATAACACTTCATATTTCATATATGAGGAAATCAAGGTGTGGGAAGGTTAAGTAGTATTACTGGGGTTACATGGTAAGCAGGACAACCTGGAATTGATCTGAAGTAGTTCAGCTTCAGAAATAGTCCATTAACTACACAGGTGACATCATTTACAATATTCAGTGGCACAATTATGTGTGTGCATTTATATATATATATATAGAGAGAGAGAGAGAGAGAGAGAAAGAGAGAGAGAGATTTTGAAAAATAGTATAATTATTCCTCCCCGTACATTCCAAAAATCTGGAAATCTAAGTGAGACATTAAGAAACCTAATTTTATTTGCTATATAAAAATATTATTATTAAAATGCCACTGTGACTTTTTCTTCACTTTTATTTTCTCTTACTTTTGAGTATGAATTTTTGCTGTAACTGTAAAAAGGAAAGAAGAAAGAAAACCTGGGTACAGAACTATATAAAACTTTACTAATATGTTCTTGAAAATCCTCCTTCCCTATGAATAAAATTACCCTCCAGTTCCCATAAAAAGTCTTGATTTTACAAATTGCACAAAATCACAAGTATGATATGAGGTAAAAAATTAATTTCTCTAATATTATCTCTCAATATTTGAATTTTAGAGATAAAATTTAAAGATTTACCTGTAATTTTTCATTTCTGAAAGCTGATAATTCCCCTCAGGTGCTGTATATTAGTATTTCACACCATCTAGTAATTATATATCGCTTTTGAAAATAACCATGAGACAAGAGTGCAAGGAGGTATGAATAGTCTTTCTGAAAAATTATATATGAGCAGATGGATACCACATAAAGTAGATTAATATGTTAATTGTCCAAATGGAAAAGCTTGTCATGCAATTTCAAGCTATTAACGAGATCAAGAATCCCAACTATGAAATAAAGAAGTGATTTTATGCCCTTGGTAACTAGATTTTTTGCCCTTGTCACTTTGTCATTTTGTAGAATAATTGCTCCCATAGGAAAAAAGATTGCTAGATGAGAAAACACTTAGTAGAGCGGTTAACCTCTGCATTGCTCGAAATTACTGTTGCAAGAATATTAGCAGACCTGCTAGGCCTACTATAGCACAAGCAAACAAAGTTCCTGAAAATAATATTTGAATATCTGTTTCATTGTTAAAATAATATAATTTGAACAATGGTAAATTTGTAATTTTACATGTATAAAATTTAATCTTCTCTGTTATCTAACATTGAAAATAAGCATTAGCAGTACCATCTTTATTTGGTTTAATACTTTAAAAATATAAATCATTTTCCACAGCCAGAGTGGCTCAGTTGGTTGAGCTCTGTCCTGTGCACCTAAAGGTTGCTGGTTCAATTCTGGGTTAGGGCACATATATACCAGGTGGTAGGTTCAGTCTAGGGAAGGCAGCCAACTGATGTTTCTTCCTCACATTGATGTCTCTCTCTCTCCTTCTCTATCTCTCTAAACAAGTCCTCAGATGAATATTAAAAAAGAAAAATTGAAAAAAAAATATAGATCTAGATAGATATAAATCATTTTGAATAGTAAAGATGTTATTTTCTTGATTAAAAAAAAAACTTCAGTCAATTAGCTTTCCACTAAGAGTAAATGAACAGTCACAGACAACATAGTATTTAAAACTTTTATAAGCACTCAAAGTATATAGAGATTATTGTATGCATTCCACATCACCAGGATCAGTGTTTTAAATCATATCAAATATTTTTAAAGCTAGAGAAATTCCTGCTTTGCCTACCTCCAGGTTACTTGTGAATTAGACAATTAGTAGAAATCTAATATGAAATCTAGTAGAAACATATGTGAAATTAGATGTTAATAAATATTTATTCAATAAATAATAATAAATTCCATTTATTTATCATCTATTTCAAGAATTTTCCTAGATTCATATGATAGGCAGAACAAAGCCTCCCTCCCCAAAGATGTCCATATCCTAATACCCAGATCTTGCAAATATATGTTACATGGCAAAAAGGAATTAAGGTTGCAGATGGGATTAATGTTGGCAATCAGCTGGCTTTAAAATAAGAGATTATCCTGGATTATGAAGGTGGATCCTATGTAATCACATGAGTTCTTCAATATGGGAAAAAGGCAAAAGATAGGGCCTTTGCTGGCTTTGAAGATGAAGGAAGGAGAACAGAAGTCAAAATGTGCAGGTGGTGCTAGAAACTAGAAAATGCAAGGAACGGATTCTTGTCTAGATCCCCCAGAAAAGAAAACAACCCTGCTGACTCCTTCATTTTAGCCAAGTGAGACCCATATGGAGATTCTGAACTGTAATAAATTAGTCTTTTTAAAACACCAACGCAATAATCTACATTTACATTAACTGTTACTTCTTACAAGTATTCTAAGTAACCTTTTTTTAAATTCACAAATTGTGATAGGATATTTATTCTCAGTTATTATGTTACTTGTAAAAAGCAACACAAGTCTAACCCATGTTTGAGAAACTCTAAGTCAGTTCCTTTTTACCATGTTACAGTACTTCCTAGTTGAGCAAATATTAAATAAAAGTGGTTTAAAAATACATGGTTATGCACAAAGGTAATGAATATCAACATTTTTATTAATATAGAAATATTAAATAGAGAGGCTGGTAGCTCAGTATATACCATGAAAGTGTAA
Organism: Myotis yumanensis; assembly: GCF_028538775.1. Lineage (NCBI taxonomy): Eukaryota > Metazoa > Chordata > Mammalia > Chiroptera > Vespertilionidae > Myotis > Myotis yumanensis. The sequence continues at coordinate 179,876,926 of NW_027223752.1, forward strand.
GTTACAAACTCTCATATGTACATCATGAAATAAAAGAAAAAATGCTTATTAAATTAAAACAGTTAATATTTCTCTTAATAACATCAAAATCATCTCAAATTATCCTCAAGTAGAATATTTTATTTCATTTTTAATGTTTTTATTGATTTGAGAGAGAGAGACATCTATGTGAGAGACATCAATCCTGCAAGCAACCCTACTGAGGATGGAGCCCACAATCTGGGCATTCACCCAAACCTGGAATCAAATCAGTGACCTCTTGATGTATGGGACAATGCTCAAGCCACTGAGCAAAGAAACTCCTGGATTTTTTAGTCAAGAAGTCCAGGCAGACATTTCTCTTTTTTCATTTTGTTAAAATGGATAAGTAACAACCTCTTAGAGTTTCAGTTTTGTCATCTTCTAAATTAAAATAATGTCACTTCAACATTCACTTGGATAAGTAAATGAAACAATAAAGAGTTCTTGCAAAGTTAAAGGCATAGATCAGGGTATCAACAAATATGTATAGGTTATTGTCATTGTCTCAACATTTTTTATTCAAATTCATCCTATAATATTGGATGACAGAATAAAGAGTTATTACAATAACGTATAATAATTAAAAACTAGGCTCTTTCTATTAAACATGATGGATGACTAAATATATTTATTTCCTGTCTTTCCCCAAACCCCATTGAAATAATTGCAAAAAGTATCTGAAAAGGTGTGAGCCTACAAGAATAAAGAGAAAGTGAGGAAAAAATACCAGGCAAAGAATGGAAAATCCAAAGCAGATACAGGAGTGGAGACTGACAACGTAGTGGAAAAAGTTATGAACCTAAAATCCTGCAGAACAAGATTATCACTAGGAAGAGAGCCAGCTCATCCTGCCCACTTGAAAGGAGGAGACTGGACAATTCTTTCCAAAACCATAATAATTACATATCCTGCTAAACTGTCCATTGAAAAAGAAGGAAGAATGAAGACATTTTTAAACACTCAAGGATTAAAAATTGGAAGGGAAGTAGCGAGTAGAGAATATTATATTATTCTCTAAGGTAAAAGAGAGGAAAATTATTAGATAGAAAAGCTTATGTAGCATTGAGAGTACATTTGTAGTTCAGGTCAGGCATTCATTACAATGGTGTAATTTTACATGTTAACAGAATGGCTGGAATATCACAGACAACTGGTGGCTAAATTGAATCACAGATGTACAGATGCAATTTAATAAGGGAGTGGGTCAGAAGTGGAAGGAATGAGCAGAAATTGATGAACCATGGAGAAGTGTGCAGGGAGAACGTTAAAGGCAGGAGATAAATAACAGTTTGGGAGAAAATGGTACAATCAAGGATTTGAGATTCTACATATAAAGTTATCTCAAAAGACTATACTGAACACTTTAAGCTCCCCTCTATATATTCCTACATGAATACTCAGTAAACATTATAAGTTTATGATATTAAGAGAGGGAAATTACTATATTATATTTTTATTTATGTAACTATGGTTTGAGCAAAACAATTTAGTTGATATTGAAACATTCTTCAGCTAATATTTCATTTTTGCTTTGTTAAAACAAAAACAAGTTTTTTTCTTCATTCACTCCGTACCTTAAGTGGTATCACCAAAGAGAGGATGCTTTTAAAGTATTAGAATAAGACAATTTTCAAGATATACAAAAAGACAAGCGAACATGGAATAGAATTTGGTGTCATTATGAACTGAGTTGATAAGGTCTAAAATGTATTTTGGTACCCAAAGATTGAAAGCAGGTGCTTTATTTGTCACTTGTTTACTATGGGTAAATTAGTAAGTTTTAACCAATATAACTATTAACAAAATAAGTATTAATGATATATATTTTAACACTGCAAAATGACAAAACTAGTAAGTAAAAAATACAAATTATTGTTGCCATGTTTCTTTTAAAAATATATTTTTGTATTATTTTAACTTTCTTCATTTTCTTTTTGAAATGGGAGACAATTAACTTTTTAATGAAATTTACAACATTAAAGTATGCTTTATCACTTGTTTCCTTCGATTTTAAATTCTGCTTAACCTATGAAATATTCAGAATGATGTTTTTTTGGAAGGTTGTGAATATTAAAATAATCTGATGAATGAAAATCAAACAGGGATTGAATCAGTCATTAGTAATGGCAACCAGTACTTTCAGGAGAAACCAGAAGAGTAGGCCACATGTGAAACATAGTGTGATTTTAATTCATCTTCACAGTCAACTCCCTCCCTATGTTTTGTTGTCATTATCATTTAATGTCATGTTCCAATCTTGAAGTAATAAAGTGAAAATAAAGTGCTATAATGACTTGGAGAAATAGGAAAATATTTGTAAAGGAAGACATGTATTTATAATTAACTGCCTTCCTGCTATTCGTGGTGGCTGAAGGTTGCTTGATGAACTTAATTTAATGGCTTATAGTAGTACCATTGCAAATAGCAGGGTAACCCAGAGAAAGTCTAGATACCTAAGGCAATCTTTGTAAGACTAGCACATGGCTGCAAATAAACTGTTTCACATTGTGTATTCTGGAAATATAGATACAAAAATAAATTACTAAGCATAAGTTATGACTGATATCTATTGGAATAATATGCTTTAATCCCAAGTTTTTATGTTCAGCCAAGAGGGAGCTATTTGAGCATAGGAGATTTTACACATCTTTCAGCTAAATTAAAGACATAAACATTAAAGTTAACACTAAGACCTCATGGAGATTTGTGGTACTATCTAGGGTACCATAGATCCATAAACCAATGAAAGGATCCATAAATGAGCTATTTCCTTCTCAGACTGAGTCTTGGTGAGTGGCTTTTAAATTAATAATTTTAGAAGGCCACTAAGAGTTGTGTAGAATAGGAATTACCTGGCAGAGGTGAGGTAGGAGATGGAACAGATCAGAAGATAAAGGAGAGATGTCTTGTGTTTCTGGACAGAACTATGAAAGGTGAGTCATAACACATTCATTGTATATTATCTTGTGAAAGGCCATTCCATAGATTTCTGAAACAGACTTTCTGTGTTTAGTATCAATATATAAAATTGTAAATGAGAACAAATACCCAGTAAGAATAGTTTACTACTAACTGAATTAACATATTGGGATTAAAATGAGCAAATGACCAATTCCTGTTTACGCATAAAATCACTTGCCAGATGATCTGAGCTAAGCCTCATTTCATTTTTCTTCAGGGTTTTTAAACTACCAGAAATAATTTTAAATAGTCAAACACAAACAAGATTAACAACATTTTCACTCATTGAATAAGTTATAGTAATAAAGAATCACCTTGTAAAAATATCAATATTTTAATAAAGTAGCTAGAGATTTAAAATAGTATTATTATTAATATTATTGTTCAAGATGGTGTTAAATAACTTAAAGTTAAATTATAAAGGCATTTCAGATAATAAGGGGATGAATATGAGGTGAATAATTTCCAATAAACCATGCATTTAATTAAGAGTTTAAAATCCCTACAAAGTGCCATTAGGGGCCTATGAAGTTGACATTGGTGTAGATCAAACACATCATTTTTAGAATGGGCAGTATGATATGGATAACAATGCCTGTAAAACAAAATCAAACTGTTAATGAATTGTGCAGCTAGCCCATCAGGGTCCGTCCTGTCTGGATGGGCAATTTGGATGCACTTGGTCAGGTTGTGAAGACCAGATTGTGTATGATAGGGCAATTTTGACTCTATCTGGATAGCACTTCCAATGCAGAGACTGCAATTCCAGAAATCTCTGATTATTTGTCATCCATTTCTTCAATCTAATCTAGGTTGTTCAGAGCTTTGCAGCTAGCAAATATTTGGATTCAGGGACATACCCTGGCCTCCTGGCTTCCTGAGAGAGGATGGCCTTTTACTTCCCCTTTGTGCTTCCCCCTCCCTTTACCCATGGGTGATACAAAACATAGCCAGTCTCTGTTTGAAAACAGGGGTCCAGCAAATCACCAATTATATTATATCCAAAATCTTTTTTATCCTAGGTATGTTATTACAGGCTTTTAACATAACAATAGTGAAAGAGTGCTGCTGGCAAAAAAAAAACAAAGAACGCAAAAACAAACAAACAAAAAACATAAAAAACAAACAAACAAGAAAAACACACACAAACATTTAGCTGTCAGTCCTTCACAGAATCAGCTGAAGAGAGCTCCCCAGGGCAGCCAGATCCAATTACTGGTCAATGCGAGTGTAATCTGAAGGCCAGAGGCCTTTACTCCAACTCAGGCCATCCCAGTTTCAGAGCTCCCAGTGGGGTCAGCTGAGGCCTTTGTTGAAACTGAATTGCAGCTCTACTCCCTTTACCCAATTACGCCTTTTCCTCTCCCTATCAGCGATGGCGAACTTATGACACGCGTGTCAGAGGTGACACGCGAACTCATTTTTTTGTTTGATTTTTCTTTGTTAAATGGCATTTAGATATATAAAATAAATATCAAAAAACATAAATCTTTGTTTTACTAAGGTTGCAAATATCAAAAAATTTCTACATGTGACATGGCACCAGAGTTAAGTTAGGGTTTTTCAAAATGCTGACACCGACCTCAAAAGGTTCGCCATCACTGCCCTAGATGGTGACCTCTAAATCACTCCTTAGTACATATCTAATGAGTTATTCACTATCTAGGGAATCAGAAGTGTGAAAATATTGTTAAGGTAAGGAGTGATTAATACAAGGGAGGCAGCTAACTTTTGGACAGCATTCATTTTAATTTCATAACTTTACCTAGAAATTTTCAGCTGCCTGGAAATAAAAATATAGAAATGAGGAAGTGTTTATCCAGGCTGGGAGTACAGAAGACAGTTCAGCTCTACAGAGTGTGGATTAGAACAAAGCCGTGCAGCAGCCAGGTGGCAGCAAGCAGACTGTACAATCTCTTAGAGCAAAACTTGCACTGGAAGCCTTTGGGCTCTAGTTGGTTTTGTTTTAATTTGTTAAAAACATGCCTCAATTGCCAACATTACATACAGGAATATTTCATAAAAATCCACATATTCAGCTTCTCTTCAAAAACCTAAAACTGAGTGATGTTTAGCTCCCGTGACTACACAATAACAATCATTGTAGCTAAGTGGCAGCTGCCCCCTCTTCACTATGAAGAGTGTTCTTCCACTCTGACACCATTTCATACTGTTTCACACCTATTTCCATCATGTATTATACTTGATGAATTATTTTGCAATCTGAGTTGTATGAGGGTCATGTTACCTACCTTTTAGATAAAGATATTGCAAATAAAACTCCCAGCAGAGTTCCCAGTATGTAGACACTTGCTAGGGACTGAATTTGTATGGTGAAGCCCTAACCCCCAATGGTATTTGGACATGGGGCCACTGGGAGATAATTGAGTGTAGAGGAGACCATGAAGGTAATGCTATTAAAGAAGAGACACCAGAAGGTTTCGGTTATATTGGTTAGGTTGGCCAGGTAGGAAGCAGGTGAGTCCAAAAGTGAGGTGATGTACTGGAATTTATTTACAGTAATTTAGATAAAGTATATGTTAATTTTATTTAATTTCTACTAAATGTGTCTGGTACAAATTCAAGTTTACATAATAATAATGTTTTCATACAGAATGTTAGGATGGAAATAGGCTTCTTTTTTCCTTGCTATAGCTTTCCACAATTTATGAGGAGCACCGGGTAATTAAACCCCAAGATTGTTAGCTCCTCTGATTCAAACAGTCCCTCTGTTCAAACAGCAAGACAAGTTACTTTCAAGGCTACTTCTTGCATACATACTCCTCCCTCCCTTCTGTTTATTTACAACTCAAGAATAATTAGTAGAAAGTTCCCTTTGCCACTCCTCTTCAAAAAGTCTCTTCTGAACTCTTCATAACTTTTGCTCTAAGAGTGTTTTATAGGCTTTGGAAAAATATTAATAAGACACCTCCCTAGAACATCTGCCAAGATTGTCTCCTAAAGAACTAACTAAGACAACCCCCCTGGTGTCTGCTCAATTTCACCTAGCAATGGCAGCCGCCTGGAAAAGCCCCTCCCTTCCTTGTGCAAAGCTTTAAAGGGGAGAGCAGCTTTTCGTTCTTTGCCTTTGTATTGATTAGCAATACACTGACCCTTTCCCTTGGGGGGAAGTAAACATAAAGTTTCTCTCTGCATCGCTTTTCCTTTAGTTGTGAATCCTTTTGCAGCCCGCATCATCTGCCAAAAACCCTAACACAGAATATTTCAGAATGTCTCACTCATTGATTGCAATTTAAACATGCCAGAGAAGGGAGCACACGATTCCCATCCATTAGCAAATACTGTGACTTGCTGGCAAATTTTTCCTGAAATAATCACTAGTTTCTAGAAAACATTCTCTTTCAATTCAAGCTTATCCAAAAAAAAAAAAAAAAAAGTTAAAATCTTCTAGCTAAGTCCTTCATTTATTATATAATAGCAAGTAAACTCTATATTACCATTGTTTTCAACAACACAAATGGAATTATGCCTGAAAAGAAAGATTCAGAAAAATAAAAACATCTCAAATTAAAAATCCAACTTTTTCACGTTACATAATGCAATAATCATATATTAAGATATGGTACTAAATACTTTCAAAGTATTTCAAATCTCACACTTGAGATTATAATAAACAATGTCAAGTGATATTATATGAAACGTTGCTACATCTGTGAAAGAAACATCTTCAGAGTTTACTAGATTATCCGTCCAAGAAACAATGGCAACGAAAAGTGCTGATGTTTTATAGGGTGTTAGTTTCCAAACTGTTCTGCTCTTCATTATTCCTAATAGAACCCCTACTTTGTCTTCATTTACACTTAGTGTCCAGATACTGCATAATGAATGAGTCACGATGGCTCTCCTGAAGTTATGATGATTCTATACCCTAAATTTCTAGCCTTGGTAGGATGGTCATATAATCCCATTCTTGTCAATAAAATCTAAGTATACATCTGCTTAGATGGTTTCTTGGAAAGCTTTTGCTATCCTGGCATAAAATAAAATGCATTCCCTTGCTTTGATTTTGGGTATGATATTTGTTGCTGAGGCAGTCTGCTGCCTAATAAAACCTAATTGCTCCACTTTTATTTTAAAATAATAGCTAATGCATATAAAGAGCTTAGTATCTGGAAGACAGTACTCTGGGTAAATGATTTGCATTTTATCTCATGTAATCTCAAAAACCCAGCCAGTAGGTATAAATATTACCACATATATCTATGAGGACACTGAAGCTCAGCAAGAAAAATGGACTTGGTGGTGGTCACAGAGCTTGTCAATAAAAAAGCTTGGACTGAACCAGAGGATTGTATGACAACATGATCTTATGTACCATAACGTAATGTTTCACTGTATTTACATAGAAAATGCCCACTGCTCAGAAGGTGGATAAAGTCACCAAAATATCAAGAAATTGGTAGATTGTATTTCTGCTGACACTTTTCTTTTTTCATATATTTTTATTAATTTCAGAGAAAAAGAGAGAGAGAGAGAAACATCAATGATGAGAGAGAAGCAATGATTAGCTGCCTCCTGCACACCCCACATGGGGGATCTAGTTATGAACCCAGGCATATGCCCTGACCAGGAATTGAACCATGACCTCCTGGTTTATAGGTTGACGCTCAACCACTAAGGCTGGGCTGCTGACACTTCTTCATAATTTTTCATTAATGGCTAAAATCTCCATTAAGAATATTAGTTAATATATAGTCTTCCCCTAGTTGGAAATCTTTGATATTCATCAGGGAAGCCCATTACTAGAACACATTCCAGAATCCAGGCTTTATAAACAGCCTTTTCTTGGGGACCACAATGACCTCTATTGTAAGTGTTGTTTTGGAAGAACTGCAAGACCCCATAGGACCCTCAGGGGCTGCCCCATTGAAATGCTGGCTAATAATTCCCTCCTAAGTTAAGGTCACAAAGACAGGGAATGTTTATCAAAAGGCATGAAAAGAGCACAGAATGTTGACAAAGCATAGAAGCGACCACAGGTACCGTACCAGCGGTTTTCCATTTGCCCCTCCAGATCCATCTGCATACACCATGGCCTATTATCTGCTCTGGCAGATTAACCTGTATGTCACATCAGCAAGCTCCTTACCCCACTGGCTTCTTGTTAGGTTAACCAAGAAGGGCATCAGTGGCGATCAGAAGGAAGGAAGAGGGCAGAGTTTTATCCTCCTGGCTCCTTCCCATGCATTAAGCCCAAATAGATGCATTTAACTCACCAAGACCAAAATTTGCCTTAAGCTTGCTTTCTGTACAAGTCTTTCTTCTGCCTAATGAAGGTAATTTCTTCCCCCACGTGTCTTTTCAGACCTAATAAATATACCAGCCCTAATATGGTCATAAAAATTGTGATTTCCCTACATATCACCCACACCTTTGCAATAATCTATATTAAACCCTTCTTGACTTACCCTTTTTGTACATTTTTCCTCTACAGAAATCATGATTGACATAGCTATGGACATTATATTTATAGTTTATTTTTTTAAATAATCAAAGGATGTTTAACAAAAATGATTAGTAAAAATAAATGCTGCCTGGCCAGTGTAGCTCAGGGACTGAGCATTGACCCCTGAACCAAGAGGTCACCAGTTTGATGATTCCTAGTCAGGGCAAATGCCTGGTTTGTGGGCTCAATCCCCAGTAGGGGGCTTGCAGGAGGCAGCTGATCAATGTTTTTCTCTCTCTTCAATGTCTCTATCTCTCTATCCTTCTCTCTTCCCCTCTCTCTAAAAAATCAATAAAAACATTTAAAAAAATAAAAAAGAATAAATGCCAAAGTGGGAATGTCTCACGTGTCTTTTTTCTATATATCTGTACATAGCAGAAAATGTTTGCACTGGTTTAAACATTTTGATTTACCTTGGTGTTTGGAAAATATTTGAGTAGAATGTCAGTAAAGAAACTATATAAAAATACAGTAGGATTTCTTTGCTGCACTTCTGTATGATTTATTTAAAGAATATGTTGCTATAACCATTTTATGTTAAGTGAAACTCTATTGTTGAAATTGAGCACAATGTCTTGAGAAAATATCTACAAAATCAATAGTGCTATTTGCTACAAAGTAGTTGCCTCTGATCCTACCTTAAACTATATTTGCTAAAATAAATATTCATTTGAAATAAAATGCTTGAAAACATTGTTTTTTTGTTTAGTCAGTACTAGGAGAAAAAAAAAAGTGTACCCATCAACCTAATGTTCTTAAATAATTAACAAAAGTAAAAAAAAATTGACTGACTTTTTCCATTAGCAATATGATTGGTAGTAGAACCATAATCATCATTTGATATGATATATTTAGAATATCAAAATGTCCTCTCTATTCTCTAAGGTTTCTGGGATCTTATAAAAGTATTTGCTATAGTCCTCAATTATTCAGGTTTCAAGGTAATGGTTGATAGGCAGCTATGGACAATATATGATATAGAAATTCAAGGTAGGTATTAGTCACTGAATAATTTTAGTTTAATTTCAAACATCATAGATGCCAACTCTAGAATACTCTCAGAAGCCTGCTATATCTCCTTAAAATCCTAAAATTTTAAATCTAGGTTATTGTGGGGATGGGGGATGTCTTAAACATAACAAGAGAAGAATAGAGCAAACACATACAATGCATTCTTTTAAAGTGGTAGACAGGTTCATATCTAAAAAACAAGTTCATATTCAATGTTGGTATATAAATTTTACTTATATTTGCTAATAAATGGGAACGAATGTGATTAGTCACATAATAAAAGTTTAAATAAAAGTGTTTAAGCTTGAGAGTTCTTAAAAAATGTTTTCAATTTAAATTTAAATGTTCTATTATGGTTTAAACCCTGGTAATAACATCATAAAAATTCATGGACTATTATTTAATTAGCAGGCTAGAAATATTAAATATAACTGGTATTCTAATTTGTGCTTCCAATATATTCTTCTGGAATATTCCCAGAGGTCCTAGATATAAAATAAGAATTTCATGGGTAAGGACATAAGAAAGTATCTTTATGTCCTCTCTTATTTTAAAAAAATGCAGGTTTTACACATGTAATTTTCTCATTAAAACTGTATTCAGATTCACTCCTGAATAAAACTTGGTTCTAATCATTGTTATATTGATGTACCATGCAGTTTACTTACACATTTTTCTCTTCTACAGTTCCTTATATTCTATGTATGTTTATATCTCTAGCACATAGCCTAGAAATTAACATGCAATAATCACAAAAATCTCTCGTAACTTTATTTCCCTTACCCTAAATGCAGTCTTCTATTTTCTCCTACTGAAATTCTTAAATGTATATACATTTACATATGCGTAGACATACACACATATAAATATATAATTTTTCCACTTGATTACCTACTTTTCGTAAGTATATGTTCTTCAGTTTATAAGATCTGATTTCTATAATCCATTATTCTTATTATTCTATGTACATATTTAATACATATTTTATTCTTCATATACTGTATGGGCCAAGAAAGTTGTGTGAAAGTATAAACTCTCATCAATTTTCTATTTTTCTTAAAAATTAAAGTTTTATTTCTATCATCTAGTTTAATTAACTTATTTGTGGAAGTTTTAACAGTGTGTGTGTTTGTCTACCATCATATGAGTAGTTCAGAATATAGAAAAAATACTTTTTTTCCCCTCCTGGTGATAATTTAACATACTGGCATAGTAGATGGTGCTTTTTGTTTTATTTCTTCTGATTATATTTAACTGCATATGCATTATTTAAAAGACATGAGTCTTGACTACTGTGCACATTATGAATACCAATGGGTAAAGTATTAGCAAATACATTTGGAAGTTTACATTTTTATTATAATGTAAAATAATTTGCTGTCTTAAGTAAAATGCTGTGTAAGCTATGGTGTCTGCTATGAAATCTAACAAGTTTGCTATTCATGCCCTTGAAAATAAATCATTTCCTTTTTACTTATATTGATCTGCTTTTAAAATAATATCTTGCTTAATTCAGTGATTATTCTTATCAATTGAAGTATAAATAGGACACTAGTAAATTTGATGACTATTAATTTTCTTTATGTAACAATATTTATTATTCAGCAATAACAGACATTTACACATTTTATAAGTATTGCTTTTTTCCCTTATGTTCAAATCATTTTGATGTTACAAAGGTAAAATTAAATGAAGGTTTATTTGAAACTGGGAAAAGTACTGTCTCTTATCAAGCATATTCTCATAGGAAATAAATCACAAATAGCAAAAACTGCTGGTCAAAACAATAAGCTTTAAATATTTAATTGAAGACAATATGGAAATTGAATCCCTACCTACTATGTTTAAACAGTCTAAAATATTAAATATTAAAAAGAAACAAAAAACAAATAGAAGTAGCTGGATAATTTTAATAGGAGATAAGCAAAAGTCATTGGCTTCAAAAACATATCTGAATAATGTTTACAAATATGCCAAATACCTACTTTTTTGTTGTTGTTGTTAATCTTCACCCAAGCATGTTCATTCCATTGATTTTTAGAGAGAGTGGAAAGGAGGGAGGGAGGGGGTAAAGGGGAGAGAGAGAGAAACATCGATGTGAAACACACTGATTGATTGCTTCTGGCACGAGCCCCATCAGGGCTGTGGATCAAACCTGCAACCCAGGCATGTGCCCTTAACAAGAAATCAAACCAAGACCCTTTGGTGCACTGACCAATGCTCTAACCACTGCACACCACCACCCATGGCTGCCTACATAGTTTTGATGCTTTTACTACTGTGTTATCTAAGAAAAAATCCGTCAGGATAGATCTTCTCTTGGAAAGTCACTAGGTTCTATAGCTGTCCTACATCAAAAAGTGTTCCTTTGTAAGTGCTACTATGCAAAGCTTTTAAGAAGGTCTTCACACATTATTTCACTTTTCTGAAAAGAAAGAACTCAAAAGGGGGGGAGGGGCCAGTATTTTTTATTTTTATTTTTTGGTTAGCATATTTTTCAGCAAAAATACATTTTAGCAGATTCCTACTGGGAAAACAATAATTACTTAAGTTGGCAGCACACATCTGACATAATAAAGAAGGGAATACAAAAGTCCTTGATGTAACTGAAGTGTTTATCACTTTTTAGAACATTCCTGTTACTGCCAGATTCAACGAAATATTTAATTAGGAATAGGCTCTCTTTTGATCTTCACTAACTCAAGGTGCTGTCCTCTTTACTCTCCTGGGTGTTGAAGAGTTCAGTAGCATAAACAGCATTATATTCTGCTTACCAAATATCTCCATTAATAACCAGACATGAAAATAGGCCATATCCTTTAACTTTGGGGCTAAGAACAGTAAAATCTGCATTCAGTTATCTATATATATAAAAGCCGAAGCAACCGTCACAACTGAAACAACCGAAAGATTACCAAACAGGCTGTGTGGGGTGACTAGGCTGGTAGGGGGGTTAATGAGGGCCGACCAATGGCTGAGCAGCAGGCTGCATGGGGCAACCAGGCTGGCAGGGGGGGCAGTGAGGGCCGACCAAATGACTGATCAGCAGGCTGCATGGGGCAACCAGGCCGCCAGGGGGGGGGGGGGGGAGCCAGTGAGTGATGACCAAATAACTGAACAGTTGTGTGGGGTGACCAGGCTGGCAGGGTGGGCAGTGAGGGGCAACTAGGCTGGCAGGGGGGCAGTTGGGGGCAACCAGGCCAGCAGGAGGAGCAGTAGGAGGAAACCAGGCCAGTGGGGGAGGCAGTTAGGGGTGACCAGGCTGGCATGGGGCGAAGTTGGGGGTGACGAGGCCAGGAGTGGGGCAGTTAGGGATGATCAGGCAGGCAGGCAGGTGAGCAGTTAGGAGCCAGTGGTCCCGGATTGTGAGAGGGATGTTCGGCTGCCAGTTTAGGCCAGATCCCCAGGCAGTTGGACATCCCCTGAGGGATCCGAGATTTGAGAGGGTGCAGGCTGGGCTGAGGGACCCCCCCCCCCATGCATGAATTTTGTGTATCGGGCCTCTAGTAGAAATATAATCTCTCCCAAACAATTCACATACTTTCAAGAACTGCCTTTGGGAAATTCTCCATTGTACTTTGACCCCTGTCCTTTTGGGAGTGTTTTTAGCAGCTGGCTGGTTGGCAGCAATATATCCTCATTTGTGAGCTCTTCCCCATTCACAATGCAAGCAGAAAAATGCAGGTCTCCAGATGGACCCATATTGCTATGTTACTTTTTAAATTTACTGAATGGTTTTTATTATTTAAAGGTGAGTTGAATCCTTAATGCAAAAATAATCCATTTTATTATTTAAAAATTACAGAGTGCACACAAGGTAAAACAGAAACTCCCCTTGGAACACTACCTCCAATCTCAAGCAAGAGGTAACTGCTCAGAGTTTCATATCTATGCTTCTAATGTTCCAAATGTACTTTTAATTTCACAATATGTCATGGACATCTTTCTAATGCAGTAAATACATATCCTCTCTATTTGTTTGAATGGAAACACATTATCACATATTTTGAATGTACCATAATTTCTTTGAACATTTCTCTATTAACATATTATTCTCTCCAATCTTCTGCCTTTACCTATAGTGCAGTTAAACATTATGATATATAGAAGACATAAAACACAACATTTGGTAAGATGCATGGTTTACATAAAGTACAGTAAACCCTCAATTTTGTGGATCCCGATTTAATGGACTTTGGATTTAATGGACAAAATTTCTGGTCCATATGTCATATGTGGCCTTGTCACCTCGAGGTTAATAGTTCTAATGTGTAATATTGACAAAACTTATTTAATTATTAAAAATTAGAGCTATAAAACATATTTAATAGGAAATAATAAGTAATTCAGTTAACTTTATTTGCACTTATCCTTTTCTTCTTAAAGTTAACATTTATTACTTTCTTTTCATTTTATACAAATGTCTGAAATTTGCAAACACAATTCAATTAATATTTTATAAAGGGAACTTCAGCAAATAAACAATGTAATATTTAATTAAAGCTGTATTTGAAAATGGCCATGTAAATGCCCTAATTGAAGGACCACTCATGTATTATTAACAGTTAATGCTCTGGTTCAGAGAATATACTTTAAGTTAAATATAAACAGACCTCAGGTCAATTATCTTAATGTTAAGAACAAAGAAGCAATCTAACAGTATACTTATGATATTATCAAATCAGAGGTGTTAAATAATTTCTGCATGGCTAGCATGCATAGAGGTATAAAAAGGCTAATTATATAGCACAGCAAAAGGCACATTGCTTGCTGAAAATTTAAAATTGTTATTCAAATTAATATCCTAGTTTTATATTCTAATATTTTTATATTTAATTGTTATGGAATATTGTATTAGAGTACAGGTCTATCATTTGCCATATGAGTTAATTGTAATAAAGACATCAATTACTTCATGTAACATTCAACAACTAACATGTATGTTCCTGCACTGTGCTTAGTTGCTGAGGATATACGGGTGAATAAGGTAGACATAGTCTCTACCCTTATAATGCTTGGAGCCCTAACTGCTAGAATCTCAAAATGTTACCTTGTTTAGAAAAGAATGGTTATTGCAGAGGTACTTAGTGAAGATGAGGTCATAATCGAGTAGAGTAGGCCCTTGATACCTTGCTTTTGGACTTCTAGTCTCCAGAACTGTGCAAGAGTAAATTTTTGTTGTTATAAGCCACCCACTTTGTGGAACATTGGTACAATGGCACTAAGAAACTAATATTCTAAGAAATTATGTCCCACCTACATTCTAAACTGTCTTAAAAAAAGAGAAAACCTCTGCAATACTAAAATGTCAGCAGACACTTGGCTGCCTTTTTATAAATTCTCAAGGGTAAATGTACTCCGTAAGTGCTTATTATAGTATCACACTTTAAATCTACTGACAAACTAGCTCATCATATGTGTTTTATATAACAACTAGAGGCCCAGTGCATGAATTCGTGCACAGGTGGGCTCCCTCAGGGTGGCCTGCAAGGATCAGGCTGAAACCAGCAGTCCAACGCAGCTTTCCCCTCCTGCCTGCCACTCCCGCTCATGCCTGCTCCACTGCTCCTGCCGTGGGTTTGCACCCAGTCAGTCCCAGTTGGGAGAGGCTCTCTCTGCAGCAGCAGTGCTCACCAGCTGTGAGTCCTGCATCTGGCGCCCATCCCGAGGGGGGTGAGGGGGCTGGATGTGATTGGCCCTCCGGGCAGGTGGTGGAATGCTCTTGGTGGCCCAGAATCTGGATCCGTCCCACTGACATTTGCGCAGGTTGTCAGGATCCACCCGGCAGCTGCTTTTATATTGTTTCTTCCTTGTGGAGCATGTTAGGGAGGGGAAGTGGTGGTGGTGCCTGAGGCACTGTTGTGATCTTGGCAGCGGCACCAGTCCATTGGTGCCAGGCTGGTTCTCCGAGATTGGACCTGCAGGACTACTGAGGGAGTGAGTGGCTGCTACCGGGCTGGTGGGACGCCAGGACGGGTCAGTCAGCTGAGTGGCACTCCCACTGTGGAAGTGCACTGACCACCAGTGGCAGCTCCTGTGTTGAGCGTCTGCCCCCTGGTGGTCAGTGCACGTTATTAGTGACTGGTCACTTAGGCTTTTATATATATAGATATTGATAATATTTCCAACTAGAAAGAGGATAGCATTCACTCTGAAGTGACTTTCAACTACTACAATAGCCAACAACACCCCATCCCCCAAAACCTCACTTATGTTAAGATATTAAATGAACTTCTTTTCAAGTCTTTGGATGTTAGTTCTCTCTCTCACTTGCTTCTTTTTTTAATTTTGATATAAACACATGGAACAATGCTCTGTTAAGTCAATTGAAATTCTTCATCCTTTTCAATTTCAATCTGTTCACAAAACTTTTTTGGGGTCTGAATAATGGAGTTTTCTAGATTAATTTGTGGTAACTTAAAAGAACTGAAAGATGTAATTTGGGGGAAAAATTGGTAAGTGAATAAAAAGTTTATTTGCCAAAATGTTACTTGGAAATATCTGGGTAAATGAAAGAGGGTATTATAGATCCTCAAGTAAAAGAGGTAATAATGGAATTAGCAAGCACATTTAAAAATTAAATTTGATGAAGGATCAATCACCTTTCCCAATTATTATTCCCATTAGGTAATTCCCATCTTAAGCAAGTATAAAAAATCAGTAAGTAGCATACTTTAAAGGTAAAAATTACTTAATTTTGAGAATACTGTGTAGATTCCCATACATATGTACATATGCATATATATATATATATATATAGTTAGGTAAATGTATATATTTAGCACATGCCATGATACAGAAAGACAAATGAAGTATCTCTCACTTATAAATAACCCTTCTTCTCTTCAACTCCTCACTGGCTACTCCTTGCCTGGTATCCTTCCTAATTCTAAAATGGGAGGATGATTAAGTACTAAACAAAGCAGAAGCAAAATCTAAATACTTACAAAAAATGGAATAGAGTGTTGTGATGGTGATGTAGTGACTGTCTTTCTCTTAGTGTCACCACCACTCTTAGCCACCTGGTTTTGAACTTCTGGAGATAGCTTTGTGTCCTTCCTCCCTCCCATGTCCAGTAATTTTCAAGATTATTGAATCTACCTGTGTAAATCTTCCTCACATTATTTTTCCTTTATCCTTTATTGAAATTCAGGTACTTTTGACCTCCCACCTAGTCTCAATCTCCTCCTTCTTAATCCATTGCACACTCACCTGAAACATCATCCTGAAATATAGCCCCACCACCAACCCTTAGTGGCATTTCTTTATCTATACAATAAGGATTATATTATTTATTTAGCATTTAAAGGTGTATTTAGCTCAGTTTTCTAACCTGGTCTCTTGCATATCTTTTCAATCATATTGATATTCACTTGTTCGATGCAGTATCCAAAGTTGTCTGCTATGTACATCTAATATAGGGTTCTATGTGCATACCCTAAACTTCCCCATCATCTGCCAATATTTTTTCTCTTTCCCAGATGTATCAAATTCTGTGTTTTATGACCTAACTCAGATTCCAGCAGTGCTACGAATACTTTTCTGAAGAACCCCATTTTCACAACTACCCCAAGTTGAAAGCAATCTCCTTTTGAGAAAACCCCTTTATCTTGACTTCTCTCTTGGCACTTATTTCTATGTTTTGCTATGACTAATTCTGTATGTAACAATTATCCTAATAGTTTGTTGAATGGGAAGCCTCTTTGTATAACTTCCTGTATTACAGATATTTAGCAAATATTTAGGAAATAAAATGTTCTCATTTTAAGATACAGGTAATTGGTGGGTAGATAACCATGTCTTATTAAACATCGGCCAACTAATATTTATTGAATGAAGCATTACAGGAAAGAAAACAGTGAAGGTAATGCTGGTGTGTGATCTGTGAATAATGTCCACATTACGTTGGGTGTACACTGCATATTATATAACATACAAAAGATATTGGTAGTTATCATGCTTCATAAAGTATGTTCCAAAGGCTGCTGAAATCAGATCCATTGTGGATCTTTATTTGGAAAACAAATTATTGGCTCCCAGACCAGACAAATCAATTTTGATTCAGAATCCAAGAACAAGGCTCAGAAAAAATCTCATATTAAATAATCTTGCCCACTCCTCTCCCCCAAAGATTGTTTGCATTCTGAAGTTTAAAACACCTCAGGATGAGCACTTTATTATTGAGGAAGAAAATACCAGTGTATACCTTTAAATGATATTGTTAATTGTTAACAAAATGTTACTATAACTTTTTTTTCTAAATCTATTCTCTTTAGCATGACACTAATGGGAATTATTCACAAGTGGACAAGTCACATTAGATTATTAACCTAAAATCGAAGGATCTAGAGTCTCAAAACTGGTGGGAACCCTTTGCATTGTTACTAGCAATTTCGAGAGTTCCAACCTCTAACCAAGGGGCAAGCTTTCCTTTCTACCTGTCCTTTGACCTTATTCGTGAGAAAATCAGTTCTGTCTGTTTGTACCAGGTGGGAGCCTTGTATGTCTGCACTATTGCTTTATACGCTCATGTCACAGGTATATCCTAAAAGGTTATATTTGGGGCTGGAGAATGAGTAGTACACCGATAAGAGATAGTTTATCTTTTTCCATTAAAAAATATTTGTATTGATTTCAGACAGGGAGAGTGAGAGAGATGTAGAAGCATCAATGATGAGTGAGAATCATGGATAGGCTGCCTCCTGCATGCCCCCTACTTGGAATAGAGCCCACAAGCCAGGCATATGTCCAGACCAGAAATGGAACCATGACCTCCTGGTTCATAGGTCAATACTCAAGCACTGAGCCATGCTGGCTGGGCAATAAGAGGTACTTTAAAGGGTAAACCACTTAGTTTTTCTTTAGCTGCATGAGAGAGAGAGTCGGGTGTACTATCAGGTTTTTTGTTGGTTTTTTTTTGTCCTAGGAGAGATCCTGACTTAGGCTCTTTAAAAGTCCTATTGACTACCATTATAAGTTGCTGTTTAACCTGTACTGCAAATTACACTCCAAAGTAATTGTCCTTGTCTTCTCCTTACTTTCGGAGATATGAGAATGTACATTAAAGGTCAACTTGAGCCTTCTTCTTTAGCTCTTTTGACCACAATTTTAGCTAAAACATAAATTATTGGTTTTCTAGCAAATGACTTATTTATTTGAAGATTTATTTAACAAAGAACAACTCAGCAGATATATATTTCTAATAACATACCAGCGATATGTACTTTACCACTGCTTTTTATATCAAATGTCAAAGAGAGGACCTTTCACAAATCATTTCCCTTTGAATTAAGGTCAATTGGTAAAGCCACATAAAGTTTAGGACCAAATTATCTTATATCTAGCAAGTGATCTTTAATTTGAAATTGTTCTCTAAATTGATATCAATGAAAGTATATCTGACAATGGTCAGCAGATATGGATCTTAGAGAAAGAACTGGGACATTTTCTTGGAATTTCCTTATTTTCCAAAACTTTCTCTAATTAAGAGTTCCAACTTCCAAAGTTTTTGAAAGAATAAGACACCAAAAATATTTTATTTTTTCTATTCCTCACAAATGATATGTGTGAGTAAAATAGTTCATATGATAGTTATAGGTAAAAGAAATTGGACTATGAAACTAATAATAAAATGACAATGTACAAATAAAAGTGAAAAAGTATGAAATGTTCACATAATGTATTTCTCTTTGGCAATAGCTAATAACAATGTTGTTTTCCTGGTTATAAATTGTGCAGAAATTGGCATTTTATTATAAAACATAGCATTAAACATTCCTAATAGGAACATTTTCAAAAGAGAACATTAACAATTAAATAAACTGCATCAAGTATATAACTATCCTTCATCTTGTTCTAATAAAATGTTGTCACATTATAGACCTCTATTGTTATTGCTTAACAAGAGGCATAGAGAAAATATCACCCAAATAAGCCATAAATAAATCAAAATTAATTTCTCTAAAACTTATCTCATAATAACTTATCTGCAAATATATGTTTTATCCCTCTGACCTTTCAAGAATGAAATATAAATCAAAAGTTTTATTAATTTTTCCTGCAAATCCATGAAAACTCATGCTCAATCAAATTTTGAAAGTGTTAAGTCAGGAATGTACATATATGAAAAGCTGGATTTACAAATTCAGACTTTGGAAAGCTGTTTGAAAGTTAAATGCAGTGTGATCCAGCCAATAAAAGTAAAAAGTACAAGTGGAACAAAATAAATGAAACAAAATAAATCTAAAGAAGAATGACTATAACTTGACATAATGTAATCTACTCATAAATATACACTCTAAAGTTCCTCAATAGATGATTCGCATAGTTGGGGGATTGCAGCTTCTCAAAGAAAAACCAAAATATTGAGAAGTATTTTATTTCCACTAAAAATAATCCATATCATCCATATATATTTTTTTTCTAATAAAAGAGAAACATGCAAATTGACCATACCTACACTACACCCTCAAGCCACGTCCACAAACCACGCCCAACAGCAAAATCAGAAGCAAATATGCAAATTAAACATTGCATGCGGGAAACAGTCAACGTAAAACGTATAAATACGTTTCCCGCATACAATGTGTTAACCCAACTAAGATCGTGGCAGCCACAGAGCTGGAGCGAGCAGGAGGCTTATGTTGCCCACAGTGATGAAGGAAGCCAAGCTTCCCGCCTGCCCTGGCCGGCCCTGAGCTCCGCTCAAGGCTACAAAGTTTCAATTATCACACTAATAAAAGACAAAGATGCTAATTGACTGTACCTTCGCTATGCCCTAAGCCACACCCGCCAGCCAATCAGAGTGACTATATGCAAATTAACTCAACCAAGATGGTGGCAGGCAGCCACAGAGCTGGAGCAAGCAGGAGGCTTGGTTGCCCAGGCGATGAAGGAAACCAAGCTTCCCGCCAGCCCTGAGCCAGCTGTGGCCTCCACTAAAGGCAACAAAGTTTCAATTATAGAAGATAAACAAATCCCAGATACCTGCTTCCAGCCAGCCTCAACTGGGAGCTTGGGTGGCTGGGGATTATGGCCAGCCTGCAAACAGGCATCAGCCTCTCACCCAGGCTGGCCAGGCACCCCAGTGGGGACCCCCACCCTGAAGGGGCTGTCACCCTGGGTGGCCACACCCTCATGGGGTGAGGGTGCCCACTGGGGGGCTTGGCCAGCCTGAAAACTGCCATCAGCCACTCACCCAGACTGGCAAGGCACCCCAGCAGGACGCCCTCACCCTGAAGGGGCTGTGGCCAGCCTGCAAAAAGCCATCAGCCCCTCACCCAGGCTGGCCAGGCACCCCTGCGGGACTCCCACCCTGAAGGGGCCGTGGACAGCCTGCAAACAGCCAACAGCCCCTCACCAAGGCTGGCCAGGCACTCTTATATATTACCCTTTTATTATATAAGCAAATTGACCCCTAACAGCAGAATGACTGGGCATGACTGGTCACTATGACACACACTGACCACCAGGAGGCAGATGCTCAATGCAGGAGCTGCCCCCTGGTGGTCAGTGTGCTCCCACAGGGGGAGCTCTGCTCAGCCACAAGCCAGGCTGACGGCTGTCAGCCCAACGGTGGTGGCGGGAGCCTCTCCCGCCTCCTCAGCAGCGCTAAGGATGTCTGACTGCAGCTTAGGCCTGCTCTCCACTGGCAAGTGGACATCCCCCGAGGGCTCCCGGGCTGCCAGAGGGATGTCTGATTGCCATCCTGGCCCAATCCCCTGGGGAGCAGGCCTAACCCAGCAGGTGGACATCCCCCAAGGGGTCCCAGACTGCGAGAGGGCACAGGCCGGGCTGAGGGACCCCCCACACCCGAATGCACAAATTTTTGTGCACTGGGTCTCTAGTATATATATACTTTAAAAGGCCCTAATTTTCTAACTAAAAATGCATAACAAATTTTGTATAAAATAATGAATTGAAATCATTTTCCACTAAGTTCTCTTGTTTCAACATTAATTGTTTTATACCTATAAATATCTAAGCATACTAAATACATCTGGAAAAGAAACAATTGATCCAGCCATTATCCAGGGCAGAAAAGTGCCCTGATACATCAGTTATAGAGAAATTATATCTAAGAAATATCAATGAAATTAGAACACTGATGTCTCCACCACCTCAGCCCATTCTAGTAACTGCATTTTATGTAAGAATTGTGGGAGCTTGTGTTACATTGGATCTGGTGTCCTGCTGGAGTCAGACAGCAAAGCCACTGCCTGAGGTTGGGTTTACTGTTCCCTGATAGGCCCAGCCATGCCAGTATCCAGAGGGAACAAAAACTCAGAAGGAAAGCACGAGGTAAGCAGGAGGAGAGATAACCTCGTTCTGTGAGCTTCATTTTGTAGGTCTAGATCTTAAGGCGGCAAACTAGTTCAACCAATGCTCCTGGGCATTAAGGCTAAAGTAGAGCTCTGTCACATGAAAGGCAGTCCCTGGAACTCTGTCCCACTGCCATGGGGGCACACTGTATCTTAGGAGAAAACATGTTAGTTCATGCTGTACTCTGTACTTATTTACAGATTATTATTCCCCTGACTAGATTTTGCTACAGGCCTTGGTTACAACCTTTTATGCATAATGTATACAGGCATTCTGAATGTCCCTGGAAGAAATACTGTTCAGGGCACATCCCAAATGTATTTGACAGTCAAATTATATTTTAAGGGAGTTATGTTTTAGTGAAAATAGTTTGGAAAAGCTTCTGTAACGATTTATTTATTTACCCACCTCCACCCAGCCCACAGCTTTCAGAAAACTCTTTTTAAATGTTCCAACCTTTACTATGGGATATTGAGAAGGTATGAGCTGAACACAGAAAGAGAAGCACCATAAGCGTTTTACTTTTGGATCAGTGGGAGTACCCAAAGGGAAAATAAATATTGTGGAGCAAAAGTCATAGCTAAAAATGTGTGTATTAATAAGACTGGTTTGGAGTTGATGACAAGCAGGGGCATCTGAAGGGAAAGAGGAGTATCTGTCATCTCTTTCCACTGTTGACTGGTGGGGGCAGGGTGGGGACTGTCACTGTCAAAAGTGGGAAACATTTTAGGGAAGATATAATATTAGCACCTTAAATTCTAAGTCATGGGTAGGTTTTGTTAATTTTATATCCACTGGGGCATCACATTGTCTTTTAGGATAAAAAAATAGTAACATATTTCAATAATGCCTTCTCATGAAGAGACCTATTGCTATCAGCTTCAGGTAATCTGTGATTTCTCTTCTCACTGAAAGCCTCCCAAAGCTTGCTCAAGCTATGTATCTATGCCTGAGAGATGCAAGAAGCCTCCTAATGTGGAAAGACTTCCTCTCTTACCAGCATAGAGACCAAATAATTAGGTTGATCACTTTATGCGCATATAATGGCTTTCACTTGGAGAGAGGGCTGTAGTCCATCTGAAGGGTAAGTAATTGGGGAATGGAAATCTGAAAAGATGAGTTTTATCCATTGCAAAGCCATACCTAGTCCCTGACAGATGATTTTTCATGAATCTACACATCTAGGCATTAATAGATAATTTGCCCCAGGACCAGTTTGTCTGAAATATTTGTATAACCAGATAGCTCTGGAAAGATGGAGATAAAGATAACTTCCTGCTCTCCCCAGTAGAGTGAGATTTGCTTACTTTCAAAGGTATGTAATAAAGAAAGCAACCTGGCCTAAATATAACTTTACCCTTAGCTTCTACAAGGTAATCTTTAAACCCCTGGAATGTCATGGCTGACAGAAGTATATTTGTTTGACTAGGGGTCTCGGGTCACTGGATAGTCTGACAGTAGGAATTTGGGTGGGGTCTTCCCACACTAGATTTGATTTGGGATGAGAGCATTGGTCACAGAGGATCAGCTTGCCCTCAGGAGGGGATAGAGAAAAAGACTGGCCATGTGGTTGATCAATTCTGCTTAAGTAACAACTTCAAAAAACTCTGGACACCAAGGCTCAGGGTCCCTCCCTGGTTTGGCAATCCTCTGTCAATATTGTCACACAGAGTTGCTGGGAAGAGAGTGCTGCCTATAATTCCACTGGGAGAGGACAACTGAAACTCAGTGCTTGAAACTTTCCTAGACTCTGCCACATACATCTCTTCTTTTGGCTGATATTAAACTGTATTCTTTCACCATAATAAATCATAACTTTGAGTATAACAGCTTTCAGTGGGTTCTGTGAGTTCATACAGCAAGTCCTCAATACTGAAGCTGGTTTTGGTGATGCCTAACTCGTAATTGATGTCAGAAGTGAGAATGGCCTTGTGGGTTTTTCCCTAACCTGGCACAGGATAATAAAGATGTTTTCTCTAGGGCAGAGGATGGGCCAATTTTCCACGAGCTCCTATGAAATACAGAATCTTCTAATTTCTTCTGAAATATACCCTCACCACACATATAGGTACCACCCTGCACTCGTCACATTGCCCCATGGGAACTGGGGCTCAGGGAACAACACTACAATATTACCCTGGATGGTGCTCACACTAAAAGTAATACATTATTTTGTCTCTGACACCAATAACTCATATCTTTTTGCCAATATCTATGCAATTACAACAGGCTAACTCAATACTCATGCTTGAGTACAGGTTAAAAATCTCAAACCCTTTTATAATTTCTGACTTGATGTTTAACCCTAGTACTAACCATGACCAACCTTTAGAAAGATTTAACTAAGAAAATTCATTCTAAGAGTGAGCTAGTGGCCAGTTTGGAAATGGTTCCAGTTACAGGAGATAGTATCTTTAAAATGCAGTGAAGAGTCCTACAGGTGGAATTAAAGAAGTGCAGGTCAGACATTCTTGTGACACAGAAACATTTCACTCCACAGGTTTGTAAGCAAACTCATTTTGTGGTGTGCAGGTCTACAGCACTGCTGCCATGGGGTGACTGGGAATTTAAGGTGACAGCATGGTTTATCACTGACACCCTCTGCACTGTCTTCAGACTCAAAAACAAACAAAACCAATCACCAACAAGGTTTTGAAATGCATATTTCCATTGGTTGCTAAATTTTCCAAATCCAAGTCTCATCTAGAAACATTTATGACTATAATCTAGCCCAGTATGACTGCTTTCCTAACTCAGGCTTTGGTGCCCATCTACATATTGACAATCTCTTCCTATAGAGAAAAGACCCACTTTAACTTGCACCTAGCAGCAAAGAGTGAAAAGATAGATATGTCTGGCCAAGATTTTTGTAGTAACTCATTGTGCTTTGGGTTGCTATCTATTTTTTCAGTTCCATGGAAAGTCTCTCTATATATAGGTGTTATAGTTTCTATTCAACAGCCACTGAGTAAAATGTGCACAAATGACACAGTTAGCCCATAGCAACAACAGGAAAAACAATGGCAATTGCATTTGAACTCCCAGTATGAAATCCATTTAGTCTCTACTTCTGTTGACAGGCATGCATTACCAGCAGATGTCAGTTCAAATAAACATACGTTTCCGTGAATCAAATTTTTAAAAGAATTTTGAGGTAAATGTGAATATGTGTAAGGGATTAGCATATATTTTTTTAAAAGTAGCAAGTGATTTTAATAAATAACTTTTACACCTTTTCAAACCAACACCAATACCAAATACCAAGGAGGAATAAAGCTATTTTCAGAAACCTGTTTATAATAGTTAGAGTAATATATTCTCCCAAAAATGATAACCTGCCTCATAATATTGTTTTAACAAAAACTCCATTAAGACGCTGTGGTATTAAAAACTGACTTTTGAAAAATATAGGGTGTCCCACACACTTTACCAGCTGATTCTATTACATTTTGAAAATAAAAAGTATTTTAATAAACACTGCTTCATAATTATTCAAACTGTGTATACATTTTTGGACATGCTGTGTTGGCAACAACATTCATACATATTTTACAGTAGATAGTTTAAGTCTTTATACTTATGCAAATAACCACTGAACTTACTACAGATAAAAGCCTTTCCCCTCTTTTATCTAGCATGTACACTTGCAATTCATTACTGATTTGATTTATAGAGTTTGTTACCACAGTTTGCCACAGCTGAGACCCCCTAAGTGACTGCAATCATTTTCATCAAAACAACGTTATTGTGGAGCATGCAGCTTAGCTTGATGGCCTTCTTATTATTGATTCAATTGTTAGCCCATAGCAACTACAGGGGAAAAAATGGCATTTCTGAGCCTGACTAGAATAAGTTCACTTCTTACTTTCTTCCCGCTGTGGGAAAACTCTTTTTTCATCTACACTACAGAATATACTGGTGAACCTAATGGAATCTGACAGTCCATCTTAAATAGTGTCATTAGGTAACAATGAAAAATCTAGTTATTTGGTCATTTTGATGACTTCTTTTTCTTTCAATTTGAACAGAAAACTCGAACTCCCAAAAGGCTTTATGAAATTCTGGCTTTTTAATCTGGGTTTCTCTCTGGATAATTCTTTCATCACAAATCAATGTCTTAAGCAAATGGTTTCAAAATATGGTTAATGAGATTCTGAAGGAGAGTATCACTAATAAGCACTGTCACCATATTATTATTTGTAAGTTTTACAAACTCATAAAATCATACAAAACCAGAAGTAAATTGAGAACTATTTGGCTTCAAATTTCCTTTAAATGAATGGTATCAAATGAAAAAATAATGTAACAAATTTCAGGGTATGCATATTAAATAAATAGCATTGCTGTTAAATATATAATATACCATTTACAGGTGGTTGGGAAACATAAAAATATTCATTTGTAAATAGCAAAGTAAAGGGCAGGCCAGTTTGGAAAATAATTGGTATTTACATAACATCAGAGCATTTATAAACCATATATATATATATAATCCTTTTGAGTTAGGTACTACTACCAACTATGATAAATTTATGTCCATAGTTGTCAAGTGATTTGTTCCAGATAAGACAATTTATAGGGTTTGACATAGGATTTGAAACCAAAAAATCTAAATCTTTAGCTCATGCTCTCTATAGTCTTTCAGTATCCTTTGAGAAAGCAGAGAAAAGCTTACTTTACAGGCAAAAAAATTTAACTTGAACAAAGTTATCATTTTAATAAGTAGTAGAGAAAGAAAGGGCTTTCCTGACCTTCACTCTCATTTTCATTCTCAGACTTTCTTCAAAGTCTTTGTTTACGCACCGTGTTCTCTGGCTTCCCACTTTGACACTCAACAATTTTAAAGTCAGTCATTTTTTTTTTTTTTTTTTTTTGCAACTTCATTTCTTTTCACCCTCTCCATTTCCCTCTTTACTTCCCTAACCACACTTTCAGATCAAGATGTAAGGAGTGAATGTCCAATATCTATAACTCTCCCATGGCTATGGTGGCAGAGGTTTTTCTAACCCAATGGGTCAATAAATCATAGAATTTTAAGAAATTGACTTAGTTTAAAAAAATGAAGGGAAGAATTTTAGTAAATTGAGAAAAGAGCATTTCATAGTTTCCATCTTATCATCCATGATCATAATATCTTAATCATGAAGCAACGAATGTTTACTGATTGTTAACTAACACATTAGTTGTGTTATGCATTCACTATGTCAAGTAATTCTATTGCAATCCCATTATTGTTGTTTCTGTTTTATAATATAGAAACTAAGGTTCTTAAGAGTTATCAATTTGTCTGATGTTCAAGAGTTGGGAAGCAGCAGCTTAGGTGTTGGAAGCTGTCTCTCTAAGGCCAATAAACTGAAAGCTACTAGAATCTCTGCTATAATGTTATGTAATCTCATCTAGGCATACAGCTATATCTATTAATTAATACAAATACATGAATTAAAAAACGGGGGTGGGATAAAGGGGATTATAACCAAATAGTAATGTTTCGAATCAGAAAATATTGATGCTAATATAATTATACTAGAGGCCCGGTGCACAAAATTTGTGCACAGGGTATGTGTGTGTCCCTTAGCCAAGCCTGCCACCTCTCCAATCTGGGACCCCTCGAGGGATGTCTGACTGCCTAAACGGGCAGTCAAACATCCTTCTCACAATCCAGGACAGCTGGCTCCCAACCACTCACTTGCATGTCTGCCTAATTACTCCTAACCACTTCTGCCTGCCAGCCTGATCACCCCTAACCACTCCCCTGCCAGCGTGATTGACGCCTAACTGCTCCCCTGCCAGCTTGATTGCCCCCAACTGACCTCCCCTGCAGGCCTGGTTGCCCCCAACTGCTCTCCCCTGCAGACCTGATCCACCCCAACTACCCTCCCTGCAGGTCTGGTTCCCACCCAACTGCCCTCCCCTCCAGGCCATCTTGTGGTGGCCATCTTTGACGACATGGGGGCGGCCATCTTGTGTGTTGGAGTGATGGTCCAGTTGCATACTGGTCGTCACTAATCAGGGCTAATTAGCATATCCCACTCTTATTACTGTGTTGGAGTGATGGCCAATTTGCATACTGGTCATGACTAATTAGCATATCTGGTCATGACTAATTATCATATCCAGGCTAATTAGCATACCCCTCTCTTATTATATAGTACTAGAGGCCCAGTGCACGAATTCGTGCATGGGTGGGGTCCGGCCAGCATCGCCCCCTGGTTGAACTCCCAGTTGAGGGGGCAATTTGCATATTAGCCTTTTATTATATAGGACTAGAGGCCCAGCGCACGATTAAATCATGCGCGTGTAGGGTTCCCTCGCCCTAGCCTGCCACCAGGGCCATGTCCACTGCACCCGACACCTCGCATGCTCTGCGGATGCTGCTACCCCTTGCCCTCCACCGGATGCCAGGTTCTCACCTTCCCTGGGCCTGACGTTCACCCACTTGGAGGATGCCTGTAGGCAGCAGCCCTATTGTGGAGCCGCTCTCGGTGCCCTCCCCTTTGGCCATGACCCGCAGGCCACGCGATCTGGTATTGGGATGCCGGAATGTCCTTCTGCTCCACCAGCCTCTGCTCTGTCTGGGCTCGGATAGTAACCGCTGCTGCCACCACAGTCACCGTGCAAGAGTAAAGTCGGCAGGCTGGTGGCACACGCGAGTGCACACGCCCTTACACTCCTCCTCGCACCTCTCAAAGGTTAGCCCCGCCCTGTCGAATCCAGCCAATCCGGGAGCCCTGCTGCCCGACCTCCAGCCAATCCGCTTGCCCACTGGCCTCAACCCCCCACCCCCCGCAACTGCCTTCCCAACCACCCTGCAGGCTCTCAGTCTTTTGAGCTGAACCTTGCAACCTGGTGAAGGCAGGGAGGGCCACCTAACACACCAGAAAACTGAAGTCCTAGGCTGAGTGTGAACTCAGCTCCGCTCTGTTCCCTCCCATGGAGACTGTCCTATCCCTCTGTGCCAAGTGCTCAGGTCTCTCCCCTCCGTGACATCAAGGGCCTATTCTGCCTCCCCACCGCCACCCGCCTCCCACCACCTGCTGTTGCTGCACCCCCCCCTCCCCCCGCCGCAGGCAGCGTCCTGGCTCCACTCCTGGCTCCTGCCTCCACCGCCTTGGTTTCGTCCCTGTCTCTGCCACCTCTACTTAGCTCCCTTCTGCAGCGCTTGGCTTACATCTATGTTGTCTTCAGTCTTCGCTC
Organism: Myotis yumanensis; assembly: GCF_028538775.1. Lineage (NCBI taxonomy): Eukaryota > Metazoa > Chordata > Mammalia > Chiroptera > Vespertilionidae > Myotis > Myotis yumanensis. The sequence continues at coordinate 179,905,901 of NW_027223752.1, forward strand.
CCAGCAGGTATATGCAAATTAACCACCATCTTGGTTGGGTTAATTTACATATAGTCACTCTGATTGGCTGGTGGGCTTAGCAAAGGTATGGTCAATTAGCATCTTTGTCTTTTATTAGTATAGATTATCCTAGTATATGCTGCTTTATTCATTGCTTTTCACTTTTAAGGAATATTTAAAGACTCATGATTTCCTTAGTTTTGAGGTTCTGAAATATGCATTACCCCAAGGATAGTCAGTGTAAAATTATAGCCTAATTAAAGCCTGTGTTAATGGCTTTCTTTGGTCTTTTCACCATGGGAATCTTCTACCATATTATCAAGATTTTAACTACATAAAAATGCAACAGGGGCTCAGCTGTTGTGTATTAAGGCTTTTGAAACAATGCTCTTGAACAGACATGTTGACTTTTCTTTGGAAATAAGTTAAGTATTACTCCCACTATTACTGTGGTATGAGCAACAATGCAGACCTTTCCTCTTAGAGGTATAAATAAGTACACATATACACACATACATACATAAATACATAAACATTAAAAAATATATATGAATGGGCTTTATCTATTTTCCTGTCCCTATATTCTTACAAAATTTATTTTAGTGTTTTTTGATCAATATAAAATATAGTTGTTGAATTTAAGAAATCTTATAAGTCTGTAAAACAAGTTTTACACTTATCCAGAAAAAATATTCCACAATATTATATTTCTAAGTTATATTTTTCCAATGATGAGCTTAGAATATTTCACGTTTCAGAGGCTGTCAAAGGAGCAGCACTGTCTACCTAGTCAACTAAGTCTAAAACCTTTCCTTAGGATCCATGTTTATTCCAAACCTAGCCAAAATCTCTTCACCTACACAAATTCACTCCATCCTTATAAATAACCTTTGTTCAACGCCACATATTGCCCTGGCCTTGTTATTTCCATGCCATTGCTGTTATTTTTTTTCCTCTCCTCGGACTACAAACCTCTATAAATTCCTTGGAAATCCTACCTCTTCTTCTAAATTCAGATATATGACCACTATTAACATAAACCACATAAAAATGGACACATATATAAATGAAACAGAAGAGTCCAGAATTAAACCCATGCAAACACGGTCAATTAATTTATGACAATAAGCCAAGAATATACAATGGAGAAAGGACAGTCTCTTCAATAATGGTACTGATAAAAGGACAGCCATATGCAAAAGAATGAAGCTGTACCACTGTTTTAAACCATATATAAAAATTATCTGAAAATAGATTAAAGGCTTGAACCTAACATGTGAAACTGTAAAACTCCTAGAAGAAAACATAGGCAACAAGCTTCTGACATAGGTCTTTGCAATCATTATTTGATCTGACACCAAAAGCAAAAGCAACAAAAGCAAAAATAGACAAGTGTGACTGACTCAAACTAAAAGGTTTCTGCACAGCAAAGGAAACCATCAACAAAATGAAAAGGCAACCTATTGTATGGAAGAAAATCAAATTTCTGATAAGAACTAAAAGCCAAAATATATGAACACCTCATACAACTCAAAACCCTAAAAACATCTGATTTAAAAATATGCCAAAAATGCGAACAGACATTTTTTTCCAAAGTAGACATACAGATGGCAAAAAGATATATGAAAAGATGCTTTATACATCATTAATCATCATGGAAATGCAAATCAAAACCACAATGAAATATTATCTCACACCTATTATAATGGTTGTTATAAAAAAAAGACAGTTATTGGTGAAGATGTAGAGAAAAGAGAAACCTTGTGCACTGTTGGTGCAGCCGCTATGAAAAAAGGAAACAAAAAACAGTATGGCCCTAACCCGGTTTGGCTCAGTGGATAGAGCGTCAGCCTGCGGACTCAAGGGTCCCAGGTTCGATTGCAGTCAAGGGCATGTACCTTGGTTGTGGGCACATGTCCAGTGGGGAGTGTGCAGGAGGCAGCTGATTGATGTTTCTCTCTCATCGATGTTTCTAACTCTCTATCCCTCTCCCTTCCTCTCTGTAAAAAATCAATAAAATATATTTTTTTAAAAACAGTATGGAGATTCCTCAAAAAATTTAAACATAAATTACCATATGTACCTCTATGTTCATTGCAGCATTACTTACAATAGCCAACACATGGAAATAGCCTAAGTGTCTATTTATGCACACTCCCCACTGGGGATGTGCCCACAACCAAGGTACATGCCCTTGACTGGAATCGAACCTGGGACCCTTGAGTTCGCAGGCTGACGCTCTATCCACTGAGCCAAACCGGGTTAGGGCCATACTGTTTTTTGTTTCCTTTTTTCATAGTGGCTGCACCAACAGTGACTGTGGTAAATACACACACACACACACACACACACACACACACACACACACAATTCATCCATGAAAAAGATTATAATCTTGCCTTTTACTACAGCATTGATGGACCTTGAAGGCATTATACTGAGTGAAATAGGTCAAACAGAGAAAGACACATAACATGGGATCTTATAATATATGGAATCTAAGAAATAAAAAATAAAAATCAAGGCTCAAAGATACAGAAAACATATTGGTGGTTGCCAGAGGCAGGAGATGGGGAATGGGCAAAATAGGGGAAGAAAGTGAAAAGGTACCATCTTCCAGTTATAAAATAAACAAGTCATAGGGATGTAATGTATAGCATGGTGGCTATAGTTAATAATACTGTATTGCATATTTGAAAGTTGTTGATAGAGTAGATCTTGAAAGTTGTCTTTTTAAGGAAAATATTCTGCAATTACATATGGTGCTAATTAGATTTACTGTGGTGATCATTTTGCAATATATACAAATATCTGATCATTATGTGTACATATGAAACTAATATGATGTTGTATGTCAATTATATCTCAATAAAAATAAAATCAAGGCTCAAATCTAACCCCTTCTTTCTATTCCTGTTACCAATATCCTGGTTCAGAGCCTTGTCTTGTGACTCCTTGCAGCCAGTATAAAATATTTTAAATGTTTATTTTGACATAACTTTCATTGACTCCTTTTCTAATTATATAAACATTAAAGATAAAATGTATATATTTTAAAAATATTTAGCAAATTTGTGCAAGAAAATTTTTTCCACTTTACTAACATTTACAAATATATGAGAAGTTGAAGTAATTGACAAAATGCAAAAATAGGAAAAGCTTAAACATTTAAAAATATTTTATACCTGAATGATTCATTCCATAAGGTCTTCTCCATTATATTTCCTTTTTTGCATATAAAGCAGTTTTTATTCACATAAAAAAGCAAAAGGATTCTCCAGGAAGAATTCAGATTCCATCGGGAGTGAGGAAGGGGATGGTGGCTTATATTTCTGTGTTGTTTAGAGGTTGGAGCCAGGATTGGGGTACCTACAGGTCCAGACAAGTCTGGTTTTAAAATTCTTCCAGAGCCAAGGAATTGAGGGCACTGGGCTTTTCTTTCTTTTTTCCATCCTTCCTTTCTTTTTTTCTTTCTTTCTTTTTTTTTTCAAATTTAAATCAGATTGCACAGGTGTTCAACAAAGAAAAAAGATGAGACATGAGAGTTTGAAAGCTGTCAGAGATCAACATCAAAAATGTAGTCTATTAGAATTATAGTTGTGAGATTTTGTAAAAAGGCATCACTGTGAAATTATATATAAAAGTTAAAATGATTTTTTTAAATAATTTTTATTGATTTGAGAGAGGGAGAGGAAGGGATAGAAACATCAATGATAAGAGAATCATTGATTGGCTGCCTCCTGTAAGCTCCATACTGAGGATCAAGCCCACAACCTGCCCTGACCTGGAATGAAACTCTGACCTCCTGGTTCATAGGTCGATGCTCAACCACTGACACGCACTGCCAGGCTCAAATAAAAAAATTTTAAAAGCATTTCAGGTAAAAAAACAAACAAACTATTCTTTTCATTAAAACAAAACAAAAAAGAAAGACAGAAAACAAACAAACAAAAAAAGCTTCCCTGACCTAGATCTAAATTCTGTCCTGCCCAGTGATGAAAAAATCACAAGGATCTTACAAAATAAGTTGACATATATATCACATACATAAATGCTTGTACCAGGTAAGTGGAAATTATATTAACTTCTATGCATATGTGCAATCCTAATTAGATAGAAGGTGGCTAGGCAGTCAGGGATGGAAGCCTGGGAGAGGGAGAAGCATGGATGCAGCTTGCTGATTCTGCCCTGTTCCAAGAGAAACTGCAGAGAGAAACAGCAGAGAAACAAAATGACCTAGAGCTGAACCCAACTAGGCAGGAGTTACCAGGGCAACCCAGCTGGGCAGGAAGGAGGCATGCAGGAGACATGAACTTTAAAATGTATGGATGTTGCTAAGGCAAAATCATTTGAAAGGACCAATTAGGAGCCAGCAGAGCATATATCTATACCTAGAAGCACAATCTCTTCTACCACTGGCACACTGTTCCCCTGTGCCCATGTGGCTTACGGCCTATGGGACTCCACACATGGACTAATGGACTTTAATTAATTTGGATGCTGAGCTACACCCAGCTGCAACATAGAATGGAAGCTCTGGACAGTGGCCTGCTTTTGGCTCTCCTAGAACCTCAGCTACTCCTTTCCCAGAGCTGGATAAGGAGCTGGAGCCTGAGACAAAGAAGCTTCACCAGTAACCCGCTTGGGCCCCTCCATGCCTGCTGCAGGGAGTTCAACTATCTCCCAGTAAAGTCTTTGTCCATGAACTCATTCTTCAATTTTGTGAGACAACAAACTCAGACCTGATCACAGCACTTTGGTTTCACTAACAGCAGATTGTGAAGTTGTATAGTTATATTCATTTTTCCTTTTAAATTTATTTTTTATTGTTGACACTATTACAGATGTCCCCATTTCTCGTTCCTTTGTTCATCTCCACCCATTATAACTCCTGTTATTATTATTATGATCTAATTTAATTATTTTAAAAAGAAATATGAACTACTCTATGAGACACTCTGGAGGCTTTAAGATAAATATTTCGATTAGATAACAAGTGAATAATCCAACAATGGATTAATTTTGCTTCATAATCAGGCTAAAATATGACTTTAAATGAACCAGTGGTGCTGTTATAAAAGTACAGTATATCATACTGCTAAACAATGCACAATGCTCTCAGGCTAACGTTTATAAAAGAAACAAATCTGAGTAAAGGCACATCAAAGCTGTCAAGTAGTAAAACAACGTAACTCTAGGTTTTAAGCAATAAAAATTGACCTGAGTAAATTTCAAAGCACTTATCGGCTTTATTTAACAGCTAGAGGCCTGGTGCATGACATTCATGTACTGGGGGCAGGGTGTCCCTCGGCCTGCACCCTCTTGCAGTCTGGGACCCTAAAGGGGATGTCTGCTCCGGGCCTAAGCCGGCAGGTGGACATCCCCCAAGGGGTCCTTAGCACTGCTGCGGAGGCTGGAGAGACTCCTGCCACTGCAGCTGAGCTTGCCAGCCGTGAGCCTGACTTCTGGCTGAGCGGTGCTCCCCCTCTGGGAGCGCACTGACCACCAGGGGCAGCTCCTGTATTGAGTGTCTGCCCCCTGGTGGTCAGTGCGTGTCATAGTGACCAGTCATTCTGCTAATTGGTCAATTTGCATATTAGCCTTTTATTATATAGGATTCATGCATTGAGTAGCATACTATCTAGCAAATGGAAATTTGCTCTGAAGAGGTGTGCACAATGAGACTTTGAAGGAAGAAAGGGGATGAGACAAGGTAGTTACTGGCATAGAATAGGTTAATTCTATTCACCATTCTTCAGGGATCAGCAGGGGTCTATCAAGAGATTACCTCAGTAGGGCTAACCAGGTAATTCCAGATTAATTGGTTTAATATATCTCTCCAGGGAGAGAATAAAACTGTAATTAAATTATGTCTTGGTTGGTAACATAAACTTAGCACAAGTGACTCTCTTTGAGGTCTGCTGTTTCAATTTTAACATAAATAAAAACTTTTAAGCCCTAACCGGTTTGGCTCAGTGGATAGAGCGTTGGCCTGCAGACTCAAGGGTCCCAGGTTCGATTCCGGTCAAGGGCATGTACCTTGGTTGTGGGCACATTCCCAGTGGGGAGTGTGCAGGAGGCAGCTGATCGATGTTTCTCTCTCATCTATGTTACTGGCTCTCTATCCCTCTCCCTTCCTCTCTGTAAAAAAACAATAAAATATATTTTTAAAAAAACTTTTAAAAAGAATTCCAGGTTAGCTAAGGACTACAGTGACAATACTGCCACTTATCTTTCACAATATTCCCCTCAAATAAGAAAAAAAATGAGAATTATTAAGTTCTACATTTTAAAATCAGTAGAAAAATTAAATTCTATGTAAATTCTTCAAGATTAACTGCAAAATTATCTCTCATGCTTCAGCCCTATGCCTAGTCATAAGCATGCCAATGTAGGCCGAGAAAAACTGTAGGGAAGACAAAAGAGAGCAATTTACAAGAATCTCTTGAAAGATGAAATCCACCCCATAACTGAAAATAATGAGAAAATGTCTGTGCAGATCAGAGCAGCATGATTAAAAGAGACAGATGCAATTTAAAGGGTAACTCTTTGAAAAGAATAACATATGTGAAAGAGAAAAGACAAAAAGTATCCTTTGGTTATTTGGTGATGAAAAGAAAAGACAAAAGATAAACAATAAAATTAGAGGATCACAACCTCCATCCCCCACCATCCCCATTCCCAGGAATAAAACAAAACAAGACAAGAAGTCCTACTGATGCTAAAATTTCAGGTGGGGTACAAGTTCCTAGTTTCATTAAATCAAAGAATGAGTTCATGGACAAAAATGGTAAGCAGAAGCAAAGTTTATTGAGAGATAGATGGACTCCCTGCATCAGGCTGCATCAGGGAGGGTCCCAAAGTGGTTTGCCAATGGACCTTCTTTGTCTCAGGTTCCAGAGCTTCTGTTCTATGCTGTAACAGGGCATAGTTCAGTATCTAAGCTAACTAAAGTTAAATAGTCTATCTGTGGAATCCCATATAGTCATTAGCCACATGGACACAGGGGAATATATCCCTGCCATAGGAGAGTCAGGGACCCAGAGCGCCAGAGAGAGAAGAAGATAGTGTGCTTCTTTGTCTAGGTATAGATATGTGCTTTGCTAGCTCCTGATTGTTTGTTTCAAATAATTCTGCCTTAGCACCACCCATACATTATAAAGCTCAAGTTCCCCCTAACAGGTCCTTCTTCCCAGCCAGCCACTTGCCTTAGCAACTCCCACCAGCTGGGTTCAGTTCTAGGTCCTTTTGTTTATTTCTGCAGTTTTGTTTGTGGTTTTCTTCTTGGAATAGGACACGGTCAGTAAACTGCATTCTGTTCAAGTTTACAAGATCCTGTTATTCTTGGACTTCCGGTTCTACTTCCTCCTCCCATTGTCCCAACCCTGACTACCTAGCCCTCTTCTATCTCCTCACTATAAAGTACCTGGATTTGCTATACCAAGAAAAGAAAACATTGTTAAACTAGGGATGTTGTATAAAATGCTTATAGCCTAAAGGTGAAAAAGAAGAAAGTGAAGTTTTACAGAGTTATGGCAGAAAATAAGAACAAAATTCTACACATGAACTGAAGAGAATTCTTCACACACAGCAATTACAAAGCAGAAGAAAACTGTTAACACACTAAGGTATTAAATACACCCAAATAAGGAGGTGATGATATTTAAAAAGAAACCTTTACTCAGAAATTAAAAATCGAAAAACAGAATAGAACAAGTAGATTAGTGAAAAAAAATGTTCATTAACCCCAGGAAACAGGTGAAAAATATAAAATTATCTCTGAAATGGAGAATACATTAGAAGATAACCAAGGCAAAAAAAACTAAACTGAAAATTTGTTATGTTTCTTGAAGAAAGGGAGAAAAATAACTAAAAGAATAAAAATGTGATAAAAATGCAAAAGGGTCAGAGAGAAAGTAGTAAAAACAAAAGACAGGCCAAAAAAGTAATTAACCATTTGAATGATCACATATTAATTTGTTATAAGAATAGCAAAACAATGGAACAGACCTAATAATTAAAACTATAAACCAAAACTTTCCAAGGAAGAAAAAGACCTGAATCTACACATTAAGAGGGCTCATCTGGGATAACTGACCCAGAATAACATCAAGAATAATAAATCCTCAATGCCTCCAAGGCAAAGTGGCAAATAAATTCACAAAGGCAAGCCCTAGCCAGCTTGGCTCAATGGATAGAGCATTGGCCTATGGACTGAAGGGTCCTGGGCTCGATTCCGGCCAAGGGCACATGCCTGGGTTGGGAGCTCGATCCCCAGTGGGGGTATGTGCAGGAGGCAGCCGATCAGTGATTCTCTCTCATCTTTGATGTTTCTATCTCTCTCTCCTTCTCCCTTCCTCTCTGAAATCAATAAAGAAATATATTTTTAAAAAATTCACAAAGGCAAAATAATTAGAGTAACCAAATTTTTCAAAACTTTTATACAAAGCAAGGCAACAAACAAGCATAAAACCCTATAAATACCAAGGATAGAGAAACAGTTTTCAACAAACAGGAACTTGGGGAATTCTGCTCTTATCAGTCCTTGAAGAATAATATGAATTTTACACAAATTTAATGATAGCAATAGCCATATAAAGTAGCTACAACTTCCCCCATTCTGTTTTTTTTTTTTTTTTAAAAAGGAAACAATAATGAGCAAGATTAAATGAGAAGATTAAATTCTAAGCAGCATCAGTAACAGAACTGGAATTAACCCAGATCAGGTTAGTGCACTTGCAAGTAAATCAGTTTCCTCCTCATTCTAGATTAATCAAAGTCAAGCTACAGACTCTAGACACACATTGCAGTCAATAAATGCCACATATTCAAATATCTCTAATGTGGCATGAACCATAAGTATGTTTCCCAGTTACAGAATACATACTAGTATGTAATTTGGCCAGCTATATTTTGCAAGTAGGCACACATATTTCTAATAAATCAAACACTCACTACTATAAAGGAGAAAACCTAAAGTATTTCTGAAAAATGGAATATTAGTATCAACATATAATACTTCATGTTATATTTTATTATATTGTTATATTAATCAAGGTGTAATATAGCCAAGGGATAGCATAGTCAAGAAATTTAACTGTAGCCTTCATCTCTTCAACTGTATAACTGTAGTTAATTCCACTTCATCGGATTCTTATAAAGAATAAGTTAAATTCTCAACTGAAAGCAGTGTCTGAGTACTAAACATATAAGTTACTCAAAGCATTTTCCTATAGACTTATTTTTGAAAATGTGTGATCTCTTCCAGTATCTTTCTATAATGTCATCTCTGACTCTTCAGCAACATAATTGCTCTCAGCCTTTGACATAGAAAACGGAAATTGAGCTGTTCTGAAGGGTAAATGAGATATTCTGACATAGAAAGTAAGCTTTCAATGATATTTATGGAACTCCTAGTATCTGCCTGGTGCTGCTCCATAGATCAATATAAAAGAAAAAAGTGATCCCAGCCCTTATGATTCTTAAATTCTAGCTATGAGTCAATGTAGATATGTATAACAGTAGGGAAATCCAGAACAGGGTTTAATCAAGTCATCTAATCATAGTCTTTTCTATAATTCTGCTAAAAAAAGATTAATCAACTCTTTAGTTTTTATAGACTGTTGATGTCAATAAAACTGTGCCCAAATATGTGCTCCTATTCCGGAGAAAAAATCAAAATACTGTCAAAAGCAAATATTGCACTTAAATCAGACAAATGATTGTCCTTAAAAACAGATATGTAGAATTCACCTTAATTGGTAATTGGCTGAAAATTAGTACCAGCTTAGCTTCTGTTTGTTTGTTAGCCATGTGTAACATCTGTGTAGTTTTATGTGAGTTGAAATCTTTTTTAAAATTTGTAGTCTTTCTGTTTTTATTTTTTGTTTGTATGTTTTTGTTGTTGTTGTTTGTTTGTTTTTTCCCCTCAAGGAGCTGTAGTAGAAAATGGAAAACAGTTCTATAAAGGAAATGACATTTTCTAAATACTTTTTCTTCCTGCATAAACATATTCATTGTTAGTTTGTTAAATTGCTTTGCCTTATAAAGACCCTGAAAATCTTAAAAATGGGTATTTACATTCCTGGAGATATCTTTATTGAGTTTAATAAAATCCTCAGTGGGATTCACATGCTACAGGTTTTCCTTTCTACTTTTGAAATTACAATCTCTTACTCACCAGGTGTCTTTGTATTAGTTTTATGGTTCTGAGCCTGAATATTTATTTTACAAGTCCATTCAACAAACCGTTAAGTTTTTAAATCCGTAAGAAGAGGGAAAGTACTTTCATTGCACCTTTGAATATTAGTTATTTAAAGGATAAATTTGATGCTTTATATAATTAATATTTAGAGTCAGAATAATCAGGATACACTTCTGTAGTGGAACTGAGAATAAATTACTTAAAAATAGAGAGCTACTTTGTACCCAAAGGTATGATGTGTTACATTGCATTGCTGAAAATTCTAAGAAAAACCAGCCTGGACTCTGTCCACATGGGTACGCACACAAACATACATGAATTTTTCCAGTTGAGTCTTTCACATATCAGCTCCCTATTTTTCCTATTAAATTTTACTCATATAGGACTAAAGAAGGATTCTGTCAGCATGCTCAGTATGAAAACAGATTATATCACATGAATCAGAAACCATTACATTGATGTCTAGGTTAAATGGAAAGGGCCTTTACAATAAGGCAATTGAACCTGATTTTAAAAGGAAAAAAATTATATATATATATATATATATATATATATATATATATATATATATTTCTTATAAGAATAACTGAAACATATTCCTATGAGACCTTTTTTGATAGACTTCACAATTTGGCGTAATAGTGCAGGTGAGATAACTTGTAATAACTTTGTAAATCAAAAGTCTGCTTATTTATCATATGTGAGCTCTTCTTCTTCTTCTTCTTCTTCTTCTCTCTCTCTCTCTCTCTCTCTCTCTCTCTCTCTCTCTCTCTCTCTCCTTTCTTTTTCTCTCACACACACACCCCCTTCTACTCTCTTAAAAAAAAAAAGCAATGAGAAAAATATCCTCTTGTAAGGATTTTTTAATAAAAGAGAAGTTGGGTCTGGTTACAATTGTCTTCTAGGCCAGGAAAAGGCCAAACTTTACTGTAAATGTCCAAGTAGTAATTACCTTAGTCTTTGCAGAACATAAGATTTCTGCTGCAACTACTGGATTTTGCTGCTGCAGCAAGAAGGCAGCCATACACAACACATGAATGAACAAGGCTGTGTTTCTGGATTTGTTATTCTGCTTATTTTCTTTTTCATAAAATAATTTCCTGTGGGATTCTACCAACATACTTTCCTGTTTCTCATAGTTAAGGCAAATTAGTTGTACAGAGAGGACATTTGGCTAGGATGTTTTTTTCTAACTTTGTAAAGCTAAACCTTTCAATTTTGTTATTTTCTCCAAATATTAAAATGATAAATCTTTACTGCCTCTTCTAAATTCACCCCACGTATTTATCTTTAGCCTTCCCTGTCTTTGTCTCTCTTGTTTCTGCTCAAGACAGTTTAGGTTATACTCCAAGGAATTTCTTATTTTTTAACTTTTAAAAATTTATTTTTATAGTTTACTAAATTTATTGGGGTGATATTGATTTGCAAAACCATACGGGTTTCAAGTGTACTACTTAATAACACATCACTTGCACACTGCATCCGAAGCCCATCTCTCCAAAGCCCCTTTCCATCTCCACTTTCTCCCCATTTGCCCACCTTCACCCCCCTCACCCCACTTTCCCTCTGGCTATCACCACACTGTTTGTGTCTATGTGTTATATATATTTTTGTGTGTTTTTGCTTAATTCATTCACCTCCTTTCATCCAGTCCCCCAATCTGCCTGCCCTCTGTCATAGTCTGTTCTATGTATCCATGCCTCTGTTTCTATTTCATTCCTTTTCAATGTGGTCTTTGTCCTAGAAAGGAGTTTAGATTTTTTTAGTTTTGAGATTTCAATGATCCAGACTACTCCACACACTCTCTTACTTTACTTTGGTCCTTTTGCTTTCACCCACAATCTTGAGTCAGCACTATTTTGTCCCAGGTTTGGCTGTGGTTCCCTGATGGACTCACTGTACTTGCCAGTTATCTGTGAATGAGTTGGGCTCTTAAGGCCAAGGATGCCTCACCACTGCTTCATCTTGCACAATGACTGATACCAGGTAGCTTTTGAGGTAATTGGTGGTTTTACTGATTCATATTTTGGAGTTCATAGCATCGTTTATAACTGGAATTTGTAGTAGATTTTCAGGAATTTTTGGTTTTCCTATCCTTATTTTATTGGAGAATTTGGAAAGATTAGAAAACTGTTCTATTTCTATATTTTCCAATCATCTACCATAGGAGTCATTTGATGGATTTATTTTTCAAATTAGAGAAAAGTCTTAGGATTCTGGATTTCCGTACTTGAGGGTATTTTTGCCTATCACTTTATACATTGATTCTTTTATTTATTCAAAAATTACTTTTATTTTTTTGAGTTTCTGTGATATTCCAGAACTTGACTAAGCGTTTGTGATCTAGGAGTCAGAATGTTCCAGATATAAGGTCAGATGCTTTAACAAATAATAACCCACTTGCCCTTCAGAATACCCAATTTTCATTTTCTATATCAAAGGCTGAGAGCAATTATGTGTCTGAAGGTCACACACAGCTTCAGTAAAGGGTCTTTAGGTTAATTGTATAATTGAATGAAAAATATAGTTTAAACAATAATTTATTGTTTATAGTTGCTGCTCTCTGGCATTGGGGATAGGATAATATGCTGGCCTTTTACAACATATTTGCTTATTTTTCTACAGTAAAAACTTTACTATTGAAGGGAGTCACTGTTATTTTAGATAGAAATTTGAGAAGATATTGCAAGGCTAAAAGAAATGAGTGAATATCTTTCACACACATAGGCAGACATACAAAAAGAAAATAGGGGAGAAACCAAGATGGCGGCATAGGTTAATGCTGGAGTTTGCTGCCTCGAACAACCACTTCAAAAATACAACTAAAAGACGGAACGGACATCATCCAGAACCACAGGAAGGCTGGCTGAGTGGAAGTTCTACAACTAGGAGGAACCGAGAATCAGAGGAGGCGCAGTGCTGAAGTAAAATACTAAGGTGCGGATTGCGCAATGCGCGGGCTGGTGGCTGAGGGCACGGTTGTCTGTTTCAATCCGGAGGGAGCCTCAGACTCAGAGCTCCAGATCTGGGTGAGTCTCTAGGGACCCAGACTCAAACGGGAGAAGCAGGACTGTCTGGCTACAGTCCCTCCGAGGTTTGCAGCTGTTGCTGGGACAGAGAGGCAGAGCCCCTGGGGACGGACTGAGAGCAGCCATTACTGCTCCCTCCTCCACCCTGTTGATCCTGTGGGACCCGCCCTGCCCAAGACCTGCACAGAGGCATTTACTGGATAGCCTCAGGCAAAGGCTAGATTAGCACCTCCCTAGAGGACACAAGTTCTTCCACTGCAAACACAGCTGATTATCACAGCCGGTTGGCCTGGAGGTCAAATCCCTCTAGTATTAACTATAACAATCAAGACTTAACTACAACAAGACTGCACACAAAGACCACTAGGGGGTGTACCAAGAAAGCGTAAAAAATGCGGAGACAAAGAAACAGGACAAAACTATCAAGGGAGGATATTGAGTTCAGAACCACACTTTTGAGGTCTCTCAAGAGGCTTCTAGAGTCTGTCGATAAACTTGATGAGATGTACAGGAAATCTAATGAGACACTCGATGGTGTGATAAAGGACCATCTAGAAAGTAAGCATACACTGACTGAAATAAAGAATATTATACAGACTCCCAACAGCAAACCAGAGGAGCGCAAGAATCAAGTCAAAGATTTGAAATGCGAAGAAGGGAGAAACACCCAACCGGAAAAGCAAAATGAAAAAAGAACCCAAAAATACGAAGATAGTGTAAGGAGCCTCTGGGACAGCTTCAAACGTACCAACATCAGAATTATAGGGGTACCAGAAGATGAGAGAGAGCAAGATATTGAAAACCTATTTGAAGAAATAATGGCAGAAAACTTCCCCCACCTGGTGAAAGAAATGGACTTACAAGTCCAAGAAGCGCAGAGAAAGGAATCCAAAGAGGACCACACCAAGACACATCATAATTAAAATGCCAAGGGCAAAAGACAATAAGAGAATCTTAAAAGCAGCAAGAGAAAGAAACTCAGTTACTTACAAGGGAATACCCATACGACTGTCAGCTGATTTCTCAACAGAAACTTTGCAGGCCAGAAGGGAGTGGCAAGAAATATTCAAAGTGATGAATAGCAAGAACCTACAACCAAGATTACTTTATCCAGCAAAGCTATCATTCAGAATGGAAGGTCAGATAAAGAGCTTCACAGATAAGGAAAAGCTAAAGGAGTTCATCACCACCAAACCAGTATTATATGAAATGCTGAAAGGTATCCTTTAAGAAGAGGAAGAAGAAGAAAAAGGTAAAGATACAAACTATGAACAACAAATATGCATCTATCAACAAATGAATCTAAGAATCAAGTGAATAAATAACCTGATGTACAGAATGAACTGGTGATTATAATAGAATCAGGGACATAGAAAGGGAATGGACTGACTATTCTTGGGGGGAAAAGGGGTGTGAGAGATGCGGGAAGAGACTGGACAAAAATCGTGCACCTGTGAATGAACATAGTGGGTGGGGAGTGAGGGTGGAGGGCGGGGTGGGAGCTGGAAGGAGGGGAGTTATGGGGGGAAAAAAGGAACAAATGTAATAATCTGAGCAATAAAGATTTAATTAAAAAAAAAAAGAAAATAGATGAGGTAATGCTCATCTATTTTAACATTAGTCTTTACTTCTAAGTCATTTAGGATGAAAATTCAAATCAGGTTTCAATGCAAGGAAGAATTACCTGTTCTGTGAACCAGCCCTGGTTATTGTATTACTTTATGCTTAGAACCTCACCTGAGGCATATAATTTCCTTTTATGTCTAGGTCAGATTAACTCAGTAACAATATCATCCGTCCTTTCTTTAGGCATTTCCAAATGATTGTGAACATTAAAAATACCAATTTAAAAATTTGGGTTTATGAAAACATCTATTATTTCTATAGATGATCTTTGGCCTTAATTAATGCCTACTTAAATTAACCAATCATTTTGCACATGCCTAGATTTCTTATCCATATAATGTCTGCGTTAAGTATTCTTGAATGCCTTGATACTCAAAGTGTGGTTCAAGGATCAGCAGCATCTGCATCACTTAGAAATTAGAAATGAAGAATCTTCTCATGGACATGACAACAGTGCAGTGATTGGGGAGGGGGAGGGAGAGGGCATAGAGGGTAAATGGTGGTGGGGGGAAAGAGAAAAGAAATGGAGAATCTGGCCTCCACTGAACCAGAATCTACATTTTCACAAGATCCCCAAGTTATTCTGATAAATCTTAAATTTTGAGAGGTACTTCTCCAATGTTCTTAAACTCATCAAGTCTGGGAAGAAAATAAATACTAACTAAATATCTAAATAATCTCTTAAGGCATAATTTTAAAAATACATATAATCTAATAATATTTGAACATAGTAAACAATTATGTGAAATTTTTATTTAAGCACTTGTAAATACTGTGTGATATTTTCTACTTAAGTTCAATTTTGAGGGAAGAGCTTTGATAGTATGTATGTGCATTAAAGATAATTTTATATAACTTTAATAGTTGCAAAGCTCATATAATTTTATGATAATTTATTTTTAAAACTCTATTGATTATGAATTAGCACAGAGACCTACTAACTAAGATTGTGCAGTGCTCAATTAAGGGGACACATGTGAAGTCCTACACATATATATATTCTGGATATGGCTGCTGAGAGCTCCCTGTTGGTGTAAGTTATTGAATGGCTTCAAGGAAAATAACGTTTTCCTTTCCTGGATAGAGCAAAAAAAATAGTTGATCATCATATGGTAGTTTTTATAATCTTGCCTACATATATAAAACTATCTGTTTATTTCCACTGAATTTTAGAGAAGTTAGGGATAACATAAAGTACAACTAACATGGATATTATGGGATCTGAACTCTGAATATAGGACCTACAACATAATTCAATTTATGTTATGGGACAAATTGAACAACATCCATATTTTGCTAAATGTTTCTAATTGTCCCAATTTGCTGGTCATTTAACATAAAAATGGTTAATATAAAAAACAATTGTGTGCTAGCAAAATAGCAAAGGTGACTTAATATGCCATTAAAATGTCCCTGCACTCAATTTAGAATGAATGAGTTCTATTTCACAACATCTAGAATGGGGACAAAAAGTGGGTTTTATAGAAAGTAACCTCACAAGGGTTATCCGATCATAAATTTCTATTTGGACAGGTCATGGAGGTTAGTCACGCCCCAAACACATAACTTCTTCAATAAAAGATTATCTTTGCCTTAACCTAGCTGTGTCCATTGTTTCTTGTGCATTTCAAAGGATTACACTTTTGAAATAAACATAACCACACTTGTGAGAGCACAGCAACTTGTAAACTATCCTATCCAGGGGTCCTCAAACTTTTTAAACAGGGGGCCAGTTCACTGTCCCTCAGACCGTTGGAGGGCCAGACTATAGTTTAAAAAAAAAACTATGAACAAATTCCTATGCACACTGCACATATCTTATTTTGAAGTAAAAAAAAACAAATGTTTTCGGCGGGCCGCATGTGGCCCGAGGGCTGTAGTTTGAGGACCCCTGCCAATCCCCACCTTGCTTTCTCCTACCTTCATGTATCTTCCTTATGTTCCCTCCTTCATTTAAATGCATAACTGAAACTACAAACTGTCATTCTCAGGAGCATTTTAGATCTTGCTTCTTAGAAACTGCCATCAGTTTTGGCTCAAGTAAACTCCTATAAAAATTCTCTATAGGTTTAGATGTTTCTTATGTCAAACAAATTTCAAGCAAATTTACTTTCTCAGGTGACTAAAAAAATCACTACAAAGAATAACATATCTGGGTGCTTGACAGAAGAATTTACTTTTACACTGGATAGCATATAGCAGAACTAAGAAGCATCTCTCTAAGTAAGTTCAGTGAACATAAACGATGTGGTATTATGAGTGATTCTAGTTTGTGTGGAGTAATTAATTCTAACCCAGAAATAGTCATAAGTAATGGTGGAAAAAACAAATTCCTAGAACTGCACTACTAAAGACAAAGTTCTAAATCAAACTGACCCAACTAAGGCATGGTAACAAAAAATAAATTTAAAAAAATTTTTTCTTTAATATTTGGGTTTCTAAATTACATTTTTGTGTGTTTTTATGCAAACTTTTGGTAATACAGTGTTGTTGTTTTTTTCTGGGTAGAACATAAAACAGCAAAGAGAAACTGGTTGGTTTCAATGACTGACTACAACAAGGTCAAATGCTAATTTAATAAGCCAATAATAAAATTATGAACATTTTAAATGAGGACAGAAATAAAATAAAATAAAACTGAGAAACATGTGACAGAACTATTTCCTTATGTGCATGTCTATTATCATTGTACACGCAAAATGTATATTTTCATATTTCAAATGCTAGCTTAAAAGGAAACCCAATGGACTGCGGAAGTCTATTCTGCCTAGAATACATGTATAAATCAAATACTGAGCAAATATCACTTTCAAGTTAAGTTTTGTTATAAATAACTGTATGTTTTCATCATGTTCCCTCTCTGTCAAACACTGATAAAGATACAGTCTTTAAATCATTACAATTTCCTCTACGCTGTCAGCAAAGAGATTTAATAAGGTGATAAAAAATAAATGTAGGATATTATGTGTTTCTTCTAAATCTTGTACATTTTATATAGAGCTTTAAAAACTAGTATATATTTTCTTTATTTTTACTTAAATGGTATCATCAATTTATTGAAATACAACAGTCAAACAAAATTAAAATTCAGTAGTTCATATAAACTATGTAGAATTCAGGATATTTCAGATACAAAGAATACATAAATAGAAGCCAATTTGTTAAATAAGTATTTTGTGCTTTTGTAATTTAAATTATATACTTTTTAGACATTGTTTGCATCTATCATTCTAGTTTTGATTTAATTTTAGCTAATATAAATTCCATAATACCAAAAATCCAATGAGCCCTGATTCTTTTATATACTTTGGAAAGTCTTCAGATTTTCCAAATCAATCATAATTTAAGAGTTACAGAATCACGAAAATCATCATTCCAGATGACAAAACTGACTTGCCCAGGGTTAAATTGCTAGTAGCAGTAGAACCAAGTCTGGAACTTAAAGTTCCTGAATCCCAGAACTTGGATAGTCTTTATAAATTCCCCCTTAATAATACCAGGAATGATAAAGAATAAATACATTCTCAAATCCTACACTGTTTCTGTTAAATTACTTTTCAGGTGAAAGAAGATGTGGAAATACCATACTTTATTTGCCAACTTAACAATTCTAATTATAAGAGGAACACCAAAACTAGAATAAAAGCTGGTTACCAGGAAAGAAAGAGCCCACTTAATTTAATTATGTATAAAGTCACAGTAGTACCAGAAACAATATTAAATCAATGCTGCTGTTGCTGGGATTGCAAATTGGCCCAGTTACTATGGAAAACAGTATAGAGAGTCCTCAAAAATTAGAACTAACATATTATCCAGAAATTCCACTCTGTGAACATATTTAAGGAAACAAAATCACTAACTCAAAAAATAACTGCAACCCTCAGTTTATAGTACAACTAGAGGCCTGGTGCATGAAATTTGTGCACTTCAGGGGTCCTTCAGCCCAGCCTGTGCCCTCTCACAATATGGGACCCCTCTGGGGATGTTGGATAGCTGGTTTCAGCCTGATCCCTGTAGGCCCGATCCCTGCAGGCCAGATCCAGACAGGAGGGAGCCCGATCCTGAGCCTTGAGCATCTGTCCCTTGGTGGTCAGTGTGCAGCATAGTGACTGGTCAAATGGTTGTTCGGTTGCTTAGGCTTTTATATAGATACTACGAGCCCAGTACACAAATTTGTGCACCTTGAAAGGAACTGTGGGCTGCGAGACTGTGGTAGGCACAGGGGCGGGTCTTGGCCCATCCTCTGCGCACCCACCTGGCCCCTCCTGTTGCAGCTTCCGGTCCCCTGTCTGCCAGCAGACCCCCTCCCACCGCGCCACTCCCATGCACTGATGGCACCAGCCCCACTCGTACCTGCTGATGGCACAGAGCAATTGGGGCCAGCGCCAGCAGTGGGTGTGAGTGGGGCCTGCACTTTCAGCGGGTGTGAGCAGTGTTGCTGCCCAGATTGCCTCTCAGGAGCAGGGGGAGGTGGTGAAGCACTCAGGGGCGATCGGGTCCAGCAGCTGCCACTTGCACCTGCTGATGGTGCTGAGTGATCGGGACCCGTGCCAGGCACTGGCTGAGGGTGCAAACAGGGCCAGCACTGGCAGTTGGTGTGAGTGGCGGCTCTGGCGCCAGCCGCGGGTACAAGTGGGGCCAGTGACGGCAGCAGGTGTGAGCATCAGGTGGGACCTCAGTGGACAGGAGCAAAGAATTTTCAGTAACCACCAGAGGCTCACCCCAATGACAGCGACTGGCGCCCTGCCTTGTCTGGTGCTCCCGCTCACCTGCTCCACCATCCCACCATGGCCAATGGCTGCCATGTTCTGCACACATCCCCTGGTGATCAGCGCACATCAGAGCAACCCGTTGTTCAGTTGTTTGGTTGTCCCGGTTATTCCAATGTTTGGTCTATTTGCATATTAGCCTTTTATTATATAGGATAGATAGATAGCTAAAACATTGAAACAACCTCAGTATCCATCTATGGATGAATGCATAAAGAAGTTGCAGCATATATGGAATATTACTCAGTTATAAAAAATGAGGATATCCTACTATTTGGGACAACATGAATAGAATTGAAGGGATTACTCTAAGTGAAATAAGTAAAACAGAGAAAAACACTGTATAATCTCACTAATATAGATAATATAATTAAACTGCTATATAATATATGGAAAGTTGCTAAGAGAGTAGATCCTAAGAGCTCTTATCACAAGAAAATTATTTTTCTTGTTTTTTTGTCTTATGTATATGAGATGATAGATGTTAACTAAACCTATTGTGGTAATCATTTCACAATATATGTAAATCAAACCACCATGTTATACAACTTAAAAGTGATGTATGTCAATTTTTTCTCAATAAAATGAAAAATTAAATAAATTGGTGTTGAATTATCTACAATATCAGAACCATTGTTATTAAACTATGAATCTGATTTGTTAGTTACTAGTATATAAACTCGAATCTTTTACTCAACTTTATATCTTCCTTTCCTTAAAATATGTCTTGATTGATTTCAAAGAGGGAGAGGAGAGAGTGTTAGAAACATCAGTGATGAGAGAGAATCATTGATCAGCTGCTTCCTACACATGATGGGCATGTGTCCTGACCAGGAACCAAACCATAACTTCCTGGTCCTTAGGTCTACTCTCAGCCACTGAGCTACATCGTCTGGGCTCAATCTTCTTAATTGGTAAATGAGCATTTGGTTATTTTATAGTACTATTATAAGAATTAATGAGTAGATGCTTAAAATATTAATGAGAAACCTGGCTTGTAACAGCAGTAAATAATAGTTAGTTTCACCCATTTTCAACCCCACACCAAAATATTGTTGACCTTGGCTATAGAGCTTGGAACAGAAATAAATCTAAAGGTGAGCACTAAATAATTCTACAATTTCAAATCAGAATGTGTTAAAACAGGCAGCCACAAATATAACAGAGATTGTACACTACTCCAAATGACAATTAATGTAAGGCAGTGATAGAACATAACCGTTCAATTCATATTTATGTAATACCCACTTGGGAACAGGCATTAGATGATGTATAGGGGATATAATTTCTACCATCAGAAAAAATATTTTTTTGTAAAGGAACATTAGCAAACAAATTATGATATATATGTTTGTTTTCTTACAGAGACTAAAAAATAAGAGGGGTGTGAGGAAAGTCTTCACAGAAAAGTAATATTTACGCTGTGTCTTGGAGAATGTATGGAGGTCTAACAGGCATTTAAGAAGAAAAAGCATTTCATACAAAAGGAAAAGCACGGACAAAGACTATGAGATGGCAGGCTCAGAAAAAGGGGATACATTCCTATAAAGGAGCTGAGGATATGGCATCATTGGTAGAGAATGTTCACAAATGAGGCTGGAGAGAAATTTCAGGTCTAGACTTATGGAGGTTGGACTTGAGACTATGGTTAGCAGAGCCATGTGCAGCTAGTTTAGCAGAAGGATAACAGAGCTAAACTGAATTTTTCAGTAGATGACTGACACCAAATTCATCACCACGTTATTGGTTGAGGAAAGTGGCACAGAGCTCAGTTAGGAGCTTATTCAATAATATTGGAGGAAAATGATGAATATATGACCTAGAGCTGTGAAAGCTCTGATTAGAAAATAAATTCTGTTCTAGAATGTACAGGACTTGATGATTTATAGGCTAAGCTGTGAGTGTAAGAAAGTGATGGCCTGGCCGGCATGGCTCAGTGGTTGAGTGTCAACCTATGAACAAGGAGGTCACGGTTTGATTCCCGGTCAGGGCACATGCCCGGGTTGTGGGCTCAATCCCCAGTGTGGGTGCAGGAGGCAGCCAATCAATGATTCTGCAGATTAGAGATGGAAACGCTACCTCTAGCGTTTCTATCTCTCTCTCCCTCTCCCTTCCTCTCTTGTAATCAATAAAAATATTGATGTGCATTACACCAGGATTTTTTAGCTTGGGAGACAGGTTGGGTATTTTTAAATACAAGTAGGAAGACAGAAGCAAGAGGAACCATATGGAAGTGAGCAGAAATCAATTCAGGTTTGTACAGGTAGAAAACTGGTAAGAAGGTTCTGAAGCTCAATGACAGAAAATAAAAACATATTTTGGAGTTTTCACAAGAGAGCATTTTAAATAAATTATTGATTAGGTAACCCAGGAAGAGTATTTAGAGAGTTGACAAGAAACAGTTCCTTTATAGATAATTAAAATTTTAAAAAGAAAAAGAAAAAGGGTTAATGAGGAAGATTGTAAAGGAGTGAGTGACCAATCAGCTTGGTCTGACATTTTGAATAAGAGAAAATTTCAAGAAATAGGGAGTGATTTCCATTTCAAATGCTATCTTGGTCAACATTCCCTTAGGTTTAAATTAGTGACCTCCTATTTCAGCAAGGCCTAAAACTCTATGTGAAAGAAAAACAATACTTGTAAAACAGGACATGAAGAAAATAAGTCAATATCCCCTCCATAAACACTATATGCAAAGAGAGAAAAGACTGCTTGGTCTAAAAGATGAATCCCGCAGCGTTCCTATCTCTAACCTGCAGAGAGGAATGAGTTTCCATCTATTTGCTTTTCATGACTACAATTTAGTTTTATAGTTATCATTTATTTCCCTTGCTGCAAGAAGCCGTTCATACATTGGGCTCACCAGTAGACAGTTATGTTTCAGAGGACTTATCCTGTTCAGAGCGGAAAAAGCTTGTGGGTGGTAAACAAGGGTGAAAATTCAGGTAAAATGTGTATTCTATCACATGAATTGTGACAAATTCCGTTTTCACTACACTTGTTTTATAAATTGTTAATGCTCAATGCGTATCCTGCTCTTGATGGCAAACACAGACATTATCATAATCATATTCTTCAAAACTGTTCCTTTTGTCAGTCTTTCCTTTTTCATTATTAGTTTATTAGGTCATTGTTACTATTATTATTTGTTTAAGAGTATATTTGAAGTCTGTTATTGATGTAGGCATACTTGATAGCAGTAGATTGGTAACTTTAGGGAACAAAAGATTTCTGGTAAAAGCAAAGAGAATCAGAAAGGAAATCGAATTGTAGTTTTCACCTGAGTTAAGTACATTAAATGAAAAGAATCACTTTCTAGAGTGCTTTTCAGATTTAGAAAATTGATGTTATTGATTTTAATTATGCGAAATGAGATTTAATGTTTCATATTTCTTCTCCTAGTGCAAGGTAAAAACTTAATCATACATTTTAACTCACATCTCTTTTCATAAGCATCACCTTTAGACCATTTGCTTATTTTTTTGTGTCCAAGTGTTCTTTAAATATATAATCTGCCAGTACTCTTCATAGAAGAAGATGCATTTGATTCACCATTAAGGACAAAGACTTGTTTTTATGTTGTTACAATAAATTTGATGAAATTTTCATTAATTCACTCATGTGTAAGAGTAAATATACCAAATATTGTGAATTCATAAGATATAGTCCTGAAGGACCTTGGAGTTTAGGAAGGAAGCCAGCAAAATGTAGAACTATAATGCTCAATCACAATGTCAGTAAAAAATGATTTGATACCATAATTATTATTTCAAAAATATTAAGGACATAGATATCCTATAATCATAGTTATTATTTGAAAAATACTAAGGATATGCATATCCTATAATCATAATTATTATTTAAAAAATACTAAGGTCCTAGCCAGTTTGGCTCAGTGGATAGAGCATGGGGCTATGGACCAAAGGGTCCCAGGTTCAATTCCAGTCAAGGGCACATGCTTTGGCTGCAGGCTCCTCCCCTGGTCAGGGCTCCTGCAGGAGGCAACCAATCGATATGTTTCTCTCACATCCATGTTTTTCTCTGTCTTTCGCTTTCTCTTCCACTCTCTCTAAAAATCAATGGAAAAATATCATCAGGTGAGGATTAACAAAAAAAAGTATTAAAAAAAACTAAGGATATAGGTATCCTTTTTCATTTAGAATCTATATAAACAAATTACATATATGTATAAAACAGTCAATATAGCATACTATAATTATATTATACTAGAGGCCCGGTGCACAAAAATTTGTGCACTGGCAGGGGGGCGGGGTGTCCCTCAGCCCCACTTACAGTCTGGGACCCTTCGGGAGATAACGACCTGCTGGCTTAGGCCTGCTCCCGGGTGGCAGAGGGCAGGCCCAATCCCTAGGTGCAGCCCCTGGTCGGGCTCAGAGCAGGGCCGATTGGGGGGTTGGGGAGCCGCCCCCTGTCACACTCAAGGCAGGGTCGATGGGGAGGTTGCCGCGCCACCCCCTATCTCTCACAGAGCATGGGCTGATCAGGGGTTTGGGGCACTGCCCCCTGTCACGCACAAAGCAGGGCCAATCAGGGGGTGGGCTGCCACCCCCTGTCACCCACAGAGCAGGGCTGATCAGGGGGTCGGGGAGCTCCCCCCATCATGCATAGAGTAGGGCCGATAGGGGAGTTGGGGCACCGCCCCCTGTCACACACAGAGCAGGGCCCATCAGGGGTTTGGGCACTCTCCCCTGTCACACTCAGGGCAGGGCTGATGGGGAGGTTGCGGCTCCACCCCGTCACACACAGAGCAGGGCCCATGGGGGTGTTGGGGCACCACAACCTGTCACACACAGAGCTGGGCTGATCAGGGGGTTAGGGAGCTCCCCCCATCAGGCACAGAGCAGGGCTGATCAGGGAGTTGGGGCACCTTCCCCTGTCACGAACAGAGCAGGGCGGATAGGGAGGCTGTGGCCCTGCCCCCTGTCACACACAGAGCCGCAGGGCGATCAGGGGGTTTGGGCTCTGCCCCCTGTCACGCTGCTCCAGGGGCCAGGAGGCCTCGTGGCTCCGCTGATCCCAGTGCTGGGAGGCCTCCCGGCTCCGCTTGACACAGGGGCAGTGAGGCCTCGCTGCTCCGCTGATCCCGGGGTGTGAGGCCTCGTGGCTCCGCTGATCCCGGGTTCGGGAGGCCTCGCGGCTCCACTGATTCTGGTGCTGGGAGGTATATTACCCTTTTACTATATAGGATAGAGGCCTGGTGCACGGGTGGGGGCCGGCTGGTTTGCCCTGAAGGGTGTCCTGGATCAGGGTGGGGGTCCCCACTGGGGTGCCTGGCCAGTCTGGGTGAGGGGCTGAAGGCCATTTTCAAGCTGGCCGGCGACTGAAGCTCCAAACCTCTCCTTTTTTTCTTTTTTTTTTTATTCTTGGATTTATTTACCTTCTATGGCTGTCACTGGAACTGAGAGCCGGCTTTCTCTCTGAGGCTTGGCTCCAGCTCTGAGACCTCGGCTGCTGAAAGCAGGAATCTGGTTTGTTTGGGTTCTATAATCGAAACACTGTTTCAACTCCAGCTCTGAGGCCCGGCTGGCTGAAAGCAGGTTTCTGGGTTTTTTTTAGCTTCTATAATTGCAGTTTCTTAAACTGCAAGCTCAGAGCCCAGCAGCGGCAGGCGGGGAATGTTGGCTTCCTCTGTCACTGAAGCAAGCAAGCCTCCTGTTCGCTTCAAGCTGCCTGGCTGCCAGCCACCATCTTGGTTGGCAGTTAATTTGCATATCTCGCTGATTAGCCAATGGGAAGGGTAGCGAAGTTATGGTTAATTACTATGTTTCTCTATTATTATATAGGATGTAATATATAGCAATTAAATTTTACATTATATTTACTTAAATATAATAGTTATAATATTAATAATAAACATCTACAGAAATAACAGTTTGCATTTATTAAAGGCTTATTTTGTGCCCAGAACTCTTAGGTTAAAAAAGGTTATCTCATATACTATCACCTTAAACTATAACATAGAAGTATTAATGTAAGAGTGAAATAGAGCATTGAGATGTTTAAACAACAATAAATGCTGGTATACAAATTCATATTCAAAAGGATATAATTTCAAAGATCATGCCATAACCATCGCAGCACATATTTTAAAACAAATCAAGTAAAATTTAGTTTTTAAATAGAATAAAAATTAAGATGATATTCATTTTCCCTGAATTTATCTGTCACTAGTAGAACAACAATGTTCTGAGATAATTAAACATTAATTAAATGTAAATTATCTTTTCATCCAAAAGCATTAGTCCAACAATTATAACTCCTCAACATCTGCTATAGTTTGATAAAAGTACTGTCAACAGAATCTCACTATCAAAACCAATTTTTTAAGTCTGATTCTGACAAAGACAAAAACTAAAAACATTAACATAATGATTACTAATTAGCAGAGTTAGATTATCTTTCTCACTGTTATTTGGTAAAATCAACTTTATTTATGAATAAAGAATTTTAATAGATTTTGTAATATAATTTATTAATACTGCTTGGAAAATACTATATTATTAATTAATTGACATCAATCTGGAAACATCTTTGTTTTTAATCCTTGCCTCTATACAACTTGTTTTGGGAATTATACAGTAACAATGTCAAGTTTCAACTTGTGTCAATATGATCATATTCTAAAAAGTTCTAAATTATTAGACTGTTTAACTTATAGTTAATCAATTGGACTCATCTTAGACTTTTTCTTGAATAACAATTTTATAACCACCTTAGGACAATAAATAGCAACATGTATTTACTTACTTCTGTTATTTTCCATCCTTGATTCACTATAAGCTTCATGAAAGTGAAAACTTTTTTATTTTTAAGAGCTAGAAACATGGCTGGTACTCAGTAGGAAGGATGAATAAATAGAGATTGTGAAAGTTATCTCGATATTGTAACTTCAAACCAAAACAACAACAACAACAACAACAACAACAAAAACACCTATAAACTTAATAGCTAAAATTGTTTCCACTACAAATTTAAAGTGTAAATCGTATCCATGCCTCCAAACAAATATTTCAAAAAATTATCCTACTGATCATGTTCCTTTAGTACAGAGTAATATGCTATCCAATGGAAATAAATTTCCTCTATTGTAGCTCAAATAATGTCTGCTATGTAAATGTGTTGGACCTAACAGCATAAAATGTACAAGTAGAAATACAACCTACATAAATGTCTTAATATAGAAATTTGCCCTTTATATATTTAAAATGTAAATATGATATTAAAAATGTATAAATGCTTTTAACATGGCAAAAAAAGTAGTATCTAGAAATGCTATATAAACTATGAAAAGTTTAAGATGAAATTTTCTATCCTAACACCTCAAATCAGGTCAAAATCACAAGTTCATTAATATTTTCTACTCGGGACCTATTACAGTCACTGTGTTATTACCAATTAAAAGGCACTTCCCCTCCTAAGTCTTTAAGGGCACCTGAGCAAAAGTATTCACTGATCATTTTGAACACCTATTTGAGTTCATGACAGTTATCTTGTGGTTAATGGACTGATTATGAAACTGCAGTCACTACCAAAGATGTTTAAAGCCCAATTTTAATATCCTAATAGAAAATAATGGATTTCATATTTTTATGTGATGATGTTTAAATGTCAAGACTTGTTTTCAACTGTGCATTTCAAACACCTTCCATCTAGGCTCTTATTAATAAACTAGAGGCCCGGTGCACAAAAATTCGTGCACTGGGGGCGGTTCTCTCAACCCGGCCTGCCCCCTCTCAGTCTGGGATCACTCATGGGATGTCCTACTGATGGCTTAGGTCCGCTCCCCTAGGGAGCGGGCCTAAGCCGCAATCTGGTCTCCTTCTGCCAGAGGTGACCAGAAGGATCAGGGGAAGACGCCGCCCACATCACCCTGCTGCTGCTGCCAAAGCTGGCCGCTGCCGGGGCTGCTGACCCTTGGCCCTCGCTTCTTAGCACTGGCCCCACCCCCCGACCACTTGTGTGTGTGTGTGGGGGGGGATCTGGGGCCAGGCCAGCTGGGGGAGGGTCTGGGGAAGGTTGAGGCACCTTGGTTGCACCCTGCCCAGCCTCTGCTCAGGCTCTAGGACCTCAGGCTGCCCTGCCTCTCTCAACGCCCACCTCTGTGAACAGAGCGGCCTCACAGTGGCTGGTGGGACCTGCCCACCTCTCCCAGTGCCCGCCTCTGCAGATGGAGGGGTTGTGCATGCAGGTGAGACTGGCCTGGGCCCACTGGAGCCACCTCGCCTCTCCCAGCGCTAACCTCTGTGGACAGACAGGCCGCGCAGTGCAGGTGGGACTGGCCTGGGCCCACTGGCACCACCCAGCCTCCCCACGCCACCAGCCCTTGGCTTTGTCTGGAAGGACGTCCAGAAGACATCTGGTCTAATTAGCATATTATCCTTTTATTAGTATAGATTACATGTTCAAGTATTAGGAATAAGTTGTTGGAAATAAGTACCAAAACTCTTCATAAATCAAGCTGTGGATTAAATTAATTTTCCACCCATTAAGTAGCAAAATCAAATATTTGGCAACTCTATGGCAAAATCCATTTTAAAATGTTGCTTGACTTAACCCCATTTAAAGGATGGAAAACCTTATTATCAGGGAAAAGAAGAAGGTTAGTTCATTATAATTTAATTTATATGTCAGAAGTGACATGTAAACTATGTAAAACTACTTCCCTCATTTATACACCCCCCTTTTTCGGTCTATCACTCTTCTAGGAAGATGTTGAGATCACTTTAACAAGATTCTATCATTTATGATGCACAGCCTAGTGCCATGGAGTGAGGCAGAAACCAAAGCTAACATAGCCAGGTTGATTAAGCTGATTTTCAGATCCTCATTCATAATGTTATAGCACTCAATTCACAAGAGCATTATAATCTAAGTGAGAAAACTAATGTAAAAGTGCCAGCTTAGTGATAGCATGGATTCCTTTGTTGGGTCCTCTTTAATTTGCCTCCGCTAAATAGCTACGTTTTACAGGGCTTAGTCTGTCACCTTTCTGGTATCTCAATATGCTCTTCCTTAAAATGATATCATCACTACCTCCCTTCAAGTCTACTTCTAGAGGATTACAGACTGGTTTAAACGTCTATATTCAATTTGTTGGTAATGCCACTTGAATGTTTCATATAAACACTGAATTAGACAACATCTCTGTCCCATTTTGTTAATGAAATAATCTTTCCCTTGGCAGTTTGTGGTACCAGCATCTACTCACAAGTCAGATACACAATATAGGACAGAAACTGTGATACTTTAATTTGCCCTATTCATGCAAACTATTATCAAATCCTGTTAATTATCCCTTCAAAAAAGATCTGCACACACCTAACTGGACCCACCAGATGGGTTACCAAATAACTTCGTTTCTCCTGCGCTCATTTATGCTCCTGCCCCTCCAAACCTGCCTCTGGCATGTTTGCATGGCCTCCATGCATAGCCTCCAGCAAGCCACTTCATCAGATAGAATAATATTTTTTTCCAAATGCAAATCTGATCACAACTGTGATACTATGATTTATAATAAGAAATACATATATGTCTTAGTCCCTATTTCTGGTAGAGAACTCTAAAGCAGCAGTCCTGAACTGGTGTGTTGCAAGAATTTTTAAAACATGCAATACCTATTTAGTCAGGGGCACTGACCTCTTTTCTCTCAGATTGTAAAAAAAAAAAAAAAAAAAAAAAAAGATAACAGCTATCAGAACAGCTTCACATTGTGAATGAATCAAAATTATACCTATTTTTTGTCAGATTGGCAAAATATATATATATATGATTAGTTGCTGCGTACCATAGGATGAGAAAGGTTGAAAATTTCTAAAGTCCTTGGAATTTCTTAATAAATAAGAGCATAAAAGGTGTCTGTTGTCATATTAATGAGGTGACTTTGGGAAAGCCCCTGGGTAACCTAAGGTTAAGTGCTGGTTGCCAGTGGAGCCACCCTGTGATTAGAGGGTTGTAACGTTTAGTTCCACCCACTGACCTCCAGGGATGGGAGAGGGACTGGAGATTGAGTTCAATCACCAATGGCCAATGATTTAATCTATGCAATGAAACCTCTTATCTGTGTAATGAAACCTCCATAAATCCCCCAAAGGACAAGGTTTGGAGAGCTTCCTGTTTGGTGAACATGTAGAGATTTGGGGAGAGTTGTGTGTTCAGTGAGGGCAAGGAAGCTCCATGCCCTTCCCACATACAATGCTATAAGCATCTCTTCCATCTGGCAATTTGAGTTATATCATTTTAAAATAAACTGGTGATATAACAAGTAAAGTGTTTTTTTCTGAGTTTTTTTTGAGCCACTCCAGCAAATATTTCAACTAAGGAGGGGGTTGTTGGAACCTCTAATCTACAGCAGGTTGGTCAGAAGCAGAGGTGATAACCTGGACTTACTACAGGCATCTGAAGTGGTGATAGTGGGGGGGGGGGGGGGGAGGGAGGGCAGTCTTGTAGAAATGAGCCCTAAACCTGTAAGACCTGATGCTTTCTCCAGTAGTTAGTGTCTACTCCCCATTCAAAAGGAAAGGTCTGCATTTCAGATGTTCCTCATTTTATCTAAAATAAAAGATAAACACTACATAATGATCTAAATACATGGCATAGTACTTTAGCTGCTGAAAATTTTTTTTTTATTATTTTTTTAAATATTTTTTATTGATTTTTTACAGAGAGGAAGGGAGAGGGATAGAGAGTTAGAAACATCGATGAGACAGAAACATTGATCAGCTGCCTCCTGCACACCCCCGACTGGGGATGTGCCCGCAACCCAGGTACATGCCCTTGACCGGAATCGAACCTGGGACCCTTCAGTCCGCAGGCCGACACTCTATCCACTGAGCCAAACCGGTTTGGCAAGCTGCTGAAAAATTTAATGGATATACAAAACCTCTCTCTATTTTTTTTTTCACTGTACTCCCTCCCCCAGGAGGCTGACCTAACTGGATTAATCAATGGACTCCATGCCCTATCCTTTGATAGTGTGCAGGCAATGAAGAGCCAACTCCATTAGGAGACTGGAGGGCAGGAGGCAAAGTGTGATCAGAAATTTAGTTTTGTCTCCATTCTTTTGGGTTTGCTCTACCTGGTAGTAGTCTTTGATGAAGGAGGCCCTCCCAAAAGGAGGATCATCCTACATGATCCTCTTCTTTCCAGTTTCAGGAAACTCTGTTAACCCTTTTGGTCTTGGGGTAGCACTTGTGATACTCTTGTAATTAGGTAGTTATTAGGAGAGGAACAAAGGGAAGGCCAGACATTTTAGGCATGTCATTTGAGCAGCTTCACCAGGAAGCTACAACTTTGCACTCCCCAGGAAACCACCAGCCTATTCCTTGTAAAACACCGGAAGAAGGAATCCAACAAAATGAAGATGTGCCCATGCCCAGTAAAGTTGGGGTGACACAGGGAAGATACTTGTCTGTCAGTCACACCTGGGGACAAAGATCTTTAGCCAGAATGGGCATGGCTACTGCCAACCTGAAAAAATTTGGGACTACATAATTCCCTAAACAAAGGGATGTTCTCTCTTGTTACTCTTGGCTCATAACTCTTGGCTCATAGGGCTCTTTTGCTCCTATTTTCTTACATTCACACTTATGGCCCATGGCCATGTGGACCCCACACACAATGGACAGATGGACTACAGGGGGAAACACAAACTCAGTTGGCCTTGGTGAACTGGACTTTCCTAACATGGAACAGCAACTCTGGATACTGGCTTTGATTTTAACTCTACTGATGCCCAGCTACATTTCTTTTATGGCAGGACAAAGGGAAATGGACTATGGAAACTCAAGGATTTAATTCTATGAAAATAAAGCTTTCTACCATATCTCATCTTCCCATGTGAGTCTCAGAAAATTCTTTTTCTTGGCATTTCACAAGAAATACACCCCCACAAGCTACCAGGGGAGATGAGGACCTCTCTTATCTGAAAACAGTAGCTCCACTACTGCTCACCCCAAGTTTTTATATCATTCCTTAAGTAAGCCCTATATCTAGCCTACATCTTCGCAATTAGTCCCTTCATAAATAAACCCCCAATGAAATAGACTAAGTTTTAGAGAGCCATCTGTTTCCTGTTCAGACCTAAGTGATACACAAAGAGTACTCCCTTAGTTCCAGGAATCCTGGATTTCTTATACACTGTTCCTTCTACCTGGAATTCTTCCATAACTAATCACCTGGCTAGCTTCTCATCATGATGCAAGTCTCAGCTTAAATATAATTTCTTAAGAAACAGCTCGTCCACACAATCTGAAAAAGGCCCTAGGTTTTATAGTATCTTATAATAGCTTTTCCTTTTTGTTCTTGGCCACAATTTTGCAACTGTGCACTAGTATGCAAGTTATATTTGTATATTCATCACTCTAGGCCTCATGAAGGCAGAAGCAGTTTCAGCTTTATTAACTGGAAAACAGAGTGTTGGCACTGTAGGCACTTGTTAAATATTTATTGAGAGAAAGGATAAATTCAATAAGTGCTCTTTCTGTTACAACTATTGAGTAGATAATCTATGTAAACCATGTATTTTATAGAGTCAGTATAGTATAGTGGTTAAAAGCATGGTTCCTGGAGTTTAACCCTCTGAGTTTAAATTCTAATTCTGCCTTATACTATTTTTGTTTTATTTTAACTAAGTGATTCACTTTATCCATGCCTCAGTTTTTCTCCCATTTGTTTAAAGGGGATAATAATAAAACCAGTTATCTACTTTTGTTGTGAGACTTGAATCAATTAACTTCTGAAAGTACTTAGGTTTATGGGCCTGAAATTGATATGTGCTATATACGTATTATTATTATTATTATTATTATTATTATTACTAGAGGCCTGATACACAAAATTTATGTGTGTGTCGGCGGGGGGGGGGGGGGGGGGGCGGTTTTCCCTCAGCCTGGCCTGTGCCCTCGAGCAATCTGAGACCCCCTCGGGGAATGTCCGACTGCCAGTTTAGCCCAGTCGGACATCCCTCTCATAATCTGGGATTCCTGGCTCATAACCACCTGCCTGCTCACTCCTAACCGCCCGCTTGCTCACTCCTTACCACCCGCCTGCTCCTTAGCATTGCTGCAGAGGTGGGAGAGGCTCCCTCCACCACTGCTGTACTTGCCAGCCATGAGCCTGGCTTCTGGCTAAGTGGCACTCCAGCTGTGGGAGCACACTGACCACCAGCTCCTGTGTAGAGTATCTGCCCCCTGGTGGTCAGTGCATGTCATAGTGACCAGTCATTCTAGTCATTCTGCCGTAACGGTCATTGGGCTTATATATATATATATAGAGAGAGAGAGACTAGAGGCCCAATGCATGAAATTTATGCAAGGGGCTCGGCCCCTGCTATGGTGGCAGCCATCTCTGCCTCAGCCTCCGCCACTGCAGCTTCATCCAGAAGGTCATCCGGAAGGACGTCTGGTCTAATTAGCATATTACACTTTTATTATTATAGATTATTGTTCTTGTTATTTTATTATGTAAAACATACTTAAAGTACAATGAAAACTGTAAGTCTATAAAAGAGTTCTTGATTGAGTGAGAGAAGAAAAGTTTATATAAAAATAAATTCAATATCACTAAATAAATGGTGGTATAATAATACATAAAAATAAAGATATATAGAGCCCTCAAAGTACTCAAATTTATTAAGAAAATCCTAATGATTCATTTTATGGGCATATAAAAAGTAACGAGGCATCACAAGTCAGGAAAGACAGTAATTATGAGGTAGAACTCTAACTATGATATCACTATTACTCTAATCAATAAGAATTTTAAATATCATTGCATAAAACTAATTTTTAAAAGGTTTATTCTTTGTATTTGCTTCTTTTCTTACATATATATTAATAACTGCAGAAAGTAACTATAAATCATATATTTATGTAATATATAACCATATTTATATATGTGTACTAGTATATATGATTACATAGGTTTAAGATGTTTTAGGAAGTAACAAAATAGGTCCAGAGACATGGAAGTATGGAACAGATTGACAGATCTCAGAGAGAAGTAGGTGGGTGGGGGTGGGAAGAGATTAACCAAATAATTTATATGCATATATGCAATAACAAGGTGAAGGCCTGTGGTGGGACAGGAACAGGGTGGAGGGAGGTAAATAGGGGAAAATGAGGGACACCAGTAATACCCTCAACAATAAAAGTAAATTTAAAAAGTAATGTTTTCTGAACTGTATCTCCATATAATTTTATAGTGATAATCCATTAAAAATATTAACTCAACTACATCTTATTTCTATTAAAATAAGCACACTATTAAAATAATGGGCTTAATTTCACCTAAATAAAATAAAATAAAGGTCAAAGGCATGCTTTTATCAAATTGATCTTTAATCACTGAAAATAGAATATAAAATTTCATGAGAAATTATATCTCATCATAGTCTATGATTCCTGTGGCAGATTAATCTCATCAAATTTGAGACATCTATTGCTAGAACAAATCCATTATTATTTAAGAAGCCCAAGTTGCTACCCAACTCCTAAAACCCTTTCATGCTCTCCTCTGAAATCCCAATCAGCTTTCTGCAAATGTCCATTTCTCTTTTGTAGATTTTCTTCTCTATTAGCTGTAACTGAAATCTGGCTCTTGAAGCCAGTTTCCCCCACAGCTTTCTCAAATAACAGCTGCTTTCCCTCCCTTACCCGTTTTCCTGAGCAGGTAGCAGCATGGGTATCCATCTTATTTACTCCTTTTTATACTTTTGAATCCTTCTCCCTTTCACCTCTGTAACCACTCCCAACCTTAAATCTCATGTCATCAAATACACCAACTGCCCCTCTTCCTTATAGTCATCTACCACACCTCTCACACCTCTAACACCTCAATTTTTAAAGACTGTTTTCTGATTTACTCAAATTTTCGCTATGCTTATCTGCTTCTGGAACTCAGTCTCCTCAAATGATCTTTTTTTCCACCCATTATCAGACCTTCTTTCCTATGGTCATGCACTTTTCACTCATCCATTCAACAAAGATTATTGTTAAGCTTCTCTGAATACATCAGACAATATTGGAGGCACTAGGGACTCAGTAGGTGGGAAAGGGGGAACAAATAAAATCTCTGCCCTAATGTACCTTGAGTTCTAGTGGGAGAAAAGACAAAACAATATAAAATCAGATAAACCTAGACTTTATATTTAATTAGAATTGCAATTCATTCAAAATTGTAATTTCAGAAATTCCAATCTTCAAAACTCATCATCTCTCAGTACCCATTGCAATGATTTTTCCACTTTGCAGAGCCCTACCATTCATTGATAAAATCAGTTGTTCCAGTATTTTCCACCGACCTCTTTACTCTGCATAAATTCCATGGTTGCTCATCATATTACTTTATTGTACACAACTTCATTTTCTTTGGCCACACAACCCTGGTAAAAATATAATGCTATTTGTACTGACATCTATGCAACTGAATATGGGGGAAGAAAAACAAAACTATGCTGAGTAAGCTTCATTTATATTCATGCTCTCTATCAAATGAATTTTTTAGTTTTGACTGGCAACTTTATTTCTCTAGTGAATGCCCTCTGCCACTCCCCACCAGTTAACCAGCTGTTTTGCTTGTGACCCTTCTAAAATAATTTTGAAAAAATCTGTATATCTATTATTTTCTCAGATGAAATTTAAAATCTTTATCATAATAGTTGCAAATGACATTGTTTCTGATAAACAATAAGTATGTGTTATTTGTCTGAAACAAAACATGGTTTATGTACACATATTATTTTTGTTACCACTAAGCTTTAAGTGTTATTGTTTTCTGCTATACTGAATTATTATAATTATTCATAATTTACAATTAATCAAAATAGATATATTCTAAATCATGATTAATAATTATCAAGTTATAAATGTATCATTTTATTAGACCATATTACATTATAAGATACAAAGTCATTTTTAGGTTTTGTTTGTTTTGATGTTACATGTATATCAATGGATTGATATTATTGCTAAATTTAGCCTGAGTTCAATATAATTTCTATTTCTCATTATCCTTCTTATAGATGTAAGAATAAATAAGTGGGAGTGGAGTTTCATTATAGTAATGTATGTCAGTTTATTGAAGTCCTAATAATACAATCACATAATGATATATCACCAAATGCAATAATTATCTAACAGTTACTAAATTGACTAGGTCCTTGCTTTTGAATAAAGCCACTAATTTAAAAACCATTTGATGTTCAAAAAGCCTTGTTACTTAGATGATAGATTAATTTATTTTCTTAATCCAAATAATATCTTACATTTAACTTTCTTTTTTGAGTCACAGATAAGTGTAATCTCAAGGGCAATGCACTAGAAGTGGGTGGTCTGTGCTGGACAATGAAAGAAGAGGTGAGAAGGTAGAGCCTATACAGCAACTCCACCCTCAGGCAGGCAAATCTTAAGGAAGAACACCAGCAAGAAGAGGGTTTTGAAAGTTTTTCAAAATGATCAGTAGCCACACAGCCACTGGAAAGTTTACTTGTCCCTCAGTTCACAGACCCTGTCCTCGGTCACTATATTCATTTCTTCCTTCTTCTTAAATCTCCAATACTTCTTTGCTCATCTTCTCAGCTGACTATCTTGCTTCCTACTTACTGACAAAATAAAATAAGCAAACAACAAAAAATGTTCCACAAACCCCACAACCACATATTTACACCTATGAGCATGAGCGTATGTTCCCATATATGCATCTGCATTTCTCTTTGTCTTAGGATAATTGTGGGCTCTTCCCTGTTAGAGATCACCCCCTCCCTTGGTGAACCAGATTCCTTCAAGGAATTTTTCTCTCAGCAATATTTTCTTTCTCTTTCTCACATCATCACTTTTTCTCCTTTCATTTTGTTACTTGTAGCAGCTTTCAAACATGCTTAGAAAATTCCTTTTATCCCATCTCTCCCTCCAGCTACTGCTCCATTTTCTATTTTGCTTATACAGGTTGAAAGAGTTTTCTGTACTCACAAACTCCAATTCCTTTTGGTTCCTTCTTTCTAAACTCATTCTAATAGCACTCCAGTCTTCATCGCTCCACTGAAACTGCTGTTGTTAAGAGTTATCAGTGACTTTCACCTTCATCTCTCACTACTAGCAACGTTTGTCACAGGTGATTACTCTCTCATGCTGGAAACTTTCCTGCATCCCTTCCAGGATGTCACTCCTGGTTAGTGGAGTTCAGGCTTTGCATCTCCTACAGTCCCCAACTGTTGGAATAGTGGTGTTTCATGGAGTGGAAGGGGGCAGAACAAACAAAACAAAGAGCAAAGCAAACAAACAAAAAAGACACTTGATGACAACAGGTAGAGTTTGAAAAGACAACACTGAGATCTAGGATTTGTCTTCTTATAATTTCTCATTAATCTGTCTCATGTATGATTATGCCAGCTGAAATATATGTTCAAAAGGTTAAAAAGGAGACATGGATAAAACATTAACAGTTGGCACTCTATCATTCGTTTATGTGAGGGTAACTTGGAAGAGAGTAATATCAATTACTAAATATCAAAAATTTCATTAAAAACTGTTGAAAAAGCTCCATTTCATCAGAATACAAAATACTTTAACCTATTTCGACTATTAGAGATGATTTAAACTCTATTCATCTCAATCTCATTTCAGGAAAGGCTAAATAATAATAATACCTAAAAGACTACAGTAAGCATAAAGTTGTAAATGTAAGACATTATTGGTAATAAAGTATTTTGAGGCTTATCATAGGATTATTTATTTCATTTCATTTCTTTTTCCCTGCATTTGTCCTTTAAGAAATCCTTCAGTATCACATATTAGTTTCCAATGTGAATGAGCACATCTAAAGGAGAAATGTTTAAATTCTAACATACTGTGAGATTAATAAACCATGGAAATCTGACATTACTACAGATGCAGGGCATTAATTGCCTTTTGATACAGATTTAATCTCTATGTCCCATAAAAATTTAGTTATGATTTTTCAGAGAGCAAGACAATTGCTAAGACAAAATTATTTCTATACTCAATATACATATTAATAGTCACAAGATTGATACTTAGTTCTACAAAGCATATATTTTAAATATTCAAAGACAGCAGGTCCTCAATTACAGTAATTTTGTTCAATGTCATTTCATTATAATGTTGATGAGATGTCAAGAGAACTTAACTCTTGTTTATATCACTTAGCCTGGGGCAAATTTGCTTTCATTTAATGTCCTTTCAATGAAAGTTGCAGAACCTATTGAGGACATTAAGTGAGGAGTTACTGTATGCTAACCTATGTTAGGCAAGCCCAATGATCAGTGATGAAAGTACCATCACTGCCCCCACTGCATCTCCAGTCAGCTTCCTGCTGTAATTTAGGCTAGAACTAGAACTAGTAAGTGAGAAAATCAGGAAATAAATACACACTCATCAAGAAAGCAGTGACCAGGAAGAAGGCAAAACAAAAGATTAATCTCTGAAATTGTTCTTAATCAAAGTTTTACTCTTTCAAGTTAAAGCCAGTGCTTGGCTTGAGGCAAATCAAGATACACATAGTTATGATAATAATTTTAAAAAATGCTTGCAGATGTA
This sequence comes from Myotis yumanensis, assembly GCF_028538775.1. Lineage (NCBI taxonomy): Eukaryota > Metazoa > Chordata > Mammalia > Chiroptera > Vespertilionidae > Myotis > Myotis yumanensis. Next base: position 179,944,101 of record NW_027223752.1, read on the forward strand.
ATTAGGGGAAAAGATGATTCAAGTCCTTGTTTTACTCAATAGGGTTCTCTTATGTCTCAGTTATAATTAGTGAATGACTTGCCAAATTTCAAGCATGTCGTAATGAAAATATATATAATAATACATTATTCTTGTTATTATTTGATGTTTATTTTCCCACCCAGCTGCTATGGAGACTTACATTCTCAGAATATTATTATAATAATAGAAGAATCTCTCCCCTTCATATATCTAAATTTTCCAGAAAGACAATGTGGAGTAAAGATTTTCCTTTTGTTTAGATGTTAGCACGCTGCAGGTTGTGACGAAAGTGTACCTCTACTATAGCTTTCTTCACATAAATATACCCACCCATATATTCATATGCATACATATATGAAAATATGCAATAGTAAAAACATATAACTCTCAAAATCTTCTATAATTGGGACTCCTAAGAAAGATTAGTTCTTTGAATTTGTTAAATACACATTCACACACATGTATGCACATATATATATATATATATATATATATATACATATATATATATGTAGAGAGAGAGAGAGAGAGAGAGAGAGGTGGGCAAAAGGAGGTTTACAGTTATAATACAAATAAATAATACAATAATGAATAAATGATAACAGAATAATAAACTCATTTTCATGTTCTTACAAATGTAAACTTCCCTTTCGTCCACCCTGTATATATATATATATATATAGAGAGAGAGAGAGAGAGAGAGAGAGAGAGAGCTATGCTAATTAACTGGGACACCGTAACAGGCTGACCGGACAGGAGGAGGTTGTGCACAGCATCAGGGGCAGGGCAGCAGGGGCCTGCACGCACCTGCACTGGGGAAGGGCCTGATCTGCAGCAGCCACGGGCTGCTTCAAGGGCCAGAGAGGGAGGCAGGGCCAGACTGGCAGCAGCCCTGGCTGTTGCGGAGCCCAGGGAGGGAGGCAGGGCCAGACCAGCAGTGGATGCAGCTGCTGCGGGGCCCAGGGAGCAAGGCAGGGCCAGACAGGTGACTGGAGGGTGGGTGGCGCCGCACGATTTTGAATCGCACACTGGGCTTCTAGTACATATATAACAAAATATTTAAAAATGCAAACTTTCTTTAAAAAGCAATACATTAAATCAATATATGCTAATAACATTTTAATAAGATTATTTAGTAAACATCAAGAAATCATATACTTCAAAATTAGTTCTGATATTTGACAGAAGACATTGAACTGCTAAGATAAAGTTATTTCTACATTCAATGAGCATAAATATTTAATTTTGTTAAAATAAGCTCTATTTTTTTAAATATGGGAATACTAATTAGAATAAGACTAGATCACTCAGCTACTAGTAAAAGAAGAGCAAAATTGTCTCCAAGACATCTGAAACTGTAGTGGAACTAATTAAGGAAGAAAAACATTGAAGAAATAATTGACAACAATACCCAATCACCACCCTGTAGATGTCTCACCAATATACTACAGCTCAGAATAAATAATTTTCAATAGGAGAATGTAAGAAAACATTTAGCATATGCTCCCTTCTTGAGGGGGAGCAAGTACAAATGAAATGTTGCAGAGGAAGTTTAGAGATTTCCTGTGCAGAGAAAAAATCTGAATGATTTCTAAATGTAAGGAGAAAGGAGCTAAAATTAGCAAAATAGCATAGTAATTACATCTAGGATCAAAATAAAAAGTATGTAAGGTCTAACTAAAAAAAAAATCCAGAAAAAGAACAACTTCAATTTTAATAAATAAGATTGTTAAATAACTTCTATAAGGTATAGATCCATATGATATAGATAAGACTACAGATAATAGATGGTGATAGATAGATAGGTAAATAGATGATTAACAGATAGGTAGACAGAGAGATAATAAATAGTTTGGCCGTATCTTGTTCCTCCTTTAATAGATTTCTCAGTACAAACTTTTTTGAGAGAGAATTTTAGTGTTCTCCACTATAATTTCCTTAAATTCTAAAAATTATTTTGCATCCATTACTTTTCTAGTCACCTAATCCAAAATATCTATAATAATAAAAGTGTAAGATGCTAATTGGACCTGACAACATTCCAGAGGAAGCCGCAGCAGTGGGGGTCAAGGCAGCTGCCATGGTGGTGGGGGCCGAGCCCCTTGCACAAATTTTGTGCATTGGGCCTCTAGTAATAAATATATTAAACACAACATGAAACTAAATTCACACATTAGTTAACATTGAGCTCCAATTTATTTCTATGTAGACATCATATTATCTGTTAACATTTATCCCATTCTTTATTTTCAGGATTCATCTTACATTTATGTTAAAAAAAAATAACATTTATGTAAAATAAAATTTGCTGTCTTGTTTTTCTCAATGGGTTGTCAAACGTTTGATTTAGAAAAGAAAATCCTCTTTTAAAAGCAGGCTTTTGATGAAAACAAACCTGGCACACCTAAAGATAATCCTAACTAATTGAAAATTGGCCTTTACATTAGTTCCTGGCTTCTACAGTTAGGAGCCCTGAAGGTAAGTGGCCAGATGGGGAAACAGTCAGCCTTGATAAGGAGAATATGGTAATGGATATACCTAAAAATTTGTCTTTTATCTTTTTCTCTTTTCTATTTTGGGGAAAGAGAAATATGTAGCATTTTTTCATGCAGAAAAATAATTAACTAAAAATCTTAGAGATTAACAATCACAATTTTAAATTAGATAGATGGACATTTTAAAAAAATAATATTGGACAATGTAAACTCCTCTATCATTCTTGCTTATTTGCCCTTTTTCTTCATTTATGTCTATTCTTTACTTTCTTTTCCATTTTTAAGGGACAAAGCAAAAGGTAAGGAATAATGGTACAATTTACACTATGTCTATCTTTTTAAGTTTGCTCTGAGCCATTATGCTTTTATTGCTTTGGGATACAGGAAAGAGATAATTGCTACTATATTAGCAAATAGCAATCAGTGTAAAGAATAAAACTAGTGTATTCTTTCATGCTTGGATTTTATTTCTATGTACAAATCCACATTCCTTTATGCTTCATTTAATTTTTCAATTTTTCTTGATAAGCCAAAATTGTGCATAAAGTATAGGCAGTCAAATCATGAAATAACTATTTAAAGATTTTATTTCAGTGACAAGAAAATTGAAAAAGAGAGTTTATTAATCAAAGGTACTCATCTACCTGCTAGGAACAGAACCAAATTATGTGTTAGTATACAAACTACAAAATAATAGCTAGTGTCCAAAGCAAGAGGCAAGTTAAGTGGAATATATAGTACAGAATATATATTAATATATTAATAAATATAAAGGGAATTTAGCAATGTTTGTTATTTTTCAAAGTTCATATTTAAATACTGAGAAAATGTTCAATTGACATAAGCTTAAAAAACTGTGAACTGAAATGTAAGCCAAGAACAATGATGGTTAATAAGCTCTAAAATAACAAATAAGAAAATATTAGTTTTTATTTACTTAGGCTCTCTCACTGGAATTTTATTTATGACTAGTAGCCCGGTGCACAAAATTTGTGCACATTAAAAGGGAATTAATTGCCTTAACTGGTTTGGCTCAGTGGATAGAGCATCGGCCTGCAGACTCAAGGGTCCCAGGTTCGATTCAGGTCAAGGGCATGTACCTTGTTGCGGGCACATCCTCAGTGGGGAGAGGGCCTAAGCTGCCAGTCAACCAATCCCTGAGGGCTCCTGGGCTGCCAGAGGGATGTATGACTGCCTGCTTAGGCCCAATCCCCAGGAAAACTGGCCTAAGCCGGAAGGTGGACATTCACTGAGGGGTCCCAGGCTACGAGAGGGCACAGGCCAGGATGAGGGACCCCCCTGAGTGCACAAATTTTTGTGAACTGGGCCTCTAGTAAAATAATAAAATCCTAAACATGGAAAGCTATGTATAGGTTTTATATCCAATAGGCAATTATCTTCTAATTTAAAAAGTTATACTCCAGAAAAAAAAATTATTGATGAGAATTGATTATTCCCTTTTATTCTATGAAATTATACAATATATTGTTCAAGAGTAAAATTCAAACAATTTTAGCAGAGTATTTATTCAGCTCCTCTTATGTGCAAAGTGCTGTGCTATTTGGAGGATGTAAACTTTTTAAAACTAAAATTATTCATCTTCAGTTTTTAAAATATCATATTTAGTTGTATACTTTTATATGTTGTGAAATATTCTGCTTAATATATATGGTAGATTCTTATGCTTCAGATAGTTCAGACAAACAAAATAATTTTTCTAAGATATATATATTGTTCTTTTATTAGTTACTAGTCAACTGAAATTTGACAAATTTGGTAAATTTAAATTGATTTCTGTAAAGTTATTTAAACTGAGAGTTTTAAAAAATTAAATTTGGGTAAACTAATGAGGTACTGTTTTCTAAGTATTCATATATAAAAATATAACTGGAGGCTACCCACAACTCATTTGAAAGGGCCAAAAATATATTTAGAAAAAGGTATTTTTAATTTTGTTTCCTCTATTTGTTAGGCTTTTAAAAAAATAATATTTGCAATGTCTTCAAAAACAGCACATTGAAGCTTAGAAACATATGCCAAGTAGGTATTTAGCTTATATTTCTGTTATATTTGCATGTTCTACAGTAATATTTAGAGCAATATCTTCCATTACTATTTCCCCATTATGAACATAGAGACTAGTAACTCAACTGTCATAGAAAGCATTAAAATGCACCTAAAGGGTAACCTGGTTGTTATAAACAGTCTAAAGCAAAACTAAAATAAAGTTAAATCAAAAGACACAATTTACTAGCTAAAATATAATCCTATAAATTTAACAGTGTCTATGATGCTTGGATTAACACAGTTTCATTTTATATCAACAGACATTAATATCATTAATTACCAGTATCAAGGATTTTTATGTTGCATTAAATTAAAGACCAGAAATATAAGTAGGCAATAACTAGCTACTCAGCCAATATACTATTATTATGAAATCTTTTATCTTTTCCAAGTGAAATTTGTATGAATAGCAAATGCACTATCATCAAGAATAAAATGATTTTTAAAATGAACTTTTAATGAAGGTCAGAAGTACAAAGGAATAAATTCCTCCCCAATATTTAACATTTTTCCTTTTGTGCTAGTCTCTATGAAGAAAAACTATTTTATCTACTAAAATCCTATCTAATAAAGCGGTAATATGCAAATTGACCATCACACCATCACAGAGATGTCTGCACCCATAGCCACAAGATGGCGGCGCCCAGTCCCCTCAACCCCGCTGGTGTCTCCCAGTACTTTCAGCCCTGCCAGTGGGCGGCAGGCATGTAGTGAGGCCAGACCTACCCTCAGGTGGGTCCGGCCACTCCTTGCACCTGCCACTGGAGTCCCACAGTCCGTTCAGCCCAGCTGAGGGGGCAGCAGGTGTACAGTGTGGGTGAACCCGCCCTCAGCTCCACAGCTGCCCAGGGCCAGCCTGAGGTGCAGGCAAGCCTCAAATGTCAGCTGCCCAGCTGCCCAGGGCCACCCGAGGCTCAGGTAACTTAGGGCTGGCCGAGGCTTGCGCTGCCAGCAGTGGCAGCAGCAGAGGTGTGATTGGGGCATTGCCTTACCCTGATTGCCAGGTTGCCTCCCGCCCCTGAGGGCTCCCAGACTGTGAGAGGCAGCAGGCTGGGCTGAAGGACCCCCACTCTGGTGCATGAGTTTTCATGCATCGGGCCGCTAGTGTTAAAAATAAAAACACTTCATAAAGTTGCACACTGTACTTGATTGCTCCATATAGTCTTTTGTTTTCAAAATGAACATATAGTTAGCATATAAAATTAGTTTCAGGTATACTAAATAATCCTATATAATAAAGAGGTAATAGGCAAATTAATCCTCACGCCCTCACAAGATGGCTGCCTACGACCAGGCTGGCAGGGCGGTTAGTGAGGGATGACCAAATGACTGACCAGCAAGCTACATGAGGCAACTAGGCTGGCGGGGGGGAGGAGGCAGTTAGGGGCGATCATGCTGGCACACAGAAGCAATGAGGGGTGATCAGGCCGGCAGGTGGGAGCAGACAGGGGCGACCAGGCAGGCAGGCAGGTGAGCAATTAAGAGCCAGCGGTCCAGGATTGTGAGAGGGATGTCCAACTGCCAGTTTAGTCCCGATCCCCGCGATTGAGCCTAAACCAGCAGATGGACATCCCCCGAGGGGTCCCGGAATGGAGAGGGTGCAGGCTGGGATGAGGGGGAAACCCCACCCAGTGCACCAATTTCATGCACTTGGCCTCTAGTGATTTGATATTTGTTTATTTTGAAATGATCACCGCAATAAGTCTTGTTAACAGCCATCACTACATATATTTCTTCTATCTTTGCCATATTAAACTACTGATATTTTATTTTGCTTGCTTGCTTTTAGAAAGAATTTGACATTATTTTCCATTGTTTCCCAATTACTGTCACTGTATATATTTTACTTATGAATTCATAAAACTCTGAAACAATGCAGGGCTGCTATTTATTTCCTATGGTCACTCTGATTTTAGAAATCATTTAACACAACCTCTCCAAAATATGTCTTCACAGTTTATGATTAAAAAATGTATTTATTACCCTGGCTTGTGTTTCTAAGTGGTTAGAGGTTCAACCTGCACAACAAAGGGTCGTGGGTTCGATTTCCATTCAAGGGTACATACCTAGGTTGCATGTGCAGGAGGCAACCAGATAAGTTGTCTCTCTCACATCAATGTTTCTCTTTTTCTCTCTCTCTCTCTCCCCGTCCCTCCATTCCTTTCACTCTCTCAGTATAGCAATGGAAAAATATCCTCAGGTGAGGATTAACAGAAAACATACGCACTCACAAAAAAGACACATGTATTTTACTTATTTATTTTGTTTGCTTGCTTGTCTGGTTTCTTGATTGCTTTTCTTTCATATGTGCATTTATCTATACACTAACACAATTTCCAGGTGACATCAACATTAATGAAAAAAGATAGGGAGCAAGTACACAGACCTTCTTTTACTCTAACTTGCTTTTTCTTTGTTATACAAATCATATACACATGCTCATTTTAGAACATGGTGGGATAATTCAAACACAGGCCAAGTACCAGGGGCTATAAGTTAATATGAGAGCAGCATTTCAGAATTAATCTACTGCATGATGAATTCATAGAGCTGTTCTCTAGTATGAAAACAGGGGAGAATTAATGTGGCCTTTAAACTCCAGGATCTTTATTGATTACAAACTGAAAAAGGGACAAAATGTGACTACAACAGAAGAAATCATTAACAGGAAAGGAATGTTACATGCAGCAATTTTATTTTTCTTTTCTTTTACCTTTGTGCTTTGTGAAATTGCAATTAAAACATCTAAATATTCTTACAAATGGCTGATTTGGCCCCTCCATGTAAAATAAACCTGTCCTTACTGCTTTCTGAATTAACCTCAGTGGAGGTATAGCTGATGGCTTGGTTGCAGTCAAACAGTCCAAATATTCCTTTTATAGAATGCCCTAAAACCTCAAGGTATGATGGGATATGACAAGTCATATTTTTATTAATCCTTTTTCTTGCTTATAGCCATAATTGAGATCTGACAAAAATTCTTCTGCTGCTGGGCTTATGATATTATTTTGATTCATTTGTTAGAAAAAAAGATTGTAACAATTTTAGCATGGTCAGCACTGGTTATCAAAACAGGTAAATATATAGGGTGAAAAAAATACAGGCAAGACCTCTGTCTAATTTACATATATTACCATGAATCTAGAGCTAAGTTGAAAAATCAAGAAATAAGCCTGCAGAAAAAAAATAATGAAAAGTTTAATTCAAGCACTATTAACCAGATGTCCCAACTTCAATCACACATGCACAGATTTTGCTAAGAAAGACCTTTCAATAGTTGATAAATGGGAGAAATTTGAGCAGTGGGGGGAGAGGAGGCAACATTTTTATGTTTAGAGATGTAAAATAAGGTTCCAGGTTGTACTTGAGTAGGAAACAGGTGACCTTTCACTAGGGAATTTAGAACACATACATTTTAGTATGTCTACCATACACACAGGAGACACTTAAAACACAGTTATTAAAAATGGAACTTCCATTTGACCCAGTGATCCCACTTCTAGGAATATATCCCAAGAAAACAGGAACACCAATCAGAAAGGATATGTGCACCCTAAGTTCACAGCAGCACAATCTACAATAGCTAAGATTTGGAAACAGCCTAAGTGCCCATCAACAGATGAGTGGATTAGAAAACTGTGGTACATCTACACAATGGAATACTACGCTGCTGTAAAAAAGGAGGAATTCTTACCATTTGCAACAGCATGGAGAGAACTGGAGAGCATTATGCTAAGCGAAATAAGCCAGTCAGAGAAAGATAACTATCACATGATCTCACTCATTTGTGGAATATAATGAACAACATAAACTGATGATCAAAAATAGAACCAGAGTCAGAGAGGCATTGAAAAGACTGTCCAACCTATGAGGGAAGGCGAGGGGTGAAGGGGTAAGAGATCAACCTAATGATGTGTATGCATTCATATGAGCATAACCAATGGACACAGATGGGGGTGAGGGGTTAGGACATGTGCTGGGGAGTGGGGGCGGCCAGGGAGAGGTCAATGGGGGAAAAAGGAGACTTATATAATACTTGAAACAATAAAGAATTTAGATTTTTTTAAAAACAACACACAGTTATGCAATTAACATTGTGGAAGTAGGCCATGGATTCAGCCATAGGCAAATAAGGCCTTAAAGTCAAACATTAACATGTGTATTTCATAGCTAATTTTATTTTTAGAAACATATGACTTATGTATTGATAAAGGATTTCCTAATAATTATGGCATAGTTATTAGATAATCATTGACTTATCACTTGCAGTAGGACCTTTGAAAATTTAGCATTAGATTTAAATAAGATCTAAATTTTAAAAGTATATTCATAATCTTTTAGAAGTAAATAATGCCAAATTTAGTGTTTGGGTTAATTTCTTCCTCTATTTAAAGAACTAGGTGACACTACTATTTATTATGTGCCCTGTAAAACAAAATAAGACATAAGACTTGTAAATGGTTTAAATATATATATATATATATATATATATATATATATATATAAGGAATTTTTATCTATTTTAATTTTCTTTGTGATGTGAATATGAAGACTTTAAAAAATGAAGCCTGGTATCATTATTTTATGGAAAACTTTAACCCTTTGTTACAGAATAGACAAAACATAATTTTTGTCATTTAAAATTTACTGCAGCTGTCTATAATGAAATAATATTAAATAAGACAACTGTTAATAGAATATTTTCAAATCATTGATTTAAAATGAAGGCAGAAAAGCTTCATAAGTTTTACTTCAATCCTGTATCATACCAGGTTTTATGAATATATTCTCAACATCAACCTTATAAAGAATGTTAATATTCTGAATACAATGAGACCTTCAAAAGTAATGTTTTTATTACCTTTAATGTAATCAAATTATACATTAAGGCTTAACTTAAGGCTTGCTATAGCAAGCACATTGAAACTAACAGATGGTGTGTGTCTAGATAGAATCTGTTGTTCACATATACTTCTCTCCTCTACTACCAGCGATATCTTTCCTATAAATAGATTATATTTTATGACCAATTTTCAGTTTGGATGTATTCATGTAGCCAGTAGAATATAGGAAGAAGTGCCAGAATGCTTGTTTTCAATATTTCCTTTAAGAGATATTTCATGATTCCAACTCACCCTCTTGTACTACTGTACTCCACCACAGATTATTCGCTGAGTAGCTACTGATGCAAGAATGAGGAGACTGGGGTACCAGATCTAAATCCAACTCTTAGCCAAAGCCAAGTTAAGCTGCTTTAGCTGATTTCAAAAAGCAAAGCAAAAGCTCAGTGGATCCTAAGACCATTGCGCTCTGAGATGCCCAGTTGTTTGCTCTGCAGTATTAGTTCAGGAAACCTAACATAGTCATGTGTATCTTCCTCTAGCTCTGAACTGATTTCCTCTTCTCTTCTAAGTTACCATAACATTACACATATTTGTGTTGTGTTACTTTTAATCTGTTATGGAATGCAGCAAGGTTGAAAGAAAAGTGCTACATTTTAAATTAAGCATTATATTTCATGATTAAATAATCCCTTGCCACAAAACATACTAAAAAAAAAAAGTCCCCAAATATTTTGTAAAAGCAAATTATCTAAGATAACATTAGAAAACGTTCTGTGGCTAGAATAGATAGGTAACTTATTTTCATTCTTAGTTATGAGGAGGATGTATTAAGAAAAATAACCCAATTCTACAACTCTTTATATGCCGATTGATGATTCTTGCATGCTTGGTCTTCATAGTATAATGTAGCAATTATCTTACAGTTAAATACAAACAGTTCTGTTTTTGCACGGTCCAATTTAACTGAAACTCGTCCATGTTCAGAACCATGGCCTCACTTTTGAATGGTACAGCAGTAACTGAAATTTGATCAAAGCAAGGACAGAGTTCCAAAATGCATGGGTTTCAGTTAACATGGAACCATGCAAAATAATGACTGCTGGTATTGATCAACATATTTCAGTGAGCAAAAATAACTTTGCAATATTACTTTCAACATTTCAATATTGTTGTCTTAGAAATAATATAAATAAACAATGATTCATATTTGCCTTTCTTCCATACTATGTGTTTGATAACTTTTACTTTCTTTGAGGTTTCTGTAGTAGGTTTCAATCCATTTCAAGGAACATATTGGTTGAATTAACCATGGTTGATCAAACTTAGTGGTGTTTGCCTAAAATGACCAATACATTTATTCAAAGCTTAACCAGAGAATCTCCTAAAAATTTGGAAAAATAGAAATTAGTCACACCTCAGTTTATGAGTACAAATCAATTCTAAGAAACAGAATCCACTCACATTTTATAAATAGTGAAATGTAGGAAACCTATTGATAAATGAATTGCCTTCAATTCCATTTGAATATGTCAGTCAACAGTCCATCTATATTGAAAACATCTGTTTTAAATTCCAACCCCTCAACACACAAATATTACTGAGTGAAATAATTTCAAGTGTGAATTTTCTATTGTACACTTTAAATAGATCCATCAAAGATCATTTTCTGAAAAGAACACAATGATTCTTTGACAGTTTTTAAGCTGTCCATTCCTCAATAGCTCTGTAAGTATCACCATAGGAACTAAGTACATTCTATCAAGCTTCTTTAACTGTTGTGTCTTCAAGTGGAATTCATCATGCTTTCATTGAGTCACTCAACCTATATTATCAAATTATGTTCCATCAGTATTGTTCAAGTTGCATTATGAAATACGTCCCATTTATTCTTTGAGAGGTTTCTTTTTATTTTTAAACTCCAAGATATCACTTTACAACTTTTTTTACAAGAGATATTATTTGAATGAATCCCCTTTCTGAGAAAGTAAAAAAACATAAATTGACCTTAATTACTTTTTATGTCAAACTGTCTTTAATCAGTAAAAGCAGTCCTTCTCCCATTGATTTCACTGCTTCAGGGGTCTGATAATTATAGAAATATATATTTACAATCTAGAACCCCAAATTGAATAATTGCGGGGCCTTTTATTTAAACTCATGGATCCTCAACTTCTACATTGGTAAATAATGATCGCTGCCTTATATTTAGAAGTGTCATTACAAAATATAACAATATGACACAAACTACAAATCATTGTTCATTTCTATTACTACTATAATTTCATGTTATAAATATTTAATTTTTAAGTATTCATATGAAAGTTAGTGGGCATCCTTTAGCTCAAGTATAATTAATTCTACAATGGAGTATTATTTATGTGGGGAAATGTTTTATACATTTGTTGACATGAATACATTGACATCTGTTATTTCTGGCACTCAAGATGAAATAAAGTAGATGTCAAGACAGCTAAGCTGTAACTATCTAGTAGATGCCAAAATATCCATTTCTGAAGTAAATAGGAAAACCAGTAAGTCTTAATAAGCTAACCCATTTGGGAAAACATCAAGCTGGCCATTAACAATGGTCATGGGGTTAGTCCAACTCAAATTCATAACAATAGTAAGTCTTTGAGTTGCTGTAATTTTTAAAGCATTGTTATCTAATTATGAGAACCACTGTTAGATTATGGATATTTGCCATTGCAATGAAAGGTAACAAGTGCTCAGAAATTTAAGTGATTTGCCAAACATAGAATATAGTTATCTAAAATAGGAGAGAGTTACACCATATTAAAGTTTATGCAAATATTAACCTCAGGGAACAATTGGACCAAAACCTTGAGAATATAGAAGAATCAAGTCATTTCAATATTTTGTAAATTCGCAGACAGGGTAATGTTGACACCAGATTAATATCAGGAACTAGAAATTATGCAAGCACCTCAAAAGAATGCCAACTAGAACAGACTACAAAAATCAGGTGCCAAGGCAAGGAGGACCAGGTTCAGATATCAAAGCGAGGAATACAGGCAGCAGCCATACTAGCAGATGGAAAAGAAAACTATTTTTAACCAATGGCTATGTTACCCAGGAAGCCCATTCCTTTCTACTTCTTATCTATGGCAAGAACCATTCTGTAAGTATGCTGGGGTTGGGGCCATGAATATTAAGGTATAGAGAGTTGATCAAATGGTAGACTTTTATTTTAATTGTTATTTGAGAAAATCAGGCAGTCTTGAATAAAACTTCTAGCTATTATTTATTGAGCACCAACTATACCCTTTCAGCCATTTTTAAAAATTTCTAAGGGCTTTACAAAATGGGTATAAATTTCAAAATGTGTAAGTCCTTAACATTCAGCAAGATCATGTAGCTTGTTCAATGTCACCAAATATTCAAGAGACAAAACAGAAATTTAAAAGTAAAGTGTGAACTGATCAAAATTTTCCACTTTGTCAAGATTAGCGAAATCTCAATCAGCATTACATGAAAGTTGACTCCCAAGACTGAGTTTTTTACCTCTGTCCTGTATATTTTCTAAATCTGTCTTAAAAAGTGTAACTCTTAAAATAGTATAAATTCTCATGTGCAGCTCAAAATAAGCTGTTCACTTATAAGCTTGAACTGTAAGACACTGAAATTCATTAACCTTGAGGCAATAGTTCATTTCTCTATATGGAAATATTTTTTTTCATCTTCTCCTGTACAATGGTGTCAATTACCCTGTATAATGTACTAAAACATGATCAAGAGAGTATGCTCCATAAAATAAATAAATGTTGAAGAATGACATGTGTTATCAGAGAAAACTTAATCATGAATTTGGAAAATTATCAACCTATGCCATTAATTATTAATCCCAGAATTAATAAAGTATAAGGCATTCTCATTATCCTAGTATTTATTATTAAAGTCCCCATATTTATGATTCTGAACAGAGAAGTAAAAATTGCCATACAATAAAATATTCACAAGTGAAAAGACTACTTATAAATTTAATGTGCCCTCAGATACTCTTTCCCCATGCATACCCCCACCCTCAGCTCAAAGTGCTTAAAGGGTGATTTTAAATTAATTGATAATTTTAAAGGCTTTTGTGAAAGTCAATGAAATCCTGGTATATTGTTGTGCAAATGTTCCTGTTAACATAATAATATACAATTGAAATAAAAGATGTCATGTCTTGAGAGCCATCACTATTTTTTTTCAAAATATCCTACCTTCCAAACAGTTATAATTATAACTTATATGTAAAATATAAGATAAATAAATTATTATCACATTGTTTTAGTTTTCAGCCACTTAAATCTTTTCTCACGGTTACAAAGTTTTGGTAGTCACATCTACTGGTTCACATTTAGAGGACTTTTTGTTATACATATTATCTTCAGATATTCAGGGCTCTCTTATATATCTTGGACTACAAAGGACTTTTGTTAAGTAATTATGTAGTCCAACAATTCATCTTATATTTCCTCACAAACGATCCAGAAACAAGGAACATACTATCTCTGAAGACCTGATTTTCTCCATTTTTCCATGTGGTGAACTCTTTTAGATATTCAAAACTGTTGAAATATAACTTCTTAGGAGAAGCCGTTCTTACTAATATGTGTTAACATCTCTACTACAATCTATATAACCCTAGATAAATATTCATTGTTTCAACCACTTATTCTATACACGTTATAGCCCCTACTATGGATCTGGCACTATGGTAAGGCCTCAGATGCAACAATTAATAAGAGAAAGGGACCCTGCACTCATCAAATTAAAAACAATCACTGTTATATACACTTAACAAACTTTGAAAATCTGGAAGATGGGCATCTGTAATTTACTTAAAGTGACTTTTTTTTAAAATGAAAAGAACTCTGGGTATGATCTAAGTGGGACAGTTGAAGAAAAAGGAACCCTCCTGCATTGCTGGTGGGAATCCACACTGGTGCAGCCACTGTGGAGAACAGTATGGAGTTTCCTCAAAAAACTAAAAATGGAACTCCCATTTGACCCAGTGATCCCACTTCTAGGAATATATCCCAAGAAACTAGAAACACCAATTAGAAAGGATATATGCACCCCTATGTTCATAGCAGCACAATTTACAATAGCTAAGATTTGGAAAAACAGCCTAAGTGCCCATCAGCAGATGAGTGGATTAAAAAACCATGGTACATCTACACAATGAAATACTATCCTATATAATAAATAGTTAATACGCAAATTAACCCTCACACCCTCACAAGATGGCTGCCTATGACCAGGCTGGCAGGGGGTTTAGTGAGGAACGATCAAACGACTGAACAAGCAGGCTGTGTGGGGCAACCAGGCCAGCAGGAGGCCATGAGGGGTGAGCAGGCTGGCAGAGGGGACAGTCAGGGGTGACCAGGCCAGCAGGGGGGGGGGGGGCATTAAGGAGTGATTAGGCCAGCAGGGGTGGGGCAGTTAGGAGCGACCAGGCTGGCAGGGAGAGGGCAGTTGGGGGCAACCTGGCTGGCAGTGGCAGGCCACGACCAGGCCTGCAGGGAAGGCAGTTAAGAGCGATCAGGCCTGCATGCAGAGGCAGTGAGGGGCAATCAGGCCAGCAGGGGAGTCAGTTAGGGGTGAACAGGCAGGCAGGCAGGTGAGCGATTAGGAGCCAGCAGTCCAGGATTGTGAGAGGGATGTCTGACTGCCGGTTTAGACCTGATCCCTGGGACCGGGCCTAAACCAGCAGTTGGACATCCTCTGAGGGTCCCAGATTGGAAAGGGTGTAGGCTGGGCTGAGGGGACCTCCTTGTGCATAAATTTCATGCAGTGGGCCTCTAGTGCTGCTATAAAAAGGAAGGAACTCCTATATTTTGTAACAGCATGGATGGACCTGAAGAGCATTATGCTAAGCAAAATAAGTCAGTCAGAGAAAGATAAATATCACATAATCTCACTCTTACGTGGAATATAATAAACAATATAAACTGATGAACAAAAACAGAGACAGAGAAGCATCGATCAGACCATCAAACCTCAGAGGAAAAGCAGGGGAGGGTGGGGGGAAGGAGGAGAGATCAACCAAAGGACTTGTAATGCATGTATATAAGCATAACCAATGGACACAGACACTAGGGGTGTGAGGGCACGAGCGGGGTGGGTGGTTGGAGGCAACGGGGGGATAAGGACACATATGTAATACCTTAATCAATAAAGAAAAAATGAGTTGCTCTGTTTAAGAAAATGTTCTGAATGTGCAAAGTAGTTTGAAATGAAATTCGCTCTAAAGATGTCATAAAAAATAAGAATATTCATTATTTATCTAACGTAAAGTATGCTAGCTAAAGGTTGAATTGGCATTCTTCTCAACTTATTTTTATCTCTTTAAATATTTAAGAACAGTCTTAAAGTCTCAAGATGGGTGTTATAGGTCCAAGTGTACTGTCTTCATTGATAAAACCAGAAGCAGGAAGGGAGACAAGAGGGAAGAACGTTTTTTAATCTATGTATCAAGAAGAAAATATTTCAAGCCCTAAGCTGACTTTTCATTATGCCCCGTTGTCTATAACTGACTCACATAACCATCTGAAGACAAAAGCCTAGTAAGAGGGAATGGGATTGTCATGACTAGTGAAGTTTCAGAACAGACATGATTCATCATCTGTGGCAGGCATATTGCTGATTCCAAAACAGAAGGGATCTATTGTAAGAAAGATGATGAAAACTGATGTTGTAGATATCCAATATCATTATCCATAATGTGTTTTAAAGTGGCAACTCTGGAGCAAGTATGAAGTATATGTAGGAAGAGAATAGAAAAGTGGTGAAATAACTTGATAGAAAAAGTACTGAGGAAAGGAAAAAAAAAATAGCAGAAGCAGTACATGTTAGGATTTCAGGGGGACTTTAGTGCACTGATGGCAGGACACTGCAGATAGCAGCCAGAAATAGCTGAGATAAGGCAACAATTTGGGAACATCAGAATGTTGGAGAAAGGCATGACCAGGAGGAAAGGAATTATTGATTATTTCTCTGAAATATGGGGGTAATGGTAAGGAACATTGTATTCAACACAGTTCTTGGGAGTAAAGTACAGGACTTTTTTATTTGAATATAAAGGAAAAATAGGACTTAAATGACTGATGACTTGGGACCATTCACAATGATTGATTTGGTTAAATTTTCATACATTTAAACTATTTTATGCTAGGTAAAGTATAGGAAAACTACAGAATGTAGAGCACATAACAGAATGTTCCTACTTGAAGAAGAGAGCTATAAAACAGGAGATGAGTACAATTCAGTCAGTATAAAGATTGGAGGAAACTTCTAGGCAAAGTCAACAGTATACAGGGAGGGCAAAAGTAGGTGGTATGTGGAACACAGAGTTTATTCTCATACTATTATTTTTGAATTATTATATTATTTTCCTTAAAAATGATAGTAAACTTAATTTGCGGACCCCTGTATATGCCAGCCATAAATAAAAGGAGGAAGTATGTATTTGGGGAACTGAAATCCAGTGTGAGGGGAGAGAAATAGGGAGCTGGCCTGAGATGGGTCAAGGGTGAGGTGGAAGTGAGATAGATAATTCAAGGCCCTGAAGGACATGTTAAAAAATGTTTAACTTGACTAATAGCAATAGTTTCAATGATATTTCATTTCTAAAAGACCGCCGAATTGTGAATACTAAATTAAAGGAGGGTCAAGAAAAAAATTGCAGAATTCCACTTTGGAATTCTGATTTATAAACTGTGATCAGCTCAGAGGTTTGCAAGGGAGCAGCAGTACATATAGAGAGAACCTGCTGGAGAGACTTGATCTCAAAACTATCCATGGTTTCAGGAATGACCAATTAGCAGATGGTAGACAGCTAATTGTTCATTTACTAGATAGCTAATGATTGAGGAGAAACAGGTCTTAGAAAAGTCTCTGTATGATAGTTTATTTAAGCTGGTGGGATGGTTGATAGGCAAAAAATTCCCTACTTGCCATGCTGAGTTCGTCATGCTATTGACACCCAGGAGAGATGAGTGGAATGTTGAACATATCAAACTAGAAAGGTTGGTTTGGAAATATAAATCTCCTAGAATAGACTCTTCGAATCTGTGTGTTTAACCATTGCTCTAGTGAACAGCATCAGCTTGGCACTAGTCTTTGAAAGATGAAATTAGGGATCCTCTGTACCAGCATAAAACTATCTTTCTCAGAGTTCTCTAAAACGCGCGCGCACGCGCGTGTGTGTGTGTGTGTGTGTGTGTGTGTGTTTGTGTGTAAATATCGGTAACATAAAATTTACATTTCTAACCATTTTAAAATTTGTAGCTGGGTGGCACTACAAAATGAATAGGTGTGCAATCATTACCACAATCCATCTCCAAAACTCATCTTTCTAAAATAAAACTCCAAACCCATTCAATAATAATAACTTCCCATTCCAATTTCCCCCACCCCCTGGAAACCACAGTTTTACTCTGTCTTTATGAATTTGACTACACTAAGTACCTCATACATGTAGAATCAAGCAGTATGATTCCTTGGATGACTGGCTTATTCTATTTAGCATAATGCCTTCAAAGACCATACACTATGCAGCAATAGTATTTCCATAATTTTTAAGGCTGAATAATAGTCCATGTATGTATACACTTCATTTTGTTCATCAATTCATATAGACACCTGGGTTGCTTCCATCTACTGTCTATCTATATATATAAAAGCATAAGCAACCGTCCTATCAGTAGCTATGACACGCAATGACCACCAGGGGGCAGACACTCTGACCGGTAGCTATGACACGCACTGATTACCAGGGGGCAGATGCTCAATGTGGGAGCTGCCAAGCTGCAGTGACTTGACAGCTGCGGTTCTCAGGTAACACACCCAAACCAGAGAGAGGTGAGCCTGATTCCAGGGTGGGCCACCCAAGAACTGCCCTGTTGCAATCCAGGACCCCTTGGGGGTGTCGGAGAGCCGGTTTCGGCCCAATCCCCACAAGCCAAGCCAAGGGACCCCACCAGTGCACGAATCCGTGCGCAGGACCTCTAGTTGTAAATATGCTGCTATGAACATAAGTGTATAAATATCTGTTAGTGTCCTTATTTGCAATTCTTTTGGATGTATACACAGAAGTGGAACTGCCAGATCATATGGTTATATTTTGTTTATTTTTTTAAAAACAACCACTTTTTAACACAGCAATTGCATCATTTTTCCACACATTTTTTTGAAAGGGGATTACATAAATCACTAAAAACAATAAAAACGTTGACTGATTCTGGCCTGAGGTTGAGTCTTGCAGCTTACCAACAAAACTCCCTTTACATTATAGTAGAGAAAACAGCACACGTATGGTCCACTTTTACTTATGATTTCCATGAAATTTTAAGATAGTGAAACCATATTACACTGATTCTACAAATTTTTGACCTATTAGACATAAAAATGGTTATATGAGTTCACATAAAACTTATATTTGTCATCATTTTGTAAATTTAATGGCAGAGAAGTTATACTTTATGCTTGATAAATTTCTACTTTCAGATTACTATGTATCTCATTGGGTAGTTTTAATTTTTTTTAGAGTGTTTATCACTCTAAGGCAGTGGTTCTCAAACTTCCTAATGCCGCGACCCTTTAATACAGTTTCTCATGTTGTGGTGACCCCCAATTTCATTGTTACAAATTGAACATAATTAAAGCATAGTGATTAATCACAAAAACAATATGTAATTATATATGTGTTTTCCAATGGTCTTAGGCGACCCCTGTGAAAGGGTCGTTTGACCCCCAAAGGGGTTGTGACCCACAGGTTGAGAACCGCTGCTCTAAGGTAACACATAAGAAGTAGAAATATTAATACAAAGTACAGTAACATTTATAATGGATGCCAGACACAGACGCCACCATCGTTGGCACCCCGCCACCCTGAGGTTCCCTGCCTCCCTCCTCCTCTTTCCCTCACCACCGCACCACCACATTGGCAGGCAAGCGATGGGCTGATTGGGGCCTGCCGGCTGGCGGGAGGGACGGGACATGGAAGGTTGGCCACCAGCCCCAAGAAAGGAGCTGGCCCTTGGCCCCTCTGGGTTAGGAGCCACATCTGCTGCCACCTGGTTACCTGAGCCTCAGGTGGCCCTGGGCGGGTGGGCAGCCACCATCCTAGGTTTGCCTGCACCTCAGGCCAGTCCTGGATGGCTGGGTAGATGCCATATGAGGCTTGCCTGCACCTCGGGCCCACCCTGGGTGGCTGGGGGGCTGAAGGGACTGGGGGACTCCAGAGACAGGTGCGTGCCACCCTGGCAGGGCTGAGGGGACTGGGCACCGCCATCTTGTGGCTGTGGGTGCCGCCATCTTTGAGGGCCAGGCAGTCAATTAGCATATTCCCTCCTTATTGGCTGTGGGTGCCTCCATCTTTGCGACAGCGTGAGGGTCAATTAGCATATTCCCTCTTTATTCTATAGGATAATGTCATTTTAATATAAACTTTTTATTGATTTTTTATTATATGTTTATTTTGGAACAGGAGAAATGACCATTACTTAATATTTCTAAATATAACTATCCTAGTAATATCTCAGAACCTTGAAATTGAAAGAATGACTTTTTTTGTGCCAACTGAATACAAAATGTACAAAGTTTACACAGCCGCTATTTTGACAATAGCACTCTTTCTACTGGCACAAAATGATCAGACATCAGGAAAATATGAACTATGTTCCTTGAAAAAATTTATATATTAAATCTCTGTGGGTCTACATTTATTGTTTTTATCCTTAAGATTTTTCTGAATTGAGCATCTGTCATTTATAACCTAGAAAAGTACTGACTAATAAGAAACACATGTAAGTGTCTCTGTCCTCTTGAAATTTAAGTCATTTCTTCTGGCATCAGAGACCACCTACTGTTAATATTGGGATGGAGGGGCAGTAAACTTTCTTTACTGGTGTATCAGACCAACCTGTAGCAAGTTGGTCATCAACTCAGTCATGTTTATGAAGACAATTATTTAGGGAGCAGTCTGTTCAATAGCACCTGCCAATGCATTCAGTTTGCTTTTTAACTTCCATTTTGCTCTCAGTTTACTCCAGATGAAGTAGTTAAAGATTACTCTCCTGGGTATCTTGGTCATCTAATGACATTTAAAGCTTTGTCAGCCTTGTTAAAATGATAAAAACTATAAAAGATATTGTAATATCCTATATAATAAAAGCCTAATGTGCAAATTGACCGAACAGTGGAATGACCAGTCGCTATGATATGCTCTGACCACCAGGGGGCAGACGCTCAATTCAGGAGCTTCTCCTTGGCTTGTGAGTGCAGCGGTGGTGGAAGGAACCTCTCCTCCCTCCTTGGCAGAGGCAGCGCTAAGGAGCAGCAAGCCAAGCAGTAAGGAGCAACGAGCAGGCAAGAAGTAAGGAGCGAGGAGTCCCATACTTGGAGAGGGTGCAGGCCGGGCTGAGAGACACTCCCCTGCCTCCCCGTGCATGAATTTCATGTACCTGACCTCTAGTTCTGTTATAATATTCCCAAACCCATTATGGTGATGGGTGAAATAATTCATTTTCAATTCAGTTCAGGGATCTTTAAGTAGCTTATAATAATTTATTTTCCCCTCCAGGTCAACTACAGGTATAGAAGAAAATGTGATCAATAGTTGGGATACTAGTATAATAGATATAGCAAGCCATTCCTTCTTGTTGTTTTTATTTTCTAAAATAGTTTCTTTATGACACATAATTTACCAGAGAAAAAATTTTAAATTGCCAAGTAATTATGACATAAACATATGGAAACTACATTAAATTTAAATAATAAAACTGCTATCAGCCAGCTGCTTTCCATCATATTTTGACATTATTAGTTTTCTGATAGTAAACGTTCATTCATTTTTAAAATGCTTTCTAATTTGTTCCTTTTTTAAAAAAGATTTTATTTATTTACTGTGTTTAGAGAGCGAAGGAAGAGAGGGAGAGAGAAACATCAATTTGTTGTTCAACTTATTTATGCACCCATTGGCTGATTCTTGTATATGCCCTGACAGGGGATCAAACACAAAACCTTGGTGTATCTGGACAACACTCTAACCAACTGAGCAATCTGTTCAGTGCCGCTAATTTGTTTCTTATTCCAATTAAATGATAAAGCATATGTACACAGTTGAATATAATGCAATAATTTTAAGAAAATTTTTATAGCTAAAAAGCATTTTTATATATGTAAATGGAAAATGACAAAATACTTCTCTAGCTTTACTATATTACCCCAATCTAAGTAGATGATCGAATATGAGATTAATTTCAGTTATTTAAAATGTAATAAAAATAATATACTTATGAAAAAAAAGTTACAAACATATAATTCTGGAATCTCATTAATTTAGTCCCTGACATAACTCACTCAATTAGCTTATGACAGTATAGGACAAAAATACTAGAACATTCTGGCCCTGGCCAGAGTGGCTCAGTTGGCTAGCACATCTTCCTGTGCACTGAAGGGTCACGGGTTTAATTCCTGATCAGGGCACATACCCAGGCTATGGGTTAGATCTCTGGTCAGATCTCAAATGGTAGGCAACCAATGGATGCTTCTCTCACATCAATGTTTCTCTTTCTCCTTCTCCCTTCCTCTCTCTCTAGAATCAAGGAAGAACATTCACAGGTGAGGATTTTAAAAAAATAGAATCGTATTACTAAGGCAGAAAAAAATTTTAAATTTCCATTTGGAATATGACAATTTTAGTTCTGAAGACATTCAAGTTTATAGCTTTATGTAACTGAATAGCTTTTAAATGACAAAAATGTTTAAAAATACAAAATTATTACAAATACACTAATATTTAATACTCAACTCATATTTTAATAATTTTTTAAATTACATAGCACAAAGAAACGTTAAAATGGTAAGTTAGAACAACAGGGTGAGAGATGAGAGGCCTTAAAATATTAATTTAATTTAATTTAATTTTTCTCAGCATCAGTTATCCCCTCTATCCCCTCCTCCATGTCCACCCATACCCTCTCCCCCCAAACGTCCACAATAACCACACTGTTGTCCATGCCCATGAGTTCTTCCTTTTTTTTTCTTTTTCACTTAATCTTTCCACCCCCCAGCATTCCTCCTCGTGCCCCAGTTGTCTGCCTGCTCTCTATCTACCAGTCTGTCTCTATTTTGCTTGGTAGTTCAGTTTGTTCATTAACTTCCACTTATGAGTGAAATTATACGGTACATGTCTTTCTTGTTGTTGTAACTGACAAGTTATGTTGTATCTTGTTTTAAGCTAAATATAGTAATTTAAATAAAATCTATAATAAAAGGGTAATTGCTGCTGAAACCGGTTTGGCTCAGTGGATAGAGCGTCAGCCTGCGGACTGAAGGGTCCCAGGTTCGATTCCGGTCAAGGGCATGTACCAGGGTTGTGGGCACATCCCCAGTGGGAGATGTGCAGGAGGCAGCTGATCGATGTTTCTCTCTCATCGATGTTTCTAACTCTCTATCTCTCTCCCTTCCTCTCTGTAAAAAATCAGTAAAATATATTTTTTTAAAAAAGGGTAATTGCTAATTAGACCAGACATCTTCTGGATGTCATTCTGGACATTCTTCCTGACGAAGGCATGGCCTGGGGGAAGCCATCCTGGGTCTCGGGTGCCTGCTGGTGGCCAGAGGAGAGAACCCCGGGTCCCGGGTGCCGGAGGGAAGCCTGTGCCAACAACCAGGGGAAGGAAGGCCTACTCTTGCACTAATTTTCGTGCATCAGGCCTCTAGTATAAGATAATTGACTTAATAAAAATAATAACCTTTAAAAATGCACTTGATCTTGTTTGAAACACATCTCCAAAGAAATTTTAAAGATCTGGGTCCCATTACCCAATGATGCCTAAATGCACCTACATCATGCATTTGAGATAATTATATAAAAATTTCAGTGACAAGAAGCCGCCACACCTATTGGCTTTTATAAAATCCATCTTTATACCATAATCTATCTTTGTACTCTTCCTTGTGCAGCTTCATTGTGCCTTTTAGAGCCTCACAGAAGCATGACCATGCCATTATTTCTGGTCCCAAATAACAGAGAAAATACTAAGCTGAATTCTATAAAAAAAGTAAAAATCATCCAACAATTGCCTTTAAAAAGTGTATCAAACTAGCCAAAGTTTTTATCAATATTTTATTTAATTTATAGAGTTATGATATATCTTAAAGCATGTGACATTTTACATGGATACAATGGCTGGAGAGAACACCATGTCTTTATTTTCCATCTTATACATCTCTCTAAATTTACATGTGCCTTTTTAGTCCTTGACAAAATATATAATTTTAACCTTATTGATATTAATGTAATAAAAGTTATTTTAAGAGAAATGTAAAAAAAGAGAAACTAAAACAAGTACTAAAAAGTAGCTAGTAAAATGAAAGACATTAACTAGGAGACAAGCATTACAAAACAAAACAAAATGGTTTTATTCCAGGAAGAAAAAAAATTTCTTCCTGGCTCATTTGAGTAGAAGTATATGTACAAATGAAGAGGTACTGATTGATTGTGATAAACATCAGTGAAGAATTTTGTTGTTTAGTTTTTCTATTTATTCTATTGATTTGCAAATGCTAGTCATTTTTTTGTATTATTTTAGGTCATGATAGTCTAATAAAATTAGTAAATATGAAAAAAGGATGATTGCCTCATGTGTCAGGTTTAACATTTAGTAATTAAAGTAATTAAAAGCCAAGTATAATTTAATGTTTTTTTAAAGGGTCATCTTGGACAAATTACTTAATCTCTGTGTGACTTGGTTTCCTCAGAAGTAATAACCTGAGCATAATAATGCAGCATAACACTGTTAGGAGAATTAAATGAGTTAATATTTACAAAGTTTAGAATAGTGCATGACATTAATAAACTATGTAAGTGCTATTAAATAAGTTAATATATTAATTAAAACAATATATGTATAAATTCAACAAATAATAATCCAGTGCCAACAACATAAAAATTTTGTGCTAAGCACAAGAAATTGAAAAAGAAAGACAAAATTTGATAAAAAAATATTTTTCCTCAAATAATGTCTTCACCCTGGCTAAGTGGTTTAATTGGTCGGAGCATTATACCATACACCAAAAGGTTGCAGGTTCAGTCCCTAGTTGGGGTGCATATGGGAGGCAACTAATTGAAGTTTCTCTCTCTTCCTCTCTTTCTCTTTCCTTTCCTCTCTCTTTAAAAATATAGAAACATATCCTCAGATGATGATTTTAAAAAAAGTGTCTTCAATGTCTTGTGAGAGATAGCATAGTGTACAGGCAATTATATTTTTATGAATAAGTGTCATAATAAAGGTGTTCAAATATTTAGCAGTGCATGAGACTAAGTCGGTCTACAAGTACCCTTATTTTCCCATGAATTATGAGGATCCTTTAATTTCAGATTTGAGAATATTCATGAATCTTCATTATGTATTCCTCTAAAAAGCAACAAAAAGAAAAGTGGGCTCCTTCACAGTTTGCAGCATGCTTTCCTAGACTTTTTCTACTTAGAACTTCTCTGTGAAGTTTGTGCTGTCAATGTTTGTTTTATAAGCAACTATGGTTTAGAAATACAAATAGCCTGCTCTGTCCCAGATGTGAAAGTCAGGTTTCCAGACTCTCTGTTCGGAGATCTTTCTTTTAAATATGTGTGATAAAATTACTGTTTGAATTCCATGTGACATATTAATTTTTAAAATATTTAATATGTTAATATTGAAGTATTAATATTGGCTTTGCATTAATCAAACCTAAATTTATTTTCAATTTGATAGTGTAAAGCAACTATCATAGTTGGTTCTACTTTCTAAATCAAAGATAATGCATTTCACTTCCAAAATATTCAAGTCTCCAGTATTTTTTTAGTACCTACTAATTATTATCCTATATGATAAAAGCCTAATATGCAAATTGTCCTCTTGACCGGGAGTTCCACCAGGGGGCAGGGCTGGCCAGCCAACTGTTGGAAGGGAGGCCCCGGCTGGCAGCCAGCAGCCGGCAGCCACTAGGGACCCTACCTGTGCACGAATTTCATGCACTGGGCCTTTAGTGTAAGTATTACAGATTTAAAAGGCAATATTTGTTGTAAAATAGACTCAAATCTAGCAGAAGAGAAAATATAACACTGCCTTCAGAAATAATAAGCTGATAATCACCTTATGATTAGGTACAGTGAGGAAAATCTAAAATCATAAATTTCATAGAACAATTTATATTGTTATAGATCTCCTCCCCAACCACTCCCCCAACTTACTCATAGGAGAGATATTTACTTTTCATTGTTTATTTTCCTGTTGCCCAAAATTATTCTACCTGTTTTACATTTAAACATTGAATACTTAAAACAATCTTATAAAGCAAGTGCTATTGTCCTTATTTTATCGAGGATACTTGATTTCAATAAAATTACCAATATGGTCTCCACTCCTCAGGCTGCTAAGCAGAGATACATTAAATTTCAAAGCTTTTGATTTCTCTTTCAATCTTCTTCCGTGGAAAGGGAAAAGTAAAATTTAATAGTGGACACTATAGCATTTTTACAGTGTTATTAAATTATTTATGCTATAGAATAAATTCAAGTGAAGTCCTTCAATAACCTAAAAACAGAAATCTTCCAAAAGGTGATGTTAGCAGAGACAGTTGAAGGTTGGCAACATGCCTTTTATCTGTGTGTAAGAGCTACTTTCACAACAATGGTGGTGGCCCTGCAGTCATTTTCAGCGGTCTGACAAATTGTATTTATATTACACTATAAAGCACACAGTGGTACTGTGCTGCACTGGTGAGCTGAAACACTTCACTCATCTAATCAAGGCTGTCCCAACTCATCTGAAAAATAGCATAGTGTGCTCGATGTACAAAGAAGGATTGTCAAACCAGATGCAAATATTACAATAGGAATTCTGAGTTGACAGATTGTCTGCACAAGGGATGAGATATGACACACGAGAGAGCAATAAACAGCAGAGAGATAAAATAACAACACTCAATCAAGGGGAGCAGTTCCTCTAGAGATTTTTATGTATTTATTTTGTATTAAGATCCTCTGGCTCTTGAGTAACACATGAAGTTTGAAAACAATCAACTTTCTTGAGTCTTATTTTTTTAGTTTCACAAACCAGTGACTTGATGAAGTAAATAGATATGATGAAACATGAAAGGATCCTCTCTTAAGATATATGAATTGATATAGCTCAATTGATCAAACACCTAACCTTCCCCTTTCCTTTGGACCCTGGGCTTCTTCCTGTACAATCTGGCCTCAAAGGGCGAGTGCCCCAGCCACCTCTCTAAGCTCTGTCCCCCACCACTGTCATCAGCTGTTCCTTGCAGCCTTCGGGGCCATGGGCAGTACAACACTTGGGGAGGACTCAGGGCCATTTGAGCAGGGAAATCCCAGCACTCTGGTGCCGGAGGCACTGGCTTCTGGTTACTAGGAACCCTTAACTCTGGAACTTTTGCCTTGTGAAAAGAGGCACAGGCAGAGAAAGGATATAACTCAATCCTTTCACGTGCAGAATCCAAGGCAAGATCCCTGACTGCCTAGATCTAAGGGGCTGGAATTAAGAAACAGATTCAGGTTTTGTGAGGCCTGAAGTTTAAAAAGTCTGGAGGTGTCATTAATGAAAATCAACATTAGTAAGCAGTTGGCTGGCCAATCTTGACCCTCTGGATTTCACTTCCTTTTTCCAGACATAAATCAGATCTGTCCATTGTGTTTCCAACTGCAGAGAATACATCTGAAACTCTCTGAATGATTTCCCCAAAGACTCTGCATTAGGCTTGAGATTAGAAGATTACTCTTCCCAGCTCCAACTCCTCCTCCAAAAGCTGTTCAGTGGACTGACATTTAGGCAACAGCTCTCTGCACAGAAGTCTTTCCACATAATTCCTCTGACTGCTGTTTCTACCCTTAAATTGACCAATTCATAAAACAGGTATCATTTCTTTAAAAACTTGCATGGGAAGAGGGCTGTTTCATATTCATAGTAGTATGTATCAGATATTTATCAAATCCATGCCTCTATTTCCTTTGTTTTAAATAAATTTTTTCAATTAAAAGTCACAGCTTATTAAGAGATATCCCACAACCTGGAAGAAAGTTTTGCAATTCACATAGCAACCCAAGTTTAGAGATCAGAATATAAAAAAGAACTTCTTCTAATAGATATAAAGAAAAGACAGATTGCCAATAAAGAACTAAAAGAGATGGATAGGCCATTTATGGGACAGGAAACACAAATGTCCAATAAACATTTGCAAAGATACACTACATGACTAAAAATAAGTCTATGTAAATGAAAACCACAATGCCAGTTCACACCCCTAAGACTGGTGCAAGTATAGAGCCTCACAAGGCTAACTGTGGGCAAGAGTGTGAACCATGAGGAGTTCTGGTGAATGATGCCTGTTGAATTCAAAGATGTATGTGCCTTATGACCCTACCATCCCACTGCCAAAGAAACCTCACACTGGCTCCAGGAGCCCATAAATGTTCATAGAAGAACTATTTATAAAATAAACATTGCAAACTGTGTATATGCTTATTAACAGGTGACTGAATAAATACATTATGATACAGTTATATGATGGAATATTATCTACACTAATAAAAGAGAAACATGGTAATTGGCATACGACCGCTACCCTTCCCATTGGCTAATTAGCGAGATATGCAAATTAATCACCAGCCAAGATGGCGGTTAACTGTCAACAAAGATGGCGGTTAATTTGCATATGTAGGCACAATGCAGGGAGGCAAAATGGAAAGCACAGAAGAAGCCCCCTGGCACTCCCAGGGGCGAGCTAAGAGCTGGGGGGCAGGGCAAAGGCGGAGAATCCTGGCCTTTGCCACACTCGCCAGTGATAGCAGGAAGTAGGGGTGGAGCCAGCAATGGGAGCTGGGCAGGGGTGGAGCCCGGGATCTCGGGGTGGCTGCAGCTGCTGCCGGGAGCCCACGATCAGGGAGTGGTTGCAGCTGGGTGGGGGGGGCGGCTGCAGCTGGGGGTCCCCGCTGCCCTAACGCCTCGGCCAGAGGCATTAGGCACGGGCAGGGGCGGAGCCCATCAGGGGACGGCAGCAGCTTGGGGGATCCTCTGCCCGGGCCTAACACCTCTGCCAGAGGCGTTAGGGCTGGGCAGGGCGGCTGCAGCTGGGTGTCCCCACTGCCCGGGCCTCACACCTCAGCCAGAGGCGTAAGGCCCGGGCAGGGGCGGAGCCCACCATCAGGGGCGGCTGCAGCTGGGGGTCCCCTGCCTGGGTCTAATGCCTCAGCCAGAGGCGTTAGGCTGGGCAGGGGCGGCTGCAGCTGGGGGTCCCCACTGCCCGGGCTTCCCGCCTCAGCCAGAGGAGTAAGGCCCAGGCAGGGGTGGAGCCCACGACCGGGGTGGGGGGCGGCTGCAGCTGGGGGTCCCCACTGCCCGGGCCTCACGCCTCAGCCAGAGGAGTAAGGCCCAGGCAGGGGTGGAGCCCACGATCGCAGGAGGCTGCAACTGGGGGGGTCCCCTGCCCAGGCCTAATGCCTCGGCCAGAGGAGGTGTTAGGCCGGGGCAGGGGCAGCTGCAGCTGGGGGTCCCCGCTGCCCGGGCCCAACGCCTCGGCCAGAGGTGTAAGGCCCGGGCAGGGGTGGAGCCCATGATCTTGGGAGGCTGCAGTTGCAGGGGTCCCCTGCCCAGGCCTAATGCTTTGGCCAGAGGCATTAGGCCTGGGCAGGAGCGGTGCCAGCGATCATGGGGAGCAGGGGCACAGTCGCTGATGGTGGGAGCTTGGGGTCCCCTGCCCAGGCCTAATGCCTTGGCCACAGGCGTTAGGCCTAGGAAGGGGTGGAGCAGGAGGTCCCTTGGAGAGCTGTGGGTCCCCTGCCCAGGCCTAATGCCTGGGCGAGAGGCATTAGGGCGGAGCGGTCAATTGCAGGGAGCAGGGGCCGAGTTGACGATGGTGGGGAGCTGGGGGTCTCTTGCCCAGGCCTAATGCCTTGGCCAGAGGTGTTAGGCGTGAGCATGGGCAGAGCCAGCGATCGGGAGCAGGGGCGGCATGGGCGATCGTAGGGAGCTGGGGGTCCCCTGCCCACCCTGATCTGGGACACCCTTCAGGGCAAACCAGCTGGCTCCCACCTGTGCACCAGGCTTCTATCCTATATAATAAAAGGGTGATGTGCACATGCAATTTTTTTCCCCAAATATATTTTATTGATTTTCTACAGAGAGGAAGGGAGAGGGATAGAGAGTTAGAAACACCGATGAGAGCGAAACTTCGATCAGCTGCCTCCTGCACACCCCCTACTGGGGATGTGTACGCAACCAGAGTACATGCCCTTGACAAGAATCGAACCTGAGACCCTTCAGACCGCAGGCCGATGCTCTATCCACTGAGCCAAACCCGTTAGGGCGGTAATGTGCAAATTGACCCTAACAGCAGAACGACTGGGAATGACTGGTCACTATGACACACACTGACCACCAGGGGGCAGATGCTCAATGCAGGAGCTGCCCCCTGGTAGTCAGTGCACTCCCACAGGGGGAGCTCTGCTCAGCCACAAGCCAGGCTGAAGGCATCACATTGGCGATGGTGGGAGCCTCTCCTGCCTCCTCAGCAGCTCTGTGGATATTCAACTGCAGCTTTGGCCCGTTGGCAAGTGGACATCCCCCAAGGGATGTATCACTGCCAGCTTAGGCACAATCCCCCGGGGAGCAGGCCTAAGCCAACAGGTGGACATCCCCGGAGGGGTCCCAGACTGCGAGAGGGCACAGGCTGGGCTGAGGGACCCCCGGGTGCACAAATTTTTGTGCACGGGGCCTCTAGTACACTAATAAAAATAACTAGCATTGTAAGTCAAACATTTATCAGCACACTGCTGGGTGGTGGATGTGCCTTCTGGATACCTACGGCCTGTGGTGGTGAGGAGGAAGCTTACTGTGCCTGACTGGCCCCAGGACAAGAACTAGGGCCTCTGTGAAATGGTCTAGGGAGGTTGACATGTGCTGAAAATGAAGAAGAGTTTCCTAACAGGACAGGCTGGCCAAGATCCTCTAAGGAAGCGGTTCTCAAGCTGTGGGTCGCGACCCCTTTGGTGGTCGAACAACCCTTTCACAGGGGTTGCCTGAGACCATCCTGCATATCAGATATTTTCATTATGATTCATAACAGTAGCAACATTACAGTTATGAAGTAGCAACTAAAATAATTTTATGGTTGGGTCACAACATGAGGAACTGTATTTACAGGGCCAGAAGGTTGAGAACCACTGCTCTAAGGGAATAAACTGTCATTAAAGGTGTCAAGCAGGGGGTGGGCAAATTCATTTGCAGTGTACCAAGCACTGGATACCAGTAGTGTAAGGGCAGGGTTAGGTGAAGATGGTCTTTATGACCTCTCTTCCACACCCAAAGGCCCTGTGGTTCCATGATCCAGTGACGTCGCAAAGCATGATCTAAAGAGGACAGGACTGAATAAATAACCAAATGGTGATGCATCCATGCCATACGACACTGCTCACTAATAAAAAGGCACGGACCCTGGCACATGCAACAACACGGATAAATCTCAAAAAACATGCTGCATGAAAGAAGCCTTGAATGAGGGACCTCAAACTGATTCCATTTATGTCATGCTTCAATTTCTGACTTTTTTAAATGGGAGAGTTTTAAGGTACCAAGTAATGGAAGATAAATAAAGGCTAAAGACTAAGTGTAGAAGAAAATTTATTAGTAAAGAATCATAAGAATTTCAATAAGAACCTAAGTGGAATTTACTGATACTCATGTGGATTTTCAGTGAGAATCAATGGCAATGATTCAGAAAGGAACTTTGTGAAAGTACATTTGTAGGTTTCACACTTACATAGTTCCATTGATAATATTCAATATAAATTAAATAATACCAAAGGTCTCCCTTGCCTAGACTATTACTAACTCAAAATAACATGTTAGGATTGTCATAATATTACATTATTTCACCATAATTACAATTAGTAATATAAACATTTCTTCTCCAATCTTAATGCAATTACTTGGTAATATATAGAAAGTTTTATAACCATATTTAATTTGCCTAGGTTCTGAAATGCATAGTGGCTCAGTACCCTTTTCACATTTCACCACATCCAATGTCCGTACCCTAATCAATGCTACTGTCAGAAACCACTGAAATGGTCTCACTATAGACACCAGTAGTGTGCTGGAAAATGGATAACGACCAGCTCTTTGGGAGAAGGGAAAATCCTGATTTGCAAGATCTACCCATTGCTATGGTGTAAATACACCCACCATGGCTA
The DNA here is from genome assembly GCF_028538775.1 of Myotis yumanensis. Lineage (NCBI taxonomy): Eukaryota > Metazoa > Chordata > Mammalia > Chiroptera > Vespertilionidae > Myotis > Myotis yumanensis. Next base: position 179,975,792 of record NW_027223752.1, read on the forward strand.
ATTTCAAGCTTCCAATGGAAGATCACTGAACCTGGAGTTGGGAAGAAATGATAACAAATTGACTCTTTCAAAACACTGTCTTCACACCACTCCCCTCACCACACCCAATATATTATTCATAAGAACACAGGATGAGGTTTTTAAAAGATCACACCATCTGGGGCCTGGTTAAAAATAAATTTTTCAATTCTTTTTACTTCTCCCAAACCTTCTTTCAATTTTTTTCCTGCTCCCAGTCTTCACAGAGTATTTGGACAAGCTGTTATCTGTGCTGGAAAATTCTTCCTTTGCCTTTTCACATAATTAACTGATATCCTTCAGATCTTAGCTCAAGAATTAGTTCCTCAGAGAACTTTTCCCTGATGTCCTTGGTTATGTTAAAGCCCCATATTAAAGCCCTTGTAACAGGATTCTACCTCTACATTATAGCTACTGTTACATCTACAGTCTTGTATTTCTTGATGCAATCAGTTAATGTGTCTCTCTGACTATACTCTTAAGTTTATGAGACAGCACTTGGTTTTCAACACCAAATCCCCAGCCCTGAGCACAGTGCCAAGAACAAAGCAAGTACTCGAGAATTAGATGAGTAAATGTGTACCTAAAATCTTAAATAAATATGTTCCCCTGAAATGTGTAGAGTTGAAGATTAGATGATAAGAGGAGTCTTTGATGTGTCTTCCGTAGGCCTACAGAGTTTGTGTAACAACTCTATAGATGACATTAGAAAGTACTTAAGCTTTTCCAAATTTAATAATACATTATTCATTCAGATAAAATAAAAAGAGCTGACAGAACTTTAAATGTTTGTTCTTAAGAACCTATCCAAATAAAATAGGTTACTTTTAGCCCTTCTTAAAAAATTGACATTCTGTACTAAATGATGGCATTTTCACCCTTCCAGAAGCAGCTCAAACTTTATGTCAACAAATGAAGCACTACAAGGAAGTCTTGAACCTGGAGTGCATACAGCTTATTTAACTACGGCATCATTTCAACAAATTAAAACAATAAATCAAATGTCTTAGGAAGTTTAGATTTCTCTATATAAAATAAAAACATGGAAATTGACAAAAATAATAGAATAATTTATCTCTCTCATATTCACCTCTATCTTTCTAAGTTTACAATGACCATAAAATGCTTTTATTTCAGATGTTGAGTCAAGATATATATATAAACAGAGTACATGCATTTCAACAAACATTTCTAATAAAAACACAAAATAAAATTAAAAACTAATCATGAATGTGGTTTCTATTGTCCTCTTCAGAGTTTGAATTTTATGTACATTTCATAAGCTGCTCAAAGCACATAATTGTGATTTGAGAAATGTATAAGTTTGAGTAACATGAGAGTTTGGCTGGATATGTGGACATATTTTTAACATTAGGATTTTATAATTTTATAAAGCTCTGCATTCACAGCTTTTTGATCCCAACATCCCATGCTTATAACAAATAATTGAAAACTGTATACTCTTTTTGGATCACAAAGATTTTTTTCTAGCAAATTTACCCTTTCCATGGTATTCTGAGCTACCTATCAGATCAGACTAAAAAGTAAAGTAAAATCTGTACCTTTGTTTTCTGAATGAAGATGATCTTTAGATATATCAACAAGCGAACAGGTCTGCATTTTCCCACTACAGTGCTCAGAATGCAGCTTTCCTTCCTAAAAGATTTAGATATTTCCTCCCTATAGCTTGCTATGCTGAAAAATGTATATTTAATTCTTAACTGAAATGCATTATTCTTCCTTTATTCCTTATAGAAAATGTCTACAAAATTATAAATACATGAGAATATTTAAAAACTATTTGTAAAAATTAGAATATTTTCACCTAGGCTATGACTAAAAGTTGGTAAGGTTATATAAAATATTTCAGTCATAAAATATTTCTGACATTCTAAAATTATATATCAATACAATGGCATAATTAAGACCAATATTCTGAGTTTGTTTTCATGAATTTATATCAATATATCAATAAATGTGACCTAACGTTAAATAATCATATGTCCAACCCAAATCCATACCTTACACTAGATAAATAGCATATGTTGCCTTTATACCACCATTGATCTCTTAGGTGCATATTTTACCTCTTTACCTAGATTATGACATCCTCAAAGATACATTATCTTACATATTTTTTATTATGTAAACTCTTATGTATTCAGAAGCTCCTATACTGAGATTACTGCACTTCTTAGCAACAGATGTGCTGAGATTTGAATTATATGACTCTATGAGTCCTATGCTTCAAAGACTCAATGGATTTTTATGCATTTATCATGCAAAGCCTATACAATTAAACGTAAAATTTACATAGAGAAATAATTCCATCATGAATTTAAAGGAAATACTACTTATTCAAAGATAATGTCTCAAATTACAGCATTCTAATATCTTACTACAAACATAGTTTGAATAATTATAAAAGTAGTGTTTATGAAACTACATTTCATTTTCAAAATTTAGCTATCAGCTCTTAAAGTGTGTATAGATTTTTGGGGACGCTATATATAATACACTTGAGTTTTCAAATATAATTCAATTGGTGTATATGAGACATAATTTTCCTCCCATTAGACAAAAAAAAAAGGCTTTTGGAACCTAAAGATTAGACTATATTAAGAACAGTTAAATTGTTTTCACTTTTAGATTGTATTAAAACTGAATTACAATCATTACTTTCTGAATTGGTTAATACTTCTCTCATAATAAGTATATTAACACTATTTTCATTCAATCAAATATATACATTGCTCCATTTCAACTCAACATTCTTAGATGTAACATTAAGGGATTTCCTAAATGATTTCAGAAAGAGTAGCAGGCATGTTCATTCCAGAGAACTCTGTCTTCAGGAGTTTATTCAGTAGAAAGGTATCAAGAAACAAACATTATTATACAATGTTATCAATGGGGAAAAATAACAGGTGCTTTAAGGTAACACTTCCTCACTGATGAAGTGGTCAGCCAGCAATCCTTGGCAACATCATTCATCACCTTGTTTCCAAACTTCAAGCAGGTATGGCACTACTTTCACTGGAAAATCATCAGTAGTTTTTCCTTTTTCACTTATTTAATGCATACCCAGAAATAATCCTAGTTTATTTGATATTTCAAGCCCATATAGCTCACATTTGTGGCCATGGATTTAGTGGTCTCTTGTCATTATAGTAAAGAAAAGAACTATCACTTATTCCATATAAGATCAAACTTAAATATAAATTAAATTATAAAAAGCAAACCAACTTTAAGCTAAGAAGTTTATATTAAAATCTGATCATATTTCAGAGCATTAAATCCTACAACTACAAAATAAGCAATCTAAGAACAGTGCACGCACATTCCCAGGTAAGGAAACAAACTGCTTCAGGCTACTTACCCGAGTTCCTAAGATAAAGGAAAAACACGACCCTTGGATGGGATATAGTTCAAACACACAAAATTGGAAGCCACAGAAGCACTTCATGAGGCAGTAGATTGATTTTTAATGTGCAAAATTTACTTCCGCCCTCTCCATATGACAGTATTGACACATTCATTATAAACCGCAACTTCTGAGCAATCTAATTCAGTTATCCACAAGTTTCACAAAGCTCTAAAAGTCAAATGAACAACTTACTGTTTGGCAGGTTCAGGGAATTTTAGCTCTTCTCCTTTCCTCATTTCTATTGTTGGTTCCATAGGAGTGAGCACTACGGCAGCACATGAGACTACAGAGTTGTACGATTCCTCCCGGCAAACTGTTGTTATTGAAAGAATTCATCGTAAATGTCAAAGTTATTTATTAACTAGTCTCACTTTCCCTTTTTCTATTTTTCTTTTCAGTCAAATTAAAGAGATAACTAAACTAAAACATTAATTATAATTACATTATCCTTACTTATCATTTTCTAAACTAAGTCATCACTCACTAGGCGTTGCCAACATTTTACAGTCCTTCATTTAAAAAAAGCTTTTCATTGAAGAATGAGAAGAACACAAATCATACACAGCTAAATTAATCTTTGCAACATGAGAACATCTGTTTAATCAGCATTACAATCAATAAATAGGGCATTACCAGCACCCTAAAAATCCTGTGGTACCCCTTTCTAATCACTATTATAGCCTCCAAACTTAGCCATTATAATTACTTATATAACCACAGATTAGTTTATCTACTTCTAACCTTAATATAAATTACATCATACTCTTTTGTTGGTGTACTCTTTCATGTGGCTTATTTCAATTTGTTCATTCTTATACTTTCCAGTGAATGCTACATATATAATATATGTATATATATGTGAATATATATGGTGGGGCAAAAGTATGTATAGAGTTGTAAGCATGCAAAACAGAGATTATAGTTATTATTATTATTACTACAAAACAGCTGTAGTTCAGGTTTATTAGGCTGAATTTAATTTGTTTGCCTTATGGAGCACATATTAGAAATTAAATGACTTACCTTCTATGAATATATTTTCTACATAATTCTTTTTTATTGTCTAAAGTTTTACATATGTTTCCTTTCCCCCAATTTTTTCCATGTGAACAGCTACAGAACTACTTTTGCCTACACGCGCACACACACCCCCACACACACACACATTTTATTGGTAATAGACATTTGGATTGATTCTGGTCTGGGGCTATTTCAAAATATCTATAAACTTCCTTGTACTGTTTTGATGCGTACATAAATTTATAGTGTAAAAATACTTATGAATTGCTCCTAAGGTATATTCATATATTTTATGGTCGTTAAGTTTTACTCAACTGATTGTACTAACTTGCATTCCCCAAAATAGAATAAGAATTTCGGCAGTTCTGCATCTGTACCAACACTTGGTTTTGTCAGGTTTTTTTCTTTTTAAAAATTTAATATTGTATTAATTTTATTGCTATATCCAAATATAGCATCTTAAAACAATATACATTTAATATCATAGATCTTCATGTTAGCAGTCTAGGAAGGCTCCATTGTGTTCTCTGATTAAAGTCCCTCCAGGCCATTGTCAAGATGGTAGCCAATCTTTGCTCTTATCTAAAGTCTATGGGTCAAGAATCCATTTCTGAGCTTGTATATGTTGCTAGCAAAATTTAGCATGCAGTAGTGGGATACAGGTCTCCTTTGCCTTGCTGGCTAGTGGTCAAGGTCTATTCTGAGTTCCCTAACGGCCAGTGACCCACAGTCTCTCTATCTCAGCAATGGAGAACGCCCCTTACACTGAGAACTTCTCATGATTTAATTTCTTCTTTTCCTAACAGCTGTGGAAAATATTCCTCTGCTTTTAAAGGACTCATGTGATTAGTCTAGATTATATCCTTTTTTTATTACCTCAAAGTCAACTGATTAATAATCTTAATTATAGCTGCAAAATCTCTTTTACCATGTAACATAACATAATTATAGTAGTGAAGTCCAATAATTTTCCCAGTGGAAGTAATTATACCAGGGCTACAGTCATGTGTCATCTTAGAATTCTGCCTACCATGGCTATTCCTGTAAGTATATAGTGATATTACATTTTAATTTTCATTTTCCTGATAACTAATAAATTAAATATACTAGAGGCCTGGTGCATGAAATTCGTGCACTGGGGGGGGGGGGTTGTTTCTCAGCCCAGTCTGCACCCTCTTGCAGTCCGGGAGCCCTTGAGGGATGTCCAACTGCTGCAGAGATGGGAGAGGCTCTCACCAAGGCCACTGTGCTTACCAACTGTGAGCCCAGCTTCTGGCTGAGCGGTGCTCCCCCTGTAGGAGAGCACTGACCACCAGGGGGAAGCTCCTGCGTTGAGCAGGATTAGGCCAAAACTGGCTCTCTGACATCCTCTGAGGGGTCCTGGATTGTGAGAAGGCACGGGCCAGGCCGAGGCACCCCACCGGTGCACAAATGGGGTCAAGGAGGGACATGGGAGGTTCCCCAGCCAGGGAGGGACCACAGGAGGGCTCCAGGGTGTGCCTAGCCCCTTTCACTAAGTCCTGATTTGCTGGATCCCAGCAGCAAGCTAACATACAGATCAGAGCATCTGCCCCCTGGTGGTCAGTGAACGTCATAGTGAGTGGTTAAGCAGCCTTAGCATATCATTAGCATATTATGCTTTGGTTGAATGGACGACCGGACACTTAGCATATTAGGCTTTTATTATATATACTACAGGCCCGGTGCACAAAAATATGTGCACTCGGGGGGGGAAGAGGGGGTCCCTCAGCCCGGCCTGTGCCCTCTCGCAGTCTGGGACCCCTCGGGAGATAACGACCTGCTGGCTTAGGCCTGCTCCTGAGTGGCAGAGGGCAAGCCCAATCCCTAGGTGCAGCCCCTGGTCGGGCTCAGAGCAGGGCTGATTGGGGAGTTGGGGCGCCGCCCCCTGTCATGCACAGAGCAGGGTGGATTGGGAGGTTGCGATGCCACCCTCAGTCACGCTCAGGGTAGGGCTGATTGGGGGGTTGGGGCACCGCCCCCTGTCACACTCAAGGCAGGTTCAATGGGGAGGTTGCGGCGCCACCCCCTGTGATGCACAGAGCAGGGCCCATCAGGGGGTTGGGGCACTGCCCCCAGTCACTCACAGAGCAGGGCCCATCAGGGGGTTGGGGCACTGCCCCCTGTCACTCACAGAGCAGGGCCCATCAGGGGTTTGGGGAGCTCCCCCTCTCATGCACAGAGCAGGGCCCATCAGGGGGTTGGGGAGCTCCCCCCTGTCACGCACAGAGTAGGGCGAGTAGGGCCAATAGGGGAGTTAGGGCACCGCCCCCTGTCACCCACAGAGCAGGGCCAATCAGGGGGTTGGGGCACTGCCCCCTGTCACTCACAGAGCAGGGCCCATCAGGGGGTTGGGGCACTGCCCCCTGTCACTCACAGAGCAGGGCCCATCAGGGGGTTGGGGAGCTCCCCCTCTCATGCACAGAGCAGGGCCCATCAGGGGGTTGGGGAGCTCCCCCCTGTCACGCACAGAGTAGGGCGAGTAGGGCCAATAGGGGAGTTAGGGCACCGCCCCCTGTCACCCACAGAGCAGGGCCAATCAGGGGGTTGGGGCGCCACCACTGTCACACTCAGGGCAGGGCCGATGGGGAGGTTATGGCTCTACCCCGTCACACACAGAGCAGGGCCGATCAGGGGGTTGGGACGCCACACACTGTCACACACAGAGCTGCAGGGAGATCAGGGGGTTTGGGCGCTGCCCCCTGTCATGCTGATCTGGTGCCAGGAGGCCTCGCAGCTCCGCTGATCCCAGTGCTGGGAGGCATATTACCCTTTTACTATATAGGACAGAGGCCTGGGGGCCGGCTGGTTTGCCCTGAAGGGTGTCCTGGATCAGGGTGGGGGTCCCCACTGGGGTGCCTGGCCAGCCTGGATGAGGGGATGATGGCTGTTTGCAGCTGGTCACACACCCTTCAGGGTGGGGGTCCCCACTGGGGTGCCTGGCCAGTCTGGGTGAGGGGCTGAGGACTGCTTTCAGGCTAGGGGTTTTGACTGAAGCTCCCAACCACTCCTTTTTTTTCTTTTATTTTTTTCTTCTGGGCCAGCTTTAGCTCTGGCTCTAGCTCTGAGGCTTCCGCTGCTGGTTTTTTTGCCGTTCTATAATCGAAACAATGTATAACTTCAGCTCTGAGATCCCAGCCGGCTATATTTGTTAGAATGTTTCAAACTGCCAGCTCAGAGTCCTGCAAGGCAGGCGGGGAACGTTGGAGTCTGCAGTCACTGGAGCAAGCAAGCCTCATGTTCGCTTCCAGCTGCCTGGCTGCCGGCCGCCATCTTGGCTGACAGTTAATTTGCATAAGGATACGCTGATTAGCCAATCAGAAGGGTAGCGGTCGTACGCCAATTACCATTTTTCTCTTTTATTAGTGTAGATAATCCTCAATTTACATGATTCTGATATACAAAAATTTCAGTTACATGATTTAGTTAAATAACACCAGATACCACCAAACATATGTTTCAAATTTCAGTTAGCATGATATATCAGCTATAACTGTATAAATTTCTCTACTAGCTCTTCAGTCCACACATCACTACCCAAATAATAGATGTGCTTCATGATCAGTGACACACATATTGCTTCTTTCTAAGTCTGTCAATGATTGGTCTTTATGATACTCAGTTTAAGCACAGACCTCAAAGTGTGTAGTTGCATTGCTCCCTTGTCTTCCAATGATAAGCCCATGTGACATTTTATACAAATGAGTACTCTGAGGAAGGAATTTGCCAGTGGAAATAAAAGTGTAGCAAAGAAATGAAAACCGTTGGTGCTGGAAATGATATTTGATTTGATTATAAATAAAAAGCCAATGACCACTGATCTAAGTATTCATTTCAAGAAATAAGAGCTAGACAACAAATTAACTTCCTACCCTGTGTAGAAAGGGAAATACTAAACACAACAGCACACAGTAATGAAAGGGAAGACAAAAATACAATGGTTGGGCCATGATCTGAAAGAGAAAGGTGTGAGAAATGATCCCAGGTTCTCCAATTTTCCTGTAAAAACGTTTGCCGAATTATTAATCTGCTCAGGGCTAGAGTATGAGGTACAAAATAGATGGCCAGCCCTAGCTGGTTTGGCTCAGTGGATAGAGCATTGGCCTGTGGACTGAAAGGTCCCTGGTTCAATCATGGTTTAGGGCACATGCCTGGGTTGCAAGCTCAATCCCCAGTAGGGAGTGTGTAGGAGGCAGCCAATCAATGCTTCTCTCTTTCTCTTTCTCTCTCTCTCTCTCTCTCTCCCCTCTCTCTTCCTCTCTGAAATCAATAAAAAATATATAGATAAAAATCTATCTATCTATCTATCCATCTATCTATCTATCTATCTATCTATCTATATCTACACTAATAAAAGAGAAACATGGTAATTAGCGTATGACCGCTACCCTTTTCATTGGCTAATCAGTGAGCATATGCAAATTAACTGACAACCAAGATGGCAGCCGGCAGCCATGCACTGAAGTGAGCAGGGAGGCTTGCTTGCTTCAGTGACTGTGGACTCCAACGTTCCCCGCCTGACTTGCCGGCCTCTCAGCTACAACTCTAAGCAACTATGTACTATGTTGCAAATAAGAAGCTAAACAAAACCCCAGAAACCAGACGGATTGAAAACCAGCTGGACCACAACATTGTATCGATGTTTTCAGCAGCGAGGCCTCAGAGCTAAAGCTGGCCCAGAATAAAAAAAAAAAAAAGAAAACAAGGAGCGGTTGGAAGCTTCAGTCACCCGCTTCTGGAAAACAGCCCTCAGCCCCTCACCCAGACTGGGCAGGCACCCCAGTGGGACCCCCACCCTGATCCAGGACACCCTTCAGGGCAAACCAGCCAGCCCCCACCCGTGCACCAGGCCTCTATTCTATATAGTAAAAGGGTAATATGCCTCCCGGCACCGGGATCAGCAGAACAGCGAGGCTCCTGGCACCGGGATCAGGGTGACAGGGGGCAGCACCCAAACCCCCTGATCGCCCTGTGGCTCTGTGTGTGACAGGGGGCGGGGCCACAACCTCCCTATCCGCCCTGCTCTGTTCATGACAGGGGAAGGCGCCCCAACCCCCTGATCAGCCCTGCTCTATGCCTGATAGGGGGGAGCTCCCCAATCCCGATTGCCCTGCGGCTCTGTGTTTGACAGGGTGCAGCGCACCAACCCCCTGATCGGCCCTGCTCTGTGTGTGACAGGGTGCGGCGCCCCAACCCCCCCCCCCCCCACACACAGGCCCTGCTCTATGTGTGACAGGGTAGAGCCATAACCTCTCCATTGGCCCTGCCCTGAGTATGACAGTGGCGGTGCCCCAACCCCCTGATCGGCCCTGCTCTGTGGGTGATAGAGGGTGGTGCCCCAACCTCCCTCCACGGGCCTTGCTCTGTGTGTGACAGGGTAGAGCCATAACCTCCCCATTGGCTCTGCCCTGAGTGTGACAGGGTGCAGCGCCCCAACACCCTGATCTGCCCTGCTCTGTGTGTGACAGGGGGCGGTGCCCCAACCCCCCTGATTGGTCCAGCTCTGTGTGTGATAGGGGGCATCACCCCAACCCACTGATCAGTCCTGCTCTGTGCATGACAGTGGGTGGCGCTGCAACCTCCCCATCGACCCTGCCTTGAGTGTGACAGGGGGCGGTGCCCCAACCCCCCAATCGGCCCTACCCTGAGCGTGACTAGGGGTGGCATCGCAACCTCCCGATCCACCCTGCTCTGTGCATGACGGGGCAGCGCCCTAACTCCCCAATTGGCCCTGCTCTGAGCCTGACCAGGGGCTGCACTTAGGGATTGGGCCTGCCCTCTGCCACCCGGAAGAAGGCCTAAGCCAGCAGGTTGTTATCTGCCGAGGGGTCCCAGACTGCGAGAGGGCACAGGCCGGGCTGGGGCCCCGCCCCCCCCCCGAGTGCACAAATTTTTGTGCACCGGGCCTCTAGTATATATATAAAGAGCCAGGTGCGGTCACATCTGAAACAACCAAATGGACAACCGAACAGTCTGAGTGGGGTGACAAGGCCAGCAGGGGTGTTAGTGAGGGACGACCAAATGACTGAGCAGCAGGCTTCGTGGGGCGACCAGGCCAGTAGGGAGGGCAGTGAGGAGTGACAAAATGACTGAACAGTAGGCTGCATGGAGTGACCAGGCTGGCAGTGGGGGGCAGTGAGCGGTGACCAGGCCAGCAGGGGGCACAGTTGGAGGCAACCAACCTGGCAGGGAGGCTGTGAGGGGCAACCAAGCTGGCAGTGGGGGGGGCAGTTGGGGGTGACCATGCCAGCAAGGGGGGGCAATTGGGGGTGACCAGGCCTATGAGGGGATAGTTGGTGCAACCAGGTTGGCGGGGGGGGTAGTTGGGGGCAACCAGGCCAGCAGGGGGGCCAGTTAGGGGCAATCATGTTGGCAGGCAGAGGCCGTTAGGGGTGATCAGGCTGGCAGGGGCATTCAGGCAGGCAGGCAGGTGAGCAGTTAGGAGCTAGCGATCCTGGTTGTGAGAGGGATGTTGGACTACCAGTTTAGACCCGATCCTGGGGATCTGGCCTAAACCAACAGTCATCCACCCACTGAGGGGTCCCGGATTGGAGAGGGTGCAGTCTGGGCTGAGGGGACCACACCTCATGCACAAATTTTATGCACTGGGCCTCTAGTAAATAAGTAAAATAGATGACCATTTTGCCAGGCCGAGTGGCTCAGTTGGTTGGAGAGTTGACCTTGTACACCAAAAGGTTGTGGGTTCCATTCCAGGCCAGGGCACATGCCCAGGATGGGGCATGTAGGAGGCAGCTGATCAATGATAATTGATGTTTCTCTCATCACTGTTTCTCTATGTCCCTCTCCCTTTCTCTCTCTGAAATCAACAGAAACCTATTTAAAAATAAAATAAAAAATAATAACATAAAATATATGACCATTTTAAGCAGAGCTGAAATTGAAACGATCTTGTGGTGCTCAAGAGATAACAATGTTCACAGTGGTTCCAGGAGAGGCCCTGGTTTCCTCATGGTCTCTAATGCCATAAGGCAGACTTTCTTTCTTTGTAAAAAACCTTTTAATTTTCTCTACTTATTCTTGGCATGAGCTTTGTATCTCTGACAGACAATTCCATCACAGGTGAGAGCAGAAAACTCTATTACAGTTTAAATTTACACTGTTGCCCAACCACTGCTAGAGAAGAATTAGACTAAGAACATTATTGATTTACTTCTCTGAGATAACATTTGCTTATTCAGTAAACATTTAGTGAACTACTGATATGTTCCAAGAAACATGCTGAATTGACAGGGTTTAACTCTGGGCAAGAGAGAAGTGATCCCACTCCCAAAAAATTGTGTTTAATGAAGTTTTGATTTATTCTTCTAGAGGACTGATTTTCAAGCTTTTTCATCTCATAGCTCACATAAAAAAATTACTAAACTTCTGCAGCCCATCCAAAAACATAGTTTTGGCTGATTTGACAAAATAATTGGTATAATTTTGATTCATTCACACCAGATGGCTTTGTTGTGTTGGCTCTTGTCATTTTTTTATTTGACAATCTAAGGAAAAAGAGGTCAGTTCCCCCAACTAAATAGTCAGGTATTTCATGTATTAAAAATTCTTACTGCACACTGATTGAAAAATCACTGGGTTAGAGATATTTCTCAAATATTAGAGCAGTCACCCTCTGACCAGATTAGGTGAAAGCACCTACCTGGTTTTCTATAAGAGAAAGTGGAGTTATTTAAAAAAAAAGAAATAGAGAAAATGCTGTAAGTAAATAAGAAAAATCTCAAAAATAAGAACATTTGTTTACTCAAGGTAATTTGAATATCATTACTTAATTTGTATAATCTAGAGGCTGGGACAAATGACAATGCACTCAAAGGTATAAGGCATTAAAAAATGAATAACTAGGCCAATAAGAAAATAACCCCTATTAATTGTTCTATTAAAAAAAGTGACAATTAATGAACCTGTCTAAAGATGGATGGTTGGGAGCTCCATTTAAATGATTAAGCTTTTATATTTAGCTGAAATTAAATTACACTCAAGATTCAATATCTTTAAATTTCATTTATCATGAGATAAAAGAATTAGTGTAATAAATGCAAGTTAGGCAATTAAGTAATAGAGAAGTTATGACTTGAAAAAAAGTGAATGGAATAATAAACAGGAAGTACAGATTTTCCAAACAAAAAATACTTTAGGTAGTTATAGTATTATGAACACCAAAAATGATAAAACCTTCTGAGAGCCTCTAAATAAAAAATCTGTAATTATTGGGTCAGAGTAGAAATAATTTCTGGTTTCATTCCATGTATTTATTTATTTTAATTTAAGTATTTCTGGTATATACTTATATTAACAATATAAGTTTCCTGTAAATAATAAAATTATTTAACGTCATATACCTTACAATGTGATCACCTCACTAATTCTAGTAATTATCTGTCACCATATAAACTTATGACAATATTCTTGACTATATTCCTCTTCCCCTCTTCACCCATCCTTCCACCCATTCCTTCTGGTAACCATTCTTTTGGTCTATAAGTCTGTTTTCATTTCATTTCTACATTCCACATATAAGTGAAACCATATATACATAAAGCACATAGACACGGATAACAGTATGGTGACAGCCAGAGAGAAAAGGGGTGGGGTAGATGGAGGTAGGCAAAGTGGGGGGAGGGGAGTGGAATGGGGACAGAAAGATATTTTACTTTTGGTGGTGGGCACAAGATGCAGTGTGCAGATGATGTTTTGTTGTGTTGTACACTTGAAACCTATATGGTTTTGTTAACCAACATCACCCCAACAAACAAATAACTAAATTTCCAACACATACTCACATCTTATATTTACTTGCTTTATTAAATGAAACAAAATTCTCATTATATTACAAAAACAGAAATTATAGTGAAGGTTTGGATGAGAAAGAAGAATTGGCAAAAGCAGGAAGCAAAGACCTTCAAATTAATTAATAAATAATTTAACAATTTAAACTTAAAAACATATTCTACAACCATATTATGTAAGAATAATATTATCTTGGGAATCATTTTAAAATATGTTAAGAATTGCATAAAAATTATTAATATCCTGAATTAATAACTGATTTGAGAAAGAATACAGAAATAGGAATGAAATAACTATATTCTGGAAATGTTAAAACTATAAAATGTAAAAGTAACTTTAATTTAGTCATGCTTATCTCACATGTTCCAGATTTTGGTATTTTTATTGTTGTGTGCCAATAGTAACCTTTCATCTTGTTAAACTTTTGGACAGCCATCAGGTTTATTAAAAAATTTTGTTCCTCAAAAATCACGTTTTTAACCAACTTTATCTTGTTTGCAACAATTTACTTCTTGTCTCAACTTTTGAATAGTTATTTTCATCAATCTTATATTGTGCAAATATTTCTAGAATAAAATTAAAACCTCACTAGTGACAGAGAAACATAGAACATTGTGAAAATGTGGATTCAGTTTGTAAGATTAGCAAGTTTATTTTATTTTTCAATACTTTTAATTGATTTTAGAGAGAGACGAAGGGTGAGGGTGTTAGAAAAACATCCGTGTGAGAGTAGAATATCAATTGGTTCAGGATCAAGCCCCAAACCCTGGTACATGTACCAACCCAGGAACCAAACCAGCAACCCTTCAGTGCACAGAACAACACCCAACCAACTGAGCCACACAGGCCAGGGAAAGCAATTTTATTAGTATAACTCAAACACTATTATGTTTGAGGCAGGTAGGCAAAAATATACCTTGGCATGTTAAATCCAAATAGAAATAATCAATGGCTTTCCAAATATCAAATATGAAACAAGTATTTATTAATCTCTCCCGACTGAGGAGTAAGAAACTTAAGGATAAAGTGGGTTTTTTTTTGTTTTAATACATATAAAAATATTATCTGATGAATGTTATTAGTTGAACTGTGTGCCCTCCCATTTATATGTTGAGATCCTAACCCCTGGTATCTCAGAATGTTACTGTACTTGGAGATATGGCATTTAAAGAGGAAATTAGATTAAAATTAGGGTGGGCCCTAAACCAATATGACTCCATCAAAGCCCTCAGTTGGCCATCATCAACAACTGAATGTAAATAAAAGGGCTTTGTATTTTGGCTGAGGCCTTAAACATCATAGAGCAGAAGGAAACGCCCACCTTCCCCCTGTCTGAATTTCTGATCCACAAAAATCATGAAAGATGAATGATGTTCACTGTTTTAAACCACTAAGTTTTAGGAAAATTTGTTACACAGAAATAGATAAGCAATACACTCCTATAGAACATTTGTCATTAATAACAAAAATAGATTTTAATGCCTCAGAAGAGAATGTTTTCATTAAAATTGTTACCTAAATGATAGAGGGGAAAACAAATTTTTGCCATAAAGACTTGCCCACATGTGTATGTGTAATTTATGAATGAAAATTATAGAAACTAATAGTTTAAATCCTCATTCAGCTGTTCTCTATAGCTTAACACTATAGAAAAAAAAAAATATATATATATATATATATATAGTCTATTCTAGAGGCCCAGTGCATGAAATTCATGCATGGGCAGGGTCCCTAACGGCTGCCAGCTGCTGGCGGGGGCCTCCCATCCCTGGCTGCCAGCTGCCAGCCGAGGCCTACATACGTTTTGCACCGCCCTCCTGGTGGTCAGTGCATGTCATAGCAAGTGATTGAACTGCAGGTAAGTAGAACTCCCAAGAGGACTATATATATATACTAGAGGTCCAGTGCACAAAATTTCTGCACAGGGGGGTGTCCCCTCAGCCCAGCCTGCACCCTATCCAATCCGGGACCCCATGGGGGATGTCCAACTGCCGTTTAGGGCCGATCCTGGGGATCGGCCTTAAACCGGCAGTTGGACATCCCTCTCACAATCCTGGACCGCTGGCTCCTAATTGCTCACCTGCCTGCCTGCCTATCTGGTCAACCCTAACTGCCTCCCCCCCCCCCCCCGCCAGCCTGATCACCCCTCACTGCCTCTGTGTGCCTGCCCGATCACCCCTAACTATCCCCCCCAAAGAGCCTGATCACCCCTAAATGCCCCCTGCTGCTGGCCAGGTCGCCCCCAACTGCCCCTTACCTGCTGGCCTGCTCGCTCCCTGCCTGCCTGGTCACCCCTTACTGTCCCCTCCTGCCAGCCTGGTTGCCCCCAACTGCCCTCCCCTACAGGCCTGGTCACCCCAACTGCCCTCCCCTGCCAGCCTGGTCGCCCCTCACGCCCCCACCCCCCCACCGGCCTGGTCACCCCACGCAGCCTGCTTGTTCAGTCGTTTGGCCATCCCTCACTAACCCCCCTGCTGGCCTGGTCATAGGCAGCCATCTTGTGAGGGTGTAAGGGTTAATTTGCATATTACCTCTATATTATATAGGATAGATGATAGTCTGGCAAATGTACTGATTTTCCCAGTTATGTTTCTCATTTCAAACTTAGAAAGATCCTTGCAACTATTTTGCTAGAGCAAGTACAGACAAATATTTTATGAATTTCCCAAACACAAGATGAAATCATAGTTGTTATCCATTCTGGGAAAACATGCACTATAAGGCCTATATCATTGAAATAATGCTTAACCCATAATGTCTGTAATCTAATATCCTAAATTCTAGAACACAGAAAAAAAATAATTAAAAGGAGGAAAAAGAAGATGATTAATATAGTCTATATATAACAGCCTAAGCAACTGTTATGACCCAATGACCAGAACGAACTGGAATGACTGGCATGACTAGTCGACCAGTCGCTATGACATACACTGACACCCAGGGGGCAGACACTCAACACAGGAGCTGCTCCCTGGTGGTCAGTGCACTCCAACAGCGGGAGCACCACTCAGCTAATCAACCCGTCCTGACAGCCCACCAGCTCAGTGACAGCTACTCACTCCCTCAATAGTCCTGCAGGTCCAATCTCCGGAGAACGGGCCAGGCACCGATGGACCAGCACTGCCTTCACTATCCCAACAGCGCAACCGGCCTCCTGGAAGTCAGCCTCAGGCACTGAGGCCACTTCCCCTCCCTAGATGCTCCGCAAGGAAGAAACGATATAAAAGCGGCCACCTAGTAGAATACAAAGAATTTGCAAAGCACTGCTTATAGGCTTTAGATAATGTCCTCAGGGGAAGGGTTGCTTAAACCAAACTGCATGTTAGTGTCATTCTTTCAAGATAATCATATCGACATTATAAACTGTTAAGAAACATATTCTACCTCGAATTGTCAAAGGAGCAAGAATAAAACCACTAATAAATTTACATTATAATGTTATAAAATATATTTTAAAACTTATGGAGAAAATATTCTAATTATATGTTAATAAAACAACTTTCCTAGATGTGTTCCCATTTATTAGACAAAAGTATATTGAGTTTACATATGTGTCACCCACATTTCTTCTCTTATCAGCCCTAAGTTGTTTTGCCTTGGGTACTTTCTGAGTTGGGTGTTTGTTTGCTTGTTTTTAATGCTGATTATTATTACATATAATGCAATATAAATCAAGGCAATAATGCACGTTTTAGCTTATAATCTGCATGGAAATTATAAACTAACACAAATTGAAATAGTTATTTAGTAGTCACTTTAAATATATAGTATTCCATGTAATTTAATTAAATAAAAAAGATAATATATTCAAAAAATATTTGTTAAATCTATACCATATTCTAGGCTCAGAAGAAGAAATAGTGAACAAAAACAGAAAAATATCCCTGTTACTTTAGAGAATAATTGCTATTTGATTTCAACAACATTAGAAATGTACTGGTTTTGCCCTAGCCTTGCTGATTTGGCTCAATGGACTGAAGGGTCCTGGGTTCCATTCCAGTCAAGGGCAAGTGCCTCAGTTGCAGGCTAGATCCCTGACAGGGTTGTGTTCAGGAGGCAACCAATTGATGTGTCTCTCTCACATTGATATTTCTCTCTCTGTCCCTCCCTTGCCTTTCTATTCTTAGAATCAATGGAAAAATATTCTCTGCTGAGGATTAACAAAACAAACAAACAAACAAACAAAGAAATGTGGCAGTTTACTACTCAGGTTCTAGTAAGAGGAAGTATTATAGGTATTTTTGTTTGTGTTTTTTTTTCTTTCTTCACAAAGATCTCAGTAAATCTTCTCTTACATCTTTTAGTCCCTAAATTTTGTACTAGATTAAATATCATCAACCAATTAAGTAGTTACTGAATAGTTAATGTTATCTCTTCTCCTCCCCTCCCTCTCCTTCTTCCTCCTTCCTTTGCCCTCTCCTCCGCTTCCCTCTTCTTCCCATTCTCCCCTCCCTCTTCTTCCCTTCCTCCTCCTCCTCTCCCTTATCCCTCTCTTTCTCTCCCTTTCCTCTGTCCTCTTTTTTGCAATAACTTTTCGGCTGACCAGAATAAAAGAACAAGTATCAAATGAATTATTCATCTTTGTTGAAAAATTACATCAGCTATATGAAGAATCTTTCACAGGTTATAAGACATAATTGATAAGTATTTAGTTCTATAGTACTGATAGGTTATTTAATGGGCTTCACTTTGCAAAGTATGAGGAGCAATATAAACCCATAATGCCCATCCTCACTTTTTTTTTTTTTCTTTTTCTTTTTTTTTTCTTTTTTTTTTTATTTAATAATTTTTATTTCTTAAAGTATTACAAAGAGTATTACATATGTCTCCTTTATTCCCCCCCTTGACATTCCCCCGGCCCCTACCCCCCACCCCCCCCCGCCCCGTGTCTTGTGTCCATTGGTTAATCTTATATGCATGCATATAAGTCCTTCAGTTGGTCTCTTAATCCCGCCCCCCAACCCTCCCCAGGCTTCCCACTGTAGTTTAACATTCTGTTCAATGTTGCTCTGCTTCTGTATCTACCCCTGTTCATCAGTCCATACTGGTCCCCTTTATTTGTCCCAACCTCACTGGAGTAGTCTCAACCTCACCAGGGCCGTCTGAGCCTCACCAGGGCCGTTTCAACCTCACCGGGGCCGTCCCTAGCTCACGGGGGCCGTTTCAACCTCACCGGGGTCGTCCCTACCACACCGGGGCCGTTTCAACCTGACCGGGGTTGTCCCTACCACACCGGGGCCGTTTCGACCTGACCAGGGTCGTCCCTACCTCACGGGGGCCGTTTCAACCTCACCGGGGTCGTCCCTACCACACCGGGGCCATTTCGACCTGACCAGGGTCGTCCCTACCTCACGGAGGCCGTTTCAACCTCACCGGGGTCGTCCCTACCTCACGGGGGCCGTTTCAACCTGACCGGGGTCGTCCCTACCACACCGGGGCCGTTTCGACCTGACTGGGGTCGTCCCTACCTCACGGGGGCCGTTTCAACCTCACCGGGGTCGTCCCTACCTCACGGGGGCCGTTTCAACCTGACCGGGGTCGTCGCTACCACACCGGGGCCGTTTCGACCTGACTGGGGTCGTCCCTACCTCACGGGGGCCGTTTCAACCTCACCGGGGTCGTCCCTACCACACCGAGGCCGTTTCGACCTGACTGGGGTCGTCCCTACCTCACGGGGGCCGTTTCAACCTGACCGGGGTCGTCCCTACCACACCGGGGCCGTTTCGTCCTGACTGGGGTCGTCCCTACCTCACGGGGGCCGTTTCAACCTCACCGGGGCCATCCCAACCTCACCGGGGCCATCCCAGCCTTACCGGGGAAACAGGAAGTTTGGCCCTCTGTCCCCTGCCGGCGGCTCCCCACTAGACAAAATCTCCAGGCGTTCCTGGTGGTTGAACATCCAGCACTCCTGCCCTCCACCAAGTGCACAGACTGCCTGTCTGCTGTCCCCCAGTGCCCCACAAGAGACTGGGACCAGTGGGCATGTTTGTGCGCTTGCTGGTACAGCAGTTCCACAGTGCCGGCAGAGTCAGGCCCAGCCCTGGCCGGCCCCGGACCCGACTCTGCCCCCCGATTGCGTCCCTCCCAGATGCAAGGAGCTGAAATCTGCAGCCTGCTGGGATGGGCTCTGTACTTGGTGCCTCTGCAGATCCTACTCAGTCTCAATGCGCTTCTTTCTATGCGAGGAGTTGAAATCTGCAGTTTGTTGGGTTGGGCTCTGTACTTGGTGTCACATCCTACTCAGTCTCAATGTTCTTTCTCTCCTTCCAGTTGTAGAGCTTCCACTGGGCCAACTTTCCCATGGTTCTGTATGCTAGGTGTTTGTCTGATATTTGGTAGTTTCGATGTTGTTGTGTGAGGTAGCACGCACAGGTCTCTTCCTTATGCCGCCATCCTGGTTCTCCTGGGTCTGCTTCTTGAGTGTGTCTCTCATGGCTGCAAGCAGTTGAAGTCTGCAATTTGTTGGGATAGGCTGCAAAAGCGCAGGTGGGTCTTTTTGTGCACCTGGCACAGCTTGGATGGGGATGTAAATTGATTAGGGCTGAGACTCAGGGAGTCGCCATGGCGGAGCAAATAGCACAGGCTGAGTCTCCGCGGCCCCTTGACTCTCTGCCAGGGCTTTGTGTCCCCCAGTGCCGGCGAGCAGCTGTGCAACAGAGTCTCCCTCGCTTTCTGATGGCTGCAAGGCCGTGCTGCCTCTCCCCGTCGGGTCTGGTGCTTCATGATCCCGCCTGAACCAGCTCAGTGGATTTGAGAGTTTGCAGAAGCAAAGGCGTTTCTACTTGTGAGTCTGGCACAGCCCAGATGGGAATGTAAATTGCGTAGGGCGGGGTCACAGGGAGTCGCCGGGGCGGAGACTCAGGGGCCCCTTGCCTATCCAGGACTCCAGGACTTTGCGTCCCCCAGTGCCGGCGAGCAGCCGAGCGCCAGAGCCTCCCTCGCTTTCTGACAGCTGGAAGGCCGTGCCGTCTCTCGCCTTGGGGCCTGGGGCCTCAGAGACCCGCCCGAACCAGCTCAGTGGATTTGAGAGTTTGTAAAAGCACAGTCATTCCCTCTTGTGCCTCTGGCACAGCCCTGAGGGTAGGGCGGGGTCACAGGGAGTCGCCAGCGTGGAGGAAATAGCGATGGTGGCGTCTCCGCGCCCCTCGCCTCCCCGGGACACCAGGACTTCTTGTCTCTCGGTGCCGGCGAGCAGCCGCGTGTCAGAGCTTCGCTCGCTCTCCGACCACTGCAAGGCCGTGGCCGCCTCTCCCTGTGGGATCTGGGGCCTCCGAGACCCACCCCGAGCAAGCCCAGAGGATTCGAGGGTTCGTAAAAAACCGAGAATCCATTTGCAGCCCGCGTGGCGTGTGACTGCGTACCTCTGGTTTTGGTGCCTCCGTAGCTCCCACTCAGTCTCACTGCGCTTCTTTCTTTTCCTCCAGTTGTAGATCTCCCACTGGGCCAACTTCCCCATGGTTCTGAGTGGCGGTTGTTTACTTCATAGTTGATAGTTTCAATGATGCTGTGAGAGAGCAGCACACACAGGTCCACTCCCTACGCCGCCATCTTGGTTCTCCTCCCCATCCTCACTTTTAAGAAGCTAAATAAATTGTTCAATTATCTCCTTTAGAAAAACCCACTTTTCAGAATTTTACATATGAGTTACACATCACAAAAATATATCAAATATATAGTTTCAATACATGATTCAAATAACAAAAATAACTCAAATATGTTGCAGCTAATGGTTTTAGGCTGCTCACCCCTTGCTATCATTAGAAAAGATTCTGAATTACAAAAAAAAAAAAAAGTCATCTTCCCTTTGCTTTCTTTATTCTGTTTCATATGAAGTAATCACCTTTATTTTGGAATCTGTTCAGTCTATAGTTAAATTTCCACTTAGAATAGAAAGTAGCATTATCAACTAATTTGAGTATGATTTGCTTTGAGAATAAAGAAGTAATAATTCAACTGTCCAACTTAAGTGAAAATATAGAAGCCAGAATAAGGGTGGCCTTTGAGGAATTTCACATAACTACAATCTCTGGTTGAGCTGGTGAAAGTCAGGAAGTATAATTGCATAGATAAAAATCACACAGGCACTGGGGGGTAGGGGAGGCCAGGGGATTGTCAAGGGCAGGGGTAAAAAAAAAGGACACATATGTAATACCCTTTGTAATACTTTAAGCAATAAAACAATAAAAAAATTTTTTTAAAAATCACACAGGGACCAAGGTACACTGAGCCATAAATGTCAAGCCAAGTTGTTGGTATTTTATCCTGTAGCACCCAAGTTCTGAATTCATAAACAAGTGCTAATTTCACAGGAGCTAACCATGAATAATATATACTGTTGGTCCAGGCTCTAGAGGCACCAAATCAAATAAATCAATACATATAGCAACATTCTGCACATTCAACCAAATATAACAAGTCACTGTAACAGCCCAATATTTCCATAGGAGCACCACACTGTTTGGGACGGAGGAGAAAGGGAACAACAGCAGCAATGTCACACTTCTCCATTTCCTTTAGGGCTCTGCCTAAGGGATGAGTTATCTGAAAGAATCTAACCTTTCATAGTTTACTAACAAATCTCATAATTCTGAAGAAATATTTTCTTTGTTACAATACTCCCTTTCTTTAAGCCCCATTAATCTTTCCGGATGATGGAAGTCACGGCTACATTTATGTCACTAAAGTGTCCAGAAATTATGTACATCAAAATAAGGCATAAGCATACTTTAGTTCACATTCCAAAGTAAATTGAATTTTCTCAGTCCACAAGATCTTGATAGATGCAATCACAAATTTCCCTTTAGACATTCATTGAACACCTTTTCTGAATGGCTGCTGCTGTCTTCCCAGAGAAAGCATCGCTCAGAAAAGCTCTTTAATGTAAATGCTTAATAGTCAAATCTTTTGACATGAGAAATAATTTGTACAGGTCCATGAATGATTTTTAACCTGTTTGATAAGGGTATTTTTCAAATATTATACTTATATAAAATAGAAAATTATAATATTCAAAAATTCTGAGATAGATATATCAGAATCCTATCTAATACAGAGGCGATATGCAAATTGACCATCACTCCAACACACAAGATGGCCGGCCCCATGTGAACACAAGATGGCCGGCAGGGGAGGGCAGTTGTGGGGGACCCAGGCCTGCAGGGGAGGGCAGTTGGGGGTAACTGTGCCATCAGGGGAGGACAGTTGGAGATGACCAGGCCATCAGGTGAGGGCAGTTAGGGGCAATCAGGCCAGCAGGGGAACAGTTAGGTGTCGATCAGGCTGGCAGGGGAGTGGTTAGGGGGTGATCAGGCTGGCAGGCAGAAGCGATTAGGGGCAATCAGGCAGGCAGGCAGGCGAGTGGTTGGGAGCCAGCAGTCCTGGATTGTGAGAGGGATGTCCGACTGCCCGTTTAGGCCTGATCCCATCAGATTGGAGAGGGTGCAGGTTGGGCTGAGGGACACACACACCCCCCTTTGCACGAATTTCATGCACTGGGCCTCTAGTTTTAATATATTTCTTGGATTATCAATATTTTATTTGTGACCAAATAACATAGAACATGGATGCATTAGTATCAGAACATTTCATTAATACTGTTCCAATCTTCCATCATAGAGTATGACATCATAGTAATGAAAGCTTTGTCGTTTACTATAGGAAGTACAAATATTAGCAAACAGCACCCAAGATTAGTGTCCACATTAAAAATGAATGCTAAACTTGTTAAAAAAAAATTGAAAAGATGTAATTATTTTGATGAGTTGGCAAAACATAAAATAGCTATGAGTAAAATGCCCGCTTTGTAAAATTCCTATAGGGGTAGCCCAGGGTCAATGTTTCAAATGGTTATGCTTTAGCTTTACCCTCACTTATCTTCTCCTTTCTTTGTAATCTTGAAAAAGAACAAATGGCAATTAAACATTATTAAAGCGTAAATAATGTCCTCTAGCCACATACTAACCATGTCAGAGATTGATTCTGGCTTTTAGCACCTGTCAGAAACTCGTGAGAACTTTTCTAGGCTTGTCCTGTTCTGTCTCATCTCCAAACACTCATCCACTAGAGATTTCTATAATCTGCTATTAGATACAGCCAACTGTCCAAAATATAGATACAAGGTACAAAAGCATCTGAACCAAACATTGCTGACTCTCACAGGTGTCTCATAATTGCATTTTCATAATAAGTCTAATTTGGATACTGGTGTTCTAAATTGAATCATTTCAACATAGATAATTGCTATGGACTGAATTATGTCTCCCCAAAATCCGTATTTTGAAACCCTAACCTCTAATGTGATGTTATTTGGAGATGGAGCATTTGGGTGATAATTAAGTTTATAGAGGTCATGAGGGTGGGGCCCTCATGATGGGACTAGAGCCCTTATAAGAAGAAACACCAGAGAGCTTGTTCTCTCACTTTCTCTCCACTGTGAGAGGGTCACTGTGAGAAGGGAGCCGTTTACAAGTCAGGAAGAGAGCTCTCACCAGAAAATGACAATGTTTAACCCTTGATCTTAGAATTCTAGCCTCGAGAACTGGGAGAAAATAAACTTCTTAAACCACTCAGTCTGTGGTAGTTTGTTGTAGCAGCCCCGGACTAAATAATAGAATAACATAGACACATTTTGATAATTTTGAATATTAATAAAATTATTTATATGAAAACAGCCTTAAAACAAAAAGGAAGCAAAATCCCAAATATTCAATTGTTTAGATTTTACTTGGTTTGAGGAAATCTCCAAAAGAAACTCAGATGCCAAAATGAACTTCATAAAGGATTCCTTGACTAAGGTAAAATTTTTTAAACTATCTCTTTAAAACACTTCAAACCCTAACAACTTGAACCTAACTGCTGTTATCTTCTCTCACCTACTACCACTGCCCTCTAGTCACAAAAAAACCCTTGAAGCTAAATTACCTCTTAAAGCTAGAACTCCCTGAAAATAGGGCAAATCCCTTGTCTTAAGAGATTTAAATGTTAATTCCAGGTCTCTGGATGACCTTGGAGTAAATAAGAATTTGCAAAGCCTACACAGAAGACAAAGATATTCTAAGAGAAATTTTTAAAACAGTCTTGTAAACAGATTGCTGCTGCTGAACTTTGAGGGCCTGCTGGGAACAGGACTTCTGTAAGGACATGTATGCCTGGAAGGCTGTGGTCCAAGGCCATTGTTGCAGGCTATAAGCTGGGCTCCGGAACCAGAGGGAGCACATAGCTCCCCTTAAAATTGAAGGTGTTTATGCTGGAGATGAAACTGAATTCTATCTAGGCAAGAGATGTGCTTATGTGTACAAAGCAAAGAACAACACAGTGACTCCTGGTGGCAAACCAAACAAAACCAGAGTCATCTGGGGAAAGATAACTCGTGGAAACAGCGGTGTGGTTTGTGCTAAATTCCAAAGCAACCTTCCTGCTAAGGCCATTGGACACAGCATCTGTGTAATGCTGTACCCCTCAAGGATTTAAACTTATTGAAAATAAATAAAATAGTCCTGTGAACATATAATCAAGTACCCCTAGGTCCATATCAATTGGCACATAGGTTAGTATCTTAAGGAAAAAAAGAATGGGAATAAAAAGTAGAAAAGATTGTGAGACTCACATAAAACAACCCAAATTGCATAGAGAAGAAAAGATATTTAGAAAAATCTTTATTGTGGAACAACATCTTTTGGAGACTCAAATCATTCCTCTGCACAGAGTACAATCAAATCCAGTCCAGCAAGCTGGAAAGGATGTGTCCATTGAGGACTTCAGGGATAGACTCATTGAAGACTTCAGGGATAGACTCTGTCTTTGGACAGTACTCAGAAGTAAATTCTCAAGTCCAAGTTACCCCAGTTCTTGCAGTGTGTGTGTGTGTGTGTGTGTGTGTGTGTGTGTGGCCTTCAGCCAGAATTAGGAGATATAGAAGAAAAGATTCCAAGGCAGCGGTTCTCAACCTGTGGGTCGCGACCATTGGAAAACACATATAGCATATCAGATATTTACACTACGATTCATAACTATAGCAAAATCACAGTTATGAAGTAGCAACAAAAATAATTTTATGGTTGGGGGTCACCATAACATGAGGAACTATAGTAAAGGGTCGCGGCATTAGGAAGGTTTTGGAAGAGTCTTGGAACAGAGAAGAATAAGACTCAAAATACACTGCTACCTCACTCAACTCCAATCAATAAGTACTGGGGTAGAGATGTGTTAGAAGTATTGCCTTTTGCAAATAAGTTAAAAGAATGTGACAATATTTATCAATTATTAAAGATCAGTACTTTAAAGTATATTCTCTTATAAGTTCTGTGACAATGGCAGTAACCAAAACTATATAGGAATGAAATGATAACTGCATAATGTTTTACCACTCAGTTATTTTTGTTATTTTTAATGGACAATAGCATGACAGCTTAAAAAAATCACACATAATATAATTTTTTATATTTCAAATATGCTCATACAGATAAATCCATTATTTCATTATTTGTATTGCCCCAAATAAAAATTCCTTTTTAATAATTTAGGACCAGAGTGTAATCAACTTGGTCTTTGACAGCAGACAGATAAATGACAGATAGATGACAGAGAGATAGATAGATACATATAGTAGGACTCTGTAGCAGTCTTTTTAAAAGACAATATCAATTTTGATGAAGGTCAGGGATGTTGATCTACCGTGAAATACCTTGATTTCCTTCAATAAATCCAGTGCATTTATTATTGGGTTTATTTGAATTTTTAAATTAGAAATTTAAATTATTTTCACAAGTTTATGTTGTGTGAATTAGCCCTTCCTTTTCTTTTCCTACCACCATCATCTTTCATTATTGCTCTATTATAGTGCTAACCAGTTTTTTGTTTTGTTGTTTGTTTACATTAATAATGTCATTTATAAGTATGTAGTTTTTATAGAATTATATAAATATTATAGAAATATATCAACATTTGCCTGTATAAGAAAAAAAAAAGCTATATAATAATGGGTGAATCAGATTTTGAAAGTATCCTAACTAAACAAAACATGATACCCATTTAAAATAAATGATCAATTTATTGTCTCCCCATGTTAATACCAAGGGATCACTGGTTATATATATTTATCCAAAAGCACTGCAATCTACTCAGTTGCCCATAACTTTCACATTTCTGCAATTATGCAAAGATTTTTTTAGTTTATTTTCCTTTTTTTCTTTTTTATTGTTTAAAGTATTACACATGTCTCCCTTTTCCCCCATCAACCCCTCCCTGGCTACTCCCAATTTAGTTTCTTAAGAGAAATTAAAAGGGCCATTGAATTAGTAATGACAATGATAATGACATATAGTAGTTAACTTTATTGAGTTTTCTGTATCAAGCACTGAGAAAACCTTTTTAAATGTACTATTTCATTTAACCATCACAACAACCTCTTCAAGAGAGTTGTATTATTTATTTATTTAATTTGCTTATTTATTTATTTACTAGAGGCCCAGTGCACTGGTAGGGTCCCTAGTGGCTGCTGGCTGCCAACTGAGGCCTCCCTCCCTCCCCCCAGCCAGCCACGCCCCTTGGTTGAACTCCAGGACAAAGTCCTGGAGAAACTTCCAGTCGAGGGGACAATTTGTATACTATGTTTTATTACATAGGATTTATTTATTTACACAGAAATGTGGAGATGTTAATAAAATGCTCAGACAGTTAATTTTGTGGCTAATCCAGGACTTTAAACCAAGTCTCTTTGATTGCAAAGTCCATGTTTTTACTTACTGTTGACAAAAAATTCCTATCACAATTAGCCAAGAGTAATGAAGCCTTTTGGACATTAAATCACAACTAGCTATTCAATGACCAAAGATCATTTTCATACATTCAAACAAAATATTTCCAGTTCTAGTACTTATGTACCCAAGTAATCAGTAGTATATTTTTTCAGATTTAAATCACGTTAGTACATTAGATATATTATATTGAGACATAAACAGTCTGCTGGCCTCAATGTGCTGATGTGTCATACAAACAGAATAATATAAAATGACTGCTGACTACATTATCTGCATTACCTCTAACCTTTCCTACAACCAGCACATTTGGTTTCATTATCCCCATTTTACAGGAGAGAAAGCAAATGGATTCAGGGATATTAACCAATTTTCCAAAGACAGCCACCTAGTAAGTAAAAGTGGAAATTTAAAGATTTTTCTCCCACCTCTGTATGCCTATCTCATCATGCTATCTCTGTCCAATATGATGAATGTCAATTAGCATTCAAGCTTCAAAAAATATGTAGATAGAAGTATATTTATATTATTCATTTATATAGAGAGACATATACAAATATAAACATGTTCACCTATATTCAATAAATATCTCCATTACATAATTTTCTAAATATGTATGGCATTATAAGTGACAGATGTATCCATCTTTTATGATATAAACATACTAGATTTAGAGTCAGAAAATTTGATTCTTTTAAATAGATCTGATTTTAACCATTTATAGCTCTCAATATTTTTGGTCTCATAAACTAAAGACTAAAGATTAGATGATTTCTAACTCTCTTCTAGCTATAAGCTCTTATTCTCAGCTCAGTTTTTGCTTTTCTTTTTGAAATATAAGTGGTATTCAAAAATGTCCCTTGATTCACAATATTCATATCATTGCTAGGCTAAGCATAATTGTATCTTCTAGCTTGAGACATACTTTTGAGACATAGTTTTCTGCTGAAGATTCATAACAGCAAATTTATAATTATCTGCTTTTTATTTGGAATGTTGTTTGTTAATTTTTTTTAAAGGTAAGGCAAATTAGCTTCTAGAAAAGGACATTTTCATTTACTCTTGATGAATAATCCCATTAATTAAGGCAGGGCATCTCCCTTAGTATAACTGATTGTGCAGGTATACAAAAGTAAAAACACAATCCTGTTGGTAAGAACTGCTATAGATTTTTTATTATGAACCTTATCTGAATTTAGTCTTGACCTCTGTAAAGTATATCTTATATGTAAATGTAATTTTCTACTACTCTATGAGATCCTGGATACTGAAATTTTTGTACTTAGACTTAAATTCGGATCATTGTAATCCATTTAAGTTTTAAAAAGTATTTGAAATTAAACAAATTTACAAAATTAAAATAGTCCTTGTGTTTAGCTTTATAGTTTCTAAAAAATTATCTTAAACTATTTCAAAGCAGTCATTAACAAGGAATATTTTAACTATATAATGAGTCTCTATCATTTACTGCCTAGCAGAAAATATTAATGTTGATTGAAATTTTAAGTATCATTATCAGTGGCAGCCATAAATTACACAGCTTAAGTGAAAAACAATTAACATGTTGTCATATTTATGATATGCACAAATAAAACACTGCTAATCTGCGATCACTTAATGTTCCCCACCCTCTTGCAAAGACTCAAACATAATTACAAGCCAAAGGAATAATTTTTAGTGGCCTATTAGTAACGTAGAAGAATAATACAATCCTCTTATCCCATTAAGCTTATATTCAAGAGATACATTCCACACAATCCATCAACAGAACAAGCACTATACTGGTGTTAATTTTATTAATTTCTTCCTCAATAAATAATAATTACAGGTTATAAATTTTAAGAGAACAGAATCCTTCAGAAATAAAACTTCTTTTGGAGAAACATGACTTCCGTTTCCTATATTATATATTTTCTTGTTTCTAAGAAGTTAACTAATTTTAAAGTGAATGGATCAATATTAAACACTAGGATTTTTTTTAAAAAATCTCCATTATGTTATTATTATTGACTAAACAAAAGCTTATAAAAGTTGGCAGAAAACTTTGACAAAAATATTAGTAAATTTGAATTTCTTCCTATTCTTCACAAGTATAAATTTGCTATTTTTCTTGCTTCTTTACAATGATTACCTATTAGTAAAGCTGAGTAAGCTATAGTTCTATGAGCTTATTGAGACTTTTTTAAATATATATTTTTATTGATTTCAGAGAGAAAGCAAGTTGGGGGCGGGAGAGAGAGATCAATGATGTGAAAGAAGCATTGATTGGCTGCCTCCTGCACGTCCCACACTGGAGATGGAGCCTGCAACCCAGGCATGTACCCTGACCGAGAATTGAACCTTGACCTCCTGGTTCATAGGTTGATGCTCACCTCCCCTGCTTTCCCTTTGAGGTTGGACGGTCTGTTCCATGCTTCTATGTCTCTGGATCTATTTTTGTTTTTAATTTATGTTGTTCATTATATTCCACAAATGACTAAGATCATGTAATATTTATCTTTCTCTGCAAAATAAGCCAGTCGGATAAAAATAAATATCATTCACTCTCTTAATACACCATTTCCATGACTTATTATGTGCCACAATGTGTTTATTCTCCAGTAATATCCATGACTGTCAGACCAATGGGAAGATCTGGGGACTCTAGAATGAGAAAGTTGGGCTGGTCCTCAGCAGAGCCATCACGGATGCCAGGGGGACCTCATTAGTGTCTATGGACATGTCCAGAGGATTCCTAAATTCCCCTCTCTACCTAAGTATCACAAAGTCAACGGGATTCAAAGACCTTAAACATTGTAACAGGGGGTAGGAAACTGACATGGGTTTCATTACTTTATTATGTTTGGGGCTATCAGTAGCAGGAGACTTGCTCCACACTTGGACTCTCCAGTGTTCTATTCCTATGAAAGGCAAGCTCTTGGGCAGTTTTTCTGAAGATTTACAGAATGCATCTAACGATGAATCATGTATGTTCCTTTATTTTATTCATTCTTTCTAACCATACTAATTCCTTTGCAGAGTTAGTCAGAACCATATAACTTTAACTTCACTCACAGCTGAGATGTCAAGTAAAGGCCCACTCTTCTTGCCTAACTAAGCTGTTAGCAGTAGACATTTGTTTCTATGTTGTCATGACAGTGTTTTTTGTCACTACCCTTACTTTAAGGTCCAGTCATCAGATTTGTGGATGTGAATGTACAGCCAGGTTAACTTAAATTCCTAAAATGAAGGGTTTTGTTTTTATAAACTACATCCAATGACTCGCTACCATCAATTTATATGACACTTGCTTGATAGTTGCAGTTTGGAGAACTGTTTTCTGTTCCTTTTCTTCAGGCACAAAATGCTCTGCTCGTGACTCACTAATGTTACCCATCTAATCATTTAAACATTTCTCGGATTCTTATGATTATACTCCACTTCTTCCTCTATTTTTACATTAATTTCACTGGAGAGTAGAGTTAAATATTTGAGTGGGTTGAGATAATAAAATGTGTGCATTGTAGAAAATCATTACTTCCTTTGGGCTAAAGATGTAAAAAGAACATGAATTATTCATCTCTGTAAACTGAGCCTCTTGTGAAATTAAAAACAGCCATCAGTTTTACCTTTGAAGAACTTTGGTTGTTTGACCTGAGAAAAATCAGCTGCCAGAGTGCTTTCCCTCAATATCACTATTTTTATCCCAGTCCTCCACCCATCACTCCCTCCAAGGAAATGTGAACTATTAAAATGTGAGCTTTTAGTAAATCCTTCTTCCTTTAAGCCAGCATTACAGAGATAAAGTTAAAAGTCCATAAACATAATTCCTTAAAATGAAAACAAATTCTGTGAGTTCTATTTTTCTATTCATAATCTCTTCTACAAAAGAGATCAACTTCTCCTTAAACAATTTTACTTAGCTTACATTTAGATTTATGAATGCAATAAAACATGAAAAATATTATTTTCATTTCTAATGTTTTATATGCTCACTTGGATTTCTGCTATTGGTTAAAATTGTTATCACAGAAGTATTGAAATGCCTTCAAATTCTTTGCTAGCTCAGGCAATCCTGCAAATGCTTTCCTATTGAAGTTCTCTGAAACGAGTGTGTCAGGTACCTTGTTATTCATTAGTCAGTTATTACATGCACACATCACATTTATTATTTATTATAGGCTTTCACATATTAACTTCTGGAGAAAAGATAGTGTTTGACACATAAACATAGGAATCACACACTTTATTGTAAGAAAAAGATCTTAAAAGAAAACTTGCTGTATGGCTTTCACAGGTGGTGAGTGTGCTGTACTTCTAAAGCAGTACTATTCCTGAAACACTAACCAGTGTGGCTGCTAAAATATTTAAATATTCAAATCCCTGAGAAGCAGTGAGAGCTGTCAATTAAATTGGACTTAGCTATGTGATATATTTTAATTTACATATGCTTTTAAAGATTACTAAGATAATGTGAATTGATTTCCTTTTTGATGAATTTCAGAGTTTCTACTAGAGATTTAAATGCATATAAACTCTGCACACACAAAGGCAAAAATATCCTTGAAAATGGATTTTTGACATTGTCACAAATGATTTTTACCTATTTTTTACATTTTTAAAATATTTTTTGCCTAGTTGGGATCACTTTCTTCCTTAAAGAGAATACATCTGAATTAGAAGTTCAAATGTTAGATATAACTGAATATGTAAATATTCATTTTTACAATTTATCAGAAATTTATTTAATGTATAAATAAGTCCAAATTGTAACTGTAATCTTATTAATTTATACAAAGAAAAATACCAATTGCAACCCTCTTTGGAAGTGTACCCGGTGGAAAATAGAATTAATAATTAGTACTATATTTTCTACATGAATTTTATTTCTCTAAAGCAATTGAGTAAATGAAAATGAGTGCATTACTTTTCTTCATCCAAAAGCACTTTGACTAAATAAATAATAATCTAGCAAATTTCTGATAAATAGAATTTGCTTTGTAACAAACATGATATGGTTAGAGAAGCATATGTAGTTACAGATAATTTTTCTTTATAAAACATATTTGAAATGCCTCATGATCTATAACTATTCTTAGAGATTTCCAATCAAATATCATTATGGATAATTGGATTATATCTTAATCTTTTTATAAGTATAATATTTTTATAACATATTTTTATTATTATATTTTACTAGAGACCCAGTGCACGAAATTTGTATACTCAGGGGTGGGGGTCCCTCAGCTCGACCTGCACCCTCTCACAGTCCTGGAGCCCTCAGGGAATGTCCCACTGACTGTCTGCCCCCTGTTGGTCAGTGCACATCATAGCAACTGGTTGACCAGTCAACTGTCTGCCCTCTGTGGTCAGTGCATATCATAGTGAGTGGTTGAGCGGCCTTAGCATATTATTAGCATATTAGGCTTTGATTGGTTGAATGGCCGACCAGATGACAAGACACTTAGCATATTAGGCTTTTATTATATAGGATAATGAATTTATGTATTCAGTTATTCATTGCTTAATTCTCTCTAATAGTTCTTATTTCCCCTCCCCTTATATTTCTCTTTCACCTACCTCTAACACACACACACACACACACACACACACACACACACACAACTATTTCTGTTCAAAACTAAGAGAGCACAGAGCATGTCTATGAAAACAGGATATATACTCAGTTTTACTACACTCTGTGAGCATGTTTTAAAATAACTATTTATTTAACTCTATTTCAATGCACAAAATAAAATTCTGATTTATAATGGAAGCAAAATAGAGTTCAATTTGATTTGTTTTAGCTACACACATATTCGCTGCTATGTAAATATTCCTAAAATATATTTATACTCAGAGGTTTTCATTTTTCTAATCTTTCATAATCACAAAATCTAAAATGTTTATTTTCTGTTATTAATTTTCAAATTCTCATGAGATAGTTTCCTGATAACTTTGATATTAGGAGAGAGATTTAAGTTATATTTAGTATCTCTCTAATTTTGCAAATAATAAGCTAAATAACATCTACCAGAGGATATTCCTATGCAGGTATCGGAGGCTACACTTATTTATAATAAAAGACCAAATGTGTGAGAATAAGTTCAAAGGCCTAAAGTAAGACCATTGAAATATTTATAGATAAACCACGTAAACACAAAGCATCTCCTAAAGTAAGTACATATAAGATGTGTCATAAAGTATGTCTCCTAGGACACAACATCCTTTGGCTGCAACCTTGATGCACCATTCTCAATTATGTTCATTTAAGACATTGGGTTGACATTCTAGATTGTCATATTGTTTAATTAATGATTAGCATGTTGAAAATAAATATTTGTATTTTATATAATGATGTCACTCACTAAGCATTTCCTTTTTGGTTGTTGGAGAGAAAGATAAGGGTAAGATGGTAATGTAGAAGGTAAAAAATAAAAAGAACAGATTCTGCTGTGAAATTCTGCCTAATAAAGCAACTTTGCATTTTGCATAATAGGCCAAAGCTTTTATGTTTTTAGTAAATTTATTCATCTCTGGAGGAGTATTGAAAATATAAAATAGAAAATAAAAACTAAAGTAGCAAATCCATCTGTAACACTTGCTCGATTTAGGACCTATGAGCATCATCTCTGCATTGTGTCAGGCAGGACCAGTCAGTACAAAAAGATCTGGTTAATACCACCAAACCACAGGTATGCCTCTTACAGAAATGAGTTTCTGTTCCTTGTGGCTATAATAAAAGCTAGATTGAAAATGGGGCTGATTAACATTATAGTCTAATCATTAAGAGTATAGTTTGCTTTATACTAGAATAACAAAAACCTCATCATGCCTCTAAGCTCACAATTAGCACATATAAATATATATTACTGAATATAATTAAAATCAAATTAAAAATACACTTGGAAGCTCAGATCTACCTATACACTTAGGACCATAGAGTTGTTAAAGAAATACCCTAGCTTATAATTTTGTTTGAAATTCTTTCCACTGGGTGTTGAATAATGTTCATAAAAATCATCATTATAGCTTGAATTATATTTGTTACATAAAGTCAACCACAAATTTTTAAACAGTGCCATAGAAAAGCCTCATAGTATATTATTAAGACTCACAGTCACTTAAAGCTTCAACTTAAATTTTAATTTATAATATGCATTAATTTTATTAAGCCATATATAACTAAAATTAATTCAAAGTGTTCCATTCCATATTCTATTTCTTGCAAGTTAGATGAGAGTACATTATTTTACTCATCAATTTGAATGTCCTCATATATAAATATTGTTGGTTAGAATATATCTAAGTTATCTCCCTTTTCTAAAATAATATGTTCTTTTTAGTGAGGTTAATACTTTTTGTCCTAATTCTCCATGGTTAGAAAAAGAATCTTCAAAGAACTAAGCAGCTGAACTAAGAAAAATATCTATATTAGAATTCACTAGGATAAAAAATATGAACACATATTTGTCTACTGGACACACAAAATGGCTCTTAACATTCACAAGCTGGTTAGAAAAAAAAAATTGACTTTAATAATTACTTTTAAAGGTTGCACGTAAAGTTTACCTTTTTTCTGAAAATATATAACTTTCTTATCTCATAAAAATGCTTTCTAAATATTTTAAAAGAATTATCTAGATTTTTTCAGATTATTTCATTTTTCAGAACAACCTGAAAAGAATTCTGCTAGTAATAGAAGTACAGAGTTATTTAGAAAAGTATATTGCCAAGATCCAATACATAAAACTCATTCCCCTGGTTAATACTTTATGACAATTTTTATTCACATATATCAGCAGAGTCATATATTTAAAAAGAACAACTATTCCTTTATTCAAATGTTTATACATTTAATATTTTATTTTGTAGGAAAGTCAGAACCAAAGTTTTACTTTGTTTTTGACTATTTAAAAACACTTGACAAAAAATAATAGGATTAAAATTTTTATATATAATTCCCAAGTAATCTTTGCTTTCACAAAGTTGGTGTAACCCTCTATTAATTTTCAGATGTACTTAAATATTTATGTCTTTAAACTTTTCTTTATATTGATTCTTGCCCATAGAATGCCTCCCCACCCCAGACTTTATTGTAATTTATTTAAATACAAGTACAACCTCTCCTGAAGCCTATCCCACCTGCTGTGGCCCATAGAAGTATCTCTTTCCCCTGAATATATCTTATGTTTACTTGGTCCTTATCATCATTGCCTTAGTAGTACACTTATTTTTTTCAAGAGCACTACTAGACAACTGGACACTTAGCATATTAGGCTTTTATTATATAGGATTATAAACATATCGATATCAGATATTAAAGTGTGAAATAATGTGAATTGTTAAATCACTGAAATACGTTATTTAAAAGAGCCACCTGGCAAAATGGCAATGACTTTCCTTACATATTCCTTAGAATATTTTTACATTATGTTCCCCAATTAATATGCATTTTTTATAATTTTCTAATTATGAATGGTGTAATAGAGGGAGCAGACCCAAGTTATTATCGGTCCCAAGATATCCAAAGAGAACCCAGATCTTTCAATGCATACGAGTGATGTTTATTTAGGAGACAGCATCTCACAGCAACAACAAAAGAGACTTTTTAGGTACCTTAATCATTTTGCAATATGGACAAGTTTACAATGACAAGCCGGTTTAATCTATCATTCAACTACTGTTCCTATATACTGTACCATTGTTAAGATGTTGAGAAAGGTTTAGACAAAGTATTAAAATATTTTAGCCCAGGAGAGGTTTCCTCTTTCTACAGAAACCTTTTGCAGATATCCATTTGAGGCCTAGGCTGGAGATGCTTTTTGTCAGAAAATTTGGTAGTTTGGTTAACAACCTCAGCATGGGGATGGGATTTATCTCTTGTTTAATCTGTGTACTCAACTTCTGGCTGAGAGTGAACAATAAACCCTAATCAGAACCCTTCTTTTACTGTTTGTGTTGCAGTTCAGATGTATAATCTCCAGACTCTTAAATGATATCATCCAACTGCTCCAACATCAATGATCTAGTCGAGAAAAGCCCATTCAGCAGAAGGAAAAGAAAAATCTGACTGTCATGGTTGATTAGACAACAACTTTGTATGTGATTGTGTCACCTCAAACAGTAGTAAAAATATGGGTTGATCATGTCTCCAGTTAAAATTGACCTATTATTCTGTCTCCCTCGATGCGGAGATTCAAACCTAAAACCAATCCCCAAACAGGTAGATGACTGTCTCTATGAACATCAATTTACTCTTTCATTGTCTTTACTGGAATAACTTAATTATTCTAATTAACTTATTGTTCATTAATAGGATTTCCCCAAAGACCCACCAATTCTTCAATAGGAAACGTCAAACAGTTAGCTTATGGTATAAACACCATAAAATCCTACACCTTAACATCCTTATTTTGCTGCTGCCAATCCTACTCTCTTAAACTATAATACATTGATCTTTACCCAATCTCAATCAGGCTCCCAAAATAAAAGGTCCATCTTAAACCAAATTCAAATTCTTAATAAATCCTATTTTGTTCTTCCCTCTCCACAAAATGACCAGAGCTCAGTGGAGGTAACATTTTCCCCTAACCTCAGTAAAGAATAAACTGAGCTAGGTCTTATCAAAGGTTTGAGGAGCCAACATTATCATGGTATCACTTAAATCTACTAATTATTCTGACAAATATGTCTGTATTTAAGTTATCCTAGCATACTAAGATGTTCTGTTATAGAAAAGGTGGTCCTCATAAGAATAAGGAACCCCCAATTTCACTGCAGGCTCATCAAGATATATATATAAAAGGGGCAAATGCTTTAGTAAAACCTGATAAAATGAGGCTATTAAATTTTTATAATCCAAGGAATAGAAATTCTGTAATTGTTTTTAGTGTGTACAATTATAATTTAATTTGTTATAATAGTGTGAAATGTTCATTATTACTTCTCTCTTTTCTGCCTAAGGCACTGTAGAAAATTATGTTACACGTCAATGGTTATTTTTCTTGTTGGTGTATAATTTTAAATACATAAATATTCTACTTCTTCAGAACAAGACCAGCATTTGCTTTCTTAATTACTTGTTCATTTTGATAGTGACAGCTGATGTTGTTGGCATTACTCAAGCAATTGTCTGGAGATGTCACCACATAATTGTTAGAGGCCATGAAATTTTATATTGAGACACATATTTTCTTTCTAATTGCTCCAGAAAAACCATGCTGAATGAAGGAAATCTTTTCCATTGACCCTATCCTCTGCACTGGAGCCACTGACTGACCTTTTGCACAGCAGAAGAGAGTTTATAATGGTGGAAAATGCTACAATAGCAGGTTACAAGTCAATTCTGTGACTTCATTAAAATTGCTGTCATTTAATATTAAATCAGGTCAGAATGTGTAAACATTTTTCAACTATAGTTGATTAGGTCTTAAAAACTATTCTACCTAAGAGCCCTCTTTGCAGCTAAGCAATCTTCCTGAAGTATAGCAAAGTCTGAGGGGCAAAATAGCAGAGGCACTTTTAAATCCACAAATACAAGTGATTTACTCTGTGGGTTACTTATATGAAAAATAAAATAATTAATTGCAATGTGTACTTGCTAAATGAAACTAGCCAATTTCTTATTAACAGGCCTGTTTGTACTACAAAATAACAGCATGAACTTGAATAAGGCCTTTAAAATACTGAATATTCACAGGGAGCAGAAGTAGAAGGGGTCAACTTCATACTGTCTGGAATTCTCCTCCACTTATGTCCATTCTTCTGCCATTAAAGTGCAGCATTTAACACAGCAAATTGAATACAGAAAATAATGTGTTTGTCCTATTTTGAACAAGTCAAATACTTTAAAAATTGATATGAAAAACTCAATATTAAATTAATGTATTAACCTATTAATCAATTAAGTGGTCAAGTAAAAACAAATAAACAAAAACCATAAAAATCTTGAAACATCTACACTGAAAATAGATATTACTGACAATTGTATAATCTTATTTTTAAGTGATATCATGATTCCTGTACCCTATCAATAAACCATAAACCAGCAGTTCTCAACCTGTGGGTCGTTCAAAGGGGTCGCCTAAGACCATCGGAAAACACATATATAATTACATATTGTTTTTGTGATTAATCACTATGCTTTAATTATGTTCAATTTGTAACAATGAAATTGGGGGTCACCACAACATGAGGAACTGTATTAAAGGGTCCCGGCATTAGGAAGGTTGAGAACCACTGCCATAAAGGAATCATTGCTTTTTCAAAGACAACAATTAGTGAACATTTTTACACAACTCCTCTTATGTCCATTCAGTCATTTATAAGAACTTGGGGGAAGAAATATGGGGAAAATATTAAGAATTATATAATGTTTTTTCAATGAACTTTAAAATATATTCACATTTTTGCAATACAGAATCCTTATAAAATGACACTTCTGGGTAAAGTTTCTGAAGAATTAGGATTATTTTCTCATAACATATTAATGAGTAAAACTAACAGTTTAGATGGCGGCATTTCCAAAGTGAATTATGCAGCTTACAATTTTCGAGTAGGCAGAATACAACTTTTTTTCTTGATGATTTGGGGCTATAACAATTTTTAAAATGCTATGGAGTAACATATTGCAATACAGTAATGCTTCGTGCCCTGCTCACAGAGATGGAGATATGTGTTCCTACATTACATGACCCCACACTGTTCTGTTTTATGACTTTGTCTCCTTTTCAAAGCTTTTTGCTTTTTCTTTTCCCTTTAGGCTAGCAGTCCTTATTTTTCACCACATTAAGCATGTCTGCGTGTAGCAAACCTTTTCTCCTCTTCTTCTAAGATGTTACTATAATTTTCAAAAGCTTTGGAAAATATGTTAACCTAATGTATTAGAATTAGAAGCATCAAGGTCTAGAAAGATAGTGAAAAGAACCTGTCATTTAATGTTAAGATTTGGGTTAATATTAGCTGTGTGAACTGCAATAAATATTTTAATTATGTAGTATTTGCTTCCTCCACTGTACTTGGGATATATTAACACCTATTTCAAAGTGTTATTGTGATAATTTGATGAGAAGATAACATATTTGAAATCCCTATTAAACTGTAAACTGAATGCAAATGTTTATAGGATTACTATAGTCATTTTCAGAACACTACTGCCATCTAATGGCTACTTAGCAGATAACAGATACTCTAACCCTTTGAAAGCAGAAACAAAAACAAAAAAAAAAGCAAAGGCAACAGCTGATCAAAACCAAAGTAATAACTAAGACCACACTTTCATCTTTACTACATCTGCTACCCTGAGTGTATTACAGTAGAACATTGTGCACAATTATTATAATTGCTTTTTCTAGGAACTAAACATCATTGAGAGCTTTATATAGTGAAAATATTTGGTAGGCATCAAGTCAAAATAGTGTAATGTAAACCCTAGCTCTGCCACTTAACGAGATTGAAATCCTGGACCAACGACAACGCTCTTCTGTGTTTTCATCCCTTCGCCCATGACTGAAAATAGTAATACGTGTACTATCTAGAAGCTTGATGATAGAATTAAATAAGATCATCCCAAGTGCTTATAAATTGTTGCTTAAAAACAAAACTTAGTGCCTAGACCAGCCCTTGGCATAACACAGGTGCTTCAGTAAGTAAGTATTAGTTAATTTTAGCTTCTTGCGTGAAGTCAAAGGCAAATACATATAAGCTACGCATGTAAGTGAAAAGTCAATAGAAAAAAGAGCCAGTTTCCAAAAAAAAAGGTTACAATGTAGCTGTGATTTTTAAATTTTATATAAATTAATTTTATTAGTCAAAAGAATCATAAAAATTAAACACAGAGCCTTCAGACTTAGAAAAACTTTGGTCCAGGTGCGACAACTACTTCCTGTAACATGTTATTACCCAAAGCTTCAATTTTCTCAAATCTGAAAGTTATTACGTAATTCATTGAATTGGCACTTAGACTCAAAAAATGTCATTTGTTATTTTTTCATCATTTCATTTAATATTACAATTGCATAAATTTTGAAATACACGAGGGTCACAAAATTAACTGCATGTGTTGTGGCATTCTATAGTTAAAATTTGAGAAATACTGTACTTGAAAATGAGGCTGAGATATTCCATTAATAGACAAAGGAATAATCAAAATTTTTTTAAGACTGGATTCATATTAATCAGGTGTGTCATATTTTATCATGCATAATATAAAAAGTGGTATCTGCTACAGGTCTTAAGAATATTATATATGCCAGATGAGAAAGAGCTTTCTACTGGGCTTTTTAAACATATTATTTCTCACAACAAATTTATAAGGTAGAAACTTTTGCTCATCCCATTTTCAAATGAAGAAGGGAAAACTGAGAGATTAAATAATTTGCTCAAGTTTACATAGTCTGGTTGTTGTCTGAGATTTGCCCAGAGTCAAGATTTCTAGCTATTATATTGAAATTCTAATATTGTGTCATATATTTCTTAGCTTTAAACACTCAAATTGAAGATACCTTACACATACTTTTTCTGACCCAGACATACCTTAGCTGTAAAAATCTGTAGTTTATTTTTATACTTTTCCCTGTGTGAATGTTGTGATTTGTATATTACCATTCATATTAGCAAAGCCACTAGGGTTTCATCTCTGCTCTGCTGTGCTATAATCCATTAAAAATTAATAGCGAAAATTATCTCCTTAATTAATAGGCACAGGAGGAGTTTCTAACTCACTGCAGAATTTTATGTTGCTTGTTCATCAAACTCAAAATAATTTAGCAACTACCTAATTAATTTCTAATTGGGCCATTACTTTCCCATTTGCATCCGGACATATACCAAGAGATACTGCCCTAGGTGTTTTTAGATATAATTTCTTAAATAAATAACAAGAACAATATAAAATTTCTTCACTCAACCATGAAAATGACCATTACATTCTTTTAATCAAAGAATAATATCTAAGTAAAATGTGTTTTCAATTAAGTAACTCAGCTGCAAATTGTTAAGATCAAATTTAATACAAAGTGACAGCCTGCTTTCCATCTGCATATTAAAAATTTGAGTTAATAAGCTTTAAAGTATTTCACAGGAATGTATTTTCTCTGAAAAATTGTTATTTTAAATATGTTTTAGTATTTTGGACATATGACTAATAATGCAAAAAATGTTTTTATGCATTTCAATGAATTGGTTTTAACACAAAGAAATGTACCACTTGTTTACAAGCCAAGTGCTCTAATTAATTTTTGAGTAATAAATACTAAGAAAACACTTAAAATGTTACACAGAATTTAGATAATAAAAATTCAAATAATGAGTATTTAAAAATAATACATATCAGTGATGAATCATTAAGAAATTAAGGACTATGAAAAATAATCAATGATAGGACCAACTCTTTGACAAGGAATGAAAACTAAGATTTAAGAGAAGTTAACCAACTTGAACTAGCCTCCTGTTTTATTCTAGGCAACTGTGAAAGGCACTTTACATATAAACATGTTGTCCATTTATGTAGGATGACATTTTAAGATAATTTTTATTATTGTTATTTTACAAAAGAGGAAAGTCAGCTCAGAAAGAGTGAAACACCTGCCCAAGGACAGTTTGACAAAGCTGGAATTCTAATGTGGATGTGTCTGTCTCCAAAATGGCCCTCCTCTTTTGAGGTGAATTTGTAATTTTATTAAAAATTTGAATGGATCTTTATGATGAAATATTCTAAGAGTTATTGTGAGGATTAACTTGATGTAGCTGAGGAAAAGAGCATAGCTCATTATAGGAATTCAGTTTTTCTTCCCATCAACTTAGTTAGGTCTCTAGCTACTAATTGCTCAACCTTATACACAACCCACTCCTGGGATTAACACAGGAGCCAAGGAAAGAATGGGAGAAATAGTATTTTAATGACTATGTTCCAAACAGGTAACAGCAAAATGTGTTTTAGCTTTCTTTCCTTTTGGCTTTAACTCATTTGATGAATTAGGATGCGTCACTCACTGTCAAGTTAGCCAGGCACATGTTTCCCATCAGCTCTGGCCACTATGAGGCTGCTACTTACCGTAACAGCCTACACAGAGATGTCACC
Source organism: Myotis yumanensis (assembly GCF_028538775.1). NCBI lineage: Eukaryota > Metazoa > Chordata > Mammalia > Chiroptera > Vespertilionidae > Myotis > Myotis yumanensis. The sequence continues at coordinate 180,017,898 of NW_027223752.1, forward strand.
GTGTTCTAGTTTATTGTGGAAAAGAATAGCTACAGAGTAGGTGTTCCCAAACCCCAATACTTATTTCTTTATAGAACAGTGTGTGCTGTTTGGTATTTAATTGGTGTTTTGATCACATCTATTTGTAGAAGAGTTATCTTTCAGTTACACAAGGGTTTCATTTTGGAGGACTCATCAGGAAGTAGCAGTGCTGAACACCGGGTATTCTGTTAGGCTCTATGGTATTTACCTTGTCTGAGGAAAATGCTTGATAACATGTACTTTAACTGTTCTCAACATTAAAAGTATCCCGGGAATATGAACTATGGACAAGGACCTAAGTTTCAGTTTTAGATTAAGCGAAATCCTCATAAAGTTCAGAGCTTTGGCTAAACTGCTGTGTCACCATTTAGAACTGCTTCTACTGAGCATGATGCTACCAACTTGTACTGAAAGTAGCTGCTGAAGAAATTGCTGTTGAAGGCATGTGAGCAAAATATCTTTCAGATTTTAGTAATAAGAATTTATTTTCTTTTAATTGTTTAAGGTATTACAAATACCTTAGTACATATGTCTCCTTTCCCCCCATTGACCTCCCCCTGGCCTCCCCTACCATCACTTCCCCCCCCAACCCCCAGTATCTGTGTCCATTAGTTATCCTTATATGCATGCTTACAAGTCCTTCAGTTGATCTCTTAACCCCCCCAACCCTCCCCTGCCTTTGAAAAAAATGCGTTGATTGCTTGACTGAATTATAGTTTATGATTTTAATCATGTAACTGGTTGTGTTTCTTTCTTCACATATGCTAGTAGAACATACCACGTAACATTTTCTACTCAGTGTGGTAATACTAGTATATATTTTGTGTGCCAACATTACCCATGACTTCATCTTAATTTTCTTATCCTCCTTTTATTGTAACTCTATTTTTCTCAAACTATTATTATTATGCAAGATGTTTCAATAAGTGGAAAAAATCCTAAACACAAAAATGTAAAATTACATTAAAAATTAAGTAAACATGTATAGCTGGTATTATTCCTTTGACAGATTACATAGTTTATAACATGTATTTCACTGTAAAGAAATACTTTAGATCCCTCATTTGAGTATTATACCTATTAAATTTTGTTATTATGTATGTGGTATGTGTTTTTTTAAAACACTCGAGATATATCTAACCAACATCACTGCTAACATCTTCTTCCAAGACTCATTTGTGGCCAAAGCATGACCATAACAACATGATTCAGAGACTAAAGAGAGATGAAAAGTTGGGTAGGTTCAGTAATATATATTTTAATTTATCAAAGTACAAATGATAGCATTTGATATTTTATAATTAAAAATAACTGGTCATACATGCATTATAAAAATTTATATGCATTATAAAACAATAAATTTTACCAAAAGAGAAATGATATGTCTGGTATTAAACAAACTTATAATCCTGTATTTGAAACATAATGCATATTAGTTACTCATAAAATTATTCAGAAGAGTAATTTAAGCATGAATTCAAGAAAATGTGACAAAAGAAATCTGGAAGGCTTATACATAGGCTTTTTAATCTAAAAGCTTGGATTTTAGATTAGAATGTACAAAGATAAAAATCAGATAATGCCAAGATCAAAGTAAATTATTTAGAAAAGTTGCTTTTATTTTTTCTCCTCAAGGAAGTCTCCTTGTGGGAGTCACTTTGAATTAATTCATACACTTCCTTTCTCTGAAACTGTCTTTTCTTGCTTTCATTAAAAAAATAATAATAATATCCAAAAGGTTGCAGGTTCGATTCTTAGGCAGGGCATATACTTAGGTTATGAGTTCAATACCAAGTTGGAGTGCTTATGGGAGGCAACAGATCAATGTGTTTGTTTGTTTCTCTCTCTCTCTAAAAAACAAATAGGAAACATATCCTCAGATGAGGGTTAAAAAGCAAATAACAAAAAAACAACAACAACAACACACTTTTAAAACCCCAACTGTAAACTTACAATTCCTTTTAGATGAAAATGCAGATAGCAAAAAATGAAATTCAAAAAAACATATTAAAGATGTCCAGAATTATTATGACTACAATAATAAATAGCAATCTTTACTAAGGTAGGTACACTCATAAACACAAAATTGAACAGCATGATTAAATATATAGTTACATATACAAATGTGTAAATATATGAATGTTTCTATGACACAGGTCTTGAACCACACAATTCACACTGTATTTTTTGTTTTGATATTCTGATATTTTACCTGGCCTGTTGATATACTTTAGCTCATGTTGCTCATAGTGCAGGTAATACATATATTATGCTATTGTCCTTTAGATTGTCTATTTGCATGTTAAATCATTCAAAAGAACAGTATCCAATATATGCATTTTTCAAAATGCAATGAAATTTTTTAATTAAAGATTTTAAAACTTTGTCCATTAAAATAAATGTATTAATTAAAGGTATTTGGTTTGCTCTAAGAAAAAGATTAAATTTACTAATTTTTGTTTTAAATTTTCTGATATGTACCTATATCTCCAAAGATGTCTGGCTATATTTTAAATAAAAATCACATTAATAGATACCAACTGAGCATCTACAATGTGCAAATCACTGAGGTAAAAAAGACGGCAGAATTTCTATATTTACTACACATCGTGATTTCTCTATTCTTTGCAAATCTAATTGTATTTTAGACTAAATAAAATTTATAAATGCCACATATGATAATTACTACAATATTTGACTTAATAGTTTTAAAACAAAAACACTTCTCTGATCTTTTAAAAAACTTATCTTGGCCTTATAAACTTCTATGAATCTTTGCTTTAATAAGACTCTACAGCTAAAAGTAGATATTTTTGTCCTAAGAAAGGTATTAAAAAGCCTTTAATGATGTACAATAATGTAAGTAGTAGAATTTATGGTACCATTATTTTAGTTTCAGACTTTTGAAAATCACTTTTATTTAAACCATTACTTCAAAATGTTTAGTATTAGTGAGTTTGTATCAATATCAGTTATCAATAATGCTTCTTATATTCTGGAAAGACTTTTAGTTATGTTGCTTAATAAAGAAAATAAATTGTATAAAGTTACCAGAAATTCTTATTTCTGAGCTAGTGTGCTAAATAAAGATTTGGGGCTTTTTCAAAACCTATAATGTGGCATCCAATGTGAAACAGGGTTTCAAAGACAATTTACTAAGCAACATTAAGTAAGCCAACTCATTCTAAGGGATATCTCATTTACCAGCACTGCATTCCATATTTGCAATACAACACTATTTATCTTATGAACAATTTGGTTAAATCAGTTGATTCCTAAGGCACCTTAGTGGCTCCAACCAAGCTATCTTCATCTTAGTAGACTCAGGAGATTCATAGTATTTACTGTATCATTATTTTCTGTACAATAAATTAATGAAGTACATAGCTATAAAAAAGAAACTGGAGTTTAAAGATACTCATTTTTGTTCCCAAACAGTTAAGGCTTTATGTTTTTAAGTAATTTTTTACTCTTTATCACAGTTGCCTACCAAACATAACTGAGATAGCTACACGATCTATAATCATTTTAAATTATTAATTGGTTTTATTTTTGTTGTAAAGTATTTAAAAGTGCATAAAATAGAAAAAATAGTATGACTAATGAATAAACCTTTCACCACAACATTGATCGTTTTCAATATTTTCCAACTTTGTTTCATCTATTATTACCTCCAAATTTGTAAGTAAAACAAATATTAGATATCATATTGTTTTAACCATGCATCCCTTTAGTTTTCCTTAAAAACAAACAAAAAATAAAGATTTTCCACACATCCAAAAGAAATAATAACTCAATTATTTCTCAAATTTCTCTGGTTAACTCAGAAGTATACTTTTATGGTAATTTTATGTTCTTCTACATGAATGCCTACAAAGATGTTACATTCCATTTGTCACTTTTGATCTACAACACCTATCCACTTTTTATAGTGCCATTTTTTTGTTGAAGAAACCAGTCCAATTATCCTGTAGAATTCCCCACATTCTATATTTGGTTGCTGTATCTAATCTCTGTATTTCCCATAATATCATAGTTTAACCAAGACAACAGAATAGACTTAAGTACTTATGAACAGAAGGAGTGGGACTATGAACTCTCTAGGCATTAAGAGGGACAGAATGTCTAGTTGTTACTCTTTTAGTGACATTAAGATTAATTAGTGAGTTTAGGTGTTGCCCGTCTAACCCATTATTGTAAAATTCTCCAACAACAATACATCCTTACAATCATTCTGCAGCACATAGTGACACTTTCAATAATCCTTGTAATGACTGCTTCCTATACCACTGGATATTCGACAAGTGTCCTGTTGCAAATACAAATATTTGCAATGAGTCATTATTTGCATACATTATTTTGTTTTTTCACTGATTAAGGATTAAATTTCTAGAAGGTAGACAGTTGTATCTAAAGGTAAATGCAGGTATGGTTTTGATAGAAATTGACAAATTTGCTAGAGTTTGACAAATTTCCCTACATTTTCAACATTTGTAAGTCTTTTATGATAAACATGAATGACAAAATTGTATAAGTTATCTGCATACAAGTGAGAAAAATCTATATTTTCAAAAAATATATTTCAAATCAACTGCAGGAAGAATATCTCAAGAAATAGTTACTTTTTTGATTCAACTAAATAATTTAACTTTTTTTGAAACATATGTTTTTATTGATTGTTATAGAGAGATAGGAACGAAGAAGAATAGAGAGATAGAAACAGAGATGAGAGAGAAACATCATTGATTGGCTGCTTCCTGCATGCCCCCTACTGGGGATTGAGCCCAAAACCCAGGCATATGCCCTGAAAAGGAATTGAATCAATGACCTCTTGGTCAACAACTGAATCACATAAGCTATGTTTAAGTAACTTATTAATATTAATGTAAAAGAAAGTGCAAAAATTATAAACACTGTTATCACCTTCTTTTGACAACTATTAATATGACATTACTTAAAAAATACTCCATGAACAAAAATTCATCACAAAATATTAGAGCTGAAAGTTATATCTAAATGCTAATATTTAAAATTTAGACACTAAAATCCAAGAGGCTGATTTTTCTCAAGTGTATGCAGTAGGATCCAAAATTTCTTAGCTCCAATTTAATTTTATTTCTAATTTGACTTGAAAATGACAGTGTTAAAGGTGTTATTCATAATAAAAAGTAAATAAAAGCTTGTCTTTATAGTCAAATATCTAAATTTGAATGAATAATTTATTCCTATAACAGTTTCAAAGGGAGTAATTTTGGTATTGGACACATTTTATGCTTTAATATAAATTTAAAGTATTACCAGTATTATGGGCTCTCTTATGAATACATTCAACAAGAATTTATCTCATACTATAATTATATTTATGTGTGTGTATGTATTTATGAATATGTATTTGTGGTTGCTATTGGTAATTATTAATTTTGAGGTCAACTTTATTGCATCAACATGAATGTTGCAATTATTATTGAAGTGACAGATTTGAAACAGTAAATCCAGATCTACCAACCTTCCATATGGTTATATAATGTAAATTAAAAATTAAATTTTAATTATTATTTTCTTCCAAAAATATTAACTATTTCAGTAAGCATTTAATATGGATTTTGTTCTTTTATTTTACAGGGTTTTTTTTGTTCTGTTTTTTAAAATATATTTTTATTGATATCAGAGAGCAACGGAGAGGGAGAGATTGAAACATCAATGATGAGAGAGAATCACTGATTGGCTGCCTCCTGTATGTCCCCCACTGGGGATTGAGTCTGCAAACCAGGCATGTGCCCTTGACCAGAATTGAACCCAGGACCCTTCAGTCTGCAGGCTGACACTATATCCACTGAGCCAAACCAGCCAGGGCCAGGTTCTTTTGGTGTTTCTTTTTTTAATTTCTAATTCTTTTCCAAAAGGATTTACATTTCCATAATATATTTTAAGCTCACCAGAATCATGAGTCCATGGTACGGAGCAAGCGCCTTGCACAAACTGGGGATTGAAAAGAATGAATGCAGCCTAAACAATATATAGCTTATCAAGGAAAGAGTTGCATAATGGTGTGCATTGATTTCATACTTACCAGGTGGATGAAGAGTCTGTTCCTCTAATAATTCTAGATCGAGCATTAGATCATCTTCATCTAGTTCACAAGATCCCAAATTATTCAAAACATCCTGAAGAAAAAGCAAAGTCAACAGTTATAGACCAGAACACTGAAAAACTGAGAAAATATTCACACACTAATGCCATGAAGCAAAACAACACCCAACAACCCCTCCAATTAGAAGTGAAACGTTTTAACTGATACCCAGAAGTTATTTGACTATCTTTAAGATTATCAGTCCAATAAAAATTTCAAGAATTTTTACAAAAATCTAACTTTTCCAACTATTTACCTGTTAGCTTTTTAAAGGACATGTAGAATTAAACAGAAATACCTATGTGAGCAGGTATCAAAAATATTAGAATACAGGAAATAATTTGTTTTAATCAGAAGTTTTTTTATAATGATTGTGAGAAAGGTGATATTTTACTTATTGAGCAAAGAAGATGCAAGGTTTTTCAAATGTACAGAAGTCTGTGAACTGAAAGAGGATTATTTTTCTATATTTATCTTCCAAATCTATGTAACATTTTTCTGACACATTTAATGAATTGTTTCTCAAACAAGTATTATACACAGTGCCAACTGTGAAACATTAATTTAGACCACACTTGGAAGTGGGAATCCAGTTATCATTTCTCAGAAATTTGCTTTAGGTTAGAAAAGATGAATTAAATAAATAAATATCAATTAGATTAAAATTAACTATTGGTTTTTATAATGCTATGAACATCAGGGCTAGTATCTTTCCTTCCTTCCTTCTTTTCTTTCTTTCTTCTTTCTTTTTGAGAGGGCAAATAGCAAAATCAACCAGTAGGGTATATTGAGAAGTCCTGAAGGAAAACAGTGATGCTGAGATAGGAATTTTGGAAAAAGGAATAAAGAATTTATTTGTATATTTGTGTATATAAACATATAGTAAATATATTAAGAAGAGCTAGAACTAACATTTAGAGACTAAAACTGAAATAACAAAGGTACAAAAAAATAGGGCAAGAAAAAGAACCTAAATATAAATGATACCACATCTCCAATCACTTTTTCCATTGATTTGAATGTTACCATAATTCATATTTAAAGAAGTAAATATTCATTATGCAAAGTCTAATGATATTGTCACATGCTTAGTTCTTCAGAATTAAAGGACACTATAATTTAGACATAAACTACTCTCATTATAGAAATATAATTAACATTTATTAAACTTTAGAAATGTGTTATTCACAAATACAGCACAACAGTTTCAAAGGTGATAAATGTTTACAAATCTAAGTGCTTCTTTCTGCAAATGAAAGTTACAAGGAACTCTTTTGTATTGTGTCATATTGTATTGCATTTTATTGTAGTATATCTGTATTAGTTACAAGGTAACTAATAATTTAAACTATAAATAAAATCACTGTATATTGTAAGCATTTTAATATACAGTGGCAGGGATAGCTTCTTGAGAGTAAGTTGTTTATTTATATAGTATCAAGAAGATGTTATAAGATATAGGCATCAAAAGATATGTGGCCAACCTCAATATGTTAAAAAGTTTGAATTTGAAATGACAAAAGAAACATAATTGAAGTTAAATGTGAAAAAAGACAGAGTTTTAAGAAGGGAAACTTTTTAAAGATAATATTATTTAAATGTTTATTAAGCACTATCCAAATGGGAGAATCTTAATCTGCTAGTCAATACAAAGGTTAAAAAAAAGTTTTATAATGAAAGTGTAATAATTATCCAGCTTCAAATTAGCCTAAATAAATTTATACTTGGATGTGAAATTTCAATGACCAATAATATGGTCTTAATTGTCTGCATCAAAAATTTACATATTAAAGTACTAACCCCCAGTATTAACCCCCCAGAATGCTAGAACATGATTGTGTTTAAAGATAGGAATACATGATCTTTTCAGAAGAAATTCCAGTGAAATCAGGTCAGATAGATGGACCCTCATCCAACATTACTTGTTCTTATAAGAGGAAGAGGATTTTAGGACACAGACAGAAGGATGACGATATGAGGACAGAGCAAAAAGGCAGCCTTCTGCAAGCCAAGGAGAGAGGCTCAGGGGAAACCAAGCTGCCTGCACTTTAGGCTGGCATGTCCATCCCCCAGAACTATAAGAAAACAGATCGACGTTTGGACGTGGTTTATCTGTGGATAGTCCATGATAGGCATCTTAACCAAATTGGAGATCAGAGCCCTTTTGTAGAAATGAGAAAAGGGTTTTTTGGTGATGGATATTGCAACATGCAAAATGCTGTTATCACAGAGACCTTGGATTTCTTTGCATGGATGTGATCATTGTAAGTCTATGCAAAAAAAATGAAAAATATCGTAATAGTAGGTCCTCTGGTTCGTGGTTCCAGCAGCTCCTAAAGTAGAAGAATATGTCATCTCTTCAAGGTTGGAATTTTCAACCTTCTTTTGCATTTTGACAGTTAATAGATCCACCCAGAGTTCAACAATAAATAAATAAATAAAGTTAACAAGGAAATACTTAAGAACCCTGCAACCATTATTTCAACATTTAAGAAAATAACACCAGCCTGTCTAGTGCGGTGCATTTGGTTGAGCGTAGTACCATGCTCTGAGAGATCACAGGTTCGATTCCCAGTCAGGGCACGTGCCCCATATTCGGGCTCAATCCCCAGGAGCAGCATGCAGGAGGCAGCCAATCGATGCTTGTCTTTCATCAATGTTTCTATCTCTCTTTCCCTCTCCCTTCCTCTCTCTAAAATCAATAAAAAACATATTTTTAAAAATAAAATAACACCAACAAAGTGAACAAATTAAATTTGGAGGACTCACTAGATGGTTTCAATGTTATTCTTATTTTGTAAGTAACCCCTGACCATTTAGAATAACCCTTGACATTTACTACCGGTCCAGATAAACTATTCTTAAAACTACTCATTCTAAACTGCCTGCTTTGAGAACTTGCTTACTAAGCAACTTTCTTATTAATGTGGGTCAGAGTCTTTGAAGCTGGTGAAACCTCATAATAAAAGGAAAATAGACACAGCAAAATGATATGTTACAGAAGAAAAATCAATGTGAACTCATAAACCGATATATATATATATATTCCTCAGATCTCTCCTTAAAAGAGACCAATAGCAGCGAAAATAGTTTTGCTCTCTGCCACACTATGGATAATTCAGATACTTGTTATCCAATATTCACCAACAAAAAAGAACCAGCTCCTTCGTTATTAGAGAAAGAAAACAAACAAAAAAAGAAACAAATCAACCAGAATATCTCTGGGATATCTTTTTGTTGCCAGAAAGAAAACAAGGGTTATCTAAAATAAAAAGTCAGAGGCAGTTTTGAAAGGCTGAGGAAAGTCACCTAAATGGTTTTTCCCTGGCTAATTTTTGACATTATGAATTTCAAAAAATATAAATCGTTATGGCTAAATAAAACAATCTGAATCTCTTGAAGGTTCAGAGTTCAGAATACTCAAACAGAAAAGTTAATATGAAGGATATAAATAGGCACTAACGATATATATACAAAACTGTAAACAGGGTGGAATATTTTTTAATTTCTATTGTTTTTTAAAAAAATACTTAATAGCTGGGGTTCTTTTTCTAATTATATATACATTTAAAATATGAAGGCATGTATTTTCCTCTGTATTAGGAAAGACTTGTAAGTAAAGTAGTTGCATCAAATACACTTGTTCTTTATCAGTAATAGAAAAGGCTGATCAGCACTGATGATCACACATAATAACCAAATGGAAAAGGAGTCCAGCATTTAATTAACACTAATAATCTAAGTGGGCACAACTGTGTGTTTCAGACATTTGATAAATTAGCAAAATATGCAGACATGGTAAATACACAGAAATAGTTTCTTATTTCCTGGTAGATAAAAAATTAATAGCTCTACAAAATAAAGATATAATCATGAAAGTCAATGAGTTTTTAATAACATTAATATACCAGGAATATATATCATAATAACAGGAATATTGGTATGTAACACAAGCAATTGGAACTTAAGCAAATGATTTTGTGAGGGGACACTAATGTTGGACAAAATTAAAAGCTGGGGTTGGATTTTTAAAGAAGGTCTAACAGCATATAACAAGTAAGTTTCATTGAAAAAGTAAAGTCCAATCGGATGGCCAGTAACTTGAGTTTAAATCATCTCTGAATGTGTAACAAATTCCAATGAATGACTAGACAAAAAATTATGTAGTTAACAACCTAGGATACACAAATTTAAGAGACAACTTTTTTTTTAAGCATGTTATGGTTACTAAATCCAAGGGAAGTACAAAAATAGACTCAGGTATTTCTGAAATCTCAGAGAAATATGAAATTAACAGATTAGCAAAGTGTAAGAAGGAAAAATAGAAGAAATGTAAAGCCCTAGTACGAGCACAGGAAACCGGTTTTCAGGGAAAGCATGTTGATTTGCTTTGGGATCACTGTAACATGTATAAATTTTTTCTCCAAAACTGGCTAAAGAATTTAAGACAAATTGATATTTTAGACTTGGTATTTTTATAAAACATTGGGAAGAATTCGATTTTATAAAGGTTCAACTAATGTTTAAATACCATTAAAATTTAATACATATTACAATTTATTGGCATATAAAATTTACATGAATATTTTCAGAACCATTGATTGTTTAATTGTAAGAAAATATTAATTATACACTAAATTTATAAGATTAATAAATTTGTTGTTAAAGTGCAATTAGAGAAGCAAGATGGCGGCGATATAGGCAGACGCGTCCCAGGTCTTGTCCCGGAGCAAACGGAGTAAGCAGCTGAAACTAATAACACCCACCCCGAATTGGCAAATTTACTCAGCTGGTGAGACGGTTTGCAGCCGGGAAGGGCAGACCTCCCCTGGAAAGGTTAAAAACCAGGGATCTGGGCAGGAAAGTTTGCCAGACCTGAGCCCAGAGGGTCGGAGGGAGACCGCATGGCAGACAGCCGCGTCTCTTGGGACAGACACAGACCCTGACCAGGGTAAGGAGTTCCGCAGGTTTGCTGGCGCCAGGAGATTTGAGATTTGGATTTTGTGATTGCGGAGAACTGAGACTAAAGGGGGCATCCTGAGGAACTGATCAGACCATGCAGTGCCCACAAGAGAGGAGCGTTTCCCAGACCATGCAGTGCTGGTAAGAGAGGAGCGTTTCCCAGAACGCAGATCCAAGCAACAGCAGCCCCCTGATCACCGCAGCCTCCTGATCACCACAGCCTCCTGATCACCACACCCTCTGTCTGTGGAACAGCAGCTGTACGTGAAGCCTCCCCCCACCAGCCAGAAGAGCCAACACAGCTGTGAACAACACCCACCAGAGGAGCTGCTGCCAACTGGAAAGCAGCTGCTACCGCAACCGTCTGAGCAGCAACCACAACCCAAGGAGCCCCTGCCACCCAGGGAGCAGCCACTGAACATCTCAACATCTACATATGTCAGCGAGATCAAACATGGGTAGGCAAAGAAACCCCCAAAGGAAAGAAAAGGAGGACTCGCCAGAAAAGCAGCTAAGTGAGACAGAGATATGCAACATGACGGAAAAAGAATTCAGAATAAGGTTCCTAGAGTACATGCACCAGATGTTCAAGAAGCAAGAAGAAACAGATGAAAAACTCAACTACTTATGCAAGAAGCTAGAAGAAACAGATGAAAAAATCAACAACTTAAGTAAGTCCCAAGAAGAAATGAAGAGTGACATAGCTTCAATAAAAAACTCCATTGAAAGAATCAACAGTAGACTGGGAGAAGCGGAGGACCGAATTAGTGAATTAGAAGACAAGGAAGCAAAACACACTCAAACTGTACAGCAAATGGAGAAAAAAATTAAAAGACAGGAGGAGAGCCTAAGGGAGCTTTGGGACAACATGAAACGAAACAACATACGAATAATAGGGGTGCCAGAACAACAGAAAGATGAACATGGATTAGAAAACCTATTCGAAGAAATAATATCAGAAAACTTCCCTGAGGTGGGGAAGAAAAAAGTCACACAAGTACAGAGAGTCCCAAACAAGGTGAACCCGAAAAGACCCACACCAAGACACATCATAATTACCATGGCAAATGTTCAGGATAAAGAGAGAATCTTACAGGCTGCAAGAGAGAGACGGAAAGTAACATACAAGGGATCTCCCATTAGATTATCAAATGATTTCTCAACAGAAACACATCAGGCCAGAAAAGAATGGACGGAAATCTACAAAGTGATGCAAAGCAAAGGACTGAATCCAAGAATACTCTATCCAGCAAGGCTATCATTCAAAATTGAAGGGGAAATAAGAAGCTTCACAGACAAAAAAGGGCTAAGGGAGTTTATCACCACCAAGCCAGCCATGCAAGAAATGCTAAAGGGACTGGTGTAAAAAGAAGAAATATCAAGCTCAGAAAGAAAACAGCCACACACACACACAAAAAAAGAAATGGCTACAAACAAGTACCTTTCAATAATAACTTTAAATGTAAATGGACTAAATGCTCCAACCAAAAGACATCGAGTGGCTGAATGGATAAAAAAACATGACCCATACATCTGCTGTCTACAAGAGACCCACCTCATTAGAAGGGACTCACACAGACTGAAAGTGAAGGGATGGAAAAATATCTTTCACGCAAATGGAAAGGAAAAGAAAGCTGGGGTAGCAATACTTATATCTGACAAAATACATCTCAAAGTGAAGGCCATAACCAGAGATAAGGAAGGCCACTTCATAATACTAAAGGGATCAATACAACAAGAAGATATAACCCTGGTAAACATATATGCACCCAATGCAGGAGCACCCACATACATAAGAAAACTTCTGGAAGATATCAGGGGAGAGATCGACAACAATACAATCATAGTAGGGGACTTTAATACACCACTGACATCACTGGATAAATCCACTAGACAAAAACTCAGCAAAGAAACAGCAATCCTAAATGACTCACTAGATCAGATGGACTTAATTGACATCTTCAGAACACTTCACCCCACAGCTGCGGAATATACATTCCTCTCAGGTGCTCATGGGACATATTCAAAAATAGACCACATATTGGGTCACAAGCAAAGTCTCCACAAATTCAAGAAGATTGAAATCATAAAAAGCTTCTTCGCAGACCACGATGGCATAATGTTAGAAATAAACTACAATAAAAACAACCCAAAATACTCAAACACTTGGAAGCTGAATAGCATGTTATTAAATATTGATTGGGTTACCAATGACATCAAAGAAGAAATTAAAAACATCCTGGACACTAATGACAATGAAAACACAACAATCCAAAACCTCTGGGACACAATGAAAGCAGTCCTGAGAGGAAAGTTTATAGCTCTACAGGCCTATCTCAAAAAACAAGAAAAAATGGTAGTCAATCATCTAACTCTACAACTCAAAGAATTAGAAAGAGAGCAACAAGAAAACCCCAGAGTGAGCAGAAGGAAGGAGATAATAAAGATTAGAGCAGAAATCAATGAAATAGAGACCAAAAAAACAATACAGAAAATCAATGAAACCAAGAGCTGGTTCTTTGAAAGGATAAACAAGATTGACAAACCCCTAGCCAGGCTCACCAAGAAGCAAAGAGAGAGGTCCCAAATAAACCAAATCAGAAATGATAGAGGCGAAATAACAACAGACCCCACAGAAATACAAATGATTGTTAAACAATACTACGGGCAACTCTACTCCAACAAACTAGACAACCTGGAGGAAATGGACAAATTCCTAGAAAAATACAACATTCCAAAACTCAATCAGGAAGAATCTAAAAACCTCAATAGGCCAATAACTATGGAAGAAATTGAAGCAGTCATCAGAAAGCTTCCAGCAAACAAAAGCCCAGGGCCAGACGGCTTCACAGGGGAGTTCTACCAAACATTCAAGGAAGAACTAAAACCTACCCTCCTCAGACTACTACAAAAAATTCAAGAGGAAGGAACACTTCCAAGCTCATTCTATGAAGCCAGCATCACCCTAATACCAAAACCAGGTAAAGACATCACAATGAAAGAGAATTATAGGCCAATATCCCTCATGAACATAGATGCCAAAATCCTCAACAAAATCTTAGCAAATCGGATCCAGCAGTACATCAGAAGGATCATACACCATGACCAAGTAGGATTTATCCCAGAGATGCAAGGATGGTACAACATCCGTAAATCAATAAATGTGATACATCACATAAACAAATTAAAAGAAAAAAACCACATGGTCATATCAATTGATGCAGAAAAAGCATTCGACAAAATCCAACACCCATTTTTGATAAAAACTCTCAGAAAGGTGGGAATAGAAGGATCATACCTCAACATAATAAAAGCCATATATGACAGGCCCACAGCCAACATCATACTCAATGGACAAAAACTAACACCATTTCCCCTAAGAACAGGAACAAGACAGGGATGCCCACTCTCACCACTCCTGTTCAACATAGTCCTGGAAGTATTAGCCATTGCAATTAGGCAAGAAGAAGAAATAAAAGGCATCCAAATTGGAAAAGAGGAAGTAAAACTGTCCTTATTTGCAGATGACATGATATTATACATACAAAACCCTAGAGACTCCATCAAAAAGCTACTAGACTTAATACATGAATTTGGCAATGTAGCAGGATACAAAATTAACCCCAAGAAATCTGAGGCATTTCTATACACCAATAGTGAACTTTCAGAAAGGGAGATCAGAAAAACAATCCCATTTACCATCGCACCAAAAAAATTAAGATACCTAGGAATAAACTTAACTAAAGAGGTTAAAGACCTCTACTCAGAAAACTACAGGACGTTGAAAAAAGAGATAGAGGAAGACATAAACAGATGGAAGAACATACCATGTTCTTGGATTGGTAGAATCAACATCATTAAAATGTCCATACTACCCAAAGCAATCTATACATTCAACGCACTTCCCATTAAAATACCAATGGCCTTCTTCAAAGATCTAGAACGAACTCTCCAAAAATTCATCTGGAATAAAAAAAGACCCCGAATAGCTGCAACGATCCTGAGAAAGAACAAAGTAGGTGGGATCTCAATGCCAGATATCAAGCTGTATTACAAAGCCACTGTTCTCAAAACTGCCTGGTACTGGCACAAGAACAGACATATAGATCAGTGGAATAGAATAGAGAGTCCAGAAATTAGCCCGAACCAATATGCTCAATTAATTTTTGACAAAGGAGGCATGAACATACAATGGAGCCAAGATAGTCTCTTCAATAAATGGTGTTGGGAAAATTGGACAGACATATGCAAGAAAATGAAACTAGACCACCAACTTACACCATACACAAGAATAAACTCAAAATGGATAAAGGACTTAAATGTACGACAGGAAACCATAAAAATTCTAGAAGAATACAAAGGCAACTAAATCTCAGACATATGCCAAAACAATTTCTTCACTGATACAGCTCCTAGGGCAGTTGAAACTAAAGAGAAAATGAACAAATGGGACTACATCAAAATAAAAAGCTTCTGCACAGCAAAAGAAACCATCAACAAAACAACAAGAAAACCCACCTCGTGGGAAAACATATTTGCCAACGTCATATCTGATAAGGGCTTAATCTCCAAAATTTATAGGGAACTCATACAACTTAACAAAAAGAAGATAAACAATCCAATCAAAAAATGGGCAAAGGATCTAAATAGACACCTTTCAAAAGAGGACATTCAGAAAGCCAAGAGGCATATGAAAACATGCTCAAAGTCACTAATCATCCGAGAGATGCAAATCAAAACAACAATGAGGTACCATCTCACACCTGTCAGAATGGCCATCATCAACAAATCAACAAACGACAAGTGCTGGAGAGGATGTGGAGAAAAAGGAACACTTGTGCACTGCTGGTGGGAATGCAGACTGGTGCAGCCACTATGGAAGGCAGTATGGAGGTTCCTCAAAAAATTGGAAATGGAACTCCCATTTGACCCTGTGATCCCACTTCTAGGAATATATCCCAAGAAACCAGAAACACCAATCAGAAAGGATATATGCACCCAGATGTTCATAGCAGCACAATTCACCATAGCTAAGATCTGGAAACAGCCTAAGTGCCCATCAGTAGATGAATGGATTAGAAAATGGTGGTACATCTACACGATGGAATACTATGCTGCTGTTAAAAAGAAGGAACTCCTACCATTTGCAACATCATGGATGGAACTGGAGAGCATTATGCTAAGTGAAACAAGCCAGTCAATGAAGGAAAAATACCACATGATCTCACTCATTCATGGATAATAAAGACCATTACAAACTTTTGAACAATAATAGATACAGAGGCAGAGCTGCCTCAAACTGATTGTCAAACTGCAGTGGGAAGGCCAGAGAGAGTTTGGGGGCAGGAGGGAGGGGAGTAAGAGATCAACTGAAGGACTTGTATGCATGCATATAAGCATAACTAATGGACATAAGACACTGGGGGGTAAGGGAGGGTAGGGGTTTGTCAAGGGTGGGGGGGAAAAAAGGACACTTATGTAATACCCTTTGTAATACTTTAAGCGAAAAATAAAATAAAATAAAAAAAAATAAAGTGCAATTAGTACTAAGTATTTTCAAAGTACAGATTTTAAAATATGTCAATAATACTGATTACTTATGTAATCAAGGCATTTACTGACGTCAAGGCATTTACAAAACACTAAATAATTATTAATTAATTAAGAAATTAACTTTCTAAACTATAGAAGTATAACAATGAACATAACAGGCATGTTTTCTTTCCTAACAGACTTCTCAGATAATTGTATTCTAGTAAATAAATACCAATTTATTTTATAAATAAGTCAATCTCCTGTGTTTAGTTAGTGTGAATCAATTCTCCAAAGCCTAATTGCTATTGGCTGAAATAATAAAATTGAAGCTACAAAGTTGAATAGACAAGCTCTGGTCCCTCCACTAATGGGCCTTATGGAATCCTATATAATTCCATAACATAGGAATTATATAGAGGCCCAGTACATGAAATTTGTGCACGGGAGGGGTGGGTCCCTCAGCCTGGCCTGCACCCTCTCTAATCTGGGACTACTCAGGGGATGTCCAACTGCCTCTCACAATCTGGGACCACTGGCTTCTAACCGCTCGCCTGCCTGATCACCCCTAACCACCTCTTCCTGCCTGCTTGATCGCCCCTAACTGCTTCCCTACCAACCTGATCACCCCTAACTGCTCTAGCCTCACCCCACACCCAGGACCCAGGAATCCCTCCTCCAGCCAGCTGCAGGCACCCAGGACCCAAGCCAGCTTCTCCCAGGCCGGCCGCAGCCACAGGGGGCCTCTAGTTCTAAAATAACCCTTTAGACTTATTTGTCTCTTTATTGGAATAGAAATAAATTATGATCCAGCTAAAAATAAAGGAAGCTGAAACATGTCACTATACAAGGAAGTGTTGCTATAAAAAGGAAGAATTCCTTCAAAGGAGTTTAATAAATTAATAAAATATTTTAAATTTGTGCCCTACCTAGTGTGGCTCAGTTGGTTAGGAATCATCCTGTGCACCAAGGGTGCTGGTTTGATTCCTGGTCAGGATTCATGCCTTGGTTGCAGGCTTGATACCCAAAAGGAGGCCTGCAGGAGGCACCAATGTTTCTCTTTGTCTCTTTGTCTCTCCCTCTCTATTCTTCTCTCACAAAAAATCAATAAAAATGTTATTTTTTAATTGTGGCATTATAAAATTGTATTTCTTTTTATTTTAATCCTCACATAAGAATATGTATTTATTGAGTTTAGAGAAGAAGGGAGAGAAACATCACTCAATTGCCTTCTCTACACACTGACCAGAAATAGAACCTACAACCTAGGTATGTGCCCTGACCTGGAATGGAAGCTGTAACTTTTTGGTTTATGGGATTAAGCTTCAACCAACTGAGCCACTAGGCCAGGGCTTAATTTCATTTCCAGAGTGTTATATTTTAGTCAAAGAACTTTCCAAACAGGCTTAAAAGATCTATGGCATCCTGATCTGGACTTCAATAGTTGTTTATGTAATACTAGATGCCTAGTGCACAAAATTCTGCATGTGTAGGGTCCCTAGGCCTAGCCAGTGATCAGGACTCATTGGGGCCTTCCAGCTGCTGGCTGGGGCCATTTTTCTGGCTGCTGGCTGGGGCCTTCGTTTGTTCCACACTTCCCCCCTTTGGTCAGCACATGTCATAGCAAGCAGCTGAACTCTGCTCGGTCAAACTCCTGAGGGGACAATTTACATATTGGCTTTTCATTATATAGGATTTAGTGACATCATAGAACTATTTTGATCATTTTGTCAAAAAGTGAAGAGAGAATTATACAAATGAATAAGGATAATCAATCTAGTATGCATTCTAATTCTAGTTATTCTACATTACAATCAGGTATTGCTATGGTATACATTTATTTATCACTAGTCTAATCATAGGAGTTTCCACAGATTGACTAAAAAGAAAATAGTTTTAATTTTCAAATGTATGATGCAGCTATTATAGAAGACCTTCAGTCAAACTTCCCTATATGAGTCTATAAATACATTCTGAGAGTTGCCTTACATTTAATTATATTTACTGTTTTATTTTGGAAAAAAGATAAATCCAATTAACTTGGTAAGTATTTTTAAATATTTCACAGTACCCGAAAGATAATTGACATAAATTGCAAAAAATGAGAGACTTAAGAGTGGCAAAGTACACACATCATCCAGAACAGACATTGGAACAACTTATTAAAGAGTTTACTTGTATACAACTATGCATGCAGTGGAGAAGAGAACATGATACATTAACACATGCATATATTTTTATTGATATGATTTCAATGATATTTTTTGGAAAAAGAAATTAACATGACAATATTTTATAACTAGAGGCCTGCTGCACAAATTTGCACATGGCTGGGTCTGGACAGCCCACCCTGATGGGGGCCCATCGGAGGCGGGGCCGGCCAGGGGAGGGGCCACAGGTGGTTGACCAGCCGGCTCCTTCCCCAATCAGGGTGTTGGGGGCTGATCAGGTGTAGGGCTGGCTGGGAGGAGAGGCTGTGGGAGGGCTCCAGGGTGTGTCTGGCCCATCTTGCTCAGTCCCAATCAGCTAAACCCCAGCAATAAGCTAACTTACTGGTCAGAGCGTCTGCCCCCTGGTGGTCAGTGCACATCATAGCAACTGGTTGACCAGTTGACTGTCTGCCCCCTGGTGGTCAGTGCACGTCATAGCGAGCGGTTGGGTTGCCTTAGCATATTATTAGCATATTATGCTTTGATTGGTTGAATGGACAACCAGATGACCGGATACTTAGCATATTAGGCTTTTATTATATAGGATTACTGCTTTAAGAATAGTTATTTGGTTTTGATTTCTGGTTGGATAAAGAAAGCATATTTAATCAACTTAATCATTATGATAGTTATCTTTACCATTCAACACAGCAGCAATAAAGCACTTCCAAATACAACTTGCTTTTTTCCAGTTACCTTATGAATTTGTATAGCTCAAAATATATTTTTAATAAATATTTTCAAAAATTTGTCTTAAGTCCTAATCTACTCTTACTCATAAGGTTTCCCACTACAAATACAAAAACATACGTTTCTGCAAATATAAATAGTGTTCTTGTGTTAGTCATTAAAAAATGCCATTATAAATTTGTACATAGTATAGTATTTTGTTTTGTTGCTGTGTATTTTTCATACTTGTGAAACGTTTAGCAAATGAAGATTCGCAAAGTTATACCAAGTTGCTAATTATTCCCTCTATACTGATAAAAGATTATTGGTATAATAAGTAATATATAATATATAAGTTATTCCAAGTTGCACAGCACTAAAATACTAAAACTAAAATATCATGCTATAATATTTTACTTTTTAGGAAAAGTTAACATTTATATAGATTCATAAAAACATAGATTTTGCATGGATTTTAAGCCAAATTTGTATTCACACACAATTTAAAATTAAACTCTGAACATTTTCATTTTAAACTATGTAAGGAAATAAAGTTAATTTTTGTTTTTAAAATAAAAATGGAAAATTGGAATTGTAAATATATTACATACTTGGCAAAATTCATCATTGAAAATGAAAATTTAATGATTGCTATTATTTTAAGATTACATAGTTTTTCTTCTCATTTAAAACATGGAGAAGGAAAAACTGAAATCTTTTGCATTCTATTTTCATGACAAAGTAGAATCATTGTCACAGATATCATCTCCTTGAGTCAAACGTGACTACTTCAGATTATGTCATTATCAGAAGCATCACAAATAAATCATTTTATAAACATGAAAGATTTTAGAGAGATTATAATTTCTAGAGTTCATTCTTCTTTGTGTACTAGGGTAATTGAGCATTCCAAGTTATGAAGTATACCTCATTTTCTCTTAATCAGTGCCCCTGTTAATAGTGTATCAAAAACCATTCCAATTCTTCAACTTCACTTATAATGCTTTCTGCACACTACTCTGAGATTGCTCTCACTAAAGGATTCATTTATATGCATGTCCTCATTGTCTTAACATACGTAAAAATGTCAATGGCATGTGTCTACAGAATAAATACTAAAATCCTTATAATTTAAAACTCTGCTATGTGATCTATTTACCTCTTAAACATTGCTTCCTGCAAATTTATTATTGTAACAAACTCACTCACTGATTGTTTACTGAAAATGCCATTTGCATTCCTTTCATTGCACTGAGTCTATTTCCTTGATCTACATGTCTAAAGAGCAAATACACGGTAACATATTCAAACTTTATTATATCCCAGGCATTTTTTACAACACCACTTACAACAGGTGCTGAAAAGCACTTCTTGATAATGTTAGGAACATTTAAAAGTTTTTCTTTAAAAACTCCCTTTATATGCAATATATTCTGGTTCTCATGGAACATAAGACCACAAATTGTACCCACATGAAGCAGAGTATAATTGCCTAGACAATGATTTGGACTATTCATTGTACTTCCTGCAAGAGAAGTCCAGAAAAACACATATGACTATCTCCTTCTTTGTGCTGATTCTAAGCAGACAGTTCTTGCACTTTCAGATTCTCTAGTATTTTATCATTAGAGCGTATGGAAAATATCTCATTTACCTCATAATAGCTTATGTATGATATTATAACAATATGTCATTTCATTATTTGAAAATGAGATGTCTTATTGCTAAACTATTTTGATGAAGAACATTAGTTTCCTTTTTAGAACATCAATTTTTCAAAACTGTTGTTGGATATCTTGAGGAAAATATATTATCCAGAGAAAACACACATAAAAGGACTATTTAAGGGCTCTTAATTGTTAACCCCACACTATTTGAATTTCTGACATGTGCTTTTTTTAAAGCTGTCATTTTAGCCTCATTGAAAATACTTATTTTTCATCATTATAAGCATATATGATTCTGAAAATTGTATGAGCCTCCCATCAGTTTGATATTCTAATATATGCTGAATTTGAATTAGCCAAAGAAAACCAAATGTATAAGTTTGTTAAATCTGTGACAATAGTATTAATCACAAAGTAAATTGATATTTCCCAGATGAAGACAGAGGCTCTAGAAAACTAGTTATTTTTAGGCATGCATAGTTTTCTTACAATTAAGACTAAGGTTTTATTTTAAGTTTATCTTTGTATATAGTATACTATGAAATTAATCAATAGTTTACTAATATATAAATTAAGAATTGTGATAACTTTATTTATAAAATAGAAATAAAATATATCCAATAATATTGATGATGTTAATCTTGTATTACATAACACAGTTTAGTGGGAAACCCAAAAGATTGTGATAAACCTTACCCACCCACCAAACCATCTCTGTGAATTGAAGCAAATCATAACCTGCCCGATGTTCTTCCCCAAAATATAATATTTGAATAGTTCTTTGTAATTCCATCCAAATCTAAAATGTTAAAATTTATAAGACAACTATGAGCTTCTTTCCCACGACAGGATACTACCCAGACTTAGCCAAAATTCAAGGTCTAAGGGCATAGTCTCCCAAACTGCTCTTACTTTTGACAAGAGCAAATTTGGAGTGTTCATAAAAGCACAGACACGTGTAATAATTCCCTGGAAGATCTGATAGAACTCATTGAAAGCTGTATTCATCATTATAATTTATTACAGGAAAAAGGTACAGGTCAAAGGAAAAGATGCAGAGAGCCTAGGAGGGTTCCAAATACAAACTTTCCTTTGAACACATGATGTACTACTCTCCTAGCACTGATATATGACAATACACACATAGTATTGCCAACAAGGGAAGCTCACCCAAGCTTCTGTGCCCAGAGTTTTTACTAGAACTTTATTACACAGCTATTATTAATTGGATGATTATCTACATGGTTGATCTCAATCTCCAGATTGTGTGATATCAAATGACCTAAAGCTAGTACCCTAAATCACATGGTTAGTCATTCTGGCCAGTCCCACCTTAAGATTGTCAGGTGTTTTCAGCCTCATGCAAAGATCCATGGTGGCCAGCTCCCACCTTAAACAAACACACTTCTATTAGATATCCTATATGATAAAACAGAAACATGTAAATTGACCATCCCTCCACTATGCTCACCAGCCAATCAGGAGAGTACGCAAATTAACGCAACAAAGATGGAAGGTTAATTTGCATATGCAGGCGCCAAGTGGCCTGGGTTCCAGGAACATCCTTGGGAACCAGGCCACTCCTAGCCTGTAGGCCCGCACATAAGCCCTGAGCAGCCGGTGTCCCAGAACACCCCTGGCCACTCCTGGCCTACGGGCACAGGCGCCAAGTGGATGTTCCAGCCCCGTGGCCGCTTGTGTGTGCGCCGGCACCAAGCAGTGGCCCGGGTCCATGCACCCCAGCCCAGAGCCCATCACAGGGCAAACAGGCCAGGCCATGCCTCCCCAGGATCCCAGGCGAAGAAGCCGCTCCTTAGACCAAATGTCCTTCTGGACGACCTTCCAAAGGAAGCCAGGGCTGCGAGGAAAGCCCGAGTCCCGGGTGCCAGAGGGAAGCTGGTGCCAGCAGCTGGGAGAAAGAAGGCCTATTCTTGCACAAATTTTGTGCATCAGGCCTTTAGTAAAAGATTAACTTTCAAAAGAAGAGGGAAAACACCAGACCTCTCTTTGGGCAAGGAGCAATTCTTCACTATGCAAATACAATGTTTCCATAGATAGTACATAGCTCCTGATCTAATTTAGTCTTAAATTATTTAATCCTAGCTTAAATATAAAAGGGAAATTACATCATATGACTTTGTTTCTACTTTGTGAGATTCCAGAGTGATATCTGTAGGTAGGAATTACCATTATGAGGCTTGTTTTCTTTTTAAATGAATCCATATTTTTAAATATTAAATAAACAATTAATTCACTAATATGCACCAAACTTTTACTAGAACTTTGAATATAAGTGAGAATGTATAATTATGAAAAAGAGGTCTAGATTGTTTTCCTTCAAACTTCTCAAACAAGTATGCCTTTCATTTTTGTTATTGTCTGTGGAATCTGAAGCAAGTTAAGAAATACTTTGGGGCACTAACTAGTTTGGCTTAGTGGACAGAGCATCGGCCCAGGGACTGAAAGGTCCCAGGTTAGATTCTGGTCAAGGGCATGTACCTTGGTGCTGGCACATCCCCAGTAGGGAGTGTGCAGGAGGCAGCTGGTTGATGTTTCTCTCTCATTGATGTTTCTAACTCTCTATCCCTATCCCTTCCTCTCTGTAAAACATCAATAAAATATATTTTAAAAAAAGAAATATTTTTGTGTCATAATTCAGTTTTCTATAAAATGAGGGCAAATCATCCCTGATAATCTACTTTCCCTATCTGTAATTCTTTTCACATACAAATGATTCTTTACTATGCTGTAAGATAATATTAAAATAAAATTGAATTGACCTTTCAAATTTTGCTTGACATTTTACTTTTTCTTCACAGTTGAAAATTGAACTTAATTTCTACCTTTTATTTACACTATCATCAAGGTCCAACTAACAATCCATTCCCTTTATAAAGACTCCCTCATCTTCATGTGGTTAACATTAATTTATATTATTCACATGAATTACTAACTCATTTCTTCCCACGTGGCTTAGAATATTATTCTTAACTAGAGGCTCAGTCCATGAAATCCATGCACTCATGAGTTGGGGAAGAGGGGTCCCCTCAGCCCAGCCTGAGCCCTCTCACAGTCAGGGAGCCTTTGGGGGACGTCAGACATACTTAGCACTGCTGCAGAGGCAGGAGAGGCTCCCACCACAGCCGCTGCACTCGCCAGCTGTGAGACTGGCTTCTGGCTGAGCAGTGCCTCCCTGTGGGAGCACACTGACCACCAGTGGGCAGCTACTGCATTCAGCATCTGCCCGCGGGTGGTCAGTGCGCATCATAGCAACAAGTTGTTCTGCCATCAGGCCGAAACCAGCTCTCCACCATCCCCTGAGGGGTCCCGGATTGCAAGAGAGCACAGACCAGGCCAAGGGACCCCCACAGGTGCATGATTGGGGCTGGGGAGGGACATGGAAGGTTCGCCAGCCAGGGAGGGAGCATGGGAGGGCTCCAGGGCAGGTCAGACCTATCTCGCTCAGTCCGATCGGCTGGACCTCAGCAACAAGCTAACCTATCATTCAGGGCATCTGCTACCTGGTGGTCAGTGCACATCATAGCGAGCAGTTGAGCGGCCTTAGCATATCATTAGCATATTACGCTTTTATTGGTTGAACAGCCGACCGGACAACTGGACACTTAGCATATTAGGATTTTATTATAAAGGATTACATCGTCTTGAAAGTAAATATGGTTTATTTTATTATTCTCCCTTTCCAGCTCCTACAACACTTAACATGGCCCTGCATATATTAACAATTTACTTCAATCAACAATTAATTTATTGAGAATCTTCCTTGTGTCAGGTACTATGCAAGTACACACTGTCTTATAATATTATTCTTAACTAGAGGCTCAGTTCATGAAATCCATACACTCATGAGTTGGAGGAGGGAGGCTCCTTAGCCAAGCCTGAGCCCTCTCGCAGGCTCAGCTTTTTGAGCTTTTTGACTACAATAGCATAATATATAAATTAGAGGATTTTCTGAGCTAACAAGAAATCCATAGCCCTGACCGATTTGGCTCAGTGGATAGAGCGTCGGCCTGCAGACTGAAGGGTCCCGGGTTTGATTCTGGTCAAGGGCATGTACCTTGTTTGCGGGCACATCCCCAGTAGGGGGTGTGCAGGAGGCAGCTGATCGATGTTTCTTTCTCATCGATGTTTCTAACTCTCTATCCCTCTCCCTTCCTCTCTGTAAAAAAATCAATAAAATATATTTTAAAAAAATTCAGAGCTACTTAAATAATTTTATATTTCACTTATTAAAAGTATCATATTGGATGTGCACCATGTCCCTCAGGCACCCAGCACATGCCCGGCCTGCTGCCACGATGTCCAAGAGGAAGAAACCTGCTCCTGCAAAAGTAGAAACAAAGCCCAAAAATGTGGTAGGAAAGAATAAGTCAACAGACAAAAAAGTGCAAATGAAAGGGAAAAGGGGAGCAAAGGGAAAGCAGGCCGAAGTGGCTGACCAGGAACCTAAAGAAGACCTACCTGCAGAAAACAGAGAAACGAAAAACAAGGAGAGTCCAACCTCAGATGGAGCAGGAGAAAAAGAAGCCAAATCTGATTAATGTCACATACCATATCTTATCAGTGGTCCCTGTCTCCCTTCTTGTACAATCCAGAGGATTATTTTTATCAACTATTTTGTAAATTCAAGTTTTTCAGTAGCTCTAGAAACATTTTTAAGAAGGAGGGAATTTCACCTCATCCCATTTTTTAAGGTGTAAATGTTGTTGTTGTTTTTTAAAAGGGGTGAAATCATTTGCTGGTTGTTTATTTTTTGGTGCAACCAGAAAATAGTGGGATATTGAATATGGGAGACTTTGATTGTCTTGGGTGTCAGCTTAACATTCCATAGACAGGGGTAGCTTTTATATACTATAATACAAAGCATACTAAATGGTAATTTGGAGTCAGTCATGCATTTGCAAAGTCTTGAACATTTTAAATTACTTCTATTGACTGGTGTGAAAAGAAGAAATAAAAAAGGAAAAAGGAACACAGGCACAAAAAATAAAAATGGCTCCAAACAAGTACCTATCAATAATAACGTTAAATGTAAACGGACTAAATGCTCCAATTAAAAGACATCAAGTGGCTGAATGGATAAAAAAAACATGACCCATATATATGCTGTCTATAAGAGACCCACCTCAGAACAAGGGACTCACACAGACTGAAAGTGAAGGGATGGAAAAATATCTTTCAGGCAAATGGAAATGAAAAAAAAAGCTGGGGTAGCAATACTTATATCTGACAAAATAGCCCGCAAAGTGAATGCCATAACAAGAGATTAGGAAGGCCACTTCATAATATTAAAGGGATTGATACAAGAGGATATAACTCTGGTAAACATATATGCACCCAATGCAGGAGCACCCAAATACATAAAAATAACTCCTGGAAGATATCAAGGAAGAGATTGACAACAATGCAATCATAGTAGGGAACTTTAATATACCACTGACATCACTGGATAAATCCTCTAGACAAACAATCAGCAAAGAAACAGCAATCCTAAATGACTCACTAAGTCAGATGGACTTAACTGACATCTTCAGAACATTTTACCCCAAAGCCACGGAATATAAGCTCTTCTCAAGTGCACATGGGACATTTTCAAAAATAGACCACATATTGGGTCACAGGCAAAGTCTCTCCAAATTCCAGAAGATAGAAATCATATCAAGCATCTTCTCAGACTACAATGACATAATATTAGAAATTTTAAACTACAATAAAAACAATAAAAAAAAATTCAAACACTTGGAAACTGAATAGCATGCTATTAAACAATGATTGGGTTACCAAAGAGATCAAAGAAGAAATTAAAAATATCCTGGAAATGAATGACAATGAAAACACAACAATCCAAAATCTAAGGGACACAGTGAAAGCAGTCCTGAGAGGAAACTTTATAGCTCTACAGGCCTACCTCAAAAAAACAAGAAAAAATGGTAATAAATCATCTAACTCTACCACTTAAAGAATTAGAAAGAGAGCAACAAGAAAAGCCCAGGGTGAGCAGAAGGAAGGAGATAATAAAGATCAGAGCAGAAATAAATAATATAGAGACAAAAAAAATACAAAACATTAATGACCCAAGAGCTGGTTCTTTGAAAGGATAAACAAGATGATGAACCTCTAGCCAGGCTCACCAAGAAGCAAAGAGAGAGGACCCAAATAAACAAAATCAGAAATGAAAGAGGCGAGATAACAACAGACCCCACAAAAATACAAAGGATTGTTAAAAAATACTATGATCAACTCTATTCCAACAAACTAGACAACCTAGAGGAAATGGACATATCCCTAGAAAAATACAACCTTCAAAAACTCAATCAGGAAGAATCTAAAAATCTCAATAGGCCAATAACTACGGAGGAAATTGAAGCAGTCATCAAAAAGCTTCCAGCAAGCCCTAACTAGTTTGCTGAGTGGATAGAGCACTGGCCTGCGGACTGAAGGGTTCCCTGGTTCGATTCCGGTCAAGGGCATGTACCTTGGTTGCAGGCACATCACCAGTAGGGGGTGTGCAGGAGGCAGCTGATCAATGTTTCTCTCTCATTGATGTTTCTAACTCTCTATCCCTCTCCCTTCCTCTCTGTAAAAAATCATTAAAATATATATATATATATATATTTTTAAAAAGCTTCCAGCAAATAAAAGCCCAGGACCAGATGGCTTCACAGGGGAGTTTTACCAAATGTTTAAGGAAGAACTAAAACCTATTCTCCTCAGACTATTCCAAAAAATTCAAGAGGAAGGAACACTTCCAAGTTCATTCTATTAAACCAGCATTACTGTAATATCAAAACCAAATAAAGACAACACAATGAAAGACAATTAGAGGCCAATATCCCTCATGAACATAGATGCTAAATTCCTCAACAAAATTCTAGCAAATCGGATCCAGCATTAATCAGAAAGATCACACACCATGACCAAGTAGGATTTATCCTGGAGATGCAAGCATGGTACATTACCCACAAATCAAGAAACATGATACATCATATAAACAAATTGAGAGATAAAAATCACATAGTCATATCAATTGATGCAGAAAAAGAATTTGACAAAATCCAACACCCCTTCTTGATAAAAACTATTAGCAAGGTGGGAATAGAGGGATCATACCTCAACATAATAAAAGCCTTATATGACAAACCTACAGCCAACATCATACTCAATGGGCAAAAACTAAAACCATTTCACCTAAGAACAAGAACGAGACAAAGATGCCCACTTTCACCACTCCTGTTTGACATAGTACTGGAAGTGCTAGCCATATCAATTAGACAAGAAGAAGAAATAAAAGGTATCAAAATAGGAAAAGAATACGTAAAACTGTCATTATTCACAGATGACATGATACTGTGCATAGAAAACCCTAAAGACTCCATCAAAAAATTATTAGACTTAATAAATGAATTCAGCAATGTAGCAGGATACAAAATTAACACTAAGAAATCTATGAAATTTTTATACACCAATAATGAACTCACAGGAAGAGAGATTTAAAAAACAATCCCATTTACCATCGCACCAAAAAAAATTAAGGTACCTAGGAATAAACTTAACTAAGGAGGTAAAAGAACTGTACTCAGAAAACTACAGGACACTAGAAAAAGAAATAGAGGAAAACATAAACACATGGAAGAACATACCGTGTTCATGGATGGGTAGAATCAACATCATTAAAATGTCCATACTACCCAAAGCAATCTATAGATTCAATGCACTCCTTATTAAAATACCAATGGTATATTTCACAGACCTAGAACAAACTCTCCAAAAATTCATCTGGAATAAGAAAAAGACCCGAATAGCTGCAACAATCCTGAGAAAGAAGAACAAAGTAGGAGGGATCTCACTACCTGATATCAAGCTGTATTACAAAGCCACTGTTCTTAAAAATGGTTGGTACTGGCACAAGAACAGATATATAGACCAATGGAATAGAACAGAGACCCCAGAGATAGACAAAACCACTATGCTCAATTAATATTTGACAAAGGAAGCAAGAACATATAATGGAGTCAAGACAGTCACTACAATAAATAGTGTTGGGAAAATTGGACAGATGCATGCCAAAAAATGAAACTAGACCACCAATTCACACCATACACAAAAATAAACTCAAAATGGATAAAGGACTTAAACGTGAGATAGGAAACCATAAAAATATTAGAGGAATCCACAGGCAGCAAAATCTCAGACATATGCTGAAGCAATTTCTTCACTGATACAGCTCCTAGGGCAATGGAAACTAAAGAGAAAATGGACAAATGGAACTACATAAAAATAAAAAGCTTCTGTAAAGCAAAAGAAACCACAAACAAAACAAGAAAGCCCACTGCTTGGGAGAACATATTTGCCAATGTTATCACCAATAAGTGTTTAATCTCCAACATTTACAGGGAACTCATACAACTTAACAAAAGAAAGATAAACAACCCAATCAATAAATGGGCAATGGACCTAAATAGAAACCTTTCAAAAGAGGACATAAGGAAGGCCAAGAGACATATGAAAACATTCTCAAAGTCACTAATCATCTGAGAGATGCAAATCAAAACGACAATGCGGTACCATCTCTCTCCTGTCAGAATGGCTATCATCAACAAATCAACAAATGACAAGTACTGGTGAGGATGCGGACAAAATGAAGCCTTGTGAACTGCTGATGGGAATGCAGACTGCTACAGCCACTGTGGAAAACAGTGCGGAGTTTCCTCAAAAAACTAAAAATGGAACTTCCATTTGACCCAGTGATTCCACTTCTAGGAATATATCCCAAGAAACTAGAAACACCAATCAGAAAGGATATATGCACCCCCTAGTTCATAGCAGCATAATTTACCATAACTAAGATTTGGAAACAGCCTAAGTGCCCATCAGCTGACGAGTGGATTAAAAAACCGTGTATATCTACACAATGGAATACTACGCTGTGGTAAAAAAGAAGGAATTCTTACCATGTGCAACAGCATGGATGGAACTGGAGTGCATTATGCTAAGTGAAATAAGCCAGTCAGAGAAAGATAAATATCACATGATCTCACTCATTTGTGGAATATAAGGAATAACATAAACTGATGAACAAAAACAGATCCAGAGACAGAGAAGCATTGATCAGACCATCAAACCTCTGAGGGAAGGTAGGGGAGGCTGGGGGTAAGGGGGAGAGGTCTACCAAAGGACTTGTATGCATACATATAAGCCTAACCAATGGACATAGACCCCAGCGGGTGAGAGCATGAGTGCACTGAACCTCTAGTCTATATATATAAAAGCCTAAGCGACCGAATGACTGAACGACCAAACAACTAGTTGAATGGTTGCTATGATGCACTCTGACCAATAGGGGGCAGACGCTCAATGCAGGAGCTGCTCCCTGGTGGTCAGTGTGCTACTACAGCCCCTCCCCACAGGCGGCCCTGCCCCCAATCACCCCCCCCCACCCCTATCAGAGTCAGGGTCTGCTAGCCAATCACCCTTGGCCCCTCCCCCCAGCTGGCTCGGCCCTGATCGGGGCCAGCAAGCTGGCCAACCTCCCGTCTTCTCGTCTTCTCCTCCTCCTGACAGAGCCAGCCCCAATCTTCACCAATTGGGGCCGGGCTGGCCAGACCCCACCTGTGCATGAATTCATGCACTGGGCCTCTACTATTACTATAAACCTTTTCCTTTTTTACTCAGGTAGTTCATTTTTCTTTCATTCTTTTGATCACAGATTAAGATTTATTTTAATGAGCATTCTAAAATTCATTTATTAAGTGCATTTTATCGTCTTTCTTCCCTTTTCCCCCCTTTATAGCAACAAGATCATTATATTTGTGAAATACAATGACCACTATTAATTCCATGTACATAATAATATTCTTTGGAGTAAAAGTATTTAAAAACCTTATTATAATTACATATTAATGTGCTTGCAGTTTATAAATATATACACCTGTATATAATACAAAGTTAATATAAAATCATCCTTTGTATTTTACAAGGCTATTGTTTTTATTAGTTTCATTTAATATGCAAAATTGTTTCTAAAAAATTCAGACTTTTCAAAGATGCTTCATAAATTTGAGAGAAGTCTTGAAAAAGAACGAAATGAAAATTATTTTATATATTAAAATAAATAACCCAAAGTAATTTAAGATGTTAAAACATCTACCTGGTGGTTTCTTTTTGCCCTAATTGTCCCATATCCTAAATCACAGGGGTGTGTAGGGATGGCCAGATAAGACTGGTTTCCCAGACTTGCTTTCAGGCCACACCTGTTCTGCCCTCATATAGTAATCCCTACCCATAGGATGCACATATTTCACCATGTTACTTCCTCTGTTTCTGCTGCATTCTTTGAAGACTGCGACTCTGGCTTGGCCAACAGTCCTGGGTCCCATTAGTTTCAAACTCTCTGGTCTGAGGTAGGTGTTTTCCTTTGTGTTCTCATATCATTTATGCTTCCTTCTGTCTTGGCACTTTGCACTGTGCTGCACTCAGTTCTTAGATGATCAGTTCTTAGATATACAGTGACAAGTATTCCACATGTGTTAGATTCAGCTAACAGAAACTTGAAATTAATTGAAGTATTTTCAGAAAAATATAAGAAAAACACATTTAAAAAAGATTTCAAAATAAAATAGTGAAATAATTATTTTGAATGCTTTTTATGAAAATCAGAGAATTGAAATGCACTCTAAGTGCCAAAAGCAATTGAAGTTAATTATTGTATCTTTATACATAAATAAATAGGCAAACATTCAAAAATTAATGCACGTCTGCATAAAGACAAATTGTAATAATAAATCAAGTACTTTGAGTATAATTATCATTAATGAATTAATGATTAAGTAATAAAATACTATCTTTTAAAAAATATCAAAATTATTATCTGAAGATTAATTTAACATAGTTATTTTTATAAGAGGAGAGGAATCAATTTTTATCATTTTTCTCACTTTAGCTATATCATACATGTGCCCTATGATGTATCACTTCTTTCTGATTAACCACTCTCTGAGACATTCAGAATGCTTCTGACAATCACCAATGCTTTTATTATAATTCTGAGAATATCTCTCAGATTCTTATATCATGCCCTATATATCCCAATTTCTGTAGAAAGTTAAATTGCCATTCTTTATTCCAAAGGTTCCCATTACACCTTTCTAACTTTGTTATCACTTGTCCTCCTCACTGTTTCAAATAAATGTCTCCTCTGTGGCATACCACTGTTTTCCTTCCCCTATATTCAAAATGTATATGAGGGCATTACAATCCCTCATACCCAAAAGGCCTGACAAGTTCTTCAGAGTATGCTTCACATGGTTATCAGACATGAAGGAAAACATTTGTTTGTTTCATAACCCCATATCTTCAACTCTTTCTTACAAATGGACATTAAACTACATATTACAGACTTCCTTGGAGCTATGTTAGAGCCATGTTAACAGGTGTTGACCTTAAATCCATCCTATATAACCTCTAACACTGTCTCCCACTTATTCATAATATGAAGGAGAGCAGCCCAGGAGAGCCAGGTTCACACTGGATTTTGTGTGAGCAAGAATACATTTTGTGTGTGTGTGTTTGAAGCTATTGAGATTTTTCATGGTTTATTTCTCAGTAGTACATACTGGTCTATCCTAACTAACAGATTTTCATTCTGTTTTTATGCTTATTTCATATGCTCTCTGTTCTTCTAATTTTATCTTTAAGTTCTGTAATCTATAATAATAAAAGCGTAATATGCTAATTAGACCAGACATCCTTCCGGAAGACCTTTAGGCTGCCAGGGAAGCCCGGGTCCTGGGTACCTGCTGGCGGCCGAAAGGAAGCCTGGGTCCCAGGTGCCAGAGGGAATCTGGTGCCGACAGCCAGCGGAAGGGAGGCCTACTCTGGCATGAATTTTGTGCACCGGGCCTCTAGTATCCTAATAATTGTCCCTCTACAATAGACCTTAAATGTTCTTGTGTTTCTATCTTTTAGCAGGTCTCTATTGCTTTTTAAAAAATCATTGGCATTATTGACTCTCATACTGGCAATATACTTTGTGTACCAAACTTTCTTAAGGGGATTTTATAATGTATTTCAAATCTCATAGAATTTTCCTTTTGCTATGTACGTTTTAAATGATGTTAATAAACACTGAGATTTGGCAATACTAATTTACTATACTAGTATATTTAAATTATAGGATATTACTCTTTCTTGTAGAGAGACTTTAATAATATGAATTCACTGGCACAAGAATCTATGTCTATATGGTATTAAAATCAAATGTGTTCTGTAAATTTCTGATGTACTATCCTATATAATAAAAGCCTAATATGCTAAGTGTCTGGTTGTTCGGTTGTCCGTTCAACAATTAAAGCGTAATATGCTAATGATATGCTAAGGCTGCTCAACCACTCGCTATGACCAGGGGGCAGACAGTTGACCAGTCAACCAGTCGCTATAACATGCACTGACCACCAGGGGGCAGACACTTTGACCAGTAGGTTAGCTTGCTGCTGGGGTCCGGCAGATTGGGACTGAGCGAGTTGGGACGGACACTCCCTGGAACCCTCCTGTGGTCCCTTTCCAGCTGACCAACCTCCTGTGTCCCTCCCTGGCCCCAATTGTGCATCGGTGGGGTCCCTCAGCCTGGCCTGTGCCTTTTCACAATCCAGGACTCCTTGGAGGATTTCAGAGAGCAGGTTTCAGCCTAAGGGCAGAATGACCAGTCCTATGACACGCACTGACCACCAGGGGGCAGATGCTCAACTCAGGACCTGCCCCCTAGTGGTCAGTGCACTCCCACAGGGGGCGCGCCACTCAGCCTGAAGACAGGCTCATGGCTGGGGAGCACAGTGGCGGTGGCGGGAGCCTCTCCTGCCTCTGTGGCAGCAGTAAGGATGTCTGACTGCATGGGGAGCGGGCTTAAGCCGGCAGTCGGACATCCCTTGAGGGCTCCTGGACTGTGAGAAGGTGCAGGCCAGGCGGAGGGACACCCCCTCAAGTGCAAGGATTTCGTGCACTGGGCCTCTAGTTTGGTAATGACAACATAGACAACTATGTCTGGAAGCAGGTCAAATTTTCAACACTAAAATACTTCTTGATTTTTGTTGCAATTCTAAGCTGTAAAATCCAGATGCATTATCTTAGACATATTTGGGATATCACAGAATAAAGGGGTAAAAGAGCTTATGTTTCAATGCAGTTTCAGTCAGACCCTTTCTTAAATAGTAATTATCAAAAGATGCTGAAGATATAAATATTAACTCCAAATTGCAATCAGAAATAGTTTAACCCTATCATCTGCCAAATATACACAGATTATAGTGAGAATGCACACAATTTTTTTTGTGTGTAATTCTCACTGTGCAACCTGGATTTGGATCACTTCCTCCTAAAGACTTAAGTTCTTTCTCTGTAAATGAAAGTCAGTCCTGCTTATCAGAAATAACAGTTAAATGGCAAGGAGAAGTTAGAGATGAAACAAAAATAGTGACACAGAAAATAAGATATTTCTATTATTTTTCCTACATTCATGAAAAAAAATAGCTTTGAAATGTAATTACAAATACTTTCTATGGAGATTTTCCATCCACAGTTACTTTGTCTAATTATTGGGTGTTTTTTTTTTTCAATTATATTTTACTCTTATTAAAAACACTCATCTCAGTTACTATCGATTTATTAGAAACTAGAGGCCCAATGCACAAAATTCGTGCAAGAGGCTTGGGCCCTCGCAGCCCTGGCTGCCTCAGCCCTAGCAGCCCTGGCTTCGTCCAGAAGGTCATCTGGACGGTTGTTCTGCTGTTTTGTCTAATTAGCATATTAGCTCTTTATTATATAGGATGTTACATTGAGTTACATTGGGTTTCCTACACCTTAAGAGAACATGATATTCACAAGTTGATTAATGTAAGTCTTATTATTAAAATTTTAGCAGTGTCTATTAAATAGACTCTATTTCTTAATCATTTTCTTATTTTGGTTAATTCCATCTCTCAGATGTAATTTTTTTTCAAAAAATTGACAGTTTTTTATGTGCTACTGATATTTTCCTTGGAGACCATGGCTCTGATATGTTGCTGACATAACCCATTTTGCTGTAGAATGATTTAGAATACTGCTACCCAAATTACACAAAATTTATCTAGCCCCTTATACCAGTTCAGACTTACAGTTTGGTACATGTTCAGAGTTTGGATAGCACAGCATTTTATGGAGCTAAATTTCAATAAAAATTAGATTTTTTTTACCTAGTCATAAATGTTAGTAGGATATAATCTCCTTTCTGAAAATTGGCTTTGACAACATATTAATATTATTTTTATAATTTCAAGTATAATGTATCTACGAAGAAGTATGTGTGAATTGTATAAGATTTGTCCCTATCTGCAAGCTAACCTTTAGCCTACCATAGATTTATATTTGCTAGGAGAAAACATAAAACTCTTGGGTCAGACACAAAGAACTTTATTACTCACCCTAAAAGCAATATAGATGGAATAAATGTCAGCGTTTTTTGGTGATAATTTCCTAAGCACAAATTACCACAAATCAACACAAAGAGAGACAGGTAATAGCTATGCATACACTGGGTTGTTAGATGAGAAACAAACCTTGTTTGGGAGGTTCAGGTAGAATGCAAATCTTGGATAATAATGTGTTAACTTTTTG
Source organism: Myotis yumanensis (assembly GCF_028538775.1). Taxonomy (NCBI): domain Eukaryota; kingdom Metazoa; phylum Chordata; class Mammalia; order Chiroptera; family Vespertilionidae; genus Myotis; species Myotis yumanensis. The sequence goes on from NW_027223752.1 coordinate 180,053,753, forward strand.
AAAAATTTCCCATCACAACACTCTTTTGTTTAATCTGATTAATTCAATTGACCACGGTTGGGACCAAACCCATCCCATTTGTTCTATACAGCATTTAATGAAGGCTACGAACAACAAGACTCCAAGCAACAATATTAGGCTGATTTTCAAAATCAAACTGAAACACGTCCCTCCAGGGTCCCAGACCCAGAGAGCTGAACAAATCCTTCAACTGATCAGGGACTGCCATAAAAGCCACGTGGCTTTCTGTATTGACCTTTCCACTTGACCCAGGACATTAACCCAGGTGCAGCAGGAAGTATTAAAGATTGCAGAGTCAGCCTTGGCAGGCAAAGAGGAAGTCTATGGCAAATCCATCATCCATAACTATCCTTGTCAGTGAGTGGAGTATGACCTGAATGCCTTCAAGAGCTAAAGTCATGCCATTAATCACTGCAGCTGAAGGCAGGGGAAATTCTATACTACTTTTCAATTTGGCGATTCCCACTATAAGGATAACTGCATATGCAGTGCACATTAATAACAAGGCACTTCTTCCTCTCTGAAACCCCCCAGGAATGACAGGCAATCTCTGCAGTTATCTGAGGGCTACCTGATCTACTGGTATGTGTTTCCTTAGATCTGTGGTCAGCAAACCGTGGCTCGCGAGCCACATGTGGCTCTTTGGCCCCTTGATGTGTCTCTTCCACAAAATACCACATGAGGGTGCGCACGTACAGTGCGATTGAAACATCGTGGCCCATGCGCAGAAGGCGGTATTTTGTGGAAGAGCCACACTCAAGGGGCCAAAGAGCCGCATGTGGCTCGCGAGCCGCGGTTTGCCGAGCCGCAGTTTGCCGACCACTGCACTTGAAAGTCAATTATGATCACTCCTATAATGTACACATTTTCAGAAAGGAGGCAAGTTAATCACTTGCTTCCACACAAAACAATAAAGTATCACAGCTACATATGGATGCCCCTGAAACAAGTGTTTTTAACAAGTGTTACTCCTTCAAAAATGGGGGGGGCGGGACACAGATTGCCAGTGCCTTCGATGTGGCCTCTGAGATAGCTGGGAAGTCTTGTGTACTGAGTTAATTTCAAATAATTAGATCTAGTCCTTGTTCCAAAGGACTGCCTAAGGGAAATCAATCTAACCCGTCTTGATGTCCATGGCGTTTGTCTAGCAGCCCCGTGGTTGACAAACAGCGGCTATCGAGCCACATGCAGCTCTTTGGCCCCTCGAGTGTGGCTCTTCCTAAGCCTTAGGAGTACCCTAATTAAGTTAATAACAATGTACCTACCTATATAGTTTTTAAGTTTAAAAAATTTGGCTCTCAAAAGAAATTTCAATCGTTGTACTGTTGATATTTGGCTCTGTTGACTAATGAGTTTGCCGACCACTAGCCTATAAAAAGGACTGAGTGACAACTGTGAAAATCTGGGTGTGTAAGATATCAGGAAGTTTGGCAGGTGCTTTCTTTTTGAGGTGCAAAAACTGGAGCCATCCCTGCTGTAACAGACTTCTCAGTAAGGTTAAAGGGGAATGTAATCAAATTGTAGTTATAGACATTTGGTGGGACATGGTAGACCCAGCACTCATTTAAATTTGTTTATTGTAATAGTTTGAAAGAGCCACACCAGGGTGATTTCCTTTATGTGAAAGGAAACAGGTGTGGTTCTGAAAAAGAAAGAAGATTAATGTCCGTCCTTCCCCATATAGCCTTGATTATTCTTTCTCCGGGTTCTAGAGCTGTTGCTCTCCTACTACCATAAACTTCTCATGTCCCATCGTAGTAGTTATACCTTACCTTTTTTCTGGAAGCAGTAAGGTGAAAGATGACAAAGACATATTCCTAAGTCCTACAGAGACCTACCTATGTGTCACTCACATGCTTCACGTGGACCTCTCTGAGAATAGTGCACTCACTCAATCTAAGAGCATGTCAGTTCAACAAAGGATTCCAGGTGGATGAGCAAAAATTCTGTTTGAATCCTTTAGGTCCCATTTTGGCTGGGATGCTACCCAGAGAGTGGACCAGTCAGGCCAAATTGAGGTTGTCACTGCAGGAAAGAAAGGCACACTAGGACAATAGGTAAAACCCAAAATTTTCAAAATAGGTCTTTATAACCACCCCCCCTCCCCTTTGGTCAGGCAGTATTTGAGAAGAAATGATCCCTCTCCACAAACAACTGAACTCAATGACCAAACTTTCTTATTAAGATTTTTTTGACCAGGAAGAGGTGAAGAGAATAAACCTCTGATTTGATTATTGATTAGGCCATTCCAATACAACAGACAGCTGTAGATTGATAGGGAGATAGTGGAAGTTTCATGATCTTAACTATCAGACCATTATCTAGTAGCTTTTATAATAAAAGGAGCACAAATGTCAGACTAAAAAAGTTTGGAAAGCAGAACATATGACAAAGATTAGTTTCAAAGCACATAAAGGTATGGCCAAATTGGGCTGATTGAACAGAAACAGTTCAGTAATCTGAAAAGGTATCAACATCAGTGAGGTACTACAGGGGTGAGGGGATGTCAAAGGTCCAAAGTAGTCAATGTGCCAGAAGTGGGTGGGAACAATGTTCTGTTTAATAGGACTATCTTCACCACGCAAGAAATACACATCAACTTTGGCAAGAATCATGTCTTTCGTGCAACTGTAACCTCTACATAAGAAACCTAGGGTCCTTTATTTTGTGTCTACTTTGCAATGGTAGGCTTGTTACCATGTCCACTATGATGATGAATTCAGTAATGGTGGCAAACTGGGTAGTTCAGGCTGGGTCAACAGCTTGATTCCAGTTTGTCTTACCAGAGAAAAGGCCAGTGCCATGAATGTCTACATGAGTAGACATTGATCAAAATCTGCAATTTACCTCTACTTTTCATGGCCCAAAAAGGGTATCTTTCATTTTCTGATCTTTAATTTTCCAAATGACAGATCAAACAGACCATCTGCACTGCCAAGGGTCAGTAAAAACATAAAAATATTCATCAAATGGAATACTGGCCAGAGTTATGACAGCAGGTGAGTTCTGCCAACTTAAGAGAAAAGGCCATGTGCATTTTGGTTTTGCTTAGCCGATACAGAGTTTCTATAGTTTCAGCAGTCCAAGAGGTATTATTGGGTTTCAATTAAGCCTAATCAGTGTTTCAGGCCCAGGCATCTATGAGAAACTCTGAATCAAGGTTCTATTAGGAGATTTGCTTCAGGCAGTAGAGCAGGGCAGAAAGTTTCCCCCATCAGATTAAGTGCTACTTTTTTCATTTAAAAATGAGATGCCCCTAGGGCCAGGCCAATTGCATTCTTGAATACTACATTTGACAAGCAAGGCTTATTGTGCTCTTCCAGTCTAATTGGTTTTTTAGTTGATCCACCCCAAAATGGAAATATCAGGCCAAAGAGTCACAAGAATCACAAGAGCTCAGTAGCAAAATAGTAGCTGCTTTTCTAAAGGAGTATCTGTTAAAGCCTTATCAGGCAGCAATAAGACTAAAACCCCAAGGAGTGCCTCTCAGATGGAGGCTGCTTCCCTTTGCCAGAGCCTCTAATTGGCAAAATCATCATCAATAGAGATCTTAGCTCAGATGAGTAATTACTTTGTGGGGTCCCGAAGAAATAACACTTTTCTCATGCCTTATTCCTATTGGGAGACTTTTTCCTAGCACTTGTGAAACAGGGAACTACATTCAAATCAATTTTCTACTATGTATTCAGAAGTGACAGTCACAAAAGCGACATATTGAATTTTCCCAAAGGGACTTACTTAAAAAAATCACTTTAGCTTTTTGCTCCTTTGAGAGCCTTGCCCAAATCTCATCTGTTGAATTTTGGTTCCCCTTCCCCATATGACCATAAAAATAAAAATGACTTGAAGATCTATATATAACATAAACATAAAATGTCAGATCCCTTTCCTACCTAAAGTTCCTCAGCATGTTCAGATGGATCATCATGATCTTTGTTTTCCCTTGGGAACAGGGAGATTTTGGTCTCATCCATAATCTTTCTCCTTAAAGCTACTTAGATTGGGTCTAGGTTCCATGTCATCAAACAAGTCTTCCCACCACTTTCAATTTTTATTAGTGGGGCAGTGGCTTGTGGATCAACTAAACAAACTTCGAAAAACCCAATACTGAGTGGCAGTACTATTACGACTGAGACCAAATTTCAGACAAAATGATCCTTAATTTAATAGTCATGCAAGGGCCATGGGTCTGTTTCTTTGGCAGACCTGGACTTGACTCTCAGAGCAAAAAATCTTTTAAGAAGTCACATTATTGCATCACAGTTGCTGCCCCATTGTCATGGCATCTAAACCCTTACATGGTTTCATCAGGAAGGCTATGAGAATTATCTTGGGTAGCAGGACTGAATGCAAGAATTTATCTAGATATTTTTGAGTCAGTGTCTCCTTATCCAGTGGGCCACCTTCATTAGCATTGTAAATCTAATCCACAGCAGTACGGGCCTGAATATTAGTCAATGCTTCATCTATGGTTTTCCATGATACTCCCGCTGAGTCAAAACACCCTTAAAGCCTCTACAACCCATTAAAAATACTCTGATATATTTTACTGTCATGTTGAAATATATCTAAGGTTGGTAGACTACAAAAGGGATTGAGCCTTTAAATGACCAAGGATTGTCATTATTAATAAACCTTCATTTCCCAAGTAAACAACCAGCTAAAGTTGTAATAATTCACCTATTTTCTCCTTATACTAGTCATGACTTCCCCCACCTTCATCTTCCGTGTATGTGGAAGATTCTGTAACTGTTTTCTCAAAGCAGGTGGAATTCTGTTAATCTAGGAAACATCTTAGCTGTAGTTGTTTTAGTGGGAGTCTTTAGACTGACAGCCAGATTGGAAAAAAAATGCTCTTGCCTACGTGTGGAGAGGAGAGACTGTTACAACCCCAGCACTGTTTAAGTCTCTGTATACCTACTCCCCAGTACTCTATCTGGAACCACCTTTCCAATTCCTCCTTACTAAAAAGCAAGGAAGTAGAGGATCACTAATTGCCAGGTTGACTATATAATCCAGTCAACATGTTTGCTACCAAATTCCAGCAGAATATCTTCAAATCCTGTTTATAGATTCTCACCCATTCTCTTCCAAAACTAAAGACTGTCTGCATCTCATCCTCATACCAAAACTGTCAAGACCTTTGAAAAGTCTAAGATTTTATATTACGTACAAACTAGCAAGTTAGCCTGCCACAGGTTGGCTTATGCTTATATAAGCCATAATACAGGGTCAGAGACAAAGGACTTTATTACTCATAGCTATAACCATGTCTAGACTATCAGCATTTCCAATATCACCACTCATCATCCTTCTCAAAATATTGCTTTCTTCTCCCATTACCTACTATCTCATTGCTACTCAAATTTTAAACCTTTTCTTATTGCTCCATTCAAACTGAGCTATACCACTTTCAAAATTTTATTGACAAAATTACCTATACTAGAACATAGAATTATAGGAATGCATAAGCCTTAGGTTGTGCATTTTAATTTTCAGTTTAAACCTGCTTTTTCCCACGAAGATTTTTAGCTTCCCGATGACAGAAACCAGGTCCTCTAGGGCTTTGTGGCTCAGAAAATATATGGCAATTGAAGAGTGCAAGCATATACAGAGTTCAAATTTGAATATTCACTAGTAGTTGAACAGTTGTTAGCCTTGCAGAGACCCATTTGTATGGCTTTATATGTGAAAGCATTCTTAAATACTTATTTTGTAATTTATTTTTGTGTTTTCTCTTTCAGATGTACAACCTCACGGTGAACAGTTTATTCATTAGTGTTCTAAATTAATTCCAATCACGTTCATTTTTTTTTCTAAGTCACTCACATAAATTTACAGTAAATTGATACATGCAATCATTCAGGATGGTTTTTCACATGGTTCTCATCAAATAATTACCAGCAAGGAAATTCTTCGTGTCATTTGACCTGTGATATGACCTTCATCCTAACACTGGTTTTAGTTTATGGTCTGTTAAGTTAACCAGGTCTGTTCATCCATAATAAAAGCAGGTTAAACTAAATGATCTCTAAGGCCTCTTTTAACTCTAAATTATTCCAAGCATTATAATGATAATAAAAACAATAGTATTTGTTGTAATTATTAATGTTTCATAACTGATTTTATATTAATAACATAATTGTTTTCTTTCCTGGCTTATTACTAGTTTTCAATATGTATGAACTCAATTCATATTTTGAACAATGAAGTCATCTCACTACTTCAAGTTAAGTATGTAAAATACCATATGTTATGTTCAAGCATAGCAATTATTTATAAATAAATTTGATTCATATATTCAATTATAGTTGCTAGCAATAATTAAGAAAATTGACCCAAAGGACTAATTCCTAAAGGGCATATTTATCTCTAAACTTCACAAATTTGTTATTTAAAAAAATTCAATATAGGGATTATTTTCTGGGAGGACAATGGATTTCTTGAAATAGGGATATTTTTTAAAGATTAATTGGATTCATTGCTCCCAGGGGCTCCCTGAAAAAGTAGACAAGATGATCACACACAATAAAACTATATGCATCTGTACCTTGTATGTTGATAGAACTTAAGATTAAAATTAGACTGTTATTTATAGTCAAGGTCTGGATTTATTCCCTGCAACAGCTGTAGCAGCTAATTCATCAAGCTTTGTACCAGCTAAGAAATTAAGCATTATGAGTTGCATTAGAAAATCTAAGAAACAGTAAAGGAAATGTTAAGCCATTTAAACTAATGTCAGTTTTGAAATCTGAATAATTCATGGTCAAAATTAAATGTTCCATCTTCTGCAATTTCACATGATTCCAAGGGAAAAAATGTATATAATAAAAATAACAATAAGAAAAACAGCAGGAGCTTTAAATCTGCAGAATCTTTTGCAACCACGAATAAAATGCTCTGTGCATAGGTAAAGCTTTTGAAATCATTTCTACAAGAAAAAATCTGAAAAGCTTTTATCCTCTGAAAAGGATAATTTAAAATGAGCTTTCCTAAAAGAATGTGTGTAATAAGCTAGAAAAGAGAATGCAATGCAGGCTATGTGGTTTTTCAAATTCCCCACAAAAGGTATACAGAGCATGCTAAATTTTGAATAATGTTCAATTTTACTCTTAAAAGCTGAAATGTCAATGACCAAAAGCACTTGATATATGTGAAATAATTTATTTTTAACTCAAGATCACTATCCCCCTTCTTGAAGCTTTGGTTTTACAGAGTGAAAAATTACTATCAATAGTGAATTTTCTGGAAATAAGTGAAAATAATTGTACTTTTTATGGTCTTTTAAATATGATTTTAGAGGTTCTAAAAAGTTACATTCATGTTCCTATAACCTTAATTAAAAACACTCTCTTCTATATGAGTAAAGGTGGCCAATGTGGAAGAACAACTAAGAGTTATGAAGAAAGTTGTAGGCACCTGCCGGGTCAGGCAGAGCAGCCAAGATACCCTGAAGGTCAATGTTATGGCAGATGTCTATGCCAGATGGCTCGTTTCCTTGAATATATTTTAATTTCTTTATTTTTGAAAATTAAACAAAATAAAAAAGAACATAAACATTTTCTGTTTCTTTAACTAAGGTTTTATAAATAAATCTGTTAGGTAAAGCTTCTAAGATTAAGTAAAAACATTCAACAACAAAAAAATGCTGCTCCATTTTTTTAAAGTTGCATCAAATAAACTAGAAAAATTTCATATACCAAATGATCCTCAAGTTTTTAAAGGAGTAGAGCCATGTTAAGTTTAAAAGTGCTGCACATACGTATCTCTTCCTAATATCTCAAAGAAATAGCAACCAAATATTTCTTAATAGTAAGAAATTTACATAGGCACACATACATAAATTTTTCAGTAACATATAGGGTAGTTACTATGGTCAGATAAGGATTCCAAAATATGTTATTTGCCCTACCATCACCTTTCTGTAATTTTATGTAACATTTTAATGGCTGATCGTCATGTTCTACGACTCATGAGTTATTTCAAAAAACACTCAGGAATGCCCATATTCCATACAAGTCTTTCTCTTAACTTGGATAACAATGAATGCACTAATTATTCAAATTTATCACCAAATATTAGGAGGAAAATTTATAATTATGTTGTAAAATAACTCATCCTAATAAACATTATAGATTAAATACGCCTGTCATATATTTATAGTTTGAAAGTGGTAACTTTGAAATAACACCTGAAGGCAAAGTAGGTGCTAGCCAAACAGATAAATTTTAAAGCACCAATGCATATTTCCCCCCACCACCACCCCTTAAGAAATTAACTCTTCCATGGCACAAAGAGCCTGAAATTACATAAACAGAGACACTGAGCTTCCTGTAGGCAAGGGATAAGCTAAGACTTTCAAATGCTGTTAGTTATCAGATATAATTGAAAATAAAAATGTACATATTTAAGGTGTATGACAGGATGTTTTTATATACATACTAGAGGCCCAATGCACGAAATTCATGCAAGGGGCTCAGCCCTCGCTGCCGCAGTGGTTTGCCTCAGCCCTTGCAGCCCTGGCTTCATCCTGAAGGTCGTCAGGCTGTCCGGTCTAATTAGCATATTACACTTTTATTATTATAGATACATTGTGAAATAATTACCACTATCAAGCTAATTAACATAGCCACCACCTACATTACACTTTGTGTGTGTGAGGAGAAGATTTAAAACCTAATCTCTTTGAAATTTTCAAGTATACAATGCATACAATGTTAACTTTAGTCACCATGGAGTCTTTTAAAAATTTATCATAGAAGAGAAAATTATGGAGGACAGTTTTAAAATCAATACTCTAGGTGAGAGACTTACAGAACACAATTAAAATAATCCAAATCAAATAGCAATAAGGTTATCTCAATGGATCCTGAATCTTCTCCCTGAAAATGTCATGTGATTAAGAAACGTACCTCAACATAACAAAAACCAAATATAACCAGCCCAAAGCTAACATTATACTCAACGATGAAAAGCTAAAAACTTTTCCTCTAAGATTAGAGAAAAAAATAAAGGTGCTCATTCTCAACACTTCTATAGAAGTCCTAGGCAGAACAATTAGATAAGAAAAACAAATTAAAGGCATCTAAATTGAAAAGGGAGAATTTGGGAATTTGGGATTTCCTCACTATTTCTGCGCCATACAGTTCTTTCTGGGCTACTCTGTAGAAATTTGAGAGTTTTGAGCATCATCTTCTGCTCGAACACTTTGGAGACATAATTTAGGAGGAACTTCAGGCTGTGACTAGACTTTTAATGGACTCACCAACAAAAATTAAACAAGCCTCAATCCAGGAGTCTTCTCAATGCCCCAAGAAGAAGATTCAGCAGGCACTCAAGCTGTCTCAGAAGGACTAGCAAAGAACCTTAGTAACTGGACTCTCTACCCTAGTACCAAATCCCCCTCCCTTCCACCAAAATGTTTACCCCAACAGCAGGACAGAGAAAAAAACTTAAAGGGGTCTGGACTGGGGCTGACTCAAGGCATTGTCTACAGGAAGAGAGGTGGAGTGAGGACAATGGCAGGCATTCAGAAAGAATGGATGTTTAAAGTTATTATATATGGCACCATGTCTCTCTTTGAAAAAAACCCACAGGAGAAGAAACTTGAGATTGATCAAGAATCAGAAGTTTAGCCGAAACCGGTTTGGCTCAGTGGATAGAGCGTCGGCCTGCGGACTGAAGGGTCCCAGGTTCGATTCCGGTCAAGGGCATGTACCTGGGTTGCGGGCACATCCCCAGTGGGAGGTGTGCAGGAGGCAGCTGATCAATGTTTCTCTCTCTCATCGGTGTTTCTGACTCTCTATCTCTCTCCCTTCCTCTCTGTAAAAAATCAATAAAATATATTTAAAAAAAATAAAAAAATAAAAAATTGCATCTACTTGATATTTAAAAAAAAAAAAAAAAAAAAAAAAGAATCAGAAGTTTAGAAGTAACTGTAGTTATTGTCAATGTCCTGGAGATCCTTTTGATAATTTTAGCATGGAGAATTCTGACATGGAATCAATTTAGCTATAGACCTTATTGTTGTACTTACTTGAGTTGTAACAAAGATGTAACATTAAGAAGAATTACCTGGACATTTTTAAAGATGAGAACTTACTGCAATGGTCTTTACTCTATAAACTCTGTATAATATTTGAGCTGTTTTTGGTAAACATTTTTTTATTGGCTTAAAATTTTACTCCAGAGCTTATATTTTCACTAACTCAAATGTCAGGATTTTTAAACTGCAATTTTCTTCTAAGTCCTAAAAACAGAACACCATCTATTTTAGTGGTTCTCAATCTTTAATTTCATTTGACAATTTATACAGTCTTCAATTTTCAAGTTTCAATAGTAAACTTCATCTTTGGTAATAAAGAGAATTGGGGTTTGTGTGAAAAGTATGAGTAGAGGCAAATATAGGACTACCTGAATTTGGAGGAAAGAGACAGATAATTAGAAAAAGCTCACATTTTCTACTTTCCCCGCCACACTTCCATATCAAGGAATCAATTTTATTGTCTATTAAAAGGTAAAAAATGTAGATGTAAACAGTTTATTTTTAGTTTGGGTATAAAACTCGTTCTTCCTAGAATTTTAAAATCAGATTATTCCCAAGAACTCTATATATGTTTTGCAGCACTTTATAGAAGGTTTATTTAATTGTTGAGATTCAGTTTTTAATGATAAAAGCAGGGACATTTTTTTCAGATTAAAGTATTTTGAGCATACTTATGTATGACTTACTTTCAATAAAGCTTTAAAAATTGAGAAGCAGGAAATGCCCTTTTACTCTTTATTGCTAGTGAAGGAGCTGACCTGACAGTTTTGATAGGCTGCTACATCATGTCAGTAAGACAAAAGCAGAAACATCCACCCTGCCATTAGTGATTAATAACTTCTTGTGGCATACACTGTGTTTCCTCTCATTTTAAGCTTCTTACTTGACCTGTTAATCAATGAATGTGCATTCTTTTTTAATGCAGTTCCTGGTTACCTTTTTCTATAAATTAAAATACTATTAAGAATGATAAAAACTAAAAATCTTTCAGAGCCATGAATTGTAAATCCTGGAAAATATTAATTTCCCCTTTTCTCAGGAATACCTTTTCTCTGACATGGTTTTACTATGTTCCAGTTTGTTTCCTCCATAAAACATTTCTGAATTATAACCACTTAGGTATTATAAGAAAATAAGTCTCTCATAATTCGTTGTTTTAATTGAAAGGCTTACCTACACTATTACATAGGAAACCACGCATAAAAATCACCTAAGACTGACTTTATTAAGTACAATACTGCCATCAAGTGGACACCATAAGATTAACTGTACAAAACACTGAAAGCAAGTACCTTTGATAGGTGGCCTATACCTTATGTGGGGAACTATAAAAATATTGCAAAAAGTAACTTTTAAAAACTACATCAAAGATTATTATTAAATTATACATTACATATTTGTTTTTAATATAGCACTGAAATTCTTCAATTAAATAAATGTATTCTGCAATTGAATAAAATTTGGACAATAAAAAGTTTTTTTTAAAAAAGTCCTGCCCTAGCTCGTTTGACTCAGTGGATAAAGCGTTGGCCTGCGGACTGAAGGGTCCCAGGTTCGATTCTGGTGAAAGGCACATGCCTGGGTTGTGGGCATGATCCTTAGTAGGGGGTGTGCAGGAGGCAGCCAATCAATGATTCTCTCTCATCCTTGATGTTTCTATCACTCCCTCTCCCTTCCTCTCTGAAATCAATAAATATATATATATTTTTAAAGTATGCTTATCATCAGTATTGATTTAAAAAGGGTAGACATCACCATTTTTATTAGACTTATGAAAAGTAATTTTAAAGCCTACTTGAATCTTCCAAATAGAATTGATTGCTCAAAATGTTTCTGCAGATAACTTTTTTCTGTCTTAAATTCTCTGAACTTAAAAACCTGTAATATAAAATATATATATATGTAAGTTATAGTGCAAATACCATAGAATCATTTATTTTGTCTGGCAGAATAGATACTATTTAATTTCTTCTCTAAAATATTACCAGACATTATTAAAGAAATGTATGGGCTTATATGGTAACTGTATTGGACAAATAGATAAGTTAATAATATTCAATCAAGCAAAAACAAAGATAGTAGCTAAAATTTGTTTCCCTATGGGTTTTAAATTGATTATTTTATTCAAATCTATGAGGTTGGCAATGTCATTTTCATTTAGTAGGTAAGCCACTGCGGCTTAGACACTTTAACTTGAGGTTTCAAAGTCACACAGCTGAAAATGTTTAAGGCAAGGCAGACTGAATCCTAAAAACTAGCTGTTAGTCACTGCACTGTAAATGATATAGAGCTTAGATTAATTTTTCATATTAAATATTATAGTTTTCCATTCTATAAAATATTGTAAATACAGTTATTTCAATACTTCTGAATTTAAAGTAACCGCAAACATTGCAATTGCATTAAGAGCATTAGTTCTTAATACTAATAATTAGTGAATGAATTTATAATTAGTTCTTAAAAGGAAAATTCAATCCTATGTATAAATTGTGGGATAGAATATTGTAAATCCTAAAAATCTAGACATTATAAAATATCATAGCTAAAAAATATTAAAATGTTTAAATACAGAATGGATGTATATGATGTCTTCCATATTCTTTAAGTTGTACAAACTGTCAATTTTATTGAAATTTCAAAATATAATGATTTGAATGGACTCGTTATCATGCCTACCAAATGAACCAATTCACATTTAACTATTTCTAAGATGAAAATAACCTCTGCATCCTATAAAGTGAATGATTTATATTTATAAAAATTCACAACAGTCTTTGGCAGCCATAAGTTGCCCGAAACCTTATCTTTCCCATTGTTTTAGCAAGAGCAGAAGTTAGTACATTCTACCACAAGAGCCATTCAATCAGTGTCTGAACAGATGCCAAGAACCAAGATGATCTTCCTTTAATATTTTTTCAGAACACATAATAACAGAGCAAAAAGAATATCATATCTGTGAGCATTCTCTACTTCTCTGCCATGGAGTAGTAGAAAGATGACAGGCTTTGGAGTCAAATCTTAACTCCCTATCTCAGCTTCCCCATTTAGCAGTGTCTGAGAAATTCAACGTTATTTGTCCTTTCTGAAGCTTGACTTTCCTCATCTGAAAATAGGGAAAATAACTTGTATTTCATTATATATAATGCTCGCATGCAGATATTAATAGCCTTCACCAGGACCTTTGAGAATTGAATAGAATAATTATATAAATTGTAGGTACAGAGGGAGGCCTGACATAAAGCAAGATAAAATCTGTGCCAGCAATATGATAACAATGTTAATTTAAAAAGTAATTTGAATTAAACCTTTACCAGGATGATTTATTTCTTTCTTACTCTATAATTCATCATTAGCCTCTTCCTTTGGTAAATGTATCTATTTAATAAACGGAAATTATGTGTTCCATTGTTCCAAAAAAAAATGCGTAGGCCTATGCATTCTTTTTAAAGACCATTTCTTTATTATAGACACAGCTTAATGCAGGGGTGGGCAAACTTTTTGACTCGAGGGCCACAATGGGTTCTTAAACTGGACCGGAGGGCTGGAACAAAAGCATGGATGGAGTGTTTGTATGAACTAATATAAATTCAAAGTAAACATCATTACATAAAAGGGTATGGTCTTTTTTTTTTTTTTAGTTTTATTCATTTCAAATGGGCCGGATCCGGCCCGCGGGCCGTAGTTTGCCCACGGCTGGCTTAATGTAATTGATAGAGAATTGGTTCTTGTCGAGAAGTATTCAGTCCATTTGTCCTGCAATTGGGTGTGTCTTGGTAAAAATGATCTAATTGAGGCGTGGTATTTTTCTTTCAGTAGAGTTAATGACTATAAAAATTTACTGACTAGAAATAATAAAATGAGTAATATAGGGTGTTTTGTACTTAGACTTTGTATTTAGAAATATACTTCAGCCATAACCGGTTTGGCTCAGTGGATAGAGCGTCGGCCTGTGGATTGAAAGGTCCCAGGTTCGATTCCGGTCAAGGGCATGTACCTTGGTTGCGGGCACATCCCCAGGGGGAGGTGTGCAGGTGGCAGCTGATCGATGTTTCTCTCTCATCGATGTTTCTATCTCTCTCTCCCTTCCTCTCTGTAAAAAATCAATAAAATATATTTTAAAAAAATAAATAAATAGAAATATACTTCAGAGTAAACAACCATCACAGCAAAATGAACTAGGGAGCAGAATGAAGAAACTGAGAAATGCCAACGTTTGCAATATGGCAAAATTTCTAAAAGACATGGAATACATTAGAAAAAAAAAACACAGAAGTTATCTAAATTTTCTTTGAAAAATTCTGGGGGCAATTCAAATCATTATATTTATAACTACGTGGTTGGTATAGTATTTAAAAAGATAGCAAAGTCTGTGAAAATGCCCAGCATAAAAACTTCCAAATAGAAGGCATGATTAATTTTAATTGGATATGAATTTGAACACATAAAAGATAAGTTGGCCTGTGTCTAAACAGCCCTCAGAAATGTGAAGTAGGCAAAGATATCACTTAAGAAGGTTGGCTCTGTGAAAATTCATCTAATAGAATTCATTTTTGTAATTGTAATAATCAATAGAATGTACTGGGATATATTTGAAATATTCTATTTCAGTGAATAATTGAAGAGGAATTATACCTAAGTCACACTTACCTATGTACTAAATTTCTGATTTAATTTCCTTGATACATCCAAAACATGTACTCTACTATTATCATCTGCTAATTCCAACAATGGTGTCAAGGTAAAAATTTCTCTCAGCAACTATAATTTGATATCCACTGGCCTGATTTCCTCAAAATAATTTTAATACTACCAATTTCCTATCCTAATCTATCATTTTTCTTAATTATATGTGTGTAATTTTTGCATTTGTAAATTTATATATTCTATAAAATAAAAATAATGTCAAGGCCTAAAATACACAAATGAATAAAGAGCTGAGGCTTTCAATGTATCTACTCTTTAATATCCTATTGGCATTTTTATTGCTATTGCACTGCACTTATTTTTAGACATATTTTAGAGCAGATTTAGGTCCACAGCAACATTGAAAGGAACGTACAGAGGTTTCCCATATACCCCCAACGTATACATAATTAAAGTCTCCCCAATTATCAATATCTCCCATGAAAGCTGTAAAACGTTGCAATTGATGGACCTATATAGACATATGTCTTTCAGTTTATCCTTTTTGGGGTTCATTCAGCTTCTTGGATGTGTAAATTTATCTTTCCAAAACTTGAGAAAATTTTAGCCACTATCTCCTGACTCCATGGCAAAATAAGCATTTTCTTCTATATTCCTCCTCCTTACTTTCACAACACCCTCTTCTTGTATCACCAGGATGTCTGATGACAGTTACTATTTCCTCAGCTCCTAGAATAGGTCTGCATATTGTCAGCTATCAGTAACTGTTGCATAATCACAGATGGTGTTAGTTAAAGATCAAAACTGGTTCTGTGGAAGTTGTAATCTACACAGAAATGACATTTCAAGTTTTAAAACAACCAACTGAGCCACACCAGCTAGGGCCTTGTATGTTTACTTTTATGGGGTTTTTTTTCTCCAACTGACCTGACTAATTATACACCCATGACAAACTTTAATTTCTGTAGCTTTGCAATATATTTTAATGTCTAGTAGAGTAGTATTCCTTTTAATTACTGTAGTTTTATATGTTCTAATATGACAGAATTAGTACTCTCTTCCTATGCTTGCTTTTCAAAGTGTCCAGCTTATCTTATTTGTTCATTTTCTCCTAAGTGCTATAAATCATCTATATTACTATTATTCTTTTAAAAATATGTTATTTATTCAAATGTAATTAATTTATAGATTAACTTGGGAAAACTTGACATCTTTATGAAACTGATTCTTTTTATCCAGGACTATGGTCTTCTATTCCTTTTCTTCAAGATTACTTTTGTGTACCAAAAAAACATTCAAAAATTTTTTTGAAATCATTTTGTATATTTCACATACAGTTTAAGTACTTTGTTATTTTTGGTGCTATTTTAAATGAAATATTTATTTCCATTGTATCTTCCAAATAGTTTTTATTGGAATCAAGAATGCAATTAAATTATTTCTGTCTATTAAGATTTATATCACCACACTAAAAATTTTCTTTTTGTTTTCCAAATAACTCTCTTCAGTTTTCTATGTAGACAATTATATTACTGATAAATAAAATTTACTAATTTCTTTATCTTATTGGCACATACTTTCAGAAAGATGTTAAATGATAGTCATGATTGAGATTACACTGGCCTGTTCCTCTTTGTAAGGAGAAAACTTCTCAGTTTTTCCTGACCAACGCCAGGACTCCAAGAATTTGCCCATGTTCTCTTTATTACTCTCCAAGATGATATACGGTGTTTACCTCCCTCTCTTTTGCCCATACGCGCGCTCAAGCTCAGTTTACTCTCATGTTTTCTATAAGACTTTCTCACTCCTTCCAACCTGCGCTTCACCCTGTAGTGACCCCTCTAGCATGTATTCTTTGATATATTTACTTACTCACTGAATTCATTACTTCAGTAATGACTGATCATCTACTCTATGGCAGGCCCTGCATGGGGGAGTTTTGCTTTAAAACTTAAATGTCATAGCCCTTGTCTTTTAAGGACTAAAAATACAAAGGGAAAGCAGAACCATTTGTCTGATGTTTGTGTATCTTTGGAGACAATACAAAGTCGTGTTTATGTTTATAGACTTTGGATTGAGACAGTTTAGGGTTTTTAATCTTTACCATCTATGGAACTTGAACAAATGCCTTAACCTCACTCAGCCTCATTTACCTCAACCTGAAGGAAGGATGTGCCTCATAAAGGCTTTTATGATTATACATGGGATGCTTGAACAGCTCTGAGCACAGGACCAGAACATAGTGAGAACTCAATGAATGTTAGTTATTGTTATTACTACAACCATTGTTATAATTAATAGAGCTAAATACTATCAGAGGTTCACAAAATGTGCCATAGGAGACAAGAAGGCGTCTTTTAGAAAGCATAAGGAAATGGGCTGAACAGGAGACAATGAGATTGTCTGGAAGACAAAGGTGAAGAATTCTAAAGGAGGAAATATTTTAGAGAAATAAAAAGTACATACAATGTCATTGGGCTATATAAATAAGAGCATTATATGCTGAGAAACAAAAGGTGTTTCAGTAAAATTAGAGTCCAGTATCAGAAGAGAAGCTCGAAAGATACACTCTAGAACCATATACTATAGTTTCCATTCTACTTCTTTAGCAGTTACACAAATATGATCTTCCATAATTACTTAACTATTTCATTATCTCTAACATCTCTTGACTGCTAGGAATGTATGAAAAGAAATACAAAAAGTAGACTTTCTACACTTTACCAAATATCATCATTGCTTTGCATGTTCTAATATCTGCTAAATAAATAAATGCATGTACAGTATTTGATTTTAAAATATAACCTTAGCTGAGTTGGCTCAGTGAATACAGCATCTGCCTCTGGACTAAAGGGTCCTGGATTTGATTGTGGTCAAGGGCACATACCTTGATTGCAGGCTCCAGGTCCTGGTTGGGGGTATGCAGGAGGCAACCAATCAATGTGTCTCTCTCTCATTGGTGTTTCTCTCTGTCTCTCCCTCTCCCTTCCACTCTCTCTAAATATCAATAGAAAACTATCCTTGGGTGAAGATTTTTTTAAAAAATCGTCTCCTAGGTAAGTGATCATTTAAAAGTAAAAAGTCAATATACTTATACAATTTAAATTTCACCTTCACTACACCCCAATTCATGTGGACTGGCTTATGACTCTTAGATCCATGAGAGGTAATTTCTCACAGCTTATCTTTAATGTTATGTTAGTGGAAAATTATTATAATTTCATGTGGGCTGGAACTTATTCTTTAAAAAGCATGATTGCACATTTACTAATCTACAGGTACAATACTGACCACATCCTATCTAATAAATAGAGAATATGCTAATTGACCCTAACACCATTGCCAAGATGGCAATGCCCACAGCCAACAAGGAGGGATTATGCTAATTGACTGTCCCACCCTCAAAGCTGTCTGTGCCCACAGCCAATAAGGAGGGAATATGCTAATTGACTGTCATGCCCTCAAAGATGGCGGCACCTACAGCCAATAAGGAGGGATTATGCTAATTGACTGCCCTGCCCTCAAAGATGGCAGCTCCCACAGCCAATAAGGAGGGAATATGATTATTGACTGCCACGCCTTCAAAGATGGAGGTGCCCACAGCCACAAGATGGCAGTGCCCAGTCCCCTCAGCCCCACTGGGGTGACAGGCATGCGGCAAGGCCGGGACCACCCCCAGGCGGGCCTGGCTGCTCAGTGTGCCTGCCTCCAAAGTCCGCCAGTTCCCTCAGTGCCCCAGCCCTCCAGGGCCACCCGAGGCTCAGGTAACCAGGGCCGCCTGAGGCTTGTGCTGCCAGCAGTGGCAGCAGCAGAGGTGTGATGAGGCATCACCTTCCCCTGATCGCCAGGTTGCCTCCCACCCCTAGGGCTCCCGGACTGTGAGAGGGGGCAGGCCAGGCTGAGGGACTCCCCCTCCTGTGCATGAATTTTCATGCATCAGGCCTCTAGATATGTACTTTCTTTTTTTTAAAATATAGTTTATTGATTTTTTACAAGAGGAAGGGAGAGGGATAGAGCCTTAGAAACATCGATGAGAGAGAAACATCGATCAACTGCCTCCTGTACACCTCCTACTGGGGATGTGCCCGCAACCAAGGTACATGCCCTGGACCAGAATCAAACCTGGGACCTTTCAGTCCGCAGGCCGATGCTCTATCCACTGAGCCAAACCAGTTAGGGCAAGATATCTACTTTCTATAAACTCAGATATTAGCAGGGGAAAAAAAAGGAGAATGATTTAAAATATATACAAAGTCATATCCCAGATAGATAAAATGTTGAGAGCTATGATGAGTATATTGGTTTAGGAAGACTAGATTGGTTGTGATATGCACCATAGTTTGTTGGGGGTTGGGAAAGGGAAATCTTAAACAGATAGGAAAAGGGACCAGATAGGAAACTAATGCAATCATCTTACTAGTAATGTCCACATAAGGGAAATAAAAAGTTCACTCTATTCTACCACAAGGATATTTTTTAAATTTTAGTACTTGTCACTGAATATTTTTAATTGTATACCATTCTTTTTCTCAAAATGAAATTAGTTAATCATAAGTTTGCAGCATGATAAAGAAGTAAAAAGTTCTAGACAAATCTTCCTTTTATCCCTAAAACACAGATATTTTGAAGTGCTATAGTATTCTGGGAAGAAAAATATATTATTTTAAGTAAGTGAAGAACAAAACAGCTTGATATTCATTTTTGTAAGGCATAAAAACATTCCTATAAAATCTGATCTACAGTACATGACAGAATTTTTACTGTTTCTTCTTTTTAAAGTAATGAAATTGTCTACTATAACCTAAATTAAGGGTTATTGGAGAAGAATTTATATGATCTATTCAGAGTTGCTGATCATTTACATTATTACTTGTTAGTAATAAAATGCAATGTTATAAATAATAAATATAAAAATTGCAATGGTTCTTTGTATTTTCATTACCAGGTCAAATTAGATAGGAGACTAATATATTTTTAATATAACTTGTACTTACATGCATGCAAGTATCATAATAGACATCTACCCACACACATATTTCTGAGTAACACTAAATCATAACCATATAGACACTTTTTTTATCGGGCACTTCAAAGCTCTTTACAAATTTAGACAAATTAAAAACAAAACATTACTTGATAATGGCAAACATTCATAATTACAAAGCATTCAGGTTTAGTATTCAAGTTAAATTTTATCTTAAGTAGAATTATGTTGAGTGTATCTAAGCATTCACTGGTACTTAGCCTATTATTAATATACAGTATCACATAATTATATAAAATATATCAAAATAAAATGATTATAAATTTTCCTAATTTGATCATAATGGATAAAGAGGAGACATCTGCAAGGTAATAAGAAATATATTATTGACTAGACCATATTAAATTTGGATTAAATTTTAGGTATATGTATACCATTTTAAATACACTTTATGACCACATTGTGTTTATTTATATTTCTGCATAAAATTCCTTTGTTAAGGCATAAGATTTCTGTAACTTTTACAAAGAATTCTTTATATAACTTTAAATCTCCATTGTTGTTTGTTATATAGATTACTTTTAACTTCATCAATAGCATTTCATACAGAGAACACACCATGTGCAAAGCTCCTAAGACAGGAAAAAAAAGCAGAATATTCAAAAATAATGAGGAAGGAAAGGAAGGGGAAGGGAAATGTGGAATGAGGCTGCAAACACAGGTAGAACACAGTCAATCACAGCCTGCAGAGAAACAAAGACATTGTTGTTCTTGAATCTAAGACAATGATTAATCTCTGAAACAGTTTAACCAAAGAGGTGATGTGATAAACGCTGTATTTGATAATGATTACTCTGTTTGAAATATGGTTTGGAAGATAGTCAGAGAAACGTGGAGAGATCCTATGGGGAACTATGATCATTTAACCCAGGAGAGAAACGATGCCGCTGGGTTTAGAAAGAGTAAGGGCCATGTGTCTTGTTCATGATTGGACAATCAGTGCCTTTAGCATAAATTCAGTAAATGTTTTTGTTTATTCACTTGTTCCATTGTTTATTACACAATTAAAAGTTACTCTCCCAAGCAGAATTAACTGTATCTTCTGTACTAGACACTCCTAACTTTAGAGTTTCATACTGCATATTTTCAAACAATCACAAAATTTCTCATCTTCTCCTCTTAAAAATAACTCAAGAAGAACATAAAATTTGTGCTATAAAACTATCACATTCAGAAGGATTAGCATAAGCATCCAAGTTTTTTGAACCTACTCTTTGCGTGGTGCTTGCCACCAAAAATTGATAGATGTTTCTTAAAATTTCAATTTCAAAAGATTAAAACTACAAAAGATACCTATAGCATCTACACAGTGTAGAAGAGAACCTGACCTGTTGTTTATTCCATTCAAATACTGTGTGAATGATATGGCAATCAATGACTACTAGTATAACCTCTAGGCCTCTGCCATTCATTCCTACACATATGTTTCTGTTAACTATTCATTTTAAAGGTCAGCTGCATGCAAACACATTTTCAATGTAACTATCATTGTTAAATCATATTTAATTCTGACAATAAACAATATGATCATGCCAAAGTCTTTGATTGGAGAGAACATGATTTCATTTCTTTTTTCCCCCCGACTTCTCTTCATCTTTGGCAGACTAACAGACTATTAGAGATGGGAATCATGGACTGTCTGACTGGAGTTTGTCAAATAAATATTATGTGAAAACTGAATTTGTAAAAATTTAATATTTTATATACACAATAAGAGTGATATCATTGAATATAAATTCTGCAAAAATAAAACAGCATAAACACAAGTTCTCTTGAAGTTCTTATTGGTTTATATCTATTAGAATGTTCATACACACATCTATTCAAAGGTTTATTGAGCATCTATTAAGTACAAGTTACTATGTTTGGCATGATGGCAGATGGATGAATAAAATACAGTGTCGACATTTATGCTGTACTGAGAAGCCAGTAAAAATGGTTAATATTATACAAATAAATGAAAATAAGCATGATAATAATTATAGAAAGTGTGTATGGAACACAGTACGTTGGGAAAAGATCCTTCAGTTAAAACTTGAAATGTGACATGAAATGGACTCATTGTATGCTGAGTACTTTAGGCAGAAGGATAAATGAATGCAAAAACAAATGAAATTAATTTGGCTTCAAATAATTTGGCTGGATCTGATTTTCATACATGTTGCAAAGGGAAAAATACTTAGAGGTGAGGATGAAGTGAAGGCAACTGCAAGATCCTAATGGGGCTAATAAAAGTTGGATTTTATTTTGATTGGTTTTAAATAGAAAGTAATATAACACTGTGTCTTCAAGAAAGATCATTATGACAAAAATGTGAGAATATATTAGAGCAGATCAAAACCAAAGAATAAAGTTTACTTTGAAAGCTATAGCAGTTACCTAGGTGGTAAATAATAGGTGATAATTACTTATTTCATTATCTGAATTCAGGTAATGATAGCGAGGATGGAGAAAAGATAGTATGAAGTATTAACTGAGAATTTGTACTAATATTTAAAAGGGAAGTGACTTGATTAGTGAACTGATAAGGGCCTCAAGAATATAGGAGAAAAGAAAGTTTGCAAGATCATACGGATGGTCCATTTTAAACATATTAACGATGATGTGCCTGTGAGTCAGCCAGTTAAAGTGGCTGATCTGAGGATAGAGCTTTTGTTGTAATCAACTAATAGGTTAGTGAATTAAATCATTGAGGGAAAATGCCTTGGAAAAGAAGATAAATGTCCAGAACAAATACCTGGGAAACATCAAACACACACACACACACACACACACACACACACACACACACCATTAACAAAAGTAATTAAGAAAAAAAATGAGCAATAAAAAAAGAATACAATGGTCTGGAAGGCAAAAAGTTTGTTTTAAGAATAAGGGAATAGTGCAATGAACATAGGGGGTGTATATATCTTTGCAAATAAATGTTTTCAAAATGTTCAGGCAGACACACAGCAAGGGGATTACTGGGTTACATGGTAAGTCTATTCTTAATTTGTTGAGGAGCCCCCATAATTTTTGCAGTGTCTGTACCAGTTTACATTCCCAGCAACAGTGAATGATGGTTCCTTTTTCTTCATGGTGTCCAATACAGAAACAACCACAGTGTCCTTCGATAGATGACTGGATAAAGAAAATGTGGAACATATACTAGTATACAATGAAATAATACTCAACCATAAGAAAAGATGAAATATTGCCATTAGTGACAACATGGATGGATCTTGAGAATAGCATGCCAAGCAAAGTAAGTCAGACTGAAAAAGTAAAAAAAAACATATGATTTCACTCATATGTGGGATATAAAACTCTTATAAGATCTCAATGTTAAGCACTTAATCAAGTAACATTTTCACTGATTTCACTTCAAAATGCAAGGGTAAATATGTTGTTTTAAAAATTTATATGTGAGGACAGAAATATTTCAGCTGATCTTTTAAATGTAGTGATTTTCAAAAATAACATAAAATTGTCAATCCTACAGTGATAGCAATGGTTCTCAAAATCATATACTACTTGGAAATTGGCACAATTTTTCCTGCATTATATTAAAACTCTAAAATGAAAACCTATAATTGATATTCAAATCTTGAACATTTTTAAAGTCACAAGCTAAAATGTGTATTACACAGAGGGTGGGGCAAAAGTAGATTTACAGTTATGAGTACACAAAACAACTTATTCTTATATTATTATTTATTTATTATTGTATTATTTTCCATATGAACAATTGTAAACTTACTTTGTCCCACCCAGTATATTGTAAATTTGTTCAAGACTTCATTGCTATTAAACATGTCCAATCATTTGGTTAAATTTTCAATGTTCTTGCTTGATACCTTATTCCAAGATAAATTGACTGTTCATTTTGAGAAATGTCACTGGGCCCTACTGTCAATACCTCTCTGAAATGGATGAATAACTACAATTAATAAATAAATTTCAAGTTAATAGAAAATGTACTCTGAATGATATTAATATTTTCATGACTTGCATGAATCTTATGGGAATGGTTAGAAATAAAAAAGGGAAAATCTATTACTGGTAAATCTCTTGAAATTGCCAAGTTGTAAAGCACAGAAAAAGTTGGCATGTCAAATTAATTGAATTACTGAGTCTCCAAAATTATAAATTCTGCAATATGCACAATAGCTGATTCAACAGTTTTTTTTCATTGCTTTTAACTAATGTAATTATAATTTCCTCTGAATCCACAAAGTATACCAAATAAAATTTAATTTGACTGAAACATTTTGAGTAATAGTGAATTTTATCTGAGGCTTTTTTTTTTTTAAACAGAAGTCTCTTT
Source organism: Myotis yumanensis (assembly GCF_028538775.1). Taxonomy (NCBI): domain Eukaryota; kingdom Metazoa; phylum Chordata; class Mammalia; order Chiroptera; family Vespertilionidae; genus Myotis; species Myotis yumanensis. The sequence goes on from NW_027223752.1 coordinate 180,077,816, forward strand.
CCTTACACAGGAAATATGAAAAAACAGAGGAGTCACACTCCCCTTGCTTTGAGTGCTTGAGGATAAATGTAAGTCAATTTTTCAGAATAAACAAATACATTTGGAGCTTTACAATCATGCATTAATATGTATATTTTAATATAAAAATGTCCTTGTAACATTAGCAGTAATTCTCCTTTTTTGTGGCCAAGAGAGAAATTAATATGTAATTTGGTGACTCAGAAAAAGTCTGTTTTAGCAAATTTTTATTTCAGTGGCATAAAACCATTGAAGTGTGTGTGTGTGGGGGGGGAGTGGAGAAGGGTTAGAGGGAGTAGATAGATTTTTTAACTCATGGAGAAATTACAAAATAACAAAGGTTTACTATGAATTTGTAAATCTTCATATCTTCAATTATTCATTTCTTCTTGCTTTCATTCATATGCATTTCATGTCTTCTTTGCATAATTCCCTACTCTAGGCCTCAAAAATGTCTCACCTAAGAAAATAAATGACTCATGCACTCAAGGATCTTTTATTCCAATATGGGGTAAGGCCAACAATAAACAACAAACACATAATATGTAAAATTGTCATAAGTGATATGAATAAAATATAAAAAGCAGCCCTGGCCAGTTTGGCTCAGGGGTTAGAGTGTTGGCCTGAGGACAGAAGAGTCTTGGGTTTGATTTCTTGTCAAGGGTAGGTTCTCCAGCCCTGGTAGGGATGCATGCAGAGGCAACCAATCAATGTGTCTCTCTTGCATTGATTTCTCTCTCTCTCTTACCCCCTCCTGCCTGCCTTCTACACTCTAGAAATCAATGGAAAAAAATATCCTCCTCTTGTGAAGATTTTAAAAATAATAATAATAAATAAATACAATAAATAAAAAGCAAAGGAGATATTAGAGAATAAGAAAAGTGTTCTATATAGAATGTCAGGGATGAACCAATGATATCTGAGCAAAAGTTCAAAGAAAGTAGAAAGAACCTTGTGCACAAATTAGGAGGAGAGGTGTTCCAGTCAGAAGGAACTACAAGTGCAAAAAGACTGAGATGAAAACTTGCTTGACAAGCTGGGAAAAAATGAGGGAGGTTAGTGTGGCTAGTAGAGTGAGCCAAAGGTAAGTAGATGATAATTGTACAGTGGAAGCAAGGAACAGGATCATTTCAAGAAATGTAGGCCATTGTAAGCCCTTCACTTTTTCTTTGGAGAAATAGAAAAACATTGGAAAATACTAAAACTACACAAAACCTAATTTAAGTTATATATTAAGGGATTATTTTAGTAGCTATAAAGAAAATATGCTATAAATGAGCAAGAAAAGAACAGAAGTAGGAAAAATAGTTGGAGGGTATTATAATACTTCAGCCAAAAAGATGAGCTAGAGACATGGAAATGGTATAGATACTAAAAGTTGGCCAGATTCTGAATATCTTATAACAAAAGAAACAAAAGGATTTGTGAATGAAAGTTCTCAGGAGAGGAACATGGGCAAGGAAAAGCTCAAGTTTCTTGGCATGAGTAACAAAAGGAAAGTAGGTAATAGGATTCTGTAGTCTGGAGTTCTGTACAAAGAAAAATATTCTTCTTTGCCAAAGGATCATACCACAAGCTATGTAAATATATGGTAATTTTTAATGAAAAATTACAACAAATATATTAAATTTAGAGAAGCACATTTGTGCATATCATGTTATTTACTCCAGACACAGCTTTTAATCAGAATACCTTTTAGAAACTAAGCTGCCGCCCTAACCGGTTTGGCTCAGTGGATAGAGCGTCGGCCTTCGGACTGAAGGGTCCCAGGTTCATTTCCGACCTAGGGCATGTACCTTGGTTATGGGCACATCCCCAGTAGGAGTTGTGCAGGAGGCAGCTAATCAATGTTTCTCTCTCATCAATGTTTCTAACTATCTATCCCTTTCCCTTCCTCTCTGTAAAAAAATCAATAAAAATTTATTTTAAAAAAGAAAAACAACTAAGCTGCCTACCAGATATACATGGTCTACAAACTGGAAACGACTGCACTGCTCTATTTTATTATTCCATTTGCCTAGACCTGGATCATGTTATGATATGAAAACAATAATAAGATATATTCATCATGTGGAATATCTGAACAGCAAAGGTCATATGTATAGGAGATCGCTTTTGTTACCATCTCTGCTAACTACAAAAAAAAAATAGTAATTTTTCTGAAGCAGATAGATAGTGCACCTGATTTAAATCAGTAGTGCCTGATTTAAATAACACAGACTCAGCACTTCTCAGTATCCTCTATAATAAAAGGCTAACATGCAAATCAACCGAACCGCAGAACGACCGATCGCTATGATGCGCACTTACCACCAGGGGCAGATGCTCAATGCAGGAGCGGCCCCCTGGTGATCAGTGTGCTCCCACAGGGGGAGCGCCACTCAGCCAAAAGCCGGGCTCACGGGCTGGCGAGCGGAGCGACAGTGGTGGGAACCTCTCCAGCCTCCGCAGCAGCACTAAGGAATGTCCAACTGTAAGCCATCAGTCCAACATACCCCAAGGGCTCCCGGACTGCGAGAGGGTGCAGTCTGGGCTGAGGGACCCCCCGAGTGCACGAATTTCATGCACTGGGCCTCTAGTTTAAATGTATTCTCAGTATTCTTAATTCAGTAAAATAAAGTACAGAATTAGGAAGTAGTCAATCAAGTTAATTCAACAAATGTTCCTTGACTGAATACTATGCTTAGGCCCTTAACTGGGAATAAAACAATGGGACAAATATGAAATCCTCATAGGATAATCAGGATGAAATATAGGGTGTCTCCAAAAAATGTATACACACACTTTGAATAATTATAAAGTCAGTGCTTATTGAAATACATTTCATTTTAAAAATTGAGCTATCAGCTGTTAAAGTATGTATACATTTTTGGGGACACCCTGTATGTTTACTTCCTTATAAAAGATGGCATATTTTGGCTTTGCTTCTTTTTTCCTGTGTAAAGTATAACAGAATGAAAATAGCTAGAAAGTTCTTTAAAAAAGACACTCACATAATTGCAGATCTTTAAAAAGCAGAAAGAAAAATGTATAAATAGATATAAAGCAATGGAAAAAACAGAAAACAATCAGAAAATCATTTGATAAAAATAGTTATAATCTTCTTGAATTGATTAGTTTACATTCCTGATAACTGAGCTCCTTATGAAAAATGAGCATTATCAGGTCCCCAATAGTTCAATATTTGACTTCTGCTATGTTCATACTTCGCTTCTCAGTAAAGGTCTCTCTCTTATATATATACACAACAGAAACTTAACTTGGCTGCTATTGATTTGCATGAAAAATACCCCAATTTTAATTTAAACTCTATTTAATTTTCCTAACTACTATATGAAGTAGATAGTAAAAACATAGGTTTTCAGATCAGAGATGTAAAAAAATACAAGAGACTAAGTGCCTTGCTAAATCCAAATTTTATGATTCTGAGCTGTTTTCTTTCTACATGATCTCATTTTCTGGGTCGTCTACACTAATAAAAGAGAAACATGGTAATTAGCGTACGACCGCTACCCTTCCCATTGGCTAATCAGCATATCCTTATGCAAATTAACTGTCAGCCAAGATGGCGGCCGGCAGCCATGCACTGAAGCGAGCAGGGAGGCTTGCTTCCTCCAGTGACTGCAGACTCCAACATTCCCCGCACTTGCCGGCCTCTCAGCTGCAACTCTAAGCAACTATGTACTATGTTGCAAATAAGAAGCTAAACAAAACCCCAGAAACCAGCCGGACTGAAAGCCAGCTGGACCGCAACATTGTATCGATGTTTTCAGCAGCGAGGCCTCAGAGCTAAAGCTGGCCCAGAATAAAAAAAAAAAAAAATAGAAAACAAGGAGCGGTTGGAAGCTTCAGTCACTCGCCAGCCGGAAAACAGCCCTCAACTCCTCACCCAGACTGGCCAGGCACCCCAGTGGGGACCCCCACCTTGATCCAGGACACCCTTCAGGGCAAACCAGCCAGCCCCTACCCATGCACCAGGCCTCTATTCTATATAGTAAAAGGGTAATATGCCTCCCAGCACCAGGATCAGCGGAGCAGCGAGGCTCCCGGCACCGGGATCAGCGTGACAGGGGGCAGCGCCCAAACCCCCTGATCACCCTGCCGCTCTGTGTGTGACAGGGGGCGGGGCCACAACCTCCCTATCTGCCCTGCTCTGTTCGTGACAGGGGAAGGCGCCCCAACCCCCTGATCAGCCCTGCTCTGTGCCTGATAGGGGGGAGCTCCCCAATCCCGATTGGCCTGCGGCTCTGTGTTTGACAGGGTGCAGCACACCAACCCCCTGATCGGCCCTGCTCTGTGTGTGACAGGGTGCGGCGCCCCAACCCCCCCCCCCCCCACGGGCCCTGCTCTGTGTGTGACAGGGTAGAGCCATAACCTCTCCATCGGCTGTGCCCCGAGTGTGACAGTGGCGGCGCCCCAACCCTCTGATTGTCCCTGCTCTGTGGGTGATAGAGGGTGGCGCCCCAACCCCCCTCCACAGGCCTTGCTCTGTGTGTGACAGGGTAGAGCCATAACCTCCCCATTGGCCCTGCCCTGAGTGTGACAGGGTGCAGCACCCCCACCCCCTGATCCGCCCTGCTCTGTGTGTGACAGGGGGCAGTGCCCCAACTCCCCTATCGGCCCTACTCTGTGAGTGACAGGGGGGAGCTCCTCAACCCCCTGATGGGCCCTGCTCTGTTCATGACAGGGGGGAGCTCCCCAACCCCCTGATCGACCCTGCTCTGTGTGTGACAGGGTACAGAGCCCCAACCCCCCTGATGGGCCCTGCTCTGTGAGTGACAGGGGGCAGTGCCCCAACCCCTTGATTGGCCCTCCTCTGTGTGTGACAGGGTGGCGCCGCAACCTCCCCATCGACCCTGCCTTGAGTGTGACAGGGGGCGGTGCCCCAACCCCCCAATCGGCCCTACCCTGAGCGTGACTGAGGGTGGCATCGCAACCTCCCGATCCGCCCTGCTCTGTGCATGATGGGGCGGCGCCCCAACTCCCCAATCGGCCCTGCTCTGAGCCTGACCAGGGGCTGCACTTAGGGATTGGGCCTTCCCTCTGCCACCTGGGAGCAGGCCTGAGCCAGCAGGTCGTTATCTCCTGAGGGGTCCCAGACTGCGAGAGGGCACAGGCCGGGCTGGGGGACCCCCCTCCCCGCCCCTGAGTGCACAACAATTTGTGCACCGGGCCTCTAGTATATTATATGTTTTGTATATTATAACATTATATTGATAAACTATCCATGTGTGTTGACTTGATTCTTAGACTTGGAGCCACCCTATAAGTAGCCTTTAATAATTTTCTGTTATTGCTAATGATGATAAATGCAAAACAGAGATTTATTATTGAGGGTATTTACAATAAATCTCATACAAAAATCATTAGCTCCAAATTCACTTGTTTTATAAATGTATATTTTTACATATTGCATTTTCTTTAGCAAATTGCATACACACATCATCCTCATCAGAAATAATTCTTGTACTCAAAGACATAAATCTAGGACACATATCCTCAAGTTTAGGGACCAGAATAATGATGTAATACTTCTTACAAAATGATAATATGTAATCAGAAATTTATAAAAGTCTTTTACAGGCTGTTCCATTCTTACTTAAAGCCAATCTTTTCAAATTAACTCTAAGAAGAACAGAGTTGAAAATTGGTTGAGGTTAAACAATATTCTATGATTAAAAGAACAAAGTTGTTAGTTAAATTTGGTCACAAGTGTTTTTTTGTTTTTGTTTTCATTTTATATTTTCTTATATGAAAAATGCAGAATCCTAGGTTTGGAATCTGAACTATCACTACACATATCAATTAGGCTAAGGAGAAATTTAACAAGATCTATGCAACAACAAATAATTCTGCTATTGTCCCTTTGGTTTTAACTCAATAAAACACAATTGTCAGTTAAATTAATCAAGACAATAGACAAAAAAAGTCATTCTGTGGACATTTCAATAGTCAAAGAACAATCTCTTAGAGGAAAAAAAAGTAATTTTTAACTTTAAATGTTCCAGGGTGTAGTGTACAGAAAAAGAGAATTAATTATCTCTCTACTTAATGTGCAGACAAGTGATTTTTGTTATTTGTCAGTGGATATCAAGTGCTTTTAATTTTTTTCCCTAAAAACCAGACTATAAATAAAATGGTGAGGGTCCTGACTATTGGAAAAAAAAATATATATATATACATATATATATATATATATATATAGAGAGAGAGAGAGAGAGAGAGAGAGAGAGAGAGAGAGATATGTTTTAAGTCTCCTTATTGTTAAAAAATGCCATAAATATTTTTAAAAAGCTTTAAGTATCTGAACGACTAGAATTGAGTGTAGCATCAGAATGAGACACAGTTAGAGGAAGGCAGAACTCAGTTCAACATGAAAAGAGAATTTTAATAACTACACCACGTTCACAAAAGTGTACAGAGCTCTTTAGTGAAATCTTTTTCTTCTTAGAAAGGGTTATAAATATGAAATATTTCCCATATGAAAAGTGACCATGTAATACATGATACTGAATAAACTCCCAATAAAGATTAACTTGCTAATTTCACTATCCCTATGAATATGAACTAATTTATGAAATTAATATTTGCTCTGATAAAGGTTAAAATAAAAGAAAGGGAGAAACTTTATAAAATCTTTAATTAAGACAATTATAGGTAAAATTGTCATTAAAAGCATACGTTTTTAGGCATTAGGAAAAAATAAGAGCTGAACATCTTCTAATAATAAATATTTGAAATAATAATGACCTGCAAGCTATAATCATGACTTCTTCCTTCATCTCAGGCATGTTTGCTCATATTTCTCATTTCAAATCCACCCATCATTAATTAATTAGTTTGGTGTCTTTAATTTCACACCATAAAGTTGTTTAGAAAATGGCGGAGAAAGGAGGCATGGCACTTCCTTCTCTATCAATTGAGAAGCCTAGCTGACAGTTAATTTTACTTTCTTAATCATGACACATCATTGTGATTAGGAGAGAGTCTTCTAATCAGCTCATATAGATTGCATTTCTGACCCACTGTCCCTTCATGTCCACCACATTTAGTAAAAAGATGCACTATGAAGAAGACAGCTGATTACAGAATAAGTACACAGGAAAAACAAAAAACAAAAGCATGCTAATTACAATGCAGAGTATCAATCCCTACACTCACAACCACCACTGCTTATAAATAATATTTTCTATTTTTATGAACTCCTCCTATTACCTTATATTATCTTTCACACAACCCTGGGTACAAAGTTATAAGGACATATTACAGACTGACAGTTGAGTTAGAGACTATGATGAAAATGGCTTGGCTGGAAAATGGGTTGTTCATTAACTAGACTGTGTGACTATAGTAGCTAATAAATTATGGTTCTTTATAACTGAGTATAATTATCATATATAATAAAAGGCTAACAAGCAAATCAACCGAACGGGGGAACAACCGGTCACTATAATGTGCACTTACCACCAGGGGGCAGACACTCAACACGGGAGCTGCCCCCTGGTGATCTGTGCACTCCCACAGGGGGAGCGCTGTTCAGCCAGAAGCCAGGCTCATGGTTGGCGAGTGCAGCAGTGGTAGCGGGAGCCTCTCCCGCTTCCGCAGCAGCACTAAGGCTGTCTGACTGCTGTCTTAGGCCCACTTAAGCCTTCAGTCGGACATCCCCAAGGGCTTCTGGACTGTGAGAGGGCGCAGGCTTGGCTTAGGGAACTGCACCCTCCCCCCCACCGTGTGCACAAATTTTGTGCACTGTGCCTCTAGTACACTTTATAATGTGAAAGGTAAACAAATTGCCAAGTAAAGAAAAATAGCCAATATAAGCATAATTCAGTGCTTTCCTTTTTCTGGAAATATCTTTATTACTATTCTCCATAGAGGTTTAATTGATAAGTTAGTAATTATTCGGTGTTATGAACTAATTGGAAAGCTTTTAGCTACACAATTTCACAATTTTTAGACATAAGCAAAAGGAAAACTTAACATATAATTGAATAAATAAAATGAAACTTTGCTGAAGTGCTGAGGGAATAGTTTTAATTTAGTGGCAAAGTATCCCAACCAAATTTGAATATAAGATTTACCTCAAATGCCAACACAAAATCAATATGCTATTTTACATTCACATAATAATAAAAAAAGCTACAGGTTTTTTTCATGTAAGGTATTTATCACTATAACCTACAGTCACCTACTGAATTCACTTAATTCATTTAAAATTAGGTTAATAATAATGCTAAAAGTCATATTTTCATGCCACTAACCTGCTTAAAACCATCAATGGCTCCTAAATTCCTAGAACATTCTTATCATTTAATGCATGACTGTCTGACCTATATCTTCCTATCTGCCTTCCCCTATTTTGAGAACCCACCTCTTTCCTAGCACTCCTGTCTTACAGAACTGTTTCATACATTGATGCAATTACTCATGAACTGCTGTTCTCTTGAGTTCACCATGAGGTAATGCCTGTCTTAGGAATCATCATCCAGTATTTCATCTTTGCTCATGCCTGAGTAGTATCCCATTTTATATATGTACCACATCTTCTTTATATAATCATCTACAGAAGGATACTTCGGTTGTTTTCATGTCTTAGTCACCATGAATAATGCTGCAATTAACATTGAGGTGCACATTTCTTTTCAAATACATATTTTCTAATTTTGGGGGTAGATATCTAGAAGAAGGTTGCTGGGTCATATGTATACTTAAATTTTTGAGGAAATGAAATACTGCCATTTGCGACAATATGGATGGATCTTGAGAATATTATGCTAAGCCAGCAATTTTAACTGGTGTGCCAGGAGAATTTTTTAAATATGTAATACCTGACTATTTGGTAGGACACTGACCTCTTTTCCTTTAGACTGTCAAATAAAAAAAATGACAATAGCCAACACAACAATAGCCATTCAATGTGAATGAATCAAAACTTTACCTAACTTTTTGTGAGATTGGCAAAAAACATGCCGATTTTGTTGGTGTGCTGCAGAATTTAGTAACGGGTGTATGTTTGTTATGAGCTGCAAAAGGTTGAAAATCACTGTACTAAGCAAAACAAGTCAGACGGGAAAAATTAAGAAACATATGATTTCACTCATATATAGGGTATAAAACTGAAGCAACAAATGAAAGAAGCAAGAAAAACAAACAAACAAAAACTTATACGTAGAGACGGCACTATGGTTGTTACCAGAGGGGAAAAGGGTGGAGACAGTAAAAGGCAAAGGGGGGCAAATACATGGTGACAGAAGATGACTTGACTTTGAGTGGTGAGCACTCAATGCAATATACAGAATCAGATATCATAGAATTGCATAATTGTACACTTGGAACCCGTATAATTCTATTAACCAGTGTCACTCCTCCAATAAATTCTGAAAAAAGAAAAAGAAAGAACCATTATCCAAAACTTAGGAACAAGTCCAAAAAGATGACAGCAAATTCAAGGAGAGCCAATTAAACTGCAATGCCAGAGAAGACACTTCACTGTCTCAATCCAAACATCTCTTCTTGGATCCCAAAGTGACTTCCAAGGAGCAATAGCATGTAAGTGTGCTGACTTTCTGTTTTTCTATGTGTTGTTTCTTCTGATTTTACATTAATTTGATTGTTTTAGTTTTATTTGTTTTGTTTCTGATAAATTCTGTTCTTGTCTAACTCCTGGTTTAGGTCTGTGATCCTCTGCACAATCAAGCATTAAGGCTGTTGAGTCTGTGTCTCACCACAAATCACTATGTCAGTTACAAATGAAGAGTTGAGAAATCAGCCTATGTAAGTGATGGCTTCAGCTGTGTTCCTTCTCATAGCCAAGGGAGGGACTAAGCCAGTGGATCTAAGCCAGCTTCAATTGCATGGTCAAAAAAGCACCTGTGAGCCCTAACTGGTTTGGCTCAGTGGATAGAGTGTCAGCCTGCAGACTGAAGGGTCCCAGGTTCGATTCCAGTCAAGGGCATGTACTTTGGTTGTGGGCACATCCCCAGTAGGAGGTGTGCAGGAAGCAGCTGATCTATGTTTCTCTCTCTCATTCTCTCTCAGATGTTTCTAACTCTCTATCCCTCTCCCTTCCTCTCCGTAAAAAATCAATTAAATATATTAAAAATTATAAAAGCACCTGTGAGTATGGTTTTACATGACTAGTATGCCCCATTTGTGAGGTATTATTTAATAGTTTGATCATTTGATGATCTCCATTGTATTAATGATAGATATCAATCTCTATCAGGTGTGACACAAAAGAGAAATTTATTAGGGAATTTGTTGTTGTCTGTCTCATTGGGAGCTCAAATTAATTACAATGTTGTGCCCACTGAAAAGGAAAGTAACTCTTGAGATCTGGATAAGCCAGAAATCAGGCTTTCAAAAAATATTGTCTGAGTCTCATGGGGAAAAAAAAAAAACTGTACTTTAAATCTACTTACTTCCTGTAAGAATAGGAAATAGCAAATTTTTGAGACCTCAGATGAAAGAAATTCACCGAAGTATAGGTACTACAGTGATACCTAATAGAGAGGTAAGCTTAGTTACCTAGCCTCAAGATTAAAGACTGAACCCAATACATGTAAGTAGAATTGTAGATACTTAAGAGCATATAGAGATAGTTGAGTAGTTGATTTTGGTCACTTTAGGGAAGTTCGCTAGGTCGTGACCTACAGTAACATGGCTATTCTTTTTTTAAAAAATATATATATTTTATTGATTTTTCACAGAGCGGAAGAGAGAGGGATAGAGAGTTAGAAACATCAATGAGAGAGGAACATCAATCAGCTGCCTCCTGCACACTCCCTACTGGGGATGTGCCAGCAAGCAAGGTACATGCCCTTGACCAGAATCGAACCTGGGACCCTTGAGTCCGCAGGCTGACGCTCTATCTGCTGAGCCAAACCGGCTAGGGCGATGGTAGTACTTTAAATGTGAGTTCATCTTTTAACATATCTGTATTTCTAGATGAATACTTTAATAGACAATACTATTTGTATTTCATTTTCTGGCTTTGATCCATGTTATTAATGAAAATAAGTGTCATTCCCATCAGTATTGTTCCTTAAAATTTGTAGAGCCTTTTCACATAAAATGTATATATTATTTGATCTTTATAACTCTGTGAGGTGGACAGCATTATTATTGAGAGAAATGAGACTGGATATGGTGCCTGTTTCCAAATCCCCATACTCTTTTCATCACACCATACTTGCTTAAAATAAAAAGATAAAATCATGTTTAACTAATATAAAAGAATTTCTGTTTTACAAATGTGCCCATTTTGGTCATGTTTGTGTGTTAGTAGAAATAATTCTCTTTTGATTTTTAAGCAATATAGTTTTATTACAGACAAGTGTTCACAAAGACAAAATAAAAATACATATTCTTATAAGATGTTAAAAGTTAGAAAGCACTAAAAGAATTCAGGGGGAAAAAGAAGTATAAAAAGTATGAAAATGTCATAAAGTTGTTTGTTTATTACTTACTACATTTTTATTAAGTTATTAATTTTTTTATTTTTAGGAACTAAAGGTATTTTATAGATTTTCTTCCCTTCTAGAATCGTTTTTAATACGTCCCCCTTGCCCTTGCACACACACACTGTAACCACAAGTTCCTCTTGGACCACAGCCAGCCTGAGACACAATCCATAGGAAGCTCTGAAGAGACAAAACAGAACTAGCGGGTTGCAGAGACCACAGGGTAGGACAGAGGTGGGCAGTGTGTGGTTCTCCAGTAGTTGCCAAGTTTTCTGGAAGGTCAAATACATACTGCTTGCACAATGCCCATGTCGTTTGCCATGGTCTTTCCTTCGCTCAACTTAAGCTACTGTCAATTTGAAAAAACAAAAATGAAACCTGTGATGGTGGGTGATAGCAGTGAAGGCAGGATTGATTATTGCAATGTATTTATTCTAACTCTACTGGCGAGGTCCTATTTCAAGTGATATAATTGCTACTTCTCCAATGTGACTGTAGAAACAGAGGAAAGGGAGTTTAGAATAACTGGAATATCTGAAAAGGAGACTGAAATATATGTGTACTAAAACAGAAATAAGATAGAAATATAGATGGGTGGTAGAGGGGAGTCAAGCAAAGGGATAGAAGCCATTGGCCATTAGGGCAAAAGACAGCTTACTGCCTATTTCTCCATATCCATGCCAAAGTTTCAGTCCTCAGTTTCAGCTAATCTCCTTATGCAAACAAATCTTTCACACATCCTCATTCTATTTCCATAAATCCAATATATTTTGCTTTTCAATGCCTATTGATTTTTTCATATTTCTGATATGAGATTTCCAGTCTTTTCATTAGGAAGCTGCATATCACTTTAACTACATCTGACATTTTCAGGTAGAACAGGTAAAATATAAAACACAAGAGGGTCATGGACCAAATACCAGGTAATAGTTGTGATTAAAGTGTGTGTGAAGAAGAAGCCTGCTAAGGGGTCTGGAAGGAGAAAAGAAGAAGAACCAGAAGAGAATCAGCTCTGGAAAAAGGAGAAATGGTAAATAAACAAAAAAGTATTCAACAGTGTTAGAAGCTGAAGAGAGGTCAAGAAAGACTGACACACAAAAAAATCTGAAAACTGGTAAAGTCACTGATGGCTTTAGAGTAGTTCTCAATTGGGGGTGATTCTTGCCTACTAGGACATATTTGGCAATGTCTGGAGATATTTTTGGTTGTCACAACTTAAGGGTTCAACTGGCATTTCATGAGTAGGGGTCAGGGATGCTATTAAACATCCTATACAAAGCATAATACACCCCCCTAAAACAAACAAACACCAAGGAACTATCCAGGATAAAACATCAATAGTGCCGATAATGAGAAACATCCTGTACATTACAGGAGCTAAAATGCATGAAACTGAGGAGCTTTGTGAGCAGTTAGGAAACAAATATGGCTAGAGAAGGCTATTTCAAAACTTTTTGCCTTGCAGGGAAAAAGAGTGAACAGATGGAGAACTCTAGAAGCAGACAGGACATAGAAACAAGCATTGCTGTATGTTTTCTCAGTGATGGAAAACTTGGTAGTGTTGTAGCCTGACTATAATGAAGAGATGGAGACGAATTGGGGATGAAAACAGAAGAAACATACTAATGAAATGCTGTTTGAAGGAGGTGAAAGGTTGAAATCAGGAAGACTGGTAGAAATGAGTGCTTTGAAGAACACAGGGAAGCATATCTCTAAGATCAGAGGAAATGAAGGACTAATGGTAAAGATAGGAATATTTTTGGAGTGAGCAGCAAGAACAAGATAGACAGCTTGAGGAAAATGTTTAACATTCATATTTAGTGCCTAGATTAAGCAGCTGGTCTGTTATAGAGGGAAATGGCATATCCTTCCTGGAAAGTAAAAAGGCAGGTGACCTAGTGTAATCTTGTAAACATACTAATGACAGACCTCCTAGCAAACAAACAAACAGAGTAGCCAACTGAACATTTTTCACTATTAGGAGAGCTTATATATGGATCTCATTTAATGGAATGCATCTAACTAGGACTGCAAATGAAAAATAAAGCTGTAATATAAAGATGTATGGGCTATGGCTCCTTGCATAATGTCCATGCATGCTACATAACTATCTGAGTGTAAAAGAACGATGTTTCATGTGATTCAAGGTTAAAACACCCAGTTAATAAGTTCTGGTACATACTGTACAGAATAAGAACTATAGTTGAAAAAAAATGTAGCTGTTGCTCATCGAGGTGGCTCCTTCTGTGTAAATGTGGAAATTGTGCATGTCCAACAATCGAAACCTCATCCAACAATCAAATGCAGGAAGGACGGACCTGGGTTGCAGGGAAGGTATTCCAGATCTCTTCCTACTGCACCTGTGCCTCTTGACACCTGATAAAAGCTCTGATTCGTGGGAGTCTCTCTTAACAAAATATTCTTTGTGTTTCTCACTGACACAAACGCTAGTTATTGGGTAGTGCTGAAGATGACCTAGCTGATATTTTGTAAGGAGTAAGAAATGTAGACAATAAAAAGCCTAAGAGAGAGGACTAATGATATCAGTACTTAGGCTGTTTCAGGTTGGATGTAACAAGCTAAGCACAAATAGAAGATGTAAACAAAGGAGGTATTTCTGAGCAAACGTTTAACACTAGTGTAAAACGATCGCTGAATTAAATGATAAAACTAATAAAGTGACAGCTACTCTAATTTAGAAATGATTAACTCAAAAACATCACATTGGAAAAATGTGAAATGCATGTGCATGATTCATTTCTAAGTCATACCTTTTTATCCTGACATTGCAAATATGATGGTATGGGATACAATTATCAAAGTCTCAATTTAAAAATTATTTCAAAAACAATATTAATATGTTAAAATATTTATATTTTCTCTAAACTGTCTAAAATTCTTAATATTTGATGTAATTATACTACTATATTTCTTGACCTTGGAAGTAAAAATAAATATTACTTAACTTACTAAATTAATTTATTATGTTGTATTTAAATTTCAGAATAATGGACTCTATGAATAAATTTTACCTCGTTGTCTAACTTGAATAAGGTAAAAACTTCAAAATCCAAAGACTATTCCCTCAGTAAAGGTAGTTATTTTACTCAAGGCCAATCTGTCTTACAGGTTAGGCAGCTGTTCGAATGGTCAGAGATTTTTCATGAATCCTGAATCAATAAATACTTTCTCTCATTTTATGAAAGCTGTGCTGTCCCACAGGGTTACCTAAATAAGGCATAAAATAGTTTTTATCTCACAGAAAACTGAGACAACTTGACACAGTTAAAAATGAAATTGTCATTTTTGCATTCTAACCCCAAGAATAAAAGGTAAACAACCTTAATTATGTAATTTATTAATATCAACAAGATATAAACTCCCTAACAGGTATGCTCAATACAGTATGGTAAGAGAAAAAAAAATTCTTCTACATGTGTTATTATTTTCTTGAAAAACATAAAAAATAAATTAAAATGTATACTTTCCACAATGAAGCTTTTTTTTAAAATTTTTTTAAAATATATTTTATTGATTTTTTACAGAGAGGAAGGGAGAGGGATAGAGAGTTAGAAACATTGATGAGAGAGAAACATCGATTAGCTGCCTCCTGCACACTCCCCACTGGGGATGTGCCCACAACCAAGGTACATGCCCTTGACCGGAATCGAACCTGGGACCCTTGAGTCCGCAGGCTGACGCTTTATCCACTGAGCCAAACTGGTCAGGGCGAAGCTTTTAATATATATTATTTAATACTGATTTTGTCACAACATGATTGTTTATTGCTATGGTCTAAAATTCACATGTTGAAATTCTAATCTCCAAAGATGATGGTTTTCGAAGGTAGTGTCTTTGAGAGGTGCTTAGTTCATGAGGGTGGAGGCCTCAGGAATGGGATTAGTGCCTGCATAAAAGAGGCTCCAGAAAGATACCTCACCCCATCCACCATGTAAGACACATGGAGAAGGTGCTAGTTATGAGCCAGGAATGATGCTGGCACCTCAATCATGTACTTCCAGCTTCCAGAACTGTGAGAAATAAATTTCTGTCATTTTCACGCTACCCAATCTATGATATTTTGTTATAGCTGCCTAAGGGACTAAGACACATATTAAGTTTTAAGAAAGTAATTACAGAGGAAAATATTAGTTGCTATGCACATCTCATGTGAACTGTATGAAGAGATAGTTAATGATTGTGGTACTGCAACTTTATTTACTAAACTAATCTTAAGGTCATTTAAGATGAAGTGAGTTAGCTCTATAAATAAGCTATTCATAATTCTGTGCATCAAATATCCTAACTATGAAATCTGCTAAATAAAAATGACTCACCCAAAACTTAAAAAAAAAATGGTATACTTTATTCAATTCTGCCTCTTTAAAAGTAATGCTGAATCTTCAAGTTTATAAGAAATGAAGTGAGTTGGACTAGATAAAATATGCACAAGAGTTTTAAAATATCACTTTAAACATACTTGACCAAGAACTTGTATTTTTTAATGGGTTCTCCAATAAATATCACAAGTAATTGACTATTTCTTATCTCCTTTGTATGGCAAGTCCACAACTATTGTACTGATATGATCTTATATACCATTCCATAAGGCTAATTTTCTAGGGTTGGGGCTGGATGAAAGAAAGTAAAGGGATTAGCCAAAAACATATACATATAACACATAGACACATACAACAGTGTGGTGACAGCTAGAGGGAAAAGGGTAAGGGAGGAAGGTGGAGGTGGGCAAAAGGGGTTGGGAGTAGGGATGGAAAGAGACTTTTCTTGTGGTGATGGACACACGAATCAGTGTATAGATGGTGTTTGTTGGTTTGTACACTCAAAATATGTGTAGGTTTGGAGAACGAATGTCACCCCAACAAATTCAATTAAAAAAATAAAATAAATGTTTCTACTGTAATAGTATCATAATTGTATGGCCTTCATGATCAATAATTAGAATAAAAAACCAAAGCTCTATCAAAAAATGCTTCACAAAAGTATCTGCACATTTGTATAATAAATCAAAATGTCAAATAATGTACATAAGCACAACACACACAAAGATTGTACTGAAAGCATGCATCACAACTTTGTTAGCAATTTTACCTTTAATTCATCCATATTTTTTGTGTATCAGGCACTGTATTAAATGCTATAAAAATGTTAATACATCCAAAATTTCTTCCATTTAAAAGATGAATGTCTAACAGGTAAAATGAGACAAATTCAAATAACGAAGTGGTGATTGCCATATATGTGATATAACTGAGAAGCACATTAATAGGGAAGTATCATTAGTAACTAGAAAAATCAATAAAGGCATTATGAGTGAGGACTATTAATCTAAAATTAATATACTTGTTATCAACAGATGTAATTTCATGTTGAATGAGTGATACTTGTGATTCTCCTTCTTAAAGTATAAAAGGATTGAAGAGAATGATTTGTGTGGCTCCATTTCCTTAAAAATATTAAGGCTTTCTTTTTCTCATTAGATGTCCCTGTAGCAAGCAATGATATCTGTTTTAATTCCATTGACAATGAGTTAAACCAAAAGCTAAAATTATTATTTTAACCCTCTAAAAGTCATTAGTATTTTACATCTTTGAAAGTCTTACCTAGCATTTCAGGATTAAGGGAAGAAATGTCTTCAGTCAGATTTTCTAATCATCTTTCCTTTGAAACTATTCTTTGAAACTTACTGTTGTACTTTCTTGTCTCTCAGAGTCCCTGTTCATTCAAAACTGGGCCCCAATGGTAGAAATTAGCAAAGGACACAAGAATACACATATATATTCAATAGCATCTATTGAGCATGTGAGATAGACTCCATATAAATTAAAGATACAGTAGTTCTTGTTTAATCCTTTTAATATTTGATATCAAAGGTCACAATCCAAATAAAGCCCTGCCCATTTAGGATGGTCAAAATGGTTAAATCTGTTGTATTAACAAGATCACATTAATATCTCCCAATATGGAACTTTAAATACCTGAAGGGCTGACTCTTTCATCTTTGCATCTTCAGAGTAGGTTCTCAATAAATTTTTATTGAAAGAAACTGTGAATGTATTGATGAATGGATAAATGAATAAAAGATAAATTAATAAAGTAGGACATAGTAGGGCACAGAAGAAAAGTGAATGCATAGCAAAAGTGTTTAGCTATTTAACATAGGGCTTAATTAGTCTTACATTATTTAACTATTATTAGTAATATCTAAATTCTAGATTTGACATACCAAATGATTAATATGACATGAGATGCTAATGATCTACAAGTAACAACTTTTTGCTTAAATATAAATCTGGTCTATTCTTCTATTGCAGAAGTCCTACAGCTTATGTTTTCACTGTGCAATTCACAGTTTCTACAGAAAGGCAGCAGGATGCCAAACTGCAAATGAAAGAAATTATACTGTGTCAGAGTAAAACTAGCCATAAAAGAATGCTGTCAGAGTCACTCAGCACAAATAGTTCAGGGCAACTTTGTGGATGCATTTGCTGAGTCATTTAAAGATAACACAACTTTCCAAATCAGCGTTTTAATGTAATAAAAAATAAATACTTCCAAATAGAGTAGGGTTCCCAGAAATTGAATTGAGCAGTTTTTAGATCTACATCTTAAGGCTTTTAAGTCAGGAAGAAAGCACATGCCAAAAAATAAAATGTGTGGTTATGAATGAATCCTTCAGTGTCAAAGATGTCTTGTATTTTCTCAGTCACAGTGACCAGAGCAGTCTGACATAAAGTCAGGACCCTTTATATGACTGTGGACAAAAGGGAGGGAGAGGCAAGCAGGAAATCTCAATTAATTGAAAGAACTGAGATACAATAAATTATTTGAGAATATGACAGTCATCAGTGCTGACCAAGCATACCTCGGTCTACCCCTTCCAGACACAAGAAAAAGACTGCCTCCTGGTGCCTTTTGTGGCTAGTTTGGGCCATGTGATTAGATCAGTGAATCTCATGGGTTGGAATCTTATTATTGGGATGAGGACTTCCAGAGAGCTCTTTAGCCCTGGCAAAAGGCAAAGTTTGCAATAGCAGCTGCTTCAACAGCCAGGATACAGAATGGACCTTGAACAGAACTCCAAGCACCTTCTACAATAACTGAGAAAAACATATTATTAAGTGACTGAGATTTGGGAGCTTTTTGCTATCACATAGTTTATTTTATATTTACTCGCACATTCAGGCACTTTCCTTTCTGTAATGACAGATCCTTAGTATTGATCATAACACATAATCTATCCTCCCATTAATAATTCTTATAAAATAGGGTGATATTGTGAATATTTGGAGGTAGACTTCAACTGTGTAAAGCTGCGGGAGAAACATGACAAATCCTTACATTTATTCAATGATATACCACAGTCTGGAAGGGAAGTTTTCAGAAAGAAAGAGCCTACTTCTAGAAAAAAATTTGTTGTGTGTGTGTTTTTGGTTTCTGTTTTTAACATTTGGACTCTCCTAAGAAAAGTATCAAGAAAGTTATTCATTATAGAAAAATTAAGAAAAGTATTTAAAGCAATTTGAACACATATAGTAAGTGTGAATGCTTATACAATTGCTTCAGATATATTTTGGTTTCTTATAATAAGTTTAAGCAAAGTCCAATTTCTTCTGAGCCATTGATATTCAAAGAATAATAGATCCTACCATTTCCCTTTCAGACTGAAATATCCACAATTGTGGTCTTTCTAATGTATTAGGGCATATTTTTGGTCACTGGGGGACCCTTAGCATCTTAATAAATAGAGCCATATCCTATTGGTAGAATTAAATCTCCATGAACTATACAAAGTATGCCAGTATTTTCTACGTATTAGTATCTTCTTTTGTGACAAAGTTCCTTTTTGAATGAGCTATCTCTCAGTATATACACTAATACCATTCATCAGCATATCAAGAAATACTACCAAATGTTTAGTCCAGAATAAGTACTAAATTGTATTCCTTTTTTGTATTTTTTATGGAGGGTCTCAGTCTACACTTAGAGCAAGCATAGTTTGTCTTAAATGTGTTAACTTCATTACACATAAATAATGCAGAAAAAATAAAAAACTAATTTATATATATTATATGCCCCCCAAACAAGCATGATTTAAAGTTTGACAACTAGGGTCCAAATCTACTAGGTGTAGTGATTAATAATGGCGGATTTTGTAATCAAAGAAAACATGATAATTTCAATAGAAACATCAAAAGTGCTATATTCAAAGTAATGTCCAGCACTAGCTATGCATTTCCCCCATCTTTCAGGTAATTTGTGGATACCGTCCCAACAGAACTTTTCTTGTTTTGAGGC
The DNA here is from genome assembly GCF_028538775.1 of Myotis yumanensis. Taxonomy (NCBI): domain Eukaryota; kingdom Metazoa; phylum Chordata; class Mammalia; order Chiroptera; family Vespertilionidae; genus Myotis; species Myotis yumanensis. Next base: position 180,097,612 of record NW_027223752.1, read on the forward strand.
AAACCACTCAGAGACCCAATTTTCCACTTCTTCGTACGTTTTGAAGTGCTGCTCAAAAAGTGTGTGTGCCATCGATCAGAACAAGGGGTCATCTGGAGGAACAAGGTCTGAGGAATACGGCGGGTGGGTTAATACTTCCCAGGCAAGACCTTTTAATGTGTCTTTAACTTGTTTTGAAATGTGTGATGGTGTGTTATCATGAAGCAAAATTACTTTGCCGTGTCTTCTGGCACATTCTGGTCATTTCACAATTAAAGTGTGGTTCAAATTGATTATTTGTTGTCGGTAGCGATCAGTATTAACCGTTTCACTTGGTTTTAGAAGCTTATAATGCACCACACCTTCCTGATCCCACCAAATGCAGAGCATTGTCTTCCTTCTGAAGCAATTTGGCCTTGCAGTGCATGTCGATGGTTGACCTGGATCAACCCATGATTTTGTGCATTTGGGATTCTCAAAATAAATCCACTTTTCATCGCCAGTCACAATTCGATGCAAAGAAGACTTTCTTTCATGCCGTTGAAGCAACATATTACTGATGACTTTTCGGTTTTCCATTTGTCTTTTGTTCAGTTTATGTGTCACCCATTTCCCTTCCTTTAAAATCTTTCCCATTGCTTGTAAATGATCGGAAATTGTTTGCTGAGCAACGTTTAATCTTTCTGAAAGTTGTCTTTGAGTTTGACACACATATTCATCCAATAATGCTTGTAATTGTTGGTCTTCAAACTTTTTCAGTTGATCTGGACAACCTTTGTCTTTCACATTGAAATCATCACTTCTAAAGCATTTAAAACAGCGTTCCCAAGTATCTTGAGATGGAGCATGTTGATCATAAGCTTCCCGAAGTATACGATAACATTAAGCAGCACTTTTCTTCAAAATAAAGTAATGAATTAAAATGTCCCGCAAATGCTCTTTTTTGGCATGAAATTCAACATTTTTAAGCATAAAAGTATCTATGATGTTAACACCTTCAGCAAATTTGACATATGAAGTTTTGAAATTTGCTGTCAATACAACAAAATAGCATACATATCAAATCACATACATATCAACATATGTGTAATTCCATCTATTGAAAAAAATCCGCATTATTAACTGGTACACCTACTAAATCCTATTTCTACCACTTATCATCTGTGTTATAGGGCAAGTGTTATCTTCTTAGTGCTTTATTTTCCTATTTTGCATATTGTGATCAATAACAGTATCCCTTGGTTCATAGTTTTATAAGAACTTAATGTTATAATACATGTGAAGCATTAACTATAGCCCCTAGGTTAAAATTAGCCTTAATAATGCATGTTACTCTTATTATTGCTCTAAAAGAAAAAAATAGCTGAACTATGGGTGTATCTTAAGTATATATATTCACTTGAAATATTTTGGAAAAGAAATATAGAAAATGTGGGTCACTTTTCACACAAAAAGCTATGATTTTCTAAATATATAAGTCACTTGTTTCACATATAGCTAAAATTACCTAAGGAACTCTAGCATTTCTTCCTCACTCAGATGGCCATGAGATAAAGAATATATTTTATGCATTTTAAATTAACTATCAAACAGTTAATTAAAGGATGAGATAGTAGTTGCAAATCCAAAGGAAAACAGTAATGTCATAGAGATTTTAATAGGTTTCATGTGAAAATTCAAGTGTTTCAACAAGTTTTATTTGTAAATCCAGTGAAAATGTACAATATTTTAACCAAGTTTCTGTCCCAACCTTAATACTTCATAGCAGTGATTTTCAACTTGTGTGTCACAAGAATTTTTAAAACCTGCAATACCTGATTGTTTAGTCAGGTGTACTGACCTCTTTTCCCTTAGATTGTCAAATAAAAAGATGACAACAGCCAACACAATAATAGCTGCCCGGGGTGGATTAGTAAAAATTATTCCTATTTTTTGTCATATTGGGAAAAAATATAACACATATTTTTGGTGTGTGCAGAATTTTAGTAATCAATTCATATGTGTTATGAGATGAGAAACTTTGAAAATTTGCTGCATTATAACCTTTCTTTCCCCATGGCAATGGTGTAGTCCTGCCATCTACTGGAAGATCTACATCACTGCAGGAACACATTCTGAAAATTAATAAAAAGCCTTAAATAAAAACAAAATTACATTTTTGTGCTTTGATATTTTAAATTTTAAATCTTGAAAGTGTATCTCAAAGGAAAAGTTATTTTGTGATATTACAACGGAAATTATTTAAATGTAGTATAAAAATGAGATACAAAGAATGCATAAGAGGCCCAACTTTGGGCAAGTGTAACGAATAGTGCACAATTATTAAAATAAATACCGATCTATGAAGGTATAATGGAAATTTTGTGAAGGGATAATGGAAATTATTATGTTTCATAATAATTCATTAGCCATAACCTATAATTTTACATTAATTGGAAATCTTTCTTAACATGTTCTTAAACTTAGAAATAAACCTCAATTGTCAAAATAGTAAGTTTTAAAGCACCAAAGAACAAAAAAGAAAGATGAAATATAATAGATTTCTATATATACACATGTAAATACACACAATCATGTTTTAGTATAATAAAAACAAGAAGCCCATTATCATTTGTTGTTTTGTAATTCTGATTTTCTCACAATTAAAATCTGGCCAAGCCTGACCTGATGGCTAAAACTTCTAACTTCAAGTACAGTGGTCTTGCTATCACTCAGTATTACCTCAGTAACTTAAGCCTTCTTCACAACATGATGGTTTAAACTACATAAGTTAACAATTTCATTTGAAAAAATTATCTAGCATATACAGAGATGTCAAAAATTATAGTTTTATGTATTTTTCACATATATGCATGAATAAATAGGTAGATAGGTAGATAGATCATTTGAAAGAAACACTGCTAAATATTAGGGATCAAAGGTGTTACTGAAAAAGTAATAAATCTGTGAGAAAGTAAAGTGAACTCCAAAAGGCCATCCCATCCCAATATTTGTGAGACCTGAGGCCTCCTGATCCCTTGGGCTGCAGTCCACTGGTCACTTCTTCCCACCCCCGACTCCATCTCACGTTACAAAGAAGCTTCATTCACATGCCTCTAAGACACCCAGTCCACAAGTGCAAGCCTAGATGCAGCCCCCTACACACCCACCTCCACCCTCATCAGCAGGCACCCAGAGTTTGGACCAGGAATTTGGAACCTCTAATACTCAGAATGTGCAAAAGTTGTGGATTTTGCCTTGACACTCAGGCACCTCACTTTGTGTGGAAGGGCAACTGTAAAAGGACAGGCAGAGTAGGGTCCGTTAAAGAGTCTAAGGGTGGTACTGAAATAAGGGTAGTTTACAAAAGGACACATTTTATGCTAGCTAGAGGGTGATGGCATGGTGTGCAATGAAGGTGTCAGAGGGTATCCTCAGGATCACCATTTTCCTTAGCTGTGCATTCCAGGGTTTTGTTCTAGAATGGAGAACACTGAACTTTCCATGGAAGCAAAGAAGACAGGAATTAAGGGCAGCTCTCTCTGTATGCTCCTATCTGTCATGAGGGTCTTAAGTGCAAAGTTAGCACCTCTGACTTGTGACATCAAACTATGGAGATCAATTTTCCCTTCAAATGTAAGGAGTCTAGTCTTCAGTCTGTTTTCATTTTGCATGCAAGAACTTGCCAGATACAGAGGGAATTATTTCATCATGTGCAGGCACATGTACTTACTTACCATGCTGTTCATTTTTGAAGATGACGAACCTGCTCTTTGCTTTCTTAGACTATTAACTTCTTCTACATTTCCATCTTTTGGTTTCAAAATCATTCTGCTACTCCCCGCAGTTCCTTCTGATGAAGACCGCAGTCGTCTCTCTATAAATCTTCCTTCACGATATGGACTGAGGCTACTGGCAAGAACTATTACAAAAAATAAATAAATAAATAAATAAGAATATAAATGTTTAAATGTAGTTTTCATAAATGTTTCATTGAAAGTATATGGGAAAAACTTAGTATCATTTAAAAATTCTCCCTCACAGAAAACTTTTAAAATAAATAGTGGTAGTTTAGTTTGCTTAATCATGTAATTACTTTGAAGCCTAAAACTTTTGGAATCAGCCCGGCCAGTGTACTCAGTGGCTGAGTGTCGACCTATGAACCAAGAGATCATGGTAATATTCCTGGTCAGGGCACATTCCTGGGTTGTGGGCTCGATCCCCAGTGTGGGGCATGCAGGAAGTAGCCAATTAATGATTCTCATCATTGATTTTTCTATCCCTCTCCTCCTCTCACTTTGTCTCTCTGAAATTAATTATATCAATTATATCTATACTAGGGGCCTGGTACACAAAATTCGTGCACTGGGGGGTCCCTCAGCCCAGCCTGCTATCTCACATACTGGGAGCCCTCAGGGGATGTCCTACTGAGAGCTTAGGCCCGCTCCCTGCTCCCCTTAGGGAGCAGGCCTAAGCCGCAGTCTGGCCTCCCTTTGTGGGAGGCAACCGGCTGATCAGGGGAAGGCATCACCCCCATCACCCTGCTGCAGCCACTGCCAGTCACCACAGCCAGCAAGGTGTTTTCATCAACACGGACTCCAGTCCCTTTACCATGAAAAAAAGACAACTTTCTTTAGGCATTTTCAATATGTGTCTTTCATAGGATATGACATTTCTTTCTTTTTTTTTTTTTTTTATCCTCACTTGAGGATATGTTTCCATTGATTTTTAGAGAATGTGGAAGAGAAAGGGAAAGACAGAGAGAAACATCAAAGTGAGAGAAACACTTTGATTGGTTGCCTCCTGCATGAGCCCTAACTTGGGCCCCGGCCAGGGAGGAGCCTGCAACCTAGGTACATGCCCTTGGTCAGAATTGAACCCAGACCCTGCGGTGGGCAGGCCGAGGCATTATCCACTTAGCCAAACCAGCTAGGGCAGGATATGACATTTCTTAGCCCTCCAGCAGCAGACCTTCGTTTTTTTTCTCTAGGAGTGAGGTGGAAAAACCCTAGATCACCTTTTTAGATTCTTATTAGCCAAGTTACTAAGAATATTACCAGTGGCCTACAGGGAGCTTAGCCAATGAGCGGTCAGAAAAGGTGTTTCCTCTATAGTTCACACTGATTGCCAGTTTGGCCCCAGCTCCCTCCAATCACCGGCTCGGCCCCTGCCCAGGCCTAAAGCCTCTGGCTGAGGCTTTAGGCCTGGACAGGGGCCTCCCAGCTCCCTCTGATCGCCAGCTCGGCCCTTGTCCAGGCCTAAAGCCTCGGGGCCTGGGCAGGGCCCCCCCCCATTTCCCTCCAATGGCTGGCTCCTTCCCTGCCCAGGCCTAAAGCCTCTAGCCCAGGTTTTAGGTCTGGGCAGGGGTCCCCTAGGCTCCGATGGCCGGCTCCGCCCTTGCCCAGGAGCCCCCTTGCTCAGGCCCTTCCTATGCTGCTCAGGGCCCACAGAGGGTCTACCTCAGAGTGACCTGGGTGTCGATGATGTTCCAGGGACCCAGGCCGCTGGGCGCCTACCTATGCAAATTAACCGCCATCTTTGTTGGGTTAATTTGCATACCCATCCAATTGGCTGGTGCGCATGGCGGAGTGATACCAATTTGCATGTTTCTCTTTTATTAGTGTAGATGTGTGTGTGTGTGTGTGTGTGTGTGTGTAAAACCAACAGTTGAATCTTTGGAAAATAAACAAAGTTGACAAACCTTTAACTTGGTTCATCAAGAAAAATGAGAGAGAACCCAAATAAACAAAATCAGAAATTAAAAAAGAGAATTAACAACTGCCACCATAGCAATACAAAAGATTGTAAGAAAATATTACCAACAACTATATACCAACAAATTGGACAACTGAGGTGAGATGGATAAATTCCTAAAAACATACAATCTGCCAAAATTGAGTCAGCAAATATCAGAAAACCTGAATAGACTGATTATAACTAATGAAATTGAAGCAGTAGTGAGAAAACTCCCAGCAAATTAAAGTCGTACACTAGATAGCTTCACAAGTAAATTTTATCAACCATTAAAATAAGAACTACTATTTATCCTTCTCAAACTATTCCAAAAAATTCAAGAGGAGGGTAGACTTCCAAGCTCATTTTACTAGGCCAAATTATTTGGATAATTTGGATTATCCAAATCCAAAATTAGATAAAGACACTACAAAGAAAAAATATATAGGCCAATATCCCTGATGAACATTGATGCTAAATACCTCAACAAAATATTAGCAAATCAGATTCAGCTATACATTAAAAAGATCATACACCATGTCAAGTAGCATTTATTCCAAGAATGCAAAGATGGTACAATATTCACAAATTATTAAACATGATACATCACATAAACAAAATGAAGAATAATAATCACATGATCATATAAAAAAAGCATTTGATAAAATCCAGCACCCATTTATGATAAAAATTCTCAGCAAAGTAGAAATAGAAAAAACATACCTCAATGTAATAAAGGCCATATATGACAAACCCATAACCAACATTATACTCAATGAACAAAAAATAAATGTGTTTCCTTTAAGATCAGGAACAAGACAGGGATGTTTGCTTTCACCACTCTTATTCAACAAAGTACTGGAAGTTCTAGTCACAGCAGTCAAATAAAAAGAAATAAAAGGCATCCAAATTGCAAAGGAGGAAGTACAACTGTCATTGTTTGCAGATTCCATGTTACTGTAGATAGAAAACCCTAAAGACTCCACCAAAAACCTATTTGAACTGATAAAATGAATTTGGCAATGCAGCAGGATACAAAATGAATGCCCAGAAATCTATGGCATTTTTATAAAGCAACAATGAATAATCAGAAATAGAAATTAAGAAAACAATACTATTTACAATTGCAACAACAACAAAAAAAATAAGTTCCCTAGGAATAAATTTAACCAAGGAGGAAAAAGACCTTTGGTCAGAAAAAGAAGAAAGGATGGAAGATACAAATAAGTGGAAGCATATACTGTGTCCAAGGATAGGAAGAAATAATATCATTAAAATGTCCATACTACCCAAAGCAATCTCTAAATCCAATGCAATTCCTATTAAAATAGCAATGGCACATCTCACAGTGTTAGAACAAATATTCCAAAAATTTATATGAAACCACAAAAGACTCCAAAGAGCCTCAGCAATCTTGGAAAGAACAAAGTTGGAGGTGTCATGCTACCTGATATCAAGTTATACTACAAGGCCATGTTAATCAAAACAGCATGGTACTGGCATAAAAACAGGCATATAGATCAATGGAACATAATAGAGAGCCCAGAAATAAACCTATACCTTTATGGTCAATTAATATTTGAAAAGGAGACAAGAATATATAATGGGATAAAGACAGTCTATTAAATAAATGTTGTTAGGAATATTGGACAAAATATTGCAAAAATATGAAGCTAGACCACCTCCTCACACCATAACAAAAATAAATTCAAAATGGATTAAAAACTTAATTTGAGTTGTGAAACTCTAAAAATCCTAGAAGATATAGGCAGTAAAATCTTGAACATTTCTCATAGCAATATTTTTTCTGATATATCTCCTCGAGTAAGGGAAACAAAATTTAAAATAAAATTAAAATGGGACTACATCAAACTAAAAAGCTTTTGCAAAGCAAAGGAAACTATCAATAAAATGAAAAGGCAACCCACTGAATGGGAGAACATATTTGCCAGTGATATATCTGATAAGGGGTTACTTTACAAAATTTATAAAGAATTTATATAACTCGATACTAAGAAAATAAACAACCCAATTTAAAAATGGGCAAAGGACCTGAATAGACACTTCTCCAGAGAGTACATGCAGATGGCCATCAGATGTATAAAAAGATTCAAATATCATTAATCTTAAGAAAAATTAAAACTATAATGAGCTATCCCTCACAACTGTCAGGATGACTATCATCAATAAATCAACAAACAACAAGTGTTGTGGAGGATGTGGAGAAAAGGGAACCCTCATGCACTGTTGATAGGAGTACAGATTAGAGCAGCCACTGTAAAAAACAGTATAGAGTTGCCTCAAAAAAGAAAAAATGAAACTGTGTCATGACCCATCTATCCCATTTCTGAAAATACTTCGTAAGAAACTCAAAACACTAATATGAAAGAATATATGTATCTCTATATTCATTGCAGCATTATTTATAAGAGCCAAGATCTGGAAGCAGCCCAAGTGACCATCAGTAGTTGAGTGAATAAAAAAGCTGTGGTACATTTACTCAATGGAATACTACTCAGCCATAAAAAAGAAGAAAATCTCCCTTTGTGACAGCATGGATGCACCTGGAGAGTATTATGCTAAGTGAAATAAGCCAGTCAGAGAAAGACAAATACCATATGATCTCACTTATAAAGGGTGTCCCAAAATTCACGCACGAAGTAATTTTGATAGAAAACACAGGTTTATAATTAAAAATTGTACATTTTTTATTGATTCATAAAGTATACAGTATAGGGTTATGTATGGAATAGCATATAGCGTAAATGGCTTCCACAGCTTTGCTGGCACGTATGCACTCTTTTGTTACTGCCTGAGCAGCCGCATTTTCGAAGAAGAATGGTCCGATGATGCCTCCAGCCCAAAATCCACACCAAACAGTGACACGTTGTGGATGCATTTGTTTTTCAACAATCACTCGTGGATTTTCTGAACCCCAAATGCAACAATTTTGTCGATTAACCAAGCCATCAAGATGAAAATGAGCCTCATCAGCCACATTAATGCAAAACGGTCATGGAAAATTTCAACAAAAGAGTGCATATGTGCCAGCAAAGCCGTGGAGGCTATTTACCTGATATGCTATTCCATACATGACCCTATTCTATATACTTTATGAATCAATAAAAAATTACAATTTTTAATTATAAACCTGTGTTTTCTATCAAAATTACTTCTTGCATGAATTTTGGAACAACCTTTATGTGGGATTTAGTGAAACAAAATAAACACAATAGAAACAGATTCATAGATACAGAGAACAGACTGACAGCTCTCAGAGAGAAGGTTGTTTGGTGATTGCCAGAAGGAAAAGAGGATGTGGGGAGGCAGAAGAGAGCAAAGAGAGAACAAATGGTAGTGGTAAGAAACTTTGGGTGGTGAGTGCACGATTCAGTATACAGATGGTGTCTTATTAAGTTGTATACTTGAAACCCATATGGTTTTATTAAACAATGTAATATATTAAATTCACTTAAAAATAATTTCTGTAATTTTTTAAAATGTAGCTATAGCTAAAAGTCTGGAAATAAAATGCCAAAATGTCAATATTTGATAATTCTGACAGACTAGAAGCAATTATTTCCTTTGTATTTCACAATGTTCCTTTAATTTTTACAATGTTTTTTACATGAAAATATTGAGGCTAACTTATGCACAGCTTCACTAGGTCAGATAATTTTATTTCATATTATAATTATAAACATGCAGAACGGACAAAATGAATAGAAAAAGAAAAAAGTAGGCAGATACATAAAAATGATCTTATATCAAATGTAAAAAAACACTAAGCTATATAATTATATCACTGAACAATTACTTCATGGATTTAAAAGTTTAAAATTAATCATGGAGGGACTAGTTAGATAAATCATATAATGTTATGATTCATAACATTATAATATACAATTTGACTTATAAATCTTATTTTATATTTTATTATTATTATTCTTAATGTTTTAGAAAGAGCCCGGGTCATATTTGTCTTACAGCCTGGCCATTAAGAACCTGAGCTTTGGATTGAGATAGCAGTAACTGTGGCCAAAGTTGTCACAGTGGGATGCCATGCTTCCACTTTTAGAAAATACATCTGCTTCAGAAACAGAATCTTCAGTCAAGGCTAAAAACTCTGAAGGTGTCTGAGCTGTGGTAAAATCAGCAGAAAGCAATGGAGATTGTAAAGAGCTTCCTGCCCGTTCTTAACAGCTCTATGGTCTCTTGATTTTAGTTTTCATGTTTGTTAACTGGGAAATATACTAGTGCCTATCTCATGGGGTTTGTGTCCAGAACAATTACATACAATCTGTAACTTTGGACACATTACTTAACCTACCCGTGCTCCAACTGTTTTGCCTGTACAGTGTGCTATAACAAGAGGAGTGATTTCAATGATTTGAGGACTAAATGAATTAGTGTATCTAAAGAGCACAGGACAGTGAGTGGGACAGAAAAATCTTTCAATGTTGGGAGAACTACTCATAGTAGTAGTAGTAGTAGCAGTAGCAGTAGTAGTAGTAGTAAAGGTGGAATATATTCATTACAATAATTAAGAAATACCAATATTCCACCATAAACTCTAAAAAAGACGATCCTTGCTTTAGATAAAGCCACATGGAAAATAAAATGTGTTTTCTTCCACTTTCTTCTGAGGGTCAGATTCTGGATAACACAACTAAGAAAAATGAGTAATATTGCTGAATTACATTTTTAGCAAAATGTAAGCTTAAGATCAAATAGTGAACAAATTTCAAATTATAAACAGGAAAGAATATTAGAGTAAAAAAAAGGAAAATGTGGTTTCAATTAATGACATGGAGTAAGAAAATTGCATAATTATAATAAAAATTATAATTTATACAAAGGGAATCAGTATACCTTTGGCAGGATTGGCATCATATCCATATGTTTTGTTAAAAAGATGACGATCACCAGAAGAAGGTATTATCCTTGAATCTGATATAGGATGAATCCCTTTAACACGTTCAGCTATTGCTTTATGTTGCTCATAAAATCCAAGTTTCCTTGGGGAGCTTGTTGCCAACATTGTATCACCATTTTGTAAAACCATATGCTCTTCTCCTTGAGTATCTGCTGATAGGTGACTCTCTAAGTCACTCCCATTTGTAACAGGGAGTTCAGAGATTTGCAATAACACTTCCTTCTGATTAGCAGCAGAGGTTTCTGGTAAGGAATTAGATTCAGTGCTACATCGACCTTCTAACCTATATTTCCCAGGAGACATAATTGCACAGGGAACAGTTCCTATACGGTCTATTGTTGCCTTTGTAACAGCAGCAGGATTGGGAGAGATCTGAGAGGTAGAATCATTGTGGCCAAAGTTGTCACAGTGGGATGCCATGCTTCCACTTTTAGAAAATACATCGGCTTCAGAAACAGAATCTTCAGTCAAGGCTAAAAACTCTGAAGGTGTCTGCGCTGTGGTAAGATCAGCAGAAAGCAATGGAGATGGTAAAGAGCTTCCTGCCCGTTCTGTTACATCCACAGAGCAAGATGGAGAAACTCTTACTGATACAGGTTCTCTCTCTTGGAACTGTGTAATTTCCAATGAGAATTCAGACTGCTGTACCAATGAAGTGGACTGGCTCGGTGGAACTGGCTTAGAAAATTTATAGTGAGAGGAAAAGGATTTAGTAAGCAGCTTCTTTGTTGACTGCTTAACAGAACGGCGAGTTGGTTCTTCTGTGAATCCAGAATCATCCCCTTCACTTTTGCCAGAACTTAAGCAATTTATAAAGACATTCTTATTAGTTGAGTGCTCCTTTTCCCTTTCAAAATCCTCTGTCAAAGATCTTGTTATCTTCTTATTTCTTGAACTACTAAAACCAACAGAATGTCTTCCCCTGGTTTTAATATGTTCTTCTGAAGTCAGTTTTTGCATACTGCTGTGACCAGCTTGAGCACCATTTGAAATACTAAGGTTCTGGTTGGTAGGTTCTTGCTTAGGTTCACTCCCCTTCTTATGGTGGAAGCTAATGGAAGGAGTTCGGAATATGCTCCTGCGTTTCCCTGTACTACCTGAGCTTGAGTTCGTGCTGGAAGGTGAGGAACTGTGGACACCAACTGTATTACTGGAGGAAGGTGAAGAAGGAAGAGAATCATGTCTTCTGCTAATACTTCTTCTGAATATTGGCAACCTGGAGACCAGGGTAGATCGTCTTGATCCAGAGTCCCCCATTGGGACCCCAAAGCTTGCACTGTGATATCCAACTTAGCAGCCTGGGAAAAGTTAAGACAAAAAGAACAAGTCAATAGAATTCAATTATAAATAAGACATTTTGAAATAAATAATTGTTCTTCAAGACACAAAATATAATTGTGTTTATATTAAAACAGTAAATACTAAAATTCTGATACTTAAGGATTGTATTAAAAATTTATAAGTGGCAACATTAGAGAATATTTTACGTAGCAACTTTACGATGCTGCAAAAATTTCATGAATACCCGGAATATTTAAAGTCTATTCAAAAGAGTATTGGGTTGGGAGACACAAGATCATTATTCAAGAGCCAGCCTTACTACATACTCTGGTTCTACATACTCTTACTAGTACATACTCTGGTAAGTCATTGTATCTTAACCTTTTATGTCTATTTGTTTAGATGTAGTAGGCATGTGGCAGCCATGATCATTGCCCGCTGAGTAAAATGTCCCACCACTGCCTCTTTTAGCCAGCACCAGATAGACCATGGGTTTCAACACATTATTCACCTCAACTTAACAGAATTACAGACCAGCCTAAGGTATGAGCTGATATTAGAGGCTCCACTCAAAGGATAAACAACGAGGATGTATTCTTCCTCTTGGAGTTTGATTTAGGACATTTAGAGAGATACTAAGTACATTGGCAGAGGCAACTAAACCACAAAAGGATATAGTGTGGAGTTATAAGCATGATAAAGTTATTAAGAAACCACAACTATGAGTTGAAGACAAGACCTGATTGAAAGCTAATTCAACAGGTAAGAATACAGACTGAGAGGAGAAGCATGGAAAATTCTGATCATATTAATATCAGAGTACTGATGATGGAGAAGAAGAAGGAAGAGGAGAACGTAGCAGATGTTCAACTATGATGTACTGAGTACTTTTACACAGTTTATCTCTTTTAATGCTTCTGAGTGGAGAAGTAGATAATACTACTGTGGACATTTTATAGCAGAAAGATAACTTGCCTAATGTCACTCAGTTAATAAGTGGTAAAGCAGGAATAAAAAGCTAAGCCTTATCTAACTACAGGATCAGCTCATAATCAGCATGGCTTGTACTGCTTTCACTAGAGTGAAAAGGCAAGGCCCAGACACGCTTCCATTTCAGGGATTCCTGGTTGTATGGTCAATATTGCTATTCTGGTGACTGCTATTTTTCACTAGTTTTCATAATGTGTCATAACATGGTTCCTGTTTTGTTTTGCTTTGTCTCTAAATTTCACTTAATGCCTTAACTATAATGTACATGCTCCCTTTGTCAACTTGATTAAGGCTCTATTTCATTTTGTTGCTTTTTGCAACCAAAACGAAACAATAACAAATACACATAAAATGACAAGCCCTCCATTTTATCATCTTTACTGATATGAGACTGAGAAAGTAAAATGTTCTGATGTCCTTAAAGAAGTATGTGACAATAATGGAAAATATTTTCTCTTTCAGATATGCATTCATATATATTTAATATTTTGACCCAAATAATAAAAAATGTAACAGTTTTGCATTATTTGGTTTTCTGGATGATTTTTAATTGTACTCACTGACTTTGAATTTAAATTAAACTGTGTATGAACCACTCCCAATATATTTAAGTATTCTTATAAGACTTTGGGTGAAGAGAGCTTAACATATAAACACAGACACTAGCTCTTGAAATCTTTCACAAATCAAAAATATCTAATTTTCTTCCCAGCTTAAATTTTTCAAATTGGATATAAAATATAATACATTTTTTCATAATTTCACTCTTAATAATGCTTTAACATCATTCTCAGCTGTGATTTTTCATTTACATGCAAGATTTATTTCCATCAAATGCCCAGTGAAGATGTGGCTCTCATTAGAGCATTATCAACCATAATGATTTGCAGCTGGTGGTGAACCTATGGCCTGTAATGCATTAATGTCAAGATATTTACCATTTGTATTGACACAGTATAAGAACTTATGTATACTGAAATATTTATTGGCCTTTTAAAAATTATTTCTTGCATTTGTATCATCATTTAAAAACAAAAGAGTGGCTCAGTTCCATATTTCTTTAGTAAGTATTCAAAAAATTTAACTAATGAAGATTCAGAAAAAAATATTAAAATAATTACTCCTCTTCCTAAGTATTTAATGAAAATGACCAGGTTCCCATTGGGTACAAAAAATTTAGGCTACTAATATATTTTTCATAATTTATTTAAGTAAAACATCAGAGCGATACTAAGAGATATTTATACACTGAATGGATGATATGGAGTGAACATAAAAATCTATTAGAGACAAAAATTCTTTAGATTTTACGTTGTCTACTGATAGTCTTTTAAATTAAGTTCTTTATTTCCTACTGAAAGCTTTCCAGCTAAACAAGAGACAGATCAAATATCTGTATTTTGGAATTATCAACATTTCTTTAAGGTCTGGATGCTAGCTACATCTCCAGATTCATTATCCCACTTCTCCCACTATATTCTCCAATTATACTGATTATACTTTCCATTTTCTGCCCACTTTCACCTTCTGGGCATTTGCAGATGCGGGTACACCTGCCTGGCATGCCCTTCCTAGCACCTGATGTGGCAATATTCCTATTTCCATGACATCATTCATTCCAGGACGCCATCACTGACCCCCCTTCCCACCCTCCTCCATTTCAGATATCCTACTCCTTTATGAATTCTAAAATATTACTTTATATAGTGAGAATCTGTTTATTACTCTGACTTTACTATTTACCATAAGTTTGTTAAGTAGCAAAGGCCATCGCTGCTTTGCTTTGAGACCCCAATGCCTAGTACAATACACAATTAATACCTTTAGAATTAGTGGATTTTGCAAACTGAAGCTTCATCTTGAACACATCAGTATTTCAAATATAAATAAACATCTGCTGTCTCACCACCATAAATAAATGCTATAATTTGCAGTTACTTATGCTGAATTATGACTTTTAGAGTTGAAAGCTTTTCAAGCTGTAATATTATTTAATGATCTAAAAGCTGCCAATGTATAAAAATACAATGCTAAACATGTTTAATAAAAGAATATATCATCACATCAACTTCAATTATTAATGAAAAACCAAAATAACATTACATGTTAATTTTATTTTTATTATAATTTTATTATTAATAAAAATTACCTTCAATTCCTTAGCAAACCTTGTATATATTTTTATATTTTTAAAACAGATTTCCAAATCAGATAAAATAGACATATTTTTCACAATTCTCCTCTAATATTTCTTGGTTCAGAAATCTTAGCCACTTTAAACATAACAGGTCCTAAAAATATATGATTCCAGGGGTGGGCAAACTTTTTGACTTGAGGGCCACAATGGGTTCTTAAACTGGACCGGAGGGCCGGAACAAAAGCATGAATGGAGTGTTTGTGTGAACTAATATAAATTCAAAGTAAACATCATTACATAAAAGGGTACAGTCTTTTTTTTTTTTAGTTTTATTCATTTCAAACGGGCCGGATCTGGCCCGCGGGCCATAGTTTGCCCATGGCTGGACTAGACCTTCCCATTGTCCAGTGGCCTTTACAACCATAAATATTATATTCTTCAGAAAAGCACATTCTTCATATAAAAAGAGTGTCTTCTAATTATACCTTTTAAGCTGTATAAATAAGCAAAAATACTGACTTGTAGGCAATATCACTACACAGATGCATGCTGACCCTATTACAAGTGATGTGAAACTCAGTGTGATCTCAACTGAAGAAATGGTTTCCTTTGTTCTTTAGTATCAGGATTTAACAAAAAACTCCCAGAAAGTACTTTATCCAGTGATCTCATAACAAGCACTATCATTGCTCTTAACAGAGTACAACATTATATGGTGGATCTATTCTGAATAAAAGGAGAGGGGAATTTCTTATTTGGTATGGTTGAGGAAGATATGGATTATAATTTAAGGAGTTATATGAACTGCTACTATGTTAGCTATTTAAAATTAGAGTACAAATAAAACACATTAAAGAAGTTAGAAATACTGAAAAAAGACTTCCATGATTCCAAAGGCCTTATCCAAAGGCATAACACAACCTTGCATTGTTTCCGAGATATAATTTTGGAAACTGATTCCCATATATACAAACAGATATATCTTTCTGTGCAAGTAACAGAAGCAAAGCAAAAAAACCTTTTACCCTTTCTTTTCCCAATATTTTTCAAACATTTCCTTAGAATTTTGACAACCCTCATATTTCTCCACTGTGAGCCCAAGGTGATAAAGAGTCACCTGATGTCCATTTGGTTTGTTTCTCTCCCCAAACTGATGGTATTTTTATGAAAAAAGCAAAACTAAACAAGACATACACATGCAATTAGCAAAAATAAATATACACACATGCAATTAGCAAAAATATAATAATAATATAGTTTCAACTCCAAGTTCTGCCACATACTAGTAACATGAACTAGAACATAGGTAACAATTATTTTATTTATTTATTTTTTTTAATATATTTTATTGATTTTTTACAGAGAAGAAGGGAGAGGGATAGAGAGCTAGAAACATCGATGAGAGAGATCAATCAGCTGCCTCCTGCACACCCCCCAGTGGGGATGTGCCCGCAACCAAGATACATGCCCTTGACCAGAATTGAACCTGGGACCCTTCAGTCTGCAGGCCGATGCTCTATCCACTGAGCCAAACCGGTTTGGCGGTAACAATTATTTTATAGTGATTTCTTGTAAGGATGAGAAGGCACAACATACAAACCTAACACTCTGTCTGGTATAGAGTATATTTTCAATTTCTTTCTTTTCAAGGAAATGCATTCAAACAAAAGTGTCATGGTGGTGCAGCACATACATAGAGTAATTATGATAATGAGCTACTTTTCAAATCTGTCCCAAACCCTCTAATTTAAAAAAATCATTAAAACTATTTGGGGGGCGGGGGGGGAGATATGTAAATGATATCAGTATTCTATTCCCTTATGATGAACCTCCCCAAAGTATACACTTTTATTGGACTTTAGAAACAATGATCAATATTTGTGAGAAATGTTGCATGAAATACATCCTGTCCGAGTTCTACTCTTTCTCAGAAAAGATTTCAGAAAATAATCCAGTAAAGCCTAAATGACCATGCTGAAAGGAAAACGTATGATACATGATGAAATGGAAGAAAGAAAACTCACAGAAACCAAACACTCTCTAGATAACAATTTTTCAACATTAAGAAAATGATGGCAAAAAATAAAAAAGAAAGAAAATAAATCATATGTAAATATACCAAAGGGCATTGATCAATTTTTATTACAATTAAATAGGATAAAAGCTTGAAGAAATTCTCAAAACAATCTTATCTAATTATGTCATTTAGCCACGTATTTAAATGAGGCTCACACTTGTTAGGTGGTTAGTGTTTAGCTGGAAAGCCTTCCAGACTCTTTCTATTACAAAAGCCATGCAATTTCACTTCAACATTCTTATACTTTATGGTATAATTTTTCCTTAAATGTATTTCCAAAATGTCTTATTGTTTTCTCTTAAATGAATCGGGAACTAATGAAAGCATTTTTAACAGATAAATCACTTTTACAGCATGAGGAAGGATCATTTCCGCCAGGAGGGTCAGTGAGGACCATATGAGACACATTAAAAGGATGACTGATCATGATCATGTGGGTGATTGGTTACAGGGAAGAGAATGAAATTGTCAGCCTAAGGTAGAAAGAGTGAGAAATCATATAATTGACTGGATTGTTTAATTAACAAAGGATTATATTTGCAAATAATTTAGCCACATTGAGTATACTGTTATTTTTAAATAAACAAGAAAATAATCCAAATAAATAACTTATTACATCATAAATGTCTACTTTTATGTGACTACTAAAAATGATTTGACTCTAAAGGTGATATGTAAGCAGAGATAGATTGTCCCCGATCAGATCTGTATAAATTAATCTAAGTAAAAAGAAAAGAGATGCCAAATTAGCATGATAATGGGAACTGTTACCACAGGAAAGGAGAAAACATTTCAAAGAGATTATTCTAGCAGAATTTAGGAAGACAGATGAGTTCCTTGTCTGAATTAATGGAAGGACATGGGCCATGATACATATTTAACAAGACAAGTCATCTTGAGACCCATCCAGATGTGATCTTAGTTCTTTAGTGACCAGAAGAAACAAAAGAGAAATAAAGAAAGACTGGATTTTAGCCAGAGATTAGACAGAAGTTACTAGTGACAGAATAAAGAAATTTAAACACCATATCTACATGTGATCAGGCTTAGGTAAATAATGAGACAACATTTATATTTTAGGAATATTACATATTCTGGTATTTTTACACAAATGAATGTATAACTGTTAAGAATGTGGATTCTGATAAAAGAATATCTAGATTTGAATTCATCTCAACTCATAAGAGTTGAGTGGCTTAAAAAGTTACTTACACTCTGAGCCTGAGAATAATAGTTGCACGGTCGTAAAGAGATTTTATGAGGAACACATAAGTAAATGCAAAAAGGGACTTAGAACAGGGTCGAGCACATGGTAAGTGCTTAACAACTATAATTTACTTATGAGGAAGAATTTACAATTTTTACTGTCTCACAGCATAAGTATTTTAATTTAGCTGATAACTTCACCAACCTCTCTCAGCTAGAATTTCTAATTATGTCTACTGGTAAACTAATACTATCATTTCCTGAGTCAATCATGAACAGTACAGAAAGGTAATTTGAGCAGTAATAGTATATGTAAACTAGAGGCCCAGTGCACGAATTCATGCACCAGGGAGGTCCCTCAGCCTGGCCTGCTGGATTGGGCCAAAACTGGCTCTCTGACATATCTCGAGGGGTTCCAGATTGTGAAAGGGTGCAGGACAGGCTGAGGGATCCCACCAGTGGACGATCAGGGCCAGGGAGGGACGCAGGAGGTTGGCCAGCTGGGGAGGGACCACAGGAGGGCTCCAGGGCGTGCCTGGCCCATTTTGCACAGTCCCGATCGGCCGGACCCCAGCAGCAAACTAGCCTACCGGTCGGAGCGTCTGCCCCCTGGTGATCAGTGCACATCATAGTGAGCGGTTGAGCGACCTTAGCATGTCATTAGCATATTATGATTTGATTGGTTGAACAGACGACTGGACACTTAGCATATTAGGTTTATATTATATAGGATGAGGCTTGGAATTAGGACATCTATCTCTCTATCTATCTATCATCTGATCTATATCACTGAATAAATAGTGATGTTACCAATATTACAAACACTTCTTAAATTATCTCTTACAAATAATCTCATTCAACCATGGCTTGTTTTTGACCCAAAATATTATTGACCATGTTGATGTCCTTCCTGACTATAAGTTCAGTTCAATTTTTTTTAAATATATTTTATTGACTTTTTATAGAGAGAATGAGAGAGGGATAGAGAGTTAGAAACATCAATGAGAGAGAAACATTTATCAACTGCCTCCTGCACACCCCCTACTGGGGATGTGCCCACAACCAAGGTACATGCCCTTGACTGGAGTCGAACCTGGGACCTTTCAGTCTGCAGACTGATGCTCTATCCACTGAACCAAACCTGTCAGGGCCAATTTTTTATTAAATAAATATTGAGTTTAATTACTCAGTCTTAGTTTTTAATTTTCAACCAGATAATCCAGACTTCAAGGAGCAAATAAATGAAAACACTATAAATATTCAAAGACTGTGTCTCAGACCCTGAACATGATTCCCAAAAGATGACTTTGTTAACTTTGTTGAGCAATATCAATATTACAAATATACTACTTTAAAGATGGTAGCACACATCTAGAAGTATATATGTTTCTTAATAAAAACAATTACATTATTATTATTATTGATTTTTCTACAGAGAGGAAGGGAGAGGGATAGAGAGTTAGAAACATTGATGAGAGAGAAACATCGATCAGCTGCCTCCTGCACACCCCCTACTGGGGATGTGCCCACAACCAATGTACATGCCCTTGACTGGAATCGAACCTGGGACCCTTGAATCCGCAGGCTGACACTCTATCCACTGAGCCAAACTGGTTAGGGCTACATTATTTTTATACACATACCTTACGTGGAGTAATTTAGTTTGTTATTTTAAATACTATTTTGGGGGGAAATTTTTCTTACAATTTTCTAAGTTAGGTTTTCTAGAAGCAGAGCCTGAGCAAAAGATTCATGTTGAAACAATTTATTACAGAACAACTCTCAGGGGAATGTGAGGAAAGAAGGCATGATAGGATGGGGGAAAAGCTAACCAAAGATTTGGAGACCAGCCTCAGACTGATCCCATTGAACTGGAGCACTAATTGAGTTCTTGAGAGAGTGGCTGGTCCTTGTATCCCCAGCCTGTCAACCATCTATAGACTTCTCTAAGGAATGGGAAAAAATATTTGAAACATAACAAACAGTCAAATAATTGATAACCGGAATACATAAATAACTTTTACGAATCAATAAGAGAAAGATAATCCGAAAGGAAAAATAAATGTGTAAAGAACATGAACAAGCAATGTGTAAATGCATAGGAAAAAGATACGAAAGGATATGTGAACAGTGGTTATCCTTGAAGAGGGCATTAGTATTGGGGATTGTCATCAGTAGGGACAACAGTGCTATCCTATCTAATAATAGACAAACATGGTAATTGACCGTACCTTCACTACACCTCCCATTGGCTAATCAGCACACTATACAAATTAACTGCCAACAAAGATGGCAGTTAATTTGCATATGTAGGCTCCAAACGGCAGAGGGGAGACTGAAGGCGAGCCGGAGCAGCAAAGACAGAAGACTGAAGGCGGCTCCGGCCAGAGCAAAGGCCTGGGTCCCAGGTGCCAGAGGAAAACCTGTGCTGGCAGCCAGGAGAAGAGAAGGCCTATTGCACGAATCTCATGCAACAGGCCTCTAGTATGTAATATAAACTCTTAACAATGAGAAAATTCATGAATTACTTTCATAATTAAAACTTTTAAAATTTTAAATAAAGGTACTATAAAAATATGTGCCCTATCAAAAAGTACATAATGTTGAAGGATATAGGTATATAATTGTTTTAAAAGTAATTTGAAGGGTACACAAAAAATTTAAAATATTTTCTGGAAGAAAGAGAATGAGCACCTGGAAAAATGCTATTTCTAAAAATAATTTGACCAAGTATGACAAATACAAATATCAATTCTGAGTGTTTTATTAAAACCTTCATTTTTTTATATTTTAATACAATAAGTTTAAATAAGTAAAACTTATGAAAGTGTTAAGAATCCTTACAATAATATAAAGACTTTGTATTTTTCATGAACCTACATTTTTAATATTGAAATTCATGTTTTATGTGACTGTCAGTCCAAACAGAATCTGCTTATGAATTGAGATTTACTTTTCTAACAGCTGGAATGCTATTTAGTTTCACTATTAAAAGCTATTTCCTCCTCCTTAAAAAAAATATTTAAGTATTTCTTTACTACATAATTCACCTCTACATATTGTCAGTGATAATAAGTCAGACACAAATGTTTTAAGTCAAGTTTTTCACAATTTTTTTAATGTTTTAGTATTTCCATAGTACAAACAATAAACCATCATAGATTACTTTATACAGTTGACTCATAAATCTGAGTTATATAATGATTTGGAAACATGTAGCTATGACTTCTTGTCATTAATAACAAATTGATGCCATTATACCATTTTTTTCAAGGCTAGTAAACTAAACAGACAGGTTGGTTTTGTATTTGCTTGATCCAAATTCATTCTTCTTTGAGACATTTATAATAGTTTATTTGTTTACTAAATATTAAAATGCCTTACAATTTAATAAAGATAAATTTTTTAAAAAAAGAAAAATAAAGGACCAACTTAATAACAAATACCCTGCAGTTGCGTTTACCTATCAGCAGAGGGTGGAGGAGAGCTTCCTCAAAGTCAACTTTTTTTTTTTAACTTTCAGAGCCAATTTAAAATTCATTAAGCATTTAATTATATAAAATATCACAAAGTCCTTTATGTAATGAAAAATAAAAGTCTTCAAATACATTTGAAAGTTAAATATTGATTTATTAAAACAATTAGTATCTTAGAAAAATAAATTGCCTTTAGAACTGAAGAAAGACTAATTCTTCACTTGAAAATTTTAAACAATAATTAGAAAAATAAAATATTTTTGGTATTTAACTTATAAATATATAGAGAGAGCTTATATTTTAAAGGTAATTCAGATTCATATATTTCAATTCAAATTTATTATTTTTTTCAATAGTTTTTGCTCATTGGTTTTGGAACAACAGTAGAACATATACAATGCTTTGTAAGAAATATACTAGTGCAAAAGGTATATACAGATGATAGCATATCTTTCTACTATTATATGTTGTAAATATCTGTCACTTAATTTTTAAATTTTATTTACAACATTGCATAGAATAGCTCATGGTCAAAGACAGAAATATAAATATGAAATTAAAATATTATCATATGGCAATATAAAAAGATACCAAAACCAAAGGAAAATAATTTTTAAATGAAAGTTAAAATACATGTTAGCAGGTTAAATTTAAATGTGGCTACAGTCAATATTTATAATTATGTGTATATCTGTGTCTGTGTCTATGTCATCAAAAATATGAAAACCTGATAATATAAATCAGCATTGGCAGTAATATAAAATCCAACATTTTCAATGTATGCTCCAGTTTATTTATAAACTGTATCAATGTAAGTATAAACTTAAATCAGTATCATAGAAAGTCAGCATTGGTCTGGTGAAAAGAAAAAAAAGAAATGAGTCTGTCTGAAAATCATTCCTGCTTTGTTTCTGTGATAAATACCATTGTAGTTGTATCCTTTATAATGCTAATGGAGGCATGTTAAAGAATATGCTAATTTCCATTCAGTCATGTCTTGGCATGGACTACAAATTCTATCAGAATTATTTTTAAAACAGAATACTGTATTTGTCATTTTTAACTACTGTCTTTAAACTCAATCTATATATACAAAAAGCCAGTGCAACGCCTGAACGACCAAACGACCAATCGACCAGTCGCACACTGACCACCAGGGGGTAGACCAGGGGTCCTCAAACTTTTTAAACAGGGGACCAGTTCACTGTCCCTCAGACCATTGGAGGGCCGGACTACAGTTTAAAAAAAAACTATGAACAAATTCCTATGCACACTGCACATATCTTATTTTGAAGTAAAAAAACAAAACGGGAACAAATACAATATTTGTATTTGCATGTGGCCCACGAGCCATAGTTTGAGGACCCCTGGGGTAGACGCTCAGTGAAGGAGCTGCCCCCTGGTGGTCAGTGCACTCCCACAGCGGGAGAGTCCCTCAGCCAGAAGCCAGGCACACGAGCCTCTGCCACCTCTGGCAGGCACAATCTCCAGCAAACAGACTGCAGTCCCAAAGCCTGGGTGGTGGGGGTGTAGCTGGAATGACCGTGGATCAGCCATTGCTGGCCCCTGGAACTCTCCCTTCAGACCCTGCGACTGCACCACACCCCTTACCTATTGCCCTCTGGGTCTCCGGATGCAGGCTCTGGAAAAACCCACAGAGGTGCTTCACAAATGTACTGCCTGGGCCAGCCCCCATCTCAAGAGCAAGTGCTGGTGAAGTCCAGCCCAAGGACCAACACCCACGCGTGTCCATAGGTGAGCCCTTCGCAATTTCCACCTACCACCCAGCCCCAGCCCCATCTCCCGGAAAGGTTTGCGACCTGGCACCGAATACCCACTCTGGCACCCAGGTCCCGGGCTTCCCTCCTGCCCCGGCAGGCACACAGGACCCGAGCTTCCCTCGCAGCCCCGGCTTCGTTCGGAAGGTCATCCAGAAGGACATCCGGCCTAATTAGCATATTATGCTTTTATTATTATAGATTTCCATACAACCTGTGAAATTTAGGAACACACCCTCTAACACACATGCACACATCTAATCAAAAAATGGCATTCTGAATATCATGTTTCCCAGTACAAAGTTAATAATAAACTATGTTCAGTATTATCTATATATAAAACTATATATATAAAAGCCCGAATGACCAGACAACCAGTCAACTCTGATGCGCACTGACCACCAAGGGCAGACGCATAATGCAGGAGCTGCCCCTGGTGATCAGTGCGTTCCCACAGCAGGAGCACCACTCAGCTGATGGGCAACAGATGCCAGGCTCACGACTGGCAAGTGCACCTGTGGCAGGGCAAGCCTCTCCCGCCTCTGCAGCAGTGCTACCGAGCAGCCGCATGCCCCTTCGCGCACTACTACATTCCTCGGGGAATGTCAGACTGCTGGTTTCAGCCCGTTCCCCCGGATTGCAAGAGGGCGCAAGCCAGGTTGAGGGACCTCACCGGTGCACGAATCCATCCACCAGGCCTCTATTTCCATAGATAGAAAGGTAAAATAATGTTCTGTAGAATATTACCACAATCACAGAAGTAGTGTGTCTTATGAAAAGAGAGCAAAAGTACATCTGGGAATGCAGTCTCTGTGTTACATGATAAAATTAGAAATATGATATGTTTCTTCCTCTTACATTGTAATTGCTTATGTACTCAATAAATCTGACCAAATCATGGTTTATAATTAATAAAATAGAACAGGGAGTTTGTTTTTAGAATCTAGAAAAGAAGGCATGGTCGATATTTAACATATTTTGAAAATAAAATCCTCTGATATAATATAGTATCAAAGTAAAGTTATTTTAAATTATATTGAGATAAATTTTAAATTGGTAGAGAAGCCTAATAACCCAATGATTAATAGATATACTCTAGATCTACAAAGTATAGTTAAAAGATTTTGCTAAATATAATAAAGTATATTTTGTTACCTACAGTGATCTTTGACTTAAAATTTTATTTATTTTAAGCAGAATTACATAACATATACTACAATAAAGTGAACACTATAAATTCAATGAATTTCTTTCTTTAAAAAAAACACAGGAACCTTAAACTTTGTTAATAAATTTACTAAATTGTCTTCTTATGCGACTATAGTCCTCCATCAAAGACCACTCTAAGGAATGACTATTATTTAGTTTATACTGAGTTGTATACTGTTAATTTGATAGAATAATTACTAAGAATGAAATCATGAGAGAAGAACCTATGTTTAAGCCAAATGCACTGCTTTAGCTGTACTTGGTAGCAGGGGGAATGTGCCTGACTTGAGTTGCCACTAGAGGGAGGTTTTGCATCTTGGAACACTTAAGGATTTCTGCCTTGGTGAACAACTATTGTATAAAATTTTACACTTGAAAGGTGGACTACTTATTATTATTATTATTATTATTATTATTTATTGGTTGTGGGTATACAGCTTAGTGGTTAGATAATCACAAAAATTATGCAATATTCCCCTCAAAAGGTGGACTTCTTTTTGAGAATGAAGAAATCAAAATACAGAGAGGTTAAGTACCTCATTCAAAGACACACAAAAAAAGTGGCAGCACTAACATTTATAGAGTTCAGTGTTCCTGAGAATAGAATTAACTCTAAACCAACCGAATGACAGCAGAGATTGTCACTGCCAGAAACTTCTTATTTCAAACAAGCAAAAAGACCCTTCCTCTATAAGCATCTGACATATCTATATATTTAAATAATGTTCCCATTTTTGTATAACTTTAATATATAATTAATTTTTCAAGGAACTACATCAACATAATGGTTTCTCTTGTTTCCCCTGTGTGTGGGCTTTAAAAAAAAATCTTAGTCACAAATTGACTAGCATGAGTATATCAATTATCTCACTTTAATCTTCCTAACAACTGTTTATTTAACTGTAAATAGTATTCTGTTACCAGCCATTGAGTCAGCTCCCACTTTTGGTGACCCTGTGAGTGAGTGATGTCCTGCTCTCAACAGCCCTGCTCAGCTCCTGTAGACTCATCATGCTTACGGATTCTTTTATGGAGTCAATCTATCTCATGTTTGGTCTTCATCTTTCCCTGCTGCCTTTTGTTTTCCCTAAAACTACTGTCTTTTGCAAAGAACCCTGCCTTCTCATGATGTGCCTAAAGTAGAGCAGTGTCAGTTAGTCATTTTCACCTCCAGCGATGTTTCAGGCTTAATGTGCTCTAGGACCCATTCACTCATCATTTTGGTGTTCCAGGGTACCTGTAGAGCTCTCCTGAAACACCATATTTCTCATCCTATTATTATAATTACTAGGGGCCCAGTGCATGAATTCATGCACAGGTGGAGTCCGGCCAGCCAGGCCCTAATTGGCGGATCAGGGCCAGGCCTGTCGGAAGGAGGAGACAGCGGGAGGTTGCCCGGCTGGCCTGCCCCAATTGGGCCCAATCAGGGACGGGCTGGCTGAGGGAAGGGGCCTCAAGCAATTGGCCAGCAGGCCACATCCCCAATTGGGGTGGGGGGCAATTGGAGGTGGAGCTGGCTGGGGGGAGGAGCCACAGGTGATCCGATCAGGGTGGTGAGGGATGTTGGGGGTGGGACCAGCTGTGGGGAGGGGCTGTGGGCAGTGGGCGGGCCAGCCCCAAACCCAAATGGGGTAGGGGGATCAATCAGGGTCGACCCCCCTGGGGGAGGGGCCATGGGTGGTTGGCTGGCTGGCCCTGACCCTGATCGCCTGATTGGAGTGGGGGGTCCAATCGGGGGTGGAGCTGACTGGGGGGAGGGGCCGTGGGACAGTCGGGGTGGTGGGGGCCCATTGGGAGTGGGGCCAGCCATGGGGAGGGGCTGCAGGAGGTTGGCTGGCCAGCCCTGCCCCCTATTGTGGTATGGAGGAGCGATCAGGGGCATCATCGCAACGGTTGTTCCAGTAATTACAGCATTCCTGTAGCTGGCTTTTTATATATATAGATTATATTCTTCTTATCAGATAAATAAATAAATTTTGTGGGTCACAAATCAGATTTGAGATTTGAATCCAGGTTTTTCTGATACTAAAGACAAATTTTGAAATGATATCACTCTGTGGGAGTGCAACAAAGTGGGTAATAGTGACAATAATATTATATGATGGTAAATAATAATATCCTTAATACTACTCTACCCTACAAATTTGTAATTGAGAGTGGCTTTGTATTCCAAATCAGTATTCCAATGACAGATCTATTGCCAAGTCATTAAGTGGAGTTTTAAGTGAGTCTCTATCAGAATAGGACACAAGGAATATTAATTCTTCAGAACAAAACAAAACAAAAAAAATACACTCACCGGCAAAGAATGTGCAGAATGTTGAGTTAAACAGCAAGAGAGAGGAGGGGGCCAGGGAGAGAAGGACAGAAATGGTTGTGCCATCCCACAGACTTACTTAAGCTAACAGTCTCATGTCCAAGACTGAGAATTAAATGACATAAGTGGGTGTGATTCACAATAAAATTTTCAGAAAAACGAAGCAGGTAAAAGAAAGCATATCAAAGAAAGTGGGTGCCCTGCTAGCTTTGTTTGTGGAGAAACTACATAATGCTACTGGAACACTATCTATATACTTTATACTATACTAGTGTCCTGGTGCACAGATTTGTGCACATTGAAAGGAAATAGAAGAAATAATTTAATATCACTATTCGCCCTTTCTCTTTCATAGAAGTGTCAACCAAATTCACAATCAACAATGAAAGATCAAAGCACATGAGTGCGGCTGACGCCAGTGAGAGATTTGTATGTATCGTCTATGCGTGAGTCAACTTAGCCTTTTTGTAGAAATAGAATAAACTTGCTTAATTAGACCTGCTTTCTGATGTAGCTAAACTTTTTCCAGCCCTGTGAAGCACCCCGACTTCTCTTTCAGTAATTGTCAGCAAAAATTTTGGTGGGTCACAAGTGAGAGCAGTAAATATCAACACAAAGCAGATTATTACCGTAGATCACTCAGGGAGGGCAAAACGTAAAATGTTTAACTGCAGCAGTGTTTGACTATATTCTGTGCAGTGAGAAAACCTGAAGTCATTTTCAAGTTCCACCTTTTCTTACTTCTTTTCAGTTGGGTCAAGTTTCTAAACTTTCTAAATCTCTGTTTTCTGGCTAATGAAAAGAAAATAGGATTCCACCAAGTCTCCTATCTACCTACTCCAGGACTTCTGTGAGGATCAAATGAGATGAGGCACGGGAAAACGTTTCACAAACATTTGGTTGAACCTGGCTATAAAGCAAGTTGAATTCCTGGGCTGAAGAAACTACAAGGAGGCTAGTCGCTAGGGAGAGGAAGCTGGGAATTGCTATGGGATATCATTACCCGGCACCCACAGTTACTGTTTCCAGGCTGGGCTGGGATGTGGGCCACATTTTGTGCCATGGGGTCTTGGCAGTGTTGGCTGCAATTTGGTGGGGTGTCTCTCCAGGGTGGTGGCGGGTCCTGTGTCCCACTTGGGGAAAGCCAAGTGTTGGTTTGTCGGCTCAAGTTCCCTGGTGCCATTTATTTTTAAATGGCTATTGCACATCATGGCAGCTCCTTGAGAGTCTGCCCCCTAGTGTTCAGTGCGTGTCATAGCTACCAGTTGGACAGACGGACACTTAGCCTTTTATATATGTAGACTAGAGGCCCGGTCCACAAAAATTTGTGCACTCGGGGGGGAGGGGAGATCCCTCAGCCCGGCCTGTGCCCTGTCGCAGTCTGGGACCCCTCGGGAGATAACGACCTGCTGGCTTAGGCCTACTCCTGGGTGGCAGAGGGCAGGCCCAATCCCTAGGTGCAGCCCCTGGTCAGGTTCAGAGCAGGGCCGATTGGGGAGTTGGGGCGCTGCCCCCTGTCATGCACAGAGCAGGGTGGATCGGGAGGTTGCGATGCCACCCCTAGTCACGATCAGGGTAGGGCTGATTGGGGGGTTGGGGCACCGCCCCTGTCACACTCAAGGCAGGGTTGATAGGGAAGTTGCGGCGCCACCCCCTGTCACGCACAGAGCAGGGCCGATCAGGGGGTTGGGGCGCTGCCCCCTGTCATGCACAGAGCAGGTCCCATCACGGGGGTTGGGGCTCCGTACCCTGTCACACACAGAGCAGGGCCGATCAGGGGTTGGGACGCCTTCCTCTGTCACACACAGAGCAGGGCGGATAGGGAGGTTGTGGCCCCGCCTGCTGTCACATACAGAGTCGCAGGGCGATCAGGGAGTTTGGGCGCTGCCCCCTGTCACACTGATCCAGGTGTCGGGAGGCCTCGTGGCTCCGCTGATCCCGGTGCTGGGAGGCATATTACCCTTTTACTATATAGGATAGAGGCCTGGTGCACGCATGGGGGCTGGCTGGTTTGCCCTGAAGGGTGTCCTGGGTCAGGGTGGGGGTCCCCACTGGGGTGCTTGGCCAGTCTGGCTGAGGGGCTGAGGACCGTATTCAGGCTGGCGGGTGACTGAAGCTCCCAACTGCTCCTTTTTTTCTTTTTTTTTTTCAAATTCTGGGCCAGCTTTAGCTCTGAGGCCTCGGCTGCTGAAAGCAGGTTTCTGGCCTTTGTTTACCTTCTGTATTTGAAACTATGTTGCAGTCCTGCTGGCTGAAGCCTGGCTGCCTAAAGCAGGTTTCTTGGGTTTGGTTTAGCTTCTATATTTGTTACAATGTTTCTTAGAGTTGCAGCTCAGAGGCCGGCAAGGCAGGCGGGGAAGCTTGGCTTCCTCCTTCACTGAAGCAAGCAAGCCTCCCTGTTAGCTTCAAGCTTCCTGGCTGCCAGCCGCCATCTTGGTTGGCAGTTAATTTGCATATCTCCCTGATTAGACAATGGGAAGGGTAGCGGAGATACATCTAATTACCATGTTTCTCTTGTATTAGATAGGATATTGATTCTTAATCCTACCAGACCTGAGGCCCTGAACCTAACTGTCCCCTATACCTGGGCTCCAGAGCATTAAAGAGAAAAAATCAACATGATATAGAAAAATGTTAGTTACATACAAACAAGTGGTTAGAATAAAATGGAACTTGGAGACATTGTAGAAAATAGGTCTACCTTTCATCTACCTTTCATCTAGCGCCAATAGTCCACCTTTGTGTGGAAATTACCGAAAAATTGGTACAGTGGTCTGGTAGGGTTAAGTCATTAATAACTCTTTTTTTCATATTGAAAGCAAAGTTTTCTTGCAGCATAGCCTTTAAATATAAGTTCATTTCTGATCTCAAAGTCAGATAATCTGGAAAATAAAAACATACAGGAAAATAAGAAAATTAAAAATATCCAATCCCATCAATGGTACTCTCTTAGTTTATTTTTAATTGTAGGGTCTTCATTTTGCATGGTATTATGTTAAGTGAAAAATGTGCATTTAGGAATTAGCTTTGCATAATTCCGTGGTACTTAAATCTCAAAAGTCTCAGTTAACACAGTAGATAATGCAAATCAATGAGGAATGCCTATTTTCTTCTGTAAATTTTACATCTTTGAGATAAAATGCATATGTAATGTATCTTTCTTAGCAATTCCTCATATTTTATTCACTTTTCAAAGAAATTTTAACAATTGGATGGTATTTCTTAAAGGGAATTACCATAAATTATACAAGGTAAAACATGTAGGTAGTTTCAAATGGTTTCTGCTAAAAAAATAGCAATCTTATATTATTATAAAAGTAATCAGTCCACTTTATTCCTAAATAATAATTTGATAGCATTAAATGTCTCTAGTTTTGACTGGCCCAGTTTTGGGAAATTTTATTAATGATATAACCCAAAGTGATGTTTTGGATTTCAGCCCAATGGCTATATTTCTTCTATTATCAGTGTAGTAGGACCGAAGTCCTATGTGTAAATCTCTTCTTGGTAATAAATGAAGCTATTCTGAAGCCTACAAACATGTTCAGGCCACTAGGGTACCATTTAGTAAATTACCACAGCAACACACTATGGCTGCAGCCACCAGAGGCTAAAGTGTCTTATCATACCACATTTGTTTGTCCTCACAATGTCTTTCTCCTATTTTGCAGTGATTAATTCACTTGAAGTTGTGCAGACAGAGTAAGATCACCTCTCTGTAGTACTTTAAGTTGAGAAATAAAGTCAAGAAAGCAGACAACAGGGTGAAAAATACTGACATTGAGATAGAACATTCACAAAGGATATAAATCAATTTACAAATGAGTGATTCAGCACACCTTAATAAAATCTCTTACAAAGTAGGGGATCTGTACTAGGCATAAAGGGTAAATGTAAGATAAATGCAGACTTGCTTCCTGGCCATCAGAAGTCTAATAATATGATTAAACTAAGATAAAAGGAAACAGAGGCCAAATGTGAATGATACTGTGGTATTGACTATAAATGCAATTATAGTTCTGAGAAGAAAAGGTAATGATGCAGATTGGAAAAGAAAACAATAAAGGAGAAATCTAAGGCATGAACATTTGATACAAAAGAGTTTTTATTATGTTTTGAGATTTTAAGGACTTGAGGAGTTAATTTATTTATTACAAATCTATTCCATTGAAAAATTTATTCTGTTTCAGGTGGGACACCGGGGATGCTCTGCTTTTTTCTCTCTCTCCCCATCTATTTGTCATTAGGCCATGGATTGCAAGAACTATAAAGTCCTGGACCTAACTGATGATCATCGGAGCCAGGAAGTCCTCATTTAATGTCTTTGATAGGTTCTTGGAAACTGTGACTTTAAACAAAATGATGTTTAACAAAGCTAATTTTATCATAGGCTAATTGATACAAGCAAGAGGTAATTTCCTATGGCAAAAAAACACACCACCAAACTTTTAAATGAAGATCCCAAACATTTCTAATATTCAAAATTGAAGCCTATAAGTTATAACTACATTTGAGAAAATTTAATTTAAAAAAATTAAGATGATTATTTTCCAACCTGCGTATTCCAGTTCAGGGTCAAGGGTGGTTGGAGCTGCTACCAGCAGCTCAGGGCACAAGGTGGGAACCCACTCTGGTCAGGACACCCTTCCACACTCACACCTACATCCACACTCAGATGGGGCAATACAGACATGCCAATTCACCTCAAGTATACATCTTTGGGATGTGGGGGGAAACCAATGTCTCTGGAAGAAACCCACTCAGACATGGAGAAAATGTGCAAATTCCACACAGAGAGTGGTTCTGGCCTGGGAATTAAATATTTTGTATTCTTCATCATTATAATAAAATAACATGCAACAAAATGACATCATTCCAGGACCCGCTATATAGTTCCAGTCCAGCAGCATCAGCATCACCTGGAAAATTATTAAAAATGCAAAATGTTGGTCCACCCCCCAAGAAATGCTCAATCAGAAATGAAGCAAGCGTCCTGCCCTGGCCACGGAGAGCCTCTGGGCAGTGGGCACGGAGCAGCCAGGCCCCACAGAGAGTAGAGAACCACAACCACTGGGAGTGGGCCTATGCCGCCAGGGATCCTGGATTGGAGAGGGCTCCCCTGAGGGCTCCCAGATTGGAAAGGGTGCAGGACGGGCTGAGGAACCCACCCATCCATGCATGAATTTCGTGCACCAGGCCTCTAGTATATTAATAATATAGCTCTTTCTCATACTTATTATGAATACATTCTTATTTCATTTTTTAATATTTTGAATGTTTTGTTTTTTATGTAATATGAAACATTCATATTTTAATTATTTTTCAGTACTTTATGTTTTGAAAAGTTTTATCTTTTCTAAGGGGAGGTGAATGTTCACCTATTATTTCTTCAAATATTTGTGAGTTCATTTTTATGTTTAACTCATTAATTCATTTGTATTTTTTAAGTGTTAGTCTCAAATTTTAGCATTCGTCAGAAGTACTTGAAGGGCTTCTTAACATACAGTTTATTGGATCTCATTCTCACAGATTCTGATACAGTAGGTCTGACAAAATAGAGTTAGCATTTCTAACAAGTCCCCATATGCTGGCCCTAGATCACACTGTGATAACCACTAGATAAAGAAACCAACCAACAAGCAAAACACTTTCTGTGTACACAGAGGATTTGAGTACTGTGCACTGTACTAGTTTAATGGTACAAAGGGGGGAGATCAGAATGAAATAAAGAACAGATTTGTAACTAGAGTGCAGATATCTTTGAATATTAGGAGTATAAATTTTTCTCTGAGGCAAAATACCCCTGTCCAAGATTGAAGAAATATATCTATAATCAATGCTCACTGAAATTAATTAAGGCTTCAAAATTCACTCCACCTAAGAAATAATGTTTCTTAATTATAAACTAATTATTTCTCTTTGTTATGTTAACTTTCATCACCGGAAAAAAATTATAAAGAAAGTATCCATCAAGGAATTTGTGTGACACAGGATAGAGAAGGTAAAGGGATTAGCTAAAGAGCATGTATGCATACCCCATGGACACCAACATTAGTTTGGTGAAGGCCAAGAGAGGGGGAGCCTGGGGTGGGTGGTGGTGGGCACAGTGGGGGAGAAAGGGGAACACTGCAATAATGTCCACATTAAAAAATTTTAATAAAAAGAATAACATATAATTATTTTGAACTAGAGGCCCAGTGCACAAAATTGTACACTTGGCGGGGTCCCTCAGTCTGGCCTGCACCCTCTTGCAGTCTGGGAGCCCTTGGGGGATGTCCAACTGACGGGGAACGGGCCTAAACTGGCAGTCGAACATCCTTAGCACTGCTATGGGGGCAGGAGAGGCTCCCGCCATGGCCGCTGCGCTCACCAGCCATGAGCCCAGCTCAGGGCTTCTGACTGAGTGGCACATCCCCCCCCCCCCCCTCTCCCGCCCGTGGGAGCACACTGACCACCAGGGGGCAGCTCCTGCATTGAGCGTCGTCTTCCCCCTGGTGGTCAGTGTGTGTCATAGCGACTGGTTGTTCTGTTGTTTAGTCAATTTGCATATTAGCCCTTTACTGTATAGAATAAACCATACTAATCATTCTTTGACTTTATTAAAATTTAATTATCAACTTCACTGAAATTATAAAGCCTGCTTTCATTTCCTTTTCTAAACAATGAAATTGCTAAGTATAATAAAGGAGCAAATCAAAAAATAAAATGTATTTAACCTGAACATTATAAATATAAATTTTATTTAATAAAGAGTACTTAGTAATAGGTAATGCAACATAATCATCCAAAATGTAACATAATCCATAGCACTGAAGCAATGAAATCTGACTTCAAAGTCACAGCAATGATAGGAAACTTTTAAATCACAAAATATCACAAAGTATTAGAGTTTCTATGAGAAAGATGCTTCCCTAAAAAGTTTACTTAAAAGATAATGTGAATAGAATAACATGTTATCTCTAGACAATGGTCTCCCACTGTTACAGACAGATTATAGGGAAGAAATATATGGGAAATAAAAGTCCAGATAAAGCAAAGCTGTTTATTTTCAAAACAGGAGGAAGCTACCCTACAGTAGTAATTCTGCATGACAATCATTTTATTGCTTCATACCAAATGCTTTGATGTAACTTAGCACTTACCTATCCCTTTTTTCCTGGATAGAAAACTTATCAGCATCAGCAGGATTTTAGAGTAGATTAAATACAGTACTGGACCTTAATCTGACTGTGTGAAATACAGTGACCCTCACTGAATTATGCAACTCCTTTAAATAGCCATTTCCAAGATCTCAAAAGAGTGTGGTCTCTACAGTCACCTAATGAGGACACAGTATAGAGGTCTGGTGAATTAGATAATATTGTGGGATTTGTAACAAATCTCTGCTGACATAGTAATTTGGGTAAATTGAGATGAGCATCTGAAATATCAATTACTTAAATGTGTATAAATCTCAAGTTTCAGTTCTATAGAGTACTGATATTTACTCAATCACTTAAATGCTTTAAAAACACTACTGCCAACAAGTTAAAAGTTCATTCACATTCTAGATAGCATTATAGAAATTAACTATTAGCAAAAATAAATACATATAAAATATGTATACATGTATTGTATATATATTAACCTAGTTTACAGAGGGATTGCTTAACTTTTTATATCATTTTGGCATTAAACCTACACCCAAAATAGTGCTCTGATTAAGCATAAAAAGAAATAATAAAACATATAATGTATATTAATATAAAATGGTAATCTATTTAATAAACCAAGTATAGTTAGAAATGTTTTAGTGAAACTGGAGTAAAAGCTTTAGAACAAAATATCAACAACTAAAAGCACTCAAACATATTTATTCAAGTCTAATGGTATGCAGCTGCAATTAAGCTGATTCGGAAGTATAAAACCAAGATACCATATGGTTCTTAGTTCTTTAAAATTGCAGAAATAAATGTGGATTTCATACACTGGTCTCTGGGCAAAGAACTACTGATAACAAAATGCTTTGCTCAGTCATCCTTAGTGTCTTTTGAAAATCTGGTTTGGAAAATACAGTGTGTTTATCCCATCAAAACAAGTGAGAGTGAAATGCAGCCAAATAGGCAGTTATACAATTCTGCTTATCGAGTTTAAAAGTTCAGAATCATAGAGTAATTGAAAGTGGGGTGAATTTATATATATATAGGAATATTTTAAATGGGTTGGTTGCTAATTCATAGTTTTCAGACTTTTCAACACCATGAATGAGACAAGATAGATAAAAATAGACTTGAGAATGTCAGTGATTCATTCCAATGAATTGCCTTACTAGGCATGATTATGCTATTTCCTGTATTTCCTCATTAAGATATGAATAAGAAACATTACCTGGGTGAGGCAGATCAAGGGAAGCTATATAAAACCAAATCAGCAGGTCAAAAAAATATATTTAAAAGATGCAGGAAATTCTGAATATCTATACTACCACATAGCTGGATTTGTTTAGTAAACAAAAGGAGATCACTGTGCTTAAAATACTTTTCAAGGTCAAAAATAGTACAGATATATGTAAATATCAGTGTGATTTCAAGTGTTGTTGGCCTATTTAATTTCAAATAACTTTATATATGAACAAACACTGGGTTTTGTAATGTGAGCATGTGATTTGCAAAGCAACAGGAATAGAATTGTGAAGATAATAATCTATGCTGAAACATTACTCTAGAGCTGTAGCTCTATTTTATTGGAAGCCTTCCAATGGTCCTTCAGCCAGTGTAATAAAATATTTAGATTAATGGGTTAAAGACATTTTCAGGTGTCAAGGGAGCCTGGCTTTCTTATTCTAAATTTCTTAGCAAGGAGACACTCTAGTAACTCTCATTGAAGGAGAGAGTAGGATAGTTGGGAA
Organism: Myotis yumanensis; assembly: GCF_028538775.1. NCBI lineage: Eukaryota > Metazoa > Chordata > Mammalia > Chiroptera > Vespertilionidae > Myotis > Myotis yumanensis. Next base: position 180,133,597 of record NW_027223752.1, read on the forward strand.
TTTATATCCGCATGTAAATGAGGGCTTAGGTTAGGACTGATTTATAGCCTCTAGATTTCTACTTTCATGGTTATCTGTGTGAGCCCATAGACCACGACACTTAAAACAGAGGCCCACTTATTGAGAGTCCAGCAACCACATTAGAAGAAACAGCAGAATCCTCCCATTCCCTTTCCTCCCTTCTATGCAAAGCTGTGCCATTGCTTAGTCCTGGGCTCAATTTTTCCTTATAATTTAAAGTTGACCTAATTATATGTCTATGAAAATATTTTATGGAGGCCAAAAGACTTATCATTATAATGTGCCCATCAGATCTGGGATAGTGGATTTACTCCTTCAGTCTGTAGGTTCTTGACTCAATCATGGAAATACTATATAATAAAAAGGTAATATGCAAATTGACCATCACATCCTCGCACAAGATGGCCGCCCCCATGTGGTCACAATATGGCTGTGTCCTTGTCATCACAAGATGGCTACCACAAGATGGCCAACAGGGGAGGGCAATTAGGGGCAATTGGGCCAGCAGGGGACGGCAGTTGGGGGGGACCAGGCTGCCAGGGGAGGGCAGTTGGGGGCGTTCAGGCTGGCAGGGGAGCAGTTAGGCATCAATCAGGCCAGCAGGGGAGTGTTTTGAGGGCGATCAGCTTGGTAGACAGAGAAGCCGTTAGGGGCAATCAGGCAGGCAGGTGAGCGGTTGGGAACCAGCAGATCCCTGTGGGATCAGGCCTAAACTGGCAGTTGGACATCCTCCGAGGGGTCCCAGATTGGAGAAGATGCAGCCTGGGCTGAGGGACACCCCCCCCCACCCCCCCAGTGCATGAATTTCATGCATCAGGCCTCTAGTATTTTAATAAGAATGGTGAGTTTGTAACCCTCCTCTTACCAACTCGTTCGAATTTTTTTCTTGATGCTGTTCAGAAAATCCCCTTTTACTTTATATTTTATTAATATGGGCTTCTGAATTATATTGTTCCCATCTCTGATACAAATTTACTTGGAACAAAGTCCCTTAACTCTTCTCATTTTTATGTAGTATAAGAATTTTAGATTCTTTACTTGTATTGTCTTGACAGAGAAAATGTCAAAGATTAATTCACAATAAGCTCTTAATATCTGACTAACATTCATAAGCCACAAACCCACATTTAAAAACATGATAACATTTTCATTCACAGCACACATTAATATAACACAGTTAATTCAAAGAGCTAGTCACATCTAGGGAGTGAGTTTCTAAAGCATTTTATCCTATGAGAACCAATAGATTACACTAATTAACCCTTGGAAGCAGTAGGTAGGTAGTTATGGCCATCTGCATATTATTTGCATAAGAAAACATTTATTTTTACTGCTGTGCCCTGATATGTTCCAGCTACTTTCATATAATGAAATACACATTTTTCATATATGTGTGTCTATGTATACACTCACACATAAACAGTATAGCAAGGAACAAAAAAAAAAGTCTAACAAGATTTTCCTTCATAATGGAAATGCCATAGAAAGTTGCTAGATCTTACATTCAATTTCTATTCCATTTCTTTACCTCATCTTGGGGATACCAAAATCTTCCTGGGTAATTTTCTGTTTTTCATTCTGTATCATTGCTATGTGGCAATTTCTTCCAGTATATGATGAATTTTATAAACCCTTAGTTTTAGCTTCCATTCTTTAGCTTCCATAGATTGGCACATGATCCACACTCTTTTTATTATATTTGTCTCCAATTCACACCACACTTATACAAAACTATTTATATATACTTTATTTTATTCCAAAGAATTTCAGAAAACAGCATCCAGGAGAATACAAGCATCTATATATTCACCTGTTTTATGCATTCCAATAATGACTAGATTACACCAAAATGGGAAATAGGTTTCATCTGAAGCCCAACTTAAATTAAATAGTGGGCACACTTTGAGTGAAGTACAGAGGACTGCTGTGAGGTCTATCTAGGCCAGTGGTTTTCAACATTGGCTGCACATTAGAATCACCTGGGAATCTTTTTAAAATCCTGATTTCTGGGTCTCATCCTCCAGAAATTCTGTTTCTTTGTTATGGGGTGGGGCCACAACATTAGTAAAATAAAAACTCTGTTACTCTTTCTTCCTTCTCTTTTCCTCATTCTGAATTCATTAAAGAGAATTGCTCAAGTGAAATCTGAATTAGAAAGCACTTTTCAAAACATTTTATGCTAGAGAATCAAAGATTGAAGACACACACAAATACCAATAACAATCAATAAAAATGTTGGGATGTCCTAACTTGTTGAGTTAGAATGTTATAGACTTAATAAAGATATTGTCTTAAGTTTAAGACATTGTAAAGATTACTTATGGCAGACCACATTTTCCCCAAAACTTTTAGTGCTGTGTATTTCATGGATTTGGACAAATGTATAACAATACATATCCATCATTATGGTATCACACAATGTTTTCTCATTGCCCTAAATTTCCTGTGCTCTGCCTAGTCATTCCTCATTTCCACCACTAGTTTACTTTTTCATGTCTTAATTTCCTCAACAGCAAAACTGATGTGATAACAGTGTTTAAGTAAACAGAATAACAAAGTAATAAAAAAAGATATACATAGTAAGGAAAAGATTGCTCAATGTGCCTTTACTTAACTACTGTTTTTAAGTCCAGTACTCTACAAGTTCCTGGTAGTTTTCTATTTTTTCACTACCATGACTTCTATATCTAATGATAGGAATCTACCAAACTGTTAAGAGAAGTCTCATATGCCCTCCCCAATATTCTTTCTTGAAGTTTGGATAAAGCTCTAGTCCAAGACAAACTCTCATTCAAAGTCAGATGGGGTGAGAGGGAGGAACAGTGGAGAGTCTACTAGACACAAAATGATGCGGAAGACTTGAATTCACTGGATTCAATGTTTCCAAAACATTTGGATAGTATCCTCCTACAGACCATTTTAATTTGCCTTCCTCTTAAAAATGAAGGGAGGCCTACCTTACTCAGGGATGTCTTCTCTGCTCTGATCACACACATGTGCCAAAACCCAACAACCTTAAAGAATGCCAAAATGCAGATGTCTCCTCACTTCTTCCTTCTCTGTATTGCTTGTCCCTGGGAGTATTACTTCTGTTGCTTTGATTTAGTGCATAAGAGAAAATCATTTCTAGGTTGGATTGTGTAATCATGGAGAATTCCACTCATGTTTTGAGCTTCACTTCAGAATGTTTTTTTCAATAAAGAGTCAAAGTTATATATACTCAGGAGACAATGTAATATGATGTTGCTGTGTTATATCAACTACATAAATTGGTTATTGTGAGTTACCCTTCAATAATTATTACTACAAAATCACAGAGGAAAAATGTTTGATCAGATTAAGAACCCCAATTTAAAAATCTGTTTTGAAATACACTAGTATAGATAAAAAATACTCCAAATTAACAATGATTTACAAACAATGTAGAAGAAATAATTTTATGAGTTTTCTAAGTCATATGACAGTCAATTTTTGTTCTATAATAATAATTATTAACATAGAGTTCTCTATAATGATCAAGAGGGGAGGGAAAGAGGAAAGATTATAGAATGTTTTAAAAAATCTGTTCCAATAGTGTTATACCAGAATTTTAAGATGAATGATGGTAGTCCTTGTCTGTTCTATTATCATAATAACTAGAGGCCTGGTGCACAAATTCATGCACAGGTGGTAGGTAATCGGGCCAACCGACTGAAGGGATGGACCGCAGGAGATTGGCCAGCCATGGGAGATTGGCTGTGGGAGTGCAGTGACCACCAGGGGGTAGCTCCTGCATTGAGCATCTGCTCCCTAGCGGTCAGTGCCTGTCATAGCGACTGATCAACCCATCAACCCATCATTCAGTTGACTACTCCTAACAGTCGCTTAAGCTTTTATATATATATATATAGAGAGAGAGAGAGAGAGAGAGAGAGAAAGAGAGAGAGAGAGAGAGAGAGACCCAGTGCATGAAATTCATGCACTGGTAGGGTCCCTAGTGTCTGCCGGATGGGTACTGCCTCCCTTCCTCGAGCCGCCTAACCCCCACTGCCCTGGCTGGTCTCACCTGTGGGGTCCCAATTGCCCCGCCAATTGTGCAACTGCCCTCTGCTGCCACCGCCCAGCTCCTAAGCACTGAGGGAGCTTGGTGGTGGCCTCGCCCCCCACCACTGCTGCTGGTCGCCTCCTGCTGGATCCGATCGCCCCACCAATCGCCAGACTGCCGCCCAGCTCCCAGGTGCTGAGGGAGCCAGACAGCGGCCCTGCCCCCTGGCTGCCAGTGCTGTGTCACCAAAGCCAGCCAGGTTTTGCGCAGTCCCATAGTGGTCAGCGCACATCATAACAAGTGGTCTAACTCCAGGCAGAACTCCCAGTCAAGGGGGAAAATTTGCATATTAGGCTTTTGTTACATAGGATAATTATATTTTTATTGATTTTTTTAGAGGGAGAAGAAGAAAGAGAAAAATATCTATGTGAGAGTGTATCATCAATCGGCTGTCTCCTGCACGTCCCCTTCTAGGGAACAATTCCTCAACCCTGGCATGTACCCTGATTACTAGTAGCAATGTAATCAGTGACCTTTTGGTGCAGGGATGATGCCCAACCAGCTGAGCCACACAGGCCAGGGCAATAATTATATTTATTAGAGCTGTGTTTTATCAGATGCTTGCAATTTTAAATATTTAGCTAAAGTCATAAGTGAAACAATTTAAAGGTGAATATTAAAAGTCTTAGGGTCCTCACATCTAGTGCTACTGAACAAACAATGAGCTTAAGTATGTTGCTGCAAAATATCTGAAGGCTACAGCAGAACCAGACCTGAATTTGAAAGGCTAAAAACTCTGTAAGGTTATAAGAGAAGTATTCAATCAGAGCCTGAGGATGTGATTGTCAGAATATAGCAGTGCCTTTTATTCTATATATCAATTCAATCAAGAAAATGAAATACAATGATGACCAAATTACTTCTCCTACAGAAGTACTGTAAAATAGATTCTTATTCTTAACATCATGTAATTAATAATTCATAAAGTAGAACAGCTGGATTCAGCCTTAAGCATGAAATATCCTCTCCTCACTACACCTAGAAAGATACAATTGATTTTGAATAAACCCTGGATATAACCTCATGGTAGAATATAAAATATTTGATTTTAATTTCTGACAGCTTCTTTCACTGGCATTCTTTAAAATATAGCAATATGGGCAGAGATGGCTTTAAATGATTTGATATAATCACCTAATAATTAACACATTTTAATTTCTGTATCATAATATTCAATAATAACATTGTTATTAACCAACCCTAATTTTACACTGGTGAAATTTAAACATTTACCAAAATTCACCAGGTTAGTTTTTATATACCTGATTAATCATGATTGTATTATTGTTAAAATAGACTTTCATTTATTATTATTTGGATATTTATTTTTTAATTTTAGAGAAAGAGGAAAGGAGAGAGAGAGAAAGGGAGAAGAGAGAGAGTAACATGGATGTGAGTGAGAAACATCCAGGTGTTGCCTCCCATATGCGCCTTGACCGGGAATCAAACACACAACCTGGGTTATGCGCCCAGGTTATTCAGGTCTTAGTTCCAATTTTACCTCCTCATAGAAACTTCAAGATCACTCTTTATATCAAATTGCTTTGTTCTCCTACCTCATCACTGTGCAAGCACATCTCCATCCAGTCCCCACTTGCCTGCCTTATTATATTCATTCATCTCTCAACCTGTCTTGCTAACCTATTTCCTTCCTTGCCCACTATCTGCTTCTGGTGGGCAGTGACTTTATCTGTCTTGCTCTCTGCTATACTCTATCATCAGGTCAATGCCTAGATTATAATAAGGATTAAAAAATATTTGCTTAAAAGATGAATGAATGAAATGGAAAATTATTTTAAATCATCTCTAATGTTTTTATTAGTGGTACACTTTCAAAGCTTAAACAATTTATGGGCTACACTCATTTTCTTATCCACAGATTAATAATTTGTTTAGTTCATTTAGAATCATGCAAGTACCTACCATCAAGTTAAATTCCTAGATACATCAGTTCCTTTCTTTATATTGCATAATTTACAAATTAACATTAAAGTCTTCCGTGCTCTCTCCAAAGTGAAATGTTCTATAAACTGTCTAGAATCCAAGAAAACTGCACTATCTTAAAAACAACCACAAAAACTATTCAAAAGAGGGTGATGGAAGGATTCAGAAGAGTAAAAAGTGGGCCCTTAGCATTTGATTTCAGCTTAATGTTACCCCAGAGTCTCTGACAATTTAAAATTATATCATATAAACATTAAAACCAAAGTGAAAAGATCCCAAACTTAACATTATAGTTTTATTCCATCATCCAATTTTGTGAGGAAATGAAAATATTTTTCTGATATTCTATGACCCATCTGCTGCACAAATATTAAAAAACACTCAAATAAATAGTAAAAACAAGGATTTGGGACTTGTCAGTTATTAAATAGGATAATTTGTATGTACTAGTGAAAATATGGATGTTTCTAAATATATTTATATAATTCATTCCATTATTTTTGCATCTATCAACATCAACTTTTTCCCAAAGAATTTCTTTCTAATTATCTGAATAATTGAAATATCTAGCTATAATGAATTAATACATATAAATCTAAAAATGATATACTATATTTTTTAAAGTTATAATTTTAAATATTTCAATTTAATGCATTTAGTAACAAGGCTGCTTTTATATTTGAAGATTAATTTTTTTATTTCAAAATATCTTATCACAAAGTAAATGTAATTCCATCCAAGCTCAAAGTTTTAGTTTTAGTATATAGTCCACATGATAAAATGCTTTTCAATATAATAAAATGGCCTAATTAAGCTTATTCCAGAGGCAAAAAAATCATATAGAAACATAGAAAAATGAATCTCTAGTAGAAATTCATAAGAGTTCACCTTATCCTATCATGTATAACTAAAGACCCAAGGGCTCAAATTATACTAAAATTACAAAAATTCTTTAAGCAGAGAATTCTTATATGCAAATCTTTTCAGGAGCTCTCTGTAATCATCAGAAAGTTCTTACTTCTCTAATAATACTAAAGTATTATTTTATTCTTTCATATAAGTGTATCAAGAGTCAGATTTATTCAGACATTATCTTAAATATGTTAAGGGTGTTCAAAGGATAAAATAAAAATTCCCATCCATTTTAAAAAGCTACCGCCCCAATAATTTCTAACCTATTAAATTAAACCTACATAAAAATCAGTTAAAACATGATGATAGGTTCTTCTTTAAACAACTACTATACCTGTTTCAGGGAAATAAGATTATGTCCAAGCACACAGGCTAGCCTAGGCATGTCAGGCTTTCAGTGTAACCCATAAATTTTAGAGGCACATTGGATGCATATGTCTGAAAATGTTTAATAACAAAATATATAGCTATACTACTATGATTTAAAAGTACCTTATGAATTATAATAGCATATCAGTTTGCACAGTTGATATAAAACACTTCTCAATTAAGTAATTCAGATATTGGATTGGCTGGGCAAATTGTCCTGGAGACACACTATTGAATACTATTCATCATTAAGAAAGAATATGACAGTATTTCATGACAAATTTTCAAGTGTCAAAAATATATCCTATAAATTTATACTATGACCCCATTGAGTAAAACATGATGCCTATGAGGGGAAGCCATATAGTTGCTCAGCTCAGATCTTCCTTTAAGAGAACCAGCTGTGGGGAGCATAAGTGACTGACAGCCTCCAGCTGCTGCACCATTAGATCCAACATGGTGTTATGCTGAGGTGACACTTCCCTAGTCTGTTCCCAGGCAATGACTGAGCATGAGGGGACTCCTAGCATCAGGTCATTCTTACCACACATGAGATTTCTATTAAGGGCAACTTTCACTTGAGAACTTCTCAATAGCCTGGCTGAGACTCTCAAATGATTTTGCTGTCTGAGGTTTCTTTCTACCCAATTTTCCCTCCCCTCTATACAGATGTCAAATCTTCATCATACTCTGAAAACTCTCCAAGACTACTTCTGCTCCCTCCCCTTGACCCTCCACAGGTGTCTCCTCCAATAAACCTTTTGCACATCTGGTTCTATTTAATGTCTGCTCCTTGCAGACCCAAAGTAGCACAGCATATATAATTAATTCCCTTTGTATAGAAAAAGGCTTTAAGAAATATATGAACCAGTATAACTACCTCTGAGAAATGCAACTATTTTTTTTAATTTTTATATTTTGCTTTTATAAATAGTTTTAAATGAGTAAATCATTTTTTCTCTAATGACATGTCTGTAGTCATCAAATACAGACTTAAATGTTGGAGTCATTATTCTATAAACACCATAATATATTTGCTAGCTACCAACTCTGTGTCATCTTGCCATCAGTCTGGAGCCTTAACTGCCAGAGAAAACTGAGCAGTGGGATAATTTTGTGTCAGTTTAATCGGCCCACAGACGGCCCAGATATTTGATGGGCCTCATCAACTCTGATGAAGGCCTGAATGGAGAAAAAACTGAGTAAGAGAGAATTTGCTCTCTCTGCCTGTCTTCAAGCTGGGACATTGGTCTTCTCCTGCCTTTGTACTTGGACTCAGGATGGTACTTACACCATGAGTTCTCCTGGGTATCCAGCTTGCCAACTGAAGATCTTGGGGTTTCTCAGACTCCATAATTAGCTGAGCCAATTCCTTATAACTAACTATCTAGCTTCTATCTCTCTATCTTTCCATCTCTCCTATTGGTTCCATTTCTCTGGAGAACCCAGACTAAATAACAATGCTTTGTTATTGAAAGATTACATTTTATGACATAGAACACTGATATTTTGTGCTATCTCTTTTCTTACATTAGTTAAAATCATGTTACTGTTCTAAAAAGTTTTATATTTATTAATACTACCACTATTTTCTACAACAATAATTAAAAAAAAAACTATTACTGATCCACTTCTTAATTATACCATTTATTAATCCTCCATAGCAATCTCAAGATGAATTATGTAAACTTATTTCTTGTGACTAGTCTTTTGTGTTTCTTAGTATCTCCTTCTTAATATAGGGCTAATAACTAGCTCCATAGAAACATTCTCATTCAAAAAGCCTGACATGTCAAGCACTCAGAAATCATCTGAGGCTACGACAGGGACTGTTGGAAAAGAGCAACATCTTCAGAAAAAAAAATGGACACAATTCAGATCCAATACTTATAAACAATGCAGCCAAAAGCACCTTAGATGGCCTCACTAAATCTAAGTTCCTTTATCTTTAAAACTGGAGACAACAATGCCCATCCCACAGCACTACCATAGATTAAATGAGATAACGTCTAGGTGGCACCAGAATAATGCCTGGAACACTACTGTTCAGCCTGGTTCTTATATCCTTCCTCTTACCTATCCTGCAAAGTATGTATTTTTGCAACAGAGAGAATAGGCCAGGTCATAAATCCTGTGGAAATTTCTATGATTATAAGGAACGGCCTCCTCCAGAAATCTAACTAACCAAGTTAAAAGAACAGAGAGAAATCCAGTTGGATCTGGAAGAGCGTCAATAAACATGTTTTTCAAATCTGTGAAACCTAAGGAAATAAACTAAAGAAGATGAGAAAAAAGTCTTCACATAATTTCAGATGCAGTGCGGCAGAGCTGGAGTCAGGCTGCCAAGGTAAATGCCAGAGTCCATCATCACCTCCCTGTTAAACTTAGATCAACATAAATTTACACAGACCGCCACAGTTTTGGTTTCCTTCTGCATAAAATGAACAAGTCCCTCCCTATTGTGACAACTAAGCAACAATATACATGCAAAGTGGACAGTATCTAAAAAACAGAAAGCAAACAGATATTATCATATTTATGCAATGGCTACTGGTGATCTATTTTCTAAAGACTTCTTATGATTAAACTGTGCTCTTTTACTCTCCTTTGGGCAACTGGTAACAATTATAATCTCAGTGCCATATATTGCATTTAAAGGCCAAACATCTATTTTGCAATCAATAGATTCTATAAAGCTTATTCTAGGAATAGAGATCGGAAATTGTTAGTTGCAAAATATTTCTGTAAATGTCTAAATTTTGCATTTATCATTTTTATTTGTACAGTATATTCTTAGAATTACTATCTTACATTTAAGTTGCCCTAATTTTTATAGCCTGTATTCCTATAAATTGAATAAAATTTATTGACAGTAGAGTGAATAAATGCAAACATATAGTCAAAACAAAATTGCTTGATACTATGAACCATTCCAATTATCAAAGATTAGCTATTGTTCAGATTCCATGGTCACCAAGCAACCTTCTGATTATAATTTTACTCCCATGTTGATCTCTCTAATGAGAAAAATATATGATGATCATGCGGAGTCAAGTAGTTCTTTCTCTATAATAATTACAATTATATCTGTAAATTAATAAATCAGAATTCTGGTGGTATTTTTAATGAGACTGTGAGATAGTGTTTATTAAAGTGTTGTTACTTGGTGATGAAAGCACTCTAGTAAATTTTCCCTGATGTATGCTTTGAAAACCTCTATCATTTCACTTTAAAAAAAGGATAATTACTGATAAAGGCAGAAAAAATAAAGATAGAAAAATATGTTCATAAAAAGAAATATATGTATCAAAGTATACTTTTTATAAACATATACATATTTTTGTAAAAGAAAGTAAATGTTAAGAATGCTACAGGAGCCGAAACTGGTTTGGCTCAGTGGATAGAGCGTCGGCCTGCGGACTGAAGGGTCCCAGGTTCGATTCCAGTCAAGGGCATGTACCTGGGTTGCAGGCACATCCCCAGTAGGAGATGTGCAGGAGGCAGCTGATCGATGTTTCTCTCTCATCTATGTTTCTAACTCTCTATCTCTCTCCCTTCCTCTCTGTAAAAAAATCAATAAAATATATTTTTTTTTAAAAAAAAGAATGCTACAGGAGGAATCTACTTGAAAGAACTATTTTGGGATTCCTTATATATTTTAATTATTTTTCCATTAGAATTGACATTCAATATGGGTTCCTCATTTTTAAAATTCATAAAATTTTCATAAATGTGTCTATTCTAAATTTAATTTTATGTATTTTCTTTGCTTAAAATGTAGTACAGCTGCAGATCTCCACATTTCATCTTTAAGCTACATTTCAAAACTTCACAAGGATACCAGTAATATTCAGTTAAATATTCTCATGTTAGACTCCTGTGGCTATTGATCATTTAGAAATGGCATTATTCATACAGAAGTATCCAACTTTATTTCTCAAAAGACAAAGTTGGGCTAGGTTAATCAGAATATCACACAATTTAGATCAGATTTTTCTTTTCCACATATCTTTGTAAACATGAGCAACAATAAACATTTGATCTCCCTAGAACAAAATGTTTTTACAAATCCAAGTAATAAATAATCCATATTAAATCTCTGTGAAATCCCTTGGTTTTTCATACTCATCTAAAGTACCACTAACTTACAGAATATTTCAACTTCACAATGCTCATTTGGAGACAGCACGCTATACAGAAAAGAATAAATATATTTGAAAGAACTTTCCTAGAATAGGGGTATAAAGAGCTCCCTGGGCCCTCTTTCCTGGGGAAACAACCAGACAGCTGAAAATTATGTATAACAACCACTTAAAATAACAGGAAACTGTCCTAAGGATATGCAACATGAAAAACATTTATTCAAGAAAAGGTAATAAATCTCAATGAAAACAGTGAGAGTCCATGGCATTTGAGCCATGCCCACTTGCCCCTAACTAGCTCAGACTGATGGAAGCTCTAGACAAGCATGTGCAGCCAAAAACATGGGGCTCTCTCTCACCCAATATTATAATCTAGGGCTATGGTTTCTCCCCAAGAGGAGCAGTTCACCAGCTTTCCGCATCCTTTCCATCTCAGTGTTGCCAAACCTGTATTCCAAGCAAGAATAACCAAATGATCTGGACTCTTTGCATTCATCTCCCTCTCATCAGGTAGAAGACCACCCAAATGTGGCTGGATGATGGCACTTGGCCCTGATCATCCTTGTGTAACCAAGCTCTGAGGGTGCGGGTACCCCACGCTTTATAACAACGATGTCACTCCTAGAGCCGTGCCCTATCCCCAGTTCTGAAGAACTGGTTCAAGGTTTCTTCCGGGAAGAAGGGATAAGCTGAAGAGTAGAATGTTCCAGAGGTCTCTTTAAAGTGCCTGGCTTTATTTGGGTGAGAGCATGGGAAGTACAAGTCTAAGGATGCTTAAAAAGATTGAAGCCCAGCTGGTGTGACTCGGTGGTTGAACATCGACCTATGAACCAGGAGGTCACAGTTCGATTCTCGGTCAGGGCACATACGCAGGTTGCGAGCTCAATCCCCAGTGGGGTGCATGCAGGAGGCAGCAGATGAGTGATTCTCATCATTGATGTTTCTATCTCTCTCTCCCTCTCCCTTCCTCTCTGAAATCAATAAAAATATCTTTTTTTAAAAAAGATGGAAGATTTTTATGGTGACACATAAAGAGAAGACCAGTAGCACTGTGAGAATAAGAAAGATAACAGCAGACAAGCTATAGGTTTTAACAGATAAAACCAGAGCAAGATGCAGCTAAAGAGAACACTTTTAGGGTAGGAGTAAGCCTCAAAGTCTTGTTTCAAAGAAAGCCTCTGAAAGCAAACTCAAATTTAATTGGATCAAACTGCAGAGCAATCTTTTCCCTAGGTGTTGTTCAAAACAATAGAGTGATCAGAAAGCAATTAGAAGAGGCCAACAGCTGAGAATGAAACCAATGGAGATAGACCAGTTAGAAATTTAACAGGGAATTTTAAGAGATAGCCAAAAGGAGACTGACTAAAACTACTGTTATATCTTGACAAAAACTGACATCAAGGTGACTGTGCACATGCCCAAAACTGTGCCTCTGCAGAACAACATCACAGGCTATTCACTGTGGAGGAAATGGACTTTATTAAAAGTTGAACAAGATCACTAAACAAATAAATGAATGACAATGAGCATAAGAAAATCTTGAAAGCATCAAGAGGAAAACAATTTGGCACATACAAAGGAACCTTCAGAAGAATAATGATTTTTCATACACACACACACACACAAAACAAACAAAAAAAAACAATGGAGAACATAAGGCAGTGGGATGATATATTCAAAGTGCTGAAAGAAAAATATCAGTCATATTCAACAAAATAATCTTTCAAATATGGACACAAATACAGACATTCTCAGGTCAACAAAAATGAAGATAATTCATTACTTAGCATATCTTTAGTTTCAAAAAATACTAAAGGAAGTTCTTAAGGCTGAAAGCAAGTGACATCCAACCGTAATATGAACCCACATTAAGTAATTCACTTAATGTGGTTCAAACTAATATTTAAACTTAAATTGGTCCTAACAAAACCCTGAATTTCTCACTTCTACCATTAAATGTGTTCAACCTCCTGTTGTTTTTTTCTCAATAAAGTACACCATCTTCCAGCAGCATACACAACAAAGGGGTTATCCAGGATTCCTCTTCTCATTCACCATCCACGTTCAACTCACTGCGATGGAAGTCACATGGCTTCACCTCCAGCTTGCCAATGGCACACATCTCTTCTCAGGGACCCTTCCTTCCATTCTCGCCAAGTCCACACCCCCACCACCACAGTACACACACCAGAGACCACAAGAGTTACCTTGTCTATCCTCTAATTAACAGCTTATTGTGGCTTCTAACTGCACATAAATTACTAGTATATTCCCCTATGTGACCTGACCCTGGTCTGCCTTCTAACCTCATCTCCCACCACTCTGCAATTCCTGCCAGGCTCACTTAGGTCCTTTGCCCTAGGTAACAATGTACTTGAATGAATATACATGAAGATACTAATATATGAACTTGTATTTCAGTCAGCAAAGCACTTAAAATTATAAAGAAGTACAGAAACAAAGCCACATGATAGTAGCAAAGATTAGGAACTAAAATCAGACTACAATGGATTGAGATTCCATTTGTCAATTTTAAAGTAATGATCCTTAAAAAAAAATAAGTTTGAATTCTCTAAGCCTTAATCTTCACCTGTGCAAAATGAAAAGACAAACACACATTATTTTTAAGCACAAAACGTGCTGAAAATCAAAATAGCCACGTGTGCAATGTAACTGTAAAATTGCCAATGCTTAATAAAGACCTTTTTCATTCCCGGTTACCAATCCACAATCAGCCACAAGATGCCAGGTGATCAATTAGTTTGCAATCCTAGCAAATAACAATGCTCCCTCCCTCCTGTGAGAGGGATAACTATTTCAAGATGACTCAATATTTAGAAAACAATATTAATTACCTTCTCTATAGTTTCTGTTTAAACTTATTCCCTAACAAGAAAAAAAAGAAAAGCTTCTTATTCTGTTCAATTGTCCTAGGCTACAAGAGTCCTTGTGGTTACAAGTATTTTATACTGTTTTCTGGGACACTTTAATTAGATAGATAAGCATAGCATTTCAAAATTGAATATCATCATTGACACTGACTATTTTACAAAGACCGGAAAGTGAAGGGGAGAGTACATGAAATTGGCCTGAAGGAGCTCAGTAATATACAGTCAAAATCAGTAACACTACAACTGAAAATTATTCACATACAGATCGATATATACTCACTTGAAAATGAAGCATAAGTGTTGCCTTGATGTGTAATGCTCATTTTTGTACAATTGCTCTGATTTTTACTATACATATGAATAAAGTCTACAGGTAATTTTCAACTAACAATGGGCTCTTATAAGACATGTAATAAACACAACTCAGTAACAATGTCTTTTTCCTGAACTCTGACTTATGAGAAGGAAGCAAAAAGGAAACAGATGAAAAAGTCTAACACACCCAGTAGTCTAGAGAAAGGGTCAGCCACGGGCAGTTTAACTACTTCGGATGAGGAGACTAATTATACCACGAAAGAACCAAAAAATATCAGGCTAAATTTTCTCAAGAGCTAACAGTCATTGCACGTGTTTATCATTAAAACAGAATTTAATCTCTAAGTGCTATTCACAGATTTAAATAGTCAACCTGTTGTAAAGTTTAAAATCCCCTAGATCAGTGGTTCTCAACCTTGGCTGCACATTAGAATCACCTGGGAATCTTTTTAAAATCCTGATTTCTGGGCCTCATCCTCCGGAAATTCTGTTTCTGTTTTTTTTTTTTTTTTTTCATTTTTTGTTGTTTGGGTTGTTTTTTTTGTTTTGTTTTGTTTTGTTTTGTTTTTAAAATATATTTTATTGATTTTTTACAGAGAGGAAGGGAGAGAGATAGAGAGTTAGAAACATCGATGAGAGAGAAACACCGATCAGCTGCCTCCTGCACATCTCCCACTGGGGATGTGCCCGCAACCCAGGCACATGCCCTTGACCGGAATCGAACCCGGGACCCTTCAGTCCGCAGGCCGACGCTCCATCCACTGAGCCAAACCGGTTTCGGCAATTCTGTTTCTTTGTTACTAATGTTGTGGCCCCACCCCATAACAAAGAAACAGAATTTCTGGAGAATGAGGCCCAGAAATCAGGATTTTAAAAAGATTCCCAGGTGATTCTAATATGCAGCCAAGGTTGAGAACCAATGCCCTAGATTTTCTCTTCACATTTCTAAGAAATTGTTAGAACTTAGACTTGTTTCTAGATTTTTGGTAAAGCATTTAACCTTTGTCTGATGATATCACACCACCTCACTGCAAAAAAAAAAAAAAAAAAAAATTTTTTGATAAATTTTTCTAATGCCAGACCATTTCTCAGGGCTTTTGTTAATGAGAATGCATTTTTATTTAAATATGTAAAATATGCATATTAATCATAATGGACTGATCTTGCCAAGAAGTTAGATAAATTGAGTTTATTGAGTTTATTGAGTATCTGGATACAATTAGCAAAATCCTATTTCCTAATGCTCTCTCCACCCAGAATGATCAGGTCTTTCATCTGTAATATTTATGGTATAAACATCTCTGTGTTCAGCCTCCCTCATTAAGAGAAAATGGTGATACAACCTTTAAGAAAGTTATTTTTCTAATTGGAGAGGTAAGAAACAAACCTGAAAATACTCAAAATATTATTGGTATAGTGAGATAATAGAAAAAAAGAGAAATTTGATAACTCACTATTGTGTTAGCTATCGTTTTCATTACTACAATACTTAAGAATTAATGTTAGAAAAATAAGAATCTACAAAAAAAGCCACAAAGAGGAACTCAACACACTTAGTTTTTGTTATTTGAGTCAAGAGTGAAACATGAAAATATCAGTGAAAGCCTCAATAGCAAAAAAGAAGATTCCCGGGAATAGAAAAAAAATATTTTTAGAAATTATAATATATTCACCCTGATCGCTCATATCACATTGTAGGTTTCAGCTATGTTTATACTTTAGTGGAAATAGATGTAAAAGTTTAATACAGATCTAATAAAAATTACCAGCTGAATTTTTAGTCTTTAAATTCAACATAAAAGTTAATAAGATTATCAAGTACCTAACAGTGAAAAACCAAATGCTTTAATTATTTTTAACTTTTAGAAGCTACAATGTATATTGGAAAGAGCCTGGGCTTTGGGGATGTGCAACCCAGGATTGTATCTTTGTTAATTTACCTTTGGGTGTGTAACCATGTGCCACAAGTCTCCTTTTGGGTCTGAACTTCCATTTAAAACTAAGGGGTCCTAAATAATGTGTATCTGAGAGGATAGATAAGGATTGGTAAAAACAACCAATTCTTTACATATCAGGTGTCTACTTAGAGGACCTTCAAATATGCTATCTATAATTACTTGTTACCCTTTTATACAAAAGAAAAAATAAACAATGTTTCAAGCTTAATTTTCACAGTCATTGAAATAATGCATTTTATGAAAGTCTATCCGTTTATAACTACCATATCATTTACTAGATTTATGTTCTTGTCCATCCTTTTATCTCCTTTTTACACTCTTTTGTTCTTAAATGAATTATGCCTTTTTTACTCAACTATTTGGTACAATTTTTGGTAGTTCAGCAAAAATAAAATGTCTACAAATAAAGAGCTATATTAAATTCATTAAAGTCGGGAATAGTATCTTACTCCTACCTCCACTACAACATGTAATGCTTTGCTATATTCATGAGAGATGAAGATGAATTCACTTATAGAACTTATTATCATGCATTAAATTCAGGGTTAGTAGATTTTATCTTAAAGTTAGATTTTGGAAAATCATTTCATGCCAAAGACATATGTTTTATCCTAAATTATTCCATTACTCGTTTTACAGATGTGGTTTATAATGGTTTTTAGAGCATCACCTATTTTCCACATTGCAAATAAACTACTTGTATTTGAGTATTAGCTTTTCAATACTCATGTTCCCGCAACACCATTTTTAAAAAGGTAATTGCAAACAATGTACTTGTTGGATTATTCATGTTGGAATTTTAAAAACATTTATAATAAAATACCCCCGTTCCCACTTTCTTTTACCTAAAGGGGAGGAAAAAAAGCACCCTAAGAAAAGATTATAAATCCAAAGCAAATTGCCAAAGCAATTATATAGAGTATTTCCATCAAAGGCTTTTTCCCTTTAATATAAGAAAGAATAAAACATGTATAACAAAACTGTTCTATGTCCTGGCTGCTAGGGAAAAAAACGTGCTTGCCAATGGTAATTCTTATATTAAAGCAACAATAGACATAAATATTGTGAGTGTCTTAGCAACAAGGCTGTTACTGTCATTTATAATAAACCAGCTTTATCAAGGAATTATTAGCTTATATCTTTTTAAAAACTACATTTAACACCTATACACCTAGACCCATGTGTATTACATATACGTAATATATAACAGTTGACAACTCAATGACATTTGATTACAACAGTATATAAATATAAATGTAAATAATACTATCTGTAGAACACTGGGAAGCGGTCACTAATAATAACCTTTTCTCACCTAGGCCACAACAATAGTTATACTAATAGCAGAGAGGAAAAAAATGACTGACTAGTAACACATTGATCCATGCACTTGCATGTTCCTCAGTGCCTCAAGATCAATATTGCTCTTTAGCTTTGCCAAATGAACTGTGTGCTCTTTCTAATGCAGACGGCAGGGGTAAACAGTGTCTTCACTTGCTTATAAAAGAGATATGAACAGCTCTAATTAGAATAGAGATTATTGGTATTCCATTGGTTTCTTCCACTAAAGTTGCTCAAACACTTAGTCTAAAGAATTTGAGCAGACATACAGTGCCATACGCAGACAGGCTTCCTATCCCACTACAAAAATCTAGGTGCACTGTGTTTGAAAGATACAGTTAAAAATAACCTCAGTTCTAAGCTCAGCTACTGAAATCAAGGACAGATAAGTACAAGGGCTAAGATTAAGGCACCAGTACACAATATGATATTCTTAAGGAAATTGGAATTGTCAGTTTTGCTATAACATTAGCTATAACTAGCATCTAAATGAGTAAACATGTGCCTCCTATGAATTACAATTCACCCATGAACAATGCAGGGGGACTAGGAGTGCCAACCTCTGACATGGAAAATCCACATATAAATTTTGACTCCCCAAAAAGTTTACTTGAGTCATCCCTGGAGATCTGTGGGGGATTGTTCCCAGGACATCTGCTTACCCAATGCCGTGGATGCTCAAGTCACTTATATAAAACTAGAGGCCTGGTGCATGAAATTCATGTATGGGTAGGGTCTTTAGTCCTGGCAGGCGATCAGGGCCGTTCAGGGCCTTCTGGCTGCCAGCCAGGGCCTTCCTTTGTTCTGCGCCACTCCCTGGTGGTCAGCACCCATCATAGTGAGTGATCAAACTCCCAGTCGAACTCCTGAGGGGACACTTTGTATATTAGCCTTTTATATTATAGAAGATGATCTAGAACAATGTATCCCTGGATTCCCAACCACAGATCAAAAATACTATTTTCCATCCACAGTGGTTGAACCTGTGGATGTTAAAAACTGGGGATGTGGATGGCCAACTAGTACATTTATTGAAAAAAAAAAATCTACATATAAGTGAACCTGAGCAGTTCAAACCCATGTTTTTAGAGAGTCAACTGTAATTGCCTCCCAGCTTCGATTGCACTCTTCAATACATATATGCTTTGTGATCATAGTAGTAGATGAAAATCCTTTAAGAACTTCTCCTTCATATTGAGCATGATGTTACACTTTCTGTATAGAGAGGCTTCAGGTACACTGCAAGACAAAGGGGCACTCCCACAGTTCCTATTGACCAGGGTCCAAGCCCTCTAATGGGCAGTCACCAGTTTCATTGCCGGTGCTCTGCCTGCTTAGTTCAGAGACTGTGAACCATCTCTAGATGTGTGGCCAAAACCCTGAAATTCTCTAAATCCAATAGTATGAATTACTACACTTTCTTTCCAAAGATCTGAACCCCATCCAAGTTCATCCTTCCCTAATACACTCCCTCAGCCCTAGGTATCATATAGGTTTCCCTTAGTTATGCTGTTATCATACTTTAATATTTTTATATTAAACTCACTTATTTCGCCTAACATGAACTGACTGATACACAATTCTACCAAAACCTGGTATCAAAACAATCTGATTGTGAATCAATTTTTGAAACAATTATAAGCTACACCTAAGAATAAATAAAAATATAAACTTGATTTATTTATTTTTGATCCTCTTATTTAAAAGGTAGATTAGAAAATGACTACATTACAAGTAAATGAGTTATTTTGAATATTAGCAACAGAATAACATAAGTTTCAAATATGTAGCAGTAACCAATTTTTACTTTAATGTGCCCATCTTTCTATGTCAAAGATCAATGCATAAAGGGCAGTCCATGTCTCAGTATCACCAAAGTAATCAATATCCCTGGCTATAGCTTACAAAAAGATTGTTATTTATGAAGGTTAACTCCTATGGGATGAAGGTGCATTGTGTCCTAATGAATGTCCAAAGTGAGCTTCTTACTTATGTGAAACAATTCCCCCAAAATGTGTTTTCATTATTAAGTGTTCTAATTTTAGAGGAAAATCCACCAACATAATTCAAATGAACTGTTTGCAGAAGACATCATCCCTCATAAAGCTTCATTAGAGACAAACAGAGAGGGAGTGGGAGAGGGAGTGGGAGAGGGAGAGGGAGAGGGAGAGGGAGAGGGAGAGGGAGAGGGAGAGGGAGAGGGAGAGGGAGTGGGAGAGGGAGTGGGAGAGGGAGAGGGAGAGAGAGAGGGAGAGGGAGAGGGAGAGGGAGAGAGAGAGGGAGAGGGAGAGGGAGAGGGAGAGGGAGAGGGCACAGAGGCACTACTGCCCTTGTCACAAAAAGTCATATCTAACAGTACAGTTCTGCTTCCAGGGCAATATTGCCGTATCACCAGGCAATCGAAAATAATTTGAGATTAAAAATAAAATCCTGCACCTTAGGAACAGCATTTCATGGAAAAGGTTAGCTGTTGCATTATTTTACTTTTGGCAAAGCTTCTTTTCCCCACATGCCCTGTCAGTTCCACTTGTAGAATGCCAGACTCAGCTCGCTAGCATTCCCCCCCCCTCCCCACAGCATTACTTCATGAAGAACTCTCTGCAATCTAAAGGAAACAGGCTGTGAGGAACCTTAATCAGAGTCCAACAGAAGCGATGATTAATAGACCCCCAGACTACTTGATCACTGGCATGCCACTCCTGGAGTTTACCGTATGTACCACCATACCCCTGCCGCCCCTTATTCCACATAAACAACTGAAGTTACACTATAAACTACTAGAGCTACAGAGAAAGGTTTGACTTTTTGCGCTGTAGCATTTTTTTTTTTTTACAAACAATGTATTTTGACAGCATGTCCCGATTCTTATCAGCACCCTGGGATAATATAGGTTCTCATTACCAGCACCTCATCCAGAAATATGCTGTTTCTGCTGTCGAACGCGCTGATAAACATACAATGACTTTAACAAACACGCTAGGGAGCAGGACATCCAATTTGATTAAGAAAACTGCTGAATATTAATCATCACTGCTCACTGAGACAATAGCTGAACAACTGTCCTTGAAAAACACCACACTGAACCTACTCTCAGAGAAAACGGTGGTGTTTGACAGCTGCTACTACTCCAAAAACCTAGAATGCATCTAATTATGACAGTAGTCAGCTTTTAATAAAATTACCATAATTAAGGTGCTGTCATTATTTTCCACTTACAAGTTCTCCTTTCACAGGTTAATACATTCATACATTTAAAAAAATTGGCTTGATAGTAAATTCAGTAGCATTTCCATTTCCAGAGACTCCCTGAATAGTTTCTAGTTTTAATTAATTATTTTCTTCTTTAATTTTCCAAGGAGTTATGAACTAAAATTTTCTATGGTTGTGTATAGTAAATATAAAAATCATTTTAATCTATTTAATGAACTAAGCTAATACTTCCTTGAAAAAGCTACCAAGAAAACTTTCCATTAGTCGGCTCGACTATGAACTAACTCCAAACTCAAGTACTTTCCAATCTCATTTATGTAAACAGATTGGAAGCATAAGAAAAAGAAAAAAGCTATCTAGAAAAGTATCTCTAAGCATAGCACAAACATTTCTTAAACATACCATTAAAATAAAATGAAAATATTAAGTACAGATGATAGACAGGATACTCAATACTCATAAACATTAATATTTACAAATGCCATTTGTCACTCTACAAACTTTTAAAAGCTCTCCCTCCACAATTTTAACTACATAAGAACATTAGTATCTTCACATACGAGGCATGAATTTCCATAAAAAAATAAAAAATAGGGAGGATAAAAAAATAAGGCAACTATAAGTTATTTCTCTCTTCAGTGTTTTTTTTTTTTTTTATTCTTCATTTTATCCAGAGCTCTTTATAACATAACTTGCATGTGGCTCATAAAATAGTCAAACAATATCTAGGTAGGATGTTTGAATACAATAGCATTATTAGATTGTTTTTATGCATTATATACTAATCTATTTTTCTTTCATTCCAACTTTAAAATTAAGAAAAACAACTCAAAAAGAAAGCACGCACATTAAATACACACACAACCACATCTGCACATGTTTATTTATTTAGGATAAAAACATATGTATATCTGTTAAATAAAATTATATTTTTTCATGCAATTTACTGGGGGAGGGAGGGATAGAGTCCCAGATGCAGATTTATTCTGTAACTGCAATAGTTTGACATGCATGCGTTTAAGTATTATTTACCAATCCATACTTGCTTAGTTGAAAATCAAACACAAAACTCTCAATCCATTATTGCGGGTGGAATGTAAATATAAACTTGCATTGTACTCAAACAAAAAAAGTTTTTGACAAGAAGGATCTTGATACAACTATTTTTTGTCTTGCTAGCTATTTGTAGCAATAAATGAAGAAAAAAATAAAGTAAATCTTGTGGCATAGAACTAAAAGCTCTTTCAAACTAAGAGCTCTTTGCCCCCCATTGCTTTTCTCAATTAAAAAATTCAAACAAACTTTTATTTTTAATTAAGATGATAAAGAACTCAGCAATGTGACATTCTTTTCCACCAGTTAAAAATTCCTTATTTTGCATGTCCTTCAGAGTCACTGTACATTTTCATGCTGTTTCCTTATTTTCCAGCTTTGAGACAATATTGGCTTCCTTGTGACTTAGGGTTGGAAACAAAGATAAAAAGAAATCACCCTCACCAATTAAATCACCTTTTCACTGGAAGGCTTTTGATATCAATTGTATGAATTATTGATAGGGCTTCAAAGAAAGATTAGACTTCCTGACTCCTTTTTACATGCAATGTAAATCATACTACCTCCCGTCCTAGGTAGCAAAGTTGCATATACTTACATAGTAATTGTTTAATAATTAGCATGATTCAATTCTTGCACAGATAAATATATTTTCATGATTATAATATTTAAGTGCTTTAAAATTTTTTTTCAAATTAAAATGTCTAATGTAGCGGGACTTTCATATTAAGACTAAATTATGTTCATTCTAAGGTTCAAGTGTTTATGCTCATGTCTCCAGGGCTAGTGGGGCATTGCATGAAGGGAGAGCCTCTAAGGAAAAGAAATCTCTAGGGAAGAAGAGAACAGAGAATGGAGGTACATGTTTGGTTCAAGGCCAGTTGCCCCAGATGCTAGGGAAGATAAAACATACCTCCGATCACCATCTATCCCAGGCTCCACGGATTTAAGCCTGAGCCCTAATCCTAAGGCAAAGGATCTATAGGTAATGAGCAAGTGAAATGTAAAAGCAGCTGCTAGTCTACAGAATCACCCTGGGACACTCGGAGCCCAAGGCATCAACAGCACTGGCACTGGCAAAAGCAGGGCTGGCAGTGCTGGCAGCAGCACTAATGACAGCAGCAGTGCAGTTAGTGATAACAGCGAGTTTGGCAGCAACAAGAGCTACTTTAGCCTCCTGCACATCAGCTCCCCGCACCTTGAGCATCCACTGCCTGGTCTCTATGGCAGCAGAACTGGTAGACGACGCAGAGGAGCACAGCAACAGCAGCATCTTCTGTGCCAACCAGTGGCACTTTTGGTTCTGAGACTGACAGAACAGCGAAGCAAGTAGGGGAACAGAAAAGCTGAGGTAACACAGAGGTTACGAAAGCATGGACCTTGCATTCAGCCACAGCTGGGTTCAAACCAAGTCACTGCCGTTTATGAGATACAGTGACAGTGGTCAAGTTATTTAACCTCTCTAACTCAGTGTGTAAAATGAAAAAACAATAGTTCCTATCTAATATCACTATGGTGATAATTAACAAGATAATTTACCTAAAGAACTTTGCATAGTATCTGAAAGATAATAAAGGCTCAATAAAGGTGGCTTTAAAAGAGAGGAGGCAAATCAAAGACTCCATGAGGGCTATGTCTTATTATCACACAATACACCAGGGATTCCAAAAGTTATCTCAAAAGGACATGGGAGAGGTTGGCGTATGCATAGCCCTGGAGAAATGTTATAATTTGGCTGCAACTTTTGCCCTAGTTTTACCACCTGTGAAAACACAGGCGGTCTGGGAATCACAGATTGGATTAATAACCGTATTTTCTGAATTTTCTAACTTCAAACCTTCAAAGTAAGCATTTGTTTTCCATTCATATGACAAAAGCACAACATTAAAAAAAAACTTCAAGAACTTCATTCAACTCAAGATTAGTAAGTTTATTTCCATACATTTTAATTTCTTCTCAAATTCTACATATATTCTAAGAAATGCATATTCAAACTGATTATTATTACTTGTTCTTTCTTCTGTGCTAATTATGCAAGATCTGAGTGCACTGGTCATAGTAATGATACATAGTAATAGGAGAGAAAAATGGAAGATTATTTTCCAAATTATAATAAATAGCATCATGATTGATTGGTTTTCCACTCCTCTTTCTTTAATCATCTTTGATGTTAGTGCTACCTGCCCAAAAAACATGTGTTGCAAGAAGCTTCAGTAGACATGTTTTATTAGACAAAGATATATGTCCATCTTTTTATGCTGAGTTTAGCAGATTTAGGTGACTCCAGATGGTTACAAATATTAGTAAATGAATCATATTTAAAAACCACAATATACATGCACCTTTACATTTTTTAAGAAAATACAGATTTTCCAAAGTATAAAATTTGTGATTTAGATAGGTATCTCATGCGTACATCTTAGAATTGTTGCAAAGCAAATATCCAACTCTGCCTAGAAGCAATTAGAGTGTACAGCACAATGTTATAGGACTGCCGAGTTAGGAGGGCCTTTACAATTCTTCTAGACTGAGCCACCTGTCAGTTTAGTTCCATCAACTGTATCTTGCTCGGATCCTAACAGAGGCAGGTGCTGAGTCAGAAATAGGAGTACAAGATGTTTATAGGGAAGTAACACCTATGAGAAACAAAGAGGAAGGAAACAGGATTGTGCAGGGGAAGTCTTCAAATCACAGAGCAGATCCTACACTTGTTAAAAATAATAGGGTAGGAAGAAGAATTGGACAAGGGGAAACAAATATGGAATAAATGCAGCTCTCACACAGTCTTAACCAATCTAATGGGAAGCTCCAGAAAAAAAAAAAAAATCAGCCTGTCAGAACGGTCCTGCCTTCGCAGAAATGACCAAGGCCCCTCGTACCCTATTATGCCTAGCTATTAGCTGTGGGATGACCTGAAGAGCACTGCTTTAGCTTGAATGCTACAAAGGACTCTAAGGATTCTGCAGCTAAAGGTCTGCTGTCTGCTAACCGTATTCCTCACAGCTGAAAAACAAGTTTTCTTGAAAGGAAGCCAAGCAGCATGACTCTATGACTGCCTCACATCTCAAAAAGGTGGTGGGTCAAAGCCCCTTGACAGTCCAGCAGTGGAGAATAACACTACAGATGACATGTCCATATTTAATTTTAATGTGAGGGAAGTTCCATAAATGAATTAAAAAATAAATAAGTAAATGTTGATTTTTAAAAAATACTAAAATTATATATCAATTTCCTTAGAACAACTTTCCAATCTAATTTCAATGTGAGAAAAGCTTCTAAATGAATCAATGTTGCTTTTAAAAATTACTAAAATTATATTTCTCTAGAGCAACTTTCCAATCTAAAAAAAACACAAGTATTCAATTTATTTATTTAAATAAATAAAAAAGACATATAACTTCATCAATATCTCTCAATAATATTAATTTTGGATTGGGGGTGCTGTTCTTTTCTTTCAGCTTTATTAAGATAAAATTAACATGTAACATTATGTTAGTTTAAAGTATATAATATGATGATTTGATACGTGTAAGATATTATAAAATGATTATCATAATAAGGTTAGGTAACACCTCTATCACCTCACAAAATTAACTTGTAAATGAAACATTGAACTTTACTCTCAGCAACATTCAAGTATATAATTCAGTATTGTTCATTATAATCACCCTGCTGTGCATTAGCTATCTAGAACTTAATCATCTTATAACTGGAACTTTGTTTCCTTTGACCAACATCTCTGCATGTCTCCCCCCGCATCCCTACTGCCCCATCCCCGCCCACCCCCCCCACCCCGGTCTGGCAACTACCATTCTATTCTGTTTCTATGAGTGTGGCTTTTTTAGATTTCACATATCAGTGAGATTATTCAGTATTTTTCTTTGTCTGACTTATTTGACTTAGCATAATGCCCTCAAGGTTCATCATCCATATTATCACAAATGGCAGAATTTTCTCATTTTTATGGCTGATTAATATACCATTGTATCTTCTTTATCCATACTCCATTGATGGGCACTTACGATTGTTTCCATATCTTGGTTATTGTGAATAATGCTGCAATGAACATAGGGGTACATATATGTCCTTTTGATAGTGATTCCATTTCCTTCAGATATATACTCAGAATTGGGATCCTAGATCATATCATAATTCTATTTTTAAATTTTTGAGGGACCTCCATACTGTTTTCTACAGCTGCTGTACCAACTTACATTCTTTCCAACAATACACAAAAGTAGCCTTTTCTCGATGTCCTCATCAACACTTATTTCTTATCTTTTTTATAATAACCATGGAATATTAATTTTATTTCCCTTCTCATAAGACAAATAAACTGAAAAAAAAACACATAAAAACATTCTATAATTTCGGGCCTACAAATGAATAAGCTTCTATGTCAGATTCAATGCAATACAGAATTCTTTAGTTATATGGTTTCTTCTAGATCCAAAAGCATGACACTACAATCATTGGATTAATATTGTTCACATTTAACAAACTCCCTACTACAGTGTGAGTCCTTCAAGGTCATAAAACAAGCTCAAGATAATGTAAATTACTAGATGTTCTGACTTTAAATCCACCTTTTTCTCTCTACTTGTGACACCTCTGATAATACCTGCTCCATATTACACTCCAGTGATTAATGTCCGCATGAATCTCCCATGTTCAACGTCAATGCAATCAGTATTTTTGTGACCCACAGTCACATACTTCTTGTTTATAGTCTGTAATGTTCTAACTACTTATGTGGCTCTCAGCTCCCTCCATTAATACGATAGCGAAGAGTTAGAAATTTCCATCTACGCTAAAATACAGAAAAATACTACTTATTCTGAACTTCTAATAAACATTGTAAAATAAACATTGTCTTTTATTAAATTCTTTTAGTTTTATGACAAAAAGTACATCATGAAAAAGTGCATATTTTTTAAACACATAGAGACATTCAACCCCCCAAAAGTTGCATACTACAATCTTCCACTAATAAATAATTTTGAGACAAAATTTTAGAAATGGAAAACATATTAGTGGTTTCCCAGGGTTAGGAAGCAGGTAGATAGCACAGAAGGGAGATGGATATGATTATGTAAGGGCAACAGGAGGAATCCTTGTGGGGATGAAATCGTTCAGTATCTTAACCGACTTCTGCATATGAGAAAATTGTACAGAACTAACACACGTGACACAATAAATGAGTACACACAAAGCTGGTAAAATATGAATAAGACTAGTGGACTGATTCAATGAAAACATCCTACATGCAGTACTGTATTATAATTTTGCAAGATGTTAATACTAGCGCAAATTGGGCAAAGGGTTCACAGAATCTCCGTATGTGACAATTACATATGACTCTAGAATTAGCTCAATACATCAATACAAATTTCAACTTAAACACACACACAGAGAGAGAGAGAGAGAGAGAGAGAGAGAGAGAAAGCCCTGGCTAGTGTTGCTCTGTGGTTAGAGGGTCAGTCCAAGCACCAAAGGTTCATGGGTTCAATTCCCAGTCAAGGGCATGTACCTGTGTTGCAGGTTTGAACTCCAGCCCAGTCAGGGCGAATGCAGGAGGCAACCAATAGATGTGTCTTTCTCATATTGATGTTTCTCTCTCTCCTCCTCCCTCCCTTTCACTCACTCTAAAAATCAATGGAAAAAATATCCTTATGTGAGGATTAACAAAACAAAAAGAACAAACAAAAAAGCAGAGAGCATGTTTTCATAAGGGTCTCAATAAAAAAAAAACTATGAAAGATATTCATGTAAACATGAAAAATATAAGGAATAGCAAATTTAATGTTTTTAAAATGCTATAATGACAAAAAATTTAATTTAACATTAACTTTACTTTGAAATTTAAATGCCATGTGAGCATTCCCTTGTTCTAATTCTCATATTTTCATTTGAAAACCATATACTAAGCCAAATTTTCAAAGCAACTCCAAAATCCAGCCAAGCCCAAACTTGTCTTTAAGAAAAGAAACAATGCCATAAAACAATCCATCCTCTGAACTATGTACATAATGTCTACTACCAACAGTGAGGGATATTTAACTGTGGTGCCATGAATTATGAGGTGAGAGAGAAGTAAGGAAAATTAATTATAGTAGCACAAAAGATTGGAACGGATCAAAGTATATTTTAAATTCCAAATCTTTTATGCGGGTCACTCCTTTAATATGCTAATTAGAACTAAGACACTCTCTTAGAAAAAGGAGGTCCTAGGGAAATCCCACTTAAATATGTCCCTGTCCAAATATAAGACATTTCTGCCTGACCTTATATTTTTAAAACAGTGCTTATTCATTCACCTGACCACTGACTTTCAATAAAATGAAGCCTTAGTCAAGTCATCTTGCCTTAGCCTCAATAATTATGTTAATTATATCATTAGGGTAACTGTATGTCCCAGTTCACTTGAGACATTCCTAGTTTCTATATATATGTAATGCCAGCACTGTTATTAACAACTGGAGGCCCGATGCATGAAATTCGTGCAAGGGTCTGGGCCCTCCCAGCCCCAGCTGTCTTGGCCAGCTCGCACAGCCCCTTGCAGCCCCAGCTGCCTTGGCCGGCACTCACAGCCCTGGCTTCATCCAGAAGGTTGTCTGGATGTCCAGATGGTCATTCTGAAGTTCAATCTAATTAGCATATTAGCTCTTTATTATATAGGATGCCACCTTTCACTCTGAAAGCGTACCTTTTGGACCATATTTTTTGCATGGTCACCTCATCTACTATGGACATTGTTTACAACCTGTCTGTGGCCCTACATTTTAAGCCTGACCTCTAGTTACCCAAGTTTGGCATTGGCCCAGTTGGTGAGAAGGTGCCCAATAGGATAATGAAACAGTAGACCAATCCTTATCAAAATAAACTAAAACTATACTACTGGAAGTAAAAATGTATATACTTTTTAGCATCAACATCTATCCCAGTCCCAAGTCCCGAAACCTAAATAATAAAAGAAGGTGATAAATGCTCAAGAGAATCTTTGGCGACATTGTTCACACAACTAGGGAAGGATGTTTACTTAATTTGATAGGAAAAGTCATGGTTGAGATTTTATAGATAACTAGAGGCCCGTTGCATAGATTCGTGCACGGGTGGGGTCCCTCGGCCTGGTCTGCACCCTCTCGCAATCCGGGACCCCTCAGGGATGTCGGATAGCCAGTTTCTGCCTGATCCCCACAGGCCCGATCCAGACAAGAGGGAGCCCAATCCTGTACGTTGAGTGTTTGTCCCTGGTGGTCAGTGCATGTCATAGCAACCAGTCGACCGGCCATTCGGTCACTTAGGCTTTTATATAGAGAGATATTTAGAATGTGCATTGTAAATACAAAGTGCCATAAACTTATTGAACACAAAAAATATACTTTCCTAAGTAGGCAAATCAGTTGTGTTACCTTTCTTTCCACAAATAGCAGTTTCCACCATGCCACAGAGGGCTATGGCAGAAAACATAAAAACACACAAAAATAACAGTGAGGATTAGATTTCTCTAATTTAGGGGTTTTCATTAAGGCATTCACAACTTTCTCTGTTAACTCAGATTTAATCCTCATGGACATCCCCACCTCACTTACTTTGTTACAACAGCCTGAGAAATTCAAACTCACCTGATATTTGGGAGGGCTTGCATTACTGTTATAACGTGAAAACACATGAGTCATACTTGGAATACTCCACAGAAAAACAAAATAATACCCTAGGGTTTGAGGTATGGATTTGATTCATCTAATATATCAGCTATGATTTATTCAATTAACCATAGTAAAAGCAGCCAGGATCGGTCCTACTTGATATGTAATATAGGCAAAACACATAAACAACTCTGTTATCAGTTGCCCCTTATTTCTTTTTTTTTTTTTTTTTTTGCTTAAAGTATTACAAAGGGTATTACATAAGTGTCCTTTTTTCCCCCCCGCCCTTGACAAGCCCCTGCCCTCCCTTACCCCCCAGTGTCTTATGTCCATTAGTTATGGTTATATGGGTGCATACAAGTCCTTCGGTTGATCTCTTACTCCCCTCCCTCCTGTCCCCCAACCCTCCCTGGCCTTCCCACTGCAGTCCGACAATCAGTTTGAGGCAGCTCTGCCACTGTATTTATTATTGTTCAAAAGTTTGTAATGGTCTTAATTATCCATGAAAGAGTGAGATCATGTGGTATTTTTCCTTCATTGACTGGCTTGTTTCACTTAGCATAATGCTCTCCAGTTCCATCCATGCTGTTGCAAATGGTAGGAGTTCCTTCTTTTTAACAGCAGCATAGTATTCCATCGTGTAGATGTACCACAGTTTTCTAATCCATTCATCTACTGATGGGCACTTAGGCTGTTTCCAGATCTTAGCTATGGTGAATTGTGCTGCCCCTTATTTCTTATGTTCTACCATCTCAGTTCAAGTAGTCAGGGCCTCTAAAATCATTTCTACTTCCTCTGTCAAAGCCTACTTGCTGAAGAGGTTATAACCATTCACACCAAAGTGTAGATATTTATGAATACAAAGAATAACTCCTCCCAGTAATGCAAATATATATACATTTTAAGAGTGATAAATTTTTAAGTTTTTAAATTCAATCAATAGAATTTCAGGGACTAAATTGTGACAATAGGAGGCATTTGGAGGATATCAGACCCCACTGTACATTATAATTTTCTGTCTAATTCACTGCTTACAGGTGAAAATGACTGGTGCAGCTCTTGGCATATGATAGATGCCATATAAATATGCTGAAATTTTAAAATTCTGTAATAGCACCATATAAAATGAATAAGATATATAGTCCAAATATAATGGTGGCTCTTAGTGCATTTCAAAAAGATATAACTTGCATGTATGCTAAGCATCAAGAAAATAAGACTTCTGCATATTAGATGTAATTAAATTCTCTCTCCACAATTTTCCCAAGATTATCTTTTCTTTTGCTACTATTAGGCAGAGGCATATCTTCACTAAAATTCTATAATACTTTGAGGGTTCATGCATCCTATTTTCTGTTCTTCACTAAGATCTAAAGTATTTAAGTAAAAAATACAACTTACTATCGTCAAAATAATGATTTCTTATTTTAAAGCATATAAATTGGCACAAAAATATTTATTTCTAAAATTAAATACCTGACTATGCAAATTTAATTTAAAGTTATTTTTAATATTAAAAAGAGCCAATTTATATCACAATCCATTTTACCCCTTACAAATAACTAAATCAGCATAAATTTATATAGGTATTTATTTGTCCATAATAAAGAGAAAGTCATGATAGAAAAATAAAAATCAAGAGTAACTAAAAAATGTATTTCTATATATTTATGGTACAAGATTCCATCTAAATTGCTTCTGATCAGTTACATTTTTTTGAAGCAATACACATATCTATAACCATCAGGACGAGCTCTAGCTGGTTCTTACAGATAGCCTGGGCAAACTGTCTGTTGCCTGGTAAATTAAAGTGATCCATCAATGTCGATGCTGCTGCAAATACACAAGATTGGTTTGGGGAGATGTATACAAAGTACAGAAGAGGTGCCAGCTGTGTTAGATGCTTGAATCTTTTTTTCAGACAGGATATACACCTCAAATATGTTGAAGTCTATCAAAACTGATTTCTGTTCTGTTATGTTGTCAAAAATCATTTTTATTAAAATATTCCTAAAAATGATAGCTCCAGTGAATAAAATACACATAGCCCATTAAATATCCTTATAGTTATTTATGTTTTCTTCTCAAATAAAAAGTAAATACAGAAAAAAGTCTAGGTAGATATTCATGTTCAGAGAGGAAAATGACATAGATGACAAAGTAAAGAAAGGGAGAAGATCAAGGGAAATAGCACTAGAGAAGTTCAGTTTTACTTTTTTCACAAGTAGTAAAGTAAAACTATTGAGTAACATTTTCCTTATTTATTCATCATCTTCATGCCCATTCCTCATACACCCATTTCCTCATTCCTAATTTATAGAAGCAATTTGAAGGCTCAGATTTCCAGTGTTAAATGCAATAACTATTTGAGCATAGCATGTTACTAAGTGTTGTTTTGAGATACAGTGACACTGAAGCAAGTTCCATCCGAATCCTTGCCCCAAAATAATTATGCTTCTCACAATTTGAAACTGAATAAAGTTCCATATATGCCATATGAAAGTAGCAGGATCTGAAAAATCCCTATTTCTATTTCCAATGACTATCAAGGCATAATTTTTATTGAAAGCAAATTTAAGCTCACAGTTGTATTTGGGAACTGAGTTCCAGTGAGTGATCTGGATTGAGAATGTATATATGAAGACATTCACATATATAATAATTTGAATGATGAGAATAAATGATATAGAAAGTATAATTACCTCAAGATAGTTAAATATTTAAGGAATGAATACCAGATGTCTGTTTACCAGGTATCTACATTTGGATGTTCAATCTAAAATTTTAAAAAAATAAAAAACAGGGAAAACCACACACAAGAACAAACAAAAAAACTTGATAGAAACAGAATCGATCAATTCCTTCCAAACCTACTTCTACTATATTTCAAATCAAGTTTTTAAGGCCCAAAACATATTAATTAACCATGACATTCCCCTCCTTCTCACCAACCCCCAGGAATCAGTGAATGCATCTTATAGATTTCTCCTCCTAAATGTTTCATTTCTCCTCATCCCTATTTTTGAATGTCTAATTCATATTACCATCATATTTGCCTACATTATTAACACATTGTGTACCACATAGAAATCTCTAAGACATACGCCAGGAACCGCACGTTTTTGAGCAAACTGCACGTTATTTAAATCATCATAATGCACTTTAGTGTTGTTTTTCAATAATTATAACATTTTTATCTACAAAAACAATTAAACAATCAAAGTTCCTAGTACTTTTTTAACATATGGTACTGCGTAAAACATTTTCCTCTATGAAGAGGGACCAAACAAAATTTACATAAGTATCTAGATTCGCTCCTTTTTCCATGGGCATGAAAAACGAGAACACTCGTGAGCAGTCCTTAACAGATGGCGCGCGAAACACGAGAAAACTCCTGAGCGGTACGAAATGTGTTAAAATAGGTTCTAGCTTCTGTCTGTGGTCTTACTGATTCCCCTTCTTTGCAAGTATCCTATATAATAAAAGGCTAATATGCAAACAGAACGAATGGTGGAACAACTAGAACAACCGGTCACTATAATGTGCACTGACCACCAGGGGGCGAGTGTGGACCATGGCAGGCATTGGCCACAGTGGGATGGTGGAGCAGGTGAGTGGGGGTGCCAGACCAAGGCAGGGTGCCAGTCGCTGTCATTGGGATGAGCTTCTGGTGTTTACTGAAAATTCTTTGCTCCTGTGGGCCATGGTCCCACCCCGGGCTCGCACCTGCTGCCAGTGCCGGTCCCACTCACACCCACAGCTGGCACTGGAGCCGCCGCCTGCTCTTGTTGCCAGTGCCCAGCACCAGTCCCGATCACTCAGCGCATAAGCAGGTGTGAGTAGCAGCTGCCAGCCCAATCACCCCTGAGGGCTTCTCCACCTCCCCCTGCTCCTGAGGGGCGATTGGGCAGCAGCCGCCACTTGCACTCACTGATGGTGCCGGCCCTGCTCGCACCTGCTGCTGGCGCCATCCCCAATTGCTCCGCGCCATCAGCGGGTGTGAGCGGGGCCTGTGCCATGGGAGTGGTAGTGGCAGGAGCAGGGCTGCTAGCAGACAGAGGACTAGGGATTGTGGCAGGAGGGGCCAGGCAGGGGCATGGAGGATGGGCTGAGATCCACCCCTGTGCCTACTGCAGCCTCATGGCCCACAGTTCCTTTCAAGGTGCACGAATTCGTGCACTGGGCCCCTAGTTAGTCATATAAAATGCCAACTTCATTCCTTTTCCTAAACCCTTCAACAACTTCTCTTAGCCTTGAGCTAAATTCCAAACACATTCAGAGGGTATAAAAAGCCAACCTCATATCTCACCAGTACAAACTCTTTCCCCATTACTAACACCATACAAACACATTTACACACACCTTACACCCCAGGCATACTACTCAATTTTCATTTATTAAAAACTGTCAGGTTTTCTTTTCAGTCTTACTTTTATTTGCATAATCTATGCCTCTGTCTGGAGTTCCAACCCTTAAAAACTACTCCTAAGAAATCAAGACCCTGTGAGGTTATCACTTGTCCTTATTATGTAGCTAATTGCATGTAACTATATAATTAAAGCCAGATTTCACATTAAGTTTAGTATTTTATTTCTTCTTTTATTTTGAAAACTTTTTTTTTTAAATTTAGCAGCAGAAATCTCTTTTACAAGAGTAAAACCCAAATGTGCACAGCCTAAATATAAGGTGCTCTGATTTTTGCAATTTTGAGGCCATATTAACTCAAAACTCCTCCTTTCCCTGGAATCTCCTAGGCTATTTCAGCAGCACTAAAAACTTGATAATAGGAGAGTATGAAATCCAACTGTAAGTAGAAATCCTTCTACTTCCTCCCTCTATGGTGCCTAAGCTCATAGGAGAAGGAATTTATTGCAACATTTCAGGCTTCTAGAGAAGTGCTTCTGAAATTCAATGCGCTAACAAGTCACTGAAGATAGAGAGGAATTCTGGTTAAAAGCACATTGTGATTGACTAGGTCAGTGGTCGGCAAACTGCGGCTCACAAGCCACATGCGGCTCTTAAGGCCCCTTGAGTGTGGCTCTTCCTAAGCCTTAGGAGTACCCTAATTAAGTTAATAACAATGTACCTACCTATATAGTTTAAGTTTAAAAAATTTGGTTCTCAAAAGAAATTTCAATCGTTGTACTGTTGATATTTGGCTCTGTTGACTAGGTCATGGATGGAGCCTGAGATTTTGCATTTCTAACAGCCTCCAAGGTGATGCAGCTGCTGCTGATCCAAGAACCACCTCACATTTGAGTAGCAAGGGTCTGAGTTATAAAAAGGTCTCCTTTCTACCAATTTACTCATATTTCTTCAGGGATAAAGGTAACACATTTTTTACATCAGAGTTTTCCCCAAATGGGTGGATATAATTCATTGGATACTATCCATACATACACACACACACACACACACACACACACACACACACACACACACACATTCTGCAGAGATTTCTGTGTTCTGGACCTGCAGCACCCTGATCCTGAGAGGGCTCCCATCTCTGCCCCTGCCCTTTCATCTCTTCATGTTCCCAAGTAGTAAAAGGATTTGGGCAGAGCTCCCATTGGGTGGGGGATCTCAAAACTGGAGATGGGGCAGGAGTTATAGACTTCCACCTTAGCCTCCATGTTTGTGAACTGCACAACTTGAGCCTGACTGCACATATTTTAAATTTGTTTCATAAAATAGAAGCACTTTTAAAAAGCCATGTTTTCCATTGTATCTTTGCCAAAAAGGTCTATATTTGGAATATTACTGGAAAGTACCTGGCCCATTATTAAAGGAGATACTTTGATCCCCACTTGACAGCCACAGTGACCTGTGTCTATTTTCTCTGTTAAATAGAGCACAGCAGAGCGGAGAATTGTAGGCCCCCCTAGTCATCTTCACTAACCTAGATCATCTCTCTAAATTTAGTAGTTAGGAAAGTCTGATGTATTTTACTATATGAATACACTTCTAAAATGGGTATTTACTATTCAAGTAGACAAAACATTGATTTTGAAAAGTGGGCATGCACAAGTATTGCTGCATATTTTTAAAATGAGATCAACTGTGTTTTTCCTGAACTTCAGGGCATTCAGCTATATTGATGTCTGTAGAGTGATAGTTTACTCACCCATCATTAAACTTGCTATTATGCTTCTGGTAGAAGCATAATATTTCTTGTAAGCAAGTAGATCAAGAACATCCTTTTCCCAGTCAGTATGCTTAAGAAATATATACTGTACATTGATGAGAGGACTTTCATTTAATAAATGCTCACCCAAGTGAAAGACACTTTGAAAATGCTTTAAAAAGAAAACATTTTTTATAGCTATCTTTGTAAAGAAGGGCTACAATGTAATCTTGAATTGTTAATGATAATGCTTCACTAGCCAAGTATTATATTCAACCTATTTCTCAGGAACATTGCACATGATTTTTTATATAGCTTCTATCTAATCATTTTAAATAACTTATTTCTTTGATAGAATTCTATTCATCCAGAAGAAGTAGTGTAAAAAGAAAACTATAGCACTCAAAACATTAATTGAAAACACATTTCTTTAAAATTAATGAGCTTTTAAAAATAGAATTCCTACTCATTTGTCTCCCCTTAATAATAAAACCGTCAAAAAGAATTTAGATAGCTGTGCAAACATAAATTGAAAAGCCATATGGGAATGCTCTATCAGAAGGAATAAAAATAGAATAAAATGTAACATTCCTAGGACTGCAAACCTACTACCACCTTCTAAATTCTTTGTAAGCAGTAAGATTCACAGAAGATAAGGAATGCCCTTAACCTCTCGGGACCTCAGTTTCTTCACTTATAAAATTAGGAAAATGTTCTAAAGATTTTCTCTAAAGTCCATTATTCAAGTCTATATGATAGTTCACATATCAGAGTTTACTTCACCCAAGAATGAATTAGTAAGAATTCCGATGTTGCCTTTGCTACTTATCAAACCAATGGACTTGGCTGGATCTTCCTATGTAATGCTTTTCTTTAGAAAATACACCTGCTTTCCACTGCCTTGTAATGACCTAGCAACTATAAGGTTAGATGTTATTAAAAGAATTGAAAAAAATACATACAATTTATTTATTTTTCTGAACAAGTATTCATTGTCCACTCTGATGATTTTAGACTCGCAGGATTTAACGTCCAGTGTGCCTCTGATTGCACTCCAGCCATCCTACTTGTTCATCCCTCTCCAATTCACCTACATAGCCTGTTCATACCTTTTCCTTTGCCCTCAAACCTTCAATACCTTCTTCTACACTCTCACTCTCAGACTTATCACTAAAAGCAGAAGCACTTTGAAAAGGACTTCCCCAGACTGGGAGTCTCATATATACAACCCACTCAGACTTCCAGCCTCATATTTCCAACCCACTCAACCCTGTGCCCATGTAATCTGCTTTCCCTCCCATTACTAAGGATAAACAATTAAAGTGCCTACCCAAGGCCAATTCTCCCCTGTCTGCACTTCGTTCCATGCTCTCTAAGCTACTCAGTGGTGTCACTTCAAAAATACTTGTTTCCTTTTCAAACCGCATGGTTAATCTTCTCTTACCTTCTGGATTATTGCATATGATTATGCCCTACAACTATAATGTCCTCAGTCTTAAAAACAAACAAACAAAAATCCCTAATTCTAGCTATTGGCCTATTTTTTTCTTCTCTTTTTAATAGCAAAACACTCCAGAGAGTTGCTTGTACTTTTAATCTCCAATTCTACTTCCTCCATTTTCTCTTAAACATAGTCCAAAAAGTTTCTTTTATCATCACCATTTTAATTGAGCAGTTTCTGTCAAAAAAAAAAAAGATTTTTTATATTGCTAAGACCACTGTTAACCTCTCCTCTCGTTTAAGACCTATCAGCAGCCTTTGTCAAAGTTGACTAATCCCTCCTTTCTGATGCAACACACTCCTAGTTCTCCTGCTCCCTCCTTGGTTTCTCCTTCCTTGTCTACTCATCTGTTTTTCTTCATCATTTCCGCAATCTCCACATGTTCACACTCCTGAGGTCCCTCATCAAGCCCCACCGGGCAGGGGGCGCAGCCTCAGGTCCCCCACCCTGGCCCGGCACCACACAGCTTCAGGTCCCTGCTGATCGCTTGTTACAGCTCATTATGGGAACCCTGCCTCTGGTATGGGCGCAGCCATCTTGTGTTATGGGAACCCCGCTTCCACTGTGGGTGCAGCCATCTTGTGATGGCATGACAGAGTGAGGGTCAATTTGCATATTACCTCTTTATTATATAGGATAATGCTAATTAAATCATATATAAAAGCATACTTGTGAAAAACAGAATTATTTTAATAGTAGTCTGTGACAGTATATAAAATAAAAGTATTTCAGCTCTAGAATACAATATTTAAATAATTATGTTTATTTAGCTATTTAATTTATAAAAATAAAGTTCGGAAAACTATGCCATTGTTGATACATGCATGTATATATTTCTCATTCTGTATGAAGATCATGAAAGATTCTGTAAGGCTTATTTAAATATCTATAATAATAAAAGCATAATATGCTAATTAGACCAGACAGCCAAATGACCTTCCGGATAAAGCCAGGGCTGCGAGGGCCAAGGCCAGCCACTGTGGCTGCGAGGGCTGAGCCCCATGCACGAATTTCGTGCATGGAGCCTCTACTTATCTATATAAAGTTAAATGTTTATTTCCACAGTGTTAACAGGATTTGAATATCACTTCTTTGCTAAATTCATAGTAGGCTTCTGAGCTCTACAAAAACAACTTTATTAATTTTATATTTTTTTACCATTTGACCATTAACTAAAGCTTAATGTAAATAATGTAATGTTTTAAATAACAATTTTAAATATTCCAAATTTATCAAAAGTACTACCTAACATATCAAATAATCATAGAGAATTTTGCCACATTATTTAATTGCATTAGAAATTATGGCAGAATAACTGGTACTACATACAGAAAACAGTTATCAGCAATGCAGATGAAGACAATTGTTTATACCTTACAATTCAATTTTAAGAGACAACATACCATGGAACAGTCAATTTTATAGCATTAATTTTTCCATTATTTTAATAGATTTTTAAAGGTAAGTTCTCTGAGGCAATAGATTATTTTTAATATCTTTTAATTTTTATTGCATTTTTTGAGGTGACATTGGTTAATAAAATTATATAGGTTATAGATTTCAGGTGTATATTTCTAGAATACTTCATCTGTACATTGTATTGTGTGTTCACCATCCAAAGTCAAGTCTCCTTCCATCAAGATTTATGGTTTCTTAACCCTCTTCTACCTTCCCCTTCCCCGCTTTTCCTCTGGTAATCACCATACTTTCCTGCATCTATGAGTTATTTTAAAACAATGTAAACTGTAAAGATCGAAGCACAGACCACTGGCTTGCAGGTGCAAGTCAAAGAAGGAAAGGGGAAATGGCTGCTCAATTTCCTTCTTTTTAACAAAAGGCCTTTCCCCTACATAACTGTTTCTCAGGCTACTGAAAATAGAGTGCAAAGAAAGCTTGGAAGAGGCAAGTAGAGACTCCCCTGGTTAGCAGTAAACAGGAAGACTAATGTTTTACACTGTTAAGAACAGGGCATAGAAAAATTGCCAGTTACTGACAGCAATTTTAATACCAGACAAACTGATCAGGAGAAATTACAACTAAGTACAGCACACATCCACAAAAACACACACACAGGTACATGCACAGAATGAGATGGGCCTACTGGTTTTACTCAATCTGTACATGGGAAAAATAAAATGTTGTAGGTCTTTAACAACAATTAGTAAATATTAATCCTTAATGTAATTAAAATGACACTATAACAAACTTTTTGTAAAAAAAGAAATTAGACAAACACAATGAGCATAACCATTCAGAGAAATTTAATTTGGAGAGGAAGTTCTAAGGATTCAATCTAGCCCCAAGTAAAGTAATACTGAAATTCAAAGTGTAAAAACATAACTTTAAATAAATTACGAACGGTCTTAAAATCCCACTGATTAAATCCATGGGAAAACCAGTATTATACTTACTTTGAGCAAGGTTCTTAAAGGCGGCATTGTGTTGTTGTGTTGTTGTTTTGTTTTATTTTGTTTGGTGTGTGTGTGTGTGTGTTTGTGTGTGTGTGTGTGTATGTGTATCATGGTAATCAGGACATATGCAGTTCAAAAGGAAGCATGGCTAGACTTCTGTTCCATGTAAGTGATCTTGGGTGGTTAGGCTGCTGCCTCTCCCACTTAACCTTAGACATGGTTAAGGAGATTCCTTGGAATCTGCCCCTCCACCACCTACCCCACTCTCTTGTTCTTTGCTGGACCTTGGTTTCATTTACCCAGATCCCTATCTATGCCAGTACTACAAAGAAGGGTGCTCCAAAGGTAAATCCACTCCTTTGTGCTAGGTTTGACTCTGGCAGCCCTTCACTCGAGTTTCTATGACCAGACACCTAGTGTTCATTTCTTTCTGTAACCACCCAGCTGTCTGTTTCAGTGGATCATCCCTTTCAGCTTCTTTATACAGTGAAGGGCCTCTGGGCATCTTCTGGAAGGGCAAAAATAAGAAGTTCTGGAACTGATATCAGGCAAATGTTTTCATTTATTATCAATACAGAGCCTAACAAAAGCAAGGCATAGAAAGAAAAATCAATTGCTATGTAATAAACCATTAAATAAATACTTAAAGCACAGTCATATGGCAAATTATTTTATCTTCTGTGTCTACTCAAGAATATCTATAGAAATCATAGTTGTTTCTGGAGACAAACTACAGGCAAGAATTTGACAATGTTAAACAATTAAACATTTTTTTTAAAAAAAGAAAAACTAATGATGAAGAATTTAGAGTCCCCTATAATTTTTTTTTTGAAAATCAGTTAAAAACTAGTGGATAATCAAACACAGATTGCAAATATTTCCAGGCCTTTTAAGTGCAGAATATTTAATGAGGTACAAAGCCTGTGCCTATCATTGATCAATTTACATGAGTCATTAGAAATCACATAAGCAACTGTGGTTTATGAAAAATGCATTTCCATAGATAAGAAGACAGTAATTGTGGTGAACAAATGAATGTCATCATCTAACTAAATGTGACAGAGTAACGAAGCAATTAGAAAGACATAATT
Source organism: Myotis yumanensis (assembly GCF_028538775.1). Taxonomy (NCBI): domain Eukaryota; kingdom Metazoa; phylum Chordata; class Mammalia; order Chiroptera; family Vespertilionidae; genus Myotis; species Myotis yumanensis. Next base: position 180,174,613 of record NW_027223752.1, read on the forward strand.
AAAATATTTCTAAATTCTGGAAGTAGTGAAAAACACTCTCCATACACATCTTCTGCAGACCTGTTAAAATAGAAAATACTCTAGAACAATGCTTCCAGTGCACCAGGTCCATGAAGGTTACAGTTGTGCTGTGAAAATTAGACTCCTTAATCCAGCAAGTTTGGGAAGACTGAATTAAACAAAATTTAAAAGGTTTATTTACAAGACATTCAAAAAACTTATTATGCAGGGTTCACTGTGAAACACCAAGTAGGGTTACTTAGTTTTGAACACTATTTAAACATATACACACACACACACACACACACACACACACACACACACACACACACACTAGAGGCCTGGTGCACAAAATTCATGCATGGGGTGGGTGGTCCTCAGCCTGGCCTGTACCCTCTCACAATCCAGGACCCCTCAGGGGATGTCCAAGTGCTGGTTTCAGGCCTAAACCAGTAGCCGGACACCCCTCTCACAATCCAGGACTGCTGGCTCCTAACCGTTCACCTGCCTGCCTGCCTGATTACCCCTAACCACTCTGCCTGCCTCCTTGATTGCCCCTAACCTCTCTGCCTGCCTGCCTGATCACCCCAAACCACTCTGCCTGCCTGCCAGATCGTCCCTAAGTGCTCGCCTGCCTGCCTGATCGTCCCTAACCACCTCTGCCTCAGCCCCCACCACCGCAGCTTCATCCAGAAGGATGTCTGGAATGATGTCTGGAAGGTCATTCAGCTGTCCAGTCAGTCTAATTAGCATATTACGCTTTTATATATGTATTAGAGGCCCAGTGCACGAAATTCATGCACTTGGGAGGGGGGTTCCCCAGCCTGGCCTGTGCCCTCTCACAGTGCAGGAGCCCCGTGATCAATCTCCCAAAAGAGGTAGGCCCCGCCCACCCATCCAGGGCTTCTCAATGGATTGCCCCAAAGAGGTAGGCTGGAGCTGGGGTCCCCACGACAGGGGACCTCTGGCCTCGCCGTGTGGAGGCGGAGCTGTTGGGACCTGCCTCCACAGCTCTGCGCACATGCAGCCTTGCCCACCCATGTGCCTGCTGCACATGCAGCCTCCTTGTGATGGACTGTGATGGCATCACAGCATGACAGCGTGAGAGCGTGATGACCATTTGCATATTAGCTCTTTATTATGTAGGATGTATATTTACGTGTGTGTGTGTGTGTGTGTATATATATATATATATATATATATATATATATATATATATATATAAATTTCCACATAATAATTTGAGAGGTTGCTATTCAACTAAATACCCTTTTGGAAATGTTTTGTCCAATATTCTTAGAAAATATGGTAAGAGTAACAAATTGACTATTACATACTCCTTAAATTGATCTTCCTTAATTCTAACATGAATTACATTATAAACTGGAAATCTGCTCAACAGCTGGAGCAATTAAGATCATTTTCAGTAAGTTATGTTTCAAAAGCTAGCATTCCTTCTTATGATTAGATATTCTTTTCTTTTCTCTACATAAATTCCCCTAAAATTTCAACAATCAGAGCAAGTTTTACATATTCTATACATTTCTACTCATTTCATCTAAACTTTCTTTGACCATCAGTAATGCTAATCTATCCAACAATATCCATATATGGATATTGGTATTTTAATGTGGCTAGTTCAAAGTAAGATGTATAAATATACATTGTAAATACACATTGATTTCAAAGATTTAGTAAAAAATATATAAATGTCACATCAATAATATTAATACTGATTATCTGTTGAAATAATATTTTTGATACAATAGGTTAAATTTATTATTAAAGTTAATTATATCTGTTTCTTTTTACTTTTTAATACGGTTACTGGAAAACTTAAAATCACCTAGTGGTTTGCATTATACTTGTGTTGAACAACTTTGGTCTATATCACCCATTTTATTCAATTATAAAATATTCTGTGCTAATTATATAATAACTTTTGCTAATTTATTTTTCTATCTACAGCATGCTTTTTTTTTATACAGAAGCTAGAGGTCAATACAGAACTTAGAAAAGTTAATTTGACTACAAATAAATATGCTTTCATTTATTACATCAAGTAGATATTGAATTATTTCTTTCCATTAGTAAACTGATCCTAAAATTAGAGTTTAATTTGCATGTGTGCCTTAAGAAAGGTAAGAGGAGAGCATAGCCAAAGCTGTTCCCACAACTCTATGAGTATATGTAACATGTACTTTAAGAATTCACATATTGAGATAAATGGAGATATTTTTGTTGTCTGTCACATTCCCAGAAAAGGTATGGAGGGAGTTATTGACTCTTATTTTATACTAGAGGCCCAGTACATAAATTCATGCACGGGTGGGTTCCCTCCCGGCCGATCGGGGCCCATTGGGGCTGGCCGGCTGGGGAGAGGGAATATGGGAGGTTGGCCAGCGGGGAGGGAGGTTGGCTGTGGGAACTCATTGACCACCTGGACAGGGAGAGGGACTGCAGGAGGTTGGTCAGCCATGGGAGGTTGGCTCTGGGAGTGCACTGACCACCAGAGGGCAGCTCCTGTGTTGAGCATCTGCCCCCTGGTGGTCAGTGTTTGTCATAGGTACCAGTCAATTGTCTGGTCGTCTGGTCGTAATAGTCGCTTAGACTTTTATATATAGAGACTTTTAGTTTATCTTTATTGTTGAAAATATTACAGATGTCCTCTTTAATTTTGTGGTGTTTTTTCCCATTGACCCCCTCTTCCCTGCACCTGCCCCTCCCACGCCTTTGACACATTATTGTCTGTGTCCATGGGCTATGCATATATGCATATAAGTTCCCCAGTTAATCTCCCCCCAAAACCCCCATCCAAACCTTCCCTCCGAAATTCATCCATCTGTTAAAAAACCTTTTGTGAGCGCTTCTTTAGGAAGTAAGTATACATCACCATAAATGTTAAATCAAAATTGCTGCCAATTTTCCCTACAGACTGCAAAATTCCTAAGGACAGAAATTATTCCCTTTTCATCTCTACATTTATAGAAAGCACCATCATACATGGAACATAGGAGCTACATAAATAGTGAAATAATCCACAAACAACAAAAGTTAACTATATTTAAGTATGTTAAACTAGATTAGTAGTTCACTTTATACAATTTCTTCATAATATAATACATTTAAATAAAAACCTTCCCAAGTCATTACTTTTGATAGATTTATAAATATTTAAGCTAATCATAAACTGCAACCATATCTGTTCCCTAAGGTGTTAGCATAACTTTGTAGAAATATGTGTTAAAGACTCTAGAATGACCCTTGTTCATAAGAAAATGGGCTTTTCTTCTTTTGATATGATTTTCTACTTGCTGAAAGAATCCCGAAATTTTTAAAAAGTTCCTAAACAGGTATCAAGATATTTGCATACACAGTTATTATTCTGGGTTAAAGTAATAAAGTCTCCTTTTAAAATAGTAATGCAATATCTAGGTAAAATCAAACACTAAGCCATTATCATTTATATAATCCTCAATAGAATTTAGGGGGCAGTATAAGAAGGAATTAAATCTGGGGTAAAGAGGTTCTGTTTACTTTGAGAAAATATTTTAAGTGTAGATGGTCCTGGACATAGACTGTGGGAAGGGGATACCACATATGCCACCATGGCTTCAGCTCTGAGAAGACTGAGTGCTAGGAATGAGGCTACCAGCAGTCAGAAAGAAAATGTGTGTGTGGGGGGGGGTGGGGGGAGAGAGAGAGAGAGAGAGAGAGAAAGGGAGAGATGGAAGTATAAGGGCAGAATCTATAATAATAAAAGCATAATATGCTAATTAGGACATCCTTCTGGATGACCTTCCAGATGAAGCCGCAGCAGTGGGGCCAAGGCAGAGGCCCGCAGCCAGAGGGGGATGAGGCAGCCACCGCTGCAGCACGGGCTGAGACCCTTGCACGAATTTCGTGCATCGGGCTTCTAATTAATAATATAATAGGGAAAACACTGCATTGTAATCAAACACCATGAATTTGAACCCTAATTCTTCCACTTACTTGCTATGTGATACTGTATTAATTATTCAAGTGAATCTACAATTGTTTTCCTGTAAGAAGCAAATACCAAGATTTGTAAGCATTACAAATAATACATGTAAGGAGACTGGCATATCAAGGTTTCCAACATATGGTAACAAACAAATGTGGAGAAAAAAACCCTCAAAAATCAATGGCAACCCAAGTTCACAAATTTTACAATAGGACTTGATGATCATATCATTCTAAACAATGTTGCCTTGCCACTGTTCTTAATTTCTTAAAAACCAAACTCAGAAGGATTAAATCCCAGTATATGATAAACAAGAAACTACAGAGACATTATATGAGTGGCCTGTTTTGACTAATACACACATACAAACTCCCAAAGTGTAGTACTACAAAACTATCATGATTTTTAAAAACAATTATGACCAATTAATTCTATCAGTTTGTAAAAGCAAAGCAACACAGGTATGGAAAAATATGAAGAGGCTTTTCGTTTTCACAGCAGTTAGAGGATATTCCAAACTAAACTAAACATAGTGTCTTATACCACCTCAAACTTTAAGCTTTACAAAGAATATGAGTGGTTGAGATTCTTGGAAACCAAAGCCTATCAATTAGTATAGCTGAATTTATTTCAGTGTTTAGGACAGAGTATTATATCAAATAACTTAAGCACTGATAACCCCAAATCTTCCTCACACATTTTTGTTTTGTTTGTTTGCTCATTCAGTTTTACCTTCCTTGAGCAAAGAGGAAAGGAGAGGGCTAAAACAGTTGGTTATATACAGTTCAGTTTGTGTCAACTTTTAATTATAAAGTGTTTTAACCTATTATAATAGTTAGAAAAATATTTCATTTCAACAAAAATATTACCATGGTAGCAATTATAGAGTGCCTTATTAAATCAAGGTTAAATAACACTTTCGGTGAAAATGAAAGGGTTAATTAAATGATTAAATTGAATTTTCAGCAAATGTTACCATAACTTTTAGGTGTCATTTATTTGAAGAGAGAAATTTAACACGTAGAAGTCCAATACAACCTATAGATCAATTCTTCTGTTCTAATATTAATAAATTATGGAGTGGGTGGGGAGAGATTAACTGGGGAATATATATGCATAGATGCATAGTCCATGGACACAGACAATAGTGTTGTGAAGGCCTAGGAGGAGCAGATGTGGGGTGGAGGAAGTCAATGGAGGAAAAAAAGAGGAAAATAAGTAAAAAAAAATATTTATGGATTTAGCTCATATGTTGATTACATTTTCTGTGTTTCAACATTTTTTTAAATATCTTAAGTTTAGAAACCTCATTATTAAACAAAAAAATATCAAAATTTAAAACCTATTTCAAAATCAATATTTGTTAACATGAACATTTCAGAAGATACAGCAATGAGTTCCTTACAAAAGACCAAATAATTTCTGAATTTTTGTGAAACAGATACTCTTGAAAAACTTAAACCTAGATAAAGAGATTAATAAAAGACTGACCTTTTTTTTTATAAATGAAAGACAAATCTGTTGAAAAATGGGCTTTAAGTTATAACCAAACTAAAGGTAATAAAGTGATAGTCACAATGCATATAAAAATCAGAATAAGCTAAAAGGTTCCAAGGCATTTACACTAGCAAAACTATCCTGCTCACACAAAGCCTTGTAACTCTTATTTCTGAAAAGAATCTTTATTGATTCTTCACCAGTTTTTTTCAAAGGAGCTCCTTTTGGACTGATGAATTTATACATTACCCTCAAAGGGCCTCTTACATGATTGATTTGAAATAGTTCTTTTGAAATTTAAAGGTCAATAAGCATCTCTTTTAATGCTAGCTGTAAATGGTGAATTGAAGTTTTCAACCAAAGCTGAATCCTTCTAGAGTTGAAATGAATCAAGATGAAGTTCACTGAAATTTTACGTCAGACTCAACATAAGGTCTCAATCTGTAACAGCAAGGGTCAAAAAACATTTTATCTTGGTATAGAGTTTTTTTGTAATCTGTTTCTATTTCTTTTTTCTTTAAATTCTCACCTGAAGGTATATTTTTTTATTTAAAATCAATAAAAAAGATCTCTAAAATCAAGTGAGTAAAGGAGAGAGGAAGGGAGAAGAGAGAAGAACATCAATGTAAGAGAGAAAGACTGATTGGCTATCTCCCATAGGCACCCGAACAGGGATCAAATGCAAAAACTAAGTATGTGCACTGACTGGGAATCCAACCTGCAACCTTTTTGGTGTACCGGATGAAGCTCCTACCAACGGAGCCACCCGGCCAGGTCTAATGGGTTTCTGTTTATATTATGACATAGCATCAAACTAGCATGTTTCTGTAACTCATGTTTCACTGTTGCCTCAGAAACGTATTCAAATGTTTTATATCGTATTGCTTGAACAACTGAATGTATAAGACAGTGGAATAGGATTACTGAATTTTTTAAAGCTTTATTAAAGTGTGACAGGCATGCCTATTAGTTAAATTAAAAAATATATATTGGCCTTCCATATCTGCAGGCTTCACATCTGCATATTCTACCAACCATAGATAGAATATATATATATCCCAAAAAGTTTCACAAAGTAAAACATGAATTTGACACTCACACCAAGCACTACACTGAAACCACATGAATGAAGTGTTGTGCAGGAATACCCTGCTGTAGCCACTATACAATTAGAAGTTATATGCAAATATTACTCCATTTTACATGAGACTTGATCATCCCTGGATTTTTATATTTTGCGGGAGGGAGGACCAATCTGCCTTGCACAGATACCAAAGATACCTAAAAACTGGCTGAAAGGTACTTAATTTGGGGTAGTGTCTTGATTACTTTGAGGCAGTTACATAGATAACACAAAGTTTTCCATTTCAACCTTTCCCATATTTTATGTGAGAATATCTACTATGTGCCTGAAACTCACAGAAGAATTAGTTCATTTTCAAATAAACTATTTCTAATTTTCTTCAGAAGAGTAACCAAGTTACTAAGACTCTAAGAATTCCTTCCTCCTATGTTATTTAAATTTTTCTGATCTGTTCCTGGTTAGCTAGTAAGGTCTGAGCTGCCTTGTTGTTTTCAATTTTTAAAAAACAAAGTGTGTTTTATTAAAACAACCTATTAGACTCTGGCCCTCCAGATATCCAAAGGGAGTGACAGGTCATAAAGTAATAGCACCAATAAAGACCACAAAAATGAGATCAAATACTCTATAGTACAATAAATTCCATATTTACAAGGTCAACTCTGTCTACACACAGTACAAGTTACTTAGCAGAAATCACACTTTAAGCAACCATGGGTTTTAAAACTGGGAAAAATTCAAAACACCAGGAAGTCTGAATCTCTCATTAATGTACAACAGATATAGTGAAATAACTGATATTCAGATATAGATAACTACCACTAATAAAGTTCAGAATAACAAATACCTAAATAATAAGTGCTGCCAGCTACTGAGCATAGTTTACGTGCTAACCACTGTGCCAACTGCCCTTAAATCATAATTTTATGTAATCATCATAATAGTTGTATGGCATAGACAACAGTTTTCCCATTTTGTAGATGAGAAAATTGAGGCCTGGCTTAAATACATTGTATAAAATTAAGTCAATGATAACTAAGTGGGCAGGAATTCTGATCTAGACTATTTGTTCCAAACTATAATCTTCTAATCATAATATCACTGTCCTAGAATAAAAGACAGGGAGCTCTTTTCTTCCTAAGGCATCCTATTGTAGCTACTGATCCATTGGGTCTACAAAGACAACCCAAATTAATACCCCAACATATTCCAAAAAGACTTAATGAATTTATCTGAATGAATAACTGAATGTTTACTATACAGTTGATATAGTATATGTATAAATATTTAAAATGTACATGTCATGACCACCTAATATCCTATATAATAAAATCCTAATATGCAAATCAATCATATGGTGGAACAACCGCTCGCTATGATACACACTGACCACCAGGGGGAGGACGCTCAATGCAGGAGCTGCCCCCTGGTGGTCTGTGTGCTCCCACAGGGGAAGCGCTGCTTAGCCAGAAGCCAGGGCTGACAGCTGGCGAGTGCAGCAGCAGTGGTGGGAGCCTCTCCCGCCTCTTCAGCAGCACTAAGGACCCCTCAGGGGATGTCCATCTGCAGGTCTGCCAGCTCATCCTCCAAAGGATCCTGGACCGCAAGAGGGTGCAGGCTGGGCTGAGAGACACCCCCCCCCCCCCCCCCGCGCAAGTGCACGAATGTTGTGCACCGGGCATCTAGTGCTATATGAAGAATAAAATCAAATTCCCTGATTTCAGTATGTTTAGTTCATAGTTTTAACTTTAGCTCCCTTCTTCTGGGAACTAGACTTTTATAGAATTTTGTTGAGTATTATCAATTGGCATTATCCTCAACGGTTTTTTCCTCTTATTTTGTATACTTTATATCAGGCGAGACAGATGTTTAAAAAATACAAATGTCTTCCTGCAGGTAGAAGTTCTCAGCTATTTAATGACCTATATTTAAAACTAACTGGAATATAATTGTTATGGAGCAAAAATAACAAATATTAACTGGCTTTCCAAGACTGCATTCAAGGGAGTACAGGAAGAAATGAGATTAACATACTACCCAAAGCAATCTATAGATTCAATGCACTCCCCATTAAAATACTAATGGCATATTTCACAGACCTAGAACGAACTCTCCAAAAATTCATCTGGAATAAAAAAAAAAAGAGAGAGACCCCGAATAGCTGCAGCAATCCTGAGAAAGAAGAACAAAGTAGGTGGGATCTCAATACCAGATATCAAGCTATATTACAAAGCCACTGTTCTCAAAACTGCCTGGTACTGGCACAAGAACAGACATATAGATCAATGGAATAGAATAGAGAACCCAGAAATTGACCCAAATCACTATGCTCAATTAATATTTGACAAAGGAGGCCAGAACATACAATAGAGTCAAGACAGTCTCTTCAGTAAATGGTGTTGGGAAAATTGGACAGATACATGCAAAAAAATGAAACTAGTCCACCAACTTACACCATACACAAAAATAAACTCAAAATGGATAAAGGATCTAAACATAAGATGGGAAACCATTAAAATACTAGAGGAATCCACAGGCAGCAAAGTCTCAGACATATAGCAAAGCAATATCTTCACTGAAACAGCTCCTAGGAACAATGGAACTAAAGAGAAAATAAACAAATGGGACTACATCAAAATAAAAAGCTTTTGCACAACAAAAGAAACATCAACAAAACAATAAGAAAGCCCACTGCATGGGAGCACGTATTTGCCAATGTTATTACCAATAAGGGTTTAATCTCCAACATTTAAAGGGAACTCATACAACTTAACAAAAGGAAGATAAATAACCCAATCAAAAAATGGGCAATGGACCTAGACACTTTTCGAAAGAAAACAGAAGGAAGGCCAAGAGACATATGAAACCATGTTCAAAGTCACTAATCATCCGAGAGATGCAAATCAAAACAACAATGAGGTACCATCTCACACCTGTCAGAATAGCTATTATCAAAAATCAACAAAAGACAAATACTGGCAAGAATGTGGAGAAAAAGGAATCCTCATGCACTGCTGATGGGAATGGAGACTGGTGCAGCCACTGTGGAGAACATTATGGAGTTTCCACAGAAAGCTAAAAATGGAACTCCCATTTGACCCAATGATCCCACTTCTAGGAATATATCCCAAAAAACTAGAAACACCAATCAGAAAGGATATATGCACCCCTATGTTCACAGCGGCACAATTTACCATTGCTAAGATTTGGAAACAGCCTAAGTGCCCATCAGCAGATGAGTGGATTAGAAAACTGTGGTACATCTACATAATGGAATACTACGCTGCTGTGAAAAGAAGAAACTCTTACCATTTGCAACAGCATGGGTAGAACTGGAGAGCATTATGCTAAATGAAATAAGCCAGTCAGAGAAAGATAAATATCACATGATCTCACTCATTTATGGAATATAATGAACAACATAAACTGATGAACAAAAACAGATCCAGAAACAGAGAAGCATCGATCAGACTGTCAAACCTCAGAGGGAAGGTAGGGAAGGGTGGGGGTAAAGGGGAGAGATCAACCATAGGACTTGTATACATGCATATAAGCCTAACTAATGGACACAGACAACAGGAGGGTGAGGGCATGAGTGAAGGTTGGGGGGGGGGGGGCAATGGGGCTATAAGGACACATATATAATACCTTAATTAATAAAGAAAAAAATTAAAAAGAAATGAGATTAAAGAACTATGTAGTAGGCAAAACTATGTAATTAGGTGATCAAATAGAATAATAACTTTCAATATGTGTTGCAACTTTACAGGTCCCTAAATAATTTTGTCTCTATTATCTTGCTTAATCTGCAATACAACTTTATGAGTAGAAAAATATTTCCAGGATCCCCTAACTCTCTTGTGTTCACACTTAGCTCTTCAATTCCAAATTCAATGTCCTTACTATTATATAGGAAACAGCCCTCTAGATCATACAATATATGAAGTATGACTACAGATTGCTCACTCACTCAGCTACTCTATAGGTTTATTGGACATCTACTATGTGTCAGGAACATGTTATATACTTCAGTTTTGTCTGTGAACAAGACAGACCTGCTCCTGCCTTTAGAGTGGCTTTAGGAAACTAGGTATCTTATGACTTAGTGTTCTGAATTATGCATCCGGGTTCCAAAACGTCCAGCTTAGTATCAGAATTTATTTTTTCACAAAATAATCATGGACATTAATAAATAATGATATGCCACTGCCCTCAATACATGGGGATTGTTCCTGATTTTCTTCAACAGGGTGCCATCTGTATGCTGAGGTGATAACAGGCATCCTAATAACATTTATTTTAAGATTTAGTTATTTGTGGTGCACAAGCTGTTTTCTGGAAAGAAAGATTGTTTTTTTCTTATTTTTTATTTTATAGATGTACTAGAGGCCCAGTGCACAAATTCATGCACTGGTGGGGTCCCTCGGCCTGGCCGGCAATCTGAGCCGATCGGGGCCATCTCACCCAGTCCCCATCGGGGCTGATTGGAGCCGGTTGGCCGGGGAGGGCCCGTGGGAGGTTGGCCGGCTGTTCCAATTGGGATCATTGGGGCCGGTCAGCTGGGGAGGGACTATGGGAGGGCTCCAGGGAGTGTCCAGACCATCCCGCCCAGTCAGACCCCAGCAGCTAGTTAACCTACAGGTCGGAGTGTCTGCCTCCTGGTGGTCAGTGCACATCATAGAGACTGGTAGAGGGGTCGACAGAATGTTCAACCTATTGGTCAGACACTTAGTATATTAAGCTTTTATAGATAGATAGATAGATAGATAGATAATAGATAGATAGATAGATAATGTCTACATTCTTTCATGACATGAGAGAAAATATTAGTGGTATACTTTATTAAATTCTGCCTGCTGTTTTCTATTCAGACCTAATCTTTAGAATTACACACTTTAAAAATTTTTTACTAACTTCCTTATCTAGAAACCACCGCACACTTAAAACAGGGATTTTATTGTTATTTTTATGTTTCATCCAGTATAATACTGGTAATATAATTCAACTTCATTATTAACTGTTATGAGCCGGGAACCATGCATGAGGTGCTTGGCATATTTTCTTCACCACAATCTTAATAGATAAGCTATTAGTGTCCCCATTGATCACATAAGAAAATAGTCTTAATGAGGTTAAGTGCTTTATCTGAGACCAAGCAACAATTGTGTGGCAATTGTAAAATTCAAACCCAGGACTTCATGGCTCCAAAGCTGAAATTCTCAACCTCTACTGGGATACTCTTTCTCAAAATGAAAACTAAATAAATGTTTATTGAATAAATGAAATAGATGTGCTTTTTATTTTTATTTCACTGTCTCTGCATTCTGTTATTTTGCACTTTTCTACCTTGGTAAATATAGAGGAATGATGCCTTATGTATAACCTAACTCAATGCAGTGTCTTTAATATGCAGTAAAAAACAACCACATTGTAAAAGTCCCAATTTTCTTCCTTATTCCACATTGGGAAATATTACTTATTATTGCATTGTTTTTATTTGTCTGAACTCAACAAGAAACTGTACATTTCTTAAAGGTAGAAAGAAGTCTTGTGATGAATCCCTCTCTCCTCATTTTTCTACTTTATAAGAATGGTGGTATTTCCACTTCTCACTAGAGGAGACTAATGGAAGAAATACTATCAGCACCTCTCCCCATTGCTTTACCAGTTTCTTCCCCAAATAGGAGAGGTTTCATCATCATGCAGAACCTTAGATGTTGCTGGGATGGTTCATAAGTGATTGGAGTCACTGGTTTTAAAGACAGCATCCACTCATGCTAAGCCCTCTATCCTTTCTACCATGTCCTTTATGCATGCTGCTAGTGTGGTAAAATGACTGCCTCTCTCCCTAATCATCCTGCTTCCTCTTGCTAACTTGGACTTGACTATTCCCTTGTCCCTGGATTAAATCATCAAGGCAGACAAAGTACAGGCACTCCAAGCCAGCCTGGCATTAGGCATTGGGGACAATCTCTCTCAAACCACCTACCTCATTCCAGTATCTAGGCTTCACACCAAACTTTATACCCCACCCACACTCAGGCTATAATAATGCTTTATGCAATAGGCAGAGACACCGCGTGAAAGAGGCCTCACCTAACCTTCTACCTCAAGCAACATCTGGCAATTATTTTTTCCTGAAAGCCCTGTATTGGAAGGGTTTGGCCAGCAATGTATTCTACTTTTCCTAGAAAGCCCACAACCTACTAGGTTATGAACATAAATAATTGCTCAACCAAACTAGTCCAAAGAGAAACCAGAAATTAGAGGCAAAGCAAAGTTCCTTAAATATGTGTAGGCATGACACTCATTTCTCATTGGGTTCTTTTTAAGAACTGTGTGGCTCTTTTTCAATTTTTATTAGCTATATGAAGTTTTTTTTTTATTTCCAGTAATATTTTTATATGTTATACTTAGAGAGTTTCAAACTTTCTATTTCAAGTTACTGCTGACAATAACCATTTTGTTCCAAGCACCAGAAAGAAAGCCTTGGCTCCCTTAACAGCTGCACTTAGCATCTTGCCCAAAGAAGTGTTCTTTCCTAATCACACCAGAGAGCTGACTAGAGATAACAGAGCAACCAGATGGTGGTTTGGCAAAAGCAACAAATACAGGACAAATTGAGTTTGGGACAAGTGAAATACTATCACTGTCGTCTGGGAGCAAGTGGCCAAGAATCTCCTGTAACACCACACACACACACACACACACACACACACACAGGTACATCTGTGAATAGCTTCTATGGTGTCAAGATGTGAGGAGGGATGTTTGAGAGCTGAGAACGGACGCTTTTTCCTTTAGTACAGTGGTTCTCAACCTTCCTAATGCTGCGACCCTTTAATACAGTTCCTCATGTTGTGGTGACCCCCAATTTCATTGTTACAAATTGAACATAATTAAAGCATAGTGATTAGTCACAAAAACAATATGTAATTATATATGTGTTTTCCGATGGTCTTAGGCGACCCCCTTGAAAGGGTCGTTCGACCCCCAAAGGGGTCGCGACCCACAGGTTGAGAACCGCTGCTTTAGTATAAGTAGAAAGCAATTATCTGCATTCTGCTGAAATCTGCCTTCTGACCATGACCAGCTCCTTGTAGGTAATTTCATTATCAAGAAACTGCTACTGAAGTGGTTCTTAAGGTAAAACTAACCAAGGCTTTAAACTTTCCCCACTGCGACTGTCACAGGAAATTGCTTTTCATCATGAATGCAAATGTGGTTGCAAATGCTCATATTTACTTTTTGGGAGGAGTCCTTTCTATAGCTAGTGTCTGACCTAGAGGTGGGAGGTTTTATTCATTGTTCTAGATGTGGTTGCTAAGTCAAATGGCATTTTTGCATTTTGGCTTCCTTACCAACTATTGTTATTAAGTATTAAAGGCAAATCACAATACATAAATGTACCATTCTTTGTCATCTCATATCAGAAATATATTAGAGACCCTTTATTAACAAAATATAAGTTGATGTTGATTCTATCCCACATACTGCTTCCGTAGCGGTAACTGCAAATATCAAATGTCACCAAATTAAACTATATGTTGTACATTTCTTTCTCTGCATAAATAAAACTCATATTCTATTGAAACTGTGCCTTTCACTCCCTCTCAACAACAATTAATTAAACAGACACACTTCTTCCTGTTAGGAAAATATCAGGGATAAAAGTATAAGAATATTAAATGAGGAAATTAAACCTTCAAGGACCACATATGTTTATCATCCAACTGCAAAAGTAATTATGTATATTTTATATAAAGCAAACACATGAAATATATGGAGAGAGGATGGGTGGGAAGGATTGGTAGAGAGAGAAAATTTTGCACAGGGTTGCAAGGTAAAAAAAAATGAGCATAAAATATCAAAGATATAATTTTACCATGGTATATATGTTCACATATACATATAAGTATATATACATACACACATATACATTTATACATACATATATACACAAACAATCTATGTATATACACTAAACATACTTGCAGACACTTACATGCTCAGTGCACTTCGTAAGCCAACTATCTCAGACTTGGAATTACAGAGAGGGAAGGGGATTAAGAGGTTATCTGAGGAGGTCCTTTCCTTTGAGCAGGTCAGTGCTTAAACCCTCCAAAGACCTGGCTATCTATTCTAATTTTAGAGCTCTCTAGGGATGTGGTCATTATAGACTACACAGTTCTGTACTTGTAATAGACTCACAGGTGGCTTTCTTGACAAAACCACATTTCACAGATCCTTGGTCCAAAATTCTTCCATTGGGACCTTCTAAATGTATACCTCTTTCCTTATTGTGATAGCATGGCAGCTAAAGGACTTAGCTTCACATGAAAATGCTGTAAAGATTTCAAAAGGGACAGATGCGCATGTAAAAATGATGTTGCCATAGGCTAGCTATTCATTCCCAAAACCCCTGTGCTAACCCTAGGCAAAAATATAAAGAAGGTAAATTTTGTTTTCTCAATCCACACCTTCTCAAATCTTCTTTATTTGCTTGTGGCAGCCTTCTGGTGCCATTGGTTATCAGCACTGAATCAGGTTCATCAGGTTTTTCTACTCATTGCATAATAACAGTCCCCTGTCCTATTTCTTACTCACTCACCCAGGTCACTTCTCTTTGAAGATTGTTAATCTGAAAAACACTAATCATGGCTGACATATTCAGAAGGAGCTAAAAGATTATTGCTAACCTTTCACAGTTACTAGAGTACATAATTTTACATAATGCTTTACGTATAAAAAATTCCATGAAAATAAGGGGTCTTAATATTTTCAAAGTTCACCATATTCTATAACCTACTAAGTGTATGCATAGCAGTGTCCCTGCAAAAACCAACATTACTTTCAAGCCTTTGGAAAACTTGTAAATATAAGACTATAATAATAAAAGTTAAATTAAAACCCCATTTATTTGCAAAGAGTCCTGAAAAAAAAATAGGGTAAGAAAAAGGATCATTGTCCATAGTGAAAATATGACTGGTAATCTATTTTTTAAAGCCCTTAACTCCACAATCCTAATTTTGAACTGAAAAGTTAATAGAATGAAAAGATATCCTAGAGGAACATACATTAGTGAACATTCCTCTTAGCCTAAGCCAGTGTAAGTTGGTGGTGCAGGATGGGCAACAGAGCAGAGTGGGAAGCGAGAAGAATAAATAAACAGAAATTGTAAAGAATTATTTAAATAAATATTCTTCTTGCCAAGAAATGGTACTACTTAACTGCTTCAAAAGAGTAAACCAATCTAAAAGGCAGTGATGGATTTGCATGGTGGAAAATTGGAGAGCTTTCTTTCAGCTACAGCTTTCAATCTCAAGAGCACAAAGAGCTGAATTTTAGCCAATTTTCTGACTGATTTTTTTTGTTGTTGATGAGATTGCTTTTCATTCTGCAATTGTTTCCAATGTCTTCTAAAAAGAAAGAACGACACAAACTCTTTTATTTGAAACTGTGTATCACATGATTAGTAATTACAGATACAAAGCCTTTTCATCTTAAAAAGGATAGCCAATCCTTCAAGACACTATGTTCATCTGTGGTATTTACTCATATTGATCACTTCTCTCTCAAAACAAAGTGAGACAGAACAAAAGAAATCAAAGTGTTATAAATGATATTAAAATAGCAAACTGATATGGCAAATACATATTTCCAGTGCAGATTTCTTACAAGTGTCCTTAAAACAATTTGGGGGAGGAGCTTCTTTAATATAGAAAAAAACCCTCAAATTTTAATTAAAGTTTTCACAGCAGCCATTAGGAAATACCAATGGTCCAAGCCAGCTAAAACATGTGTTTATTTAGTGTATAAACATGTATGTTTAGTTTGTATAGAAGTGTGTAAGTGTGTGTGTGTGTGTGTGTGTGTGTGTGTGTGTGTGAAGTACAATAAGGGAGGTAGTTTCTACCTACACAGAGGCATGGTTTGAAGGATGGTAAAATACAGCTACTCTATATCATCAAATCTAATGTCATTGCTTTTAAGACATTATTATTTTATGAATCACTAAGAATGAAAAAAGCATGCTTCCAATTAAACTATGACACAGTGTTTTATTATCACAGCAGTTTTAAGAATGTATCCTTGCCCTGGCTGATGTGGCTCAGTTGGATGAGTGTTGTCCCATACACCAAAAGGCCACTGGTTCGATTCTGGTCAGGGCACATGCCCAAGTTGCAAGCTGGATCCCCAGTAGCGGGCATGCAGGAGACAGCCTGTTGATGATTCTCTCCCTTCCCCTTCCTCTCTCTCTCTAAAATCAATCAAAATATTTTTTTATAAAACAATGTATCCTCATTCTCAGAGATGGTAAAATGTGGGGGGGGAAATCTAACATGGTACTTCTCCCTAGTGATTTGTCAACAGGTTTAGAGGGTCACACTGTGTCATCTTTTTAAATAAGTTTATGATTCTAAGAAGACCTTTTAAAATGCAAATATTTTACCCTAGAGGTGTAGCTGATTAAGTCATTAGCAGTCATTAACATGCATTAATCTATTACCAGTCATGAAAATTGTAAGGAATGTTAATTTATCAGATTATCAGAGCAAAGAGAAGAAAAGGATGCAGAGATACAAAGGGGAAAAAAGCGTGATCAGTTTATAGACTTAATCTAGGAAGTTACACAAAATAGACTTCTGGTGCACCCTGAGGAGAAAATTAGGGAATCCATGATGCAAAGTTAGAGGTATAATGATACAGAGCACAGATGATGAGAGAAACAAGCAAACTTTGCAGTTTGCCTATATCGTAAAGTGAAGATAATTAGAGATTCTTAGGATAGAGGAGATACCTCTAAATAAACCACATTTCCATTTATGGCAATGCTTCCCAGAATGTTCAAACTTTGGGTTTCCAAATGATAGTCATATGTATATGTGTAATTTTTATATTGTTAAATAATAAATACTTCAACTGTTCTCAAGACTAGAAAGCAGTTTCTATTTTATATTTTATGCTCTGTGACACCTTTTTCTCTCTTTAGCTTCAGGAAGACACTGATTTATACCAAAATGAGTCACAGTGTTTGGTTTTGATACTAAGAGTACAGTTCAAAGTCACTTAGGGTGAAATATCTTACATTTTATATACAACTATGCCACAGATTTCCTACAAGACATGTAGAAATAATTTAATCTTACCCCACAGAAATACAACAAACCTGAGACATAGCCTTTGAGAAAATCAATAGCATTTTTAGTTTATGTTAGAAAGGCCATATAAAAAGATTAAATGTTCTCTAGGACCCCAGCAAGTTCCTTAACCTTTTATCAGCCTCATCTCTAAAGTAGAGATAATAATATTATCTGCCCCAAAACAGCATTCTAAACATCATTTCTTGGTGATCAAGACCCAATATTCATTGATCTGCTCTAATCTAAGATATCTAAGATAATTGAGAGCTGCTGAATATAATATATTCCTTAAAAATTTATAATTCTACAACTCAATATGAAAAATGCCTAATAGTGGGGACAGAGATGCCCATCTCACCATTTTTATTCAAATCATAATGGAAGTCCTATCCAGAGCAATTAAGCAAGAAAAAGAAATAAAAGACATCCATCCAGAAATAAAATTACCTCTGTTTACAGATGGCATTATATTTTACCTAAAATATACTAAAGATTCCACTGAAAAGCTGTTAGAACTAATAAATAAATTCAGTAAAACAGCAGGATACAAAATCAACATGTAGAAATCAGTGGCATTTTTATCACTAACAATGGTCTACCTGAAAGAAATTAAGAAATCCCATTTACAATAGCATCGTAATCAATAAAATACTTAGGAACAAATTTGACCAGGAAAATGAAAGATCTGGACAACAAACACTGTAAGATATTGACGAAAGAGGTTAAAGAAGACACAAATAAGTGGAAAGATATCCCATGTTTTTGGATTGGATGGATATTGTGAAAACATTCACCCCAACTAAGAAATCTACACATTAAATGCAATCCCAATCAAAATACCAATGGCAATCATCACCCAGAACCACAGGAAGGCTGGCTGAAGAGAGACTCTACAACTAGAAGGAAAGAGAACAGCAAATCGAGGCTCAGAGGCGGCGCAGTGTGGAAAATACAAAGGTTTGCAGCGGCTGCCGGGGTTCTGAGAAGCAGAGCCTCTGGGAACGGGACTGAGCGTGGCCATAACTGCTCCCTCCGCCCGCCCTGTTGATCCCGCCCCGCCCAAAACCTGCGCACAGCCATTTGCCGATCGCCTCAGGCAAAGGCTGGATTAGCACCTCCCCAGAAGGCAGACGTTTTCCACACAGCTGATTTCCACAGCCAGCCGGCCTGGTGGTCAAACCCCTCTAGTGTTAACTACAACAATTAAGGCTTGGCTAGAACAAGACTGCGCACAGAGACCACAAGGGGGTGCACCAAGAAAGCATAAAAGATGCGGAGACAAAAAAACATGACAGAAATGGAGGATATGGAGCTAAGAATCGCAATTTTGAGGGCTTGCCATAAATTTGTGCAGAGCCTCACGAAAACTAATGAGACCCTCGATGCTACGATAAAGAAATTAGAAAGTAAGCATACACGGACTGAAATAAAGAATATTATACCCAATAGCAGACCAGAGGAGTACAATAATCAAACCAAAGATTCGACAAAAAACACCCAATTGGAAAAGCAAAATGAAAAAAGAATCCGAAAGTGTGAAGATAGTGTAAGGAGCCTCTGGGACAGCTTTAAGCGGTCTAATATCAGAGTCATTGGAGTGCCAGAAGATGAGAGACAGCAAGATATTGAAAACCTATTTCAAGAAATAATGGCAGAAAACTTCCCCCACCTGGTGAAAGAAATGGACTTACAGGTCCAAGAAGCGCAGAGAACCCCAAACAAAAGGAATCCAAAGAGGACCACACCAAGACACATCATCATTAAAATGCCAAGAGCAAAAGACAAAGAGAAAATCTTAAAAGCAGCAAGAGAAAGAGGCTCAATTACCTACAAGGGAATACCCATACGACTGTCAGCTGATTTCTCAACAGAAACTTTGCAGGCCAGAAGGGAATGGCAAGAAATATTCAAAGTGCTGAATACCAAGAACCTACAACCAAGATTACTTTATCCAGCAAAGCTATCATTCAGAATTGAAGGTCAGATAAAGAGCTTCACAGATAAGGAAAAGCTAAAGGAGTTCATCACCGCCAAACCAGTATTATATGAAATGCTGAAAGGTATCCTTTAAGAAGAGGAAGAAGAAGAAAAAGGTAAAGATACAAACTATGAACAACAAACATGCATCTATCAACAAATGAATCTAAGAATCAAGTGAATAAATAACCTGATGTACAGAATGAACTGGTGATTATAATAGAATCAGGGACATAGAAAGGGAATAGACTGACTATTCTTGGGGGAAAAAGGGGTGTGGGAGATGCGGGAAGTGACTGGACAAAAATCATGCACCTATGGATGAACACAGTGGGTGGGGAGTGAGGGTGGAGGGTGGGGTGGGAGCTGGAAGGAGGGGAGTTATGGGGGGAAAAAAGAGGAACAAATGTAATAATCTGAACAATAAAGATTTAATTTAAAAAAAAAAAAAAAAAAAAAAAAACAAGCTCTTAGAAACCAGTAACAGAGAAACTATAATCCAAGGAAACTGGAAAAAATAAAATGAAATGATACAAATGACAATTAAGGATTAAGCATATATGATGATTGCACCAAACAGTGACAGAAGAATAATTTCTCTGCAATATCACACCGTCACAGAATACAAACACTGACATCTAATGTTTTTCAGTTTTGAACAGTGTGGTACAGTTTTAACTCTCATAACTGAACCCTGGGAGACAGATTGATGAGGAGTATCTATAATTAGGGGGAAAGCTAGTTTTGAATCAAAATATACATTTTTAATATCCTTCGCCTTAGCAAGTCTAATTCATTGAAATCATTTCAACAAATTAGTTGAACAAATTTAAGATGAGTTATATAAATGCATGTTTAATGAAGGGAAAATATCCTATTTACTTTTTTAAGTCTTAATCCTTCTAGGTCTAGTTGCCTGTATCATAGTAAAGAAGCTGACTTGACTGAATGTACTCAGATTAAGGTTGGTCAAGGCAAGAGCCAAGTGCTGCTTTTAACATTTTTAATAGTTAATTTAAAAATAGCTTAATCACAGACCTACAAATGGGAAACACTGATATTTCACAGTATCTACTTTTATAATTAACAAAAGCTATAATCCTGAAATTGCACCTTGATGTAAAAATATGAAAACAGAAAAAAGAGTAATACAAAATTTTCTATTTCCTAATAATCCATTTAAACCAATTATATTAAATCGTGTCTGTTTTGATGGAACAATCCCCAATTAGGAAAACCTCTTTTAGACCTAACTCCACCACCAATAAGCATGTGAATTTGGATAATTCAATCCTCCATAGACTTCCAGGTTGTTGTTGTTTTCTATACCTTAATGGAAAAGAGAACTAAAGCTGATGATCTCTTAGTTTCCTTCCCCTCCAAAATGCTGTCTTGTGATCCTCCATACTGTGAATAAAAAAAAGGGGAGGGGGGGGCTTATATGCACTCAGATGCTAAAATATAAAATATATTTGAGCCTAAATCTCAATATATATATATTTTTTCCTATGGTAAATTATTTTTTTGTGTATTGAATAAAATCAGATACCCATTTTATCACAAACAATAGGTGTATATGCCCAAAGAGTATAACAAGCCACTAGAAAAACAGTTTATCAGGACAGCTCCCTGATCTCAGGAAAGAGTATGACAAATGATCTTTCTCCACTGTTAGTTTCACTGATTTTCAAATCAAAGCCCTCAAAGAATTCCATTAGTATCCCCTGAGGTGCCTGTTAGCCTCTTCCTTTATCTAATAAATTAAAATGTTGGTTAGAGCAGGGGAAGGAAGGCATGTCCTAATCAGCCCAGGCTTCCATAACAAAATAGCATAGAGTTGATGCTAAACAACAGAAATTTATTTTCTTACAGTTCTGGAGGCCGGGACACCCATGATCCAGGAGCTGGTCAATCTGGTTTCTTGTGAGAGCTCTCTTTCTGGCTTACAAACAGCTGCCTTCTCACCGTGTCCTCATGTGGCCTTTTCTCAATGAGTGTGCATAGAGAGTGACAGAGCTCCATCTCTCTTCCTCTTCTTATAAAACCGCTAATCCTATTGGATTAGGACTCCCACCTGACTTCATTTAACTTAATTATCTTCTAAAAGTTCTATCTCCAAATGCATTGGTTAGGTTTCAACATATGAATTTTGGCGGGACACAATTCAGCCCATAACAGAGGAAAAATCTGCAATTTTAACAAACTCTCTAGATTATTCTTTTGCACACTAATATTTAAGAACTGCTGATTAGGCTCCAAAGAGAATTAATTTAGCTTTAAACAGCAAAATTTAAGATCACATTATATTTCCAACTTTTAGATCATAATTAAAAAATATTTATGGAAAGAGAAATAGAGAAACAGGCAAAGACAGTGACAGGAACAGGGATAGAGACAGAATGTACCAAGTTAAAATGAGATTTATATAAAGCTTGTCTTTTAAAAACTTATGATGTGGCAATGTCAAGGGGACATAGGGATCACCTGAAAGAGCTCCTCTGGCAAAGCTGGAACAATTTAAGCAACCAAATAAGTAAGTAGTATTGGATTATAACCCAAAGTATAAAATAAACATCCATGAGTCCATACCAATATACTATAAACAAATATAGTAAATAAAGACTAAACAAATCTCCCATGTAGAAGAATTTAAAATAATTTATGTAGATACTTCACCCTCAAGTAGGTGGAACATAACTCCCCACCCCTTATGTGTAAAATACACATAGTGACTTTCTTTCAAAGAATGCATTATGGAAAAGGTGAGAAGAGAAGTAACTTTACCATGAAGAGCCCTGACAAACACCACCTCAGTGAGATGATCAAAGTCAACAGCAACACTGAATAAGCAAACAAAAAACAATTAAGCAAAAGCTGAGGCAAACGAAATAAAGTATGGACTTTTAGTTCATAATAATATGTTAATACAGGTTCATTAATTATAACAATTGCACCATCTATAATAATAAAAGCATAATATGCAAATCGACCGAATGACAGAACAGCAGAACGACTGTCCGGATGACCTTCCAGATGACCATGCTATGACACACACTGACAAAAGGAATCCAAAGAGGACCACACCAAGACACATCATCATTAAAATGCCAAGAGCAAAAGACAAAGAGAAAATCTTAAAAGCAGCAAGAGAAAGAGGCTCAATTACCTACAAGGGAATACCCATACGACTGTCAGCTGATTTCTCAACAGAAACTTTGCAGGCCAGAAGGGAATGGCAAGAAATATTCAAAGTGCTGAATACCAAGAACCTACAACCAAGATTACTTTATCCAGCAAAGCTATCATTCAGAATTGAAGGTCAGATAAAGAGCTTCACAGATAAGGAAAAGCTAAAGGAGTTCATCACCGCCAAACCAGTATTATATGAAATGCTGAAAGGTATCCTTTAAGAAGAGGAAGAAGAAGAAAAAGGTAAAGATACAAACTATGAACAACAAACATGCATCTATCAACAAATGAATCTAAGAATCAAGTGAATAAATAACCTGATGTACAGAATGAACTGGTGATTATAATAGAATCAGGGACATAGAAAGGGAATAGACTGACTATTCTTGGGGGAAAAAGGGGTGTGGGAGATGCGGGAAGTGACTGGACAAAAATCATGCACCTATGGATGAACACAGTGGGTGGGGAGTGAGGGTGGAGGGTGGGGTGGGAGCTGGAAGGAGGGGAGTTATGGGGGGAAAAAAGAGGAACAAATGTAATAATCTGAACAATAAAGATTTAATTAAAAAAAAAAACAAAAAAAAAACAAAAAAAAAACCAAAATACCAATGGCATTTTTTCCCCACAGAAATAAAAAAAATATTCTAAAATGTATTGGAAACCACTAAAGGACCACAGAAGAGCCAAAGCAACCCAGAGAGAAAAGGACCAAGCTGGTGCATCACGCTACTTGATTTAAAGCTACATTACAAAGCTGCAGTGATCAAAACAGTACAGTACTGGCATAAAAACAGACATGCAGACTAGTGTAACAGAACGGAGATCCCAATACCTTCAAATCAGTCTCTCAGTAGATACTGCCGACTACCAGCTTGTGCCAGACACCAGCAACAGTGCTGCAGACCCAACAGTGAGTGACAAGATACGGATCAGCCTCGCTCCCATTCCTTGGCTTCAAGTAACCTCAAATTCTCACCCTGGAGAATAAAATCTTTATGGCACAAAGACAGGGATTGCTGCTTTCTTTTGTCCCAAACTATGTGGAGAATCCAGAACTTCAGCAATAATTAAGTATCATTTCAGTCTGGTATGTAAAGCACATCATTTTAGGATTCTAAGGTCACATTTCCAATGCAATCATTGTTTCTTCCCTCCCTCTGTCCTCACACAGCCCCACCCAGCAGCACTAAAAAGACATTACACCATATTGTCATGCCTTTTCAGTGTTTACACTTCTCATCCCAGGAGTAGAAACTACATCAGGTGTGTCAAAACCCTTGGCAGGCTGAGCAAGAATTTTACCTGCTTAAAATAAGAATACTTTTACAGCTTTGACTTTTCCAGCAGCTAATTAGAGAGGGGTGTTAAAAGCATAGAAAACTTCCACTTTTATTCAATTACTAAAACGCTCCAATAAAATACTTCTATGTCTTCAGTCTATTGCACTACCTCTTCTCAATATTACCTGCAGAAGGATCTATGGCCAGTTCACTGATTTTCCATGCTTCAATGATACCTTTTAAAAAATTGACATCTGGGTTCAAAGAGGATTAAGTCTAAAGAAAAATTGTAAGAAGTCAAAGCCAGCTCTTGAGCCATCCCCACAGATCATTTTGGATTTAATTGTAAATGTGTTCCTTGGGGCTAACCCTTCTGTAAGCTCCCCACAGGGGTTGCTGATATAGATCAATCAGCTGTAGGATTGACCAGTACTGTGTTTTGCTTCAAATGAAAGCAAGTCCCAGGTCTGATTTCCTCAGTATTGTTGCCTACTTTCTAATAAGATCAACTAATGTAATAACTGAATGTGCACAAGCGTGTTACTTTATTGCCATGACTAACTGTCTTACTGATTTCAAGAAATATGCTGGCAATTTCACTGAAGCTCCTCCCCTCTCTGTTATTTCTAGACAAGTGCTGGATATTTCAGGCACACAGCAGCCACCGGGGAGAGATTTTCAATCAACACATAGAGTGTTACAATTTTACAGTATTATTTATTGATTTTCTCGCCTTTGTATGGCAGATTGATGTCATATAAATAAAATGTAAATGAAGTTTTCCAAATTAATAAACGACTACCCTGAAAACAGTCTCAGAGAAATGTTTGTGAAAACATCCTTCAATGCAAATATATTATTTGCAGTAAAATGAAACTGTGCTCACACTGCCCCATCGTGACAATAGAAGAGAATTTAATTTACAGTAATTTGAGTGTTGTCCTCATGAAAACATTTAAAACTTGGCAAACTATGCCTTTGAGGTTTAAAAACCTGGTTACTAAAAAAAAAAAAAAACTCATCAGAGTAGCTGCTTAGCTGGGTGAGTACCTATTATAATAGAAGTTAATTATTCATTATTCATTCTGTGTGTGTGTGTGTGTGTGTGTGTTGTGTGTGTGTGTGTGTTGTGTGTGTGTATTATGGAAGAAAGGCAAATGGCACTGACAGACCTTGGAAGGGAAAGTGAAAAAATTTTAAACATTTCCACTCAGAGGCAAGTTGACTATGATATTATCATTCCAATCTTTTGTTTTCCAACTTTTCCTTTGATAAATTACAAATAAATTATCACAGATTTGTACTGACAAAGATCCTTTGCTTGACCAAACTTTAGACAGGCTCCTAAACTTTCTTCTCATGTGACAATTTGTACACTTCCTTATAAAATCCAATTTCAGTAAGAACTCTGCCAGATCATTTAAGGAATCCCCACCTTCAATATGGAATCACTCTTGATATCTAATCAGGTTTCTCATGCTCCACCTTCCCACACACCAGTGATATCTGATCATTCTGACCTGCCTGTAGCAAGAATCATGTTGGGTCGGTTTAGCCAGACCTCTTAACCCCTGATATTTAGTAATATTCGATCCACCAACCTCCACACTGCTCCTTGGCTGTAAATCCCCATTTTGCTGTTTTGTGTTTGTAATTGAACCCAGTTCTATAATGACATCTCTTTTTCCCTACTGCAATAGTTCAGAATGAATTCGGTTTTTACCACTTTAACTACTGTCCAGCTCTGGTTTTTCTTTGGCAGTACCTAAACCATTTTCATTTTACACCTGAAGTAGGAGATTATTTATGATCCCTATTTGATGGTTAAGAGGATACAGGGTAGAGAAGGAGAAAGAGTGTGAGAGTGTGAGTGTGTGTGTGTGTGTGTGTGTGTGTGTTTGGAGATCACAGGGATACAGGAATTACACAAATGGGGAGGAAATCTAGCAAGGGTAATCAAGACAAACCATCTACTTTGTAATTTTGCTTATAGAGAATACTGAATATTTGATTCAGCATAATCTTAGATGTCATAATTTAAACATTTCCTCAAGATCCACTGATAAGTCTTCAGAAGTTTCCTAAGTCAGAAAGATAATACACAGGAAAAAACATATTTTATGTTTTTTATATGCCAAGTGAGAAAACCAAGGATATAAACTTGGAGAAAGGAGTACCGAAAAAATAAGTTCATTTCCTCTTATTTAATTATGAATGGATTTCTTTCATTTTAGCAATTATTTATTTAATAGCAAATATAATTCAATTAAATATAATTTTTATTAAAGCAAACATCAGTAAAAAGAAAGTGAATCATTTCTCTTATTAAACCAATTTTTAGAACATATTCTTCCATTCATGTCAGTGATGAATGCAATTTTCTTTCAGGATAAGTGATTAGAAGCCTATTTCATCAAAGTGTTAAGTGTGTATTTATTTTTGAAAAGCCAATCTTTCTATTACTAAGTGTAACAAGCAAATCTGAGAAAGCTACATACTTTATGAATCTAACTATAAGACATTCTGGAGAAGGGCAACCTATGAAGACCAAAAAAATCAGTGGGCGGGTGGAGGTAGCTCTGGAAGGAGGGATGAGATAAATTGGCAGAGCACAAAGAATTTTTAGGGCAGTGAAAATATTTGCATGCTATTATACTGACGAGTATATAGCATTAAACATTTGTCTAAACCAGAGATTTTCAACCTGTGTGCTGCAAGAATTTTTAAAACATGCAATACCTGATTATTTAGTCAGGGGCTCTGACCTCTTTTCCCTTAGATTGTCAAATTAAAAAAAATGACAACAGCCAACACAACAATAGCTGTCTGGTGTGAATGAAACAAAATTATACTTATTTTTTTTGTCAGATCGGCAAGAAATATATTTTTGGTGTACTGCAGAAATTTAGTAATTAGTTTATGTATAGCATGAGATGAAAAAGGTTGAAAATCACTTGTCTAAACCCACTGAATATACAAACCAAGAGTGGACTCTTCAGAAAACTACAGACTTTGGCTAATTATGACATGTCAATGTAAAACTTGTACCATTTTGGTGAGTTATGTTAATGGGGGAGACTAAATATGTGAGGGTCAGAGGGTATATGGGAAATCTCTGTACCTTCCTCTCAATTATATTGTAAACCTAAATCTGCTCTAAAATATAGTCTTTAAAAAAATGTTTTTAAAAGCCAATATTTCCTCTAAGCTTATATTGTTTCCTCCAGTCTTCCTTTTCAAAATAGAGGTGGACAAGTTTTACTAAGAACTATCCAATGATACTCAAAAATCTGTAATCTCCTACATAAAAGAAGCTTAAAGAATCAATTATTTCTTTGAAAAATTAACCTCAGACATTGTGATTTTTACCAAGACTTTCATCATTACCCGCAGCAATTCTCTGATCTGTCCCAAAATACCTTCTTCACCTCTGGGTAAAGCAAATTGACTGTAATATCTAAGAGAGGTCAGTAAGAAATAGCATAAGACTAGTTCTGCTTCTTCTGGTCTAACAACAATACAAAAAATCATAATTGCACTGATTAAATCAATTTTGCTTCCTAGAAATGTTCATTCAACTTTATCACGAATAATCTGATTTCTATCTCTTTTAGGTCAAGTAAAGTGAATCAAACCAAAGGCAAATATGTTGTTAGTGTCTTAAAACTATAATCAGCATTCTCTAAAGTAAAAGAAGTCAAATTTTATAATATGTAGACAAAGTCAATTCAATTCCACCCCAAACTTAAACAGAAAAATATAAAACAAAACTATTTATAATAAATAAAATATAAAAAAGAAAGAAAAGAAAACAAACTACTTATTTGTAGCACATAATTAAAATTATCTTTAGGTTTTTTTTAAGATTAATATAAAAAGGTTTATTATCTCCAAAATATCTGAGCATCAAATCATCATTCTTTTCTTCTTGGCAAATTAACAGATTTATTTACTGTGACCACAGACTCTGTATACAAATAATCAGTTATTGTCTTACAACCCTTTATTTTATCTCAAATCCTGTGACTCAATCCCCCATCCTTTTTTAATCCCACCCTTAGATGTTCAGCAAATGGCTTCTTTTATGGAATCCTCCTTTCTTTTACTTTCAGAGGACTGGGAGAAGTAGAAAAAGACAGATAAAGGCAGTCAGTCAGCTGACTCACTAGCTCTATCTGTTGTACAATCAAGAATCTTCCCTTTGTCAGTAAATCTGAAGCCATCACAGAGTCTGTCAAGTCATAGATTGGGGCAGATGGATGCTACTGGGAAACTTAATTTTTTAATCAAAAAGTTATCTTTTGAAGTTTCATTCTAGGAAAATAAAACTGAAGAGTTCATTGGAGCCATGGAAAAGACAGATGAATCCCCTCCCCTGAACCTCTTCCTCTGTCGCACTGTTACCATCGTAACTAGCTATCTAATATTAATAAGTAGAGACCCGATGCACGAAATTCATAAAAGAGTAGGCATTCCTTCCCCCCAGCTGCCTGCACCGGCTTCCCTCTGGCACCTAGGACCTGGGCTTCCCTGGCAGCCCTGGCTTCATCCAGAAGGTCGTCAGGAAGGACGTCCGGTCTAATTAGCATATTACACTTTTATTATTATAGATAGGAAGAAAGCGAAAGGAAGGCCAGACATTATAAGCATGGGCATCTGGAAGCTGCACTTTCATACTCCCCACAGGGAACTACTGGTCCATTACCTGCAAACCACTGGGAAACGAAATGAATGCACACATAGTGAAGTCAGGGCGACATAAGGAAGCTGCTTGTCTGTCAGTCTAACCTGGAACAAAGATCATTCATTGTCTGGGAGGGAGGACACCAATGCAAGCCTGCAAAAATGTGGGAATACATAATGCCTAGACAAAAAAATTCTCTCGTTACTTTTGCTTCACTCCTGCTTCCTTGAACTTGCCCGTGTTCCCTCCATAACCATGTGGCCTTAGAAGCAGCATGGCCTGGGGCCATGCAGACCCCCACATGCAATGACTGCAGCTGGGAACACAAGCTAACCTAGCCAGATGCTGGACTGGACTAGACTGTGCACATATGGAGGGAAATCGCTGGATAATTTCTTTGATCTTAGCCCTGCTGAAGACAAAATGGGAATGTTTCCATGGCAGGACGGAGAGGGACGGGACTTTGGAAACTCAGGGGTTTAATTCCACAGAAATAAAGCTTCCTATGATACCTCACTCTCTCATTGGGGCTCCATGAAATTATTTTCCTCATGGCAACCCAAGAAGCCCACTTTCAGCAGTAACAGGTGGGGACAGAGAGAGCACCCCAACAATCATTATTTTGCTTTTTCTTCTTTCTTCTACCTCTTTCTTATATATTCTCCTTATGCCTTTCCTTCTATTGCTCTCTCCTGAATGGGTTTCAGATGGAAGAAAACAGGTAAAGAGATACTGAGGCCTTTTGTGCCAGGTCATTTTCCTTAGAGCAATGTCTGTAAGTTTCATCCATTTTGCAGTGTGTATCAAAACTTTATCCTTTTTGCATTATTTTTTTTCTATCACATTGCTCATATATTCTCCTTTGATGAAAATATAAATTATGAATTAACATCTTATATGAATTATTACTACCACCACTAGCTAATTATTTTAAGTCCTCACTTTGTTCCAGAAATTTTTCTAAGTGTTTTGTGTGTATTAATGCCTGTGATCCTCACAATACATAGAGATTATTGTAATACTCATCACGTAGTTAAGTAAATTGAAGCACGGAGAGGCTTAATAACTTGCACAAGGATAGTTTGTGCAATGGTAGAGGATTGAACCCATTTAATCTAGCCCTCGACCTATTGTTTTAGCCACATTTTACTTACATGATGATGCTCATTTGTGTTACTTGTGATCAAATCCATGAAATACTTACTGAATACCTATATAATCCCTTTCTCAGTTTCTCAAGCCTTACTGAGAACGATGCTTGTGCCTCTGACGGTGAAAGAAAAGGTGACTGAAAGAGAATATGCTAACTCACTGATTCAAAAGAGGATTTTTATAAAGGTGACTAACTCATACAGAGGGAAAAGTTTTCTAAAAAAGATAAGCAATTATCTCTTTACTCTGAATTTTGGCTTAATTTTGAGAGTTGTCTTATGTACTTAAAATGTGTGTCCCAACTATAAAAAAATATATACAAAATTAAAAGGATTATAAAATGCCTAAGGGCAACAAAAACAAAAACAGATATAATACTAATATATCTCTCATACCAACTTTCCTGTTTTAGAAAATCAAATACATTCATAAAAAAAATTTTAGTAGCCATAACAAAATTTAACTTAACTTTTTCTTTCTTTCTTCTTTCCTATCATATATTAGAGATTCTTCATAATTTCTAACTTAAAGGATATGGTTATTATATATTTAATTTAGATATGCCTTAAAAATAGATATGCCTCATAAAAAATGGCAAAGATATAAAACAACGAAGGTTTCAGATATTTTTTGGAGAGACAAAACCAAGAAAGGCTTGCTAGTATGTTTATAATTATACCAGCTAGAAATAATGGAGTTTAGCTGGGTAAAGAAAAATTGGGTTAAACATCAGGAAATAATTTCTAATGAAAGCAGAAATTAGGCTGTGTAGGAACAATTCAAAGGAAGTTACTGGACATCCATGATTGGAACCACTCATAGGAAATGGTTAAAATGCTTTTAGCTATACCTCAGAACATTTCTTGTACATTTGCCAACATGGAGTTGGATAACTTCCACTCTTGCCAAATTATCTATTTACTCTATATGCTCTTCTTTGCTTATCTCTGAGCTATATCTACTTTCTTTTATTTTTAACTGTACTCTTTCCTTTTAAGCATACCATGCCAAAGGCTTTGACTCAATATGTTCTTCAAGGAAAGAAAACTGATTCCTTGTTTGGTTATTCCTAAGGTGTCCCAGGGTACTACTTTCTTCATTACATAAACAATAGCTGTGTAAAACTAACAGGAATAATGCTTACACCAGCATCACTAATAATCCTCAGGAACTAAGAAACAATCTTCCTGAGGATGTGTGTACTAGTATGTGAGTGTGAGTGAGTGTGTGTGTGTGTGTGTGTGTGTGTGTGTGTAAGTTTCTTTATTAGGCTAAATGGTAAGAAAAAGCAACCCTAAGTAGTCGATTCTTATTTAGCAAGTTCCGAAGATTACTCTTTATCCATATAGCAAAAGAATTTCACATTTTGGAAACATGTCATACAGAATTTCATTGAAAAATACAAGCACTCTTAATAATCATGCACATAATTGAGTCACCCAAAGTTTTCCCCGTAAGAACAAAATAATCATTCCAAAAGTCTTGGAAGAATTACAATTGTCTTTTAAGGATGTACTGTTATGTCCATACTATTGTCATTTCATAGTCCAACATATTCATCTGGCACAATTTGTCCTACCCCACCCCAAGCTTTTCTTCTTTAGTGAGTGGGAATAAATTATTCCTTACAGGCCACCCAGGACACTCATTAGCACTTATTTATATGCAATTTTCCTCAGTAAGAACACACAATACTATAATAAATGTCACATTTCAAACTCATAATTTTCTAGAAAAGCCTTCAGTGCTTCAAAAAAAATTAACATCAAATATTTGATCTTTCAAAAAAGCCACATAAAGTGCCCAATTAGAACACTGTCCTAAAATAGGAGGTAGCAGAAATAGAAGAAAATGTTTCTTCATTAGACACAAATTGTTTCCATTCATTAGCTGTCCAATTTCCCTTCCAGTTATTGTATCTTTAGAATAATTTCAATAAGCTTTATTTCAAAGCCAAAAAAAGCAAAACAAAAATTCCAATTTTGCAAATATCCTTAGAATACTTTTCTATTTATGTTCTAAATTTTATACTAAATTGCTATATTTTATATTCAAACACACAATTTTTACTTTCAAAATAAAATAATGTGTTCAAAAAATTTTAATAGTTCAACAGTTCCATCTAGGCCAGTGGTTCTCAACCTTCCTAATGCCACGACCCTTTAATACAGTTCCTCATGTTGTGGTGACCCCCAACCATAAAATTATTTTCGTTGCTACTTCATAACTGTAATTTTGCTATTGTTATGAATCATAATGTAAATATCTGATAGGCAGGATGTATTTAGCCACCCCTGTGAAAGGGTCATTCGACCCCCAAAGGGGTCACGACCCACCAGATGAGAACCACTGACCTAAGTGATCAGCGCTACTCTCCATGCCTACCCTGACTGTGTAAATAAGCATGGTCAAAGTAACCAGACTTGTGTATCCTCCTTGAAATGTAACATATTTTGTGACCTGCTATGAGAATCCTATGGTTTCAGCACAATTTATAATGAAAAATGTACAAAAGGAGCTACTGTTGTGAAGAAAAGCAGAAATAGCTCCCTTGATTCTAGGCTTACAAATGCAATGATGGCATTAACCTCCATCATCACAATGATTTTTTTTTCAGGCAAGGAAGAGGGATAATGCTGTGAGGAGATCTGAGGAAGAGATATGAAAATAATAAAAGAGTGGATGAGTCTCAGTGACTCCTTTGGTAAGACCTACAATGTATTCACAGAAGAGCAGGCTACCCCATCAACAGTATTTTCTCCACATCTGAAATGACGATTACTGGGTCATTTGAATCATGGCTCCCCACCCCTGATCGGTGATCTGGAGAGGAAACTGAAAAACCCTTACATTCATCCTAACAGCACTTTAAAGTCAGCACTTTAAAGTCGAAGACACCTTTCCAATAAAAAGGGAAATTGGCAAATTGTTGCAGTTGCTGCTACAGTTGTGTTTACTCTTAGAATGAAAAGATCAGCTGTCAGAGATCAACATCTTCATTACCTTTATACACTATTTTCTTATCTCTTGCCCTGCAACTACAGGAAAATACGGCTTATTTTAAAATGAACTGCTCTTCGATAGCTGACATATATCTATCATGACGTTCATATTCAGAGATGACATCAAAATCTTGCCATTATCTATGTGTCCTGGACACACAGTTTACCTGAAAATACCAGGGTAAATCTTACCATAGGACACTGTTAATATGCTGCTGATGACATCTGTCACTTGAACTCTGCATGCTCACTTCATGTACCCGTACAACTTTGCAACCCCTTTGCTCATGTGTTGCACATAATGTAATGCTAACTCATTTATCAGCAGTAGGTTGCTCTATCATGAAGTAAGAGAATGTGACTTTCAGCAACCTAACTAATTTGTACCCAGAGAATAACACAGTGGTGTCCTAAACTACATTTGATTTATTATTCTCTTCAGAATTGCCAGGTTCCCACTGAAACTCAAAAAAGAAAATGTCAGCCTTCTTACCAAGACCCTCCTAATTTAAGATGTCTCCAAGATGTTCCTTATTCTGACGTTTAACTATGTCAAAATAGTTCTAAAGCTATCACAATGTTAACAGCACTTGGAATGGTGCTAAGAGTCCTCAGAGTTTCTTGACAAACACAGTAAGTCCAAAAGTAAGCCAATTTTTTATGGGAAAAAATTATCCAGCCAAATTTGCCCTCAGGAAATAACCTTTATCAGAAAAAAAAAATCACCAACCTCAACAAAGGATACCTCTCTCTGTGTATTCTCATAGAAGAACACTTCTTAACCATTGGGTGTGTTTGACATAATTTATCGTAGATGCCCATTCATTGTGCTTACTAAAGAAAGAAACTAGCATCTTCTCATTGGTAAACCTATGGCCCTTTCATTCTTCCTCTTCGCTAGGACTTCCCCAAAGTTTCAAAAATTGTACCCATGTTTCTGAAGCTCTTTTACCAAATCAACCTCTTCAATACTATAATGATTGCGTGCTCCTGTATATCCATTACTTAAAAAAAAAAAAAAAATTTATAACTTGCCAGGCCATTGTTGTTCAGTGTTTGAGCATCAACCTATGAACCAGGAGGTCAGGGTTGATTCTCGGTCAGGGCACATGTCCGGGTTGCAGGCTCAAACCTCGATAGTGGGATGTGCAGGAGGTGGGCAATCACTGATTCTCTCTTGTCATTGATGTTTCTCTCTCTCTCCCTCTCCCTTCCTCTCTGAAATCAATAAAAATATATTTTTAAAAAAAATCTTTATAACTTTTTCCTGAATTCACTTAACTCAAGTGCTTCTGAAGAATCAGTTTGGTATCCTCTGCTCTTCTGACAACCTCCTTCCCTCAGAGGAATGGTCCTTTCTGATAATTCCAAGCATTCTTACTCTAAAAACACCACCAAAACTCCTTAGCCTATGATTCAAAAGTTCTAACCCATCTCACTACTTTTCTTTAACACCAGATGGCATCATCCTAATTGAAATCACAGCCTATTCAACCCATGAAGATTCCATGATGATTTCCACTTTAATGATGTGCTTATATTGAACAAATACCCATTTATCTTTCATCCCTATCAAAATGTTTACTTTTCAGTTCTAGCGCATAACTCACCATCTTTGTATAGCTTTCCTTAGCTGAGAGTGATTTATATTTCTTTCTCCACACTCTTATAAATATTGACCTTACTGTATCTACCCTTCATTTAGAAAATATCATTTGCTCATATTATTCTATTATAGCTTTTTGAAAGATAACTGCTACATAATAAACTGCACCTTTTAAGATGTAATAATTAATACGTTTTGGCATATGTATGAACTGTGAAACCATTAGCATAATCAAGGAAATGAACAGATCTATCACCCCTAAAAGTTTCTTTATTCTTCATGTAACCCCTCCTTTCCATCCTCCTGGCCAGTGCACACCCCACCACTGGACTGATTTTTAACACTATACATTAGTTTAATTTTCTAGAATTTTATACAAATTGAACCATATACTAAACCCTAACTTAGTCTGGCTCCTTCCATTCAGCATAATTATTTTGATATTCACTCACTATTATATCAATGGCCCATTTCCTTATTTTGCTCAGTAATATACCACTATATGGATATGTCACAATTTGTTTACCCATTCACTGGTTGATGGCCATTCAATGTATTCTGGGTTTCTGGGACTTATAAGTAAAACTCGAAAGAACATGTGTGCACAAATCATTGTATGAATATATGCTTTTATATCTTTTCTGTAAATACTTACGTTGGGAAGTACAGCAAGGTCATCGGTAGACATATGCTTGACATTTTATGAATCTGATGAACTGTGTTCCAAAAATGGTTGCACCATTTTACATTCCTACCAGCAGTGTATGAGGGTTCTAGATATGGTCAGTCTTTGTAATTATAGTCAATCTAATAGGTGTGTGGCTACCAGCAGCTGGTACTGTTCCTAGCCCTGTGTGATTATCAGGCACTATTACCTCTGTGTCTCATAAATATTTCTTTTACTGGCCTCAGGTAGTTTCCTCACACACATGTGCTACTCAGTACTCAGCTAATAAGGAAGACCCTCTGCAGATCTCTGGAGTTCTTCCTTTGTATGCAGGTCTCTTTTCCAGTACTGTGTCCTACAATCTCTAGCTGCTGTTGTCTCCTCGAACTTTCAACTCTGTCTCTTCATTACAGAAAAGCCACCAGGCTCCACCTGAGTTTTGCCCTCCATGCACCAAGACTTGGAAACCCTCAGGCACTAAAACTGAGTAAAAATTTAAGGCTCACCTCATTTGTTCTCCAACCTTTCTGATTCATTGCTCTTTGTTGACTGATGTCTAGTGTCTTGAAAACCCGGGTGCTTCATATATTTTGTCTGTTTTTTTGCTGTTTCAGATTAAGACCAGGGTCCATCAAATGTCATATGCTTATATTACTTTTTAAATTTTTTAAAAAATCTTTATTGTTGGAAGTATTACATATGCTCCCCCTTTTCCCCCATTGACCTCGTCAAGCCCCCACCCCCCACCTCAGGCCTTCACCACCCTATCGTCTGTGTCTATGGGTTATGCATATGTGCATACAAGTTCTTTTGCTTATTTCTTCATCCACCCATCCACCCGCCCTTGCCTTCCCTCTGAGGTTCGAAAGTCTGTTCCATGCTTATATTCTTAATTACAGACTTTTGGTATGTTTTATATTATAAACTAGTTGTAAACTCCCAACACATGTAGATTTTTCTTGTATCATTTTATTCCTTAGACTGT
The DNA here is from genome assembly GCF_028538775.1 of Myotis yumanensis. Classification (NCBI taxonomy): domain Eukaryota; kingdom Metazoa; phylum Chordata; class Mammalia; order Chiroptera; family Vespertilionidae; genus Myotis; species Myotis yumanensis. Next base: position 180,210,862 of record NW_027223752.1, read on the forward strand.
GGAGATTCTGGCTTTCTAGGCATCTCATACCAATTATTATTAGAAGGCATTCTCTATACCCACTTCTTCTTGCCCCTTGCTCGGGATTACAGATAACACTTTAGTATTAAACAAGCCTATCAGCTACTTTGTCCAAAGAGATAGTTTAATGATGTATATGTGTGGTTTCTGACTTCGATAAAAGGAATAAAAATCTAGTGCATTTGCTTGGCCTTGCTGTTATCCATATCTGGCTGAAACCCTCTTCCTAGGGTCTGTGCTTTTTTGTAGGCCACAGTACCACTGGGCCCCTGATGTGGGCATCTTTGTTTGAGACCTTGGGCAATGGCCACCGGACAGAGGCTGACCCACAGGGAGGGTGTTATCTCAAAACCCCCCAAACTCCCAAGGTCTTCAGAGATAAGAACTGGTTTCCCCCCATTCCACCTGGGGTGGTAAGCACCTAGGAGAGAGAATGTCAATTCCCTTTTATTGTTGCCGGCTTTGTAACCGCTTTAAATAATGCATGCTCTGCCCCATCCCAGTGCCTGGTGGGCTCAGTCAACCCTCCTCACAAAAGCTTATAGAAGAGCTGAAGAATTCTTGGGAAGCATAGCAATGGTGCCGGTACAATTAAGAAACATAAAGCAAGTCTTGAGTCGATCAGGATTGACAACTGCCAGATAATAATTGTACAGATGTAATCAATGCTCCTAAAATGTCCATAACTGACCCGAAGCAACCATATGTAATCTATGAAAATGACTTCAGTTATTTTCTCAAGCCAAGAGAAGATGATTGTTTTCTTTGCTATTCTTTATTTTTAACCTTTAACTTGGTGCCTAGCCCTTTTGGATTGACGACAGAGTGAAATGGTTTGTCTGAATTGACTTTGGTACCATGACAGGATTCTGCCTCTGGAGTGTTCACTTCAATCACATATTACAGAAAAAGCAAGATTTAGGACATTGCACTTCAGGATGAGATTGGGGACCCAGGGTCCTACTTTTCCAGTGGGAGCATTGTTAGGGACAAAAGTGAATAAAGTCCACTGCTGGTGGGAATACAGACTGGTACAGCCACTGTGGAAAACAGTATGGAGTTTCCTCAAAAAACTAAAAATGGAACTCCCATTTCACCCAGTGATTCCACTTCTAGGAATATATCCCAAGAAACCAGAAACACCAATCAGAATAGATATATACACCCCTATGTTCATAGCAGCACATTTACAATAGCTAAGATATGGAAATAGCCTAAGTGCCCATCAGCAGATGAGTGGATTAGAAAACTATGGTACATCTACACAATGGAATACTACGCTGCTGTAAAAAAGAAAGAACTCTTACCATTTGCAACAGCATGGATGGAATTGGACAGCATTATGCTAAGCGAAATAAGCCAGTCAGAGAAAGATAAATATCACATTATCTCACTCATATGTGGAATATAATGAACAACATAAACTGATGAACAAAAATAGATCCAGAGACATAGAAGCATCAAATAAATATGTATGTATGCATATAAGCATAACCCATGGACACAGTCAGAAGGCAGGAGGAGGGCATGTATTAGGGGGTGGGGATGAGGGGGGAGAAGTTAATGGGGGGAAAAGGATTCATATTTAATACTTTAAACAATAAAAGAATTTTCTTAAAGTGAATTTAATTGAGCTTTATCCTAAAATGCTAGAAATTGCCTCAGTCTGCCTGGGTGACCTTGATATTGACCAGTTATTAGGATGAAAGGATGTAACCATTCAGAAAAGTGCTTCTCAAAGTATGTCTCATAAAGAACCAAATTTTAAATGCCAGTTATAGATCAATATTTTTGTAAAGTAAAATAAACATAAATAACTCTTCCTTCTTACTGGTAATAATTTCTGGCCCAGTATAGATCCATGGAATCCAGTTTGAATGACATACTTTTTATCAACTTCCTACATTCGTAAAACTGTTAACAGTGCTAGACAACACAACTCCCAAGTTAATATCTTAATATCTTGTTCCTCAGTGGACTGTCTGTCCTGGATTCTTGAATATGCCTTCTGGGTATCAATATCTTAATGTTTTCTAGTTGGCTCAGCTCAGACTAGGAAAACTGAACTTTCCTTTCCAAATGTGTCTCACAACCAACTCACCTTCCTGTAACTGATGCCAGCACTGTTCCAATCATTAGAGTCCAGAATCTCATAAAAATTTCAATATTACCTCACCTCCAATATTTACATCCAGTCACAAATTATTTCACATTGTGCAATCTTACTCTCTGATCTCATAGCACACCACCCACTACCGAATTCCAACCAAACCAGGCGAGCAGGCTGTTTCAATTCTAGGTCACATTCCATTTTCCTGTTCCAAGTGTAGCTGGTATGAATGACTTTCAAGGTTGCATGTAATATTTCATCATTTTCCCAGAGCAATGAATAACATAATGGTTAAGAGTATAGGATCTAAAACCAGAATACCTGGTTTTGAATTTAGTTCTCCACGTACTAGCTGTGTGAACTTGAGAACAACCATATCTATGCAACCATATCTTCACCCACAAAATGTTCATTGCAGTACCCCTCTGATATAGTTGTTCTGCAGATTAAATGAGTTAATATATTTAAAGTATTTACCTGTACCCATAACTAGTGCATTATCAATATAGCTACTATAATAGTGCCCTATTCAATCTTATTCCCAAGCTCTTACTAAAAGAGAATTTAAATTGACAAAACCTATTTATTGGTTTTCACATTTGACTACCACAAAGAACCTATTTCTATTTACAGACCTTTGCATAAATTCTTTCTCTTATATTTTGATTTTCCCTGTGTGCATTTTTATCCTAATCCCCTTCAAAATACTACTCAACTTTCATCTCCCCCACGAAGCCTTGCTAGGTTACTTTAACCTGCTCTGAGTTGTTCTAAAGCAACTATATGCCATACTCACAAAGGAAGTCATCATCACATAAGAATACAATGTTATTTTATGATCATTTCTTTTTAAATCCAGTTAATTTATCATGAAGAAAGAACAAATTTTCACCCAAATTTCAATTCCCACTCTTGTCACTTCCACTGTATAATTTTTGGCAACTATTTGATTTCTCTAATTCTCAGTTTCTCTCATTTTATTATTAAAATAACACTATAAGATAATTCTATAAAATGCCTATATTAGCATGTACAAATCCCTTCCTAAAAACTGATCACAGAATTATTGAGAATAAAAATCATGTCTCATTTTTTCTATACTCTCTATCCTGTATAGCAAATGATGTATACAGAGTAGTATTCAATAAAAATTAGTTGGTTTGATGTTACATTTTAAAAAGGGTACTGGAACATAACATGTTTATCCAGAACTCTTCTAATTGTACAACTCAAATATTTACTGCTCTGTATTCTCATGGTGTACCCTCTCTCATGCTGCTAAGTAACAAAGTTGAGTAATCTCCTTACAAAATGCTAATCCCTACAGGCTGCAATAATTATAACAACTTCAAGGGACTTACGCAGTGGAATCTGTTTCTAAGTAAAGAAAAACTTCTGAAGTGTTTTTAACTTAAAATATCTTTATAAACAATAAATGTTACACTGACATTACCAAAAGAAACCCAGATTAAAAGGGGTATAACTTAAAAGGTTTTAAAGAAAAAGAATATACAGTAGACAAGAGAGAGCTGAATGATTAATAGTAGTAAATGTTTATTTTAGATTATGAATATCCTGTTTTCATGAGGGCAGATTGACATATTAAGCACTTAGGCTGGATTTTAGTAGGAACTTTTTAACAACAATATTTTTGAAATTTTAGTTTGAGTAAACAGTCAAAGGGAACTGGGAAATTTCTTAATATAAATATTTTAAACATATTTTAAAATTGTTTAGTGCCAGGCAGGTGGTAAAAGAATATTAGCTATTGTTAAGTTGGGTATGTATGGGACTGGAGAATAGAGAGACATTTTGAGGTTATTTTCACATAGCCATAGCTACATATCAATAATTTAGTTTGTAGGGGAAAACAATATAAATCTTATCCATGATATAACAGGATGTATTGAATTTGTTTGTATGCCCAAGTACAAAATTTATATAGAAATCTAATTTCTGCCCTAGCTGGTTTTGCTCAGTGGATAGAGCATCAGCCTGTGGACTAAAGGGTCCCAGGTTCAATTCTGGTCAAGGGCACATGCCTGGGTTGTGGGCTCGATCCCCAGTAGGAGATGTGCAGGAGGCAGCCAATCAATGATTCTCTCTCATCATTGATGTTTCTATCTCTCTTTCCTTCTCTCTTCCTCTCTGAAATCAATAAAGATATATTTTTTTAAAAAAAGAAATCTAATTCCTGATAAAGAAATAGTAGCATATTTGAAGATACAATGCCTATCTGTCAGAGGGAAAGGTTTGGCCATGTTTGACTGGAAATAGGCAAGTAGAATGAAATGGGAAGCTGATTAGGTATCAGCAAAGATTTGGGAACTGTGAGGAAATCTGGAAACTTTTAGAGGAACCTGGAAATAAATAAGCCAAAGGAAATCTTGGATGATATGAACCAGAATAGAGGTGAGTCATCACATTAGGCGAGATAAAGACAGAAGGGCAGAGAGAAAAGGCAGAGAGAAAAGGAAGGGCAGGGGAGAAGAGGAAAGGGGAGGGGGAAGTCAGGTTCAGTGCGTTGTCATAGAACACTCAGTCTGGAAAATAAAAGGGTTTATGCTCAGAACTAAGAATAAAGCATGAGAGGAACACTATATAAACACACAAGGTAACCCTGTGGTTCACACCCACAAAAACCAACAAGTAAAGAATCACAGACAAAGGTTAACTATTAGGAAAGGAAGAAATGTTGAGTATGTACAGAGAATGGAAGAAGTTGTTCTCATACTCCACATTAAAACTCTTACTGTGCTGTACCAAGACTTAATAACAATGCATTTCAGCAACATGATGGTTTATAGCAATGCCACAATTTTAAAAATGATATCCTTTTTCTTTCCCAGAGTAACTTGGTTTTATCATATCCAATTAAACTTATCCCAAAATGTCTTTGCCATTATATTTTGCATTAATGACTACTCATTATTGTGTGAATAGCTATTGACAAAATGACAACTTACAACCTTACTGAAATATTCTTGTACATTTCTTAAATTCATTGTGTATTCTTATATCTGTAATAAAATCCTTAAAATTGACACATTTCTAATGGCTGTGATTTAGGGAATAACTATATACTTAAAATAAAACATTTTTAATTTATTAACTTCATTGATTTTTTAATATTTAGCAACTTCGCAACGCTTTCAGTTTGTATTTTTACCATAAAAAAATAGAAACTTCAAAATTATATTAATGAATTTTATTTTCCCTGTTTTCATTATGCAAGGTTAAACCATTTTTATGACTACTGATTATAATAAAATTATATATAAGATAACATAAAGTTATGTTTGACTAAAGTCTAAGATTTTCACTAAATTGATGTTTCTAGCAAGCAACTATCTCAGGAATTAAAAATATAACCAAAAAACTAATAAGTTAGATGGCTTCAGTCCAAGAACATCATGATCCAAAATTGCTTAAACAGTGGTAAATTAATTAAAATGATCATATGGGTTAACTATATACTATTTAAATCAGAGTGGTGTACAATGATCCTTTAAATAAGTTTTAAAATCTAATTATTTAAAACTCTCTTAACATTTGCAAGAAAAATACCTCTATTTTGTCTATAGTAACGTAATCAGGTCCTATTGCCTTAGACCTGTGTTTGCTGCCAAGTGATTAATTTTGTAAAATTCTCTTAGAAATCACAAAAGGAAGGCTTTATTGAATTATGTTCTTTAACCTTACATTCTGACTTAACTTATACTGATATTAGCTGCGAGTTAACATTTGAGAATTATTTTCACTTGAATTTTAAAAATGCTATAAACTTACAATGATCTAAATAAAGAAAATGCCTCCTTGAGAGTCCTATCTTTAAAAACCCCTGTGTCAAGTTGGAAATATAGTATACTGTTGTATAATCTAGGATCATATACTTATCTTTTTCTATATGTAGCTTTATAAATCTTCTTATTATTTTGTTATTTGAGTAGTACTCATGGACTCATATCTTGAGCCACTCTTCTTAAATTCTGGAAATCAATATCTCCAGCTTTATCCTGGCTTTCCCTAGAATTTTTAATATTGAACTAATAATCCTCTGGTTTCACGCATTTCTACTTTATCATCTCAGTTATACTTCTACTTCTTAAACACACCTTTCGTCACTTACTATAAAATTTTCAACCCAATTAATCTTCACCATTCAGATTTCTTCCCTATGTCAACCAGCCCTTTACAGTTAAAACAACTCTCTGATTACTGTCTTATGATTCCCTCTATTTTAGCATTTATCACATTAGTAGATCATAATAATGGAAAGGTAGATTTAATCTGTTTACATATCTGTCTTCTCCAATATATATGATCCATGAAGTCAAACATAGTTCTTATTCACTGTTGTGTCTCTGATAACAGAGTTATCAGGAGTTTCTTCTCCTTTCCAAACTAGTTTAATTCTAAGCCATTCTCAAAGGAGTGGATCAATTAATAAGGTAATATTAGTGTAGTTTCAGGAATTTCAATTCACACCCACATCCCCCAAACTAAACAGAATGGGCATAACCAGAGCAATAATTAGGTAAAGAACAGCAGTCTTATTTTTATTATTCTTACAGGGTTTAGAATAGTTTTAGGCACATTTTAAACAAATAGACCTTTACTGGCTCCCAGTGTAGGTATAACACTGGCCATTGTGTTTAATGAAACTCAATATTTGGCACAGTTGGTATCAGAGAAGATTCTATCAACTTCAGACCTAGGCATTACACTAAGGTCAGGATTCTTGTTACTCATAAAGAGTGTCAAGCAGATAACAGATTTAGCCTGGGAACTGAGAATTAGAATCCAGGGAAAAAACGTGATTTTCAACATGTTAAAATTATGAAACGCCTATAAATATTTGCTTTGGGCAAAAAACACATTAAATATCATTTTTCCCTATTGTTCTACTTTATGGTCTATGTCTGCATGCTCTCCTAATATTCATAAAACACCAATTCAAAAGAATCAAAAAAGTAAATCCAAAAACATGCAAATTTTACCAATTGTCAAGAGGGCAGTAAAGGGTAATGGGGGGGGGCATAAAAGAGTGGGTGAAAGAATGTGTATATCTAAACAACAAAAAGTAAAATATTTTTTTAAAAAAACCTTAAACACTTGTCTTTAGACAATTTCACATAAAACACAGTAGCTGCTTCACATTTTTTCCTCTCTCCATTTCTGTAAGATTCTAAACTACCTTTTATTTCCCTTTTATCTTTATTTCTGAGCCTATTAGTTCAAATTATTTTATTGTGACTATTCTTTTAAGTCCACTTCTAAAAATATTCATTTAGCCCTATCAGGTTTGGCTCAGTGGATAGAACATCAGCTCGCAGCTTGGAGGGTCTGGTTTGTGAGGCAAGCAATCCATGTGTCTCTCTCACATCAGTGTTTCTCTCTCTCTGTGTCTTTTCCCCTCCCGTCCACTCTAAAAATCAATGGAAAAATATCCTCCGGTGAGGATTAACAACAACAAAAGCCAGTTAGCTGTGTGTTCTTTCTTATTTAACTCAATATACCACCTCTACTACTTCAGAATCCTTATCCCTTATTCTAATTATAAAAAAGAAGACCTTAAGAGCCCAGCAACACAGGTATAGATTCTTCTTTAGCCAACAATCATTAAAGTAAAAACAACTATTCCTTGAATTTAACTGAATATAAATTTTTATGCCAACATATAAATGTAACCACTGGAAAAGATTCTTCCAGAGGCAAGCAATAGCAGAAGCCAAAATTTAAAGAACAAATTTTAAATCTTAAGAGATCGACCAAAGGACTTATATGCATGCATATAAGCCTAACCAATGGACACAGACAACAGCAGGGTGAGGGCATGGGGGGGGGGGGGTTAGGGGAGGGAATGGGGGAATAAGGACACATATGTAATACCTTAATCAATAAAGACATTTTTTAAAAAAAGAATTTAGTGAATTGCAGCTATTATTTTCCTTCATGATTTGAAAAAAAAAAGTATCCTTATTCAATATGTACTATAGAATATCTTCATATAGCTTCTGAAATGCCACTAACCCATGGAAGTTTGAGAAGCTTTACACTGATAGAAGGTAATACTAGTAATTCAGGAAGCAGTCACAAGTGCCAGAAAGCCTGCTGTTGACCTAAAGATGTGTGACATCTCAAAGGTGCTCTCAGCCCCTAACAAATATGAACCATAACAGCAGCAGGTATGCAGATACAAAAACTGCAATAAAGTCCACTGAAATTCAACCCTTTACCAAAGAAGATGGTTAGCAGAAGTGGCTACAAAATTTCAAAAATTTCAAAAGAAACGCTCTCCTTTTCAGCATGCCAAGCCAACAAAGGAAGCTTTCCTAGTGAATATAGCTTGCCCCCAATTTTCGTTTCTGCTTTATAACTGAAAATTCCAGAAAGTCAGGTGGTATGATGAGGTTCTCAAATGTCCTTTAATTTAATAGTGCTAACCTTCTTTGGGGGAACAATCTCAAATAAGTAAAGTTATAAATCTAGATCTTCCCCTCCCCTTGTCATCTAGATAACTTTGGCAAAGTTATTTAACCTTCCTCTATCTCAGAACTCTCATTTTTATTTACATATTTATTATTATTTTTTAACTAGAGGCCTGGTGCATGAATTTCTGCACAGGTGGGGTCCCTTGGCCTGGTCGGCAATTGGGGCCAGCCTTGGGGAGGGACTGCTGGAGGTTGGCTGGCTATGGGATGTTAGCTGTGGGAGCACACTGACCACCCACCCGGCTAGGGGAAGGAATCTTGGGAGGATGGCCAGCTGTGGGAGATTGGCTGTGGGAGCACACTCCTGCATTGAGCGTCTGCCCCCTGGTGGTCAATGTGTCGTCATAGCGATTGGTCAACCAGCCGTTCAGTCAACCAGTCATAACTGTCACTTAGGTTATATAGATACTAGAGGCCCAGCGCACGATTAAAACATTCAGGTATGGTCCCTAGGCCTAGCCTCCGCGATCAGGGCCATCATCTGCCGGTTCACCAGTCCCCAGGCCAAACACTGCCTCTGCCGCTGGGCTGTCAGGCCTTTGGGATCACCAGCTCATCCCCGGCTGCTCCAGGGCTCAGGCCTGTGGTAAAGCAGGCGCCGGAGACTTCACCTCCATGTGCATGCGCTTGGCCCGCCGCTGATGGAACGTGCTGCCTGCTCGGGGCTGCTCACGTGGGCACCGCCACTGCTGCTGCCACTGCTGCTGGGGCTTGAGGTACTGACGGAGGCTGCAGGGCGTGCCCGTGACCCACCTGTCCCAGCGTGAGCGGCCCCGAGCAGGCAGCGCGTTCTATCAGCGGCCGGCCCAAAACATGCACATGGAGGTGAAGTTGCTGGCACCTGCTTTCCCGTAGGTCCGAGACCCCGAGCAGCTGGGGATGAGCTGGTGATCGAGGAGCCCTGGATGGGTGGGCAGGGCCTACCTCTTTGGGGAGATGGATCACAGGGCTCCCACACTGTGAGAGGGCACAGGCCAGGCTGGGAAACACCCCCTGAGTGCACGAATTTCGTGCACTGGACCTCTAGTAGAAATATAAAACCCTACCCCAGCACCACTTCAACCCAACCTGCCAAAGGCTCCTGAAACCACAAAATTAGATCACTGATTCAGGCTAGCATTTCAAAGTATAAAGCCTCATTCACACGTGAGGAATTTGCACCTTTCTCCTTTCCCTTGGACTCCATGTCTCAGAAGAGGCATGCACAGTACAGACGGACACGCAAATGAAAGCTCAGAAAAGTGACTCTTTTGGGGCCCTGTGGCACATCCAGGCAGAGCCAAGCACCAGACTCTGTCCCTTCCTCATCCCACAGACTCAGCTCCAGACAGGCACTCCCCGTGGCAGGACACAAGGAGAGCCCCATCTCGAATTTTCGCAGAGATGGGAATGCTCAGGAGGCCAAGATAATAGAAACCTAAGGAAGTGAAAGGATTGGAGCACATCTATATATATAAAAGAGTAATATGCAAATAGACCGAACAGCGGAATAACCAGAACGACTGCTCGACCAGTCGCTATGAGGCACACTGGCCACCTCTCGGATCCTCCCCCCGGCCGGCAGGCTCTGATTGTCCGATGGCAAATAGGGAACCAGGGGTGGGTGGTGGCAGGGGGCAGGGCCAGCTGCCGGCAGCTGGGGAAGATGACCCTAATCACAGGGCAGGCCTAGGGACCGTACCTGTGCATGAATTTCATGCACCGGGCCTCTAGTAACTGAATAATTTCCTGTTTCTTACTCCCAGGGTAAAGATATAAATGTTTTAGATCATTCAATTAAGTGGTTCTCTAGTGACCTGAAATATTAACACACTTATATATTCCACTGTTCCTGACAAACTCTAATCCACCATTTTTTAACAACATGGTTCCTCTTACTTTCATATTCAAATATTGACTATTTTCAATTCAGTGAACAAAAATCTCAGGAGGCTATCCTTATACATCATGGAAGAACAAAAGGAATTGTTTTTTGTCAAAGATCAAAAGGTAGCCACCTCATCTATGCAGCACCCTGCTGTTTCTGAATTAATTTAGCTTATTTATGACTCGTTGGACTCTCTGCTTGTCAGTGCTTAAGTCGCTTTCTACCACTGTTGGGGTTTTGATGTCTAAACTTTTTTTTCTTCATACTACTAGAATACTGTTTAGGGTACTACATTCATTAAAATACAGAATAAGTTTTAGAAGTTCTTTTCCAACTGAATATGTAATCGATTTTGTTTACTTTTACAAACAGAAAAAGTAAAAACAAGCATTAGGAACTAATTTCAATTAAATACTTATTTGTCTAAAATGTCATTATCAGATGAGAAATGATACAGGAGGACTTCTGCTATTTCAAAATATGAATGGAACATGAGAACTTATTATGCCAGAGCACATAAAATACATAAATACATAAAGTAATCTTTCATTTTGGAAATAAAAGGAAAGCAAGTTAATGAAGGAAAGGCTTTATTTGCACTGGGTTGGGGTGGTGGGTGTGTAGGTAAGGCAGTTTGTCACAAATATCCCAATGAGAAGACAACATTCAAAATGAGCGTACCAAGTCAAAAAGAGGGTGAGCCTGAGAGAACATGCCTTGTACCACTACAGCTTCCACCAATTTATCCCTTTCCCATTCTACCACACTCAACCTTCCAGTACACTTCAGTTTTATTTTGTTTTTTACCTTCTGACCAGCAGGTTCCACCTAATATTAATATCTTTTCTATCCAATGCATCATTTTTCTATTTACTAACAAAACTCTATCTTATAAAATGGAGCTCTTTAATTTCACAGTTAAAAGTTTCAAAGTGATTATTAGAGTGATTTTATCGGAATTAAATATAGCAAAATGGAAATAGCTAATCCATCATAAAGTATGCAAATTCTATATTTCAGTCTTTTTCATTTGCAAAATCTCCATAAAAATATCTAACTCAGAGATAGTGGGAGTAATCAATGATTTATTATGTCCCAGCCATTAGAACACTTCCTGGAACACAGTAAGTTAAATAAATGTTAACTGTTATTATAAACCAACTATGCAATCTGTTCTTATTCTGCATGGAGGAAGGGTATAAAGAGAAGGTGGATACTGCATACTTGTAATAACTCAAGCAAAGTTCATCAGTGAGAAAGAAAAGAACATAGAACACCCATATGAGAGGAAATTTGAAGACCGCAATTTTATGGAATAAATGCATTTTTATCTTTACATTCACCTAGGATACATCACAAGTTGTACATTTTTATCAAGCATCGCCGGCAGTTTATCTTTTGGTAGCTTATCTTTTGGTAGCTTATATTCTTGTCAGCTAAATTTGAATTTTAAAAGTCTTTGTACTACATGTGGTATTTGGCAAAAAACATCACACCAAAGTTCAATGATGGTTTAGTCACATACTTGACTGAGAGTACTGAGCTCATCAATGAGATTATTCCCAATTTCACTTTACTGCAGATGGTGTTTTTCTAAATCTTCATCAATCTCTTATTTCTCTAGTCCAGCGGTTCTCAACCTGTGGGTCACGACCCGTTTGGTAGTTGAACGACCCTTTCACAGGGGTCGCCTAAGACCATCCTGCATATCAGATATTTACCTTACGATTCATAACAGTAGCAACATTACAGTTATGAAGTAGGAACGAAAATAATTTTATGGTTGGGTCACAACATTGAGGAACTGTATTTAAAGGGCCAGGAGGTTGAGAACCACTGTAGACATTAATGAATTTTTTTCTTGTTTCACTGGAGAATTTGGTCATCTTCTTTGTTTTGAAAATCTCATCTCCACTGCATTCTTTGTCACTGAACATTCTTCTTTTTTTTTCTTTCTTTCTTTCTTTTTTAATCCTCTCTGAAGGATATTTTCCCATTGATTTTTAGAGAGTGGAAGAGAGGGAAAGACAGAAAGAAACATCCATGTGAGAGAAATATCGATTGGTTCCCCCTGCAAGCAACCTGACCAGGGCCGGGGCAAGGCAGGAGACTGAAACCAAGGCACGTGTCCTTGATGAGAATCGAACCCAGGATCCTTCGGTCCACAAGCCAACGTGCTATCCACTGAGCCAAAATGGATAGGGCTGTCACTGAACATTCTTAATGGTCCTCCTAATTTTTTAGTTCCTCAGTCACATTTTTGGCCCCAGATTCTTACTCTAGTCCTCTTTTCTTCTCTTTCTCTAATCTCTCCTTGTAAATACAACCCAAAATCATAGCTCCAATTCCCATTGTAATGTACATTACTGTTATATCTTACTAGAGGCCCAGTGCACAAAATTTGTGCACTGGGGGTGGGGGAGGTGTCCCTCAGGCTGGCCTGCTCTCTCTCACAGTCTGGGAGCCCTCAGGGGATATCCGACTGCTGGCTTAGGCCTGCTCCCTGACGAAGCCATCAGTTGGACATCCTTAGCACTGCTGCAGAGGTGGAGAGGCTCCTGCAACCGCCACTACACTCGTCGGCCATGAGCCCAGCTTCTGGCTGAGCGGAACTCCCCCTGTGGGAATGCACTGACCACCAGGGGGCAGTTCCTGTGTTGAGCGTCTGCCCTCAGTTGTCAGTTTGCATCAGAGTGACCAGTCGTTCCACCGTTTGATCAATTTGCATATTAGCCTTTTATTATAGAGGATATCATCAACCCTGTTAGGCCTAATCTTTGGATGAATTTTTAGTCTCAACTTTCTAATTTCCAAATGCAAGTGTCTACAGTCTACTCCCTCTCCTCCCCTAAGCTATAATGCCATTTTAAGGATTTACTTTGACAGCAACAATGTGCACAGGTTTGAGTACAACAATCCACAGAATAAATCCCAATTTCACTGCCAGCTTTCAAGGTGTTCCACCATCTGATCCCAATGCACCCTTTTGCTATTATTTGCTACAACTTCCCTTCAGGCACACTCTACCCAGCCAAATTGAAATCATCAATGCTCTCTATTGTATACATATTTTCTTTCCTTTGTGTGTTTACACAATCCACTCTGCCCAAACGTCCCTCCTGATATCTGGAAGTCTAAATAAATCACACTTCAGTGGATCTTGCAGGCTGCCTACTAAACATATACCCTCTCTTTCCGATCACCAACAGTACTTACATTCAAAACTCCCCACAGGCGATGAATATTAGAGAAAAATCAAGCCCCATTTCCAACTCCAGGGATGAGCCTTGGTTCACATATGCCAACATGCACATTCCTGCACCCGGCCATAGATTTTTTCTAAAAGTGTATATGTATCCTAAGCACACCTATCACCATAGACCTCGGGATGTTTCTTTGAAATACAGAGATAGTGTTTCTTCTTCTAGAGATGGTTAAGTACAAGTTGTCTCAGAATTCACTCCCACCACCCTCCTTCTACTCAAGGAAAAGAGCGGAGCCGATAACATCAGAAAGAAATAGAGCAGAAGCTCTGAATGAACTGTATCTGTTCACTGCTCTCCCTGTGAGGTTTCGTTATATGACCCGATAAAACTCTATGTTGTTTAAGAGACTTTAATTACTTACTAATAGGCAAAAAATTTCAAATTAACATATACACATACTTCATAACCAAATTAAAACAAAATACAACATACAGGTGAAGATAATCTCTCCTTTAAAATCATACAGTGTTTTTATATGCATTTTAATGGCATTTACATTCTACCTACTTAATGCATTAGGATATAGAGAGTATTTGTCATAACTACTTCGGTGGTGGGCTGACATTCCAACCACTGAGCAAACAGGCCAAGGCATGGATTTTCATTATTCAGCAATAGGAGGACCTTAGTTCTTATTGCTTTGACAGCTTTGCTTTAAATCTTTCGTATTTCCCTTCATCCTAATCAACTGAGCAAGTTTTTATCAATCCAGAGCATGATTGTGGAAGCTTTTATTAAATCAAATGCTGCACTTTTATGAGGATAGAGAAACAAACAATAATCCATTCAATAAAATTATAATGATGGTATTTTAAGAAAATTTCAACCACTAAACAATAAAATACCTCAATGATGAAAAATAGTGAAGATATGTGTGTATGTGTATGTATGTATCTGTGCACTGAACTAATAACTATTTAGAATCCTTAAGTAGACAAGTAATTAACGGTTTGAGTCCCAAGCAGTGCGATCGCGCTGCTGAGATTTTATGTCGAGGGGGTATTGAAAAAACACTGTCGAATCCCAAACAGCGCAACCGCGCTTTCTCTAAATGAGTACGAAAAGACCCAAACAGCGTGACAGCGCTTGTTTTATTTTATGTCGAGAAATACCAAGCAGCGCGATCAATCGCCCTGCTTGGGATTCAAACGGTTAAAACCATCTGTCTATAAACACTAAACCTCTGCACTACATAAAATATGTTTTCTATAAATAGATTTAGATCAAGTAAAGCTGGCTTACTTAGTAAGATATTGGTCTTTCTTTTTAATAATTACAGTGATCTGTATATGATAAGATCATGGTGGTAGGTTTTAACAACATGCTGCTTCTTACATGCAGGACATTGACAAGGGTGATAAAGATGAATGAGGTACAAGTACAAATAAGTGTTTTCATGTTCAGAATGATTCAAAATCTAGAAATAATCTTTTTTTAAGGTGAGTATGTGACACATACACAATGGGTCATAAGCCATGTATCTCATTTAAAGTGGCAAGAGGCAGGATTGATTACATGTGTCCCTACCAATGAGGAGGCAAGGACTTTACAGAAATGTGTGAAATTCCATTTTCCCCACATCTGCAACTAATATTATTAGGGTTCTTGTAAAAAAATAAATTTAAAAAGCAGGCTGATTAATATTGAATTGTATTCCTTTGGAAAATCGAATATGGCTCAGGAAGTCACCATAAACATTGGTGACTTACAAGTTTCTTATGGTATGTCCTGTCTGTAAAGATTCTAAGTACACTATGTTACACTGAACAACATAATGTGATTGCTTTTAAGTATAATATAGACAAATTGAATATGAAAAATATATTGGTCTATTTAATCCCCTCTATTAAATGTCTTGATTTTCCTGCATCACTAAATATTTTAATCAAAGTTCTAAATAAATTCAAGATCAATTTTCAGTTAAGAACAAACATATTTCTCTTTGAAAAGATCTAACAAGTTTCATGGTTTAGTTCATTATAAACAGTATTTCCATAATTGTCATATAGAGGACAAAGTTATTTATGAGTATATTTCTAATTTTGATTAGTTACTGCCCTCTTCCAAAAATGAACACATTTTTTAAGAATCACTAAATGTTGGATTTGACTAAAAGGAACATCAGACATCTAAGATCTAGTCCTACTGCTGTAAATTATTTCCCAGTTGATGCTGGGTCATTAGCATCACCTCCAAGTGTATTATTTAACTACCAATGAAATAGAAATGAACTACTATTTCACCAATATTAGATTTTCATTATTTTTGAAAGGGCCACCAAATGGCTTACCCTTACAACAACAAAATATGCAAACATTTATGAAGAAATCTTTAGTTGAGCTCTATGTTTATCTAGTGAAGTGGTTAAAGGCATAGATCAGTGATGGTGAACCTTTTGAGCTCGGCATGTCAGCATTTTGAAAAACCCAAACTTAACTCTGGTGCCATGTCACATATAGAAATTTTTTTATATCTGCAACCATAGTAAAACAAAGACTTATATTTTTTAATATTTATTTTATATATTTAAATGCCATTTTACAAAGAAAAATCAACCAAAAAAATGAGTTCACGTGTCACCTCTGACACGCTTGTCATAGGTTCGCCATCACTGGCATAGATTATGGACCCTGCTCAACTATTTCCTATTGGCCTATTTACCTAATTAACATCTCTAATTCTCAACATCCTCATCTGTAAAATAAGGAAAATATCACCTACCCCATCAGGTTATTGTGAGGATTAAATGAGTTAATATGTGTAAAATTTTTAGAACAGTGACTGGTAAATCTTAAAAATGATTATAAATGTCACTAGATTTTTGAAATATATGCCATAAGAAGAAAAGGGAAAGTTCTTACAAAATCAAGATACCTTTCACATTCCAAAATACATTTTGTCACTCATATCTTTTATTAATGATATGGTCAAACCAAGTATACTAACACTGCAAAAGATTTATTTCTATATATATATAAAAAGCTAGTGACCAGAACACGTAATGACCGGTGGCCAGCAAACCAGCCAGATCGGGAGCTGGAGTCGTCTGGCCAACCTCCTGCAGGCCCTCCTCCAGGTTGCTGGACTCCGATTGCCCCCCCCAACCCCATTCAGGGGCAGGGACGGCCAGCCCACCACCCACAGCCCCTCCCCACGGCCGGCCCCACCCCAGATCAGCCCCCACTACCCCTATTGGTCCATGGCCCCTCCCCCCAGCCAGCTCTGCCACCAATCGGCTCCAACACCAATCGGGGGTGGGGCTGGCCGGCCAACCTCCCACGGCCCCTCCCCCGGCTGCTGACCCCCTATCAGCCCCCCCACCGCACTCAGGGGCAAGGGCCCACCAGCCAATCACCTTTGGTCCTTCCCCTTAGCCGGCCTGGCCCTGTTCAGGCCCCAATTAGGGTGGGCCGGCCAGCCAACCTCCCACCATCTCCTCCTCTGGACAAGTCTGGCCCTGATCTGCCGATTGGGGCCTGGTCAGCCAGACCCCACCTGTGCATGAATTTGTATACTGGGCCTCTAGTATAATTATATTTTAGTGAATCTTTTTAAGAGACTAATATTAGGGTTTTCAAAGTAAAGTCATGGACATTCTAGAAGATCTACACACTACTAGAACTCACAAATACTATTTTTTAATTTATGCACACATGCTTATTTGGGGGGTGGGCATTTATTTCCTCAATTTCCAAAAGATGCCTATAAACTTAAAATTTTAAATTACTAAATTCACTCTTTAAAATGATCTTTAAAATGAACAAGATAAAGTAGATTATCTTGTTCAAAATGAATCACATTCCAACCTACATAAATTTACAATGTTATGCAGTTAGTGATATGTTTCCTTTACTGAAACCACATTGGTTAGACTAATAGAGTGGCATTTACATTTTCCAATATAAATGTGAAAATTATTTTTAATATATTCTTATTGATTTCAGAGAGAAAGGGAGAGGGAGAGAGAGATACATAAATGATCAGAGAGAACATTGATGGGCTGCCTCCTGCACACCCCTTACAAGGGATTGAGCCCGAAACCCAGGCATGTGCCCTGATGGGGAATCAAACCCATACCTCCTAGTTCATAGGTCGACACTCAACCACTGAGCCATACCAGCTGGGCAGAAAATTATTTTAAATGTTTATGTTTATTGATGTATTCATCTCATTTTCAAACCTGAAATTATGTCATGGAGATTTTTTAGGATTTTAAGTCTCTTGCTTGCAGGACACATATTTCTTCAAATACTAGTGGTTATGAAGCATGTATTTAATAAAATTATATTTTCAGAATAATTTATAGTAGACACTTAAGTGTTTGAACGTTGTCCATATTACTTTCATATCTATAAGTAGATGACACATATTTTAACCAGAAATAACTTCTGATTTGTAATGTCCCTTTTCAAATGTATCACTTTTTTAATATAATAAAGTTATATAAGATAAAAGAAAATAACTTATTCCACCACATACAAGCCATGCAGTCTTTGATAAGTTAATTTTTCTGTGCCTCCATTTTTCATACAAAAAGAGATTAAAAACAACCTATTTTATAGGGTTGTTCTTAGAATAAAATGAGGCCATGAAATTGGAGCATTGAGCACTGTGCCTTGCCCATAAAATGTGCTCAATAAAAATGAGTATTTAACCTTACATATTAAATACTTTTGTAAGGACATTTAGTTTCTTAAAAGGGAAGGGATGTGCGTGTGTGTTTTCAGAAATTAATAGCAGCACTGATGGTGATTTCACAAAGTCAAATTTATAAGAACATGGCCAAAGCAGGGCTGCATCCTCAAGTTAAAGACAGCAAAATAAGTCAGTCAGAAAAAGACAAGTATCACATGATCTCACTCACATGTGGAATCTAATGAACAAAAGAAACTGATGAACAAAATAGATCCAGAGGCATAGAAGCCTGGAACAGACTATCAAATCTCAGAGGGAAGGGGGAGGTGGATAGTTGAGAAGAGATTAACCAAAGATTTTGTGAGCATATATGCATAACTTATGGACACAGATAATAGTGTGGTGAAGACCTGAGGTGAGGGATGGGTGTGGGGTGGGGGATGAGAAGGGGACATCTGTAATACTTTCAACAATAAAGATTTTTTAAAAAGACAACTAGTCATCTTCCAGTTAAATATTTTTCAAAAACATGTTGTTCAAATATATGTATTATCCTTTGGAAAAATAATCAACTACTAATATATTTTATGAACATTTTCTGGTCTCATCAAAATTGATTAATATTACACTGATTTACCTTAGCCAAGTTCAATAACAGTTAAAAGTTAACAAAATTATCAATACTAAAAAATATTCCAACCCCCACCTTCCTCTTTTATTATTTAACTAGAGACCCGATACACGAAATTCATGCACTGGCGGGGAGGGGTCCCTCAGCCTAGCTTGCCCCCTCTCACAGTATGGGAGCCTTCAGGGGAGCGGGCCTAAGCCACAGTCTGGCCTCCCTCTGCAGGAGGCAACCGGCCTGATCAGGGGAAGGCACCACCCCCATCACCCCGCTGCTGCTGCCACTGCCAGCTGCCTCAGCTGCCAAGGTGTTTTCATCAACACAGATTCCTGTCCCTTCACCACAAAAAAATGACAACTTTCTTTAGGCATTTTCAAGATGTCTCTTTCATAGGATATGACATTTCTTTGTTTCGGTTTTTTGTTTTTTTTTACCCTCACATGAGGATATTTTCCCAAGAGAGAGGGAAAGACAGACAGAAACATCAATGTGAGAGGCACACTTCGATTGGTTGCCTCCTCCATAAGCCCTGACCTGGGCCTCGGCCAGGGAGGAGCCTGCAACCTAGGTACATGCCCTTGATCAGAATTGAACCCAGACCCTGCAGTCCGCAGGCCGAGGCTCTATCCAATGAGCAAAACTGGCCAGAGCAGGATATGACATTTCTTAGTCCCTCCAGCAGTGGACCTTCGTTTTTTCCTCCAGGAGTGAGGTGGAAAAACCCTAGATCACCTTCTTGGTTTCTTATTACCCAAGTTACCAAGAACACTGCGAGTGGTATACAGGGAGCTTAGCCAATGAGCCATCAGAAAAGTCCTGCAGAGGTAGGACTGCTGGCTTGCCGCAGCCACTTGGGGCTAGGGGCGGGCCCCCCTGTGTGTTGTGTCTCTGCTGCTCTGGCCCCAGCAGCCCAGCGCCGCGGCCACGGGGCTTGGGCTGGGGCCAGCCCCCCTGCGTGTTGTTCTCTCCGGCTCCTGGGCCCGGTGCGGGACGCCCTGTCTGTTGTTCTCTCAGGATCTGGGCCCACGCCAGGCCCCTCCTCCTGAGCTGGTCGTGACCCTTACGGCATCCCGGCTTAATTTGCATATCACCTCTTTATATATATATATATATATATATATATAGGTTCACACAATTTTTGTGATCTACACCTTGAATTAAGTACAAGCCGGCAGACTAAACTTCCCAGGAATTAGAATGATGGTAACTGCTATTCCAGGCTAAATCAAAGAGGAACTAAGTAATGTAGGACAGATAATTTAAAATGGAAAAAAAAAGGATCTAAAGATCAGACTCTTTACATTTGTTAAATTTAAACATGAGAAAAAGCATAATTTGGGGAAAGTATTATTTTATACTTGATAAAAATTTAAAGACATTTTACATGTTAAAATATTCCTCTGATCTTGTATTCTTGCACTGTGGATTAAAATTCTACTATTATAGAAATTTGATGCCCACTCTTCAAAGTATGTAAAATATAAGAATGTAAGAACTAGAGAGTTCACAGAATAATATATCAAAAGAAGAACAGTACTTATCACTTGTTCTTGTTCACTAATTTAGTTAAATATTTTACTTTGAAACATTTTTCCCATTTAAAATTAATTTGCTATTTTAAGTCTCAGGCAATAAGACTGCCACTTCCTAAATACCAATAGCAGTTAGCTTTCAGCAAATGATAACTACAAAGCTATATAATAGTGGTTCACAGATAAATTCAGGAAATTTATCATCTCTTTCATCATTTTTTAATGTTACGGCATAAAAAAAATGCATCCTAAGAAAATGCCTGTGAGTGCATGGATCATCATAATATGAAGACTCTGGTCTTAATTTCAACTTATATCATCTGTGGAATTGTATTTTATTTTTGTTTTTATTATACATATTTACCAAGGATGCTATGTTTGGGTTCCAGCTTTAAAGATTTCCAAAGGATCTATATATATAAAAGGCTAAGCGACCTAACAACCGAACGACCGGTCGCTATACGCCCACTGACCACAAATACAATTCACTTTGTATTGATAATTGGTATTTAGGAAGTGTTAGATGCTTAAAGCAGGAGCTGCCCCCTGATGGTCAGTGCGCTCCCATAGCCAACCCCCCTTGGCCAGACAACCTCCCCCGGTCCCTCCCTCTGCCTCCGCTCCCCCGTCAGCCCCAATCACTGGCCAGGCCAAGGGACCCCACCCGTGCATGAATCCATGCACCAGCCTCTATTGAAATAATAATAATAAAGGAAAAACTATATAATTTTTATTATGAGACACTTCACAGATAATAATATATTATTCAAAACAATATTGAAACATCTATAAGATTATCTTTAAAACAATGACTATATAAAGATCATATTCCTCTAACAGTTTAAACATCTGTAGTCCATATAGTCCACAGATTGTAATTTAAAAAACAAAATCACTTTTAGTTTAATAGATATTGAAATACTAAATACATATTCAGCCCAAGTCTATGGATAATGTTAATGCAAGTATGAGTCCAGAGCATAATACTAAAGAGAACATCATTATAACAATGGAATTTTATTTTCAAGGCAATAATATACAATACAATACAATACAAAGGCAGAACTACTATTATTACTTGTTTTACTCTTCCTAGTTTTATTTTATAACTAAAGGCCCAGTGCATGAAATTCGTGCACGAGGGGGGGGGGGGGGGCCTCAGTCCGGCCTGCACCCTCTCCAATTCGGGACTCCTCGGGGGATGTCCAACTTCCTCTCACAATCTGGGACCACTGGCTCCTAACCGCTTGCCTGCCTGCCTGCCTGCCTGATCGCCCCTAAACCCTCTGCCTGCCTGCCTGATCGCCCCTACCCATCTCTGCCTGCCTGATCACCCCTAACCACCTCTGCCTGCCTGTTCGCCCCTAACCACCTCTGCCTGCCTGCCTGATTTCCCCTAACTGCTCCCCTACCTGCCTGATCGCCCCTAACTGCTCCCCTGCTGGCCTGATCACCCCAACCGCCTCTGCCTTGCCCCACACCCAGGACCCAGGATTCCTTCCTCCAGCCAGCCTCAGGCACCCAGGACCCAGACTGGCTTCACCCTGGTCAGCCATAGCCGCAGAGGACCGTGGGCGGGCAACTTCTCCCAGGCCGCAGCTGCAGGTGCCCAGGACCATGGAGCAGGTGGCTTGTCCCTCTCCCAGGCCACAGGCATAGGTGCTGGTGCCCAGAACCACAGGGACTGTGGGGTGTGTGGGTTGTCCCTCTCCCAGGCCGCAGACCCAGCCACTGGCACACAGGACTGCAGGGCAGGCGGCTTGTCCCTCTCCCAGGCCAGGCCACAGGCGCAGGCATAGCCACTGGTGGCCGGGACCGCAGGGCCTGCAGCTAGTCCCTCTCCCAGGATGAAGGTGCAGGCGTAGCTGCTGATGCCCGGGACCGTGGGGCTGGTGGCTTGTCCATCTCCCAGGCCACAGTCTGGCTGGTCCCCATTCCTCTCTCGTAAACTCATTTGTGCCTGGCTGGTCCCCATTCCTCTCTCCCCAGTGTTGAGTGTCTGAGCAGTTATGGAGTGATGGCATGAGGGCATGGTGACATAAGGGTGTGATGTCCATTTGCATATTAGCTCTTTATTATATAGGATGTAACTCTTAATTATTTAAGTATTATTTTGATCATATGGCATTCCACATTCACTAATTTGATGCATTTTGTTTGTTAAATTGGAAAGGTACTCTACCTTCATATTTTGCTTTAAAATTTCATTGGGGCCTATGATATCAGAGTATTTTAAAGATAGAAGATAACAAAAGAATATGATTTTCATTTCAAATGTTATCTAGAAAGCAAATAAATTAGTTTATATTTTTATCATATTACTTGATTTCTGGAAGTTTATTGGCCATTAGACTTTTCTCTTCATAATTATATGTAGCCAGAAAATATATTTTACTTACAAAAATAAACATCATAATGGCCCTAAAACTTTTCAGAAATATTTCTCAAAAGGTAATTAATTTAAATAAGTTGATCCTTTTGGTTGTTCTTTTAAAATGTTAGATAGTAAGTTTGATTATTGAATGATACAAAAAGTATATAACTGAACAAAATGAATAAACAGGACATTTGAATTCTCATAGGGGGGACTAAGCCTTAGAATAGAATATTTTAAGTAAAATATTTTTCTGGAGGCATATTACTTAGTGATTGCAATAGTCTGCATATCTAAAATTGGTTTCATGTAATTGTGCTATACAGAAAGTATAAAAATCCTATGTGACCCTACTGTATTCTTTAAGCACTCCAAATCACCAAGGTCACCTAAAAATCCAGCTGACATTTCATGCCTGAAATGATGAGTAGATATTTTATAATTATATTCCACTACTTCATCATTTATTTTTTCTCACTACTTAACCAAGTTTTCACCCAGCTGCTTCACTAAGTGCAATGACTAAATGAGAGTCCACATTCACAAAAAAGCTTCAACTAACTTTTGTCCAAGGCTATAGCCATGAAGTATCAATACTTGGTGATGGGGTTAATATTACAAGAGGTATATGGTAATCCACATGCCCTTGATTTAATGATGTCCCACTTAAAATAATGTAGTCACCCAGATTATATTAAACTAGAGGCCCAGTGCACAAATTCGTGCACAGATGGGGTCTGGCCAGCCCGCCCCAATGGGGCCCAAGGGCTGGACCGGCCTGGGGGGTAGTGGGGGAGGGACCGTGGGCAGTTGGCCAGCTGGCCCCACCCCCGATCGGAGGTGTGGGGCCGATTGGGGGCCAGGCCAGCTAGGGAGGCCATTAGGGCCCAGATCAGGCTGGTTGGCTGCCACAGTGCATGTCATAGCCACTGGATGTTCTGGTCATTCTACCGTTATGGTCACTGGGCTTTTATATATATAGATAGAAAACAGCAAAGATGTCATACACAAGGTTTGGAATTACAATTAATGGAATGAATAGCAGAGGTTGCCTTCTATAATAAAGTTCCCCTGACAAGGAGGTGAACATAACCTAGCTATAATTTCACCAGGCAAAGTATGGGAACAAGTTCAGAAAAACTATAGCTATACTGAAATAAAATTTCAAAAAACAAATTCAAACTAAGTTTGGGGAGAAAAGGCTATAGATGGGATAAACTAACAATTAGTTTCTTTCATTCTAAAAAAAAAGATACCTCATAGCTTGGGTGCTGAAGTGGCCTTATAAGCAATGCGTACACACATACCAGTATTTGGTAGGATGCAATATGAAAAAAAAAATACAATTCACATATATTAAACATGTCAGCAAACTGACATCGAACATGGGACCTGGGGCACAGCTCAGGTTGAGAGACTGTGGGCAATTCACTTCCCTGAGCACCAGTTTATTCCCCTGTAAAATAAACAGATATGATTTTATTCTATATTAAATCTAGCAGCTATAGAACCCAGTTCCAATTATCTTTATTTTCTTTCTCCTTTCCCAGAAGAAACCACTACTGAAAATTTGGTACACAACATGCACTTTTATACACAGTATGTGTTTAAATACAATGTGTAACTTTGATTTGCAAGTTTAAGACGAAAATAAATAATTTTAAACTCTTACAAATGTATATCTATGAATAGTAAATAAGAGTGTTGCCAGATATTCAAGAGTTTTAAAAATGCTGCACTGAACTTTTTAAAAATGTATTTTGATGCACATGTGAAAGAATAACTTTAATGTAAAACCTAAAATAGAATTATTTGGTTATTGACTCTTCCTATCTTCAACTTTATTATATATTACCCCTTAAGTGTTTATTATGATTTACATTCATAAGAAATGCATACTAATAATACCCTGCATTCCTATCAAAATTAAGTAGTGCCAAAACTTAATTTCTGTCATTGTAAGTGCTATAAAATGACAGGAAGGGAGAGAGAAACATTAATATAAAAGAGAATTGACTGCACACACCCCAATCAGGGATTGAGCTCACAATCTGGGCATGTTCCCTAACTGGGAAATGAACAGGCAACCTTTCCGTGCACAGGACTAGGCTCAACCAACTGCGCTATGCAGACCAGGGCGACATGCCACTAATTTCCATTCCCCTAATTATTAATAAGATTGAGCGTGTTTACTTTCCAGTGAGTTTCCTCTTTTATAAGCTGTCATTTCTTATTTATTTTTTATTAAATGTATTGAGGTGACATTGCTCAACATGATCATATAGGTTTCAGGTGTGGGTTTCTATGTATAAGTTGTTGGCTTTCCTTATATATTCTGGGTACTTAACCAGTGATATTTATTGCAAATATTTACTTCTTGTCTGTGATGTATCTGTTCACTTAATTTATGGTGCCTTTTCATATATTCTTAGTTTTAATAAAAAATATCAATAGTTTCCTTCAAAAATTGTCAATTATTTATTTTAAGGCCTTGTTAAAGTTACCCTCCAATATTCAAGCGTAATAAACATACTCTTTTATACTTTCATTTCTAAACTTTTAGATTTTGTGCATTATTTTTAAGTTTTCAATTTCTGGAAGATATAAATATAAGAAATTAGAGCCTTGCCGAAACCGGTTTGGCTCAGTGGATAGAGCGTTGGCCTGCGGACTGAAAGGTCCCAGGTTCGATTCCGGTCAAGGGCATGTACCTGGGTTGCGAGCACATCTCCAGTGGGAGATATGCAGGAGGCAGCTGGTCGATGTTTCTCTCTCATCGATGTTTCTAACTCTCTATCTCTCTCCCTTCCTCTCTGTGAAAAATCAATAAAATGTATTTAAAAAAAAAAAAGAAATTAGAGCCTATAACATTTTATTTTCTACATTGTATTTAATAAAAATTTTATAAAACAAAAACATAAGCCACAAACTTCCACAAATCATACACTACTAGGATATGTGGTGACAAAAGTGATATGGATAGAAAAAGAAGACTCATTCTAAGAGTATTCCAAGTTTAGTTGTCAAAAAATAAAAGAAATTTTATCCATTCATGCAACTAAAATTCATTGAATAATTACCTGCTATATATATGTACACACATATAATATGCATGACATTTATACTATACATATTAATAGCTGCTGTGTATAGGTATTAGTGTGCGTGCGTGTGTGTGTGTGTGTGTGTGTGTGTGTGTGTATGTGCGTGTGTGTGTTTAAGTGCTTGCCAGGAAATGGGACTGTATCAGTTGGGAAAAACAAACATGATCTCTGTTCTCATGGAGCTTACAGTCTAAATAAATAAAAAATACTATCTAAATAATCTCACAAATGGTTGTAAAATTACAGCTACATTACTGAAAAGTGCATGGTGTTCTAAGAATTTAACATAGTATAAAGAAATGACACAAGTTGAAAGAGGAATTTTAGGAAGAAATTGGCTAAAAAAAAAAACAGGAATCAGAGAGCATTTCAGGCAGAGGAAGGAACATGGACAAAGATCACATTATTTTTTACTGTCTGTCTTCCTCCTAATCTACTGATCTAAGCAACAGAACCATCATCATACAGGATTTTTGCTTAGTTTCCCTTGCTCACTTTTCATACATTCAAAATTAGCAATAGTATCTGGCCCACAGTAGAAGTTCAATAAACATTTGAAATCAATTTGTTCAATTTCAACATGTGTTCTTTCATTCTAAAAAACTGGACAGCAAATATGACAGAGCTTATACCCCCAAATAGGCCTTGGCAGAAAGACTCAAAATCGATACAACTAATAACAAAGTTCTATACAAAACCATAACATTTTTGATAAAATCCTATATGCCTAAAAATAAATATAAAATTCCTAATAAAAAATATGTAATACAATAGATACATAAACTATTTTATTAAAAAAAGAAAAAAAAGATGAGCTCAGCCAGTATGGCTCAGTGGTTGAGCATTGACCTATGAAACCTCATGGTTTGGTTCCTGGTCAGGGCACATGCCTGGGTTGTAGGCTCAATCCCTGGTATGGGGCATGCAGGAGGCAGCCTACCAATGATTCTCTCTTATTAGTGATGTTTCTATTTCTCTCTCCCTCTCCCTTCCTCTCTGAAATCATTAAAAAATATATTTTTAAAAAGATGAAAGGTCAATGAAAGGGTATTTCTCTATTGTACTTTGCATTTGCCAAGAGCAATATACTTTGCAATCAGCTATAATTACTTGGTAAAGCTAAATATTAATATGCTAGTGGAAAATCACACATTAACCAACATACACATTTTACTAACATAATTCTCCCTATTTACCCATCATATAGGAGCTAATTCACATTACAGAAAAATGCACTGTAGCAGAACAGACTGTACTTAACTATCTGGGCCAACTAGGTATTGCTCATAACTCAGAGTGTAACAAAGGAAACTCCCAGGCAGGTTAAAGCTGTCCTGGAAGGCTCCAAGGAGTTAGAACTGTAATGACAGCTGAGATTTGCATAAGCAGGAAGGATTCATGCATATACCACATGCGTGAGTGTGCTCTAAGTTACCTGACCTTAATCAAGTGAAAGATCTATGTGTGGATTAGCAGGGTGTGGTGAGTTTACAGAGGGCCTCAAATGCCAGGCAGACAGTTCATATTCCGTGAATAAGAAAAGAGAAACAAAAGAGAGTTTGGAATGAGGAAGTATTATGAGAAAATGCCCATTTAAATACAGTAAAGAAAATGTTTATTGCTCTATGCCAGGGGTCCTCAAACTTTTTAAACAGGGGGCCAGTTCACTGTCCCTCAGACTGTTGGAGGGCCGGACTATAGTTTAAAAAAAAACTCTGAACAAATTCCTATGCACACTGCACATATCTTATTTTGAAGTAAAAAAACAAAACGGGAACAAATACAATATTTGTATTTGCATGTGGCCCGCGGGCCGTAGTTTGAGGACCCCTGCTCTATGCAATATGAATAACATGATTATCAATAAAACATGACAGTCCATTTCTCAGACCTGTTTGAGTACATATGAATCATCTTTGCATAGATTGAGTACAAATACAAATCCTTTAAAGTTCTAAAATGAATGTATTCATGGCCAACATTGTATAAATGCAGTGGACAAGCACACTTTTCATAATCCAATTTTACATGTTATACTTAAATTGCTAAGTAGAGTAACTTAGCCTATTAACAATTGGATGTGAATTTTCTTTTTGGTTGCTCATGGGGAAAATGACATTTACTAGCAAATAACAAGGTTGAAAAACTGACATTAACTCTACAAATTTACTTATCTATAGCCTAATATGCAAATTGTCCCCTCGGAAGTTTGACCGGGAGACCAGAAGTTAGATCGCTCCCTATGACGTGCACTGACCACCAGGGGGTGGCGCAGAAGGCCCTGGCCAGCAGCCGGAAGGCCCTGATCGGCCTTGATTGCCGGCCAGGCCTAGGGACCCTACCCGAGCATGAATTTCATGTAACATAGTTGTGGATCTTCCACCAGAATTAATACACTTGGAAGATATGGCCTCTGTCATTCATTTTCTGTAAATTACTCAATTGTCTAGCATTGTCTCTTGCACATAATGTGTGTTTAGTAAATAAATGATTATAAAAATGAATAAATAATAAATAAATGATGACCTGTGCCTACAAATGCCAATAGCTGAACAATATTAAAGTATCTCTGGCCAAAGAAAAAAATATGAATATACCAACTTCTGTAAACCATAAAGGGCTTCTTAACATATTATACTTCACCCCTGTGATGGTTAAATTGCATGCGTCAATTTGGCCTAGCTATGGTACTCAGTTTTTTGGTCAAACACTCATCTAGATGTTGCTGTGAAAATATTTTATATGTGTGATTACTATTTACAATTGGACTTTACGGAAAGCAGGGTGAAGGCCTGAAGAGCAAAATTAAAGTTTCTTGGAGAAGAAATTCTGCCACAAATTATAACAGAAATCCTGTCTGAGCTTCTAGCCTACTGGCCTGTCCTACAAATATCCAGTCTCCACAATCATGTGAACCAAATTCTTTAACATAAATATTTTCATAGATAAATGATATAGACATATACACCATTAGTTCTGTTTTTATGGAGAGCATAGACTGATTCATTCCTCCCCCTCAAAAAAAAAATGAACTAAAAATACCCACATTATTACAAGAAATGTAGACGAGACAAGTCTATTATAACACATTATACTGCTATACAGTGTATATATATAATATATATGTGTGTGTGTGTGTGTGTGTGTGTGTATGTTTGTACATACACAGGTAAAACAAAGATTGACCCAAGATTTCACTTAATGTCAAATAATACTGTAGCAAAAGCATTTTAATTTGGTAATATTTGAACAGGATTTTAAATTGGTTTTGCCTTCTTCTGTTGAAGAGAAGCATGTAGTCACCACAGAGCCCCATCTTTCCTGACCACACTCTAAATCAGAAGCAGTTATCACTTTTGGACTCCTGGGTTTGCCTAAGTGCTGAGGATTCCTGAGGCTATGCTTACACAACACAAATGATTCACATGATTGCAAAAATTCCTCTCTTCCTACCAGTTTCATCATAAAACACCTAAATCCTGAGTATACATCATTTTCTCTATTGAAACAGTTTTAAGGCAACTTTTCTTTCAGATAGATTAAACACAGTTTTCTACAGGAGGGTTTCATTTCTAGTATTATTAGAAAATTGGCTGTACTCATTTTTAGTCCATAAAATTAATGATGATCATATTATTTGGCATAATTCTAAATATTTAGCAAAGAAATAATTAGTTTTCCTAACAATGAGTTCATTTGAAATGGCTACAGAAAACCTTGCTTCACTCATTTTGTACTCTCTAAAAATCCTTTCTTTTAGATCTAAGTTATTTTGAATCCATATTATTTCCTCTAAGGTATATAACTAGGTTCCCAAAGGGAAAATCACTAAGAATTAGAGCTTTTCATTTTTTAGTTCATAATTGGAACATTCCTGCTAGCATTGGGTAAAAGAAAAAAAAAACACAGAAAAACATATGACCTACAGGATAAATAATATATACATTTCAAAAATGTGAATGGTAGAACTACAAAGTGAAAATATTCCCCCAAAGACTTCACAACCATTTCCTATGTCATGCACTTGAAATACATAGAATTTCTGACCAAAAGATAAACTATGAAATCTAAACTATTCTTGGAATGTCCTAATAAGAGGAGATATAAACATGTACACAAACTACCAACATCATGTAAAAGTGGTGAATAAGTCAATATCACACCAGTGACAGGATGGATTACATATAAGCAGAAGTGTTTTTCTAAATGATGTAGTCAATCGTTGCCACATTGGACATTCAGAGCAATGATGTGTGTGAGGATAGAGTAGTGGAAACAAAAGCACACTTACTCTTTATGGCTGTCCAGAAAGTCCCTAATACGGCTATAAGAAGACAGAGAAAGGAAATTTACCAACTTCTATTCTCATCAAGGACCGTGGATAATATGGGTACTGCAAGTGGAGCTAGACTTTATGCTTCAGGAATGAAAGAATTCTGCCAGCATCACATGGACTCAGATTTGCAGACATTTCAAAATGTGGATCTGGAAAATGATAGGAGATGACATATTCCAGAGGCCTTAGAAAATGAATGTGGAGTGGGTGTTCCAAATTCTAGTTTGAGGAAGTGAAAAACCAGATTCTCCTTTGACCCCCATTCTCCACATCAATGTGTAGTACTGCTGCTTCTTGCTTTCTTACACTTTGCAGATCCCCCCATGGCCATGTTATATGCCTTTTCTTTTTCTTTTCTTTTCTTTTTTTTTTCATGACTTTTAGCCATTTTAGGTTACTCAGTTTCAAGTTAAGAAAAAAAAATCAGGCTATAAAAAAGCCATGGAGAGCAATATTCAAAGTAAACCAAAATATGATTCAGGACAGTGGCTGCTAGCACGAGAGTACCTCACATAAAATGGACAAAATTCAAGTCACTCTTTATTCATTCATTTATCAATTACTGAGGATCCTCACATCGCTGATTGAGATCAGCTGTTTGAAAAATGAGAATAAAATACAAAATCCCTGGTCTCACAGAGCTCACGATCTAGTAGGCATGAAGAACAAGCAAGAGTCAATTGCGATACTTTAAGTGGAGATTTGACAGTGATGTACACAGGTTGTTACTAGAATTCAGAACAGGCATCTTGCATGGGGGTTGGGGAAGGCTTCCTTGAATTTATATTTGAATTGAGCCTTGAAGGACCCACTGGAATAAACCAAATGATAGAAAGTTAGTCACTCCAAGTGAATAATGTAGTCTGCCAACAGCAGGAGTGGGCAACCTTTTAGTGAGTGCGTGCCAAAACCAGCAAAATCTCTGACTCAAAATTCTTCTGCATGCCAACCCTAATTTTTTGAGAACATGTTACGCCTGCTTGATATCTCTTAAGGTGTATGTATGTGAAGAACTTTGAAGAAATAATAAAATTCATTCGAGCGACAAAAACACAGTATATGATAATGAAAAATACATTTATTTTTTAATGTATACATGTACACTGATAGTCCAACAGAAAATTTTATGACTCCATTTGATATTATCAGTGGGACTTTTGCTGCTGCATCACTGATGACAGAGATTTTACATCAGGTTTATATTTCATGACCTTCAGAGATATGCACGAGCTACTACTTTCATCCGTCAGGCTACTCCTATGACAAGACTTAACAAAATTCATCACGGAGAACAAAGATTCACAAGCATATGTGGATGAAACCAAAACACTGGCAGGATCTAGGAAGGCAGGGAGAGTTAAGGCAGAGGCATAGAAATTGCTCTTCCCCTCTCTCATCAATCCATGTCTATGGTCTTTAAGATAACTTGTTATGTAAAATTATTTATTTATCTAAGATGCACCTACACTGAATTTATCTGAAAAATAAAAAAGTCAATATTAAGAAAAAAATTGTAAATGGAAGATTATAAGAGAGGGTTTTGTGTGCCAGCAAAAGTTACTGGCGTGCCATGTTTGGCATGCATGCCAGGGGTTGCCCACCCCTGCCCTAGGATTAACCCTACCCTCACCCCCCAAAAGGCAACAAAATGTGTTACACAATTTTGCAAGAGTTCAGCAGGAAATCTAGTACCCTGGATAGCTCCCTGTCATCAAAAGTGATTGGAGAGACTGAGGTCTGGCAGACTGGAAGAGAGAAGAGAGGATCCCCAGAACTTCAGTTACTAATTTATACTAAATCCAAAGAAAAAAAAATCTAAGGATTTCAAAATACTTCATCCATTCCTTTACTGCATTAGATCTCCGAGGCTGTGTGTCTTCTCTACCATCATCCAATGAACCTGGCTTTCCTTAGAAATATCCTGACAGGCAACTTCTTCCTTCACTAAACAGCAGTATAGAGTCTTTATAACTTACTGTTTTAAGAAGCACTTAAACCTGAGACCCTGAAAATTCCCCCAGAGATGCATCATATTACACTTTCCCTCCAATCAACTTAGACCCTACATTTACACCTTGAGGTATCCTGTAGGTGTACCTACAGGTGTACCCAGGCATTGCCCTGACAGGGAATCAAATTGTGACATCCTGGCTCATAGGTCATGCTGAATCACTGAGCCACACTGGCTGGGCTGAAATAAGTTACTCAGTCCAGATCTCTAATATGAGTTTGGTTTAGAAAGTGCCTTCTTTACCTAACCTGGAAGAATTTTCAGGGTCTCAGGTTTAAAGAAATTGGTAAGGAAATCGCCTCCTTTATCTAACCTTCTCATCTGATGTTTCTGGGATATTTGCATGCTTTTTTGACTTCATGTCTTTCTTAAGTATCCTAAAGAAGACTGGATGTTAGAAAGGAGAACTTACTAAACATATTTTATATATTTAAACTTAATGCTCTGGCAGTTTGCATAACTATAAACAAAAAATAACCAAACAAGCAAAAATCAAGATAGTTTCTAGAGAAAGAATTGCCTAGAATGTTTAAGCCTACATTTGCACATATTTTTGCCATGTCTTTATTCATGTATACTTGTTTGGTTTTATTTATAAACCTAATATAGGTTTGTGATAAATTGTTTTCTGCTGTTGTCCAAAACAAACAATAAACACAGAAACCACACACACAATAATAACAAATCATTAACAGAATCACAGTATTTACCCATTTCTGTGAAACAGCTAATTGCAGTGAATAGGCAAATAAATCTGACGTGCTCGTCTAAATTTGGTTGATAAGAAAGATGTATCACTAAGTCTCCCACAAGAGTTGAATTAGGGGAGTACACCTGGCTTAACAATCACTTTTTGAACAAACACAGGCATACTGCTAGTTTTCGTTAATGAATGATAAAAAGTGGAGAAGGCGTTATACCTTCTGGAATATGTTTCTTCAGCTGTTCTACATTCCAAACATATCATGTACAAAGAAGGTTATGATGGAGAATAGAGAAGAGCCAGATAATCTGGAAATTAACTGACTAAACAAAGAGAAACAGACAAATCCTAAAAATATAATGAGCACATTATGCAAATACTAGAGGCCCGATGCACGACATTCGTGCACTGGGGGGGGGGGGGGGGGGGGGGGCGTGTTTCGGGGAGCAGGCCTAAGCCGCAGTCGGACATCCTTAGTGCTGCCACAGAGGCAGGCTGCTGCGCTCACCAACCATCAACCTGGCACTGACCACCAGGGGGCAGCTCTTGCGTTGAGCTTCTGCCCCCTAGTGGTCAGTGCGCATGATAGTGACCGGTCATTCCCTCGATTTGTCGATTTGCATATTACCCTTTTATTATGATGATTTGTATACACATATCACATTTGGGTACTAAACAAGACATGGAAAATGTATATTTCATTTATTGTGGATTATGCTGTTTGGGAACCATAGGACGTGCATTCTTTTTTAAACAGAATGGCTTATACATAATAAGCATTTACAAATGTTTGTTGTAAGTGATGGTGAATGAGGTAGCTCTATAGTGGGGCATAGACATGTAAGGGGAGATTACATGTAGCAAAATGAGGCATCTCTAGTGATGGGTGGAACCCAGAATTAGACTTGTACTTAGTGTAGGAAGCACTATGAAAACTTAGCTGTAAATAACTCCAAGAAGTCCAGCCAGCCTGAGTGTCTGGGGTATGGCAATATGCCATAAGTCACTGGCACCACAGAGGTCCAAGAGTGAGTACTGGAAATTTAGCATGCCTCTAGGAGCTGGCAATGTTTAAAGATCCAGGAAAGTGGTATTTTGTGGGCAGTCTCCTGCTATATAAAGGAACTCCGGAAATGAGATGGTTTTAGAGGGAGAAGCCCAGTCTTTAAAGACATGAAGAAGGTCCTGTCAAAAGGGCTTTGCTCAAACACTGGGGGAAATGGTGATATTGGGTAATTTCTCAAGAGGCAGGGGAAAATATTAGGTGAGAAATCAGTTTTAGTTACAAGAAAGAAGCACTACTATAAA
Organism: Myotis yumanensis; assembly: GCF_028538775.1. Classification (NCBI taxonomy): domain Eukaryota; kingdom Metazoa; phylum Chordata; class Mammalia; order Chiroptera; family Vespertilionidae; genus Myotis; species Myotis yumanensis. Next base: position 180,245,251 of record NW_027223752.1, read on the forward strand.
TATGTTATATTGTAGTTGGGCATCAATGGCTTAATGTTAAGTCCCAAAGTGTTGGGCTAGACACAGGTCAATTTTCCCACTACATAGAGGGACTGGTCCTGAATAAGGGGCATGGCTGAGGCTCCAGTTAGTGATTAAGTTTTCCAACAATGAAAACAGATTCTGACAACAGCTACAAAATAGGCCATACTCAGTTAAAACAATCATTATTTTCTTCCTGATATTAGGCATCTACTGTTATTCACATTGTGGACTAATATACTCACATTATAAAATATATAAGTTTGCACATTCACAATATTAATAACCCCAAATAAAGGTGACCACCCGAATTAAGAGAATTAGGGGATAAGGGAGAAAGAAGAGAAGAAGATAAAAGAGAGAACAGAAAAGAAAAGTAAGAAAAAAAACAAACAAAAAAGGAGTGCAAAAATAGAATTGGGAAAAAAGAGGGGGGAAAAAAAGAGAGCGAAAAAAGAGAATGAAGTAGAAGCGGGGAAGAGACTATTGGTATGAGGAGCAATAAGTTTGCACATTTAGTCTACTAGAGGGGTTCAGAATAATCAAAACTTTAACTCTCTGATTGTCCATTGACGTCTACAGAATCAGTCTTTAAATATTTCCTTTTCTCCAAACATTTGAACATTGATTAAACTCACATTTAAATTAATGAGTTGAAGAATAAAAGCCAAAAGAAACTAAACTGGTATTACCATATGACATTTCCTTCGCATCGAAGACAGCATGGGTTAATAGACTGTACCTATGATCAACTCTGCTTAAGCAAGATATTCAAAGCGGATTGAAACTTTCCAGAAGATAAGTTGCATATCTCCAAATATGGAAAATATCTAATGTTTGAACGCCCTCTACATACAAGCACCTATTCTTAAAAGTATACTTGCTTAGGTTTTACATTTCCATTAATGACTTGGAATATTCTGAACAGATGGGTAAGGAATTTTGCTTGCATGGCACTGAGGGTGCACAATGTCGGTGCTGAAAAGAACAATAAGAAGCTGAAAGCTTCAGCCTTGCAATTCCTTCATCACTTGTTCTGGTTACATGGGAAGCAAGAACATTCTCACTGAATATGGTGGCAACAGGTCAGGTAATGCACAGACCGTGCTGGGCCCTGAGTTAAATCAGGAACATAGCCTCAGTTTCCTCATCTCTAAAATATGTACAAAAATATGTTTATAATTTTTGATAAATCACATGGCATAACATATAAACTGCTTATCATGGAGGAAGTGTTCAGCACATTATGGCCATTACTGTTGTTAATAAAAAATGTCATCACTCTGGCCAGGTGCTCAGTTAGTTGGAGCGTCATCTCATACACCAAAAGGTGGAAGACACAGCCTTCACATTTCACTGTAAATACTCTAGGTCTATGGTAGGCAAACTGCGGCTCGCGAGCCACATGCAGCTCTTTGGCCCCTTGAGTGTGGCTCTTCCTAAGTCTTAGGAGTACCTTAATTAAGTTAATAACAATGTACCTACCTATATAGTTTAAGTTTAAAAAATTTGGCTCTCAACAGAAATTTCAATCGTTGTACTGTTGATATTTGGCTCTGTTGACTAATGAGTTTGCCGACTACTGCCTAGGTCATTGTTTCTCAAACTTAAGAGGGCATAAGAATCACATAGAGGACCCCACCCCAGAACCCATCCCAGAGTTTCTGATTCAGTCAGTCTGTGGTGAGACTGGCATTTTAACAATTCACTGGTGCTCTGCTCAGGGAACCATATTTTGAGAAATACTACTCTAACTTAAGAATTTGCCATTAGATAGTAAGATGATTCCTTAAAAATTACCTTTCGGTTTTTTTTAGTTTCAGAACAAAGTCATGGCATTCAAAATTTTAATCAGCTAAACTGAAATTTAAAAATTGTTAATACAGTGTAAGTAATGCAAAACCAAAAGCTATGTTTTAAATTAATCGAGGCACAGAGCCACAGTTTGGCCAAACAACAAGCTTCATCTGTCAATTATCTAAACCAGTGGTTCTCAACCTTCCTAATGCCTCGACCCTTTAATACAGTTAGTTCTTCATGTTGTGGTAACCCCCAATTTCATTGTTACAAATTGAACATAATTAAAGCATAGTGATTAATCACAAAAACAATATGTAGTTATATATGTGTTTTCCTATGGTCTTAGGCGACCCCTGTGAAAGGGTTGTTCGACCCCCAAAGGGGTCGAGACCCACAGGTTTAGATTCTAAAGAGAAAGTTTTTAAAAATTGTTTAATATCATATCACAGAACCTAGTATGAATTTTTGACCACCACTGTTTATCTGGCATTTTATTTAGCCAGAATAAATAATTTAAAAATTGCAATATGATCACTGTAAAATAAAAACTAATAATATCTTGGTACTGTATCCATTGCAATTTAGATTAGTCGGTTTTACATTTTTTTATTATATTTAGTTTAAGCTACACATTGAAGTATACATTTGTTATAGTGTTTTTCATTAATCTCCCCATCTTTTTTCACTGCTTATCCCAGCCCAGACTTTATGTTTTATTGTTAACTGACAGTCATGCATAGTGAAGATAATATATTTTTGATAGAAGTGTACATTTGCAATATAAAGCCAACAGATTTTGTCATTATCCAATAGGGAAATCATACTGAACTGTCAGTCATACAGTAGGAGAGATTACATTATCAAAGTGATACACTTATGACAAACCAAACTTCTCAAACCAAACTCAAAAGAGACCAATTAACAGATAGTCTGGTTTTACTCTAACTTGGAAATCCTCCCATTCCTGCACAGATATGAAATTAGTGACTTATAGGTTTTTCACTTTTGTAATAACTCTTATCTATTCAATCAACAAAATATATATGAAACTTTTAATTCAACTAACCTGAAAGTAATTGTATTGTTATTTATTGATAGTCATATCCAATATTTATACCATTTCTTTACTATCACCATAACATACTTTTGGGGAGTCATATTGAAAGACAGGCTAAAAGTCAATTCAGATGTTTCCCTTTGTATTCTTATAATGAAGAAATGCATTTTAAAATTTTTATGTATTTTGAAACATAAATATATTTACAAAGAAAAATTAACTAAGTTCAGAATGCTGAGAGAAGATATGTTTCTATTACTAATACAATCTATTTACCAGAAGATAGTTACAATATCTTTAAAATTATTGCTACAATATTAAAATAGTTTCCCACAATTCCTTCATGGGAAATAATGTAAGAATAGATTAACTATTATATGGATGAATGTTAATATTTAAAATAAAAATATTATAGAAAACATGTTGTTTAATGAGCTATACATTATATATGAAGAATATAATATTAAGCATTCAATGAGTAAGTATTGTCTACAAATACATGTCAAGCATTTTTTCCATTAAAAGGCAATATAAAGTCAAAGATGTGTTTTCTAAGGCACAAAATATGTACTGACAATTCATTCCAAGAACAGAGTACACAGAATGTTGTACATCAAAACAGACTCACCCTGCACTTGGCACAACAAATTCAAGTGCAATAGCTAAATCTATTTCAAAACAAACTTATCTTCACTATCATATCTTTTGTTCTTTTCTATAATTCCAAGAGACTTGCATCTTGTACCTCATATTCTCATCCATAAACCACTAATCCTATTTATCCTTTAAGATCAAGACCAGGCAAGTCTGTCTACCCCAGAAGCCTTTTCAAACAAAACCCGGTATGAAATGTTATTATCATGCTCTGAACTCCTGCAGCCCTCATTAGACATGCCATCTCTTATTGCCACGAGTTGTTAACTCTGTCCAAGCATAGGCATCAGATTCCTCCCAAATGGAGAGTAAGCTCCTGAAAGGCAGAGAGCTCGGAAGTCATGTTCTCCACAATCCTTCAGTAGCGCCTTGCACATGATAGGCCGTCTATTTTGAGTGTACGTTGAATAATAAAATGCAATAATGAGTACTATATATAAAACATCATACATTTCCATTTTCTACTTCATGAATTTGATGTAAATTTACATCCTACAGTATAAATAATGCATCATTAAAATAAATAGTTGCCGATTCTCTGAGTGTCAAAAAACAAAATATATCCATAAATATGACTTTTTGATAATTGTATAATACAGTTTATCAAGTACATTGTAAAATTCCCCGTTATTTCTCCTACACTGCAATGATTCAGGAAAGTTAATGTAACAACACTCAGTGGGGCTCTAAGTCTACATCCGAAGGTAATATATAAAACCGCACATGCTCCATATTGAAAATGTATTTCAAACCAATATGAACATAACCGAATCAAAATAACAAATCCTTAACTCCGCTCTGCCTTCAAAATGAACAGGACTGGTAAGGAAGTGGTAAGCTACTTTCACACTGGGAAAAAGAAAAAAGAAAAAACTAAAACGGTTGGCATGTTTTGATCAAAATAAGATGCTCCCTAATTAATATCAAAGATAGACAAATCACTCTGACAATAGATTGACCAGTTTACTTCTCTTTCTTCTCAATGAAATTATTGAAGGGGTAGTTGCAACATGGAACTTCAGTGTTATAAAGACTGTGCTTGGCCGGCATGCCTTTGAGATATACCAATTTAAAACAATAATGACCCTGTTCTAGCACCTCAGTCACAACCCAGTCATCGACTCTGTAAAAGCACAGGCTGCTAACTTTTAGGAACAAACATAAACTTGTTAAAGCTTAGTTGGTAGACACTGTCCCAAGTCATATCTAAGCTTCAAGTTATGTCTCTGGAATTTGTACTTATTAAAAAGCAAATAGAAAGAGAAACAGAAACAAACTGTGTTGTAGCCTAAGTTAGTAGAATTTTAGATCGTCTCTTAAAAGCTGGCTTTGGGTCAGTAGTAATCAATATAAACCCAGCGAGGTGTCTGCTTCTCTTTCCTCCCAACATTTTTAATAAAAACATCTTTACAGTAAAATGTGTGTACATCATTTTTAATAGCCCTTCTTAGGTGCAGGCGTGGACGGCATGTGTTACATTTCAGTGGGAAGGTATTCAACTGTAAAGATATTAGAAATGAAGCTGTTGAAATCAAGTAGGTACTTTGTCTTGTGGTCCTACTGATGGCTTGAAGAGTTAAGAGGAGTAGAGAATAAGTACAAAAACATGAAAGGGCACGAGATTTTCTAAGCAGCATTTTTTTTCCACCTGTCTAAAAAACAAACAAAACAAACACAAGTGATTCACTTCGTATTCCAGGTCCCACGAGAGAAGGTGGAAAAGCAAAATTGCTGCTAATTCTGAGAAAAATGAGGGAAGAGATGGGAGAGGGGGAGAGCGTAAAGCGCCAGATACACTGAAAGAAACCCCGAGAAATTTCACAACTCTTTACCATAAATAGCCTTTCTGCTCACTCGGGATACCTCCTCCCTGACATCAGCAAGGCTCAGCCCCGCGCGCAGCGAGGCACCATTCACAAATCCCTCCGACAGCCCTCCGCGCACCCTACCCCAGGCGGACCGCGCGGGGGTCCCAGGAAACAAGCCCCAAAACATGCGGGCCCAAGGGGCCACCTGCGGTTTCGGCCCAGAACTGATTTTATTTTCCGGTGAAACAACGCACAGACTAGTCAGCAGCGCGAACGAACACACACACACACACACACACACACACACACCCTCCCGAGCCCTGGACGCGCCACCACAAAGCAATTTGTTCCCACTAAGTCGCTGCTGTTCCTGCGCCGCTGGGGAGGGTCTCGCCTCCAACCCGGGAAGCCAGCGCCAGGGGACCAGCGGGCGGGGGCCGGAGGCCGTCCCGGCCCAGCACTGCGGGAAGCCCCGCGATCCCCGCCCCCTCTACCCCCTTCCCTCCCGGCCGCCGCCCCCTCCCAGCGCCCGCAGCCCGGCCGCCTTACCTGCGGGACGCGGGCGGAGAGGGAGGGGGTGAGTGGAGCCTGCGCCAACTCCTGCCTCCTCGGCCGGCCACGCTCCACGTCGCCCGGGAGCGGAGGCTGCGGCCCGGGGCGCAGAGCGCCGGGGAGTACGAGTGCCAGGCCACGCAGCGCCGGGAGTCACGGGCCAGTGGCTATCGAGCCGTGCGTCTCCCTCCCCGCCCGCCCGCCAGGCCAGGTCTCCGCGCGGCGCACGCCGGGCCCGCAGCCGGCGCCCCGGGCCTGGGCGGGGGCTGCTCCGCGGCGGCCCGGCCCCGCGCGGTCACCTGCCGGGCGGTCACCCTGGCGTCCGCCTGGGGCAGCGGCGACCCGACGCGCGACCCTCAGGGCGCGGGGGTCCCGGGGGCGTTACTACCTGAGGGCTCCGCGTCGCTTGTTAAGGCTCCTCCCGGGCACTCGGGGATTTATGTCTTCGGGGCACGGGGGCGTCTTGCCTGGACCCCCTCCTCCGGCCGCCCTCCCTTCCTTCCTTCCTCCTCGGCTGTCGGGCTCCTCTCTCCTCCCCCAGGTGCACGGAGTCGCGCCGCCTTATCTAATAATCCTCCTGCTCCTCTCGCCCGCGCCAGCGGAGCTGCTCCGCCTGGGCCACCGCTTCCCAGTCGGTCATGGTGCTGGGAGCGAGGCGAGCGAGCGAGCGAGGCGGATTGGCAGTCTGTCGGCGACTATTTGCGGGGAGAGAGAGGAGAGCCGAGCCAGGGGAGGGATGTGGGGAGGCGCCTCCAAGTGTGTGAGCGCGCGGAGTGTGACTGTGTGGGGAGCCCGGGAGCCACCTCCCCAACAGGCGCCCTTCCCACTGTGCGGAGGGCGGCGGCGCGCGCGCCCTTTAAAGGGGTGGGGGGGGCGGGGCGGGGCGGCGCCGGGCCAACTGCGGCCGCGGGTTTCCACGCGCGCATACTCTCGCCTTAACGCGTGCACACCCCTGCCGGCCCGTGCTGAGTTTTCATTTCAGGGGACGCCGTCTCTGACCGTGCTGACTTGGCTTTCCCCGGAGCCCAGCCTTGTGCTCCAGTGGAATCCGAGTGCACGAGCAGGTCCAGAGAGAATAAGAGGGGGAGGCTCACGCTCAGCGAAGGGATCCCGGGGATGCTGAAAAGGCACGGTCTCCGTCCTCTGCAAACCACCGCTGTTATCTTCTTTCTCTTCCTCCGCCCCGGGAGGAAATTGTGAGGCTCTTTTCACTCTCACCCAGCCTATTCACATCCTGACAGGTCTCTCTTCCCTTCGGGGCTTCTGTCCTCAAAGCAGGTCACACCTTCCAGGAACCATTTACAGCAATCAGTTCTTCTGTGGGATAATGAAAGCATGGGCACTGTGACCCGGAGTGAAACTTGGGTTACTACACAGAAGGCCCTGGACAACAAGGGAATTACAAACAGAACCCGTTACCACCTTCACCTGGTTTGACTGATGGCCCCCTGGAGAAAAGTTGCCAGTTTAGAGATGGAGAGGACTTCTGATGCATGGTGCTGTTGCATTCTTAATTTGTTTTCCCCGCCAGAGCCGGTTTGGCTCAGTGGATAGAGCGTCGGCCTGCGGACTGAAGGGTCCTGGGTTCGATTCCGGTCGAGGGCATGTACCTGGGTTGCGGGCACATCCCCTGTAGGAGATGTGCAGGAGGCAGCTGATCGATGTTTCTCTCTCATCGATATTTCTAACTCTCTAACTCTCTCCCTTCCTCTCTGTAAAAAATCAATAAAATATATTTTTTAAAAAAATTTGTTTTCCCTGGATCCTCTCTCCCATTGCACTGTCTGATTTCCCAGGTTTACACTGGGTCCTGAACTATTTCCCATCTATCTCCTTCTTTATCTCCATTCCTATATACATGCATTTATGTCTTGAGCAGGCAGTACAGCAGATGGAGTGCATTTAACTGTGTGTTGGTGAGACATTTTTAAAATGTATTTTATTGATTTTTACATAGAGGAAGGGAGAGGTGTAGAGAGTTAGAAACATCAATGAGAGAAACATGGATCAGCTGCCTCCTGCACGCCACCTACTGGAGATGGAGCCTGCAACCCAGGTGCACGCCGTGACCAGAATCAAACGGGGACCTTTCAGTTCGAGGGCCAATGCTCTATCCATTAAGCCAAACAGGTTAGGGTTGTGAAACATTTTTAAACCCATTATGTTGGCGTGTGGGACCATATCTAGATAGATAATACATCCCCAGTGTTAAGTTTGTACACCTGACAACACATCCCTTGTACCTTAACTAGCCTCCAGCCCAAATTACAGGATCTTTGTGATCTGGCACATTACTGTATCAGAAAAGTGTACAGGAATCAAGCGATCTGTCACTTTCAAAGTTGTGTGTGTGTTGGGGAGGGGGGTGGTTAGGGATGTTTTCTAAATAATGTGATTGGCCATGATCTGACTTCAGAAATGTGAATCAATTCGGTGTAAAATCAAGGTGTATTTTTGAATGAGTGTTAGCAGTTATTGTGCATTTAGGCATGGGAACAACCCTGCTTTTGGGAGACAACTGTGGAAAACTCTTCTTATTTATTTTTTTCACAAATGTGACAAAGGAAACCTAAGAATATTAAGGAGGCTAGCAAGGTGATGGAAAGGTTGACAACTCGGTTATTATATCTTCTCTCATTATTAGTAGCTCCTGACCATTGCTATGTCTTTAGGTTTTTCACACTGATTTTTTCTTTTCCCTGATTCCTTTATGTCTACTATAAAGAGTTTAGAGTCTGTTTAAGTCCATTAAAAGTGGCTTAAGCATATAAACAAGAATGGGCAGCAAGTTGGAACAAGTGGACAAATATATGAATAACAAATATAGGATGCTATAGCTTCTTTGATTAAGCATTGGAAAATGGATGCACTAACAAAAGATGTTGGGGTTTAAAGTGTATGCTCACATTTTTTAAAGCTATTATTATTTATTCAATTTCACAGATCAGAAATGTCAGGTTTGGGGATGGTAGTTAGTTAACCTTAGATCACATACAGGTCAAGTGATGAGGCTGGAACTCAACCTTGGTCTGTCTTACTCTACTGTTCATACTGCCATTCAGAAATCTTGGCTTAGTTGAAAATCTTAATAGTTTCTTTAGAGCTTTTGGTAATCATGAAAAAGCTGATCTATTATCTTTTGGCATTTTTCTATTGCAGGAGGGGTTTATAAATGTTCATTTCTAAGATTAGGTGAGGACTTAGGAAGTCCTAGCTAAGACTTATAGATGAAAAAAAGTTAGGAAACTTTTCTTCAAAGTCCTTATTAAAGAATGTCACTATCAATGCAAAATGGATTTTTTAGAAGAGATATTCCTGATCTGAACGTTTGCACTGAGCAAATAAATATTTGGTTTATTTAAGAGCTGTAAACAGAAATTTTTTTTAAAGTTTTATACCCCTTTAAGGGTGGCACTCAATTATATTGGGCAAGTTTTGGGAGCTTTTATTGTTCTCATTCTTTAATTTTCATCAATAATGATAATTTAATAATGACTATATAGTCCATATTTTAAAATTATACATTAGACCAGATATTTCAAGGGCATTTTTTGGTAACCACAACTGATTGTAATTTTCACACTCTCAAATTGTACCCATAATTAGTGAGAACCATGACAATCTGTTGATTGCCTTTATTCATTAAGGTATTAAATAAAGCCAACATTTCTCACTTAATTTTCTAACAATTTTGCTTGCCAAATAAAGTCTAGAATTTATATACACTAGACAAAATAAAACAAATGAAAATGTCACTTACAGCACATTCTAAAAAGTTGATTCATTTTAACTGTTTTGTATTTCTGTTTTTAAAAAATCTGTACTAGAATTCCCATTTATAAATTATAATAAACAATATTTTAGAAGTTATATAAATGAATTATTCTCTTTTAAGACTGCTTAATGTTTCAAGTAGAATTTCCCATGTTGCTACACGTTCAATGATACAATTTTTGTTGTGATAGGAAAACAGAAAGTTAATGACTCTTTCCAGTTTGTTCATTTTCATCTCTTATGCTTGCTGCTGTTTGCTTTCCAAGTGCATTTAACTGGCAAGTTCAATGAAGATTTGGCATTGCACCATTTGATGAAAGCAGAAAAATTAGGTTGCCAATTACATATGTGCCCCTTATGTGCACTGAATTCCCACCGAAGTGATGAGCCAAATTAGAAATTCTTCAGTAGTGGCACCAAAGAAGTAAAATTAGTGCCTAGGGAAGGTAAGGGAGGTATTTTTTTTTTCTTTCCAACCCTATTACTATAATAAAATTCATAAGATGTTTTAGAAAGTGAATTAACTTAAAACATTAGCAAACAATGTTTGTAGATGAAGAATCAGGAAATAAGTTTAAAAGTTACATTTCTTTTTTTTTGTCCTAGCTATTTTATAATTTTCTGATTTACTTCATATCCTATCATAATCATCCAATCATTATGAAGGCCATTTCCCCCCTTTATTTAGTCTAATGGTAAAAAAGAAATTAATATATATATATGTGTGTGTATATATGTATATATATATTAAACATTCTAGATTTCTTCCATATTACTACAACATAAGTTATTCTTTTGTAACAACTGTTATAACATGAAAGCAGCATTTTGCATACCTTGGAGTGGCAGGAGCCTTTATTGGAGATGGAGGCTGAAACTTGCACTTGGTTCAAGATCAAGGACTGATGAGAAAGTGTGAGATAGGAGACAGGAGGATTTCTCAGTTGTAGATCACACTCCAGAGAGTAGAGGAAAAACTCAATCAACATGGCATTAATTGGGGCAGTCTACTGGTAGACAGGGCACAGTCAATGAAAATTTAGATAGACTTATTTTTCAGGAATCTGGTAGTGGTGACTGTATTTGGTAAATTATCTTTTATGCCAGGTGTCACAACAGCAAGATCTCTTCATGTTCATGCTCTCTGGAGGAAACCAAAAGGCCAGGCAGGCCAAAGAACCAGGATTTCAAACAGGAATCCTTGGCAGAACCTAAACCCAGATGACTGGATCAAAATACTCACTGCATCAGCTGTCTTTGATCTGGGAACTACAGACCCCAAGGATCCATCCCATGGGAGAAGCATGGGATGGCTGTAAAGGTGAATGAATGTATGCCACTGTCCGTGTTACTGGGTTACCAAGCTCCATGTTTACAAAGTGATCTGGGTCTAAGCCCATTAAATGGGCTGAGAGAAAGGAAAGCAGAGTGCATGGAAAGGCATTGCTTACCCAGCAATTGAGGTAGACATGAATTTCCAGGGGAAACTTTCCAGTTTAGAGAGCTAAAAAAAAAGTTGAAGTGGTAGAAACGGGAACTGACAGCAATATTAATGTTCTCTGAATTTACACCTCTCTATTTTTTAAGGGAAGTAAATTGTACTAAAAATAATGTTTGTCAGCATAAAGCCAAAAGAGTCTTTGTAATTTTATATAATTTCCTTATTTTTGTTTTGTTTTCCAAATGTGATTAATGAAGTCTTTGGAGAATAACCTCAAGATTTCTCACCTTCATATGAGGTAATTTTCATGTCTGAATACTTGTTTTTTTCTGATTACAATATTAAAAATATATCTAACCTGCCCTGGCTGGGAGGCTTTGTTGGTTGATGGTTCAATTCCCAGTCAGGGCAAATACTGAGGTTTTGGGTTCAATTCCGTTGGCATGTATTTGGGAGGCAACCTATCAGTCTCTCTCTCTCTCTCTCTCTCTCTCTCTCTCTCTTTTTCTCCCCCCCTTCTCCCTCTCCCTCTCCCTCTCTTCCTTCCTTTTTCTAAAATCAATAAACATATCCTCGGGTAAGGATTTAAAAAATTATATATATAAATCCCAATTAATTGGTTCATTTGTTGAAGTTTACAGGCTACATTTATCAAAGTGATTTTTTAATTGGGCTTTTAAGTTGTTCTATTATGATTGTCCTCAGGCATTTATGTGTTTGTAGGCATTTCATTAAAATAAATAGAAATTGACACATCGTTTTAGAGAAATTATTAGTTAAATAATCTCTAAAAGTAAGTATATTGATAAGTCTGAATCTATAATAATAAATTTATGTATAAATCACATAAATAGATCTATAAATATAGCAGCACAAGAATTGTAACATAATAGTAATAGTACTCTATGCTACTTAGATATATAGTAAAAGTAGACAATGCTAGTAAAATAATCTAAACCATATTAAACCAGTAATTAAGCAGGTTGGAAACTGGTCTCACCATCTGTCAGTTTCTACACTGGCAGTTTCACAAATGAGATCTCTTTTTAACAAAACATCACAGCAGGAGACACAGATATGTGATTTGTAATTAAAATGTAGAAAATGCATTTCCTAATTTTTGTCATTTGTATAAAAGTTATCTCATATTGTGAAATTTTAGACTTATGAAGTTATGCAACATGGAAGTCATTTTTATTTTGCCAAATCCATACATTGTTTGACAAAACTTTAACTTCAATAATGAAAGTATATGCTGTCATGAATTAAAGTTATTTCTGGTTCACTCAGTAATGAGATTCAATTTTTAATTATCCAAATGTAGAAGATGAGGAATCATTTGTATGTTTTTATCCAGCCTTGACCTGCTTATTGCTTTATATTCACTTACCATTGTATTCTGTAAATAAAAACAATATTTAATTTTATTTAGTTTCTGGAAAAAGTAAACCTAAATTAGATACTTAACCCTGTAATGGAAAAGTTGCTTACATTTTATATCTGAGTGAATAATAGTTTCTCTGCTTTCTTAGCATTTACATACTATAAAACCAGAATACGTGATGTATTAAATGCAACCATTGTTAATGCTATGTACTACTATATATTGAACAAATGTTCCAGAAATTAATAATGATGTAATTTGAGCTAAAGGCATATAAATTACAGTTAAAATAATACATTTACACTTAATTTTTATTTTTACTCCCCTTATTCAACACCTTGGGTATTTTCTAGAAATTTAAGTGAATGTGAAAGTTAGCAAGCATTTTTGACATTTGTCATTATGGGATTTATTATGTACAGGTAGGTGTATATATCTAAACCATTCACAGCCTGAGCTTATATCATTGAGGTGTAATGATTATTTTCCTTGCACTGTCTTAATTTCAACTTTTCCTTCAAATATTAACATTTTAGAAACAAAATGGGTATTGAGATAGGAGTGAATCATTAAATACCATGTAATTGTATGTTTCAAATATTTCACAAAATATCCCATTTCATACTAACTTCTTACAATGGGATGTTGAAACCATTCTGATTAAGTGGTAAGGATTATGTTCCTTCTGCTTGAACCTGTGCAGATCTTTATGACTGACTCCACCAATAGAATATGGTGAAAGTTATGTTATGTAATTGCCTAGGCTAGGTCCTAAGATTGGCACTGACTTTATCTTTATTCTCTTGGGATGCTTGCTCTTGGAACCTAGCCAGCTGCTATAGGGAAGCCGTGTAGCCTAATTAAGTCCCACATGAAGAGGAACTGATGACTCCAGCCCTCAGCGTAATGTGACAGACCCCACATGCAACCAGCACCAACTTTGCAGCCTGCAGCCATGTAAGTAAGCCATCATGGAAACATATCCTCCAGGTCCAAATCTATCCATCTGCAGTCAGCCATGTGGAGCAGAGAGAGAAGCTGTGTTCGTTTTTTATTGCTGCATCACAAATTACCACAAACACATAGTTGTTGCAATAAACACAAACTTAGTAGATCGCAGTTCTGTAGGTCAAAATTGTTGCAAGTGTGGCTAGTTTTCCGCTCAATTTCATAAGCCTGAAATCAGGTGTTAGCCATGCTGTGTTCTCATCTAGAGTCTCTGAGGCAGAAATCAACTTCCTAGCTCTTTCTGGTTGTTGGCAGAATTCAGTTCTTGCAGCTGTAGGAAAGAGGTCTCTGTTTCCTTGACACATGGCTTCTTCTTTTTCAAGCCAGCAGCAGCAACTCTGAAACATTCTCATGCTTCAAGTCCTTACATTTGTCTTCTTCCACCAACCAGAGAAAACTTTCCCACTAGACTATAAGCCAAAGGTCATCCCATGGCTGAATTACTTCTCATAAAAACCACCAGTGCCTTGTTGAAGCAGAATAATAGGTGAGACAAAAGGTGGTGGATATGACTGAAGCTTTACTCTTTATCATTTCCTAAAAATGATATGGAATGGAGAAGTCATATTGTTCATTATTCCTTCAAGAGCCTTTATTTTCCTCCAAACTATTGGCCATCTTTTTCTTTAAACATCTTTCATAAGTTATCTTTCTTCTGAACTGACTTTGAAAATGAAAAATTTTACATGATGGAACTCTTCCAAGCTCATTTTGCAATGCCAGTATTACCCTGATACCAAAACCAGACAAGGGTGTCACAGGAAAAGAAAATTATAAGGCAACATCCTTGATGAACATAGATGTAAAAATCCTCAACAAAATATTAACAAACTGAATTCAACAATACATTAAAAGGATCATACACCATCGTGAAGTGGGTTTTATTTTAGGGCTTCAAGAATAGTTCAACATCTGAAAATTAGTCAATGTGATACACCACATTAACAAAATGAAGAATGAAAATCATATGATCATCTCAATAGATGCTGGAAAAGAATTTGACAAAATTCAACATCCATTTATGATAGAAACTCTCAACAAAGCTGGTATAGAGGAAATGTGTCTCAACAAATAAAGGTCAAATATAATAACCACATAGCTAACATTATACTCAATAGTGAGAAGCTGAAAGCTTTTCCTCTAAGATTAGGAACAAAACAAGGATGCCCATTTTCACCACTTTCATTCAACATAGTATTGGGAGTCCTAGCTGAGCAGTTAGGCAAGAAAAAAAAATTAAAGACATTCAAATTGGAATGGAAAATGTAAAATTGTCACTACTCACAGATGACATAACATCATATTTAGAAAACTCTAAATAATCAAAAAACTGTTTGAACTAGTAAATAAACTTTGTAAAGTTCCAGAATACAAAAATCAATAAGTGAAAATTCATTGCATTTTTATACACAACGAAGAATTAGAAAGAAAATTTAAGAAAATAATCCCATTTATAATAGTATCAAAAATACCTAGAAATAAATTTAATCAAAAAGGCAAAAGCCTTGTATAATGAAACCAGAAGACACTAAAGAAAGAAAATACAGAAGACAAATAAATGAAAAGATATTCCTTGCTTGTGGATTAGAAGAATTAATATTGTTAAGATATCCAGACTAGCCAAAGCTATACACAGAGTCAGCACAATCTCTATCAGAATTTCAATGTCATTTTTCACAGAAATAGAACAAACAATCCTAAAATTTGTATAAAACTATAAAAGACCCCAAATAGCTAAAGCAATCTTGAGAAAGAAGGACAAATCTGGAAGCATTATGCTCCATGACTTCAAACTATATTATAAAGCTATAGTAATTAAAACAGTATGGTACTGGCATAAAACCAGACACATAGATCATTTAAACAAAGTAGAGAGCCAAAAAATAAACCCATGTATATATGATCAATTAATTTATCTCAAAGGAGCTAAGAAACAATGGGGAAATGACAGTCTTTCAATAAATGGTATTAGGCAAATTGGTCAGCTACATACAAAATAATGACACTCAATCACTACTTTACACCATACACAAAAATTAACTAAAAATGGACTAAAGATTTGAACCTGAGACTTGAAACCATAAAACTCCTAGAAGACAACATATGCAGTCAGCTTTTTTAGTAGGGTCATGGCAATGATTTTTGTTTTAATCTGACACCAAAAGCAACAAAGGCAAAAATAAACAAGTGGAACTACATCAAATTATAATTTTCTGGACAGCAAAGGAAATCATCAACAAAATGAAAAGGCAACCTGAGTGGCAGAAAATATTTTCAAATTATACATCTGATAAAGGATTAACAGCTAAAATATACAGTGAACTCATACACTCAATAGCTTAAAAATATCTGATTAAAAATGCACAGAAGACCTGAGTAGACATTTTTCCAAGAAAGATATACAGATGGACAACAGATACATGAAAAGATGTTCTATAGCATTAATCTTTAGAGAAATGCAAATCAAAACCACAATGAGATATTACCTCACATCTGTTAGAATAGCTGTTATCAAAAAGACAAGAAATAATAACTATTGGCAAGGATGTGGAGAAAAAAGGAACTGTTGTGCACTGTTGGGAATATAAATTGGTGCAGCACCATAAAAAACAATATGTGGTGAGCTTTGATGCAATAACATAGCAGTTGTCTTAGTTCTGTTGGGATGCTATAACCAAGGCCATAGACCAATGACAGAAATTTTTTCTAATCGTTCTGGAGGCTGAAAAGTCTGAGATCAGGGTGCCAGCATGGTTCTGAAAGACCTCTTTCTGGTTCATGACCAGTGCCTTCTAGCTGTGTCCTCACATGGTAGAAGGTCTCTTTGGAATACTAATGCCATTCATAAGGATGGAACTCTCTTTGACCAAGCATCTCCAAAAGACCAACCTCCTAGTTCTATCCCACTGGGCTTTAGAATTTCAACATATGAATTTTGAGGTGGGAATAGGGAGGATGACACAACCATTCAGAACATAGCACAAGTCAAGACTGCAGAAGATATAAAAGACCTTAAAATAAACTCACCATTTCCCAAGAGGTTTAACTGATGCTGGAAGAGGCATGGAACTGTGTATTACCATGTTTACTTTTTTGACTCAATAAATAGTTATTAACTATTTTCTTCTCCTTTCTCATATATTGCGGCCATATTTATGGATAAAAGTCATAGCTAGTAGAATGCCATATCTCTGAAAAGTAGCATGGGATTTTGGTGCATCATATGTTTCTGGTACTATGTTGAATCATAGGAAATAAATATTGAACAAAAAATCTGAAGCGATAAACTAAAAGGTGAGAGAAATAATAAAAATAACAGTGGTGAGAAAACAACAAAATCTATCATGAAATAGCTCAAAAAGTAGTCTTGGATAGAGAGGATTCCTAGATCAATAACATGTAATTATTTATATAGTTATGCTGTGTAATCAACAAAAGTTAAACAAGTGATATAGTAATTATTCTTTTTCTAAAAAATAGATAGAAGTGACAAACTGACAGTCATTCTAAGCATATTGGAGGAGCATATTTACAAACATGATACATGAGAATTATTTCACAATCTATATTAACTGTTAATTTCTCCCCAATATTGTGTTGTTAATATCTACAAAACATTTTCATTTAAAATCAGAGAAATGTAGATTTTAAAATTAACCTATACATTTTAAAAATTGTATTGAAGATGTTAAACAAACCAAATATTCTTGAGACAAAGATGAGGAAAAATTATTTCCATTGAGATAGTCATGGATACAAATGACTAGAATACAATGCAATAAAAAAGGTACATAGGCAACTACTCTCTGCCTTCAAGGAAGTAACAATCCAATAATGGACATATTGCAACCAGTGATTACAATAGTTAACTCTCAATCCTCACTTTATTGGATTCTGGATTGGAGTGACTTTGTACTGTGTTGACCTAGCTAAACTGGCACTGTTCTTCCCAGAATTCCCTTCCCTGAACTGTTCTGCATTGGGATTGTCAGAAAAGAGGTCTCCATAGGATCTGGAAGAAAGAAATGCAGCATCAGCTTTATTATATGTGGAAGGTTAGTATAGGGAACCAGCTGCTGTTGCAGCTCATGCTCTTTGTTGAACTGCTACCTCACGTTGTAGGTTTGGAGCAGCAGCTGCATCTGCAGACCCCTCAGTTCCTGCTAGACTTACTCCTTTCTTCTCACAGAATGTGCCTGTACATGTGTGGGAAGCTCTATTATAAAGGGTCCTTCTACATAGAATTTGTAATGTTAAAGTTGGAGGTGGAGAGAGACAGGTGTAGGTTCAGATTGTCTTTGGGGGCTCCAATTTATCCAATCTGTCCCAGCAGATGTAGGTAAAGACTGTCTTTTGGAAGTCTAATTTATTCTGAGGACTCCAGTTTGTCCCAGGTGACCCCAAATCCACAAAGCTTGTCTTCCCTCTGCCAGTTTATTGAACTCAGTGACTTTAAACCACCAGATGTAGTAGCAACAGAGTTCATAGACTTCTTCTAGCTCCCACAATTGTATAATGTCTAATCCCTTTAATAAATCCCTTAGTCCAACCTCTCATATTCGTTCTGCTTCTCTGATGAAACACACAGTTACATGGATATATTTTGTAGAAATAACCAAACAAGTACTGAGGATCAGATGTAGATTGTAAAAAAAGGAAAGAGTAAAAAGTGATAGTGTTAGTCTTTTTTTTTTTTTTATTATTGAAACATGTCTTCCATTTGGCTTATGGGACACTACAGTCCCATTATTATTCCTCTCTTTCTATGCATGCTCAGTCTATTTTGCTGGGTTCAACTCACCTTCATGACCTCAACATTTGGACTGTTGCAGGAACCAAGACTTAAACTTCTGTTTTCTGTTATTACCCCCCAACCCCCTTTTTTTGGTGACCTCATTTAGGCTCAGAATTTTAGTGCCATCTTAATACTGATAACATCCAGGTTTGTATCTCCAGCTTTAAGCACCTAACTCTTGTCTACCTGCCCACTTGATATCTCTGCTTGTACATAGAAAAATCTCAAGCTAAAATATACTAAGCCTTCTAAATTCCTCTCAAAACCGGTTCTGTATGTAGTCTTTTCAGTCAATGTCATCTCTATTCTTTCAGTTGTTGTGTTGAAGACCTCTGGGTCATTCTTAGTTTCTCTTTTTCTTTTATAATGCACATCTAATGTGTCAGCAATCCCGTTGGCTTTATCTTTACATAAATAGAGTGTTCAACTATTTCCACTGCTATGACCCATTTATTTTAACCCACCATCACCTAAGACTCAGTGGTCGGCAAACTCATTAGTCAACAGAGCCAAATATCAGCAGTACAACGATTGAAATTTCTTTTGAGAGCCAAATTTTTTAAACTGAAACTATATAGGTAGATACATTGTTATTAACTTAATTAGGGTACTCCTAAGGCTTAGGAAGAGCCACACTCAAGGGGCCAAAGAGCCGCATGTGGCTCGTGAGCCGCAGTTTGCCGACCACGGATCTAGGTTATTGTGATAGCCTTCTAATCTCTGCAGCTACTTTTGCCCCTCACAGTCTATTATCAACACAGTAGGCAGGGATATTATGTGAAAATCTGAAAATCAGATAATCTCACTGTTCTGCTCAAAATCCCTCAGAGGCATCTAGTTTTACTGAATGTAAAAGTGGTTAGAATGGTTTACAAGTCCTTAATTTCATAACTCCCCTCAGGTACCACCACCACCTATTAGTTGTGGCACCTCCGTCCATAGATTCTCTTGCTGGATATACAGGAGACCCTCTTTACATTCTTTCAGACTTTGCTCAAATGTCACTTCAGTGAAGCCTTCTCTGATGGCTGTATTTAAAATACTAATGTTACTCCACACAGTGTCAATTACCTTACCTATTTTATTTTCCTTAGCGTTTATCTCTATCTAAAACAATGCATGTTGTATGCATTTATTCTTATTACATCTTTTCATCACTAACATAAAATATAAAAAATAGGGATGTTTCTATTCCCTCCCTTCTCTACATGCCTAGAACAGAGCTTTGTGCTTAGTGACCCTCAATAAATATTTGTTAAATTAATAATAAATCACTAAAAAAAAGCACAATACCATCTATTCAATGATAGAAGCAAATGCAAGAAGTATAATAGGGGAACAAAAAGGGTTTAAATGCTATCTTCACTGACTTTTCTGAAAAACAAAACAAATTATTGACATTTGCACTAACTTTGTAAAGATTTAGTATGGAATTTTTTTCTAATTAATCTCTATATTTATGAGGCATGTGGTAATTGAGAAATGAGTTCTCACAGTGAGTCTAAAAACAGATGGCATTCATTCATTTATTCATTTAGCCCACAAATATTTACTGAGTATCTACTATGTGCCAGAAGTTAGATGCAAAGGTGAATAATGAAATAGTCACAGACTTTAATTAAACATTGGCAATATACTAGACAGTCTTAAACTATGGAGATGGATAAATAAAATATATAGAGAGAGAGCTGAAAATCTAATATGAAAAATGAATAAATAAATAGGCAATTACTAAACTGTGTGGTAAGGGCAAAAATAGTTCAAAATGGGATGTTTTGTATTATATGTCAGAAGTATTAATTATCCAACCTTAAGGTGTGGGTTGTCAGGGAAAGATTCCTATCAGATACTTTATCTGGCCTGAGTTCTAAAAAGTGTGTCTTGCTTGACTATATAAATTTTGTGAGACAAGTGGCAGCAAATAATTATTCTATTGTTGAGTTCAATAAATATTTGTTAATTTGTTAGTATTCAAATAATTTTGTATTTGAGAGTATTATTTTAATAAACATTGAATTTTTAAAAACTTTATACATTGTTAATCTTTATCTTTAATCTACGCATTTTATTTTTTATTTTTATAACTAATTTAAAATGAGATTACTAACTCAGAGGTCTTAAATGTCTTGCTAGATACATATGGAGATAATGGAAAATACTTATGCCATCTATCTATTTGAGAATCTCTGTTTATGAATAATAGCACAGCGGGTGCATATTCCTGAGAATAAAAAAAAATGAAAAATTACAGTTCTGTAATTTCTCTTTTTTTCTTGAGATTTAATGAATGAAAAAAGTCAAAATTTATGAATCAATTTATAATTTAATTTTTTATTTTGTTGCTGATATCAAAACATTAACTGTTTATTTTTGAGATTCTATGTTCAATTAAAATGCCTAAATAAAGAAGAGAATGTACTGCTGTACAGAAGCATTATATGTTGGAAAAGTTGTTTGAAAACCTGCAGCTACTATCTAGGGGAGATACACATTAGAAATAGACTGGAAAACAACCAGCAAGTTTAAATTAAATCACCATTCTTCCTGACCTCAAATGCTTATTCTAATGTGCATATTTCACTCGATATTTTTATGTCATACATTTTTGAGGCGGTTCTATTTTTATCCATATCCTGCATAAAGCGACAGCCTCAAAATATAGGTCAGGGTGTTACTGACTGCTTAGAGCAAGTACACACTTGGGAAATTTCTTTCCCTAAAAATCCCTGTAAAGAGAGAGAGGTGATTGGAATTTCTGATATTTAGATATCATTATAAAATCCGTAAAGGTCTATAACTTTTACATATAAACACATATGAACATTTACTGTAAACAATGAAGATCTGCTTAAAAATTATTTATATTTAATGTTTTAAGATAATGCATTAACTTATATCTTTTAGAAATACCACACTTTGATAAAATAAGATCATACAGATACAACATTAGAATACCTATAAAAAGCTACTTTTACCTTGTAATTATAATGTCCATATCAATGCTGCATTATTTGCAATAACATAACTCACCTGCTCGTCTAATTTAGGGCATGAGACTGTGATTTTTATGTTACCCATTCAATTTGGTATTTTTCTTCTAACGAGGCACATCTGTCTGCTCTGTGTTAATGTTTGATGTTCTCCTAGGAAAAGTAGCCTAGAGCCTAGACAATTAATTACCTCCTGAAAAAAAAATAAGGAAAGCATAAGTGCTGAAGCATATAGAATGTACTATCATATTAAATACGTATTCATTAACAAAAATAAATGTAAAATTAGAGTAGTTTTCAATCTTCAGGGCAATAGTAAGTTATGCCTCAACAGTCTGCATGAATTTATGACCTAAATGTACTATTCAGTACTCTATAAAATCTATAGAGTCATATTAGTACACTTAATATTTTTGGGAGACAGCTCTCAGTAAAGGTGTTTTTGTTTTCTTAATGGTTAAAAATTTTAAGGTATTTATATGTATTTAATTTAGGTAACTGCAGGTATTTATTTTTTTCAGAATATATAGCAGTATATGAATATCTCTATAATACTTACCAGAGGAAAGGATTCCTTGACTTAAAAAAAAAAATTAGCAAAGGCTTGTAAAAGTAAACAAAATATTTCTCCTTTGTTTTCTCTACCTTTCTTTAATACCTTCTTCTCTTTCTTCCTCTTGCTACTCCATGTTCTTTTATTCTCCTTCTTACCATCCCTCCCACTCCTATTTCTTTCTCTTCTTTATCATAATGACTACCTTCAACTGAGGCCTGACTCACACAGGGAATACTGGTGTTATTTTCTCAAATGTCTTAATCAAAATGAAGACATTTTGAAGTAAAACCAGCTACAAAATGGACTCCACTCTTATTAATTTTTGATTGAGTTAAGCATGTAACTCCATTTTCAAGAATTAAGCTTCCAGTGATGAGTACATTATTTCCAGCATCTGAAAGCCTACCTCCAAATTCCTGGACCAGTTTCTTATAGGATAATGCACCTGATAGAACTTCTCAAGGAATGTGGTGGGTTATGCAGCATGCTAATGTCATCACAGAAATAGGGTCACTACTCCTTTCTTCACAGTCTTCTGTAGTCACAAACTACCCTAGCTTTGGTTAAGAGAGAAAAAGTGTGAGTAGATAATGCACATGTCTACTTAAACAAAACAATTTTTAAAAAAAGTTCTGGAGGAAAATTTTTAAGAAACTGTTTCTTAAACAGAAGGCATATTTAGTGGAAAATAATTATATAGCTCTTCTGTGTAAATAATGAGAACAGATATAAACATAACAGCTGATTTAATAAGAGGCCATCCTATATAATAAAGAGCTAATATGCAAATGGTTCTCATGCCCTCACACCCTCATGCCATAATGGCTCAGACACTCAACACTGGGGAGAGAGAAATGGGGACCAGCCAGGCACAAATGAGCTTGTGAGAGAGGAATGGAGACCAGCCATGCTGTGGCCCAGGGGAGGGGCAAGCCACCTGCCCCATGGTCCTGGCGCCAGCGGCTGGGGCTGTGGCCCGGGAGAGGGACAAGCTACCCAACCCACAGTCCCAGGTGCCAGCGGCTGTGCCTGTGGCCTGGGAGAGGGACAAACCACCCGCCCCATGGTCCCGGACACCTGTGGCTGTGGCCTGGGCAAAGCCACCCACCCACAGTCCCCTGCGGCTGCGGCTGGCCTGGGCAAAGCCGGCCCGTGTCCTGGGTGCCTGGGGCCAGCCAGAGGGAGGGAAGCCTGGGTCCCAGATGCCTGTGACCAGGCGGAGGAGGGGATCCTGGGTCCCAGGTTTGGGGTAAGGCAGAAGTGGTTAGGGGTGATCAGGCCAGCAGGGGAGAAGTTGGGGATGATCAGGCAGGTAGGGGAGCAGTTAGGAGTGATCAGGCAAGCAGGCAGAGGGGTTAGGGGCAATCAGGCAGTCAGGCAGGCGAGTGGTTAGGAGCCAGCGGTCCTGGATTGCGAGAGGCAGTCAGACATCCCCCAAGGGGTCCTGGATTGGAAAGGGTGCAGGCCGGGCTGAGGAAGCCCCCCTCCCCATGCACAAATTTCATGTACCGGGCCTCTAGTAAAATATAATGATCAAGATCACTGATTTTGCAGGTTCCACAGAACTAGCATCAAAACCTTGTTCTACATTTTATTAGCAGAGCAACTTTGGGCAAGTTGTTTAACCTCAGTAGTCCTTAGTTTCCACATATTTAAAGTGACAGTAATAATAATATGTACTATCATTGAGTGGTTGAGGGAATTAAATGAGAGGGCATGGGAATATGAAGCACAGTACCTGAACAAGTATTCAGTATATGGTATCTATTGTTATTAATATGCATGAAGCCAAATTATCAAATCACTGAATATGTAAATTCCTCCAACCTACTGTGCAACTGTAGACATATAAAAATAACTCCAAATTAACTTCCCTAATAGAAACAAGTGGTGAAAAACATGAATTATTTTTTCAATTTACCAAAATATAGCTAGCTTTATTTTCTAAACATAGTATCTACTAAGTAGTAATGATATCATTGTAATTTGCTAATCCTATATAATAAGAGTTAATATGTAAATGGTCATCACGCCCTCATGCCGTCACGATGTAACGGCTCAGACACTCAACACTGGGGAGAGAGGAATGGGGACCAGCCATGCTGTGGCCCAGGAGAGGGACAAGCTGCCCACCCCGCAGTCCCGGATTCCAGCAATTGTACCTGTGCCTGTGGCCCAGCCCGGGAGAGGTACAAGCCGCATGCCCTGCAATCCCAGATGCCAGCGGCTGGGGCTGTGGTCCTGGGTACCTGTGGCTGCAGCCCGAGCAAAGCCACCCACTCACAGTCTTCTGCGGCTGAGGCCAGCCTGGGTGAAGCTGGCCCGGGTCCTGGGTGCCTGCGACCGGCCGGAGGAGGAAATCCTGCGTCCTGGGTGCAGGGCGAGGCAGAAGCGGTTAGGGGCAATCAGGCCAACAGAGGAGCAGTTAGGGGCAATCAGGCCGGTAGGGGAGCAGTTAGGGGTGATCAGGCTGGCAGGCAGAGTGGTTAGGAGCCAGCAATCTCAGATTTTGAGAGGCAGTCGGACATCCCCTGAGGGGTCCTGGATTAGAGAGGGTGCAGGCCAGGCTGAGGGATCCCCCCTTGTGCACAAATTTTGTGTACCAGGCCTCTAGTCTATATATATCCTATCTAATAAAAGAGAAACATGGTAATTAGCGTACGACCGCTACCCTTCCCATTGGCTAATCAGGGCAAGATGCAAATTAACTGCCAGCCAAGATGGCGGTTAACCGCCAACAAAGATGGCAGCTAATTTGCATATGTAGGCACAATGCTGGGAGGCGAAAGGGAAAGGATGGAAGAAGCCCCCTGCCACTGACGGTGATCGGAAACCCAGCGGGGGCTAAGAGCCGGGGGCAGGGCAAAGGTGGCCCTGGGTGAGCCTTTGCCCTGCCCCCCAGCTGTGATCAGAGAACCAGGCGCCTTTGCCACCCCGGCCAGTGATCGTGGGAAGCAGGGGTGGAACCAGCAATGGGAGCTGGGCAAGGACGGAGCCGGCAGTCCGGGGAGCTAGGGATCCCTTGCCCAGGCCTAAAGCCTTGGCCAAAGACGTTAGGACTGGGCAGGGGTGGAGCCTGCATTCGTGGGGAGCTAGGGATCCCTTGCCCAGGCCTAAAGCCTTGGCCAGAGGCGTTAGGCCTGGGCAGGGGCGGAACCAGCCATCGCGGGGAGCAGGAGCGGAGTCAGCGATCTTGGGCAGCTGGGGGTACCCTGCCCAGGCCTAAAGCCTTGGCCAGAGGCATTAGATCTAGGCAGGGGCAGAGCCTGCAACCACGGGGAGCTGGGGGTCCCCTGCCCAGGCCTAAGGCCTCTGCCAGAGGCCTTAGGCATGGGCAGGAGCGGAGCCAGCAATCGTGAGCAGCTGGGGGTCCCTGCCCAGGCCTAACGCCTTGGCCAGAGGCACTAGGTGTAGGCAGGGCCAGAGTGGGAGATCGAGGGGAGCTGGGGGTCCCCTGCCCAGAACTAATGCCTTGGCCAGAGGCGTTAGGACTGGGCAGGGGCGGAGCCTGCAACCGCGGGGAGCTGGGGGTCCTCTACCCAGGCCTCATGCCTCGGCCAGAGGCGTTAGGCCTGGGCAGGGGCAGAGTGGGAGATCACGGGGAGCTGGGGGTCTCCTGCCCAGGACTAATGTCCCCACCAGAGGCCTTAGGTCTTGGCAGGGGTGGTGCCAGGGATCGTGGGTAGCAGGGGCGGAGCCGGGAATGGTGGGAGCTGGGGGTCTCCTGCCCAGGCCTGACACCTCTGCCGGAGGCCTCAGGCCTGGGCAAGGGGCCGATCCGGTGATTGGCCATCGGAGGGTGATGAGGGTCAACTCCTCTGGTCGAGGCATCAGGCCTGGGCGGGGGGCGGAGCCAGCAATCGGAGGGGGCTGGGGGTCCCCTGCCCAGGCCTGATGCCTGGGCCAGAGGCATCAGGTCTGGGTCGGGGGCGGAGCCGGTGATTGGGGGGATATGAGGGTCCCCTTGCCCAGGCCTGAAGCCTGGGTCAGAGGCATCAGGCTTAGGTGGGGGGTGGAGCAAGCAATCAGAGGGATATGGGGGTCCCCTGTCCAAGCCTGACACCTCTGGCGGAGGCGTCAGGCCTGGGC
The DNA here is from genome assembly GCF_028538775.1 of Myotis yumanensis. Lineage (NCBI taxonomy): Eukaryota > Metazoa > Chordata > Mammalia > Chiroptera > Vespertilionidae > Myotis > Myotis yumanensis. The sequence goes on from NW_027223752.1 coordinate 180,271,180, forward strand.
AAGGGGCCGATCAAGCGATTGGAGGGTGATGGGGGTCGACGCCTCTGGCCGAGGCATCAGGCCTGGGTGAGGGCAGAGTCGGTGATTGGGGGGCGAGGGGGGTCCCCTGCCCAGGCCTAAATCCTGGGCCAGAGGCATCAGGCCTGGGCCAGGGGCGGAGCCAGCAATTGGAGGGGTCTGGGGGGTTCCCTGCCCAGGCCTGACACCTGGGCCAGAGGCATCAGGCCTGGGCAAGGGGCCGATCCTGCAATTGGAGGGTGATGGGGGTCAACGCCTGAGGGCTCCCAGTATGTGAGAGGGGGCAGGCTGGGCTGAGGGACACTCCCCCACCCCCACCCAGTGCATGAATTTTGTGCACCGGGCCCCTAGTATATATATATATAAAAGGCTAATATGCTAAGTGTCCCTCCAACCATCCAACCATCACTATGATGCTCCCTGACCATCAGGGGCAGACACTCAAGGCAGGAGCTACCCTGATGCACACTGGCCATTTACAGAGAAATGGCAGCACAGACCTGGTACTGAAAAAGCAACACTCAACTTCCCCCAAGTGGGACACCACCCTGGAGCAACAGCCCACCAAATCACAGCTGATGCTGTCATGGTGCAAAATGTAGCCCACAGTCCAGCCCAGCCCTGAAAGGTTGCTGTGGGCACCGGGTAATGACGTCACATAACAACACCCGGCTTTCTCTCTCTAGTGACAGGCCATTTAACAATAAATGGCACTGCAGACCTGGTGCCCACAAAGCAACACTCAGCTTCCCCCAAGTGGGACACAGGCCCCACCACCACCCCAGAGCAACACCCCACCAAATCATAGCCAACACTGCTGAGACCCCATGGTGCAAAATACGGCCCACAGCCCAGCCCAGCCTGGAAACAGCCGCTGTGGGTGCCAGGTAATGACATCACATAGCAATGCCCAGCTTCCTCTCCCTAGTGACTAGCCTCCTTGGAGTTTCTTCAGCCCAGCAACACAATTTGTTTTATAGCCAGGTGCAAACATTTTACAGTTTAACCAAATGTCTGTGAAGCATTTTCCCAGGCCTCATCTCATTTGATCCTCACAGAAGGCCTGGAGTAGGTAGATAGGAGACTTGTTGGAATCCTATTTTCTTTTCATTTGCCAGAAAACAGAGATTTAAAAAGCTTGGAAACTTGACCCGACTGAAAAGAAGTATGAAATGGTGGACCTTGAAAATGACTTCAGGTTTTCTCACTGCACAGAATATAGTCAAACATTGCTGCAGTTAAACATTTTACCCTTTGTTCTCCTGTGTGATCTACAATAATAATCTGCTTTGTATTGATATTTACTGCTGAGTTGTTGACAATTACCTGAAAGAGAAGTTGGGGTGCTTCACTGGGCTGGAAAAAGTTTAGCTAAATCAGAAAGCACGTCTAATTAAGCAAGTTTATCTATATATATAAAAGGCTAAGTTGACTCGCACATGTGCAATACATATAAACTCTTGCTGATGCCAATCACACGCGTGTGTTTTGATCTGTCATTGTCAATCATGAATTTGGTTGACACTTCAATTATAGAGAAAGGGCACATAGTGATATTAAAATATTTCCTCTAATTGATTTTCTCTCAATGTGCACAAATTCGTGCACTGTTCCACTAGTTATTAATAATAGAATAGAAAAGGAGGAAAGGAAAGGCCAGACATTGCAGGCATGTTCCCTGAAAAACAGTGGGGGAAGAAACCACATAGGGAAGATAGACACATGCCTAGTAAAGTTGAGATGACATAGGGAAAGTATTTGTCAATCACACCTGGAGACAGAGGTAGTTGGCCAGAATGAGCATGGCCACTATAAGTCCATGAAAATTTGGGATACTAACCCCTTAACAAAGAAATTTGCTCTCTTGGCACTTTACGCTTGGCTCCTGGATTGCAGGGCTCTTTTGTTCCTGCTTTCCTGCAAATGCCCACCTGGCCCACAGCCATGTGGACCCCCACACACAATGGACTGCTGGACTGCAACTAGCCTGATGCTGTACTAGATGTGTCTCCAACATAGAAGGGAAACTCTGGACACTGGCTTTGCTTCTAGCTTTACCAAAACCCCAGCTTCACTTCTTCTATGACTGAACTAAGGGAAATGGGACTTTGGAAACCCAAGGATATAACTCTACAGAAATAAAGCTTTCTACCATATCACATCCTCCAAGCAAGTCTCAGAAAAATTTATTTTCTCAAAATACTGCAAGAACTCCAACTCCAGTACTCATTGGGGGAGAGAACCCCTACTTTATCCAACATCAGAAATATATTTCCAAGTTTTCAAAAAATATTTATTGAACACCTAGGATTTTTTAGTCATTATTCTATGATGAGACTAAAAATAAGAGTGAACAAGGAAGTTAGGATTCTGGCTTTTCTGGACTTAACATTCCAGTTTGTGGAAGAATGGAGTAGGGCAAGAAAATAGAAATATAACTAATGGGTAAACAAATACATTAGATAATTTTATGAAATATTTAATGTTATGAGGAGTAGAAATCAAAATGATATGCAGTGTGTGATGGGTAACTTCTTTGGTTTGAAATGTCAACAGAGGACTCTTTTTGAATGTTCACTTAAAGTTAAGTCTAAAAGAGAAGAAAGAGCTATAGCTAGCTCAAAGATTCTAAGGTGGGAACAAGTCTACTATATTCTTAAGTAGGAGGAACAGAAACTAGTCCAATGTATCTGGGGATTAGTGGTCTAGGGCCTACCTTTTTCATCTCATAGCACACATAAACTAATTACTAAAATTCTGTGACACACACAAAAATATGGTTTTTTGCCAATTTGACAAAAAATAGGTATAATTTTGATTTATTTGCCCTAGACAGCTATTGTTGGGTTGACTATTGTCATTTTCTTAGTTGACAACTGAGGGAGAAGAGGTCAGTGTTCCTGACTAAGTAGTTAGGTATTACAGGTTTTGAAAGTTCTTGCAGTTCACTGGTTGAAAATCACCGATCTAGGGGAAGAGTAATTTTTAAACACTTTGTTTTGTGCTTTTATTTGTTTTTCCTTGTCTGGATCATTGACTACTTTCTATTTAGTGGACATATTTATTCTTGATGTTAGGAAAAAATCATTTCCTTTTAATCCAAGGTATTTACAATTTCTCAGAAAACGCCCACTGTGTACTCTGACAGCATTAGCAAATTTAAAAACTCAACACAATTTATATGTCAGAGACAGAGAGGTGATTTTTTTCCTGGGTTTTTACAAAAGCTAGAAGATATTGTTCCATAGACACTTAAAGAGTTTATGTAAAAACTAATAATTCTCTACCAGTTTTATGTTCCAGCGAGTCTATTTCCGTCTGCAGTCACAGAAATAGGAAGTGGGGGAAATGAAGAACACAGAGCTGTAGTATACTCACCCCACAAGCATTCAAATCATTTAACATTGCACTGCTCACTGTACTGAAGCTTTTACTGTGAGGGGGTCCCTGAGCAAATCATTTCCATTACTAGTCTGTTCTAATAACCCCTTTGCTGATTCAGCTACCTGAATGTAAATATCATAGAAATGACTGGGAAATGAAAGCCAATTTGAAACAGTGAACATGGATCTAAAAGAAAATGCTTCCTACATATGCCTTCATTTTCATAACTCTTTGTTTAAAAATCTGCTTATCATAGATAAAATCTTTTGACTCTATTAGAAGCCAATAGAAGAAAAATAATTCCTTTTTTCCGCATATCATTCTGTTTCTAAATCTTCCTATCTTAAATGACAGCTGTTTCAGCCATACTAACCCAAAACATTCAGAAAAGCTTCCATATATCTATCTATATATATATATAGACTCCAAATGAAATTTCCACAAATATTAAAATAATCACAGTGAATTCCATAGCATAACAATTAGAGTCCTCATTGTTTATTCAATAGAAGTCTTAGTGGTCTTGAGGTACAAATGAGATCGTGCACTATTTATTTGTTATACACAGAAGGTGTTTCTCTCTCTGCCCTATATTCTCACTACATATCCAACCCTCCCCCAGCTCCCAGCAACCTTTTAATACTACTAGCTATTGAATTTAAAGACTGGCCTCCAGGGGGAAAAAAATCCTTTGTGTGATCTTTATGATTACAATATTAAAGTAAAAAAGAGACAGAGTAATATAGTTTTTTGAAAATCTCTCCAAATAGCATTAGCAATGTACGTTGAAAGTTACTGCATTTATATCTAAAATAAAAGATTATCTTATATATATGATTATTACAAATGACTTTGAAGCTGCCTAATTATATATTTCAAAGCTGCTCTGAATAGGTTTAAAAGGCTATAAAATGCAGAGAAGTAAGCAGCTGCCTTCAGAAAGAATTTGTAATTAACAAATCATCATAGTATTGAGTTGAAATTCCATCACAATTAAAGCTAAAATATTAAAATACATTTTAAAATATAAAGGCTTAAAAAAAGAGATGTTCATTATGAAACAGAGTGAATCTGTGGCTATTACAATAAATGAGGAGCACTGAATCATGCCAGAATAAATTGTATCACTGAGAATACAAGTGGAATTTTAAGTGGTTTCTATTATTATTATTTTGCAGTATATATCAGTTCATCCTTTTCTGTGCTGATAGAAATATGTGCAGATTTCTAAAAATCATAGAGTTCCCTTTAATATCAAGATTCTGGACTCTTTTCTGCATTAGTGCTAATGGTTTGGTAGAACTTAAATAAGACCTGTTTAACAATCGACATCTTGTTTGGTTCCTGGAAGGCATGTGTAAAAGCCAAGGTGGGATGTCACCCTGTGAAGACAGCTCAGTATGTGTGCGTGGGGGTGTGTGGGTGTGTGTGGAGAAGGCACCAATTATCTGCATTTGACTCACTTTTTGCCTTCAGCAAAACATAATGAGAGCTATTTATAATGGTGGTAATATTAATAGTTTCCATAAATGTCTATTTCTGCATTTATTTATTTCTAAGTAGTATAGTTAAGTGTGTGTTTTTCGCCACTTAGAATCTGCTTTACAGAATTTATAATCTAGCATAAATAAGCACTGTAAAGGAAAACAATCATTTCTTCCAGAAGTTTTTGTCCCTTTTTCCCAGAGAGAGGCTTCGGAAGTTACTAGTGCTAAAAATTGAGAAACCATAGTGGGAGTATACATGTTAGTTAAAACAGGGTGCTTAATTCAGAAAAAGATCTAACATACGCTATTCCATTAAATCTTCACAACTGCCAGGTATAAAATATGTTTGCCTCTGCTTCATAAATAAAAAACTGAGGTTCAAAGAAGTTAAGAATTACAGGGTGAGCAAAAGTAGGCTTACAATTGTTCATATGGAAAATAATCATTAGTAGATAATAATACAAGAATAAACTCCATGTTTCATGTACCCACAACTGTAAACCTATTTTTGTCCCACCCCCTTAGAAGCAAGATTCAAATTCAGAAGATATAGCATCTTGCTAAACTTGAATGGGCCTCAAGGAAAGTTAAAGTTAGATCAGTTAGAGAGGTGAAAGGGAAGCATCTCAGATGAAACAGGTTGGTTCTCGGCATTGTCAATTGATAATATTTATCATTTTGTGGATGAAAAAGGGGCCACATACTAAACCTGACAAGCTCAGGGAGGCCTGCATGGTGGGCCTTACAAACTCAGAGTCCAAAAGTTATCACCTAGGAAGGTCTGAGCATAAAAATGTCTAACTAAGAGCAGGTTGTGGTGGATAGTCATGTCCTAGATCAGTAGCTTACAAGACAAAGGTCAATCTTTACTTTAAGTGAGCCTGTCTCTTGTCTTGTTGCATCCAAGATAACATAGTAATGTCAAAGTAATCTCCTTTCCAGAGCCCTCAGGGCACACCCAATTTACCAGGGCAGGAGGCCACAGAAACACGCATTGTTATCTTGTTCCCCGCATGCCATTTCCATGTGCTATAAGTGTCAATTGTTAACTATCCTGTACCCACCAATGTAAAATAAGTATATGTCTCTCCATTTTACTTTCTATCCAATCCCAGAGATTTTTTCACTTTGCTTACTCCCATCCCCTTAATCTACCACCAATGGATTTCACTGAAACCCTGTTTATATCTCCTCCTGTGATGGCAATGTATAAAATAAGGTGCAAAACTCCCACTCTCTGGAGCATTTTTTCAAGTAGTTGAGATTTTGTTTCCCAACAATTGTCATCACTTTGGCTCAAATAAATTTATAACAGTTCTCTACGGGTTTGGACATTTCTGAGATTGACTATTTCAATCATGCTGTAGTAAAATTATATAAAAATACAAAGACCAAAAATTTTATTAGCAATGTGACTGTTAGCAACCAAGTGTTCTTTAGGAAGCATTTATTAATTCTACTGTTTCCAGTTTTCATTTTCTGATTAAATCAGTGTCACTGTTAAATATATCATGGAGCTCTTGTTTTTTTAGTATTGTAATTAATGAAAAATGTGTGCATAACATAAGTATTAAGTAAGAAAGTAGTCTAAATATACATTTAAAAAACAAAAACAATGGAAACCTGCTTTTCCAGTCGATAGCACAGTATTCCTTTAAATTAGGAAAGAATAAACTTAACGATAACCTTTTCTTTCCCCCACTGGTCTCAACCTCAGGAAATGAGGGCTTTGTTAAGAAGAATGGTAATTGTAGAGCCTCAGTCAGTCCTGGGAACTGCTCTGCTTCCATTATGACCCTTCCCGCTCTTTTCAGCAGTGAAAACAGAGCAAGGGAAAAGTGGCCTTGAATACTGTATCTGGCTGTCCTTATTGGAGATATTTGCCAAACTTGACAAATTTTGCAAAACTGTAAGGTTGAGTATATTGAACGGTGTGTGTGTGTGTGTGGGGGGGGGGGGGGGGGAATAGTGATTTCAGAGCAGATAATAATGTTTTTCAGATCTCAATCTGTTCCCTTATCTCCCTCGCCCCATCTTGCACTGCCAGGCCCATTCACAATCACAATACTTTTCTTTGTTTTCTGTGCCTTTGGCATGTGCTCTCTCTCTTTTAATCACTATCAAGACATCTGCTTTTACATGGTCCTGTAAAACATCCTAGCTCCCTCCTATTTTTAACTTCCTTAACATTTCCTCTTGCTTTCTCATACGTGGTGTGAAAACACTACCATTATAATGACATCATTCATCTGAGCTGAGCACAACACGAAATAGGGATCCTGGTCAAAGGAGCAAGAGAAGTTATAGGTTGTTTTTTACAGAGGTCCTATCACCTAATGGTTTCTAGAATGTGTGACACCCCCTCCCCCACTATTGTGCACTGTTGCATTGCATGGTGGGAAAGTCACAGGCCACCAGCTTTAATGTTAACTCTACCCTTCCCCATCCTCTATTGGTCCCACATTATGCTCACTCTAACTAACTTTCTTTCAAATAAGAACACACAATTATTACTCTGGATAAAAATGTAACCTAGATTTTTGAAGAATCATATCTATTTGCTAGAGCTACACTTGAACTCTGTTTTAAATGAATACTGAAAATCAGTGTTGATGGTGCCGAGAACTGCACCAGATATTAGACCAATAGAATTAGACCAGACCTTGGTTCAGCAACTTCAGAACAGATAGTTGAGTTCTAAGAAAGAATTCAGAGCCAAGACTCAAACTAGAAGAGAAAGTTTATTTAGAAAGTCACAGCGGTAGGAAAAGTTATTCAGCTAGGTGTGGCTCAGGAAATAACTTACAGAGGCCAAAGAAGGGCTCTTGCAGCTTAGGACAGAGAAAGATATAGATAACATGCCTGAAGTAAAGAAGAGGGGATGGGAAAAGGCATGGGTATGCTCCAAAAGGGAGACAGAGAGCACATTGGGTCCGCTGTTCTAAGGGCTTTTAAGGGTGGATGGGGATCCCAGAGGGAGGCTATCAATAGAATATTCATCAGTTTTCCAGATGTGTCCTATCAGGGTTGCAGTCTCCATTGACTGGTGGGCATGCTGGCAGGGGGCCATTAGTTAATATAGCTGTTCCTAAGTTCAGCTGTAAGTTCACTTGTGTGATTTTGCTGCTTTCTGGGCCTGGAGCTGAAACAACTGAGGCCTAGATGTATTGGATGTGAGTCAGAACCTCATTGTCCTGGGACTTAATTCTCCTTGTTCATTCCCCTTTTAAGGGTGTTTAACCGGCCTAACAACATGCCAGGGGAGGATTTGAACCCCATGACTAGCACTATTAAATGACCTCCTATTAAAGGTCAGGAGGTCTAAACCTCTAGACCAGAGATATGCTAGGGGAGGAAAGGTCACCCTGGGGTAAGATCCTTGTTTTCCCAGATTTGCCCATTGCTAGGCACCTGTTGCTAGGTATTCAGGACTTCCTGCCCTGGTGAGTCTTTGTACCTGGCCCATCTTCCTTCCTCTGTTCATGTCTGTCTAACTGCCTACCATAAAAGCATGTACAGCAATGCCCTTCTTAAATGCTGTAAGAATGCAAAGTCCCATAAGAAAGCACTGGGAGTTTTGAAAAAAATATTATTCCCTTGCTGGCACTATAGGAATTGAGGCCTTTGAGAAAACCTAAAGAAAAGAGTTTGTTATCCAGGATATTACATGGACTAGTGGGATTAAGGCATCCTAACCAGTCAGGAAGACATGTTACATGAACCATGTGGGAGCTTGATGCATTTTGTAAGTGAGTGAATAAAAACAACCCATAGTTTGAGAAATTATATAAATCCATAGTTTGAGAAATTAAATAAATGACATTCATAAAATGCCCAGGCTTTTGCTCAGTGAGAAATGATGTTTTATCTTTCTTTATAATCAAACACTAGTGTCCCAGTGCACAGATTCATGCACATTGAAAGGAAATTAATTAGAAATATTTTAATATTGCTGTTCACCCTTTCTCTATAATAGAAGTGTCAACCAAATTAACGATCAACAATGACAGATCGAAACACGTGCGATTGGCACCAGCAAGAACTTTATATGTATAGAACATGAACGAGTGAACTTTGTTATGCCCAGATTTCAAGATTCCCAAGAAACCACATCAGGGAGCCAGCCAATCTGATGCAAAAGCATAAGAATCTGTATTTCAAGCTAGCTTGAGCTCTCCATTCACCAGACTCACTGCCACAATGGCAAACCAAGTGGCCAAGAGAGAGAGAACCCCGCCTAGAGACCGGTTATATAGGGGGGGTCGGAGTAAGGGGAGGAGAAAGGACTGTGCTCTGCCGATTGGCCAGGCACAAGTCGATGTCTTGTTCCTGGGTGTGGCTAGCAGAGTCTTAGACTTCCGGGAAGAAGCTCCTTGCCAAACACGTGGCCAGGGTAAGATGGAGGACGTAGCCCTTACCCTGGGGCAAGATGGCCCTTACCCTGGGGGAAGGTGGAGGGCCTAGCCCTCACCCTTTCAAACTTAGCCTTTTATATACACTGAGTGGCCAGATTATTATGACCAGCCAGATTATTAGTACAATTAAGTGAATTAGTTATGCAAATAATAACAATAATAAAAACTTGAGAGTATTTGCTTAGGAAGTTTTCAATATTCAGTATTTTTGGAAGTGTCAATGAAGTAATGATGGGGTGGTAATAATAACCTGGCCAGTCATAATAATCTGGCCACTCAGTGTAAATAGATAAACTTGCTTAATTAGACCTGATTTCTGATTTATCTAAACTTTTTCCAGGCCAATGAAGCACCCCAACTTCTCTTTCAGGTAATTGTCAGCAACACAGCAGTAAATATCAACATGAAACAGATTATTATTGTAGATCACACAGGGAAAACAAAGGGCAAAATATTTAACTGCAGCAGTGTTTGATTATATTCTACACAGTGAGAAAACCTGACATCATTTTCAAGGTCCACCATTTCTTACTTCTTCTCAGTAGGGTTAAGTTTCTAAGCTTTCTAAATCTCTGTTTTCTGGCTAATGAAAAGAAATTAGGATTCCATTGATTCTCCTACCTACCTACTCCAGGACTTTTGTGAGGATCAAATGAGATGAGGCACGGGAAAACGCTTCACAGACATTTGGTTACAGTGTGAACTGTTTCCACCTGCTACAAAGTCAGTCATGTAGCTGGGCTGAAGAAACTCCAAGGAGGTTAGTCACTAGGGATAGGAAGCCGGGTGTTGCTATGTGATGTCATTACCTGGCACCCACAGCGACCATTTCTGGGCTGGACTGGGCTGTGGGCCACATTTTGCACCATGAAGTCTTGGAAGCATTGGCTGCAATTTGGTGGGGTGTCACTCCGGGGTGGTGGCAGGGCCTATGTCCCACTTGGGGAAAGCCAAGTGTTGGTTTGTCGACGCCATGGTGCCATTTATTTTTAAATGGCCAGTACGAGTCATAGCTACTGGTGGGACAGATAGACACTTAGCCATATATATATATATGATGCTTATGATATTTTGATGAATGGATAGAAAACCACCTGGGCATCTATACTCCCATTTCAGGAAGTGATTCATTGCACTAGTCCTCTCTACTCCTTTGATCTGAGCTCTCCAGTTCCCATGATTCTCCACATTGAGCTTCTGTTCTCTGCCAAACATCAGTACTTAATAGTCTCCTGTCACAATTTAGGCTCCAATGTGCAGATTCAAGGTATAACTGCCAAAATTTGCCCTCCAGTCACCTGAATTACACTGCCACAAAGAGGAATGTCATCTTCCTCACTTCATAGTTTATAATGGAATGAAGTCATTGGGATCCTAGGGATTCCAATCTCAGAATGATCCAGTAAGCCTATACTCGAAACCAAAACATTTCCAAGTCTAGCCTTTCATAAAAATTTTGAGACACATTATATCAGGATTAGCAGTCAATATTGGGGTAAACAATATTTTCAAGGGTAACATTTATCAGAAAATTTAAAAGACAAGATCTATTTCTACATTTTTATGATTTTTATCAACAACTATTACAATGATATTATTTTCTTCCTTTAAATTTCAGTCCATGAATATAGTTTTTAAAACTACTGAATAGGGCCGAAACCGGTTTGGCTCAGTGGATAGAGTGTCGGCCTGCGGACTGAAAGGTCCCAGGTTCGATTCCGGTCAAGGGCATGTACCTGGGTTGCGGGCACATCCCCAGTGGGAGATGTGCAGGAGGCAGCTGATCGATGTTTCTCTCTCATCGATGTTTCTAACTCTCTCTCTCCCTTCCTCTCTGTAAAAAATCAATAAAATATATTTTTTTTAAAAAACTACTGAATAGGTATAATTAAATGAATCAAGATACTTAGTAAACATATTTGATATCATGTTTGTAAAACCCAAATTTGAGATACTAAAATGCAGAATATGCCATATTAAATAATATAAAATTTTATATTATGAATGTTTTTTATTTTAGTATTATTGACTTATTTGGGGGAAAATAGTATTGCTCATACCAGACCTTTTCATTTTCTACATAACATATTGATTTATGGTTTATTTGAAGTTTATAATGAGAAGGCCATTACATTAATTATATCTTCCTAGTATACCTTCCAAGTGAAATTAATATTCCCTTTTACCATTGATTATATCAAATCAATATGATTATTGTTTTATTTGTATATTACATTTATGAATTTAGCATAAATTATCTGTACAGTACCTATAACTATGGAGCACTTGCTTTTATCTATAATAATAAAAGCATAATAAGCTAATTAGACCAGACTACCTTCTTGACGAAGCCATGGCAGGTGGGGGTCAAGCCTCTTGCATGAATTTCATGCATCGGGCCTCTAGTATAAAATAATATCATTACTAAGAAGACTCCATTTGCATTATCAGGCTGGTGATGTGGAAGGACATTTTAGTTACATTTATTTGATTTCTCAGCAGCATTTGATGCCATTTATAATCTACCATGGGTCAGGCATTATTCTCTGTGCTTTACAAATATTAACTAAATCATAGTAGAGTATGATTTTATACTAGTGATTGGTTTCCATTATGCCATAATCTGGTTTATATCTACCTCTCAATGTAGGCTACCATTCTGCCTTATCCTGAAATGCTTTCCAAGGTGTTTCATTCAGCCTTTTTCTCATATCACTTTTCCTGTTCACCCTGGATAATTTAATTTCATTTTTATAGATTTAATTTCTACCCCACACCATTTCTTCATCCCAGACCCAGATACATAACTTACTATAGGAGGTCTCTACTGTTCCTCAGGCATTTCCCACTGAATATAGTTGACACAAAATTTGCCATTCTCTCCTTTCATTCCCCAAATACACTTCTGATTTGATAGGTTGATGTAACCTACTCATTTGCCCAATTGAAAAGACCTGACATCACTCTAGTGACTCATTCTTTTTGATATTCTATACCCAACTGTTTACTAAGAGCTAATAACTCTCTTTTTAGTGTATTTTCTCTGAATATTATAATTTCTATTTAACCTCTCTTTAATGTATTTGTTGCTTTCAAGTTTTATGGCAATTACCTTAGTTTAGTCCACCATTACTGCTAGCATAAATTGCTGACACATTTTCCTTACTCATTCTTCCTCCATTCTCTAGCTTATTTGGTTTTATAAAATACAAATCTAATCACATCATTCCCTGATTTGATTAAAATCCTTTAAAGGCTTCCCATCAAAATACAGTCTAAAGTCCAAACTTCTCAGTATGGCTTAGAAGACCTTTATAGTTGGCCTCTGATTGATACTGTAGCTTCATTGTTCATTGCTCTCCCAATAGTTTCTACTTTCTATCCTCATTCTACCAATTTATAATCCTACCAACTACTTAATTCTCTTCATTCCAAGCCTTTGCACATCTTGCTCTCTCAGCCTTAAAACCTTGTCACCATCTTGTCCCATCCTCCTATTCGACTCTACTATACTTCATTACACACTGCTAAACATACACACACCACTACCACCTCTGGCTAGCTCCAATTTTGCTTTAGATCACCATGTACCATATCCAGAGGCATCTCTCTCTCTCTCTCTTCTATGTGGGGTTAGATGTTCCTTCTCTATACTCTCAGTGTATCCCATGTACTATCCTTAATATACTCTTGATATTTCCAATTGTCTCTTTTATCCTTCCCATTAGAAAATACGCTTCTTGAGAGCAGGAACTGTGCTTTCTCTTCTTTGAATTTTAGAATTTGGTTTGTTCTCAGAACACAGTAAATGTTCTATAAATACATGTTAAATAAATATCTGATGTTGATATCTGCATGTTCCTGAGATAGAGGTTTGGCATGAAGTGGCTAAAATTCTTTTCTGACCCACTTTCATATTTTGATGGCCACAGCTTCCCTATGCCTAAGGATTTAAGGACAAGAGTTTGAGAAGAGTGAAATCTGCCCTAACTGGTTTTGCTCAGTGGATTGAGCATTGGCCTGTTGACTAAAGGGTCCCAGGTTCCATTCCAATAAGGGCACATGCCCAGGTTGAGGGCTCAATCACCAGTAGGGGGAATGCAGGAGGCAGCCTATCAATGTCTCTCATCATTGATGTTTCTATCTCTCTGTTCCTCTCCCTTCCTCTCTGAAATCAATTAAAATATATTTTTAAAAAGAAGAGTGAAACCTACTCAAAATAATACTCAGAAACTTTTCTGGATTTCCTAGACTAAACTATGTATCTTTCTTTATTCTGCATATATTTAATCTGTGCTTCAATAATGTCCTGGGCATATCTCTGACACTGTGCTTCTAAATTGTATTACATATATCTTTTTATAGTTCTGCTGGCTCATGAGACTGTGAGAACTTTTTTTAAATGACATTTGTTACTCATCTTTATATTTCTAGTGACTATCTTTATGCCTGGTGCATATTTGATGATCAATAAATTTTTGTTGAAAGAACATTTTTCACGAAGCTGGAGGCAATTTTTTTCTGTTTAGTATATAATGAAGTATGGCAGAAGTTTCAGGCTTATAGAAAGAAAAGAAAAAAGTGTAAAACAAGTTTGGTTATATTGGACAATCTGTTAAAGATGACTAAAAGGATGACTATATAGCAGCATAATATTACCTGGCTTTGCATTATTTTTCTATTCATATTATGTGTGTAAATCTTATCTTCTAAATATATATAAGTAATTATTGCAATAATCTCCTAACTTGTCTCCCTGCTATGTCTTTGAAAGTTTATTCACAAGAAAGCATAAAAAGCAAGCATTTTAAAGGTAGAACAATAATATCACTCTTCTCCTGAAGACTCTGCAGTGGGTTCCCAATGATGAACAAGTTCTGCCATATCCCAACCCTCTCACATCTCTGACTTCATTCATCCCTACTCTTCCCAGTCTTCTAGCTCACTCTGCTCCACCACACTGATCCCTCAGGGCATTTGTCCTTGGAGTGTCCTGGTGCCGGGGAATGCTACTCCTTTAAAAATCACATGCCTTTCTCACTCACTCACCTCCTCCAGGTCTTTACTCAAAGGACACTTTTCAATGACCATGTTTGAATTACCACCAGTCCAAGACCCTCCCCCATACACATGCACTTTCCATACCCTCTTGCCTCTTTTACTTACCATTTACCACAATCTAACATATTATATTTTACTTATCTTCCTTATTGTTGTCTCATCATGAGGAAAGAGATTTCAGGGTTTTGTTTTTCCTTTTATTTTACACTGTTACAAATTCCAGAACTAAAACAGTGTCTGGAATTTGATAGACATTAAAAAAAATTGTCAAAGCAATGAAAAATGAATACTTGAGAGAAGATACATTTTATTTTTATAAAAATAAAGTATTCAATACTGACTGAGGGGTATAACACCTTCTATATGCCAAACTACTAAATGGCCTTTTGAAAGAAAGAATTTTCTTTTTATTAGTGTTAATCCTAAAGAGTGCCTCTGTTGAATAAATATGGACATTTCCTCTATAAAGTGGATTTCCAATGTAGATCACAAGAGGATCAAGACTGTTCATAGTCAGATATATATTTTTAAAGCTTCTTCATAGATTAAAATATGCACCTAAGAACTTTACATAAAGAGCACCAGTATTGTGAATTTGTTTTTGACCAACAAACAATGAGTCATGCTAAACACTAAAATGTAAGTCAATGTCAAGGCAATGATGAATGCCTTTGTAAATTTAATCTGTTTCCCAAGACACTAAATGATTTTCCAGTTTATCATAGATTTCATGTGTGACGTGAGAATCAGCTGTGGCCACCACATCATTAGATAGAGGGCCACAAGCTGACAGGAGACAAACCAATTTGGATGACTTCTAAAGACGGGGAAAAGAAAGACTTAACTCATACTCTGGACCAACTACCCTTCTGACCAGAGGTAAAGACAAAAAGATTGGAAGTGGGCGAAGCATGATTAGAATTCTTAAAATAGTCAAAAGATTTTGTTTTGTTTTGAAAATGAAGGGTAAGGGAAAACATATAGGTGGGGAGGATCTCAGTCAAGCTCACAGGTCTTCATTCCTGTTTAAAGCTTGTTTTTTTGTTTTGTTTTTTATACAGTCTCAATAATGAAAACAAGATGTGCATTCCTTTCAAATACCTAATCTCACCCTGTGACCTCAATCTGGTAAATAACCAAATGCTCTACCCTCAACCAAATAAATGCAAACCTTTTTAGGAAAAATATGCCTTTGAGTCAGGAAGACCTTTAACATTACTATGCAGAGTTATTTGATGCCTGCACAGCTGAATATTAGTCATCATTGCAATAGATTAACCCTTGCCCTGCTCCTTCAGATAATGGCAACGTTGAAGTGATCTGTTCCAACACTTTGATAAACCTCTTGGTTTATCTCAACCCCCCTAGACAGTCAGAATATTGCTTGGATCACATATATAGTTGATATTGGTGTTATTTTCTAGGCTCAGAGATACCACAGAACAGAAAAATGCTTATGCCTAGCTGCACAGAACACTTTTTTAGTGTGGTATATGGCACTGATTTTTATATTTTTGTGTCAGATATAAGTACATCTCTTTGGGAATTTTTATTTTTCTTCTTAAATATTACTATTTTTATTTAAACTATAATTGTATTTCCTTTATATCTATTTGTTTATTTCTTTTATTTTTGAGAGTCTAAAGTTAGTTTTCTGGAATCTACCTGAATTTCAGAAATACTATAGTAACTGAAATGTGTTGAGCCAACAAAAAATCATATTTATACAGAGAAAAAAAAATCCTTCAAAATATAAAATCACTTTCAGTTAAGAAAGTGTCATTTTTTAAGTACTGGAAAATGTATTTCTTTATTCTGTTCCTTAACGGAGCAGTTATGGGTAATCACCATCCTCATATATCATCCATCTACTGCTCTGCCCTGCTGTAATCCCGATTATGATTGGGACTACATGTCATTTTGAATAAAATAAAATGCACAACTATGCCAGCGGACCTGGAAAAGTATTCTCCCAATTTAAAACCCTGTATAAGAAATATGCCTAATAATGCTTTCAGGAAAATCCTGCGTATTACTTTAGTGAAATTTTTGATTATCTGAACAAAGGCAGCAATAGGCTGGAATTTATTGATCTTCTGGGCTCTTTAAATTGATAGAGAATGAGGCAAATATTTTTGAAGAAATGAAAGGTTGAAGAAAATAGTCTGCTCCTCTATGGATCAACTCTCAATGAGGTTGAGGTTGCAGATATAAACAAGAAAGATTTCTATGGATTTGGTGTTAATCAAATTTTCTTTACTGAGATCACATACCTTCAAGTATTAAAGAGGGGGCACCACAGAACATTTTCTGTGCTATCAAACTATGCATGTAAACTGAAATTGACGCTTTAAAAAATATATAAAAGTTGCACCTGTTTACCTTGCCTTCCAAATCTCTCCTTTCAATTGCTTGTGTCTATTGCTGAATAAGATATTTACCTTTATTATGATGACTAATAGCAACAGCCCAAATTTTCTTTCATATTGAAATATTAATCTTTGACATGTGCTCTAATTTTGTTGGTATGAACATAAGAATCTGTATTGTTGCCCAACATTTCCAATTTGATATGATCTGCTTTCTTGCTTGTGGCTTCTAGCCTTTTAATACAAATTCTGGCAAAGAAGGAAAGTGTAACACTATCCAGATGGCTTTCTAAGCAGATATTTTTGAGTATGTAAATACGAAGGTCATTCATCTATAACAGATGGGTGACTTTTTGTTTTCTCACCCGAGGACATTTTCATTGATTTTTAGAGAGAGAGGGAGAGAGGGAGAGAGAGAGAGAGAGAGTGGAGAAAGAAACATTGATTAGTTGCCTCCCACAAGCACTCCAACCAGGCCAGAGATGGAACCGCAACCTAGGTATGTGCCCTGACCAGGAATCGAATCTGCCACCTTTCCATGTACAGAGGACACTCCTACTGACTGAGCCATACCAGCCAGGGCTACAAATGGGTGACTTTGGCATTCTGTTTGAGGGTAAGTCCAGCTTATTTCAAGTTCTTGCTTCAGGAATTTAGAGTACTTTTAGAGCATAAAAGGAAGCTTTAATATTCCTTGAAAGACAGCTTTGGTGAGACTATTCTGCTCATTACAGTGGTATTAAGTAATCTCCATGATTTGTTTCTACAATTCATTTAAAAACAAAATATATTGGTTTTATGTCAATATTTGCTTCTGTGAAATATTTACTTCCATTTTGTAGCCTACCTCCTTCAGAATTCCATCCTTAGTATTCAAAAAGGTATCAGATAGTGATGTCCATTTCCTGACACTCCATGAAATCCATAAATCATTTCTGACACAAATTTGCCCTCAAATTAATGCCTTTTTTCCTTCATGTGGATTTTGATCAATAGCAATATAGAGAAAACAGCTCTCCAATATACTTTGTGTTTGTGATGCACAATTAACCTGTAAATTACACTGAGATCTGAAAAGATAAAATACTTGCTAATTTTCTCCATCAGTAATAAAATCACGCTGTTTCGTGTATCTCTACAAACAAACCAGGCACAATAGCATTTCATTAATGTCATTTAAATATTGTTTTAAAATTTGCCATGGGCAGAGTTTATTTGTTATTTGGGATAGCACAGTGACAATTATTAGGCATATTCTTTATTAGTGCTTTAAATAGTCTTAGTACAATTCTGTATTCAATAAGAAAAATACATTTAACTAAGTCTCAGTAATTTTTCCCCACTTTATTTTCTTATTTTAAATAATAAAGATAAAAATTATAAATAATATTGCTAAAGTTAATTGAGCATTGTTCCAGCATTTTCTCAATTAATTCATTTATTTTGCTTTAAAATGCGGGCTGGCAATAATTTCCTGGATATGAAACCAAAATCGAAGGCAACAGAAAAGAAAAAAGGACATACAGATGGCCTCTTATATTAGACATCCTTTTGCTGGAGCCCAGGTTGAGTGTCTGCATGTGATATTTTGTGTGCTGGCCTTTTAAGGAGGTTCTTGGCTTTTCAGCAGTCTCTCATCTCTCTGGCAGACAGAATCCCTGCTGATTCTCATAGTCAAATGTTATGTGGGCTCCTCTTCCTGGCACCGTTCTCCGGACTGGAGAGCCAGACCTGGGGCTGAGACCCCTCCCTCCTCAGGGGAGACCTCTGGAGCTGAGATGTCTCTGTTTTCTCAACCACTGCACATGGGTGCAGGGCCAGCCCGTTTTCCATCTCTGCCCTTTCTACCAGTCTCAACATGGCTCCCTCTGTGTATACTTAGTTATAAGATTTCTGTTTAGCGGGTCTTCAGATGGCTATCCAGGCTATTGTTCTATAATTTAGTTGTAATTCCAATATGGTCCTGGGAGGAGGTGAGTCTAACTTCCATCTTCTCTGCTGCCGTCTTGGACCTCTGTTTGTGAGTGCACTTAACACCATCGAAGCGTATACTTACAAATGGTCACAGGGTAAGTTTTATGATATATAGATTTTACCACGATATTAAAGAGTGAAAATCAGAACAAAACATAGTCATTAGAAGAACAAAAGTCCAAAGGTAGCCAATTGTTCAGAGATAATATTTTGAACTTGGTTTTCTATTTATTATCTATTGATGATTTTGAGCACCTGGTATATTTTTAGCACCAACATTTCCCCACAGCTGGATAATGTGTGAGATGGCACACAGATCCATCCTTAGAGATGAAAATTGTCCTTAGTTGCTGGGAATCTTGTGGGCTGACAGTTCTCAGTTCCCAGCCCTCTCAGAAATTCTCTTCAGCTGGGGAGCTGCCTGTTCAAGGTCGCATCCCCCTCTCCAGGAAAGCCTCTGTCTAATGAGCAGTCGAATGAGGAATACAAAGGCCTGTCTCCTTGCCATAAGTGGGACAACTTGAAAGGGCTGCCTTCAGAGCTCCATGTCGGGTCAGCTGTAGTCTTTGCTGAAACTGCAGCCCAACTTCTCCCTCTGATGAATCTTGCCTCACCATCTGCCCTTCCATAGATGTTGATTCTAGCACTCCCTACTAAACTTCTTTCATGCTAATTTCCACCTCAGAGTAACTATTCATTGAGGAAAAGAGAATACCTAAGCATTTCTTAGTCATTGGACACAAAATCTTTGTTGACATCAAATCCTGTGGAACAAAGTGTCAGGAAATCCCCCCCCCTTGGAAAAGGGGCACATAGGGCCAGGTATTAAGTGGAGTCTTGGCCATGATCTGACCTACAATGGCAGCCTAAGTTCATCAGCCCATCCAGTAATGTTCTCATTACCTCCTTATACACTTGAAATGGACATTTTTGGTAATCAGCATAGCCTGTACATTGTTCTCCTTGCCTGAGTCCTGTCATAGGGTGGAAAGTTGAGCAGGGCCTCTGGAACTGATATGCCAGTCAAGATTGTATGTCAAACAAATATACTGAATGAGCCATGGCAGAGGTTAGTTCCCCTAAAGGAGGCAAGCTAGTGGTCCTGACCTAAATTTAAATCACAAGTCTGGCCCCTACAATAGCAAAATGTTTCCTGAAGGATGACAGTCAACTATTGCAAACTCAATTAAGAAGTAACCCTCATTGAGGTTACTATGCTAGACATACTATCTTTCCTGCAAGATAAATACAGCCTTGATTTATGGTACAAAGCCTTTGATCCAGAAAAGGTGTTCTCAGGAAAGAGGAACTGAAACAATTAGCATTAATTGGAAGTTACAATATTATACATTGCAGTCTTGCCCCAGGGCTATGTTAATGCTTTCTCCTTCTGTCAAAGAAATCTGGATTGGCTGCACATCAGGAGGAACATCCTGCTGGCACATTACACTGATGACATCATGTTAATAGAACCAAATAAACAAGAATGGCATGTGTGTTGGAGATTTTAGTAAGACAGATGTGCTTTAAGGGGTGAGAAGTAAACTCAACAAAATTTCAGGGGCCTGCTGGAGCCTCAACATTGTAAAGGTCTTGTTGTCTGAGGAATGCTGGCCCAGCCTATTCAAAGAACAGAACAAATGATTGCGCCTGACATCTCCCACCACAGAGGAGGAAGGACAACACCTGCTAAGGGTTTTTAGGTTTTGGAGGCAGCATATGCCACACCTGGGAGTATGGTTACTCTCTGGCTCTTATACTAGGTGACCGGAGAAGCTGCCAACTGTGATTAGAGCACAGAACAGACTCCAGCAGCAGATTCAGGCTGAAGTGCAGGTATCATGGCTGCTTAGGACACATGACCCAGCAGACCCTAAGATATTGTAGGTATTTGAGCTGAGAAAGGATAAGATGTCAGGTTTATGCCAAGCCTAATAGGATAATCAGTGTACATTCCAGAACCATATTCAGAGGAGAATGGTTGACGTTTTGAAAAACAGTTCCTGGTGAGTTTTTGGATCTTGGTAAAGATGGAGTGCCTGACTATTGGGGGGGAGAGGGGGGGGGCGAGAAGGAGGACACGTGTAATACTTCAATAATGAAGATTTTAAATTAAAAGAAAAGGAAAAAAAAAGGTTAAATGGTCAAATACATTTTAAGGAAGGGAAATAACATATAAATACTGTGATATGCTTAGTAAATTTGCTTATAACTAAAATGCTTTATTTGTATACTATGTACATGTAATTCTTGGTGTGCAGGACTATTTGATTTAGTAACATTTATATACCTACTTGTGACTTGGTGCATGAAATTCAAGCACATTAAAAAGAATTAATTTGAGGAAATATTTTAATATTGCTACTTGCCCTTTCTCTATAATACAAGTGTCAGAAATGAAATAAAATTAGTAAAGTGTATATGAAAATCTTCCTCCTGTCAGAGTCGGGTGCGCCACGGGAACCAGAGTCAAGTTCCTGCCCACCCACGTGTGCCTCAAAATCGTGTGAGACCCAGACCTGGCCAGCCCCACCCGCTTTGGGCTAGATCCAGACCCAGCCAGCCCCACTCTGTCAATCCCCACTGGGTGGGGGGCACGGCCTCAGGTCACCAGGCCTGGCTCCGGGGTAGGGGGTGGGGCCTGAGGTCCCCCATCAAGCCCTGTCAGGTGGGGGGTGCAGCCTGAGGTCCCCTGTCAAGCCCTGCTGGGCAGGGGGCGTAGCCTGAGATCTCCTGACAAGCCCCACCAGGCGGGGGGCCCAGCGCCACACAGCCTCAGGTCCCTGCTGATTGCTCATTAAGGCTAGTTACAGGAACTCGGCCTCAGCTGTGGGTGCAGCCATCTTGACCATTACAGTGTGATGGTCAGTTTGTATATTCCCTCTTTATTAGATAAGATTACATGCACAGATGATATGATACCAACTTAAATCATTGTTCATTTTTGAATGTGTGTGATGCATATTAGCATATATCAAGTTCTACCCAGAGGTAAGCAAGAATGGTAAAAGTGCTGCAAAAACTATTATAGAAATGAATGAATGTCAGTTTACAAAATTTAAGGAATTGCCCATTGCCTGAGGAAAAACCTAGCATATTAAAAACCAAAACCTAAAAAATGTTACTTCTGTATCAGAACAGAGTATTTGTGTTTAAGGATAAGTATATATTCTTTGGAACCATATGAGCAGTGGAGGAGTAACACTCCATATACAACTTGACCACCATTTACTTTCTAACCGCTTCCTTCACTTCAAATCAATTTGCTGCATTTGGTATTTTATCAGCATGGGTGAATTTATAATGCATGTATAATTGCATTTGTGATGTAATGAGTTGGAGGAATTCTGATAACAAAAAATATCTTATCTAAAGAAGACAATACAATTATAGGTTGGTAATGAGAAAGGGATTTTGCTTGTATCATTTTGTTTCCTGCTGCAATCTTGCATCAAGCCCCTTTGAGCTACACATGCAACTCCTATTACCACTAATTGCAGTTTTATAACACAGGCACATCAAAGTAAAGACACAGACCTCCTTTATGCTGTGGGTTTTTAATCCTTTTTATATTATACTAGAGGCCCAATGCACGAAATTCGTGCAAGGGCCTTGGCCCTGGTGGGCCCCCACCCACTGTGGCTTTGTCCAGAAGGAAGGACATCCGTTCTAATTAGCATATTATGCTTTTATTATTATAGATAATGAGGTCCAATTCTACTTTCACATTTTATCTATTGGTTGTTCTTATTCCAATGTTTACCCATTTTCAATATTCCTTTTTCATTTTTTGGAATTCTTGGGACTTTTTAGATAGATGTATTAGAATAAAAATTGCTAATTATGTTTTGGGGCATAACATTCTTGATTCTAAAATGAAAAGAAAATAACTCATAAGGGTGTATATCTTTTTATCTTTAAGATTGGGATAGTTAAAAACACAATCTGGAATTTTACATCTATGTAGGAATTTATCTACTGACATAAAAATTTTCACAAATTAGTTCCAAAATTGTAGTCATGTGGATATAACTAACCTTTGCTAGTTCAGATTACAATAATTATTTAAATAAGCAACATGATGTGCAGAGAGGACTGAAGTGAAGGCACCTGGATTCTGTTGTGGGCCCTGCTCCAATTGTCTCTGAACACCCTCAGGTTTTTTAAATACAGTGGGGCCTTGACTTACGAGTGTCCCGACTAACAAGTTTTTTGAGATACCAGCTGTCTCTCGGCCGATTTTTTGCATTGAGTTGACAGAGTAATTTGAGTTAATGAGCTCCTTAACGAGCTCGGTCTCGGAATGAATTAAACTCGTAAGTCAAGGCCCCATTGTATAAACCACTAGAGCAGTGGTTTTCAACCTTGGCTGCACATTAGAATCACCTGGGAATCTTTTTAAAATCCTGATTTCTGGGCCTCATCCTCCAGAAATTCTGTTTCTTTGTTATGGGGTGGGGCCACAACATTAGTAACAAAGAAACGGAATTTCCGGAGGATGAGGCCCAGAAATCAGGATTTTAAAAAGATTCCCAGGTGATTCTAATGTGCAGCCAAGGTTGAGAACCACTGCACTAGAGGCTCAGTGAATGAAATTTGTGCACGGTGGGGAGGGGAGTCCCTCAGCCCAGCCTGCCCCCTCCTGCAATCCGGGACCCCTCAGGGGATGTGTGACTGCTCATTTATGCCTGATCCTGCCTGTGGGATTGGGCCTAAACTGGCAATCAGACATCCCTCTCACAATCAGGGACCACTGGCTCCTAACGGCTCACCTGCCTGCCTGATCACCTCTAACTGCCTCTGCCTCCGCCCCCGCTGCCACAGCTTCATCCAAAAGGTCATCCAGAAGGATGTCTGGAATGACGTCCAGAAGGTCGTTTGGCTGTCTGGTCTAATTAGCATATTACACTTTTATTATTATAGATTATGCTCCACTAAACCTTTCAAGACCAGGAGATACACCATGAAAAGGGGCGGCGGAGAATCATGCCACCCTCCCTGCTCCTCTGCCATGCTCCTTACCAGAGTTGGTACCTGCATCTGGTCAGATCCCTGGTACATGCCTTCCATTCCATCTCCTCTGCCCTTTATTTCCTCTATTGCAGACTCAATAGTTTTCCCTTGTGAGGAGCTCATGATTTCAACGTTTTCTCTCATCACTATCATCCAACTCCTTAGGCCTTATTTCTAGACTATGACAGAAACTCCAAACTAGGATCTCTTCACCCACTCTGTCACTTTTCTCTCTTCAATCCACATCAAAACAGGGATATTGCTAAAAAATGCAAACACGTTCTACTTTACTCCTGGTTAAAATACTTCAAGGGCTCCTCATTGCTCTTCAAATTGAGTCCTAAGTTTTGTTTCTGTAGTGTTAGAGACTTTAAATTTTATCTTATTTTACTATTAAAAAGTTTTCAGAGTATATAAGAGGAAAGACACTATATAAGTTTACAGAATTATTGTCAGTTTTTTAAAAATTATTTTTCTGTGAAAAGAATTGATATGTATATGTATAGATAAGTATAAGTATCTATACACATATATGTTTGTGTACTTTCTGAGACAGTATTATACAGAACTAACATTTACATAGATTATTGTTTACAAAACACTCCTGTGACTATTCTCTTGTTAGATTCTCAGTAACAAACCCGCGAGGCAGGTATTACAAGTTACAAGAAACCCTCACGTGAAAGAGCTAACAGGAGTGGCCAGGCTCTTGGGTTACATGCCTTATCCTGTTACTAACAGTGAGCAGTGCCCTGATTTGTGGGCAGGTGCTGGTACAGAGGGCTCCAACTCTCAGCTGCTAGAGACAGAGAGAAGGAAAGATAACATCGTCGCTACTTCCAGAGTATGGCACTGGGAACACGATCAGTTGGTGATGGAAGGTAGATTATTTTGCCCTCACATTCTCTGTCTTTGCAGTTTACTGCCTAAGCCTGCTTGGAACTCTACATTTATTTAATCCTTCCAGCAGAGAACAATCACAATGAGTTTCCCCGCTGACATACTTTTATTTGCTGACAGCTCATTCTTTGCAGGTTGAGCAAAGAGACAATCCTAAAACGTATGTAAATAACTTCCCCCACCCCATGGCAAAATATGGTACCCCACAGTAAGAATAGATTAAAAGTATTCCCAGGAAATATATTCTACTTAATATATGAACACTTCAAAAAATAAAATAAGTCAAGAAAAGAGCTAACCTTCCATTTTCACAGATCAAAATGTTGCTTCAAGTAGTATTGGCAGAAACATAGCTGAGTGTCTACAACCTAAATGATGCCACATTTAGCATGTTCTCCTCAGATCTGAAAAAAGGGAGTTGTCATATGAGTAAAATTGTTTAGTTGACCTGGTTTTGTTTGTTTCTTTATTGAATTGTAAGTCATTAAAGCAAAATGAATCACTAGTTTCAAATAATTGCAAATATTTTCATTTAGTATGGAATGCTTATATTTCTGAAAAAATTATTTGAACAATGGAAAACAAATTATAGATGAAAGAAATTAGATTAATGTATTTTCTATTTATTTTCTAATATTTAAATGATTCTATGATACCTGGTTATGTGACTAAAATTTGCAAATGTTTTATTTTTTTTTTTATCTCAATTTAGATAAAAGATTAGAAATGTCAATAATATTGTAGTATTTTCTACAAGTTGACATCAGAGAGGAACTCTGGACAGTTGATTTTTCCTTGGTCCAGGCTGAATTCCAAAATGCCATGAAGAGAGTGTGGCAAAGGTGAAAAGATTTTGCAGATGTAATTAAGTTCTCAAATTAATTAATTTTGAGTTAATCAAAAGGCAGATTAGCATAGGTGGCCATGACTAAATCAGAGAAAAGCCTTGAAAAATAATCCCGACAGCCTTGAAGAAATAAGCTGCCAGGTTATGAAAGGGCCTTGCAGGCAGCCTCTAGGAGACAAGGGGGTCCCCAGCTGACAAGAACAGCTAGAGGAGGACCTCAGTCCTACATCTGCAAGGAACCGAATTCTGCCAACAGCCACCTGAGCTTGGAAGAAGACCCCTTGTTCCCCAAAGCAATTCATCTATGAGACCCCGAGGACCCATAAACCATGCCTGACTCTGAGGACAGAAACTGAGATGATAAATGTGTGTTGTTTTAATCTTCTTTAAAAAAAACTATCAATAAACTGACGGTGACTCCTCCATTAATTATTATTACCAGATATTTACCAAGTGGCCACTGGGTTTCAGGCAGTGTGAGGATCAGACAGTGTGATAAACACTGAAGCCTACATTTCTGAGTGTAAGTGAAACTATGAAAATAAAAAACCAGATCATTTCTTCTTGTTTCACTCAAACACAGTATAAGCATTGTATTGTGACATAAGAAACATATATTTGGTTTCTGTCCTGATTCTTGGCACAGAACTCATAAAACCCTTGTAATATCTGAGCCATAGGGATGCTAGGAGCATCTTTGTTCTAGTATTTGATTTTTGGCACTGATTCCTGACACAGAGCTTCTAAATCTTGGAATTTCCTGGATGATAGGAGTGTATTTTGTTCCACTCTTGGTGGGCTCCTGGATGGGGGCTGGTTACCAGAAAAACCAAGCCATGATCAGAAGGTTGGAACTTTCAGCCCCACCCCCTACCATCTTTAGGAAGGGGAAAGAGACTGGAGACTGAGTTAATAATCTGTCATGCCTAAATAATGAAGTCTATAAAAATCCCTAAACAACAGGATTTCAAAGAGCTTCCAGGTTGGTGAACATATCCATATGCCTGGAGAGTTTCACATTCCAATTCCATAGACACAGAGGCTCCTGAGCTCAGCACCCTTCTGGACCTTCCCCTGTGGACCTCTTCATCTAGTTGTTCATCTATATCCTTCATAATGTCCTTTATAACAAACCAGTAAATATAAGTAAACTTTTCCTTGAGTTTTGTGCGTCACTTAATAAACAAATTATTGAACCTGAGTGTGGAGAGTGGCTACAGTGTTTGGACAGGTTCAAGCCTCGGACTAATGAGAGGGCATGGTCTTCTCGTGGCAAAGCCACGTGCAAGTCCTATCTTGGAGGGCAAAGCCCTCCCAGCACAATGATAGCCAAAGGCTATAGTTGTAAGCTTGAACCTATGGTTCGAACTTGTAGTCCCACAAGTGATATGGGCTGCGGGAGGTGCAGCAAGTAAACCAAGCGTGATCAGGTGCATGTAATTGAGTAGATTCAAAACCCGCAAGAACGGGAATCTGGCTATAAAATAAAGACTTGGCTTGTAGGCTGTGGCACTGTCACTAGCTCTCCATCAGAGAGGACAGCGTCCCACCCAGACCCAGCTTTCTTCTCTTATCTTTCTTTTCTCAATCCTTCACCACTCCTTCTCAGGCTCACTGAACCTGGCTGAGCTGGCTCGGCACATATGGCACCCAACGTGGGGCTGAGTATGGGGAACAGGGGCCTGAGTTCAGGTTCACCCTTGGCCGTGCCAGATCGGCACACCTGAGGAGGGAGTCTTGGCAGTGCCCAATTTGTACCCAAGTCAAACAGAAATGTGGGTAATCTGGAGATCTATAACTTGCAACTCTCTGAAATGCGGGGCGGGGGGGGGGGGGGCAGTCTTGTGGGACTGAGCCCTTAACATAGGGAGTCTGTGCTAACTCTAGGTAGTTAGTGTCAGAAAAAATTAAATTGTATGACACCCAGTTGCTGTCTGCAGAGCATTGGAGAATTGTTGGATGTGGAAAACACACACATTTGGTGTCAGAAGCGCTGTGAGTAGAGAAACAGTGTCCCTTGAATTAGCCTATCTCACACCTTTATTCTTCTACCCCTATTTCACCACAAACACATCTGAGTACTCTGCCCTGGCACGATGAATGCCAACTTCTAAGGATCTCTTACCTTGACTCAACTACACAAAGTTAGGGGGGTGGTTTAATTAAGGGGCAGAACCTGTTTCCTGAATCCCAAGACAGACTTTTTACTCTCTCCTCATATTATTTTACTGAATTCTTAAAGTTCCACATGTTACAAACTGTTCACCTGGACCTAAGATACTTATTTTTATCCTAATGAAATTCAATTCCCCGACTTAAAGACTTGCTTCTTGCACTAATAGCCCCAGATTTCCCTGTGAAGTTCAATCTGTTGCCTTAAACTGCAAGCCATACTGGCTGAATCCCACTGATGCCAACTCGCCAGCCCTGGGGATTCCTTGTTAAACCCGTCCTGTTTGCCACTTATGCTGCCCCATGATTGAAGGCTAGTAATACGATTAATTCATTCCTCAATCATTTCTTCCTTGTCATTAGAAATTGCTCTCCACATCTCTAGGAGATGGGAACTAGATGCATCTTAGTAACATCAGTCATTTCTGGTTCTGATACTAATTTTGAAATAGGTTTTGGAAATTTGAGTTGGTTATTTCTGTGATAAGACAGGATTTTGAGATATGACCCTAAGTGTTGTTTTTATTTTCTTCCTATATTTCCCTTTCTTCCTTTTGCCTGAACCTACCCCAAACATGGAGATCCTTGAACTTCTTTGTCTTAGAGGGCATTTGAAATAGGCTGAGCGGTAGGGGGAGGAAGACATTTATTTCCCCTTTTAGTTTTTTTTTTCTTGAAAGCATAAGCTCATGTTGCAATTCCTGAGCAAATAATATGAAATGAAAAGGCTTTGTCTAAACTAGGAAGAGATGTTCCAGTACTGAAGTCAGGACATCTGAGAAGACGAAGACTGAGTGTTGGGAGCAGAGGGGACAGGTCTTGCTGCCCTGCAGTGTCACCAAGAAAGTGGCAAATTCCCAGTGAGGAATGTGGGCAAAAGCATTTGGTACATGGGACTAACAAACTGCCTGTGCTTCCACAACAGCATAGAGACACAACATGCAAATCCCGCCTTCACAGAGCCTTGGCTGAGCCCTTTCACCTGCCTTGAATGCCCTTCCTTCTATTAGGCTGCCCACTGGCCACTCCTTTTCAAGCCCCTCCTACTCCAATCAGCCTTCCTCTTGACCTCATGCCCTTGTGTATGACCGCTCCACCAAACATTCCCCACTTTTATTTGTCACTCATTCAGCACTTAATCCTACTACTTTCTAGCCTCCCATATCATGTCTTGTATTATTTAACACTTCATCCATTCACTTAATATGAATTAAATTACAAATTCTTTGAGTTCGGGACAAGTCTTAAAATCTTGTTTTGTTGTAGTATAACCACAAAAAAATTATAAAAATGATGTATAATGGAAGAGTATCAAAGATTTTCTAAGGAGAAACATCACAATATTTTAGCTCCTAAAGCAATCTTGAAATGCCCATAAAATATACAATCACATTAGGTCAAAATACAATCACATTAGGGTTTCCTACATAAAAATACAATATTACAGAATCTTTTCTAGAGACACATGGTGGAACTCAGGGGATTTTCAGGGCAGTGGAAGTGTTCTGTATGATACTGTAATGGCAGGTACCTGACATTATGCATTTATCAAAGCAACTGACTCATACCACACAAAGAGTGAGCCCTGATGTAAACTATAGACTTTAGTTAATAATAGTGTATCAATATTGGTTCATCAATTGTAACAAATGTACTCCAATAATGCAAGAAGCTGGGTGGAGAGAGAGATGGAGTATATGAAAACTATACTTTCTGCTTACATTTTCTGTAAACTGATGACTGCCCCAGATAATAAAGTTTATTATAAAAAAAAATACAGTATTTTAGAAGCAAGCAATCTTCTCTAGAGGCATGCCATTCCAAGAATATACCAAATCCCACTGAATGCTTTTTTTTTAAAAACAGCAAAATTTGAAAATGTCATATCCTGATTTTTTCCATATTTTGATAACCCTTTTGCTCTGTATATTGAAATGGATCTTTTATTATACCAACAAGATAGCAGCAGTTGTTCACTGGTGGCTAGCCAGATGTGTACTATAGCGAGATCATCATATCTTATTTCGACTTAAAGACCATGCCTATTACCTGCTAATTGCCATGTATTGATTTACTTAAGCATCCATGGTTTCTGTATGAGAAAGATAACACTTGGATCTCAGGGGCCTGGAAATTCTTTGCACTGTCAGTGACCTTGACTGAAAAGGGTAATTAATCTGAACCTCCGGATGGAATTGAGAGACTTAGACCTTTCATTCTTTATGAAAAGCTTCATCTTTAGTGATGTGAGCACACAGTTCTATTTACTGAGGAAACATCTTACATGAACTTATCTCCTCTTCTATGATCAGCTACCAGAATTGCAGGGCTATTTTCAAGGAAAAGAAAAGAGACAAAAAGGACTTAGTATATAGCAAGGAGTTTGATTTTCCTATGAGGCTATGCCCACTCTTCCACTGCATAGCCCCTTGTTGATGGCCAGACCACTTTATTTTCCTGCTTAGTTCTTTTTTTTTTCATTTGCACAATGAAATAATAAAAGTTTGTACTTTTATGAGATTAAAAATAAAAATGTAAATATTTTAAAACTATCTTATAAATCCAGGTGTTTGTTTGTTTTTGCTTGTTTGTTTTTACTGGTACACAGCCACCCAAACATTAAAATAGATATAACACCTTATTTTTTTATTCTTCACTTATTTCGTGGCTTCTTACAAGAATCAACATACAAGAGATGCCAGGCACTGTGATATAAATGTGAAAAAAATCCAACATGATGACAAATCAAATAGCATGTGTAAATTTTGTAAAAGGTAGAAATGTTTTGAGATATAAGTGTTCTTGAATATGTTCTAGCAACTGTATGTTGATGCAAAATAGGACAACGCAAAAACTATTTTTTCTTTTGATAAATATTTCACAAATGCCTTCCATTTGACTAATATTTATAAACTGCCAAATGATTTTTTTTCAATTCGGAATTACTGGTTATCATTGATTCAAGGCAGGGAAAGGAAGTATAGCACAACATTGTGTTGTGCTACCTTGCAAAATACTTCTTGACTTCCAGATTTCTCTGGCAATGTTTTAGTCTACCTCAAGTGCATTTCTAGTTATTTTTTTTACTGATCAGTAAGCTGACAAGCTAACTGAAGATTCCATGGCTTTAAGAATTATGAAATAATTCATCTTTCTCCCTATTGAGTATTTTATTTTATAGAGCTGACACTTCTGTTTCTTTATCAAGTGCCACTTCTAGAAAAACTCTCACATCTCTTCCTCTTTTTATTTTCTCTCAGAGGTTTCACAAGGGTGCACTTTTTGCATGTGTGCATGATTTTTCTCTTAAGTAAAATAGCTACCAATAGATACTGGATCTAATTTACTGTGGAAAAGCGTAACATATTCTGCACCTGTAGGAACACACTGACATTTATGTTGAGTTGCCCGACTGAACACTGAGCAACCCATAAAGAATAAGGTTATGGGTAATGGGAGAGGAAGCAGTAGGCTACCACCAGTGACAGTAGTTTTTAAATTAAACACATTGTTAGCAGGGTAGAACTAAGGGTCCCTTTGAATGTGGCATACATGAGCTAGTGACTACAGAGCACCAGTGAGCCATGCCTTTTCCATCTGTGGTTCATGTGAGTGAGTGAAATGATGAAGAAACAGAGGGGTGTCAGAGGCTGGCTGGAGAGGCAGCTTCAAAACAAAAATTAAAGATACAAAAAATCAAAAATAGAAACAATAAAATGGCAATAAATTGTAAATCTATCAAGAATTGAATCTAAAAAAACAATAAACAAGCAGAACAGAAACAGAATCATAAATACAGGGATCATTTTAATAGTTGCCAGAGGGGAGAGGAGTTGGGGGCTTGGGTGAAAGAGGTGAAGGGATTAAGAAGCACAAATTGGTATTAACAGAGGAGTCAAGGGGCTGTAAAGTATAGCATAGGGAATATAGTCAATAATATTCTAATAACTATGTATGGTGTCAGATGGGTCCAGATTTATGGGAATTATCACTTAGTAAGTTATTTACTGTCTAATCACTGGGGAGTACACTTGAAACTATTATAATATTTTATGTCAATTATAATTAAAAAATTAAAAAATGGTTTTTAAAAATATACAGCCCCTTAGGAAGCACTTAAAGGAGACCTCCGCTCTCAGACCAGCCCCTTAGCTTTCAGTTTGCATAGTCTCTGAGTAGCTTCCTCTACAGGGCCTGCTGGTGTAAGAAGAAGAGTAAGTGGAGAAGCACAAGCAGAGTCCTGCTTCTCCGTTATCTCATTCAAAGATAGTGGTTTCCAAGCTTCTTTCTTTACCATACCATATTAGAGGGGCGTAATTATGAATAATAACACAATCCTAAAATGAGTCTACAAATCACAAATTCATCGCATACTTTTTAAGTTCTGCATTGCCCTATACAAGCATTCTGGTTAGAATTTAAAAATATATATGTATTTCTAAATTACATGTACCTTTTATGTACACACACACACACAAAGTTTTGCAGATTTTTTTTCCCTACTGATACATTCTTTGGGTGGATGAGAGGAGAGGATGATAAGAGGAAATCTCAGAATAAATGGATAACTTGGATCAGAGTAAAGTGCCTAAAATTTGTTAGCAGGAAACTTCTACTCATTTTTTTGGTACCCATATATAATTATCAAGACATGGACAAATTATAAAAGTCTGAAACAATGTGAAAAAGTAGGTGAAAGGAGGGTGATGTGGAGATAAGTGCCTGGTTATTGGGGAAGTTTCCAGGAAGTGGCCATTACCTTGGTCTCTTCACCATATTCTGGGATTGATCTGCATAGCCAGAAAGAACTTCTCCCCTTCTCTCATTTGCAGAAATAGACCCATATTAACCAGTATACAGAGGTTGACAACGTAAACCAGAATATCAGTGAATTAGTTTACGACCATTAAGCTGACCAGAACACTTACATTGTCCAACCACAGTGGTGAGCGTGGCATCAGCCTCAGAGAAGTCAGTTTATCTTAAGTGATTTTTAGCTAATGGAGTCTGAGATGTTTCACCTACTAGAGGGGTGCACTTGCCAAGGAAACCTTCACACTTGGACCTACTTAGCAAAGAGTCATTCCATCCAGAGCAGAGAGTGAAGGCTCTGCCACTGTTTGCTTCTGAGGCTTTCCTTTCCTCATGCTTCCATGGCTCGGACCCCCTTTTCTGATCTCACAGTTTTATTTTGTTTTTCTCCAAATAGGTTTAACGAGCTCCATTTCTAGGAGGGAGTTTATACATACTAACAATACTACCTCTGAAGTGACTCTCAGATCTCTCATGTTCTGAACATTAACTTGCAGTTTATGAACAGTATCCTGATTTCTAATTCACATGACTAATCAGAGCAGTTTGATTTGGATTTGATGAATTGAATTTTCCTGAGGGCAACCTCATTTATAAAGGTTGGGCGTGTCTCACCACAACCTCTATTATCCTGACAGCAATATAAGTTGACAGCAAGTCATTTTTTAATTTGCAAATGTCAACATAAATGTAAGAATAAGTGAACATGTATGTATGATATTAAAAATTATATCCAACCCCTAGAAAGAAGGTTGACACTATGAGAGGAGTATTGGCTTTAGCATCTGATGGAGTTTTTTTATCCTAACTCAAGCACTTATTAACTCTGTGACCTTAGATAGGCTATTTAAACTATCTCCATTTCCTCCTTTCTAAAGTTGGGCATAGTGGTAATAATAGTTGCCTCATAGAGTTGTTATTTGGATAAAATAAAGCTAATATTTCACACACACACACACTCACACACACACACACACACACACAAAGCCAAGTGACCAGAATAACTGGAACAACCGGTCGCTATGATGTACATTGTGGCCCACCAACTGAAGGTGGAGGTGGGGCAGTTGGCCAACCTCCCGCTGCCCCTCACCCAGCTGGCCAACCTCCTGTGGGCCGGGCCCCCAATCGGCAAACCCCACTCTGATCAGCAGGTGTGGCCAGTCAGCCAACCTCCCTCAGCCCCTCCCCCTGGCTGGCCAGGTCCCCAATGGGCCCCCCTACCCCAATCGGGGTGGGCAAGCTGGACCCCACCCATGCACCAATTCATGCACCGGGCTTCTAGTGTTTCCTTATAAAAGTAATGCTAGATAGACAGTACTTCTTATCAATTGTAAGTAAACTGATTGCAATGCAAACTGATCAATGTTTATATGCATCAACAAAAAGTTGCTTGTTAAAAAGAAAATGAAAGTATTGTTATGGTCTAGCCATAAATTCTGGTGTTTATTTCCATTCCTCACTCTCGACATTTTCTCAATCTCAAGATGTTTTTCAAAGATGAGACAATATAATAAAGATGCTAGGACTCATTTCTCTCTCACATGAAAATGGGTTTTATCCAGAAGATTGTAACTGGCTAGCATTCTCTAAACCTTTAAATCCAAATTATACCTTTGTTTCCTTGACTCTCTGAACCAGATGGGATTATTGCGAAGGGAAGATAGCAGGGAAGGTACACATTATCCACAAACTCCCAACACTTTGCATAGAACAAGTCTTGTCCTCCCACCATCAAACAAGAAAGATGTCTATTTAGTATTTCTCAGGAAATGTGGCTTCTGAGCTCATACTTGTAAGATTATAAGAATTCTATGACTCAACCTTAAAATGAAACCAGTTGGTAAACGGTGGACAAAGAGAACTTTGTGTTCCTCATCTGATTCTAAATTCCGAGTTACTTCCCAGGAGGAAGAGTTACATCTATAATAAGGTGAACTTAAGTAGTACTGCATGATATGCTTCTCATTCCCTCAGTGCACTGGTCATTAAAACTCTGGAAGGTGCTAATTTGCTATGCACCTGGGTCTCAGAGACCTAAATTTTTCATGATTTGTTTCAAAAAATTATTCTGAAACTTTATTAGCAGAACTAGGTTTACACTCTAAATAAGTAAAGAAATAAAGGACAGTTTTTAGTCCCATTCCTTCATCTACCTGGAACATAACACACATCTAATGTTATTTTCTTAAGGATGCCTCTCATTAGCCCCCCATATTATTTTCTCTCCATTTATGAGAGCCCATAACCCCCCATCATTTCTTTTCCATGGCATACATTATAATATTCATAATGATTTGCTTTAGCATTTTAGTTCTATGCACACTGTCTGTTAAAGTTCAAGTTTTTCAGTTGAAAGTAGAAAAAAGGAAATTACTGCTAAAGTATTAATATTTTTCCAAGAATAATTAGAAGAGCTGATGAAGTAATCCTCAGTGTAGATGGGATCCAGGACAGTTAGAGAGATCACATCAGCCAGAACTGGCCTGCTCTCCTGCAGACACTCATATAAAGTGATTTCACTTCAAATAACCTCTAAAAATCCTCAAAAAGGAAATCACTGGTCCATCGCTTTCCCTACCTCCCATTAGACTAATGATAATGGCTAGAATGCAAATAACTATGATTGGCCTACCCTGGAGTAACACGTATAGGTAAATGATGATGAGAAAGTACTGGCAGGCAAAAGCAATTACTACTCTCACTATGAGGTCCACAAGAATAGGAATTGATGTGCGTGTGTGCGTGTGCGTGTGTGTGTGAGTGTGTGTGTGTGTGTGTGTGATGGATATCTCCAGATGTAAAGTAAATACTTGTTGCCTAAAACATATTCAATAAAAGTTTGTAGAATGAATTAAAGAAGCAATTATGGAGGAACAGTCAGGTCATTATTCATAAGTAAAATTGAGATGCCTACATATTTTTCCCCAAAAACAGCTACTCCCAGAATGCCTGCGAGTTCACTATCAGTGAGAAATCCATTAAGTTATGTTAAAATTCACATTCATGTTTATGTGTATTCTAGCCAATCCTCTGATACCTTACTGTAAATGTATCCACCAGAACGTTTTCTCTGGCACCGGATATTTCAGGCACCAGAGTCTCAGAAAAAAAAAAAAATGAGAGCTTGCTAAAATATTGGAGCTGGATAGAATAGGAAAAATACACACCAAAGGAACACAAAAGGCATGTGCAAGTATTGAACATTTGTGGTTTGTACACTCACAATTAAGGGACAAGTTCTTAATTAATCAATAAGGAGGAGTGATTTCACCAGAACGCAACAGTGCTGACACTTAACTTAGACCTTCAGCCTCCAGAACTGTGAAAAAAATAAATGTATGTTGTTTAAGCCAATAATAATAATAATAATAATAATAATAATAATTTTCTTTCAGACCTAAAACATAATCACTCTGAATTTAATGGTATTGCCTGATATAATTCCTTTTCCCTGGTATAAATTATTCCTAATAAGCATAATTAATACTGACATTAATAGGGAGTCCCATAAATGTAACTTTAACAGCTGATAACTTACTTTTTATCCCTTTTCAGGTTTAACTGATTTGAAATAATGGTGAAGCTGGACTAAGCTTTGAACAAAGAAAATGAATCCTAAAGTGCCACTAGACTTTTTTTAATGGGGATACATAAAAGGTAAAGTTTACAGTAGAAAAGCGGCAACAGTTGGTGAATTGAAGGCGCACAAATACCAAACAAAGTAATTATTGATGTTTGCAATTCCATTGCTTTGCATTATCAGCAGTGCATGCACTAGAGTGGTCATCAGTTTGAAAACATTGACAAAAAAAGTATTCATTTCTGTAGATTCTTTTAAATTTTGAAATGAACTGTATGTTAATAAACACTGATTTTATAATTATTCAAAGTGTGTGCATATTTTTTGGGACACCATGTATTTTTAAAATTTATGATCTAGTTTTTGTTCTTAGTGAATCTCAGCAGCTGTTCCTTTCACCAAGCTTAGTCAAGGCCGGGCTCACTTCTCTTTGGCAGTGATGTTTGGAAGGAGGTCCTTCCCCAGATCAGATCTCTGATACCTGGCCCTAAGGATCCTAGCTATGAAGCATACCAGCATTTAATATAACCCAAGTTCTGTGAGAGCAGGAAATTTCTTCTTATATACAGTCTGTGTAAAATAGTGTCTCACCAGTAATTATTATTCAATAAATATTTGTAGAATGTTAGTTAAATCAATGAATGAATAAATTTACTCTTGAGTATTTCTTAGAATCAGCTCTCATAGATTTAGGTATTGATCTAGATTTATTGTATACAGTGAATGAGTGATTGGAATGCTAATGAAGGGTCTGAAAGATTTCAATTAATATAGATTCCCCCCCTCAATCCAAGTGATATTCTGCCAAATGAATAAAATAAAAGGCTTTTTGCCAGGCTGGCATGGCTCAGCGGTTGAGCGTCAACCTATGATTCCCAGTAAGGGCACATGCCCAGGTTGCGGGGCTTGATCCCCAGTGTGGGGCATGCAGGAGGCAGCCAATCGATGATTCTCTCTCATCATTGTTGTTTCTCTCTCTCTCTCCTTTTCTCTCTGAAATCAATAAAAAAATATTTTTAAAAAAGTCTTTTCGATCTTAATGACGCTTACTTCAGATAGCTCTACAATACCCCTTAGCACTCACAGTGCATAGAACCAGCAAAGACCTTAGTTGTAACATTATACACAAGGAGCCTGAGTCTCAATTTTCCAATGTCCCACATATAGTATAAGTGGCAAAGAAGAACTGAAACCCAGATCTTCATATTATTTATACAGAGCTCTTTGCTTCCCCTATGACGGAGATGCCATCTTGTCTAGATGGATTGATTATACATAAATTTCATTTTCTGGGCATGTGTTCCTGTTCACTGATATAGGAAATTGAATGATCAATTTTTTATTAAGACATAGTTTATGGTAGCTTTGGCCATTGATGATCACAGTAATATTTTGGACACTGATGGTATTTTATTGTTTCCAATAACTTTGTCAACAAAGTAAAACAAAACTTGTGAAAAGAAGTGGGGGGAAAAAAGAATTTGTGCATTTTATTACTGTGCATAAGGTGCTATCACTTCCTGGGAATAAAGACACATTATGAATTCAAGAAACTGGTTGCCATTTCAAATTAAATCTCTGAATATCTGTGAAATCGAACAACTTCTGATATATTTGGCCAATTTTTTAAGTTACATGCTGAACCCATTTGTAAACAATGAAAATGTCTTAGAATTATTAAATTAAACAAATAAGAATATTTGCATTACAAGTGCTCCTCTACTTACAGGATGGTTATATCTTGCTAAAACCATCATAAGTTGAAAATACTGTAAGTCAAAATTCACTTACTACATCTAACCAGTGTCTCACCCAACATCACAGCTTAGCCTGCCTGCCTTACACTTCTGCTCAGAACACTTACATTAGCCTACAAACTGGGTAACCAAATCTTGAATTTCATTTCAGGAGTAATTGGCTCTTCTTCTCACCAGAAGCAGAAAACACAGATGGGTGTTTCATACACACAATGGGAAGTGAAAACACAATATCCCCCAAAGGCTGGCCACACTGTAGCGTATCAGATGCTTAACCTCATGCTGTCTGCTCAGCATCACAAGAGAGTATGGTACTGCACATCGCTAGCCCAGGAAAAGATCAGAATTTGAAGTTCAAAGAATAGTATATCACTTTTGTAAAGTCAACAAATTATAAGTCGAACCATGGTAAGTCAGAGACTGTCTACATGAATCATGCGGGTTTTTGTAATTTGTGAAGACACGTTCTCCTTGCTCAGGGTTCTCATTCACACATCCGTCCTATGGGTCCCAGGCCACAGCCTCCTCCGCAGTCTTCAACTGCTGACACAATGGGAAGTAAAATAGAAATCCTACTGGGACATCTATGTACTTAAACTCAATTCTTTAAACTTACTACTTGTATGGCCTACTCTCTATCCTCACTAGTGTTCACCAATTATTTTCTTAGGATAGAATAAAAATTCTATGCAGGCTGACTGAAGCTTTATTCAGAGCAAAGCTTTCAGAAATTTTGTCTTTTGTAATCACACCCTATTCGTCGCTGGCCCTTATTAATAAGTTGTACTCCAGAACTCATTCCCCTTAGTGGAACATTTCTATGAACATCAGCATTATTAAAAAGAGCAACTGCAACAGATTATGGAGTCGTTCCCTCCTCCTCCTGCCAACCCTCAAGGATCTCTAACATCCTGAGAATTTCAGACCCGTGGGCCTCAAGAGATGGATGATATCACAGGTGTAAATTGCCTGACTTAAAAAGTCTAATTAATCAGCTGTACTGAAGGAGACCTTAATAGCTGGGAAATGAAACATATGGCTGATATCAGAGTTACATATTTTGACAGCTTGTTCCCGCCCAGTTGGAGAAAATCCTATTCTTTACCTCTTAAAACCTGAAAGTGTCATCTATTCCTTTTCTGATTCTTTAAGATATAGGTGCAGGCACCGGGCTTTCCTTAGGTCCTAGCATATAGTTCTCTAGTATTAGAAAATTTTTCTTCTTTAATCCCTTCAGATGAAAAAGCATCTTAATCTGTATACATATATGTACAGGTAATTGATAGCATGGAACAATTAAATTGAAGAGGGTTTTGAGTGACTTTTTTTTGTTGCAAGGCTATACTCTAAATTCTTTTAAAAAAACATATTAAACTAGCCCATGTGCATAATTCATCTTTACTAGGAAAGATGGTGAACAAGATACTAGTTTATCTTGATTATTACATTGATATTCAAATTGAGGTATTCTATAGAAGTTCCACTTTTAAAAATAAACTTGTTTTTAAGGAGAAGAATGTTAAAATGGTTTATTTAGGAGAGTTTCCATTTAACAACCTCTATTGATTCCTTCTTTCCACTGTGATGGAAGTTGCACATGCAGGTTTTGCAATTCACACCTGGCTGGATGTGAAGACAGTGGGAGATTTGCTTCCAGAAGTGCCACTATATTTCTACAAACATTTAACACATTTCCTCTTAAGGCAAAAGATAAAATATTTTTCTTCAAATCCTGGAAGCAGTTCCTGTGAACATCATGTCTTAAACAATCCTTTAGGCAAAATTTATACAATATTGATGGCATGATAAATATGAAGGAAATGCCCAGGATTCCTTGTACTTGTGGTTTTGTCTCTTTTTCTTCTTGATAATAAATAAATTATGCTTTTTAAAAAAAATTTCTCCCATTGCTCTCTTCTCCCCACCCCCATTCTAATCAGAAATCATTTACTAGTTTTCAAGAATCATCTTAGGATTCACAGAAATACAGAGTTTCTGTGAATATTGGCTGTTCCAATGACTCCCAATAAAAAAGATAAAAATAGCTTCCTCAATTTTACTGCAATAGACTGATTTTCATAGTCTTAATTTCAAGAAAAATACATAGTTCTACCCCTGTAGGACTATTTAACCAATACTTTAGTAATTTCCCAATAAAGAAATTTGCATAATTTGTACTAGTTTCCTCTTGCACAAAATCAATGATTATACATCCTTACTGCATATACAGACCCTGGCTCTATAATTAAGGCCCTCAATGATCATGAATTTCATCCTAATGGAGGATCTGGTCTATTAACTTTCTGACTGCACATAACTTATATGTTTGGGATTTCTACAATGCTTAGAAAGATTTTGTGAAGAGAGAGTGATGGAGGGAGAAAAATAACAAACCATAACATACCCAAGTATTTAAGTCTTGGCTCTACCAGTGAATAGC
Organism: Myotis yumanensis; assembly: GCF_028538775.1. Lineage (NCBI taxonomy): Eukaryota > Metazoa > Chordata > Mammalia > Chiroptera > Vespertilionidae > Myotis > Myotis yumanensis. The sequence continues at coordinate 180,311,412 of NW_027223752.1, forward strand.
AAAGTGTTTAGCCATTCTTAGCCTCAATTATTTAATTCATAAACAGTGGTAATAATAATAATAATACTTGCTCATGTTTTCTAAAGTGATTGTTTTATAAAAAAGTGAGATACATGTGAAAATATTTTAAAAATTATTGAAGGATATACAAATATTAAGTGGCTTTGTTATTCCATATTTCCATATGAAATAAAGTACATATGGTTTGACTAAACATTCATATCATATAGAAGTCAGGCTTTCAACAAAATTTTGAAATTATTGAAGTAGTTAGATATATATTAATCAGGTTGGACTACATTATGGTTCATAATAAACTTAAAATCACAGTGGCCCGGGAAGAGATTAACCAAAGAACTTATAAGCATATATGCATAGCCCCTGGACACAGGCAATAGACAGATGAAGGCCTGGGGGTGGGTGGGAGGTGAGTAGAAGGGGGGAAAGGGGAGAACATAGGGGATATCTATAATACTCACAATAAAATAAGTTTTAAAAATCACCATGGCTGAAAACAAAGGTTTCTTTTTCTTTCAAAGTACACGTGCTTGGAGAAATGTCTGGGAAATCCAGAGCAGAGTCAGAGTAGCCACCTTCTGGAACATTACATAACCATGTCAAAAGGAAACTGGACAACAGTGGGCCTTTTATGCTCTGACATAAAATTGGCGCACATTATTTTCATTCCCATTCTTCAGCCAGAACTAGTCATATGATTCACCCAACTATCAGGGCCACAGGAAATGCAAACCTACAAGGAAACTGACTGGAAGGTGAAAAGCAGGAAATATTTCCTTTAATGACAATCTTAGTTCCCCAATTTACAAAAACTAATCCACCTCTTTCTTCCAGGTTCTCTCCCCTTTCTATAATCTGTATATAATTTGTGTAGGGATATAAAGATTTGTTAATAGGATTCAGCATTATAATAATGTACACACAGATATACACACACACACAAACACACACAAGATGATAGAAAATTAAGGTATTTTATTTTCTAAAGGATAGCTCTATTTTGACAAACATCCCTAAAACAACAAAGAAACACTAACAACTAAATCTTCAGAAATCCATTAATGAATCCTTATTTTCTATTTTTCAGAATCTTAGAATTTTGTCTGCTTACTCCTGAAAGAAGTATTTTTAAGTAAGTGAGTCTCCCCTGGACAGGGCAATTCAGATCACAACAGTTTGTCCCCATCCACAAAACAGGAAGCAAGAATAGATGTGTTCAAGTGTCATCATTCTTTAGGGGGTTGAACATAACACCATTCCATGGATTCGTGAAATGCTCTTGGGGTACCATTTCTCAGAATGGAAACTGAGAAGTTAATATTTCAGGGAGCCCATTAGAATACTGACTTAACTTAATAGAATGAGTAGGAAGAAAGGGAACAAAGTTATTGCTTTTATTTTCTTGCTATTGTCCCAGCTATTGTTTAAGCAGATGGTTCATATAAAGTGTTGTTTTTTTCTGGCTTAAAATAGAATTTCTTTATTCTTTTGTTGATTTCTCTTAAAATACTGTCTTTTTAAAAAAGACCAGCATATAACAACAATTTCTTGCATAATTAGAACCCAATTATAAATTGTTTAAACTTTTGTGATTTTTCAAAATAAACCAAGCTAAGCAAAAATATTTGTGGAAAATTGTTTGGGATAGATTTTTACTATTGTTTTTAGCCCAAGGAATATATAATATGGCAAGAGTCTCCCTACTTCCACAAAACAGTGACTGTTGATTAGTGTCTAGGACAGTGGTCTCATTCCTCTAATAGCCTATCTACACTAATAAAAGACAAAGATGCTAATTGACCATACCTTCGCTATGCCCTAAGCAATGCCCACCAGCCAGAGCGACTATATGCAAATTAACCCAACCAAGATGGCGGCCAGCAGCCACAGAGCTGGAGCAAGCAGGAGGCTTGGTTGCCTTGGTGATGGAGGAAGCCAAGCTTCCTGCCAGCCCTGAGCCAGCTGAGGCCTGTGCTCATAGCAACAAAGTTTCAATTATAGAAGATAAATAAATCCCAGATACCTGCTTCCAGCCAGCCTCCACTGGGAGCATGGGTGGCTGGGGGGCTTATCCAGCCTACAAACAGCCATCAGCCCCTCACCAAGGCTGGCCAGGCACCCCAGGGAGAATCCCCACCCTGAAGGGGCTGTGGCCAGCCCGAAAACAGCCAACAGCCCCTCACCCAGGCTGGACATACACTCCTATATAATAAAAGGGCAATATGCAAATTGACCCTAACAGCAGAACGACTGGGAATGACTGCTCACTATGACACACACTGACCACCAGGAGGCAGATGCTCAATGCAGGAGCTGCCCCCTGGTGGTCAGTGCGCTCCCACAGGGGGAGGTCTGCTCAGCCACAAGCCAGGCTGACGGCTGCCAGTACAGCGGTGGTGGTGGGAGCCTCTCCCGCCTCCTTAGCAGCGCTAAGGATGTCTGACTGCAGCTTAGGCCTGCTCCCCACTGGCAAGTGAACATCTCCTGAGGGCTCCTGGGCTGCCAGAGGGATGTCTGACTGCCAGCTTAGGCCCGATCCCCTAGGGAGCAGGCCTAAACCAGCAGGTGGACATCTCCCAAGGGGTCCCAGACTGCGAGAGGGCACAGGCCGGGCTGAGGGACCCCCCCTGAGTGCACAAATTTTTGTGCATCGGGCCTCTAGTCAGATAATAATATAAAAGTCCACATAGTTTTACATGACCTTAGTCCAAGAGTTAACATGTTAAATAATAATATGTAATATGTGCACAATTAAATTTTGAGGGTGTAAGATAAATATTATGGCTCACCCAGCTAGTGTGGCTCAGAGGTTGAGCTTTGATCTTTGAACCAGGATGTCTAAGTTTGATTCCTGGTGAGGGCACATGCCCAGGTTGTGGACTTGATCCCCAGTGGGGGGTATGCAGGACGCAGCCAATCAATGATTTTTTCTCATCACTGATGTTTCTCTCTCTCTCTCCCTTTCCCTTCCTCCCTAAAATAAATGAAAAATATTTTTAAAAATATTATGGATGAATGAACATATGGAAAGACAGAATAGCAAATTAAACAAGTATCACAAGTTTCCACTTCTAGCTGCTTCCTCAAAGTCTAGCTTCACCTCTGGTCAAAAGTTTGGCTAGTTCAATATGTATATATTTGCATTAACAAAACATATGTGAAGATATTGTGTTTTAAAATGCATAAAATTGCTCTTTTAATCAAGAAATATCAGTTTATTTATATATAAATTTCAAATCTCTTAAATAACTTCCTAAGTTTAGCATAATACCAAAAGTTTTTAAAAAGAAAAACTCTCATTTTTACAATATTTATTTTATTAATGTTACTATTGAATATTGCATTACTCAAACTGAAGTTTATAGATCCCTAGAAGCTATACAGGAACTTCAAGTATTGTGGGTTATATATATATATATATATATATATACTTTTGTTTGCTTTTTGATGAATAGCTAAACATTAATATAAGCATACTCCACATATGGAAAGACACCTAATGACAAAGTTCAGGTTTATTTTCTTCTTGAGAAGTTGAATTTAAATTTTCAACTAACATAGAAATTATCAACTTTTTATAAATAATTAGAGAGGCAGAGATGAATCCTTGGAGGAAAAAAGAGTAGTGAAAAGAGGTGGACAACATGCCCAGTTTCTCATTCCAAACTCCCATCAAATTTGCCCTAGCTGGTTTGGCTTAGTGGATAGAGCACCAGCCTACAGACCAAAGGGTCCTGGGTTCAATTCCGGTTTGGGGGCACCAGCAGGGTTGTGGGCTTGGTCCCTGGTGTGGGGCATGCAGGAGGCAGCTGATTGATGATTCTCTCTCATCATTGATGTTTCTATCTCTCTCTCCCTCTGCCTTCTTCTCTGAAATCAATAAAAATTTAAAAAGAAAATTAAATCTGTACTTCTCCCAGGAGAAGTGTTAATGTGTAGGTAGAGAAAGGCTAGCAGGATTCCTCAGAATACCTCCCTCCTTATGAAAGAAAAGAAAAAAAACACAGGGAAAAGTATTAACCACCACCACACACAGCCTTAATGTAGCAAAGCAAAACAATATAAAACATCAGGGGTTTTTTTTTTTGTTGTTTTTTATGAGCAGATAGGATAATTTTATTTGATGAACATTAAAAGTAATAAAACATTAGGTACCAAATAACATAGTTTCAAATGTAAAATTCAAGAATAGTTAGCACTACATGCATATATTAATAAGCAGCAGTACATATAGCACTTATCACACCCCTCATTCTGTTTTAGACTAGATTGATAAATTATCAATACAATTATAAAGTCTCAGAATACATTGATTATTGAAAATATATATTTATCAGATAGTTAATCAAAACAGTCTAGATTTTTTTCAATAATCCAGTGTTATTAGAAAATTTTAAATGTAAAAAGTGCATTCAGGTATAAGTTCGTAATTACAACACCAGAACAAATTATAATGGAAATTAATTTAAATATTCTTTTTAAAAAAAATTTTGTTTTATTGCTTAAAGTATTACAAAGAGTATTACATATGTATCCTTCCCCCCTCCTTTGACCTTCCCCCAGCCTCCCCTACCCCCCAGTGTCTTGTGTCCATTGGTTATGCTTATATGCATGCATACAAGTCCTTCAGTTGATCTCTTACCCCACCCTCCCAACCCTCCCCAGCCTTCCCGCTGTAGTTTGACAGTCTGTCCGATGCTGCTTTGCCTCTGTATCTATTTTTGTTCATCAGTTTATAATGGTCTTTAGCTTTCTATGCATTACAATACCTTCACAAGAACTATGATTCCAGGTGAGGGATTTCAGTACTTGGATGGAAAAGACTCATTGATGACAGTGGGAAAAACAGATTCAGATTACTGTCATCACCCCTCCTTCATCTCTGGGCAGCCCAGTGTGTGTGTGTGTGTGTGCGTGTGTGTGTGTGTGTGTGTGTGTGAGAGAGAGAGAGAAAGAGAGAGAGGCAACTGCCTGGTGGGAGGAAAGTGAAGTGAACACACCCAGCTTCAGCACAGACTCAGCCTTGGCCCACTCCAGCACCAAGATGACTCCTATGGAACACAGTATGGAGATTCTTCCCCCTGTGGGAGTGCACTGACCACCAGGGGGCAGCCCCTGAATTGATTGTCTGCCCGCTGGTGGTCAGTACGTGTCATAGTGACTGGTCATTCCGCCATTGGGCCAAAACTGGCTCTGCAACATCCCCCGAAGGGTCCTAGATTGTGAGAGGGTGCAGGCCAGGCCGAGGGACCCCACTTGTGAACGATTGGGGCTGTGGAGGGACTGCGGGAGGGCTCCAGGGCGTGTCCGGCTCATCTCGCTCAGTCCCTATCGTCTGGACCCCAGCAGCAAGCTAACCTACTGGTAGGATCATCTACCCCCTGGTGGTCAGTGCACATCATAGTGACTGGTTGACCAATTCACAGTCTGCCCCTTGGTGGTCAGTGCACGTCATAGCAAGCAGTTGAGTGGCCTTAGCATATCATTAGCATATCATGCTTTGATTGTTTGAACGGCCAACTGGACGATCAAACACAGCATGTTAGGCTTTTATTATGTAGGATAATTTAAATATCTGGTCAGGATCCATGAAAATACTCTTCCTTTTTTTTTTGAGGATAAATCTATTTTTTAGTTAAATTTATTGGGGTGACATTGGTCAAGATAATAATTTGTATTTTACATTTTCTAAATTCAAAAGCACTTCCTAGAATCATAGAAATTTAGGGGTGGAAGAAAACCTCACTTTGACTCCTTTCCTTTACAAAAATGCTAATTGGAGCTAGACAAGTTACATAGGGTGTCCCAAAATTCACGCAAGATTTGAATTTTGCATGAGCATCACCAACAACAACAACAAAAAATAAAAGCCTAATTTTACTTGGTTTATTGAATCAAATTCTAATATCTGTTGCCCTTTTATTTCAATCCCTTTAATTTGATAAGCATTACCAAGTACCAATTATGGCCCAGGAGCAGGGACAATGCAGACCAATGAAGATCACGGCTTTGTGTATGTGCCAGCAAAGCCGTGGAGGCCATTTACCCGATGTGCTATTCCATACATAATCCTATACTGTATCCTTTATGAATCAATAAAAAATTTACAATTTTTAATTAGAAACCTGTGTTTTCTATCAAAATTACTTCTAGCGTGAATTTTGGGACACCCTATACAATTTGACAATGAGTATACAGAAATTTGTTGACAGGGAGAGTACTAAACAATTCTAATTTTTCTTTGTTATTGATTCCCTTATATCTGGGGTGGGCAACCCCTGGCACGTGTGCCAAACATGGCACGCCAGTAACTTTTGCTGGCACGCGAAACCCTCTCTTATAATCTTCCATTTACAATTTTTTTCTTAATATCGACTATTTTATTTTTCAGATAAATTCAGTATAGGTGCATCTTAGATAAATAAATAATTTTACATAACATGTATACATTAAAAAATAAATGCATTTTTCATCATCATATACTGTGATTTGTCGCTCGAAGGAATTTTATTATTTCTTCAAGTTTCTTCTCATACGTACACCTTAAGAGATATCAAGTAGATGCATCCATATAAGCATAACTAATGGACATAAGACACTGGGGGGTAAGGGAGGGCAGGGGTTTGTCAAGGGCGGGGGGGAAAAAGGACACTTATGTAATACCCTTTGTAATACTTTTAGCGAAAAATAAAAAAAAGAAAAAAGAGAGAGATATCAAGTAGGTGTAACATGTTCTCAGAAAATTAGGGTTGGCACACAGAAGAATTTTGAGTCAGAGATTTTGCTGGTTTTGGCACGCACTCACAAAATGGTTGCCCACCCTGCCCTATATTTAGTTAAAAAATATTTTAATAAGAATGCTAGAATTCCAAATTAAGTACCACATTATTTTTTTAATTACATATATTATCCAAATGGATAGATATCTATTTGTATCTAGACATATTAATAGGAGAGACAGACAGATATGTAGATAGATAAATAAATAAATATAAACTTGTACTGAATTGATATATGTCACCATAAGAATAAATATTTGCCTATGTGTTCAAGAGTTAAAATTAAATTGGGGCCCAAAGAGAAATAAGCCCCAAATTGATCTATAAATTATCTTCCATGTTTGGTTAAAGGTCTATGTAGATGACTGGAAAATGGAAGAATAGAGAAAGGTAGTTAACTTCACAGGGACTTGTTCTTAACATGGCTTTCAGATAAGAGCAGGTATCTCTTTATCACTGTATTTGGACAGCTTTTATTTTATGGTGTATAAATCCATTCTCAACTAAACAAAACTATACAGAACAAAGAACATTAAAAGTGCATAAGAGGCAGTCATGTGGTGAGAAGCTGGAATTTTATTGTAAATTTAACAGAAAGCTTCTTGGGTGTGTTAATCAAGGAAGTGAAATGACCTAGCTTGCTATATGAACAACAACTGATAGAAGGATAAGACAAGGAAAAGGAAAGACCAAGTAGGAGACCATGGCAGTAACACAGGCAAGAGAGAAGTTTAGGGTTATAATTAGAACTAGGGCAAAGTTTAGGAACAGTGAAGAAATATGGACAGAGAGAAAAGAGGTAACAGTTAAGAGTGGTGGGAAGCATCACTATAGAGTTGGATGAAAAGACAAGATCATTGCAAAATATTTCTAGAACCCATCTCACCTACTCTACCAAACATTTCCCTGCCACTTATCTCCTTTTTTTTCTTTTATAGCATTATAACAAATGTTATTAATTTTTGTTGTATATTATGTAGTATTCAGTTCTTCCATTTAACTCTATGTTCAATGAGGATGAGAACTGTGTCTGTTTTGAATTGCATATTAAGCACCTCTCTCAAGTGAATGTCTGGCATGTACCTAGGTTTCAGGCTCCTCCTGGCCAGGGCCCAGGTCAGGGCTCATGCAGGAGGCAACCAATCGAAGTGTCCCTCTCACACTGATGTTTCTCTCTGTATTTCCCTCTCTCTTCCACACTCTCTAAAAATCAATGGAAAAATATCCTCAGGTGAGGATAAAAAAAAAGAAAGAAAGAAAGAAGTGTCATATCCTATGAAAGATACATCTTGAAAATGCCTAAAGAAAGTTCTCATTTTTTCATGGTGAAGGGACTGGAGTCCGTGTTGATGAAAACACCTTGGCAGCTGTGGCGGCCGGCAGTGGCAACAGAAGCAGGGTAATGGGGTGACTCCTTTCCCTGATCAGCCAGGTGCCTCCTGCAGAAGGAGGCCAGACTGCGGCTTAGGCCCACTCCGGGTGGGGAGCAGGCCTAAGCCATCAGTAGGACATCCCCTGAGGGCTCCCAGACTGTGAGAGGGGGCAGGCTGGGCTGAGGGAACCCTGCCCCCAGTGCACAAATTTCACGCACCGGGCCTCTAGTAATTAATAAACGGGTTCTTATTTTTATAGCATTTGCTATTAGCTGGCGTTCTATTTTAACATATATGTAATATAGACCCGGTGCACAAAATTCATGTGTGGATATGGTCCCTAGGCCTGGCCTGTGATCAGGGCCATCTTCCTTGGCTGCCCGCAGCTCCCCCACCCCCCACTGCCACCCACCCCCAGTTCCCCATTCACCATCGGGTGATGGGAACCTGCTGGCTGGGGAAAGGGACTGAGAAGTGGTCAGTGCATCTCATAGTGCCTGGTCAAGCAGTTGTCCTGGTCGTTCTGCTGTTAGGGTCAATTTGCATATTACCCTTTTATTATGTAGGATATGTAATATGCATATATATTATATACAAACTTAACATTAATTAAAATGTCAATGGGTTATATGTCACATTAAAAATTCCCTAGTAATATTTTCCTTTCTATGTTGGCTAATTTAAAAAGACATTTTCAATTTTTCATGACTATATTAAATGGATGAGGTTCACACTAATTTGTTCCATGTAGTCAATTAGCCTAGTTAATAACTTGAGATTCATTGCAATAATTTGAGATTCATTGCAATATTCTAAAAAATGCAGATAGAGTTGCACATATATGAGAACATTCTTATTCTTATTTTTTGCCTCCTACAACCATGCCAATGACAGCACAGCTTGGAGCTAGGGCTTTACAGAAAAAAAAACAACAAGATAATATATTATAATCTAGTTGAAATAGTAAAATTGCTACTTTCCTCTGATTAAAAAATTATAAGCTTGCCTCAGCTATGAGGAGGTAAATGCTGCTCAACTCACAAATAGCAATGCTCGTTCTTTTCATTGTTTCTATTTATTATTTCATTTAGTAATGACTATTACAGTCAATTTGCAAAGTAATGAACAGTTTTATACTAATTTAAAGCATACAGGCACAATTATTTTTAAATGTAGTTTTGTATGGTATCTTTTATTATCTAGAAATAAGAAGTAAAGTTCCAGTTCTAGAATTTATCACCAAAATCTTTAGAAAGTTTGTCCTTTTCCATCTTTTGAAATATATATACAAGATCCTGCATCTTGTTGAATATTACAGTATTAAAACAGTTGCAGTATTTGAAAGGCACCATTGTCTCTTGGTAAAACATTAATGCTAAGTAAATACATAGAAGAAACAAAGCACTGAGTCATTCATTGAATTATGGTTGTAAACTTGACCTTAATGAGGGAGGAATGATCAAGAAAGCTGCTTGGATTGGGTATATTCTTGTCACATCTATTTGGAATAAAAAAAAAAATAATAATAACTATTGTGATTGTGTTAGCTTGGCCTGTGTCTCAGTTCTTTTGGGATACTATAACAAAATACCATGGCCTGGGTGGCTTGTAAACAATAAACTTTTATTTCTTACTGTTCTGGAGGCTGGAAATTTAAGATGGGGCTACCAGCATGGTCTGGTTCTGTTGAGAGCTCTCTTCCTGGCTTGCAGACTGCTGTCTTCTCCCTTTCCTCCCCTGGGAGAGAGAGAGAGGGGGCGGGGGTAGAGAACAAGGTCTCTGGTGTCTCTTCTTACACTCATGACCTTACCTAACACTAATTCCTCCCCAAAGGTCCTATCCCCAAAATACCACCACATTGGGGTTTAGGGCTTTGATATATACATTGAGAAGCACATACATTCAGAATGTAACAATACTATATTTCAAGGAAATTGGTTAAACAAAGACTCATGTCATTTAAGAGAAAGAGTCAGGCCCTAACTGGTTAGGCTTACTGGATGGAGCATCAGCCTATGGACTGAAGGGTCCCAGGTTTGATTCTGGCCAAGGGCATGTACCTTGGTTGTAGGCACATCCCCAGCAGGGGATGTGCAGGAGGCAGCTGATCAATGTTTCTAACTCTATCCCTCTCCCTTCCTCTCTGTAAAAAAATCAATAAAATATATTTTTTAAAAAGAGAAAAAGTCAGATAGAGAGAAATATTAAGAGATGAATCCTTGTCTTTTATAAGGAAGAATGATTATATTGGCAAACACCTAATACCTCTCATTAGTACAAACGCAATGGTAGGTAATTGTATATACTCTATGGGAAAGGTAGTGAGAAGATTTAGTAAATAAGGAATTCACAAACTTGTATCAGCTGCAGCATATAAAGGGTAGTCATTGTTAATATGTTGAAATATCTAAACTTGGCTTTCAAATTTTTTACACAACATTTCTAAATGGATTGTTGGCAGCAACAGTCATTAACAAGGTCTTATGGCCTTTCTATTCCAGCCTTCAAATTGAGTAGAAGTAAACATAACAATTTTATTTATAGATCTTTGAAATAGAATGCTTTTATTATTTAATAGGAAGCTAAGAGTTTTATATTCACTTAAAAATGTTACTTATTCTTTCTGGGAACCTTTTCTTGTTAAGAAGTAAAAAAATAGGACAGTAAAACAATGGCCCACAGAAGAAAAGAGATTAACTGGAAATAAAGAAGAAAACAGACAAATGCCAAGAAAAAGAACTTTTCCATAAATTACTTTCCCCTATTTGAAAGTTAAATAAAGTCAACTTGTTTGTCTGGATTCTTTTCTCAGAGAATAGAATTCTGAATAGGTCTCTGATCAAGTGTATTTGGCAAAAATTATTATAAATCAGGTTATTATTTAATGAAATGGTTTAATTAATTTAGTATTTCTATGTATAATTTTCTTATGTCAAAAAGTAGCAGTTATCTACAGTTTTATTAAATGTGCTTGTCTTATAATTTCCACCGACCTTTTTTTTGTTTTTGTTTTTCAGATTCTGAGTAAATTCTATTCAGATATGGCTTTGCTACACTGAAAACAATATGGTAATCTAAAGCTTTTCTTTGCCAACATTATTGTATTCTGTTTTATTAAATGGCGGTCTTAATATGACTTGAGATTCACTAAGAGGATTAAATAAATTTAAAAGACAGATAAAAAATTCCCATAATTTATATAGTTTTTACTTAACATTTTAGAAAAAAAAATAGAAAATATTGGACAGTTTTCCTACAGAATTAATAGCATTGTATTTCCAGATTTGAGCACTATATTTCAATATAAAGTATTTGAATTTGACAAACAAGAGCAGCATTCCAGCTGTGATTTTATTCCTCATGCAGCTGTGGCCCACCTGGCCTATGTGACAGTGGTTTGGACACTGGGCATTCTTGGCTCAGTAATATACTTGTTGAAAATGTTAAAGCAATTAGCAGAGGCAATCTCAAATGAGAAAACCCTAGAGAATAATATCAGTGAGGCTGTTGAATAAAACATATCATCTTAAAATCTTTGCTTATTTCTTCGGTATAATATTAGCACAATTAAAAGAACATTCTGGATTTTGCCTGGAGTGAGCTATTTTGAGTCCTTCAATTAAGCTCTTTTCCGATTCTATATAATAAAAGCATAATATGCAAATCAACCAAACAGCGGATCAACTGGTTGGCGGGGGGTGGGGCCGGTGAACAGGTGGCACCAGGCCAGCCAAGGTGCATGCCAGTGGGCAGAGGGAAGGGATGGTGATGGGGGGGTGGCTGCGACCAGCGGAGGCAGAGGGGTAATGGGGGGGGGAGGGTGGGCTGGCCACTCACTGGCCGGCACCATCCCCTGATCGGCCCACCTGGTTGCCTCCCACAGAGAGAGGCGGGCAGTGGCAGTGGGGCGATGGGGGGCAGGGCTGGCCACTAGCCACCAGCACCATCCCCTGATTGGCCCGCTGGTCACCTCCAGCAGAGGGAGGCCAGACTGCGGCTTAGGCCTGCTCCCCAGGGAAAGTGGGCCTAAGCTGTCAGTTGGACATCCCCTGAGGGCTCCTGGACTGTGAGCAGGCACAGGCCGGGCTGAGGGACACCCCCCCCAAGTGCATGAATTTTCATGCATCAAGCCTCTAGTAGTTATTATAATTAGTTATCATTTCCATAATAATATGAACTTTTTATAAGTGCTTTGTAACAATATTAAGAAGTTTCTGTTCTTTGTGGTCTTATGAAGTAAAAGTTAATATACGTAAGATTCACAGGAAGTGCTGATGCCATTGTAATAACCTGATAATTATTTAACAGGAAAGGAGGAAAGGGAAGGATAGACAATAGAGTCATGCCATTTATACAGCTTTTCATTTAACATTTTCCAAGTCTATTCCCCGCTGATCAATGGGGGAAGGACTGGACAAAGGCAATTTAGATGCATGCCCAGTAAGAGCTGAGTGACTTGGGACGGTGCCTGCCTGCTTGCCCATCATTCACACCTGGAAGCCAGTCGGCGGCCAGAATGGTTTTTACTCCTTTCTCTCTGGCATTCTGAGTTCCTGGCTCTCCTCTAGCAGGGGGCACTCTCCCCTGTGTCCATGGGGCTCATGGCCATTGTGGGATCATGGCCTTGCTTTTGGCTCTATTGGCACCCCAGATGCACCTCTTTCAGGACTGGTTTAAGGGGCAGGAGACATGAAAACAGAGGAATGTTACTTCATGCAAATAAAGCTTTTTTCCATATCATTCTCCAGTGCAAATCTTAGAAAATACATCTTCTAAAAATATTGCAAGAACCTCCACCTCGCTCCCTTGAGTGATGTGGAAGTTTGAGTCTCTGGTAACAGTACAACACATTATATGGGCCCTACATCTCACACTGAAACCACCTGTAGTTTGCTTTGCCAAAAGCCAACATAAATTGCGGTTCTTGCTAAATCAAAGGACAGGTAACTAACTTATGCAATCACATCTGGAATGAGCCAAAAATCTAGGCATAGACCTCTGTCCCCATTATCCATTGTCTTATGTCCCCCAGTACAAGGAGTCAGAATCCAAATGGCAATAAAACCATAATGTGAATCTATACAGTTAAATATAGCATTAACAGAGCGAGATATGATTAGCCTTGCATAATGTATGGTAGCAATGAATACAATTGGAAGTGAGATTCAGTTCCCAAAGGCCACTGGAAACCAGACCCTCAGCTCCAGGTTGGATAATGCACTGCTGAGGGTTGACTTTTTTCAGTCACTTGAGTCAGGGTAGATTGTTAACAAGTTCCACACTGCTTCCCTGGTGGGATTTCTAATATAAAATTGAAATAAAAGCAATAATCAACATATATACATGACAATGCCGCTTTCAAAGTCAAGCTCATTCATTAGGAAAAAAAAGCCTCACAATTCTGATAAAGGTGACTTTCAAAAATCTTAAAGGCAAGTCATGCCCACACATAGAACTTTTTGGTCTCCTCTGTTAACTCATCTTTTACTTTTACTTCTTAGAAAGTTCCTGGGTGCTAAATGTTTCCCGAATCAGAGAAGCTCTCCCAAAAGGCTTGCTTAGGCTCTCTCTTTCCTCTCATTTTATTTTGGTCGTAAAAATTTTCCGATATAAATATGATATATCTTTTATATCTTTCCTCTGTGTTTTTACTTTAATGAGAAAAGATTGGAAGACTAGGAATCATACAATAGCATTCTGTTATTTTCTCACTGAAAGAAATCTTTTGAAAATTACTTAATTTCTATTTGTTTTCATAGTAAATTCCCCATTTTGGGGGGGGGGGGGAGAAATTAATATCCTCTACAGAATTAAGAAGCAAAATGTGCTGAGTAGGGCAAAAAGTAAGATATCTAGGCTTGGCATACTCTAATATCACCCTCTGTTCAATTCACTAAATATTAAACATTCAAAAATACTAACTACTCATACTTTTTCTCCAATGGATTATTGTAAACAATCTTAATATCATCCATATTAAAATGCTTTAGAAAGGAAGGGGAAAAGGAAGGAAAGAAGGAAGGAAGGAAGGAAGGAAGGAAGGAAGGAAGGAAGGAAGGAAGGAAGGAAGATACAGAAGTTGGCAAAGTAGGTTTACAGTTGGAATATGCAAAAACAGTTTATTTTTTATTATTGTTTATTAATTATTGTATTATTTATTCTTATTACCCTACTTTTGCCCATGCCTGCATAATATATTCAATTCCACAGAATCTTAAGAAAACAGAATTCAGTAAATTGTTATTTTTCCAAGTAAAATGAATCTGTTTTCAAAAATATCTTCTATGTTCCATACCTCAAATTCTCACCCTCCACTGTCAACTAGCAAATTGTTTTACCTATCTCTACACCTTTTATCTAAAATACAGAGGAAAATCTTCCAGTTTGACAGAGAATCGCCAAATTCACATAGAAAGTAATCAAGGACTATTAAGTTCTGTGAGTTTATGACCTTCTGATGCAATCTCAAGATCAGTATTTTCCTGCTCTAGAGCCCTGAGGCAGGTATTTGCATATGAGCTTCTGTTGCTCCTAAACACACAGAATTTATGGTGGCCCCGTGATTACCACTGTTCTACTGAACTGCTTCCCCAAATCTCCTTGGCACCAGTCATACTCCACACTTGGGATCACCCTATGTATGTGCATGGCCCCACTATATGGTTGAGTTCTACTACTATGTTTCCACTTTGGTCTTGCTTTCAGAGTTCCTCCTAGCTTCACCCGTGATGCCTTAGTCCCCTTGAGGGCCTGGAACTCTGTTTTGGTTTAATGATTGAGAGTCACTGTCACCTGTACTTTATCAGGTCTGAAGACTTAGCTACTACCAAACTCCCTACCTGGGACTTTGATAAGTGCATGGATTTTCTAAAGGGAAAATACCTGCCATTGAAGTTCTGCTGTCTGAGATTCTTGTTATTATTTGTCACTATTACATAAATGTGATAGACTACCTAGGAATTACTATTATGGGTAAATTGTGTCATTGGTAAGATATAGTTCCACTCTCTGACTTCCTCATCTGCTTCTACATAGTCTAGATTTTAAGTTGTTGGAATAGGGAACTATGGCATTTATTTATCTTTATACTCCAGAGACAGACACAGTTAATGCTGTGGCAAAGGTATAAATGAATTAACTCCCCCATGTGATACACTGACTCATAGCTCTTCAACAATGTCCATGCCCCAATCCCTGGAACCTGTGAATACATTATGTTACATGACAAAAGGTATTTTGCAGATATATTTAGGTTATATACCTTAAAATAACAACAATTAACCTAGATTATCCATGGGGGTACAAACTAATTATATAATCCCTTAAAAGCAGAGAATTTTCTCTGGCTGGAGTCAGATAAAGAGGAAAAGTAAGGCAGAATAGAAACAGCAATAGGGGAAGTCAGAGAGCATAAGAATGAGAAGGATTGTTATGTAGGAGGCTGTATGCATGGATTAGAGAGAGATGTCTAGGAACCAAAAGTGGCCTACTGCTGACAGCTAGCAAGGAAATGGGGATCCCAGTCCTACAACCTCAAGGAACTGAATTCGGCCAACCACATGAATGAGCTTGGAAGTGTTTTCACTCATAGCCTCCAATTAGGAATTCTGCACTGCTGACATCTTGATTTTAGCCTGGTGAGACCAATATTAGACTTCTGATATATAGAAACTGTGAGATAATTAAGCTGTGCCCTTAAGCTTGTGGTTATTTTTATAGCAGCCGTAGAAAACTGATATTCCCTGGCCTGGCTGGTGTGCTCAGTGGTTGAGTGACAACCTATGAACCAGAAGTCACCATTCTATTCCAGGTCAGGGCACATTCCCAAGTTGCAAGTTGGTCCCCAGTAAGGAGACATGTAAAAGAGAGCCGATCAATTATTCTCTCTCATCATTGATGCTTATCTCTCTCTCCCTCTCCCTTCCTCTCTGAAATCAATAAAAATATATTTAAGAAAAAAAAAGGAAAGAAAACTAATACACCCATTTCTGAGTTTTCCCTGGTCTAATTCCCTAACTCTCTGGTGGGAATTAATTCCCTAATTCTCTAGGAAATCTATTCTCCTTATTATCTTCCACATCATGCCTAAGAAGAATTGTTTTAGAGGAACCAACGATTTTTCTAATGTTGACCAATTTTATATAAAATACACAATAAAATATTTATATAAAATATTTAATGAAATATTTATATAAAATATTCTTTCCTTTGAACACACTCATGGTAGATGAAAACTCAAATTTCCTAAATACACCAAACTTTTTGCAGCATTTATTCCATGATGCTTTTATTCTAGGAGCTCTAAAATTTTCAAGTATATCTAAACGACCTGGAAGACTTGTTAATGGACACATTGCTGGTCCCCAATCCTAGAGTTTCTGATTCAGTAGATTTGGGGCCAGAGATTTTCACTTCTAACAAGTTCCTAGGTGATGCCAATACTGCTGCTTAGATTAACATACTTTGAGACCCATATTTAGTAAAATCAAATGATTCATTTGTTCTACAAGATACTGGAGGACCGGTGCATGAAATTCATGCATGGGAAGGGGGGAGGGTCCCTCAGCCCAAACTATACCCTTTCCAATCTGGGAGCCCTCAGGGGATGTCCAACTGCCCTGCGAGATCAGGTCTAAACTGGCAGTTGGACATCCCTCTTGCAATCCAGGACCTCTGGCTCCTAACCACTCACCTGCCTGCCTTTCCTAACCACTCTGCCTGCTAGCCTGATCCCCCCAACTGCCCTCCCTCCCCTGCAGGCCTGGTCACCCCCAACAGCCCTCCCCTGCTGGCCTGGTCACCCCCAACTGCCCTCCTCTGCTGGCCTGGTCACCCCTAACTGCCCTCCCCTGCAGGCCATCTTGTTGGCAGCTATCTTTGATCACATGGGGTGGCCATCTTGCACAAGGGTGTGAACGGTCAATTTGCATATTACCACTTTATTATATAGGGTAACCTATGCCAATATTTCTTAGGAGGGCTTTAAAGCAGGATAATTCTTCATTGTGTCAAATTTTATTAAGTGTCCTGTGTATTATTATGCCTGGTCCTTGCTAACCAAATGTCTATAACATTCCTCAGTCATTGTGATAACCAACAATGTTCCCACATATTTCTAAACATTCCTGTAGAGGATGTACAACACTAATTTAGAATTAAAAATCCATGTTATTCAAATTTACATGCTATTCTTCCCTAAAATTAGTGAGAATTTTCAAATTTATTATCATGTTTATTCATAAGTACTGGTAACTCTAAATATTTTAATTAATAGAATATATTAGTATACTAACTCCCTGAAGCCACAATCAAAAATAATTGGCT
Source organism: Myotis yumanensis (assembly GCF_028538775.1). Classification (NCBI taxonomy): domain Eukaryota; kingdom Metazoa; phylum Chordata; class Mammalia; order Chiroptera; family Vespertilionidae; genus Myotis; species Myotis yumanensis. The sequence goes on from NW_027223752.1 coordinate 180,328,906, forward strand.
CACTTCAATAAGCATTCCATCTACTGTATTTTTTATATCCTCATCTGAGGATATGTTTAGTAATTTGAGAGAGAGAGGAATGGTGAGAGAGAGAGAAACATTGATGTGGGAAAGAAACATCCATCAGTTGCCTCCATATGCACCCCGACCAGGGATCTAACCCAACACTTTTTCACATAAAGGATGACACTAACCAACTGAGCCCTTTGGCCGGGGCAGCATTCCATCTGCTTCTGAGTCCAGAGCCTGAAAAGCAAAGGCCACACAGCAGACTCACTAAGGTTTCCCTATTTAATTTAATTTCCACCAATATATGTATCTTCATGACCTAGAATTGGAGCAAATACTTTTAAGATAAACTTAGTGGGAAGCATACATCTTATTCATACCTGCTATAAATACTGTGATGCATTGTAAAACCATAAACTGTAGTCAAAGCTTCCTAATTTACTAACAAACTTCCTGATTCCACAGGTCCCGCTCATTTCAAAGTCAGCAGACTCTTGAATGATCCAGTTCTACTGCATGGCTTTAGGACATTTTCCTGGAGGCTGCGTGACTTTAGGACTGATTCCTCAATGTCCAGCCTTGAGTCAGTTTCTTTAGCATTCCCCTCAATTTTACAGGCCACTTAATAGCCAGGAATAATTCTCCTTACGTTCAAACTAGCCAGCAAGAAATCTGTTATCTACAATGAAACTCCACTCAACACAGAATATAATTAGAGCTAAATAGTAGTCAAGAGAAAACCCATGGGTTTTTGTTTGTTTGTTATTAAATCCAGAGTCAAGGTAACTGAAAGGTAATTATTTCCAAATCTACACATAGAACAAAAGTTATTAATAGGTATTTAATATTTTTCTCAATAGAAATATAGTAACAATTCATGTCGGCAAACAAATTTTTTAAATAATTTGGTTATCAGTGGAGTTGGAATTATGGATAAACAAATTCGTTTTCATCTTGCTGACTTCTTTCTCTCTATTATCCCTCTACGTCAAGCTGTCAAAGTGGAAAATATCCCACCATTAAAGAATGATTTGTCTGGCTTTTCCAGTCCTTTCATTCAAAATGCATTTCTAATATGAATTTAAAGACTACCCAGACAGAATTGACCTCTCTTTATGAATGCCAGCAGTATTTAAGAATGTGAAAAACAAAGAGCTAGATTCTATGTCTGGATCAATATGGACACTGAACTAAATTATTACAAGTGAAGCTTGGTGCCAAAGGTAGCCATGAGCTTAACCAGCCCCACCTTCCTCAGCTTAAACAGACACAACCACAAACACTCCACTACATCCCAGCCCTTGGAAATGCAGAGAAATTCCTGTGAGGTTATTGAACATTCTACACATTAGAGAACTGACCTATCTGCCTAGTGTTCAATGATCAGGGTTGCACTATGATGGTATTTGGTTTTCCCTTATAAATAAAACTCCAAAATCTACTACTGGCTTTTTCACAGGGCCAGCATCAGGAAAGCATTAAATTATGTAATATTTAACTTTGTCATGTTTACTAATACTCTAACTTCCTTATTTAAAAGACACATATCTATCAGTTTCTACTGCTTTTTCTTACTTTACATACACATGTGGATGTGCAGGAACCACACACAGGAAGACTTTTTTTGTGTATAAAACAATCACTGAAGGTTTAGGGCTTGTACTTGTACATTGCTGCAATGCAAACTAAATTGAATGGAAAACATGACTGAAATCTCTAGATATTTCTGAAACTCGTGCTTCAGCTCGCACTAACCTATTTGGCATCCTTGTTGACTCACTGTTGTTCTGGTTTTCTTTCCATTTTTCTCTCTGCCTGGCTCGTCCTTTTATTTTTCCCCTCCTCTTTTCTATAATGTACCTTCCCTTTACTCTCTGCCTCCTCTTTCCACCCCATTAAAATAAACTCCATTAAAATAAATCCTCTCTCTCTCTCTCTCTCTCTCTCTCTCTCTATATATATATATATATATATATAGTTCTCTTTGGTTCATATCCCCAAATTCAGCAAACATTGTTTGCATAGTCTGAGAACTTATCTAAGGAATTCCAAAATCTCCACATGTTCTTTAATAATTGGGTACCCCCCCCCCCCCCAGTAGAGATAGTGGGCTGGGGGTGATGTACAAGGATTCAAGGAGGATATGATAATTTTTGTTTACATAAAGATTTATCTCTTAATTATTGGTATTATTGTAATATACACTAATAAAAGACAAAGATGCTAATTGACCATACCTTTGCTATGCCCTAAGCCACGCCCACCAGCCAATCAGAGTGACTATATGCAAATTAACCCAACCAAGATGGCGCCCGGTAGCTAGAGCAAGCAGGAGGCTTGGTTGCCAGGGCAATGTAGGCAGCCAAGCTTCCCACCAGCCCTGAGCTGGCTGAGGCCTCTGTTTGTGGCAACAAAGTTTCAATTTTAGAAGACAAATAAATCCCAGATACCTGCTTCCAGCCAGACTCCACTGAGAGCTTGGGTGGCTGGGGGTTGTGGCCAGCCTGAAAACAGTCCTCAGCCCCTCACCCAGGCTGGCCAGTCACCCCAGTGGGGACCCCCACACTGAAGGGGCTGTGGCCAGCCTGCAAACAGCCATCAGCCACTCACCCAGGCTGGCCACACCTTCATGGGGTGAGGGTCCCCAGTGGGGGGCTTAGCCAGCCTACAAACTGCCATAAGCCACTCACCCAGACTTTCCAGGCACACTAGCAAGACACTCCTTCCCCCCCAAAGGGGCTGTGGCCAGCCTGTGAACAGCCAACAGCCCCTCACCCAGGCTGGCCAGGTACTCCTCTACACTAATAAAAGAGAAAAATGGTAATTGGCGTACGACCGCTACCCTTCCGATTGGCTAATCAGCGTATCCTTATGCAAATTAACTGTCAGCCAAGATGGCGGCCGGCAGCCAGGCAGCTGGAAGCGAACGTGAGGCTTGCTTGCTCCAGTGACTGCTGACTCCAAGTTCCCCGCCTGACTTGCCGGACTCTGAGCTGGCAGTTTGAAACATTCTAACAAATATAGCCGGCTGGGATCTCAGAGCTGAAGTTATACATTGTTTCGATTATAGAACTGCAAACAAACCAGCAGCGGAAGCCTCAGAGCTAGAGCCAGAGCTAAAGCTGGCCCAGAAGAAAAAAAAAAAGAAAAAAAGGAGTGGCTGGGAGCTTCAGTCAAAACCCCTAGCCTGAAAGCAGTCCTCAGCCCCTCACCCAGACTGGCCAGGCACCCCAGTGGGGACCCCCACCCTGAAGGGTGTGTGACCAGCTGCAAACAGCCATCATCCCCTCATCCAGGCTGGCCAGGCACCCCAGTGGGGACCCCCACCCTGATCCAGGACACCCTTCAGGGCAAACCAGCCAGCCCCCAGGCCTCTATCCTATATAGTAAAAGGGTAATATGCCTCCCAGCACAGGGATCAGCGGAGCCACGAGGCCTCCTGGCACCAGATCAGCATGACAGGGGGCAGCGCCCCAAACCCCCTGATCTCCCTGCAGCTCTGTGTGTGACAGTGTGTGGCGTCCCAACCCCCTGATCGGCCCTGCTCTGTGTGTGACAGGGGGTGGTGCCCCAACGCCCCCCCCCCCCCCCACGGGCCCTGCTCTGTGTGTGACGGGGTAGAGCCATAACCTCCCCATCGGCCCTGCCCTGAGTGTGACAGTGGTGGCGCCCCAACCCCCTGATTGGCCCTGCTCTGTGGGTGACAGGGGGCGGTGCCCTAACTCCCCTATCGGCCCTACTCGCCCTACTCTGTGCGTGACAGGGGGGAGCTCCCCAACCCCCTGATGGGCCCTGCTCTGTGCATGAGAGGGGGAGCTCCCCAACCCCCTGATGGGCCCTGCTCTGTGCGTGATGGGGGGGGGGGGCAGTGCCCCAACCCCCTGATTGGCCCTGCTCTGTGAGTGACAGGGGGCAGTGCCCCAACCCCCTGATGGGCCCTGCTCTGTGAGTGACAGGGGGCAGTGCCCCAACCCCCCAATCAGCCCTACCCTGAGCGTGACTGAGGGTGGCATCGCAACCTCCCAATCCGCCCTGCTCTGTGCATGACAGGGGGTGGTGCCCCAACTCCCCAATCAGCCCTGCTCTGAGCCCGACCAGGGGCTGCACCTAGGGATTGGGCTTGCCCTCTGCCACTCAGGAGCAGGCCTAAGCCAGCAGGTCGTTATCTCCCGAGGGGTCCCAGACTGCGAGAGGGCACAGGCCGGGCTGAGGGACCCCCTCTCCCCCCCCCCCCCCCGAGTGCACAAATTTTTGTGCACTGGGCCTCTAGTATATAATAAAAGCATATATGCAAATTGACCCTAACAGCAGAACGACTGGGAATGACTGGTCACTATGACACACACTAACGACGGGGCAGATGCTCAATGCAGGAGCTGCCCCCTGGTGGTCAGTGCACTCCCACAGGGGGAGCGCTGCTCAGCCACAAGCCAGGATGACTGCTGCCAGTACAGCGGTGGTGGTGGGAGCCTCTCCCGCCTCCTCAGCAGTGCTAAGGATGTCAGACTGCAGCTTAGGCCTGCTCCCTGCTGGCAAGTGGACATCCCCCAAGGGCTCCTGGGCTGCCAGAGTGATGTCTGACTGCCAGCTTAGGCCCAGTCCCCCAGGGAGTGGGCCTAAGCCAGCAGTTGGTCATCCCCCGAGGAGTCCCATACTGCGAGAGGGCACAGACCGGGCTGAGAGACCCTCCCCAGTGCACAAATTTTTGTGCACCAGGCCTCTAGTACTATAAATAAATTTTAATTGTGTGATAGAGGATATTTTAAATTTGAGAATTAGGGCAAATATATAACTATAGGCTTTATGTTACAGGAAGCATGAAATTAATTTTAGCTAATAGTGGTTAATAAAGTGTGATTTCATTCATTATACATATTTCCATAGCAGCTCAAATCAAATCTTCATATCTATTCCTATAAATGTTTTCAAGACATGTTTTCATATCAAGCAAGTTCCAAAGGGGTATTAATATCTTAATTTATTATACAAATACTTTAATGCTTTTTATTTTCTTTATAAGGTATAATTGTTTTACTAGTCCTTACTTTAGTGTATCTATTGCTGCTCTACAATCTCTTGTAAATTATGTTATTACCAAAATCATTTTCTGTTTTCTAATCACACAGCTTCAAAGTACGTCATTTCTTTTTCACTTCCTCACTCCAACTGCATTTGGAATTCTCACAGATAATGAACATGAACCTAATAGACAAGCTCCTCAACTCTGGTAATGAGAAGGAAAAATTAAACTATCTCATTCATGAGTTGAAATTATTAACTGTGAATTTTCTCATTTGTCTCATTTAATGAGGTAATTCACATGCCAGCACATTCAAAACTAAACAGTAAATGTTGATTATTATTTATAGTAATAATAATAATGATAATAATAACACTTTCTCTTTCTTATTATCATACCTTTCCAAAGATGATTCAAATCATAAATGTTATGAATTGTGATTTCAGCCACTAAAGGCTGGGTAGGAGAAAGCCTAATAAAAGCCTAGCGTTGATGGGGAAATGTAGTAGAAAAGGCATCTGTGGTTGATAGTCATTAACAAGGATTTTCTAGATCAAGGAAAGACTTCTTATATAAAGATATAAACATAAATCATATAATGGCTATTCAAACAATGAAAGGGTTTATTTCAGATTTATATTAAAGAATTAGCTTCCATAATTCATTTAAACCAACTTATTTCATAGAATTCATAGTGCCAGACACATTGGACTTTTATTACATTCAAAGAAAAAAAAAACCTGTAAAATAAAGCAGGGGGAAATAAATGGGTGTGGAAAGCAAGCATTTATCCCAAAACCTTTTAATTTGCCCACAAACCTAGTGATAACTATTTGGTAGGGTCATTGGCAACAGATAGGAAGGACAGAGGCTTTGGGAGTGGAAATTTGCAAAGAAATTTACAAAAGTGTCAGAAAGAAGAGGTGTCAATATACATCTCATCTTCTATCTACTGGGAATCCACAAAAGTCAAGGTATTTGGTTAAGTGTGGTGAAACAGTCCTAAGGACCCATCTCAGTAATCCTTTATTTTTCTAAAATAAACAAACAAGCAAACAACTCATCAGTAATTATTTTGTTGGGATTTTTGTTTTGGGTTTTTGTTTTTGGTTTTTGCACTAAAGAGTAGTTAACGTCTGTAAAATTATTTAATGTGTTAACCATATTCTGTCTTATTCCTAATCTATCAGTTCTCTAGGCAGGGCTTTCTCTTTATTTTAGGTTTGTATAAAAATAGTGCCAAGTCCTGTAGACAATGCAAAAACAACAACAAATCTGTTTGAAAGGAAAATATCTTGCCAATATTCTGTATCTAAGGTATTCCTGACTCTAAACAGGTGGTTTATTGATGGGTTTGGTTTTTCTCTCTCTCTCTCTCTCTTGATTTTTCTCTCTGCTGTTTTCTCAACACATTAGTTCAGTAGTGATCTGAGTTTTAGGTATATGCATGTCCTGCAATCTTCCTTTTTACTCCCCCCAGGCCTTAAAGCCCTTTTGTAGTTTTGTGGATGCTATTTACTATTATTATTATTCCTGATCCAAACACCTGCAACATATCAGTTTTGTGTTGTTTTTTTTTTATCTGTTCAGGTAAAGAGACAACCAGGTTCTTTTTAAAATAAATCTATTTCAGTTACATAAGAATTATAAAATTAAAATATGAAGGAAATAAGATATAAATGTAACTAGATCATGGAGAAATCAAGAAAAGGGAGTTTCATAGATAAAGGTATGAAGTAATCAAAGTAACAATGATTTTTATAATGGCATAATTAATAAACTTCAATTTCACAGTATTCTCTCACAAAAAGAACTATGGGGAAGAAGTCAGGGTAATTATGCATTAATGAGAACTTTAATAATAAAGTAGCGACATTAGAGATTAGTACTGGAATTTTGTAAAAGAAAATTCCAGAAAGACAGCTGATAAAACAACATAATGATACCAATTGTTTTAAGGAAATTGCACCTGCTGACTTCTTAACAATAATACAATTTTAATTTTACTTATAAGAATATAAAGAGAGTATTATGATAAAAGTACATTAGTCATGTTTATTACTATAGGTATTATCATTTTCAAGACTTTTTACTTTTACTTTTTTAATATAAGTATTTATCCCAAAACAACTCTGATAGAGGTTTACAGATGCTGAATCTAGATCATAGCATTAAAATAATTTTCCAAAGGTACATACATCTATTAGAGCCAGAGCCACAATTTGACCTTGAGTCTTTCCCCTTCTGATGCTAACCTTATCTCTTACATGACCACCTATTGGAAACCTTTTTGTGTTAACCTGTCACAATTTCTTTCAATTTACATTTTCTGTCTAATTTTATCTAAGATTAATTTATTCCAACATTTTCAGACTTTCTAATGTTACGCCATTTTGAAAAAATACACTTTTAAATCCAATTTATGAATCATTAAAAATGAAGTCAATGAAATACTTTAGCATGTCTCTTGGCATGTATCCTTTTCTATATCTAGAAGATGGTGTCATCATTTTTTGAAAGAGGTAAATTGTACCTAGAAGGAGGTCAGTCAGTGATATATAATTTGTTCTTTCAGAAATATAATACTCACTCTTCACATATAACAGTAAAATTATTTATGCTTTTGTGGGTATAGTTTCTTTCTACGGATAAGAAGTGTAATATGAAATCTGTTGGCTTTTTAGGGATCTTGAATAAAATGTGATGAGCAGTTAGTTAGACAGACATGAGCAGAGCAAGGACCAGGGGCCAGGTACAGGTCACCAGAGTGGAAAGCACTGGTACCTATCAACTGGGGGAGAAAGAACCTTGTCCCCCCCGGTAATCTTTCTGCCACTATCATGTAGCTGGTCATGCAGTTCAGACCCTCTGCTCTTTCACATCAATAGTAATACAGTTTGGACCCTTCCCTGACTGTCCTCCCCTGGCATGCTGCTAATCATGAGGGCTGGACCTCCTTAGAGGAGGAACAAACAAGGGGGCCAGAGAATAGCCCTTAAGCATTAAACCCCCAGGACAATGAGGTTCTAATCTGCATCAAATTCATCTAAACCTCAGTTCTGTTTCAATTCCAGGCCCAGAAAAGCAGAAAAACCAGACAAGCCACTTGGCTGACCTCAGGACCAGCTGCATTGAGTGAGGACCCTCTGCTCTGAGGCTGACCAATCAGTGGAGACCTCAACCCTGAAAGGACACACCTGGAAAGCTGCTGAATAGTCTATTGAGATCCTCCCCTGGGACCTCCCCCAAATTCCCGCCCTTAGCCCTTCAGACAGAGGACACAGCCACTCTCCCTCCTGGGAGCAAACCCATACCTTTCCCTTCCCCCTATGCTCCCCACAGGTGAATTTTCTTCACCCTTCTCTCTCCTAAACTTCAAGAGCCTTTCTTTTGCCTCTATAACAGTGGTTCTCAACCTTCTGGCCCTTTAAATACAGTTCCTCATGTTGTGACCCAACCATAAAATTATTTTCGTAGCTACTTCATAACTGCAATGTTGCTACTGTTATGAATCGTCATGTAAATATCTGATATGCAGGATGGGCTTAGGTGACCCCTGTGAAAGGGTCGTTCGACCGCCAAAGGGGCCGCGACCCACAGGTTGAGAACCGCTGCTCTATAAATTGTTTCCTGGGCCCATTTCTTCTGCCAGTCACTTCTAGCTCTGTGACTTTCTTAATAAACTTTCTCTCATAGGTTGAGTTTTGGCTCTGAATTCTTTCCTAGCCAGAACTCAAGTACCAAGGTTGCTGAACCAAGGCCCAGTCTGACTCCACCAGTCTAACACCTGGTGCCATCCTTGAGGCTGCCAATGAAAACATACTTTGGTAAAATTATTAATAAGAGTATAAAGTACAGAAAATCAGATGAGGCCACTTGTTTAATATCAATAGCTTCCAAATTAAAATTGCATTTTATTTTTTATTTTACCTTATTTTTTAAATAAGCTAAGATACAACTTCTATGTACATTTGTTTCCTTGATTAAGATTTCATACTAAGTAAAAAAAAATGAGAAAATTTAAGAATAATATATTTTTGTTGAAACATATAGAAATTCGAATTTGGAGTGAGTCTTTAATAAGTGATTAAGTATCTCTCATCACACACATGCCACAAAGTGAATAGTTTATATTCTAAACTAGAAAGATAATGAAAAAGAAAAGCCATCGTTTTCCTCACATAATGCATTTTACACCAAATAGAAATGAAATTTAACAATATAGACTTTACTCTTGGCTGCTTACAATAAAAGACCTTGACTGTCAAATGTTATTATCATTGAAAAGATGACATTGTCAAATGAAGCCATAATATTTCAGCAAGTTATTCCCTTTCCTCTTAATCTACCTCTGTAAGCATTTTAATATTTTTGTGAGATTTTGAATTTTCTTTTCTCCAAAAAAAACTAAGACAACACATGTAAAAGTAAATAAACTTTAACCATTTTAAAATTTTAAATATTGAAACCAAAAAAAAAAAAAAAGGGAAAGGGGGAAGGAAGAAAAGCATCAAATACTGGACACAGTATTAAGAATTCTACTAACTGGATAATTATGAGTAAATAAAGCAATATTATCTATTTCATAAGTAAATATGTTTTATGTGCATATTGCTTTCTGGCTCTTCTCAGGCAAAAGACTGAGTGAGAGACCCACATGGAACATTATGTGAGAATTGATTACTGCTGCCCTTTCAAGTCTCTTTGAAAATGAATTGGTCAATAAAAGTCCCTCTGTTTATTAGGGAGTAGGGAGGAAGGCAGGCCTTCCAGCAGAAACAATAATAGATGGTAAGGAATAAATGATCCCTGCCACATCTTCCCCCTAAGGAAGACTGAAATTGAAAAGGTAAGAAAAACATGAGTTTTCTTGATTTCAATAGTTTTATACCAGGAGAATCTGGTGTTAAGGTCCCTTCCAAACATTACATGTGTTTGCATACAATCACACAGATGCTGGCTGCCTCTGGAGAGACGTCATCCTTAGAGGTAATGTGTCACAGATTTTTCCAAAATCCCCAAGCCAAACATCAGCTGTGGCAAAACTTTTATATTTTCTTCCTGGATATGAAGATCTCTCAGCTCATGTCCATGATTATCACTTTGTTACTTAAATCAACCTAAAGTAAAACTGGAAAAAATGAAGGTCATAAGAAATTATATTGACATGGGATTTTTTGGACTGGAACACATGGTGTTTCCCCCCCCCTCCTCCTGCCCCACCGCCTCGGGCAGGATGGTTCCCAGGCTCTTTGTCCCTTGGAGTCGAAAAATAAATGAATCCCTGGACAGAAGATGGTATAGCAAAGGTGGAAATTTATTGAAGAACAAGTACAGACCCCCACTTGGGGAAGGGGAGAGAATTTCATAGCTCAGACTCCCACATGGGGAGGAGAAAAGAGTCCCACAGCACAGACTCCCAAATGGGAAGGAGGAAAGAGATCCACTGAGTTCCCTTTTTCCCTGATTTATAAAAGCTGCAGTTTTTGTGCCTCCACATCACCTCTGATTGGCCACTATAGCAACTCCTGAGCTCAAAGGTCAAACCTCACAAGGGACATGTGAGGCCCTCCTTCTTTATTTTATTTTATAGACCTTTTGCTACTCCCAGTTTCCTTGTCTTATGGAAATGCAACTGCTGCTGCTCCCTTGTCTTATGGAAATGTACCTTCTTCCAGCTCCCTTGTCTTATGGAAATGTATCTTTTTGCAACTCTGTAGCCTGTGCTTTTTCCATGGAACCCCTTAATTTCTAAAATTTTTCTAAACCTGCCTATTTTCCCCTAAAAATTCCTATTTTACCCCAAAAACTCCTTTCAGTATTACAGTGGATAGTGCTTGTCCTATAGCAGGTCACCAGTGCCCTATCAGGCCTATTTCCACTTGCTTAATCTCCTTAGAATCTGGGGCCTCCAAGTCCACTAAAGAGTCTGCCCAAGGGCAACCTAAGGGAAGCCCTATATTTGCCTGAATCCAGACAATTTTTATGTTAAGTGTTTCTTCAGCAAGAACACAATTTGGAATAGATTATTAATGCTCATCTCTTGATGATCCCAGAATAGAAAGCCAAGTGCTCTCTGACTCCTTGCATCTTCCCCTGGATTTTTCTTATATCATTTATTTCTTGGGCCTCTGCTCCAAGAAAATATTTATTTGAGATATATAAAGTATCCATCAGTACACCTTGAATTCCATGTTGAAATATTTAAGTAGGCGAGGGACTGACACATACATACTTATTAATTCTAATAACAATCAGGTGGTGATACATGATTTTTGGGCTGGAACACATGGTGTTCCTCTGGGCAGGATGGTTCCTGGATTCTTTGTCCGCCTGAGTCGAAGAATGAATCCATGGACAGAAGATGGTATAGCAAAGGTGGAGATTTATTGAAGAACAAGTACAAACTCCAATGTGGGGAGGGGGAAAGAGTCCCACCTACTTCCTGTTTCCAAGGTTTATAAAGGCTACAGTTCCTGTGTCTCGATATCCCCTCTGATTGGTCAATATTCCCTTTTGAATTGGTTACTGTAGTAATTCCTGAGGCCCTCCTCCCTCATTGTTTTCCTATTCCCTCTGGATTTTCTTCCTCCTTTATTTCGTAAAAATAGACCTTTTGCTACTCCTAGTTCCCTTGTCTTATGTAAATATAACTGTTGTCTCTCCCATGTGTTATGGAAATGTAACTGCACCTGGCTTCCTTGTGTTATGGAAATGTACCTTCTCTCAGTTTCCCTTGTGTTATAGAGATGTAACTTCTCCCAGTCTGTAGCCTGTGTTTTTTTCATGGACTCCAATTCTAAAAATTTCCTAAACCTGCCTAAATTCCCCTAAAATTCCTGTTTCAGTGGGGTACCTATTTTAGATGACAGTTATTTTACCTACTTCAGGTTGCAGGGCTAGAAAATGAGGAAGCCAAGTTTGAGACTACATGTCTGTCTGCAAAGGCATGCTGTTTTTTATAATTAGGTTACGGTACAGAAATTTGGGTCAAAGTTTCCATAAGTTTAAAGAAACTAATAAATGGATAGATACTGGGAACATGACTTCATTAAAGAGATATGATAAGATTGTGTTCATGAATTTAAATTTAAATCAGTGGTCTGGATTATATGTATTCAAAGACACCCTTCCACAAACAAAATTGTGCGCATTTGATATTTCATAGCACCTGCTGATAAAAAGGGCACTTAACAAATCCTATATAATAAAAGGCTAATATGCAAATCAACTGAACAGTGGAACAACCGGTTGCTATGACGCGCACTGACCACCAGGGGTTAGGCCCTTAATGCAGGAGCTGCCCCCTGGTGGTCAGTGTGCTCCCATAGGAGGAGCGCCACTCAGCCAGAAACCCTGAGCTGGGCTCACGGCTGGCAAGCACAGTGGTGGTGGCAGGAGCCTCTCCTGCCTCCACAGCAGTGCTAAGGATGTCACCTGCAGCTTAGGCCCTCTAGCCATCAGTCAGACATCCCCCGAGGGCTCCTGGACTGCGAGAGAGTGCAGGCCAGGCAGAGGGACACCCCCCATGAGTGCACAAGTTTTGTGTACCAGGCCTCTAGTGTATTATAATGGCATGAGCTTAATATTTTAATTGTGTGACTAATATGGCAGGTGCCACTCATGTCTGTCTCATTTCTTCCATCTGCAGACATGTGTCTGCCCACATTCAACATTATACCCCAATTCAGGAATTCATCTCTGATCCTTCATATCTTTATCTCCATGTAGGTCCATCCCTTGCCAAGTGATCATCTTCTAGCTCTCTGACACAACTGAAAAACATAGAATTCCTATGACAATCTAAAACTTGCTAGATACCAATCATAAAGCATTGGCTGGCCTCCTACACTTTCTAGTTCAGAGTAGCTTCCCAAACCTTCCCAGGGATGGTTTATGGGCTAGAGGTACACCACCCTAACTAGGCAAGGGAAGATAAGTTAATTCCATTCTTAAATCTCATTTTCCCCCCTACCATTCAGATAATTATATTACAGAAAAATTATTTGGGTGCACTATTCTTATTTCACCACAGTGAACAAAAAAAAGAAAAAAATATGGACAAAAGAGAAGATATAATAAAGCCACCACATAAAAATTGAGATGTTAAATTTTGTAAAAATTGATGAAAATGGTAAATACAAGTTGGTAATAGAGGCAGTTCAAAATCAGTTTGTCAGAATAACAAAGCAATATTTGTAATTTTAAGGAAAATATTTTTGTATATTCTTGTAATGACTGTATAATTGTTACTTGATTTTCCTATAATATAGATTTATAATTTATAATGTATTACATAGTATTTACAAATTTTAAAGTAATTAATTTAATCTAAGATTGGGTTTCAAACTGTTCCCCAGAGTCCTAGCATCCAGAGAGGGGAATACATACAAGAGGGCAATTTGTGGGAGGAACATCAAGCTCTATGTAGTTTTCAAATGTTTCCTGTGTAGAATCCTATCCAATAAAGGCTTTTAACAAAAGCTTTTGCTGCTAGCACTTTAATCCAATTATGAAGTAATTTTTTCATAGAAATATTATTTAAACCTTCTTAAACATTTTGTAACTGTAATTCTCTTACAGATATAAAGATCTTTTGAATTATTCAGTTTGTGAATACAGAATAAAATATTTAATAATATTTTAAAAATATTTAATGAAGATCAAACTGAGCCTATATCTGAAAATGTTATATAGTTCATGAATTATAAATATTTCTAAATTTGCATATTCAACATTTGCTAAATCTTAGAATTTGAAAGATTACATTAAGATGTTGCATCAAACTATCTGTTGTATTTGGCAAAGATTAGTTAGCATTTGAATCAATGGACCCTAAAATAGATTGACCTCCTCAATGTGGGTATCTTCTCCAATCTTTTGAGGCCAGAATAGAACAAAAGGTGGAGGGAAAATGAATCTGTTCCTTGTTTTTCTGTCTCACTGTATGAGCTGGGTCAATTCATCTCATTTTCTCCTGCTGTCAGGCTGGGATTTATACCATTGGCTCCCCTGGTCCTCGGGCCTTATATTACCAGCTTTCTCAGGTCTCTAGTTTGTAGACCTCAAATTGTTGGACTCCTCAACTTCCACAGTTATATAAGTCCACTTCTCATAATAAATCTCCATATATTTATGTCTCCTATTGTTTTTATTTCTCTGGACAACCCTGACTAATAATTTGGCCAAATTACTAGACCTCTCTATTTCTTAGTTTACTCATCTATGCAATCCATAATAATAAAAGCATAATATGCAAATCACTGAACAGCAGAACGACCACTCTATGACACGCACTGGCACCAGGCCAGCCAAGGCGGGTGCAACGTGATTGGTTGGGGCTGCTGCCATCACCCCACTATCACCCCGCAGAGGGAGGCTCAGGCCCTCCTCTGTGGGGCAATTGATGGGGGGGCTCTGCGATCGATCGCCCCGCAGAGAGAGGCCCAGGCCACTGGCCAGCAGGGCAATTGATTGGGGGAGTGGGGGATCCGTGATCGTCCCAAAGAGGGAGGCCCAGGCCACCCTCTGGGCAGCGATCCATCGCAGAGCCGGGTGGGCAGAGCCTCCCTCTGCTGGTCAATCGATCATGGAGCCCAGCTATCAATCGTCCCGCAGAGGGAGGCCCAGGCCAGCCAAGTGATGGCACCCCACGCCTGTTGCCCACAGAGGGAGGCAACCAGTGTTGGGCGGGGGAGAGGGGTGGGCAGCACTGCACAGATGGCAAGCAGTGGCAGTGGCAGGGGCAGGGCCAGTTACCAGCAGCTGGGGGAAGGAAAGCCCCAATAGACCCTGATCACCAGTCAGGCCTAGGGACCCTGCCCAAGGGATCCCAGATTGCAAGAGGGTGCAGGCCGGGCTGAGGGACAGCCCCTCCTGTGCATGAATTTCGTGCACCGGGCCTCTAGTGGTAATAATAAAACACTTCCCATACAGGGTTATTGGAAGATTCAACAGGTTAATATATGTAAATATGTCTCAGAATTTAATGGGTTACTTAGATTAGTGCTTTGTAAGTATAATAGCCATCACTTGGAGAGGGCTTGCTATGTGCCAGGCAGGTAAGTGTTAGCTGTTTCATCATTATGGATTTACTTACTCAAAAGGAAATGATGACACTGTGGTCATTTAGTTGTCACTAAGCACTGGCAGCAGCATATTAAACCATGTTAGAGCAATCAGTTGCACATGAGAATGCAAGTAATAATGTAATAATGTCTTTTTGTGATAAGGAATGCCTATTGAAGGTTTTTGGTTATTACTCACTAAATAGCTTTGCATGTGCTTTGGTTCTAATTTACTTTATCTTTTGAGAATATGAAATAAATTATACAGGGAATTTCTCTTAAAAATAGCAATGCCACCAAGAACAAGAGTGGGGGAAATCTTTAGATGATAGGTCAATTGTCTTGTTTTTAATGGAGCAAAGGCAATTTTGTTTCCTTTATAGGACCAGCATTTTGCTCCTCATTATAGTGAGCAATGTGGCATTTTTCTGACATCTGTCTCAACCTTACAATCAAGATTATTCTCATTAATTTTCACAGTCTCTGCAAGAAAGTCAATGTTATCAGCTTTCGTAATGGAGAAACTGTATGGCAAAAGACTTAGTAATCTCTCCATTGTTTCAAATCAAAAAGAGAAGCAATGACTTTAATTCCAGTAAGGTGGTTACACTATTAATATTGTCACTTAATTCGTAGTACAAAGTGTGACTTTTCTTCTTGGAAACCTAATATGGATGTCCATGTAGATCATCAATAAGAAATGTTATGTTGTTTAGATACCAATCTCTTTTTCCCCTTTTCTCATTGCAAGATATTTGGCTATGATTGACCATGCCACTCATCTGCCTGTCTATTTATCTATCTAATAGAGGCCCCGTGCATGGATTCATGCACTGGTGGGGTCCCTTGGCCTCGCCTGTGCCCTCTTGCAATTTGGAACCCTTCAGGGATGTCAGAGAGCCTCTTTCGGCCTGATCTCCGCAGGCCAGGTGCACCGGGTCTCTAGTATGCATATAAGATCTATGGTTAATCTCCTCCCACTCTCCCACCTCCCCCCTTCCCTCTGAGATTCATCATTCTGTTCCATGTTTCCATGCCTGTGCATTGAGCATCTGCCCCCTGGTGGTCATTGCATGTCCTAGCTACCAGCTGATCAGTTGGTTGGCCAGTTGCTTAGGCTTTTATATAGATAGATGACCTATTCATTTATCTCATCTATCTTTCTAACCTTCTATTAGTAATATACTCATTTTTTTTTCTTACTTAAAATTATAAATCTGAATATGTTTAAAACTTGATTTTTTAAATTTACATTTGTTTGCAAAATTTATGTTTTTCTTTGCTTTTTCCAAAAACAAACTGTTTGGTCCATTTTTCTTTGCCTACTTCCATTGTTCAACTCATCCTGAAACCATCCCATGCAGCAATTTTCTAAATCATTCAAACTGTGTCAACATTTCTGCCTTAGTATACCTTGTATAAAACTTTCTTCTGTCAAGAGATAGAGCAGCGGTTCTCAACCTGTGGGTCGCGACCCCTTTGGAGGTTGAACGACCCTTTCACAGGTGTCGCCTAAGACCATTGGAAAACACATATATAATTACATATTGTTTTTGTGATTAATCACTATGCTTTAATTATGTTCAATTTGTAACAATGAAAATACATCCTGCATATCAGATATTTACATAACGATTCATAACAGTAGCAAAATTACAGTTATGAAGTAGCAACAAAAATTTTATGGTTGGGGGTCACCACAACATGAGAAACTGTATTAAAGGGTCGAGACATTAGGAAGGTTGAGAACCACTGAGATAGAGTTTTCAACTTTCCTTTTATAAACCAAATTTCTCTTTTCATATACAGAAATATTTTATTAGTTAAAATTTTCATTTGCAATCTTATCAGCAGAGGCTTCATTGGGCTGGATGTTATGAGGGGGATTATTTTTGAAGTCCCTAATTAAGATTACCAGGAAAACTTAGAGCTTCAGTGGATAGATATGAATCCCAGGACAAATATATAAATGCATTATCATGAGCATCCTGAAGGATTAGTAAGATGTGGACCAAGAGAACAATGTATTATCCTTCTTTTGCCATCCTACTTTACAGAAGCTAAAAATGATTGAATAAAGCATAAAGCAAGGCACACTGTTCTACTTAATTTAAACAAAATTTTTTCTCATTTTTAAGAGCTATCAGATATACTTGAATTTATATTAAGAATTCCAGATCACCTATCAAGAATTTGTCTAAAGCACAACCTGTTATTTACAGCAATGTTACTGGAGAATAGAAATTATATTGCTCATATTTCATAGACTTATCACTGCCATCCAAAAAACTTTATTGTAATGGTGATGACATATATTCTGTCCTCTATGTATTTCGTGCTTGTACTAGCAATCATTGCATTCCTCCCCTTCAAAGCATTGTCTGGTGTTGAAAACTATTACTGAAAATACTTAAACCTACTTGACCCATTCCTCTTAACTTAAAAGATTGTGTTTCAATGAAGACCAAGTGTTTAATAACAAATAAATGTAGAAAACAGAAAACATTGCTGCTTTACTGCCCATATGTGCATAACAAAAGAGAAAAAGTTCTTTCCTTTTCTGTCTCCTACAAGCACTCTTTCCCGGCTCAATAAATGGGGTTAAGGAAGAGGGAAACAGTATAGCCACCCTCTCTGTGTACCAGTTACTTTCATTTTTCAAATTTTATTTTATGTGTCATAAGGTCCTAGTGTATAATTAAGAAATTTATCTGCCCTAACTGGTTTGGCTCAGTGGATAGAGCATCAGCCTGTGGACTGAGGGGTCCCAGGTTCGATTCCAGTCAAGGGCATGTACCTTGGTTGTGGGCACATTCCCAGTGGGGAGTGTGCAGGAGGTGGCTGATCGATGTTTCTCTCTCATTGATGTTTCTAACTCTCTATCCCTCTCCCTTCCTCGCTGTAAAAAATCAATAAAATATATTTAAAAACAAACAAACAAAAAAACGAAATGTATCTTAATAAATGTTTATTAATGTTGTTCTAGGTGTTTTAAAAATTTTCATTAATATCTACCTAGTATATACTGTCTCATGTTGTTTAGCACTTTTAATTGGAATCTGAGCATAAAGTAAAAATGTTTGTTAAATTGTTGGGAAAAGAAACCTTAGAAATTATAGTCATATTAGAGGCCCAGTACACAAAATTTATGCAGGGGGTGTGTGTACCTCAGCCCAGCCCGCACCCTTTACAATCTGGGACCCCTTGGGGTATGTCTGACTGCCAGTTTAGACCCGATCCCTGTGAGATTGGGCCTAAACCGGCAGTCGGACATCCCTCTCACAATCCGGGACTGTTGGCTCCCAACCACTCGCCTGCCTGCCAGCCTGATCACCCCCTAACCACTCCTCTGTCAGCCTGATTGACAGCTAACTGCTCCTCTGCTGGCCTGGTCACCCCCAACTGCCCTCCCTGCTGGCCATCTTGTGGCTGTGGGCACCACCATCTTTGAGGGTGGGGAAGTCAATTAGCATATTCCCTCCTTATTGGCTGTGAGTGCCGCCATCTTTGATGGGGGGCAGTCAATTAGCATATTCCCTCTTAATTGGCTGTGAGTGCTGCTATCTTTGAGGGTGGGGCAGTCAATTAACATATTCCTTACTTATTGGCTGTGGATGCTGCCATCTTTGAGGGTGGGGCAGTCAGTTAGCATATTCCATCCTTATTGGCTATAGGTTCCACCATCTTTGCGACAGTGTGAGGGTCAATTAGCATATTCCCTCTTTATTAGATAGGATAGTCTTTTAATAAAATTATTAAAAGTCATTTAACCAATATTCTCTAGAATCAATCAGATACATATATTTGATTATTTGGTTAAAGAAAATCAGTCTAAACCAATCACTAGCAGTAAACATTTTAAACTTCCTCCTGGGCATATCTATATATAAAAAGAATTAATATGCAAATTGTCTGGGATGCCCTAAAGGTCACAACTGCTCAGGAGGAGGCTGCACGTGCAGGTGGTTGGAAGGGGACTGCATGCGCAGTGAAGCAAGCCACGGATGACGCAGGCCAGCTAGCCGCAGCGGTGAGTTTGCAGGCCCACAGAGCCCACAGAGAGCAGGGCCTGCCAGCTCGCCGAGGCAGCGGTGACCGCTCATTGGCTAAGCTCCCTGTATGCTACTCGCAGTGTTCTTGGTTACTTGGGTAATAAGAATGCAAGAAGGTGATCTAGGGTTTTTCCACCACACTCCTGGAGGAAAAAAACAAAGGTCTGCTGCTGGAGGGCTAAGAAATGTCATATCCTGCCCTAGCCAGTTTTGCTCAGTGGATAGAGCAGTGGTTCTCAGCCTTCTGGCCCTTTAAATACAGTTCCTCATGTTGTAACCCAACCATAAAATTATTTTCATTGCTACTTCATAACTGTAATGTTGCTACTGTTATGAATCGTAATGTAAATATCTGATATACAGGATGGTCTCAGGCAACCCCTGTGAAAGGGTCGTTTGACCACCAAAGGGGTCACTACCCACAGGCCAGGTCAGGGCTCATGCAGGAAGCAACCAATTGAATTGTCCCTCTCACACTGATGTTTCTCTCTGTCTTTCCCTCTCTTTTCCATGCTCTCTAAAAATCAGTGGAAAAATATCTTCAGGTAAGGATAAAAAAAAGAAAGCTCCCTGTATGCTACTTGCAGTGTTCTTGGTTACTTGGGTAATAAGAATCCAAGAAGGTGATCTAGGGTTTTTCCACCATACTCCTGGAGGAAAAAAACAAAGGTCTGCTGCTGGAGGGCTAAGAAATGTCCTATACTGCTATGAATATCCTGCTGTCATATCCTGTTATGAATCATAATGTCTATGAAAGAGACATCTTGAAAATGCCTAAAGAAAGTTGTCAATTTTTTGTGGTGAAAGGACTGGAGTCTGTGTTGATGAAAACACCTTGTTGGCTGCAGCGGCCAGCAGTGGCAGCAGCAGCGGGGTGATGGGGGCAGCCCCTTCCCCTGATCAGCCGGGTCGCCTCCTGCAGAGGGAGGCCAGACTGTGGCTTAGGTCTGCTCCCCACGGAAAGCAGGCCTAAGCCGTCAGTAGGACATTCCCTGAGGGCTCTCGGATTGGAGAGGGTGCAGGTCAGGCTGAGGGATCCCCCACCTCATGCATGAATTTCATTCACCAGGCCTCTAGTAGTATATATATTGATTAATACAATAAACCTGATACAGAGCAAATTAGAAAATGCATGTGACATTCACTGAAAATAAAGTCTTAAGACTTTGAAGTTGACATTGAGTCATTTGATTTTAAAAATTTGTTTTCAGACTTCTTTTAACATACTTTTTTGTCATAATAAATATGCTTTTGGAGTTAAAACTACTTTTAGGTTTCTGGTTCATTCTTATATGTAAAGGCCTTAGAGGTTGTCACTCTGTCCTAACAATAATTAAAAAGCTAAACAAACTGAAAAATCAACATCTTTTCTTAGATGTGTCAGGGAATTAATATCACAGAGCAGCAAGTAAAAACTTTTGTAGGAACCAATGCAAGAGTAGGAAAACCTAAATTGTAATTGATGAATTGTTGGAGGCTCCGAGTGAACAAGTGTGTGAGTTATAAACTCCAGGGAGACTCAGTCAGAGGAAGGTCCTCATGCTCTTGTGAGTTTTAGCTCCAGGAACTTTCCTGGGTTCTCACAATGAAGATCAGAGGAAAACACTCTCATGCTTTTGGCAGGGGGAAGGGAAAAGAAACAATTTTGAAATATGCCAGGGCTTGCCCACAACAAACTGTTTTACCAGAGCCTAACCTATTGGGGCTTTTTCTAGCCCTCTCTAGCCTTGCAAAAGGAGGGGGAAAAATACCCAACTGCCGACACTTCTAGTTATTCTGTCCAACCTAACTGGATGAAAAAATGCTGAGAAGCATTTGTGAGGTGCACAGATCAGAGGCGCAGGCTAACTAAAAGACTACAGACGAACCATAGGAGTGGAGAATGCTTTCCCTCCCCCACACCTGACCACCACATCACTAAAGACCTACTTACTGCAATTCCCTTTACACAGTCTATAATTTGTAGCCACTGGGGAAAAATTACAAGGCAAAAAAATATAGTTTGAATCAACTAAGCAAGCATCAGAACCAAAGAAAGATATGGCAGAAATGTTGGGATTATCAGACCAGTAATTTTAAAAATCTATAATTAATATGCTAAAGGTTTTCATAAACAGAGTAGACAACATTCAAGAACAGATAGGTAATATAAGAAAGATAAAAATTATAAGAGTCAGAAAGAATCGCTTAAGATAAAAACATGGTAACAAAAATGAAGAATGTCTAACGGGCTCATTACTACACTGAACATGGAAAGGCTCTCTGAGGTTGAGAACATATCAACAGAAACTTCCAAAGCTTAAAAGCAAAGACTGAAAAAAGGAACAGAATATTCAAGGACTAGGAATCACTACAAAAAATATAAAATGTATTTATTGTGAATACAGGAAGGGGAAAATGAACAATAGGAAAAGAAGAAATATTTGAAGCAATAATAAATGAGAGTTTCTCCAAATTATTCTCAGACACCAAATCACAGATGCTGAATGCACAGACAATGCCAAGTAGGATAAATGCCAAATAAGCCACACCTAGGTATATCATACTCAACTGTAAAAAACCTAGGATAAGTAAAAAAAATCTTGTAAAGAAAAAAGCCACACACATAAAACAAACTGTACCTATAGAGGAGCAAAGATAAGAAAACATCTGACTTCTCTGCAGAAACAATGCAAGCAAGCATAGAATGGAGTGAAATATTTAAAGTGTTAAAAAGTCTGAAAAAATTCTCAATGTCACTAATCATCAGAGAGATGCAAATTAAAAGCACAATGAGATATTACCTCACACCTGCCAGAATGGCTACCATCAATAAATTAACTTATGACAAGTGCTGGCAAGGATGTGGAGAAAAGAAAACCCTAGTACACTGGTCAGAATGCAGACTGGTGCAGCCAATGTGGAAAAGAGTGCAGAATTTCCTCAAAAAAATTTAAAAAAAGGAACTGCTTTTTGACTCAGTGATCCACTTCTGGGATTATATCCTAAGAATTCTGTAACACCAATCAGAAAGGATATATGCACCCCTATGTTTATAGCAGCATTATTTACAATAGCCAAGATCTGGAAATAGCCCAAGTGCCCATCAGTAGATGAGTGGATAAAAAGCTGTGGGACAATTACACAATGGGATACTACTCAGATGTAAAAAGAAACTCTTACCTTTTGCGACAGCATAGATGGCCATGGAGGTTATTATGCTAAGCAAAATAAGCCAGTCAGATAAAAACAAATACTATATGATCTCACATATGTGGGATCTAATGAGCAAAGATGAACAAAATAGAACCAGAGACATGGATACTGTATATGATACAGACTGGCAGATGCCAGAGGGAAGTTGGGTGGGGCAGGCAGGATGAAAGAAAGTGAAGAGAATAGCCAAAGAACATATATGCATAACCCATGGACACAGACAACAATGTGGTGAGGGCCAAAGGGAGGGGAGGGCAGGTTCTGGCTGGATGGGGACAAAGCAGGTGAAAATGGGGGCCATCTGTAATAATGTCAACAATAAAAATAAAATGTAATTTAAAAAAGTTCTGTATCCTGCAAAATTATCCTTCAAAAGTGAAGGAGAAATAAAGACTTTCTCGGTCAAATAAAAATTAGTAGAATTTGTTGCCAGTAGAACTATATTGCAAGAAATATTGAAAGAAGTTCATCAGAGAGAATGAAATCATATAGGGTGAAAACTCAGATCTACCTAAGTAAACAAAGAACATGGGAGAAGGAATAAATAAATGTAAAATATTTTTCCTATTCATAATTGATCTAAAGTTAACTTCAAAATAATAGCAAGAATGCATTTGATTATTTGTGCATATGTATATATCTTCTGTATAATAAGTGTTTATGTATACTTATGTATACGTGAAATGAGTGGTAACAATGACAAAGAATGGCAATGAGGAATTTGGGTTATTTTGTTTTTATAAGGTATGCATACTTCCCATGAAGTGGTATAGTGTTACTTGAAAGTGAATGTGGCCCTAGCCAGTTTGGCTGAGTGGATAGAGCATCAGCCTGCAGACTAAGGGTCCGGGGTTTGATTCTGGTTAAGGGCACGTACCTTGGTAGCAGGCTCCTGCCCTGCCTGGGCCCTGGTAGGGGGTGTGCAGGAGGCCACCAATGGATGTGTTTCTATCTCATTGATATTTCTCTCTGTCTTTCCCTTTCTCTTCCACTCTAAAAAAAATTAATGGAAAAATATCCAATAGTCAGGTGAGGATTAAAAAAATAAATAAAATGTTTTTTAAAAAAGAAAGTGAATGTGGATTAGTTGTAAATGCATATTGCAAATCTAGGGCAATCACTAAAAATAGATAAGAAAATAAGTGTAGCCCAGCCAGTGTGCCTCAGTGGTTGAGCATCGACCTATGAACCAGGAGGCCATGGTTCGATTCCTGGTCAGGGCACATGCCCAGGTTGTGGGTTCAATCCCTGGTGGCAGCTGATCATTGATTCTCTCTCATCATTGATGTTTCTCACTCTCCCTTCCTCTCTGGGAGATTATATATATATATATACACACACACACATATACATATACATATATATATGTATATATATATATATGGTACATAGAGGAAATGGAAGCATATAAGATGCTCAGTTAAAATCATAACAGGCGAAAAAGGGTGGAAGACAAAAATTGGAACAAAGAACAAGGTATTGAATAGAAAACAGTAGCAAATATGGTAGATATTAATCAAACTGTATTAATAATTACATTAAATCTTCTAAATTTACCAATTAAAAGGAAGATTGTCAGAGATGATAAAAAAACAAGACCCAACTACATGTTGTTTACAAGAAACCAACTTTTAATATAAAGACACATATAGATTAAAAGTGGAGGGATGGAGGACATACCCTTGACAACATTAATCAAAAGAAAACTGAGTAGCTATATTAATTTCAGAAAAAGTGGACCTCATGTCAAGAAAAATTATCAGGACTACAGAGGCAACACATAAGTATAGAAGGGTCAATTCTCTAAGAAGACACAATGGTCCTCAATGTGTATGTGCCTAACAAAACAACATTAAAATATGTGAGGGAAAATTACATAGAATTGCAAGGAGATATAGATAGATCCATTATTGTAGTTGAAGACTTCAATACCCCTCTATTAGAAATGGACAGATCCAGAGGGCAGAAAATCAATAAAGACATAGTCGAACTAAACAATGCCATCATTAACTGGATATAATTGATATCTGTAGACTGCTTCATTCAACAACAGAAGACACAGTCTTCTTAAACTCGCATGGAACATTCACCAAGATAGACTACATTCTGGGATATAAAACATACCTTCACTAATTTGGAAGAATAGAAATTATTTAATGTCTGCTTTAGACAACAATGAAAATAAAATCTAAATCAACTGCATAAAGATAGCTGGAAAATCCCAAAATACTTAGAGTCTAAACATCACATTTCTAAATAACACATGGGTCAAAGAAGAACTTTTAAGAGAAGTTAAAATTAGTTTGAGCTAAATGAAAATGAAAACACAAGTTATCAAAATGTGTGGGGTGCTGCAAAGCAGTGTTTAGAAGGAAATTTATGGCATTAAATGCATATATTAGAAAAAAGAAATGTCTAAAATCGATAATCTAAATTTCCATCTTAGGAAACTAGAAAAGGAGGAGCAAATTAAATCCAAGATAAGCAGAAGAATATAAATGATAACAATTAAAGCAGAAATTAATGAAATTGAAAACAGAAAATCAATAGAGAAAATCAACAAAACTAAAAGCTGGCTCTATAAAAATATCAATAAGCCTCAAACTGTGCTAAGCAAAAAAGAAAGAGGACACACATTACTAATATCAGAACTGAAAGACAGGACATTACTACAACTCCCCTGGGCATTGAAAGGATAATAAAAGAATAGTATAAATAACTCTATGCCCCAAAATTTGATAACCTAGATGAAATGGACCAATTTCTTTTTTTGTTATTTAAATTCTTTATTGTTTAAAGTATTACTTAAGTCATTTTTCCCCCATTGACCTCTCCCCAGCCACGCCCCTCCCCATCCCCCAGCACATGCCCTCACCAGTACCCCCCATCTATGTCCATTGGTTATGCTCATATGCATGCATACAAGTCCTTTGGTTGATCTCTAACCCCCTCATTCCCCACTTTCCCTCATAGATTGGACAGTCGGTTCCATGCTTCTATGACTCTGGTTCTGTTTTTGTTCATCAGTTTATGTTGTTCATTATATTCCACAAATGAGTAAGATAATGTGATATTTATCTTTCTCTGACTGGCTTATTTCCCTTAGCATAATGCTCTCCAGGTACATCCATGCTCTTGCAAATGGTAAGAATTCCTTCTTTTTTACAGCAGGTTAGTATTCCATTGTGTAGGGGTACCACAGTTTTCTAATCCATTCATCTACTGATGGGCACTTAGGCTGTTTCCAGATCTTAGCTATGGTAAATTGTGCTGCTATGAACATAGGGGTGCGTATATCCTTTCTGATTGGTGTTTCTGTTTTCTTGGGATATATTCCTAGAAGTGGGATTACTATGTCAAATGGAAGTTCCATTTTTAATTTTTTTTTGAGGAAAAGCCATACTATTTTCCACAGTGGCTGCACAAGTCTGCATTCTCACCAGCAGTGCAAGAGGCTTCCTTTTTCTCTGTATCCTCTCCGGCACTTGTTGTTTGTTGATTTGTTGAAAATAGCTATTCTGAAATGGAGCAATTTCTTGAAAGACACAAACTGTTAAAATTCTGACAAGAAGAAACAGATAGTCTGAATAATTCTATATCTGTTAAAGAAATTGAATCAATAATGAATAACCTTCTAAGACAGAAAGCACCAGTCCCAGATGGGTTCACTAGAGAATTATACTAAGTATTTAAGGAAGAAATTATACTAGTTCTCTATCATCTTTACTAAAGATAAAGATAAGGGAATATTTCCTAACTCAAAAAGACAAAGATATTACTATAGTAAAAAAAGAAACAAGCCCTAACCGGTTTGGCTCAGTGGATAGAGCATCAGCCTGCGGGCTCAAGGGTCCCAGTTCGATTCTGGTCAAGGGCATGTACCTTGGTTGCAGGCACATACCCAGTAGGGAGTGTGCAGGAGGCGGCTGATCAATGTTTCTGACTATCCCTCTCCTTTCCTCTCTGTAAAAGATCAATAAAATATTTTAAAAAAAGAAACAAAACACAGACCAATATCATTCATGAACATAAATGCAAAAACCCTCAACAAAATATTAGCTAATTAACTTCAACAATAAATGAAACATTTTATAGACCTAGACCAAGTGAGATTTATCATAGGTGTGCCAAACTGGTTCAACATTTGAAAATCAATAAATGTAATGCATCACATCAACAGGCTAAAGAAGAATAATCACATGATCATACCAACAGATGTAGAAAGCACTTAATAAAATTCAATACCCATTGATGATAAACTAAAACTAGAGGGGAACTTCCTCAACTTGATAAAGAATATCTACAAAAAAACTGCAGCTGCATTATTGTTAATTGTGAGAAACTCAAATTTTTCCCATTAAGATTAGAAAAAAGGCAGTGATAGCCTCTCTCACCACTGTTTGTTGAAATTAGATAGCATTATTTATTCTCTTTAAGTAATTTCCATCATTTTATAAATTTTAAGCAAATCAGGAGGATATAAAAGTAACCAATAATCTTGACCAGTGTTATTTTTAGATATCACATTTATAAGATTGACTGGGATATATAATTAAAAATTGAAATGTGTTTGTGTGTAGCCTACATCTACCCTGTAAATAATATAAGCAATTTTAAGACCACGCATTGATAAGAAGTATTAGAGTTTCCTCAGCATTCGCTTGAGAAGGCTGCTGGAGAACTGGTGGTGATCAGTGGAAGTGGACCTTCCTAGGGGGGTATGAGATTTGCTACAAAGGTTTTGAAAGCACAAAGCCTGCAAGGCAAATGAGAATGATAATCATAGTCCCAATCACAAACCTAATAACGCAGGGGTGATTACATGTCATTCTCTGGGGGAGAAATAGATTGATTCTGTTTCATAAAGGGGAGAAAAACCCACATCTACCTCAGATATGGCGTTAAATTTATGGCTAAAGTTGGGTTTCGAGTGGAGGCTGGTAAATTGGAAAGAGATAATTAACTACTTCTCTGAGGTATAAGCACTTACCACATGCAGAGGGGGTTATATTTACTAAGCATCTAATGTGGTATTAGCACATTTTAGCTGCCGAATAGATATGATCTTCCTTTTGTTTCCAACCTGCTAGCAACCACCTAATTATATTCTCCCATCACCACTAACAACAGCCCCTGTCAACCCAAGACCTACTCCCCATCTTTTAAATATCTGATGTCTGCCCTGGCCGGTTTTGCTCAGTGGATAGAGCGTCGGCCTGCGAACTGAAAGGTCCCAGGTTTGATTCTGGTCAAGGGCGCATGCCCGGGTTGTGAGCTCGATCCCCAGTGGGGGACTTGCAGGAGGCAGCCAATCCATGATTTTCTGTCACCATGGATGTTTCTATCTCTCTCTCCCTCTTCCTTCCTCTCTGAAATCAATAAAAATATATTTAAAATAAATAAATAAACAAACAAATAAATAAATATCTGACGTCTATGAACCTGCAACCTTCTGGTGGCCATCAGAAAGTCACCGGGACCTGGGGACCTCCACTCTACCTCTCTCTGCCTTCAGTCAGCTTCATTACTTTAACTCTCACAAATTAGTTTTTTAAAAAGTTTCTTGCCAACTAATGCAGCACTTCCTCTTTGCTCTTTCATGTGCATGCTCTGTACCCTGGAGGACATTACAGGTTGAAATTCAGTATTTATTTATTTAATTAATATATTTTTATTGATTTCAGAGAGGAAGAGAGAGGGAGAGGGAGATAGAAACATCCATGATGAGAGAGAATCATTGATCAGCTGCCTCCTGCACGCCCCACACTGGGGATCGAGCCCACAACCCTGAGCGTGTGTCCTGACTGGGAATCAAACTGTGACCTCCTAGGTCATAGGTCAATGCTCAACCACTGAGCCATGCCGGCAGGGGAAGGAATTCAGTATTTACTTATTCATTTATTTATTTATTACCACAAACCCACTCCAACCAACATTTTTCTCATTTGATAATTGTTTAGGAGGAAAGTAGAAAGCTGATCTCATTTATTCATCTTATCTCTTGTAAAGATTTTTATCACATTGTAATCATAACATATATATTGGACTGTTTAATCATTAACACAAAATTATTACCATAGATGCTACCAAAGAACCATTTCAGTATAACAGATTTGGTCTGCACCAAGGCAGATTAGTAATAGGTCAGAAATAAATATATGTCCTCATTATCCACTCTCTTCAAAGATGAGCAAAACCTCAAAATAAGATGAATAATAGAAAAGCTACCTAGGTAACTAAAGAAAGTGTTCTTTATTTCAGCTCTTTCAGCTGAAGGTACTAATTAATTTGATTTATCCATTTCAAGTTTCTGCTTCATATAACCTGAGAAGTCAAATAGAATACATGGACAATAATAATTTAAAAAATACATGTAATGGTAAAAATAATAAAGGCATTCTCTTAGTTGGTGCAATAATCAATGTTTATTTTCTCTTTCTTTATTTCAGGATGAATCAGATGGTGGAAAACCCCAGTAAGTACATACCTTAAGGAACCACAAGTTTCTTTCTACTTCCTTATTACCAAAGGGGAAGTGAACTATTGCACATTTAAAAATGCCTGTACTAATATAAGCCAGAGTAGTATAAATTTTTAAAAAATTATACTACACTACCAATTTAAACTAGGCCATGGAAATATGAACCTGGTTTTGCTATTGTTTTGTTCCTTTGTTTTAGGAAATGAAGTAAACAGAGATATTACAAAGAGTGATTGTTTTGGGCAGTTTTGTAATGTAAATTTTAAAAAGTTAGAAGCCCTGAGTCCTAATCCTATACCTCCTCCTTTAGGACTTGTTGCTCAAAACATGCCATAGAATTATCTTACTAATTTCCAATGATACTGGTAAGGTTTTAGGATTATGTAAAATATACCGAAGGTATTAGCTGTAACTTCAGCAAACTATGATACCATAATCCTATTTAGCAAATGAAGAAAAAAAAAGAAGAAAAAGAGGACAAAGAGAGAAAAAGCTAGCTGTGGTACCAGAGAAGCATTGTGTTTGAGCCTGATGTTTGTCAGTGAAGTAGGAAACAGTGCATGACATATGTACTTGCAGTGTGTACAACCTGCTCCTTTGTGAGGTACTCAACCTTCCTGGTTATTCTGTGTTCTTACACGTCCTCTCTCCTCTTTGTTCTCAACTCAACATTCCAGTTCCTAGAGGTCATACAGATTCAATGTTTTAAGACTGCATAGAATATCTATTTTATTTTAAAAAGAGAGATATATAAAGAGAGAGAGGGATGAGAAAGAGAGAGAGAGAGAGCGAGAGAGAGAGGGAGAGAGGGAGAGAGAGAATCACTAAAATATTGTGGGCTGCAGAGCATTTGGTTCTTAAAAATGTCAATAATTAATAATTATTACTTATAAATATATACAGAGATTTTAACTAACATTACACATAAATATGTCAATTTTAGAACTGTCAAAATTTTTAATTGCTTAGCATTTTTAGAACTGACAAAATGTTTGTTGTCATTAATAGTAATCCAAGTGGCCTTGCATTTGGGGTTGCCGTTGGGATTGGGCTTTATCAGAAAAGATTTTATTTGGAGAAAAACTACTTATTAATGGAAATAGTCTCATATTCTCAGAGTGCTTTTGCTTCTTTTGTCTGGAACCTATAATCACTTTTAATTTTCTTTTGCTAGTGTATTTTTACTAAGCCTCAAACTGAACTCTTTACTTACATTATTATAACTATTTTTCTGTACTTAACATTCAAATAACATTTTTTAAGTCCAAAGTGTCCCAATTCATGGTGGCTTTTGTGCCACATGTGCTAAAATGTGAAATAACCTATAAAGGTTATTAATCATCTTGACCTAATGCATTAGGATGTTTTAAAAGCTGAAGTAGCATTTGTGCTTACATTTGTGAGTTCTTTGGATTGATTTTTGTATAAGACTGTACAATGCCTTATTCAAAATAGAGATAGGTATCAGCACGTGAACCTATGAACCCTGCTTTTCAACATTACTATTCCATTTTAAAATCATAAACTTTGTATGTGCACAGGCACAACATATCTCAGCTGTATAATTACATGATGCATATCCATAATGTTAAAATTATGGGTATGCTTCTCTCTGTTCATTTAGCTGAGAGTATAAAAATGCTACCATTCTATCAGTTCATCTGAAGTATGAAGAAAATTAAAATGTTTCTGTCTGTTATTAAGCCATTAACCAAAATGCTCAACAAACTAATTATTATGGCTTCACTCCAAATTATTTTCTTTAAAAATGTTCTACCTGGCAAAAGAACCTCGCTATGCTGATCGACTGGAAAAAAAAAATGGAAAAAAAAAGTTCTTCTCTCAGAAACATTTAAATAACTCTCTAATTAAATTCAATATTCTGCATGTGTACTTATATTCACTTTAGGCTAAAATATAGACTATTAGTTGTTTGAATTTTTGCTAATTCTACAAATACATAAACATGTAAATAAGTAACTATTTGACTAGTTTAAAAAAAATTTTTTTTTTTTTGCTAATTTGATATCCAGAACTGAATAGCAAAAGCAGAAAGACCAGACCAAAATATAACAAGGACAAAATGATTGGTAAAATTCTCAAACAAATTTTGCAGAGCAAAAATAGATAGATATATTACTCCAATGTTCTGGTTCAGTGGCAATAGTATCAAAGTATCTTCTGGGTTTCATTCAGGCATTAGACTTTTAAGAGAAAATATTAAAGCATTGTTTTCTTTTTTAAAATTAGATATAGTGAAAATAAGGTGGCATATTATAAAACCTCAAATGTGGCTTTTTATTTCCTTTTTGTAGATTAGAAGACACAAAGAAGGATATGTGGATGTGCCCTCTGCTGGCAAAGTTAAGATCATAGTCTCTTCTAGAGACAATAGAAACCAAATCCTGAAAGCAGAACAGCACCTAATATTCAAAGGCATTTTACAGAAGAAGCAAAACAGACTTGATTTAATTAAGTAAATGTCTTGAAAGGACTGCAGACAAGTTTGGTGCTGCAGTTCATAGCAAGGCAAAACAAAATTATTAGAAAATAATGTTATATTTTACTCTTCAAAATTTTATAGTAATTTGTTCTAAAAAATAATGAAGCTTAAACATCTCATTTGGCTAATTCCATTAAGGTTCTAGGAGACAAAATAAAGTTAAATGAGGCTTTGTAAATCTCTGACAATAATTATAGTCCATTGTCTTTCAGCCTTAAACACTTGATAAATTTGGTATTCCTAAAATTAATAGAATATTAATGTGAATTAAACTGATCTCACAATTCCATCTTCTTAAAGTCTTGGAAAATAATATATAACATGAGTTTAAAGAGATTCAATTAGATGAAGCAAGATTTTTAAAAATAAAAATCCAAAACCAAAATAAATATACCCTGGGAATTTAGTAAATCATCAACAAATATTCCCCAAACTGAAAACCCTTGCAGAGAAAATAAATGGGTGAAAAGAATGTGATCAATGCATTAGTGTCAACTCAGGAGAATGTGACAATGGTGCCCTCCCTGGAAGAGTGCATTTGGGGCCTGGTGCTGCTGTACCTTCTCCTCAAGTGTCCAGGTGATAAAATACAAACATATTCTTTAAATCTGAAAGTGGCATTAAAGAGCCAAAGACTGATTTAGTGACAACTTAGAAAATGATTTTTTTTGAGGTTAAAAGTGCCTCAGGAGTTAATCAACCTGAAATCACCTATTTTGCAAATGAGGAAACTGAGTCCCAGAATGATAAGGTAAGGTCAAAAAGGTTGGAAGAAATCATATTGAATAATGAAATAATCAGATACAAACTGTAGTTCAGTAAAGACAATTGTGGAGCTGAACATTGGGGAGGAAAAACAAATAAAAATATCCCATAAATCTGGTAGGAAATGGCTTAGGATCATAGTTCATCATGAGATGACAATTAGACTGAGAGTAGAGTACACATTTAAAACAAACAAACAAAAAAACCCACACCTAACAACATTAAAAGATTGAAAGAAATTTTTAAAGGAGAGAAAAATGTATAGAAAATAATGTATATAATGGGCCAGGGAACCTATTCCTTCTGTTTCTATCAATTAGTGAAAACTTTTGATCAGTTAATTAATCTGACCCAAATTTCCTGTGTAAAGTAAGCAGGTCAATTAGGTGACCATCTCCTATTATTAACTGGTGAACTATGCTGCAATCCCTGGCACACCTACTGAAAATGGGTTGCCTCTACACATGAGGGTACACACAGTGGTATGTTATTTTTATTTTAAAATCATAAAAGCTTATAAATTTGAAGAATAGTCACAAAGAATATTTGAAGAATAGTCATAGCTAATCAATAGGTTAGAAAGAAAATGGAGATATTAAAAGAATTAGGGGGAAGGGCGAAGAAATAGAAAAGGAGAAATGTGGTGATGTCATCACAGAATTTTAGAACTAGAATAGCAAATGCTCCAAATGTTTCCTTTTAAATAGGAAGAAACAGGAAATGAAAAAGTTAAATGATAGGATCAAAGTTAAAAGTTAGCAAATGGCAAAGAAATGGAACTCCAATCTCGGTTATTCACATTGGCCTTAACGAGATAACAAGAGCTTCTTCATTGCTGTGGCTAGGACAATAGAATAGAATCGAGAACTTAACTCCAAAACATTCTCTCTGCTCGCTTTTTAGGGGTGAAGCCTACAACCACTTAGTGTCTAGCATCGAGCAGTATGGATCATCCATGGAAATTATTTGACAACCCATTTTCAATTCATTTTTTTTTTTCATTTTCACTTCACTTGCACATTTTCTTAAGGATGGTGGGTATTTATCCTTGTTAGTTACAGCTGTAGTTACTTTAGAACATTAGGTGATTTTTTTTAAAGAGAATAATGGAGTCTATCTTACAAAAACATGTTGAGTTTTTTTTTATAGCCGCATTGGTAGGCAATGAGTCAGAGTGTAGCAGACAGTAACACTGATGTTTATCAGCAGGCTTATTTCTTACTGGCCTAGCACCAACCTATTCAGCTTTCATGTTTCTATTTCCTTAAAGAAATATAAGCCAAAAATTAATTTTGAAGAGATATGCAATGATTTTAATATATGTGGAAAGTACACATATATTAAATAAAATATTCGGACCAATGGAGAATACCATTTTGACAAAAGAGAAATCATAAAGAACCATTTGCGAAATGGAAAGGTAGTGTTGCAAGATGTACAAGTGTCTTAAGATGAGGAAATACAGCACAAGGCATGTCACAGTGGGATCACAAAAATGACCCTTCAGAAGGAGTTGAAGATCTGATGAATATAGCAAAGAAGAGTAGATATTTGTTACATATAGAGGGACTAGGAACCCAAGGGGTAACAACTTACTATTAGATGTAAAAGCATAAAAAAGAAAACTACAGATGTAACTATTGATATTCACATTCTTTTTGAAGATGTTGGAAAGGCTGAAAGCCTAAATTGAAATAGTATGTAAAACCTTTAGCAGCAAAGGATGCATATCCAAGAATGATCAGGTCACACTTACAGGCTATCTGTACCATTTGCAAACAACCACAAATTGTGGTAAAGTCTAAAAAAACACTGAGGTAGCAGGAAGTAATGGCTACTATGTAGGATTGAAAAACACAAGCACCGTTGTAAGTCTTCTACTTAGTAATCTATATAGAGTTGAAGTTTCTAGAATAGAGCTGGGCTTCCTGTTGGGACAGCCATTTCTCTAAGAGTCTTGCCCTAGAGGACTCTATTTTCAGAAAGGACTAAACAATTCTTATAGCCAGTGAAAAACTTGCTAATCTCCAATATTACAAGGTCTTGCCCAGTTTGCTCTGCAAAACAATGTGACTGAAAATAAAGTACTATGTAATATTCAAGTAAGGTAAGCTTCTATAATCATAGGTGATTTTTAATTTTTAATTAAAATAATTTGACCCAAAAGCCATATGTAGTGGGAAAAAATCATGACTTTGTTGCATACTTCTTCTTGCTATAAAAATACCCAAGGTATTGGTGAACTTTAGAACCAAAGTTCTATAGATTTTGATTAACAGCACCAATGGTTTCTGAAAGCTTCTGATTTATTCCTGCATTGTTCCCTTCTGTGTTTCATTGACAGTTTTTAAACAGCCACTTGATCACATTCTCCCTTAGTCTCTAGCTCTATCTTTCTCGATATGTCCACCACTCTGACCCCTAAAAGCTGAGCATTTATTCACTCACATGTATAGAGAGCAAGAGTGACAGATGGGCTCAGGACTATATAACTAACACTGGTGGCATAGTACCAGAGGTGGTCCCAAACTTATAGCTCTTAATTTGAAACTCTATTCCCTGGCTATTAAGAATTTTTTTTTTCATACCCTTGAGAAGAGACAAAATTAAGTTCCTATTGCACTACACTCTTACTCATAAAATTCTAAACTAGGGATTTAATGAATTATAAAATTGCAATTAATCCACCTGCTTTAGTCTGTTCAGACTACCAAAACAAACAAACAATACATTAGACCAGGTGGCTTAACAACAAACATTTATTTCTCACAGATTTGGAGACCTGGGAGTCCAAGATCAGGATGCCAGCAGATGCAATGCCTAGTGAGGACGCACTTTCTGGTTCAGATGTGGCCATCTTCTTGCTGTGTCCTCACATAGCAGCAGGGGCAAGGGATCTCTCTGGGTCTCTTTTATAAGAGCACTAATCCCATTAATGAAGGCTCCACCCTTAGGACCTTATCACCTCCCAAATGTCCCACTTCCTAATGCCATCACACTGGGATTAGGTTTTAATATATGAATTTTAGGGGGCACACAAAAATTCAGTCCATGGTACTACTTCTACTGCTCACAGCACTTAGAGTAGAGATTATTTTTTCCTATCTGTTCTTGAGGTTTTCCTCTCAACATGTGATGGCTGGAGCAATTCAACAAAGAGAGTCTGATTCCTCTATTTGTGTTACATAGTCATGGTTTGGCTTGACATGAAGCCTTGGAAAGACCATAAAGCTCATACAACAATACAGTTGTGCCAATTCCCTAAACTGAATTTTGGTTGCCCATAGTAAAAGAAGAGAGAAAGGATGTTGAGAAGGCCTACAAAACGTAAATGTGTTCACCTTCAACCTCTGGCTGCTAAATTTGAGTCTACCCATTCATTTTCTTTCTTATCACTTAGATGGTTGAAAATGCTCCCCTTCCCTAGCACACACACTTCATTCTTTTCTAGTTGGTAAACTCCGCATTTATCATTTCCTCTCGGTAGCAAAGGGACTTGGCCACAAAGTGTCTCCAGAGGGAAGGAGGCAGGAGGGCAGAAAGAGATTAACCGAAGAACTTATATGCACATATGCATAACCCATGGACACTGACACTAGTGTGGTGAAGGCCTGGGTGGGGGAGGTGGAGGGGTCAATGAGGGAAAAGGAGGAACATTTATATACTTTCAGATAAATTTTTTTAAAAAGAGTAAATGTATCCCAAAATAAACCAGTATAAAATATTCTTCCCTCAATGTCAATATGCAACCTAGGAACTCATCATATTTGAATTAAATGAATACAACTTTTTTTTTTTGCTAAAGAGACAGTAATCTGCAACAAATATAGCAGTAACACATGTACATTGGCTAATAAAATTAATCTTCCATATGTGTTATTTTAAGTAATGTCACTATTAAACATAAGACGGATTAGAAATACTTTAACTTTCAAAGATACCCTTAGAAAGATAACAGTGATAATAAAATACATTTATGTATATTTTAAACAGTGGGAACTGCATTTTCAGTAAGAGTTGAATGGAAAAAAATTAATTTTTCATTGTTAATAAAACTGAAGAGTGATCTGGACATTGTCAGTTTACACACTAACCAGGGGTTATTCTAAAGGCTAATAATGATAAACAACATTCTTGTGAAATCTATAATCAGATATAGGTATTTAAATAGAAACTATTATTAATATGCTAACAATTAGTGATATAGGTAAATCTAATAAATTGAGCACTATATGTTTTATTTTCTTGCTAATCAGGATTTGTATATTAAATAGAAAAAAAGATTTTCTTAAACTTGTGTTTCTAAAACAAGGAATGATTTCTACTCACATTTAATGTCAATAAAATCCTTGGTTTATTCATAATAATCTGTGTACAAAGTGTAACTCAAGAAAACCTCATTTTTAGGGCTGAAAATAGTTCATACAATCTATTATTTTCAGATAAAAATTTAAAAAGCACAAAAAAACACAATTGGGTTTATTATTTGAACACATTTAAATGCTGGCTACAAAAATATTTCCAACTATAAGAGAAATTTAAAACACCAGATTTAAAAGAAAAGGTATTGCTACAGAATGCAATTGGGAGACTATTGCCATCTATAATAATAAAAGGGTAATGTGCTAATTAGACCAGATATCTTCCGGATGTCATTCAGGACACCCTTCCTGACAAAGCCAGGGCCGGAGGGAAGCCACTTCCAGCAGCCGGGGGAAGAAAGGCCTACTCTTGCATGAATTTTTATACATCGGGCCTCTAGTATTTATAGAGAGTGGAATCCCACTTTTGAGTTTCCTCACACTGAGGATAGCAAAAATATAAAATGATTATAGGTGCATTTGAATTCATCTTCATAACTCATAAATTACTTGTAAAGAATGTATTTATAAAGCAGTAAGGACCTGTGGACTCACTCTGCCAAAGAATGTCCCTATGATCATGGTTTTGAAAGTTCCCCAGATCAGTAGAAATCTGACTGGCTGAAGAATCTTAGGAAAACCATTCCACTTTGCTGATCTTATATCACTCACTGGTAGAGTGCTGAGTTCTTTAAAATGTCTCTTTTACCTGAGACCTATGAGAGGGAGATGATTGGAGCATGACAAATGAATATCAGGTGTCACTGTAAATCACCAGTGGGAACTGATTAAACTTGGACAATTTTTAAGTGTGTTTATATTAGTTTGTTGGGTGGCCATACAAGAATACCATAGATTGGGTGACTTAAACGAGTAACTTAACCTTTGTTATCCTCAAATTATCTATAACTAGAGGCCCCATGCACAAAATTTGTAAGTGGAGGGGGTGTCCTCTCAGCCTGGCCTGCACCCTCTCCAATCCGGGACCCCTACACCTTTTTTCTTATCTAGCTAACCTCTTCACATTTAAAAAAAGTAACTGAAATACCACCTACTCTAGGAAATCCTCTTTGAACAAATCTCTTTACAATCTGTATTAAGTATTTTCATAGTATACCATTCTTTTTCTTTAGCAGCAACTTAGAGTGGACGCAATCTGCTTCTCATTCTTGCCTCTGAATTCTTTCTTGTTGCTCTTGTAATAGTGAAGCTTATCCAATTTACATTTGCCCTTCAAGGGCTTATATTTGGTTCAGTTTCTAGTTTGCTCCCTGCTTTTTCCTTTAAGCAATAAATTTGAGTTGTGATAGTAAACCTCACTTGTAATCAAGCCTGTAGGTCTCCCTATCTGAATATTTCTATAATACCTATCACTTTAGCATACCAGAAATTGTGTTCATTTATAGAAAATAACAATAAATGTCACCTGATCATTTGATCTTCTACTAATATTTCATAGCAAGATGTACTATTCTAGTAATTTAACTATTACAGAATTGAGGCTTACAGAAATAAATCACATTGAACAATAAAGAATGTCTCAAATATCAAAGCATAGAACACTTAGGGCCTCTCATGTTCTGTGCCTCAAATATCAGCATAGTACACAGTTCACATGGAACTCAGCTTCCTTTAAAATAGGAAGGGATGCCATACTCATGAAGCAGCTACTTCCACACATATTTTTTTTAATTTAATTTATAGCACATACTCTTTGTACTAATTGTTGGAAAATAATCTCTGTATTGTTGCTTTAGATTCTGATGTTATTACTGCGCTTTTATCATCCACTAGCTCTAATAAGATTGTAAATTATTTAAGGGCAGAGATCATGACTTGAGCTTGTGTTTCTCTGTCATGGTGCCTAGATATATATTCAAATGCCATCCAGTCCAAATGACTGTGATGAGAGAGGCCCACCTGATCAGTTGCTGGAGACCTCTGATTTTTATTTAAGGGGCCTCACTTGTTCTGTGCCTTTACAGAGGGGTGAGTAGGGGCTGAGGGAATTTGGGGAAACCCAGACAGAATTCTCCTCCTGCAAGATTTTGCTAAGCTGGAGCCTGGGACCGCAGGCAGCTTGGCTTCGTTGCTCCGAGACCATGGCGGCTTGTCTTCTTTGTCCAGGGACTGCGGGCGGAGCGGCCTCTTCACTGGGGACTGCAGGCAGCTTCTCCTGGGCTCCTCAGCCACAGACACCCGGGCCCGGCTTTGTCAGGAAGGACGTCTGGACGGTCATCCAGAAGATGTCTGCTCTAATTAGCATATTACACTTTTATTAGTATAGATAATAAAAGTGTAATATGCTAATTAGACCGGACAGCTGAACGACCTTCTGGAAATCATTCTGAAAGTCCTTCTGGATGAAGGCCCAGTGGTGGGGGCCAAGGCAGAGGCGCTTAGGGGAGATCAGGCAAGCAGACGAGTGGTTAGGAGCAATCAGGCAGGGAGGCAGAGTGGTTAGGGGCAATCAGGCAGGCAGGCAAGTGGTTAGGAGCGATCAGAAAGGCAGGCAGGTAAGCGGTTAGGAGCCAGCAGTCCCAGATTATGAGAGGGTACAGGACAGGCTGAGGGATCCCCCCTCCCCATGCAGAATTTCTTGCACTGAACCTCTAGTCTACACAAATAAAAAACAAAGATGCTAATTGACTGTACCTTCCCTATGCCCAAGCCACGCCCACCAGCCAATCAGAGCTACTATATGCAAATTAACCCAACCAAGATGGCGGCTAGCAGCCACAGAGCTGGAGCATGCAGGAGGCTTGGTTGCCCCGGCAATGGAGGAAGCCAAGCTTCCTGGCAAGTTGTGGCCTCCACAAAAGGCAACAAAGTTTCAGTTATACAAGCTAAATAAATCCCAGATACCTGCTTCCAGCCAGCCTCCACTGGGAGCTTGGGTGACTGGGGGCTGTGGCCAGCCTGCAAACAGCCCTCAGCCCCTCACCCAGGCTGGCCAGGCACCCCAGCAGGACCCCCCTCCCTGAAGGGGGTGTGGCCAGCCTGAAAATGGCCCTCAGCCCCTCACCCAGGCTGGCCAGGGACCCCAGCAGGACCCCAACCCTGATCTGGGACACCCTTCAGGGCAAACCAGCTGGCCTCCTCCATGCACCAGGCCTCTATCCTATATAATAAAAGGGTAATATGTAAATTGACCCTAACAGCAGAACGACTGGGAATCACTGGTCACTATGACATACACTGACCACCAGAGGGCAGATGCTCAATGCAGGAGCTTCCCCCTGGTGGTCAGTGTGCTCCCACAGAGGGAGCTCTGCTGAGCCACAAGCCAGGCTGACGGCTGCCAGTACAGCAATGGTGGTGGGAGCATCTCCCGCCTCCTCAGCAGCACTAAGGATATCTGACTGCAGCTAGGCCTGCTTCCCGCTGGCAAGTGGACATCCCCCGAGAGCTCCCGGGCTGCCAGAGGGATGTCTGACTGCCAGCTTAAGCCCAATACCCCGGGGAGCGGGCCTAAGCCAGCAGGTGGTCATTCTCCGAGGGGTCCCAGACTGCTAGAGGGTACAGGCCAGGCTGAGGTACCCTCCCAAGTGCACAAATTTTTGTGCACCTGGCCTCTAGTTCTCTATATAAAAGATGTAATAATTGCTACCTGGCAAATATTTTCTGAATATTAAATTAGAAAATGTATTCCAAGCACCTTATGATTAACAAATAGAAGCTATTCTTAGTAACATGTTTCTCTAAAGAATAACTTTCTTGAAAACAAAAAAGATTTTTATTAGATTTGATATGCACTTTGGCTTTTCTTCAAAATGCCACTAATATGTGTTGCAATATTAAATGTCTTGTTGCTATTACTGTAAGCAAGAGAATCTACTATAAGTGCCAGCTTCAACAGTGCACACTGTTTATGGTAGACTATTGAAGTCATGTCCCTGAACTTGTCCCTGCCTTCTCATACGCTCTCCCTTATAAAGATCTATACTAACCCTGGGCTTGGTCATATAACTTACTTTGATCAATCCAATAGCATATGTGCCTTTAGTAGAGGCTTGAAAAGCACTTGTACTGTGTGATTTTCCCTCTTTGCTGCTCCTGGGATCACTGTGACTGCCCCCGTAAAGAAGTCCAGGCTGGCCTCTTGGAAGAAGAGTGACCACACAGAGCTGA
Source organism: Myotis yumanensis (assembly GCF_028538775.1). Classification (NCBI taxonomy): domain Eukaryota; kingdom Metazoa; phylum Chordata; class Mammalia; order Chiroptera; family Vespertilionidae; genus Myotis; species Myotis yumanensis. The sequence goes on from NW_027223752.1 coordinate 180,369,490, forward strand.
GATGAGCCATCTCAGAGGCAGCCCTGAAGGCCAAGCACACTCCCAGTCCAAACAGCTCCTGCTGAGACACGCCCTGGACCCAGAGGTCACCGAAGCTGATTCAGACCAAAATAATTGCACAATGGATCCTCAAAATCATGAGAAAGAATAAAGTTTTGTCTTAGGCCACTAAAGTTTTTGAGTTGTTTGTTATGCACCAAATAATATGTCTAATTGACACATCATTGTATTTCCAGTCCCAGCAAGATTCCTAGAACATAGAAGATAATCAATAAATAATTGAAAAAAATCTGCAATCTTTATTTAATGGCTTTAGCATACTATGTAGTTGGATAAATTGTTAAAAAATGTTTTGAATAAAAAACAACTTTTCTTCAGTAGTTACTATAATATATGTTATATGATGTGATATCTTTCTGCCTTGGCAACAGTGTGACAAATATTTTCTTAAACTTGTGTGAAATGTATCATGCACAAATATCAAATATCACTTTAATACTGTGCCAATTTTGAAATTTCAGTTTTCACGATTGATTTACTAATTATGAATATCAGGAAAATATTTTTGTATATATATATACATATTTACTTAAATCTATATGTATATATGTATACATATGCAAACAGTTAAATTTTACATTATAAGGATTAAACAAAATTTGTTATATGGTTTGAAGAATAGTCACAGTTAAGACAAAACATTGTTTAAAACCAGACAAAAGTGTGGAGAAATTTGAATATACCTGGTGGGCTGACATCTCACTCAGAATAAACACTGCAGTGCTTACTATGACTCCTAAGGTCCTGCATATCAGGTTGTATGTTACTCTCTGACTTCTCCTGAATAGCACCTCCTAATTCTCTCCACTGCTGCTCTACTGGCCTTCTTTTATTCTTCAAACTTGCCAAACATGCTCACCTCAGGGCCTTTGCCCTTACTAATGCCAATGCCTGGGTACTATTCCCAAATGGGCTAGTTCAGTCACTCCCTTCAGGTATTCGTTCAAAAACTGTTTCTCAGCATAGGCTTCCCTGGTTGGTCAATTTAATTTCATATCCAACTTCTCCTATTTCTGTTTTCTCCTTGGCACCAATCACTGTCTCACATACAATATATTTTATTTATTTATCTTCTTTATAGTCTAGCTCCCCACACTCAAATATAAGCCAAATAAGGGTAGGAATTTTTATCTATATTCTTTATTACGATATCCTCAGCACCTAAAACAGTAACTGACTTATACTAAAAGCCCGCTAATAGTTGTTGAATGAATGAGAGATAGAAGTGTTTATTCCTAGGTGTTTCAGTGTGAATTAGCTGGATACTTTATAGAACTTTGGTGTAAAAGTAAACCTAATTGCAGTTTTATTAGGAGAGAATTCATAACATTCAGCAGATTAACAGATTTTTTTCTTGGTACAGAAACGAAAAAATGCTGCAAATAATTGGCCTAAAAATTTAAAATACCTTTTGAAATAGGTAAGAGTTATTGAGGTTTTTTTGAGAGAGGTAGTGGCAAGAGTAGAATGGTACCAAAAGAAGATTAATCAGGCAGAATGATGGATTCAAGTCACAAGAGATTAAAGGCAAAGGGACCCGTCAGGAGGTTATTGTCTGGAGTAAGACAGGAATTAATGAGGTCCTGAACTGGAGGCATGGTTTGGGGAATGAAAAGAAGCCTCCATCTCATTATGTGCAAATACTGTCAGGGGTGTTACTATGTTACAGTGTGATAGCATTGCCGGAATGGAAATCAAGTAACATAATAAGAAAAACATATTTTTAGTTTAAACTAAATAAAACTTTAAACAGTGGGATGTTGTTGGCTGAGATAACCTTGACACCATTGTAATGAGTTAGTCATTAATAACAGGAAAGGAGCGAAGGGGGAGGTCAGGCATTCTAGGCCTGTCATGTGGGCAGCTTTGCCAGGAAGCTGCAATTCCACGCTCCCCAGGGAACCACATAGGGAGCATAGACGCCTGCCCAGGAAAGTTGGGGAGACTCGGGAACATGCCAGGCAATCACACGTGGAGACAGATGGTTGGCCAGAGAGGGCAGGGCCGCTGCAAGCCTGCCAAAAGTTGGGAATGCGTAATCTCCTAGGCGTCGCTCTCTCGTTGCTGTGGTTGCCCCTGTGCTCTTGGCTTCCCTGCACTCACCGTGTTTCCTCCGTAGGCATGTGGCCCTGTGGACCCCACGTGCACTGGACTGATGGACGGCGGCGGGGGACACAGCTCAGCCAGCTACACTTCTTCTATGACTGGACTGAGGGAAGTGGGACTTTGGAAGCCAGCGGTGGAATTTCAGGGAAATAAAGCTTCTTTCTACCATATCTCATCCTCCCAGGGTGGCCTCCAGAAATGCTTATTCCAGTGGCACCCCAAGAACTCCACCCCCAGCAGCAACTGGGGCAGACGAGCCCCACTCTCCTTTTATAACAACCTCACAGCATTAAAGGGAAAAAAGCTTTTACTATAATGCACCAACCATCTTGACTTTTATCCGAAAGCTATCTTTTCTCTCTCCCTACATGCTGCCATAAGTACATTTGGTTAATGGAAAGGTGGTGGGGAATTGTTTGTTGAATCCCATTAGAGATACTGGAATAAGACAAAATGGCACCATTATTTACCAGTTTCACTCTTGATTTGATTAGCCATGAATATATTTAAATATTTTCACTTTCAACTTGAAACCTAAAGTAACATTACTTGGTGAATATCTTGGTGGCAATTATCTGAAATGTGTCACTGGAGGGTTCTTGGTGGGAGAGAGGAATAAACATGTGAGCTTGAGAATTGACCTCTCACATTAAATCGATTCCAAGCCCTATGCTTTATGTGCATTTTGCATTCTCATCAATGATTTATTTGTGTAATTTTGAGAGAAAACAATAATTAAAATTACTCATTCATTAAATTCTCATGGAAAAGTGTCTTAAAACATTGCCGCTGTGTTTAGAAAACTTCCCCCACCACCCCCAGCCCTGAAACATTCTGTATATTCAATTTTGGGGGGAAAGATGGCCTTGATAAGAATTATGTTTATTTTCTCATATTGTTGCAAGTGGACTATAGCAAGGTGAATCATGAGCTGAAAGAATTCAAATGCATCTTGGCCGGTTGGGTTGGAGCATCATCCCATATACTGAAGAGTTGGAGGTTCGACCCCCAGTCGGGGCACATATGGGAGGCAACCAACCAATCTCTCTCTGACAACCAACCAATCTCTCTCTCTCTTTCTCTCTCTCTTTCTCTCTTTTCCCCTCTCTCTAAAATTAATAAACATATCCTCATTTAAGAATTAAAAATAATAACAGCAATAGCAAAGTCAGCTGCTATTATCAGAGGAATTCTTAGCACAGCAATGCAACTGAGCGATTGGAGAGTAGCTATCCTTCACACGTGGGTTTCTCTGCACTCTGAAGAGTTCTCTTCACACTGTGAATTTGATGCTTTCTTAGGACTCTGTTCCTGCAGGCTCAAGTCAGGTGTCCCTTCGCTTCCTTGAGCAAGTCCAAGATCCCTATTCTGCCCCTATCCTATCCAGGTGCAGTATTTCTTCAATTTCTGGAATTTGACAGGTAACCCCTCACACTATGGTCACTGGTGTTCTTCAAAAGTTGATGCCCACCCTCACCATATGTATATTCCTCCCTAAAATCTCTCGTTTGTGGTTCTTCCCCACTCTCCTGGGCATTTCTCCATCACAACCAGCTCTTTGCATCAATGTCCTACCTGCCTTTCCAGCCCTCAAATATACCTGCCATGTTGCTGGAAACCTGATCACACTGTTTGCTTATGTAAAACCAATCAGCAGTTTCTCAAAATCATAGGCTATAAAGTAAATTATTTGTGGAATCATGCACACCCCTCCGGGTTCAGGTTTCGCCTTCCATCCTTGTCTTATTTCCCCTTACATTCACATATTGTACTTCACGTTCTTTTTTTTCCTGGAACACCATGCTGCTCTCTCCACCGGCCAAATACACCCAGTCCTCAAGTGTCAACTCCCTTCTCTTGCCTGGACATATTCATTCTCTTCCATTTCTCAGTTCTTTATGTATTTCTGCTGAAGCATTACCTCATTGTATAGTAATACTTGGACAATTCCTTAGTCATCTTTTATATCCAGTAGCCAGCATAGTGGTTGATGGCTGCATACGTTGTTTTAGCAGCGATCATACCTTTAAACCAAGAAATATTCTAATGATAAAACTTCTATGTTCCATATGTGAGAAGGGGAAATATGTGTTTTTCAAACTGTGCCACTTACATGTTTAAGTCGGGCTTAGTCACTGCTATCCAATAAATGCATGTGGGAAACCTCAATCTTCCTTTGGCTGACTCATTTTCTGGGTGCTGGCTCCAATCATGAGGCCAGGCGGACATCTAGGAAAGAAAGGACAGAAGGAAAAGCTTTCAGGAACGAATCGAGGAAACTGGGACTTGGCTTCTATAGTCTCGTGCGTAATGGCTCCTGGAACTACAGACAGCTGGGCAGGGAAAGCCCTGGCTCCCAAAGGAGATAAACGCATGCCAACCATTTTAAATCCTTACAGGTAATAAACCTAAAACCACAAGAACAACAAAAACCCAGCCTCTCAACAAAGAATAGCAAGGAAATTTCAGCAGTTCTGATGGCTGCCTTTATTCAGCTATTGCTTTTTAAAAAAAAAACAAACAAAAATATTGGACTATCCCAGGAATTCTTGGCTGTGTGACAAGAGAGGCATATAATCTCACTGTCTGCTCAAGCTAACCATCTGGACATGGAACCTGCTTGCTAAGATGAGACACCTTGTGTTTGTGACATTCAGATTGGCACAGTAGCCCTGACTTAAACCTGGAAGCTTATTTAGGTTTCACTGCTAGAGTTTCAGAAAGTGCTCTAAGCTTCTGGAATGGACCCCTAATAGTTATGAATTAATATCAGACTGAGTTTCATTTGTTAAAGGGTCAACTTTTATTTAAAAATGAAACAATGATTGCTGTTTAAAAATAAAACATTCATATATTAATGAATGTATAAATTATAGATGCTTCAAATGTTTGAACACATTCCATTTTTTGCATAAAATCAAACTTAAAATGTATTATCCATGACAAATTTACTTTTTAAAAACTTATTCCACTTTACTAGTTCTTCTTTCATTACTATTTTTATCTAGTGATATACTAGTAATATCACCAATATTTTCATATTTTATAGTAGAGAAGCAATGAAGTCATTTCAATAACAGTTCTATTAAAAAACCAGTTAATATTTGTCCTTACAATCCCATGAATATTCAAAGGAGCAATGTGAAAAAACAAAGCATGTACTAGATTCAGTGATGTCCTCTTGCCTTTCTCTTCCAGTAGTCCAACCAGTAACATCTAAATCATACTTCATACAGTTTGAGAAAAATAAGAACACTAATATAATTCATATACATAGACATAACAGTGTATCGTTTGACCTTTAAGTTTTGCCTAACATGTATTTTATTATGCTATCACATGCTTATAAGACTCAAAAATGGGTCTGTGTAGTTCTAAGGAATAGATTCTAGAATAGTATTACCAGAGCACCACCCAACAAAAGTAGCACCAATTAAGGAATCTGTTTATCCAAAAACTAACTAGCTGCTCCCCTAGGAAGGAAAAGATCCATTCTTGGCTCTTATCCATAACATTTAGTAGAACCCGGCTTTCTTCTGAGTGCTCTGTATTTTTAAAACCTTGGGACCATGTTACACAATTACTTGGTAACTATATTTCTGTTCTATGTAAATATCTTAGAATCTATACATATTAGATGAGCAACACTTTTCTTTTTAAAAAATATATGTTTATTGATTTCAGAGAGAAAAGGGAGAGGCAGAGAGAGATAGAAACATCAGTAATGAGAATCATTGAATGGCTGCCTCCGGCATGCCCCCTACTGGGGTCAGGTCCATAACCCAGGCATATGCCCTAATGGGGAATAGAACCTCCTGGTTCATGGGTGGACACTCAACCACTGAGCCATGCTGGCTGGTCAAGCCACACTTTTATTGTTTAAATAAAAGTGGGGCGGGGGGGGGGGGGGCGGTAACAGAGGGAAGGAGAAAGAAAATCTAAATCTGAAACTACAAGAGGATTTTTTGGCCTTGTTCTCCAATGCCCAGACCACACCATCTTTGGTAGGTAACAGCATAAGTGTTCTTTTTGGGAGGTCTGGTGCTGGCATTTGTGGTGTTTGATTGCATCAGCCAGGTCAGCAGCAGTAGGAAGCAGTGCTGATAGAGGTGATGGTAGAAGTGGTGGTGGGGAGTGGTGCTGGTAGAACTGATGAGACGCTTTACATGGGTTCCTAGCAATGGAGGTCTCAGAATGGAAGACTTACCCAAGAGCATGCATGAGAGATTTCTTTGGCACTCTGACTAATATTGAAAAAAAAATCTTTGACTAAGCTAAAAATACTACGTTATGTTTTCAAAGAAATAGTTTTCAAAGAAATAGTCTTACTTATTCTAAACATGGCACCATTTTTTACCTGGGCTGGGGAGCTGGAAGAAATGAAAGTAAATGTATAACTTATTTTCTAATGAAAATAAGGCTGATAAAAATGAGCCATAATTCTAAAAGTGATTCTTTAGAAAATATTTACATGCAAAGAGGCTACAAAGTCCAATACTAAAACAACTGATGTCTAATTTTGAGATCTCATTCATTAGCAATCAATGTAAGATATTTGTGAGCGATACAAAAGCTCTTTGAGTATTCCAAAAATCAGCCTGATTTTCTCTGCACTAACCCTTATAATTAATAAATATGGGTCACATGAAATCTATTAGAATGACACGGCCTTTCCTGATGATAGTTTGTTGTAGACATTTTTCTTATAGAACTTGCATTCATTCTGCTTCTTTAAAAGTTTATTTCATAGTTGTGAGTTTATTGGAAGAAAATAGCATCCTTTCCTGAGAGATCTAATGACGTCTGATTAGAATTAATTTCACCCTTACAGGGGGAGAAAGGGCTGTTAAGAGCAGATGGGAACATTTTATCTTTTGCTTACTCATTTCTATTCAGGTGAGTTGTATAGTAACTAAAAGCAATTTTATTTGAACTTCTCAGTGACCTTTATGCGAGTTTGGCAGTTTGCGGCTGCCTCAGGACCTGCCACATTTCAAAAGCACCAATGTAATTGGCACTCCTTCCAATAACCTTTTCAGAGTCACAAGGTTAAGTGGAAACAGAGGCCAAAGCAAACCTTCACAAGGGTCTTTTTTTTGGACAAGGTTCAAGGCTTTTATTATTCGTTTTTGTTGTTGTTGTTGTTGGTGGTGGGTTTTTTTTAAAATAATTTAAGAAAAGGAATTAGAGGACACTTGATAAAATGCTTTTTGCTGAGCTCCCTGAATAGTACTTTCTTTTTCTACTTGATTCTCACAAGGAAAAGAGTAAATAATATGGAGGGATGTGAGCTTCATAGTTGTGGGATCACTGGGACAAGTGTGATCTGGGGAAGGAAGATCCTCATATGCACCATGCCGGATATGCTCAGCTTCCTGCTAAAAAAGTGGTTATTTACATATATGGGATACTTATACATATGGGCTATTTATACATATGGGTTTCTTATACATATGGGTTATTTATATATGTGCATTATTTATACATATGGGTTAGTTATACATAGGTGGGTTGTTTTTTTTTTAAGAGAACAGAAATTTATTGCATCACAGTCCTATATCAAGGTATCAGAAGGGCCACCACCCTCTGAGACTCGGTAGAATTCTTTCTTCCTTGCATCTTCCTTCTCCTCTCTTATAAATCTATTGTAGGTTTTTTGCTGTGTGGTTACTGGAGCTTATATAAAACATCATCTAGATAAAAAAGTTCATTTTACACTGACTACTTTGATTGTATAAAATAACTTCCATTTTATTCCCTCCCCTTTATGTTTTTTTTTTTTTTCTTCTGGAAATACAGACATTTTTAATGGAAGCAAAATTGGGTAATGGCGTCACAGGCAACAGGGATTGAGCTCAGGCGAGGCAGGGCCGGTGCTGTGCCCGGGTCATGGAAGCCACATGTCCGGGTCATGGAAGCCACAGAAGCCTGGCCACACAGAGGGGGGGGGGGGGGGCGCCTGGCCGTGGGGGGCCTGCGAGGAGCCCAGGCTGCCAGCTTCATCCCTGGGGAGGAGCAGAGGATCTGGCCCAGCTGGTTCTGCGAAAACCTCAAGGGTGGGCACCTGGTGGCTCCAAGTGGCTCTTCAGCTTAATTACTTAATCACACCCCACGAGTAATCAATCAACCCACGAGTATTTAACCATAGCCAGCCCAGTGAGCCTGCGAGCTGGAGGTGGGCCGGGTGGGAGCTGGAGGTGGGCCGGGTGGGAGCTGGAGGTGGGCGTTTTGCTAGAGTGAAAAAACGAAGTTTCACTGGCAAAGTGAGAAACAAAGAATTCACTGTAAAGGTAAGAAAACTCACCGTAAAGGTGAGGGGTTATTTCACAGCACACAAATGGCCACAATCAGCTACAGTGGTCCGCAGCTGTAGGTGGTGTGGGAACGTTTTCTCAACCAGGCTAATGGGGAAGAATTCGGCTTTAAAAAAATAGATTCGGCTTTAAAACGTAAGAAGAAGGTACATTAGATCTTGAAAGTTTGCCAAAAAAGTAAGTCAGAACTTGAAAGAAGTTCAGCACGCAGGGAAAAACTTATCTTAAAAAACAAAAAAACAAACAAGAAAAACACACACAAAAAAACTGTTTTTCCATGGGGAACACAATGTTGCATTTGCTAGAGCCTTTTAGAGAGGCTGAGAATGAGCCTCCTTGCCTGGTTCCCTCTGCTCCTCCTAGAGAGGAGCAGGAAGAAAAATTGGAGGACTGGCCTTCATGGCGCCCTCCACCTCCACCTCCACCTCCACGTCCTAATCCTGAAATGATTAACTCGCCATTAATAGAATCACCTGTGCAAAAAGCCATCCGAGAAGGATTGAAGGACATACCGGTGGAAGAAAGGTTTGCATTTCCTATCATACAGGTAGCTGACCCACAGCTCCCGAATCAGATAACAAGACACCATGAAAAAATTGACTTTAAAATGATAAAGGCCTTACCTGAAAGTGTAGTTCAAAATGGTCCAACTGCTCCTTTTACAGGAGAAATTATGAAGAATATTTCTGAAGCATTCTTAATTCCTTATGATTGGTATTCTCTAGCTCGTGCAACTCTGGATGGAGGAGATTATTTACTATGGAAGGGAGAATATTTGGAGAAATGCCAGGAGCACGCCCATACAAACCGTGGACTGAATGCTCAAATAACTTATGAAATGCTAGCAGGACTGGGACAATATAAAGACGTGCAAACTCAGTTAAATTATGTGCAGCTGGCATATGAGTAAATTAGAGTTTGTGGAAGGAAAGCTTGGTGGGCTTTACTAGCAAAAGGGGATGCTGAGGGAGCTTTTAGTAAATGTATGCAGGGGCCTTTAGAATCATTTTCTGATTTTGTGGCTTGTCTCACTAGAGCAGTGAGACGACAGATTCAACATGAGATAGCTCCTATATCAGGGAGCTTTGCCCATCATTCTGTCAGTCTAGAACCTTTTATGAATATGAAGATGGAACAAACTCAATCAAGAATTATGTTTATTTCCTGTGCTATTTACAGTCACTTGCAAGAGATACACACAGAAAAATAGTCATCAAAACCTGCACACAAAAGTGCCTATTTATTAAGATTCTTCATGGTCCAAATATTATGAATGATGTGTTAAGTGCTGACTATGAGAAAAATCAAGGGCACTTTTTTTTTCTTTTTCCATGCTGGTAAATTGTACACATGGTATGAAAGTCATACGGCTGACAGTGTAGCACACTGTTCCTCCACGATTTGGTAATTAGTGAATTATACCAGAATAAATTAACTGGAGGTATTTTTTTTTTAATGTAGTCCTGCGGAGAGTTGAATTGCTCCTGCTTCTGGCCCAATGTGTTTTGCCATCTGGACTGCCACAGCAAGTGCTGGAAGTGCCCCCTTCCTCCCAAAGAAAAAACACAAGATAAATGCTTCTGAACGCCACCTTATGCCCGTTTAACATCAATTTCTGACTAGACACAGTAGTCTGCCCCCTCCCCCTCATTCTTCTCATTTCCCTCCCTCCAACTAGCCTGACAAGGAGAAAGAGAGGAGATCCCACATGTACCACATTGCCATCATGATCCCCAGTGTGGTGCCGCTAAATAGTACCCCTTCTGAGTGGGTCTAATTGGCCAATATATGGTGCTTTCTATTGATGCTTTTTAGTCAGTACAGAGTTCGATAAACTTGCATGTATATAATTCATCACATGAAGGTCACTTTCTTCACCCCTATTGTTCTGCCCTTTACATTGTTATTCTATGTGAATTTCCATGTAATTAGCTGGTTTGGTGGCAATTTCAAGCACTTCAGAGAGACAAAAGGAAGACTGAAAAAAGGCACGTTTGTGAGTTGGTTTACATCCAGAAGCATTTCTTGTCGTTTTCCTGGACCACCAGATGTCAGCCTAAATTGAAGAATGGAAAAGAAACTGTGCGTCATAATGTTAGTGTCTAGAGGCCAGATGGAGTTTTCCACGACCCTGTTGGAGGAGTGAGCCAGCAGTTGTTAAAATACAGGGTTAGAAATAGCCCAGGCGACACTGCATGCACTGTAGCTTTTTTATATTATGGAACTTAATTGAATCATAGATCACTGATAGCTTAATTTATGGGGATTGATTTTGTTAATTCAAGCAGTTCAAAAGTCACTGTTAAAGCGTTAGTACATTTAATTGTATCTGACTTAAGCTTTACTTGTGCCATCAGAAGACAAATGACTGTATAGAGGTTATACATTTTTATTTTTTCTGCTGTTTGTCCATTTATTTCTACATGTGTCATTTACTATGAATTACATCTCAATGAGCGGCGTTAAATATATAAGGCAGATTTTTTCTGTGTGCTCTCAGTTGAGCTAAAAAATGCAAATGTTAAACTATGTTTAAAAAAATGTGACACTTTTATTTCACTATGAGAGGACAGCAACCATAGAATGTTAAGATTTTCCTCTCAATGCACCCATCCATTTCAAATGGGAGATTGTAGATGTGACTTCTTAGGACCAAATAGCTGTGTTTTGAGCTAAAATAATGAAAGTGTCTGCTATATTTTTCATTAATATGCAACATTAAACATGTAGGGAAATTCCATTAATACACGCATTAAGCAAAGCAGTCAGGCTGGCTGGAGTGGCGCAGTTGGTTGAGCACCATCTTGTGTACCAAAGGTTGCTGGCCTGATTCCCGGTCAGGGCACATACCTGGGTTGTGAGTTCGATCTCATACAGAAGGCAACCCATCGATGTTTCTTTCTCTCTCCCTTTCTCTAAGCATGTCCTCAAATGGGGATCAAAAAAAAAAGAATAAGAAGAAAAGGAAAGAAAATAAAAGTAGTCAGGAATACATTTAGAGTGATTTTATTTATCTTTTGATTTAACACAGAGGATGAGTAAATAACAGCCAATCAATGATTCTCTCTCATGATTGATGTTTCTATCTCTCTCTCTCCCTCTCCCTTCATCTCTGAAATCAATAAAAAAAACAAAGAAAATGAAATCTGAAGACTTAGGTGTGATTATATCCTACATATTATCTTTTTATATTTTAAATCTCATACATCTGATCTACATGTATGTCTTCCAATTTTTAGCAAATATTGTAATAGTTCAGAGGCTTATTAATTTCTAGTACATTAGAAACAACCTAGGATACAGTTTTTGTTTTGTTTTTAAGAAGTTTATTTATTTGTTTGTTTGTTTATTTATTTATTTTAGAGAGAAAGGAGGGGAAAGGGGGAGAGAGAAACATCAATGTGAGAAAATAACATCAATCAGCTGCCTCCTGCATACCCACTACTGGGGATCAAGCTGAAAACTGGGCATATGCCCTGACAACGAAACAGCAACCTTTTGATGCATGGGATAAGGCTCCAGCCAACTGTGCCACACCAGCCAGGGCTAGGGTACAATTTTGTATTATTTCCAATATAAATAATATCCAAAGGGTAGTAGTGCTAATATCCTAATGAGGATAGAATAATCTAACATTTCATCCCACGTAACCACTACATTTGCTTATGAAGAGCAAAGAATAGATTTGGTTTGACAATTGTCATTCAAGAAATAAATGACAAAGAAAATCCAAGGCAGAATGCCTAATACAAGCCTGTCAAACTATCCTCAGCAAGAGGTCTGGATGTGACATAATGTGTCCAATTACATGGATGTAGTTAGCAACTGAGTCTGAACATACACTTTTATGCACATAAAGGTAAAGTTATACACACAGTGGCTTGGTTTTTACTTTTGTTTGTGTTTTGTTTTTCCTGCCCAAAGTAGTACAGGTGTTTGTTTCAGTGTTCCTTTGCCTACCTGTATTTCCAAAAGTCCCAGATAAATAAATAAAGTAATTAATATTAATTACTTACTTTTCGTACTCTTTAGAAGCCACAAAATCATAGATAGTAGTAATTAAACTAGTCCAGTTCCAACAAGTAATTGTGTAGATCACACAGAGCTTTGAGAATTTTTCCCTGAGGACCGGTTCACTCACATACTTTCCACAATCTTCATGCAAATGAAAACCAAGATTGTGGGACCTTGTCTATCCTTTCCCCCTTAATCCAGCAACAGATAGAGATATGCGACGATTTTCCTCCCTGTCAATACTGCAGAACAGTGTCCTCTTTCTTCTGACTCAGGTTCTGTCTATTCTCTCAGGCAAAATACTTCTCAGAATGACTTCTGTCCCCTCTGCTCTCTGCTCATCCACCTTTCCAATTATGCATCTTAAAATATATAACCCACAACAGTCCTTTTCCTATTCCTATACTTAAAGCTATTCAACAAACATTTGCTGTCATGCACACCAGGACGATCTGAGGTGAGTTACTCTTCGTGGAGTGCACAGTCCAGCAAAGACCTCAGAGGCCATGCGGTTAGCACTTTATGGAAGTAATAAAATGTGCTGGGGGAGGGGCCTAGTGACAGGAACAGTTCATTCTGTCCTCGAAACAAAGGTGATGTTGGGAAAGCAGCCTTGAAGCACAGGTAGACTGTTTCCATTTGAATAGTTTGGGAGACATTATTCTGGATAGCAAAGGCACAGATATGTGTGTTTAAAGAACAGTGTGCATGTAGTGTCCTGGGAGAATGATAGCCCAAACACTGACTTCGTCCAATTGTCTACTTTAACTCACAAACTTCCATTTCCAATGCACTCATTTATCACAACCCCTATCTTACACGTGCTAAGCATTAGACTCCAGGTGCTATGTACATCTCAAATACCTGAACATTATAATTCAATTTTCTTCTATTCTTTATAAACCTCGCATGTTCTGTTTGATTCATTGCCTTCCATGACTTAGAGAAAGTAGCAGCTTCAACTTACTGCCCATTCGAATCACCTAAGGTGCTTTTGCAAAATAATCATACCCAGAGACCTCCTCTAGCAATCAAAGCAGTTATTCAGGTGATTCGTATGTGAGAATCTCTGCTGTAGACTGTGGAGGGAGGTCTGCTCTCCTGGGCTGTTTGTAACCAGGGTCACTGAAGGAATTAGCATTTCGATCCCCTAGACTGCCTCAGGGCCATAAGTATGGAACAGATTAACCCCCATCAATCTCTTAGAGCTCTAGCCACTTATATTTTCCTGAGGAAAATTCTTGGAATATCTTCATTGAGTCTCCATGGACTTCAGGATAAAGTTAAAAATTTTTAAAACAACCGTGCAGGAACCTTCATTAATTTCCTACTAGATGCATATTCAGCCTCATCTGCTCTCACACACAACACACACACACACACACCCACCTTTTTGTCTAGTGATATAGACACACTTGACATTCTCAAGATCCCTCACAACTTTCAGCTTTAAATGTGGTATTTTTCTTCCTGTTCAGGTCTTGTTCTCTCATTAAACTTCACACCTGTGCACAAGGAACTCATTCTTCTAGGCTCTATAGACAAGTGTTCCTTGATTTATAATCCTCAGGATAAATTCAGTCTTTCCTACTCTCTATACTCTGTGTGTAGGTCTATTGGAGTAATTGCTAACTTCTCATTGGTGTCCTCACTAGAAGGTGAACTGCTGAGTAGGCAGGAAGTTGTGTTTACTTCAGAAATCCTTTGTACACAATGCTTGGCATATAAAAGAGGCTCAAATGTATACTGAAAAATGTATATGACTTTATTGAGTCATGTTTCTATTCCAAAATATAATGATATATTCCTTTATACCTGCATAGACCAGTCGTCACTGAATGATTCTTAAATTCTTGGCACATTGAAGAGCCATATTTGTATGTAAAACTCCTCAAAATTAGAATATCTTATTTGAAAATTATCTCTCTTTTTTATTCTACATATTTTAAAAACTTAAAATATAGACTCAGGAAATGCTAAATAGGGGAGTGATTTATTCTTTATATTAATAGCAATTAACTGGATAATGTTTCTTTATTTGGAAGGACATTCCATGCTTAGGAATAAAGATATTTTCTTTGCACTTAGTCACTGTTTCTATTTCAGGCTTATGGAAAAGGAAAATGAGAAAAAGGAATTTATTTAAATGGGATAAGCAATCTGTAAATCAGTGCAAAAGAACCTAACTATCTTTTGAAGATCCCTTTCTTCAGGTTTTCCTCCATTCAAAGGGTAAAAGAGCATTTAAATTGCATAAATAGTGCTAATTAATATTTAATGAGTGATTGACCAAATGCCAGATGTGAACCTACCATGACCAAAACCAAAGAAATATTTTTTAATGGTTTTCACAGCTAATGTCCTTTGGGAATCATTTTTAAAATAGATTGTTAAACCATTTATCCTCTGCTTCTATATTTAGAAGTGAGAAATAAGAATCTTTGGATGTGTAATCAATGAGCCAAAAATCATGGAAGCACAACATTGTGTACTTCAAAACTGCTGGAAGCACAAAGGTAATTTAAATCCTGCTATGTCATTTGACTGCTATAAAGAAATAGTCCTATAGTGTAATAAAACTTTTCTATTTGAATCATTTCCTTTTTTACTATTTTATCGCCATCAATTTCTGCTTCCTCTCTTATTACCAGACTACCAAGATATTGTAACTAAAATTTTCATTCTAAGTGTTTAAAAATCAGTTGTTTCTCTTTACACTTCTTTCACCTTTAATTCGTTGGTAGGTTTCTTCACACTCATATTTTCTCCATTTCTCTCAAACGTCTTTATCTTACTACATATCCTTAATTAATAAGGGACTGGTGCAGGTTGGGTTAGCTGAGGAGACTTTGAGATGAAAATTTCATTCAGAAAGTTTATTAGAGAGTGATGTCTGGGTTCACAACTGTGGAAAGGAAAGGTGGAAACCAGACTGAGCAGATGGAGAGGCTGAGCCAGTACATAGTCACAGCAAAGAATTCAGCTCCGTCAGCCAATCCCACAAAGAGCACAGGCCTGTCATTTTCCTGAGTCTAAGTGAGGGGCCAAGGCCTTTACACCTGCATAGACCAGTCTGTACCTCTGAGCTGCCCTAGAATGGGAGCATGACCCTGGTCAAGGAGACTTTCTTCCCCTAACCAGTGGTCGGCAAACTGCGGCTCGCAAGCCATGTGCGGCTCTTTGGCCCCTTGAGTGTGGCTCTTCCACAAAATACCACGTGCAGGCCCGCATGTACAGTGCGATTGAAACTTCGTGGCCCATGCGCAAAAGTCGGTATTTTGTGGAAGAGCCACATGTGGCTCGCAAGCCACAGTTTGCTGACCACTGCCTAAGCCAACTCTGAGGCCCAGAGAGACAGCACTACCAGCAGCTGGGGAAGAAGTCCTTTCATCCTGAAGGGGGTCCTGGTGGCACAGCAGAGTGCCCTCTGAAGACCAAAGAAGGCTAAGCCAACATTTTCTAAGGGAATTTAATTACTTTTGCTAATGAGGGCTTTAGATAAGGCATGAAAGGACTCCTTTAAAAACAATTTGAAGGCCCGAATTAAGAAAAACAAACAAACAAACAAAAAAACACAGAGCAAATGTCACCGGAAATGGGCATGAGTGAGGTAGTTTAAGTATGGTCACTCTATGGAATAAAGAGTCAATGAGAAACCTCCAAGTTGCACGGTAGCCAGAAGGATTGTAAAGAACGTGGTTGCTAGTGTTTGGTAGGAAGTTGTTGGTATTGCTTCATTGTAAAACTCCCTCCACTTCACCACTCCCACCAAAGTCTTTAAGTATACTTCAGGCATGTGACCTGCATGAGAGATGTGATTTTAGTGGAGATTAAAAGAAAAGCTTGAAGTTCACGAGTGGGTTAACATAGCCTGCCTATAAATAGAGGCCCAGAACCAGAATTGACCATTTAAATTTTCTTAAATCTTAGCAAATATTGTTAAATAAATCTTTCATAAATTGTAGCAGATTATGAAATGGGGTTCAAATTTACCTTAATAGATTTCAAGGGATGATGACACTCCAGGTGATACATAGTATATACTTGTGAAAATATATATAGCAGTTTTAAAATAGTTAAACAATGAAATATTGATAATTCAGGATGTAGTAGAGGAACAGGTTTTTTATAGTCTCTCCCTCTGATAGAGTGTTTGGTAAAGGGTATTTTTATTAATGAGTATGTTCAAGCCCCACTCATCCTAGAAGATATTCTTTCTCACATAAGCTAGGAGCACTGGTGAAACCCTGCTGCAATACAGGACAGGACATTTTGTAGAAGAAATGTATACACAGGGCATACCACTCCTCAGAGACCCTTACTAACAGGATTCCATTTTCTTGCATGGATATTTGCAACAAGAATTTATTAAAGAAATAGAGCAATGAAATTAGATTGTAAAATCTGTTTGAGAAAGAAGATCATTGCAGTTTTGAGGTTAAACCTAGAATAATTGGAGGGAGAAAAAACAAACACAAATCTGCCATTTATCAAGTACCTGCTCTGCACCAGGGCCTGAGCAAAGTGTTTCTAATCCTCACATGACAATGAATGTTAGACTGTCCCATTTTGCTCTGAGGAGTGCAAGGGTTAGAGAGGTTGTCACTTGTCCAAGACCACGGAGCTAAGATTCAAACCCAGGTTCGTCTGGCTAAAGGTCCATGTTTTTCAATTGCTGAGAAGGTTTGAAATTTCCTCCTCAATTATGATAAAAGGAAATGATTAGTCTGATATGTTTCAGCAAAGTCTTACATAGAATATAAATTTTCATGAAATAAGCAGAAGATGAATAACAAATGGATCCTTATAAAACTGTTAGTCAATTGTGTTCTCAATGACTAAGGCAGAGGGTATTGGTGATTTGTAAGAACTTCATTGTAATTATACCTACATATTATTTGAATTTGTTTTCCAAAACTTATTCTTTCTAGTAAACTACTAGTATAACCTGCTCATTCCATAGTGTCTCATCAATGATTATCAACATTATTCTGTTGATCTTAAGAGATATATCTTAGCTCATGAGCCAAATTTATATTTATAAGCCCCCAAATTGATGTGCTGTGGGCTGTCCGGGCAAACAGCATCCTTTACCTAATGAGAATCTGAGTCTTATCTGTCTATGTTAGTTCGCTATACCTTAAATTTAAGATGTCATAAATGCCTTATTTTGAAGGTATCTATTAATAGCTATAATAGGTTGAAATTTACTTTGTGTGAAGAGCTAATCACACTACATCTCTATAACTGCTAGACAAATTTGTTGTGACATCGAGGGCAGGTTTGTTTGTGTGTGTGTTTTTTTAACTGGTTCATAAAAAATGAACCCTTATAATATGTAAATTGTTTAGGATTTAAATATAAAAGGTGGCATTTTTAGAATGAGAGGCTGGATATACTCATTAAAATGTTCCCCCAAAGAAGTGTTTTAATATCTATTTGGTGTTCCTTCTGCAAGCTTCTTTTAATTCTTATGCATTAACTACCACCCTCACTTTTGTACAACTCTCCAATATTTGCCATCCTCTCTTCAAAGAACTACTCCAGTCATTTTTTTTCCTGTGTGAACTTTGTGTTTGCGACTTTATCTTGTTTTATTCTGCAACTCATAAAAATTAGGCAAACAAATGTAACACTAGAATAATTTTCTTCCACAAAGCCAGTTTTAGAGTGTTCACCAAAAGAATATATTACTGTACAGCCTAGCGAGAGCAGATATTTACCTATCAAATCAGGGCTGTTCCCTGTAGGTTGTGGCATCACAAAAGCTTACATCTCCAATTACCCAGAGTCTGGTTTCAAAGATGCTTTCCTTCTAGGCAGGTTTTCTGTAACAGATCCTGTGGCCAAACACCCTCCCTTGGGCAACGCAAGCACAAAGGTGCCTTTGTCTTCCTCTTGAACAGGATCCAAGCCAACAGCCCTGGTTTCTTTGCCTGTGGGTTTGCCAAACTGTTCAGCATGACAGGAGGAAACAGTGTGTCTGCGGTCCTCCACCTGCCACACCAGACAGAGTCAAGTGGTAGCAAACCCTGGGTGCACATGTCAGGCTTCTGAAGTCCAGCGTACACCCCTTAACAGGAGGTTCAAAGAATCAATTTTCCATTGGTTCTATTTATATAGTTTATCTGGTGTTACTTTCTGGTAAGTACATCATACAATGAAGGCTCGTTACATCTCAGAGGAAGGATACATTTAGGAAATATCAATAAATACAAAATAACATGTTTCCACAGGCCAGAAGAAAAAAAAATAATATTTTTCTCTAGGTTTTACATTTGTAAATGTCCTGTGTGGCATGCCTTTCTTTCTTATAGAACCAACAAGTATTGATTGAGCTCTCATAAGTGCACATAAACGGATTGTGATAGGACATAAATCCCAAGCTTCATACGGGGAAGGCATGTGTTCTTTCAATGAACTACAGCCTTTGGCAATTATTGCTTTGTTTGTGTGCAACTTGTGTTTACTTGGTTATTTCTGCAACACTTGGCTTTCTATTGTCCATCCCTCCAACATATTTGGCAAAAATTGCCAAGTGCTATGTGTTTTCTCCTTGTGATTTTCTGAATTTCTGTGGTTGTCTATTTAATTTACATTGTTCCTCACACTATGTGCCTTTTTCGTTTCTCTTTCAAATTCTGAGGCTAAACATTTTATAGTTTTTCTCTCTGATGCTCATGTCTTTATAATCTTTCAGCAATTATTTCTAATTTTAAAGGTTTTATCTTGTGCTTTGTCACTTCCATCCTTTATTCCCTCTTTATTCATTCTTGCTTTTGGGTTTACATTCCTAGACTGTGATCCTGCCGGCGACCTCCTGTTACAAAACACAGCCCAGGAGTCTCCTGGGAACAGCCTGTCAAAATTGTCTACTTGGCGATCGGTTACGATGCTTGGCAGGTGGCGTGTGACTGATCATTGCTAGAACAGAAATATATTAAAGTGATATGTGGCCACATTAGAGTCACTTAAACAACTGCTTCTAGGTGATAAAGTAGCCATGGAGCATAAAAATAAAATTATACGAACAAAAAGCAAAATTACCACTGAAATCATATAAAATAATGGTAAAATGTCATAAGGTGGGCCAAAATACTCATGTTTCTCTTGTTCTGAAAATTACATTTTCTTGTGCTATGAAATAATGTTGTGTACATGTGTGAAACAGCATATAGTATGGATATAACGGTTTAAACTGTGATTTTTCAAAATATTTTCTAATTCTCAACATTGTGTTTCTCTTCCATATTGTCTCCTAGTGTTTGCTATAACTGACCTGGATACTCTATCTCAAAAGTGTTTAGTAAAATATAAAACATATAGCATCATATGAGTAGATTGGGAAGTGAAAGGAACAACTAGGAATGTTACCTGAGCTCCTAATAGATATAGGTGTTCCCTTTTAAAAAAGCAGGTGCCCATAGTATAATAACATGGTGTTCAACATTTATGCCTTAATAAAGCCAGAAACTATTCTTTTATATGGAGTGAATGAAGAGGAGTAAAGGATTCAATTTTGGAAAAAAAGCAAACCAAGAGTATGAAAAGGGAAATCCTTTTTTTTTTTTTTTTAACAATGATTCCTATAAAACCAATAATTATATTTAACCACAGAAATGTTGGAATAAAAGAGAGGCAAAGGGAAAACAATGGGTGTTGGTGAGTATATGGAGAAATCAGAACCTTCACACTTTTCGAGGAGTAAGGTAAAATAGTGCAGCCACAATGACAAATAGTTTGATAATTCCTCAAAAAATTAAAAATAGAATTTCCATGTGACTCAACAATTCCATTTTAGGCATATAACCTAGAAAACTGAAAACTGGTACTCAAGAAAATACTTGTATATAAATGTTCAGAGCAGCAGTACTCATAGAGGCAAAGGTGAAAACAATCCAACTGGCCATCAACAGATGAATGAATAAACACAGTCGGCATATACACACAATGGAATATTTTTAGTAACAGGAATCAAGTACTGATACATGGTACAGCATGGATGAACCTAGAAAACATTATGCTAAGTCAGATCAAAAAGAGTCACATACTAAATGATTCTATTTATATGGAATATCCAGAATCTATAAATCCATGAAGCCAGAAGCTCATTGATGGTTGCCAGGGCTGAGGAGAAAGGAGAGTTGGGAGTGACTGCTTAAGAGGTGAGGGTTTTTCTTTTGAGAAGATGAAAATATGTTGGAATTGGATACAGGTAGGGGTTACACAGCTTGGTGAATGTACTAAGTCCTACTTGTTTTCCTTCTTCCCTCTCATTTTTCTTTCTTACTTTCTTTTTTATTTAAAAATTACTAAATTAGATATATGAGAATATTTTCAAAATGATAGCTACAGAAATGCAATGCTTATGATGTTATATAATATCTGAACATAGCTGCATGATATAGTTTAAAGATGTTCCTTTTCTCTATCCTAAGAAGACCCATGAAGTTCTAATGTATTTTAGCACAGAAACTTGTTTTTACATTTAACCTCACATAGGAGCCCTATATATCAAGTAGGTAACAGTGGAACTGATCTATTTGAAGCTGCCTTTCTGCAAGAGGCCTCTCACCTCAGAACACAGTTTGAAAACCACTACTTCAACCAGTTCAATACATTTAATGACATTTCTTGTTTCTCTATTTCTATATAACTTGTTGGGACTATTACTACAAGAAAGGAACAAATTGCTCATTTTTAGTAATACATGGTCTCAGGGATTCCTCCAGAATGCATTTAGGAAATTACTTCTAGGGAAGTAAATTGTACTTTAGTAGCCTGAAAAAGATGATGAAATTTGGAAGAACAAGAAACGATCTCTGTCTTATTCAATTCTTTCTGTGAAGTTTTGGACATTCTGAACAGTTTCCTTCTAAGTTTTTATTTCCATCAGGGTAGGTCAGGGACCCATTCTTTGTCCCTCTCTCTATTTTTTCACTAATAACCTCACTAATCATCTGTCAGCTACATCTCCAACTAAGCACATATGACTTCAAAACACATTCTTGGGAAATTACCAGATGAAACAGAGTTAATTACAGCAGGGAAAGGCAGGGACTGCATTCACTGATCTAACTGGAGCCACCAGGAAGAACTCATCCTAACACAATGAATCTCCAAAGGGCCTGGAGGAAGACAAAAACTGAGTTTATTGTGGCTGTTTGCATGAAAATACATTAAGGTGCCTTTCCAAGACACGAATGTGCTAACTAGAAACTCAGAAGCTGACCAATGTTTACTCCTGTGAAGTCCCAAGGCATGTCTCTGCAAGCATCAGAGACTGCTATTCTTTCCAACATTAAGTAGTGGCCAGGAAATCACAAATGACATTACTTGCTGTCTACCTGTGTTATAGTTTAGCCATAAATCAAATTATTCGATATAGAATTTATAACTTTGGAGAGGTCTCAGTCCTTCTGTCTTCCCACTCTCTTCCCACCCCCACCCCCAGAAGAACACTGCTTTAGTGAATAATTCTGAAAAGCTTATATCTACACCACCCTCCATCCTGTGCATTTTCCCCTCTGCCCAGCTTCTTTCCACTTACCTTCTTTCCTTTATCTTATCCATTTATCTTTTTAGTGCATCCATTTGGCAAAATGACAACCCTAGATCAACATAACTCCACCTATTTTTTTCCCATAGAGGAGATACTGAATTCTTACCATATTAAGTTGGTGCTGTGGCAAATTCATGGTGTCCAATCTTGATAGAACAGACTCCCATTGCTGACTGTCAGTCACTCATGAGCCATTCTCTACATATTTATTAAATCTGTATCATGTGCCAGGAGCTATTCCATGCTCTGGTGATGTAGCTGGAAAAAAAAAGAAAAGAAAAGGTCCCTTCCCTCATGACACTGACTTTCCAATTGAGGACACAGAGTTTAAACCTATATTCAAAAGTAATTTCAGTTACTGTTGAGTGCAAAGAATGAAGTCACCAGGGTGACATGATAAAGACATGTGGTGAGCGCCACTTTTTCTCATGGTCAGGAAAGGCCTCTCTCTTTCAGAGGAGATGACATTTGAGTTCAGCTAGCAAAGCCAAGAACACGGAAGGCAGCTGTAGAGCAAATAACTAGAGTCCCATTTTCTTATTTAGGGATAAGAATAAACTTGCCTCATGTGGACACTTTTTTGTTCTCCACAATAGAACTGAAAAACTTCCCCAAAATTTGTGTGAGTCTCCGTAGAAGACCTTAATTTATTAGAAAAATACATCTACCAGAAATCCTCTCGATTTTGCCAACTCAAATACAAATATACCTACCTGCCCCTATTTTCATTCTTCCCTTCCTTTCATGGAATACCCAAGTTAAAAGGTACAAGTAAATTCATACAGAGACACATACTGAATATTCAGAAGACCAAGAACAAAGAGAAACTTTCTAAGCTTGCAGACAAAAAAAAAGAAAACACAAAAAGGAGAGACACTAACAAAGGACTAAGGGTCAAAGTGACTGAAATTCTCCATAGTCACATTGAAAGCTAACAGGTTATTAGATAATTTGCTAAGAAAGAAAATGATTTTAAATTGAGAATTTGAAATCAATCTACATTTAATCAAGACGAGGATAGAATGAAGATATTTTAGTCATACATGATAGCAAAGAATGATGTCCCTTGTACTCTTTCTAAGAGAGCTGGAGAAAGTGGCCCGTTAAAACAAAGGACTTAAACAAGAAAGATGAAAACACGGAATAGATTGTTTAGAAAGACATGAAGGGAATCCCAAATATGAGGAAAAAAGAGTCTCTGGATGACAGCTGTGATTCTGGCCCAGAGGGAAAGGAAACTCTATTGGAGGGGAAAGAAACTAAAATTGACAGAATGATTCATGAATCTGATAATTTAGGAAAAGATTTATACAATGGGAAAGGGTTTGGGATTAATTGATGAAAATAGAGAAAACTAAGCAAACAAAGATGATTTTTAACTCCAGAGAAAACTCATTTGCATAATCATTATAATGTAAAAAAATAAAATATTAATCTCATCAAACACATGCATAGCTACTTCTGGGAGGTTTGATAAAGGATGGGTGGTGGCAGGGGGAGGGGGGGCGCAGAGGTATAGCAGAAGAAAGTTTAATGCTCATCTCCCACAGTAACAAAGTGAGCAAATAAGTCCTAAAACTGAAATAGCAAGAAGCAGGATTACTGACATGTTCTGGAGAACCATGGAGTTAAGTGCCACAGCAATCAATTTTAACTGATTAAAATACCCCTGGGGAAAAAAGAAATGTGGTAGAGGGGCCAGGGAACTGCTAATTCATGGCTAACAAGCTTATGCATTTATTTGTCTTTTAAATTTTTCTGTACATGTAAAACTTGAATGAAAATGAAAAGCAAAATATAATAAAAACAAAATATTACCAAAGACTTATGAGGTTTTGCCCTCATAATACTTACAGGTAGTAAGGGAAACAGGCAAGTAATAAACACATAAATAATATCAGGAAACAATTTCTGAAAAGTGCTATAAAGGAAGCCGTGAATTCTGATAAAGACTAACTGGGGTGACTTAAAAATATTTTTTTGTATAGGGTGGTCAGGGAGGATTTCTCTATTTCTTTAAAGAGATTACATGTTAAACTGGAATAAAAATTCATGCCTGGGGAAATAGCTGGGGGTTGGGCTGGAGGAATGTTCCATGCAGAAAGAAATGTCAATTAAAGACTTTGAAACATGGAAAAACTTGACGTTTTAGAGAAATTGAAGGAAGGCCTAAGTATTCATAGTAGCTGTGATGGAAAGTTTGAGATGAGTTAAGATAAACAGAAAGAGGTTAGATAAGGCATGAATTTATAAAAAATATTTAGAATAAATTAGAATGTTTAAGTAGGCAAATAAAGTGATGTAAAGATCAACCTGGTGGCCATATGGAAAATGATTTGAACACAGGCAAGACTGAGATCCGGAAGACCACGTAGGAGGCAGTCTAGGCTAAAGACAGCAGCAGCCATAGAAGTGAAGAGGCATTATAAAATGTATTTGAGCCATAATGTACAACATCAGATAGTGGATCCAACCTGGTGTCTGCAGAAAAGGAAGTATTAAAGGTAACCCTCAGATTTCTAGTTGGAGCAACTTGATAGATGGTGGCACCATTTACTCAGATAGGAAATGCTAGAGAAAAAAACAGCTGGAAAAGGGAGTGTGCAAGAAGAAAAGTAGAGTCCTTTCTGAACAATTTCAATTTTAGATGCCACTAGGCACTCAATAGGATCTATTCATCTAGCAATTGAATTTGTGAATCTGAAGTTCAGATAAATCAGTCAGGGAGCCATCAGAAATCAGAAGGCATATGAAGCCATGGGAATGGATAGGTCAGCGAGGCTGAGTGTGTGAAGACAGAAAGGAGGAAGACTATGTTTGAGTTCCGAATACTAGTAATTCTAAAAATTAGAGTTGAGAAGTACAAGAGGATCAGAAGAAGGCCAACAAGAGAGCATGCTGATGTGGGAGTCAAAAGAGGAAATCAGTTATGTCCAGTGCTGCTGGGGGTAAAATTAAGAAAAGAGCAGAAATGTGTCCTTTGAATTTGGCATGGGGAGGATATTAGTGGCCTTGAGGAAAATAGTTCCATACCAATGCTAGAGGCAATAGCCAGAACCACACAGATTAGAGAGAGAAGGAGGTAAAGAATTATAGACAACAATGGAAAACAGAGGAAGAATGAGTTCCTAAGAAATATTTATTGAATGAACTGTATATCTAAACAGCCAACAGGCCCCTCAGTAAATGGGAAATGTCGAGAAAACCATAGGATGGGCTGAGAGGTAGGAAGTGACAAAGGTCAGGAAGGGCCCGTGTCATAGGGGGCTTTAGTGTAAGTATAAGTTAGATATTAGGTCAGTTGCATATTAATAACAAATGGCTAGTTTAATTTTTCAAGTAAAAAGCATTTATACAAAGTAAAAAATTCAGAACCAATGTCTTCACTAGGGTCAGAGATGTCAAGAAGCCCAGAGCTGTTAGCACCTCGTTGTACTTTAGAAATTTAGTCATAAAAGCAGGTTAAGAGTCTGAGTACCTATTGAATTTCACATCTTCCTTTGTTTTTGTCACTCATACAATTGTAAAGCTAGCAGCGTCCTCTATTTAGTTCTTAGGCTGCTGGAATGAATTGTCACAAACTTGGTGGCTTTAGAAAACAAACTAATTTTCTCGGGGGATCAGAAGTCCGAAATCAGTATCACTGGGCCAAACACATCGCCACAGGGCCGTGCTCCCTCTAGGCTAGAGTCTGTAAGGACGAATCTGTCCCTTGCCTCCTCTAGCTCCTTGTGACTTTGGCATTCCTTGGCTTGTGGCTGCATCAATCCATGGTCCTTCTCCTTTTCTATATCAAACATTCCTCTGTCTCCCTCTTATAAAGACTGTGATTGCATTTAAGACCCTTCAGATAATCCAGGGTCATCTCCCCACCTCAGGATCTTCACCTTAATCACAACTGCCATATTAGCTAACTGTCACAGGTGCGGGAGTTATGTCTGGGGAAGAAGGGCATCATTTGGCTTAAACAAGGTGAACTTAAGCCAAACAAGATCACCTAACGTGCCTCTCATTTTTGATGAGGGAAAAAGATGTGGAATTAAAGTAACCTACTCAGGCACATAACAAATAACAGACAAGGCTGAATTCAGGTGCCAACTTCTTTGCTGCAAAAATCTCACATAAAATTAGAAGCAGAGTGGCACTTTTTCTGTTTTCTAAAACTGGTTTTGTGTAGACAAAGTGAAGATTTATGAATCAGAGACTGAGGATCAAAAATTCAAAAAAAAATTGTGTAGTTTTATTTCAAAGATAAACCTAATTTTTTTTTAAGTTATACAGATGAAACTTCTCATTTATAGTGCTAATTCATAATTTAAAATGTTTTATTAGATGCCATGGTTGGCAAACTGCGGCTCGTGAGCCACATGTGGCTCTTTGGCCCTTGAGTGTGGCTCTTCCTAAGCCTTAGGAGTACCCTAATTAAGTTAATAACAATGTACCTACCTATATAGTTTAAGTTTTAAAAATTTGGCTCTCAAAAGAAATTTCAATCATTGTACTGTTGATATTTGGCTCTGTTGACTAATGAATTTGCCGACCAAGAGTTTAGTGTCTTCAATAAGTGTTTACCAACTGGGATTTGCAGACAATTTTCCTGAGGGTTCTGGAATATTTTCTTCTTTTAATGAAACAATGTTTGAAAACAGTGATATAGATCAGTGTTTCAGTGTGTTAGTAATTCAGATAATTAAATATTATTTTCCCGCAATCACCTGGAGAGATAGAATTAAGCAATGTGTGACCAAGATCCTTCCTGTTGAGGGAGCTGGGACGGCTACCAGAGTTTTCATGCTTCCCAAGCCATTTTACAACTAGATCAGCACATTCTCTTTCATCTTATGTGTTTACACTCCATACAGAAGTTTCCTAGCCAAAGGGAGAAAAAAGTTAAGGCCATTGTCTTAGATTATAAAATCATGCCCCAGAGAGTGTTGTTATGGTAAAATTGCTGTTGTCAGTCATTATTGCAAATTTTCTAAGTGTCATATCAACAGCTTTAGGATAAAAAAAACAAAAAAACACAAAAAGTATAGGAGAAAAACATTCAAATTAAAGTTGATTACCCCACAGTCACTCAAAGGTGTTATAGGTAGGGATAATATTGGTAGATCTTGAAATAATTAGGTCAGACCTAATGCTATTTGGAACTGTAATGTGTGAGTATTTATTGAGGAAGCTTTTCCAAATATTAACATGTTCAGCCCCACCATGCCTTGTTTGAAAAATGAGCTTTGACAAGTATCATGCTAGATTCTTAATTCCTGATTTTATACTCAGAAAAAATTATTAATTTCATTCTTACACATCCTTACCTATACTTGTTACTTTCAATCATTTTATTTTTAGTAATTCAGTGTAGTGCACACTTATTATATTGTGATTCTATATTGCACATTTTAAAATGTTCATTGTCTACTTGAATATCCTCATTTTTCAAGTTCCTGTAGAAGACTTATGCCCATTTCTCTTTTAAGCTGTATTTTCCTTTTCTATTTGCAGAAGTTCTTTATATGTTCTAAATATGTCTTTTATTGGATACATACATTAAGAATATCTCTTCCATTCTATTATTTCTCTTTTCATTTTCTTAATGTTATTTTTATACATGGACCAATGATTAATTTTAATACCAAGGATAATATCTAATATTTTATTATAATAGAGCTTACCCACCCATTCTTAATGCTTGATTTTAATCACAAGATCAATCAGCTGTATGAATTTACATAACTATTTTTGAAACACTTGGTTTATTGAATAACATCAATCTTAAAATAATAAATCTTCAGGTGTGGAACCCAGTTAGATTCATTCACAGCTATTTTAGTGAGAGTTATGTGTTAGTGTAGCATAGTATGTAAGAGAATGGTTTTGACATCATACATGGTTCACAGCCCTCACTCTGACATCTAGTTCAGATTAAAGGATTATCAAAAATTTATTAGTCTCTCAGTAACTTTTTATGTACCATAAGGATAACAATGTCTACCTGGTAGATTTATTTTGAGTTTTAAATGGTTATTATCTACATATATAAAAGGCTAATTGACTGACCGTTCATCTGTCTGTCCATCTGACCTACTGACTGTCCAGTACATATGACACACTCTGGCAATTTAAAAATAAACATTGACTCTCGCATGTGCAACACATATAAAGCTCTTGCTGGTGCCAACCACACGCATGTGTTTTGATCTGTCATTGTCAGTCGTGAATTTGTTGTTTTGTTGACATTCTGAAGCTGAAAGAAAGCAGTGTCATCGACAGAATATGCCTGAAGGCCAACTATTGGCACAACTGTCCCTGTCTGACACTGGCCTCCCATTTAAACTAATTTGAAGACAGTTTCCCATGATACCAGCATTTGCAATAACTATTAATAAATCACAAAGACAAACTCTAGACAGAGAAGGAATATTCCTATCTGAACCTGTTTTTGGACATGGTCAGTTACATGTTGCTTTCCCTTGAGTTTGATGAGTGTGTGATGTTGAAGTTGTAAATACTTCATCACAAGAGAAATTAGTCAAGGACTCTGAAAGTGTTTTTACTCTTAATATGGTATATAGGGAGATCTATATATATGTAAAAGCCTAAGCGACCATCTGACTGTTCGACCGTTCAACCAGTAGCTATGATGCGCAATGACCACCAGGGGGCAGATGCTCAATGCAGGAGCTGCCGAGCTGCGATGACTTGGCAGCTGTGGTTCTCAGGTGATGCACCCGGAACCAAAGAGGAGGGAGCCCGATTCCGGGTTGCATCACCCAAGAACTGCACTCTAACAATCCGGGACCCCTCGGGGTATGTTGGAGAGCCGGTTTTTGGCCCGATCCCCGCAGGCCAGGCTGAGGGACCCCACTGGTGCATGAATCTGTGCACCGGGCCTCTAGTATATCATAAGATGCCTTAATATGTTATTATAATATGTCACTTTGGTAAGCATTTATAAGAAGTAAAGTACCAAAATGTTTTCCACATAAACTGTGATAGGATCAAGTGAAGTTTCCTGCCTTCAGTAAATATATGAATCAAAATGTCCTTATTGCTGTGAAATAAACACAATTCATTTGAAAGTGAGAATTATAAGGCACCATTCAGGTGATGAATGGATATTCACAATTTCACTTTCCAAATGACACTCAGGCACTTAATTTTTAAATTGCTTTTTGAGAGATGAAAAATAAACTCATACATCATCAACATAATGTCAACTAAAATATACCTTAGATTCAACAATGCTGAAGCCACCTTTATTCAAGAATTAAATTATGTGGGTCTTACTGGTATATTTAAAACAAATATGGAAAATGTTGGCAATATTAACAAGGTAATATATATATTGCATGAGCAAAGAAAAGCCTTAATTAAGACAATAATATATGCTATATATGAATGTGAAGGCCCATGATCAATTATGTCAAATATAATAGACAGGCCCAACAATGTGGCAGTTAATAGCATGCTGTTATCAGCACACATGAGCAAATGGTTGGTACCATACTCTGAAAGAGTCAGCCATCATATAGTGAGAAGATCAAAAAAAGATTTTTCATTAAGGTTGTCAGGTTGGAGGCAATTGTGTAAGTGTGTTCTCAGTACTTTTAAAAATGCTCTTGGCTAGAGAAGGTAAATTGCTTGGTAGGAAAATAGAATTGTACATTCCCCACAAACTATCCACAAGGAATGATCTCTGTATGCTATTCTTTTAAGTCCATAGTTAGTGTTTGCTAATATAGACAAGTATAAAACTTTGCTTACTGATATAAAAAGTTATATTGACCTTGATATCTCTTCTGAGGGAATTCCCTCTGTTGAAACATTTACAGGTATAGATAATATAGACATAGATATAATGTTATCAATTTATATTAACATATAAATTAATATAAAATATATTAGGTATCCTATAAGATATTGCATATAATTGACACACGTGTGTGTGTGTGTATGTGTGTGTATATATATATATATATATGAATACATAGACATATAAATAATTATATATATATATATATATATATATTAGCTTGCTAGGATGGCCATAAGAAAATTCTATAGGCTGAGTGCCTTAAACCACTAAAATTTATTTTATCTGGAGCCAAGAAGTCAAAGATGAAGATGCTGGCAGATTTGGCTTCTTCTAAGGCCTCTCCCTTTGGTTTACAGGTGGCCACCTTCTTGCTGTGTCTTCACATGATCTTCCCTCTGTGACTGTGTGCTCCTCTTATCACAAGGATACCAGTTAGTAGATTAAGGCCCACTATAAAAACCTCCATGTTAACTTAATCACCTTTAAATATCTGATCTCCAAATACCATCACGTTCTGAGGTACTGGCGGTTAGGATTTTAGCATATGAGTTTGTTGGGGGGACACAATTCAACCTATAACAATACATTTTATATTAATCATGTGTGTAACCACAATTAATAAAGTTTGGTTATATTTGCTAAGTTTTACCATTGATTAACCTCAGTGTTTCATTTTGGTTTATAGAACGTCTTAAATAACGTGAAACAGCTTTAGATTCATTTTATTTCTCAGTTGCTACAATTGTGGGGAAAGGTGCCTACAGTCCTATCTTAAAAGATCCTTGAGTGATACTTCCAGGGAAACTGGAGGTGTTGAGGGGTAGGCATGGCAACCTCAATTCCAAAAGCCTGACACCCCTAACAAGAATTGCATCTTCCCACATGGTATTTGAACTGATCCTTAGATCACAGCATACCTTTCTGGATGTCACACTCTAGAGGAAGCATTGACAAGCAGCAGCAAGTCCATAGATATTATTTTCTGTATGACTCTACACGACAGAACTAAACTCACTTGTGAAAATGCCAGGGAAATGTATTTTACCTCAATATTAAGAATAACATATGTGCCTTAGAATGAGCTTATTATTATATAATGCCACCCCCATCCAATAAAGTATCCAGTGGCAGAATACCTAGACCACCCTCCAGAAAATACTCTTCTCTTTCTATTTCTGCTCTTAATATAACTGGATGATTTGCATATTATCTAAAATCGTCATATAATTAGTGATTTGTTTTCCTCCCAAAGAACAGAAACCTGTGGCTAAGTAAAAACTTGAGTGCCCTTTTAATATCTAATGGCATTCAGGGTTTCTGGAAGGTCCAAGATTATGAAATACAGTGAAATAGTTAGCATTTTATTCTCCTTCAGCTTTTTAACCCTTTAAGTGCCAACCAATATCCTAGGAACTATGCTAAAATTGCCAAGGCATTTTTGCTGATTTTACAGCAGTTTAGGAAAAAAATTATGAATCGCAAGTAAATGAAGTTACATATTCAAAAACTTGAGGAAACCTTTACTACATTGACATATTTAGCAATATCATCATCACTAATAAAAGCAGACTTAGAACTGGACGCCATTTCGAAGCTTTGATAGAGCTGAATCAAACATTTTTAACAATATAAAATGATTTACTTCATTTTCATGCAATTTTGATGCGTTAGAATAGCTTATGAAGTTCTATAAGTTGAACTTCTACCTATTCTATGTGACATGTTATTTTGACATGGATGGCTAATATAATACCTGAAGACTCTATGAATACTACAGTAAAGAGTGATTTTTAAAAGGCAATAATCAGGCTAAAATAGATTTTAAACATTTATTTATGTGAGAAATTATTTTTTATCCTGGCAATTATTTTTTTTTAAATCCTTCTTTACACCCTGGCAAGTTTTGTGTCAATAAATATAAACAAAAGTGAATAATTAATATATCATCTGAAGTTCAACAAATAGTTTCTTTTTGCATTTTCTTCTTTATATGTCCTCATTTCCTATATCTTTTCCCCAAACATGAATGTGTTACCTCAGGCTAAAGATATGTTTCATTTGAGAAGTACGCATTCCAGTGTGCAATACTATCTTTTTATCTATGTTTTTCTCCCAGGTTTTTTGTTATCTGTCCGATGGTGCTATGCAGGTTTGTTCTGACAATATGATATCCTTTGTCCTATTGTTTCTAAACCTCAATGTTATTGTATCAAACAATGTCTGTGTGCACTGGCTAAAAGAAAAGCAGGAATTTTCAGAATAGAAAGGTTTATTAGAGAATTGGCCAATCCAGAGTACAGGCAAGCTCGTGCCGTCTGGACTCCCGGATGGCATGTAGGCTACAGACTATATTGGGCAATATCACAAGACACCACGGGTTAGGGTTTCAGAGTTGTGTTGGGAGGTAATTGGTTGGAGGTAGGGTAAGGGGAATAAATCATTTTTTCAGATCTTGGGTGTATCTCTGAGGTCTGCTCTTTCATTCCTCTGTCTGGTCTCAGGGGAAGGTAGCCAGGAAGTAGATTCACTTTATACTCAGGAGCCAAACATAACTTAGGTCAAGATGTTATCTTTAACTTGCCGGAGGTCCAGACCTTGTGACCACTGGTCAGGTCCCAGCTATGGTCTTCTGCTACCTTGGGGGTTGCTGATTACTCAGGGGAAAGGCTATGTATATCTGAGGGGTATATATATATATATATATATATATATATATATATATATATATTAGAGGCCCGGTGCACAAAAATGTGTGCACTCGGGGGGGCGGGGGGAGGAGGGTCCCCCAGCCCGGCCTGTGCCCTCTCACAGTCTGGGACCCCTCGGGAGATAACGACCTGCTGGCTTAGGCCTGCTCCCGGGTGGCAGAGGGCACTCCCAATCCCTAAGTGCAGCCCCTGGTCAGGCTCAGAGCAGGGCCGATTGGGGAGTTGGGGCGCCGCCCCGTCGTGCACAGAGCAGGGCAGATCGGGAGGTTGCAATGCCACCCTCAGTCATGCTCAGGGTAGGGCTGATTGGGGGTTGGGGCACCGCCCCCTGTCACACTCAAGGCAGGGTCAATGGGGAGGTTGTGGCGCCACCCGCTGTCATGCACAGAGCAGGGCCGATCAGGGGGTTGGGGAGCTCCCCCCTGTCAAACACAGAGCCGCAGGGCAATCAGGGGATTGGGGAGCTCCCCCCTATCAGGCACAGAGCAGGGCTGATCAGGGAGTTGGGGTGCCTTCCCCTGTCACAAACAGAGCAGGGCCGATAGGGAGGTTGTGGCCCCGCCCCCTGTCACACACAGGGCCACAGGGCGATCAGGGGGTTTGGGCGCTGACCCCTGTCACGCTGATCCCGGTGCCGGGAGCCTCGCTGCTCCGCTGATCCCGGTGCTGGGAGGCATATTACCCTTTTACTATATAGGATAGAGGCCTGGTGCATGGGTGGGGGCCAGCTGGTTTGCCCTGAAGGGTGTCCTGGATCAGGGTGGGGGTCCCCACTGGGGTGCCTGGCCAATCTGGGTGAGGGGCTGAGGGCTGTTTTCCGGCTGGCGAGTGACTAAAGCTTCCAACTGCTCCTTGTTTTCTTTTCTTTTTTTTTTTATTCTGGGCCAGCTTTCGGTCCGCCTGGCTTTCAGTCTGGCTGGTTTCTGGAGTTTTGTTTAGCTTCTTATTTGCAACATAGTACATAGTTGCTTAGAGTTGCAGCTGAGAGGCCGGCAAGTGAGGCGGGGAACGTTGGAGTCTGCAGCAAGCAAGCCTCATGCTCGCTTCAGTGCCTGGCTGCCGGCCGCCATCTTGGCTGACAGTTAATTTGCATATACTCACTGATTAGCCAATGAAAAGGGTAGTGGTCGTACACTAATTACCATGTTTCTCTTTTATTAGTGTAGATATATATATATATATATATATATATATATATATGATCCATAGAGCTAGGATTTAATTAAAGAATCCTTGGTTTCACTATCAATTTCATAAACTTTCTTGCTCTACTAATTCAGTTAATTTTATTGCCTCCTTTTATCTTTGTTAAAACTCAAATCCAACAATAAGCAGTTACTGAGACTTTGTTAATTGTCTCCTTTTCTGTGAGCTCCCCTTTACCCTTTACAATCTTCTTTCTAGCGTAAGAATGCTAGCTAATCATTGAATATTTGCTAAATACTAAACGTTGCATTTACTAGTAATGTTTCACATGCATTGTCATATTTAACCCAATAAGAATCCTAATACTAAGTAGGAACAATTTTTATGCCGATTTACAGATCAAGAAAATGAAGCACAGAAAAGTTAAAGTCAAATAATTTGTGATGGAATTTGAACTCAGTCAATTCATGCCCATAATGATACCAAACTCAGGTTTGGCTGCCTGCTGTTTCAAAAGCCAATACTCAAGAGACCGGTGCTGATGTAAGAAAAGATGGTTTATTTGGGTGCTGGCAGCCCAAGGAGCTGGCCAACTCTGTCCTAAATCTCATCTTAACATCTCAGTGCAGGCAGGGGTTTTATTAGGAGGTAGAGGGAAAGAAGAACAGAGAAATCAGGGGAGGGGGTTTGAAGGTCTTTATGTGTAAGTCAGTACAGTCTATTCCAATGATTATCTTGAAACTGGTCATGCAGAGGTCTGGTTTTTATGTTTGAAAGTCATCAAGTCTCCTGGAGCTGGAATGTCCGGTTGTTAGACCCAGCTCCCTTTGAACTTAGTTCCTGGAACTCTTAAACAAATATGCTGTTTATCTACATATATATAAAAGCCTAAGTGACCATTATGACCGGTCGACCGGTTGTTATGATGCACACTGACCACCAGGGGGCAGACACTCAATGCAGGAGCTGCCCCCGGTGGTCAATGTGCTCCCATAGCCAACCTCCCGAGGCCGGCCAACCTCTTGTGGTCCCTTTCCCCGGCTGGCATCGATCGGGACTGGGCAAGATGGCCCTGAACAGGCCCAATCACCGGCCAGGCCAAGGAACCCCACCCATGCACGAATTCGTGCACTGGGCCTCTAGTATTACATATTTGTTAACAATTCATCTTTCACAAAAATACTTTTAACAGAAACAATATTAAAAGACGGGATGGGTGATTTGCTATAAGATCATCTACCCTTCATAGACTATCATTGTAAAATAGTTGTGAAAACCAACTGACAACTGATGTTGGCCTTGTTAACAAGTCCTTTAAAACCTTGTTATCTTGGTACCTAAATCTCTGATTAATTCTGGTTAGAAAAATAGATCTAAGGTAAATAAATAATGATATCAGAATTTTTAGCAACATGCACATAGTCAAACTATACAAATGATTCCCATAGCTTTCTATGTGATGTTGACCAGGTCCATGGATTTAATTTAATGGTTACACTGAATAGACAAATGGTTACAAGGAACCCAGTAATATGAGGGAGATTGTTTTTATAAATGAATATTTCCCTTGCTATTTCACACACCTGTGTGTATAGATTGTGCAGTAATTTATGGCATCATTCTGTTTGATACAATTTTAGTTACTTTCACAGACAATATGGTATATTTGTGCACAGTTAAAACATATGTCCTTATGAACACTTCACTCATACATCAGGTCAAGCATTAGTAAACAAATACTAAATAAATGTTTACTATATGCTGTCCATTTGGCTGGACCTGGTGAATACTGGAAATAACAAAGATAATGTTAAGTCCTTGTAAAATAAACATATCAACTAAGTGGGATTGTAGGTTTCTGAGTCTAGTATTCTTTTTCTTTTTTTTCACTGCAGTAGCTATGCCTGAATGTAGATACTGAATGCCAGTGTTTCATTATAATAAAACACAATATATAGGATTTCAGAAATCTTTCCTTTTTTAAAATTTTAGTCATTTGCAAAAATAGGTTTGATTATTTAGAGGCCTATAAATTATTCTTTATTCAAAATGTCTATAATCTTAATCATGTTGTTTTAATTGCAATAGATTGTAAATTTGCAATAAAATAACAAGAGGGGAGGCTGTAACAGATGTTCTGTCTGCACATGTGATTGCGCCTGAGACAATCAAGAATGCATCATACTTAATCTTCATCAATTGAAATGTACTGATCTTCAATAATGCGAGGTCTGTAATTTCAAAAGATTCTGACACTTAGGATAAAAATTTTTTGACTGGGGCATTTTCTTTCTATAGTGGCTAATTTACCCCAAGTATTTCTTCATTCTTTATTACAAATACTTTTATTTAGTTGTGTATTATTTTCATATTATTTGATTATAAGGATGGCTATTATTTTTTATAGAGGCAGTCATTTTAAAATGTGTTTTTTGATCATTTGATATTTCTTTGTACATGACAAGTATTTCACCTAAATAAGTAAAATGTCATCTATGCTTAAACTGGATGCAATTTGTAAATAATTATGTTAAATTATTTCTTTGAAATGTACTACTCAGTTGGCAGTTTAATTTAATTGATTCAGGTAATTAGAGAATCCTACTGAACTGCACATTAGCAATAATATTTTCATTAAAAATACAATTTAGGCCAGATTCAGTACTATATACAATGGAAATTTATTGAAAATATGGTACATCCTAGGCAGTGTTTTTAATTATTATTTGATCTTGGAAAATATGGGGTAAAAAATAAGAGGAAAAAGGAGTCATAGGATTTTATATTTGGAATATTCTTCAAGTGATAGTTTGTAGAAATGTGTAAGAAATGGAGGGTAGGAAGGAGAAAGGATAAGAGAGCAAAAGAGACAAAGTTGAAGGAAGAAGAATGCAGAAATGAGGAGAAAAAATGCAAGCAGTTAGAAACTAAAAGAAGAAGAGGAAAAAGAGGAGGAGAAGGAAGAAGAGGAAGAGGGGGTGGGCAAGGTAAGGGGGAGAAGAAGGGAAACACAGAAAGAGAAGCAAGAATGTAAAAGTTAAAAGAGCAAGCCTTTTTTTTCCCTTCCACTTGCAAGGCCAGACATTCTCCTGATGACACGCAGAGGCTCCTGTAAAGAATCAAGCTGTTGGGTAATGAGAAGGTGACTCCCGCCTTGAGGTTTGCTTTCAAAGAAAAGGAGTGGATGTGGGGGGAGAAATGGAGCTTCCTGCCAATGGGACCGGGGAGAAGCAATTAGGTCTTGGCTAGTTCGCAGGCACTGCAGATGCCATTTGTCTCCACATGGAATGGTCTTGATTTCCAGGTAAATGACAGCAGTTTGAGAGGCTCCTGTGGAAATGTGGGGAGTTGTGGAGGAGCACAGGGAGGGGGAACCTAGAGGTCAATGTAAAATGTAAAGTGTGTGGGTGGGTGTGTATGTGTGTGTGGGGGGAGTGGGAGGCAAAACACAGAATTGCCCTTGACGTATACTTTCCAAAATATCTTTCTATTCACTCTGAAATTTTTCCATTTTAATTTTGTATGGTAGGAAGGGAAAACCAAAAGAATGTGCCTCTGATGCGTGTTCTGAAATGTTATAAAGACCCATGTGTTTACCGTTTTCATTCATTGTATGCAATAGAGTCCCTCGTTTGCTGTTAACATAGATCTCTGTGACAGGCTAAAACCCACTGATGACCCGTCAGTGTGCCTACCATTTAAACAAAATAGAATCAGAGCTTATGAAATAGAATCATGATTCAAAAAATTTCATGGGAGGATTCGGAAAGGGCAATGAAAGTCACATTAAAAAGACAGGCAATCTCTGGAGGGCCTTTTAAATTTCATCTACAGAATAATTTCCATAATATTTAGCTGCCTTCTCAGCAGGATTAAAAAGATCTAAACAAGTCCTTCAAATAGAAACCCTATAATGGTACCATAAGAAACAAAGTACAGCAGGGAATTGAAAGGGGGGTTGAGACTATGGGTGGCCTCTCTCTAGGTTATTCTTTGTTACCAGCAGATGACTTCATGACAGATCATGAAAATTAGTGCACATAAATATATCTGTGAAATTAGGATAAAAAAGAGCACATATTCTTGGCATGTATTTGGTGTATAAGGAGCAATTATCTTTGTCAAAGTTTAATATTCTTTTTATATATTATACTAGGGGCCCAGTGAACGAATTCATGCACCTCGAAAGGAACTGTAAGCGGTGAAGCTGTGGTGGGCACAGGGGCAGGTCTTGGCCCATCCTCTGCACCCTCACTTGGCCCCTCCCACTGCGATCCTGGTCCCCTGTCTGCCAGCAGCCCTGCTCCCACTGCCACTGCTCCCACGCGCTGACAGCACCGGCCCCGCTTGCACCCACTAAAGGCGTGGAGCAATTGGGGCCGGCTCCATCAGCAGGTGCGAGCAGCAGCTGCTGTCCCGATCACCCCTCAGGAGCAGAGGGAGGTGGAGAAGCCCTCAGGGGTGATCAGGGCTGGCAGCCGCTGCTCGCACCCGCTGATGGTGCCAAGTGATCAAGACCGGTGCCGGGCACCAGCAGCGGGTGCGAGCAGTGGCTCCAGTGCCGGCTGCAGGTGCAAGCATCAGGCGGGACCGCGGCACGTGAGAGCAAAAAACTTTCAGTAACCACCAGAGGCTCACCCTGATGACAGCAACTGGCGCCCCACCTCGGTCTGGTGCCACCCACTCACCTGTTTGACCATCCCACCGTGGCCGACACCCACTATGTTCTGCGCACACCCCCTGGTGGTCAGTGCACATCATAGCAACCGGTTGTTTGGTTGTTCGGTTGTTCCAGTTGTTCCACCGTTTGGTCTATTTGCATATTACCCTTTTATTATATAGGATTATCCATCTCATCACATCAAATCATTTTTGAAAATGGTTAGGTAATGAATTTTTCCTACATATATTTTCTAGCAAATTGCTGTCATTCCTAATTCACAAATTTCATGTAGATGATGAAATAGACATGTGGTACTCTTTATACATATTCTGCACAATTAATGCTTTGGGGGTAATGACAATGACAACAAGGTAAATGAGCGGAAGTAAATGACAAAAAAATTTGGAAACTACCTGTAATTGTCTGTATTCTGGTAAAAAGAATCTAGGGAGTTAATTTCTTCTTAGTTGCTAAAGTAAGTAAAGCAGAGTAGCATTTATATGAACATGAACTCCTTGGTTGTGTCTGTCATATAGTACTTTCACTCTTGAGCAGACTTAATACAATATTTATTTGAATCAAAAACATAGAAATTCAAATAAGTGTTTGAATCCAAATTTTTTTAAAATTTAGATTCAAATGCAATGAAAATATACTGAAAAAACACACACACTGACTTCTAGGTTGTGCCATGTAGCATTTTCACTGTGATCTTCAATGGGGTTGATATAAGTAGCTACTTGAATCCAACTACTAATAGGAAATTATGTTACAACCAGGATCTGTTCTAGACTGTTTTTATTACAAGTATGGATATAACATTTTAAAGAATTCTAAATGTTACTACATTAAACACTTGGTATCTGGAAAATGTTTGACTGAAGCCTGGGCTTTGATAATTTATGAAGCAATCCATGAATAAATGTAATAAAAACGCCAAAATTTGGACTTTTTCCAAAGTTTTGAGATTGTTTAATTAGGATGTCAGTGCAGAGAGATGAACATAACTTTGTGATTGTTTTCTCTAAACACAAATGCAGTGTAGCTTATTGAAGATTCTCACTGAGCTGTGGTAAAAGCCCTCAGGGGAAGTGCTATAGAACACCCCTCAGCTCATTGACGAAACCCTGGGTTTGAAATCACTGGGGCAGCACACATCTCTACCTTTAACGGAGGAAATCAACCCAACTAAATGTACATTCTAGGAAGAGTGGGCCTATCATTTCTGCTTTAATGTGTCCCACTGGTGCCCTGCAAGGATAGAGGATAGGCAAACAGCTCTGACTATTAAGATAAATTGTTACACTCAAAATTGCCTTTGATAAAGACAAAGAATATTACTTAATTAGTTTCTAATGTGAAAAAGTTGACAAAAAGAAACTATAACTTTTTTAAAAAAAGGTACCAAGTTGTGTATTCATTTTCTTCATACTTGAATTAAAAGTGCCAAAACATCTTATTTATATCATATAATATATAATATGTGATCGGGCCTAAGATGGCAGTCAGACATCCCTCTGGCAGCCCAGGAGCCCTCGGGGGATGTCCACTTGCCAGTGGGGACCAGGCCTAAGCTGCAGTCGGACATCCTTAGCGCTGCTGAGGAGGCAGGAGATGCTCCTGCCATCACTGCTGTACTGGCAGCCATCAGCCTGGCTTGTGGCTGAGCAGAGCTCCCCCTGTGGGAGCGCAACGGACCACCAGGGGGCAGCTCCTGCATTGAGCATCTGCTCCCTGGTGGTCAGTGTGTGTCATAGTGACCAGTCATTCCCAGTAGTTCTGCTGTTAGGGTCAATTTGCATATTACTCTTTTATTATATGCCTGGTGCATGGGTGGGGGCTGGCTGGTTTGCCCTGAAGGGTGTCCCGGGTCAGGGTGGGGGTCCTGCTGGGGTGCCTGACAGGCCTGGGTGAGGGGCTGAGGGCTGTTTTCAGACTGGCCACACCC
The DNA here is from genome assembly GCF_028538775.1 of Myotis yumanensis. Taxonomy (NCBI): domain Eukaryota; kingdom Metazoa; phylum Chordata; class Mammalia; order Chiroptera; family Vespertilionidae; genus Myotis; species Myotis yumanensis. The sequence goes on from NW_027223752.1 coordinate 180,409,827, forward strand.
CCTTCATGGAGGGGGGTCCTGCTGAGGTGCCTGGCCAGCCTAGATGAGTGGCTGATGGCTGTTTGCAGGCTGGCCAAAGCCCCTTGAGTGTGGGGGTCCCTGCTGGGGTGCCTGGCCAGCCTGGGGGTGGGGCTGAGGGCTGTTTGCAGGCTGGCCATAGCCCCTGCAATGTGGGGGTCCCTGCTGGGGTGCCTGGCCAGCCTGGGTGTGGGGCTGAGGGCTGTTTGCAGGCTTATCAAGCCCCCCAGCAGGGACCCTCACCCCTTGAGGGTGTGGTCAGCCTGGGTGAGGTGCTGATGGCTGTTTGCAGGCTGGCCACAGCCTCTTCAGGGTGGGGGTCCCTGCTGGGGTGCCTGGCCAGTATGGGTGAGGGGCTGATAGCTGTTTTCAGGCTGGCCATGGCCCCCGGCCAAACAAGCTCCCAGCGGAGGCTGACTGGGAGCAGGTATCTGGGATTTATTTATCTTCTATAATTGAAACGTTGTTGCCTTTAGCGGATGCCACAGCTGGCCAGGGCAGGTGGGAAGCTTGGCTTCTTCCATCACTGGGGCAGCCAAGCCTCCTGCTTGCTCCAGCTCCGTGGCTGCCAGGCGCCATCTTGGTTGGGTTAATTTGAATACAGTCGCTCTGATTGGCTGGTGCAGAGTCCTCAAACTTTTTAAACGGGGGCCAGTTCACTGTCCCTCAGACATTCCACACATGCGCACTGTGGGCCCAGGACGAGTAGGCTGCTAAGCAGGACAGGCAGTGGCGGCAAAAACACCTGGCGGGCCAGATAAATGTTTTCGGCGGGCCGAATGTGGCCCGCGGGCTGTAGTTTGAGGACCCCTGAGCTGGTGGGTGTGGCTTGGGGCGTAGCGAAGGTATGGTCAATTAGCATGTTTCTCTTTTATTATATTAGACTAGAGGCCCGGTGCACAAAAATTTGTGCACCCGGGGGGGGGGGGGGGGGGGGGTCCCTCAGCCCGGCCTGTGCCCTCTCGCAGTCTGGGACCCCTCAGGAGATAACAACCTGCTGGCTTAGGCCTGCTCCTGGGTGGCAGAGGGCAGGCCCAATCCCTAGGTGCAGCCCCTGGTCGGGCTCAGAGCAGGGCTGATTGGGGAGTTTGGGTGCCATCCCCTGTCATGCACAGAGCAGGGCAGATTGGGAGGTTGCGATGCCACCCTCAGTCATGCTCGGGGTGGGGCCGATTGGGGGGTTGGGGCACCACCCCCTGTCACACTCAAGGCAGGGTCGATGGGGAGGTTGCGGCGCCACCCCCTGTCACTCACAGAGAAGGGCCAATCGGGGGGGGGGGGGTTGGGGCGCCGCCCTCTATCACCCACAGTGCAGCGCCAATCAGGGGGTTGGAGCACAGCCACTGTCAAACTCAGGGCAGGGCCGATGGGGAGGTTATGACTCTACCCTGTCACACACAGAGCAGGGCCTGTGGGGGGGGGGGGGGGGTTGGGGCGCTGCACCCTGTCACACACAGAGCCGCAGGGCAATCAGGGGATTGGGGAGCTCCCCCCTATCAGGCACAGAGCAGGGCTAATCAGGGGGTTGGGACGCCTTCCCCTGTCATGAACAGAGCAGGGCAGATAGGGAGGTTGTGGCCCCGCCCCCTGTCACACACAGAGCCACAGGGCGATCAGGGGGTTTGGGCGCTGCCCCCTGTCACGCTGATCCGGTGCCAGGAGGCCTCGCAGCTCCGCTGATTCTGGTGCTGGGAGGCATATTACCCGTTTACTATATAGGATAGAGGCCTGGTGCATGGGTAGGGGCTGGCTGGTTTGCCCTGAAGGGTGTCCTTGATCAGGGTGGGGGTGCCTGGCCAGCCTGGATGAGGGGATGATGGCTATTTGCAGCTGGTCACACACCCTTCAGGGGGGGTCCCCACTGGGGTACCTGGCCAGTTTGGGTGAGGGGCTGAGGGCTGCTTTCAGGCTGGCGGTTGTTGACTGAAGCTCCCAACCGCTCCTTTTTTTCTTTTTTTTTATTCTGGGCCAGCTTTAGCTCTGGCTCTAGCTCTGAGGCTTCTGCTGCTGAAAGCAGGTATCTAGTTTGTTTGCGTTCTATAATCGAAACAATGTACAACTCCAGCTCTGAGATCCTGGCCGGCTGAAAGCTGGTTTCTGGGGTTTTGTTTAGCTTCTATATTTGTTAGAATGTTTCAAACTGCCAGCTCAGAGGCCGGCAAGTCAGGCAGGGAACGTTGGAGTCCGCCATCACTGAAGCAAGCAAGCCTCATGTTCACTTCCAGCTGCCTGGCTGCCGGCCGCCATCTTGGCTGACAGTTAATTTGCATAAGGATATGCTGATTAGCCAATGGGAAGGGTAGCGGTCATACGCTAATTACCATGTGTCTCTTTTATTAGTGTAGATTTATCCTGCCTATCACAAAGTAGATATTTACTAAATAACTGATGAATGAATGGTTATGAAATTGCCTTAGTGTACTTCGTAACTTGCTGGGCAGGAAGGTCTTGTGAGAGAGAAGCGTTCTGGAATTCAATCTATGAAATAATACTCATAAAAATTTGCTGTCTCCATAGGAAAAGCATCAAGATCCAGTGCTATATTTTTTATACATGGGTAAGTTTGATCAGGACAAGTAAAAAAACACTAGAGGCCCGGTGCCCAAGATTCATACACTGGGGGTAGGGGGTCCCTCAGCCAGTCCTGTGCTCTCTCACAGTCTGGGACCCCTCGAGGGATGTCCACCTGCTGGCTTAGGGTCAATTCTTGGCCTAAACTGGCAGGCAGACATCCCTCTCGCAGTCCGCAGTCCGGGACCCCTCGCTCCTACTGCCCCCCTGCAGCAGAGGTGGGATTGGCTCCCGCACCACAGCTGGGCTCGCCAGCCATGAGCCCAGCTTCTGGCTGAGTGGCACTCCCTCTGTGGGAGCGTACTGACCACCAGGGGGCAGCTCCTGTGTTGAGCATCTGTCCCTGGTGGTCAGTGAGCATCATAACGACCGGTTGTTCTGCCATTCAGTTGATTTGCATATTATGTTTTTATTATATAGGATTACCAAATTAATTTTCTTACATTATGTTGGGTGTATTTTTTAAAAAATAGCCAAACAATATCATAGCAACTTGAAAATTGCTACAATGGTCCTGGCTGCTATGGCTCAGTTGGTTAGAGTGTCGTCCAGTGCACTGAAGGATACTGGGTTTGATTCCTGGGTCACGGTATATATGGGAGACAAATAATGGATATTTCTGTCTCACATCAATGTTCCTCTGTCTTCCTCTCTCTTCTTCTTTCTCCCTCTCTCTCTCGAATCAATTGAAAAAAATTACCACAATGCCTCTTTGTTATTAGAGGCAATTTGTCATTTGTCTATTTTTACAAATACTTATAAAATAATATTAATAATTAAAATTTCAAATACCAAAGCATCATTTAATGCTAAATGTTTCTATCTAATTACAAAATCAATTAACTAAATTGTGCATGGCTGTGACAAATATTGTCAAATCATTTGCTTCTTTCTGTTATGCTAATATTAAAGAAAAAGCAGTACATTGAAATCACTGGAATCTATGTTGAAACATATATTTGTAAGACAAAAATTCTATTTAGTCTATGAGTCCTTGAAGAAATAAAATGAAAAGCATTTTCAATTGTTATCAATTTTAAGCAGGGACTATAGAAACTATCAAAACCTGCCCCCCTCCAAAAAAAAAAAAAGATTGAGAAATTGAACTTATAAACAAACAAACAAAAAACCTGCCAAATATTTTGAAAATAGCACATTTACACAAAACAGAATAGAAATTGTCAGTCACCCAGCCTCCACTTGTCAGCATCTAGCTTACAACTTCCCTGGCTGCTCGAGTCTATAGAGTGAGGCTGGGGTATTAATGCCTTGCTATTTTGGCTCAATATAAGATGTTCTGATGGATAATACTAAAGATAGCAATATTCTATTGTATATTTGAATATTGCTAAGAGAATAGATCTTACAAGTTCTCATCACAAGAAAAATATTATAACTATGTGAGGTGATGGTTGTTAACTAAACTTATTGTAGTGATCATTTCAAAATATGTACCTATATCAAATTATCACAGAGTACACCAAAAACGAATACAATGTTTTATGTCAATTACATTTCAATTTTTATTTTTTTTATGCTCATCTCACAGTTGCCTGCAGTGGTGGCTAAGGTTTCTCAGGTTGTAGTTTGAAATCTTCTCCTGCATTGATTATGAGTTTCCTATGTGTTGTAGGGTGTTGATTCCTCTTGATTGCTTGGCAGTTCTCTACTCCAGCAATTTTCAACCTTTTTCATCTCATGGCACACATAAACTAATTACTAAAATTCTGTGGCACACCCAAAAATATGTTATATTTTTTGCTGATCTGACAAAAAATTGGCATAGTTTTGACTCATTCACACTGAACAGCTATTGTTTTATTGGCTGTTGTCATTTTTAAATCTGACAATCTTAGGGAAAAGAGGTCAGGACCCCTGATTAAATAGTTAGGTATTGGATGTTTTAAAAATTCTTGCAGCACACCTGTGTACCTGATGTGGCACATCAGTTGAAAATCCCTGCTTTCAGCCCTGGCTGATAAGTTGGTTGGAGTGTCCTCCTGTCACAGGTTTGATTCCTGGTCAGGGCACATACCTAGGTTGTGGGTTCAAACCCTAGTTGGGGCATGTATGGGAGGCAACTGAACAATGTATCTCTCTCACATCAAAGTTGTTTTTTTTTTTTCTCTCTCCCATTTTCCCTCTCTGGAATCAATAAAATAAAAATTTCAAAATGTATTAAAAACCAAATAAAATTTTAAAAAGGAAAAAAAAATCACTGCTCAATTCTATGAATAAACTAGAGTTTGATTAACTGTTCATTTGTTGGTGGACATGTGAATGGTACCTAATTTTTATCTATTACAAATAAAGCTTCTATGAATATTTGTGTACAAATCTTTTTTTAAAATTTTAAATTCTTTATTGTTTAAAGTATTACATATAGTATTATATGTTGTGTACAAGTCTTTAGACATATGCTTTCAAGTTGCAGCAAATTTGAAAATTTTTCAAATATCTGCTTATAAGGAAATACTGTGTTCACTTTCAAGATTGGCAGCATTTAAAAATTGTGAGTTTTGATGAGATGTGTAGGGACTAAAAAGTATTATTTTACATGAACAAAATGGAACTATGGATTGGTAGAAATCTTTTTGAGGGCAATTTGATAATAGCTATCAAAATAAAAATATATGCTTATTCTTTGTTCAAGAAATTTTCCATAATTTTCTCTAATATTAGAAAAATCACTTGCTCTGTATGTGCCCATTTCTCATCTGTGGAAAGCAAACAATAACATGTAGCATGTATCTCATAGGTTTAATATGTAAATCATAGAAGCATTAAATAAATTAGTTCATGAAAAATGCTTGCACCAAAAATTTTTCATTATTTTTACTATTTCTTATAGGAATCAATTCTTCAGGTATACTTTTCAAATATGTAGGAAGTTATTTTAAAGGTGTTCACTACAACAATCTACACTAATAAAAGAGAAAGATGCAAATTGACCATACCTTCACTACACCCACCAACCAATCAGGAGTGAGTATGCAAATTAACCAACAAAGATGGTGGGTTAATTTGCATACGCAGGCGCCAAGCGGCTGGGGGCGGGATGCTTGCATTATCGCCATGGTGACGACGCAGGCATTCCACACCACCCCAGCCACTCTGGGCCTCTGGGCAGCATGGGAACGCGGAAAGGCGGATCTGGGCTGGAGTGAAAGCAGTGCCAGCAGCCAGGGGAAGGAAGGCCCATTCTTGCACAATCTTCATGCATCGGGGTCTCTAGTATTGTTATAATAAAACATTGAAGACAATCTCAATGACCTTTGATAAGGGATTAGTAAATAAATTGGGTACGCCCGTAGGAGGCAATACAAGGAAAGGATAATTGTGTATACTGGAGAAGATATAGCCTCATTCTAAATTCTGCCTCAGTCTGTAGGAGTTGTGGAAATTGGTCTGTTTATTAATCTCTCTCTGTCTCAGTTTCTTCAACTATAAAAATAATGACAATAATACCCACCTTTGTGAGAGTCTTTGTGAGAGATCAAGGAGATTTCACATGTAAGTTTCTTAGAAGAGAATCAGGGCATAGTGAGCACCCCATAAATCATAGCATTACTTCCGAGTATTTTGTACTCTGTATAAAGATCCAGGCCGGTCTGAATGTGCTACTGCAGAAGGACACTCTAAGGGAAAGGTTTTATTTCCCCCTTAGGTATCATATAGTGGAGACAAGTAAAAGATCCACTTACATATCCTTATGCTTGGGTGTAAATGTTCAAATATTTGTCAATTATTACTTTATCCTCTAATTATAGAAAGAGAACATAGTTAAGCATATTTCAAGGGTCAAACTCAACTTTCTTAATTTTGATTACAAATGAAAATTTTAATATATAAAATTGATCAACTCAACAGTAAGTAGTAAATATCAAAATGAAAAAGAAACACTTCTCGATCTTAGAGTACTTTATTTGAATATATATGCAGAGAATAACACAGTTAGTGTTTTTGTTTTTTTGTTTTTTTTGGAAAGATTACTGTGACAGATAATATTGAGTGATTACCATCTTATATTACTTTACATTGAAATGACTTCACATGAGAAAAAAATAGTTATGTTAATACATGCACTTTGTTTTCTGTTATACTAAATCTCTTTAGAAGCAAGAACCCCTTCATATTCAGGTTATCTAAAAATATTCAAATAATTTTGTGAAATAAACAAACTCAGTCTTACTACAGATTAAAAAGAAACTGATTTTCATGTTGTATGGAAAAACTAAAAACAGAGCAGATGTGTATGGAAAGGTAAATAAAAACACTGGCTGCTTCTCAGTAGGGGTGAGAGTCTGCCTTTCATGTTAATTTATGTACGGTATAACAAGTAACCACTAAATGTAGTAGCTGGAGGAAATTTGGCTGGAATTGTTCCTTTTACAAGTCGTAGCCACACTTCCTGCCCATAATTTAATTCTAACAAGGCGTCCCCAGTCAAAACCCTATCACAATGTATTTCACTGTTAATATTTTCAGATTCAAATGTAAGCTTATCTATTCCATCAACCACCAAAAATCCAGAGAGATGAGCACTAAATGACTCAATGGTATACTTAAAAACATATACTCCAAGATACGGAATTCTGAATTTTCCAGTTCTTGAAATATATGAAGATCCATAATTGACATCCAAATTATTAAATAGAATAGGACCAGGTGTAGTCATTCCATATGTATGAGATGCAAAAAATGCCACCATCGGTGCGTATCTGTAAGAACCTTTGGAAAAATCTGTAAAAGGAAATAAATGGAAAGAGTTAATTTTTATGTTTTTGCCTTGTTTTGCCTTTCCTCATCTATTTATCATTCCTCTCCTTTACAAAAAGGATTAGCAGAAGTAAAAGGTCACTCATCGTATTTAACAAGGGCAGGAGTGTCTGGATCCTGCCTCTTCTCCTGGCTGAGTTACCAGAAGGCAGTGTCTCTGAGCCTCAGTTTCCCCATTTAGATCAGGACAGAACTAGAACGATAATAACATTCTACCTCCCTCATAAAAATGCCTCAAAGATTAATTTGCATATTGCTTTGATCTCTCCAGGGATAAGGGGATTCAAAGCACTCGATGATTATTATGGTATGCCGGAATGTTTTAAGGCCCCTTGAAGGCACTGAAGCTGACTGATGCAGAAACAATGTTTCCAGCACCTTGTCAAACAGTTTCTAGAGGCTAAACGAAAACCAAATGAAGTCATATGCACTATAGAGAAGTAGACAAAAGGAATTTTCTATGTAATTAATGCCAAATGTACTAACAAAGGCTGAGATTTAAAAATAGACTAAAAAATGTACTCTTCAGTATGCAGCATATTCAAAGCCTGCTTTGAAATTTTTTTTTGTGGTTTTTTTTTTTGCTCTCATTAAAGAGAATGCATTTTAAAGAAATCAGAAATGGTGCACTCTTGAAGTAAATTTATAGCAACCAATAATTACAAGGTGAATGGACAGAAAGGCATCTTATTCTACTCAATACATTCGAGCATGTGCTACTAGTCCTTACCTAGTCAACAGCCACTATTAGCTTGTCCTTCATGGAAGATGTGCTGTAGTGATAACACTTATGAAAGTTTCATTTAAATGGCCATATCTGATATGATATGTATCTGATACAGTTTAACAACTTGTTTAAGGGATAGAGATTTTCTTTTAGGGTGCATAAGGGGGAAAAAAGCTGCCTCTATCATACCAATATTGAAAATTTCAACTAGTGAACATCAATATGAATTTGTCTGACAAAAAAGACATTTCTACTTGTAAATCATGTGCATTATTCAGTAAATTTCCGAAGTAAAAGGAATTTTTACTCAAATGAAGCCAGATTAAGCAGACTAAAGTGTTCCTTCACAAATATTTCTAAAACTGTTTTTGCATGAGACAGTGAATAAACCCACGGGTGCGTGCACTTTCTTACCTGGAGCTAAAGCGTTCTCTTCCACCAGCTTGACCGTGCAGTTGTGACCAGTGAAAGGGTGCCGGCAAGCACAGATGAAGCTAGTCCTCCCATTTATACACGTGCCCCCGTTCTGGCATGGGGACCTACTACACACTTCTTCTGTTACTGAAAAAGAGTCAACATAAAAGAGGGTAAATGTAACCTACTTTCTGTTGGTTTCAAGTCATAATTTGCAGCAGAATTAGAAAAAATATTGATGACCAAGAAATAAAAAAGAATGGGTTTCCAGGTCCAGCCGCCATCAGTGTAGTCACGGGACTTCATGTAAATCCCTTAACTCTCTGAGCTCTCTTTCCTGCTTCTTGGAAGTGGGAATAATTCTGTGATCCATTGAATTTATTTGTGTGGAAATATGAATATTTGGTCAGCTGTAGAACAGTATAGAATATCTGGTCACAGAATCATGTGTGTTTGGAATTGGTACATGATAAAGGTATTATTTCAAATCATTGGAGAAGCAAAATGTCTATTCAATACATTGTGTGCAGATATTTGGATATCCATAAAAACATAAATTCCACATGTACAAAAATACTAAATGTTTAAAAAAACCCTCATATAATGGCATTACTGTTAAATAAAAGAAATATCTATATAGAGATGTAAAATTTTGGAAAACTCTTTCAAAGCCAAACAAAACAAGAACCAGAAGCTATATACTGGTAGAAAAATCTTTAAGTTTAACCACAAAAATTATTAAAACTCATTTGCAATAAAAGCCACCATTATCAAAATTCAAAGATAAGTGACAAATTAAGAGAAAACAAAATAACAGACACAACAATCTTATGACTAATATCCATAATATATGAAAAGTTCTGACCAATTAAAAAAAACCAAAAAGGTAACCCATTAAAAAAAGGTAAAAAATGGGCAAATGATATGAACAAATCACTGAACAAGAACATGAAAGCTCACGAAAAAATTTAAAAGCTATCCAACCTTACTATTAATGAAGGAATGATACCACCACCACCATTTTTATAACTGGTGGCAATATTTAAAAAGATAGAAAACATTCCATCATGGTGAAATAAGAGAAATTGAGCATTTTTACACAATGCTGGCTAGAGCTTAAATTGTTAGAACCTTTGAACAGGACAATTGGGGCCATATTAGAATTTAAAAGGTTGATTTGCTTTGAATCAGAAATTTCTTCTGGTAAAATATATACTCTAGACACACTTCCTAAGTATGCAAAGATAATTGCTCAAGAATGATCTTTATGACATTATTTGCATTAGTGAATGATTGTAACACACCTAAATGACCACGGATGTGGGACTTGTTAAATGAATTACAGTATCTTTGCACTAAGAAATATTAGACAGCAGTTAAAGAATGAGGCAGATTCCTCAACACGTTTGATTTACTGAAGACAATCAGTTGAATCATTAGATAGAGTTTCACTTATTTAGAAAGCCTCAAATTCTGAATATGATTATAAACATAATACATAATTATGTAAATGCAGAGAAGAGGTTGGAAGAACACTTCTGTTACCGTCCACAGTTATCACTATGGCTCCACCTGGTGGCAATAGTGTAAACTCTTTACAATCTCATTTCAACAATTGTTAAATTTAGAGTTATTTGCCTTGTTTAACATTTTTCTCAAGAAGTGCGATCTATAAATACTTTATATAGATTCTGATTCATATGTAAATAATTCAATTTCACATAAAATGTGACCTATATGATTAGAAGTTTTGGCAAAGAAAATATATATTATATGCAATTAGAAGTTGATTTATATTATTTTGGTATATTCTCTGAAATACCCATAAACTATTTTCCCAATAAAGATACATATAAAAATGTTACATGTGTAATGTATTTTAACAAGTGTTTTAAACCAGCCTACATTTCTGCAACCATGTGAATAGGTTATTAAACCCTTCCATTTGCTGTTGGTTATCATTCTAAAACCAAGCCCGTCATTTGCTGACTTTGAAAATCTTTAATGACTCTCCATTACCTATATAAATGTGAATTCTTTATATCAAAGCACTGGCTTTGTCTGTTTTCACATACTCTAAATCTAGCACACAGTGATCAACTCACAGGATGACATTCAATTAATGTATTTCACTGGGAATGAATCAACTGTGAGGTGGAGTTGAGGGGATATTGAATTATTTATGTAACCTGATTAGCTCTGTAATTCTTATTTTCCCAGATGGGAAGATGCCACTGTCACTTGTAGACTTGACCCTGCCCATAAATCAGGGATCGATTTCAGAAACCAAGAAGTCTGCATTGCCATTCATTCTACTGGGATTCTCCAGGACCAAGGCCATTGCCTTTTCTTTAATGTTCAGGACGCACATCTGATTTTTCTGGCCCTTGTGTTCCATTGTCCCTAAAAACAGGATCTTGCCTTCTTCTCCTTCCTTGAGTCATTTCAGAGGCTGCCATTTTGCCATTTATTTCGATTCCTTGTAGGGTCATTCATCTGGAGTAAAAATCCACTTGATCCAATGGGGCCTGCACTTTCTCCTATTGCTGTAGTAGCCCAAACTTGCTGAGACCACACCTGGTTTGCCTTCTAGGATATCTGTCATTGTGCTATAGATTATTCGTCTGGGGTACCTCACCCACTGGTCTGTACCCTTCTACTGCTTGTGTTTTAAGTTGCTTTTCTTGCCTTCCTTGATGTTTTATGTACCTCTGGTCTCTGAGTCCAATATAATCCACATTACAACGCATGAAAGTATTCCCATGCTTCCCAGAACAGAACATACTGTGAATTGAGTCTAAATCAGAGCAAGCTATGGTAACAATTATCATAAAGAAATGACCTTACACATCTGTTAATGTTCCATAAGAATTAAATGTTCATTGTCTATTTTTGTACCTGAATCACATTGTGTCATAGCAGGACTTCTATGTTCTTATGTCACAGACAGTCTTTCAAATTCCATATTTATTTAATTCATTTTAACAAGAATTCATACTTATTATTGATAATTAAATGTACCTTATTACATTTGACTTATCATCTCTAGTCTTTGTTTTAATTCTATATGCAATGTTTTAACCACCCCTCCCAGCTTTGTTATATTTCCCAAAGTTATGTTTTATGTGTTCATCCAAGTCATCGATACAAATACTTTATGAATCAGTGTCAAGTACACAGCTTTGTAACACACAACTAAAGATTGGTTGGCACTGACTTGTCAATTGAAACTATTTGTACTTTGTTATACAAGCTACAAATCTACTTTTGTGAATCACCTGACTTGCACTTTTCTACTTGATTTCTAAGATACTTAAAAATGGCTAGGTACCTTTATAAATTTCTGTGCATATCTGTGCTCAGCAGGCAATTTGTCCTTGAATTAACAAAAATAAGACTTAAACACAGCACCATTTTCTTTTTGACATCTTCCCTATCCCAGTCAAAAGGCTTAATGATATATAATTCTCTTGTCGTCTGACCTCGGAAATTTGCTTATTAGATGTGCCACGCTATGGTATAATTGCTCTCATGTCCTTCTTACTTCCAACTCGAGTGCGAGCATTTGTGAGGTCAGGGCCCAGGTCTTTTATTTCTTAAACTTTGTGTCCCTAGTGAGGAGCACAGCACCTGACATACTGGAGTGTTAAATGTCCTCCTAAAGTTGAATAAACAAAGTAATGAAAGATTAACTAGATGATCACATAGATCTTATCCAATACTTCATCCCTTCTTCACAGTTTCTCAAAAATTTCAGGGTTTTTTAAAATTACCAATCAACATTTATTGTGCAATTTCAATCGTTATTTGTGGAATCTTGGTTCAGAATGCGTTTTCACAGCCATTTCAACTGCCTACTTTAAGCAAAAAGCAACAATTTATTTAGCTCTCTATAAATTTCATGATGTTTCTCCAAACATCGAAACACTACAAGTGTTGATGATTCATATTATAATTTTACAAGTATTCTAAAATTACACATATTTTATATAGTATGCATTTTATAAAATAATCAAAATTATTAGATTATCTGGAGGAAAATGACTGAAACAGAGTTCTTCCAATATACCTATGATGTCTGTAAGACTATAAACCAAAGGCAAAACAATGATACAGGATTTCTCAGTCGCCGGGTTTGTGTGAACTTTACGATGAGACATGGGTAGTATCTCTGACACGGCCTGTGTTTCCACAGCTCACAGGAGGCATGATGGCACTGGCATGTTTTCCTGGAGACCTGACTCATGTCAAGCGCGCTCTCCACAACTTCTCCACCTCAGGCTTCCACCCTCTTCAACTCTTTCCAGCCCATTTATTTTCCTTAATGCAGATCAGTGCAGCTTGTAGAACAGTTCTGCCAACTCAACATTCTACTATCTTGTGCAAGTAGTATAACTAACCTTTCAAAATTTATTCCCCTGCTCTGAACATGACTAAAATTACATTGCCTTTGTCTTGGAATGTTTCATACGCCTCAATCTGTTCTGGCTTTTGCTTTCTGAACCCTGGTATGTGCTCAAATTGCTACACTTTTCTATTAATCCTACTTCCATATTTCATAAATGTTCATGTTAAATTTGAAATGATTGGAGCGCTCCCTACATTTTTCAAATCGCTCTGCCTTTGCTAACATTTGCCATTCTTATTATAATTACTTGCTTAATGTATGAGCTCCATTGAGAAGAGAGACTGTTGAATTGACCACTCTATCCACTCAGTCTTTCTTAGCACTTATTCAGAATTCACTCAATAGGTTTCTGAGAAATAAAATGAAGGGGCACATTGTATTGATATCTTCTACTTCATTCTTATTTTTATTTATATTATACACAATATGTCATATATAATATTTTTATATATTATTTTACTTTTATTTATTATTTATTTTAATTAACATTTAATTTATATTTTATTGCTTAGTTCTGCTTTAGCATCAATATCGTAATTTAAAAAAAAAATATTTTTATTGATTTCAGAGAGGAAGGGAGATGGTGAGGGAGAGATAGATACATGAATGATGAGAGCGAATAATTGATTGGCTGCCTCCTGCACGCCCTCCCACCAGGGATCAAACACATAACCTGGGCATGTGTCCTTGACTGGGATTGAACCCATGACCCTTCAGTCCACAGGCCGACACTCTATCCACTGAGCCAAAGCAGCTAGGGCAAGATCATAATTTTTATTTCTGCATTTAAACAATAACTTTGCAGAAGGCAGATAACTGATCCCTACTTAGAGCAGAGCAGATTTTCCAACAGATTAGTGAGGGAGGCTATCACTACTTATTATAAATACATATGTTGCCAGGCAGGACTTGAACTTAGGTTTCCTGGTTCCAAAATCAGTGCTCTTTAGTCATCCCAACTGCCCTTATGCAGAGCCACAGAAATTAGAAATGGTTTCAAAGTCATATAAAACAGTTAAATATTCACTAGGCTCTTATTTTTCCTCTCTTAAACTGCTTATATTCACTTCACAGCAATTATAATTTTTAAAGTTACATTTGGTATATGACCAAATCTTTTATAGAATGTAATCTATAGAGAAGGGATTATTATAAATAAAAGAGGTTTATTAAGGAGTGCCAAATACATTGGATATATCTTGGGGGAAATGGTTAAAATAAAAAGTCAGTGGTCTCCCAGCAGGAGCCTCGTATCCCCAGCAATGACGCTGCTGATGTTATATTACAGCAGGATTCAGCTCCTCTTGGAAGGCAAGCAGCCAAACTCTCTCTGCAGGGACAGGTCTGCCAATTGCTATACAAACAAATCTTCAAAGATGAATTAAAACCCTCTTGAGGTCTATTGGAATATTGTTTAGAAAAAAAATCAAATATTTAGTGTATCAACCAGAACAGCTTATCTTCATTGGCCTAGGAAGCTCATAATTAGCATATCTGAATGTAGGAATGGCTCAAATGGAAGTGATAGGGATGAATACTCTAAATTTTGCCCTTCTGTGAATAATTGATGGTGACTTCCAATGACAACTGCCTACTGGCCAAACCATAGAAAAGTCAAACTGAGAAGTAGCACCTTTACTTCTGCCTGATCAATGCAGAAACAAGATATTTGGATCCTCAAGAGAAAAAATTCCCTGGTAATATCAACTCTCGCTGTATGGAATATTCAGATGTGGTCCGACTCTTGAATAGATATGATGCGTCAAACAGAAGCAAAAGGCAGAGAAAAAGGCAGGTGAATATACTCCACAATCTCTTTGAGTACAGAGGTTGAGGACTGAGCCCTGAGTCCAACAGAACAGGAGTCAGGCTCAATCACTTACTAGCTGCATGACCTTAGATAACTTTAATTCACCCATCGGAAGGTTAGTTTACTCATCTTCAAATAAGAATAATGATAGTTACCTCATAGGTATTATTAAATGAAGTAATGTGTAGAGTATAATTTATACAGTGCCTAGGATATACTAAGTACTAAATAGTATCCAATATTATGTTATTGTACTATTACTAGGCTTCAAAATAAATTAGGTATTAAAATTAAGATTAAACATGTTTTATCTTTTAAAAACATGTTTATATTATTTTTCTTGCTACAAACTGCACATATTCTGCAAATGATAGTGGCTATAATCTGAACAATATTATCGTGAAATGTGTAAGATGATAATTATCTTGTGGTGTTAGTTATGTAGGGGAGCAATGTGGCTGCATGGTATTTATAATATAATAGCAAAAGTCAAAGAAAATACAGCCAAATGTATCCAGAGTATCAGTATGTTCTACTCTAGTATGAAATAGGGTGTCAAAGGAAGTAGTTGGTTTTGCAATTTATTTATTCTTGTAGGAGAACACTGAGTTCATTGGTTTAATCACTGTGAACAGACTTTACCTGCTCAGCTGCCCAATGAATGCCACAAGTGTTATGGTCCATAGAAACAGGGCTGGCTTAATGAGCATGAATATCTATGTACCCACTTAAAATTATGTTGCTGGTCCTACATAAAGTGAGTATCTACCCCACCCCCACACATTAAAGTAGGGTATATCTTTATTGCCCTAACATTGTTTTTGGTTATCTTTACTGAAATGAAAATAAAGAACTGTTAATTAGTTATTAATTATAAGCCAGAATCAGGAAGTAATTTTATCAGGGCATGATTGCAAAAAAGAATCAGAGCTAGGCTAATTATTAGCCCATTAGAACCCAAAATTATAAGCATCTAAGATGCATTCTTTACACTGTCAAAGTCTACAGGTTCTTATGCCCTATTAAACTTTTTAACTCCATTAATTTTGAATTAATATTCAAAATTTTATATGTACTGCATAGATCCAGTATTTTTTAGTTTAAGGAAAATAAATGACACAGTTTGCCTGGTATATGATTACATATCCTATGGAGCTTAAATGAAACTCATTTGCAGTAATCACAGGAAGACCAGGATTCAAATAGCATACAGAGAACAACTCATTACTTTTCCTAAAAGCATTATTATAGAACATCTGAATATTGAAGTAGTACCTTTCTCCGAGAAGCATATACGTCTAAATTATTTGTTCTATGATTCCACTGCACAAGGTTAGTTCTCCTGGGTCAGATTAATTTAAAGGGAACATAAATAAATACAATAATTTAAATAGTTAAGAGACAATTCAACTTTGTATATTTTTTTATTTTAAATATTATTATAAAAGCTTTCAGAGATTAAATGAGTCATCTTATGTTAGGATAAAGATCACCCTTTGAAATTAAAAGGCAATAAAATTAACCCAAATAAGTATATAATTTAACAACAGATATACACGGTGGGGGCAAAAGTAGGTTTATAGTTGTTCATATGGAAAATAATAATAAATAGTAATGCAAGAATGAATTCTGTATTTTACATACTCACAACTATAAACCTACTTTTGCCCCACCCTGTTTATGAGGGAAACTGCTATTTTCTTTAGTAGGAATCAGTAGCTATTCTTTTCGCTGTGGAAAGATTATTTAATATTACTCATATGCCAAACATATTCATAAAACACTTCTTTCATCAGCGAGACTAGTAGTTTATATACATTGCACTGAATTTCTCTTTCTCCCTAAAATTATGCCCCTTCTTCAGTGCGTACAAACATCTGTTAATGGTACTGCTACTCTCTCATTTCCCAAGTCCAAAGCCTTAAAATATTCTCGGTCTCTCCTTCCCCAAGTGCCCAGCATTCAAGCTGTGAACAGCTCACATGTTTTTACAATGATGCAGTCTGCAGTATATTTCTACCAATAAGCTCAGTAAAATATCTACTGAACTCTCAACACTTAAAAGGAAGAAACACAGTTTCTTCAGAGAGATGAACTGACTTAAGGATCTACAGAAACTTACTGAAACAACTAGGACCAGAATCATAATTGGTTGAGTCTCAGAACACTAATGTTTCTGCTGTCCCTCTTCAGTTTCTGTTGATTTTACTTTCACAACATTCCTCACCACTGTTCAACTACCTCTCCCTTTGATCTGTCTCTTACTGCTCTTGCCAGCAATGTGCTAGCTGGTATTTCTAACTTCCTGTTTTGCAGTCAGGCTATGCACTTCTGCTGCCAGCTTCATGCTTCCCCAACTGTTCTTACCGCACCCAAGCCTCTGAGCCACATTGTCAAAGACCACTTTGTTCAAAATCATGTCTAAATGCCTTAGTGCTATGACCTGAGTGTCCCCCCAAAATTAATATGTTGAAATCTTAAACCTCAAAGTTGATATTTGGAGCTGGGGCCTTTGGAAGATGCTCATGTATCCATGCCTCTGTTAGGTCATTAGGGTGAAGCCCCCATGAATGGGATTACATTTTTGTTTTTGTTTTAATAGCCCTTTTTACTATTTACTGTTGTTGCTTATTTTTATTTATTTATTTATTTATTTATTTATTTATTTATTTTTATTATGGCCACTATTATATATGTCCCCATTTCCCCCTCTTTGTAAACCTCTACCCCAGTGGTTCTCACCCTGTGGGTTGCGACCCCTTTGGGGGTCGAACGACCCTTTCACAGGGGTCGCCTAAGACCATCGGAAAACACATATATAATTACATATTGTTTTTGTGATTAATCACTATGCTTTAATTATGTTCAATTTGTAACAATGAAAATACATCCTGCATATCAGATATTTACATTATGATTCATAACAGTAGCAAAATTACAGTTATGAGGTTGCAACGAAAATAATTTTATGGTTGGAGGTCACCACAACATGAGGAACTGTATTAAAGGGCTGTGGCATTAGGAAGGTTGAGAACCACTGCTCTACCCAGTCCCTGCCCCTCATTCCCTCTGGCCATCACCACACTATTGTCTGTGTCTATGGGTTTTGCATACATGTTCTTTGATTAATCCCTTCTTCTTTCATCCAGCCTTCCCACCCTCATCCCCTCTGGCAGCTGTCAGTCTGCTTGATGTATCCATGCCTCTGTTTCTATTTTGTTCATCAGTTCATTTTGTTCATTAGATTCCACATATGAGTGAGATTATATGGTATTTGTCTTTCTCTGACTGGCTTATTTCACTTAGTGTAATAATCTACAGGTCCATCCATGCTGTTGCAAAAGGGAAGATTTCCTTCTTTTTTACCACAGTGTAGTATTCCATTGTATACATGTACCACAGCTTTTTTACCCCACTCCTCTACCGATGGGCACTTGGGCTGTTTCCAGATTTTGGCTATTGTAAATAATGCTGCTGTGAACATAGGGGTGCATATATTCTTTTGAATTGGTGTTTTTGGATTAGAGTTCTTATAAAAGAGACCCCACAGACATCTCTCACTGCTTTTACCATGTGAGAACACAGTGAGAAGTCCCCAGCTGTGAACCAAAAAGAAGGCCCTCTCTAGAATGCAACCAGGCTGGCATTTTGGTCTTGGACTTCATAGGCTCCAAAACTGTGAGAAATAAATATCTTTTGTTTATAAACCACCCAGTCGATGCTATTTTCTCATGGCAGCCTGAAGAAACTAAAGATACTTAGTGGGACATTCATGGCCTTCTGTGATCTACAAAAATGGAATTCCTACTTACTCATTCATTCATTCATTCATTCAATCAACAGAGTTCCTATTGCATAACAGACATTTTGCCAGGTAATGCCAAGATGAATGACATATTCTTGTCTTACTCATCAAGGAGCTCATGGTCTAATAGCTTTCTTTAAATACATATCCAAAGAAAAATGTTCTACAGGAAAAAATTTGATTGTTTTACAGGAGTCTTGTCAGAAACAAGTTATGAAACATGTAGACAATATATATACATATAAGTATGTATATATATATATGTGTGTGTGTGTGTATATATATATGTGTGTGTGTGTATATATATATATATATATATATATAAAGCACTTATTTTGTAATGATGCCTAATTTACATAGGACAAGATCAGATTCAAATAATACTTCAATAATCTTAGAATTACATACCAGTAACTATTTACCCAAGTTCCAGCAACTGCCTTTTTTTTTTTTTTTCTTCTTTTGCAACTGCCTTTTATATCTTATGGTGTGGCTAAACTGTACAGATCTACTAAGTAACATTTGAATAGAAAGAGAGATTGAAAGTGATTTTTCAGTGATAGCTTACCAGGAGATAGAACGTTGTCTGTGTTTCTTTGGGTTCGGCCAATCAGGACAGTGCTAACATTCACTGCTGGTTTCTTAAGTGCATTGTTTTTTTTCAGCAATGATTTTACTTGCTTCTGAGACTTGAAAACATTTGCAAGACTGCTAGACAATGATTGGTTTATATACCAAGTTAAATTTGATAGAGCAATTTGAGTTTTTATTTCTACTATTGACTCCACAAATTCTGTAAGACCTTTCTGAAGAAGTTGAATATCTGGTAGGGAATCATTTATCCAGTGAGGTACAGCAGCATTGAGTTTTGATATACGTGTAGAAGCATTATGACACATTGTTAAAGCTTCATAGAGAGTTTTGTTAAGTGAAGAGAAGTTAATTGAAAGATGAATGGATTTTGCTTCCAGTGCCTTAAATCTTAAATTTAATACCTGCAGTTGAAGAGCCTGGTCTCTCTCATTTGTGACCACATTGTCTTTTTTTAGTGAAACATAATAAGGTATGAGCATCTTGGTTACTTTAGACTCAATGTCTTGCAACCGAGTTTCAAAATTTATGGAAATCTTTGTGGCTGAGAGCATTTTTTCCTCCAAATGACTCATATTTTCCTGGTATTTTATCAGTTGGGAAGTGGTTTCATTGACCATTTGATAAATATTTTGGAAGTTGAACTGACTTAATTTTTCATCATTAGGAATATCTGCAAGGGCCTTGGCAACTTGCAAAACAAAGTTATATCTCTGATTGTCATTGACCAAAATCTGAATAGAATCATTCAAACGTTGGAATTGAGGAATGAATGCCAAAATAGTTTCCATATTTTGACTACATTTATCATGGAACTTGGGATTGCACTTTATTGTACTCACAGTCTCTTTTAACATGTAGTTATCTTGAATGAAATCAATGGCATTATTTATAATAGTCATTGTCTTATTTAGGCCATCTTCCATTTCTAAGGCATGTTCATTGATACGTCTGTTTAAGGTATCACTACGACTCTGTACTTCATTTCTAAGTAAGTTGTGTCTTTTTGTAAGTTCTTTGATTAGAATATTTAGGCTATTGACAGCACTAATCAGATTTTCCACTTTCTTCCTTGTAGCTTTTGCTTCTTTTGGTTGTTCAAATGTCAATGTCTCTCCAAGTGATGCTCCCTGCTCAAGCAAGGGTTGAAGGATCTGCATATCATAAGTCAAATCATTTAGCTGTTCATTCATTTTATCCATTTTATTGTCCATGGGAAAGATTACCTCAGCCAATGTTTGGTTTAAAACTTGTAAATTCTCTTCTGTGTCCTTAATTTGAAATTTAAAATCATTTCTGCACTTGGATAACACGTCTTCCCATTCACCCTTGACAAATTCTTTCTCCATTTCCAAAGTGATGGTGAGATTGTTAATCTTGCTGTCTTGCGTGTGCAAATCATTGAACATTTGCAGCATCATCAAACCTTGTTTCTTTATATTCTCATGTAGAGTGGACAGGTACTCAGTGACATTATTGCTAACTGATTCTGCAGCTGGAACATTGTTCTCATGTGATACTTGTTCCGTTGACAGAAGATGTTCGTGTACTTCCTTCATTTTAGAAAGAGTCTTATTGAGGGATTCATAATACAGAATGTTCCTTGAGTGTTCCTGCTCTAGAGCACCTTCTAAATGAGTCTGCTTTGCTTCTAGTTCTTTAATAGGCTTCTCATATGTAAAAGTCATTTCTTGCCTCATATTCACAATGTGATTTTTCAGATCTAGGATATCAGTCAAAGTGGGTCTATTTTCCTGCATTAAAACAGACTTTTGCTGGACTTCTATTGAAACCACAGATTCATTAACTTGTTGAATTATGTGTTTGGTGTCTTCAAGGTCCTTTGAGAGTTTTGATACTGTCTTGAAGAGCTGTGCTATAGTCTCTTCCATGTCATTTTGGAAAAATTTAAATTGTTCTTTAACTATATCCTTTACCAGATCATTAATGCTTTTGGATTTTAGACCTAGAGGAAAAAAGCAATAAACAATAATAAATGATACATGATTTTAACTATGTAAACTTTAGATATCTCTAAAAAAGATAAAAAGTTTGAGGCCAAACACTAATAACATGTAGTAATAAAAATACTTCTTGACGACACTTATGTAATTTTAAAAATATCTATACTTTATAGATGGTGATCACTCTCTTAATTCGTAAGTTTGAAGGGAGAAATCAATTGTGGTGTAGAACACACCAGAACCATAAATCTAAGTTTCTCTGGACAAAAGTTATGAGGGAACTACTACTGTTTTCAGTTAACATACTCTTTTATTCAATGATTCTAGGTCTAGTTTTAATCTTGTATGAAAATAAATGACTTGGAGAGCATTATGCTAAGTGAAATAAACCAGTCAATGAAAGAAAAATACCACATGATCCCACTCATTTATGGATAATAAAGACCATTATAAACTGATGAACAAAATAGATACAGAGGCAGAGCAGCATCGAACAGACTGTCAAACTACAGCGGGAAGGCTGGGGAGGGTTGGGGGGCAGGAGTGGGGGATAAGAGATCAACCGAAGGACTTGTATGCATGCATATAAGCATAACCAATGGACATAAGACACTGGGGGGTAGGGGAGGCCAGGGGAATGTCAAGGGGAGGGGGGAAAGGAGACATATGTAATACTCTTTGTAATACTTTAAGCAATAAAACAAAATTAAAAAAAAAGAAAAGAAATGACTTGGGGCTTTCTGTCTTAGTAAATAATACCTAATCTTAGGTCATGATTGTTACTAGGTTTCTAGTAATTAAATTTCAGAGTCTGTGTTTTTAGCTTATAAAAACTAATAAATTGACTACAGAGAAATAATTTTATGAGATTCTTAAATGAGGAACAATATGAAATAATAGATACAACATACAACAATAGTTCATAATAACAATACAATAATAATGAGAGGTTTGTGGCTCACTAAGTCAAATGAAAATAGGGATTCAAGATATACCTTAATTATTATACTATGACACTAATTCTCAACAAAAAGAAAAGAGGCCATTTCCCATTAATGAAGCACATAATATATCCTGTATTAGAAAGCATGGACTGATCATAAACCAAGAATTGTAAACAGTTCTAAAAATAGCATTTAAAAAAAGGAAGGAAGGAAAGAAAAAGGGCCCCGCACACTATTCAGAACTATTTAGAATGTAAAGTGAACATTTTAAATTTTAAAAATTCAAAATAAGACAAAATGAAACAAAAACCTTGTTATAAAAACAAAAAATGAGAAAAAATAAAACATATTCTTAAGGCATATTTATAATACACATGAAGCACATAAAATGGAAGGTATGTCCATTCCAAAATATAAGCAATGACTACAATGTAAAATACAGGTAACACAATACAAAGTATTTTAAACAACAAGCTTTGAACAATGGTATATTAAGAAATGAGTAATAGCTACTTTGAAGCCTATACAAAAAAGCTGTCAATGTTGTTTACATGGATAAATATTTTCCTGAAAATCCTAGACCCTAAAGATCAATGAGCAATATTGACCTCAATTGGTTGGAGCTTTGTCCTATGCATCAAAAGGTGGTGGGTTCAATTCCCAGTCAGGTCACATACCTACATTCTGGGTTGGATCACTGGTCAAGGCGTGTATGGGAGGCAACCGATCTATGTTTCTCTCTCACATCAATGTTTCTCTTTTTCTGCCTTCCTCTCTCTCTAAAATCAATAAAACATTTTAAAAATTGTCTTTAATTCTCATAACAACAACTTGATGAAATACAATAAAATACTTAAGGTTAGAAATCAGACTTTCCTGAAAATTATAATCTTATAATTTTGGCTTTAAAATGTTTTTTCAAGAAATGTTTTTTCGCCAAAACCGGTTTGGCTCAGTGGATAGAGCGTCGGCCTGCGGACTCAGGGGTCCCAGGTTCGATTCCGGTCAAGGGCATGTGCCTGGGTTGCGGGCACATCCCCAGTGGGAGATGTGCAGGAGGCAGCTGATCGATGGTTCTAACTCTCTATCTCTCTCCCTTCCTCTCTGTGGAAAATCAATAAAATATATTAAAAAAAAAAAAAGAAATGTTTTTTCAAGATTGCACAAGTAAAACTTAAGTGTGCTTGAATTAATTAATGAATTGTGGACAATAACAGTTGTTTAATTTCAGGAAATGAAAAATAACATGATCTGAAAGTCCGAATAAGAATAATAGTAGGTGCCAGGACCGGTTTGGCTCAGTGGATAGAGCGTCGGCCTGTGGACTGAAAGGTCCCGGGTTCGATTCCGGTCAAGGGCATGTGCCTGGGTTGCGGGCACATCCCCCGTGGGAGATGTGCAGGAGGCGGCTGGTCGATGTTTCTCTCCCATCGATGTTTCTGACTATCTATCTCTCTCCCTTCCTCTCTGTAAAAAATCAATAAAATATATTTAAAAAAAAAAGAATAATAGTAGGTAAAAACATTGTAAATAGGTAAAGTACGATATAGAATCTTTTTTTTTTTAAATATATTTTATTGATTTTTTACAGAGAGGAAGGGAGAAGGATAGAGAGCCAGAAACATCGATGAGAGAGAAACATCGATCAGCCGCCTCCTGCACACTCCCCACTGGGTATGTGCCCGCAACCAAGGTACATGCCCTTGACCGGAATCGAACTCGGGACCCTCCAGTCCACAGGCTGATGCTCTATCCACTGAGCCAAACCAGCCAGGGCTGATATAGAATCTTGATCAACATAATTTTTAAAAAAGGAAACTATGAAAATGAAAATTAGAAGGTCCTTTAGCTGTTATTTATTGAAAAAATTTATTGGATGAAGGGTAAAATTATAGCAGTGACAGAAAAGAAATCAGATTATTAGCTCAAAAACTTGTTTTAGGATCAGAAGATTTTCAGGTAATCCTATGTAATAGAACCCTAATATGCAAATTGACTGAATGGCAAAATGACTGGTCACTATGATGCGCACTGACCACCAGGGGACAGACACTCAACGCAGAAGCTGGGCTCATGGCTGGCGAGCACAGTGGCAGTGGTGGGAACCTCTTCCGCTTCTGTGGCAGTGCTAAGGATGTCAGACTGTTTGACTGCTATCTTAGGCCCGCTCCCCGGCGTTGAACATCCCCCGAGGGGTCCCAGACTGCAAGAGGGAGCAGGCCGGGCTGAGGGACCTCCCCCTCCACTCGAGTGCATGGGCCTCTAGTATTTCTATAATTTCTTACCAAAGAAAAATTTGTACAAGAATCTGATTTTGCAAAACTACATAAAAGTGCTTTATGTTAACATCTGAGTAGGCACAACATTTTAACCCTATTTGATTCTGTTTCATATGATTCATGTGCCTCTACTTTCTAAAAAAGATGATACTGTATTTGGTGACTTGATAGATATAGTTGATATTAGACACCTTGACATGTCCCTTCCATGGTTGTGAATGTACTAGTATGCCCTATTCATAACATTCAAATACCTCTTAAGGAGTTGGGGCATTTGATTTTGAACATTTTTCTATGGCTATTAGCAGGTAAGCAGTGTTTCTCACCTGAGAACTGGAGTAAACAAGAGAAGAGATTGTGGTTTTGCTAGGCAAGCACAGTACCTGAGAGAGTGAGTTTAGTTTTTGTTGCCTGTAGCAACGTTCATTAACTATACACCCTTTGATTCTCATAATGATTGTGCTCAGTTCACAATTAATGCCTCCCAACGAGGAGGGAATTGTGTTGTTGTTATTTTTGTTGTTATTAGTGTATGTTTCCTGTGTCACTGCCAGAAATTTTGTTAGTAGGTTTACAAAAAGCAGGTGACAGGCTTAATTCCCTCATGTTATGATAACCAAATTTTGCTAAACAAATTTCATTATGGTGGTTATAGTCAATTATATACTGTTTTTTATTTACTTCTTGTTCCTGCTATTACTTCAGGAAAAATGTATTCCTCTCTCATGCTTGTCATCAATAAGTTTTTGTCATAGGAGACATACCAGAAATGTAGAACAGCGTCTTTCTTTCAGTGACTTACTAGCACCAATTATTTACATGATTAAAACAATCATGGTTGCTCCTTTACTGGTAGGTGATAGGGAAATAGAAACTTCCACTTTCTAAAAAATATCTTTTACCTCTAAAACACAGGTGAAAATTAGAAAACAACAACAACAATAATGTGCAAGTGATATTGTTCATATTTTTATATGAACAAAATGAAAGGAATCAATGATCCTGAAACTTAGGAACAAACAATAAGCCCAGTGAATTGAGATGTTCCTAGTAACCAAAATACTTTCCTAGAATATCCATGCCCTACCTGAAAACCCTTTGGCTAATTAACTCCTCCTGACCATCATTTTATTAGTTGAGATGGTTTCTCTTCATAGAAGCCTTCCCAGGTCTCCTTCTACTGGATTTCTTGAAACTATCAATCAGACCCATTGTACCACGTGCTTACCACTACCATAGCAATTACCTGCTATTGACAAATGTCTGTGGAAGGCAGAATAATCCTTCCCTGTCCAAGATGTTCACACCCTAATTCTCTGAACCTGCGAATATGTTATCTCACATGGCAAAGGGCCTTACCAGATGTGATTAAGGTTAAGAACCTTCAGATGAGATTAGCCTGTATTATCCAGGTGAGCCCAATGCAATCATATGGGAGCTTAAAAGAGGAAGAGAAAGGCAGAAGAGTGGGTCTGAGAGATGTCAGGAGGATTCAACAGTTGTGAGATTTCAAAGATGGAAAAAAAGACATGAGGCAAGAAATGCAGTGAACTCTAGAAGCTGGGAACAAGCCTCAGTTTATAGCCGCCAAGACAATGAAACCTCAGTTTTATAACTGCAAGAAAATGAATTCTGACAACTTGAATTCGCAGGAAATAGATTATCCTGTAGAACCTCCAGGAAGGAACACAGCCTGCTGTTTTAAAGGCACAAAATTCAGACAAAGCTGATTCACATTTATAAAAAATTATTCCTCTGACCTGAGATATTTTAGAATATATTTTATTTATTATATTCCAGAAGCTAGATAATTTCTGGGATAATAGTGCACTTCAGATTCATCCTCAATACCTTCAGCAATATTATTGAGACAACCATGTATCTAGCTACCTTGTTAATCATACCTTAACCTCAACTTTATCCTGAACTAAAAATCAGAATGAAAATAAATATGACTCATAGTTAAATTTCTTTTACCTATAAAGAAATACCAGTTAGGCTATAACTAAGCACATAATGTCAATAAATCAGATGAAACATTCAGTCAAAGATTTGACTACATGGTGAAAAATATTTAGATATTCCAAATTATTTCATAAATTAAGTGATTTAAAAACAGCTTATTAAAATATATATTAGACTGATATACCACCCAATCTAAAGCAAAATACCAAAGTGATATGAGAAAAGATAAATGAGTTTTTTGCCTTTTTTCTTAACTGAATGAATAATTTATGTTGTTTTACTTTTACCTTTTAGAAAAGATTGAAATTCCCTCCCTTTATCTTCATTGATTTTCTCTTCTAGGGAGGAGAACGTGCTCCTTATATCAGTCACAGCCAGAGAAATGTTGTCAATCCTCTTCTGCAGAAGGGTCAATTTCACTGCCTGCTGGTTCAGCTGGTCACTCATTTTTTGTGTCACTGCTGTATGGAGAAGAAGAGAACATTGGAAACATTGAAAAATACATATTTAAAACCTTTTAAATTTTATGATAGGTGTAAAGATAATTCAAACAAATCATGTTTGCACTGTATATTTAAAGGTATAGGCTACATGCATTTAGCAAATGGCAAACTGAATTTTACACTATTTAGGGCTAGAAATTTGACAAAGTATTATATCAGCTTAGATTTCTAAAATCTTTTAACTATGCCAAGAATTTTTAGTCTTTCTTTTTAACAACAAAGAGTTTTTGCTAAAGTCTCAATAGATGAAGAAATTCAGGGTCAGAAAAACAAAATAACTTGCCTAAGGTTACAGAGCTAATGCCTCATCTTCTACTTTTGAATCCAATGCTTCAGCATTAAGTACATGTAGCTGTATACATATAAGTATTTAGATGCATTTATATTCTGAGAAGTATTCTCTACTGAGGTATTTTTAAACGAGAGATAGATTTTAGCTTAAATCACTGTATTAGCAGTGCTACTGTTCATGCCTTTCAAAGGCACTTCAATAATTCAAGGAGGATTTTATGATATTTTATGAAGATACTGAATTTCAATGCCTTAAAAATTTAGAGTACAATTTCTAAAATATATTCACCTGCATTCTTAAAGAGATCACCTTAATTTGACTGCCCGATTTTGTATAACTACGCCAAATACAGTGAAGAGATTTTTTTTTTAATCAGTAATCAACCTAACAGATAAAGTTGAGCCTAAAAGAAATGGTAACGTATTTATGATTAGGAAGATGAGAAAATATGTAATAGGACCACTTTGGATTAACAAGAGATTCTTGTTAGCTCTTAGTCACAATACTTTTCCCTAGTCAGTGATCAACACCCCTTCTTGATCTCTATCACCAATGGAAGGAAGCCTTCTTAGCTCCCTCCGAAGGAATCAAGCCATTCCTCCCATGTCAAGATTCTTCCATGGTTGCACTCTCTGGAGGACAAAATTTGATTTTATTTTGGAAACATGTGGCGGCATTTTTAGTCTCCTCCTGTGTTTGCACACAGAGTAATTCAGGCAGGGAACCGGCATCTCAGCCAAAGATTGGCCCAACATACAGCACCAATAGAAAAGGGTTCGGAGGTGTGTTAATGTGTCATCAACAGGCATTTGACAGCCAGGTGATGTCCCATTTGGAAGTTGTCCTAAATAGCGTTGACAATAATTGGGCTGGGGATGGTAGCTACTACAATCTGTGACCTGGATCTTGCTGCTGCTGTTGCCGCTGCTGCTCGGCTGTTTCTCCGCCAATAGCTGCATGACTCTCAGCCTGGTTGGTGTGTATCAACTGCTGCTGTTCCTGGGCTAGACAGAAGGAAAAAGAGAGGAGAGAGAGTTAAACATGGGCGCTGCCTCATTTTCTTTCTCCAGTCCTGAGCAATAATGTGGCTGACGTTCGTTTTCCTGCCTACTGAAGCATGCCTGGACGATTGCAGAGTAAGCTGCTCCGCCCCCAGTCATAGGGCAGCGTGTGACCCCGCTGATCTTGGAAGTGCGGGGCCCTCATTGTGCTCTGAAAAAATATTCCGATCTCCTTTTAGATGAACATGGTTGGTAGTCCGGAGAAGCTGTGAACCGGCAGGCTTAAACTGCCTGCATAATTGAGGAGACTTTAAAATCAGCTGTGCTAAAAGCCACGGCAGTTTTATAATTTTCTGCCACAGATTACATGTTTAACAATGCGATTTCCAACTGGTGTCTCCTTGGAAATAAGGGAGAGCTACGACTCCTTACTGAAAGAATATCTGTTTAAGTAGTAGGCCACTTAACTGGGTTTTCCCCAGATTTTTAAGAAACGCATAGGCTCAAAACGTAAGAACTGCAAGTAAAAGTAAACTATTACAGAACTCGTCTCAAGGGGGCCAACCTGCAAAACCAGTAAAATTTCAGAAAATTGAAAGTCTTATGACATAAATCTCTCTGTTAAAAAATCACTTATATTTCCCATAAATGAAATAATACTTTCAATGACAATATAAATTTTTCATTGGGGAAAACAATTTAAAGGAAGACACTAAAATATTGACTATATTAAGTAATGCCTGTCTGTAATTTTCAGACTTCTAATGAACTATTTTATTCATTGAAGTCTGCATATCAGACACGAGAAAACAAGTGTTTGGTGTCTGTACTTCTTCCCATGTGAAATTATGTACCAATGAAACTTCACCTCTTTACCGTGAAACAGGACATGGTAATTATGCTCTCTAGGCCTACGTGGCTGAGAATAATACTAAAGCATCTTCACTCCATAGAAAGTATATTTGGCATTAATTTTAGTTAGTCTCTTATGTTAGACTGAATTTTGCAATGTTTTTCTTCAGAGCATTGAGCTAAATTAATAAATTTCCATTCATGCCCAAGGTTTATGTTTTTATTTTGTCCACCCCCTCACCCTGCTGTGTTATAGAAAGTCCTATATAATCATTGATATATTTGGTTGAAGAAGACAATCTACAGCTTGGGAAAAAGTGAACTTATTTGGGGGCTGCGGTATGTGGTGGGAAGTTTTGATTTTCACCCAGCCTGAGTGGCTCAGTTGGTTGAGTGTCATCCTGTGCATTGAAAGGTTCCTGGTTCAATTCCTGGTCAGGGCACATACTTGGGTTGTGGTTTCTATCCCCAGTTGGGGCATGTACAGAAGGCAACTGATTGATGCTTCTCTCTCACATAGATCTCTCTCTCTTTCTCTCTCTCTCTTTCTCTCAAGCATGTCTTGTAGAATAAATGATGAGTGGAATTCCTATTGTAACAACATCTGAGAAATATTTCCAGAGCTAACAGTTTCTGGTCCATGTTGTACACTAGAGTCTTTATGAAACATTCAGTGTTTTAGCAGAATCAGCAAGTTGTTTGATGCTTACTTTAGTTTACTTGTTAGTACATAATATTTTTCCATAAATATTATTCAGGAATTTATAATAAAGTATTAATATTTGTTAGTCTGGAACATCTTTTTTTAAAATATATTTTATTGATTTTTTACAGAGAGGAAGGGAGATAGAGAGTTAGAAACATCGATGAGAGAGAAACATCTATCAGCTGCCTCCTACACACCTCCTACTGGGGATGTGCCCGCAACCAAGGTACATGCCCTTGATCAGAATCAAACCTGGGATCTTTCAGTCCGCAGGCCGATGCTTTATCCATTGAGCCAAACCGGTTAGGGCTGCAACATCTTTTAATATACAAAATAACAACTGAATTGGTTGTTAAATGTTTGAATATGGCCCCTGACCCCTCCCATCCTATCCTCATAACCAAGAGGCAGATTGGTTTAGGTATTAATGTCCCTTACCGAAGTGAAGTGACCTCAACAAAATCACAGGAGTTTTACATAGGGTTTATTTCTAGAGGCTCAAAACTTTGCTAAAGCTTTATTACAAATAGTAAGGCATTGTTTTATGTTGCATTATATTCTAATGAAATCAGATCTCTTCATCTCACTCTTTGTATTGCATGTTGTCCTCTGATTGTGGAGATTACAACACTGCATATCATGTAGTTTCCTTCTGCATTTGAGAAGGACTGGCAAAGCAGGAAATCTCTCTCACACACACACACACACACACACACACATTCACAAGATCATGTGGGCATTTTAAGTCTCCTAGGGTCATATTTGAGCGAGGGCACTTTATCCTCATAGTTCTCTCTATGCCACGCAGTCCAGGCAAGATCCTGAATATGCAAGAAGTGAAAACAAACCTGGGTATAAGGTCAAGTGTCAAGAATAGAAAGGAGATAAATGAAGAGTTAAAATCTAATTTTCTATTGACCTTAGGGTCAAAAGAATTTCAAATAAATTTACTTCATGTGATCTGGAAAAATGCTATTGCATTGCAAACAAGAGAATAGAATGTGACATACTGGCGTGAATCAGCAGATTAGAAATAGAAGTTAAATAAAAGCAGATTAGAAAAAAAATAAATTAATGACAAGTAATTTTCTTTAGAAAGAAAGTGAAAGGGATAAAGAATAATTCATAGAAGTATCAAGTGAAAGTCTTTAGTTTTCTTGAACACTGATCTTTGGTGATTCACTCCTCATTATGTGGAAACATAATATATATGAAATGAGAAAATTTTTCTCCATAATTTTGTGAAATTTTAAAAAGACAGATTTAAAAGAAAGTGTAATTGGAAAAATACTTTAAATATTGCATGACAAAAAACTAGTGTGATTGTGTGTGTGCACTAAACTTTCCATTTACTCTTAGCTATAGTTTTTAAATTTATTGTGATAGGAGGAAATAGCTGAGAAAATTGTACTCCTAAGGTAAAAAAACAAACAAACAAAAAAACAAACAAACAAACAAACAAAAAACAATTAGTAAGCACCACACAAAGATCTTTGGATACAATTGTCATATGAACCTCTTTTCTCTGAAACTCATTGGATGGGGTCCCTGCCAATGCTGTTAAAAACTTTAAATGCCTGTTTAACAAATTCAATTGTTTACGTTATCTTTTTCTAGCTCTGTTTGTTGACTGGAGTTCAACTTGCATTCATCCCAATTTACTCATGGGATTCAGCTGGTGGAGAAGTGCTGCTAGAATCTCTGGCAGTGGAGTCAGTTACTCTCCTGTGATAAAGTTCCCATTTGATTGATGCGCTTTATTTTTTTCACTTAGCAATCTTTCTGTCTTCCCATATGTATTCTCTACCACAAGGACTGCCGCAAATCCTAGATTTTCCAGGCAATCTATCTTATCTTGCACTTAAGCACAGACCTTTGCTTTGTCCTATAGGACATAGATTTCTGTCTTTTTTTTCTTGATCCTTTCTAAGAGATAGACACTGAGACAAAAAAAAAAGCTTTTATTTATGCACTTCAGATTTTTTAAAAATTCAATATATTTTTAAAAGGTTTCCTTTTTATTCTCTTCTCCCAATACAATTACTCTTTTTTTTTTTTCCTTGCACTGTAAACTCTGACCTTGGTAGATTAAGGACTTAGAGAAGCAAGCAAGGTCAGCAAGTGTCAAGAGCAACAGCTTCCTTATTAGATAAATTTTCTTTTCTTTCTTTTTTAAATTACACAAGTGTTATTGGTGGATGTTTTTTCCCCAGGCCTTTGAGACATATGGAGGAAGTCATTATGCCAACTCAGTAATGAGAAAGCTTGCTCTCTCTTCCTTAGGAACCTGCCTGTGTGGCTTGACAAGACCAGTGTCCAGCTGATCCTGCAACAGGAAGTGAATGCTTGCATGGTGCAGTTCAGTGCATACATACAGATTTACTGAGATTTAGTAGTTAGATTGAATAAGGCAATTTGGAAAAACAAAGACTTTTTTGACAAAATGCATCATAATTTTATTGAGCAATATGTTTGTAGGAGGCAATCTTCTTTCTCAAAGAGGAAAGTATTAGTCACTACCTGGAAGAATTAGATATGCAAAAATATAAGCAATAGAAGGTTTTTTTCTGTTTTAAATATTATAACTCATTTCATATTAATTGAAGCAATATTTTAAAATAATCTTATTGGAAAAGCCCCATTTAAAAATGTTAATTACAATAGCTCTTACATAATTTATTGAATTATTTCACAGCATTTGTGAAATAAAACATTTTCATATATTCATAACATATGGTAGGGATCAGTTTATTCCAATAACTGCATGACATATTTTAGAATATCTGTGATAGATTGTATCTATATATATAAAAGCCTAAGTGACCGTTAAGACCAGATGACCGGACAACTGGCTAGTAGCTATGACATGCAGCAGATGCTCAATGCAGAGCTGCCCCCTGGTGGTCAGTGTGCTCCCACAGCCAAGTTCCCATGGCCAGCCAACCTCTTGTGGTCCCTCTCTCCAGCTGGCCGGCCCAATCAGCCTGATCAGCCTCATCGGGACTGGGCGAGATGGCCCTAATCAGCCCTGATAGCTGGCCAGGCTGAGGGACCCCACCCATGCAAGAATTCTTGCACAGGGCCTCTAGTATAAGTATAATTTTTTTTAAAGGCTAATATGCAAAGTGTCCCCTCAGGAGTTCAACCAGACCTGGAGTTCAATCACTCACTATGACACACACTGACCACCAGGGGGCAGTGCAGAACATGACAGGCGACCAGCAGCAGCTGTGGTGGAGCACTGAGTGAGGGAAAGAGGAGGCAGGGATGCGTGGAGGCGGGGAATCTGAACAGCCCTGATCGCCAGCCAAGCCTAGGGACCCTACCCAGGCACTAATTTTGTGTACCGGGCCTCTAGTAATTTTATAAAAGACCTTTTCCCCCTTTTTACCTTTTTCCTGTGTAGAGCATCTGGCTAAAACTGACTGGATTATTTTGAACAGATTTGCAAAGAAGTTTTTCTTTTCTCCTCTCTAATCTAACATTATTTGAACTTAAATTTCTGTTCTTTGTGTCATTAGAGAAAGCCACACTCTCCTTATTCTACTTCAGAACATTTTAGAGACATCTACTAAAAAAGTATATTATTGCAAATTTTATAAAATTGGTTTAAAAAGTATGTTGTTAATGACATTTCAAAAACACATCTCAGGTATCATATTATAAAATTAGGTCCCTTTCTGACAAACTATTTGACCCTCAAAAAGGTATAACAAATGTAAAATATATTAAAACTATTACATTGCCATTGGATTTGATGCTCCTTTTTTCAACAAAATTCTATTTGCTTAGACTTTTTTTAAAAAAATTGTTTTTTTCTTGAAAGTATGATTAATATTTTTAATAATCTAGAACTTGTTACCAGAATTTTGACATCTGAGTTACTTCAAAAAGAGCATGTGTGGAGGTTCAGTAATATTATAAACAGCATGTTGCAGGATAAGACACAGTAAGAGTTGCTCCCTTATTTTGAATCCTGACATTCCTTCCTAACAGATGGGGTGGATCTATAGAGACAGAGGAAAAAAGAAAAAGACAGAGGGGTACCAAGTGGAGGAGGAGACATAAAAGAGTATAGTTGCTAGCAGCTCTAATTTATCCCTGACCTATTAATCTCTTTTATATCATTTAAAAGATCTTCCTCCTAGGACAGGGGTGGGCAACCTTTTTGTGAGTGTGTGCCAAAACCAGCAAAATCTCTGACTCAAAATTCTTCTGGGTGCCAACCCTAATTTTTTGAGAACATGTTACGCCTACTTAATATCTCTTAAGGTGTACGTATGTGAAGAACTTTGAAGAAAAAATAAAATTCATTCGAGCGACAAAAACACAGTATATGATGATGAAAAATACATTTATTTTTTAATGTATACATGTACACTGATAGTCTGACAGAAAACTTTATGACCGTTTGATATTATCAGTGGGACTTTTGCTGCTGCATCACTGATGACAGAGATTTTACATCAGGTTTATATTTCGTGACCTTCAGAGATATGCATGAGCTACTACTTTCATCCGTCAGGCTACTCCTATTAGGAGACTTAACAAAATTCATCACTGAGAACAAAGATTCACAAGCGAATGTGGATGAAACCAAAACACTGGTCAGATCTAGAAAGGCAGGGAGAGTTAAGGCAGAGGCATAGAAATTGCTCTTCCCCTCTCTCGTCAATCCATGTCTATGGTCTTTAAGATAACTTGTTATGTAAAATTATTTATCTAAGATGCACGTACAGTGAATTTATCTGAAAAATAAAAAAGTCGATATTAAGAAAAAAATTGTAAATGGAAGATTATAAGAGAGGGTTTTGCGTGCCAGCAAAAGTTACTGGCGTGCCATGTTTGGCACGCATGCCAGGGGTTGCCCACCCCTGTCCTAGGATATAAACTTAAATAAAGTTTTTATTTTTGTTTTATAAAATTTATTTTGCTTGTGAGGAGGAAACTTGTTGGGGAGGCAGGGATTTGTGAAATGCATGCAATATTTCACACATTTTCTATGAATATTATTTCTAAAATAGTCTCCTGATGTGAAGAACTAGCACTGAAGTAATTATGGTAGTTCCACAACCAAGGTATTCCAAACACTTCAGGGCTCTGAAGAGGTTTAAAGAATGAATCAGTCACACTGGTTATTCTTGCCATATTTGTGGCGGCTTGTCATATGAGACAGCATAGAGAGTGTTGTCAAAGGAAACCTGACAATTGTTTCTCCCATATAAGAATACAAGGCTGTTGGCACATATATAAAGTGTGATAAAAAGGTGTGGAGGAACTTGACATGTAATTGGGTAGGAATCAGAAGGGGGAGGGCAAAAACACACCCCAGGATAGATAAGATAATAAAGAATGGTTGAAGGGACAAAGAGACACAGTAGTTCTTGATACTACCAGTGCATCAACTGCACTAATAAAAAATTCAATAGCTTGTACTTCAATAAAACTGAAGAGTACGATGGTCAGAATATTGTAAGGAGCAACCGTAGGTTCTTTTAGAATTGCAGTGGTATTAGAATTAATTGTATGACAATCTCACACAATAGGCATATCAGCCATCAGAAAATTATTCCTGTTCTCGATTTCAATAGAAAGAAGACCTCTCCACAGCAGCTTATCAGCAGCAGGTACCTGAACTGTAACTAATTCTAATGATAGTATTGTGACAGAAGGTCACAGTCAAAATGGTTCTGGGACATTTTGGTTAATGGGGATTCAAGGTAACAATTTATAAATCTAGTGTTAAAGTAATCCACTGGCTGCTTCTACTTAGAACACAAGGTGTCATTAAACATTTAAAACGAAACTATTTGAATTTAATTTAAATATCCTATATAATAAAAGCCTAATATGCAAATTGTCCCCTCAATGGAGAGTTTAACCAGGAGTTTGACGGGGGGGTGGGGGGATGGGAGGGCTGGCCTTCCAATGACCCGGAGCCCCTCCTCCCAGCCGGCCCTGCCCCCAATTGTCCATTCCTCCCCCATCAGGGGGCAGGGCAGGCCAGCCAACCACATGAAGGGAGGCCCCAGCCGGCGGCCACTAGGGACCCTACCCGTGCATGAATTGCGTGCCCTGGGCTTCTAGTTTCATATAATACTTTGAGAAAAGGGGAATAACAGTACATAGTAGATATTCAAAATTGTCAGCTAGTCTTGTTTCTCGTGTGTACATTTATAATGATGAAATTCTATGTGTGTGTGTGTGTGTATTTTTTCCCTCTTGGGTGTATTATTAATCTATGTGAGTTAACCCTTGCAAAAACATGGGCTTGAACTGTGTGGGCCCACTCATAAGTGGATTTTTTCCAATAAATATACAGCTGGCCCTCTGTATCCCAGGGTTTTGCATCTGCAGATTCAACCAACCCAGATGGAAAACAGTTTTTTGTGGGGGGTTTTTCAGCCTAGTTACGGAGGGTTGAGCCATGTCCCAAAGGGCGGATCCCAGTCATCAGCGGTTTGGAATCCACAGATGCTGAGGGCCCACAGTATACACTGCAATATTTTATTTTATAAAAGGGAGTTGAGCATCTGTGGATTTGGGTCTCTCTGTGTAAGTCCCGTGACCAATCCCCCATGGAACTCAAAAGTTATATGTGGATTTTTTACTGTGTGAGGTGTTAGCACCCCTAACTCCTGCATTGTTCAAAGTTCAACTGTAGTCGGCATAAAAAAACAAAGCCTGGAGCAACAGCAGTCCTTATCAGCTTTGGGGAACAGACTTTGCTTCCTGCCATATAGCTGTATCCAGCCTCTCTGTACCATGGGATGTGTAATGACATTCTAAATTTCCAGGAAGGTATACTGTGAACAACACTTGAATCTTTAAGAAATGATAATGGAATTAATATTTCTGACAAATCCTTCTTTATATAAGAGAAATACAAAAATAATCTTAAACTTTAGAAATATAATTCTAAATACTGCCCAGAACTTTCAGCCATCTGCCAAATACAGACTATAAACAAATATGTTTTACCACTGTGAGCACATCTATGCACGCGTAGAAGTCCAAAGTCCTTTGAAAGCAGTATCATGCTTCATGCTTGGATTTTTAAAGAATATCCTAAATTATCTTGTTTCCAAATATTTGGGTGCAGATATTTTGTTTAAAAGTTTACTTTACCTGATTATAAATGAAATACATATACATGTTATACTCTGAAAATGTATTAAATTTTTTAACATCTCTGAAAGTCAGACCCAGAACAAATAGCATTACAATGAAATTTCTCTTTAGATTCTCATTGAATTGGGCTAGAAGAACCATATGTAAGTAATATCTCTAGCTAAATTGCAGGCTTCCTATAGCTTCTGTACTAGTATAACAATTTTCTTTTTTTAAATATGAATCATAATGGTTTCTCCACACTTACATTAATTTTTAATCACAGTCTCCTACACGGCTGATTGAATTCCCCACCACTGCTAATGGCCTTTCTTGTAATGTTCATTCATTTAAAATATGTATGCTGATACCATATCTTCTTTTTCAAGGGAAACCTGTTTAAAGCCATAAGCAAAATAATAGTCGCATGGATGTTAGGCCACAGCAGGCTACCATGTGTTTGATCAGATCTTGCTACCAGAAAACCCTTATAATCTCAGTTGAAAAAAAATGGCTCCATTAGGATTTTTAAAAAGCAGAATAATTCATGCCATATTTGTATTATATTCTTTAAAACTGAGTTTCATTTATAAAGACAATATTATTTAAAATAATTGAACTGGAAAAAATAGAGTGTAGTTTTTTTTTATTTTACATAGGGTCATGTCTAATGATAATTTAAAAAAAAATGGGATTTCTAGTATTTTAATAAAGCATGTTTCTACAGCACATAGCTAAGAAAAAAAGCAAGCTATTTAATGAGATCTCCATGCAACCATTATGTAAAACCAACATAAAAATAAGGGGAGAATTTAAAAGACAGATTATGAGATTTGAGGGTACTATAATAGCTACCAAGTTAGGGGGCACTGAAAAGGTAAGTCCTACTAGTTTGGTTACATGTTAATTAACTGATTCAAAAGGGAAAATGCAACTCTTTTCTTCACTAGGATCAGTTGCTTATTCTTCAGAAGTTTATGCTTCTAATTGTTATTACAAAATTAGTGTTAGACGATACCTTTTAGCTGACATTTTGCTCCACTGAATCCAGGACAGCATTTCCATTCCAATGAGGTAACAATTTTATGTTGCATCCTGTAGACAGGATTTGATATCCTCTGAGATCTAGAGAGGAAAGCAATTGCAGGAAATGGGTTATTTGCCTCACGTTCAATTATCACTTGGAGTAATTAATGTAAAGCGTTTGGGATGATTTCTGAAATATAATAAGCATTCAGTAAGCGTTATCGGTTGTTATTATTATCATTACTATGATTAGTATATTTATCGTTAATGCCATTGTCAAACTGAGATTTCTTTAAACACATTAAAAATGTGTTAAAGGTCATACTATTTGATATTTTAAATTTATGCCTACCATTACATTTCTAAAGATACTATAGCTTTTCCTTTTATAATGCGTTTCACTAAATCAATGTTAAAAGTTATTTTTTTTGTAGCTTACACTCTTTTTTTAAAATGTTGTTTTATTGCTTAAAGTATTACAAAGAGTATTACATATGTCTCCTTTTTTTCCCCAAAAGTTATTTTCATTTTCATTTTTAATAGTCTATAGAGGCAATTTAGTTTTATTTCAATTCTCATTATTTCTTATATTGTTATAGTTAAAAGGATCCTTTTTACTCCTGATCAATAACAAACAACTTACAACAAATTGGATATTAGTAATCTAATTGAAATTATGAAAGCCACTGTGGTTTTAGCCTGAACTTTCTCATTTCTCACATTTTAAAATCACACCATATATTATTTTGTTCATACAGTATTTCTATGAGAGGGGTTGGGGAGAGAGGAAAAGGTCTAACATGATAAAATATTTCTGAGAAGGAAACATGAAAGGGAATTCTAGAAACTATAACATTTCGAGAATCAATATAAATAGTGACTAATACACAATTGTAGGCTCAAGGTATGTAAATGCAAGTCATAAATACAATTTGGCCATATTGTTTTTATCCCCATGACTTCAGTATTTAGTTAATATTTATCAAATGGATCTATGAAATGGACCTATATCATTTTGTTTAATTCTCACATAAGTTCTATAAGGAAAGTATTATTATCCCAATTTGCTAATGAAGAAGCTGTGGAACAGAGAGATGAAATAATTTGCTCGAAGTCCCATATCTAAAAGTAATCAAGCTGGGGTTTCCACCCATGCTGTACGGGTTAGCCTCCCTGGTATAGTGTTTGTCATATACAACTACTTGGAAATACTGTAGTCACTTTCATAAATAAACCCTTTATTTATTATGTGGAGGAAATACATTATAATGGACTGGGCTTTGCTTTGGGAAACTTGTGTTTTAGTTTCTGTTGCAACAATGGGTAATTCAAAATGTATGAGGTTATTCCTCAATTTTCAGATGACCTCTAAGACTCATTTTATCTCTAAATGCAGGCTAATCATTTATTTCTGCTTATTTCAGTAAATTATATTCAGTAAACAACTTTGTCCAGTGAAATATCATCTCCAGTCCAGAAGCTAAAGCTAAATAGGAAGTAAGGCAGGTGGGAAAAGGACTCCTTCGAGTTTATAAGGATGAACTCAAGCAGTTAGCTGCATTATTGTCAGAGCCAATGTTCCCTGCTTTGGCAAACTGGATTTCTGCTGTATGCTGCTCAGATGTAATGAACAAGAAGGTGACAAACATCGCATTGGTACTGAAATAGTGAATAAATGGAGAGATCCATTCAAAGGTAGAGAAAGGTAAGAGATGAAAATAAAGATACATATTCCTGGTTTATTTAAAAAGCTCACCTCGAACTCAGAAGGGCAGTATGATACATGTTTCTGTGGTAATATTTTCATTACTAAAGAATTAACCAGGCATTCTTTGTATCTCATGTCGACAAGGAAAGTGTCACAAAGGGAGTAGATGCTGAAAGCAGAACTGGAGCTCAGCTCTCCCAAATCCCTAAGATGTGCTTAGCTCTCTGGACCATGAACTGGAGCTATTCCTCAGGGACTAAGCAACACCTTGATTTTATGTATTCTTACTGCACACTGTTCCAGATTGCCGATGTGTCAGATTCATTGCCTGAGTTATTCGTATGACAATTTGCATAACATTAGCCATCATGACCTGAATAACAATTTTAGCTTTTATTGCACATTCTTCTGAAATACCCCCAGCTAAGCAACTGTGACTGTATGAATTCAGAGAATTTATCAGTTACTCAGCCCCACATATTAGAACAATTACATGGGTTTTTTTAAAAAATGAAAACTAAATAACATGTGTCGTTAAAATAGACACAAAAAGAAAGGCCCCACGGAGCTGCTTTACTATGCATAACTGCAACTGGGGGCCTGCCACACTGTGGACTTCTCTCTAACCTATAATGAAAGGGAAATTATCAATAAACCTCTAAAGTTGTGTGTGAATTTCATTAAGGAAATGAAGGCTAGGATTGTTGATAAGGTTACAGAATAAACGTAATAGCAGTTGTAAAAAAAGAAACAAGCATGAGAGTGAACATTTATTAAAGATACTAGTATAAGGATAGCTCTGCATTATCTCACATATTATAAAAACACCCATCTAGGCAAGTATTAGTAGTATCTGCATTTTACTTATCCATGATGATACATATAGTTTAATGTGATGACCCTACTATATATATATATATATATATATATATATATATATATATGTATGTATTTGAGATGATTAACTTTCTCCATATATTCCAGGCCATACACAATTTTGATGCAAGAAATTGCTATTTTCAAGAACCATGACATACCTCTGGGGACAGAGCCCACTGTTCCAGCCACAAGGCCTTCTCCCCCTCGGAATGTGAGTGACTTGGTTGTCCAGTACCACTGTGGGAGACAATCTGGTGTGCACATAAGCACACCAGTTCCTAAGGAAGAGATCATTTTTGTTAGGAAAAATCACTGTCAAAGAATTCCTTTTATCAAAATTATTATCATAGAATTATATCTATTTCTGTGCTAGTACAGAAGATCAGATACCTTGAAATATTGATGTCTAGCTTTAAAATATCTAGAGAGGATAGAAACTACATTTGTTACTTGCATTGCTGTACTCGTGGGAAGTAAAGAAACACTGTAAGATCAAAGTAAATTAAACATAAATCAGAAGTAAAACCAAAACCTGTGTTGTTTGGCTGTAAGCTAAGTAAAAATCCAAGATTGCTCTTATGGCAAGTACCAATATTAGGACCAAGATTGGAGATCCAGATCTAAGTTCATTACCTCTGTATCATAATGTGCAATAAGACAGAAGTAAAGAAATAAATGGTGTAAGGATCAAAAAGAGGAAAAAAATAACTCTTTTGAGCTGCAGATGATATGACTATGAATAAAGAAAAAATGAAATAGTCTAGATGCAAATGATTACAATTAATAAGAGAGTTCAACAATGTGGGTAAGATCAACATAAACATTTTTATAATTAATGAAAAGTTTAGCTACATCTTTAAGATCAGTTACAGTTCAACGTACCAACAACAAATTTTTAAAAATACTGTATGCATTAGCAAAAATAATATTACCTTGTTACAACCAACAAAAAATGTGAGATTTAACATATGAATATTGTAAGCTTTATTGAGAAGCCTGAAATAAAGTCCAGTACCTTATGTTCATTGATGGGAAGAGCCGATGTAAAGATATCAATTCTCATCAATTTACTCTATAGAATCAATGCATTTTTAATCAAACCTTAGTTTGATACAAGTAAATAAGCTTATTATATAATTTCTTATGAAATAAACTAAAAATATAAATTCCAGATATTTCTGGTTATGGCCACAACAAAAGCACCAGATTTATCTTCCCTTGATAAAAACTATAAAGCTGGAAAAGGTATCTATACTAATAAAAGGGTAATATGCTAATTAGACCGGACATCTTCCAGACGTCCTTCCAGACAAGGCCACAGCGGCTGCAAGGACCGAGGGCCTGCAGCCGCACAGGCTGTGAGGGCCAGTCCAGCACCACGGTCCCTTTTGCAGAGGCCGTGGGAGAAGGCATCACAGGAGAAGGCAGAACAAAGAAGGAAGAAGGGAGAAGGGAGAAGAGAGAAGGAAGGGAGAAGGGAGAAGGACAGCACCACAGGAGAAGGGAGAAGGTGGCAGTTAGGCAGTTAGGAGGATCAGGCCAGTAGGGGAGACCAGTTAGGCAATTAGGGGGATCAGGCCAGTAGGGGAGACCAGTTATGCAGTTAGGGGGATCAGGCCGGCAGGGGAGAGCAGTTAGGGGCATCAGGCAGGCAGGCAGGTGAGCAGTTAGTAGCCAGTGGTTCCAGATTGCAAGAGGGATCCCAGATTGGAGAGAGTGCAGGCCAGGCTGAGGGCCCCCCCATGCACAAATTTTGTGCACCGGGCCTCTAGTATCTATAGATAGACAAACCTAAGGGACTGGCCAACCATTTGACCGATAGCTATGACATGCACTGACCACCAGGGGGCAGACGCTCAAAGCACAGGCATGGAAACATGGA
Source organism: Myotis yumanensis (assembly GCF_028538775.1). NCBI lineage: Eukaryota > Metazoa > Chordata > Mammalia > Chiroptera > Vespertilionidae > Myotis > Myotis yumanensis. Next base: position 180,452,061 of record NW_027223752.1, read on the forward strand.
GCAGACTGATGAATCTCAGAGGGAAAGGGGTGGGGGGAGGGCGGGAAGAGAATAACCAAAGATCCTATATGCATACTAGAGGCCCGGAGCATGGATTCATGCACTGGTCAGGTCCCTCGTCCTGGCCTGCAAGGATCAGGCTGAAACTGGCAGTCCAACATCCCCCGAGGGGTTCCAGATTGCGAGAGGGCACAGACAGGGCCTCTAGGATAACAATATTTTTCAGGTGTTGGACAAAGACAACACAGCAATAGGATTCTTGAGAGAAAGGTACACACATGCATGATTTGAACTCCATATTTGATCGAATTTTCTGCCTGGGAACCGTTTTTAAATTGCATCTTTGGGTAAATACTGGATGAAGAAAACAGAGCTCTGAGTGTGGGGCTGCTGAGGAGGTTAGAATATGTGGGAAAATAAAACATGGGACAGGTCATTTTAAAGGTCAACTTTGGGGTCCTCTTGCATCTTGGGCTGAATACCATGCTGTGCTTGAAAAGAGTAGGAAAAGAGGGAGAAGCCTTATTCCTGGTTGCAATACCAGTTATTTTATCATAAAAATATCCTATAGCAAACTAGAGAAAGTCCTCAATAATTATAGGTTGAATGAATGATTGGGTATTGCTGTTTTTTCTTCTTCTTTTCTATTTCAATTATTTGTTTCATTGTAAATATGTGTTTTGTTACATTTAATTTATATTTTTTTCCTCTCACCTATGACTTTGGTTTGTTCCCTCCCCCTCTCCCCTGCCCCCCAGAGAGCAGAGCTGATTTACAAAACATATACTGAAAGAAATGTTATATGACTGTGAAATCGAACCACTACAAGTGCAAATCAATATGAGATGAGATGTATGTCTCTAAACCAGTATTAAGGAATCTATTCTGCTTAAAAATAAAAATAATTAAAAGAACCCAGAAATCACCCTGAATGTTAAAGAGGGAGCCCAGTTTTCCCAGGGTAAAGCAACCAAAGTTAGTAATCATCTGCTTTGGAATATTTAGGCTTCTTAGGACCAAATGGTCTACAAGTAAAGCTGACTCAGTCATTCATCCTTCCAAGACAGATAAATTGAGCACCATATATCTTACTGTGCCAGGTTGTTTTGAATGAAAAGTTTAAAAATTCAGTTCCATGAAGACATTAAAAGACACTTTGCACATTTTGTGAAAGTATGGCAGTACTTGCAAAAATAATGTGAAACAAAGATCTGGCAAAAGCAAGATATAAAAAGGAGAAAGATTTAAAATTAAGAGAAACACACACAGGGATATTTTAAAAACTTAGATTCCTCATGCAAATCCACTGATTATCCTGATTGCAGCGAACGATGAACTTCAACCGATGCACAGTTGTATGTCACATGAACATTAGCTGAATGACTATTGAGGCTGGAATATGAGGCAGGAAAAAGATAAGTACCACTAATTCTACATATTCTGAATTTTGAAAAATGATAGATGATAGATAGATAGATAGATAGATAGATAGATAGATAGATAGTTTATGAGAATAAATAACAGGGTCACCAGCTATTAAAAGTCTAAGTAGTAAAACAATCTCATAACTAAAATAGCTGAGTAGGCAAAAAGCATAGCAGCAGATTGCTCATGACCCGGCAATCTCTGGTCTGGTATAAAATGGAAGAATTATCCATAGAACCCCTGGTGTGACTTGTAATTAGGTTTATGCTATGAAGTTAAAAATGGAAATACAATTTTAAAGTCAAATTATCAAGAAATATGTTTAAAAATAGAAAATTAAGCATGGTAAAATGGTGACAGGCAGAGTAAGATAAATGTGATGATCCCAGACAAGCATTTTGCTTAAATCTAGAAATACTTTGTATTTTTCCAATCGGATTATGTGCATGGAGAGCAGGTACTTAGAAGTGGTTAGCTTTCCATGGGGTGGTACCCCTGCAAGCAGCAGACTGCATCTGGGATTCTCTTTATGGGTAATAACACCATTGCTTTTGTGCAGCAACATGTACTGAAAAAAAGCTTGTATTGATTCTTTGATTTTTCCAAGTTAATAGGTAAAAGGTCTTTTCTTTTCTAGGGAAAAGCAGACATCTTTGGTTATTTATGAACATGAGCCTACTTTGCAGAAATAGGAGGCAGAAAAAGAAGTCTAATCTGACTTATCCAATGTGAAGTCTTGTGGATAATGAACTAAGAGAAGCATTATAAATACACAATCTACTATATTTTTGATTGACACATTTTAGAAACCCCAAAATATGTTATATGTATAACATATTTTATAAGTAACCATTTTAAAATTATTTAGTACAACCTTTTACACAAATATGTTTTATTTTACCGAATTTTCTTTTTCTGTTTCTTTCCCCCACACTGTGAATTCAACATATTCAGGGACACTGCAATCTGTTTGTGTTCCAGAAGATGGCAGGCTTTCCCAGTGTGCAGACCACGAAGCCTGGGGAAAGGCTGGCTAATCCTACACATAATCCTGTTGTTCCTGAAAATTGACTCTTAGCATTTGCTCTTAAATAACACATTTCAAAATAGTATTTTTGTATTAAAAAACAGGTGTGGAAATACAAAAAAAATTTTCATTTAATCAACTGCACTAAATACTTGTTAAATTCTAGCACATATACTTAAATATTCAGTAGCAATTTACTGAGTAGAAATGTCAAGAGAATTTTAAAAAAAAGGAAACAATGAGGAAAATTAAGATACAGCTTATACTCTATTTAGTATTAGTTTTCACTGTTGGTAATAACAGGGTAGACATTTGTTATCCAAGGGAATAAAAAAATAATATTTAATATAATGGTATGGTTCTCTTTTTACAGCATATGAGAATAATTCCCTTTGGATGCTAATAGGCTTGACAATAATTTTGCAAACTACACATGCTATAAATTGAATATTGTGTCCCTCCTCCCCCAAATTCATATGTTGAAATTCCTAAGTGCCCAATATGATAGACTTAGAAGTGGGAGGTTGGAGATGATCAGGTCATGAGCCCACTCCCTCATGATGGGATTGATGCCCTTACAAAAGAGGCCCTAGAGATACCCCTCACTCTTCAACCATCGGAGGATACAATGAAAAGCTTGGAAACTGGAAAAGGCTCTCACCCAATGATGCTGGCAACCTGGCCTCAGACTTCCAGCTTCCAGAACCGTGAGAAATAAATGTCTGTTGTTTGCAAGCCACTGAGCGTGTTATTTTGTTACAGCAGCTTGAATGGACTAAGACAACAGATGAATTTTATTGATCAGATTTTTCATATCTATATGTAGTCTAATAAGAGACTTGTAGAACTTATAATTTTACATATTATACTAGAAGTCATAATTCATTTAACATAAGCTACTTACTTGTACATACAGCAAAGTATGTAGCTTGTATTAAAAAGAATAAATAAATGAAATTCTAAAAGAAACCAAGTTATTAAACTCAGCAAATAAAATATTTATGTTGTTTCATATTTGACTTTTATTTTCCTTCTGGCCTTTCATTAACTCTTTACCATATCTATGACCATTCTGTATATAAATAAAACAACCAATAAAAAAGTGGAAGACTCTCTGGGCTAGCCCTGGTTTTTGCCCCCTCTCTCTTGTCCCACTTATTAAAAAAAGAAAAAGAAAAAAATACACACAATAAAACCTTCACAATTGAGTGTGCATATTTCTATATTTCCCAGATTTACATCTCTAGCTGACCTCTCTTCTAAACTCCAAGTCCATCCACAATCCACAGAGTTCTTTTGAGTTCTTTCTATGTGCCTGGCACTGTTGTAAGCAGTGAATAGAATAGTAAATAAGAAAGGCAAAGTTCCTATTTTTATGGGATGTATGTTCTACTGTTAAAAAGACATAAAATGCCCAACTGTTTACATACGTCGACCCAAAAATTTTAAATAGCGCTATTAAAAAAAAATAAGGGTGATAAAATAAGGATGGCAACTTTACACGGAATAGTCAGCAAGGTCTCTGAGGAGGGACATTAAAGTTGTAGTTTCATGAGGAAAAGAAGTCCTTCATTCTAAATACTGAAGGAAGAGCATTCTAGCAAGAGTGAACAGAAAGTTTCCTTGAGACGCATGTTAATTTGACATGCTCAGCAACCAGAAAGAAGGCCAGTGTGGCTGGAGGAAGTGAAGTGGAGTGAGCATGGATCCTAATGGAAGATTTATATATTTAAAAGCCTAAGCGACTGTTAGACCGAACTACTGGAACGACCCGTTGACCAGTCACTATGATGTGCACTGACCACCAGGAGGCAGACGCTCAGTTCAGGAGCTGCCCCCTGGGTGTCAGTGCACTCCTACAGCCAACCTCCCATGGCCCCTCCCCGCAGCCGGCCAGCCCCCATTGGCCCCTGGTGCTAAACCTGCTTCTGGGTCGGGATTTTGTACATAGCAGAGCAGCTCCCTCACTGAGATCTATTGAAAGTCACAAGGGTTTGTCTCGCTCCTGTCCTCTCCCTTCCCCGGGGGCTGCCCACTGTGGTGGCGGCACAGTGGCCAGGGAAGGGCGGGGGGCAGGGAACCGCATGGTGGTGGGGCGCTAACAGTGGCATTGGTGTCCAGCATCCGTTTCTTCTGCGCCCGTCGCCTCCTCTCCCATCGCAGCCCGGGCCTTCAGTCCTGGGCTGGGATAGGGAACTGGGGGTGGGTGGCGGTGGACGTAGCCCCTTTCCCAGGGAGGCTGAGGGCTGGCTCCCTCCTCGGGGCCAGCGGCCAACCTCCCGTGGTCCCTCCCCCACCACGTATGAATTCGTGTACCGGGCCTCTAGTGAGATCATAAAGATAGGCAAGCTCATGTCAAGTAAGATCTGTGATCCCTGGTGAGAATTCAGCATTTTATTCTAAATGTAATGCAAAGCTACTGAGTAATTTTGAGCATGTAAGCAAAATATAAAATTCACAGATTTTAAGATACACATCTTTGCAATCAAGAATATATTTTGAAATGAATGGTATCTTTCAGTCAGTATTGGTTGGACAGTTTCATTTATATTTTCATTTTAAATATGCAAAAAATTGACATATAGTAAAAAAATAATCCCTAAGTCTAAGAGATATGTAAATCTAAAAATTCTAAGAAATAATGCTGTCATACTTTCCTTTCTTGTTAGTATATAGTGTAATAGGCCACAATAGATGAAGTCATATGTCCAATGAAATATACTAATAAAATGTTTTAAAAGTTTAAACACCTTAAATTTAAACAATGTCATGTCAAATCTATTCAATAAAAAGTTTTTAAAAATCTCTTACTTGTGTGGAGCATGGATTACAGGAGACAAGAGTGGAGATATGGACAAGTTAAATAATAGAGACTAGGAACAGGATGGTGTAGTGAAAGTGGAGAAAAGCTGAGGAATCTGGAATATATTGGAGGAGATACTAATAAGATTATTATTTTCTTTGTTAAGGGAAAGAAAATGTCAAGAATATATCCAAGGGTCCAGCTGGCTTGACTCAGTGGTTGAGCATTGACCTATGAATCAGGAAGTCATGGTTCAATTCCGGGTCAGGGCACATGCCTGGGTTGTGAACTTAATCCCCAGTGTGGGTGGGGTGTTCAGGAAGCAGCGGATCAATGATTCTCTCTCATCATTGATGCTTCTATCTCTCCCTCTCCCTTACTCTCTGAAGTCAATAAAAAATATATTTTAAAAAATAACATATCCAAGGTTTCTAATTATGAAGCTAGCCATCACTGAGACGGTGAAGATTTAAATTCAAGTATGTGCGTGCAGGGGCTGTAGTTGTGGGAGAAGTTAAGTAAGCAGTTGATGTGTACTAGTACCTCATTTCACCTATTATACTCTCAGAGAAGGCTTGCTCACCTCCCTTGCAGGCCATGCACCCTCCTGTATTTTCTCCTAAGCTTCATTCAGAATGCTTATCACCATTTTAATGCATTTTTGATTCAGTTTTTCCTTCTCATACCCTTCCCACTGGTCTGTAGAATCCCTGAGAGCAGGACAATGGGAGTTTTTGTTCATTCTTTCACCTTCAGCACAAGCACCGTGCTGTGGACAGATCAAGTCCCCAGCAAGCACTTACTCAATGCGTAAATGCATTAATCCTAATTTCTTCTTTTTATCCTGCCTATTTCAAAGTGCTTGGTCACTGACAAACATCCACTCTGCTAGACAGGAAACCACACACAGCTCTGATGTAGCCAGGAGTGACTAACTGCGTGCTAAGATGAGAGAGAGTGAACAATGCGAAAAAATGTGCCAGAAAAAAAAATCCTATAGACATACGTATTCCTTTTATTTGGAATCACTATAAAATTCCAAAAGCAGTAGGAAAAAATATGTTATTTTTTTAAATCCCAAATTATCTCAAATTAGTTAGCCCAAATCAACCAGTTTTTATTTGTACTTCTTCAACAACCTCTGTATTTCACATATGAAGAAACTGAGGTTCAGGGAGATCAACTGACTTGCTCAAAGTTATGAATCTAGAACTAGATGGTATGGGAGCCAGGATTCCAACCCATGACTACTTGGTTTGATCTTGATAACTGTATGTGTTCCACAGCACCAGGCTGTTTCAATTTTTAAAATCTGTTCACATCCGAACTATATTGACGTGTGTTTTTTCCTTTCATGTTGTGGGTGTAATTCTGAGCACAACCAACATACCCTTGAGTTGAATGAACTGAACTAACAGTCACTGTGGTGTTACATTCTTTGTTAGTAACTATCCCAAGTAAAAATACCTCTGTAAGTGACTTTGACAACTTCAATTAAAACAGAATTGTTGCATGTTGTTTGTTCATCCTTTCTCCATTAGATAAGGTAACACTTAATTGCATTGTCTGACTGAAATATGGTCCCCTTTCACCTAAAATATAAAATTATTTTCTGGGAGTGAGATAGTTGAACTGTTAGCTTGCAATCTTACAGACCTTATAGTTAGGGGGGAAAAGAAGAAAAGAATGTGTCTTACTTCCCTCTTGTTGTCTCAAAGCTTGACTGTTGATAGTTGGTTTTCTGGCTTTCACTGGTGTCACCTCTGCTGAGATATGTTTCCCGTGGGGATCGATTTCCCAGGCCACCAACTGAGTTGAGAGAAGTCACTTGATTCGACTTGCTGGCAAAGCTCTGAAGAAATTTCAGCATGGAGTTGGAAAGGACCACCGACTCAGCTCCAGGACTGAGCTTGCTGCTAGATTTGGTCAGTGGAGCCAGAGTTTGTAACTTCAGCACCCTTTCTTCCGGCTCCTCTGTGGATGTGAGGGCTGGGCGTCTCACACCCGCGGGAGCTGCACTGGTCTCCGAGGGAAGCAAGGCTGCTTTTAGGAGACCTTCTTCTGAGGTTCTTGTCTCAGGGACCATCTCAGCTGACATGATCTGAGTGGTTGGCAGCATTCGGTGACTTTGTAGTTTATTTAGAGGAACTGAAGCAGAGGTCATATTCTTCTGGGAGTTTTCATCCTCAGATGTAGTCCAAGTCTGCGTGGTGTGGTTAAGCCCAAAGCCCCCACTCCATATACTGGAAAGCAGGACAAATAGCCTTGCTCCCTTCATCTCAGTAGTTTGAATCAAGAAAGCTCATGTGAAACTGGGGAGTGAGTCCTTCTAGCCTTTTCAACGGCTGCTTCCACACTGCCTCTGCTAAGACAGGGCTTTGCCAATGTGAGATGTGCAAAGGAAACAGGTTTCTGTGTTTTGAAGTGGACTCAGGAAGTCTGATTTCCTGTTTCTGTAGGTTCAGTGTGATCTGTGACCTCTGGTAGGATGGATCTATGGAAGCGAGAAGGGTTTCTGACGAGGCTAAAGGCAAATGGGAAAACACAGGCAATTGTTACCAGGAAAACGCATGAGAAAAATATGAAGTAACTTGGCTTCCCGTAGGTATACCTATGCTTCACCTGTTGCTCATTTTGAAGAGGAGCTTCATGTTGACAATGGGGAGCATGGAACCTGTTTGGATATACTGAATGAAAGAGGTTACCATTTTGTTCTACTACACAAGGACATTGAGAAAAAAAAATTATCACCCTTCTTTCCCACTGTGCCCCATCCAAAGAGCCACCTTTTATTCAAGTGCTTATACACATGCACACATATAAACAAAAACTCCTTTGCGCTGTGTCTCTGCCCTTTCACACATCACAGGCTAAATTAATGGGGAAAAATTAAACCCATTTTTATAAATACACTTCATCTGTAGCATTATGTGAAGTTAATCTGAATTATAAGTAATAAAAAAAACATACAGGTATGTAAGGAGTTCACTTTAAATTTTGTTCTCAGAATGTTTACCAGAATTAATTAATTAATTAGTTGAATAATCAGAATTTTACTTACTCTATTTTCTAATTCTGATCATCTAGTGGTTGGGGGTAATTAGTATTTTACCACTAAGGAATGTATGAAGAAAATGTCAAGTCACATGAGAATACAATAAAATAAGATCATATATAATGCTCTTGTACTTTTTCTGTAGTACAAAAGTATACTAATTGTAAGAAATAGAGAACTAAATTGATCAAATGCTTTTCTATGACTATTTTTCTAGTAGATATGCTTTATGGGATTTGTGACCTCACCACTCTATCAAATCTCTGATTCTCAGACATCAATTAAGCTCTCTCATCCATAAAAAGTTCCACAGGAGACTTAGTATCTAAACTAATAAAAGAGAAACATGCAAATTGGTGTCACTCCGCTATGCCCACCAGCCAATCAGGATGTGTATGCAAATTAACCCAACAAAGATGGCGGTTAATTTGCATACGCAGGCGCAGAGCGAAGACTGAAGGCTCCAGCTGGAGTGAAGAGTGAAGACTGAAAACTGAAGACTGAAGAGGCTTGGCTTCTCCGCTCTGGCCAGACCAAAGGCCTGGGTCCTGGGTGCCGGAGGAAAACTGGTGCTGGCAGCCAGGGGAAGGAAGGCCTATTGTGGAATCTTCATGCAATGGGCTTCTAGTATATAAATAGCATTCATTCAATAATTACTCAAACATATGAAGCCATATGTTTGGCTTCAGCAAGGCACTTTCTTAGGTACTGAGATTATAAAGGAAAATAAGAATATTCTTGGCTTTTATTTGCTTAAAACTAGATCCATATGTAATTAATATTCCTGTAAACCTCTGTGCCAAGCATTAGGCACTTGTTAAATATTTAGTCATGTAATGTTTTGTTTCAGAATTAGATAATGTTAAACCTAGTAACCTGTTTGGTTATATATTATTACAGACATACTTCTGTTCCTAATCCTGGATACAGGACACCAGGATTAGGAGTTTTTGTTTATATGTGTGCATGTGTATAAGCACTTGAATAAAAGGTGGCTCTTTGGATGGGGCACAGTGGGAAAGAAGGGTGACAATTTTTTTTTCTCAGTGTCCTTGTGTAGTAGAACTTCAGTACTTATTTTTTTCAATGAATTACTAACTACTTGGTCTTAGTACTTTTTCTCCTCCTTAGTCTTCGCCATTCATTTCTATGAGTAAATTTTTAACATATTAGAGAATATATAATATAAGGTTATTTAAACTAAAACACATTAATCAGCAGCAACTCCAATTGAATTTGATAGGGAGTACAAAATATCTAATTCTCAGATATAACACAGAAAAATCCCACAAACCTTGCATTTGTAAGAGCAAAAATGTTCAGCACAGATAATCTGAGCAGTATTTAGTTACTAAAAGCAGCAAAGAAACTGCATAATTTTCAAAGCACAAACATGGTCTTTAGTCCTAAGAAAAAAACATTCTAGATTCTTTATCTGAAAAGGACATAGGCAACTAACTGCCTTTAGCTTTGAGCAGAATAGTAATTGAGAAAAACCCAAGTAAAATTTTTTTATTTAATAGCATACAATTTTAAATCCATTTTCATAGTTAAATAGGCTATTCTGAAAGTGTAAGAAAAAGCCGGAATAATGGTGAACATATGTTTTGAAGAAAAATCTTGATCCTGCTCAGGACAAATGAACTTTAGTGGTAGAGGGTCCCTCATTGGATTTACAATTAATAACAAATAAATAGCTCTCAATGGTAATAAAAACTGAACTGATATGTGCATAAACTATGAAACTCATTATATTATATGCTATCAGCAGGTTTTTGTCATTTTTCATTGTATCATATTAGTAAACATGGGAGGGAATATATATTGCAAAATGAGTTCTAAGTGATGAGTTAAAAGGTTTATTTTCTTCCCTTATAATGCATATGAGTTAATAGGGTGGTGAAGACCTGGGGAGGGGGGCAGGGCAGGCTAGAAGGGGTCAATTGGGGGGAAGGGGGACATTATGTATTACTTTCAACAATAAAGATTTAAAAAAAACACACACACACTGAACTGAGCTAAGTAATTTGCCCCTTGTAAGGTATTGACCAATAATGACTTTTAGTTACCCTTAATCCAGCTTACAAGGACCTTGTGATCAAAAGGTACTGTATGATCAATCCACTCAGCTCTGTTAGCTGTAACTCCCCAGAAAATCCTCAGCTCATTTGATGGTTTTAGATGTATGGGTTATCCCTTAATTGAAGACACAAACTATTAGTACTTCAGATACTGTCAGAGGCCTAATCTTAAATTCTGCTTTCTGAAACTCATTAATGCTCATCAAATAACAATTAAGAAAAACCATATTCTTGGGATTACAGCCTGAAGAATGAATACTCAATCCATTCCTCTAGCTACTCTAAATCCTACCCTTGGATTGAATTATAGCATCAGAGTTTTGTATACTTGCACTCTATCATTCTGCTACACACCCATTGCCCACTAGATGGTTTATATTTAATTATGTTTTAACCTATTGCCGTTTAGTCACCTCTAGTTATTTTATAAAAAAGAAACTATGAAACTCATTATATTATATGCTATCAGCAGGTTTTTGTCATTTTTCATTGTATCATATTAGTAAACATAGGAGGGAATATATATTGCAAAATGAGTTCTAAGTGATGAGATAAAAGGTTTATTTTCTTCCCTTATAATGCATATGAGTTAATTTTCTAATCACAAGAAAAAACAGAAATGTTTACTAAGCAGACGCTGTGCCTGGTCCCTTTGATAAGGAAGATTCTTTGGCTAGGGGACCTTATCCACTGGCGCAGAGTGGGGAAGGGAACTAGCGGTTAAGGACATCTGAGGCTCTTTTATTTCACATGTCAAGGCAGTACATAATATTGCATCTTAATTTTAGTCCTTTTACCACACAAAGGTTAGAAAGCTCTGTTGTAAAGGATAAAGAACTCTCTGGAGCATTGCATTGCTCAGATCTCAAGTTTAATTAAAAGGTAAATCCTGATCATATTCTCAAAGTATTTAAAGACTGTGGTGAGTTAAAACTAATTAAGGCTGCAATAACTTGAGTTTCAATTAGACCTAGTTCAACTACAGATTGGGGTGGCTCCCTCCCCCACCCCCTGCACTGGAGGCCTGACAGGAAAGGAGTATTCCTTTCTCTGAGGTAAATATTATTTACTAAAGTTATTTTACTCATAATGCCTCTCATATAATAAAAAATTATGAGGCAAATGAATAATTTTTGTTTGTTTATTAATCTTCACCCAAGGATATTTTTCCACTGACTTTTAGAGAGAGTGGAGGTACTTAGAGAGACACAGAGAGAGAAACATTGATGTGAGAGAGACACACCCATTGGTTGCCTCTGCCCAACTGGGGACCGGGGAATGAGCCTGCAACCAAAGTATGTGCCCTTGACCAGGAATCAAACCCCTTACCCTTCAGTCCAAGGGCCAACGCTCTATCCAGCCAAAACAAATACATTTTTAAAAATTTAACCCATAGTCAAGAATACATCAATTGAAAATATCCAGAAAAGGTCCCGATATTAGAAGTATCAGAAAGGCAATTTAAAATAAGTATGATAGAATGGGATGGAGAATGTGAGCTACATGTCTTGAATGCAAAGGAAATTTTAGTAGAGATAAAATTATAATAAAATATCAATTAGAACTACTAGAAATAAAACAATATCAGAAATAAAAATATATTTGATAAGCTTAATAGCACATAGGTAATATTTAAGAAAATACTATCAGTTAATATGAATTCAGGTCAAAAAGAAATTATCCAAATTGAAACAGAGGAGATAAATATATAGACTAAAGGAAAAGTGACTGAGATTTGTGGGACACTTTCATATGGTCTAATATACATATAATTGGAGTAAACAAAGGAAAAAATAAAGGAGAAAATAGAGATTAGGACAAATAATAAAATTTAAAGATAATAGGTAAAATTTCCCCCAAATTGATGAAACACATAAAACCAAACACGCATTAAGTTCAGAAAACCCCAAGAAGAAAATTATACTTGGGTATATTGTAAGTGAAATCTTAAAACACAAAGGATAAAAAGAAATATTGAACCCACTCAAAAAAACAATCCATATTACATAGAGGGTATAACAATTATGACTGACTCTCCATTAAATACAATAAATAAAATAAAATAGTACAATGATATCTTTGAAATACTCAAAGGAAAAAATAACCTATTAATTTATAATGCTATATATAGTAAAAGTATCCTTTAAAGTAAAGGGGAAATAAAGACATCTTAAGGGGGAAAACCTGAAAGAATTTTTCTCCAGAAGACTCCCATGCCAATACATTTGACAATTTAAACAAACTTGATATATTATTTTTTAAAAACTAACTAAAACTGATAGAAAAAAGACATAAAAACATAAAACCCCATTCATAATAAAACTTTCCAACCAAGAAAGCTCCTGACCCAAGTGACTTTACAAGTAAATTTTATAAAGCATTTAAGGAAGAAATATCACAAGTCTTCACGAACTCTTCTCAAAAATAGAAGAGATAATATATCCTGACTCAATTTTTGAGGCCAGAAAAATACTAATAAAAATATTACAAAACAAAATACTTTCACAAAAACAAAACTGCAGGCTAATATCCATCATGGACATGACAACTAAATAACAGCCCTATGTAAACGGCTACTATTTCAGGACCACTTGGGATTATTCCAAGAATTCAAGGTGTGTTTTTTTTCCATTCATAAATCAAGCTATGTAATTCACTATATTAGAAAAGAAAGAAAAAAGATGTACCTGTACATGTCTAGATACAGTAAAAGCATTTGGCAATAATAGTTTATATTAAAATCTATGTGTACAAGAAATAGAAAGGCATCAACAAAAAATCTACAGATTACATCATTATTAATGATGAAATATTGAATGCTTTCCCATAATATAAAGAACAAGCTAACATGTTTGCTCTTACAACTTCTGCTCACTATTGTATTGGAAGACGTAGCTAGCAAAACAAGGCAAAAAAAAAAAGTAATAAAAAGCAGGGTGACTGGGAAGGAAAAAGTAAAACATTCTTATATAGAAATGACATACCAATGTACATAGAAACTCTATGTAATTCTCAAAAATTAAAAAAAAATCCTACCAAATGCGAATTTAGCAAGTTCACAATACAATGGATCTGGTCATTCACCAAAATACAAAGTAATCTTTCTGAGAAGGTTATTTTTCTTATGCAGCAGGAAATTGGTTCACATAATACCCTAATTTAAATAAATAGATTAAATTTAGAGATATCCTGGCTACTAACAAACCATCATTAGTAATAAATTTAGGAAATGACCAGATGTTGTAAGCAAGTGTTATAATCAAAACAAAAATAGCTCACAAAGCACATTATATCCATCTGGAGTGTTCTCAATAATTGTGATGTATAACTTATACTCAACGCCTTCATTAGTCTTATTATTACTGTTCAGTTCTCAAAAGCTAAATTATACGTTGAAAGGTAGCCCTATAGAAATGGAGTCAGTATACAACTTGCAACAATATAAGCTGATTAGCATAAGGCATCTTATATTCATCATGGGCAACTTTGACAAACAGAAAACATCTGTAATTGATATTCCTGTCTTGGCACTTCATTAAACAAAGGCATGTAATTCATTCACACACATGTTAACATTCACGCAAAAATGAGAATACTTGCTTTTTCAGTTAGAAGAAACAATTTTAGCAACATAAGTATACTCAACATTCTCGAATTGTGAAGATTTCACGTCATGTCTAGAAAACAGCCACATTCCCGTGAAGTCCTATAATACCTTAGAATAAGCAGTTCCTAAATTTAAAAACGTGTTACAAATGCATTTGCTTCAAATTTAAAAATGAAATTTTAGTTTTGAAGGATGTATTTGGCAGACTGGAGTTTTAACTTAACTAGATACTAGCATCCATTCAAATAAAGTAAAGAAATTGCCTCCATTGGCAGTTACAGTCTGTTGCTTATTTTACTGTGTGCCAATCTATGCACCACTGGTTAAATTAAAGAAACAGTAAAGGAAATTATCCACTGAAAGCATTGCTATGACTATAAGCAGAGGAATTCTCGGATTTGCATTTCTCCAGAGCAGCCACACATGCCTTTCCCTCAGTTTCTCAGTGCTTCTGCTCCCAAATCCCCATTTAATGCTCTCTCTCCTCAGTACATCTACCCTTCTCCAATAGGTCACAGACTTTTTCACATATTTTTATGGACCCCCCTTCCCTCCTAACCCTTTATTCCTTTGGAAACTACAGTCAGCACAGTGTAGAAATAAGGCAGCATAGCAAATAGTACAGGGTTGAACCTTGAACCTGAGATCTTTTTTCTCATTCCTCTTCTGTCATGGACTACTGGTCTGACCTTGGACATATCCCTTGATCTCACCAAGCTTTAGTTATCTCTTCTGTATTCTTCTGATGATGATTATTTGAGTTGGTGCATATGAGACTGTCATAATGTAAAACAGTATATTGGTAAAAGTTGAGATATTATTATATCAAGAAACCAGAGCTATACTTTCTCTGTCCTATGCTTATCGTTTTGCTTGGCAAAAGCCTGGACCCATCTATCTTTGAATTTCTTTTTACTATAAAACAGAATTATTTTTATGCTAAGCATTAGAAAGCCTTTTTCTGTGTGTCTCACCTATTATAAAAAAATTTGTTGACAGATTATCAATTTTATGAGTTCTCCTTTCTTCTACCAATAGAAGGATAGAATAAAACAGATTTCCCTTGTCTTAATAATTATAATTATTAGCTCATCATGCATTAATTTTGTGCTAAGCATGTGTTGACTGGCATATAAAACGGTATTATTTTATGTAATTTCTCTAACAACTGGTAATATTGTGACTCATAATCCCCATTTTACCAAGAAATCTAGGGACTACCCAAAGTATGGCAACTGAAAAGTGATCAAACTGCCTGCCACTTGAACCCAGATCTGCTACCTCTGGGACTTAAAATAAACCCTGGTCAATCTGATCTCATGTTTTAATGTATATGTTTATTTTTGTTGACACATGAAGATAATTTGTTACATTATAAAACTGACAGATACATACATAGCAAATACATAGCCTAGTTTCAGATGAAAAGAAGTCCTATTTGCAAATGCATCAATGATACCCCCTCCCCCACACCATGGTTTCTATACCCAGAGCAATCAGAATTCTGTAAAACTGAAACAGCAACATACTACATCCAAAAGGTTAACAGTTTCACAGTATGAAGTCTGTTAATATAGTAGTGACTTAGCCTATCAAGTAAAGGAATAGCTGAATAACTGACTGTTCCATAAGTAGTAATAACATCATAACAGTTTTCAAGTAAATGCTTTTCTTCAGGCTATTTTCATATGTATTGTTAAATTCTGCCAGATTTTCTGTACACATTGTTTTAATGGCTTATGCCAAGTGCCACACATTTTAAAGGAAAATTAATGCTTTAAAAAATTCATTGTACGTTCCACCAAGTACTAACACTGCTAGTACTCAAAATAGAGCTGTAGTCTCATTAGAAGCAACAATAACAAACTTCTATTTAAAAAGTATTTCAAGTAGAATGTTAATTTAAAAATATTTATAACTCTTACCTTAATATTCTTTGCCCATAGATGTAAACTAGATGATAACATGTGGAAACCTCTGTGGGCCTCTCTTTAAACTGTCCCCAAACATTCACTTATTTTCAGAACCAGAGAAACAGGAGCTTAAGAGGGGCATGTGGGGAGGACCTTTTATTCGCTGCCATTATTCTCTCTGTGAATGCCTAGCAACAAAATCCCAGACCAAGAAACTAAGATGCCCGAGGGCGCTGACCCTCAGCGCCTTGTGTCCTTTTAGTGTTGCATATGATCCTAGAGCTCTTACTAAAAGTGTTATCCAATCTGAAGGTTTAGTTGCCTCTGTGATTAGCGTTCTGAATAATGTGAGGCTACGAGTTTTCTCAAAAATGGCATTACATTTTGTTTATTAATAATGTTTAGTATTGAAAAGAGACATATTATACACCTTATATATAATATTTTGGCTTAATTCTACCCAATTTAGAAAGGGGAAAGGAGCAAACTAGGGTAATCTGCTCTAGCTTTTAGATTTACACCAGTCTTCAGCATTGGGTTGCATTCCTGAGAGCATTTCATAGTCAGCCACACCTCGCTGATAAAATCTACTCTCCATCTTTGCTAAGGTGTTCTACAGTTTCTTATACAGCTCCTACATGTGGATGAAAAATGAGTTCTGGGAGTCTGCAGAACTTTTCTGGAGCATAGAGAAATTTTAGTCAGCTCACTGCCTTTACACATAGCTTCTTCCTCTGGTTCAGCATTTGCCACCTTTCTTCTGCTGAGTAAATAGATCGTCCTCTGCAGCCCTTTGCTCTGTTGACTCTTTAATGCCCAAGGCAACTCTTGCGCTTGATCGGTGGTCAATAAATAATATGCGGTTTTGCTGCTGTAGTGGAAGCTTTGACATAAATTTGAGTTCTTCCCGCAAATATTTTGTTCCCTGAGAACTTTTTCTCTCCCTGGTCAGCTGAGACTGCCCAAGGAAGTACAAGGAAGCACACTGCTCATTTTTGAAAAGAAAAGCCGTCTCCAGATGTTATCACATTCAGATCTCTGTCTGAAACCCTTTTTAAAGTTTAGAGGCCTATGGGTGGAAGAGTTCTTGTATCTAAATTTCAGTGAGTTTTCAATGTTCTGTTTTTGAGAGACGATAAAAAATTTATTTAAGTAAAAAAACACACACAACTCAAACACAGGAAAGAAATGTACTTGCATCTTTCATTGCTCTTCCTCCTTCCTCCTGAATGGAATATCTGGAGCTCTGACAACCACCTTGAATCATGACAATAACTCAGAATCAAAATCTGTGCAGAACAAAGCGTTAGTGTGGATTAGCATGGGTTCTGGACATTGTGCTATATTGCACCAATGCAGGCTGCCCCGACCATGTCCAGGCTTCTTAGAATAAGAAAAAAGAATTAAACTTCTATCCATTAAAAACCACAGTTAATGGGGGATTTCCAGTGATTGTCATTCAACTCAAATGCTGACTAACATAGTAACTGACACAGAACTTCAAACATTGTACACTACTATCTTTGAAAATAATTTAGAAAGTTGAATCAATCAATCAGTAGACAATTATAGAAAAGTTACAATTTTTAGGCAAGTTTTTACTATGAGTAGACTTAAGAGATAATGGAAGAACAGAAAAAGGCAAAGATATTTCAACAATAGGACTACTTCTTGAATGGCATCTTAACAATTTATATTCCAATGTTCCAATTTTCCTCTTTGTTTTTATCTTTACCATAAATATAACTTTTACCTTCTTAGATATATTTTATATGGTCTAAAAAATAGGATGTTAAAGTGATTCAAATTCAAAAGGAATAAATCATGCTAAAGAGTTGACATTTCTCTCTGCATTTGGTGAGAATCAATTGGTTCTAGTGTGCTAATGAAATAGAACTCAAATTTAACTTTTCATCTGACAATGTAAGAAAAGTAAAATTTGATACTATAAAAGTGGTTTTATTTATATTAGAAATTTCATCATGACAAAATACATCATTATTCAAGGGAAGAAAGAACAGTCCTGGTTGTTAACTCTGGAGTCAGTAAAATCTGGATTCAGGTCCTGATTCTATCATTTATTTTCTGTATTATCTTAGGAAAGATTCTTCAAGTACCTATATCTCAGTTTCTTTATATCTTAAATGGAAAAGCACATAGTAGTGCTTCTTTTACATATCACAGCCTATAATAAATTAACTAGGATCTTTCAGTTTTTCCTAATTCTTGACATCGTGCTACTTATTTTAAAAATAATACAGTTGGCATAACCCATCTTTACAACTTCATTTATGTCCTGAGGAGCTCAAACTCTCCTCTCCAGTAAGCCTACTCAACCCAGTATCATCCCATCTTTCACATATACCTCTGCTCCTACGTGACTCCAAAACACACAAAGATACAAAGGATGTATTTTTTATTGTTGTTTATTAATTTGAAATATCTCTCATTCTTAAAAAATTGAGATAGAATTTATGTGTTATAAAATTTATCCCTTTAAAGTCTACAATTCAGTGATCTTTATAATATTCACAAGATTGTATAACTATCACCACTATCCAATTCCAGAATATTTTCATCATCCCCAAAAGAAACCCCATATCTATTAGCAGTCAGTTACTATTCTCCCCTCCCCTGAACCTGTAGCAACCACTAATCTACCTTCTGTCACTATGTATTGGTGATTTCTGAAAATTTCCCTAAACAGAATCACACAATATGTGGTCTTTTGTAACAGGCTTCTTTCACTTAGCATAATGTTTTCCAAGTTTATTTTCATTGTAGCATGCACTAGCACTTCATTCTTTTTATGGCTGAATAATATTTAATTGGGTGTGTTATCACATTTTGTTTATTCATTCATCAGTTGATAGACAATTGGTTGTTTCATCATTTCGCTATCTTATCTAATAAAAGAGAAATATGTAAATTGACCATCATTTCACAACACCCCACAGCTAATCAGGAGCAAGTATGCAAATCAACCCAACAAAGATGGCAGTGGCCCCACCCCCCGGCAGCTCCGGGCTCCTGGGCAGCGTGCCTCCTAAGGTCCTCTCTGCCACGCTCCACACCTGTCAACCATCCTTGCAGCCTCGCTGTGGCCCAGCCCCTGGCCTCAGAGGCAACCCTCTGGTGCCTGAGGTCATAGCTCCCAGTGTCTGGCGTCTCCCTCTACCCCACCCCTGCCCTGCTGCTCTGGTAAACAAAACCCTAGTGTTGGAGCAGCCCTGTGGGCTCAGACATGCACGGGAGCTCTCTCGGTGCACAGTTAGTGCACCCCGGGAGCCCCGAGCCAGCCAAGGGGCGATGGTGGCAGTTCTGGCAGCAGCGGCAGGCAGCTCAGCTTTGTTTTGAGTAGATGAAAGAGGCCACCTACACAGTAACCCAAATTATCAGATCTCCCTCCTCCCTATCTAGCCAAATTAAGAGGGGACGGGCAGTGGGCATGGAGGGAGGGTGGGTGGGCAGGAGGCGAGGGTGGAGGAGGAAGAGGATGAGGAAGGGGGCCAGTTGCATCCCACTTTCACAGTGAGAAGGTGAAATGCCCTAGCGTACCCAACATCAAAGTCCACCCCGCCTCCACCGCAGCTGCTGCTACACAGGCTTCGGGAGCGAGCCTGACATGTGCCAGCAGCCAGGGGAAGGAAGGCCTAATCTTGAATGAATCTTCATGCATTGGGCTTCTAGTTATTAATAATGCTACTAAGAGCATTTGTGTGGAAGTTTTTGTGTGGACATATGTCGCAATTTACTTGGGAGTTGAATTACTGGGTCATAAAGTAACTCTACATTTCCCTTTTTAAGGAATTCTCACACTTTTTCAAAATGGTTACACTATTTTACATTCCTGCCAGCAAAGCACAATGGTTCCGTTTTCTTCACATCCTCACCAATACCTTTTATTGTGTGCCTTTATGACCATAGTTATTCTAGTGGGTGAGGAGCTTCATTGTTGTTGTCTTTTACCTGCTCTTAAACTTAGAATAGAACAGGAGTCAAGGAAAATATTTTTAATGGAATTGTTACTACATTACTCCAAAATTTTCTCTCTCTTCTGGGAATTTTCTTTCCCATCTTACTTGCCTTTCCAGAGTCTAGGAATTCTCCTCATTTCCTGTTTTTATAAAAGATAACTAATGATTATAGTTCACCATTATATTTTCTGCCCTAATCTTTATGGCACATATTGTCTACACTGCATATTTATTTACTATTTTGCTTTATTACCTCTTAATATATACTCCTTATCTTCCCAACTCTATCTGTTTGTTGTTTGACCTATAGAACCATGTCTTACACTCATAAGCATCCCCCATAGCACTTAGCATGTTCCTGAATATGTATACTAGGGCCTTTGGACATTCCTTTATATTACTTTACATTGCATTATTAATTTGGGAATATCACATTTCCTTGCTCTTCTTTGGCTTTCTTTCTACCTTATTTTCTAAACATTGTAAGTATTATTTTTAGTATCAAAAATTATATATTCGTAACCTAAAATATTCATGATCACATTTTTCTTTCTTTCTTTTTTTTTTTAATATTTTATTGATTTTTTACAGAGAGGAAGGGAGAGAGATAGAGTTAGAAACATTGATGAGAGAGAAACATCAATCAGCTGCCTCCTGCACATCTCCTACTGGGGATGTGCCCGCAACCCAGGTACATGCCCTTGACCGGAATCGAACCTGGGACCTTTCAGTCCGCAGGCCGACGCTCTATCCACTGAGCCAAACCGGTTTCGGCCACATTTTTCATTCTATAGCCTCTTAGTATGTGAAAACAAAAAGGTTTTTAACAAGATAAAGTGAAATATTGCAAGTAAATTGTTGAGCACTTTAAAATTGTCTGTCTATTCTAAACCCAATTTTTAATACCTTGGTAGTTTACTACTAAACATCTGCTATTTGCTTTGTGTTCCAGTGAGCCATTGGGTAATTAGAGCTAAAACCAATAACATAAAAAATTTAAAAGTTGGCAAAGTCACATATTCCTATTTTTAGAAAATTTGTGTGTCAATGTGAATATGGTAGAAAAATAAAAGCGTTTCCCTAAACTCCATGTTTTCAGGTATAACCCCTTTCCGTGCTCTTCTTTACAGAAAACCAGTGGACTATGTACTTCCCGTGACCACTTCCTCAGCCCCTAGTATCTCCATACCCTGAACCTTTAAGAAAAATTTTCATTGCTTCTTATTCCACTTGAATCAATCACTCTCAAGATCTCCTGGTCTAGATCCATAGTTACCTCTTTCTTGCCAAGTACTAATGATCAAATCCTCAGGCCTCATCTTATTCCAGTCATCAGTAGCATTTGACATAATCGATGACCTGCCTTTCTAGAAATACTTTCTTTACTCAGAATGTGGGTAGCAGGGTTTCCCTGCATTTTTACCTCATCTCATTGGCCATTCTTTCTCAGTCTTTCTTTTTTTGTTAATTCCTCTATTCACCTGAACCTATAAAGTTAGAATGTCCCGTAACTTAGCAAGTGGCCCTCTTGCATTCCCTATCTCCTTTTAGTACCCAGAGGGTCATCTCGTATTTGAAGATTTTTAAATACCATTATGTACAGATGACTCCAGAATTTATATTGCTAACTCAATATTCTCTCTTGATTATCTAGAGCAGTGGTTTTCAACCTTCTGGCCCTTTAAATACAGTTCCTCATGTTGTGACCCAACCATAAAATTATTTTTGTTGCTACTTCATAACTGTAATGTTGTTACTGTGATGAATCGTAATGTAAATATCTGATATTCAGGATGGTCTTAGGTGACCCCTGTGAAAGGGTCATTCGACCGCCAAAGGGGTTGTGACCCACAGGTTGAGAACCGCTGCTCTAGAGCCTTAGGTGTCTAATGTGTAAGTTCAAAACTGAGCTTATTATTTCCAATCACCATATTAAAACAAGCCACAAACAAAAATCACCTCTCCTCTAGCTGTCTCACCCATAGTAAACTACCACAATTCAACCAATTGCTTTCTCTCCCAATGCACATCCACTACACAAACAAATGGGAACCTCTCTTTACAAGGTATTTCTGGATTCTAACCTATTTCTATGACCTCGATTTTTTCCAAATTAGTTTAATCCACATCTTCTGTCTCCTGACTTTTGTGATTTTCACCAACACTCTGGTTTCTCTACAGTCAGCACTGCACAGCAGTCAGAGTAAATTTTTGAAATGTAAGTCATATTATAAAGCTGCTTCTTAAAATTACCCAATGACTTCTCATTACACTCACTATAAAATCCAATTCTTGTTAATGATCTTTAGGGCTCCCCAATGACTCTCTGCCTGATCTCATTGTCTATTTTCGTCTACCTGGCTTAGTATTCTTAGCCATATAGATGTTCTTCCCACTCAAAAAATACTTCAAGCTAACTCCCACTTCAGGACTTTATATTTACTGGTTTCATTTCTGTTATTTTTGTCTCTTACATTTATGTCTTTTCTGACATATCACCTTTACCAAGTGTCCTTTTATGACCAACTTATTACATCTACCCCTGTGTATCAGTCACAGTTCTTAATTGCAAACAATAGAACTCACAATGGGTAGTTTAAGAAAAGTATAAAAAATGTCAATTTTTTATACTTTTCTTAAACTACCCATTGTGAGTAACACATCATACCAACACTACCACTCATACCAATGAATCTGGGGCCCCCTTTATATCAATATGTCTCGGGACTGAATACCAGAATTGGCCAGTACTATTCCTGAAAACCTAAACTGCTCTACCACCATGTTGGTCAAGACACTCAATGTCCTGAATGAAACAAATGTCCTGAATGAAACAAATCATGACATTATGCTAGTGTGTGTGTTTTGTAGAAACCAAGGTATTGTCTGCATCCCAGATGAAAGGTGGCTGGGAAAGTAAGCTTTCTATTTCCCAGTTTTGGAAAGGTCAAAAATCATAATGTAGAAAATTATCAAAACATAATGTGAGTGGCAAAAAATATTGGTCAGCCCTAAATGACATGTTCATTAGACACTATTTTTATTTTTTCTTGCACTATCATTCTCTATTGTTGTAGGATATACTTATTTATTAGCAGGTTATCTCCCCATTAAATATACTAGTAAGCTCCCTGAGAGAAAAAAATTTTTGTACTTGTAGCACTGTGCATTCAAGCCTTAATATGACATTGTATGATTCTGTTGGCACATAGACAGACATACTAATACTTTTCAACTTGGAGTTGACCATCATAAAGACTATCTTTCATTTAAGACACTGAGTTTCTTGGAAAATAGAAGTTTCTGTGTCTTCAGGAGCAATAAGAGCCAAGTATCTGACATCCAAGTTAATCTAATTTTTCAATCTTCCATTGCCTCATTGTAAAATGCAGATTACAATAGTACCTGCTACACAGGATCATTGTAGAGTGTAAATGAAATAACCTAGGATTAGCAAAAGGCTTTCCATCTAGAAAATGTTAGATAAAAATAAAAGTTATTACCAACATCTATTTTATCTCTTGTATATAACTAAGCAAAGTATCCATTCTGGGGGGGGGGTAATCTAACTGTCCTTTTGAAATATAAATCCTTGAGAGAATACAATAACTTATTTTTGTATTTAACACATAAGCTAGTTGAAAGCAAATTTTTTTCTATGAAATAATCCATAGAACATTTTTACCAGAAAGAATTCATGGACTACACTCAGCTGCTGGAAATAAAAAAAATTATGACACTACCAAAAATAATTAAGATAAAAACATACATATAATTAAAGTTTATCCATGAAAGTGGAAAATCATACATTATTTCACATATAAAGCATAAGTGTGAAGGTGGAAAGACAATTCTAGCTGTAGGAAGGTAATGTTATAATATCCAATGTCTGTAAGAGATCAATCAACCTACAGGATAAAAATTTTACATGGTAACTTGAAAATCTTAGAATTTTTAAATCCCTTCTCCTTCAAACTTGAAGGACATAGATAAATTTACCATCATTCAGCATACAATTGTTGGAAAGGAAGAGAGAATGATTAATTAAGGTTGAGTCTCCTTTGTTCAGTTCAGGTTCAGTAACATGCACTGGAAAATGACACGAAATCATATTTTTCTGATATTTGATAAATGGGGTCATCAACATCAAATAATTTTCTTCACTCTCTGCACCATGCGGTTTGCTATTGAAGAGAATTTAGTAAAGGAAGGTCAATCTCAGCACATACATGAAGATAAAAAACATATGCTATCATTGATTTTGAGGTAAAATACAAGGAGAGAAAATTTAATTTTTATAAAAACTCATGTATAACGTTTAGGAAAATATGGGAGGGGAAAATTGAAGGCTATGTACAAATCCTCACAGATTTTATTGCTAAGTCTCCATGTGTCCTAAATCAAATAGCTGCTTTGTAAATGTGTGACAATAATGTTTGACCTAAAATCTAATAATTTTAATATGTGAACAAAATGGGTATTTTAAAGAATGCTGGGTCTCCACTTATCCCTGCTGGGAGCATTTTCTTTGTTATCACCTGGGCTGATTTTCCTCTTTTCTTTTTCTCTAGTTATTTCATGTAAAATGGAAAGGTATATAATTTTTTTAAAATATATTTTATTGACTTTTTACAGAAAGGAAGGGAGAGAGATAGAGAGTTAGAAACATCGATGAGAGAGAAACATCGATCAGCTGCCTCCTGCACATCTCCCACTGGGGATGTGCCCGCAACCCAGGTACATGCCCTTGACCGGAATCGAACCTGGGACCTTTCAGTCCGCAGGCTGACGCTCTATCCACTGAGCCAAACCGGTTTCGGCTATAATTTTTTATGTATGTAAGTTAAGCCCTCTCTGATTTAAAAAAATAATAAAACAACAGACCTATGATTTAGATGATAGTATAACAAGTAGTTGTATTAGTAATAACAATAATAAAAATAGTATCAATGTATTATTTTTTAGCATCTTCACTTGAAATCACATATAGTGTAGAATTTAGGATGCTTATAGTTATAATTAACTGTTTGATTCCCTCTCTAATTCAGGTCTCAAGAATATTAAAATATTTTAAATTAAGATAGATTCGAGGCAAGACTATATGAACAGTAAAATTGTCATTACTCTTTAAGAAGGTTGTTGAGTTTGGATATTGATTCAAACAAACCAATTGCAAAACATTCTGAAAAATCAGGAAATTTTGGTTATGGATTGGGTGTCAGATAAACAGGAATAATCTGATATGGGTTTCATGTGATAACGGTTTTGTAGTTACATAAGAATATGGCTTTATTTGTAGAGATACAGACTGAAGCACAGGGGTGCAATGAGTAGGTCTGGAATTTTGCTTAAAAATATTTCAGCAAAGGAAAAAAGATATAAAAACAATTTTGTCAGAATGTAATACTTTCACTTGAGTATTGGGTATATTGAAGTTAATTTTATTATTTTCCTTTTTCTAATGCAGTTTTTAAAGGAGGACTTAGTGCAAAAACAATGAAAACTCATTGCTTATGAGTGCTTTACAATACACAGATCATGTATCATAGAAATGTACACTTGAAACCTATATGACACTGGGAACCGTGTCATCCCAATAAATGTAGTAAAAATAAAATAATTGCATCAAAAAGAAATATGCCCCAACAACATCTGATCACATCTCTCTCCCTTGCTCACTGGGAGCTACACTCGCCTTGGATGCTATGATCTCAAGGCCTCTGCACAGACTGTTTCTTCTGCCAGGACCACTATTCCCCGGGTAGCCACACAGCTTGCTCCTTCAGGTCCTTCCTTAATTGTCACATCACTGAGGCATCCCCTGACTATTTTATTTTTATTTAGTTAGTTTTGTTATTATTTTCAAATTGAAGTATCATTGCAACAAACATTGTAAGGTATTTAAAATGTACAGTGTGATATTTTAATATATGTATACATTGTGAAAGGATTAGCCCCGCTGAGTTAATTAACACATCCATCACCTCACATATTTACCTTTTGTGTTGTGTGCGAGTGATAGAGAGAGAACGTGTAACTTTCTGCTCTCTCAGCAAATTTGAATTATACAATACAGTGTTATGAACTATAGTCAGCACGTTATACATTAAATATGATTAATTTGTTTAAAACAGCAATATCCATCACTCCTGCCCCAATAATCTGTATCTGGTTCCCTGCTTTATTTTTCTTGTAAAACTTATTATCTCATAAACTATACAACATACTTATATTTTATAAGTTACCTGCCCCTCCTGACAAGAATGTAAACTCTCTGAAGGCAGAATTTTGTTACGGCTCTATTCACTACAATATTTCCAGTATTGCTGAACAAATTAATTGGGCAGAGAAGTAGCAATACAGGAATTGTTATATTTTCACCTGTGGTTATTAGGCACAAATTTAGAGAGTGGGCGAGGTTATTAAAGGAAGAAGGGCAATGGTGCAAAAGTGGCTCATCCCAGATAGGGCAGAAAGCACAGAAACATTCTCCTTCAAAATATCTCACAACTTTTCATACCATAAGATTCCATTTGAATATTTTGGCTGGGTGAAGAATTCTAAGGTAATAAATTTTATTTCAGTACTAAAAAAAAAAAAAAAAAAAAGGTAACTTCAATGTCTCCTAGCTTACACTATTTCTGACCAAAAACAAAACAAAATATGTAAACAAAAAAACACTGATAGCCTTGTCTTTGTTCCCTTCAGAGAATGTATCCTTTTTCAAGCAAGCGATTTGATAATGGATGTGCTCTGGTATGTTTTTCATGTTCCCTGTGCTTATTGTTCTTGGAATGTTGGTTTAAAGTTTTCATTAAATTTAGGGGGTGGGGGAGGGGAATCACTATTGTTTTTCAAATACATATATATTTATCTTCTTCCATCTTGAGGATTCTAATTATGCATATATTTGGCCACTTGAAATTATCCCACAGTTTGTTGATGCTTTGCCGGATTTCTTAAATTGTTTTTCACTCTGCCTTTTGTGGTGGATCATTTATATTGCTATGTCTTCAAGTAGAATAAGTTTTTGCACTATTTTATCTGCTATTAATCCCATCCAATGTATTCACCATCTTAAATATTGCTCCCTTTGGGTCTTTTTATATCGTCTATGTTTATATTTATCTCATTTAATCTTACCTCTATTTTATTGACCACATGGAATACAGTTAAAAGTATGCAATATCTTTGTCTACTCAATCTATCTACTGTGTCATTTCAGGGTCACTTTTAGTTGATTAATTTTTCTCCTCATTATGGGTTGTATTTTTCTTTTATGTTTTCATGCTTAGTAAATTTCAATAGAATGCCATACAATGTGAATCTTTCTTTGTTGAGTGCTGGATATTTTTGTGTTCCTTTAAACATTCTTCAGTGTTGTTCTGGGATACATTTAAGTTCCTGGGAAACCGTGTGGTCATTTCAGATCTTGCTTCTAATCTTTGTTAGGCAGAACCAGTGAACCATTTAGTTAAGGGCTACTTTGTGTTGCCTACTGAAGCAAGACAATTTCTAGTACTCTTGTCATGTGAAGTATGTGGTTTTCCATTCTGAGTATGAAGAGTAAGCACAATCCTGGCCCGAGGTGATCTGAGGAGTTTGCTCCCTCTAAGTCTTCTGCATGGTTCTTTCCCACTCCTCTGATTGTTTCCTCATCTGCATATGCTCAGCAGGCCTCACCTGAACACTGAGGATGGCCCTCTGCAGAACTCGGGAGTTTTCTCTCTGTGCAGCTCTCTCCTGTTTGTGTCTGCCCTGCAAGTTCTAGCCACCTTTGCTTCCCCAGTTTTCCAATTCCAGTTACTTAACTCAGAGAGAACCCTCTGCTCCCTATGCTATGGCCTGGACACTTTCTCTAGGTAGTAACCTGGAGCAGCCACAGAGCCCACCTCATTTATTTCTCACGTATGTAATCACTGTTGCCTGTTATCCAACACCCAGAAAGTCACTTTTTCATATTTGTGTGGTGTGTGTGTGTGTGTGTGTGTGTGTGTGTGTGTTTGTGTGTTATATCAAGCAAAAGGATAAAGCTACTCATCTTGGATAGAAGCAGAAGTCTGCTAATTCAGTTTCCTTTGGGGTTTATATCTGCTTGAGAGATATAAGACTGAAGACTTATTTAAACATTTGAATTCCTATAGACTGATTTTTCAGGTTGCGCTTAAAATACTATGGAATCAATTCATTCTTGTATGTTATTATTAATGAGTCTCATATAGAGTTAAACATAAGACAAGAAGATAATCGTCAAGAAATTTTTCCTTGTGTAAATTATCAGTAGTGCCAAGGATATGAATGCATTTCTTCATTATGGAAAAATAGGGGAATCTTTTATTTTTCTATCATTTAAGAGTACTCTTAGAATAACTATAGAGAAGACACTAGTTCTAAAAAGTAGTTTCAGAATTCCACTTGCAATGTTAATAACATTAGAAGAGACTGACTCATGCTATATTGAAATGACCTACTGTGGAGTGTTAAACTACTTCTGTGAACAGCAGCATAAAGTGACTTGAAATGTAGCCCAGACTAATTATGTTTTTGTAACATCACAAACCTAAATTATTCAGAACTTCCCTGGATTTCCTTTTATCTGTCGGTATATTAACAAATTTATTATACCAACAAATCTTTTGACAAACTGGGGAGAAGAAGGTGACAGAGATGAAGCAATAAATAATTTATATATAATTATGAAGTGGAAGGTTTAATATATTACTTTAGAATTTTGCTTTTCTTTAACCAAGAAATAAAGCTTATTCTAGAATTTTTTATTTTTTAACATACTGAAATGAACTCAGGATTTTTAGCAACAAATAATTGCAGACAACACTCATATATTATGTGATTATTTTCCCTCTTGAATAGCAAGATTTTATTAAATAAAAGTTAATTTTGCTTTCATCAATATTTAAGATCTTTTGGCAAATTTAAAAAAAAATATAGCAAATAAACAGATAATCAAATAAAGATATCCAAATAACTAAGAATATATATATATATAAATTATTTTACATAGAAAGCTCAAAAATATTTTTAGTGATCAATAAAGGTATACTTTTATGCCTTTTGACTGCATTTATAAAATTAATTACATAGAGTGTTTCCAGAAAGGGGCCCTGGCCTGGGCGGGTCTGCCTAGGGTCGGCTGGTAGTGTGTGGGTTCTTGACTTGGTGCAGGAAAAATTTCACAGCTCGAGTCTAGATGACTATGAGGGAACATTTATTAAAACTGGGCACATAAAACAAGAAAGGGCTTAGCATAGGAGAAGTAACAGGAAAGCCTAGGCTGGGCTGGCCTGGCTCTCTGGAAGTCAGAGAAAAGGGGGCCTTGGGATCAGGTTCAGGGGGTTAACGTGGGTGAGCAGCTGCTGCCCATTCCTCTCCTGGTTGCAAGTCTCCTGAGGTCCTTCAGGGTTGAGCAGATTCATGCCTATGGGGGAAGAGTGGGAAAAGGGGATTGTGGAGGCTGCTCACTGGGTCCTTTGTCTTGAAGCTTTATCTCTTTCTCTCCGGCAGGAATCTTAAGGGAGGTCTCAGAGGACAGTTTTAGCAGAATATTCATCAGTTTTCTAGGTGTGCACCTCCAGGGCCATGGTCTCCACCGATTGGTCAGTGTTAGGGCAAGGGGTTATTAATCATTGTAACTGGTCCTGGTGTCACCCACCTGGAGATTTTGCTGGTTTTGGCACGCACTCACAAAAAAGTTGCCCACCCCTGTACTAGTAGCTTTAAAGTTCATGCAATTTTATTTCTGAACAACAGATGGCAGTATCAACTTCTAGATTAACTACAATTTTTTCTATTTGTATTCCTTTCTTTCTTAACTGTTTTTTTTTTCTTAAAAAAAATCATGACTGTCTTACCTTCAGAAACACAATTAGTGTTAATTCAGGAAATACAGTTTTATTGGCATTCAGTCTTGAAGAAAAATGTTTGCAGTGTCCTGTTCAAAATACTGTTTTCCAGAATAGCTGACAGTATTTGAAAAGCTGATTGATCACATTTAGAGGCATTAACCTCAAAACAAATAATATCAAGCTCACAATCTAATTGATTACACTAATAGGACTGAAATTTCCTCTTTAAAAGCAGGATAATCTCCTGTGAGCATCCGGATGGCCTGTGAGAGAAGAGGAAAACTAGAACTAAGTAGCCTCGGGGAAGCCCAATGCCTGTCAGGCACCTAGATGGCAAAATCCTATCTTCCCTAACCAAGGCCACTTAAGAATAAGTGGTTTTCACTTCTCCCCAACAAGAGGGTAAATAACTTAAAAGGCCCTACTCAGGAAGATTGATAGTAGAAATCCAATTATTGTCCTTTATGCCAACTACACCCAAGAACAGCTGAAGTTAAGGGAATAAATCTCATTTTGGCTCATCAGCATAAAGGTGATGAATATTCTATTGAGATCCTCCCCTAAGACGTCCGTTAAAAACAAGAAGATATAACCCTGGTAAACATATATGCACCCAATGCAGGAGCACCCACATACATAAGAAAACTTCTGGAAGATATCAGGGGAGAGATCGACAATAATACAATCATAGTAGGGGACTTTAATACACCACTGACATCACTGGATAAATCCGCTAGACAAACAATCAGCAAAGAAACAGCAATCCTAAATGACTCACTAGATCAGATGGACTTAATTGACATCTTCAGAACACTTCACCCCACAGCTGCGGAATATACATTCCTCTCAGGTGCTCATGGGACATATTCAAAAATAGACCACATATTGGGTCACAAGCAAAGTCTCCACAAATTCAAGAAGATTGAAATCATAAAAAGCATCTTCTCAGACCACGATGGCATAATGTTAGAAATAAACTACAATAAAAACAACCCAAAATACTCAAACACTTGGAAGCTGAATAGCATGTTATTAAATATTGATTGGGTTACCGATGACATCAAAGAAGAAATTAAAAACATCCTGGACACTAATGACAATGAAAACACAACAATCCAAAACCTCTGGGACACAATGAAAGCAGTCCTGAGAGGGAAGTTTATAGCTCTACAGGCCTATCTCAAAAAACAAGAAAAAATGGTAGTTAATCATCTAACTCTATAACTCAAAGAATTAGAAAGAGAGCAACAAGAAAACCCCAGAGTGAGCAGAAGGAAGGAGATAATAAAGATTAGAGCAGAAATCAATGAAATAGAGACCAAAAAAACAATACAGAAAATCAATGAAACCAAGAGCTGGTTCTTTGAAAGGATAAACAAGATTGACAAACCCCTAGCCAGGCTCACCAAGAAGCAAAGAGAGAGGTCCCAAATAAACCAAATCAGAAATGATAGAGGCGAAATAACAACAGACCCCACAGAAATACAAATGATTGTTAAACAATACTACGGGCAACTCTACTCCAACAAACTAGACAACCTGGAGGAAATGGACAAATTCCTAGAAAAATACAACATTCCAAAACTCAATCAGGAAGAATCTAAAAGCCTCAATAGGCCAATAACTATGGAAGAAATTGAAGCAGTCATCAGAAAGCTTCCAGCAAACAAAAGCCCAGGGCCAGACGGCTTCACAGGGGAGTTCTACCAAACATTCAAGGAAGAACTAAAACCTACCCTCCTCAGACTACTACAAAAAATTCAAGAGGAAGGAACACTTCCAAGCTCATTCTATGAAGCCAGCATCACCCTAATACCAAAACCAGATAAGACATCACAATGAAAGAGAATTACAGGCCAATATCCCTCATGAACATAGATGCCAAAATCCTCAACAAAATCTTAGCAAATCGGATCCAGCAGTACATCAGAAGGATCATACACCATGACCAAGTAGGATTTATCCCAGAGATGCAAGGATGGTACAACATCTGTAAATCAATAAATGTGATACATCACATAAACAAATTGAAAGAAAAAAACCACATGGTCATATCAATTGATGCAGAAAAAGCATTCGACAAAATCCAACACCCATTTTTGATAAAAACTCTCAGAAAGGTGGGAATAGAAGGATCATACCTCAGCATAATAAAAGCCATATATGACAGGCCCACAGCCAACATCATACTCAATGGTCAAAAACTAACACCATTTCCCCTAAGAACAGGAACAAGACAGGGATGCCCACTCTCATCACTCCTGTTCAACATAGTACTGGAAGTATTAGCCATTGCAATTAGGCAAGAAGAAGAAATAAAAGGCATCCAAATTGGAAAAGAGGAAGTAAAACTGTCCTTATTTGCAGATGACTTGATATTATACATACAAAACCCTAGAGACTCCATCAAAAAGCTACTAGACTTAATACATGAATTTGGCAATGTAGCAGGATACAAAATTAACCCCAAGAAATCTGAGGCATTTCTATACACCAATAGTGAACTTTCAGAAAGAGAGATTAGAAAAACAATCCCATTTACCATCGCACCAAAAAAATTAAGATACCTAGGAATAAACTTAACTAAAGAGGTTAAAGACCTCTACTCAGAAAACTACAGGACGTTGAAAAAAGAGATAGAGGAAGACATAAACAGATGGAAGAACATACCATGTTCTTGGATTGGTAGAATCAACATCATTAAAATGTCCATACTACCCAAAGCAATCTATACATTCAACGCACTTCCCATTAAAATACCAATGGCCTTCTTCAAAGATCTAGAACGAACTCTCCAAAAATTCATCTGGAATAAAAAAAGACCCCGAATAGCTGCAACGATCCTGAGAAAGAACAAAGTAGGTGGGATCTCAATGCCAGATATCAAGCTGTATTACAAAGCCACTGTTCTCAAAACTGCCTGGTACTGGCACAAGAACAGACATATAGATCAGTGGAATAGAATAGAGAGTCCAGAAATTAGCCCAAACCAATATGCTCAATTAATTTTTGACAAAGGAGGCATGAACATACAATGGAGCCAAGATAGTCTCTTCAATAAATGGTGTTGGGAAAATTGGACAGATATATGCAAGAAAATGAAACTAGACCACCAACTTACACCATACACAAGAATAAACTCAAAATGGATAAAGGACTTAAATGTACGACAGGAAACCATAAAAATTCTAGAAGAATACAAAGGCAACAAAATCTCAGACATATGCCAAAACAATTTCTTCACTGATACAGCTCCTAGGGCAGTTGAAACTAAAGAGAAACTGAACAAATGGGACTACATCAAAATAAAAAGCTTCTGCACAGCAAAAGAAACCATCAACAAATCAACAAGAAAACCCACCTCGTGGGAAAACATATTTGCCAACGTCATATCTGATAAGGGCTTAATCTCCAAAATTTATAGGGAACTCATACAACTTAACAAAAAGAAGATAAACAATCCAATCAAAAAATGGGCAAAGGATCTAAATAGACACCTTTCAAAAGAGGACATTCAGAAAGCCAAGAGACATATGAAAACATGCTCAAAGTCACTAATCATCCGAGAGATGCAAATCAAAACAACAATGAGGTACCATCTCACACCTGTCAGAATGGCCATCATCAACAAATCAACAAACGACAAGTGCTGGAGAGGATGTGGAGAAAAAGGAACACTTGTGCACTGCTGGTGGGAATGCAGACTGGTGCAGCCACTATGGAAGGCAGTATGGAGGTTCCTCAAAAAATTGGAAATGGAACTCCCATTTGACCCTGTGATCACACTTCTAGGAATATATCCCAAGAAACCAGAAACACCAATCAGAAAGGATATATGTACCCAGATGTTCATAGCAGCACAATTCACCATAGCTAAGATCTGGAAACAGCCTAAGTGCCCATCAGTAGATGAATGGATTAGAAAACTGTGGTACATCTACATGATGGAATACTATGCTGCTGTTAAAAAGAAGGAACTCCTACCATTTGCAACAGCATGGATGGAACTGGAGAGCATTATGCTAAGTGAAACAAGCCAGTCAATGAAGGAAAAATAACACATGATCTCACTCTTTCATGGATAATTAAGACCATTACAAACTTTTGAGCAATAATAAATACAGTGGCAGAGCTGCCTCAAACTGATTGTCGGACTGCAGTGGGAAGGCCAGGGAGGGTTGGGGGACAGGAGGGAGGGGAGTAAGAGATCAACCGAAGGACTTGTATGCACCCATATAACCATAACTAATGGACATAAGACACTGGGGGGTAAGGGAGGGCAGGGGCTTGTCAAGGGCGGGGGGGGGGGGAAAAAGGACACTTATGTAATACCCTTTGTAATACTTTAAGCGAAATATAAAAAAATAAAAATAAAAAAATAAATAAAATTTTAAAAAAGAAGAAAAAAAAAAGACGTCCGTTAAAATCCTAACTTCTAAAACCCTTAAGCCAGCGGTTCTCAACCTGTGGGCCGTGACCCCTTTGGCGGTTGAATGACCCTTTCACAGGGGTTGCCTAAGACCATCCTGCATATCAGATATTTACATTATGATTCATAATAGTAGCAACATTGCAGTTATGAAGTAGTGACAAAAATAATTTTATGGTTGGGTCACAACATGAGGAACTGTATTTAAAGGGCCAGAAGGTTGAGAACCACTGCAAGCCAAAGGACCCAGGGTGTGCTCTCCCTCTCCAGAATACGCCCACACTTTTCTTACCTCTCAGGCGTGCACCTCCTAAACTTTAAAGGTCCCCATGAAACTTGCCAGCAGGAGAGCCATGGGCAGTGGCAGCTTGTTCCAGGCTAAACCCCTGAACCTGTCTCCAAGGCCCCATTTCTCTGACTTTCCAGTGAGCTGACAGTGGCTCCAACGAGGCTCTCTCCTGTGGCTTCTTCTGTCCTCAGCTCTTCCTTATTTTATGTCTCCAGCTTTAATAAATGGACTCTCAAAATAAGAAATAATGAAAACTAAAATATATAAAATAAAAGGTAAAATTAAATATAAAGTAAATAAATTTTTTTCAGTCTAGGTTAGAACATACTAGAGAAGCTGAGAAGGAAGAAAAATGAAAGAAAAAATAGCACAGTTCTCACAGAAAAGAGATACTGCAGTCTGGTATTGGAAGAATAAATTTATTTATTGCAGGATTTGGCCATAAACATAAGTTCTTTGGCAGACAAGTTTAGATTCACAGCTTTATCCTGATGACTCTCCTATTCTGGCTCGTCCTGGAGCTGCCAGGCAAGGCCAGAGGTAGAGTTGTCAACCTCAGGTGCTTATCTGTTTCTATGTTCTATTATATCCCACTTTGAACAATTCCAGAATGGTTTCTGTTGGACCAAGTGTTTCTCTTAGAATTTAGCCTAAAATATTTTCTTGATCTTGCATTATCCCGTTTCTCTCTACATCCTTTTTCTTTAAAAACATACTTTCCCTTTTTGTTTTCTTTATTATTCAAAAGTTAATTATCACATCTCTTTGTTCTTCTCACTTAGCAAAGTATTAATAATTTATCTCTTTCCATGTTTGCTACCTCATTCTTTTCAAATTTTTCTTATGCTTGACAAAATAGGTTTTTAATGTAACTAAGCTGTTTTAATCCCATTTAAAGTACTTTTTTTTCTATTTCACAATATCTCTGCATGTTCTCTACTGAATTTATATAAATGGCTTATTCAATGATTTTGACTAAACTATAAACAACTCTGCTGATTTAATAGCATCAAGAGTAACATTTAACTGTTTTTATCAATTTTCCCAGAATTGAAAAACAAAGAGCCTCAAGTAAATTGCTCCTTACTACCAGTGTGCAGAACTCCGGGGTGTTACTCTTTTGGGGTATCATGGTGTTTTCAAAAACAAACACACCAAGAAACAAAAATAAAAGTCAGTGGTGGACTGAGAGCTGTGAGGGCTCAGGTAAGCTGTGTCAGCAGGGTAGGTGTTCATAGGTGACAGGTAAGTATGTGCATGAATAAAGATCATTTTTCTTGAAACATATTGATACCTAGGACTATCTTTCCTATTGTCACTTTTTCGTAGAGAAGTGGCACATTAGGATTAGTTTCAACTGCAAACAACATAAAAATTGGAAAATTGCCAATGGCATTGAAATAATTCCTCTCTTGCGGAGAAATTCAGAGGCAGTCAAGTGCTGGGATGGCTACTCTGTTCCAGAAAGTTCTTAGAGGCCAAAGTTATATCTAGTCCACTGCTCTGCCATCTCCAGTATACATCACATGTCCTCAAAGTCCAAAATGGTAGTAGGAGCTCTCCCCATCATAGCTGTGCTTTACAAAGTAGAATGAAGAAATATATGAAGAAAGAAAGGAAGCAAAAAAGGTGTGCACCAGCTATCTTTGAGGGAAGTTTCCAGAAACTGTCATATGACACTTATGCTAGCATTGAATTGGCCAAAACTTAATTTCATATTACACCAAACTGTAAGAGATTATAGAGAATATACCTTTTTCTACTCTATCTAGACATTATCCTGGAATATTTATTAATACAGAGACCTAATGGAACCGATATCAAAAAGTCAAAGTGGATACAAATCTAGTTCTTTACCCTTAAGTGGAAGTACAAATTCTGCATTAAATTTCTCTCTCTCTCTCTCTCTCTCTCTCTCTTTCTCTCTCTTATTTTTGGTCTTGGCAATCAAAGTGAATGTGATTGAAGCTAAAATAAAGGAAACAGCATTTACTCTGTTGTTATGGTAACTGGAATGGTTGAAATGTATTTATCATTTTCACAGCATAAATGATACATTTATAACCATCCATTTTTTTTAAATTGCTGTAGGGCTTGCTTAATAGTCTGAGTATGAAGAAATATTTGTATCTCTCTTGGCAAAAACATAGCTTTAACTAATTTGACACAATTTTAGCAGCTCTGTAATTTATTTAATTTAATTAAATTTTCATCTTGTTTTCATAGTGGGTAATTGTAAATAATATTTAAAGGTCTAAACATGAGAAATTTAAATTTGAACTAATTATAATTTTTATTTATAATTTACTAATAAATAAATAAGTTATTTCACTGGATATGAAACATCTAGAAGAGAACATGGCCGATTACAGTGTCCCTAAGGGTTTCAAGTAACGTAATCTACCGATTAAGGTTATGTTCATATAGTTCATAGAATGTTGCAGTCCATATATTTGGTAAAACAACATTCTGATTATGACATGTGCATATGGCTAAAAGAAAATGAATTTTTTAAAGATAAATCAAATTATAAACTTTTGACCACTGTTGAAACTTTCCTATTTCAAAAGCAAAATTTTAAATATTTAGTTTTGTGATAAATGTATCACCTACCCTAATAAAAGGGTAATATGCTAATTAGACCGGGAGACCAGACATCTTCTGACAGTCTGACTTCCTTCCAGTCAAAGCCACGGTGTTGGGGGCCAAGGCAGAGGCAGTTAGGGGCCATGAGGCTGGCAGGGGAGGGCAGTTAGGGGCTATGAGGCCAGCAGGGGAGGGCAGTTGGGGGCCATGAGGCTGGCAGAGGAATGGTTAGGTGGCAATCAAGCCAGTAGGCAGGTAAGCGGTTAGGAGCCAGAGATCCTGGATTGCGAGAGGGTGCAGGCTGGGCTTAGGGACACCCCTCCCATGCACAAATTTCATGCACCCGACCTCTAGTGGTTATATAAGATGTTAGGGAAAACTGAGTGAAAGACATATAGGAATGTTCTGTACTTTACAACTCCTGTAAAATCTCATACTACTTAAGAAAGTGTTGTGTGTTTTTTAATGTCCAGAACTTAAATATATTATAAATGTTTATTCAAAGTTTTATAGGTGTTATGGCTAATGTAGTCATAATATTACATATAGACGAAAAGTAAAAATAGTTTGACTATGATTGTAGTTTTCAGTCATTCACATTCAGCCTTATCAGCTTTACCTCAAGTTAGTTCACACCACCTCCCCACTTAGACACGTGGTTACACTCAGCTTTGAAATAAATGGCAGGGGCCTTAGATATCAAGGATTCACCAAGTATCAGGACATTATCAAGTTCCAGGACCTCCCAGCTCCTGTCCCAGACTGTCTTAGAGAAAGCACATCCTATATTCATGAACAGCAATTTCTGGCTTTGATAGGCAACTGTGGAAGGAAGTATTTACCTCAGCAATTCATTAAAATGTTGAAAAAATAAAAAAGAAACAAATTCAGCTTTCTTCATACCCCAAGTTTTTTCCTACCTTCTTTTTCACTTTTAAAGTTACCACCATTTTCCCAGATGTCCAAGAAAAAAAATTAACTCAGAAATGTATTTTTGTTGCTGTTATACAGATCTGTTGTTTATATTCAGCCCCTCCTTTTCACCGTATCTTCCAGTTCAGCATGCTCTCAATCTGGGGCTGTTTGGCGTCTATTCCTACATAGTCTCTATCTTTCATTGTTATTTGCACAATTCATTCCATGAAGTACCATTAACTCTTTCTAGTGCAGATCAATATCTCTGGGTTTTCTCTGATGCATCCCCCCAAACATATACACAAGCATACTCAGAGATTTTAAGACTTAATACTAAATGCCAGTATTCAGTTGTACTCAGTTCAAGAAATCAAAAACATATTTTACTCCAAGCTATGAACTAAACACATTTATTCACACAAAAGAGTAGGATTAAATTTCTGCACTTGTGAAAACAGTAGGGGAATGGACCATCTAACATTATATTCTTTCCTATTGTCCAAACTTTGTCTATTTTAACAAAAATGGACTGTGAGTTCTCTAGATCTGCTCTACACGCCTTTTTTTCCATCACTTAAAATGCCTGCTCTTTCCCCATTATTTTGTTTTTAATTATCCATAAAGATCTATGGATAATTCACAATAGAGGTCCTAGTTGGTATTAATGTCATCCTCCAATATGCTTTTTATCTTCTACCAGTTTGTGAGCTTCTTGAGGAAGCATAACCATCCTTTAATTTTTATATACTTCCTTTGTATACCTCATACAGCCATATGATGGTTCTTGTTTATTGAATGTATCATAACCTACCTACTAACCTTAATGATAGATTATAAGCAGGCAATGTGTTGAGAGACATTTGTACAGAAATGTCCATTCCCACCCCTGGACCAGTTTAAGACCAATTTGTGAGAATGTGACTTGAACACATTGGAGAGAAGCAAGAGAAGACATGGGTCAGAAAGCCCCACAGGTGATGGAGAGCAACTGTCCTGAAAGCCCTCAGAGGAAAGCTGCAGGTACCCCTGAAGCTTCTTCTGGTTGGTGGCATGGAGCCTGCAGAGTGAGCGGCACAGTGACTGTGGGCACACAGGGTAAAGGATGCCTTCCAGCACTTCTGCCTCTTGCAGTGCTGTTGGCAGAGGTGACACCCTGAAGGAACATGGACCGGCAAGAGACATGCAAAAGTCCAGACCTACAGCTCAAGCCCTTAGGGCAGTGGTTGGCAAACTGATTAGTCAACAGAGCCAAATATCAACAGTACAACAATTGAAATTTCTTTTGAGAGCCAAATTTTTTAAACTTAAATTATATAGGTAGGTACATTGTTATTAACTTAATCAGGGTACTCCTAAGGCTTAGGAAGAGCCACACTCAAGGGGCCAAAGAGCAGCATGTAGCTCGCGAGCCATGGTTTGCCGGCCATGGCGGCCCTAGGGCCTGCAACAGTTGATGGCTAGTCTAGAGCCTTGAACTGGTCCTGTGTCCAACAGGACCACCTAATAGATGTGTCAACAAGATTCTGATTGCCAAGTTGTGTGCAGCATCATTAAAGAAAGATTCACTGGCCAGCAGGAGGGATCCACTGGCCAGGCTGCCCTCCTGGACATGTCCTGACCACAGGTCCCAGAACAAATTTATAGATTTGATCAACCATGTTCATAGAAGCATCTGGTGGACTCCACGTGGAACATCTTCACAAGGAAGGGAGTAGATTTTGTAGAGTAGGGATTGGGGACTGGATTACGGGAATCCTTTTCTGGAAAGCTCTGCTGACTTGGCAGATCTCAGGCCTAGACAGAGGAGGATTTAGAGAATTTTGAGGAAGGCAATTCAAAGAATGGAAGGGTCAGAGATATACACTCTTTCATGAATAAATAGAATAACCCCCACCCCCAAACAGGGGTAACAGGAAAAAGCTGAGCCCGTCATAATGTATTCCTCCCAGCTTTGACCATTGTTTAAATTGCCGCATCTACTCTGGGGCTGAGCGAGGGTTAGGGAAAGAATTCAAGACAATTTAGTGAAAATTCATCCTTATGGAATCTCAAGAAATGTGGGGAAACTGTTTGTCCCTAACAGTAGAGATAGCAACCTTTTTCTTCATCACCAAAATGAACTTGAGAAAATGTATACACTTCTACTGTTACCTGCTAACACCTTGGTCCCTGTTATCCAAAGTGACTCTCAAAGCAATATGTTTATGATACTTGTTCTCTTTTGCTCACCTTATAAATAATACTGAAAAATCTGGTTTACATAAATTATAATTTTTAGCTTCCCCACTACCCATCTGAAGGCACAAATACCTCAGTTGTGCATGTCCACCTTCTATGTCAACAGAGAGTGTGAAGCATAAGAAAAGGAGCCTAATTAATAACCACCTGGAAAAGGCTAAATCCTACTTTTTTCCCTGCTTTGAGGTCTCTGCTTTATGACTGATTCCAGTCACAAAACACCCCTGACTTGTGAGAGGAGGGTAGCCTTCAAACTGAAATTTTGAATGTTGTCATACATTCCTGAGATATAACTCCCCTCTCCCCGTTTGGGGCTGTGCCACAGAACCCATAAACAAGGGGTCACACAGGCTCTTACTGCCTAGGGAACAAATTGTAGAATATAAAATACCCAATGCCATTTAAATGCATAAATATGCATAGCAGCTCAATGTGCTTTTCATTGGATTAACAACATGCTGTTACAACTGTGATATTGGCAAAAGGACCTGATATTTCAAAGCAGGGAACAGTAATGCTGGAGAAAGGGGCAGTAACTCTAGGTTATATCTATGATCCTTTTGAGAATATGTTTTCTGCTTCTTTATCTAAAGCAGAACAAAAGAGCATGTGGAAAACAACAGGATCCTGGATCAGCCAAGCCCAGGTCCTTCCCCTCAAACTATACCCTTTGTGATTATGTTTCCTTCTCTGCAAAGCAAATGTCATTATTAACACCTGGCACAATTCAGAGGATTGAATGAAGTAAATTAATCTGAAGCACTTAGGTCACAGCCTGAGCCGTCTACATTATAAAAGGCAGGGGCCGTCACAACCTAAATGATCAGATGGACAACCGGTCACCAGGAAGTGCATGGAGCACCTCTCAGTCCATCCCCCACAACCCACAGGCTCCTATCACAGCAAGGCTGGTGGCTGGCGGGTGGGCATGGTAGTTGCGGGGGGCAGGGTGAGGCAGGCATGGCGAGGTCATTAGCCTCCGACCCAGGGCCAGGCCAGAGGTCTAACGACCTTGCTGCTGCTGCTGCAGCTTCAGATCAGGCCCAGAGATAGGCCCAGAGACACTGACTGGCATAGAAACCGACCAATCAGAACCTAATCTGGGTGAACTGCAAAGGCAGAACCTAAGGTGGGGGCTGAGGAGGGGTTTTAAGGGAAACAACTGTTTGGTGTAAGGTGTAAGAAAGCGGTTCAATTTTTTAATGACCGCTTTGGCAGTATAGTGCGTATGGCAGACTATCAGTCCAGATTATGTATTTTTATCTGCCAAGAGCATCTCCTCCTGCTAAAAAAGGCTTTTCCCTCCCATTTAAGCAATCCTGTCCTATATAATCTTTCTATACTAATAAAAGGGTAATATGCTAATTAGAACAGGTAGACTGGCCATCTTCTGGACATCCAACTTCCTTCCAGACAAAGCCATGGTTGTGGGGGCAAAGGCAGAGACAGTTAGGGGTGATCAGGTTGCCAGGGGAGGAAAGTTGGGTACAAGATCAGGTTGGCAGGGGAGGGCAGTTTGGGGCGAGATCAGGCCTGCAGGGAAGGGCAGTTGGGGGTGACCAGGCTGGCAGGGGAGGGCAGTTGGGACAACTAGGCTGGCAGGGAGGGCAGTTGGGGCAACCAGGTTGGCAGATGAGGGCAGTTGGGGGCGACCAGGCTGTCAGGGGAGGGCATTTGGGGGCAATCAGGCAGGCAGGCAGAGAGGTTAGGGATGATCAGGCAGGCAGGCAGAGGGGTTAGGGGCAATCAGACAGGCAGAGTGGTTAGGAGCAATCAGGCAGGCAGGCAGGTGAGTGGTTAGGAGTCAACAGTCCCAGACTGTGAGAGTGATGTCCAACTGCCTGTTTAGGCTCAGGGATTGGGCCTAAACCGGCAGTTGGACATCCCCCAAGGGGTTCCCTATTGGAGAGGGTGCAGGCTGGTCTGAGGGACCCCCCCCCCATGCACGAATTTTGTGCACCAGGCCTCTAGTCTATCTATATATATAAAAGGCCAATATGCTAAGTGTCCAACTGTCTGACAGGTCGCTATGACGTGCACTGACCACCAGAGGGAAGACACTTAATGCATGAGCTGCCTGACACACACTGGCTCTGCAGACCCCATGCCCACAAAGCAACACTCAGCTTCCCCCAAGTGGGACACAGGCCCTGACACCACCCCAGAGTGACAGCCCACCAAATCACAGCCGATGCTGCCAAGACCCCATAGGGCAAAATGCAGCTCACAGCCCAGCCCCGCCTGGAAATGGTGGCTGTGGGCACCAGGTAATGACGTCACATAGCAATACCTGGCATCCT
Organism: Myotis yumanensis; assembly: GCF_028538775.1. Lineage (NCBI taxonomy): Eukaryota > Metazoa > Chordata > Mammalia > Chiroptera > Vespertilionidae > Myotis > Myotis yumanensis. Next base: position 180,494,569 of record NW_027223752.1, read on the forward strand.
CTTCCTCGTGACGACTAGCCTTTTGCAGTTTCTTCAGCCCAGGAACATGACTTGCTTCATAGCCAGGTGGAAACATTTCACACTGTAACCAAAAGTCTGTGAAGCGTTTTCACACGCCTCATCTCATTTGATCCTCACAGAAGTCCTGGAGTAGGAGATAGGAGACTCGGTGGAATCCTATTTTCTTTTCATTAGCCAGAAAATGGATATTTAGAAAGCTTAGAAACTTGACCTGACTGAAAAGAAGTGATAAATGGTGGACCTTGAAAATGACTTCAGGTTTTCTCACTGCGCAGATTATAGTCAAACACTGCTGCAGTTAAATATTTTACCCATTGTTCTCCCTGTGTGATCTACAATAATAATCTGCTTTGTGTTGATATTTACTGCTGTGTTGCTGACAATTACCTGAAAGAAAAGTTGGGGTGCTTCACTGAGCTGGAAAAAGTTTAGCTACATCAGAAAGCAGGTCTAATTAAGCAAGTTTATTCTATATACATAAAAGGCTAAGTTGACTCACTCATGCACGATGCATATAAAGCTCTCGCTGGCGCCAATCGCATGAGTGTGTTTCGATCTGTCATTGTCAATCGTGAATTTGATTGACACTTCTATTATAGAGAAAGGGTGAATAGTGATGTTAAAATATATCTTCTAATTAATTTCCTTTCAATGTGCACAAATCCATACACTGGGCCACTAGTAATAAGATACAAATAAACACTTATTACTGGTGTTAGCGACTGTTACTTTCATTTGGGTACTGTAATGTTAGTAATTATAGCTTACATATTCATAGGATTAATATATGAAAAAACAAATTTTTATAAAATAGTCTAAGGTGCTAAAAGATACTGAGATTAAAGTAGTAAAATTGTCATTTACCTTATGTTTATTTGATGTCAGCCACTTGGACATTTCAGTCAGTTTAATGCAGTGATTCTCCAGGGTGGTTCTCAGTCCAGCAGAAGTAGCATTGCCTGGGAAATGATTTATAAAGGCACATTCTTGGGCCCCAGCCTTGGCCCACTAAGAACCACTGATTTGCCCTAGCCAATTTGGCTCAATGGATAGACCATCGGCCAGTGGACAGAAGGGTCCTGGGTTTGATTCTAGTCAAGAGCATGAATCTCGGTTGCCGGCTCAATCCCCAGTCCAGTAGGGACAACCAATCAATGTATCTCTCTTACATCAATGTCTCTTTCTCTCTCTCTGTCTCTCCCCCTCCCTTCTACTCTCTCTAAGAATCAATGGAAAAATATCCTTGGGTGAGTATTAACAAAAAAAAGATTAAAAATAAAAAAGAACCACTGATTTAGTGTATTTAGAGGAAAATCAACCAAAACACTTTATTTATCATCATTTGGGAGAAAAAAAAGATATCAATAAATACCTCACCTATAAAGTTTCTTCTTCTAGAAATCAGATCTAACTCTATTGTTATAAAGTTATAAATTTTTCCATAATGCATTTCCTGTACTGTATTCTACTTTTATGAAAGCACTCATCCTTGGACCCTAATTACACCCAGGATCAGCCTGTTTTCTACCCATATATCTTTCTTCACACCCTTTTTCTCCTGGACCCTCCACACCCCCCCACACACACACACTTCTTCCCTACACTCACAGAACTCTTTTCCCTGGAGTCGTCCTGCCCTGCTTCACCTTCCATCCAATTATGCTCACCAAAACAGTCCTCTTTTCTTTCCCCATTCAAAAAGTTGGAATCTTCATTGCTGCTAGGGAACCCAGAGAAGCTCTGAGTACCTGTAAAGACAAGTTTCTGTAATGAATGGAAATCATCTTAGCAGTGGTGGCTCTGTGTTCATGCTGCTCCTTCTGCCTACAACATCTTCACTCCATCTCTTCAGTAGAGTCACTCTTTAGATAGCACTTTCTCAGAAGACTTCTCTGACCAGCTCATCAAAAATAGCCACTATCCTGCCTCCAGGAACTCTCCAATCCATTCCTCTATTTATTTTTAAATTAATTATCTCTGTCCTATATTATACTAGTAATCCAGTGCGTGGATTCGGGCACATTGAAAGGAAATTAATTAGAAGGTGGCTAGTGGGGCAGGACTGGGCAAGACAGGCCAGAGATTCCCTGAAGCCAACCTCCCTCGGTCCCTCCCTGCACCTGGGGTGGCGCTATGGCTCGAAAGGCATCTGTGAAGTGAGTGGGGGTCCCTCCCACAGGTGGGGTCCCTAGGCCCAGCCTGCAGGGATTGGGCTGAAACCGGCTCTCCAATATCCCCCAGGGGTCCCAGAGTGCAAGAGGGCACCCTGCAAAGTCGTTGTCGTACAGGGTGTGGAATGCAAATGCAAGTGTGCAGTAAACCGATTCAGGGTCAACAGTGCCCCAGCAACAACATAACCCACGGCCAAAGGTGGAATTGTGTGGCCCCACGAGGAATTGGGCTCCCTCTTCTCTGGTTTCGGGGTCCGTCACCCAAGAACCACTGCTGCCAAGTCACTGCAGCTCGGCAGCTCCTGTGTTGAGTGTCTTCCCCCTGGTGGTCAGTGCGCATCATAGCGACCAGTCAGAAGGTCTGACACTTAGCATATTAGCCTTTTATATAGATTGATAGTATTTTGACTGCCTCTGACTCTAGATTGTAAACAAGTATTTGCTCCAAACCAGTACATGGCATGTAACAGACACAGAGTGAACACCAGCATTCAACTTAACACTTTGAAATACCCTTTTCTGCAAAAATAGTGTATACACAGTACTACTATCTAGGCATTTGACAAAGCCCTAAGTAAAAAAATAATAGGATATGTTTCCAGCCCAGGTCCTTTTCCTCAAACTATGCCCTTTGTGATTATGTTTTATTATCTGCAAAGGGAGAGAGTGTGAAGCAAAACAGTCAGGTTTAGTAACAGAAAAGTATACACAGTGGCTTGTGAATTCTAAGGCCAAATTCACAGCTCAGTAAAGGTTTTTAATTGGTGATGATAAAATTTGAATCTATTTAAAACTACTAAATTTGTTTCCAAAAGGCAGTAAATATTCATATGTTCTATAAGTATTATAAATAGCATGCTTTACTCAAATTAGTTCAAACAACATTTTCATATGTTCAATAGCAAAATAGATTTATCTCATTTATTCTTTCTTTTAAACAAAAAGCTTAAGTTAAAAGCATTACCAAATATGTCTTCCAGCCATCTTTTTGTTGGAGTCCTTTAATATCCTCACATACTTCCAACAGAAAAATCAGAAAGCCATTCTGATTTCTCTTTGAGTTTTCACATCTAATCTATCTTAAATCAGATCCATTGCATTCCTATATTTCTCAAATCCATTCTCTCCATGCACATTCCCATTACCAGCGCCTTTTTGTTTCTTTCTAGACAGTTATAAAACTTCCTAATTGGTTTCTCTGAATGTAGTTTTTATCCCTCCCCCCCTAAAAACATCTACAGGATAAATCAGAATATACTCTGTAAGCACGATGAATCAGATCACATTTCTATTTTGTTTAAACCCTTTATCTTATCCCTGTCACTAGAATAACTATCCACCCTAGTTTGTCCAAAGGTAGACAGCTCAATTTTACATCTGCTTTCCTAGAGTGATTATTTGTAGTGCTCCCTTTTGTCTTACAAGTGTCTGGTTTGAATAATAAATTATATAATTACCCTTTTCATTGCCTTCATCATTTAGTTTGAATTCTATAATTTTACATACAAAGCCTTTATATATAATCTGAGTCCTTCTATTAAGAGAAGCAAGATTGATTTCACACCCTGATTTCTCTGCTATAAAATCAGAGTGCATCAAAATCATGGCTTGTGCCCTAGCTGGTTTGGCTCAGTGAATAGAGCATCAGCCTGTGGACTGAAGGGTTCTGGGTTTGATTCCGGTCAAGGGCACATACCTGGGTTGTAGACTCGGTCCCCAGTAGGGGGTGTGTAGGAGGCAGCCAATCAATGATTCTCTGTCATCATTGATGTTTCTATCTCTCTCTTCCTCTCTCTTCCTCTCTGAAATCAATAAAAATATATTTAAAAATAATAATAAAAACTTTTTAAAAAATCATGGATTGTGTCTTAAACATATTTGTACTTCTAACATTCAACACCACATCTAGCATTGAATAGACACTTGAAGATTATTGAATTCAGAATAGTTTCATTTAAAATTAAAGTTTTTGTTATTAATGTATTCTATGTGTATCATCTTTATATTATTGGGTATAGCTATATTTTTTTACATTCTTTTTAACATGTTAATTTACTCCTTCCACAAACTTCTATTGGCCACCTAATATGTACAAATTGAGCAATGCTCAGGCAATGCTTGAAGCCAGAGAAACTTTAAAAAAAGAGACATTTAACCTAATAAGGACATATGTGTTATAAGAAGATGCTGAAATTAGATTTAAGGTACTGTGAGGGCACAAAGGAGGAAGTAATTGAGTGTGAGGGGATGGAGAGAAAAGAATGGCTTTATGAAAGAAATTACTTGCTCTGTTTGAATATGAGCAGTTGTTTCTCTGACAGGCAAGTTGGAAGAGGCTATGCCAGGCCTGGGCATGAAGATATGAAATTACCATGCACATTCAGGAAGATGTAGCTGTTCAGTAGAACTGGAGTAGGACAAAAGAGAAGCCATGGATGAAGCTAGACAAGGACATAGAGCTCAAAACCCAGAGAGAATTATTGGTCCATTCCTATAAATGATTCTCTGATGAGTGTTAGATGAGGAAAGGGCATGCGTAGTATAGAAATTCAGAAGGACCAGCCTGGGGTGGACATATTGGAGGAGGGGGGTATTGTCCTTGCACCAGAAAGATTCTTTCAGAGATCCAGAAAAGTGAAAAAAGAATGTGAATTTAGACTCTGCTATGGACAATGGGAGGTGATTATTGATGGGCAAATATTAAGAAGGTAGATTTGAAGTACTTCCTAACTAACTGGATATGAATGGTGAAGAAAAAGATAACCATAGGATAAATTCTAGGTATTTTGTTTTGGGGAGTTTGGTGTTGATGCTGCCATTCACCACAATAAGGACATCAAGATGAGAATAGAGTTTTAAAGGAGTAGAGACTACAGAAAGATAGCCTATAAAGAAGACTATGAAGAAATGGTTGTTGCCCTGACTGATTTGGTCAATGGATGGAGCGTCAGCCTGCAGACCTAAGGGTCCCAGGTTCGGTTCCGGTCAAGGGCATGTACCTTGGTTTCGGGCACATCCCCAGTGGGCTGTTGTGCAGGAGGCAGCTGATCGGTGTTTCTCTCTCATCAATGTTTCTAACTCTCTATCCCTCTCCCTTCCTCTCTGTAAAAAATCAATAAAATATATTTTTTTTAAAAAAAAGAAATGGTTGTAAAAATTTAGTATTGGAAGATTTCAAACTATAGAGGATCATCAATCATTACAGGGGCTACAGACCAGTCTAGTATTGTAAGGGCCAAAAAGAATAAGAAATATATTCATTTACAGGCCTCTGAGTTCAATAATGCCTTTGACAAAACCATGGAAAACTGTGTAAAAGTTTATTTGGTTACATCCTAAATTTATTGAGGTTCTTCTATGTTTCAGGTTCTGAGCTAGGGACTGTGACTATTGATATGAATAGGACCAAGTCTGCCCCAAGGACTCATGGCTCCAGAAGGGCCAGGCAAAGATGTAAGCCAAGGTAGCCAAATTATTGAGCAGTCTCACCTTGACTAAACATAAATGGGAAGCTTTTAATTTTTTTTTATTGCCTTTGGACATACTGCATGCACTTTCTCTTTCCCACCTCTTAACAGAATCTGGGTAAAAATTATAAATTTCTGAAAAACTTCAGTTATTAAATTTAGTCCAGGAGACTAGCCAGATGTTGTTCTGTCTTTACAATTCTCTGAAGAGAGATGCTGAGTAGCTGAACATATGTCCTGAATCCACTGCTGATCTAATTACATAAGGCTAGGGTGTAACTGGAAAGGGCACAGAGCCGTTCATGGGGGAGACTGTGGACAGAGAAAAGTCTCTTCCATGGGGTGTAAATGGAAAGGAAATGGCAAGGCCACTTTCAGACATGGAGAAAAGAAACTTCAGAAAAATGAAGGATTTGGGCTTATGTACAGGTTTAAGGAAATTCATTCTATGTTGTTCTGGGAACTCCAAATTGTTGTTTGTTTTTTTTTTCAATTGTTGGAACATAAATTGCAAGGATAATGGAATGGCAGTAGATGTGGGAAAAGGCACAAAGTTATGCTCTAAAATACTGTTTCTCATTTTGAAATCATGCTTGATTTTATTTATGAAGACTTATTTACTTACTAGAGGCCTGGTGCACGAAATTCGTGCACTGGGGGGTGGGGTTCCCTCAGCCCAGCCTGCCCCTCTCACAGTCCGGGAGCCCTCAGTGGATGTCCTACTGACGGCCACAGTCTGGCAGCAGAGGCTAGGAGCAGGCGTTGTGTGTGTGTGTGTGTGTGTGTGTGTGTGTGAGTGTGTGAGTGAGTGTGTGTGTCTGCTGGGGGCCTGCCCCCAGCCACAGTGTGGAGGCTTGGAGCAGGCACCCCTCTGTGTTGATTTCTCAGGTTCCTGGCCTCCACTGCGTGTTTTTCTCTCCCTTGAGCTGTGGCCAGGGTGGGGTGCTGCCTGCAGGCTGCACTTTCCTGCTCATGGATCACCGGATCACTGCAGAGACCAGGGGCAGGCCCTGCTGGGTGCTGCCTGTGGGGAACTTTTCTGCTCTGGGATCGGCATGGCAATCCCAGGAGCAGGCCCACCTGGGGGCGGGCCACCCTCCATACTTGCCTGCTCTGGGATCGCCATGGGGTCCCAGCTGGCAGCCGGGTTAGGCGGCACACGGGGGTCCCAGCTGGGGCGGGGCTTAGGCAGCATAGGGCTTAGGCAGCACACATGGGGCCCGGATGGCGTCTGGCGCTGGCCAGCCCTGCCTGCAGTATGCAAATTAGACAGAACAAAGATGGCGGCTAATTTGCATATGGCGCTGATTAGCCAATGGGAAGCGTGGCGAAGGTACGCTCAATTACCTTTTTTGTCTTTTATTAGGTAGGATAGTGAGGACTGGCTCTATTAATAGGCAGAATAAGTAACTATCTACAGAGAATAATGTGAGAGCATGCTCTAATGGTGGCAGGTAACAGGGTTTAATTGCCAAAGATGGGCCCCAAAATGATCATATTTACAAATGTAGGTATTATGGTCATAAAATGCTACAACATGGCAACAACATTAAAGTACGTAAAGCACCAGAGCCAAAGATCATCTCCCCCAAATGGGTCCACATAGGTCAGCTGTGAATGCCTACTGCCATCCCCCTGACCCAGGGAATGAAAACATCAGGGAGCATGAGACTCACTACGACTCACAATTTTTAAAAAAATAAACACTTTGCCCAACAATGGCTAGTTCCAGTGATCCTGAAATTGGCCTTACCTGTGTAGAGTAAGAGGTCTGTCTACTTGCATGTCTCTGACACCTGGTCAAGCATGAAACATACTGATTAATAGTGTTGCTCATATAACCATGAGTCTGAGGTAAGTTTCAGAGGAATTTTTATTAGATTGTCAGCATTTTTTGTTAATAACTGTGAGATCGATTATTTCCACCTAATCTCAGTGAGAACTCTGGAAAGCTATACCACTGGGGGTCATTACAGAAAAAAATATATCTATGTGACTAGCAGAGTATAAGAAACTCAACCTACTTTCCGTTTTATGCCTCCTGGTTCTGAGGAATTCTGTGCGCATGTAGATTGTTCCTAATGCAAGTGAGAAAGTAGACAGACCCTAAAAAGGGAGGATAATAGGAGCCTACATCTGACCACTATGGACACTTAAAGATACAGTCTATGGCTTTGATGCATTTACTTATTTTAATGTTGTTTCTATCTTGAATCACTTTCCTGCAATAAAACATAAATTTGTAAATAGTATCATTTGGGATACTGTAAGAATTTTCCGACAGCTAGATTCGGTGACAATATTGAGTTTAATTGTGGTAGCAAGTATTTCACTATTCTAAATAAACATGTGTGCTTATGTTACTTAAAGGGTCATAAAACTTTCCAATATATGTAAATATTTCAAGTTGGTTGATAAATTGTTCTGAGCTGCTTTGAATCTTTTGTTTATTTGTTTGTTTGTTAACACTCATCCGAGGATATTTTTCCATTGATTTTTAGAGAAAGTGGAGGGGGACACAGAGAGAGAAACATCAATTTGAGAGAGACCTCATCAAATGGTTGCCTCCCACACAAGCCCAACCAGTGCTGGGGATCGAGCCTGCAACCCAGGTATGTGCCCTTTACTGGAATCAAACCTGGGAACCTTCAGTCTGAAGGCCGATGCTCTATCCATTGAGCCAAAAAGGCTAGGGCTAGGCATAACATACTGGACGGTCAGTGCCAGTTAGATATAGGGCTGGGGAAGAAGGTGTCAGGAGATGGAGAAAAGATACTTCCTGATGATCCTGGGTGATGACACCATCATGAGGGTGTTGAGTCAGTAGTCTTACAGGAAGTTATTACTTTAGGAGCAAACAAAATCCTACCTTAAGCACTTGAAATGTTATTTTTCTTTCTTGTGAACATTTCATGTTTACTGAGAAACTTCCTGGAACTGGCCATTTATCATTTCAGTCACTTAAAATCTAGCTTTAAGTCTAGCATTATGAATTTAAAACTTTTACTGCTAGTTCCTCTGAACTCAGCATTCTCCCTGAATAGAAACCACCTGGCACTTTGTCCGGTGGAAATTCCCCATATTTTAAGTAAACACTGAGTATTAGTGCATGTCAAATCTCCTTTTGCCTTATTGAGGTTTAAAACACCTGCTGGCTCTAAAAGTTAAATGTTAAATCAGGTGAAAACACTGCAAGTTTTTAAAAATTTCAATGTCAAAGGATTGAAGACATAGTTTAAGAATTTTAAAAGTTTAAGTGTTTTGTCAATAAGTAATAAACAGTAATTTGTTATTAAAAAAAAACAACAAAGAATGTGTGAGGTATCTAAAGCATTCAAGCGATGACTCTATTAAATTATTAAAATGAGTTCAAAGAAACATAAGGACTACATATTAATATCCTTATGTTTATGAAAAGGGTATGAATTAAAACTTTTCTCAGCAATTTATACTAAAAATGTTAGTTCAGACACAAATAAGAATTTAAATTGGTATTATTAATTAAAATCATGTACTTTAATTCAGACTGTATGCCAGTTAATAAGCAAAATGGTTTTACTGTGAGACTGGCCATTTTAAAAACTAATATGAATGATGAAAATGGCTATTGTTATAAGTTCCTACTGGTCACTTAGTTGACCATAAATATATGTACACATGTATCTATACATCTCTCTATATATATGTGGGTACATATGCACACACATATGCATATCCTATATAATAAAAGCCTAGGTGGCATCACACATGATGTCATCACAAGATGGCCACCACAAGATGGCTGCCCTCACGTTATCACAAGATGGTCACCACAAGGTGGCTGTCACAAGATGATGCCACAAGATGGCTGGGAGGGGAGGGCAATTGTGGGCGATTGGGCCGGCAGGGGAGGGCGGTTGGGAGTGATCAGGCTGGCAGGGGAGGGCAGTTGGGAGTGATCAGGCTGGCAGGGGAGGGCAGTTAGGGGTGATCCGCCAGCCCCGCCCACCCACAGTCATTACTGTGACACCGTAATGGACAATTTGCATATTACCTCTTTATATATATACTAGAAGCCCGTTGCAGGAAGATTTGCACAATAGGCCTTCCTTCCCCTGGCTGCTGGTACCAGTTTTCCTCCAGCACCCAGGACCCAGGCCTTTGGTCTGGCCGCAGTGAGGCTTGGCTTCTCTGCTGCAGCCACAGCCAAGCCTCTTCAGTCTTCAGTCTTCAGGCTTCAGTCTTCAGGCTTCAGTCTTCACTCCAAGTTTGTGTATGCAAATTAACCACCATCATTGTTGGGTTAATTTGCATAGTCGCTCTGATTGGCTGCTGGGTGTAGCAGAGTGACACCAATTTGCATGTTTTTCTTTTATTAGTGTAGATAGACTAGTGGCCCATTGCATGATATTGCACGCAGTAGGCCACCCATCGCTTCCACAGTATTGGGCCTAAACCGGCAGTTGGACAGCCCATAAATAGACCAAATAGCGGAGCACCTAAACAATTGAACAACCAGTCTCTATGATGTGCATTGACCACCAGGGGTCTCAGATTGGAGAGGGTGTAGGCCGGGCTGAGGGACAACCCCTGCCCCCATGTATGAGTTTTGTGCAACAGGCCTCTAGTTTATAATAAATGCTATGTACTACATGAATTTAAAAAACAAATATGCAGCCCTGGCTAGGTGGCTCAGTCAGTTGGAGCATCATCCCATACACCAAAAGGTTTTGAGTTCAATTCCCAGTTAAGGCACAAACTTAGATTTCAGGTTCAATCCTATGGGAGGTGGTAGATTCTTAATCTTTGTACGTTTTCTTGTTTTACATGCAGGTGCACATCATAGTGACCGGTAGTTCTGCTGGTTGTTTGGTGAATTTGTATATCAGGCTTTTATTAATAGGATATCAAAACTTTAAATATTCATTAATAAATTATATCTTTTATTTTAGGACTCTATAAAATAGTTTACTATTATTATAAATTATTATTATTAATAAATTCTTATCTACTGCGGGTATCCTCTTCTGTGGTGTTTATTCATACAGCAATATCCTGTATTTTGAATCTTCCCAATGTTGAAATCAAGATCCCTTATTTACTATATATCGAATGGTGGAAAATGTGACAGTAATTTT